>NW_004504310.1:0-2815217 GCF_000149335.2 Coccidioides immitis RS | reverse complement strand
TAATGACACCTGATAATAGTATTAACACAAAGAAGCCAACCTCCTGAAGCTCACAAATCTGAGACATCAGCAGAAAACCTACCTAAAGAACAAATCCAAGTTTATAAGAAGATAACAAATCTTGAAACCACCTCAGCTCTCTTAACTGTAAATGAAACCAAAACTAGTATTGTGACCTCAGAGAGAGAGTCTATCTTAGTATTAAGAGATGAAATCCAACAACTTCACAAGAAAATCAAACTACTAAAGAGAATGATGAAATGGCAAGAAAAGTTAAACACTCTTCAAATTATCCAAAAGTACTTGTAAAGTAAATCTCTTGATATAATTATCTTCAACTCAACACTTATGAAGTGTCTGTCAGTCTTGAGATCACTATAATACATGAAGCTCTATCAGACTGGCTTCTATACAAAATATCAGCAGTTCATCTTCAGTATTGAATTCACTTGCAACACAAGCAAATTGAATGATGAGGAAACTCTTGTATACACTTTCACAGAACTTGATTACATTGAAAAAGATCTCCAGAAGATTTACTGTGAAAATAATCTATTAAAAAATAACTGGAATGATCTCAAGAAATTTCTATGTGTGAGGCTAGAAGATTCAGTAAATTACATGTGAAACTCTTGGCAAGCAATCTTCAATCTTTGCAAGAGTTTGGATGAAACTGATCAAGCCTACTGCTAATGATTTCTAGACCTTGTGACAGAAATTGGTGAAGAATTTGAAAGCTTTAAAAAAATGAAGAAGAACCTATATATAGAAAACTTGAATAAGCTCATGTAAGCTAAACTGAATGAACAGCTGGAAATACCAGATAATATTGATAAGATAGTAGCACTGACTACCTAACTCTGACCAAGTATTACAGCAGCTCTTGAAAAGAATGTCTTGCATGTGAAGTCTGTTAATTCTGTTGAAAGTACTTGTGAAGATATAAAGACTGATGACTCAAGACTGTAAACAGATAAGAGAAGTCAACTCCAGAGATCTGCTCAGAAGATGGGAAAAGATCTTATCAAGAATTGTGAAGCTTTAAGAAAAGAAGAAAAGTGCTTTGAGTGTGGCCAAAAGAAGCATCTTGTAAAAGACTGTTCCAAAAAGAAGAGTAGTAAATAGGAAATTAGAGGGCTGCAAGTAGATAGAATTAATATAATAAAGTTGTTCAAGAAAAGTCTTCTTGCTCTCTTCTCCATTATTCTAGATATACAAAATCTAACTGACAGAAGTATCATCTGATCAGCACTAATAGACTTGAGTTATCAATCTCTAGTAATTAGTTCACAATTGGCTATAAAGCTAGTGCTAGAGGTGCACAAGATGCCTATAAAGATTGAAACTGCTATAGATTATGAGAATGTTACTCTTGTGAAAGAGATTGCAAATATATTCTTTAAAGTCTGTAACTCTCAGGAAAACTGGTAGTTATTCTATAAACAAGTAATGATCACAAACATAAAAGATAAGATACTAGTGAATTTGAGCTGGCTGCAGTAACACAATCTCAAGATGTATTTTAGAGAACTAAGACTAGAGTTTCAAACTGTATATTATGACCTGCTCACAAAGATTAAACTAGTTAATCTCTTGAAGCTAGTGGAGAGAGAGAAGCTCATCTATATAATGACTTTCTGTAAATCAGAACAGATGGTGACAGCAGATCTAGATTTCCAGATACCAGAAGTCTACTGCAAACTTACAGAAGTGTTTAGTGACAAGAGGGCTTGAGAGCTGCCACCATACTGTAAAGATGATTTGGTTATAGATCTTGAGCTGGAGAAGTAGCCAGAATTTGAAAGAACATACAGACTTTTGCAAGCTGAACAAGAGACTCTTTGTGAATATCTGAGCAGTACTCTAATTTATGAGTTCATTCACTCTTTCAAGTTATCTGTGAGAGCATCTATTCTGTTTGTGTTCAAGAAGAATGGCAGACTAAGAATGTGTGTAAACTATTGTGATCTGAATTCAAAAATAGTCAAGAATAGATATTCTCTATCACTGATTGAAGATGTGTTGTATAAGCTTGTGGGAGCTGTAATATTTACTCAGTTGGATGTCAAGAATGCCTACTATAGATTGAGAATTTATGAAGAAAATGAGTGAAAGATTGTATTTTAAACTCTACAGAAGCTATTTGAGTACTTGGTAGTATTTTTTAAACTTGTGAATGCACTGGCAGTCTTCCAATTGTATATTGCAAAGGCACTTAGTGAATATCTGAATGTGTTTACAGTGATCTATCTTGATAATGTGGTTGTGTACTCAGCTTGTGAGAAAGATCATGAGAAGCATGTGAAATTGATACTTAAGGTACTCAAGAATGCAGGCTATCTTGCATATATCATAACACCAGAGGGTGTTCTTATAAAGAAGAGCCACATGAACACTATTCTTGACTGGCCAGAGCTAACCAGTAAGAAGAAGATCCAGATCTTCTTAGAATTTACAAACTTTTACAGATGCTTCATCTCAAGATTCTCTAAGATAGTCTGCAGCCTGACTGCTCTTCTAAAGAGAGAAGAAGCAAAGCTAAGCAGATGTATGTGAAGAGAGATGAGAAGAGAGATCAACACTTTTATGACTGAAGAAGATTGTAAAGTCTTTATAGATCTAAAAAGAGTGTTTGCAGAAGCTGTTATAGTTCACTATTTTAATATGAAATGGAAGACCAGACTGGAAACAGATGCATCTGGCTTTACAGTATGTGATATTCTATTACAGCTGGCAAAGAATGGTATTTGGGTTCCAGTTGAGTTTTATTTACAGAAGATGCAATCTGTAGAGATGAATTATGACATTTATAATCAAGAACTGCTTGTGATTGTGGAGTTATTTAGATATTAGTGCTGCTGGTTAAAGGACTTACAAACACCAGTTCAAGTTCTTACAGATCATGATAGCTTGCACTATTTTCAGACTGCTCAAGACCTCTTATAAAGATAGGTCTGCTGGACACAAAGACTGACAGTCTTTTGGTTCACAGTTAACCATATGAAAGAAACCAAGAATCTGGCAGATGAATTCTTATAAAGATCTAATTATGTTAAGAAGACTGGTCTAGATGATACAGAGAGTCATAAAACTGCAAATTAACTGAGAGTAATGCTTGTGAAGGAGCAAGAAACTACAGAAAAGTTGGGACTGACAGCTCAAGTTTCTTCCAATCAGAGAGAAAAGAGAGAAGATGAGAATATATAACTTATCTTCACAAAGCTTTAAGTTGTAATCAAGAAACTACTTGCAAAGATTGTCTTGAAAGACATGTGCAAAGTAAAAAATATTACAATGCAGGTTCAGAAGACTAAAGAACTGGTTCACAAGAAGAATTCTTATAAAAAGAGCAGCTCTAACCTGTTAGCATTATTGCTAAACCTACTGCAAAGTAATGACTATACAGCTAAAGTCCACAAAGACATTAAGATAAGCATGAAGAAATTTGTAATGTGGAAAAAGAAGAGAGGTATTCTCTATAAAAATAGTTGCATGTACATTTCTCAGAATAAGATCTTGTGAATAGAGCTGATCAAACATCATCATGATTTATCTCTTGCAGAGTATTTTGCTACAGCAAGAATGTATAAGCTTATAGCTTGCAAATACTTTTAGTTAAGAATAAGAGAACTGGTGAAGAAGTATTGCAAAGCCTGTAAGATCTGCCAGAACTCAAGAAGAGTTTACAAAAAACTTCAAGAAGAACTATTACTCTTACTAATTCTGAATTACTCTTGAGAATTTATTAGTATGAATATTATTACAGATCTTTCTGTAAGTCTGAATTTTAAGAAGGTACAGTTTGACTGTATTCTGGTTGTAGTGAACTAGCTTATAAAGATGGCTCACTTTATCTCTACTGACATCAGAAAAATTAGCTCATCTCTTTATTTGTAAGATAGTGAGATTGTACAGATTACCTGCAAGCATAGTAACAGATTAAGAATCTCTGTTCACAAGTGAATTTTAAGATGATTTGACTCACATCTTGAAGATTGCAAGAGTAATGAGCATGGTATTTCATCTGTAAACTAATAGTCAAACTGAGAGACTGAATAGTATGCTAGAGCAGTATCTGCAAAGCTATATCAGTTATAATCAAGATAACTGGATGATGTGATTGCCAAAGGCAGAGTTCATGTACAATAACTTACAGCAGGTCTCCACACAGAAATTATCTTTTCAGCTGATATATAGATTGAATTTGTAAACAGATCTGTTGAACTCTGAGAAGTATAATTATGTGTGCAAGAATTCAAAGAATCAGATGAAGACAATAAGATTGCTCTACAAGAAAATCAAGAAATCACTTACAAAGACACAAGTCTACCAGAAGAAGTACTATAATCAAAAATACACTATAAAGACTTTTCAGATGGAAGACAAGATGTAGCTTGACCTTCATAATATCAAGATCATACAGCCTAACAAAAATTGGATTTGTTGAGGCATGAGCCTTGTAGAATTATAAAGAAGATAGACTCACAAGTCTACAGACTGAAGCTGCCTTCAGGTCTGTAAACTCATGATATTTTTCATGTATTTCTGCTCCACAAGTACAAGACCCACAAAGAAATTGATAGCTCATCTCATCATAAAGTTCACAAGACAAACAAGAATAAAAAAAAGTATCAGATCTGCAAGATAATTGACTCAAAGAGAGAGAATCACAAGCTGTAGTACAGAGTACATTAAGAAGATTATAATAATGAGAAGAACAAGATATGGGTTTCCACAAGCAATGTCCATTCACTGAGAAAGCTACTCCAATAATTCTATAGTAGAAATCTGGACAAGCCTGGTTTGTGAAAGAGATGAATGGAGGTAGTAGAGCTAGAAAATAAGTTAGAAAGAGAAAAGATATAGTCAAGCTGAACTGAATCAAATTAAATTGATCTTAAAAGAAGAAAAAACTAAGCTAAGAACTATATAAGAGTCTCCAGCTTTCTTCTGTAAAGATCTGTAACAACTATCTATAATCTTACTACTGGAAAGAGCAAGCAAGATGTCTATAATATAGATAGTTATTATATTTTTGACTCAAGTCTGCAGAGATGCACTCTGTAAAGACTATATTACTATAGTCTTGCTGAGCTCTCTTGCAGGTGGAGCACTTCTGTTCTGATGACAGCTGAACTCCACCTCAAGTCATGAGAATACTTTTATAGAGCTGGGTATGGACAGTCAACTGGTTTAGATTATTCAAACCAGTAATAAGTACAGATTTTTGAATAGGCTTGTAATACCATGCTCTTTTGTAAGCAGATAAAGCTTGTGCCCCAGTATGGGGTGAGAGATCTGGAAGAATCACTGGATTGACCTGCAAAGCACTAGTAAAAGCAGTGACTGGCAGTATTTGAATGAAGATGATCTGGAACCACTATTGTCAGTCTTACAGAAGGGAATACTGGACAATTTCAAGCACTCTGTGAAATCATGACACCCACAAACTCTGCCAGAGCAGGGGGAACAGCAACAACAATCTAGAGAAGATTAGCTGTAAACTGAAATGTGATAGAGAATACTTACATTTCTAGTCAGAGCTGGAGCAGCAACAACTGTAGAGAGAGAAGACAGAGCAGAACCCTAACTTCATCAGCATGTGAACCAATACCAGCTTACAAGAAGTACTTACAGCTTGAGCTGGTAAGAGAGAAGCAGTAACAACTGGTAAAGAAGAGGGAGAGGAAGAAGTAATAATGCTCTAGAACTATCAGTCATGAATACTTTCCAAATTCTCAAGACTACTTACTGAAGGCCCAACTTCTTTCACAAAAAGAGAGATGAAGATTCTCTCAAGAGAGAAGAGTGGTAATAACTTGCAAGAGAGAGAGAAGAAAGACTGTAAATCTACAGAAACTTCTAGCAAGCATCAGTCTCTCTGCAAATTAAACTTTACACAAAGACAAAACTTCATAATCACATAAAGTAAAGATACAATTAAGAGTGAACTCATTAACTTGTAGTCACAAGATCAAGTATGCAGAATGTCTGGATAAAGTTATTTTTAATTCTTCTAATTATTAGAGATCTTCTACAAGCCTGCCTTCCATATAAAGCAGTGCTTGAAGGGTTCACTTATCTTGATAATAATAATATAGACTAGAGAAGAAAGAGAAGAAAAGAAGAGAAAGAGAAAGTAAGAAAAAGCTCTCTCTTAAGCTAGTGCTCATTATCTAATAGTGATACAGAGCTAGTAAGAACAATAGAGATTCTCTACATATTGTTGTGTTATTGAACTCTGTTGTGTTATTATATTGTGTTGTATTATTAGAGTTGTGTTAATATTACATCTCTAGTAAGACTGTACTCTTTTTCTTATAAGGAAATTTTTATTTTTTCTCAAAAGATTTTATTTTTCTACTTATAAAGATTTTTAATAAGACAGCTGTCTTGAGAAACCAAGACTTACCAGAAGAGAAAATCTGTAAGAATTTGTCTGCAAACCTCTTATATAGATAAACAACACCTACAAGGGCCCAGAATCTCAGCTTGTGAGCTGTTGAGAGTACATGTGTTCTTGCAAGACACTAAGTTATGTGCTCATGAGCACACATAAAAGGCTGTCACTGTGTGAATTTCTTGTTAAGAGTCAGTGGCAATCTTGTCTACAAGTCATATATAGTTGCCAATACCAGATCTTTTACCTCATGTACTCTTTTTCACATATAATTTCTTCTATAGATTCATTGTCATGCTGATCTACACATACAATCCTCACACTAGCTTTATTAATTTACCAGTATTTTATGCTGAATAATTAGATTGATTAGATTTTTTGAAGAAAGCACACTCTGCACTTCTAGCCACATGATTTTCTGAGCAGTTAGCACATTTTAATGTAGAGTGTATACATTTTCTTCCAGTAATCTTACAAATTAAGCATTCATGCATACTTGTTTGATGTTTTTGAATACAGATATCATATCTAGCTTCTTTTTTACAGTTTGGTGCTGTATAATTATAGATTTAATAGTTAAAGCATTGTACAGTGCTTCTAAATCTTTCTGGCTGTTTATATTTACAAACTTTAAGGGTCTGTCCAGCAATTATAACTGTTTTCAGATTTTCAGCTATAATAGTATTTTGAACATGGAAAATAGGAGATGTATTTTTTTCTGTGTTCTATTTTCAGAAGAAGATAGCCAGATTGAGGTTCTTTTTAGAGAAATAGAATTAAAGACTTTTATTTCTTCTTTCAGAAGAGATAATCTATTCTCTATATTAAAGATTTCTGTAAAAATACCATAAACTACAAAGACTTTCTAGTACTTATCTTTGTAAATTTTCATACTTTCTATATCAAGATTCATTAGATCTGAGAATATAGATATTCAAGTCTGCTTGTGCTTTTCAAGAAAATCAGCTGAAAAGTTTTCTGTTGTTATCAGAATTAGAGATTAATCTTTAAATAACTTAGCTATTGAAGAAATAACTGGTTTTTTAGTGATATTTGCTTCAGTAAAGCTGTCATTTATTCTATTTCTAAAGAAGAAAACTTTGTTACTGATCTCTTCAAGTAGTTAAGTATTTATCTTAAGAACTAATCTCTTTTCTCTAAAGAGCTTTAACTTAAAAGATCTTTTTTGATCTTTAACTTTACTGTTTAGTTTAGAAGATGAAGAAAGAAAAGAAGACTTAGCTAAAGATTCAGTATTTAGTCCAGTCTTTAGAGCAGAAGAGTATGATTTGAAAGTATTACTAGCAGATACTTTGTCTTAAGAGCAGATTTCTGAAGTATTATTATTATTACTTTTAGTAAATACTTTCTGATTTTCAAGCTGTGTAATTCTTTTCTCAAGATTTAGCTATTTAGGATTTTCAAAGACAGTAGTATCTTGTGTTTCTTGAAAAGAAAAGATTTTTTTGAATACTCAAAATACAAGTATTTAGTTCTTTTTGCACAAGAATATGATTCTTTTTCTGAGATTCTTTAGCAAGAAGATTAAGAATTGACATTAAATCTTGCTGTTCAGAATCAGAAGTAAAAGATATTTTGACTATATTTGAAGAAATATCTTCTTGAATAAGACAACAGAAGATAATCTTTTAAAATAAAATTCTCTGAGGTTATTTTGTATCTTACTTGCTAGTTAATCTAAACTAGTTCAGTTGTTTTACTGAAAGCTGAAAATCTCAATATAGTAGGTTTTTCTTTAGTCAGAGCAACATCTATTAAATTCTGAACTAGTTTTTTGAGAGAACTAGCAAACTATATAGTTTTTTTGAAGACTATAATCATGGAAACAGCTTCTAGGGTAAAAACTATAGAAAAACTATTAGAGGAGCAGAGGGCAAGAGAACAAGCTAGTAAATCTAAGAGATATAAGTAATTATGTCTTAAAAATTAGTTAGATTAATACTAGCAAGTATATTTTTTGAAGAGAAATATCAAACTAGAGAGCTTTTTGCAGAGAAGCTTTCAGAAACCAGCTGAGAATATTCTTAAATTTAGTAGCAAAAACCTATATTCAAGATGTCAAAGTCAGTACTATAAAAATAAGATATACTCTGAGCAGAGAAGTAAGAAGAGCATCTGGTTTTTTTATACGTAGCAGTACCAGAAAGCTAGCATATTTTTTATCAGATGAAAAAGATAGCAAACCTGTCAAGTCACTAGAAATCTAGCTGGATTTTCTTCTTAAATGCAGAAAAATTAATAAAAACTGCTCTGATTTGCAAAGTAGTCTATATTATAGCTTGTTCCTAGTTTAAAAACTTAGTTACTATAAGTATTTGAAAAGCTATTTTTCACTAATTAATTCTGATTTCTCAGCTACCAAACAGTATAGAACATACTAGAATTTAGTAGTGATTGGTCAGAATTTGCAGGAATCAATTTGGCTCAGCTATACCAAGAGTATCAAGTTAATGGAGCTGATTTAGTGCTGGCACAAAGTCTGGAAAGCAAAGATCAGATGAGAAGAGGTAGAGAGATAAGATAAGAGTAGATAAGATAAGAACTCTAGCTTACTTGGCACACCTCAACAAAAATATAAGTAAGCAAGAGTCTTGACAAGGAAAATCAAAACAAAAAAGTATCTAGTAAGAGATTTTTCAGATAAAAATAGTGTAATAACACAACAAATAATAGAGATATAATAAAGAAAATTTGGTAGTTTGTATAAAGAGTACTATTAAGGTTGTCTCTTAAATTTTAGATGAAAAAACCATGTGATTGCTGAGTAATAGTGTGAGAAGTATTTCTGACAGGTGTGAAGCTGGCACCATCTATTTCCACTTATATCTCAACAACTTGCAGGGCAAATCCACTGAAAATTGGAGAAATTCTTAGGTAGAGATGTTATGAATCTTGTGGCACAGCAGCCAAAGGCACAGAATGATTGGACAAGACCTGACAAGACAAAGTTACAGACTATTGTAGAGAAACCTTAAGACCAGAAGTCACATGATCAGAGAGTAATACAAGCAAGACAAGATATAAGAAAAAGAGTATTATGTATCATAATACTACAGCATGAGTAATCTAAGAGAAAGTATCACAAGTATTATTAAGAAAGCATCATGTATATAAGAATACTTATTACTAGAGATTCAATAGACTTGTTCATTATAATTAACTTTTCTACTTATCTTATAGATACTTTTAAATCAGATACCTTTATATCTTGATTACTTTTTATATTATTGAAGTCTTGTAATACTGAATAATTGTATCTGATTCCACTACTCTTGAGAAGGCACAATAGTCTTGCTCTAACTCTGATACATCTGTACAGAAACTCTTTGTCATCAGAGCAAGACTATCCACTCAACTAGAGCATTATTAAACTATTAATTACTATACTCTAATCTGTAGTTATTCTTCTAAAGCTTTTTGATACTTTTCAATACTTTAAAGAACTTCAGAAGACCTTAACCAACACAATATATTAATTATCTCTAACTCAGAAGAGAATATATCTGAAACTCCAGAGATTGTATATAAAAAAAGAACTTTCTGCATTATATTGAAGATAAAAATATAACTTCATCCCACATCAAGATCTAACAGAATATAGAAACCATGTCTGCATTGAAAACATCAGTTATTAACACTCAAGATCTTATGAATAGAATCTTGAAGCTCAAACAGATTACTAAGAAGCTTGAAGAGCAGAATCATAAATTGAAAGATTATAATAAGCAGCTTAAGATCTAAGTCATGGCCATTTTATCTACTGAACAATAGAAAAAGAAAGATAAAGCTAAAGTCAACTCACTAGAACTTTTCAAGAGTAAATAAGAAAAATTACAAGCTTTCTTAAAACAATTGCACATCTACATAAATATGAAAGACAAAGAACTGAACAATAATAAAAACAAGATAATAATAGCAGTATTATATCTTTACAGAGCAGTATTTAATTAATTTAATATCTATCTGTAAAATTACTACAAAAAAGATGAAGTTAATCAGAATAACAATATACTTAAGATTATTGACAGTTACAACATCTTTATTCAGATATTAAAAACCACTTTCAGAGAAGTTGAAGAATAAAATGCAGCAGCTCAGCAGTTACATTATATATAACAAAAGATATCACCACAAGACTATACTATAAGATTTCAGCAAGTCTGCATCAATACTGATTGAAATAATAAAGTCTTAGTCAACACTTTCTATCAAGAACTATTTAATAAGATTAAAAACAAAATAATATAATTAGAGAAACAATCATGCACTCTGATCAAGATAATTAAAGTAGCAGTCAGAATCAAAAACTAACTTTACAAATAAAAGATAAAAAAGCAAGAAAAAGTATTATGAAAGCAATCTAGTTTATTAGACTACACTGAAAGTCAAGACCAGACCAGAAATATATAATCAGACTCTTATAGACACACATCTATAAAGCTGGATACAACAAAAGTTAACACACTTAATAAGAAAGAAAAAGAGCAGAGAAAGAAAGAGAAACTGTACTTCTATTATACTAAGCTCAGATATCAAGCAAGACAGTGCAAAACAAAGAAGATAGATTAAAGAGACAAGAAACTCAAAGTAATCTCAAAAGAAAATAAAGAAGACTCTGATATCAAATACTATTTTCAAGCAACAACTCAGAAAGAGCAAACCAAAGAGAGACTTCAACAGTAGTTCAGAAAGATATTCAAAAAACAAGTTGTAAAAGCTTATCTGAAGCTACTCCAGCAGTCAGAAAATAAATCAAAATACCAAAACAAGCTGAATAACAAGAAATAAGAGTTATATAAAAAATTATGTGTGAGAACAAGAAGCAAATTAAGTGATGATTGAAGAATTTAACCACTCAACTGCAAATACTACTACAAACAGAAAATAAACAAAATTCAAGACTCAAAGTACAAGAAATGTATTTAATACCCAATCTACAGATATTTATACAAGCTTCATCAGAAATAACAAGAAGAGTTCAAATAATGAATACAGATTACAGAAGGCTTTATGTATTATGGAGACTATAATTACAATATCAAGAATTACCAGTATTAGAGATGCAACACTGAGAAAGAAAAATAGAAAATATCAGACTTATAAAATATCTTAAATATGAAACATCTAGATCATGCCAGAATTTATTAGAGCTTTTGCTACAACAATAATTACTCTATTTGCAAAGATGAAAAGAACAGCAGATACTATTCATAACTATCAGAGAAGCTGCAAGCAATCTAGAAATAAGACAATAATAATAATAAAGAATATTGATCAAGTAAAGAACAGACAACTACATCAAATCTGAAGAAAGAATCAAGTTGAGAAATACTAGAATTTGAGAAATATAAAAAAGATATCATGAAGAAACTTAGTCTTATAAAAAGTATGATACTTGAAGAGAAAAAATGCTCAACAGCAAGAATATTATGAATTCATGATAATTAATTGCACTGAACCACATGCAAAGAAGAAAACAGATTACTAGTAATAATAATATACAGTCAGCACTAGAATAAAAAAATAAAAAGAGATGAAAGAATTAAATCACTCATATTACAACAAATTCAAGTACAAATGCTAATGCAAATTTCACAAAGATAAAAGATTTTGAAAGATGATAAGATTTCTGCATGATTTAAAAGAATGTGAAAACTGCACAGAATGCAGAGATAATTAATATATACAGAAAATACATAAGAAATGATGTACTAATAAAGATAATTGCAGGATATACAAACAGGCACTCAAGACAACTCTTATTAATCTGGAAAACAAGCAGACTGCCACAAACAAGAGTCTGTAAGCAGTATAAATAGGCAAGCAAAGATGTTAGCCATTAACAGACAAACTTGTTATCTCAGAGTTACAGTAATCTTACTCAGATCAAAGCATGCAACAATCTTAGTGAATTCAGAAGTAACTGAACTATTCATTAACAGAAGATTCATCAAATAAGCTGACATTATGAAGTAAATAAAGAAATATCTCTACTAATTATCAGAACTGGAAGAAGAAACTCTTGATAAAGTTAAAGAAGAAATATACTTCATCAGAATAAGAATAGAACAATACTACAAGAAAGTATATTTTAAAGTGACAAATCTAGAGAACTATAATATAGTCTTGAGATACTCTTGATTGAAACAGTACAATCCACAGATTAACTAGTAAGAAAAAAAAATTAGACTGACAAATTATAAATGCTCTCTCAAACCAGTACACTATAATCAGAGATCTACACTCAGAAACAATTTAGACAAGACACTGGCCATAATAAGTTAGATCAAACAGAAGATACTGCATGAAGAATAATTAATTAATATAAAAGAAATTTATAGAAACTCAACTTATAACAATAAAGCAGATTAAGTTATAAAGAACTTCAACAACTCAGCACAGCTGCAAGTACAAAAGAATAACCAGAATGAAAAGATCAAGAAAACTTTATCAGAAGAATTCTGAAAATACATTAATATATTCAGAAAAAGAAATCAGAACAACAGTTTACTAAAGCATGAACTCTGGAATTACAAGATAAAACTACAAGACAGAAAACAATCAGCAAAACTGCTAATATACAGATTAAATGAGAAAGAATCAGCTGAAGTAAAGAAATATATTAAAGATAACCTCAAGAAAAATTATATTAGAGAATTAACATCACCAGCAGAATATCCAATACTGTTCACATCAAAAAAAGATGGAACCCTACAACTATGTGTGAATTACAGACAGTTAAACAGCATTACAGTCAAGAACTACTACCTGATACCATTGATCAAAGAAGTGCAAGACAGATTGAGAGAAGTAACATGGTTTACTCTAATTAATATCAAAGACATCTACTATCAGATACAGATTAAAAAAGGTGATGAATGAAAAACAGCATTCAGAACATAATACAAACTATACAAATACAACATCATGCCATTTGGACTAACAACAGCACCAGACACAGCACTGATAGTACTGCAAAATATGCTTGCTAACCATGGAATACTAGAAGACATAATTACAGACTGAGACACCAGATTCAGAAGCAAATTCTGGACAACACTAATAGCACAACTGGGAATTGAACAAAAGATGTCAACAGCCTATCACCCACAAACAGATGAACAGACAGAGCAACTGAATCAAATCTTGAAACAATATCTGCAAGAATATGTTAACTACCAGCAGAACAATTAAGTTTTACTATTACTCATGGCATAATTGACATACAATAAAGCAAAAAATGTCACTACAGAGATGACACCATTCTACATGAACTACAGCAGAGAATCAGAAATACAGAAGCAATCAAGAATTGTATAACAAAGAACTCAAGAAGCAGAACTTACAGCAATATAACTACAAGAACTGCAAGATCAGATGAAACTGGACATCAAATTCCTGAATAAGAGAATGAAACACTACTACAACAGAAGACACCAGAAGACACTAACTCTGAAAGAAAGAGAAAAAGTATTTCTAATTTAATGGAATATCAAAACCAAAAGACCAAGCAAAAAACTCAATTTCAAGAAATTGGAACCATACAAAATCATGAAGCAGATCAGAAAGGTTAACTACAAATTCCAGCTATCCAAAAAGATGAGAATACATCTAGTATTTCATGTCTTATTATTGGAAAAAGTACTGCTACACACTAAAGAAATGCCCATGAAGATTAATGAAGAACAAGAATATAAAGTCAAACAGATACTAGATTATCAGAAGATTAGCAGAAAACTTCACTATCTAGTGAAATGGAAAGAGTACAATATCTTGAAAAACATCTGGAAATCAACAGAAAATCTCAAGAACATCCAGATAATTGTTGAGACATATTATTAATAACACTCTTACTTAGCAAAGCATTAATAAACAAATCAAAAACAACCAGAAGAAAGCTCAAAGAAGAAAGATCATCTAATAAAGCAAGCAGATTCTGAACTTCTGCCTGCTCAGCCACTCTTTTCTGCTCTTTCTCTTCCAGATGCTCCAATTTCTTCAAAAAAGAAAGATCTTAAACTATTATATCACTACCACAATATTTAAAAAGAAACTCTTGTTTTTGAAGACAAAGAAGTTTTGAGAAAATACAAATCTGTTTCTCAAGAGCCTGGTATTTCTCTAACTCTAGCTTCTTCTGAGCTTTTTCAAGAGAATGCCACTTCTTAGTGAAAGAATCATTGTTGTGAACACATGAACAACCAGAATGTATGCATTCACTACATCAAGAGAAACAAGAGAACATAATACACATCTTGTTAAGAGAAGAACAACAAACATAAGAGAAGACTATAATAAAGTCTGATTTTTTAATATTAGCAATCAGAGCATTCTTGTGAATAGCAGACTTGAAAGCCATGGTTAAGCCATGAAGACACTTACTTAAAAAAAAACACAAGAAGATACAAGAAGAGAAGATTACTCTTTTATATCTTAGAGACAAGAAGCAGAGTGATTGGGGACAATGTGCTGTAAAAGAAGAGAATGATGTTATGAATCTTGCAGTATGGCAGCTGAAGACACAGAACAATTAGGCAAGATCTGACAAGATAAAGTTATAGACCATTGTGAAGAAACCTTAAGACAGGAAGTCACATGACCAGAGAGTGATCTAAGTGAGATGAGATATAAGAAAGAGAGTATCACATATTATAATACTACAGCACAAGCAATCTAAGAGAAAGTATCACAAGTATCATCAAGAGAGTATCATATATATAAGAATGCTTATTACCAGAGATCTGATGAACTTGTTTATTGTAATCAACTTTTCTACTTATCTTATAGATATCTTTGAATCAGATATCTTCATATCTTAGTTACTTTCCATACCATTGAAGTCTTGTGATACTGTATGATTATATCTGATCCTGCTACTCTTGAGAAGACATAATAGTCTTGCCCTGACTTTGATACACCTGTATGAAAACTCTTTATCATCAGAGCAAGACTGCCCACTTAACTGGAGCTTTATTGAACTATTGATCACTACACTTCAATCTGTTGTTATTCTTCTAGAGCTTTTTAATACCCTTCAATACCTCAAAGAACTCTAGAAGACCCCAACCAATACAACAAGAGAGAACTCTTTCAAATGAATGTAATTTCATCTAATTTGAACAAGAATTGACTGAGTTGTGAAAAGAGCATGGTATTTGTTAAGCTTGTCAGATATTATTATAATTTATCTCTTACAAAGTATTTTGCTACAGCAAGAATATACAAGCTTATAACTTGCAAATATTTTTGATTAAGAATAAGAGAACTGGTCAAGAAATATTACAAAGTTTGTAAAATCTAATAGAGCTTAAAAAAAGTTTGTAAGAAATCTTAAGAAGAATTATCATTCTTATCAATTTCAAATTACTCTTGAGAATTTATTAGCATGAATATTATTACAGATTTTTCTGTGAGTCTGA
The DNA here is from genome assembly GCF_000149335.2 of Coccidioides immitis RS. Classification (NCBI taxonomy): domain Eukaryota; kingdom Fungi; phylum Ascomycota; class Eurotiomycetes; order Onygenales; family Onygenaceae; genus Coccidioides; species Coccidioides immitis. The sequence continues at coordinate 2,799,377 of NW_004504310.1, read as the reverse complement.
ATTTTGAGAAGATGCAGTTTGACTGCATTCTAGTTATAGTGAACTGACTTATAAAGATAGCTCACTTTATCTTTAAAATAAAAAAGCTGACATCAGAAAAGTTAGCCCATTTCTTTATTTATAAGATAGTGAGATTGTACAGATTACCTGCAAGTATAATAATAAATTAAGAATCTCTATTTATAAGTAAATTTTAAGATAATTTAACTTATATCTTAAAGATTATAAAAGTAATAAGTACAGTATCCCATCTGCAAACTAATAATCAGACTAAGAGACTAAATAATGTGCTAGAGTAGTATCTGTAAAGCTATATTAGTTATAATCAAGATAACTAAGTGATATAATTATTAATAGCTGACTTTGTGTTCAATAACTTACAGCAGACTTTCACACAGAAATTATCTTTTCAGCTAATATATGAATTAAATCTGTAAGCAGATCTTTTAAACTCTGATAAGTATAACTATATATACAAGAATTTAAAAAATCAGATGAAGATAATAAGATTGCTCTGTAAGAAAATCAAGAAATTACTTGTAAAGACACAAGTCTATCAGAAGAAGTACTATAATCAGAAGCATATTATAAAGATCTTGCAGATAGAAGACAAGATATAGCTTGACCTTTATAATATTAAAACTGTATAATCTAACAAAAAATTAAATTTGTTGAGATATAAGTCTTGTAGAATTATAGAGAAAATAAACTTGTGAGTTTACAGACTGAAGCTGGTGTCAGATCTGTAAACTTATAATATTTTTTATATATTTCTGCTCTGCAAGCACAAGATCTGTAAAGAAATTAATAGCTTATCTTATTATAAAGTTTGCAAGGCAGACAAGAATAAAAAAAAGTATCAGATCTGCAAGATAATTAACTTAAAGAGAAAGAGTTGCAAGCTATAATACAGAGTATATTAGAAAGATTATAATAATAAGAAGAACAAGATATGAGCTTTGACAAGTAATATCTGTTTACTGAGAAAGCTACTCCAATAATTCTATAAAGAAATCTGGACAAGCCTGGTTTACAAAAGAAATAGATAGAGATAGTGAAACTAGAAAATGAATTAAAGAGAGAAAAGATATAGTTAAGCTAAATTAAATCAAATTAAATTGATCTTAAAAAAAGAAAAAACTAAGCTAAGAATTATATAAAAGTTTCTAACTTTCTTCTGTAAAGATCTGTAACAACTATCTATAATCTTACTACTGGAAAGAGAAAGCAAAATACTTACAATATAGATAGTTATTACACTTTTAACTCATGTCTGCAGAGATATACTCTGCAAAAACTGTATTACTATAGTCTTGCTAAGCTCTCTTACAGATGAAGTACTTCTGTTTACATAATAGCTGGACTTCAGCTCTAGTTACAAGAATAATACTTTTGCAGAGCTGAGTACAGACAGTTAACTAATTTAAATTATTCAAACTAGTAATAAGCATGAATCTTTAGATAGACTTGTGATATCATGCTCTTTTACAGATGGATAAAGCTTGTACTTCAGTATAGAATAGAAGATCTAAAAGAATTACTAAATTAGCTTGTGATGTAGTAGCAAAAATAGTAGCTGGTAGTATTTAAATGAAGATGGTCTGGAATTATTATTGTCAGTCTTACAGAGAAGATACTGAGTAATTTCAGATACAATGCAGAATCACAGTACTTATAAATTCTGCTAGAGCAGAGAGAATAGCAACAATAATCTGGAAAAGATTAGCTACAAACTGAAATGTGATAGAGAATACTTATATTTCTGGCTAGAAGTGAAGCAAGAACTGCAGAGAGAGAAAGTAGAACAGGATTCTAACTTCATCAGCATGTGAATTAATATTAGCTTGTGAGAAGCACTTACAGCTGGAGCTGCTGAGAGAAAAGTGACAGCTAGTAAAGAAGAGAGAGAAGAAGCAACAGTAATACTCTAGAACTATTAGTTACAAATAATTCTCAATCTCTAGAGTCTACTTACTGAAGACCTGAACATCTCTTCTTCAAAAGAAAGAAGAGTGGGTGTTCTTCTGAAAAAGAAAAGTAAAGACAATTTGCAAGAGAAAAAAGAGAGAGACTGTAAAGTATTGTGAACTTTTAGCAAGCATCAGTTTTTTGGTGAACCAAACTCCACATGAAGATAAAATCTTATAATCACATAAAGCAAAAATACAATCAGGAATAAACTCATCAACTTGTGGTCTTGCAGTCAGACAGGTAGAGTATTAAGATATAGCTATATTTTTTCTTTCAAATATCAGAGATCTTTTGTAAGCCTCCCTTCTATATAAAGTAGTGCTTGAAGAGTTCACTTATCTTGATAATAATAAATTAATAATATAGACTAGAGAAGAAAAAGAAGAAAAAGAAAGAGAAAGAGAAAGCAAGAGAAAGCTCTCTCTTAAGCTAGTGTTTATTATCTAATAGTAACATAGAGCTAGTAAGAATAATAAATACTCTCTACATATTATTATGTTATTAAGCTCTGTTGTATTATTATGTTGTTGTATTATTAGAGTTGTATTAATATCACATCTCTAGTAAGACTGTACTCTTTTTCTTACAAGGAAATTTTTATTTTTCTCAAGAGATTTTTTGTTTTTCTACTCATGAAAGTTTTTAATAAGACAGCTGTCTTGAGAGATCAAGACTTACAAGAGAGAGAAATCTGTGAAAATTTATCTGTAAATCTATTATACAGATAAACAACATCTGTAAAGATTCAGAACCTTGACTTGCAAGCTGTTGAGAGTACATATATTCTTGCAAAATACTGTCACATGCTTATAAGCACATATAAAAGACTACCACTGCATGAATCTCTTGTTAAGAGCTAGTGGCAATCTTGTCTACAAGTTGTATATAGTTGCTAATACTAGATCTTTTTATCTTGCATACTTTTTTCTAGATACAATTTCTCCTATAGATTCATTGTCACACTGATCCACATGTATGATTCTCACAAGATAATAAACAGATATGAATCAAGAATCTTCTTTAATTAAAAAAGCAGTCACCAGAGAAAGCTCTATTATTCTAAAACAGAAAAATCAGTTATAAGAAGACTTAAAGATGAATAAGATCTTTACAGAAGATGTGAAATAAGATTCAACAAGATATAAAGAAGAGACAAAAAGTTATAAAGATTTAAATAAATAAGCACTACTGTAAATCTGATTTCAGTGTTAAAGATAAGATATTTCTATCTGTAAAAATCCACTTGCAAACTCCTTACACAAATAAGAATTTGTCTGTGAACTCTTTATATGAATAAGAACTTGCTGCAAACTCTTTACACAGACAAACCAATATCTGTAAGAGTCAAGAGCCTCAGCTCACAAGCTGTTAGAAGTCACATGTGTTCTTGTAAAGCACTAAGTTACATGTTTGTAAGCACACATAAAAGACTGTTACTGCACAGACCTCTTGCTAGAAGCTAGTAGTAATCTTGTTTACAAGTTATATATAGTTGCCAGAATATAGATCTTTTATCTCATATACTTTTTTCCACATATATTTCTTCTAGAGATTTATTGTCATGCTGATTCACACATACAATTCTCACATTTTACCACTCTTCTTTAGAGACACCTGACAATAGTATTAACATGAAGAAGTCAACCTTCTGAAACTTGTGAATCTGAAACACCAGCTGAAAATCTATCTGAAGAACAAAATCAAGTTTATGAGAAGATAATCAATCTTAATATCTTATCTCTCTCAACTACTAATGAAACTGAAACAAACTTTGCAATCTTAAAAAGAAAGTCTACTCTTATATCAAAGAATGAAATCCAACAGCTTTATGAGAAAATCTAACTACTAGAGAAAATAGTGAAATGGTAAGAAAAGTTAAATACTCTCCAGAATGCTCAAAAGTACTTGTAAAGTGAATCTCTTGATATAATTATCTTCAACCCAATATCTGCAAAGTATCTGTTAGTCTTGAGATCACTATAACATATGAAGTGCTATCAGACTGGTATCTATTCAAATTATTGCTGGTTCATCTCTAATATTGAATTCATTTGCAATACAAGCAAACTGAATAATAAAGAAATTCTTGTATATACTCTTACAGAACTTGATTATATTAAGAAGAATCTTTAGAAGGCCTATTGTGAAGAAAACTTATTAAAAAACAACTGGACTGATCTTAAAGAATTTCTATATGTTAAGGCTAGAAGACTCAGTAAACTGCATGCAAAACTCTTAATGAGCAATTTTTGCTCTTTGCAAAAGCTTAGATAAAACTGATTACACTTATTGCTAATAATTTCTAAAGCTTACAGCAGAAATTAGTGAAGAATTTGAAGACTTTATAAAAATAAAGAAGAATCTGTTTATATGAAGCTTGGATAAGCTCATGCAAATTAAACTGAATAAATAGCTAGAGATTCTAGATAATATTAATGAGATAGTAGCACTGGCTATCTGGCTCTGACCAAGTGTATCAGTAGCCTATATGAAGAATAGCTCACATGTAAAGTCTATTAATCTAGTTAAAAGTGCTTGCAGAGATATAAAGATTAATAACTTAAGACTATAAATAAATAAGAAAAGTCAACCTCAGAAACCTGCTCAGAAGATGGAAAAAAATCTAAGAATTATAAAGTCTTGAAAAAGAATAAAAAGTGCTTTAAGTGTAGTCAAAAGAGCTATCTTGTAAAAGACTGTCTCAAGAAGAAGAAGAGTAGTAAATAGAAAGTTGGAGAGCTGTAAGTAGATAGAATTAATATAATAAAGTTGTTTAAGAGCAGTCTTCTTGCTCTTCTCTTTATCATTCTAGATGTGCAAAGCCTAACTAATAGAAGTATTATCTGGTCAGCACTAATAGATTCAGGCTGTCAATCTCTAGTAATTAGCTCACAGTTGGCTGCAAAGCTAGCTTTAGAGGTGCACAAAATGTCTATAGAAATTCAAACTATTATAAATTATAAGAATATCATTCTTGCAGAAGAGATTGTAAATATATTCTTTAAAGTCTGTGACTTTTAGAGAAACTAGCAGTTATTTTATGAACAAGTAATGGTTGTAAATATAAGAGATGAGATACTAGTGAGTTTGAGCTAGCTGCAGTAACACAATCTGAAGATGTGTTTCAAGAAACTAAAACTAGAATTTTAAACTGTGTGTTATGATCTGCTTGTGAAGATTAAACTAGTTAATTTCTTGAAGCTTGTAAAAGAAGAAAAGCTTATTTATATAATAACTCTCTGTAAATCAGAACAAGTGGTGACAGTAAATCTAGATCTTTAGATACTGGAAGTCTACTGTAAACTTATAAAAGTGTTTAGTAACAAGAGATCTTGAGAGCTGCCACTATACTGTAAAGATGACTTGATTATAGATCTTGAGCCAGAGAAGCAGTCAGAATTTGAAAGAATATACAGACTTTTGGAAGTTGAGCAAGAAACTCTTTGTAAATATCTAAGCAGTGCTCTAATTTATAGATTTATCTGATCTTTTAAGTCATCTGTGGGAGCATCTATTCTGTTTGTGTTCAAGAAGAACAGTGGACTGAGAATGTGTGTAAATTATTGTGATCTGAATTTGAAAATGATCAAGAATAGATATTTTCTACTACTGATTAAAGATATATTATATATCACTTAGTTAGATATCAAGAATGTCTACCATATATTGAGAATTTATGAAGAGAATGAGTGGAAAACTGTATTTTAAACTTTACAAAAACTATTTAAGTACTTGATAGTGTTTTTTAAACTTGTAAATGCACTGGCAGCTTTTTAATCATATATTATAAAGGCACTTAGTGAATATTTAGATATGTTTACAGTAGCTTATCTTGATAATATGGTTGTGTACTTGACTTGTGAGAAAGATCATGAGAAGTATGTGAAATTAGTACTTAAGATACTCAAGAATGCAGATTTTTATTGCAAGCTGGTAAAGTACAAGTTTAATGCTTGTAAGATTAATTATCTTGAGTATGTTATAATATCAGAGAGTGTTCTTATAGAGAAAAGCTGTATAAACACTATTCTTGACTTGCCAGAGCTAATCAGTAAGAAAGAGATTCAAATCTTCTTAGAACTTGTGGACTTTTACAGATGCTTTATCTCAAGATTCTCTAAGATAGCCTGCAGCCTGACTACTTTTCTAAAGAGAGAAGAAGCAAAGCTAAGCAAATGTGTGTGAAAAGAGATGAGAAGAGAAGTTAATATTTTTATAATGAAGAAAGATTGCAAAGTCTTTATAAGCCTGAAAAAAGTATTTGTGGAAGCTGTTATGTTTCACTATTTTGATATAAAATAAAAGACCAGATTGAAAACAGATGCATCTGGCTTTGCAGTATGTAATATTTTATTACAGCTGATGAAGAATAGTATTTAGATTCTAGTTAGATTTTATTTGTAAAAGATGCAATCTGTGGAGATGAACTATAATATTTATAATCAAAAACTGCTTACAATCATGAAGTTATTTAAATATTAGTGCTGCTGATTAAAAAAACTTGTGAACACCGGTTCAAGTTCTTACAGATTATAATAGCTTGCACTACTTTCAGACTGCTCAAGATCTCTTGTGAAGACAGATCTGCTGGATGCAAAGACTGATAATCTTTTGATTTATAGTTAACTATATGAAGAAAACTAAGAACCTGACAGATGGATTTTTGTGAAGACCTGACTATATCAAGAAGACTGGTTTAGATACAAAATTATTTACTAAGAGAACTCAGTTAAACTACATAATCAAGTCTTCAAACCACAAAGACTAGTGAGATAGTTAGGTATTTAGCTTGACAATACACTTACTTTCAAGAACCATGTGGAAATCAAGATATCAGCTGCTGAAAAAGTTCTGAATCAAATAATTAGACTTTCAAATACTGAAAAAGGTCTTATCTTTCAAGCTATGAGACAACTCTATATAGCTTGTATTACTTCAGTAGCTGATTATGGTGTCCAGATTTGGTAGAAGAATCAAAAAAATCTACTTAATAAATATGAGAAACTTCAAAACTCTGCTTTAAGAAAGATTCTAGCAGTTTTTAAAATCTTTCCAGTGTATGTTATAGAGATTGAAGCTGCTGTCCCCCCTGCCAAAGTAAAATTTAATAGACTACGTAGAAACTATGCTTATAGACTATTAAAAATGTCAAAAGAATATGCAATCAGAGAAAGAGTATCTTCTAGCTTTCCACCATATAATAATGATGTTGATCTTGATTGGAGAAGGTTTTTAAACTGGAATCAATCAGAACTAAATAATGAATATGTTGAACAAATATCAACTAAAAGAAAAAGAAGAAAAATCAATAAACAAAAAAAGTATCCAAGTCAACTATTCAGAGTTTGTTCAATGATTTCAAACATATTATCTTCTCTAAAAACAGAGAAAATCAAAGCAAAAGGGAATGCACCTTGGTTTGAAAATTTAGCTGATTTAATAGATATTCAAATTGAAGAATCAGATAAGAAAACAGCTAAAAATAGTCATCTAAATAGAATTAAAAATCTAGACAATAGATCTTTAATTCTCTATTCAGATAGATCAAAAGCTGAAGAAAATCAATATGCTAGTGCTGGTGTATACAATTTACAAGATAATATTAGATTCTTATAGAATCTAGACAAATATCTTGAAGTCTTTGATGCAGAACTCTTTGCTATAGATAAAGCATTTAAATTAGCAAGTTTCATCTCTGAGTCTTAATCAAGATCAATATCAAATATCTGGATGTTTTCTGATAGTCAAGCTACTATTCAGAAACTTATGAATCAAGATCTTAATTCTGGCTTATATTATCTTCAATCTATAAGAAAAACTGCTAAGTATATTAAAAATCAACAAATTAATCTACATCTTCATTGGGTTCCTGCACATGTAAATATATATAAAAATGAAGAAGCTGATCTAGCAGCAAAAAAAGCTACAGAATTAAATTAAGTTTGTTCAGAGAAATATGTATCTCTTACTTATATAAAAAGACAAATAAAAGAATAAGCAATAATAGAGTAGTATAAAGATTTTTTTAATAGAGAAAGCTCTACAATTCACTACTCTTAATTCAAAATAAAGTTCAGATGGAAAGCATCAGCTCTTTCTATATTCAAGAAGATATGGTCAACTATTTATCAATTAAAGCTTGATTATGAATATTTCAGATCTTATCTAGTAAGATTATCTGACTACTTTTCCAACTTATGCTCTTTCTGCAATTGTGTTCAAAATCTAAAGCATCTATTATTAGACTGCTCAGCTTATCAAACTAAAAGAAGAAAAATTTAACAAGAGCTTGATATTTCTCAACTATCTTTAAATTTTATTTTTGAAACTAAATTAGATCTAAGATAGCTAGTTTTATTTCTTAAATGTACTGGAATAGCTACTAGATAGTGGCTTTCTCAAACATGTTAACTTTATTTCTTTAAGAATTTTGTTCTTCTTTGAAATTTATTTTATATACTATCTGTTATTTGACTTTTATAGAGAAAGAACATCTCATATTGCCTTGAAATACTGTGATTCTTCTATTTTTCAGCTTCTACAATGTACACTAAATAAAGCCTAACAGATAAGCTGCTAGATAGTTTTCATAGTCACTGGCCAGGTGGCTCACTGGTAAAATGAGCTGCAGGTGCACTTTAGGGTGCAGGGTTTGAATTCTTCAACTGGCACACTTTTTTACCCACCAAAGTTGCAGTGTAAAAGGCAACTCATGTATGCTCATGGCTCTACTAAGCTACTTACTATCTTTTACCTAATAATAACTGATGATTGAATAGAGATAGTAAGTCCATCTAGCATCTGGTGAAGCTAAAATAAATGCAAGTAGATAGGCTCCACTGCACTACTAAAAGCTACTTACTATCTGTTACCTAATGATAACTGATGATTGAGTAGAGATAGTAGATCCACCTAGCATCTGGTGAAGCTAAAATGATGCAAGTGGGTAGGCTCCACTGCATTACTAAAAGTTACTCCATCTAGTGATCCAATAATAACTAATAATTAGGTGACTAAGTGGGGCGCCAATTCAGGGAAATGGATTTGACAACCATCTAACAAGGGCACCTCTGATTATCTCTTGAAATAGTCAACTATTTCTTGAGATAATTAGTTAGTTATTAATGGCAAGACTGTGACAGCTAATTGGTAGGCTGGAATGCTGAGATTAGCAACTGAAAGACAGAGTTTAGTAGCTAGTGGACTAGCTAGCTCCCAGAACTAGTTACTAGATCAGTAGACTGGGCAGTAGTGGCTTCACTAGAATCAGAATAGTTAATGCTGGCTTGAGAGGACAGTTTATGGCAGTCAGTTATTATAGGTGCATGTATAATAGCTTAAGGTGTATCCCCCTGTGTTTGCATTCTCTACAGGCCTGGTTGACCTTTGGATAGGCCTTAGGAACTCCAGAGCTAGAGCAGCTGTAGGGCCAGGGGCTTAATTCTGGCTTGTATTATCTTCAATCTATAAGAAAAACTGTTAAGTCTATTAAAAATCAGCAAATTAATCTACATATTCATTGGGTTCCTGCACATGTAAATATACATGGAAATGAAGAAGCTGATATAGCAGCAAAGAAAGCTACAGAATTGAATCAAGTTTGTTCTGAAAGATATATATCTCTTACTTATATAAAAAGACAAATAAAAGAACAAGCAATAATAGAGTGATTTGAAGATCTTTTTAATAGAGAAAGTTCTACAAATTACTACTCTTAATTTAAAATAAAATCCAGATGAAAAGCATCTACTCTTTCTATATCTAAGAAGATATGGTCAACTATTTGCCAATTAAAGCTTGGTCATGAATATTTCAGATCTTATCTAATAAGTTTATCTGACTACTCTTCCAACTTATGCTATTTCTGTAATTGTGTTGAAAATTCAAAGCATCTACTATTAGACTGCTCAGCTTATTATACTGAAAGAAGAAAAATTTAACAAAAACTTGATATTTCTCAACTATCTTTAAATTTTATTTTTCAAACTGAATTAGGCTTAAAATAGCTAGTTTTATTTCTGAAATGTACTGGAATAGCTACTAGACAGTGGCTTTCCCAAATATGCTAATTTTATTTTTTTTTGATTTGTATCACATTGCTACAAGAATTATTATTTTCCTTTAAAAATTAATATTATGCTTTATCTGCTATTTGACTTTTGTGGAGAAAGAACATCTCATATTGCCTTGAAATACTTTGAATTTTTTCCTTTATTCAGTTTCTACAATGTATACTAAGTAAATCCTAACAGAGAAGCTGTTAGGTAGTCTTTATAGTTACTGACTGCATAAGACTATAATGAACAATAATAATAATAATAAATTCATAGTCACTGACTGCATAAGACTATAATGAATAATAATAATAATAATAGTAATAAGACTGGTTTAGATAATAAGAAGAATTGCAAGACTGCAAATCAACTAAGAATAATGCTTACAAAGAAGCAAGAGATTACAAAAAAGTTGAGACTAACAGCTCAAGTTTCTTTCAATCAGAAAGAGAACAGAGAAAATAAGAATGTATAACTTATCTTTATAAAGTTTTGAGTTGAGATCAAGAAATTACTCACAAAGATTATCTTGAGAGATATATATAAAAGAAGATTGCAATGTAGATTCAGAAGATTAAAGATCTGGTTTGTGAAAAGAATTCTTATAAAAAAAGCAGCTTCAATCTGTTGATATTACTGCTAAATCTACTGTAAAGTGATAACTATATAGCTGAAGTCTGCAAAGACATTAAGATAGATACAAAAAAATTTATAATGTGAAAAGAGAAGAACAACATTCTCTATAGAAATAATTGCATGTATATTTCTCAGAATGAGACTTTGTGAATAGAGCTGATCAGATATTATCATAATCTATTTCTTGTGAAGTATTTTACTATGACAAGAATATATAAGCTTATAGCTTGCAAATACTTTTGATCAAGAATAAGAGAACTGATAAAGAAGTATTGTGAAGTTTATAGAATTTGTCAGAGCTTAAGAAGAGTTTATAAGAAGTCTTAAGAAGAGCTATCACTCTTACTAATTCCAAATTACTCTTGAGAATCCATTAGCATAGATGTTATTACAGATCTCTTCATGAGCCTGAATTTTAAGAAGATGTAGTTTGATTTTATTCTGATTGTAGTGAACTAGTTAATAAAGATAGCTTACTTTATCTCTACAATAAAGAAGCTAACATTAGAGAAATTGGCTCATCTCTTTATTTGTAAGATAGTGAGATTGCACAGATTACCTACAAATATAGTAACAGATTGAGAATTTCTATTTATAAGTGAATTTTGGGGTAATTTAACTTATATCTTGAAGATTATAAAAGTAATAAGTACAGCATTTCATCTGCAAACTGATAATCAGACTGAGAGACTGAATAGTGTAGTGAAGCAGTATCTGCAAAGCTATATCAGTTATAATCAAGATAACTGAATGATGTAGTTGCTAATGGCTGAGTTTATGTACAATAACTTATAGCAGGCTTCTACACAGAAATTATCTTTTCAGCTAATATATGAATTAAATCTATAAATGAATCTCTTGAACTCTGATAAGTATAGCTATATGTGCAAGAATTTAAGAAATCAGATAAAGACAATAAGATTATTCTGTAAAGAGATCAAGAAAATACTTGTAAAGATATAAGTCTATTAAAAGAAGTACTATAATCAGAAGTACACTGTAAAGATCTTTCAGATAAAAGATAAGATATGGCTTGATCTTTGCAATATCAAGACTGTATAGTCTAACAAAAAACTAGATTTGTTGAGATACAGATCTTGTAGAATTATGGAGAAAATAGGCTTGTAAGTCTACAGACTGGAGCTGTCTTTAGATCTGTAAACTAATAATGTCTTTTATATATCTCTGCTCTATAAGCACAAGACTCACAAAGAAATTAATAGCTTATCTCATTATAAAGTTTGCAAAACAGATAAAAATAAAAAGAAGTATTAAGTTCACAAGATAATTAACTTAAAAAGAGAAAATTGTGAGCTATAGTACAGAGTATATTAAAAAGAATATGATAATAAGAAGAATAAGACATGAATTCTCACAAGCAATATTCATTTACTGAGAAAGCTACTCTAATAATTCTATAGTAGGAATCTGGACAAGCCTGATTCATAAAAGAGATAGATAGAGGTAGTGAAACTAGAAAATGAGTTAGAAAGAGAAAAGATATAGTCAAATCAAATTGAATTGGTTTCAAAGAAGAAAAAACTAAGCTAAAGACTATATAAGAGTCTCTGACTTCTTCTACAAAGATCTGTAATAATCACTTATAATTTTACTGCTGAAAAGAGCAAGCAAGATGCTTATAGTATAGATAGTTATTATATTTTTGACCCAAGCTTATAGAGATGCACTTTGTAAAGACTATATTACTATAGTCTTACTAAGCTCTCTTGCAGGTAGAGCACTTCTGTCCAGATAGTAGCTGAGCTCTAGTCTAAGTTAAAAAAATTCTTTTGTGAAGCTGAGTGTGCACAGTCAACTGATTTGAATTATTCAAACCAGTGATAAGCATGGGTCTTTGAATAAACTTGTAATATCATGCTTTTTTATAAACAGACAAAGCTTGTGCCTCTGTATAGAGAAGAAGATCTGGAAGAATCATCAGATTAGCTTGCAAAGAACTAGTAAAGATGGCAGCTGGTGGCAAGAAGATGAAGATAATCTAGAACTACTATTATTAATCTTGTAAAAGGGGTGCTGGGCAGTCTCAAGCATTTTACAGAATTATAATACTTATGAACTCTGCTGGAGCAGAGGGAACAGCAACAATAATCTAGAGAAGATTAGCCACAAACTGAAATATGATAGAGAATACTTATATTTCTAGCCAGAGCTAGCACAATAGTTATGAGAGAGAGAGATGGAGTGACAAGACCTTAATTTCATCAGCACACAAACCAGTATCAGCTTGTAGAAGACACTTACAGCTTGAGCTAGTGCAGAGAGAGCAGAGATAACTAGTGGAAGAGAGAAAGAGAGAGCAACAGTACTCTAGAATTATCAGTTGTAAATACTTTCTAAAGTTCACAAGAACTACTTACTGAAGACTCAGATATTTCTTCTTCAAAAAGAGAGATGTGAGCATTCTTCCAAGAAAGAAAAGTAGAGATAACTTGTAAGAGAAGAGAGAGAAGAGAGTGAACTAGTAGTAACTAGTATACATTAGTCTCTTTGTAAACCAAATCTCATGTGAAGGCAAAATCTTATAACCATACAAAATAAAGATACAATCAGGGGTGAACTTATCAACTTGTGGTCTTGCAGCCAGATGAGTGGAGTGTCAAGATGTAGCTATTTTTCTTTCAGAATATCAGAGATCTTCCACAAGTCTGTTTCCTATGTGAAGCAGTGCTTAAAAAGTTCACTTATCTTTAATAAAGATAATATAGACTAGAGAAGAGAGAGAAGAAAAGAAGAGAAAGAGAAAGCAAGAGAAAGCTCTCTCTTAAGCTAGTGTTGATTATCTAATAGTAATATAGAGCTAGTGAGAACAATAGAGACTCTTTATACATTATTATGTTATTGGATTCTGTTGTATTATTAGAGTTGTATTGATATCATGTCTCTAATAAGACTGTACTTTTTTTCTTATAAGGAAATTTTTATTTTTCCCAAGAGATTTTTTTTGTTTTTCTACTTATAAAGGTTTTTAATAAGACAGCTGTCTTGAGAAATCAAGACTTACAAGAGTGAGAAATCTGTAAGAATCTGTCTGTAAATCTTCTTATACAGATAAGAATTCATTTATAAATCTCTTATGTAAATAAGAACTTGCTGTGAACTTTTTATATAGATAAACTAATATCTGTAAAAGTCATCAAAAGTCTCAGCTTGTAAGCTGTTGGAAGTTATATATGTTCTTGCAAGATACTAAGCTACATGCTTGCAAGCATATATAAAAGACTGTTATGGCACAAATCTCTTGCTGAAAGTTAGTGACAATCTTGTTTACAAGTTATACATAGTTGCCAGAATACAGACCTTTTATCTTGCATACTTTTTTTCTACATATATTTCTTCTAGAGATTTATTATCATACTGATCTACACACACAATCCTCATACTATCACTAAAGAATTATAATATTAACTGATCAAGTAGAAAGCTGGCAGAGCAGCATAAAGATATCTTTAAGATAGATAATAGCTACTGGCTCTGGCTACTGAGCTTTATAAAGATTCACTTTATATTCTCTTCAGATAAGCTTAGAAAAGCTGTTAATAACTCTTTTTCTGGCCAGAGTATAGATTCTCTTAATTCTGTTATAATTTATAATGAGAATAAGTAAAAAGTAGATGAGATTTTGATAAGCCAGATGTATAAAAAAAAGCTTTAATACTGAATTAAATAGCTGAAGTTTAACTTAGATTATATATAGTATTCTATTCAGAACTTGAAGAAATGTCCATACAAGATTTACGTCTTTCATACAGCAAATTCTACGAAGACCAGATCTCTAAGACAGTTAGATAAATAGCAAGAGACTTGAGAGCTAGAAGAATATCTTTCAGATAAGAAAGTTGATAACCTATCAGTATGAGAGCATGTTTGAAGCTTGTAGAGAGATAATATGAGAATTATAATTCTTCTGATTAAGCTGGCAGATCAGTAAAAGATTATTCTAAGCTGAAGCTCTAAACTCTAGACAGAAAATTTACTAAGAAGATAAATATTTATCTGACACAGAAGCTTATTATGTGTATATAGCAAGTTCTTGCCCCAAGCCCTCCTTCTAAAGCCTGTCTTAGTATTTTATTATTATAGCTACCTAGTTGGTAACAGAGATTTTCTTTCTACAGTGCCTAGCTGAGCTTCTAATAATGTATATAGATTATGAAAATCTCAATATTCAGTCTTTTAGTTAGTGAATTTCTACATTCTATGCATAACTTTCTTCCACCAGTTGTGAGCATTAGATCTACTTAGCTCTTTTTTGTATCTCAAATTCTGGAAACATCTACAAAATCTATACTAGATTCTTTAACATTTTGAACACTTCAACATATGATTATCTAGATTGATATAATATTAACAAGATTTATAAGATAAACTGCAACAACACCTCACATTGCAGATCTGATAGAAACAAATATCAATATGAAGAAAATAAACAATAATAAAAACATTAAAAGTGGTAGAGTGGCTATTAGTAAAATACCAGCCAACAACACAGATAATAAAAATATGTTCTTGAATACATCAGATAAAACTGGAAGTAAAGAAACTCTTGAAGAAAACAAAATATATCTGTAAAAGAATCTAGCAGACATATGTGAAAATAAAATATGCAGACTGCAAAAACAGATTAAATATGAACAAAAATTAGTAAATAATAATTTTTCTTTAAAGTTCTTCTTGCAGACACAACTAATAAAGAAATCAGATAAGTTTAATAATATGAAACTTTCAAAATCTTATTACTATAGCAAATCACTTGATAAATATAAAATATAATTAGTTTTAATAAGACAGCAGTTCTGCCTGAGAAAATCACTATATAAAATAACAGATACTGTTAGAATTAATTAAGTATTCAGTTACTTTTGTAATAAATCTCAGAAACACTGGCAGATATTAAAAATAGAAAGAGAATAATTATCTACATTGTGAAATAAGTTCAAAAAATGATGTAAGAATATTTCCGAGATACACTGCTTTCTGAGAGAAGTTGTTCTCCAGCGCTGGTGGAAAAGGGGAAGGGACAAAAGAGTGGAGACAACTTTCTACCAGACGACCTCTGGGAATATCACGCGTGGAGATAAGAAGGAAGGGGCGGGTAATAAGTGGATGCAGACAAACCGGGTTCTGAACAGATGACATGTTCTTGTAATTGATTCACCCACTTCTCAGTGTACGACCGACGTTCATCATCATCATCATCTTCTCCTGCGGCAGACATTGAGACGATCCGATTTAAATTCCATTGCAACTCAAGTAACGCCCTACTTGGTAGAGGAAGACGTTGCGCGTCAGGAGTTCCTAGAGTGAACCGATGGCCAGATTTGAGCCGAGCGAAGTTGTTCGGTGAGGACTCTAGGGCGACTGTGCAGCCATCAACCTCGTCGAGGTCCCTTGACGAGGATGGGGGCTTTCTGAGGTCGACAAGATCGTACGGTCCATGGCTCTGTTTGGGTTGCCAGTACCATTCCACGTCAAGTTTTGATTTGTCCTCATTGTATTCAAGCGGACGAAGAGCAAAGAGACCCTTGGTCCAAGCTGTGTGAATGGTTGGCTGCATACAAATCAAATTAAAACACGCATCGGAACCGTCGTTCGGATTGTTGGGGCAGCAAAAGATTTCTTGACGCCATTGCTGAATTTTTTCTGGTTTCCAGAAGAATTCTAAAATCTTCCAGAAGCCTTGGATTTCGTCGGTGCGCTCATTTGGAGGTGTTGCAGGGCGAATCAAGCAATGCGGATATATGTGTGCGACCTCGAAGATTGGCGACTTGGTGAACACGCAACTGGAGTTATCTCGTTCACAAGCTTGCTCTTTTGGACCGCTTGCACGAGACTTGATTGATTTTTCCTTTGGTGATGTAGTTGTAGATGAGTTTGACCGAGTCACCAGTTGCTTCCAAAGTCGAGGGAGCGAGTGGCAATCACGCGCAAGGAGGGACATAAGTTGAGGAGCGGCTTTGGCTTGGCGAATGAGCTCTCGAAGTTGATCAATGTCACACACCTGGAGGCAGGCCCAAAAAGCAGCACGCACTTTGTCAGTCTCTAGGGCGTTTGCAAGCTCGACCAGAAGCTCTTTTCGCTCTTGTGTCGGGATGTTCAAATGTTCCTCTGAGGGCAGCGAAGATTCTTCCGATGGGAGCATGGGGTTATCAAAGCATGAGTGGGTTGTGTCTGGAACCGCAGCTGAGGCTTCATCGACTTGCATCAATGTTTGGCGACGTGTCCGGCGCACAGGAGGGCTGTCGCTTGCATGTTTTCTCTTCTGCCCCTGAGCCATGGTGATTGTCGCGAAGTGCAAAGGATGTAATCAATTGATACTTTGACAGAAAAGCTGTTCGCACAAGGGACATCAAGTGAGGAGTTAGTTATGTTGAGGCAATGTGAGAAATCATACAAGCCTTATCAATGAAAATTGAGATTCTCCTCACTGAGAGAGCACAGACAGACCATTGCGTTAAGATACAAAACTGGAAAAGGAAAGTGGAAAGATAGAAGGTCAGTTGGAACCCTTGAGAAGCCCCCTTCCTTTTCTTGGCCAGTTCCTTTGTTACTTTCCCAGGACACATGACCCGGACCCATTTATGTAAGCCAAGGGACCTCGTAAAGGTCACGTGATGCTTATTAAGCGGAACGCACCTCTAGAAAAACAGTCACATAAGATTTTTTTCTTACCTTTACCAAGCATTTCCCAAGCAGTTCGCCTCCCTCCTTGGCGAAGATGGCTCATTCGCGCGATAATGAGTAGATTTAGCTGTTAAATGTGTTATTTTGATGGAATCTGATGAAAATTGATTAAAAAATGATTGAATTGATAGGCCTACTACCAACAGTATCTTGAGGGTGTTGCCAGTGGAGAGATTGTCCTGCCTGAGTACATAACAGTGAGTAACACAATCATTTGCTAATCAGTTACCAATCAGTTAATAACTGATTAACGTAATCCACAAGCGAGCGAAATCTGCAAGCGAGCGAAAGATATTTTTTCAACTTCCTCAACCATCCACTTCAACACATCAGAATACCACCAATTCACAATAAAAATACAAGATCCTCTATAGAAATAGAGGGCAGGATTGAACTTGCTATTTCTACTCTTAAAAAGCAAGAAATTAGCTCAATTGCTGAAGCTGTACAGCTATTTAACGTATCTTATACTATCTTATATCATCAAGCAAAAGAAAGATGTGCAAGAATCAGTCTATATACAAATTCAATCAAATTAACTGAGCCTGAAGAGAATCAGCTAGTTTAATGAATTTTAGATTTAGCTAAACAAGAAATCTCTCCAGACTAGTATTTATTAAGAATATGGCTAATTATTTTCTTATCATACAAGATTCTATCTCTTCTCCCCTACATGTTGGCAAGAACTAGGTATTAAATGTGATTAAATACTGTACAGAGGTTAAATACTACTATTCCAGATACTATAATTACAAGCAAGCAAAATATGAAAATAGAAAGATTATTCAGCAGCTGGATATTCAACTTCAATCTATACTCTCTCAGCTAGCCAATCTAGCAACTCTTAGTTATTCTGGATTCTATAAACACCAAGTAGCAATCTCTAGCAGTTGTATAGGCAGGTGGATAAGATCAAGAATCTTATGAAACAGAGACTTGAGAGCTTATTTAAAGCTTAATAAAAGAATTTGACCAAATTATCAAGACCTGCAAATATAGAATGATCAATGCTACTATTATAAATATCAGAATATACTTGCTGCAAATGAGAAAAAGAAGCAAAAACATACAAGATCTAAGCACCAAGTTCAATATAAAAAAGATCTAATTAGAAAAGAGATTGCTAAGCTTGCTATTTTATCTGCTTAATCTATTGAACAGTCAGTTGCTTACTCTCTAAGCTTACTGTTTTAGAGCCTGCATCATATTTACAGGCATTATCAAGATGTATGAACTACCATATTTTAGGCTATATAAGAAGAAGTTGCTATAGTCATATTGCAATGTAATTTAATCTATTTAGAGGTTGTTAAATATAGATATCTTAAGTTAAATTCTAGTTAGTTGAGATGCCTTAATTTAATTTTTCACTTGTGGATTTTGCTTGCTTGTAGATTATATTAAGAACTAAGGAAAGTAACAAAAAAACTGGTCAAGAAAAGAAAGAAAGCTTCTCAAGAGTTTTAACTAATTTTTTATCTTTCTACTTTTCTTTTCCAGTTTTGTATCTTAACTCAATAGTCTGTTTATACTCTGTCAGTAAGGAGAATTTCAATTTTCATTGATAAAACTTGTATGATTTCTCACATTATTTCAACATTTGCCTTAACATAACTAACTTCTGTTACAAATGTAGATCAATCAAGCACCAAACAAATGTAAACAAACTAAGCATCAGATGATATTGGATGTTCAGAAGAACTTATATAACTCATAACTCTGAATGTATAAGAATCATATAATTCACATGAACTGTAGAAATCTTAGTATTCAGTTTTCTAATTAGCAGATTTGTATGTTCTACACATGACTTTCTCCCATCAGTTGTGGGTATCAGACCTACTTAGCTCTTTTATACCCTAATTCTGGAACAATTTATAAGATCTACATTAAGCTTCTTTAATATTTTGAATGTTTTCTGATATATGATTGCTTAAGTTAGTATGATGCCATCAAGATTCACAAGATAAATTATGACAACATCTTATATTGCAGATTCAACAGAAATAGACACCAATGTGGAAGAAATAAATATTAATGAAGATACTGATAGCAGTAGAGCTATTACTAGTAAAACATCAGCAAATAATACAGAGAACAGAGATACAGTCTTCAATACTTTATAAAATCTGAGGAGAAGAGACTTTTAAAAAAAGAAGACATATCTGCAAAAAAATCTAGCAGATATATATGAATAAAATAAAATATATAAACTGTAAAAACAGATTAAATATAAATAGAGATTAGTAAACAATAATTTTTCTTCAGAATTTCTCTTACAAACACAACTGATGAAGAAATCAGATAACTTTAAAAATATAAAATTCTCAAAAGCATCTTATTATTATAGCAAATCACTTAATAAGTATAAAATATAATTAGTCTTGATGAAACAGCACTTTTATCTAAGAAAATCACTACACAGGGCAATGAATACTGTTCAGATTAACTAATCATCCAGTTATTTTTGTAACAAATTCTAGATATATTGACAGATATTGAGAATAGAAGAAGAATAAGTAGTTATATTATAAAATAAGTTCAAAATATGATGTAAGAATAATATTAAATTCAAGATAACTTGCAGTTGAGACATAATACAATTAATCTGTACTCTTATTTTTTATATATATTGCTGAGCTAGAATAAGATCTGAATAATTTATCAGGTAAATTCTTCTGCATACTCTTTCTACAGATGAAGCTCAGATCAAATATCTGACTTAAGCTTGACAAGTTACAATATAAATCAGAAACAGTTACAAAACTAAAAAAGTAAGCAACTCTTATTAAATTAATCTTAAAAAAGGAGAAACAAAGTTTCTGGAACAAGAATTAAAATAAGAAGAGATAGAAAATCTCAACTTTCCAAGAAAAAGATGCATTTTAATAAGACAGTGAAAAAAACTCTTCATTAACAAAAAAAAATATCTGCAAAATCACTTCTGAAGATATCTGAAGAGAAATACAAATAATAAATAAAAGAAGAGCTCTGCCTAAAATATAATTAACTAGGCTACAGAGTAAAATTCTGTATAAATAATTCTAACAAGTTTCAGTAAACAGATAAAAAAAATAAGAACCAGATAAAGACTAGAGCTGCAAAGCTCATACAAGATTCAGATCAAATATTAGAAAGATAGAATATTAACTTAATAGAGAAGACAAGCAGATACAGTATGTGCTTGTTAATTATACTAACTATACTGTTGAGTGATTTTACAGAACAAGCTGCACTGTTGAACTCAGATATTACAGTAGATAGTATTTTCTATAAACTGGCATCTTAATTAAACTAGAATTAATCAAAAATATCTATAAAAAGTATTAAGATATTAAATAGAGCTAACTGACTGATATAGCATCTATAAGATTTAACTTATAATAATAAACTCTATAAAAATTATAAATATAGTAAGATAAATATTAACAGTAATTGACATAATTAATCATAATTCTAGACATGTTGTAGTTGAAAGACTTTAATCTGAATATTAACTAAAAGAACAAGATATAATATTACTAATCTTTAAAGAAAATAGTGATACTTCTAAATATAAATAAATTTCTCTGAGTAATATGCATTAAGAATAAACTCTTTTATACTACTTTTACATCAGATAATAATCAAGTTCTGACAAAAGTGCTGGAGTGATTGAGAAATTATAAAGATGTTTTCTTAAAAGAAAAAGCAATAAAGTTACTGAAATTAATAAAGATTAGTTATCTAATTATTCTTAAAGACAGCTGCAAGTCTCTATACATATTAATTTATAAACTATTATTTAAGCAGACAGAGGTTTTATAAGAGTATATTAAGAACAAGCTATATAAAAGTTAAATATATCTGTTAAAAAATCTGGCAGAGACTTTAATATTGTTTGTGCTTAAGACTGATAGAAAACTCAGACTCTGTATTAATTATTATAGTCTTAACACAGTTATAGTAAAGAACTATTACTTTCTGCTGTTGATAAATAAGATGCTAAGCTGGCTAGCAGAAGTACACTACATTTTTAAAGTAAATTTATATGATGTTTACTACTAAATTAAAATCAGAGAAGAAGATAAATGAAAAATTATATTTTATGTAAAGTTTGAGAGTTTTAAGTATCTTGTTATATCTTTTAAATTATTAAATACACCAGCAATCTTTCAGTCTTATATAAATAAAGTATTAGTAGATCTGGTTGATATATGCTGTATAATTTATCTAGACAACATTCTTATCTTCTCAGTCTCAACAACAGAGTATGAGAAACATATTAGATTAGTTATGAAGTATTTAAGAGAATACCAGTTATTTGCAAAGCTTGTCAAGTATGCTTTTAAAAGATGAATAATCTCATATCTTAAATATATTATTAATACTAAAGATATTAAAATGGACTTAAAGTAGATACAGATAATTATAAAGTAGTCTTTGCTATAAAGTTTTTATAATATTTAAATATTTCTGAGTTTTATGAACTTCTATAAAAGATTTATATAAAAGTACTCAGTTATTGTGGTACTGTTGACAGATCTCTTGAAGAGCAGTAAAAATAAATAGAAGAAGAAATTATTTCTTTTTATATCTGCTGTTAAAGAAGTATTTTATAAGTTATAGATAGTCTTTTCTGAAGAGTCTGTTATCTGTTACTACAATTCAGAATATAAAAATACATCTGAAGATAAATACTTTGAAACATGCTACAGATATAATATTGCTACAGTTGTTTGAAGATAGATAGTATTTAGTTATTTACTGATTATTCAAGTTTAATTAGATTTAATAAGTCTATAATATACTGAATAAGAAGATGTTGGCCATTGTCTGAGTATTTATGAACAATAGTATTTAGAAGAAATAAAGTATTCTGTAGAAATTATTATAAATCATGCAAATCTCTGTTTATTCATGAAGTCCACAAGTAAAATAGCACCACAATAACATATAAGATGAATTAAAATTCTTGAAGTATATGACTTTAAGATTCTCTACCATTCTAGAAAGCATAACCCAGCTGATACATTATCATAAAGACTGAACTATATCAAACTAGAAGAGAACATTAATCTATCTATATATATGCTCAAACAATATAATGCAGATGGTGTTTCAGAGTCAAATCTATTTAAAGAAACTTTTTTTGATAAAGAAGATATTCAAGTATGTACTACTTATACTGTTCAAAGTAGTGAAATAGAGATAGTGCAGAAGAGATCTAGTGGTATCAAGATAATTAAGTTAGTTCAGATAGCACCAGCCAGAGATACTAAGAAGACTTAATATAAAAATTGCAGAAGATTCTGAATTTCCTGTATATATATAAATATAATGATAAAAAGATGAAAAGATTTATAATAACTTAACTGTAAGTGTATTAAATCTGTTGCTAGAGATACAAAAAAATAATCTTTCTGTATAAGTAAAATTTGCTAAGGCAGAATTTTAGCAGTCAGAGTAAAAAATAAACAGACAAGATCTTTTAATAAAGAGTAGCAAAATCTATATTTCTAATAATCTGACTTTAAAACAGAAACTACTACAAGTCCACTATAATAATTTATTTGCAGATTACTTTAATATGACAAAGATGTTTATCTTGCTCTAGCAAAAATATAAATAATATTTAATAAGATAAGATATCCAGACATATATATATAAATGTCAAATCTGTTAATAAGAGAAGACTTCAACACATAAATTATAAAGACTGCTTGCTTTATTATTAATATTCAGTAATCTCTAATATTTAATATTTATAAACTTTATAATAAATCTTTTGTCAAGTAAGAAGAAGAGAAATTTGTATAATATAGTTCTAGTTATTGTGAATTAATTTACAAAACTTGCATGTTTTCTTGTATATAGACAGAAAATTAACACACTAAAGATAATAAATCTCTTGCTGAAAAAGATATTATTATTATTATTATTATTATTATTTATTAAAGTCTTATGCAGTCAGTGACTATGAAAACTACCTAGCAGCTTATCTGTTAGGCTTTATTTAGTGTACATTGTAGAAGCTGAAAAATAGAAGAATCACAGTATTTCAAGGCAATATGAGATGTTCTTTCTCCACAAAAGTCAAATAACAGATAGTATATAAAATAAATTTCAAAGAAAAATAAAATTCTTATAGCAGTATAACATAAATTAAAGAAATAAAGTTAACATGTTTGAGAAAGCCACTGTTTAGTAGCTATTTCAGTATATTTCAGAAATAAAACTAGTCATTTTAGGCCTAATTCAGTTTCAAAAATAAAATTTAAAGATAGTTGAGAAATATCAAGTTCTTGTTAAATTTTTCTTCTTTCAGTTTGATAAGCTGAGTAGTTTAATAATAAATACTTTGGATTTTCAACATAATTGCAGAAAGAGCATAAGTTGGAAGAGTAGTCAGATAATCTTACTAGATAAGATCTAAAATATCCATAACCAAGCTTTAATTAGTAAATAGTTGACCATATCTTCTTGAATATAGAAAGAGCTGATGCTTTTCATCTGAGCTTTATTTTAAATTGAGAGTAGTAATTTGTAGAACTTTTTCTATTAAAAAGATCTTCATATCACTCTATTATTGCTTGTTCTTTTATTTGTCTTTTTATATAAGTAAGAAATACATATCTCTCTGAACAAACTTGATTTAATTCTGTAGCATTTTTGCTGCTAGATCAGCTTCTTCATTTCCATGTATATTTACATGTGCACGAACCCAATGAAGATGTAGATTAATTTGTTGATTTCTAATATACTTAGCAGTTTTTCTTATAGATTGAAGATAATATAAACCAGAATTAAGATCTTGATTCATGAGTCTCTGAATAGCAGCTTGGCTATCAGAAAACATTCAGATATCTGATATTGATCTTGATTGAGACTCAGAGATGAAACTTGCTAATTTAAATACTTTATCTATAGTAAAGAGTTCTGCATTAAAGACTTTAAGATATTTGCCTAGATTCTATAAGAATCTAATATTATCTTGTAAATTGTATACACCAGCACCAGCATATTGATTTTCTTCAGCTTTTGATCTAGCTGAATAGAGAATTAAAGATCTATTGTCTAGATTTTTAATTCTATTTAGATGACTATCTTTAGCTGTTTTCTTGTCTGATTCTTTAATTTGAATATTTATTAAATCAGCTAGATTTTCAGATCAAGGTGCATTCTATTTTACTTTGATTTTCTCTGTTTTTAGAGAAGATAATATGTTTAAAATTATTGAACAAACTCTGAATAGTTGACTTGGATACTTTTTTTGTTTATTGATTTTTCTTTTTTTTCTTTTAGTTGATATTTGTTCAACATATTTATTATTTAATTCTGATTGATTTTACTTTAAAAACCTTCTCCAATCAAGATCAACACTATTATTATATGGTGGAAAGCTAGAAGATACTCTTTCTCTGATTATATATTCTTTTAGCATTTTTAATAGTCTATAAGTATAGTTTCTACATTGTCTATTAAATCTTACTTTAGCAGAGGGGATAGCAGCTTCAATCTCCATAATATACACTGGAGAGATTTTAAAAGCTTCTAGAATCTTTTTTAAAGCAGAGTTTTAAAGTTTCTCATATTTATTAAGTAGATTCTTTTGATTCTTCCACCAAATCTGGACACTATAATCAGCTACTGAAGTAATAGAAGCTATATAGAGTTGTCTCATAGCTTGAAAGATAAGATCTTTTCCAGTATTTGAAAGTCTAATTATTTGATTAAGAACTCTTTCAGCAGCTGATATCTTGATTTTCACATAGTTCTTGAAAGTAAGTATATTGTCAAGTCAAATATCTAATCATCTTACTAGTCTTTTTAGTTTGAAGACTTGATTATGTAGTTTAACTGAGTTCTGTTCACTAAATAATTTTGTAAAGTGAATTAGTTCTGTCTTTTCAATATTAAATTGAACCACATGAGAATCTTGTCTGTTAGATATTGCTTGGAAAGCTTTATCTAACTTAAAGCAATTTTCTTCTATTGAGAAAGAGAAAACAACAAGTTCAGTATCATCTATATAATTAGAAATTCTGATATCTTTAAGATCTGAATCATTATCATTTCTCAAGAGAAGTATAGTATATATAAAGAAGAGTATTGGAGAGAGAGATAAATCTTGAGAAATTTCAATATTTATAGATATCTTTTCTTATTGTTTTTCACCATCAAAAACCAGTTGGATTTTTCTTGTTTGCATAAAATAAAAAATCCATATAGCTAGTGATTTAGGTAGTTGCAAATCAGAGAAGATTTTTAAAAGTCTATTTAATGAAACATAGTCAAATGCTTCTTTTATATCAATAAAAAGAGCTGAGACTACCAATTTATTGACTTTTGCAAGTTGAATATCATGTACCAAACTCATTACAGCATCTATAGCAGAGCATTGCTTCTTTTCTCCAAACTGATTAATATTTAGTAGTTTACTTTGGAAGACTTAATAAGAGAGTCTAGAAGCAATAACTCTTTCTATTACTTTTCCCAAACAGTTAAGAAGAGAGATAATTCTGTAAGATTTTGGTATTGAAGCTTTTCTATTTGGCTTTTTTAGAATAACTCCAGTAGCTTTTCTCCAGATTTCAGGATAATATCTCTTTTGAAATAGTGTAGAGAATAGCTTGAATAACCTATTTTTGAGTACTGGATAGATTTTTTGTAGTATAAGAAAAGATATACCATCTGAACAAGGTGCACAAGGTGCACTAGTTATAGACCTGAAAATATAAAGTTTTTGATCTTTATTTCTTGGAGACTAGGCCAATTCCAAGCTGGATTTTCATGATATTCATTTCAATCCATTGGTAGATAACTTGGTGGTTCTCTGAAAAGAGTTTTTATAAAAGCATTGTATTTTTTTTTTAAATAAAATAGCTTTATCTTCTATTTTATTTTCAGAATTTGAAAATTTTAGAATTGGAGTTTTTTCTACTCTTTTTTGTTTAGTATATTTATATGCTTTAAAAATTCTCTTTTTCTTGAGCATTTTCAAGAAATTCATTCCAACATGATGACTTTGTCTTTTTAATAGCATTAAAGTAGTCATTTTTTAGTTTGTTGAAAAAATTCTAGGCTAACTTGCTTATTCTTCAGATTTCTAAAAGTCTTTGTCATGGCTTTTCTCTTGACTTTTAGCTCATTATTCCACCAAGGTTTGGATCTTTCAGTTATTCTCTTTTTGGGAATGTGTTTTTCAATAGAGACTTGAATTAGATTTCTTAATTTGATTGCTTCTAATTCAAGTTCTGATAGAGTATTTTCTATTGAATTCCATTGAAACTCTTCTTTATTTAAATTTTGAAGAAGAGGTTTATTCACTTCATCCCAATTAACTTTTTGAAAGTTATACTGATTTGAATAAAGTGGATTTTTAACAAGATTTTCAGTATTTAGTTCAATGAATAATATTATAATCAGAGCCAGAGTGAAGAGCTTCATCAATCCATTACTCATGTAACTTTTGAGTTAAGTTAGTGAAGAAGAAGGTCAAATCTATAATTGATTTAGATAATAAATTTGATCTGAAGAAGATTTCTCTGTTTATCTTATTTAGTAAATCTATATTATTCCTTTCAACCCATTTTACTAGTTTTTTCAGCTCTAACTAAATTGACTATATTTGAGTTCTACCATGGATAATAAGCATTTATATCCCTAGTAACAATAAAGTATTGGGAACTTGAGATATTTACTAGTTCTCTTTCAATAGTTCAAAGATTTGAGTTATCTTTTAGATCTTTTTAATTATAGATATTTATCAGTTGAATAGTTTCAAACTGATTGTATTTATCTTTGATATCTACAACTAGAAGATTATTGCTAGAGCATATATCGAATCTTAAGCAGGGTTGATATCTGAACTGTTTTCTAGCAAAAATCACTACTCTAGATCTCAAATCTTTGTTTTCAGAAAAAGTATAATAATATGCATTATGAGAGACTGTAAACTAATTATCTGAACTCATTTATAATTCCTGAAATAAAATATAATCAATTTTCTTTTCAAATCCAATATCAAAATATATGTGCATTGATTTTTTATTTTATTTCTTCCAACATTATTTTGAAGAAAAGTCAATTTTGAAAAAGTATTTAAAGTTGAACTTAACATAAATTAATAAATGGTGGTCTAACTTCAATCTTCTTTTTAGAGATTACAATTTGATTTTCATCTTCAGAATCTGTTTCATGAGATCTCTTAGAAACAGTTTTAGTTATTGAAAGATTCTGTTCAGCTCTTACTAGTTTCATTGATTTACTAATATTTTGTGCTGAATAGTTAGATTGATTAGATTTTTTGAAGAAAACACACTCTGTGCTTTTAGCCACATGATTTTCTAAGCAATTAGCACATTTTAGTGTAGAGTGTATATATTTTCTTCTAGTAGTCTCACAAATTGAGTATTCATACATACTTGTTTGATGTTTTTGAGCACAGATATCACATCTAGCTTTTTTTTTACAGTTTGGTGCTGTATAACTATAGATTTGACAGTTAAAGTATTGTACAGTGCTTCTAAATCTTTGTGACTGTTTATATTTACAAACTTTAAGAGTCTGTCCAGCAATTATAACTGTTTTTAGATTTTCAGCTATAGTAGTATTTTGAACATGAAAAATAGCAGATGCATGTTTTTTCTGCATTCTATTTTCAGCAGAAGATAGCCAAATTGGGGTTCTTTTTAGAGAAATAGAATTGAAGATTTCTATTTCTTCTTTCAGAAGGGATAATCTATTCTTTATATTAAAGATTTCTGTAGAGATACCATAAATTATAAAGACTCTCCATTGCTCATCTTTGTGAATTTTCATACTCTCTATATCAAGATTCATTAGATTTAAGAATATAGATATCCAAGTCTGCTTATGCTTTTCAAGAAAATCAGCTGAAAAGTCTTCTGTTATTATCAGAATTAGAGATTGATCTCTAAATAACTTAGCTATTTGAAGAAATAACTGGTTTTTCAGTGATATTTACTTTAGTAAAGCTGTTATTTATTCTATTTCTAAAGAAGAAGACTTTGTTACTGATCTCTTCAAGTAGTTGAGTATTTATCTTAAGAACTAATCTTTTTTCTCTAAAGAGCTTTAGCTTAGAAGATCTTTTTTGATCTTTAACTTTACTGTTTAATTTAGAAGATGAAGAAAGTAAAGAAGACTTAGCTGAAAATTCAGTATTTAGTTCAGTCTTTAGAGCAAAAGAGTATGATTTGAAAGTATTACTAGCAGATACTTTCTCTTAAAAGTAGATTTCTGAAGTATTATTACTAGTACTCTTAGTAAATACTTTCTGATTTTCAAGCTGTATAATTCTTTTCTCAAGATTTAGCTGTTCAGAGTTTTCAAAGACAGCAGTATCTTGTGTTTCTTAAAAAGAAAAGATTTTTTGAATACTCAAAATACAAGTATTTAGTTCTTTTTGCACAAGAATATAATTCTTTTTCTGAGATTCTTTAGCAAAAAGATTAAGAATTGACTTTAAATCTTGCTGTTCAGATTCAGAAGAAGAATCAGAAGTAGAAGGTATTTTGACTATATTTCAAGAAATATTTTCTTGAATAAGAAAACAGAAGATAATCTTTTAAAAGAAAATTCTCTAAGATTATTTTATATCCCACCTGCTAGTTAACTTAAACTAGTTCAGTTGTTTTACTGAAAGCTGAAAAGCTTAATGTAGTAGATTTTTCTTTAGCTAGAGCTACATCTATTAAATTCTGGACTAGTTTTTTAAGAGAACTAGCAAACTATATAGTTTTTTTTGAAGACTGTGATTGTAGAAACAGCTTCTAGGGTAAAAACTATGGAAAATCTATTGGAGGAGCAGAGAGCAAGAGGACAAGCTAGTAAACCTAAAAGATATAAGCAATTATATCTCAAAAATCAGTTAGATTAATACTAGTAAGTGTATTTTTTGAAGAGAAATATCAAACTAGAGAGCTTTTTGCAGAAAAGCTTTCAGAAACCAGCTAAGAATATTTTTAAATTTAGTAGTAAAAACCCATATTCAAGATACCAGAGTCAGTACTATAAAAATAAGATATACTCTGAGCAGAGAAGTGAGAAAAGTAT
Source organism: Coccidioides immitis RS (assembly GCF_000149335.2). Classification (NCBI taxonomy): domain Eukaryota; kingdom Fungi; phylum Ascomycota; class Eurotiomycetes; order Onygenales; family Onygenaceae; genus Coccidioides; species Coccidioides immitis. The sequence continues at coordinate 2,769,954 of NW_004504310.1, read as the reverse complement.
CTGATTTTTTTATATGTAACAGCACTAGAAAGCTAGCATATCTTTTATCAGATGGAAAAGATAGCAAACCTGTCAAGTCACTAGAAATCTAGCTGGATTTTTTTCTTAAATGCAGAAAAATTAATAGAAACTGCTCTGATTTACAAAGTAGCTTATATTATAGCTTATTCCTAGTTCAAAAACTTAGTTACTATAAGTATTTGAAAAGCTATTTTTCACTAATTGATTCTAATTTCTCAGCTACCAAACAGTATAGAACATACTAAAATATAGTAGAGATTGGTCAGAATTTGCAGGAATTAATTTGACTCAGCTATACCAAGAGTATCAAGTTAATAGAGCTGATTTAGTGCTGGCATAAAGCCTGGGGAGCAAAGATCAGATGAGAAAAGGTAGAGAGATAAGATAAAAGTAGATAAGATAAGATAAGAACTCTAGCTTACTTGGCACACCTCAACAAAAATGTGAGTAAGCAAGAGTCTTGTCAAGAAAAACCAAAACGAAAAGTGTCTGGTAAGAGATTTTTTGGATAAAAATAGTGTAATAACACAACAAATAATAGAGATACAATAAAGAAAATTTGACAGTTTGTATAAAAAGTGCTATTGAGATTGTCTCTCAAATTTCAGATGAAAAAACCATGTGATTGCTGAGGAATAGTGTGAAAAGTGTTTCTGATAGGTGTCAAGCTGGTACCATTTATTTCCACTTATATCTCAACAACTTGCAAGGCAAATCTACTGAAAATTGGAGAATTTTTAGGTAGAGAGAAAGCTTTCAAATGAATGTAGTTTCATCTAATTTCAACAAGAATTGACTAAGTTGTGAAAAAAGAGTTGTGTGTGACTGAAAAAGATATTCAAGAACTTTCAATTTTCAGATAATATTATCTTGAACTGAGAATCTATTTTTATAAGTAAATATTGATTAGAGCTATATTTCTATATAAAGGTTAGATAAAAACTTAGCACAGCATTTTACTCATAAACAGATAGTCAAACAGAGATACTAAACAAGATTTTAAAGAGATATTTTTATATTTATTGTAATTATAGACAAGATGATTGAGAGAAGTGACTTGTATATACAGAGTTTGCATACAACAGATCAGAATAGTTTATAATACACATGTTTATATTTAGAGTAATATATGGCTTTGAATCTAGAAAATCAGATAAGATTCAGAAGTTGACCAATAATATACAAATAATATCTGATAAAAGACTGAGAATAATCTCTGTATTAAGAAATAGTCTAGTAAAATGTTTAATAAAAGCAAATAAAGATCAAACACAGTTCTATAACTACAAATAACAAGACAACCTATATGCATCTGGTGATAAAGTGATGTTGTTATCAAGAAATCTATAAATAATATATTCTTGTAAAAAGTTAGATAACAAGTACTATAAATCTTTTTCAGTAGTAGAAACTATAGAAAATAATGCATATTGACTGAAGCTTTCTTCAAGCTATCAGATAGATTTAGAATATCTTCTATATCTTATTGTTAAAATTATATTGTATAAGAAAAAGTAAGATGCCAATATATTCTTCTGTAGTACTGATAGATGACCATTATGAGAAGTAGATAAGATTCTAGATGACAAGATACATTATTATAAAAAATGTTACCTGGTGAAGTGAAAAGAATTTCCTATTGAGGAATTGATGTGAGAATCTGAGGAAAATCTTGAAAATACACAAGAGACCCTTAAGAATTATCTAAAGAAAAGATGTAACTACCACAAGATAACTAAATCTAAGTATACAAAGAAGAAAGCAAGTGGCAAAAGATGAGTCTAAGTACTTATAGAATGGAAATCAAGAAGTCAATAATGAGATAAAGTATCACAAGAATGTTTAAAATGTAGCTGAGAAGTAAGTGAGCCAGTAAAAGAAAGATTTTACTCAGAAGTTTCTAGAGCAAGTGCTGTCTCAGCAGATTTTGAAGATGTAGAAATACAAATTACAGACATAGTAGTAGCTTTAGATAAAGAAGAAGTAACAGAGAACTTCAGATAAAGATAAAATATTAAAAGCAGAACCAGAAAAATAATAAAGAGTATGAAGCTTATACATAATATTACAAAAGCTATCAGTAACTACAATAGTTAATTTATTAATAGAAGATAGGACATTGATCTATACAGAAGTTAGTCTGAAAACAAGTAAAAATAGTAAAGCAAATCTATAAAACTGGTTTCTGCAGTGTCTTGAAAATCTTTTATCTTACTTGTCAGATGAGTAGTAAGATAGTTAAGTAAAGTGTAGATACTTCCAATCTTATTTTCAATTTAAGACAAGATAATATAAACTGAAGTTGATGAATGAAAGAATTCAAACAGCTATTCTTGATAAATTTGGTTTTAGACACAAGATCTATAATCTGAGTTTGATAAAGTGAAGTAGAATGATGATGTTTTAAAGAAGATTTATTAAGAACAGAAATAACTTAATGATAATAATATTTTACAGCTCTAGAGTTGAGATTATGAAATTCTTGTACTAAAACACTTATATACTTTGTATTGTAAAAAGAGCATAGATCTGCAGCATTGAAGAAGTAATACTTCTTGTAAAGATATAAAAGCTGATGAATGATACTAATAGTGAACTCTAGAATCTATAGCTATATCAGAATCAATAAGAAAGAACAGATGAAGATGTACTTACATTATAACAAGTATAAATCTAATACTCTAAACAATAGACACAGAATTCTTTTTCAGGATTCTATATACAAGATTTAGCCTTGTCTAAATAATCTGTGAATATTGAATATATGTAGACAGAATAGAGAAACATGTTTTTTTTAGTATTAAAAGCAGAATTTTTTAAAGAAGATATAATAATAAAAGAAAATCTAGAGAAAATAATAATACTGGCATCAAGATATAATAGAAGAAAAGGAGAAGAAGAAGAATAAGAAAGTTTTTATTTATATCTGTACTACAATGCACTAAAGTTGCTAGTTTTATAACTTGTTGATAAACAACATAATAATAAACAATAGATAATATAGCAATTAGACCAGTAAACAAACAAAGAAATAATGACATGACAAAATACTAGACTTTTGTAATAAAATAATTAATGTTCTATAATAAAGAATGTCTACTGCAATTAGTAGTGATATGCATGTAGAATGTTTATATAAACAAGTAGTAGAAACACAGAAGCCTGCACATTTAAAAATCTACAATACTTTACCAATGACAGGAAAGCTATAATAATATATGAAAAACCACTTTAGTGATCTTATATCTCAGAGTCTGAGATCTCTGAAAAGAGAGATAGTATTATGAATATAGATCTAGATCAACTAAGCATCAGACAATATCAGATATTCAGAGAATATCATATAGCCCATAACTCTGAATGTATAAGAATCATATAATCCACATGGATTGTGGAAATCTTAGCATTCAGTCTTCTAGTTAGTAAATCTATACATTCTACACATGACTTTTTCTTATTAGTTGTGGGCATCAGACCTACTTAGCTCTTTCATACTCCAATTCTGGAACAACTTACAAGACCTATGTTGGGCTTCCCTAACATTTGCATTTTTATTGTGAATTGGTGGCATTCTGACCTGTTGAAGTAAACAGTTGAGGAAGTTGAAAAATATCTTTTACTTGATTGTGAATTTTGCTTGCTTGTTAATTCTAATTACATTAGTCATGTAGAGTCAGTGTAAAGAGATGAACCTCTACTCTTCTCAGACTAAGCTCTTGATACTATGCTGTGCAAGAGATCTACATACTACTCTCTTTTTGGCCTAGCATCACATACAAATATTGTGAATATATTACATATATACTTATCTATCATTCTTCTTTCTTCTTCTCAAGCAATATGTGTATATATATAAAGTCTTAACTAATAACTTCAGCTTAATCTATAATATTACATATTACTTCTTCTCTCACTCTATAGAATAGATGCTTACAAATAGAAGAATAAGAAGAACAGCATTACAAAAGATAGCATTACAAAAGCTAGTCTTGCATTTACACTCTGAGATATTATATTAGAACTATCTGTTCTAGAAAAAATCAGAGAAATAAACTAGTAGTTGATTTCCATCTAGACATAATTGTCTCTAATCTATTTGAAGCCTCTATATACAGGCTTCAAAAATAACACATATGTCAAAAGAGTGTGGGCAAGCTAAAGCTAGGTCTAAAAGAGAACAGAATAACTATATTCTGGTAAACATACCTCTCTTCTAGCTTGACAGAGTGTATAAAGATCAATGAGATGAAAATAAAGTTAGTACAAGCAGGGGTGTTGAAGTGACCTGTTACTAGTTAGAATCTTGTTTCTTATAACAAATTCAGTAAATTCAGTGCAAATTAGCTCAGTGTATGTTGTATCAAGAGAGTCTCAATAGCTTGATAAATGTCTCATGTTTCTGGTAAGATAAGAGCTTGGTTAGTCTGTCAGTAACTCTCTTAGTAGTGCTAATTCATTTAACACTTAATTCTCTATTTTGTACATGTTTTTGTAGCCAGTACTGGTGTATATTAATATAGAGAAGCTTTGTAAAGAGAACAGATTGCTCTTTTTGGTGACTATTTTCATAATTATCTAGTTATCACAGTAAATCTTGAGATTATAACCAGAATTAAATTTTAGTTAATTGAAAAAGTGTTGCCATCAAAGATTTTTTTTACTGCTATAGGTTAGAGCCAGTGGTTCAGCTTTAGTAGTAGAAGTAGTAACTGTAGATTGGCAGATTGCCCTCCAGTCAATAGAGCTACTAAATAAATAAAAAATATAGTCATCAAAGCTTCAGCAAGTGAATATACAACTATATTATTCATATAGAATAATAGGATGATTTATCTATTAGTTAGAAGGCATTGATTTTTCTGAATAAATCAGAATCTCATAAATTCTAGGGTTGTAAAGAGCTTGGTAAACTAAAGATATAAAGATCTAGATAATTCATATAGAGTTCTCAAAATCTTTATTACTTTCTCTGCCATCTTGTAGCCATGAGAGAAGTGGAAGTATACCTGTTCATCAGGCTCCAGCTTGCTATTCAAGAAGATGTTCACTTCATTCAGATGTTAAGCATTAAGATTAAAAGCTGTTATGATAGCTAGTAAGACTCAAGCAGTTCTGGCTGCTAGAATATCAGACTGAGTTCTTTTTTATTTGAAGGCATAAGATCTCTATGTGCAACAAGTCTGACTTTAAACTTCAAAAAATAGTCATTATTATTGAATTTATAGTTAAATACCTATATCAAAGATAGTATGAACTTGCTATAGAATATAGGAAGTGTTTTGTATGTTTCTTGCTTCTGTAGCTTCTTGACTTTGACTTTACAGACTGTTATAAAGAATTTACAAAATTAGTGGTTCAATAGATTTTTCCAGATATATGATAAAGATAGTAGCTGCAAGTTATAGAACTAGTAGTTTGTAGACACTGGAACTGACTAAAAAGCAGCTCTCAAAGTTATATGATAGATGCTATAGCTAATGTTTTGTGTACTAGGCTTCTGTACACATTTTCCATTTATAATAAAGTCTGAATGTAGATCTGTAAAAGCTGCTGATAGAGAAGCACATTAGAAGACTCTGATTCATCTATACTAGTTTGAGCAACAGAATCAATAGTGGTAGTAGACTTTATAGAATGAGTATTCATAAGAGTATCTGTCAGATCTAGTTCTAGTTGGCTATTGAGGTTCACAATATTGTGAGCAGAGCTTGATAACTTTATAATCTGTAATATTAGCTTAGGTGTGTAATTAGATGTAGAAAGATGTAGCCTCTCATTCTCTTTTATATTCTGATTATTGAGCTATTTGTAACTATAATAATTAGCTCATTCTGTAAAGGCATGAAGTTGAATTCTGTGTTAGTTTCAGGTATATGCAGAGTCTTTATAATTTTCTCAACTTTCTGGCAAAGCTCTAGAGATATATATAGCTTGGTAGGGTTATATCAAAAAGATTTATCAAATTATACATCACAGGCCTATACTACATGCTTCAGATGTAAAATTCAAATTCTAAAAATATTAGTAAAATCATATCTAACTAGATATCTGATATGAGTGCATGCTATAGATTTTCAGTCTTTAGACACTTTATTATCAAGTAAGTAGAAGCACAAGCCAAAAACTTTAAGTTGACTAAGCAGTGACTAGATTGTAGATTGATTCAATCACTTATTCAGAAGCTACCAAGATAACTTGTAATTCAAGAATTATATAGGTGTTTGATTTGCTAAATAAACTACTGTAGCTCATAGTTTAGAATATAGATTCTCAGATAGCTTGGCCTTAATTCTTAGAAACCTCTGCTTCTCATCTAAAGTTTATCTAGCTCATTCAATAGTACCATATTGTTTGTTGGTATAAAATGCTAATTGATACATCTGAATGCTAGTACAGTGAACCTAAGTGTACAAGACTTCACTTAAGAACTGTTCAACATCTATATAAATTTCTCTAATATTAAAATTGAATTGGTGTTTGATATAAGCTACCATTTGAAGTATAGCTTTATTAATATCTGATTTTTAGTAGCAGTATTTGACTATATGAAGCTTCAAGAATAAGCAGTAGTAGTGCAGAATTAAGATAGTGTTATTAAAGCTAGTTATAGTCTTCTGCACTAGATCAATATACAGATATTTAAGGAATCTAGTAGCTGGCTGCTATAATGTTTATCTGCTGACTAGATATTTTGAATTGGCAACTTCATAAAATTTCTTCAAAGATTTGGGGTCTCTGGTGAAAGTGAGCTTATCAAGATCTGTGGTTTCAACTCCAGTAGAGGCAGTACATGAATGCTGTATAGCTTCTTCACTTGGCCAGTTTAAATATGCTTTTCAAAAATCTTTTAAGACAGAAGAGACTAAGGATTTGGCTAATTTTTTGATAGTAGTGAAGGCTGTCAGTGAATTTTTGCAGAAATAATATTCCAGTACCTATTAATTATAAATAAATTGAATAGTAGATAGAACCTTATTACTATGTATTAGAAAGCTAGTAAGAGTATTAAATCTGATTCCCATAGCTCTAGCTCTATTAAGGAACACAATATTCATATGAAAGTCTGGTATATAGATAATATTATGAAGATAGTGAAATAGTTGGTCTTTCTTATTTTTAATATAGATTTTAACACTACCAAAGACTTCAATTCTAGTCTCAGTATTTCCACACAAAAGAGTTTCTCCATTCATAGCTTGTACATTAAAAATGTAATCTTAAAAGAACTGATTGATAACATAGATATTACTGCTATTATCTGCTATAAAGAAGCAATATAGGAAATATTCTGATCAAGTAGTAGCAGAACCAGCAAATTAGTAAGCAACTGCAGTAGAGCAGAAATTTGTTTGTATGGTTAGCAGAAAGCTTGAGATTTGAGAACTAGTAGAAATATTTCTAGAATTCTGCTGTAAATTGTCTGTATTTAGCTTCTTCTTTCTGCTTTTTTTGCTGCTCCTTTAATCATATTTTTCAGCTTACTATTGTGTTTGATCTTGTAATCTATATTTTTGTGAATCTCAGAGTCCTCTATTTAGTTATTAGATTGAATACTAGAGACTAAGTAGTACTAAGAAAATTAATGTTTTTTGCCACACAAACAAGGTCTTTCTTCTGGTTTATTCTTGGTATCTAGTTTATTCTTAATATTCAGCTTATTCTTGAGATCTGGCTTTTCAGTATTCTTACCAGCTTCATGGCCATTCAGTGTAACTGAGAATGTAGATTGTCCAGTTAAGTATTTATAAACTGTATACTGGTAGTGATTATAAAAAACTTTAATAAGCTATTTAAATATTATATCTTTAGCATCTATTCAATTTTTTTATATAGTAGCATAATAGAGATCAACCAATTAATTAACTTTAATGAAATTTCCAGAACAAAAAACAAGCCTCTATAGTTTCTGCCTATTGTAGCTTCTCTTTTATTTACCTTCATTTATCAACTGAAGCATAAAGATCTTCTCTCTTAGTGTATCTCTTTAGGTCTATGTATTATTAGATGAGTTCATAATGTTGAATACCAGTGGAAGAGTAAAGAGTTGCTTTCAGAGACTTTATTATCGTATAGGGAAGGGATTTCTTCATCACTAGTCAGAAGAACTAGATATTGAATAGCAACTATAGTAAAAAAATTGGTTTTAAAATTCTTATAGATCTCACATCCCTTTCTGATAGTAGCAGTAGTTATAGTTCTAGACTTTTTGCATTAATTGCAAAGCTGATGATTCAGTAAATAAGAGATTTGAATAACTAGAAGCTTTCTGTTTAACTGCTTGAGAGCCTGGGCTCTCAGGCTCCTCTATTAGTATATATTTCTCTTTTTCATCAGGGTTGACAATGTCCTATATTTCCAGGTTCTGAGCAAATCCTCAAGCAATTAAAAACCACTTATTCCAATCTTTAGGTGCAGCAAGTACTTTCTGCTTAGATATATTTATATCAGTTATCATCTTAAATGCTTTTTTTGAAATAGGGTATTGAATTGAGAGAGTAAAGAAAGATCATCTCTTGTATGTAAAGTGCCACTGTGCATATTTGCTATAGTGCACAAACATTGTAAATTGTCAGTCAATTCAGTAGCTCATTGCTTAGCAGTCTGAAGATGCTTCTAAGCTCATAACTGTTAGAACTATCTATTTCAGAAAAAATCAGAAAAATAAACTAGTAGTTGATTTCTATCTAGGTATAGTTGTTTCTAATCTATCTGAAGCCTCTATATACAGCCTTCAAAAATAACATGTATGTCAAAAGAGTGTGGGCAAGCTGAAGCTAAGTCACAGATTAACTATATTCTGGTTAATATATTAACAGTAACTGTAAGAATTCTGAACTATAATTATAAACATAAACTGAATACTTATATTTGAAGTTCTAAAGTCTCTTACAGATACTGAAAATAAGCCACAGAATAATAAAAAGAATAAAAGAAAATATACTAGTTTCTGAATTATTAGTATGTCTAAAATCAGATAAATAAAAATCTGTACCAGCAGCTGAAAGCTGTCTAAAATAATACTAGCTTTAATTTAGCTGATACTAGCAAAACTTCTGTTAAGTATTCTTGTCATCAGCTTTCTGATTATACTTAATTCAACAAAAAGAACTTAAGTCTGTATTTAAACTTTAAAGTAAATTTACAAGATAAGCTACAGATTAATAAGCATGCTATTAAAAACAAACAGAATTAAGCAGTCTATATAAACTTATAAAGAAAGAAAGATGCAGTCAAAATAATACTTCTTTAAGTGAAAGTTCACCACAATATAATTTAAGAAATTCTTTAAGTAGATAAAATTAGTCTTCAGTAACTCTGTTTATTAATAAAAAGCTCTGCAGAATCTGTACTTAATTAAGCAAGAATAAATTTCTTTTGTAATCTTCTTGCTTAAGTTTAATTATTTTCTTCTCAAGTCAAATGTATTAATAGATAATTGATTACAGAAGAAATATCTATAATTAGCTCTAAGCACTAAATTAATAGAAAGAGCTATCAGAATATTAACATCTGAAATTTATAAAGAATACTGCATGCAATTTTATCAGATTAATTATTAGGAACAGAAGCTGAATCAGATCAAATCTCAAGTATATGTATATTTTATTTTCTTTAGCTTCGATTTTAGATCTTCTACTCTGAAATAGTCTGCTTCTTCTTCTGCTGATAACTCTATAGATCCCTCTACTAACATTAGAAGATAGTTATAATAAGCTGAATTAGTAGATAGTTAGAAGATAAACTTACAACAACAAAAAAAACTTTGTCTATATTATGTTAAATCAGACTACATGATATAAACCTGATCTTACACTTTATCTTAATATCCACAATATCAAGCTTAATTCCAATCTATAACTACTGCCTATATTACATCAAGACTAGAAAAGAAATATACAATAAAGAATAATAAGAAGAGAAATAAATAGCTTTTGTTAAAAAGTACTAACAGAAGCATCATAAAGAGTTTATACAAGAAAAATAAAGAAAGTTTAAGAGAATATCTGTTACAAAACTCTTTATCACGCATGTAATTATTAATAATACAAATGTTGCTAAAACTATAATAAATAATAAATATCAAGATTATTCTCTCTTTACTTCTTAAGCTATACAGAAGTATAAGATTAAGCATATATTTATTTTCAAGCAAATATTAAAAGAATTCAACACAAAAAACTACAAAACAATAAGATATATAGTGAAAATAAATCTGAATATTAAAGAGTACAGAATATAAGAAGTCTTTATATATAAAGTTTCTCAGTTAAACAGATGCAATATGATACTAGAGTATCTCTGGCTATAATCAGAAATAACTATACTAGATAAAGAAGAAGATATACTCTGATTCAAACTTTTCAGCATCACACTATCTACTAAATATATAGAACAGATAGCTTATAATCTGGAGATCTTGCAAATCTTAGCCAGTAGCTTGATAACTTGATATCAGAAGCAGAAGATTAAACAAGCTCATATTTTTATCACTAGTTTAATCAATATTAACAAGACTCTCATAAAAAGAACTATCCAGATTCTCAAGCAAAGTTGCTGAAGTACTACTACAAATTTCTGAATATTTTCAATATAAAGAATACCAATAAGCTATCTCTCTATTGTGAATCTGAAATTGATCACCAGATCAAATTACTAATAAAGAATGGAAAGAAAGCTTAATCTTTATAAAAGCCACTATATAATATGTTATAGAAAGAGCTTTTAATTCTATAAAAAAATACTAACAAATTTACTAAACAAGAGTTTTATTTAAGTTAGCAAGTTTAGTACTGCTATGCTGATTCTCTTTATAAAGAAGTCTGGTAGTGGTCTGGATTTCTGTGTAAACTATCAAGAACTAAACAAGCTAATTAAGAAGAACTGATATCTGCTGCTCTTAATTAACAAAACTCTGAAGCAGATTAGATATACTAAGTAGTTCACAAAACTAGATATTATTCAAGCATTTTACTGAATACAGATATCAGAAAGTAATAAATAAAAAATAGTTTTTAGAACACAATATAGACTTTTTAAATAAATAGTTACTCTCTTTTAGACTTGCTAATATCTCAAGTATCTTTTAGAAGTATATTAATTAAATACTTTGTAATTATTTAAATAAGTTCTGCTCTATCTATATAGATAATATCTTGATCTTCTCTGCTGAATTATATAAGAAACATCAGAAGTATGTACAGAAGATTCTACAATAATTATAAAAAATAAATCTGCATGGTAATATTAGCAAATGCAAATTTAAAGTCATATTAATAAAATATCTTAAATTTATTATTAAGACTGGTAAAGATATGTAGATGAACCTCAAAAAAATATAAGCTATACTAGAATAAAAGATCTTTATAACAGTTAAAGATGTGTGTAACTTTATTAAATTTACAAATTTCTACTGATAGTTTGTTTATAAAAGAACTTTTTCAAAATAGTGACACTGCTTATAGCACTAATTAAGAAGAACAATAAATTCAAATAAATCAAGAAATATAATAATATCTTCAAACTTCTGAAGAATATATTTACTATCATATTTATTCTCTTACAGTTTAATATAAGTTGTGAAACAGTAGTTAAGATGGACTCTTCAGACTATATAATAGAAAATGTACTCTTACAATATAATAAAAGAGATACACTGTAAATATATATTTACTTCTCAAGAAAGAATATATCTGCTGAGTGCAATTACAAGATTTATAATAAGAAGCTGCTAGCTATAGTTAATTATTTACAGAAATAGAACTTCAAGCTTTATAATATCAAGAAATTCAAGATGCTTGCTGATCATAAGAATCTAGAGTACTTCATAATCTAATAGTATCTTAACAAGAGATAGATATAATAAATAAAAACTCTGAATAACTTTAATTTCCAAATTAGCTACTGCTTCAGAAGACTTAATATAAAATGAGATGCATTCTTATAATATAATCAAGATATGGCAGCCAACAGTAACAACAAACAGCTGAAGAACTGGAAAGCACAGCTACTAAAGCTCTATATAGTTATAGAAGATGCAATAATCTGCTATATTATTAAAGTAAACAATGCAATAAAGCTGCTACTAGTTAAATACTGAAAATATGCATGTACAGCAGATATATAACTTTAAGAGATAAAGCAAGCTCTTAAGAATAAATATCTTTAATATCTTTCTAAGCTTCTAGTAAAGATATTAGTGTCAAACTATTTATTTAATAACAGAAATAAACTATACTTTTGAGAATAATATTAAATTCTAAATTCTAAAGATTTATGTATATAAATTATACAGAAGGCATATAATTCTGTAATAATAGATTATCTAAGTAGAGAGCAGATGATCTCTATACTTATATGTGAATATTTTTGATCTGAGTTTATTAAGAACATACAGCTTTTTTACAGAACTGTAATCTTTACTGAGTAATAATAATATAAAGAGATTATAAAAAAAAATACTAAAGCTTCTTTTTATCTCTGATTATATTTGGTTGAAGCTCTTTATAAACTTTATTATTAATTTACTAGAACTGAAAGAATTTACAAATATTATAATTATTATAGATTAGCTTATCAAGAAAGTTATTTTTAAATCATGCAAGAATATTAGAATTAAAGTAATAGCTCAAGTGTTTATACAAAGTATATATTATTGTTAAAGATTACTTATAATTATTATTTTTGATTAGAGATCACAATTTATAGATAGCTTTTAAATTTACTTATGCTAGCTATTAAAGATTAAGAGATATTTCTTTATAACTGTGCTCTTCAAAACTGATGAGTTTATGAAATATATGAATTAAATACTGAAAGCTTATCTTAGTAAGTTCATTAACTTTATACAGAATAACTGAGCTTAATAACTATTACTAGCTAAGCTAATATAATTCCACACCAAATCAGATACCACATCAAGTCAAACACTATTTCAAAATATCTTTTAATTTAACTACCTATCCACTTCAATGTGTAATTATACCACCAATTCACAATAAAAAGTCTTCAAATTCTTAAGAGCAAGAGAGAAAAATTGAACTTGCAATTTCTGCTCTCAAAAAGTAAGAAATTCTCTTAATTTATCAAGCTGCAAGACTATTTAGATGCCTTATTCTACTTATATAATTGGCTAAAAGGACAGTCTTTATGAATAAATTTATATGTAAAATTCAGCTAAATTATCTTCTGCTGAAGAGAATAAGCTAGTTGAATAAGTAATAAATTAGACTAAATAAGAATTTTCTCTCTAGCCAGTATTGATTAAGAATACAGCTAATTATCTTTCTCTATAATATTCCACCACTATTCTTTTCCAGATCAGTAAGAACTGAATTTCAAGACTGATTAAATACTGTATGAAGCTTCAATACTATTATTTATACTGTTATAATCATAACTCAATCAAATATAAGAATATAAAGATTATTCAGAGCTGGTTTAAGATTAAAAGATATAATTACTGAGCATAAGATTTTATCTGAAGATATCTACAACTTTAATGAGACTGGCTTTGCAATAAAATTCTGCACTACTACTAAGTTTATTACTAGTAATGAGTGCTACAGCTGGGCTAAGCTGCTATAGCCTGAAAATTATAAATAGATAACTATAATTGAGACAGTGAATATCTCTGTCTGAGCACTATTACTATACATTATTTTCAAAGATCAGAGCCTGCAGAAAGATTGATTTGAAGATCTTCCAGAAGACTAAAGACTAAATATTAGTACTAATAATTAGATCATGAATAAAATAGAAATCAAATAACTTACTAGACTGTTTATTTCTGCAGTAAAGCTATATCAAATTAACAGTTCTATTCTTTTTATTCTAAATAGGTATGGCAGCTATCTTATACTGGAATTTGATCAAATCTGTAAGAATAATAAAATTATTATACTTTGCATGCTGCTATATTTATTACATCTTTTACAGTCTCTAGATATGAGTATTTTTGCAGTGCTAAAGCAAGTATATAAATATCTAGTTCAATAATAAATGTAAGTGAAATTTAATAATATTCAGAAGATTAATTTCTTAGAAGCTTATTTTGCAGTTTATACAGAAGATTTTAAAGCTCAAAGTATTCAGAATAACTTCAAGACTACTGAAATAATACTATTCCAGTTTGACTATATTATTCAGCAGCTGAATATTTAACTTTGAATCTCTACTTTTTCATACAGCAGCTCTAGCAATTCAATCATATTCTGGATGCTTTAAATATTTAGCAATCTGTAGTAATTACACTGGCAGGTGAATAAGATTAAAGATCTTATAGAAGGCTAGCAGGCTTAAGACTTTATGAAAAACTTTAATTAAATTATCAAGATTTGTGAATATAGCATGATTAGTACTATGATTATAAAGAAGCAATACCAGAATATATTTGATATGAATGAGATAGAGAAGCAAAAATGCAAGAGATCTAGATACCAAATTCAACAAGAAGAAGATTTAACTAGTGAAGAAGTTCAAAATCTTCTAGTTTTATCTGCAGAGTCTGCAGTATCTGTTGACTAGCCAGTTATTCAATCTTACAAGTCTCTGTCATCTGAGTCTGCTTCATGTTAACAAGCTTCATAATACTGCAGCAATTGTAATACTCTCAGACATACAAGATTAAGATGTTCTTAACCAGATGTAATTTAATTTAATTTAATTGAGCATTGTGGTGTTGAGATATTTTGAATTAAAATCTAGTTAGTTAGAATATAATAATTTTAATATTCAACTCAGTATGGTGTCCAGTTTGGTATAGAATTACATTAGCAATTAATAACTATAATACTATATTAACAGAAGTAAGTTTCTTCTTTCTAATGTATAGCTATAATATAGACTTTCTGAATCTTAAAATCAATATCTCATCTATAAATTAGACTTCATGCAACTTTATTAAGTAAGTAGAGACTGTTATATAAAAATTATAAAGCACTACTAAATAAGTTCAGTCTGCAATAACTGCTGTCTACAAGAATAAGAGAAATATGCCAACTATATTTATAAATCTTTATAAAACTTTAAACTAGAAGATAAAGTCTGGCTGGATCTGTACAATATCAAGACAGATTATTTAAGCAAGAAGTTAGATACAAAGAATATTAAGTGCATAATTATTAAGATGGTCAGCTTATATAGCTATTATTTAAATATACTATTAAAAATTCATAATATTTTTTATATACAGCTTCTTCACTCAGTCACTACAGATCTCTTCTCCAGCCAGCAGCAGTCAGATTAGCAACTACCAGAGATAATTATTAAAGAAGAAGAAGAGTACAAAAATAAAAAAGATTCTCAGAGAGCAGAAAAATTACTAATATCTTAAATATCTTATTAAATAAAAAGAATATGCATATTTTATGTAAAATAACACTACACTTATAAAGAAGATAGTAGCTCTTGATAAATAAAAGTACTATAAGTATCAAGATAAGATTCTCAGTATTTACAAACACCAGCAATAGCAGAATATCTAAGAAACAGAAGAGAAGTATTGTAAAGATTTGAATTTCTACTTTTCTTAAATTAAGCTCTTAATACTATACTGTGCAAGAATCTATATGCTATTCTCTTTTTAATTTAGTATTTACTTTCTCTTTTAATCTAGTATCACACACAAATATTGGAAATATATTATATATATACTTGCTTACCATTCTTCTTCCTTCTTCTCAAGCAATATATTTATGTATATAGAGCCTTAGCTAGTAATTTCAGCTTGGCCTATAACAGTGAAGCTTGTTAGATATCAGAGCAGTAAAATTTATCAGATTATATCCAAAGTAGTGATATCAGACTAGATTGAGTAGATAGTCAAGCTGTCAAGACACTATTCTTTCTGTAGTTAGTTTTCAGCTTAGCAGCTTGAATTTTCTTTGATTTAATGCAGAGTTTTTATCTCACTTCTCATTCTATAATTCTTAAATAAGATAAGCAAGAGCACATATATTTATTAATTTTATATTTTATAGTCTCTATAGCTTTCTCATATAATTAGTACTCTGGTAGATTTTTTGAGAGATTCTAAGCTCTTTTCTAAAAATCTTTAAAGCTTTTGCAGTTGCCAAAAACAGAAAAAATCTTTAAAAAAAATTATAAACATTAATTCAGTATTATAAATATAGGTCAATCAAGCATTAAATAATATCAGATATTCAGAGAAACTCATGTGATCTTCAACTCTGAATATATAAGAATTGCATAATTTATATAAATTGTGAGAATCTCAGCATTCAGTTTTCTAGTTAGCAGATCTATATATTCTATACATGACTTTCTTCTAACAGTTGTGGGCATCAAAACTTCTTAGCTCTTTTATCTCAGAAAAATAATCATATTCTTGTGCAAAAAGAACTAAATGCTTGTATCTTGTGTATTCAAAAAATCTTTACTTTTCAAGAAAAAGAAGATACTACTGTTTTTGAGAACTCTGACTTGCAAAATCTTAAGAAAAGAGTTACACAGCTGGAAGATCAGAAAGTATTTACTAAGAGTAACAGACATAATACTTCAGAAATTTTCTCTCAAGAAAAAGTATCTACTAGTAATACTTTCAAATCATATTCTTCTGCTTTAAAAACTGGATTAAATACTGAATCTTCAATCAAATCTTCTTTTTCTTTTAAAGTAAATAGTAAAGAGGATAAGAAACAGTCTTCTGAGTCAAAAGCTCTTTAGAGAAAAGAGATTAGTTCTCAAGATAAATACTCAAGCACTTAAGAAAATCAGCAAAAAAGTCTTCTTCTTCAGAAATAGAATAAATAACAGCTTTACTGAAGCAAAGATTACTGAAAAACCAGTTATCTCTTCAATTACTAAGTCATTCAGAGGTCAATCTCTAATTCTGATGATAACAGAAGACTTTTCAGCTGATTTTCTTCAAAAATACAAGCAAACCTGGATTTCTATTTTCTCAGATCTAATGAATCTTGATATAGAAAGTATAAAAATTCACAAAGATAAGCACTGGGGAGTCTTTATAGTTCATGGTATCTCTACAGAAATCTTTATTTTTATTTCTTTAAAAAGAACTTCAATCTGGCTATTCTCTGCTGAAAATAGAATACAGAAAAGACATGCATTTGCTGTCTTTTATATTGAAAATATTAAAATAGCTGCAAATCTGAAAATAGTTGTAATTATTAAACAGACTTTCAAAGTTTATAAATAAACAGCTAGAGAGATTTAGAAGTACTGTACAATGCTTTAACTATCAAATCTATAATTATACAGTAACAAACTGTAAAAAAGAAGCTAGATGTAATATCTATACTCAAAAACATCAAACAAGTATGCATGAATGCTTAATTTATAAGATTACTGGAAGAAAATGTATACACTCTATATTAAAATATACTAACTGCACAGAAAATCATGTAACTAAAAGCACAGAGTGTGTTTTCTTTAAAAAATCTAACTATTCAGCATAAAGTACTGGTAAATCAATAAAACTAGTGAGAGCTGAACAGAATCTTTCAACAACCAAAACTACTTCTAAGAGATCTTATAAAACAGATTCTGAAGATGAAAATTAACTTGCATTCTTTAAAAAGAAGATTGAAGTTAGATTATCATTTATTAATTTATGTTAAATAAAACTTCAAATACTTCTTCAAAATTAGCTTTTCTTCAGAACAATATTGGAAGAAATAAGTAATCAATGCATACATGTCTTAATATTGAATTTGAAAAGAAAATTGATTATATTTTATTTCAGAAATTATGAATGAGTGTAGATAATCAGTTTATAGTCTCTCATAACACATATTATTGTATTCTTCTTGAAAATAAAGATTTGAGATCTAGAGTAGTGATTTTTGCTAGAAAACAGTCCAGATATCAACCCTGCTTAAGATCTGATATATGCTCTAGCAATAATCTTCTAGTTATAGATATCAAAGATAAATACAATCAGTTTGAAAACTATTCAACTGATAAATATCTATAATCAAAAAGATCTAAAAGACAATTTAAATCTTTAAATTATTGAGAGAGAACTAGTAAATATCTCAAGTTCCCAATACTCTATTGTTACTGGAGATATGAATGCTCATTATTTATGATAGAACTCAAGTATAGTTAATTCAGTTAGAGCTGAAAAACTAGTAGAATGGCTTGAAAAGAATAATATAAATTTAATAAATGAGATAGACAGAGAAATCTTCTTCAGATCAAATCTATCATCTAAATTAATTATAGATTTAGTCTTCTTCTCTACTAACTTAACTCAAAAGTTACATAAGTAATGAATTAATGAAGCTCTTCACTCTGGCTCTGATTATAAAATTATTCAGTTTAGTATTAAATTAAATACTGAAAATCTTATTGAAAATCCACTTTATTCAAATCAATATAACTTTCAGAAAACTAATTAGAATGAAGTGAATAAATCTCTTCTTCAAAATCTAGATAAAGAAGAGTTTCAATGGAGTTCGATAGAAAATACTTTATTAGAACTTGAATTAGAAGCAATTAAATTAAGAAATTTGATTCAAGTCTCTATTGAAAAATATATTCCCAAAAAGAGAATAACTGAAAGATTCAAACATTGGTGAAATAATAAGCTAAAAGTCAAGAGAAAAGCTATAACAAAGAGTTTTAGAGATCTGAAAAATAAGTAAGTTAGCTTACAATTCTTTGAACAAACTAGAAATGACTACTTTAATGCTATTAAAGAGGCAAAGTCATCATGTTAAAATGAATTCCTTGAAAATGCTCAAGAAAAAGAGATTTTTAAAGCATATAAATATATCAAAAAAAAAAAGAGTGGAAAAAACTTCAATTCTAGAATTCTCAGATTCTGAAAATGAAATAGAAAATAAAGCTATTTTATTTAAAGAAAAATGCAATACCTTTATAAAAATTCTTTTCAGAGAACTACCAAGCTATCCACTAATAAATTGAAATGAATATCATGAAAATCTAGATTAGAAATAATCCAGTCTTCAAGAAATAAAGATTAAGAACTCTGTTTTTTCAGACTCTAAAACCAGTACTTCTGGCTCAGATGATAAACAGTATTTAAAGATAGGTTATTCAAGCTATACTCTACATTATTTGAAAAGAGATATCATCCTGAAATCTGGAGAGAAGCTACTGGAGTTATTCTAAAAAAGCCAAATAGAAAAGCTTTAATATTAAAATCTTACAGAATTATCTCACTTCTTAATTGTTTGGAAAAAGTAATAGAAAGAGTTATTACTTCTAAACTCTCTTATTAAGTCTTTCAAAGAAAACTACTAAATATTAATCAGTTTGAAGAAAAGAAGCAATGCTCTGCTATAAATATTATAATGAGTTTAGTATATAATATTCAACTAGCAAAAGCCAATTAATTGGTAGCCTCAGCTCTTTTTATTGATATAAAAGAAGTATTTGACTATGTTTCATTAAATAGACTTTTAAAAATCTTCTCTGATTTGCAACTACCTAAATCACTAGCTATATGGATTTTTTATTTTATGCAAACAAGAAAAATTCAACTGGTTTTTGATGGTGAGAAATAACAAGAAAAGATATCTATAAATATTGGAATTTGTCAAGGTTCATCTCTCTCCTTAATACTCTTCTCTATATATACTATATTTCTCTTGAGAAATAATAATGATTCAGATCTTAAAGATATCAGAATCCCTAGTTATATAGATGATACTAGACTTGTTGTTTTCTCTTTAATAAAAGAAAATTACTTTAAGTTAGATAAAGCTTTGCAAGCAATATCTAACAGACAAGATTCTCATATAGTTTAATTTGATATGAAAAAGACTGAACTAATTTACTTTACAAAATTATTTAGTGAAGAGAACTCAGTTAAACCACATGACCAAGTCTTCAAACCAAAAGAGCTAGTAAGATACTTAGATATTTGACTTGACAATATTTTTACTTTAAAGAATCATATTGAAATCAAAATATCAGCTGCTCAAAGAGTTCTTAATCAAACAATTAGACTTTCAAATAGTGAAAAAGATCTTACCTTTCAAGCTATGAGAGAACAATATATAGCTTGTATTACTTCAATAGCTGATTCTGATGTCCAGATTTGATGAAAGAATCAAAAGAATTTACTTAATAAGTATGAAAAACTTTAAAACTCTGCTTTAAGAAAGATTATATCTTTGTGTAACTTATTAATAGAAGAAATGACTGATATTTACTAAGATTTACTTTAATAAAGCTATTATTATTCTATTTCTGAAAAAGAAGACTTTGTTACTAATCTCTTCAAGTACTTGAGTATTTATCTTAAGAACTAATCTTTTTTCTCTAAAAAGTTTTTAGAAGACTGTTTCTTATCTTCTTTACTATTTACTTTTAGAAAGTAAAGAAAATTTGATTGAAGATTCAGTATGTTCAGTCTTTGGAGTAAAAAGAGGATGATTCGAAAGTATTGCTAGTAGATCCTTTCTCTTAAGAGCAGATTTCTGAAGTATTACTATTATTATTCTTAGTAGATATCATGTTTTCTGATTTTCAAGCTAGATAATTCTTTTCTCAAGATTTAGCAGTTCAGAGTTCTCAAAGACAGCAGCATCTTCTTTTTCTTGAAAAAGAAAAGATTTTTGAATATTGAAGATACAAGTATTTAGTTCTTTTTGCACAAGAATATAATTTTTTTTCTGAGATTCTTTTAGGAACAAGATTAAAAATTAACTCTAAATCTTGCTGTTCAGATTCAGAAGAAGAATCAGAAGCAGAAAGATATTTTAACTATATTTCAAGAAATATCTTCTGAAATAAGAAAACAGAAGATAATCTTTTAAAATTACTTTTCTAAGAAAATCTTCTGAGATTATTTTGTATCTCACTTGCTAGTTAACCCAAACTAGTTCAGTTGTTTTACTGAGAGCTAAAAATCTCAATATAGTAAGCTTTTCTGTAGCCAAAGCTATATCTATTAAATTCTAGACTACTTTTTTAAGAAAACTAGCAAACTATACAGTTTTTTTTTGAAGACTGTGATCACAGAAACAGCTTCTAGAGTAAAAGCTATAAAAAAACTATTAAAAAAGTAGAGAGCAAGAGAGCAAGCTAGTAAATCTAAGAGATATAAGTAATTATATCTTAAAGATCAGTTAGATTAATACTAGCAAGTATACTTTTTAAAGAGAAGCATCAAACTAGAGAGCTTTTTGCAGAGAAGATTTCAGAAACCAGCTGAGAATATTCTTAAATTTAGTAGTAGTAAAGACTTATATTCAAGATGCCAGAGCTAATACTAAAAAAATAAGATATATTCTGAGCAGAAAAGTGAGAAGAACAGCTGATTTTTTTATATATAGCAGCATCAGAAAGCTAGCATATTTTTTATCAGATGAAAAAGATAGCAAATCTATCAAGTCACTAGAAATGCAGCTTGATTCTTTTCTTGAATGCAGAAAAATTAATAAAAACTACTCTGATTTGCAAAGTAGTTTTATAGTATAGCTTGTTTCTAGTTCAAAAACCTAATTACTATAAGTATTTAAAAAGCTATTTTTCACTACGTAATTCTGATTTCTCAGCTACCAAGCAGTATAAAATATACTAGAATTTAGTAGAGATTAGTTAGAATTTGCAGAGATCAATTTGGCTCAGCTATATCAAGACTATCAAGTTAATAAAGCTGAGTGAGTGCTGGCATAAAGTCTGGAGAGTAAAGATCAGATGAAAAGAGATAGAGAAATAAGATAAGAGTAAATAAGATAAGAACTCTAGCTTGCTTAATACATCTTAACAAAATATAAGTAAGCAAGAGTCTTGACAAGAAAAATCAAAATAAGAGAGTGTCTGGTAAGAGATTTTTCAGATAAAAAGTGTATAATAATACAATAAATAGTAGAGATATAATAAAGAAAATTTGGTAATTTGTATAAAAAGTGCTATTGAGGTTGTCTCTCAAAATTCAGATAAAAAAGATCTTGTAGTTACTGAGTAATAGTGTAAGAAGTGTTTCTAACAGGCATGAAGCTGGCACCATTTATTTCCACTTATATCTTCAACAACCAGCAGAGCAATTCACTTGAAAATTAGGAGCTTCTTAAGTAGGGAAATAACTTTCAAATGAATATGGTTTTATCTAGTTTGAACAAGAATTAACCAAGTTATGAAAAAAGGATTTGTAATAGTCTTTTTCTAATTCTCAAGATAAATCTTCAAGTACTTGAAGAAATCAGTAACAAAGTCTTCTTTTTTCAGAAATAGAATAAATAACAGCTTTACTGAAGCAAATATTACTGAAAAACCAGTTATTTCTTTAATTACTAAGTTATTTAAAGATTAATCTCTAATTCTAATAACAATAGAAGACTTTTCAGCTGATTTTCTTCAAAAATATAAGTAGACGAATATTTATATTCTCAAATTTAATGAACTTTAATATAAAGAGTATGAAAATTCACAAGGATGAGGCACTAAAGAGTCTTTATAGTTTATAGTATCTCTACAAAAATCTTTAATATAGAGAATAAATTATCTCTAGAAGAGATAGAAAATTTTGATTCTATCTCTTTAAAAAGAACTCTAATCTAGCTATCTTTTACTAAAATTAAAATATAGAAAAGACATACATTTGCTGCTTCTTATATTCAAAATATACTACAATAGCTGAAAACCTGAAAATAGTTTTAATTACTGAACAGACTTTTAAAGTTTGTAAATCTTTAAATTTTATTTTTGAAACTGAATTAGATCTAAAATAGCTCCAGCGTTTTATTTTGGAAATGTACTGGAATAGCTACTAGTTAGTAGCTTTGTCAAATACACTAATATTTGTTACTTTTTTACACATTGCTACAAGAATATTTTATTTTTCTTTGAAATTAATATTATATACTATTTGTTATTTGACTTTTGTGGAGAAAAAACATCTCATATTGTCTTGAAATACTTTGATCTTTTTTCTATTTTTCAGTTTCTACAATGTATACTAAGTAAATATTAACAGAAAAGTTGCTAGGTAGTCTTCGTCACTGACTGCATAAGACTATAATAAATAAGAATAATAAGAATAATAGTATTTCAGAAGTTTTTAACAATATTTTACACTTATAATTACTATACAATCTACGAAAATAGAGAATCAGTCAAAAAAATAGTTAACTGAATAGCAACCTTTCTTATTAACTGGTAGACTAAAATATAAGTGCAGAAAAAAAATATTTAAAATAATAAATATATAGGTAGAAATACTGTAAGTCTTTTCTCTCTTCTTTAATACAGATCTTATTAAAAATTAAGAATCTGAGAAATATACAGCAGTAGTTAGATAAATAAATAATATTAATATTATTATAGTTAGTGAATCAACAAAAACTAACTCCTCAATACTGAGGAAAATTTATAAGAGATACAGAAAATAAGAATAAATCTATCTCTTTAAGTTTAACTTCACAAAATATAGTCTGATATATTTTGTAAATCAGAAACAAAGAAAAATAAAACTGACTGAAACAGTAAAAATAAAAGATAACTAAAGTAAATTTTCACTCACATGCAGAATACTGAGACTTATATTAAAATATAGATTCAAATAGACTAGCTATATTAAAAAAATTAAATTTAAAATTATAAAGAATATAAAAGCAACTGCTAGCAGATTTAATCTAAGAAGCAAGATATAAGATGTTATATTAATTATGTATGATATTATTGAATCTCAGATAAGTTATATAGTACTAGTATAATACACTCTTCTGAACTCAGAAACAGTATCCAATAGCAAGATAATAGCAAAACTAGAATTATTTCAAAAATAAGTGACTAAAATAATTCCAGAAGTATTTAGTATTAAAACAGATACTCTATATTAAAGTATGTTTTTTTACTAATACAGTAATATATCAATAGAGCAACTACAATAGTATATCTGAGACTGAGAAATAAACTACAATTTCAATCTATTAACACAATTTATCAGAAAACATGACAGACATACTAGAGTAAGTGGAAATTATATTATTACAAGATGGACATCACTAAAGAAATACAAGTACAGATATAAACAGCTTGTCAGAGAAGATGTACTGAAGAGAATTAAAAATGAAAAAACTATATCTTGTCTATCTCTGGCAAACACTTATTAAGATTATAAAAGTAAAATTAATAGAAGAGATAAAGATCCTGCATAATCAAGATGAAGAAAACAGAAAACTATAAAATATATACAGATAGAAGCACAGTAAATAATAAAGTAGAAGCAGCAGTAGTATGCAAGTACTTAACAGAGATAACTTAAGAATTTCTAAAAAAAAATACAAAGACAACAATATTTATAACAGAGCTACAAGAAATTTAGATAGTACTAGAAATAATCAATATTCTCAAGATTCATATAAAACTGATAAAATTACTATCATTTGGTCTGACTCAGATATAAACTAAAAATATAAGTTTCTTGTCAAGGATATAAATCTTAAAGATAAAGAATAAAAGATGTGAGTGCAGAAGAGAAACTTAATTTATAAAATATATTCCAATTAGCTACTTCAAATTCTGTCAGCTTAGAGACAATATTCTATAAAAAGAGAAGAGAAGAATAACAGATCTGAGAATAATACTCATAAGATATAGGAAAAGTGTGGTATCAAAACAGCCAGATTTATAATAAAGATTAGACACTTGAGTAATTCTGGCATATTAAAACAGAGCTAGCAGAGTAATAAGTCTTTTCAAAAACTAATATAGAACAAATATATCAGCTAAATGATATTGAGGAATCTATCTACATTTTCTATATATACATTCTTTCTTGCTTTTTGACAATTCTTGCTTTTTTGATGTTATGATAGTTGGAGACATTTTTATCAATATTATGGTGTTTGTTTAGTGTGTATCTAGAGCATATGACTGAGCTAGCAATTATGTAAGAACATGCCTGCATAGTTGCAGACAAAATGGCTAGAATAATAGATAATATAATCAATCAATGAATCAATCAAGCCAAAATATTTTAATCTAAATATGGCACTGATATTAAGAACAAGCTTAATATTATTAGTATTAACTATAATATGCTTATAGTATGCTATTGTTATAACAGAGTCTATATTAC
Source organism: Coccidioides immitis RS (assembly GCF_000149335.2). Taxonomy (NCBI): domain Eukaryota; kingdom Fungi; phylum Ascomycota; class Eurotiomycetes; order Onygenales; family Onygenaceae; genus Coccidioides; species Coccidioides immitis. The sequence continues at coordinate 2,744,897 of NW_004504310.1, read as the reverse complement.
GGAGGTGTGGAACAAAAGTTCCCGGAAAGCTTATACAGACAATACTGTTTTACAAATACCTACTACCCTACCAAATTTGCTAGGAAACTCAAAGTACCCCTGAAATTGACTAGTCACTCTTATCTGAATCCTCTTCCAAATTCTCATCTTCAGTATCCTCCCAAGAATCCTCTCTACTCAAATTATATAGAGCAGCTAGAGCTTCAGCAGCTTCCAAAGTGAATCTGCCCCAAGATCCTGCTGTTGAGAGAGCTTTCCCTTAAGCTGTTGACCTTTCCATACACAAGGCACCTTATAATCACCCTCTCTATACTCATTACCCTCTTCCAAGCATATAACCTCTTGAATATGATGTGGAATCCACTCAATCCACTGTTGAATCTTTCCTTGTGGCAGCTCTTTCCAGGCTTTCTTTCATTCATGTTCAGCAGTCTTAGATTCTTGTAGGGCATCTTTAGCAGTTGTATGTTGCTTGAGCCACATCCAGGCAGGCTCAATCATATTTAAATCTGGTGAATTGCCAGGCCAAAGTAAGCAGTTGATCTTGTGTATGTTGTAGAGCTCTTGTTGGTAAAAATAAGTATATGCCAGAGCTCTATCTTCTAGAACAACAGTATTGGGTCAGGATTCAAGACATTCCTTGACAAAAGAGAATAATTTGGCAAGAAGGACCTTCTAGAATAAAAGAAGTATCAGATTAGCTAGAGAATTCAATAGTAAGATGATAGAATCTTAACACCTTCTGATATCTATACTAATCAACTTCTCTCTTGCCTCATCAAACAAGCTTGCCAGTTTTCACAGTAAATTTGAAAGTTGGCTTTCTTCCACAGTTTGGGCAAATTTGTAGGTGATGAATCCCATTGACAAGCTCCCATTCCTCTCTTGCCTTTATCTTACAGTCAATATTCAAGACATTCAGTTCCTTTTGAACTTGACATTTGGCTGCTGCAGTCTCTGATTTCCAAATATGACAGGGTCCCTTCTTCTCATATGTAAAGCAGCCCCAAAACATGAAATCTGAGGACTTCTTCCATTGCCAGCATATACAGGGAGAATCATAAGCTTCTGAGAATCTTCTCCATACACAAACTACTTCTCTTCTATGCCCAAGAACCACAGAAGTTTCATCAGTTCAGACAACATTTTTTCAGTTCTCTAGAGTCCAGTTCTTATGGGCAAGGCAGAATCTGAGGCTTTTTTTTCTTGCAGATTTAGTTAGACCTGATTTTCAAGTTGGTTTGGCAACAACAAAGCCATGTTTCTTAAGAATTCACAAAACACTTGAATGAGATATACCAGCTTCAAATGCCAGAATCTCAGTAGATTTCTCCCTTCCTGAGCAGCTCTTAGTCACAGAGATAATGATTCCAGCTTCTTTGGTGCTTATTTTCTTCAGCCGGCCTGATCTAGGAGCATCTTCCACATAACTGAGAGAAATTTGAGGGTCATTCTTGAGATCAAAGCCACAGTCTTTTGCTTGCTTTTGAATGTCATAGAGGGTAGAAAGAGGAATCTGGAGAGTATGAGAAACATCTAAGATAGAAATTCTATAAGAGATCAAAGCAAGAGCTTGAATTCACATAACAAGCTTATTATGGAGAGAGATTTCTCTGGAAGGCATGGTGGGCAGATTTGATGTTTGAATTTGAAGAGATTTGAAAAAAAAGTGGGAGCCAGGCTGTTCATTGAATAATAGGAGATACCTGCTACCCCACCAAAATTTGGTGGGGCAGCAGGTAACTGCAATATGTTGAAACAAAATAGAGTTTCCGGGAACTTTTGTTCCACACCTCCGTACTCAGTATAATTATTGATATTATTATTAATAATAACTTATATTTAAATAAAGTGCACAAGATTGCTTCTACAGTCTTTTAAAGTAATTTAATAACAGCATATTGCCAGCAATATTCATGTTTCTTATAGAAAAATAAACTAATTTTCTGAATCAATTACTGAAACAGAGTTGTAAAGAATATTAGCTTAGTAGAGCTCTGAAAGTAATAAATTTTCTTAGTAATATTTATTCTCTTAATTAGTATGAAGTCTGTTATCAAAAGTTATTACTTTTTAATATATGTCAGCTAAATAAAGAGGTAGAGGCAGAAATTCTTCTGATTAAAGTTAATCAGATTAATATTAATTTTATACTAATTAATCTTTTTTATAGCTTATTCTTTCAATATAGTCTTGTACTGCTTCTCCTATCTGTTTGAAATACATATGCACAGGAGAAACCAATATCTTGTTAGTAAATAATATATATCAAAATAGTATTCTGCAAGTACTTATCTTTTAATATAATCTATTATTACAGTGCAGTTTATTAGACAGAGAGATGTTAAACGGTAGTAAATAAAACAGAGAAACTTGTCAATATTAGCTCTGAAGAGAAAGAAGAAGAAGAGAAAAAGAAAGAAAAGAAAAAAAACTGATTTTATATTATTATTCTATAGTCAGTATTACAACAATATATTAAACTTGCTTATAGCAATATGTCTATAAAATATAAACAAATATATATAGTAATTATTTTACATAAGAACTTGATCAGTACACTTTATAATCTTATCACAGAGTATCTTCAATTTGAACTCATCACATATAATTATAAAGATAAATCAAAAAGAATATTTGATAAGAGAGAAGATCTATAGCATCTGTGCAGTATGAGAGTATTATTAGATCTTGAAAGATTATTCAAAAGATACATTCAAGATAAAGAAGATAGATCACAAGATGCACTATATATAATATACTAAGGAAGATTCAAGCCAAGCATAAATAAGATATATTCTTAGTAGTTTTGTATTAAATTATATTAATATTTATTGCAGACAGAATAGCAGTGAGAAGAATTATAAGATAAATCAAGAAGAAAATTATTAAATAGTTAATAATTAAGTAATTACTAAAAGTAAGTCAAAAAAAAAATACTATAAGTATCAGTTTATAGTCTTTCAGTAAAAGAAGAGAAAGAAGGAGAAGAAGTATTACTAAGAAAAGATTAATAGAGACTAAGAATAGAACTTGACACAATCAGAAGATAGAATTCAAAAGTAATAAAATTAGATAATAGTTCTGATATATTTAAATTAAAATAAGTCAGATGTGATATTTTATTGCTGCACATATACAGATCTGGTTCCTTTAAATAATGGCCAATCTGAAGATTAATATTATAATCTATAGTTATAATTAGCTTGCTACAGCTAGTGTATCAAGAAAAAGAGTTGAGAAGAAGATAAGAAGATTTCTGAGTTATTTACAAAATCTGATTAAAAAACAATAATATTTCACTTGTCTTAAAGAAGATAGAGAAAGATAATTTTAAGACTGTAGTATTCTCTAGTAAGAATGATGAAGAGAATAATAAGAAGAATCATAAATTGATTTATTAATATCTTGAGTAGAAAGTTAGATTTTTATTTCTTTTTTTTTTAAAAAAAAAATTAATTAATTAGAGAATAGGATGTTGTAAAAAAGATTTAATTTTTATATAATGTAATCTACAAGCAAGTGAAATTCTTAAGTAAGGAAAAGATATTTTTTCAATTTCCTGAATCCTCAACCATCCACTTCAACATATCAGAATATCTCACATTTTGCTTGCTTATAATTATAGTGTCTGAAATAGCAACATTTGAACTCCATCTAGTGTTTAATCAGATTTGACACCTAGTTCTTGCTAACATAGAGGAGAAGTAGAATCTCATATGGCAAGAAGATGATTGGCTATATTTTCAACAAATGCTAGTCTAGAATTTCAATAAGTAGCTGATTCTCTTTACGCTCAGTTAATTTAATTGAATTGGCATGTAGACTGGTTCTTGCACATCTTTCATTGCTAATTTGCTTAATGATATAAGATAGTATAAGACACATTAAATAGCTGTGCAGCTTCAGCAATTGACCTAATTTCTTGCTTTTTTAAGGGCAAAAATGACAAGTTCAATTATTCTCTCTATTTCTATAGAAGATCTTGCATTTTTATTATGAATTAGAGAATAAAAAAGATTATTCAGAATTGATTTAAGACTCTGACAGATATAATTACTGAGTATGGAATGTCAATAAAAGTTACTTACAACTTTAATAAGACTAGATTTGCAATAAGACTCTACACAACTATCAAGATTATTACTAGTATTGGGTACTATAGCTGAGTAAAGCTTCTGCAGTCTGAAAATTAAGAATAAATTATAGTAATTGATTCAGTTAGTATCTCTGGCTGAATCTTGCTCCTGTACATTATCTTTAAGAGATAAAATCTACAGAAAGACTGACTTAACAAACTTTCAGCTAACTAGAGACTTGATATCAGTTCTAATAACTAAATCAGAGATGAGATAGAAATTAAATAGCTGACTAGACTATTTATTTCTGCTAGAAATGTATAAAGAATTAGCACTCATCTACTTCTTATTCTGCATACACATATACCAGTCATCTTACTCTTGAATTTAACTATATCTGCAAGAAGAATAAGATTATTTCTCTGTGTATACTAGCACATTTATTTCATCTCTTGCAATCTCTAGATGTAAGTATTTTTCCAGTTTTGAAGTAAGTATATCAGTCTAGTTAAACAGTGAATGTAGCTTAAAATCAATATTATTAAAAAGATAGATTTAAAATCAATATTATTAAAAAGATAGATTTAAAATCAATATTATTAAAAAGATAGATTTTCTGGATGCTTAGTCTATAGCATGTACAGAGATCTTCAAGACTAAGAATATTCAAAGTAACTTTATAGCTACTGGAATAGCCTCATGTAATCTAGGCCAGGTTCTTCAGTAGCTGAATATTCAACTTTGAACCTCTACTTCTCTAACTAACTAATCTGTAACTTTCAGTCATTTTGGATCCTACAAACATCAAGTAATTCCTAGAAATTGCATAGGCAGGTGGATAAAATCAAGAATCTTATAGAACAGAGACTGGAGATCTCATCTCAGAACTTAATAGAAGAATTAGATTAAATTATCAAGACTTGTGAATATGGAATACTCAACACCACTATTATAAAGAAGCAAGATCAGAATATATTTGTTGCAAATCAGAAAGAGAAGCAAAAATGTACAAGATCTAAGCATTAAATTTAATGTAAAGAAGATCTAACTAGAGAGAAAATTGCTAAGCTTGCTATTCTATTTGCTTAATCTGCTGAACAGTCAGTCACTTAACTCTTTAAATCTGCAGTCTCAGAGCCTGTATTATATTCTCAGGCACCATCAAAATGTACAAAGTAATGGTCCATATTTTAGGCCATACAAGAGGAAGCTGCTATAGTTCTATTGTAATGTAATTTAATCTATTTAGAGGTTGTTGAGTGTAGATATTTTAGGTTAAATTCTAGTTAGTTGAGATGCTTTAATTTAATCTTTCACTTGCTTGGGAATTTTCCTTGCTTGTGAATTACATTATATATATAAAATTAGTAAGTTACTTATCTTAAAGATCTTCTAACTTTCTCTTAAAAATAATAAATAGTAAAAGTGCTGTTTTATATGTATAAATATATATATATGTTAATAAAAGTATGAAGTTTCTGCTTTTACTTTTAATATATTATTTCTAGTATTATTCAGATTTTAAATTATACTTAGAATTTTAAGTATAAATAATACCCAGGCTTAGAATATAGGGTTAAATTCTTTCTCATCAAAAATTATAAATATTTAAAGATATATTACAGTATTTATAAATTTTTTTTAAAAAGCTAGAAGATAGTTAGTAAAACTAATATGTAAATTAGTTAAAAATTAGATTTTTAGAAGCTGACAGTAATAATTATAGTAGTGAATGTTATATGAATTCTTTCTTTACTATTTAATAATATATAAAATATATCTTTTTTGATTTTACCTTTATAATATTTAATAAAGTGAGGAATTCAGTGCTCCTTAATAGATAATTTAAGTATTTCTTTAATCAGATTATATAGAATTCAAGACATAAAAGAAAAATCTTTAACTATAAAATTATTTATATAATCAAGAAGAAATCTCTCTTATAAGTTTGTTAATAATTTATAATAAAAAAGAAAAAACTTTAGAAAACTTATTAAGTTTTTAATTATTATACAAGTATAGTTTTATTAACTCTATATGCTAAACCTAATATCTGTAATTTAAAGCTTTTTTGAGATTCTAAACTTTTTACTACTTGTTTAATTGCAGCTTTATTGACCATTTTATCATGATTAGAAGATTTGAGAATTAAATTGTGAAATTTCAGTTGTTGGATAATAAAAAGGTTTAAGTAGTCAGAAACATTACTAGACTTTATATTAAGCACAGGTTTTTTTAAAAGTAATAAATAATTAAGTCTGGAGATATATTTATTTCTTATATCTAAATTTCTTAGTACAAAGCAGTTAGAATATTTATTATTCCTAGAATACAAATGATCTCTTCCTTAAGTAGTTAACATTTGCTTATTGTATTTAATAAAAAGCTAAATAATTAATATATTATATAAGGATAAGCTTTTACTGATATTATTTACAAGCTATAGATAAAGAAATAATTTATTAAAAAACTCTTCTTGATATCATATTTATTTAATCAGAGAACTTTGTATATAAAGACTTGTATTTTATGTTCTAATATTCAAGTTTATTTTCATTATCTTATTATTTCATGATTAAATTGAATTCTTTCAGCATTCACTCAGGAATAGATATATACTTGAGTTTATATTTTTATACAGCTTGAGAAGTAATAAGAGAGTAATCTTGATATTTATTATCCATTATAGTTTTAACAACATCTGTATTATTAATAATTCCATGCATAATGAAAGGTTCTGTAGTAGATATCTTCTCAAACTTTCTTTATTTCTGTTGTATAAGCTCTTTACAGCACTTCTGCCATTGCTTTTTTGATATAAGCTATTTATTTCTCTTCTTATTATTTTTTATTACATGTTTTTGTTCCAGTCTCAGTGCAATATAGATGATGATTATAGATTATAGTTGAACTTGATATTGTAAGCATTAAGATAAGTGTAAGAGCAGATTTGTATTATATAATCTAATCTGTTACAATATAACATATTCTACAACCGAGCGGGACAACCAAGCAAGCGGGACACAAAATCAAAAACTTCTTCAATTCCCTAATCAAGCTATTTCAACACATAAATATGCCACTAATTTGCAATAAAAAAAGCAAGAAACTCAATAGAGATAGAGGGAAGACTTGAGCTCACAATATCTGCTTTTAAAAATAAAAAAACATCCTCAATTCATAAAGCTGCATGCTTATTTGATGTGTCACACTCTACTCTTGCCTATTAACTTAAAGACAGATGTGTATAGGTAAATTATACACAAATTCATATAAATTAACTGAGCCTGAAGAGAATCAGCTAGTTCAATAGATTCTAGACTTAGCTAAACAAGAACTACCCCTATGGCCAGTTTGTTGAGAATATAGCTAATCATCTTCTTGTCAAATGAGATTCTATCTCTTCTCCCCCCCGCATTGGTAAGAACTGGGTGCTAAATCTGATTAAATACTATATGGAGCTTAAATGCTGCTATTCCAGATGCTATAATTATGAGTGAGCAAAATGTAAGAATAAAAGAGTTATTCAGAGCTTGTTAAAGACCCTAGAAGATATAATTACTGAGCATAGGATTCAGACTGAAAATATCTATAACTTTAATAGGACTAGATTTGCAATAAGCCTTTGCATAACTATCAAGATTATTACTAGTGCTGAGTGTTATAACTAAGCAAAGCTTCTACAGTCTGGAAATCAAGAATAAATTACTGTGATTAAGTCAGTCAATGTATCAGAAGCGGCTCTACCCTGTATCTTATTCTTAAGGGGTAGAATCTATAGAAAAGCTGGTTTGGTGAACTTTCAGATAGTTAAAGACTTGATATTAGTTCTAATAGTTGAACTATAGATGAGATAGAAATCAAATAACTTATCAGAGTGTTTATTTCTACTACAAATTCCTGCAGGGTTAGCACTTATCTACTTCTTATTCTAGACAAGCATGACAGTCATCTTATTTCTGAGTTTAATCAAATCTGCAGTGAGAATAGAATTATTTCTCTCTGTATATCAGCATATTCATCTCGTCTTCTACAGTCTCTGGATGTTAGTGACTTGATTTCAATATTATTAAGAAGAAAAACTTTCTTGATATCTACTTTACAGCCTGTACAGAAGTCTTTAACACTTAGAACATTTAAAGTAGCTTTGTAGCTACTGGAATAGCTCTCTTTGAATCTGACTGAGTTATCCAGCAGCTAGATATTCAGCTCCAAATCTCTACTTCTCTGAGTAGTTAAGGTAATTCACCACTAAGCGAGCCACACCACTAAATAAGCCAAATCTTCTACCACCAAAATTCCTCCAACATTCAACATTCAATATGTGACAACATGGTCAGCAATGCCTCAATTAGGCTTGCAATTGAAGATCTTGAATTGCAAGAGACCTCAAATTACACTGCAATCATGAGAAAGTACTTAGTCAACTGAGAAACTTTGTGCCAATAGCATAAAAACTTGCAACTTGCTCAGAATAAAGCAGTCTTCTGATATAAGAAAAAGCTTTCTGATATACAGAAGGCAGAGCTTCTGAATTATATAAACAAGCTCTCTAGCTACAGTCTTGCTATTACACCTCAGATTCTACAAAATATTGTGCAAGAGATGACAGAAGAGGATGTTGGAATCAACTGAATTAATTAATTTTGTGAGTGGCATAATGACAAGATCAAATGCATTTATCTCAAAGCCATTAATCAAAATAAACAGGTAGCAGATAACTATCAGTACTTTAAGCACTTCTATATAGCTTGTAATTTGATGATTTATTTAATTAGTTGTGATTGCAGTTGTTGATGCTGGCTGACTATTCAACTACTACTTATAGAGTAGTTGAAGCAGAAAATTAATTAATATAATCTTGAGCTCTCAAATATTTATAACTTTAATAAAAAAGAATTTCTTCTAGACTTCTGCTATGTCTTAAAGTAATTAGTTTCTATTGAAGCTCTACAAGCTAGAAAGAATATCATCACTCAGAATAATAGTCAGGAATTTCTCTTATTGCTCTGCTCAGTCTCTGCTGAAGAAATTACACTATCTTCAGCTTTTATTTATCAGAGTGAATCACAAGATCTCCGGAATATATGGCTAAATAATTATAATGAAAGTGAATAAGCTTACTTTACAGCTTTAAACAAATGGTTGAAGCAATAATGAATATAAACTGAACTGATTGAAACAGATTTTCAATCAGCATACTAAGAAACAAGCTGGTTGAGAAAGATATCTGCTTCTATTAGATGGGCATTCCTTCTATATAAATATGAAATTTATTGAATATACTGACCATAAAAAGATTTTTCTTATAATTCTTCTACTGCATTCAACCTACTGTTTGCAATCTCTTGATATTAGAATCTTTAAGCCATTGGGCAAGATATATTCTAACAAGCTGGAAGCACTACTATATTACAGAATAAGCTATATTTGAATGACAAAAAGAGATTACTGGAGATTATTTAATGCAGCTTGGAAGAAGGCTTTGACAGTTAAAAATATACTTGCTGGCTTTGCAAAAACTAAGATTAATTCTCTGAATTTTCAACATCAACTACACTAATTTGAAACTGCTTAAACTCCTACACTGTCAGTTAAATCTTCTATTTCTAGCAATATGCACCAGCTCTGACAAGAGATCAAAAGTATACATCTCCAGCACAGCCTAAATTTACAGAGCATTGGATGAGTTATTCAAGCTAGTAAGTAGTTTGCTCTTTATAATGAACTGCTGAAACATAAGAATCAGTGTTTAAGATTAACTCTAGTAATGAAGAAGCAACACTACAAGTAAGACAAGCCTCTAGACCTACTCAATAGAGATAATTCTAGTCAAGTGCAGTTCTGATCTTCAACAAAAGTTATTAAGACATGCAAGTACCTGAATAAAATAGAGACTGAAAAAGCTGATAAAATTACTTAAACACAAGAGACAAAGCTTCAACAAAAGCTTTAAAAGAAGCAGGCTGCTAGAAATGTTGAAAAAAGACAGATTGAACAGAAGAATGCCTGTAAAAAGATCTGCAAGTAATGAAAGACTGAAAAAATCAAACATACTAGATAAAGAGAGGCACAATATATTACTTATAAGAAGAAGAAGGCTATACAACTAGTAGAGAAGGAAAAATAGGTGGTTAATTGTGCTAATAAATACCAGCAGTCAGGGCTTCAAGCACCAGCTTCAAAGCATTATTAGAAGAACTCCTCTACTAAAGAGCCTTATTATGAAGAGCCTATACAATCTTCCAAAAGAGGAAGTAAGAGCTCTACAAGCATCCCTAATAAGATATTAGACTCTCTAGCCAAGACATCTACTGTTGATATTTCTTTGAATTCTTTTCTATCTACCCCCTGAGTCTCTCACTCTGGCTGCAATATTAGGCTGTTCACCTGTTTATTTTCCTAACTATACTAATTTCTATGCTTTAAAAAATACATTTATTTAATATTTAATAGCTATTTAATAATAAAGATCTGATTGTTGAGATATTTAATAAATTTGTTACGTGGAGCATTTGGCGAAATTTGGCTCATTTAGTGGTGTGGCTCATTTAGTGGTAAACTACCTTAATCTAGCAACTCAGTATCATTCTGGATCCTACAAACACCTCACAACCCCTGTCAGTTGCATAGGCAGGGTGATAAGGTCAAGATTCTTATAGAGCAAGGACTTAAAGGCTTATCATAAGGCTTAATAGAAGAATTTAATTAAATTATTAAGATCTGTAAATGCAAAATAGTCAACACCACTATTATAAAGAAGCAATACCAGGATATTTTTCCAGCAAATAAAGAGAAGCAAAAGCACAAGAGATTTACTTACAGAATTCCACATAAAGAAGATCTAACTAGAGAAGAAGCTCAGAATCTTATTATTCTGCCTGCTGAACCTGTTGAATAGTCTGTTATTCAACCTCTCAATTCTGTAGCTTCTGAGTCTGCATCATACTCACAGGCTCTACCAAGATGCAGCAATTGTGGTTCTCACATGTATAGAAGAACAAAATGCTCTAATCCTAGTGTAATTTAATTTAATTTAATTAGGTGTTGTTGAGTATATATATTTCAGGTTGGAATCTATTCAATTACTATATGGTGATTTTGGTGTCTTGCTTGCTTGATTGTCCTGCTTGGTTGTGGAATACGTTAGATGTTAAAGTTCTTTTTATTATCATAATTTTATTTTCTTATTGTCTACTAATTTGGCTTACTGTAGCTGTCTTTCAGTACTAGTGAAGAGATTTATAAGGTTACTAGCAGAAAAAGAAGGAAACTTCTTTAAAGCAGAAGATATAGAACTGAAGCTAGAAGAAATAATATATGTATACGTACAGAATTTAATCTGATTCAGCTCTTGTATCTGATAATTAATCTGGTAATATTCTTTATAAATTTCAGATATTGGTACTTTGATAGCTCTTTTTATTAATTTAATACTCAGGGCTGATTGTAGATATTTTTTCTGTAATTAATTATTTATTAATCTGACTTAAGAAGAAGACAGTTGAACTCAAATAAGAAAATTACAAAAGAGATTTATTCTTATTTAATTAAGTGTAAACTTTGCAGAACTTTTTGTTAGTAAATAAAGTTGCTGAAGACTAATTTCATCTGCTTAAAGAATTTCTTGAGTATGTACTTCATTATATTATAGTGGACTTTGATTCAGAGAACTATTATCTTGACTGCATCTTTCTCTAATTATAAGTTTATATAGACTACTTGATTTTGTTTATTCTTAATAATATACTTATTAATTTATAGTTTACCTTGTAGATTTACTTTAAAGCTTGAATACAAACTCAAGTTTTTTTTATTAAACCAGATGCAATCAGAAAGCTAATCACAAGAGTACTTAACAGAAGTTTTACTAGTATCAGCTGAAGTGTAGTTATTATTATTTCAAGTAATTTTCAGCTGCCAGCACAGATGCTTACTCATCTGATGCTGAGTATATTAATAGTTTAAGAATCACATCAGTATATTTTCTTTCATTTTTTTTATTATTCTGTAGCTTCTTTTAATATCTGAAAGAGACTTTGAAACTTTAAATATAGGTATTTAATACATGTGTGTAGTAGTTTGTAGTTATAGTTCATATTTCTTATAACTGCTGTTAGTATATTAGAGTATAAATATAAAACTAGCTTCTTCAGTACTGTCTCTTGTAGTTCTGTTCTTTTTATTCTTCTGTTCATAAGCATCTATTTCATAGAGTGAAAGAAAAAGTAATATATAATATTATGGATCAAGTGGAAGTTATATTACAAATGTAAGTCAACCAATCATTAGATGATATTAGATGTTCAAGAGAACTTATATGACCTTCAACTCTGAATATATAAGCATTGCATGATTTGCATAGATTGTGGGAACCTCAGTATTTAGTCTTCTAGTTAGAGAATCCCTATGTTCTATACATGACGACTTCTCACCAGTTGTGAATATCAGATCTACTTAGCTCTTTTGTACTCTAAATTCTGAGAACACCAACAAAACTTATATTAAGTTCCTTAATATTCTAAATACTCTGACATATAATTGCCTAGATTGATATGATATCAACAAGATCTACAAGATGAACTACAACAATGTTACACATTGCAGATCTGATAGAGATAAATACCAATATAGAGGAAATGAACAATAATAAAGATGCTAAAAGTAATAAAGTGATCATCAGTGAAACATCAGTCAATAATACAAATAACAGAAATGTACTTTTGAATGTATTGGATAAAACTGAAAGAGAAAAAACTCTTGAAGAAAAGAAAACATGTCTGTAAAAGAATCTAACAGATATATGTAAATATGCAGACTGCAGAAGCAGATTAAATACAAACAGAAATTAGTAAATGATTTCTCTTCAGAGCTTCTCTTGCAGATACAACTGATAACGTAGAATTCCACACCAACCTCGACACCACACCAAGTCAGACACTAAAATCATCATATCTCAACTAACTAGATTTTAATTCAAAATATCTCAATGCTACAACACTCAATTAAATTAAATTAAATTACACATAGTTGAGAACATCTTAATCTTGTATGTCCAAGAGTATTACAATTGCTGTAGTATTGTAGAGCTCATTAACATAAAGCAGACTCAGATAGTGAGAACTTACAAAACTAAATAACTAGCTGGTCAACAGGTGCTGCAGGCTCTGCAGATAAAACTAAAAGACTTTAAACTTCTTCACTAGTTAAATCTTCTTCTTGTTGAATTCAGCATCTAGATCTCTTGCATTTTTGCTTCTCTATCTTATTTATATTAAATATATTCTGATATTGCTTCTTTATAGTCATGGCACTGACCATGCCATATTTATAAGTCTTGATAATTTAATCAAAGTCTTCTACAAAGTTCTGAGTCTGCTGATCTTCTATAAGATCTTTAATCTTATCTGCCTGCTGGTGTAATTGCTGTAGATTACTAGATGTTTGAAGTATCTAAAATATAATTAAATTGCTAGAGCTGCTGTATAGAGAAGTAGAGATTTGAAGTTGAATATCCAGCTGCTAAATAATATAGTTAGGCTGGAATAGCACTATTTCAGTAATCTTGAAGTTATTCTGAATGCTCTGAGCTTTAAGAGCTTTTGTACAGATTACAGAATAAGCTTCTAAGAAATTAATCTTTCAAATAGTATTAAATTCCAGCTGCATTTGCTGTTGAACTAGATCTTTATATACTTACTTTAGTACTGTAAAAAACACTCACATTCAGAGACTGGAAAAGATGTAATGAATATAACAGCATGCAGAGTATAATAATTTTATTATTCTTGCAAATTTAATCAAATTCCAGTGAAAGATGGCTGCCATGCTTATTTAGAATAAGAAGAATAGGACTGCCAATCTAATATAGCTTTGCTGCAGAAATAAATAGTCTAATAAGTTATTTAATTTATATCTCATTCATGATTCAATTATTAATACTAATATCTAGTCTTCAGTCTTCTGAAAGATCTTTAAATCAATCTTTTTGCAAACTCTAGTCTTTAAGAATGATGTATAATAATAGTGTTTAATCAGAGACATTTACTGTCTTAATTATAATTATTCATTTATAATTTTCAGACTGTAGCAGCTTAGTCTGGCTGTAGTACTTACTACTAGTAATAATCTTAGTAGTGGCACAAAGTCTTATTGCAAAGCCAGTCTTATCAAAGTTATAAATATCTTCAGACAGAATTTTATACTCAGTAATTATATCTCTCAAGATCTTAAATCAGTCCTGAATTATCTTTATATTCTCATATTTGGCTGAGTTATAATTATAGCAGCATAAATAACAATATTGAAGCTCTGTACAGTATTTAATCAGTCTTGAAATCTAGTTCTTGCTGACCCAGAAGAAAGTAGTGATGAAATACTATAGAGAAAGAAGATAATTAGCTGTATTCTCGATCAATACTGGCTAGAGAAAGAATTCTTGTTTAGTTTGATTTATCTCCTATTCAACTAGCTTATCTTCTTCAGCAGAAGATAATTTAGCTGAATTTGTGTATAAATTTATTCATAAAGACTGTTTTTTTAGTCAATCATATAGAGTAAAATGAGACACCTCAAATAGCCTTGCAGCTTCACAAATTGAGGGAATTTCTTGCTTTTTGAGAGCAGAAATTTCAAGTTTAATTCTTCTCTCTTGCTCTTGAGAATTTGAAGACTTTTTATTGCAAATTAGTGGCATAATTGCGTGTTGAAGTGGATGGGTAGTTAAATTGGAAGATATTTTGAAATGGTGTCCAACTTGGTGTGGTGTCCAGTTCAGTGTAGAATTACATTAGAGAAATCAGATAATCTTAATAATGTGAAACCCCTAAAGGCTTCTTATTACCATGGCAAATCACTTGATAAATGTAAAATATGATTGGGTTTAATAAGACAGCAGTTTTACCTGAGAAAATCACTATATAGAACAACAGATACTGTCAGAATTAATTAGATGTTCAGCTACTTTTGTGATAAATCTCAGATATACTGACAGATGTTAGAAATAGAGAAAGAATAATTATTCATATTATAAAATAAGTTTGAAAAATAATGTAAGAACAACATCAAATCCAAGATGACTTGTAGTTAAGATATAATGCAGCAATATTACAATGTAATTCAACAGAAAAACCAGTTTATACTCTTATTTTTTATATATATTGCTGAACTTGAACAAGACCTGAATGATCTACCAGACAAATTCTTTTACATATTCTTCTATAAATAAAGCTCAGATCAAACATCTAACTCAAGGTTAATAAACTGCAACATTAATCAAGAACAGTTCCAGAACTAAGAGAGCAAGTAACTCTTATTAAATTAATTTCAGAAAAGAAAAAACCAAGTCTGTAGAACAAGAATCTAAATAAGCAGAAATGAAGAATCTTAATCTCTCAAGAAAGAGATGTATTTCAACAAGATAATAAAAAAAAGTTTTTTTATAAATAAAGAAGATACCTGCAAAATCACTTCAGAAGAGAAACACAAAATAATAAATAAATAAAGATCTGTGTCTAAAATATGAATAATCAGACTACAGAGTAAAGTTCTATACAAATAACTTGAACAAGGGTCAGTAAACTGATACAAAGAATAAAGATCAGATAAAGATCAGAGTAACAAAACTCATACAAGATCTAAGTTAAATATTAAAAAGATAAGATATTAATCTAATAAAGAAGACAAGCAGATACAATATGTGTCTGTTAATTATACTAACTATATTATTGAGTGATTTTATAAAATAAGCTGTACTGTTGAATTCACATATTATAGTAAACAGTATTTTCTACAAACTGGTATTCTAACTAAATTGTAATCAATCAGAGATATCTATAAAATTCATTAAGATATTAAATAGAGATGAGACTGACTGATATAATATCTACAAGACTCAACTCACTATAACAGACTTTGTAAGAACTATAAAGATAGTAAGACAAATATTTACAGCAATTAATATGATTGATATGAGTATAGTTCTAGATATACTATGGTTGGAAGACGTCAATCTGGATATGAACTAGAAGAACAAGATATAATATAATCAAGTTTCAGAGAAATTAGTTGAACTTCTGAATACAGATAGATTTCTTCAAGCAGTATATATTAAGAACAAACTCTTCTATATTATTTGTATGTCAGATAATAATCAAGTTCTAACAGAAGTATTGAAGTGATTAAGAGACTATAAAAATATTTTTTTCAGCAGAGAAAGTAGTAAAGTTTACTGAAATTAATAAAGATTAGTTATTTAATTATTTAAAGATGACTGTGAGCTCTCTTATATATTAATATATAGATTATTGCTCAAGCAGATAGAGATTCTACAAGAGTATATTAAGAACAAGTTATGCAAGAATTAAATATATCTGTTATAAAGTCTGGCAGAAACTTCAGTGTTGTTTATACTCAAGATAAATAAAGAACTGAGACTCTGTATTGATTATTATAGGCTTAGTACGGCCATAGTGAAGAACTATTATCCTTTGCTGTTAATAAATAAGATGCTAAGCTGGCTAGCAGAAGCATGCTACTTTTCTAAGATAAATCTACATAATATCTACCACTGGATTAGAATCAGAGAGAGTGATGAATAGAAGATTATATTTTATACAAAGTTTAGAAGTTTTAAGTATCTTATTATATCTTTTGAATTGTTAAACACACCAGCAATCTTTCAGTTCTATATAAACAGAGTATTGGCAGACCTAGTTGATGTATACTATATAGTTTATCTAGATAATATTTTTATCTTCTCTGTCTTAGAAGAAGAGCACAAGAAATACATTAGACTAGTTATAAAGTATCTAAGAGAATACTAGTTATTTGCAAAGCTTGCTAAGTATGCTTTTAAAAGATAAACAATCTTATATCTTGGATATATTATTGATAATAAAGATATTAAAATAGACCTAAAGTAGGTACAGGTAATTATGAGATGGCTCTTGCTATAAAGTTATTATAATATTTAGATATTTCTGGGTTTTGTAAACTTCTATCAGAAATTCATATAAAAAGTATTTGATTATTATAGTGTTGTTAACAGATTTTTTGAAAAACAATGAAAATAAACAAAAAAAGAGATTATTTCTTCTAATATCTACCGCTAGAGAAGCATTTTATGAGTTACAGATAGTCTTCTTCAGAGAGTCTGTCATTTATTACTATAATTCAGAACATAAAGTACATCTGGAAATAGATACTTCAGAACATGCTGCAGACATAATATTGCTACAGTTGTTTGAAAATAGATGGCATGCAGTTATTTATTGGTTATTTAAGTTTGATCAGGCCTAATAAGTCTATTGCACACCAGACAAGAAAATGTTAATTACTATTCAAGCATTTGTTTATTGATATTAGTACTTAGAAGAAATAAAGTATCTTGTAGAGATTATTACAGATTATGCAAATCTACATTTATTTATAAAGCTTACAAAACAAGGTAGCACAATAATAACATATAAGATAAATTGAGATTCTCAGAGTATATAATTTTAAGATTCTTTATTGCTCTGGGAAATATAATTCAGCTGATGTATTATTATAAAGACTAAATTATGTCAAACTAGAAGAGAACATTGATTTTTCTATATATGTGCTCAAACAATAATATGCAGATGGTGTTTCAGAGTAGAACTTATTTAAAAAAACTTTCTTGAATAAAGAAGGTATTTAAGTATGTGCTGCTCTTGCTACCCAAAATAAAGAAGTAAACATGGTGTAGAGAAGATCTGATAACATCAAGATAATTAAGTTAGTTCAAGAAGCACCAGCCAGAAATAGTAGAGAGATTTAATATAGAAATTACAGAAGATTCTAAATTCTCTATATGTATATGAATACAGTAATAAAAGACAAAAAGACCTATAACAAACTAACTGAGAGCATGTTAAATCTGTTACTAAAAGTATAGAGAAACAATCTCTCTGTACAAGCAAGATTTACCAAGGTAGAATCTTAGTAATTAAAGTAGAAGATTGACAGACAAAATCTATTAATAAAAAGTGGCAGGATCTATATTTCTAATAATCTAGCTCTAAAAACAGAAACTACTACAAGTTTACCACAATAACTTATTTACAGGTCACTTTAATATGATGAAGATATTTTGTCTTCAGCAAAAATATGAATAACAATTAATATAAGATATCCAGACATATATATATATGAATGTCAAACCTGTTAATAAGAAAAGACTTCAATGCACAAATTATATAAGCTGCTTGCACTATTGCCAGTATTTAGTAGTCTCTGGTGTTTAATATTCATATTTATAAACTTTATAACAGATTTTTCTTTAAGTAAAAAGGAGAGAAATTTATACAATACAGTTCTGGTTATTGTGAATTAATTTATAAAACTTGCATGTTTTCTTGTTTGTAGAAAGAAGATTGACACACCAGAGATAGCAGATCTTCTACTTAGAAAAATATTTAAAAACTTTAGATCTCCAGACAATATTGTCTCAGATCAGAAATCTATCCTTACAGATGAATATTGGTCAGAGCTATATTTTTATATAAAAGTTACATAAACATTTAGTACAGCATTCTATCTACGAACAGATAGCCAAAACAGAGACACTGAGCAAGATCTTGAAGAGGTATCTTCATATTTACTGTAATTATAGACAAGATAACTGAGAAAAGTGGCTTGTATATGCAGAATTTGCATACAACAGATCAGAACACTTTATAACATACATATTTTTATTTAAAGTAATATATGGCTTTAAATCTAGAGAATCAGACAAGCTTCAGAAGTTGATCAATAATACACAGATAATATCTAATGAAAGACTGAGAATAATTTCTGTATTAAGAAATAATCTGATAGAATATTTGATGAAAGCAAAAGAAGATCAAGTATAGTTCTATAACTGAACATATCAAGATAAGATGTATGCATCTAGTGATAAAGTGATGTTGTTATTAAGGAATTTACAGATAATATGTCTCTGCAAGAAGCTGAATAATAAGTATTATAAATCTTTCTCAGTAATAGAGATTATAAAAAATAACATATATTAACTAAAACTCTTACTAAGCTATCAGATTTATGATATCTTTCATGTTTTATTATTAAAACTCTATTATATAAGAAAGAATAAGATGTCAATGCATTCTTTAGTAGTACTGATAGATAATCATTATGGGTGAGAAATAGATAAAATCTTAGATAATATATATTACTGCAAAAGTATTATCTGATAAAGTAAAAAGAATTCTCTGTTGAGCAATCAACATGAGAATCTGAAAAAATTCTTGAAAATACTCAGAAGTCTCTCAAGAATTATTTAAGAGATGTAATTATCACAAGACCGATAAATCTAAGTACAAAAAGAAGGAAAACAAGTAATAGAAGACAAGTGTAGATGCTCACAGAATAAAGATCAAGAAATTAAATAAGATAAAGTGCTACAAGAACATTTAAAATATAATCACAATGTGGGCAAGGTAGCAAAAGATAAATTATGCTTAGAAGTCTCTGAAGCAGATAATACGCCAGCAGATACTAAAAATATAGAAATACAAACTATAGATACAGAAGAGACTTCAGATAAAGATGAAATAACAAAAGCAGAACTACAAAAATAACAAAAAATATAAAACTTATATATAATATTATAGAAGTCATCAGTAATTATAATAGTTAACTTATTAATAACTAAAGCAATGTTTGTCTATACAAAAGTCAGTAATAAACACTCAGAAATAACTAAGTAAATATACACAATCAGTTCCAGCAGTTTCTTAAAGCTTCTTTATCTTACTTGTCAGACAATTAGTAGAATAGTTAATTAAAACTTGCATGTTTCTAATCTCATTCTGAATTCAGAACAAAACAGCATGAACTGGAGTTAGTAGATAAAGAAAGTCAGACAGACTATCTTTAAGAGATTTAAAGTTGAACACAAGGTTGACAAACTTGATAAAATAAGAAGAAGAAAAATAATAATATTTTGATAAAGATTTATTAATGGCAGAGAAAGCCTGATGATAATAGAAGATATATATTTTTAATAAACTTTTTTGATTTTTTGCAGCCCTAGAATCAAGACTACAGAATTTATGTATAAGAATACTCATGTTTTTGACATGATAAAAATGATAAGAGTTGGTGGTATTAAAAGAGTAATATTCTTTATGAAGATGAAGAAGCTTGTGAACAACATCAATAGCAGACTCAGAAATCTATATTTATATCAGAATAACAAGAAAAGCAGACAAGAATATACTTATATTGTGATATATGCAAGTCTGGTGCTCCAATAATACATGCAAGATTTCTTCTTATTATCTCAAATACATTTCTCTTTATTCAAATAATTAGTGAACATGGAGTAAATACATATAAAGCAAGAGAAGATATTTTTTTCTTACTTGAGATAGAATCTTTGATTGCAGATATAGTACAAATAAGAATAGACCAACAGATAAATATAGGAAAGAATAACACTTGTAAACAAGATGTGATTAAAGAAGAGAAGAAGAATAAGAGCAAGAAAATTTTTACTTATATTTGTAAACTATCTACAACATCTCAAAATAATTAGATCTACAACTGTTAATAAACAACATAACAATAGATGACAGATAATATAGCAACCAAACTCAATCAAAAAATAAGCTGACAAATCAAGATGATAATATGATGAAAGACTAAATATTTATAGTAAGATAATGAATATTCTATAATATAGGATGTCTACTGCATGTATATGAAATATCTATATAGACAAGCAGTAAAAATGCAGACCTACATATCTAAAAATGTATAATACTCTACCAATGATAGAGAAGTTATAATAACTTACAAAAAACTACTTTAGTAACTCTATGTCTCAGAGTTCAAGGCCTCTGAAAAGAGAGATAGTGTTATAAATTAGATTAATCAAACATCAGATGATATCAGATGTTCAAGAGAACTTATATAATCTTCAACTCTGAATCTATAAGAATTGCATGATTTGCACAGATTATAGGAATCTTAGTATTCAGTTTTCTAGTTAGAGGACTTCTATATTCTATACATAACTTTCTCCTACCAGTTGTGGGCATCAGATCTACTTAGCTCTTTTGTACCCTAAATTCTGGGAACACCAACAAAACCTATGTTAAGTTCCTTAATATTATCTTAGAAAAAGTGGAGAAAAGAGAATTTTAAGATTATAATATTTTCCAATAAAAATAAGAAGAACAAAAGTAAAACAAATAATAATTAAACTATTAATATATAGAGAAGTAAATTAGATGTACAGTTTTCTTTTTTTTATTAAAATTAATAATTTGAGAATGTAGTGCTATTAAATCAACAAGCAAGCTATATCTATAAATTATACAGAAGTGTGGAACAAAAGTTCCCGGAAAGCTTATACAGATAATACAGTTTTACAAATATCTACTACTCTATTAAATTTGCTAGGAAACTTAAAGTACCTCTGAAATTGACTAGTCACTCTTATCTGAATTCTGTTCCAAATTCTTCTCTTCAGTATCCTTTCAAGAATCCTCTCTACTTAAATTATATAGAGCAGCTAGAGCTTCAGCAGCTTTTAAAGTCTTTAGACTAGCTGTTCAAGAATCTGTCTCAAAATTCTGTTATTGAAAGAGCTTTCTCTTAAGCTGTTGACTCTTCTATACTGAGACATCTTATAATCACTCTTTCTATACTTATTAGCCCCTTTCAAGCATATAATTTATTAAATATTATGTGGAATTCACTCAATCTACTGTTGAATCTTTACTTGTGGCAGCTCTTTTTAGGCTTTCTTCTATTTATATTTAGCAGTCTTAGATTCTCATGGGGCATCTTTAGCAGTTATACATCACTTGAGCTATATCTAAGCAGGCTTAATCATATTCAAATCTGGTGAACTGCCAGGCCAAAGCAAGTGGTTGATCTTGTGTATGTTGTAGAGCTCTTGTTGATAAAAATAGATATTCTAGAACAACAGTATTAAGTCAGAATTCAAGGCATTTCTTGACAAAAGAGAATAATTCAGCAAGAGGGATCTTCTGAAATGAAAGAAGTATCAGATTAGCTAGAAAATTCAATAGTAAGATGATAAAATCTTGACACCTTCTGATATCTATATCAATTAACTCATCTCTTGCCTCATCAAACAAGCTTGCCAGTTTTCACAGTGAATTTGAAAGTTGGCTTTCTTCTACAGTTTGAGCAAATTTATAGACAGTAAATTCTATTGACAAGCTCTTATTTCTTTTTTATCTTTATCTTACAGTTAATATTCAAGATATTTAGCTTCTTTTAAGCTTGATATTTGGCTGCTGCAGTCTCTAATTTTTAAATATAACAGAATTTCTTCTTCTTATATATAAAGGAGCCTCAAAATATAAAATCTAAGAACTTCTTCTATTGTCAGCATATACAGATAGAATTATAAGCTTCTGAGAATCTTCTTTATACATAAACTGCTTTTCTTCTATACTTAAGAATCACAGAAGTTTTATCAGTTCAGATAATATTTTTTCAGTTTTCTAGAGTTCAGTTTTTATAAGCAAGATAGAATCTAAGTCTTTTTTTTGTTGCAGATTTAATTAAATCTGATTTTCAAGTTAGTTTGGTAATAATAAAGCTATATTTCTTAAGAATTTGTAAAATATTTGAATGAAATATATCAGCTTTAAATATCAAAATCTTAGTAGATTTCTCTCTTTCCAAGTAACCTTTAGTCACAGTAATAATGATTCTAGCTTTTTTAATACTTATTTTCTTCAGTCAGCCTGATCTAGAAGCATCTTTTATATAACTAAGAGAAATTTGAGAGTTATTCTTGAGATCAAAGTCATGATCTTTTGCTTACTTTTGAATACTATAGAGAGTAGAAAGAGAAAGCTAGAAAGTATAAGAAATATCTAGAATAGAAATTTTATTAGAAATTAAAGCAAGAGCTTGAATTTGCATAACAAGCTTATTATGAAGAGAGATTTCTCTGAAAAATATGAGAGACAGATTTGATGTTTGAATTTGAAGAGATTTGAAAAAAAGTAGAAGTCAAGCTATTTGTTGAATAATAGAAGATACCTGCTACCCCACTAAATTTTGGTGAAGCAGCAGGTAACTGCAATACATTGTAACAAAATAGAGTTTCTGGGAACTTTTGTTCCACACCTTTGTAGAAAAGACTTAAATTTTCTACAGTTTCTAGTTATATATACAAAACTAAATATGGTATTTGCAGTTAATTCTCTGATAAGATTTTAATAGCAGACTTAATAAAGTAAGCAAGAGTATTATTCATGCAGGTTCAATACTATCTTAAGAGTCTAAAATCAAAAGAAATATTTTTTAAAAAAGATGTAGTTTCTAAAAACTTTAAATCAGTAGTCAGTTTAGATTCTGAAAGAGTTACAACTGACTCTGCATATAAATTTACCGGTAGCTATATTATTATCATAAATAGAGCTCTAATTTTATAAAGATTATGGTACTAAATAAAAATTCTGTTTTGAAATCTATAACTAAAGTATGTTTTACACTTATCACTAGTTTAATTTTCTGAATTATATATTCTTATTATAGTATAGTTAATGAATGAAGAAGAGCAGCTATAGCTAGCAGCTTATTCTTTAAATAGTTATTATTATTGTTATTATTATAGTATTTCTAGAATTTTAAGTTAGCAGCTTTAATATCTTGTATATTCTCTTTTGTTTATATTAAAATAAATAATTAAATTCATTATTTTAAACAGTAGTTTAATAAATTAATCAAATAATTATAACAGCTGAATTATATACTCTAGCTACTTTTAATTATACTTTAATAAGTAAAATCTTTTAATATTTTAGTGATTATATATATTCTATATATAATGTCATTTTTTACTATATTGTGTAAAGCTTCTGATGATTCAGTAGTTATTTTATAAAGAGTTTGTAATAACTACTCTTTTTGTAGAAGCTGGTTAAGGTTAATATAAGATATATCTCATAGTAAGAGTGGAAATATTATATTAACAAGTTCTATTGTAAATAAATACTATTGCTATATATAATCTCTTTAGAAGTTCTGCTTTTTTTTACTTTTTTCTTTTAATTTTGCTTTTTATTTCTTTTTCATTTTAAGCTACATAATAGACAAAAATAAAGCAAGTATATTAGAACTTATAAGCTAGAAGAAGACTAGTACACCTTTAGTATATATGGCTGACAGAAAATAAAGCAGTTTGTAATATAGAAAAAGATATTATCTTTTTTCTATCACAGAGAGGTGTGGAACAAAAGTTCTCAGAAACTCTATTTTGTTTCAATGTACTGCAGTTATCTGCTGCTCCATCAAAATTTAGTAGGGTAGCAGGTATCTTCTATTATTTAATAAACAGCCTAACTTCTACTTTTTTTCAAATCTCTCCAAATTTAAATATCAAATCTGCCCACCATGCTTTCTAGAGAAATCTTTCTTTATAACAAGCTTATTATGTGAATTCAAGCTCTTGCTTTAATCTCTTATAGAATTTCTATCTTAGATATTCCTTATATTCTCCAGATTTCTCTTTTTACTCTCTATAACATTCAAAAGCAAGCAAAAGACTATGACATTGATTCTAAAAATAACTCTTAAATTTCTTTTAGTTATATGGAAGATGCTTCTAGATCACACTGACCAAAGAAAATAAGCATTAAAGAAGCTGAAATTATTATCTTTGTAACTAAGAGCCGCTCAGAAAGAGAGAAATCTACTAAGATTCTGATATTTAAAGCTGATATATCTTATTCAAATGTTTTGCAAATTCTTAAGAAATATAGCTTTATTATTGCTAAATTAACTTGAAATTAGACCTAATTAAATCTGCAAGAAAGAACTAGTTCTAGAGAATTAGAAAAATATTATTTAGACTGATGAAACTTCTGTGATTTTTAAATATAGAAGAGAAGCAGTTTGTGTATAAAGAAGATTCTCAGAAGCTTATAATTCTATCTATATATATCAGTAATAAAAAAAGTTCTCAGATTTTATATTTTGAGACTGCTTTATATATAAGAAGAAGAGACTTTATTATATTTAAGAATCAGAGACTGCAGCAGCCAAATGTTAAGCTTAAAAAAAATTAAATATCTTGAATATTAACTGTAAGACAAAGATAAGAAAGAAATAAGAGCTTGTTAATAAGATTTACTGTTTATAAATTTATCCAAACTGTGAAAGAAAGTCAACTTTTAAATTCACTGTGAAAACTGACAAGCTTGTTCAATAAGATATAGGAGAAGAGTTGATTAGTATAGATATCAGAAGATGTTAAGATTCTATCATCTTACTATTAAATTCTCCAGTTAATCTGATACTTTTTTTATTCTAGAAGATTCTTGTCAAATTATTCTCTTTCATCAAGAAGTGCCTTGAATTCCAACTCAATACTGTTGTTCTAGAAGATGGAGCTTCAGCATATATTTATTTTTACCAACAAAAGCTTTATAATATATACAAGATCAACTACTTACTTTGATCTAGTAATTCACTAGATTTGAATGTAATTAAGTCTGCCTGAATGTAACTCAAGTGATGTATAACTACTAAAGATATTTCATGAGAATTTAAGACTACTGAACATGAATAAAAGAAAGTCTGGAAAGAGCTACTATAAGAAAAGATTTAATAGTGAATTTAGTAGATTCCATATTATATTCAAGAGATTATATGCTTGGAAGAGAATAATAAATATAGAGAAAGTGGTTATAAGATATCTTACATATAGAAAGATTAACAGCTTAAGAAAAAGCTCTCTCAACAGCAGAATCTTAAGATAGATTTTTGAGCAGCTGGTTTAGAGATTTTGAAAGCTGCTGAAGCTCTAGCTGCTCCATATAATTTAAGTAGAGAGAATTCTTGAGAGAATACTGAAGATAAGAATTTGAAACAAGACTTAGATAAGAGTGACTAGTCAATTTCAGAAGTACTTTGAGTTTTCTAGCAAATTTGGTGGAGTAGTAGATGTTTGTAAAACAGTATTGTTTGTATAAGCTTTCTAGGAACTTTTGTTCCACACCTCTGTACTCTCACTTATAATTTTTTTAAAGACAGAGTATATTACTAACAAAGTTAAAAATAGCTATTAATAATTACAAATATAAGAATAGTATTGTAAGTCAAGTAAATTAAATTTTAAATTTATTACTAAATTATAGCTAGTGGTTCTCAGCAGATAATGCTTGATACTGTAATAACTACTGTAAATTATTCTTTAAACAGCTGGAAAAAAGTCATTCTTATTAAGAGGTCTGATATTATTGATGGATTACTTATGAAAAAAGTATATTTCAGAAAGAAATTACTAAAAGTACTTTAATAAGTATCTAGTTATATAATAGGTTTTTATATTCAGTAATGTTTTTATTATTTCTTCTGTTCTATATTTTAGTAATAGTGCAGATTTTCTGAAAACTGAACCATTATCTTCTACAGCTAATATATTACAGAATATCTATCCCTTTTCTGCACTATATATTTGCTGTACAAACGAGTTTAATTTAATAAGTTTCTTCTGATGTGTACTATGCTTAACAAGTAGACAAAATATTTAACATATTAAAAAGAATGATAAGATATACAAATCTACAGTCTATTTTTATTAACTTTTTATAATATTATTATAATGATATAATGATGGTTTGCTATTTGTCAAGATATTTTGTAATAAAAATTATAAAAGTTTTTTAAAAAAAAAAAAAATTAACGTATTTAATTAATATATACTTTTAATCTCTTAATAGCTTTCTGATAATAGCACTATATAAATACAAAACTGAGATCATTGAGGTTGTTGATAATCTTCTAAAGCTAGGTACTCTAACTATTTTTATCAGATTTAAGTTAGTAATCTCTGAATAATTAGCTGTTTCATGCTTATTATTGCCAATGCACAATATTTTTAAAAAAGAGTGTACTTTTTGATCAAATTTTTCTAATAATAAGATATAATATTGGCAAAAAAAGTGCAGGAAATCCAAAGAAATAACAATAATTTTATTTTTTCTTCCTTTTTTATTTGTATGATGTTCAGATTATTAGATATACATTATAAAAACTGAAAAATAAGAAAAACCAAGGTATTTCAAGGTAATATGAGATGTTCTTTTTCCACAAAAGTCAAATAACACATAGTTAACTAATATCAATTTTGAAGAAAAAACAAATATTCTTGTAACAATGTAATATAAATAAAAAAGTAATAAAATTAGTGCATTTGAGAAAGCCATTGTCTAACTAGACTATTTTAATATATTTTCAGAAATAAAACTAGCTATTTCAGATCTAATTCAGTTTTAAAAATAAAATTTAAAAATAGTTAAGAAATATCAAGTCCTTGTTAAATTTTTCTTCTTTCAGTTTAATAGACTGAACAGTTTAATAGCTTTGAAGTTTTATTTAACATAAATTAATAAATAGTGATCTAACTTCAATCTTCTTCTTAAAGATTACAACTTGATTTTCATCTTCAAAATCTGTTTTATAAGATCTCTTAGAAACAGTTTTAGTTGTTGAAAGATTCTGTTCAGCTCTTACTAGTTTCATTGATTTACTAGTATTTTGTGCTGAATAGTTAGATTAATTAGATTTTTTGAAGAAAACACACTTTGTGCTTTTTAGCTACATAACTTTCTAAGCAATTAGCATATTTTAATGTAGAGTGTATACATTTTCTTTTAGTAGTCTCACAAATTAAGTATTCATGCATACTTGTTTGATGTTTTTGAGCACAGATACCATATCTAGCTTCTTTTTTACAGTTTGGTGCTGTATAACTATAGATTTGATAGTTAAAGCATTGTACAGTGCTTCTAAATCTTTCTGGCTATTTATATTTACAAACTTTAAGAGTCTGTCCAGCAATTATAACTGTTTTCAGATTTTCAGCTATAGTAGTATTTTGAACATGAAAAATAGCAGATGTATTTTTTCTGCATTCTATTTTCAGCAGAAGATAGCCAGATTGGGGTTCTTTTTAGAGAAATAGAATTAAAGATTTCTATTTCTTCTTTCAGAAAGAATAATCCATTCTCTATATTGAAGATCTCTGTAGAGATACCATGAACTATAAAGACTTCCCAGTGCTTATCTTTGTGAATTTTCATGCTCTCTATATCAAAGTTCATTAGATCTGAAAATATAGATATCCAAGTTTGCTTGTGTTTTTGAAGAAAATTAGCCAAAAAGTCTTTTGTTGTTATTAGAATTAGAGATTGGTCTCTAAATGAAGAAATAACTGGTTTTTCAGGAATATTTACTTCAGTAAAGCTGTCATTTATTCTATTTCTGAAGAAGAAAGCTTTGTTACTGATCTCTTCAAGTACTTGAGTATTTATCTTGAGAATTAGTCTTCTTTCTCTAAAGAGTTTTGGCTTAGAGAATTGTTTTCTATCTTCTTTACCATTTACTTTAAAGAGTAAAGAAGATTTAACTAAAGATTCAGTATTTAGTCCAGTTTTTAGAGCAGAAGAATATGATTTGAAAGCATTACTAGCAGATACTTTCTCTTAAGAGCAGCTTTGTGAAGTATTACTACTGTTAGTAGCTATCTTTTTCTGATTTTCAAGCTGTATAATTCTTTTCTCAAGATTTTGAAGTTGAGAATTCTCAAAAATAGTAGTAGCTTCTTTTTCTTTAAAAGAAAAGATTTTTTGAATACTCAGATACAAGTATTTAGTTTTTTTTGCACAAGAACATGATTCTTCTTCTGAGATTCTTTAGCAAGAAGCTTAAGAATTGACTTTAGATCTTGCTGTTCAGATTCAGAAGAAGAATCAGAAGTAGAAGGCATTTTGACTATGTTTCAAAAAGTATCTTCTTGAATAAGAAAACAGAAGATAATCTTTTGAAATTACTTTCTTAAGAAAATCTTCTGGGGTTATTTTGTATCCCACTTGCTAGTTAACCTAAACTAGTTCAGTTGTTTTACTGAGAGCTGAAAATCTCAATGTAGTAGGTTTTTCTTTAGCCAGAGTTACATCTATTAAATTCTGAACTAGTTTTTTGAGAGAACTAGCAAACTATATAGTTTTTTTGAAGACTGTAATCATGGAAACAGCTTTTAGAATAAAAACTATAGAAAAACTATTGGGGGAGTAGAGAGCAAGAGGGCAAGCTAGTAAATTTAAGAAATATGAGCAATTATATCTCAAAAATCAGTTAAATTAATACTAGCAAGTATACTTTTTGAAGAGAAGTATCAAACTAGAGAGCTTTTTACAGAGAAGCTTTCAGAAACCAGCTGAGAGTATTCTTAAATTTAGTAGTGAAGACTCACATTCAAGATGCCAAAGTCAATACTATAAAAATAAGATATATTCTAAGCAGAAAAGTGAGAAGGGCAGCTGGTTTTTTCAGATATAGCAGCACCAGAAAGCTAGCATATCTTTTATCAGATGGAAAAGATAGCAAACCTGTTAAGTCACTAGAAATCTAGCTTGATTTTTTTCTTAAATGCAGAAAAATTAATAAAAACTGCTCTGATTTGCAAGATAGCCTATATTATAGCTTGTTCCTAGTTCAAAAACTTAGTTACTATAAGTATTTGAAAAGCTATTTTTCACTAATTAATTCTGATTTCTCAGCTACCAAATAGTATAGAACATACTAGTATTTAGTAGAGATTGGTCAGAATTTGCAGGAATTAATTTGGCTCAGCTATATCAAGAGTATCAAGTTGATAGAGCTGATTTAGTGCTGGTGTGAGACCTGGAGAGCAAAGATCAGATGAGAAGGGGCAGAGAAATAAGATGGAAGTAGATAAGATAAGATAAGAGCTCTAGCTTAGCTTGGCACACCTCAACAAAATGTGAGTAAGCAAGAGTCTTGGCAAGGAAAATCAAAATAAGAGTATCTGGTAAGACATTTTTCAGATAAAAAGAGTGCAATAACACAACAAATAGTAGAGATATAGTAAGGAAAATTTGGTAATTTGTTTAAAGAATGTTATTGAGCTTGTCTCTCAAAATTTAGATGAAAAGATCATATAGTTGCTGAGTAATAGTGTGAGAAGTGTTTCTGACAGGCATGAGGCTGGCACCATCTATTCCCACTTATATCTCAACAACCGGCAAGGCAATTTACATGAAAATTGGAGAGATTGTTAGGTAGAGGAATAGCTTTCAAATGAATGTGGTTTTGTCCATTTTGAACAAGAATTGACTGAGTTGTGAAAAGAGTGTGTGGCAAAACTGAATCTTGAGGTGAAAAACTATATACAACTTGTAAACAAGATTGTCACTGGCTTCTAGCAAGAGATTCACACAGTGACAGTCTTTTATGTGTGCTTGTGAGCACATGACTTAGTGCCTCACAAGAATACATGCAACTCCCAGCAGCTTGCAAGCTGAGATCTCTGGCTCTCACAGGTGCTGTTTGTCCATGTAAGAGGCTTGCAGTGAACTCTTACAAATCAAGTGCTTTGTAAAATAGGTTTTCAAATTAAGCTGGAATTAATATTATGTGTATAATATTTGCAGTGAGCTGTGATGCTGTCCAGATTGAAAAGTAGAGATTGGAAAATCTGAACTTTTGATGCAAAATTATTCTTGTTCTCTAATTAATTCATTTAATTCACCAGTATGCTAGTCAATTTAATTAAACTTAGTATGCTTTTAGATTTACTATTGCCAGAATTTTGTTTCTTCTTATTGCTGTAATCACTAATACTGACAATGCTACTAATACTTCTGACTTTTCTACTTTTTTTAATCTTCTGATCTTCAATCTTTTTATTATTAATTCTTATACTTATTGTCTTTGTCATATTTTCTTCATTCTTCTCAGATCTTGTATCTACAGATAGCTATCTGATTAAATGCTTATTGAATTGTTTAAAAGATTGTTGTTTGATTTATCAGTTGCATATCTCATGTTGCTTGAGTTTGACTTAAAGTCTTTGAAAACTAGATAACACATTTATTTCTTGTTATAAATTTCACAGTTCACTCCTCCATCTTCTGAGGTGTTGCATCTCTAACAGGCAGCAAATTGCCAAGATCTTTCAAGAATAAATTACTGATCCTCTTTTTTGAATATAAGAAAAGAGATATGAGTAATAATATCTCTAATCTGAACAGGCACTTTATCACAAAACACATAAAAAGAAGTGACTTCTTCTGTTTGAACAATCATAATCACTTACAGCTTATTTTTCATTAGCAGATTTAACATTTTGGTATACTTCCAAGACAATAAATTGATTTCTAAGCCAGTATTAATCAATGTCATTAATTCTTGTTGATTTATAGTGACTGGTGCATATAATAAACATATTTTATATGCTATTTTGGATTTTAACACCATGAACATTGATATAAGTTGACTGGAATTGATCTTTAGCTCAGGCTGAACTGGTTTGAAGACCTCAATCTTTGCATAGCTTTTACTAGTACTGTTATTTCAATCTGATCTGAAGAATACTTGATAAAGCTTTAGCAATACATCTATAAGCTTCTTGACTGACACTTCAATCTTTTTATTGAGAATTTGACTTATTAATTTATTGACATCTGTTGAATTATAAATCTAAGAGAATAAAAAATTTGTTTCAGAATATCTTAATCTTTGTTTTTTTATAAACTTGTTCTGAATTTCAGGCTTCTTCTGATTAATTAGTTTAATGTCTTCTATAATATTGTCATTAATACTAGCTTGATTATTCTGGTAAGTACTAAATTATTTAGTATGCTAAGTGTGGAGTGTTGCAATCTTAGTCTTTTAATTATTCTTAGATTTGCTAACAGTTCTGATATTAACTGATATTTGTTCTTCTAGTGATTCATATTTCTTATTCAAATCAGATTCTCTATCAGATATTAGATATGCAAGTCACTCTGCTTGAACCTTTATATTAGTTGAATTTGCTAAAGGTATCTCTTCTTACTGATTGATCTTCTTTTTAGAGCTTATCAACTCTAGAATCACCTATTTATTCTCTTCCACAGACTGTACAATATATATGTTCAGAATTTCAGATTTAAAAGTGACAATTCAATAGTTTTAATCAGAAGAACCCATGCATAAGTTCTCTTTATCATCAATATAGCAGTACTTATTATTCACATCAGATTAGTATTTATAACACTAAGATTAACTGTGTCCAGGTTTTCCATAGTAAAAGCATGAAAGATATGTTGAAATTTCTCCAATTCAAGCTTCTTGCCTACTAGAATAATAGCTTGTCATTTGCAAACCATTTCAAGTCACATAAGAATTAACTAATTTTGATTAAGTATTCTCTTGTACCATTGCAAAATTAGTGGTCACATTTGTTGGATAATTTAGTATAGGTTTTGAAGGCTCTTTTCTCTGCAGTATATAGTACTGATGGGGATTTTCTTGAACCTTATTTGACTGTACTCTCATAATCAATGCTAAATTTGTAAACTTATTAAACATCTTTTCAATTACAGCTTCAATATTGGTATCCTCAGAGCTCTTGGCTTTAGATTTCAATTCAGATTCTTTAGTCTTTGTGGAACTAGCTGTTTTTTTTAGGGCTTTAACTGTAGGGAGTTTGTTAGCTAATTAATATCATTTACCAAGCTTTTTTATTTCTTTCTGCTTTATTTCATCTTGTTTAAAGATCTTCTTATTCTCTTTATACTGGTTAATCAAATTTATAGTCATCTGAATGACTTTTCTAAAATCAGTAGGCAATATATTGTCCAAAAAATTGAGCTTTGCTTTGTCAATAATCTTATTCTGAAGCTTCTTAGGTAGCTTCTGAAGAAACTAAGACATCTTAGTAAATTCATCAATTCTTTTATTAGCTTGTACTGTACTAGTGATAGTAGTATATTCCTGAACATAGGTGTAAATATTGCCATTTCAAGCATATGATTTTTTTGTAATTGCCTGAAGATAATTCTAATGGTGAATCTTGTAAGTAATGTCTTAATTATGAAATTTATAAATAATTTCTTTGAAGAATACTTTTCAATTATTTTCTTTATAGTCTTTCAAGGTCTTCATTCATTCTTCAATTTATGTAACACAGTATCTAGTCAACTATTCAATAATATTCTTAAAGTCAATTATCTTATGATTCTTGCACATCTGATAAAATCTTTCAATAAACAGGGTAGCATCTCTGCTGTTACATCAAGATACATTTGCTGTACCAGGAGAAGATATAGAAATATGAGAATGAACTACCATTTTCTTATTCTCACTCTGTAACATAATTGCATATGATTCTGTAGTATCTTCAGCTATAGCTGGTTCTGATTCTGATTTCTTGATTTCTTGATCTTTGATCATGTTACACATTATATTCTGTTGTTTCTTAATGATTCAATATCTTTTCTAAAAACCTGTTTATTAAGCAAGCTTTAGATAAAAGTCATTCAAATCTAAGCCTTTTAATCTTATTTCTAAATGAAACTCTGATTAGTACTGTGTTCCTAGTTTATAAGATCTTATTGAAATAGTGTTTTGCTTCATGTGGCTCAGAATTTGTTTTTCCTTAGCAGTTACCAAATCACTGCATCATCATCTTTATATCTCAGCTTGGTCACCAAATGAAGCAGGGTACAATAGAATATCTTGTCAAGATAGATGAATTAGTTAAGATGGTGAGAGTGCAGAAAAGGTGAAAAATCACAATATAGTAAAAATAGTAATAATTAAGTAGTAAGTGTAGAGATAGGTATGCTTTAATAGATATCTAAGCTTATAAGAAGAGATAGTAACAGTATAAAGTCTTGTACTAATACAGGCAGTTCTGAGAAATAGTAGCAAGCTTTATGAACAAGAGATATTCATATTCTCTAACTAATAACCAAACTAACAATAATGAATAAGTGTGTAGTAAAGTACAAAGATGCATAAAGATGATAAGTGAGATACAGAGGCTACAGATAGTTTATATAGCTTAGAAATAGTATCTTTAAGATGGTTTTGCACCTTGAACTAGAACAACCTTTGTTCTAATAAGGTACCAGAATCCTCACTACAATATGCATACTTAATGTGAAATAATATAACACTTATAAAAAAAATAATAGCTCTTAATAAATAAAAATATTATAAGTATTAAGATAAGATCTACATTATTTATAAATACTGGTGATAATACAATATCTGATAAACAAAATGAAAAATATTATAAATAGTTAAAATTTTATTCTTTTTAGATTAAGCTTTTAATATTATTTTATGCTAAGAATCTCAGGTCAAGCTTCTCAATAACATGCTATACAAAAGATCTTGACACTATTCTCTCTTTAACTTAATATCTACTTTTTCTTTCAGTCTAGTATTATACACAAATATTGTATATATATTATATATATACTTGTCTATTATTTTTTTTCTTTCTTTCTCAAGTAATATATTTATATATATAGAGCTCTAGCTAGTAACTTTAGCTTGACTTATGATACTTATTCTACAAATATAAAATTCTAATATAATCAAAATAAGCTTAAAGGGAATAAATTACAGATTACTGTTAAATATTCCAGCTTTTAATAGAATTTTAATATTAAATATACTACTGTACATGCTAATTTCCACACTAATTTTGCCTAGCAGCTGGATGAGGAGATAATAAGATTTTATAAAATAAAATACAAGACATAATTTTTTACTTGAAAATAAAATCAGAAAATAATTTACAAAATTAAAATAGAAATAACATCTGAAGCTCTTAAATAAAATAAAATACGGAATTAAGATTTTATATTTAAAATTTTATAAATTCAGGACTGAAACCAGTTTCAATAGAAAATAAAGGTCTATCCCAGTTCTAATTTTCAAATACCAGTTTAACCTACATACTAGTAAATTTTAAGTGAACTTCACATACCTTTGTATTTACTATTACTAGAATTATATTTTTATATCTTGGTATAATTTTTATTTTTATTAGAATTATTACTCTTTCCACTTTTATTAATTCTTTTACTTTTAGTATTTTTATCATTTATTTTTTTACATATAATTCTTATTCTTGTTTCTTTATCTTTATCAGACTTCTTATTTATAAACATCTGTCTGATTAAATATTTACCTCATAGTTTAAGTAATTATTATTTTTTAATATATTGTTTGCAATTTTTATATTGCTTAAGTTTGATTTAAAAATCTTTAAATATTAAATAATATGTTTGCTTTTCCAGGTGGCAAGTGGCTGGAAGATTGTTTTATTGAAATCATTGACTTTGGGTAAAATATTCATTACCTGGAAAAGGCCCCAGCCTTGACCGTTTGATGAACCAATTCTTTGAATACCACTTTAGCTGCTGAATTTCAAAATATTCATTCTTCGCCTCTAATTCAATACTACAGATGAATATACCTATAACATCAAGAAGTCAACCACTGGACTTACCCCAGTAACATGCGCCTTGGATCTTCAATGAACTCCTTGACCTGTATTGAAAGTTAGTTTGCCTACTTCAAACATCCAAGCTGCAAAGCAGCACTTACTCGAACTAAAAATGTGACAGCTTCTCTGCCGTCGAGGAGGCGGTGATCATAAGTCAAGGCAAGATACATCATCTATGACCAAATTAGCTATAATGACAAGCTTTTAACGTAATGATTTCGCTTACAGGTCTGATTTCAACTTTCCCATTGACTGCCACAGGCCTATTCTTTATTGCGTGAAGACCAAGAACTCCTACATTAGATGTTAAAGCAGTATT
The DNA here is from genome assembly GCF_000149335.2 of Coccidioides immitis RS. Taxonomy (NCBI): domain Eukaryota; kingdom Fungi; phylum Ascomycota; class Eurotiomycetes; order Onygenales; family Onygenaceae; genus Coccidioides; species Coccidioides immitis. Next base: position 2,709,169 of record NW_004504310.1, on the reverse strand, counting down.
CTTCTGGTATCAGGGATTGCATCTGACCTGTTTGCGGAAGATTGATGATAGGAGTGCCCATTAATGAGCCAAAAACACCTCCCTGATCCTGGAATTAGTAACAAAAACTCAGAAGGTTTGACTTGCTTACATTGCTAATAGTGAAGGTGCCGCCAGCCATGTCCTCGATGGTCAATTTATTGTCTCGAGCCTGGACCTGGAATTAGCCTTCATTTGACAACTTTGGAGAACTCCCACAGCACCTTCTGCCCTAGATCAGCGATGGCCTTCTCGATCGTAGTAAGGTCCATGTTTTCGACATTTCGCACAACGGGGGTTACCAGGCCTTTCTCAGTTGCAACCGCAACGCTAATGTCAACATAGTCTCGGTATACAATTGTGTCTCCCCCATTTGGTCCCTCAATGGAGGCATTCACAGCCGGTACTTCCTTCATGGCCAATACACACGCGCGCGCGAACGCACTCATGAATCCAAGCTTGATACCGGTTTTCTTCAGGATGTCCTCTTTATATAACTTGCGGAATTCCATAAGCGATGACATATCAACTTCGTTGAAGGTTGTTAGAGATGCTGCAGTGTTTTGGGATTGCTTGAGACGCTCGGCAATTCGTAGTCGCATGCGGTTCATTTTTACCTAGTTCTGCTGTCAAAATCCTGCAATCATTACTCACAGCGAATTGACTTACTCTGCGCTCGTCTCTGTTGCCAACGCTCCCATGGGCGGCATTAGCCATTAGCTGGGATTCTTTTGGAGACTCTCGTTCTACTTTAGGAGCGGGCTTCTCCTCCTTTGGACTGGGCTGTTGCTGGGTAACCTGGGCCGACTCTCCCCTCTCTCTTCTGTTCGGTTGCTCCTGAGGTTGTTCCTCTCGCACTTTGAGCTCCGCGGATTGCGTGTTTTCCTGAAGTTTGTCCTTTCCGGAGCTCGGATTTTCTGTCGACGGTTGTAGTTTGACGAGGTCTTGACCAACAGTTACGGTGTCTTCTTCCTTTGCTAGAAATTCTTTGATTATCCCGGATTCCGGTGCATTCACGGTAACATCGATCTAGCGAGCTATTAGCCGCAGCTGCGGGTGACTCTATGCTTGAAACATGATGCTAGATACCTTGTCAGTTTCGATCGTGGCGAGCTCTTCATCCCGCTCTACGAAGTCCCCGATCTCTGTGCTTCTGAGTTAGCCTCCATTAAAATCCATACCATATATCACATGGAGCTCTTTCGATCGAGAGCTTTTAAATGAAGGAGGGCAGATTAAGCGTATGAAAACGCTAGCCACTTACGCTTTGAAAATTGTTTCAGGGTCCCATCTGAAATTGATTCCGCCATCTGAGGGACTTTAACGATGGTATCAGCTGCCAACATGTTAGAATTGGAATTTTCTCTAGGTATAGCCCTATACAACCGTAGAAGCGTAGCTGGCAACTATTTAATTGCGATGGAATTGGTCGCAAAATATTTCGCCTATTCAATGATTTTTAGAAGGTGGGATGTTTTTGCCGTTGAAAAGGGTATGCATAACTACCTTAAGCATTGCGAGGAACGCCAAAGTCCGGATTGGGAGAGATGTGAAGCTTTGCCGCTGTTTGAATATACCCTTGAGTATGAGAGTAACCGAATTTGACGCGACTGTTGCTGACAGGTCCTTTGTCTGAGCAATTGATTTGAGGTGCGCGAGATCGCAGGACTGAATTGAAGGCGAGGAGACATGCTTCTTAACATTGATGTGTAACCTTTCATCCACGTCGGCCGGATCCTGCTTGATAAGACGAGTGAGTTCTTGGGCTGGTTGGTGTTGAAGAAAATCTGTCTCGCGAGAGTTGAAGATCTCTCCCGAACCCAGCAAAACTGCCGGCTAAGTTCATACAATCGTTACGTAAACCTCCTCCGTGCTGTGAACTCCGTACGGCATACGGAGTGGATACATTGGTATTAAAACACATAAACCCGTTCAACTCTGTATTCTACAGGACACATGCTACTGGTGCTTGCTTCTCTCCAATTCTCCAGGATTGCGCGCTGTTTTTGATATGCCTTGAATAGACTGGGAATATAGCTGTGCAATACAAATTCCACTGTCAATTCAATTGTATGTATTTTACATTGTCGGGTGTTGCCGGCGAGGTATCCTGAACCGTTTGGTCACTCCCTAACTTAAATAACTCAGGTCGGTATCCCGTACTCCGTACTCTGTGCCGAGCGTGAAATAATTGACAAACTACTACTCTGTGGCTCCAGATTCCCGTAATTAAAAGGGTCCCCGATCATCGCCTGCATTGAATATTTATCCGTCATTGGCTTTTGTGAAGACACTGACCTCAATTAATAATTTTGCTACTGTCCGCCTTCCCACCTACATTATGTCTGCAAGACACACAGCTCTGTATGTACCTGAGGCACAGTGTTTTGTGGAATTTATGTTAACCTTCTCTAGGTCACTTTATCGACGTGCTTTAAAACTTTCACTTGATTGGGCTGTGCATCGACAGCTTTGGCGTGGCCAGGCAGTATATATTCGTTCTCTGTTTGATGCAAACAAGGACGTTCGAGATCCCCGCCAGCAAAGGGTAACCGTCTCCTTGATTGAATTCACTTTTTCCTGGCTGATATGCCCGTTCCTTCGACTAGGTTCTTTTTCAGGAAACAGAGAAGCTGCTGGAAAAATGGAAACATCCTGATCCATACCGCCCTCCGACTGCACCTGGTGGTAAGACTTCTGAACCTGGTATCTCTTGCGCACTTAGAACCCCCTAATCTGTTTCATACAGGGTCAAAATATGAGAGAAATCTCGAGGCACCTATCTTGAACCGTGAGTAGTAGAATCCATTGTCCTTGTAACAAGACTGACAGGATGAAAGCGCCCTTGTCTCAAAGTCAGGAAATGGCCCAACGCGTCGCTTCGCATCAGTATTGATCGCTTGAGAGAAGTGCAACTTTCCATGCAATAACAAGGACCGCTTGATCTTCCGTTTGGGAAGCTGTTTAATTTCAAAATGTTAAACCAATCTCTGTCCCGGGCGAACTTTCATGTTTCCTCTTTGAAATGATCATTTCCAAAGTATCAATAAGCTTTCAGCGAGAATGGAAAGAGATATAAGCAATTGACTTATTTTAAAATGCTACGATCCAGTGAATGTTTATGACAACAGCAGCACGTCCGTGCTGAGTTCTTTGGATGGCTCTCCGCTCAGCAGTGAGAACAAAAAGTCATCCATTGTAGAATTTCCGATTCCTTCGCAACTGAGCAAAGACGGAGATGATCGCGGCATCATTGACAAGTCCATCTTAGACATAATGTACACATAACCATTAAAACGAAAACACCATATCAACCAACCGTAACCCCATAGCCTCGCCCGAATTGATACCGCATGTCGACGCCAGATGAAAAATCACAAAACAAAACAAAACCACTTAAAGTTCTTGGCTTGGATTTTTACCGGTCTTTGGCGTTTTCTTGGGGAGAAGGTCTGCAGAGATGTTAGAAAGTGTTTGAATGCTGGGAGATTAATGCGAGCGTACTTTGATGGATATACGGCATAACGCCTCCTTGAGCAATTGTAACATGACCCAAGAGCTTGTTCAACTCTTCATCATTGCGGATAGCAAGTTGCAGGTGGCGCGGGATAATACGCGTTTTCTTGTTATCTCTGGCCGCATTTCCAGCTAATTCGAGAATCTCTGCAGCAAGATACTCCAATACAGCGGCTAAATAAACGGGCGCGCCTATTTTAACGATTAGCAACGAATTTCTAGTTCTCGGAAGGTCAAGAACATACCAGCACCGACACGTTGAGCATAATTGCCTTTTCGAAGAAGACGATGAACACGGCCGACTGGAAACGCGAGACCCGCTTTTGATGAACGCCTAGACTAGTCAATATTTATAACAATTTCGATATGGGTTGGGATCATATCGACATACGATTGAGAGCTCTTGGAGCCGCTTGCTTTACCGCCAGATTTGCCACCAGTCATTTTGTTGCCTTAGATTTTGGGTGCTGGATGTTGAATTAATTTTTTTTGTTGGCGACTTGGGATAGAACTGGGAATTGGATAAGAAACTGAAAGAGAATCAATTGAAATGGCTATGAAGAAAGATGGCATGAAGTGGTTTATATAATAATGCGCCCGGGAAAGTGTCGGCGTTCAGAAGCTTTCTCAAGATCAACTTACTTGGCTTTGATACTAATGAGGGTATCACAAATCAGGCCAATCACACACAGTCTTTGTTCTTGGCTTTTTGGGAACAATGTTGTCATGCTGTGCCCAATCAGGCAAGATTGGTGAGTTTTACACTTACAAAATGATACAAGGTTATTTAGTGTCATTTGAACACTTTCTTCTGCAAAGCTGATTGCTAATCATACAGATCATACAGTTTTGTTACCGTATCGAAATTCTGCTTCTTTCACCCACCTGAGATCAACCAACATTCTTGGTGACCTTATAAGTAGATCACCCTCCTCCCCACGTCAATGCTCATTCCTTTCCATCCTCCATACCACCCATTATCTCTTTACCGCAACAACAAGTGCTAATTCCTCGAAATTTATAATTCCGTTGAACTTAATCCCATTTCGATTCCTAATTTGTGATAATGGCCCCAAAAGCTGCTGAAAAGAAGCCAAGCACTGGCGGAAAGGCTCCCGCCGGCGGTAAAGCACCCGCTGAAAAAAAGGAAGCTGGCAAGAAAACGGCTGCTTCAGGCGAGAAGAAAAAGCGAACTAAGGCTCGGAAGGAAACGTATTCTTCATATATTTACAAAGGTGACTTGCAATCATATTCCATTGTGGACGCCAATTGGCACTGACTCGCAGCTGTCTAGTCCTCAAACAAGTCCATCCGGACACTGGTATCTCTAACCGCGCAATGTCTATCCTAAATTCTTTTGTGAATGGTATGGTCATGACAACCAGTGAGTTGGCAAGGTTCTAACATTAGCAGATATCTTTGAACGCGTCGCCACTGAAGCATCAAAACTTGCTGCATATAACAAGAAGTCCACGATTTCTTCACGGGAAATCCAAACCTCGTACGTCTCTTCTGAATACAGATTTGTACTTTGCGCAGAAATTGACTTGGATTTTAGTGTGCGCCTAATTCTACCAGGAGAACTCGCCAAGCATGCTGTTTCTGAAGGCACCAAAGCTGTCACAAAATATTCTTCTTCTGCCAAATAGGCTTTCTTTTTCTCTCCCGGTCTACGTTTTACAGTTGCGCGAGGTGGGGTTGGGTGTTTGCGGTTTCTAGTATTTTGTGGGATGGGATGGCTTTCCTGGTTTTTTTCTTTTCCTTTCTTAATTGTCGATGGTACCATGGATTGAGATTCGCTTGTACAATAAGCGACAGGGAGACGAACCGGAATGATATGCTCTCCTTAGTTGCTAGGTTATGAATACAATATTTGATGTCACCACATTTTAAGCTCAGGACTAAGTTTGAGGACGAGATATAGGAACGCTGGCGAGTGAAAGGCGTGGGGAATGCCTGAAAGCTTGGTGACAGAGATATCGTTAATTGCTGTCATCATCAAGGGCTTCGACTTCGTCTACTGCTTCCTCTCTTTCTAAATGACGCCCAAAATTTGGCCGTTCCAAGTCAAAAATGTGGATGATCGGATTTCCCGTTACAGAACGAAGGCGTCTCTTCCAGTCTTTCCAGTCATCATCATCTTTGATGAGAAACCCAATTAACATGCTCGGATCCATTTCTCTGATATGGAGCCTTCGCAGCCGCCGAGTGTGATAAGTGTCGAGGTTCTCAGGTGACAAGGTAGAATCTGGATTCCATGAAACTGCAGGCCGGGTGTGATGGGGATCGAGGTAAAAGAAGTACGGGCCTTGCACTCCAATAAAATAAAGCGAGGATGATGGACGGCCACTAGTAAAGTATCAGCCTTCTGCTACAAAATTTAAGCCCGAAGGTGCTGGAGTATACCCTGCAATTCCGACAGACTGAGGATATCGGATAATCGCCCTCAAAGCTTCCCAATACACGGGTGTGACACTTTCAATCCCCAGCCTCACTCCAAGCAATATAAGGGTTGGTCGTATCCCGTCTGGTCCAGCGATTTGGCGAAATTGATCTTCATGGACGTCGGAGCCATCGCTCATTACGTATACATTAAGGTCGGTATGCTTACATTCATTGGATAGCGCTCTGTGAACGGTGAGGATATTAACGTAGAATGCTTGATGGATATTTATAGCTTACTCAATACAGCGCGCAGTTGCGGAAGGGCCAAACCATTCCCCGGGATGTTTGCCACAGGCAGATGCCCCATAGTCAACAAACCTATGTATGGAGAATGGTGCCTGGGGATTATCGGCGAATAATGATAGCAATTCGCACTCCTCTTTTATTTTAGAACCTCGTCGCCAATCTAAACAGAGTTAGTCAAAGCTATCGCAAAGTGACGGGATACCTTGTACCTCGGCCTAGATTTAAGATTGAAAGAGCATTTGCTAGTAGGCTCTGTCCGGATCGAATCATACAGCCCCAACCTGTATCGGCGGTGAAGCCGTGAGTATCTAGGAACTGGCTTCGGAGTCGCACACTTAGCGTGAGAGCCAGAGGAGTATCGGGGTCCCTTGACTTGGGAATCGCCGGGAAATTGGATCGATACGTGAACCAAAACTTCGATTCAAAGTCATCAAGGAACGAGGTCGGCCATTCTCGAGACTTGGACCTTTGAATGCCTAGTTGATGTGGAGGAGTAGCTGGTTTACTGAGAGCTGCTTGGGTATCGCGCGATGATAACGACATCTGATTCATGGGTGACAAGAATGGCATGCCAGGCATATTGCAGCTTTCAGGAGCTTCGGCTCCTTCGCTGTCCCTTGGGATAGATGTCTTGTACTCCTTTCCTAAGCACCAAACAGGTTCAATAATGTCGTCATCATTCTTTGGCTCTGGGTCCCACAGATATTCAACAATCCTTTTGTATTTTTGACCAATATCAACAGTGTTCATTTTGGTTGATGGTAATCATGGGATGAAGATAATCAAAGTAGCCCAATGTCAGAAGCATGGGGAGAATCCATAAACCTTAGTAGACGATTTTCCAGCCTTCCACATCCGTCAGAACATAGGACCAACCATTAGAAATACAACAGCATAGCCAGCAGACTCTGTTTCAACAGTTAAATTTTTGTATTTAGATAAGTTTGCGCTGAAGAAGTTACCCAGGCAGTGATGTTAACCAACAAGGCTGCCAAGTTGTTAGCAATGGCTATTAAGCCATTGGTGTTGAAGGGCATCACGATTTCCTGGACACAGCAGCTAAAATGTAATAGGATTAGTGGAGCCACACAACTCCATACGAGTACTCCCCTTTTCGCCAGCTCTGGCATCAAAGTTCACCACCTATCCGTATTCCCTTCTGTAATAACTAGTTCGCCATATCCTTAGCTTTCTTTCCCTAAGAGAGTTTCGACTGCAACCGGGTGTATATGATACAACTTTTCTCTAGCATGGAAAACAAGTCTCAAGAACAGGCTGTTGATCCTGACGTGGACAATATGATTCTCGACTATCTGCTATGCATGGCAATTCGAGCAGTGATAAATGAGCGTGTTATTCAGAGGACGGAAGGCCATTCGCATAAAGATGCCGAGCACCTTCTGAACATAGTTGATGGTTGGTCTATTTTACCTCCTGATATCACTTTGGCAAATCAATTACCTTCTGGAACTCCACCTTCATCGTTTCGGTTGTCGAGTTTCCTGACTAACCTTACCTTCTACTAGTTTTCTTTTCACTATTCAAAATCAACCATCCAGACCAGAAACTGACTGACGACATCGCACTCAAATTTCAAGTTCTTACTTTTGCGAACCTCTTCTTACGTCGATATCGAGATTCTGTGTACCTGCCTTCCCGTAAAACACTTCAGAAACGACGTATAACAAATAGAAAGAGGGCAAAATTATGGGTTGAGCGGAATAAAGCCGTCATGTCGCAGGGCCGGAATAACTTGTATACATTCGGCAACGGTTTCTCGCTTGATAAAAACTACAAGGACATGCGTGAGCACATGGGACTGCCACCTGACAATAGTATGGATTGGAACTCCCGTGTGTCTTTATTGGATATCCTCCCTGAGTATATGGCGCTGGGCGATGTCATCCCTTCCGTACTTCGGCAGACGTGGATGGAGAACGCCATTCTACTGATGCTACAATGTGCGCTAGAACAGGTGCTCGTTTATGGAGAAACAGAAGCAGAGAAGATAGACGAAGCCTTTGCTTGGGATTGGCCATACAGCCACAATTGGCTTGGGAATGGAACAGAGAAGGCAGCCTGGACAACGTCGCGAGATGTCATGAGATGCTCCTTGATTCCTTCGGGAACATCCACCAGTGAAGTCAATCTCAAGCGGCTTTCATTCAAATACCCTCTGTTCGAAGTTGAGGGTGCTATCTTAGATTCATTGAACGATCTACTCAACATGCTGGAGATCCCAATTCTGCAACGGCTGGGATTAGGAACTGCATCGGAGTTGAATGTCATGGACGTGACAGGCGAATAAGCTTGCGCGGATTTTGAAAGTAGTCGAAATACAACCCATGCGAAACATTTAGAAGACGCTGTTACTGACAACATGAAACGGTATGGACTAGCATCTAGTCGTCGGGATACTCATCTTGTATATTACTTACAAACCGATGCATTCCAGGGTCCCAGCGCTTGAAATACTTCCCCAGGGATTCCACAAATTGTTGAGGCATTTGTGAGATATCAAGCACCACCGGCTCAATATTTTCCTCAGCCACATATCGAACGCTTTTATCCTCAACGCTTGACCCAAAATCATTAGCAGTGAGATATGGAGCACAATGACAAGACACGTACCAAACATGATAAAAGCTTTGGTGTCTCCCAGCTCGGAGTCGATCAATACCCATTTGCTGCATCCATTCCTCTCGCGCGCCACATTCCGGGTCCCATCCTATTATTACGGCTACATAATTGTATCGGCGGTGCCGAAATACCTGACCGACTCGATATTTTATATTCGTGTGATCCGAAGTGCTCCGAATTTGTTTGGGGATTTCATCCCCAGCTTTCATAACGCGTGTACTTTCCTTTAGTTGGTCATATTCAGGAAGGCCGTGGAAAATGGGCGCTAAATATTCTTCAACAAGATAAACGTCAAAGGGGAAGTTTGCCGCAAAGTGTTCCATCAAAGAAGGCAGGTGATGGCGGAGCGGTGTGTGTAGCCGCAGCTCTTGGCCCGGATGCCTTTCTATCCTCGCATAATCGGCAAAAAGCATCAATGCCCACAGAGCTGCATATTCGACATTGGCGAGGTCAAGCGAGGTACAGCGGAAGAGTGATGTCTGCGTCACGGAATTGAGGATATTTTTGCCACACCGCAAAATTATTTCGCCAGGCAGGGATTCTCGAAGAAATGATGAATGGGATAAAGCTAAAGGCCCTAAAAAATTCAGCTGACTCTCAAGATCCGACATCGGTGTCTCTTGAACGGAACGGAATGGGTCCATGAACATAGGCTGCCCTTGCTCTGCATCCTTAAGGCGTTTGCCGTCCAAGTCGTATCCAGCTTCCGGGCGGACGATGACATGGACATGAAATGGAAAGCCGCATGGATGGGCATTCAAGCCCAGCTTCTTCGCAATATAGCAATAGATAACTGCGGAGATAAGAGGAAGTGAATTATGGCGGTTATCTCTCAATGCAATCCCGAGAAAATTATGTTCGATGGTATAATACTCCCTTTCCGGGTCAATTCCAGTTAGATTATTGTCTTGCAGATACACCGCAATGCTCACAGCTTTCTCTCGTGGGCTGAGGTCCCGGAAAGTACGAAAGTCGGCCTCGATCCGGGTAGCAATATTTTCCAAATTTTGTGATATCTTTTCAAGTTAGCTAAATCCACGAAGTTGAGCTGATAAGCGCGTACATCCTCTAAATCCCCTGTCCCCGCCTCAAGCACAAACAAATCGAAAGCTCCAAGGGCGCGTTCGAGTGGGATGTCTTCACCATTTCTTACTCGACTCCATTCTGATATTGCTATGCTGCGATGGAGACAGCCCAAAGCGGCATTACTATAATAACTTTCTGGATTGTTAGCGACACACCAAAGCAGGACTGTGTAGAGTGATAAACCAAACTGTCCGTGAACGCACCGTCGGGCTAAGTGGTCCTGATATTCAAAGCCAGCTTCCGCATGGCGTAATAGTGTGTCCTTTGCATCATACCCAAAGCTGATAATCTTGTGGAATTTTTCAATCCGACCAGTTTGGCATGCAAGTATACTTTCTAGCAATTCGGTAACAGCAACATCGATTAAATGTCTTAACTTGTAAAGTTCTTTCCAATCAACTAGAGACACCGGCAGGGCAAACTTTTCCAGTATACAATGGCGGTCGTCCCAATATTCGAAATATTGTCGGCAGTAGAACCGCCAAAGTAGAGGAGTGTTGGTGATGCTCCAAAATTTCTTTGATGCTTGCCCTAATTTCACAGCTGATATGGGTGTGGCACAGGCAAGGATGCACTGAATAATTTCATCTGGGAAGCTATTTAAAAGCCCATTCGTCATTATGTTTGCATAGGGAGATAGGATGCTTTTATCAAATGTGGTAGTGCACTTTGTGAGCCCACAAAACAGAGGAGTTAACAAATGTGTTTCATCTATGGAATACGGAGTACTCTGTAGATCAATCAATTCCTGAAGTAGAGTTTCTTGGGCACCACATTCATACCCTTTTTCACTCCATAGGCTCCCGTCCTTGACATGCTTCTTTACCATGTGCTCTCATGCTTAATCATCAGCACTTGATCTGGAGGTTGCGATTTGCTCTTGGCTTTTTTGCCACCTTGTAATAAATACTTGACATTTTATTTCCTAGATACTCTGTAAATTTGTACAAAGTACCCCGTACTCCATAGTTCTTAGGAAAATGCTTGCCCAAAAGCACCACAAGCAGATTGCCAAACATTAAAAGATATCACTATTCAGGGAGTAGTGTGATCCTTAAAATTGGAATTCTAATGTGTGAAGGGGAGTATTTTTGTAAATATGTACCAGAATTGGAATCTATTATTGTACTCTACGGAGTCCTCTGCTGTGAATATTGTTGAATTGTGGGTCACTACTCCGTACTCTGTAGAGATAGCTGGAAGGCTTGGTGTGGTTATGGATATGCTTGGGATCGCTTCAAACTTGGAACACGAAGTCCGAATATTTGTAGTATTCTCAAGAACATCCTGTTTCTCATATAGCTTCTATGCTTTTGTCTTATAGTAGTAAAGCCATTCAATCCCTTTGTTTGTGCATAATTGACATTGTCAAGGCGGTGGCGTATCTCTCGCCAAATGTTCAATTAGCCCCTTTCGAGCTAACGCACGAAGCCAGCTGTAGACTGCCGGGCCGTAATCATGCCGCTTTTTTTCTGCATAAGTATTATCCGCCTCGCGTACTTGCTGTTCTTCTTTAATCGCCACACATATTTCCTTCTGGGCATCGATAAGTGTTTTCTGAGCTTCTAGCAGACGCTCCTTCGACATGTTGGTATAGCTTTGCATATCGATTTCGGACACAACCGCCTTTTCTAAGGTGGACGATGTCAGATTGAATGACGGATCGGGGCCGGTCACAATGGCATTGTCAAGGGAACCAAAGCCTTGAATATCGGGCAAATTGCATAGTAACTCATCGATAAAGACCAATCTTTTCACATTCATCGCGAGTTGATCAACTAGGCCAATCATTGGATCTTTGGCTAAACTGAGAATCGAGAATTCAATTTGGCCTTCCTCATACTCAGCCATTCTCGATTGGATTTCGGGTTTAGCAAGTTCCAGCCAGTCCTCGTCGGAATAGTCTCCTTCAAAATCTCAGCCAGGAAAATGTATCGGCACACCAGGCATCAGACTTACCAAGATTTTGAGGTTGGCGCTCTAATCCATCGAATTTCCATACCTTCCCCCTTGCGGGTACAAAGGCAATGAAATGGAACCCTGCCTCTGATTCATCAAAGCCTTGGTCCTTTCTGCAAAGCTTGGATCTTTTCTTAGACGCATCATTTTTGAGTTGGAGGTCAACATTTAGAATGTCCATTTTCCTGGTCCCTTTTCAGTAACAGGATGGGGGAGCGGTAGTATGGAAGGTGTACCTTGCAAACGAGTTGTGTATTTCCTTAATGAATGCAAAATTCCTTATAGCATCACCGCGCAGCGCTGGAGTGAAATCCATTGTGAATTCTTTGAAGGAACGGAGCTCCTCATCAAGTTCTACTCCTTCAATATTATTGATAATATTGAGCAGTGCAACACTAGCACAGGCATAATTCACTGTCTAAGGATGTGGTATAAATCAGTATTTTGCAGGTACACTCTTGGGTGCTACATATCATACCTGATTTGCAAACCACAGACCTTCAGGACAACTTTGTTCTTGTTTTACTGGATCATCCTCTCGCCAACGGAACAAAAATACTAGTCCATAGATGGGTCTGCTTTACCTGGGGTTAGCTAGAATATCTGGGAGGAATTGCTGTGGTATGTTCTTCTGTGCTTACTGTAAAAATTGCAGCATATCATTGTCAAGAGAGACAACTTCCTGGACTTTGACACCTTTCACACCCCAGTCCCTTAGCATAACATTGAAAAGGGCCTAATATCTCATGTGAGCGCTAATTATAACATATCATATCAATCCACTGACTGGTTCGGATTCAATCTCGCAAAATCCATGCCACAAGGGCTTGTGAAGCTGCCCGGATGATGAAATAGGGCCACCAAATATAGTGTAATTTGGGGTTCTAGATTCTCTAGAGTAAAGGCAATGATGTTTTGGGCAGTCTGCCATTATGACAAAGCTCTTCAAAACGAACCTGGAGGGTGGTTTAGTTAGCCATTAAAAAGTACTCACTTAGGGGTTAGTTTTTTAAAACTACCTTTTGGGAGATGAACAACTTCTACAATTAAATAACTAATGCTAGGGATGGAGCCCTGGGTTTTGTCAAGAAAACAAGTGCTGATTTTGGATACAGATTTATGATCCTCCGTCACTAGTTACCTAGTTACTGAGTACCGCTCACAAAGTGGTTAATTTGGCAACCACAGGAGAAAAACAGGTGTCCTGGATACTGTACTTGCATGTTTGCTGCATTTGCAGTACAACAGAGTACAGCTTATGCCTGTATATAAATACTCTGTACGGAGTACCTTGAGCTATGAAGGAATGATGGTGCGGTTGCATTATTGACTTGTGACTCTGCTGGGTAGTTAGCTGGGTGGCAGGTTGCGGCGGGTTACTACCCAGGCGCCCCATGTAACCTGGTTAGACAGGGGGTTAGTCAGCAAGACCACAAAAATAACCAGGTTTTCTGGGGGGTTGGTGTCATACAGTTATCTTGGCGGTTGCATACTAGCTGGTACAGAGAGTGGTGCTGAGTCAGTCATTTAGACAGCATCATATGGCTGGAACAGCAGTATCAGGGTGCACCCACTGGATGATCAACCAACCATCTGTAATAGCTCAGATTAGCAGCTGGGGATCTCAGAGAAGATTCTGTAGAGCAGGCAAATATAGGTTCTGTAGATAACTAGATGTCTATATAGTATGATTATACTATTCTCTATTTCATACAGGACAGAGTATATGTATAGCAATGCTGCTCAGTATCAGCATCTGATGCAGTTATAATGCTGCCCTAATGCTCTGTTTGTTTATATACATCATATTAATACACTATACAGCAGATAGTATCAGAATCAGTAAACAGTAGATTAAGTATTATCTTGATAACAGATTTTCTTTTTCTTTCTTTCTTCTCTCTTTTTTTCTTTTCTTCTCTTCTCTCTTTCTTTTACTCTAAGTCTGTTCCTTAGAGTCTTTATTATTATTATTACTTTGCTTCTCTTGTAAGTCTTTCTGTAGATTATGTATCAGCTATCATTCATTAATTATACAATAGCAAGCTGACTAACTTACAGAACAATTTCATAATTTTATATTACTATAATATTTTCTGCTGCTAAGATCTCTGCTTGCTTCTCCTCTCTCTTTTCTTTATAAATCTGAGAAAGAAAATGTCTGTATGGCTCTGTATATTAATAGAATGCAAGAAGAAGATACTGACTTGTTAATATAGAGTGCTTGTTTAATGAATCTTCTTCTATTCTGATCAGATGAAGCAGAATCTTGCTGAAGCTACTGTCTGAACTTAAACTGATAATTAACTACTCTGTCTCTTTATTAAATAAAATCAGCTGGCTCTATATATTTACTTCTCTTAGTCATGATAACTGCTTGCTCAATTAGAAAGAAATGTAAAGTTTATTCTTGAATAAATCTTCTTCTACTAGATTAATATATATTACCAGTTATACATCAATATAATTCTGATTCAGTTATGTAGAAGAACTTTGCACTAGAGCAGTATCTGTAACAGATGCACAGAGATGAAGCTTATAACTTTATTTTCATTATACTGCTGTATATATGATTACTTTAAAGATGCATGCAGAAACTACAAATAATCAGACTATATATTCTACTGCTCTCTGCATGGCAGGCCAGAATGTGTAATAAGATATAATAATAGAGAACTGAGTTTGTACAGAGCTACTGGCCATTCACATATATCAGACAGTAGAGCTAGTCTGGAACTGTCTTCTGCTTATCTAATTCTTCTTCTTGAGAGTGGGACAGTAAATAATTTTATTCATGTTGAAACTAATTTCTCTCTGCTCTGCTCTGAAGATCTACTATTAATCTTTCTGTACAAGATTAAGAAATCTGAGAAGCCAGAGAATAATTCTCAGAGCAATTCTATTATCTTAAACTAGATATGCATGAACTTTTTTTTCTGACTTATCTGCTTTCTTTCTTTTCTTTGTGATTTTTCTTAACTGCTCTTGTCTAGTTATACAGACTCTGTATATGATATCTGAACATGATTTGCACTTTTATACAGTATTCAGAACTAGTAGTTCTAAGAAGTAAAGTCAAGCAAACTACTATCATATATTCAGCATCTTTTCTTTTTTATCTTTCTATTGTATAATAAGCCATGCAAGATATAATAAACAGAATTTGTTATAATAAGAATCAGAACAGTTTCTTTTTCACTTACAGCATTCTGAATAATCTGTTTAAACTGAGCTTCTCATACTGCTGTACAAGCTCTAGTTTCTCTATAGTAATACTGTTACTGGCACTCCCCTGTCTCTATCTGTTAATATAATCAATAATTATTTTTCTTCTGCTGTAGAACATTCTCTCTGTATCATCTAATCACTATTTTGCTTTATATAAGATATCTAGACTCTGTACTGAAGAGCTACTCTTTAAATTAATTATTTATTTCTGCTACAGATCTGAAACTGTAGTAATTGTACAAGAAAGCTGGTATATAGCTGGAACAGAGACACTAGCAAAGACTGAAGCTATCTCTAATAAACAGGCTGAAGCTTGTGCTTCTCTAAATACTGTAGAACTACTATCTCTCTCTTTATCTTTATCTTTAAAGACAGCAGCTGCTGTCATTATTCTTTAATTAGCAGAAAATACTTGTACAAGAAAAGAAATCTGTTTACTAATCAGTACTTCTAACTGATTGTTAATTTTTTATAGTTCTGTTTCCAGAACAGTATATAAATAATTACAGATCACATTCAGATTCTGCTATATAATATACAGCTGATCTGTCATTATAAGCACTGTCTGCTGCAGCTGTATTTTGTACAGCTTCTTTTTATAGATGTTAGCTATCTGAACTGCCTCTGCAAACTGATAATAGTTCTTTCTCATGAATACAGAGCTGATCTACAGAGAGTGACTGGAAAAGAGAGACTGAAGAATAACAGAGTTCTGCAGAAGAATTATACAGAGATAATAAAGCAGATATAGAAACTCTTAAGCAGTCAAATCATCTCTATCCAGCTATACAGCAGAAGATTTCCTGAACTGATTTCAAGAATTACTCTGATCTGAAAATCTTCTCAGCTCTGGTTTCTGAAGACAGGAGTTGAAGTTCTGAATATTATATGACTCAAACTACTGCATCCAGTTATTAATTCAGGGTCAGACAGTGTACTCCAGTAACTCAGATACAGGTACCCTGGCCTACAGCAGATAGAAGTTCCCAGGTATGCAGAAGTTAAAGCCAGCTATGACTTATACAAACTTTCTGAGAATATTAGTCAGATAGTACTGGCTGAGAGCATTACTATTTTATCTTCCAGTATAGTGAATCTGGTCTTTTGTGAGAATCATATGTATGGATCAGTGTGACAATAAATCTATAGAAGAAATTGTATATAGAAAAGAGTACACAAGATAAAAGATCTGGTATTGGCAGCTATATATAACTTGTAGACAAGATTGCTACTGGCTTTCAACAAGAAGTTCATGCAGTGGCAGCCTTTTATGTGTGCTCACAAGCATGTGACTTAGTGCCTCACAAGAACACATGTACTTTCAATAGCTTGCAAGCTGAGGTTCTGGACCCTTGCAGGTGTTGTTTGTTCATATAAGAGGTTTGTGGATGAATTCTTACAGATTTCCCCCTCTTGTAAGCCTTGATCTCTCAAGGCAGCTGTCTCATTAAAAATCTTCATGAGTAGAAAAACAAAATCTCTTGGGAAAAATAAAAATTTCCTCATAAGAAAAAGAGTACAGCCTCACTAGAGATGTGATATCAACACAACTCTAATAACATAACACAACATAACAATACAACAGAGCTCAATAACACAACAATATGTAGAGAGTCTTTATTGTTCTCACTAGCTCTGTATTACTATTAGATAATGAGCACTAGCTTAAGAGAGAGCTTTTTCTTGCTTTCTCTTTCTCTTCTTTTCTAGCTCTACTACCTCCATCTATCTCTTTTGTGAACCAGGCTTGTCCAGATTCCTACTATGAAATTGTTGAAGTAGCTTTCTCAGTAAACAGACATTACTCATGGAAACCCATATCTTGTTCTTCTCATCATCATAATCTTCCTAATGTACTCTGTACCACAGCTTGTGACTCTCTCTTTTTGAGTTAATTATCTTGCAGACCTAATACTTCTTTTCATTCTTGTCTGTCTTGTGAACTTCATGATGAGGTGAGCTATTGATTTCTTCACAGGTCTTGTGCTTACAGAGCAGGAATACATGGAAAATATTATGAGTTTGCAGACCTGGAGGCAGCTTCAGTCTGTAGACTTGTGAGCCTATCTTCTCCATAATTCTACAAGGCCCATGTCTCAACAAATTCAATTTTTTGTTAGACTGTGTGGTCTTGATATTGTGAAGATCAAGCCACATCTTGTCTCTTATCTGAAAAGTCTTTACAGTATACTTCTGGTTATAGTACTTCTTCTGATAGACTTGTGCCTTTATAAGTGATTTCTTAATCTTCTTACAGAGTAATCTCATTGCCTCTGCCTGATTCTTTGAATTCTTGTACATATAGTCATACTTATCAAGGTCTAATAGATTTGTTTGCAGATTCAACTCATATATTAGCTGAAAAGATGATTTCCATATGAAGATCTGCTGTAAGTTATTATATACAAACTCTGCCATTAGCAACCACATTATCTAGTTATCTTGATTATAACTGATATAGCTTTGCAGATACTGCTCTAGCACACTATTCAGTCTCTTAGTTTAATCATCAGTTTGCAGATGAAATACTGTACTTATTGCTCTTGTAATCTTCAAGATATAAGTTAAATCACCTTAAAATTCACTCATAAACAGAGATTCTTGATCTGTTACTATGCTTGCAGGTAATCTGTGCAATCTCACTATCTTGTAAATAAAGAGATGGGCTAATTTTTCTGATGTCAGCTTCTTTGTTATAGAGATAAAGTAAGCTATTTTTATAAGCTGGTTCACTACAATCAGAATACAGTCAAACTGCATCTTCTCAAAATTCAGACTTGCAGAAAGATCTGTAATAACATTCATGCTAATAGATTCTCAAGAGTAATTTGAAATTAGTAAGAGTGATAGTTCTTCTTGAGATTTTCTGTAAACTCTTCTTGAGTTCTGGCAGATTTTACAGGCTTTGCAGCACTTCTTCACCAGTTCTCTCATTCTTGATTAAAAGTATTTGTGAGCTATAAGCTTATATATTCTTGCTGTAGCAAAATACTCTGCAAGAGATAGATCATGATGATATCTGATTAGCTCTATTTGCAAGATCTTATTCTGAGAAATGTATATGCAACTATCTCTATAGAGAATGCTCTTCTTCTCTTTTCATGTTGTGAATTTCTTCATGCCTGTCTTAATGTCTTTGTGAATCTTAACTGTATAGTTGTCACTTTGCAGTAGGTTTAGCAATAATGCTAACAGATTAGAGCTGCTCTTCTCATAAGAATTCTTCTTACAAACTAGATTTTTGATCTTCTGAATCTGTATTGTAATCTTCTTCACTTTGCATGTATCTTTCAAGACAATCTTCACAAGTAGTTTCTTGATTGCAACTCAAAGCTTTGTAGAGATGAGTTATGTATTCTCATCTTCTTTCTTCTCTCTCTGATTAGAAGAAACTTGAACTGTCAGTTCCAACTTTTCTGTAGTCTCTTGCTACTTTATAAGCATCACTCTCAGTTAATTTGCAGTCTTGTGACTCTTTATATTATCTAGATCAGTCTTCTTGATATAATCAGATCTTTATAAGAGTTTATCTGCTGGATTCTTAATTTCTTTCATATGATTAACTGTAAATCAAAAGACTGTCAGTCTTTGTGTCCAGCAGATCTGTCTTTGTAAAAGATCTTGAGCAGTCTGGAAATAGCACAAGCTATCATGATCTGTAAGAACTTGAACTGGTGTTCACAAGTCTTCCAACCAGCAGTGCTAATATTTAAATAACTCCACAATTGTGAGCAGTTCTTAATCATGAATGCCATAATTCATCTTTGTGGGTTGCATCTTTCACAAATAAAACTCAACTGGAACCCAAATGCCATTCTTTGCCAGCTGTAATAAAATACTATACATCATGAAGCCAGATGCATCTGTTTCCAGTCTGATCTTCTGTTCTATATCAAAATAGTGAAGCATAACAGCTTCTGTGAATGTTCTTTTCAGATCTATAAAGACTTTGTGATCTTTCTTAGTCATAAAAGTGTTAGCCTCTTTCCTTATCTCTTTTTGTGCATGCCTGCTTAGCTTTGCTTCTTCTCTCTTTAGAAGAGCAGTCAGACTGTAAGCTATCTTAGAGAATCTTGGGATGAAGCATTTGTAAAAGTTCACAAATTCTAAGAAGATCTGAATCTCTTTCTTACTAATTGGCTCTGGCCAGTCAAGAATAGTGTTCACATGGCTCTTCTCCATAAGAATACTCTCTGGTATTATGATATACTCAAGATAGTTAATCTTGCAAGCATTGAACTTGCACTTTGCCAGCTTGCAATAAAGACCTGTATTCTTGAGTGCCTTAAGTATTAATTTCACATGCTTCTCATGGTCTTCCTTGTGAGCCAAGTACACAACCACATCATCAAGATAGGCCACTGTAAATATATTCAGATATTCACTAAGTATCTTTGTGATATATGATTGAAAGACTACTGGTGCATTTGTGAGTTCAAAAGACATTATCAAGTACTCAAATAGCCTCTGTAGAGTCTGAAATGCAGTCTTTCACTCATTCTCTTTATGAATCCTCAATCTATAGTAGGCATTCTTAATATCTAACTGAGTGAATATTGCAGCTTCTACAAGCTTATACAATACATCTTCAATCAGTAGTAGAGAATATCTATTGACTGTTTTTGAATTCAGATTATGATAGTTCACACACATTCTTAGTCTGCTGTTCTTCTTGAACATGAACAGAATGAGTGCTCCTACAGATAACTTGAAAGAGTGAATGAACTCATGAGTTAGTATGCTGCTCAGATATTTGTGAAGAGTTTCTTGTTCAGCTTGCAAAAGTCTGTATGTTCTTCCAAATTCTGGCTGCTTCTCTAGCTCAAGATCTATGACTAAATCATCTTTATGGTGTAGTGGCAGCTTTCAAGCTCTCTTGTTACTAAATACTTCTGTGAGTTCACAGTAGGCTTCTGGTATCTGGAGATCTAGATCTGCTGTCACTATCTGTTCTGATTCATGAAGAGTTATTATATAGATGAACTTTCCTCTCTTCACTAGCTCTGAGAGATTAACTGGTTTAATCTTTACAAGCAGGTTGCAACATATAGTTTGGAACTCTAGTCTTAGTTTTCTGAAATACATCTTGAAATTATGTTACTGCAGCCAGCTCAAACCCACTAGCATCTTATCTTTTATGTTTGCAACTATTACTTGTTCATGGAACAACTGCCAGTTTTTCTGAAAGTTACAGACTTTAAAAAATATATTTGTAATCTCTTCTGTAAGAGTAATATTCTCATGATTTATAGCAGTTTCAATCTCTATAGGCATCTTGTGCACCTTTAGTGCTAGCTTTGTGGCCAATCATAAACTAATCACTAGAGATTAATAACCTGAATCTATTAGTGCTGACCAGGTGATACTTCTGTTAGTTAAGTTTCACACATCTAGAACAATGAGGGAGAGAGCAAGAAGACTTTTCTTGAACAACTTCATTATATTGATTCTATCTACTTGTGGTTCCTCAATTTTCTATTTGCTACTCTTCTTCTTGAGACAGTCTTTTATAAGATGTCTCTTTTGGCCACACTCAAAGCATTTTTCTTCTTTTCTTAAAGCTTTGTGATTCTTGATAAGATCTTTTCTCATTTTCTGAGCAGATCTCTGGAGTTGACTTCTCTTATCTGTTTGTGGTCTTAAGTCATCAGTCTTTATACCTCTGTAAGCACTTCCAACTGGATTGGTAAACTTCACATGTGAGGCATTCTTTTCAAGAGCTACTGTTATACTTGATTAGAGTCAGGTAGTTAGTACTACTATCTCATCAATATTATCTGGTATTTCTAGCTATTCATCTAGTTTAGCTCACATGGGCTCATTCAAGTTCTCTATGTATAGATTCTTCTTCATTTTTTCAAAGCTTTCAAATTCTTCATCAATTTCTGTTGCAAGCTCTAGAAATTATTGGTAGTAGACTTGGTCAGTTTCATTCAAACTCTTGTGAAGATTGAAGATTGCTTGTCAAGAGTTTTGCATGCAGTTTGCTGAGTCTTCTAGTCTTGTGTGTAGGAATTTCTTGAGACCATTTCAGTTATTCTTTAATAGATTGTTTTTGCAGTAAATCTTCCAGAGATCTTTTTCAATATAATCAAGTTCTGTAAGAGCATACATGAGAGTTTTCTCATCATTTAATTTGCTCACATCACAAGTGGATTCAATGCTGGAGATGAATCACCAATATTTTGTATAGAAGCCAGTCTGATAGAGCTTTGTGTGTTATAGTAATCTTAAGACTGACAGATGCCTTGCAGGTGTTGAATTGAAGATAATTATATCAAGAGATTCACTTCACAAGTGCTTTTGAATAGCCTGGAGAGTATTCAACTTTTCTTGCCATTTCATCATTCTCTTTAGTAGTTTGGTTTTCTTGTGAAGTTGTTGGATTTCATCTCTTAATGCTAAGATAGACTCTCTCTCTGAGATTACAATACTAGTTTCAGTTTCATTTATGATTAAGAGAGCTGAGATGGTTTCAAGATTTGTCATCTTCTTACAAACTTGGGTTTGTTCTTGAGATAGGTTTTCTGCTGGTGTCTCAGATTCACAAGCTTCAGGAGGTTGGCTTCTTCATATTAATATTATTATCAGGCATCATTAAAGAAAAGTGACAAAATGTGAGAATTGTACATGTGGATCAGCATGACAATAAATCTATAGAAGAAATTGTATATAGAAAAGAGTACACAAGATAAAAGATCTGGTATTGGCAGCTATGTATAACTTGTAGACAAGATTGCCACTGGCTTCTAACAAGAGATTTGTGCAGTGGTGGCCTTTTATGTGTGCTCACAAGCACATGACTTAGTGCCTCACAAGAATACATGTACTCCCAACAGCTCACAAGCTGAGGCCCTGAACTCTTGCAGGTGTTGTTCATCCATGTAAGGGGTTCACAGGCAAATTCTTACACTCTTACTGACTCTAACCTGCTCTGCATGTCTGGCTTCAGTAGCTTGCCCAGCATGAGTCTTCTTCAGGCCAGAAAGCTCTGTCCCACTGTAGATGTATTAAATTCAGTTCAGCTGGATCTTGTATGACAGAGGCTTTCTTACATCATCTCTCTTAATCAGATGCAGCTGGTACCAGTTCTGGCAGTTGTAGAACTGGAGTAGTGGCTCTTGTACAATGTTCCATTGGTAGAAGAGATAAAAGACTGTCTGTGCCATGATGCAGAGCAAGAAGTTATAATAGTACATTACTGTAGCATACTCAATCTGGCCCATCTGGTTAGTCTTGCCATTTCTCATAATCAAAATCATGGGGAAGCAAGAGATTAAGTCTTTATTTGTTAGCTTCAGAGTGAAGAGATCAGCCAGCTGTATCATACAGCAGAATTTATTATAGAGAAGCATGCTGTAGCCCATTAGAAAGTTCACTGCAGTATAAAGATGTAGCTTCACTAACTAATCTTTTTTGAACTCTGACCAGCCCTGCCAGCAGTACTTAACCAGCTGTATAATGTTCTTCTTATAATATTCATTTAGCAGAATTTCTGTACTGTAATTTATAAACTCTGTCTTCTTGCATTTATACTTCTATCTTGAATAGGTTTCAAGCAGGACCTGAACAGCCTGGCCAACTAAATAAGAGTGAGAGTTTGTATGACAGCTTTATTGATAGCTCCAGAGATTAATAATTGCAGTCTTGTAGATCTTGATAAATAATTAGCTCAGAATTTGCATAACAAGCTCTTCATTCTTATTTGTATGGTTATGGGAATGACAGAATCTTTTAACTGAATAATTAATCATACATTCAGACAGAAACCAGAGCAGCTTCTACTCTGTTACCAGTTTTTCATTCTGAAAGCTCTTCATTCAGCAGAAATACTAGCAAGTAAAAGCCAGAGAGTATCAGCCAGACCAATACAGATATCTTGTATAGTATAAGAACAGAGCAGAAGAGAGCAAGAATCAACAAGAGAATATATATAATACAGATATCTACTCTTTATTTCTTCTGACACAACTTATACTGCATTCAGATCTTTTTTGACTGGGCATTCAGAATACTATCAAGTGCATGCCATATACATGTCTTCATCTCCACTATCAGAGCAGACTGGCTATTCAGAGTTGGAGTGGCCATGCTGTCTAGTGTTGCAGAGAGTATGTCAATTAATGTACATTCATCAGAAGCAGAAGCTTCTGTACAATACAGAATGAATTGAGATAGAGCTGAATTGGTGATCTTGATCACACTGTACTGATTATATAATATATCTTCCACCCTTGCTGGTCCAAACAAGTTATTTGGCAGCTTGGCAGTAATCAGGCAGCAACCTGGGTGATCACCTACACTAAACCCCCCCTATCTAACTGCTAGTTAGCACCAAGCTGGCCACACCACTAAAGACTACCTCATATCATCAGGACCTAATTTTTGAAATATCTCCACAACCATCTTTCTATCCAGCTCACATTGTGGCTCAATCTGCTTGCCAGAGCTCAAGATATCACTTAATATCAAGAAAAGCATGGCAAGCAGCCAAACTGTCTTCTGGATGGGCCTGCAGCTTTAAAGTATATATAACCATACAATTCAAATACAAGCAGATATCAAAGCTATTAAGGAATTCTGATTAAATATACTAGACAAGAACAAAAATCTAACATAAAATATAATAAAAGCTCTACTAGATAGTATAAAGCTGTATATAGAGAAGATTAGAGATATATTAATGACAAAAGAGCTAGCAGCTGAGATCAATGCAATAAGAAAGATCTAGAATAAGATGAGAGAGAATATAATTTAAATTAAAAATATACTATCAGCTCTAAATAACAAGATATTAATCTAAATATATGCACAAGTGTTTAAAAATCTTCAGATAATAATATTTACTCTTAAACTATAATCTGTGAGAACTGCAACTCTTCTGATAGAGCTGGTAGATGTTGTATTGACTGGAGTCTCCTGGGGTCCTTTGGAGCTTGAAGGGTGTTAAAGAGCTTTAAGAGAATAACAACAGATTGGGTAGTGATCAATAGTCCAATGGTGCTCTGGTTGAGTGGGCAGTCTTGCTCTGATAATAAAGGGTTTCTGTGCAGGTATATCAGAGTCAGAGCCAGACTATCATGCTTTCTCAAGAGTAGTGAAATCAGATACAATCATACAGTATCACAAGACTTCAGTAGTATAGAAAGTAATTAAGATATGAAGATATCTGATTTAAAGATATCTGTAAGATAAGTAGGAAAGTTAATTATAATGAACAAGTCTATCAGATCTCTGATAATAAGTATTTTTATATATATAATGCTTTCTGATGATAGTTCTGCTAAGATATTCTATTCATTTTATTACAGTATGCTTGCTACATTTTTTAATTAGTTTTATTGTGCTTAGTGTAATCAGTCAGCTTATCAGTTCTATTGCTAATTATATAACTTTCTATTTTAAGATTTCTTCACAACAGTCTGTAACTTCATCTTGTCAGATTTTATTTAATTATTTTGTATCTTTGGCTGCTGTGCTGCAAGATTCATAATATTATTCTCTTTTTTTACAGTATGTTGTTCTCAACTGCTCTGCTTCTTATCTCTGAGATATAAAAAAGTAATCTTTTATTCTTTTTTAAGCTTCTGGGTTTTTCTCTTGTTTCTTGTTTTTAGTAAGTATTCTTATAGTTTCTTTTCACTATGTTATCTGCTTCTAACATTTTGCAAGAATAATCTTCTTTTTATTATTGAGTGATTCAGATTCATTATACTCTCTCTCTGCTTTTGATGTTCTTTACTGAATAAGACTTATCTAAAGTCAAGTCATTTTTATTGATATAGTAAGTGTGTTTGCACTGATTGTCATTATATGCATGATAATAATTCTTCTACTGCTGATTAACAGAAGTTATTTGAAACTCAGAATAAGCTTAAGCATATTAAGTAAGAAACTCTTTCTTATCTTCTTCATCTTCAAAAGCAGAAAAAGTTACTCTGTAATTAAGCTGATAAATTTCTTGAGTTCAAATCAAAGTTTATGAAAGATCTGAAATATCTTAAGAAGAAGAAATAAAAAAGAGTAGCTGAGCAGACAAAGATTCAAAACTTGCTTGCTTTATTAAATAATCTCTCTTTTTTAAATTCTCTTCTGATTGTTTCCAATTCATTCATTAATACTTTGCTGAGTGAAAATGTTGTTGGTAATATATCTTAATAATTGTTCAGATGTTTCTGAGATTTTCTGTTGGTTTTCAGGTGTTTTCTGAGATATTACATTCTTTTTATTTCACTAAGTAGTAGTGAAGTTTTCTGCTGATCTTCTGATAATCTAGTATCTGTTTGACTTTATATTCTTGTTCTTCATCAATCTCTGTAAGCATTTCTCTAGTATGTAGTGATGCTTTTTCCAATAATGAGACATGAAATACCAGATATATTCTTATCTTTTTGAATAGCTGGAGTTTGTAGTTGACTTTTCCAATCTGCTTTGTGATTTTGTATGATTCCAATTTCTTGAAATTAAGTTTTTTACTTGGTTTTTTAATTTTAATATTCCATCAAATTAGAAATACTTTTTCCTCCTCTTTCAGGATTGGTGCCTTCTAGCACCTTCTGTTGTAGTAGTGTTTCATTTTCTTGTTCAGAAATTTGATGTCCAGTTTCATCTGGTTCTGCAGTTCTTGTAGTTGTATTAAGTCTTTTGTTATATAATTCTTGGTTGCTTCTGTATTTCTGGTTCTCTGCTGTAGTTCATGTAGAATGATATCATTCTCATAGTAGTATTCTTCACTCTATTGTATGCTAATTGTGCCATGAGTAGTAGTGAAACTCAATTGTTCTGCTGGTAGTTGACATATTCTTACAGATATTGCTTCAAGATTTGATTCAGTTGCTCTGTCTGTCCCTCTGTTTGTAGGTGATAGACTGTTGACATTTTTTGTTCAATTCCTAGTTGTGCCATTAGTGTTATCCAGAATTTGCTTGTAAATCTGATGTCTCAGTCTGTAATTATCTCTTCTGGCATTCCATGATTGGCAAGCACATTTTGTAGTACTATTAGTGCTGTGTCTGATGCTGTTGTTGCTTTTCTAAATAATATGGAGTATCTGTACTTTGTCAATCTGTTGATAATTACTAGTATTGAGTCATACTTCTTCCCTTTTATATTCTTTGAATTTAAAAGTTTTATAATGAAATCCATTGCTATGAATCTTCATAATTCTCACAGTTGTAATATTAGCTATAGTTTTCTGTATAGTTGATATTTGTTAGCTTTGCTTTATGCATATATCTCACATTCTTTAACATGTTGTTGAATATCTGTTCACATTTCTGGCCAATAGTAGGTCTTTGTAATTCTTTCTATTATTATATTGATCTCAAAGTGTTCTGCAGTAATTGTATTATATTCTTGTATTATTACTTGCTTTCTGACCTTTCTGAGTATATATATCAGTCTATAATATAGTATTATTCTGTCTTCTTTCTTGAAGTTTTTGTTTTTATTGTTAATCTTTTTTATATATTCATCTTTCTGTATTGCTTTTCTAATCTTTTCTTTAATATTCAATTCTTCTGTTGTGATTCTTGTTACTCTTAATATCTGTCAGTTCAGAACTATATTCTTTGTTTCTTTCAACTTTTTGAAGAGTGTTCTTGAATCTTGTTCTTTTCTCATAAGATCTGGTCTTCAGCTTAATGCATCTACTCAAACATTTTCTGTGCCTTTGCAGTATTATATTCTAAAATTGTAGTGTATCAGTATATCTGTATATTACTTAGCTTGTTGTCTTGTAAGCTTTTTGATTATTATAAAGTATTACAGATTATTATGGTCTGAGATAATTTCTGTCTGATATTGATTTTCTTGTAGTTCAATCTTTTATTTTTTCAGTGATGCCACTATTGCAAGTAGTTTCTTGTCATGAATATTATAGTTTTGTTCAGCTGGTGTTATTATTCTTGTATAATATGTAACTAGTTATAATCTTTCTTGCTTATTCAGTTGCTGCAATCTCTCTGCTATCACACAGTCTGATGCATCTGTGTCAATTATATATCTTTTTATTAGATTATAGTGTTATCTCATTTCTTCTTTTCTGAATTTATTTTTTATTGCTTCAAATACTTGTTGACACTCTGTTATTTATTTAAATACTTTATCTTTCTTAAATAGCTGTATAAGTGGTCTTGCTTCTTTTGAAAATCCATGTATGAACTATCAGTAGTAATTTACTAGTCTGTAGAATATCTGAACTTCTTTGACTTTCTTTAATATTAGCTATTGTAGTATCTTGTTAATTTTTTCTAGTTTTATTTATATTTCTTCTGTTAATATAATGTGTTCAAGATATTTAATTTCTTTCTTGAAGAAATTACACTTCTTTATTTTTGCTGGTAGATTGTATTTTTATAGCTTTTTCAGTATCTTCTTAACTTTTCCAGTGTGATTCTTTCAGTTTTCTTTGGTGAATATAATCACATTATCAAGATATGCAATGATAAAATCATCTAGATATTCTTGCAATACATTGTTGATGAGTGCTTGAAACATTGCCAGTGCATTTGTTAATTCAAACAGTATAATATTGTATTTATACAGTCTATACTGTGTTCTGAATGTTTTTTTCCATTTGTTGCCTTCTTTAATTCATATCTGATGGTAGATATTTTTGATGTTAATTAGAGTAAACCATGTTACTCTTTTCAATTTGTCTTGTACTTCTTTAATCAGTAGTATTAAGTAGCAGTTCTTGACCATGATGTTGTTCAACTGTTTGTAATCCACACATAGTCATAAGGTTTCATCTTTCTTTAATGTAAACAGTATTGAATATTCTGCTGGTAATATTAACTCTCTGATGTAATCTTTCTTAAGATTATCTTTAATGTATTTCTTTACTTTAGCTGATTCTTTCTTATTTAATCTGTATATTGGCAGTTTTGCTAGTTGTTTTCTGTTTTGTAGCTTTATCTTGTGGTTCCAGAATTTATGCTTTAGTAAACTATTGTTCTGATCTATTTCTCTGACTATATTAATGTATTTTCAGAGTTCTTCTGGTAGAGTTTCTTTAATCTTTTCATTCTGGTCATTCTTTCATACTTGCAGCTGTGTTAAGTTGTTGAGATTCTTCATAACTTGATTTACTTTCTTATTATAGATTGGGTTTTTATAGATTTCTTCTGTATTAATTAATTATTCTTTATGCAGTATCTTCTGATTAATCTGACTTATTACAGCCAGTGTCTTATCTAAGTTGTTTCTGAGTATGAATCTCTAATTATAATATACTGGTTTGAGAGAGCATTTACAGTTTGTCAGTCTAATCTTTTCTTCTTGCTAGTTAATTTCTGAATTATGCTGTTTCAATCAAAAGTATCTCAAGACTATATTATAGTTCTCTAGATTCATCACTTCAAAATATACTTTCTTGTAGTATTGTTCTATTCTTATCTTAATAAGATATATCTCTTCTTCAACTCTATCAAGAGTTCCTTCTTCTAGTTCTGATAACTAGTAGAGATATTTCTTTATTTACTTTATAATATCAGCTTCTTTTAGTAAATCTTTTGTTAATGAATAGTTTAGTTACTTCTGAGTTCACTAAAATTGTTGTGTGCTTTGATTCAAGTAAGATCACTATAACTTTAAGATGACAGATTTGTTTATTAATAGCTAATAATTTTACTTGTCTATTTATGCTGCTTACAGACTCTTATTTGTAGCAGTCTACTTATTTTTCAAATTAACAAGAGTTATCTTGAGTACTTGTTTATATATCTTGTAATTATCTTTATCAGTACACCATTTCTTGTGTATTTTCTGTATATATTGGTTGTCTCTGTATTTTGTACAGTTTTCACATTCTTTGAAATTATACAGAAATCTTGTTATTTTTCAAAATCTTTTGTCTTCATGAAATTTGCATTGACATTTGTACTCAAATTTATTATAGTATAAGTGGTTCAGTTCTTCTATCTCTTTCTGTTTTTCATTCCAGTACTAGTTACATATTATTATTGCTAGTAATCTGTTTTCTTCTTCACATGTGGTCCAGTGTAATTAGTTGTCTTAGATCTGTAGTGTTCTTGTTATTGAGCATTTTCTCTCTTCAAGTGTCACACTTTCTATAAGACTGAGTTTCTTTATGATATTGTCTTTGTGTTTTTCAAATTCTAGTATTTCTCAGCTTGGTTCTTTCTTCAGATTTGGCATAGTTATCTGTTCTTTACTTGACTAATATTCTTTATTACTACTGTTGCCTTGCTTTCTAGTTGCTTGCAGTTTCTTTAATAATTGTAGATGGTATCCACCATTCTTTTCATCTCTGTAAATAGGGTAATCATCATTATAGCAAAAGCTCCAATGAATTCTGGTGTGATCTGGGTGTTTCACATATGAGATATTCTGTGAATCTGATATTTTTCATTCTTTTTTCTCAATGTTGCATCTGCAACACTGGCAATTCTTGATATTATAATTATACTTTCTATAATATATGAAATCTTCTATAGCCCATGTCCATCATTCAAACTCTTCTTGTTATTTCTGGTGAAGCTTGCATAAACATTTATAAATTGAATATTGAACATGTTTCTTGTACTTTGGATTCTGGATTTTATTCATTTTCTGTTTGTAGTGATATTTACAGTCAAGTAGTCAAATCCCCCAATCATTACTTGGTTCACTTCTTGTTCTCACACATAATTCTTTATATAACTTTCATTTCTTATCATTCAGCTTGTTTTGGTATTTTAGTTTGTTTTCTGACTGCTGAATTAGCTTCAAGTAAGCTTTCATAATTTGTTTCTTAAATATCTCTTTAAACTGTTGTTAAAGTTCCTTTTTAGTTTACTTTTTTTGAATTATTGCTTAGAGATATTATTTAGCGTTAGAGTTTTCTTTATTTTTTTTTGAGATTGCTCTGAGTTTCTTATCTTTTTGATCTGGCTTCTTTGTACTGCACTGCTTTGCTTGATATCCAGACTTAGTATAATAAAAGCATAATCTCTCTTTCTTTCTTCACTTTTTTTCTTTCTCATCAAGCATGTTAACTTTTGTTGTGTCCAGCTCTATAGATGTGTGTTTATAAGAATCTAGCTGTATATTTCTGTTCCAGTCTTAACTTTCAGTGTGGTTTAATAAACTGGATTATTTTTATGGTGCTTTCTCTTGCTTTTCCATCTTTTATTTATAAAGTTGGTTTTCAATTCTGACTGCTACTTTAATTATCTTGATCACAATGTGTGATTGTTTCTCCAATTGCACTACTTTGTCTTTAATTTTATTGAATAGTTCTTGGTAGAAAGTGTCAGCTAAAACTTCATTGTTCTAATCAGTGTTAACACAGACTTGCTGGAATCTTATAGTATAGTCTTGTAACAATGTCTTTTGTTATATATAATGTAACTGTTAAGCTGCTACATTTTGTTTCTTAACTTCTCTGAAAGTGGTTTTTAATGTCTGTATAAAAGTGATGTAATTATTAATAATCTTAAGCATGTTGTTATTCTGATCAACTTTATTTCTTTTGTAGTAATTTTATAAATAGATATCAAACTAATTAAATGCTACTCTGCAAAGATATAATACTACTATTATTATTTTATTTTTATTGTTGCTGAGTTCTTTGTTTTTCATATTTATATAGATGTGCAGTTGTCTTAAGAAAGCTTATAATTTTTCTTATTTACTCTTGAAGAGTTCTAGTAAGTTAACTTTAGCTTTATCTTTCTTTTCTTATTGTCTGATGAATGAAATGGCCATGACTTGAGTCTCAAGCTGTTTATTATAATTTTTTAATTCACAGTTCTGCTTTTTAAGCTTCTTGATAAGCTGGTCAAGCTGCAAGATTCTATTTATAAGATCTTGAATATTGATAGCTGATATCTTAAATACAGATATGGTTTCTATATTTTGTTAGATCTTGACATAGAATGAGATTATATCTTTATACTTTAATATAATACAGAAAGTTCTTTCTTTGTATGCAATTTCTGAGATTTCAGATGTATTCTCTTCTGAGTTAGAAATAATTAATATGTTATGTTGGGTTCAAGATATTGTGCAACCTGCAGTTCTCTTTTAGATTCTTAGGTTATAGTAAGAATCAAAGTTTCTAAGAAGAGTTGTAACAAATTAGAGATAATAATTAATAGTTTAATAATGCTTCAGTTAAGTGAGCAGTCTTGCTCTAATGACAAAGAGTTTTCATACAGATATATTAGAGTCAGAATAAGACTATCATGCTTTTTCAAGAATAGCAGAATCAGATACAATCATACAGTATTACAGAACTTTAATAATATAAAAGTAATCAAGATATGAGAGTATCTGATTTAAAGATATCTGTAAGATAGGTAGAAAGATTAATTATAATAAACAAGTCTATTAGATTTCTGGTAATAAGCATTTTTATATACATGATGCTTTTGGTGATAGTTCTGCTAAGCTATTCTATTCACTCTACTGCAGTATGCTTGCTATATTCTTCAATTAGTTCTATTATACTTGATGTGATCAGTCATCTTATCAGTCTTATTGCTGGTCATGTGACTTTCTGTCCTAAGGTTTCTCCACAATAGTCTGTGACTTTATCTTGTCAGATCTCATCCAATTATTCTGTACCTTCAGCTGTTATGCCACAAGATCTATAACAGAAAGAGTACTATTAGTACTATAAAGATTCAAATATTATTACCTCAAATCAAGAGTCTTAGTTTATTTCAAAATTCTGAAAGAAGATTAGAAGAATTCTGAATGTTAGACTAAAGTTCTCTACAGCTTATTATACTTAAATAAATAAGCAGATTGAGATTACAAATTAGTATTTGACCACATGTCTGAGATTATATATCAATCATTACTAGAATAATTAAAATGACCTTCTACTAATAATAGACCACATAGTAGCTATAATTAGCACTAGTACTGAAATCTCAGTATTCAAGATAGTAAATAAATATAAACTAAGAACCCTTTTTAATTAGAAAGAACAGCTATTAGAGAAAGCTTTATTGTTCCAGAACAAAAAAATTAGCCAGAAAAAGACTTAGAGATAAATGAAATTCTTATAAAAGATGTGAAATAAAGCTTAACAAAATATAAAGAACATACAGAGAGTTATAAAGATTTAGATAAATAAGTATTACTATAAATCTAATTTCAGTATTGAAAATAAGATATTTCTATCTTGAAGAACTATAATATTGGTTAATTAAGCAGAAAGCTGGTGGAGTAGAATAAAGACTCTTTTGAGATAGTAAATAAGGTAGATAATAGCTACTAGCTCTGACTATCAAGTTTTATAAAAATCCATCTCATGTTCTTTCTGAATAAGCTTAGAAAAGCTGCAAATAATCCTCTCTCTGACCAGAGTATAGATTCTTTTAATTTTATTATAATCTATAATAAGAATAAATAGAAAGTAAATAAGATTCTGATAAGCTAAATCTGTAGAAGAAAGCTTCAATATTAAATTAAATAGCTAAAGTTCAATTTAAATTATATATAGTATTTTGTCTGAAATCTGAAGAGATGCCTGCACAAGATTTGTATTTTTCACACAGTGAATTCTACAAAGTCTGGATCCCTGAGACAGTTAGATAAATAGTTAGAGTCTTAAGAGCTAGAAGAATATCTTCTGAATAAGAAAGCTGATGATCTGCTAGCATGAGGGCATGCCTGGAGCTGGTAGAGAGATGATGTAAGGTAGTTCACCACTAAATAAGCCACACCACTAAACAAGCCAAATTTTGCCAAATGCTCCATGCAACAAATTTATTAAATATCTCAACAACCAGATCTTTATTATTAAATAGCTATTAAATATTAAATGAATGTGTTCTTTGAAGCATAGAAATTAGTGTAGTTAGAAAAATAAATGGGTGGACAGTCTAATATTGCAGCCAGAGCAAGAGATCTGGGGGGTAGATAGGAAAGAATTCAAAGGAATGTCAACAGTAGATTTCTTGACTAGAGAGTCTAATACCTTGCTAGAGAGGCTTGTAGAGCTCTTACTTCCCCTTTTAGAAGATTGTATAGGCTCTCTACAATGAGAATCTTTAGTAGGGGAGTCCTTCCAACAGCACTTTGAAGCCAGTGCTTGAAGCCCTGACTGCTAACATTTAGTAGCACATTCAACTGCTCATTTTTCCTTCTCTGCTAGTTGTAAAGCCTTCTTCTTCTCACAAGTAACATGTTGTGCCTCTCTTTCTCTAGCATATTTGATTTTTTTGGCCTCTCATTGCTTACAGGTCTTTTTATGGGCATTCTCTTATTCAATTCATCTTTCTTCAGCATCTCTAGCAGTCTGCTTCTTTTGAAGCTTCTGTTGAAGCTTTGCCTGTTGTATTTGAGCAATTTTATCAGCTTTTTCAGCCTCTATTTCATCCAGACACTTGCATGCCTTAAGAACTTTTATTGGAGACCAGAGCTGTACTTGACTAGAATTATCTCTATTAAGTAGATCTAGGGGCTTGCCTTGCTTGCAGCATTGCTTCTCTGTCACTAGAGTTAATCTTAGATGCTGATTCTCATGTTCCAGTAGTTCATTATAAAGAGCAAACTGCTTACTGACTTGAATAATCTGTCTAATGCTCTGTAAATTTAGGTTGTGCTGGAGATATATACTCTTGATCTCTTATTGGAGCTGGTGCATATTGCTAGAAATAGAAGATTTAACTGGCAGTATAGGGGCTTGAGCAGTTTCAAATTGGTATAGTTGATGTTGAGAATCCAGAGAATTAATTCCAGTCTTTGCAAAGCCAGCAAGTATATTTTCAACTGTCAAAGTCTTCTTCCAAGCCACATTAAATAGTCTTCAGAAATTCTTTTTTGTCATTCAAATATAGCTCATTCTGTAACATAGTAGTGCTTTTAGCTTGTTCAAATATGCCTTGCCCAGCAGCCTAAAGATTCCAACATCAAGAGATTACAAATGGTGGGTTGAATGTAATGGGAGAATCATAAGAAGAATCTTTTTACAGTCAGCATATTTGATAAATTTCATATTTATATAGGAGGAATGCCTATCTAGTAGAAGCAGACATCTTTCTCAACCAGCTTGTTCCTTAGTATGCTTATTAAAAACCTGTTTCAACTACTCCAGTCCATATTCATTATTACTCTAACCATTTGTTGAAGCTGCAAAGTAGGCCCATTCACTTCCATCATAATCATCTAGTCATGTATTCTGGAGATCTCATAATTCACTCTGGTAAATAAGAGCTGAAGGTAGTGCAATTCCTTCAGCAGAGACTGAGCAGAGCAATAAGAGAAATTTCTAACTATCATTCTGAGTGGTGGCATTTTTTCCAGCTTGTAGAGCTTCAATAGAGACTAATCACTTTAAGGCATGGCAGGAGCCTAGAAGAAATTCTTTTTTATTAAAGTTGTAGATGTTTGAGAGCTCAAGATTATATTAATTGATTTTCTGCTTCAACTACTCCATAAGTATCAAATAGTTAGCCAGCATCAACAACTGCAATCACAATTAATCAAATAAATCATCAAATTACAAGCATATAGAAGTGCTTAAAGCACTGATAGTTATCTGCTACCTGCCTGTTTTGATCAATTGCTTTAAGATAAATGCATTTAATCTTGTTATTATGCTGCTTGTGAAATCAATTAATCCAGTTGATTCCAACATTCTCTTCTGTCATCTCTTGTACAATATTTTGTAGGATCTGAGGTGTAATGGCAAGGCTGTGGCTAGAGAGCTTGTTTATATAATTCAGGAGCTCTGCCTCCTGTATATCAGAGAGCTTTTTCTTATATCAGGAGGCTGCTTCATCCTGAGCAAGTTGCAAGCCTTTATGCCATCAGTGCAGGGTCTCTTGATTAACTGAGTACTTTCTTACAGTTGCAGCATAATTTGGGGTCTCTTGCAATTCAAGATCTTCAATTGCAAGCCTAATTGAGGCATTGTTGACCATGTTGTTGCATATTGAATGTTGAATATTGGAGGAATTTGGTGGTGGAAAATTTGGCTCATTTAGTGGTGTGGCTCGTTTAGTGGTGAACTACCTTAAGAATTACAACTCTTCTGACAAAGCTGGTGAACTGGGGGAAGATTGTTCTAGAGTGAAGTCCTACACTCTAGACAGAGAATTTGCTAAAAGAATAAATATTTATCTAACACAGAAGCTTAGTGTGTGTATATAGTAAGCCTTTGCTCTGAGCCCTCTTTCTAGAGCCTGTCTTAGTATTTCATTATTATAGCTACCTAGTTGGCAACAAGGATTCTCTTCCTACAGTGCCTAGCTGGGCTCCTAACAGGTGCATTTCATTTTGCTTTAATTTTCTCTGTTTTTAGAGAAGATAATATAGTTGAAATCATTGAACAAATTCTAAATAATTGTTGTTGACTTGAATACTTCTTTTGTTTATTGATTTTTCTTCTTTTTCTTTTACTTGATGTTTGTTTAACATATTTATTATTTAATTCTCCCATAAAATTTTGATTTGTGTCAGTGCAGCTGTTTCTGGTAGTTCTTGGTGTCAAAAAGTGACGCGTGCACGCACGCACCTACCCACCCAACAGCCACGCAATCGCCTGGAAGACCATGTGACAAATCAACATCAAATAATCTGTGGCTGGATCTGCTGCGTGTCAATCCAGTTGTTGACCCTGCCAGACCAGCAGTCCTCCTCAATGGCCTCCTCATCAACGCCCTGCTTGCACCACCCACCCAGCCCTTCATCGAAAATCTTGTCTGCCTCCATCTCAGAGTACCCGAAGCTCGCGAGATCGTCAGACTCATCGAGGACTGTGTCAGGTAAGTCTGCGGCTCCCCTCAGGGCCGTCAGACGTTGCAGTACCCATTGCATTTCCAGTAGATCCCAATTTGGCAGCGGTCGTTTTTCAGGGTCCAATGTTGTCAGCTCTATGACTTCACCTGACTTGATGAGGTGCCCATCCTTGCCATTGCAGATTTTGATATCTTCCAACTCGACATCATCGGGAAGGGTTGGGATATCTGTGATATCGGTCATAGTATCGCTGGGGGTTTCACGTTGCGGAAGCCAGTAAAACTTGAGTTTCAGTGATTTACCGTCCAAAGAGGCTTCGATGGGCTGAAGACCAAACAGCCCCGCTGAGTGGTACCGATGGATGGTGGGAGTAAAAGAGATCATATTTTCAACAAACTCAGTGCCGTTCTCAAGGAGACTTTTCCATTTTTCGATGCGTTGGGACCATAAAGTTTTGAGCAAGCTGAAAAAGCTCGCTCGCCGGTCCTCTCTATTCAGAGAGAAAGGAACGATATGTGCAGCGTCTATCGGTCCTGCGAGTTTGGTGACGACGCATCTGTGAGCGTCTCGGTTCTTACACTATAGCCTGTTGTCAGAAATGGAATATAACTTCAGTCAGTACAGAGTAAGAAGGCAAACTGACCTCGTCACTGACATATTGAGATCTGCTCTTCCCGCTTGAACAGGAGGTTCGACTCCGAGAGCCGTTCCGTTTTCGCTTAGAAGGTTGAGACGGAATCTCAGTCTCCTCTTGCTCTTCTGGAGCCTGTGCTTTGGTGTTTGCGACAGCTAGATGTTTAAGTGGCGATGGTTTCGGATGACCGTGTGATAGCGAGAGGGATCGGGCAGGAGAGGCGGTGGAATGTGGACGGGATAATTGACACCCTGCCAGAGGTAAAATGGATATGTCAATCATGACAACAACTCAGGAAGGGCATCTCAAACTAACATTGTGCCACGATTTCATCTACTTTCGAGTCGGAAAGCGATCGCTGCACAGCTTCCAACACAACAGGATTGATAGACGATTTGCGCAAGTCTTGCAGGTACTGAAGATCGCAGAGGAGGAAAGAAGCCTGAGCCTTCTGAGGAACTCGGCCCACAATGTCCTGCAGCTCTTTTAGCAGCTTCAGGCGGACGGGATCGCAGAGTTCCACTCCAGGCCCAATCTTGTCATCGTCGACCTTGTTATCCATGACAACCACACAGCGGAGGTCGAGGTAAAGGGAAGGGTGCGATTTCCAGAATCACAGAAACCAAACCAGGAAGATAAGGGAAAAAAAAAATTAACTTGACGTTGCAACGGGAGATCTTCTCGAAAGAGGATGGCGGAGAAAGGTGTTGTACCGAAAATGGACTGATGGAGATGAAAACGGAAAGCTGGTTGATACTTCGTGGCCAACGATATGGCGAAATAATCCCTGCTGCCCCGTGAGTGAGTGTAAGTCGCGGCGGGCGACGCGAGGTGAGATCACGGCGGCCTGTACGGAGTTGAGACGGAATCCCAGAACAGGTGGCGCTAGACCTAATGAGGATAACGCTAAACTGCATGGGATGCGAGCACAAAGCTGGGCCCCTAGACGCAAATGGAAATTATACTGATTAATTTCAGTCTAAAAACCTTCTCCAATCAGAATCAACACCATTATTATAAGATGGAAAGCTAGTAGATACTCATTTTCTGATTGTGTATTCTTTTGGTATTTTTAATAGTTTATAAGCATAGTTCTATATAGTCTATTAAATTTTACCTTGACTGGAGAAATAGCAGCTTCAATCTTTATAGCATAAACTAGAGAGATTTTAAAAGCTTTTAAAATCTTTTTTAAAGTAGAGTTTTAAAATCTCTTATACTTATTAAGTAGATTTTTTTGATTTTTCTACTAAATATAAACACTATACTAATCAGCAGCTGTGTAGAGAGTTGAACCCCTACTCTTCTCAAACCAAATTCTTGATAGCATACCATGTAGAAGATCTTCTTGAACTGAGCCCTCAACAGCATGCTGTGTAAGAGACCTTCATACTATTCTCTTTTTGGCTTAGTATCACATACAAATATAGATAATATATTGTACATATTCTTGCCTACCATCTTTTTTCTCTTTCCCCAAGCAATATGTTTGTGTATATAGAGTCTTAGCTAGTAACTTCAGCTTGGCCTATAATATTACATATTTCTTTGTTTCATTCTACAAGATAGATGCTTATGAGTAAAAGAATAGGAAAAACAGAACCATGAGAGACAGTAACTAAAAAAGCTAGTCTTGCACCTATTGTTACAAATATAGACCTAGACTAACCAAGCATCAGATAACATCAGATGTTCAGAGAACATTATATGGCCTATACCTCTAAATGTATAAGAATTGCATGATTCTTACAGATTGTGGAAATTTCAGTATTTAGTTTTCTAGTTAGCAGATCTATATATTCTATGTGTTAAAAAGCTCTGTTATAGATTTCATGGGTCATTCTAGATTTTGAAGGTACAAAAGAGTTAAGTAGATGCAATGCCTACAACTAATAAGAGAGAGTCATGTATAAAATATATAGATCTGCTAACTAGAAAACTGAATACTGAGATTTCCACAATCTGTAAAAATTGTGTGATTCTTATACATTTAGATATATAGGCCATGTAATGTTTTCCGAACATCTGATATCATCTAATGCAAGGTTAGTCTAGACATACATTTATAACACTATTCTCTCTTTCAGAGATCTTGAACTCTGAGGCATAAAGTTATCAAGATGATTTTTTGTATATTGTTGTAGCTCCTCTCTTATTAATGAAGTGTTGTAGATTCTTGAATGTGCAGACTTCTGCATCTATTACAAATATAGATCTAGACCAACCAAGCATTGGATAACATCAGATGTTCAGAGGTACTCATGTAACCCCAACTCTGAACATATAAGAATCTCATAATCTGCACAGATTATAGGAATCTCAGCATTCAGTCTTCTAGTTAGAGAATCTCTACATTCTACACATGACTCTCTCTCATTAGTTGCAGATATTATATCTACTTAGCTCTTTTGTACCTCTAATTCTGAGAAAACCTACATAATCTATAACTGGTTCTTCTAACATTCTGAACACTCTGACATATGATTATCTAAGTCAGTACAATGCCACCAAGACCCACAAGATAAATTACAACAACATCTCATGTTGCAGATCTGACAGAGGTAGACACTAATATAAAAAAGATGAATATTGATGAAGATGCTGATAGTAGTAAAGCTGTCACTTGTAAGACACTAGCAGATAATACAGATAACAGAGATACATCTCTCAATATATTAGATAAAATCTGAAGAGAAAAGATTTTTGAAGAAAAGAAGACATGTCTGCAAAAGAATCTAGCAGATATATATAAACAAAACAAGATATATAGACTGCAGAAGCAGATAGAATACAAACAGAAAATAGCAAACAACAATTTCTCTTTATAGTTTCTCTTATGCACATGATTAATAGAGAAGTCAGACAATTTCAACAATGTGAAGTCTTTAAAGACATCTTATTATTATAGCAAATCACTTGATGAGTGTAAACTAGAGTTAGTTTTAATAAGATAGTAATTTCATCTGAGAAAATCACTACAAAAGGCACCAGATGTGGTCAGAATTGATTAGACATTCAGTTATTTTTATAACAAACTCCAGATGCATTGACAGATGTTGGAAATAGAGAAAGAATAACTACTTATATTATAGAATAAATTCAAAATATGATGTAAGAACAATATTGAACTCAAGATAACTTGTAGTTAAGATATAATGCAGTATTATTATAATACTATTTAACAAGAGAACTAATCTATACTCTTATTTTTCATATACATTACTGAACTCAAACAGAATCTGAACAGTCTATCAGATAAATTTTTTTATGTACTCTTTCTACAGATAAAGCTCAGATTAATTATTCAGACTGAACTGAATAAACTGCAACATCAACTAAAAATAATTACAGAATTACAAGAACAAGTAATACTTATTGAGTTCATTTTAGAAAAGAAAAAGCAAAGTCAGTGGAACAAGAATTAAAATAAGAAGAAACAGAAAATCTCTATCTTTTAAGAGAAGAATGCATTCCAACAAGACAATAAAGAAGATTATCCATAAATAAAGAAAATATTAGTGAAACCACTTTCAAAAATATCAGAAGAGAAACATAAACAACAAATAAATAAAAAGCTCTGTTTAAGATATAGCTAACCAGACTATAAAGCAAAGTTCTGTACAAACAACTTTAACAAGTTCCAGCAAATAGACAAAAAGAATGAGAACCAGATAAAGGCTAGAATTATAAAGCTTATGCAAGATCCAGATTAAATATTAGAAAGATAGAATATTAATTCAACAGAGAAGACAAACAGACATAGTATGTGTCTGTTAGCCACACTGACTACATTATCAGATGATCTTACAGAGCAAGCTGCACTGTTAAACTCAGGTATTACAGTAAATAGTATCTTTTATAAACTGGCATTTTAATTGAACTGAAATTAATCAGAAATGTTTATAGAAGTTATTAAGATATTGAACAGAGCTGAGGCTGATTGGTACAGTATCTACAAGACTTAACTTACTATAATAAACTTCATAAGAACCATAAAGATAATAAGACATACATTTACAGTAATCAACATGATTAAAGTAAATATAGTTCTAGACATGCTATAATTAGAAGATTTCAACCTGGATATAAACTGGAAGAACAAGATATAGTATTATTAACTCTTAAAGAAAATGATGAAACTTCTGAATACAGATAAATTTCTTCAAGCAGTATGCATCAAGAACAAACTCTCTTATATTATTTTTACATCAGATAATAATCAAGTTCTGACAGAAGTGCCTGAGTGGTTAAGAGACTATAAAGATGTTTTCTCAGAAGGAAAAGCAGCAGAGTTGCTAGAATTAATAAAGATTAGTTATTTAATTATTCTTAAAGATGACTGCAAGCTCTCATACATGCTAATCTATAAACTATCATTCAAGTAGACAGAAATTCTACAAGAGTATATCAAGAACAAGTTATGCAAAAGTTAAATACATTCATTATAAAGTCTGGCAGAAACTCCAGTATTGTTTGTACTCAAGACTAATAGAGAACTCAGACTCTGTATTAATTATTATGGGCTTAACACAATTACAGTGAAGAACTGTTACTTTTTGCCATTAATAGACAAGATGTTAAGCTGATTAGCAGAAGCACACTAATTTTTCAAGATAAATCTACATAATATCTATCACTAGATTAGAATCAACAAAGAAGACAAATGAAAGATCATATTTTATACAAAGTTTAGAAGTTTTGAGTATCTTATTATATCTTTCAGATTATTAAATACACCAGCAATCTTTCAGTTTTATATTAATAGAGCACTGGCAGATCTGATTGACATATACTGTGTAGTTTATCTAGACAATATTCTTATTTTCTCTGTCTGAGAGAAAGAGCACAAGAAACACATTAGACTAGTTATGAAGTATTTAAGAAAATACCAGTTGTTTACAAAACTTGCTAAGTACACTTTCAAAAGACAAACAATCTTATATCTTGAATGTATTATTGATAATAAAGATATTAAGATGGATCCA
Source organism: Coccidioides immitis RS (assembly GCF_000149335.2). Taxonomy (NCBI): domain Eukaryota; kingdom Fungi; phylum Ascomycota; class Eurotiomycetes; order Onygenales; family Onygenaceae; genus Coccidioides; species Coccidioides immitis. The sequence continues at coordinate 2,667,712 of NW_004504310.1, read as the reverse complement.
AAGTAAGTACAGATAATTATGAAGTGGCTCTTGTTATAAAGTTTCTATAATATTCAGGTATTTCTGGGTTTTGCAAACTTCTATCAGAGATTCATACAAAAGTACTTAGTTATTGTGGTGCTGTTGACAGATCTCTTAAAAGACAGTGAAAATAAGTAAAAGAAGAGATTACTTCTTTTAATATCTGCTATCAGAGAAGCATTTCATATGTTAAAAGTGGTCTTCTTCACAGAATCTGTCATCTACTACTACAATTCAGAATATAAAATATGTCTGGAAATGAATACTTTAGAACATGCTGCAGACATAATATTGCTACAGCTGTTTGATGACAGATGGTATCCAGTTATCTACTGGTTATTCAAGTTTGATCAGACTTAATAAGTCTATAACATGCCAGATAAGAAGATGTTGGCCATCATTCAAGTATTTATTTATTGGCAGCAGTACTTAGAAGAAACAAAGTACTCTGTAGAGATTATTATAAATTATGCAAATCTTTGTTTATTTATAAAGTTCATAAATAAGATGGCATAATCATAACATATAAGATGGATAGAGATTCTTAGAGCATATGACTTTGAGATTCTCTACTGCTCTGAGAAGTGTAATCCAGCTGACATATTATTATGAAGACCAGATTATATCAAACTAAAAGAAGATATTGATCTGCTGATATATATGCTCAAACAATATTATGCAGATGATATTTCAGAGTGAGACTTATTTAAAGAAACTTTCTTTAATGAAGAAGATATTTAAGTATGTGCTGCTTACACTATTTAAAGCAGTGAAGTAGAGATGGTGCAGAGAAGATCTGGTAGCATCAAGACAGTTAAGTTAGTTCAGAAAGCATCAGTTAGAGATATTAAAAAAACTCAATAAAGAAATTACAGAAGACTCTGAATTCTTTATATATATGTAAATATAATGATGAAAGATAAAAAGATCTATAACAAATTAACTGTAAGCATGTTAAATCTGGTACTAGAAGTACAGAAAGATAATTTCTCTGTATAAGCAAGATTTGCTGAGACAGAATCTCAGCAGTCAGAGTGAAAAATAGATAAATGAGATTTTTTGATAAAGAGTGGCAGAATCTATATCTCTAATAATCTGACTCTAAAACAGAAACTACTACAAGTCTACCACAACAACCTATTTGCAGGTTACTTTAGCATGGTAAAGACATTTATCTTACTCCAGCAAAAATATAATTAGCAATTAATAAGATAAGATGTTCAGACATACATACATAAATACTAAACCTGTCAACAAGAAAAGATTCCAACACATAAACTATATAGATTGCTTATATTATTATCAACACTCAGTAGTCTCTGGCATTCAATATTTATAAACTTTATAACAGATCTCTTTCTAAGTAAAGAGAAGAGAAATTCATACAACACAGTTCTGATTGTTGTGAATCAATTTATAAAGCTTGCATGTTTTCTTGCATGTAGAAAGAAGATTAATGTGCTAGAGATAACAAACTATCTGTTAAGAAGAGTGTTTAAAGACTTTAGATTTTTAAACAATATTATTTCAGACTAAGAATCTGTTTTCACAAGTGAATTCTGATCAGAGCTATATTTTCACATGAAAGTTAGACAAAAACTTAGTACAGCATTCCACCCACAAATAAATAATAAAACAGAGACACTGAACAATATCTTGGAGAGATATCTCTGTATTTATTGTAGTCATAGACAAGATAATTGAGAGAAGTGACCTGTGTATGCAGAATTTGCATACAACAGATCAGAACACTCTGTGATGCACATGTCTCTGTTCAAAGCAATATACAGCTTTAAACCTAGAGAATCAGATGAGATCCAGGAGTTAATTAATGATGATAATAACAATGCACAGATGATGTCTGATGGGAGACTGAGAATAATCTCTGCATTAAGAGATAGTCTGGTAGAACATTTGACAAAAGCAAAAGAGGATCAAGTATGGTTTTATAACCAAAAACATCAAGATAAAGTGTATGCACCTGATAATAAAGTGATATTGTTATCAAGAAACCTACAGATAATATGTTCTTGCAAGAAGTTAGACAACAAGTACTATAAACCTTTCTCAGTGATAGAGGCTATAGAAAATATGTAAAAATCATACATGTGAATTAGCATGACAATGAATCTCTAAAAGAAATATATGTGAAAAAAGAGTATGTGAGATAAAAGATCTGTATTCTGGCAACTATATATAACTTGTAAACAAGATTGTTACTGGCTTCCAGCAAGAGATTTGCACAATAACAGTCTTTTAGATATGCTTACAAGCATGTGACTTAGTGTCTCACAAGAATACATACAACTTCCAGCAGCTTACAAGCTAAGGTCTCTGGCTCTTACAGATACTGTTTATCTATATAAGAGATTCACAGCAAATTTTTATAAATTTCTCTCTCTTGTAAGTTTTAATCTTTTAAGATAGCAGTCTCATTAAAAATCTTCATAAGTGGAAAAACAAAAAATCTCTTGAGAAAAATAAAAATTTTCTTATAAGAAAAAAAGTACAGTCTTACTAGAGATGTGATATCAACACAACTCTAATAATACAACAGAACCCAATAACACAACAATATATAGAAAGTTTTTATTGTTCTTACTAGCCCTGTGTCACTATTAGATAATAAACACTAGCTTAAGAGAGAGCTTTCTCTTGCTTTCTCTTTCTCTTTCTTCTCTTCTCTTTCTTCTCTAGTCTATATTATTTTTATAAAGATAAGTGAACTCTTCAAGCACTGCTTCACATGGAAAGCAGACTTACAGAAGATTTCTGATATTCTGGAAGAAAAATAACTTTACTTCAATATTCTGTACATTTAATTAAAAGATTACAAGTTAGTGAGTTCATCTCTGATTGTGTTTTTATGTTGTGTGGCTATTAGATTTTGTCTTTACATGGAGTTTGATTCATAAAGAGACTGATGCTTGCTAGTGGTTACTGCTGGTATGCAGTTCTCTTCTCTTCTCTTTTGTAACTTATCTTCACTTTTCTCTCTCAGAAGAACCCCCACCTCTTCTTTTACAGCTAAGATTGAGTCTTTGGTGAGTAGTTACAAGAAGTTTAAAAAGTATTCATAACTGATAGTTCTAGAGTATTATTGTTTCTTCTCTCTCTTTTTTATCAGTTATTACTACTTCTTCTGTGCCAGCTCAAGCTGTAAGTACTTCTCACAAGCTGACATTAATTTGTGTGCTGATAAAGTTAGTCTTGCTGCTTTGTCTTCTCTCTCTATAGTTATTGCTCTGATTCTAACTGAAAATATAAGTATTCTCTATTACATTTCAGTTTATAGCTAATCTTCTTTAGATTATTGTTGTTGTTTCCCCTGCACTAGCAGGATTTGTGAGTGCTATGGTTTTACAGAGTACTTGAAACTGCTCAGTACTCTTCTCACAAGACTGACAATAGTGATCTCAGATCATCTTCATTCAAATGTCACCAGCTGTTACTTTTGCTAGTGTGTTGTGAGCTAATTCAGTAGTTCTTCCAGGTCTTCTCTCTTATACAGAGGCACAAGCTTTATCTGCCTGTAAAAGAATATGATGTTACAAGTCTATTTAAAGACCTGTACTTATTGCTGGTTTGAATAATTTGAATTAGTTAGCTGTGTGTGCTCAGCTCTGCAAGAGAATTCTTGTGATTTGAACTAGAGTTCAGCTATTATCTGAACAGAAGTACTTTACCTGCAAGAGGGCTCAGCAAGACTATAATAATATAGTCTTTACAGAGTGCATCTTCACAGGCTTGAATCAAAAATATAACAACTGTCTATACTATAGACACCTTGCTTGCTCCTTCCAGCAGTAAGATTATAGATGATTGTTATAAATCTTTGTGAGAGAAGCTGAAGACTCTAATTATATTGTCTTAGTTTAGTTTTTTCTTCTTTTATTTTGAAATCAATTGAATTTAGTTCAGTTTGACTATATCTTTTCTCTCTCTAATCTATTTTCTAGTTTCACTATCTTCATTCATCTCTTTCACAAATCAGGCTTATCTGGGTTTCTACTATAGAATTGTTAGAGTAGCTTTCTCAGTGAACAAACATTACTTACAGAAACTCATATCTTATTCTTATTATTATATTCTTTCTAATATATTCTGTATCACAGCTTGCAATTCTCTCTTTTTGAGTTAATTATCTTACAGATCCAGTACTTTTTTTTATTCTTGTCTGTCTTACAAACTTCATGATGAGATGAGCTATTAATTTCTTTGCAGATCTTGTGTTTGTGGAGCAGAGATACATAAAAGATATCATAAGTTTACAGATCTGAAGACAGTTCCAGTCTGTAAGCTTGTGAGTCTATCTTTTCTATAATTCTACAAGATTCATGCCTTAACAAATTCAGTTTTTTGTTAGGCCATGCAGTCTTGATATTGCAAAGGTCAAGTCACATCTTATCTTCTATCTGAAAGGCCTTTACAGTATGCTTCTGATTATAGTACTTCTTCTGGTAAGCTTGTATCTTCACAAGTAATTTCTTGATCTCTTTACAGAGCAATCTCATTGTCACTATCTGATCTCTTGAATTCTTGCACATATAGCTATACTCATCAGAATTCAAGAATTTCATTTATGAATTTAGTTTATATATCAGCTGGAAAGATAATTTCTGTGTGGAAGTCTGTCACAAGTTATTGTACACAAACTCAGTCATTAACAACCACATCATTCAGTTATCTTGATTATAATTAATATAGTTTTGCAGGTACTGCTCCAGCACACTATTCAGTCTCTCAGTCTGATTATCAGTTTGTGGATGAAATGCCATGCTTATTGTTCTCACAATCTTCAAGATATGAGTTAAATTACCCTAAAATTCACTTACAAACAGAGATTCTTAATCTGTTACTATGCTTGCAGATAATTCATGCAATCTTACTATCTCATAAATAAAGAGATGAGCTAATTTCTCTGATGTTAGCTTCTTTGTTGTAGAAATAAAGTAAGCTATCTTTGTAAACCAGTCCACTACAACCAGAATACAGTCAAACTGCATCTTCTTAAAATTCAGACTTGTGAGGAGATCTGTAATAACATTTATGCTAATAAATTTTCAAGAGTAATTTGAAATTAATAAGAGTGATAGTTCTTCTTAAAGCTTTCTGCAAACTCTTCTTAAGTTCTGACAGACTCTACAGACTTCATAATACTTCTTTACTAGTTCTCTCATTCTTAATCAAAAGTATTTGCAAGCTATAAGCTTATATATTCTTGCTGTAGTAAAATACCCCATGAGAGGTAGATTATAATAATGTCTAATCAGCTCTATTCGCAGAGCCTTATTCTGAGAGATATACATATGACTATGTCTATAGAGAATACTCTTCTTCTCTTTCCACATCACAAATTTCTTTATGCTTATCTTAATATTTTTATAGATCTCAGCTGCATAATCATCACTTTGCAGTAGATTTGACAGTAATATCAACAGATTGAAGCTGCTCTTTTTATAAGAATTCTTCTCACAAACCAGATCTTTAGTCTTTTGGACCTGTATTATAATCTTCTTCACTTTACATGTGTCTCTCAAGATAATCTTTATGAGTAGTTTCTTGATCTCAATCTGAAGCTTTATGAAGATAAGTTATACATTCTTATCTTTTCCCTCTCTTCTCTGATTAGAAGAAACTTGAGTTATTAGTTTTAACTTTTCTGTAGTCTCTTGCTTCTTCACAAGTATTACTCTTAGTTGGTTTGGAGCCTTGCAACTCTTCTTATTATCTAGATCAGTCTTCTTGATATAGTCAGATCTTTACAAAAGTCTATCTGCTGAGTTCTTAGTTTCTTTTATATGATTAACTGTGAATCAAAAGACTGTCAGTCTTTATATCCAGTAGATCTATCTTTACAAGAGATCTTGAGCAGTCTAGAAGTAGCACAAGCTATTATAATCTGTAAGAACTTGAACTGGTGTTCACAAGTCTTCCAACCAGCAGTGTTAATATTTAAATAACTCTACAATTGCAAGCAGTTTCTGATTATAAATATTATAGTTCATCTCTGCAGATTGCATATTCTGTAAATAAAATCTAACTAGAATTCAGATGCCATTCTTCACCAGCTGTAATAGAATATTATACACTATAAAGCCAGATGCATCTGTTTCCAATCTGGTCTTCTATTTTATATTAAAATAGTGAAGTATAACAGCTTCCACAAATACTATTTTCAGACTTATAAAGACTTCACAATCTTTCTCAGTTATAAAAGTATTGACTTTTCTTCTTATCTTTCTTTATACATGTCTGCTTAGCTTTGCTTCTTCTTCTTTTAGAAGAGCAGTCAGACTGTAGATTATCTTAGAAAATCTTGAGATGAAGTGCCTGTAAAAGTTCACAAATTCTAAGAAGATCTGAATCTCTTTCTTACTGGTTGGCTCTGGCTAGTCAAGAATAGTGTTCACACAGCTCTTCTCCATAAGAACACTCTCTGGTATTATAATATACTCAAAATAGTCAATCTTACAAGTATTGAACTTGCACTTTACTAGCTTGTAATAAAGATCTGCATTCTTGAGTATCTTAAGTACTAATTTCACATGCTTCTCATGATCTTTCTCACAAGCTGAGTACACAACTATATTATCAAGATAGGCTACCACAAACACATTTAGATATTTACTAAGTACCTTCATAATATATAATTGGAAAGCTGTCAGTGCATTCACAAGTTTAAAGAGCACTATTAAGTACTTAAATAGCTTCTGTAAAGTTCAAAATACAGTCTTCCACTTATTCTCTTCACAAATTCTCAGTCTATAATAAGTATTCTTAATATCTAACTGAGTAAATATTACAGCTTCTGCAAGCTTATACAACATATCTTCAATTAGTAGTAGAGAATATCTATTCTTGACTGTTTTTGAATTCAGATCACAATAGTCCACACATATTCTTAGCCTGCCATTCTTCTTGAATATGAACAGAATAGGTGCTTCTGCAGATAACTTGAAAGACTGAATAAACTCATGAGTTAGAGTACTACTCAGATATTTGTAAAGAGTCTCTTACTCAGCTTGTAAAAGTTTGTATATTCTTTTAAATTCTGGCTACCTTTCTGGTTCAAGATCTATAGCTAAATTATCTTTATAGTGTAGTAGCAGCTCTCAAGATCTCTTGTTACTAAATACTTCTGTGAGTTTACAATAGACTTCCAGTATCTGAAGATCTAGATCTGCTATCACCATCTGTTCTGATTTGCAGAGAATTATTATGTAGATAAGCTTTTCTTCTTTCACAAGCTCTGAGAGATTAACTGATTTAATCTTCACAAGCAGATCATAATATACAGTTTGAAACTCTAGTCTTAGTTTCTTAAAATATATCTTGAGATTGTATTGCTGCAGCCAGCTTAAACTTACTAGCATCTCATTTCTTATATTTATAATTATTACTTGTTCATAAAACAACTGTCAGTTTTTCTGAGAGTTACAGACTTTAAAGAATATATTTGCAATCTCTTCCACAAGAATAATATTCTCATAATTTATAGCAGTTTCAATCTCTATAGACATCTTGTACATCTCTAGATCTAGCTTCACAGCCAATCACAAACTAATCACTAGAAATACTTCTGTCAGTTGGGCTTCACATGCTTAGAACAATAGAGAGGAGAGCAAGGAGACTGTCCTTGAACAACTTCATTATATTAATTTTATCTACTTATGGCCCTTTAATTTCCTATTCACTACCCTTCTTCTTCTTGGGACAGTCTTTCGCAAGGTGGCTCTTTTGGCCACACTCAAAGCACCTCCCGCGAGCACTTCCAACTGGATTGGTAGACTTTGTGTGTGAGACATTCTTTGTGTAGGCTGCTGACACACTTGGTCAGAGCTGGGTGGCCAGTGCTACTATATCATCAATATCATCTGGTATCTCCAGCTGTTCATCCAGTTTAGTTTGCATGGGCTTATCCAAGTCCCATATAAATAGATTCTTCTTCATTTTCATGAAGTCTTCAAATTCTTCATCAATCTCTGTTGTGAGCTCTAGAAATTATTGACAATAGGCATAATCAGTTTCATCCAAACTTTTACAAAGATCAAAGATTGCTCATCAAGAGTTTTGTGTGCAGTTTGCTAAGTCTTCTAGTCTTGTATATAGAAATTCTTTAAGATCAGTTCAGTTGTTTTTTAATGAATTATCTTCACAGTGGGCCTTCCAAAGATCTTTCTCAATATAATCAAGTCCTGTGAGAGCATACACAAGGGTATTTTCATTATTTAGTTTGCTTGTATTGTGAATGAATTCAATATCTGACATGAACTAGCAATATTCTGTATAGATGCCAGTCTGGTAGCACTTCATCTGTTGTGGTGGTCTCAAGATCAACAGACACTTTGCAGGTGTTAGGTTGAAGATGGCTATATTAAGAGATTCACTTCACAAGTACTTTTGGATGTTCTGGAGAGCATTTAACTTCTCTTGTCATTTTATCATTTAATAAAAGACATAAGATTAGTCTAAGCAGAAGTTAGTTTGAGAATAAGTAAGATAGTACAAAAGATCTACAAGACCAGCTTTTATACTGTTTTAAAGAGTTTTGATTTCACTTGCCAAACAAGTTATAAGATAGTCAAGCAAGACTTAGATATTTACAACTTTATTTTCAACTCAAGAGAGAACAGTACAAACTGGGCTTGACAAATAAGAAAACTTAGACAGGCTGTTTTTAATAGATTCTGTTTTGGATATGAGATCCACAGTCTTAGCTACATGATGTAAGACAGGATAATGATATTTTATAGAAGATTCTTTAACAGCAGAAGTAATCTAGCAGCAGTAATATTTAGTGGCTTTTGAGTCAAGCCCACAAAATTCACACACAAGTATACTCATGCACTTGACATTGTACAGATGATGCAGATTAGCTATATCAAAACTATAGTATTCTTCTCAAAGTTACAAGAGCTGACAGACTAGTTTAACAGCAGATTCTGGAATCTATAGCCATGTCAGAACAACAAGAAGAACAGACAAAGATATACTTACATTATAACAGATACAGATTTGATATTTTAAATAATAAGAACAAGATTTCTTCTTAGTATTTTATAGATAAGACTCATCTTCATTCAGACAGTCTATAAATATCAAATAAATACAGATGAAGTACAGAAGAGTATTTTCTTCATTATATATAACAGAATCTTTTAACAACAATATTATGATAAGTTATAAGACAAACAAGAAACAATGTCTGAGCTTAAATAAAGTAGAAGAAAAAGAAGAAAGAAGAGAGCCAGAAACTCTTTATTTATACTTATACTACAACATACTAAAGTTGCTAGTTTCATAACTTGTTAATAGATAACATAACAACAGACAACAGATAATATAGCAATCAGACAAACAAACAAACAAAGAAACAAGTATGTGACAAAACACTGGACATTTATAATAAAATAATTACCATTCTACAACAAAGAATGTCTACTGCAACTAGCAGCAATATACATGCAGAATATCTATATAGACAAGCAGTAGTAATACAGAAGCTTGCACATTCAAGAATCTACAATGCTTCATCAATAATAGAGAAGCTACAACAATATACAAAAAATCACTTTAATGGCTCTATATCTTGAAGTCTGAGATCTCTGGAGAGAGAGATAGTATTACAAATATAAATCTAGATCAATCAAGCATTAGACAACATCAGATATTCAAGAGTACTCACATGATTCCAACTTTGAATATATAAGAATCTCACAATCTACACAGATTATGGAAATCTCAGCATTCCATCTTCTAGTTAGAGAACCTCTACATTCTACACACAACTCTCTTTCATCAGTTGCAGGCATCATATCTACTTAGCTCTTTTATACTCCTAATTCTGGGAAAACCTACATGATCTATGACCAGTTCTTCTAATAGCATCTCTACTACTTATCTATATAGACATCCTGCATGTATATTATCATCAGTTGCAGTAGATATTCTGTATATCTTTTATTGTAAAACATTAATCATTTTATTACAAAAGTTCAGTATTTCATTACATTATTATTTCTTTGTTTATTTGCTTGTCTAATTACTATATCATCTATTATCTATTGTTGTGTTTGTTTATCAACAAGTTGTAGAACTAGTAACTTTAGTGTATTATAGAATGGGTATAAATAAAGGTCTTCTTACTTTTATTTTTCTTTTCTTCTTCTTCTTGTTCTTTTTCAACTACATTTTTTGTAATGTCAACAACTCAGGTTCTTATCTCAAGTGAGAATAAAGATGTTTTTCTATATTCAGTATATGTTTACTCTATGTTTACTGATTGTCTAAAAGAGAAGTTCCTCTGTATATGAAATGCAGAAAAGAATTCTTGTGAACACTGCTTAAAATATACTATCTGTAAATACTGTAATGTACAAGATTTTCAACTTATTTTCTTTGCTATTCTAACATAAGTATAGATTGATAAATCTGCAACCAGTCTTGTTTGCAAGTTGTTACATCTTTATAAGAATTATTTTGATTTTGATTCTACAGACTCTTATCAAGCAACTTTCACAAGAGCAATATGCAGTTTCATATGTGATTATTATGGTTTAGACTCTGGCACTGCAAAGCATCAAAAGAGATCAGCTAGAAAAAAGAGCTCTTAACAGAATTAAATCAAGTTTGTTCAGAGAGATATGTATCTCTTACTTATATAAAAAGATAAATAAAAGAACAAGCAATGATAAAGTGATATGAAGATCTTTTTCATAGAGAAAGCTCTACAAATTACTACTCTTAATTTAAAATAAAGCTCAGATGGAAAGCATCAGCTCTTTCTATATCCAAGAAGGTATGGTTAACTATTTGTCAATTAAAGCTTGGTTATAGATATTTCAGATCTTATCTAGTAAAATTATCTGACTACTCTTCCAACTTATGCTCTTTCTGCAATTGTGTTGAAAATCCAAAGCATCTATTATTAGACTGCTCAGCTTATCAAACTGAAAGAAGAAAAATTCAACAAGAACTTGATATTTCTCAACTATCTTTAAATTTTAATTTTGAAACTGAATTAGGCCTAAGATGGCTAGTTTTATTTCTGAAATATACTGGAATAGCTACTAGACAGTGGCTTTCTCAAACATGTTAACTTTATTTCTTTAATTTATGATACACTGCTACAAGAATTTTGTTTTTCTTTGAAATTTATTTTATATACTATCTGTTATTTAACTTTTGTAGAGAAAAAACATCTCATATTGTCTTGAAATACTGTGATTCTTCTATTTTTTAGGTTTTACAATGTACACTAAATAAAGCCTAACAGATAAGCTGCTAGGTAGTCTTCATAGTCACTGACTGCATAAGACTATAATGAATAATAATAATAATAATAATAATAATAATAAGAGAACTAGCAAACTATATAGCTTTTTTTGAAGACTGTGATCACAGGAACAAATTCTAGAGTAAAAACTATGGAAAAACTATTGAGAAGGTAGAGAGCAAGAAGGCAAGCTAGCAAATCCAAGAGATATAAGCAATTATGTCTCAAAAATCAGTTAGAATAATACTAGCAAGTATATTTTTTGAAGAGAAATATCAAACTAGAGAGTTTTTTGCAGGAAAGCTTTCAGAAACCAGCTGAGAATATTCTTAAATTTAGTAGCAAAGATCGACATTCAAGATGCCAAAGCTAATACTATAAAAATAAGGTATATTCTGAGTAGAAAAGTGAGAAGAGCATCTGGTTTTGTTATATGTAGCAGTACCAGAAAGCTAGCATATCTTTTATCAGATGAAAAAGATAGCATACCTGTCAAATCACTAGAAATCTAGCTTGATTTTTTTCTTAAATGCAGAAAAATTAATAAAAACTGCTCTGATTTACAAAGTAGTCTATATTATAGCTTGTTCCTAGTTCAAAAACTTAGTTACTATAAGTATTTGAAAAGTTATTTTTCACTAATTAATTCTGATTTTCCAGCTACTAAACAGTATAGAACATACTAGAATTTAGTAGAGATTACTCAGAATTTGCAGGGATCAATTTGGCTCAGCTATTCCAAGAGTATCAAGTTGATAGAGCTAATTTAGTGCTGGCACCAAGCCTGAAGAGCAAAGATCAGATAAGAAAAGGTAGAAAGATAAGATAAGAGTAGATAAGATAAGAACTCTAGCTTACTTAGCACATCTCAACAAAAATGTGAGTAAGCAGGAGTCTTGGCAAGAAAAATCAAAATAAAAGAGTGCCCAGAAAGAGATTTTTCAGATAGAAATAGTATAATAACACAACAAATAATAAAGTTATAATAAAGAAAATTTGACAGTTTGTATCAAGAGTACTATTAAGCTTATCTCTCACATTTCAGATGAAAAAACCATGTAGTTGTTAAGCAATAGTGTGAGAAGTGTTCCTGACAGGCATGAAGCTGGCACCATTTATTTTCACTTATATCTCAACAACTCACAAGGCAAATCCCCTGAAAATTGAAGGAATTCTTAAATAGAGAAAAAGCTTTCTAATGAAAGTAGTTTCATCTAATTTGAACAAAAATTGACTGAGTTGTGAAAAGAGTGTGCTGTATAAGTTTAAAAGATATCACAAGAAATTCATACTTGCTCTATTGTATGTTGAATACAGTCTTCTCTATCAATAGTTTACCAATCTGAATCTGCCAGAAACCAGTGGCAAGATCTATTTTCAATAGAATTCTAGCATTGCTAATAGTATTTAACAGCTTCTGGATTCTGGGCAGCAGATAAGTATTTTTCCAGATGACTTTGTTAAGTGCTTGATAGTTAACACATAATCATCAGACACTATTAGATCTTTTAGTGAAAAGAACAGAGAATTCTCATAAACTTGTGAATAATTGTATAAGTTCTCATTCTAATATCTTATTAATCTGGTGCTTTTGTTTCTCAAGAAGCACCTGCAATAGTAAGTACATACAGATGTTTATTAATGATGTATCCCCAGTATTAATGTCAAGCTTAAACAGTTAGTCTGGTAGAAGTCTTAGTAATAAGTTCTTTCACAAGATATTCTTATACTTATTAAGTAACTTTCTCAACTTTGAATTCTTGACAAAAGTACTTTTTTTTCTTTTTTTTTTCTTATTTTTTATCTTTAGAACATAAAGATAACACTTTGTCAACTTCTTTTACAGAGCATAAGCTAACTGATAACTTGTTATTAGATTTAGCTTGAGATTATCAGCATTAATGTGCTGTTATATATCACAAAACAATATCATATGTGTTTGTTTTCATCTATTAATAATATTCATGTGCACTGACTTTCAACTTATGTTCAGATCTCAAGTTTTTAGCTACAATCTTCTCAAGATCAATTTATAATCAAAGTTATTGAGAACTCTAGTGGCAATACAGTATTTGAAGATGCTAAGTTTGAGATAGAGATAAGTTCTGTGATTTAACTATATATATTTTCTGTTCAGTAGTTTAACAGTTTTTTAAGAGAGAATTAACTTAACTTCTATCTTTTTTGCTAGAGCTTTGTTAATAAATGTAGTTGATGCTTCAGAATTTAATAAGATCTTTATCTTAATATTTCTGTTAGTTTCAGACACAACAATCTTTGTGTGATAGACTATTTGTTCTGATTTTGTAGTGTTAAGATGTTCAGCATCAAATAAAATAGTAAGTAATTTAATTCAGTAGATCAGGAAGATTAGAGATCTTGTTAGAAATAGAGATCTTATATAGAGTATCAGCAAGTATCTTTGTATTTACTGACTCTAGTTTTTTTCTAATCTGGAACTAGTATTAGCTTTCTTCTTCTTTCTTCTCTTCTTCTTTTCATCAGTTTTGTTTGAGTATTTGGCTGATCTGTAGTTTTTTACATCATAATTATAACACATATTATTGTAGTAGCATCAGAATCACCAGGCTCAAGAGTTCTTTCTTGAAGAATTTAAAGTCTAACAGAGAGCATTAATCTTCTCTATCTTCTTCTTATTAAGAATAGAGAGTAATGCACTAAGATTCATTATATTAAAGTCAGATTTGTCAAGATTTCTTCAAGCAGTTCTACTTCTTGATATTTTCAGAGATTTTTCAATATCTTTAAGAACTTTTATAATCTTATCTTTTATTATTAACTTATAATATTTCCTCTTCTACTTTATTAAAATGTTATTTTTCAGTTCTTCTAACAGTAACTAGATATAGACAAACTTCAGTAGTAAGTACTTAAGTTTAATATATGCTTGATCAAGCTTGATAATATATAATTGAACATTCTCTTTCTGTTTAATATTTATTAAATATTTCTATTGAGTGTTCTCAGCATTAAGTTTCAAGTATCAGATGATGATTCAGTTTTTAAAATCTTGCTACATATCAGACATAGAATAATTGTTTGGGTTACAGTCTGCTAGATCTTCTTCAGTAACTTATTTTTTTGCAGCATTATCTGTAAGTCAGATAGAGCCAGGTGGCTCACTGGTAAAATAAGCTGCAGGTGCACTCTAGGGTACAGGATTTGAATCCTTCAACTGGCACACTTTTTTACCCATTAAAGTTGCAGTGTAAAAGGTAACCCATGTATGCTCATGGCTCTACTAAACTACTTACTATCTTTTACCTAATGATAACTGATGATTAGGTAGAGATAGTGGGTCCACCTAGCATCTGGTGAAGCTAAAATGAATGTGAGTAGATAGGCTCCACTGCACTACTAAAAGCTACTTACTATCTGTTACCTAATGATAACTGATGATTGAGTAGAGATAGTAGATCCACCTAGCATCTGGTGAAGCTAAAATGATGCAAGTGGGTAGGCTCCACTGCACTACTAAAAGCTACTCCATCTAGTGATTCAATAATAACTAATAATTAGGTGACTAAGTGGGGCACCAATTCAGGAGAATGGATTTGAAAACCACCTAACAAGGGCACCCCTGGTTATCTCTTGAGATAGTCAACTATCTCTTGAGATAATTAGTTAGTCACTAATGGCAAGACCGCGACAGCTAATTGGTAGGCTGGGATGCTGAGATTAGCAACTGGAAGGCAAGGTTTAGTAGCTAATAGACTAGCTAGGTTCTAGAACTAGTTACTAGATCAGTAGGCTGGGCAGTAGTGACTTAACTAGAATCAGAATGGTTAATGCTGACTTGAGAGAACAGTTCACAGCAGTCAGTTATTATAGACACATGTATAATAGCTTAAAGTGTATCCCCCTGCATTTGCATTCCCTACAGGCCTGGTTGACCTCTGGATGGGCCTTAGGAACTTCAGAGCTAAGGTGGCTGTAGGGCCAGAGGCAATAGACAAAAAAAGTATCCAAGTCAACTATTCAGAATTTGTTCAATGATTTCAAATATATTACCTTCTCTAAAAACAGAGAGAATCAAAGCAAAATGGAATGCACCTTGGTTTGAAAATCTAGCTGATTTGATAGATATTCAAATTGAAAATTCAGACAAGAAAACAGGTAAAGATAGTCACATAAATAGAATTAAAAATCTAGATAATAGATCTTTAATTCTCTATTCAGATGGATCCAAAGCTGAAGAAAGTTAATATGCTGGTGCTGGTGTATGCAATCTACAAGATAATATTAGATTTTCATGGAATCTAGGAAAATATCTTGAAGTCTTTAATGCAGAACTGTTTGCTATAGATAAAGCATTTAAATTAGCAAGTTCTATCTCTCAGTCTCAATCAAGATCAATATCAGATATCTGGGTATTTTCTGATAATCAAGCTGCTATTCAGAGACTTATGAATCAAGATCTTAATTCTGGCTTATACTATCTTCAATCTATAAGAAAAACTGCTAAGTCTATTAAAAATCAGCAAATTAATCTACATCTTTATTGGGTTCCTGCACATGTAAATATACATGGAAATGAAGAAGCTGATCTAGCAGTAAAGAAAGCTACAGAATTGAATCAAGTTTGTTCTGAAAGATATATATCTCTTACTTATATAAAAAGACAAATAAAAGAACAAGCAATAATAGAGTAGTTTGAAGATCTTTTTAATAGAGAAAGTTCTACAAATCACTACTCTCAATTCAAAATAAAACCCAGATGGAAAGCATCTACTCTTTCTATATTTAAGAAGATATGGTCAACTATTTGCCAATTAAAGCTTGGTCATGAATATTTCAGATCTTATCTAATAAGATTATCTGACTACTCTTCCAATTTATGCTATTTCTGTAATTGTGTTGAAAATCCAAAGCATCTACTATTAGACTGCTCAGCTTATTATACTGAAAGAAGAAAAATTTAATAAGAACTTGATATTTTTCAACTATCTTTAAATTTTATTTTTGAAACTGAATTAGGCTTAAAATAACTAGTTTTATTTCTGAAATGTACTGGAATAGCTACTAGATAGTGGCTTTCCCAAATATACTAATTTTATTTCTTTTTGATTTGTATCACATTGCTACAAGAATTATTATTTTCCTTTAAAATTAATATTATGCTCTATCTGCTATTTGACTTTTGTGGAGAAAGAACATCTCATATTGCCTTGAAATACTTTGAATTTTTTCCTTTATTCAGTTTCTACAATGTATACTAAGTAAATCCTAACAGAGAAGCTGTTAGGTAGTCTTCATAGTCACTGACTGCATAAGACTATAATGAATAATAATAATAATAATAATAATAAGTAAGTCAGATAGATACTAGAGCAACTTTCTGAATATCAGTTACAGTCTTTCTAGTGAAGATGAGTTCTCTATTCCAGTATAATCAGTATTGAGAAAGCTACTTGTTAGCTGTATCATCAGTTATCTTTTTACTGTATTTTTTTCATATACTATCTGTTATTTGACTTTTGTGGAGAAAGAACATCTCATATTGCCTTGAAATATTCTGAATTCTCTTTCTTTTACAGTTTCTATAATGTACATTAATTAAATTCTAACAGATTAGCTGCTAGGTAGTCTTCATAGTCACTGACTGCATAAGAATATAATGAATAATAATAATAATAATAATACTGTATTTTTTGAATTTTTTGAGTTTTAAGACTTTTTAAGCAGAAGACTTGCCATTCTTTGATTTTAACTTCTCTAGTTAATCACTATATTATGCAAGCATTGCCATTTGGAGTTCTGTTAGATAATTCAAGTTCTGACTTATTTTATTTCTTAGACATTAAATCTCACCTTTTAAATTACACTCTTGTTCTATATTAGCTCTCACTCTCTGCTCTTGAAAATCAATATATGAACTTTCAGCAGTAGCAGCACTGATAGTCACAGTAAGCTGGCTATAGATCACATGCAATATTAGGTTATCAGAAAGTGTGGCATGTAGAGTGTCTATAGTAACAGCTAATACCAGATAGTTTATAGCATTGGGTTTGAATATAGAAGACAGAGTAATATCAGAAGAGTTAGAGATAGAAATCAAGAGATTTTGATTAAAATTTGCTATAGTGAGATTCACAAAAAAGTAATAACAGATAAGTCTTGCAAAGATATCAAGAATTGTAAGACTATTGTAGACAATAATATTGTTTTCTGATGAACAAATATTCAAAAGAAAGAAAATAAGTATTTATCTTGTAAAAAGATATTCTTGTAGAGTTTAATCAAGAATGCAGATTTTTTACAAAAAGACTTTATTAGATATTCATGCATTCTGTATTAAAGAATAACCAAAGTTGATTGCATATTAATTCTCAAATTATAGAATAAGATCTTGACTACCCTGTTAAAAATGCATTGTGAAGAAATATGTCTGACAGAGAGGTAATCTTTTAACATGCTACCAGATGTAATCTGAAAATCTGATTATCTGAGTTTTCTGAACTAAAGAGGACTGAGCTATCTACATATACATGACTATAAACTGATGTTGGAAGACATTAGAATCTATCAAAGTTTGTAGGCTCTGATAAAGTGTAACTAAGGAAAGAAGTGTACTATACTTTACAATATGGATGTAAGAGAACTACAAATATTAAATTCACTTTCAACTGCTTGTAAACTGGGAGCTAATGTCTTCACAACATCAGAAAAATTTATAGCATGAGGTCTGAGAGTGATTATATATATATTGTTTTCTTGTCTTCTTTCAAAATTATTAAGTTCTACAGAGATTATATAAAAGCCAGTTATATTTTAGTACATGTTTCAATATAGACTAAATCTATTAATAAACAGCAGGAAGAGAATGAATATAATTCTCTTGATAGAGTTATCTGAGCAGAGCATTTTGATCAGCATATTTCTTTTATATACTATAATTTCTAGTTCACTCCAGAGCAGAATGCTAAGTCAGAGCTCTTGTACAGATAATATGTTGTGAATCATATTCATCACTTATTATACAAAGAATCTATTTGTTTTTGAGGGTTTGTAGCTACTCAATTTATTAAAGATATAGTCAAGATAAATGTTCAGTTAAGCTAGAATATTATCTTTATATATAATATAAGTTTTCTAGTCTTTCAGTAAGAGTAGCTTATTCAGATAAAGCAGAGATTTCAGTAAATAAATTCTTTTATCAAAGCTGTTGACAGTAATAGTATACTAGATAATAAGAATAACTTTATCAGATTCTGTGCAGGCCAGTCTCTGATTCTGACCTACAAAGAGATTTCTTGTTCATTTCAAGTGTACTTATATGCAGCATTATTGCACCTAAAACAAACAAAATCAGAAGAAAAAACTGGTGTTCTATCAGAATACCAGTTATCCAATGAACATTTAATAAAGCTCCTCCAGCTTCATAATTGCTATAATTCAGTCAGATTATCAACTAGGTCAGCTATACTAATATGTATCTTCTTGTGAAATATAGGAGACTTTGCCAGTAATAATAAAAAAGCCACAGAATCCTGAAAGAATAAATTAAATGTGAGAGATATCTGTAATAGTCACTTCTTGACAGGGGAAAGAGTTGGCATTTTCAATTGAACAGCCAGTATAGATGCTTGTTGAATGGAAAGTATAGAGAATTAAGCTCTGCATTTCTTCTTCAATATACTTAGCTTTAATAATAGAGATTTCAGTGCATTAATGTTTTCAGAAATCTGTAAGACTTTTCACAGCATCTTATAGTGTTAGCAAGATATTCTTAATTTTTTGCACTATAATTCTAAAGCAAGTATGAAGTAGTCCAGTATTTTATCAGACTCTCCATGCACATGGACTAGAATCTCTGATAGATTATTTATTGTAGTTAGAATGTAGATCTTAACTAGCTAATTGCCCAATGAATTTTCTAGTTATAAATAAAAATTAGAATCTTTATTGCCAATTAGATGCACTAGATGTAATATAGTCTATAATCAGAGTTTAAATTTAAGCTTTTTATATTGTTATAGTTCATTATTATTAACTGATCTAATAAGTAGAGCTGCTACTGCTTCTTCTATAATCTTCTGCACTCTGATATTTTCTGATTCAGAATAAGTGTCAGATAAAGTGTTGGATGGAAGTATTAGAGATATCTGAAAGACTTGCTACATTTTATATACAGTAATTAGAATAATGCAGGCTGACAGAGAATTTAAGATTCTATATTTAACTCTGACTTCTCAGTTTGATTGTTTAGCTGAATATTAGATTCTACTAAAAATAAAATATAATTGCAATCTTATAATTTCTGTAATAAATAAGTATACTGTCTGTATCTTCAAAACTGCAAGACTGGAAATAATAAATAAAATTATCTTCTCTAAAATATATAGTTCTGTATGTGCCTCAAGTATCTCAGATATTGCATGTTTGCTCAAGATTTATACATCAGTTTCTATAGTGATTGAGTTTCAAGTTGCAGAAATAGTAAGAGTTACTGCAGAATTTCTTTGAGATAAAGTATATAGAAATTAGAAAGAAAATTGCTGTTCAATTGGAGAATTATATATATTATAGCAAAGTTGAATATTAGAGCAGTCACAAAATATGTTAACTATACTACAGATTAACTGTAATATTCTGATTATCTAGATCTGTAATTAGCTCTAAAAAATGCAAGATTAGTAATAATCTGTATTCTCCTGAATAATCAGCCTATTTTAAAAAAATCAATCACTTAGTGATATTGAATTTTAGAATGTAGGGGAATATGAATACAGATTCAAATAGCAACTTAAGTAGTTAAATGTACTCTAAGTTAACTATATAATAGATAGCAAACCTCTTCAAAATTCAAGCATCCACTCTTATTCATTCTCACTTCACTTTGAACCACAGCAATCTGATAGTCAAAATGTTGAAGATACAGAGTATACCAGCATTAAAAGAGACAGCTCATATATTTTTATAAATTTAATCACACAGCATATTAAAGATTTAAGAGATGTCATTCAGTTTAAATACAAGTACTTAAACTGAAGCATTCTCTAATTATATAGAGATTCAAAAGTAGGTTTGATTAGTGAGGCATGAGGTACAAAATCAGGTGCAATAGAATTATATATTGATATTAAATACTGATCTGATTCTAGATACTCTTCAGAAGATACTAAGTCTTGAGAACTGAGAAGTCAAAAATAATTTATATTTTTGTGAAGTTTTCAGATACATGTTGGACCTCTGTAAAGATTAAAAATATAAAATCTTGAGTAGTTTGAAGATTAGAACAACATCTTTAAACTTCTAATTAGAGTATAAACTAATCTTATTTGCAAGATCATGTCAGAAAATATATTAAACTCAGCTTAACTAACAATTCTAATTTCAGACTTTATAAAATAATCAATTAATAAAAGCTGATCAGTTATTTTGCTCAATTATTCAAGTGAGATTAATTCTGTAAAGTCTTTTACTATGTGTAAGGATTCACTGTAAACCCCTTACATGAACAAACAGCACCTGTGAGGGCCAGAGGCCTCAGCTTGCAAGCTGCTGAGAGTTGCATGTGTTCTCATAAGATACTAAGTCATGTGCTTGTAAGCACATATAAAAGACTGTTATTGTATGAATCTCTTGCTGGAAGTCAGTGATAATCTTGTTTACAAGTTGTACATAGTTGCCAAAATACAGATTTTTTATCTCATGTACTCTTTTTCCATATATATTTCTTCTAGAGATTCATTGTCATACTGATCTACATATACAATTCTCACATTTTGCCACTCTTCTTTAGTAATACCTGACAATGGTATTAACACAAAGAAGCCAATTCTCTGAAACTTGTGAATCTGAGACACCAGTCAAAAACCTACCTGAAGAACAAATCTAAGTTTGTGAAGAGATAACCAATCTTGATATCTTATCTCTTTTAACTGTCAATAAAACAAGCACTGCAATCTCAGAGAGAGAGTCTATCTCAACACTAAAAGACAAAATTCAACAGCTTTATGAGGAGACCAAACTACTAAAGAAAATGATAAAATAACAAGAGAAGTTGAATGCTCTCCAGAACATTCAAAAGCACTTATAAAGTAAATCTCTTAATATAATTATCTCTAACTCAACACCTGCAGAGCATCTGTTAATCTTGAGATTACCACAATATATGAAGCATTATCAGACTGGTATCTACACAGAATATCACTAGTTTATTTCAGATATTAAATTTATTCACAACACAAGCAAACTGAATAATGAGAATACTCTTACATATGCTCTCACAGAACTTGATTATATTAAGAAAGATCTTTGGAAGATCTATCACAAAGATAATCTGTCAAAAAACAACTGGACTGATCTTAAAGAATTTTTATATGTAAGACTAGAAGATTCAATAAACTATATATAAAACTCTTGACAAGTAATCTTTGCTCTTTACAAAGATTTAAATAAAACTAATTATGCTTATTATCAACAATTTCTAAAGCTTACAACAGAGATTGATGAAAAATTTGAAGACTTCACAAAAATAAAGAAGAATCTGTTTATATGGAGCTTGAATAAGCTCATGCAAACCAAACTGGATAAACAGCTGGAGATACTAGATAACATTAATGATATAGTAGCACTGGCTATCTGACTCTGACCAAGTGTATTAGTAGTCTATATAAAGAATGCCTCACACATAAAGTCTACTAATTCAGTTGAAAGTACTTACAGAGGTATAAAGATTAATAACTTAAGACTATAAATAAATAAGAGAAGTCAACTCTAGAGACCTACTCAGAAGATAGGGAAGAATCTTATCAAGAATCACAAAGTCTTGAAAAAGAATGAAAGATGTTTTGAGTGTAGTCAAAAAAGCTGTCTCACAAAAGACTGTCTTAAGAAGAAGAAAAGTAGCAAATAGAAAGTTAAGAAGCTGCAAGTAGATAGAATTAATATAATGAAGTTATTCAAGAATAGTCTTCTTGCTATCTCTTCTATTATTCTAGATGTGTGAAGCTCAACTAACAAAAGTATTACCTGGTCAGCACTAATAAATTCCAGACTGTCAATTTCTAGTGATCAGTTTATAATTGGCTGCAAAGCTAGACCTAGAGGTGCACAAGATGTCTATAGAAATTGAAACTACTATGAATCATGAAAATATCACTCTTATAAAAGAGATTGTGAATATATTCTTTAAAGTCTGTAACTTCTAGAAAAACTAGTAGTTATTCTATAACCAAGTGATAATCATAAATATAAGAGATAAGATGCTAGTGGGTTTGAGCTGGCTGTAGCAATACAATCTCAAGATATGTTTCAAGAAACTAAGACTAAAGTTCTAAATAGTGTGTCATGATCTGCTTGTGAAGATTAAACTAGTTAATCTCTCAGAGCTTGTGAAAGAAGGGAAGCCTATTTGTATAATAACTCTTCACAAATCAGAACAGATGGTGACAGCAGATCTAGATCTCCAGATATCAGAAGTCTACCACAAACTTACAGAAGTATTTAATAACAAGAGAACTTGAAAGCTGTTACCACATCATAAAGATAATTTGGCTATAGATCTTGAACCAGAAAAGCAGTCAGAATTTGAAAGAACATACAGACTTTTATAAGCTGAGTAAGAAACTCTTCACAAATATCTGAGTAGTGCTCTAATTTATAGATTCATCCAGTCTTTCAAGTTATTTACAGAAGTACTTATTCTGTTTATATTCAAGAAGAACAGCAGACTGAGAATTTGTGTGAACTATCACAATCTGAATTTAAAAACAATAAAGAATAAATATTCTCTACTACTAATTGAAGATATATTGTATAAGCTTGTGAAAGCTGTAATATTTGGTAATACAAAAGAGTTGATTAATTGTTATCCTAGCTAAAGGGCAAATATATTTCCCATTTATATTTGGATTATTTATATTTATATTAATAAATAATTTAATAGGTTTAATTCCATATAGTTTTGCTTCTACATCTCATTTTATATTAACTTTTTTTATTAGTTTTACAATAGTATTAGGTGCTACTTTTTTAGGTTTCCAAAAACATGGTTTAAAATTTTTCTCTTTCTTTGTACCATCTGGTTGTCCTTTAGGTTTATTACCTTTATTAGTTTTAATAGAGTTTATTTCTTATTTAGCTCGTAATATTTCTTTAGGTTTACGTTTAAGTGCTAACATATAAGATGAGATTAGGTCCTTATTCTTTTGTGTTCAATAACCAAATTCCGGAGAAGCCCTAAAGCTTTAATAACTAAAGATAAGACGGAAACTTCTTATCCGGCCTCATTAATGATTGAGGGTATAGTAACATCATTAAAGATTCTAGTAATAGGAATGGGTGATCGCGGATCTAAATCAAATTTTTTAACAAAATTTGTAAAAGAGCAACGAGTAGACGGTTATTCTGTGTTTATATACAGTAAGGTATACTCTAGTCGCCGGGAAAGCCGGTTCTTGAAGAAATTAAGTAATTCAAGATTAAAGTTATCACATTAGCCTTTCCTTACATTAAAGTTCACCTCCTTTAGATAAATAAATTATATAAACATCTTTTTTTTTTATCTTACATATTAAAAAAGTGAAAATTAGATTTCTATGAGTAAAGGGTAAACTTAGTTAAATATCAAGAATATCTATTATAAACTGAGAATTCATAAAGAGAATGAGTGAAAGACTGTATTTCAGACTTTACAAGAGCTATTTAAGTACTTGATAGTGTTCTTCAGACTCACAAATACACCAGCAGCTTTTCAATTCTATATCACAAAGACACTTAATGAATATTTGAATGTGTTTGCAGTAGTCTATCTTGATAATGTGGCCATATACTTAGCTCACAAGAAAGACTATAAGAAGTATATAAAATTAATACTTAAAACACTTAAGAATACAGATTTTTATTACAAGCTGGCAAAGTGCAAGTTCAATACTTACAAGATTAACTATCTTAAGTATATCATAACACCAGAGAGTGTTCTTATAAAGAAGAGCTGTGTGGATACTATTCTTGACTGGTCAGAGTTAACCAGTAAGAAGAAGATCCAGATCTTCTTAGAATTTGCAAATTTTTACAGATACTTTATTTCAAGATTCTTTAAGATAGTCTGCAGTCTGACTACTCTTCTAAAGAGAGGAGAAGCAAAGCCAAGCAGACATATACAAAAAGAGATGAGAAGAAAAGCTAATGCTTTCATGACTGAGAAAGATCACAAAGCCTTTATAAGTCTGAAAAAAGTATTTACAAAAGCTATTATGCTTTATTATTTTAATATGAAACAGAAGATTAGATTGGAAACAGATGTATCTGACTTCACAGTATGTAGTATTTTATTATAGCTGACAAAGAAGAGCATTTGAATTCTAGTTGAATTTTATTTGTGGAAGATGCAATCTACAGAGATGAGCTATGACATTCATAATCAGAAACTGCTTGTGATTGTGGAGTTATTTAGATATTAACACTGCTGGTTGAAAGGCCTGCAAATACTAGTTCAAGTTCTTACAGATTATAATAGCTTGTTTTTCAGACTGCTTAAGATCTCTTATAAAGACAGGTCTGCTGGGCACAAAGACTAACAGTCTTTTAGTTTATAGTTGACCATGTGAAAGAAACTAAGAACCCAGCAGATGAACTCTTATAAAGACCTGATTATATCAAGAAGACTGATCTAGATGATAAGAAAAATCACAAGACTTCAAATCAACTAAGAGTAGTGCTTACAAAGAAGCAAGGGATTACAGAAAAGTTGGAATCAACAGCTCAAATTTCTCTTAATCAAGAAGAGAGAAGATGAGAATGCACAACTCATCTTCACAAAGCTTCAGATTAAGACCAAGAAACTACTTGTGAAGATTATCTTGAAAGACACATGTAAAGTGAAGAAAATTATAATACAGATTCAGAAGATCAAAGACCTGATTTGCAAGAAGAATTCTCATAAGAAGAGCAGCTCCAATCTGTTGGCACCACTGCCAAACCTACTGCAAAGTGATAACTATATAACTAAGGTCTGCAAAGATATTAAGATGGGCACAAAGAAATTCATAACATGGAAAGAGAAGAAGAGTATTCTCTATAGAAATAATCACATATACATCTTTCAGAATAAGGCTCTGCAAATAGAGCTGATTAAATATCATTATAATCTACCTCTTGTGAGGTATTTTGCTATAGCAAGAACATACAAGCTTATAGCTTGCAAATACTTTTGGTCAAGAATAAGAGAACTGATAAAGAAGTGTTGTAAAGTCTGTAAAGTCTGTCAAGACTCAAGAAGAGTTTACAGAAAACCTCAAGAAGAACTATCACTCTTACCAATCTCAAATTGCTTTTAGAAATTTATTAGTATAGATGTTATTACAGATCTCCCTGCAAGTGTGAATTTTAAGAAGATGCAGTTTGACTGTATTCTTGTTATAGTGGACCAGTTCACAAAAATAGCTCACTTTATCTCTACAATAAAGAAGCTAATATTAGAGAAATTGATCTATCTCTTTATTTATAAGATAGTGAGATTGCACAGATTATCTGCAAGTATAGTAACAGATTGAGAATCTCTGTTTATAAGTGAATTTTGGAGTAATTTAACTTATATCTTGAAGATTATAAGAGCAATAAGCACAGTGTTTCATCTGCAAACTAATAATCAGACTGAGAGACTAAATAGTGTGCTGAAGTAGTATCTGTAAAGCTATATTAGTTATAATCAAGATAACTAAGTGATATGGTTGCCAATAGCTGAGTTTGTGTACAATAACTTGCAGCAAGCTTTCATACAGAAATCATCATTCCAACTGATATATGGATTGAATTTACAAATAGAATTCTTGGACTCTGATAAGTATAGCTATGTGTACAAGAATTCAAGAGATCAGGCAGAGGCAATAAGATTGCTCTGTAAAGAGATTAAGAAATTACTTGTGAAGGCACAAGTCTATCAAAAAAAGTACTATAATCAAAAGCATACTGTAAAGACCTTCCAGATGGAAGATAAGATGTGGCTTGATCTTCACAATATCAAGACCATATGATCTAATAAAAAACTGGATTTGTTGAGGCATAGATCTTGTAGAATTATAAAGAAGATAGGCTTACAAGTCTACAGACTGAAACTGCTTCCAGGTCTGTAAACTCATAATATCTTTTATATATTTCTGCTCTGCAAACACAAGATCTGTAAAGAAATCAATAGCTCATCTCATCATAAAGTTCACAAGACAGACAAGAATGAAAAGAAGTATCTGCAAGATAATTAACTTAAAGAGAGAGAGTTGTGAGCTGTGGTGCAGAGTATATTAGAAAGAATATAATAATGAGAAGAACAAGACATGAGTTTCTGTAAGCAATATCTGTTCACTGAGAAAGCTACTCCAACAATTCTATAGTAGAAACCTGGATAAGCCTGGTTTATGAAAGAGATGAATGAAGATAGTAGAGAAAGAAAATAGATTAGAGAGAGAAAAGGCATAGTCTGAACTAAATCAAATTGAATTGATTTTAAAAGAAGAAAAACTAAACTAAAACTATATAATTAAAGTCTCTGACTTCTCTTGTGAAGATCTGTAACAACTATCTATAATCTTACTGCTGGAAAGAGCAAGCAAGATGTCCACAGTATAAACAGTTGTTATATTTTTGACTCATGTCTGCAGAGATGTACTCTGCAAAGACTATATTATTATAGTCTTGCTGAGCTCTCTTGCAGATAGAGCACTTCTGTTCAGATAGTGACTGGGCCCCAGCTCAAGTTATAAGAATACTTTTGTGAAGCTGAGCATGCACAGCCAACTGATTTAGATTATTCAAACCAGCAATAAGTATGAGTCTTTGAATAAGCTTGTAACACTATATTCTTTTGCAGACAGACAAAGCTTGTACTCCTGTATGAAGAAGAAAACCTGAGAGAATTACTAGATTAATCTGTAATGCATCAGCAAAAGTAGCAGCTGGTGGCAACTGGATGAAAATAATCTAGAATTATCATTGTCAGTCTTACAGAGAGAGTGCTGGATAATTCCAAGTATTCTACAGAACTACAGTACCTACAAACTCTGCTAGAGCAGGAGGAACAGTAACAATAATCTAGAGAAGGTTAACCACAAACTGAAATATAATAGAGAATACTCATATTTCTGGCTGGGGCCAGCATAATAATTACAGAAAAGAGAGACAGAGCAATAGAACTTTAACTTCATCAGCATGTGAATTAATATCAGCTTGTGAGAAGCACTTACAGCATAAGCTGGTGAAAGAAAAGCAACAGCTGGTAGAGAGAGGAAAGAGAAAATAATAATACTCTAGAACTATCAGTTACAAACACTTTTCAACTTCTTATGATTACTTATCAAAGGCTTAATCTTGTTTGCAAAGAGAGGGGGTGAGAATTTTCTCAAGAGAGAAAAGCAGAGATAAATTGTGAGAAGAGAGAGAAGAGAACTATATACTAGCAAGAGCTTCTAGCAAGCATCAGTCTCTTCACAAACCAAACTCTGATGAAGACAAAGTCTTATAACTATACAAAGCAAAGACACAACCAGGGGTGAACTCATCAACTTATAGTTACAAGACTAAACATACAGAATATTAAGATGTAGCTATTTTAAATTCTTTCAGAATATTAAAGATCTTCTGTAAGCTTGTCTCCCACATAAAGTAGAGCTTAAAGAGTTCACTTATCTTGATAATAGTAATATAGACTAAAGAAGAAAGAGAAGAAAAGAAGAGAAAGAGAAAGCAAAAGAAAGCTCTTTCTTAAGCTAGTGTTTATTATCTAATAGTGATATAAGGCTAGTAAAAACAATAAAGACTCTCTACATATTGTTGTGTTATTAGAGTTGTGTTGATATCATATCTCCAGTGAAACTGTACTCTTTTTCTTATGAGAAAATTTTTATTTTTTCCAAGAGGTTTTTTGTTTTTCTACTCATGAAGATTTTTAATGAGACAGCTATCTTGAGAGACCAAGACTTACAAGAGAAGGGAATCTGTAAGAATTTATCATAAATCTCTTATATGAACAAACAGCATCTGTAAGAGTCAGAGATCTCAGCTCACAAGCTGCTGAAAGTTGCATGTGTTTTTATAAGATACTAAGTTACATGCTTGCAAGCACATATAAAAGATCATCACTGCACAAATTTCTTACTAAAAGCCAGTGGCAATCTTGTTTACAAGTCATATATAGTTGCTAGAATACAGATCTTTTACCATATATACTTTTTTTCCATATATATTTCTTCTAGAGATTTATTGTCATACTGATCCACATGTACAATCCTCACACTATGTCAAGCTGTGTATTAATTTTGAAAAGTCAGCTTTACAAGAGAAATGATATTTTGAATATAAGTTAATAGTAAATCTTAATTATTATGATTTCTGCTCTGACAGTTATAGCAATAGAGATGTATGCAAATTTAGCAGTATATATAAAGCTGTATTTTAATAACAACAGTCTGAAATAAAATGCATCTGTCTCATTAATTTATATCTGGAATTCTGTGCTCAAGCTCTGAAACTACTTGATACAGGAATCAGAACTAAGAGATATTAATTCAGATAACTTCACTCAATAAAAGATTTAATCAAGAAAGCTAAAGATTGTTTATATTAAGACTTTGTCAGAAATTCTGAATGCAGTTCAGTTAATATCTAGTATGTTATTCAGAGAATTCAATTCACATTCAGCTCAGGCAGTACAAGTTCTGTGGAAGCCAGAAAATGATAATTCAAACAAGAAAAATCAGAATTCTTTGCAGAATATTATAAAGAATTATTTTGAAATTGCAATAAATCAGTCTGTCTGTTTAAAGAAACTCACACCAGCTGTAACTAATTACAAGTTCTGAAAGAGACACAGATTCTAATTAAATATATGAAAAGATGCCTTTTCAGATTAAAATTAGCTGTTAGTTTGTGCTTTAGAATAGATTTTGAGATTTAATATCTAGACTTCAATACAATACTCTGTTATATCACTGCTTGCAAGAGCTGAATTTTGCTGTATTTAATATATATCTCTTTATCATTCACTGTAATCAGCTATAGAAGCTTTAAGCAAAATAAGTTAGTACTTAGTAATGTATAAATAAACATATCTTAATTAGAAAATTCAAAATAATCAAGCAGACATACTAGATATAATAATCTCTTTTTAGATAAAATCTCTCTCTTTTTCTCTTTTTTTCTTTCTTTTCTTCTCTTCAGCTCTATTATATTTCTTGTTGCTTTTTCTTTCTCATTCCAATATTGAGATAAGTGGTGGATTTTGAAATAAAATAAGGAACTGCAGCAAACTGAAGAATAATATATATAGAAATAGCAAAAAATAGCTCTGCAAATATATAAATTAGCAGCAGCTCAAGACAAGTACTTTCTGATATTTATAAAGAAGAAGCCAGAGTAAAAGTTCTTAGCTGTTAAAAAAGAGTTTACTATAATAGATGATACATTCTGTAGTTACTGTTTAATATTCATATATACAGTACATATCAAAAAGTCTTATTTCTGCAAGCAAGAAACTGTAAAGACCTGCATTAATTATACAAAAGATAAAAAAATCTGTACTTCTATTTTTTCAGAGCTACAGAAGAAAGTAGCAGTATTACTATCTAACTATAATAATTTTCTCAGACTTAAGAATATAATGCTTCAAGAGAAATTAAAAACAAGCTGCTGATCTTAGTAAATTACTTGTCAAAATAGCACTTTCATCAATTCAAACTAATAAATCTCTCTTTTTCTCTCTCTTTAATACTGAAGTTGGTACTGTCACTTTAACAGTATTAGAAAAGCTTGTGTTTATTCAAGCTAAATAAAAAGAGCTTGCAGAGCATATATTCTACTCTATTAAAATAGATTGAACTAATTGAAGATTATATATTCAACTTATGTTAATATAGTTATATATATAAAATATTGAAAGAACTTTGACCAATATTCACCAAAACTTAAAGTTCAATTATTTATCTTTTGCAGTTAGCATACTTAATGCAATATTAAGATAAATTAAACTGACTTTAATATTAATAATAAAAAGTAAAAAGACAGAAGAAATCATCTGTAAATCAGTAATTAAGATAAACTAATTTACTGCTGCTTTGCTCTCTGCTGTATCTGCTTCTCTCTTCTTCTTTCTTACTTCAATCATATCTCTTTCTTTATTCAGTTGCAGTTAAATATATCTATATCAGATCTATCTCTAACTGAAGACAGTAAAGCTAATTTGCTTGAAAGTAAGATCAGATAGTCTGAATAAGCTTGCTCTGATAATTCTTCTGTACTGGTTTTACATTTTGTCCCTGAATCAGAGACTTTAACCAGTGAAAAGGCTTCTGAAATTTAAAAAAAAAAAAAAAAAAAAAAAAATCATTATAATTCAGATTGTGCAGGTGGTTGTGGAATACTTAGTTAGTTTCTAGTAATTGAAAGACTTCTGAATTAGATTTAAAACCCTTAATTGATGCATTATATATTCTGAATTTTATACATTTTAGACTCTTTATATATGTATTGTAAATATATAGTTGATCTACAGTTTCAAGCTTGCAACCTGTGGTTTAATAGGTCACATCAGATAAATGTTTTCTGATAATTGCCTGAAAAGCTCATTTTTCCAGTATGGTATAAAAGACCACCACTGCGCGAATCTCTTGTTAGGAGCCAGTGGCAATCTTGTCTACAAGTTGTACATAGTTGCTAATATCAAATCTTTTACCTCACGTACTTCTTTCTACATAAATTTCTTCTATAAATTCATTGTCACGCCAATCTATACATTTAATCTTCACATATTATCTGAACACATCACTAAAAATTCATAATATCTTTCATGTGCAGCTTCTCTACCCAGCTGCTACAGATCTCTTCTCTAGCTAGCAGCAGTCAGATTGGCAGCTGTCAGAAATCACCACTGTAAAAGAAGAAGAGCATGAAGTAGAGAAGATTCTCAGAGAGCAGAGAAACTGCTAACATCTTGAATATCTTGTTAAATGGAAAGAATACACATACTCAACATGAAATAATACTATGCTTATGAAGAAGACAGTAGCTCTTGATAAATAAGAGTACTGTAAGCACTAAGATAAGACCTCCAGCATTTGCAAATGCCAGTGACAGTACAATATCTGAAGAACAAAAGAAAGATATTGTAGAGAGTTGAATCTCTATTCTTCTCAGGCCAAACTTTTAATAACATGCTGTGTAGAAGATCTTCACACTATTTCTCTTTTGACTTAGTGTCACACACAAATGTTGTGAATATATTATACATATACTTGCCTACCATCTTTCTTCTCTCTCTTTTTAAGTAATACGTTCATGCATATAGAGCCTTAGCTAGTAACTCCAGCTTGGCCTATGATAATATTAATCAGGCTTGCTAATACTCTATGTATATAGAACTGGAAGATTGCTGGTGTATTTGATAATTCAAAAAATATAACAAGATACTTAAAACTTTCAAATTTTGTGTAAAACATAATCTTTCATTCATCATTCTCTCTGATTCTAATCTAGTGGTAAACATTGTATAAATTCACTTTAGAAAAGTAGTGTGCTTCTGTCAGCCAGCTTAGCATCTTATTTATTAATAGCAAAAAGTAATAATTCTTCACTATAACTATATTAAGACTATAATAATCAATACAGAGTCTTAGTCTTTTATTAATCTTGAATACAAACAATACTAAAGGCTTTGCCAGACTCTATAATAAATATATTTAACTTTTGTGTAGCTTGTTCTTGATATATTCTTATAGAATCTCTGTCTACTTGAGTAATAGTTTATATATTAACATATAAGAGAGCTTACAGCTGTCTTTAAAAATAATCAGGTAACTAACTTTTATTAATTTAAGTAACTCTGCTACTCTTTCTTCCAAGAAAATATTTTTATAATCTCTTAACTACTTAAATACTTTTGTCAGAACTTGATTATTATCTGATATAAAAATAATATAAAAGAGTTTATTTTTAATATATACAACTTGAAGAAATCTATCTGTATTCAGAAGTTTAACTAATTTCTTTGAAACTTAGTAATATTGTATCTTGTTCTTTTAGTTAATATTCAGGTTGAAGTCTTTTAACTACAGTATATTTGAAACTATATTCATGTTATGTTAATCACTGTAAATATTTGTTTTATCATCTTTGTAATTTTTATAGAATCTGTTATAGTGAGTTAAGTCTTGTAAATGCTATATTAGTTAGTCTTAGCTTTATTCAGTATCTTAATAACTTCTATAAATATTTCTGGTTGATTTCAATTCAGTTACAATACTAGTTTGTAGAAAATACCATTTACTGTAGTATCTGAGTTCAATAGTACAGCTTGTTTCATAAAATCATCTGACAGTATAGTTAGTATAATTAACAGACATATACTGCATCTGCTTATCTTCTCTATTAAATTAACATCTTATCTTTTTTGTGTTTGACTTAAATCTTGCATAAGCTTTATTATTTTGATCTTTATTCAGTCTTCATTCTTTGTATCAGTCTGCTGCAACTTGTTCAAGTTATTTATATACAACTTTGCTCTGTAGTCTGATTAATTATATCTCAGACAGAGTTCTTTATTTATTTATTATTTATGTTTCTTTTCTAATAGCTTCAGAAGTGATTTTGAAGACATTTTTTTTATTTATAAGAGAATTTTTTTATTATCTTATTAGAATATATCTTTTTTCTGAAAGATTAAGATTCTTTATTTCTTCTTATTTAGATTCTTGTTTCACAGGCTTTATTTTTCTTTTCTAAGATTGATTTAATAAAAGTTACTTGCTCTCTCAATTCTGTAACTATTCTTAATTAATGTTGTAGTTTATCAAGTTTAAGTCAGATATTTAATCTGAGCTTTGTCTGTAGGAAGAATATGTGAAAAGATTTATCTAGTAGATTATTCAGATCTTGTTTAAGTTTGATAATGTATATGAAAAGTAAGAGTACAAACTGATTTTCTTATTAGATAATATTATAGTATTGCTATATTATATTTTAACTACAAGTTATCTCAGGTTTAACATTATTCTTATACTATATTTTGAACTTATTTTATAATATAAGTGATTATTCTCTCTTTATTTTTAATATCTGTTAGTACATCTGAGATTTGTCACAAAAGTAACTAAATACTTAATTAATTCTGACAGTATCTGTTACTCTGTATAATAATTTTCTCAGGCAGAATTACTATTTTATTAAGACCAACTATATTTTGCACTTGTCAAATAATTTGCTATAATAGTAAGATGCTTTTGAGAGTTTTATATTATCAAGATTATCTGATTTCTCTATCAGTTATATCTGCAAGAGAAACTTTAAAGAAAAATTATTATTTGCTAATCTTTGTTTATATTTAATCTACTTCTGAAGTCTGTATATTTTGTTTTGTTTATATATATCTACTAGATTTTTTTGCAAATATATCTTCTTTTTTTTAAAAGTTTCTTCTCTTCTAATTTTATTTAATATATTCAAGAGTATATCTTTATTATCTCTGTTATTAACTAATATCTTACTGGTGATTACTTCATCACTTCTGATATCTTTATTATTATTTATTTTCTCCACATTAATATTTATCTCTATTGAATCTGCAATGTGAAGTGTTGTCACAGTTTGTCTTGTAAATCTTGCTAATATTGTATTAACTTAGATAATTATATATCAAAGCATTCAGAATTATTAAGAAATCTGATGTAGATCTTATAAGTTACTCCAGAATTTGAGATACAAAAGAGTTAAGTAGATTCAATACCTGTAACTGATAAAATAGAGTTATGTATAGAATGTATAGATTTACTAACTAAAAAACTGAACACTAAGATTCTCATAATCTGTGTCAATTATGTGATTCTTATACATTTACAGTTATAAGTTATGTGAGTTTCTCTAAACATCTGATGTCATCTGATGCTTGGTTTGTCTATGTTTGTTTGGTGCTTGGTTGGTCTACATTTCTAACAAATGCAGCAAAGAACTTATTACATTAGAAGTTGTCTGGAACCATGGCAGAGAAAAATACTTACCAGAGTGAGTTCTGTACCTGCCCAGGATGAGCCCAGGGAAGCAATATAAGCACAGACACTCTGGCTACCCAGACACCCGGGGCCAGCCCTAGGCCTGGTAGAGATTTGCTGATGTTATGAAACTACACAACCAGGTAAATTGCTTATTATTCTTCAAGGGCTCAAGAAGCATGATAGCTCAGTAAAGATTCTTTATAATACTTTATACTACTAATCTGAGAATAAGATTCTCTGTCTAGCCGGAAAAGACAATAATATAGTACTTGCACTATCAGCTATTTATTTTCTGAATATCTTTATTATTCAAGAGTGAAAGAGATCTAGAATTATTTTTATAAACAGACTCCAGATTCAGCAAATCTTTAATGATAATTCTATTAGAGAGCTTGAGATACCAGCTCTTATCAATAACTATAATCACTATATAGATGGGATTGATATAGCAAATTAGTATAGAATTCTATAAGATTCATTGCACTGGCTATAGAATCTGGCTGCTAATTTTCTGATGGCTGCTTGACCATGCAATAATTAATGCTTATATACTTTACCAGCTATCTTATTCTTGCTCTACTGCTAGACTGATTGAGCATATAACATTTTATAAACAACTCTATAAGACTCTCTTTAAATCTGCTAATCTTTTACTACTGCAACAATCAAATACAGATCTTAATCATTCATGAACTATATTGTTAGCTATAACAATTTATGCCTGATATCAGTATAAAGAGTAACAGATCAAATAAAGAAAGGCCAGCTCTCTAGATCACTATATAATTGCTCAGTTTGTATAGTAGCTCTCTGTCTCAAGAAGTATTACTGGGAAGAGCTTTATTCTACAGACAAAATTCTAATAAGATATAATTCAGATTCAGCAGATAGTTATAAATAAATATTCTTATTTCAGAGAGAACTTTAGTTTCATCTTTAATACACAATTCTCTTACTTCAAGATTATACATAAAGACTTGAGCAATATGCAGAAAAACCTCACATATAATCTTTGTTATTCTATATTGAACTTGAGCTGCTGAATTTATTGCCTCTTAAATTACAATTATATGGTGAAAGAGCTTAATAGAGATTGTAATAGCTATCATGTCTCTGCTTTCTTTTGACTAATAGAAAATTATCATATTTAGAGAATAAGTTGCATAGACTAGCTATAACAAGTTCACCAAAGTCTTCAGCATATTTATTAATATTAAAAGAAATAAAGACATCTCCATGTAATATTACCCTTTTCAATAAAAAACCTCTTTCCAGGTCTCTGCAAGACCTAGAAAGCTGCTGTATTAGTCATAATACTAATGTAATTCACTTCTGAATAGCTTGCTCTACTAAGCAGCTCACCAAATTCAATATATTTTTACAACTAGATTTGAACCTAAATTATCTGTGCTCAGCAGCAAATAATTAAATTAAATTAAATTACACTAGATTCTGCATATCTTAGTCTTGTATGCCTGAGTGTACCACAATTGCTGCACTTTAGTGGAGCTTATAACTGTGGCATATACTCTGGGGTATAAGATAAGAGAAATTGAATGACTGGCTGTTCAACAGACTAAGCAGAAAAAATAATAAGATTCTGAGCTTCTTCTTTAGTTAGATATTCTTTATGTTGAATTCTGTAGGTAGATCTCTTGTGTTTTTACTTTTCTTTCTTATTTGTGATAAATATATTCTGATATTACTTCTTCATAATAATGGCATTGATCATGCTGTATTCACAGACCTTAATAATTTGATCCAGATCTTTCTCTAGATCAGGAAGACTTTCAATCCTCTGTATTATAAGATACTTGATCTTCTTCTTCTGTTGATGCAATTGATGGGGATTCCTAGATGTTTGTGGAACTGAGAATAACTGAAAATTGCTAGCTTAACTAGCTGAAGAGCTAGATGTATGAAGCTGAATATCAAGCTGGTGAAGAACTTGATTTGATTTAAATAAAGTTATACTAGTAGCTCTAAAGCTGATTTGAATATTCTGAGATTTAAAGACCTTCTTATGTCCTGTAGAATACATCTCTAAAAAATCAATCTTTTTGATAATGTTGAATTCTAGCTGCATTTGCTGTTCAATTAGAGCTCTGTACACTTACTTTAAAACTGCAAAAACACTTACATCTAGAGACTGTAAGAGATGTGATGAATATGCTAGCATGCAAAAAGAAATAATCTTATTCTTACTGCAGATTTGAGTGAATTCAGGTGTAAGATAGCTGCCATGGCTATTCAGAATAAGAAGTATATAACTGCTGATCTGATGTAAATTTACTGTTGAAATAAATAATCTGATAAGCCATCTGATTTCTATCTTATCTGTAGTCCAGCTATTAGAACTGACATTCAATCTCCAGCCATCTGACAGCCCATCAAACCAGCCTTTCTGGATATTCTGATCTTTATGAATGATGTACAAAGGCAAGACCCATCCTGATACATTAACTAACTCAATCACTGTCACTCATTCTTGATTTCCAGACTGTAGAAGCTTTGCCCAGCCATAGTACTCAGCACTAGTAATGATCTTAGTAATTGCACAGAGTTTAATTGCAAATCCAGTCTTATTAAAGTTATAGATATTCTCAGTCTAAATCCTATGCTCAGTAATTATATTTTCTAAAGTCTTAAATCACTTCTGAATAATCTTTCTGTCCTCACATTTAGCTTGATTATAATTATAACACCTAGAATAGCAGTACTGGAGCTCCATACAGTGTTTAATCAGCTTTGACACTCAGTTTTTGCTAATATAGGAGGATTGGAGATGGAATACTGTAAAGTAAGAAGATGATTAGCCATATCCTTAACAAATGCTGGCTGAAGGGGTAATCCTTGTTTAGCTAGATCTAGGATCCACTGAACTAGCAGGTTCTCTTCAGTCTTTGTTGACTTGGCTGAATTTGCATGTAGGCTGGTTCTTGCAGGTCAGTCATTGAGTCAATAGTGTAGAGTTGAATATGGGACTTCAAATAAGTGAGCAGCTTCACAAATTGAGCAAACTTCTTGCTTTTTAATAGCAGATATCACAAGTTCAAGTCTTCCCTCTATTTCTATAGAGTTTCTTGCATTTTTACTGCGAATTGGTGGCATTTTCACGCGTTGAAATGGGCTAATTAGAAAATTGAAGATATTTTGATTTTGGTGAGCCGCTCGGTGGTGTGAGCCGCTCGGGGGTGAATTACGTTATAACAAATAATTTGTATCTTGCGTGGGGCACTCGCGGGCTCTCGGGCGTGGTCGCGCGAACGCTTCAAAGCGCGAAAGCGCGAAAGCTCGAAAGCGCGAAAGCTCGAAGGATGGAATCGGAAATAGGCTAGTGGTAACATGCAAGGACCACCATTTTGAAGCTCAGGGCCACGGGAAACGGTGGCACGTTCTATTTTCCCCATTTCGACGGAGTTCTCCGTACTCCGTATAACTAAAATCTAAAGTTTAGCTTAGATTAATAAGCTACAGCTGACTGCAGTAGGTTATATTAGGTTTAGTCTGGTCATGTGCCTGCTTGTAATGTTACATGGCGCTGAACATAAATTACATACATGGTGTGGTGAGCTCAGCACACTGTGGGTTGATCTGTACGCACGCTTGGCAAGGAGGCTCGCCTTGGAAACGGAGCATCTGGCATGGTAATAGTACCAAGCTACCCCCGTACTTCCCCTCAATATGGTATCAGTACTGAGCACAACGGGACGGGACCGTACTGTACCGTCCCAGTTCCGACCATCGGCCGACGCGATCCTGGCCCATTACCCTCGATAACGGCCTCTTTGTCGTCCAAGACATTGTTGGCCCTAGCCCCGGGCAGCAGTATTCTTTCAATCAAGTACAGAGTACTCCGCAGTCATCCTCAGATCACACCCAGTACGTCAAGATACGATAACCCCTCACTGTAGAGCCCAAAGGGGAAACGCTAAAGAAATAGTAGAAACCTCACGGCGGTCCATTCATAATTCATCCCTGCTCGGAAACGATATTCTCCATAACCGAGGAGAAATAGGTTTCCCAAGCCAGTAATTCCACAAGCGGCCAATCTCTGTGGTAAAAATATGATATCTGCTTAATAAACATGATTAGCAAAATTGGTTATGGCGATGTTGGAAATTTAGTAGCGTTAAGCAGTGAATATAAAATACAGGTCCAGCTGAAACTTACATCAGTTTCGGGAACCTCGCCCAACTCCGAAGCACATAAGCGTATGCCTGCCATACTACACGCCATTCCTCGTTGAATACATCTTTAACGCTCATCGCTTCCTCTTGCTGCTCGGAGTCTCGATTTTGGGCGTTGTTACCAGCTATCGCAGCGGTTTTACCTTCGGAACTAGCCCGAGGCTGTCGAAGTGTACGTGAAGGACTTGCATGTGCTGTCAAATGATCCGCGCCCGATTTGAGAGCCTTCTCAAATTTTTGAATCGCCGATACGCTATGAGAGACTCTTCCCAAAGTGTTAATCAA
Source organism: Coccidioides immitis RS (assembly GCF_000149335.2). NCBI lineage: Eukaryota > Fungi > Ascomycota > Eurotiomycetes > Onygenales > Onygenaceae > Coccidioides > Coccidioides immitis. Next base: position 2,628,941 of record NW_004504310.1, on the reverse strand, counting down.
GGCAACCAGATCCGTTCTTCGAAGTAAACCGTTATTACTCTCGGGTCCATCAAATTCAAACAAGACCTTTAACGCCGTACCATATCCGGCAGTCTGAAGCTTTCCCCAGAGGCGACACTTGTCACATCCGATACAGTCCATCAGTCGACTGACGTTTCGAAAACGGTTACGAAAATCTTCCTTTAACGCAATCCCGCCATGAGCCTGAAACATGATGCTCTCATTAAAAACCTGAGGCCCAGAAGCAAGGGTATCGGTCAGCTGGGACATCCACTGCTTCGTTTCATGATCTTGCTCGGGATCATCGGCACAATAAGAGAAGTTTTGCAAGTGGTGCTGCAATTTGGCAACAGCGCGAGATAGAAGGGCAAAGTTAAAATAAAGATTAGATATCCGGTCTGGATGAGAGTGAAGTCTTTCCTTGTAGCACTGCAGGTTTGGCAACCATTCTCCCGTAGTCTGATTGAAATAATTCCAGCACAGATGAGTTGATATCGAGGCATGCATTCCGCTTATTAAGCGATAGAAAGCTCGTTTTTCCAAACATTCATCATCCACAGGATATCCTTCATTATGAAGGACAGCACTAACAGATTGTTCTCTTTCATGCTTTTCGAGCACATGTTGAAAACTGTGAGCAGCCTGCAATGCTCCAAAGTTCATCCTCTTTTGGGGGGGGAACCCTTGCTGGGACGGCTTGAGAAAACAGTTTTCCCGGTAAATTGCGTCCCAAACTTGCCAGGCACCTGGTCCAGAATAGCCAGTGAATCGTTCAGGATTATCAACCAAACTCACATAATCCCCTTTTCCGGTAGCTCCTTCATCCTCAGGTACGCAATAATCCCTTTCATCACATTCATCATCGTATTCCACCACACATGATTCACCAACATCTTCCCCAAGCATTCCTTGAAGGGGCTTTTTTTTTGGCCTTGCTCGTTGCTGTTCTTTGCCCGGGTGCCCAGCTTTAGGTCCTTCCAGCTTGCTCAACGCCTCCGCCCTCCATATGGCCGGAATATCGTCTTCGGACTCTAACGTACTAACAGCACAGGCAATGTTGCCACACATGCCAGTGTTATCCGACCAAAAGGGACATTTCTTATTAAACAGATTGAGGCGATAGTAGGAAAAAAAATCAGTATCTTGTGTGATCGATTTTAAAATTGGTGCAATCTCCGTATTAGCAGAATTCACCGTCGCAAAGGAGGCACACGTATCGGGAATAGTCGACTTGGAATCGATCTAGAATCATATCAGATGAGCTAGCGTATGCTGGGAGTAGGAACATACTGGACAATCATGGGGCAAATGCCACCGAAACGCAGGGACGTAGTTTTCGCCATTGACCGGCCGAAGAAAGGAGAATGCAGCAAGGGAAAAAAAATTCGCAACTAATCTCATTGTTGAATTTGGTAAAGAAAATGCCAGGTTGTTGGAGAGATCTATATGCTAACACTGCAATGATCGAATCTACTACAGCAAAATGTGGAGAAGTCGCTCAAACGGGGATTAAGAATAAATATGTGTAGTATTTAGCTCCTAAGCAAAGGTAACGACAAGAGATTTTAAAGGGGATATCGAATTATCACCCATTTTCACAGGCATTGTCCAAAATCAAATGATGGATCAATTGATGGGACAAAACTTGCTAGCTTTATGACTTTAATGCCTGTCATGGCGTGACTTTTGGGAAAGGAGACGTGTTCTTCCTCGCACAGCCGCAATGATGCCACAGGCCAATTAGTTTCGGGCTACTCAGGCCAGCATGGGGGTCCCTACGGAGTACTCCGTCCCTAGTGCCCGACAGATCTGCTAAGGATGACCAACACCTTTTTTTTTTTAGATCGCTCAAAAGCTCCAGTCCTTTTGGGGTTTCCTGAATGCACACACAAACCACAATAAATGGATTCAGTCTCCAGGGTAAAGCCCTTTTGCTGTCTCTTCAAGCGCAAATGGCCAGCTTTCAATCACTACTCTCCAACATTTTATAGTTGGTCTGGGCTGCCTGGTGTCAGACAGCCGCCATGTCGCTTTTTCGCAAAATCATCAGTTGTGAGACGGAAATTGGATCAAGAAACTCTTTGGCGACATAGAACAGACCACTTCTCCAGCGATTTATCGCAAGCCTTGATGGCACATCCCATGGTTTCTGCTGCAGATCTACGGTCGCGGCGAGAACGACCACGGGGAGTGAAGATGCTAACCCGGGACTTCATTGAAGGTACGAGGGGAATCCCGTCCACCCTATCGACCTTCCTATTTTGATGGCCTATTATAGATAGTCTGTACAACCCCTATTATGGCTATTTCTCCAAGCATGCGACAATTTTCACTCCCGGAGAACCTTTCGATTTCAATAATATCGACGATGGCCCAGCGTTCAACCGCCTGGTCGACCAAAGGTACGCCGAATTTGAAGACAAGCTGGATGCGGTTACGCCAAACCACACCCGCCAGCTCTGGCATACACCGACTGAGCTCTTTCGGCCTTATTATGGAGAGGCCATTGCGCGGTATCTTGTTACGAATTACAAGTTGACATTGTTTCCGTATCATGATCTGATAATATACGAAATGGGGGCGGGCAATGGTACCTTGATGCTTAACATTCTTGACTACATCCGGGAGGTTGACCCCGAAGTGTATCAGCGAACCAAGTTCAAAATAATTGAAATTTCCTCTCATCTCGCAGATACACAACAGAAAACCCTAAACGGATCGATCTATGACGATGGCCATCGTGGCCATGTTGAAATCATAAATCGCTCCATATTTGAATGGGACACTTACGTCCATTCCCCGTGCTTTTTCCTTGCCCTTGAAGTTTTTGATAATTTCGCGCACGATGCAATTCGATACGACCTGCAAACAGGCCAGCCTCGACAAGGATGTGTTCTAGTTGATTCCGATGGTGAATTCTATGAGTACTACGTTGCTAATCTAGACCGTTCTGCGTCTCGATTTCTGCGCATTAGACAAGCGGCTGCCCGCCGGCCATTCTCCACTCCACTACGTTCGCGCATGTGGAGGACTATCCAATCCTCGTTTCCATTCGCCGCCAACATGACATTACCAGAATACATACCCACAAGACTGATGGAGTTTTTCTACATATTACACAATTACTTTCCTGCCCATCGGCTTGTTGCTAGCGATTTTGACAGTCTTCCAGATACAACACCCGGTTATAACGCGCCTGTAGTACAAACACGATATCAACGAAGAACTGTTCAAGTCATGACCCCTTATGTAAGTGGGTCCGTCTTCAGGAACATTTTCGAGTCAAATCTGCTATGTAATAGCTTCGGGGCTTCTAGCTGATTATTTAACTAGGTCCACCAAGGCTATTTTGATATATTTTTCCCGACAGATTTCACTGTAATTGAAGATGTGTACCGTGCTATCACTGGGAAGTTGACTCGGCTATCCACCCACGAAGATTTTATGAGGCGATGGGCATATGCGGAGGATACACAGGCCAAAAGTGGTGAGAATCTGCTTTTAACATGGTATAAGAATGCCAGTGTGCTTGTTACAGTATGAAATCATCAGGTGAAAGCATACAAATGCGCAAGATATATTTAAGGCTTTAGTTATGGAGCGACTACCTCTAATAATCAAGAGGGAATCTGAATTGCCCCAAAAGGCTACAATTGTACTGGGCCCAGAGTAGCGCCGGAGGCAGGTCGCTTTAAGGACCTGCTTGACAGGGTTGAGTGAGAAGGGGGTGATGTATAGGTGAGGCAGGATACAGATCAGCTCCCAGTGTCCTGAGCTCATCACACATGGCTGAGTAAAAGTTCATCTGACCATCTGTAACACCATGTAACGTCTTTCACGGTGAACTCAGACACACAGTGAACTTGGACACTTTTGCATGTGACATAGTCTGATTTTTCAGCACCAATCAAATCTTGCAGTCTTCATTATCATACATTCATTTCACAGCAAAAATGAGTACAAACAGACTAGTTTTGACTGCTTCAGCAGTACAGGATCAAGAATTGAGTTAATAAAGAGCTGCTATATTATATAATGTTCCTCTTTCAAGTTTAAATAATTATATTTCTTGTCATACAAATAAAAAGATAGCTGATTCAAAGAAACAAAAATTATTAGTTTCTGAAGAAGCTGCTCTTATAAAATAGATTCTTTCTATAAATAAATCTGATGTTTCTTCTTGATATTCTACTGTACAAAGCATGACAGATCTTCTTCTTAAGAAACAGAGAGATAGAATCTCAAAAACTGTTGGACAAAACTGAACAACAATTTTTATAGAACAGTATTCTAAGCTGAAGTCTAGTTTTGTACAAAAATTTAACTACAAACAATCTCTTTATAAAGATTTAAAGATTATACAGAAGTGGTTTGATTTAGTAAAAAAGATTATAAAGAAATATAAGATATTGTCTGAAAATATATACAATATAAATGAGATTGAATTTGTAATAGGAATGATTTCTACTTGCATGATTGTTAATAATTCTAAAAGAAAAGACTATTCAAAGTTACTGCAGCCAGAAAATCAAGAATAGACAACAGTAATTATAGTTAATGTATCAGAATAAGCTCTGGCTCCAGTATTTATATTCAAGAGAAAGAATTCTGCTTTATATAAAGATGAAGTTTTCTTATTATTAGATTAAATTGTAAAATCTAGTTTAAATGACTGAACAACAGATAAGCTTAGATTTTTTTGAATCAAGAAGATTTTTGATAAGTAAACACAATATTATACAAAGAGCTGATATTGACTGCTGATTATAGATAGCTATAAAAGTTATGCTACTTCAAAGTTTAATTTCTTCTGTATAAAGAATTAGATTATTTTTCTCTACATGTCTTTTCATTCTTCACATCTTTGTCAGTTATTAGATGTGAGTTGTTTTGCTTTTTTAAAGCAATCATACAAACAGCTTGTTAAGAATTAAATTTAATATAAAATTAATTATATGAATAAGATAAACTTTCTGTCTTTATATTCTTAAGCTCATGGCAGCATATTCTCTAAGCAAACTATATAAAATAAATTCAGAGCTACTGGATTGATTTCATATAATCTGTTCAAACTCTCACTATTTACTCTCTCTTAATATAGCATCTCTTATGATTCTCTAAGCTCTTGAACTTCTTAAACCCCAAACAATACTAATAATATTTAAAGATAATTTATCAGACTCTAGTATTAATAACAACTTCATACAACACCTGTCTCAAGTCTAATTAACTGATTTATAGATAGGCTTTTCTATAACTATAAGAAGCTTATGATTGAGAATATTCTGCTTGTACAAGAGAATATAAAGTTTTATACAGCTAATGGAAAACAGCAACAGGAGACAAGAAGAAGTACATATATTTTTCAGAAAGATACAGCAAAACATCTACAGAAAGATAATAAAAAATCTGTATAAGAAACTTGTAACTTTATTTAAGTAGCTAGTGAGAATATTATATAAAGAAATAATAATGATTCTGTGCAGAAAGATAGTAAGAACTCTGTACAGATAATAGATAAAAACTTTATATAAAGATATACTCTTAAATACTGTAGTATATGTTAAGTTCTTGAGTATACTGCTTATATATACTCTTATTGTGGTTAGCTCCATACAAAGTATTACTGAATATAGTGAATAATAGACTAGCTTATTTAAGAATCTTATAATATTTTTTTTCTTCTTTTTTTTCTTTTTTTTTCTTTTTCTTCTTTTCTTCTTTAATCTATTATTACATTAAATATGTATGTACAAAGCTTTATACAAAGCTCAGGTAGATTAATACATTAATAAAATATAAAGCTAATTAATTCTTTGTATAATATGAAGCACTCTCTCTTCTTAATCTCTCTGGCTCTTAGAGTTTCTATCAAATTCTCTTCATTACTGGTCAGTAATTGAGTTTTTTTGCTTATAGTTCACAGGCTAGAGTGGTTCTAGCTCTTTCAGAGCAGAATGTTTTTTTTGTATATGATAGTATAAATGAATATCAGATTTTAAGTCACTAGTCTTTGTATATAAATGCTATTCTTATCTAATCACATGAGTAGCTGAAGATACAGGTCTGTATTACTTGCTGTAATAGTTCAAATCTTTATTTATTTTCAGAGTGCTACTGATTACCAGGCTACTTTAGTGGAGCATGTAGTAACTGCAAATAGTATAATTATACTAGCTGCTGCTCTGTACAAGATGAAGAGGATACAGTGGAGATGATAAAGATTGTTAACTCAGATAAAGAGAATGGCTCTTAACAGTCTGGTAAGTGTTCTAGAGTCTTGATTACAGATGGTTCAACACCATCTTTTGCAATTCTTATTGAATAACTTCTGGTATGTATAATTTTTTTTGTTTCTGTTTTCAAGTTCTTTCTCCAGAGCGGGCTAGATATGTATGATTTCATTTACTCCAGTTATACAGAGCTTGTGTATGATATCTAGATATAGCTTGCATATCTATATGATTATTATGAATGTAGATCTAGACCAACCAAGTATTAGATGTAAGGATTTGCCTGCAAACCTCTTACACAGACAAACAACACCTGCAAGGTTCCAGGGCCTCAGCTTGCAAGCTGTTGGAAGTACATGTGTTCTTGTAAGACACTAAGTCACATGCTCACAAGCACACATAAAAGGCCACCACTGTATGAATCTCTTGTTAGAAGCCAGTGGCAATCTTGTCTACAAGTTGTATATAGTTGCCAATACTAGATCTTTTATCTTGTGTACTCTTTTTCATGTACAATTCCTTCTATAGATTTATTGTTATGCTGATTTATATGTATGATCCTCACATTTTGCCACTCTTCTTTGATGACACCTGATAATGGTATTAACATGAAGAAGCCAACTCTCTGAAGCTTGTGAACCTGGAACACCAGCAGAAAATCTACCTGAAGAACAAACCCAAGTTCACAAGAAGATGACAAATCTTGAAACTATCTCAGCTCTCTCAACTGTAGATGAAATCAAAACTAGCATCACAATCTTAAAGAAGAGAAGTGCTTTAAGTGTGGCTAAAAGAAGCATCTTGTGAAAGACTGTTCCAAGAAGAAGAGTAGCAAATAGGAAATTGGGAGGCTGTAAGTAGATAGAATTAATATAATGAAGTTGTTCAAGAAAAGTCTTCTTGCTCTCCCCTCCATTGTTCTAGACATGCAAAGTCTAACTGACAGAAGTATCATCTGGTCAGTACTAATAGACTCTGGTTGTCAATCTCTAGTGATTAGTTTGTGATTGGCTGCAAAGCTAGCACTAGAGATGCACAAGATATCTATAGAGATTGAAACTGCTATGAATCATGAGAATGTCATTCTCATGAAAGAGATTGTAAATATATTCTTTAAAGTCTGTGACTTTCAGAGAAACTGGCAGTTATTTCATAAACAAGTAATGATTGCAAACATAAAAGATGAGATGCTAGTAAGTTTGAGCTAGCTGCAGCAACACAATCTCAAGATGTGTTTCAGAGAACTAAGACTAGAGTTTCAAACTGTGTATCACAACTCACTTGTGAAGATTAAACCAGTTAATCTCTCAGAGCTAGTAAAGAAAGAGAAGCCCATTTATATAATAACTCTCTGTAAATCAGAACAGATGATAACAGCAGACCTAGATCTTCAGATACTGAAAGCCTACTATGAACTTGTGGAAGTGTTTAGTGACAAGAGAGCTTGAAAGCTGCCACCACACCATAAAGATAATTTGATCATAGATCTTAAGCCAGGGAAGCAGTCAGAATTTGGAAGAATATATAAACTTTTACAAGCTGAACAAGAGACTTTTTGTGAATATCTGAGCAGTACTTTAACTTATGAGTTCATCTGTTTTTTCAAGTCATCTACAGAAGCATCTATTCTGTTTATATTTAAGAAGAACAGTAGACTAAGAATGTGTGTGAACTATTATGATCTGAATTCAAAAACAGTTAAGAATAGATATTCTCTATCACTGATTGAAGATGTGTTGTATAAGCTTGTGGAAGCTATAATATTTACTCAGTTGGATGTCAAGAATGCCTACTATAGATTGAGAATTTGTAAAGAGAATGAGTGAAAGACTGCATTTTAAACTCTACAGAAGCTATTTAAGTACTTGATAGTGCTTTTTGAACTCACAAATACACCAGCAGTCTTTCAATTGTACATCATAAAGACACTTAGTGAATATCTGAATGTGTTCACAGTGGCCTATCTTAATGATGTGGTTATGTACTCAGCTCACAAGAAAGATCATAAGAAGCATGTGAAATTGATACTTAAGATACTCAAGAATGCAGGTCTTTATTGCAAGCTGGCAAAGTGCAAGTTTAATACTTATGAGATTAATTATCTTGAGTATATCATAACATCAGAGAGTGTTCTTATAGAGAAGAGCCACATGAATACTATTCTTAACTGGCCAGAGTCAACTAGTAAGAAAGAGATCCAGATCTTTTTAGAATTTGTGAACTTTTACAGACACTTCATTTCAAGATTCTCTAAGATAGCCTGTAGTCTGACTGCTCTTCTAAAGAAAGAAGAAGCAAAGCTAAGCAGATATATGTGAAGAGAGATAAGAAGAGAGACCAACACTTTCATAACTGAGAAAGGTCATGAAGTCTTTATAGATCTGAAAAGAGTATTTGTGGAAGCTGTTATGCTTTACTATTTTGATATGGAATGAAAGACCAGACTGAAAACAGATGCATCTGGCTTTATGATGTGTGATATTCTATTACAGCTGGTGAAGAATGATGTTTAGGTTCCAGTTGAGTTTTATTTGTGGAAGATGCAATCTACAGAGATGAATTATAGCATTCATAATCAAGAACTGCTTGTGATTATGGAGTTATTTAGATATTAATGCTGCTGGTTGGAAGGCTTGCAAACATCAGTTCAAGTTCTTACAGATTATGATAGCTTGCACTATTTCCAGACTGCTCAAGATTTCTTGTGAAGACAGATCTACTGGGCACAAAGACTGACAGCTTTTTAATTTATGGTTGACCATGTGAAAGAAATCAAGAATCTGGCAGATGAACTCTTGCAAAGATCTGATTATGTCAAGAAGACTAGTCTAGATGATATAGAGAGTTGCAGAACTGCAAATTAACTGAGAGTGATGCTTGTGAAGGAGCAAGAGACTACAGAAAAGTTGGAACTGACAGCTCAAGTTTCTCTCAACCAGAGAGAAAAGAGAAAAGATGAGAACACACAATTCATCTCTGTAAAGCTTTGAATTGTAATCAAGAAACTACTTGCAAAGATTGTCTTGAAAGATACATGCAAAGTGAAGAAAATTACAATACAGATTCAGAAGGTTAAAGATCTGGTTTGTGAGAAGAATTCTTATAAGAAGAGCAGCTTTAATCTGTTGGCATTATTGCCAAATCTACTGCAAAGTGACAACTATGCAGCTGAAGTCTGCAAAGACATTAAGGCAGGCATGAAGAAATTCACAACATGAAAAGAGAAGAGGGGCATTCTCTATAGAAATGATTGCATGTACATCTCTCAGAATGAGATTTTGTGAATAGAGCTGATCAGGCATTATCATAATCTATCTCTTGCAGAGCATTTTGCTACAGCAAGAATATATGAGCTTATAGCTTGCAAATACTTTTAGTCAAGAATGAGAGAACTGATAAAGAAGTGTTATAAAGTCTGTAGAGTCTGCCAGAGCTTAAGAAGAGTTTGTGAGAAATCTCAAGAAGAACTATCATTCTTATTAATTCTGAATTACTCTTGAAAATTTATTAGCATGAATGTTATTACAGATCTTCCTGCAAGTCTGAATTTTGAGAAGATGCAGTTTGACTGTATTCTGATTGTAGTGAACCAGCTCACAAAGATAACTCACTTTATTTCTACAATAAAGAAGCTGACATCAGAGAAATTGGCTCATCTCTTTGTTTACAAGATAGTGAGATTGCACAGATTATCTACAGATATAGTAACAGATTGAGAATCTCTGTTCACAAGTGAATTTTGGGGTAATTTGACTTATATCTTGAAGATTGCAAGAGTAATAAGTATAATATTCTACCTGCAAACTGATAATCAAACTGAGAGACTGAATAGTATACTAGAGCAGTATCTGTAAAGCTATATCAGTTATAATCAAGATAACTAGATGATATAATTGCCAATGGCAGAGTTCACATACAATAACTCATGACAGACCTCCATACAGAAATCATCTTTTTAGCTGATATATGAGTTGAATCTGCAAACAGATCTGTTAGACTCTAAGAAGTATAGCTATATGTGCAAGAATTCAATGGATCAGGTGGAGACAATGAGATTGCTTTGTGAGAAGGTCAAGAAATTGCTTGTGAAGGCACAAGTCTACCAGAAGAAGTATTATAATTAGAAGTACATTATAAAGATTTTTCAGGTAGAAGACAAGATGTGGCTTGACCTTCACAATATCAAGATCATACAGTCTAACAAAAATTGAATTTGTTGAGGCATGGACCTTGTAGAATTATAAAGAAAATAGACTCACAAGTCTACAGACTGGAGCTGCCTCCAGATCTGTAAACTTATGATATTTTTTATATATCTCTGCTCTGCAAGCACAAGATCTGTGAAGGAATTGATAGCTCACCTTATCACAAAGTTTGTAAGATGGACAAGAATAAAAAGAAGTATCAGATCTGTAAGATAATTAACTTAAAAAGAGAGGGTTGCAAGCTGTAGTACAGAGTACATTGGAAAGATTATAATAATAAGAAGAACAAGACATGGGTGCCTGTAAGCAATGTCCATCCACTGAGAAAGCTACTTTAATAATTTCATAGTAGAAACCTGGACAAGCCTGGTTCATGAAAGAGATGGATGGAGGTAGTAGAGCTAGAAAATGAGTTAGAGAGAGAAAAGACATAGTCTGAACTGAATCAAATTGATTTCAAAACAAGAAAAAGAACTAAGCTAAGAACTATATAAGAGTCTCTGACTTCCTCTCACAAAGATCTGTAACAACTATCTATAATCTTACTGCTGGAAAGAGCAAGCAAGGTGCCCATGATATAGGCAGTTATTATATTTTTAACTCAAGCCCATAGAGATGCACTCTATAAAGACTATATTGCTATAGTCTTGCTGAGCTCTCTTGCAGGCAGAGCACTTCTGCTCTGATGACAGCTGAACTCCAGCTTGAGTCATGGGAATATTCTTGTGGAGCTGGATACAGACAGTTAACTGGTTTGAATTATTCAAACCAGTAATAAGTATAGGTCCTTGAATAGGCTTGCAATACCATGCTCTTTTACAGACAGACAAAGCTTGTGCTCTAGTATAGAGTGAGATGTCTGGAAGAACTACTGGATTGGTCTGCAAAGTACTAGCAAAAGTAGTAGCTGGTGGCATTTAAGTGAAGATAGTCTGGAATCACTATTATTAATCTTGGAGGGGGGATGCTGGATGATTCTAGGCATTCTGTAGAATCATGGCACTCATAAACCCTGCTGGAGCAGGGGGAATGGCAATAATAATCTAAAGAAGATTAGCTGTAAACTGGAATGTGATAGAGAATACTCATATTTCCAGCTGGAGCTGGAGTAATAACAACTGCTAGAGAGAGAGATAGAGCAGCAGAACTCTAAACTTCATCAGTACACAAATTAAATGTCAGCTTGCAAGAAGCACTTACAGCTGGAGCTGATGGAGAGAAAGCAATAGCTGGTGAAGAAGAAAAAGAGAGAGAAACAGTAGTGCTCTAGAACTATCAGTTGTGAATAATTCTCAGCCTCTAAGTCTACTCATCAAAGACCTGAACATCTTTTTTTTGAAGAGAGGGGGTGTGGGCATCCTCTCAAGAGAGAAGAGTGGTGATGACTCACAAGAAAGAGAGAAGAGAGACTCTGAATTAGCAGAAACTTCTAGCAAGCATCAGTCTCTCTGTAAACCAAACCCTACATAAAGGTAAAACTTCATGATCATGTGAAGTAAAGATGCAACCAGAGGTAAACTCATCAGCTTGAGACTGTAAGATCAAGTGTGAAGAATATTAAAGTGAAGTTATATTTTCTTCTAATTATCAGAGATCTCCTGCAAGTCTGTCTCTTATGTGAAGCAGTGCTTGAAGGGTTCACTTATCTTGATAATAATAATATAGACTAGAGAAGAAAGAGAAGAAAAGAAGAGAAAGAGAAAGCAAGAAAAAGCTCTTTCTTAAGCTAGTGCTCATTATCTAATAGTAATACAGAGCTAGTGAGAACAATAGAGACTCTCTATATATTGTTGTGTTATTGAGCTCTGTTATGTTATTATGTTGTGTTATGTTATTAAAGTTATGTTGATATCACATCTCTAGTGAGGCTGTACTCTTTTTCTTATGAGGAAATTTTTATTTTTTCTCAAGAGATTTTGTTTTTCTACTTATGAAGATTTTTAATAAAACAGCTATCTTGAGAGATCAAGACTTACAAGAAGAGGAAATCTATAAGAATTTGTCTGTAAATCTCTTATACAGACAAACAACACTCACAAGAGTTTAGAGTCTCAGCTTATGAGCTGTTGAAAGTACATGTGTTCTTGCAAGACACTAAGTCACATGCTTGTGAGCACACATAAAAGACTGCCACTGTATAAATCTCTTATTGAAAGTCAGTAGTAATCTTGTCTACAAGTTATATATAGTTGCCAATACCAGATCTTTTATCTTGTGTACTCTTTTCCACATACAATTTCTTCTATAGATTCATTGTCATGCTGATCTACACATATGATTCTCATATTAGATAATATCAGATGTTCAGAGATATACACATAACTTCAACTTTGAACATATAAGAATTACACAATTTATACAGATTATGGAAATCTCAGCATTCAGTCTCTCAGTTAGAGAATCTCTATATTCTATGCATGACTCTCTTCTATTAGTTGCAGGCATCAGATTTACTTAGCTCTTTCATAGTTCAAATTCTGGGAAAATTTATATAATTTACAGCTGGTTCTTCTAATATTCTGAACACTCTGACATATGATTGCCTAAGTTGATATGATGCCAACAAGATTTATAAGATGAATGATACTAATGCCTCATGTTGCAGATCTGATAGAGACAAACATTAATGTGGAGGAAATAAATATTAATAAAGATGCTAGTGGCAGTGAAGTCATTACCAGTGAAACATCAGTTAATAATGCAGACAATAGAAGTACATCCCTTAATATATTAGATGAAATCTGAAGAAAAAAAACTCTGGAAGAAAAGAAAACATGTCTGCAAAAAAATCTAGTAGATATAAACAAAATAAAATAAGCAGGCTGCAGAAGCAGATTGAATACAAATAAAAAATAATAAACAATAATTTTCTCTTAGAGTTCTTCTTATACACACAATCAATAGAGAAGTCAGATAACTTTGATAATGTGAAGCTTCTAAAAGCATCTTATTACTATAGTAAATCACTTGATAAGTATAAATTGTGGTTAGCTTCAATAAGACAGTAATTTTGTCTGAGGAAATTACTATAAAAAATACCAGATATAGTCAGAATTGATTAGATATTCAGCTACTTTTGTAATAAATCTTGGATACACTGACAGATGTTAAAAATAGAGAGAGAACAACTACTTATATTATGAAATATATTCAAGATATGATGTAAGAACAACATTAAATCTCAGATAACTTGTAGTCAAGATATAATGCAGCACTATTATAATGCTATTTAACAAGAGAACTAATTTATATTTTTGTTTTTTATATACATCACCAAACTTGAATAAGATCTGAACAGTCTATCAGATAAATTCTTTTATATACTCTTTCTACAGATAAAGTTCAGATTAATTATTCAGACTGAACTTAATAAACTGCAACATCAATTAAAAATGATTGAGAAATTACAGAAACAAGCAATACTTATTAAGTTTATTTTAGAAAAGAAGAAATAAAATCAGTAAAACAAGAATTAAAGTGAGAAAAAATGAAAAATCTTAATCCCTCAAGAGAAAGATGTATTTCAACAAGGTAATAAAGAAGATATTAGTAAAACCACTTTCAAAAAATATTAGAGAAGAAATACAAATAATGAATAAATAAAGAGCTCTGTCTGAAATATAATTAACTAAGTTATAGAATAAAGTTCTGTATAAATAGCTTTAACAAGTTCCAGCAGACAGATGAAAAGAATAAGAACCAGGTAAAGACTAGAGCCACAAAGTCTATACAAGACTCAGACCAAATGTTAGAAAGAGAGAATATTAACTTAATAGAGAAGGCAAGCAGGTGCAGTATATGTCTGTCAGCTGTACTGACTACACTATCAGATAATCTTACAGAGCAAGCTGTACTGTTGAACTCAGATATCACAGTGGACAGTATTTTTTACAAACTGGTATTTCAATTAGATTGAGATCAACCAGAGATACCTATGGAAGTTATTAAAATGTTAAACAGAACTGAAACTAATTAATATAGCATTTACAAGGCCCAACTTACTATAATAAACTTTATAAGACTTATAAAGATAGTAAGATATATGTTTATAGTAATCAACATGGTTGATATGAATATAGTTCTAAACATGCTGTAATTGAAAGATCTCAACCTGGATATAAACTGGAAGAACAAGATATAATATTACTAATCTTCAGAGAAAACAGTAAAACTTCTAAATACAGATAAATTTCTCTAAGTAGTGCACATTAAAAATAAACTCTCTTATATTATTATTATGTCAGATAATAATCAAGTTCTGATAGAAGTATCTAGATAGTTGAGAGACTATAAAGATATTTTCTCAAAAGAAAAAACAGCAGAGTTGCTGAAATTAATAAAAATTAGTTATTTAATTATTCTTAAAGATGGCTGCAAGTTTCTGTATATACTAATTTATAAACTATTGCTCAAGCAGACAGAGATTCTATAAGAGTATATCAAGAACAAGTTATGCAAGAGTTGAATATATTTATTATAAAGTCTGGCAGAAGCTTTAGTATTGTTTATATTCAAGACTAATAGAGAACTCAGATTTTGTGTTAATTATTGTGGTCTTAATACAGTTATGGTGAAGAACTATTACTCTTTACTATTGATAGATAAGATATTAAGCTAGCTGGTGAAAGCATGTTACTTTTTCAAGATAAATCTATATAATGTCTACCACTGAATTAGAATTAAAGAAAAAGATGAATAAAAGATTATATTTTGTATAAAGTTTGAAAGTTTTAAGTATCTTATTATATCTTTTGAGTTATCAAATACACTAGTAATCTTTTAGTTCTATATTAATAGAATGCTCGCAGGCCTGTTTGATGTATGCTATATAGTTTATCTAGATAATATTCTTATTTTCTCTGTCTCAGAGAGAGAGCATGAAAAATATGTTAGACTAGTTATAAAGTATTTAAGAGAATACTAGTTATTTGTAAAGCTTGCTAAGTATACTTTCAAAAAATAAATTATCTTATATCTTGAATATATTATTGATAATGAAGATATTAAGATGGATCTAAAGTAGATACAGATAATTATAAAGTGGCTCTTGTTATAAAGTTTCTATAATATTTAGATATTTCTGGATTTTGTAAACTTTTATTAAAGATTTATATAAAATTACTCAGTTATTGTGGTGCTGTTGACAGATCTCTTGAAAGATAGCAAAAATAAGTAAAAGAAAGAATTATTTCTTCTGATATCTGCTGTCAGAGAAGTATTTTATAAGTTAAAGATAGTCTTCTCTGAAGAATCTGTTATCTGTCACTATAATCTAGAATGTAAAATGTATCTGAAAATGGATGAAGTGAAAACTTTTTTAATAATAAAGTGCAAGTATAAGTTCAAGTATTGCTGATTGAAGTTCTATAGTGAGTCCCTATCTGACTTTTCTTTGTTAATGTTATCTGATGTAAGTATTATAGAATTCTCTGTACCAGAACTCAAGAAGAAATAAAAGATCTGAGATAATAGTAAATCTCTTACTGAAAGTTCTATCAAACTCTTTATTAAGATCTCTGTTACATGTTCTGCCACTAGAACTAATCTTACTGAGACTATCAAGAATAGTATAGCAGAAGATTCTACTTCTTCTGCTAAAGCATTCCAGAAATAATCAGAAGTCTCTTTAGATCTTCTAAAACTGATCTTAAATCTCTTTCATATCAAAGAGTTAGGGAAGAACACTGAAAGTATAGCCCAGACTATAGCTACAGCTCTTTCTGAAACTGAGTTCTCATGCTCTCCAGTGGAGGTAGATCTATTGATTATAACATGTTCTTATAGTGTGAAGTTATAATTAAAGAAATAGGACCCTTGTCTGCTTAATCTTAAGAAGAAGTTCACTAACAAAACATTTAATTACTTTATAAATAACTATATCACTCTGACAATTTCCAGCATGACTTTTTGTGCTATTATATTAGATTATGAAAATCTCTTATTTGTTTATTGCTGATAGTTTCTTATTGCTAACTGATTATAAATATAATACATTTCATACTCAGCTTGGAAGTTCTTATCTATAAGATGCTTCTCTGTCAGACCTCACTCTTACATTACTTCTTTATCTTGAAGTCAACCCAGACTGCTACTACTATCAGTAGCTTGAGCATCTGCTATCTAATAAAATGGTGAAGCAGTTCTATCAATAATAGATTTCTGAATATAAAGTCTATTGAAAAGAGGTATTAAATAAATACAGTAATAATTTATACTTAAGATTATGTCAAGCATTATTCTTGTGCTACCTGCATAAAAGATAATAATCTCTTTTTGCAATATGTTGTTGCTGAAAGTATATTTGATCTTATAGTAAGAAAGAATATCTGTATGTTCTGTATCTGATTCAACTTCCTCTATACTTGCTTATTATATTCTGAGATTACTGGATGTTAGTTTTCTTTTCTTTAGAAAGTTCTTGATACTTTTTTGTATATTTTTTCTGACTGAAAGACTAAACTTGTTGCTACTTTCAGTTCTGATAGAGAAGTATTAAAATCTTCTTCTGCTCCTGAGTGGGTTTCTTTAAAGTTATATTCTTATCTACAAAGGTTTGTTTCTTTCTTGTATAATATCAAAAATAATATTAAGATGTTGTGTGATACCTGTGCTGCTATTCAAACTATTCTACAGAAGATTGATAATTATCTTGAGAAGCTTGATAATATTTCAGAGAAAGAGTCTGAAGATTTAATATCTGATTATAAGTAGTAGATTATACTGTTTTTCTTTCTTGTTCTCTTTTGAAATTGTGTTCTTTTATTTTCTGTGTTCTTTAAGATCACTTTTTTACTTTATGCTCTTTGAGATTTTCTTTTTGATATATTCATTTGTAATTAGCCAATAGAAAATAATAGATATTTTCTTAAAATTACCAGTATCTTGCATTCTTTCTGCTATTTATCATGGCCTGAATGTTCAACTAGTAATCTCTATAGTAATCATAAGTTTTAACTAAATCACAATAGCAAAGAGTGTGTTAAATAAGTTAGTAGACTGATATTTACTTTCTTGTCAGATTCTATACTATCAGAGATATCTCTTTGCTTGCTATTGAATTTCTTCTATTCTGATTCTGATAAATGTTCTGACTTATTATTCTTATTCTTATGAGAATGAGCTTTATACTCACTACTTTTTCTATAAGAGAGCTGATTATTACTAGATGTACTACTATCTTTCTGTTGACTCTTATTTCTGGTAATACTACATATAACTACTTTCTTTTTTCTCTTAGACTTTGACTTATTATCTAATCCACTTTTAAGCTTCTTTTATTTACACTTGATGATTGTAAACAGCTTCTGATAGAAAGTAACATTATCTTTATATATATTTATAATATATCTTATTTCTAAAAGTTTTTTGACTGACAGATCTTTCTTCTTTAAAGTATAACTAATTACAGATGAAGATTATAATATTTCAGAATTCTTTATATAAGTCTTTATCAATCTTATATTATTAATAAGATTCTTTAGAATCCTGCTACTAGATTTTTCTAAAGTATATATTTTTAGCAAATGTGCTTTAATTATCTTATATAGATTAAATTATCTAGATTAGAACTTTTTAGAATCTTTGTTTTGTATGAGAACCCAAGTTCCTATCTTGAAATTTGTTTCCCAGATTATATCATCTCTTATACACTTCAATTTGATAGCCTGATTAAAAAGAAGTTCATTCACTATTAATCTGATATATATAATATTGTGAATTCTCTCTTCTGTATTCTCTAAAAACACATTATCAGGGATAGAAGTGTTGTTATTGAAAGAAATATATGGGTGAATACTATATAGAAGATAGAAAAGGCTCTGTTTATTTGTGGTATGAAGATGAATCTGTGTGACAAATAATGCTTGTGAGAGATATTTATCTCAAAGATATATGAGGTTTCTGAGAAGATATTTTATCAATATTCTATTAAGAGTGCTGTTCAGATTCTCAACCTTTCTGTTTATTTATAAATGATAAGGTATTGTCATGCAGTGCTTTGCTTGAAGCTGTATAATATAGTGATGAATGACTTTAGACAAAAGATTGGTACCATTATCAGATAACAACTCTTGAGATGTACTATAATTAACATATATCTTGTTGTAAATAAACTTTATAACTTCTTCATCTGTTGCCTTCTTTAGAGACTTTACTAATAATCAACCAGTTGCATAGTCAATAGCAGTTATAATATACTGATTCTCATTAGATGTTGTAGGTAACTATTCTATAAGATTAATACTCTATCTCTTGAAAGATTTTATATGAATATTAACTATATATTGAGCTTCTTCTCTCTCTAAATTCTTCTTTAATTCTTTAATAACTTGATAATTTGAGTATTGTTTAACTGCATTCTAGATATCTCTCTCTATATTAAGCCAATATCTGTAAGATTAGATGACTTGTAACAATCTTGAACATTCTAAATAACTGAATTTGTTGTGCATATGTCTGATCAAGTTATTGCAGAAGGGTCTCTTGATATATAGTGCGTTTATATTCTTGTTAAACATGTGAACAAGCATATTCTCATATTTATTAGATAAATTCAATTTCTTATATTGGAATATGTGGCTCATCTTTAAAACTGTTTGATGAAGTGATAGATTGCTAAGCAGTTTTTTTGATTAAAGATAGATCACTATAGCATTATATTACTCTTTCTCTTTACTACTATAAAGAGCAGAAGGGATCTTAAGTTAAGTAATATTAACTGGACTGGGTCTGAGAAAATTATAATGTCTACTAATAATGTTAGAAACAAGAGCTTTCTTGCCAGAATAATACTGAATTAAAAGATTATATTTCTGGAAGTCAGCAATCTAATAAGTAAGTTGTTTTAATAGTTTGTAAGTTATCTGAAGGTACTGCAGACTCTTATAATTAGTGATTACAGTTATCTGTGTTCTGTTATTAATATACTGATTGAATATCTTCAGAGTGTATTTAATTACTAACAGCTTCTTCTTGTAAACTGAATAGTTGAGCTCAGTCTCTGTAAGCTTCTTGCTGTTAAATGCTACAGGATAGAGAAATCCATCTTTCTTTAATTAATAAAAAGCACAACCAATTGCTTATTTTAAAGTATTAGTCTTAATTATGTAAGGCTTGCTTCTATCTGATTGAATTGTAATAAAATCTTTTGTTACAGCTTTATATAATTTCAGAAAAACTAAGTAACAGACAGTATTTCAGACTATTAGATAAAACTTCTTTTTTCTTATTCTTTTGTTGGTTTCTCTCAACAGATCTGATAAAGAAGCAGTAATTCAAGAAAAGTTCTTGATAAACTGTCTATAGAATATAATCAAACCCAAGAACTGTTAGACTTTATGCATATTCTTTAGTACAGACTATTTTGCAATCATATTTACTTTAGCAAGTAAGAGTTATATTACTTTCTTTTCTATAATGTGATCATAATACTCAAGCTTATTCTTTAGAAATGTATACTTACTCTTCTTTGCATAGAGTATATATACTTAGAACTTATTAAAAACTTTTGAAAGATGCTTGAAATATTTCTTCTCTAATTAGAAGAAAATAATAATGTCATCAAGATACACCAAGCAGAATTTACTGATATATTTTAAAAAAATGATATTTATTATTATTTGAAATAAGAATAGAGTATTTGTAAGTTCAAAAGATATCACAAGAAATTTGTACTTGCTCTATTATATATTAAATACAGTTTTCTCTACTGATAGTTCATCAATCTGAATCTGCCAGAAATCAGTGACAAGATTTATTTTTGATAGAATTCTAGTATTACTAATAATATCTAACAGCTTCTGAATTCTGAGCAGTAAATAAGTATTCTTCTGAGTGACTTTATTAAGTACTTGATAGTTAACACATAATTATCAGACACTATTAAACTTCTTAGCAAAAAGAACAAAGAATCTCTATAAACTTATGAATAGTTATATAAGTTCTTGTTCTAACATCTTATTAATCTGATGCTTCTGTTTCTCAAGAAGTATCTGTAATAATAAATATGTGTAAATATTTATTGATAGCATGTTCTCAGTATTAATATTAAGCTTAAACAGTCAGTCTGGTGGAAGTCTTGATGATAAGTTCTTTCAGAAAACATTCTTATACTTATCAAGTAACTTTTTTAACTTTAAATTCTTAACAGAAGTATTCTTCTTTTTCTTCTTTTCTTTTTCTCTATCTTTTATCTTTAGAATATAAAGATAATACTCTGTTGACTTCTTTTGCAGAGCACAAGCTAACTAATAATCTGTTATTAAATTCAGCTTGAGATTATCAGTATTGATGTGCTGTTGCATATCACAAGACAATATCATATGTGTTTATTTTTATCTATTAGTGATATTTATGTATGCTAACTTTTAACTTATATCTGGATCTCAAGTTTCTAGCTATAACCTTCTCAAGATTAGTTTATAATCAAAGTTAATGAGAACTCTAGCAGTAATACAGTATTTAAAGATGCCAAGTTTGAGATAGAGATAAGTTCTGTGGTTTGATCACATATATTTCTTGTTTGGTAGTTTGACAGCTTTCTGAAAGAGAATTAACTTAGCTTTTATCTTTTTTACTAGAGCTTTGTTGATAAACTTAGTTAATACTCCAGAATTTAACAAGATCTTTATCTTGACATTTTTGTTAATTCTGGATGCAACAATTTTTGTGTGATAGAGTATTTATTCTGATCCTGCAGTATTAAGATGTTTGACATCAAATAAAATAATGAAAGATTTGATCTTGAGAGCCTCTGCTGGATTCAGTAGATTAAAAAAATCAGAAATCTTGTTAGAAGTAGAAATCTTATATAGAGTATTAGTAAGTGTCTCTGTGTTTACTAACTCTACTTTTTTTTTAATTCAGAGTTAGTATTGACTTTCTTCTTCTTTCTCTTCTTCTTCTTTTTATCAATTCTGTTTGAGCATTTGGCTAACTCATGGTCTTTTATATTATAATTATAACATATATTATTGTAATAACACTAGAGTTATCAGATTCAAGAGTGCTTTCTTGAAGAATTTAAGATCTGACAGAGAGTATTAATCTTCTCTATCTTCTTCTTGTTAGGAATAGAGATTAATATACTGAGATTTATTGTATTAGAATTAGATTTATCAAGATCTCTTTAAGCAGTTCTGCTTTTTGATATTTTCAGAAACTTTAATATCTTTTAGAACTTTCACAATCTTATCTTTTGTTATTGACTTGTAATGTTCTCTCTTCTACTTTATTAGAATGTTATTTTTTAGTTCTTCTAACAGTAACTAAATATAGACAGACTCTGATAGTAAATACTCAAGTTTGATATATGCTTGATTAAGCTTGATAATATATAATTGAATATTTCTGTTTTATTTAATACTTATTAATTGTTTTTATTGAGTATCTTCAGTATTAAGTTCTGAGTATTGGATAATAATTCAGTTTTCAAAATCTTACTATATATCAGACATACAATAATTGTTTGAGTTATAGTCTGCTAGATTTTCTTTAATAGCTCATCTTTTTGCAGCATTATCTGTAAGTCAGATGAATGCGAGAGTAACTTTTTAAGTGTTAATTATAGTTTTTTTAGTAAAGATAAGTTCTCTATTCTAGTATAATCAGCATTGAGAAAGCCACTTGTTAGCTGTATTGTTAAGTATTTTTCTACTGTATTTTTTAAGTTTCTTAAGTTCTAAGACTTTTTAAGTAGAAAGCTTGCTGTTCTTTAGTTTTAACTTCTCTAGTTAAGTACTATATTATGCAAGTGTTGTTGTTTGAAGTTCTGCTAGATAATTCAAGTTCTTACTTATCTTATTTCTCAGATGTTAAATCTCTTCTTTCAAATTATACTCTTGTTTTATATCAGCTCTTGCTTTTCTCTCTTGAAGACTAATATACTAACTTTTAGTGGTTGCAGTATTGATAGCTGTATCAAGCTAGCTAGAGACTATATGATATTAGATTATTAGGAAGCATAACATGCAAAGTGTTTATAGTGACAGCTAATGCTGAGTGGTTCACAGCATTGGATTTGAATGTAGAAGACAAAGTAATATCAGAAGAGTTAAAAATAGCAACTAAGAGATTTTGATTAGAGTTTGTCATGGTAAGGTTTATAAAAGAATAACAACAGATAAGTTTTGCAAAAATATCAAGAATTATAAAGCTATTGTAAACAATAGTATTATTTTCTGATGAACAAATATTTGAAAGAAAGAAAATGAGTATTTATCTTGTAAAGAGATACTCTTGTAGAGTTTGATTGAAAATGCAGATTTTCATAAAGAGTCTTTATTAGATATTTATATATTCTGTATTGAAGAATAACTAAAGTTGATTGCATATCAATCTTCAAATTAAAAAACAAGATCTTAACCACTCTGTTGAAGATATATTGTAAAGATATATGTCTGACAGAGAGATAATCTTTTAACATGCTACCAGATATAATCTGAAAATTTGATTACTTGAGTCCTCTGAACTAAAGAGAACTAAGCTATCTACATATACATGACTGTAAGCTGATATTGAAAGACATCAGAATCTATTGAGATTTGTAGGCCTCAATAAAGTATAACTAAGAAAAGAAATGTACTCTATAATATAATATAGATGTAAGAGAACCACATACTGAACAAGATCTTGAAAAAATATCTCTGCATTTATTGTAGTTATAGACAAGATGATTGAAAGAAGTAGCTTATGTACACAGAATTTACATACAACAGATCAGAATACTCTGTAATATATATATTCTCATTCAAAGTAATGTACAGCTTCAAATCTAAAGAACCAGATAAGATTCAGAAGTTATCTGATGATGATATACAGATAACATCTAGCAGAAAACTGAGAATAATCTCTAGATTAAGAGATAATTTGATAGAATGTTTAATAAAAGCAAAAGGAAATTAGGCATGGTTCTATAACTAAAGATATCAAGATGTATGTATCTGGTAATAAAATAATATTGTCATCAAGAAATTTACAAATAATATACTCTTGTAAAAAGTTAAATAACAAGTAGTATAGATCTTTTTCAGTAATAAAGACTATAAAAAATAATACATATTAACTGAAGCTTTTCTCAAGCTATCAGATCTACAATATTTTTTATGTTTTATTGTTAAAACTGTACTGTATAAGAAAGAGTAAGGCACTAGTGTATTCTTTTACAGTACTGGTTAACAATTATCATAAGTAAGAAGTAAACAAAATCTTGAACAACAAAGTACACTACCACAAGAAATGTTACTTAGTGAAGTGGAAAGAATTCTCTATTAAGAAATTGATATGGGAATCTGAGGAAAATCTCAAAAACACACAAGAGGCCCTTAAGAATTATCTAAAAAAAAGATATAGCTATCAAAAGCAGAAGACAAAAAAATCTATATATAAGAAGAAAGATAAACATGATACAAAACAAATATAAAGACAATACATCTATAAAATCAAGAATTTAACAGTAAGAAAGTGTATCACAAGAGTGCTTGAGACACAGCCATGATGGTGGTAAACCAGCTATAAATATGTAAAACTTAGAAGTTGCAGATATATTTAGTATAATGATAAATACAACTATAATGAAAGAAGCAGTCATAAAAGAAGATATAACAGATAAAGAATAAGAAAAAGAATAAAGTACTTCTATAATACTTTAAAAACCAGAAAAAACAATATCAGTTAGACAGTTAATGAAAGATGTAAGATTAATCTAGACAGAAGTTAGTCTGATAATAAGTAAAGATAATAAAAAATATCTACAATATCAGTTTTCATACTATCTTAAAGAGTTAATCTCACTTGTTAAATAAGTAGTAAGATAATTAAGTAAGACACAGATATTTCTAATCTTATTTTTAACTTAAGATAAGGTAGTATGAACTGAACTTGACAAATAAAGAAGTTCAGACAGATTATTCTTGATAGATCTGGCTTCAGATATAAGATTCACAGTCTTAGTTTATTAAAGTAAACTAGAACAACAATATTTTGAAGTAAATCTATTAAGAACTGAAGTGACTTAATAATAGTAATATTTTACAGCTTCAAAGTCAAGATTACAGAACTTTTATATCAAGACACTCATATATTTTATACTGTATGGATAGTGAGAATCTGCAGCATTAAAGAAGTAATACTTTTCTTGAAAATATAAGAGCTAATGTATAATATTAAAAGCAGATTCAGATATCTATAACTATATTAAACTAATAAGAAAGAACAGATAAAGACATACTTATATTATAATAAGTATAAGTTTAATACTTTAAATAATAAGTATAAGATTCTTTTTCAAAGTTCTATATACAGAGCTCTGCTTTATTCAAACAATCTGTAAACATTGAATATATATATACTAAGCAGAGAAACATCTTCTCTTTAGAATCAGAAACAGAATTCTCTAAAAAGAATATAATAATGAAGAGCAGCTTAGAAGAAATAACAACACTTGTATCAAGATATAATAAAAGAAAAAGAAGAGAAGAATAAAGATAAGAAGATCTTTATTTATATCTGTACTATAATATACTAAAGTTGCTAGTTCTATAACTTGTTAATAAATAATATAGCAACAGGTAACAGATAATATAGCAATCAGACAAGTAAACAAATAAAAAAACAAGTATATAATAAAATACTGAACTTTCATAATAAAATAATTACTATTTTATAATAAAGAATGTCTACTACAATTAGCAGTAATACATATACAAAATATCTATATAGACAAGCAGTAGAAATGCAAAAGCTTGTATATTCAATAATTTATAATACTCTATTAATAACAGAGAAGCTACAATAATAATATATAAAAAACTACTTCAGTGGCTTTATATCTCAGAGTCTAAGATCTCTGGAGGGAGATAGTATTACAAATGTAGATCTAGATCAACCAAGTATCAGACAACATCAGATGTTCAGGGGTACTCACATGACCCCAACTCTGAATATATAAGAATCATATAATTTGCACAAATCATGGAAATCTCAGCATTCAGTCTTCAAGTTAAAGAACCCCTACATTCTACATATGACTTCCTCTTATTAGTTGCAAGCATCAGACCTACTTAGCTCTTTCGTATCCCAAATCCTGGGAAAACTTATGTAACCCACTGCTGGTTCTCCTAACAGTGGTGCCTGGGACTAGTAGCCTGTTTGGTAAAGCCAAGCAAGCCATCTTAAGAAGGTTTTATATCATGTGCAAAAATGTCATGAGTTTACCGTGAAAGATGTTAAAAGGTCAACTCAAGTTTACATAATCAGATAAGCCACAATGTTAGGAGCTCTACTAGGCGCAGTTGGAAATGAACTCCAGTTGCCAGTTAGGTAGCCATACAAACAAAATACTAAGACAGGCTCTTGAAAGAGGGTTCAAGGTAGGTGCTTGCCATATACACACAATAAGCTTCTGTGTCAGATTAATCTTTATCTCGTAACCAAATTCTTCATCTAGAGTTTAGAGCTTGACCTCAGAATAATTCTTTAGCTGAATGATTAGTCTGAGAGCTACAGTTCTCATATTATTCTCTTACAAGTTTCAGGCATACTGGCAGATTGTCAGCTTTCTTGTCTGAAAGATATTTCTCTAGCTTTCATGTTTTTTGTCAGCCATCTAACTGTTCCAGTCTTTCAGAGGTTCAGACTTTGTAGAATTTATTATATAAAAGGTATAAATCTTGTGCGGACAACTTTTCAGATCTCAGATAGAATATTATACATAATCTGAGTTAAATTCTAGTTATTTAATTCAGTATTGAAGTCTTTTTCTGTAGATTCAGCTTACCAGAATCTTATCTACTTCTTATTTATTTTTATTATGAATTACAACAGAATTGACGTTAGGAGCTCAACTAGGCGCAGTTGGAAACGGATCCCTGTTGCCAGCAATTGTGGAGCTGGGCGGCGGACGTATTAGATGACTATGTAGCTCGTATTTAGGCTTCTCTCCTGCAGTCCATATGTAAGCCATTTAACTAGTTAACTACGGAGTACTAACGAAGTCAGTCTTTGTGGGGATCGACACTCCGACACCCCGAAAGATCAACCCCAGCGAGAGAGCATGCACAAAGGCCTGATCAGAAAGAAAACTACCCAAGGTCTCGGGAATGCGAATCGGTCCAGCGAGTGAAGTCTTGCGATCATCGGCCTAACTGCATTATTGAGATCTATATATACAATGCATGCATGTAGCTAAGGCAGTAGAGAAAGATACATGCAACAGCGCCCCCCTCCCAGTAGATATTGAGAGAAACATTGAGTCCGTTACACCACCTCTCCCAAAATGCATATATGGAAGTCTAAAGAAAAAGTCGTAATCATCCAAACCTAGAGAAACGCCGGCCCACGTGTACAAAAGAATCGTTTAAATAGTTAAAGCACAAATCGACTCAAGATAATGAGATTGGTCTTATGCCCAGCGTCATTTATTTCGTAGGAATAATGTCTCTATCGAGTCCCAATGGTCGCAGTCGGAATAACTATGAGTTGGAAAATGGGGGTGTCAGTGCAAACATTCTAAACTCGGCCAATAGGTCACACGAGGGAGGAATAAAGCATACATATAGGTCATGCTGCTTCTTAAACTTGATTGAATGGCTTCTGGATGCCAGCGAAAAAGATACATAACGAAAGCCCAACTGAGGCTTGCAAACGCAGGCCAAGCGTGTGTCTTGATCTCCTCTCGGGCATTCCTAGATATAAAAGATGCTAGGGGGTTCGGTTTTGGGTCTATCGAAAGCCTTGCCATTGCAAGAACTACTCGTGCAAAAACGTATATGACGATCTATACAAAGGTTTTTGTCAATACTCAAGTCCAGTACCTGATCCAAGGATCAGCTATTGTGTTGGAGGGTTATGGTTCAGACCTGCTGGGTAACACTTGATCGCGACCGGCCAAATACGACGTATCCTCCCAATAAGCCTGCGAAGAAGGTATCATACGGTCCTTCTTTTCCAGATCCGCCGGGAGAGAGATATCGCAGCGCTAGCATAGAGGACTTGTATACGATCGCGAACGTTGCTAAGTTGCGTGCATGCTGTTTCGTCGCCTTCAGAACAAGCCGAGTTTTCTCATGTAGACTTCAAATATACGTGAGTTAACAATAGATTGCTTAAGAGAAGTCCAGATATGGTGCGACCAGGTCATACGTACCTCCCAGATCGGAAGAGAAATATCATCCTGATGAAGGCAGCTTAGCGATTGGCTGCAACCAAATTATTCAAAACAATACCATACACCAATGCATGAGGAAAGCGGACTTTGCTTCCATAGACAGCCCCGTTGCGGGCACTTTTAAGAATTGCAAGCAGAGGTGCAAGCTCTGGTTTTAAAGCGATGGTGTTGAGCGCATCCTGGAGGGTGATTAGCCTGGGCATCATATTCACCCTTGAGCTGCATGAAGGAGATGCGCACCCTTAGTGAGTCCATTTTCAGTCTGTATATGAAGGATCGGTGATATGCCGTTCAGCCAACAAATTGAGGGTTGTAGGGCGGATTTGAGCTGCGCCGCATACAAAAATACTTTTTTGGTCGACTTCACGGAGATGCAAAATTAATAACCAAGGTGACTAACAAATGTGAGAAATAATGTTTTTGTTTTCATCATGAAAAGTAACCTGGCATGATGTTCTGTTAAAAGAGATACTGTGGAACCCCGGCTCAATCTCGAATACTCCGTAGATGGATCGTGATAATCGTCCCCCCCTCCAAGTTCCTCGGCATGTGAGAACAGCCAAATGAAAGAGCTTGCCGGATCGCCGACGTCACGGTACCCAAAGAGATGAAGTCACCTGGAAAACCTTCGTGTTAGGTAATCCAACCAGCACCTCGCTCACGTGACCCACATAGATTAGCCGAGATTCCCCTTTAGGTAGCTTAGTGAATAACAAGCATACAAGTCCTCCATCAGGTTATAGCCCTTTGTGCTGAAAAGCAAAGTGTATAAGGTTGATTTACAGCTCAATTGGATATTGAAGCTTATGATCAACATCCTGAATGGTTATCCTTGTGGATAACAAGGTTTTACAAGCACAAGAGAGAGTGTATGTTGAGATAGATACCTCCTATATGTGCAACCCCTGTAGCTTTCTAGCACTGAGCTGGGGAGTGAGTTGAACCCTGTAGCTTTCTGGCATGTGATCAGAGAGTGAGTGAAATGCCTGCTAAATGCACCTAGCAAGCAAATTGAGCATCTGGTAATGCTAAAGTCATGGTGAACTGTATGGATGAACTGGAGCATCAAACTCCTGACTGGAAAGCTCCAACAAATCTTCCTACACCTCAAACTAAGCTTAGGCAGTCAAGTAGGCTCAGAGACAGCCTGCCAAATGATAAGCAGGAGTCTAGAAAGGAGAGTGAACTCCAAATATTGCATAGAATAATGCTGAATCAACAGGAGATGATACAAAGATAACAGAAATTAATACAAAGATAACAGAAGATAGTACAACAGCTGGCATAGCAAGTGAATCTTCTATCAGGTCAAGCAAGCACTGCAAATGCACCTGCAATAATGCAGGAGAATCTAGAGTATGAAGCTCAACAAGAAGAAAAAGAGAATCAAGAAATAGACTTTAATAAGAAACTAGAAGAATATGTTGGCAATTATATAGATATAAATATGTGAATTGGCAGAGCAATCACTCAATTCATGAAGATCACAAAAATGGTGAAGAAGTCTATAACTCTGGCTGGAGCCAGCAACTATCTAGCATGAAGCAAAGCCATTCTAAAAGTAGTCTGTCAAGTAGGTGTTGAGAGAATTATCCTGAAAAGACAAGAGACTTCACTATGGCCAGAGTGCTTGAAGATTTCACAATACTGAAATGTTCAGAATAATTAGCTATATAGTCTAATTAACAGTATAATATCTGCACAAGCCAGAGAATACTTTGAGAAATTGAATAGTCTTAGTGCTTACAAACTCTGGAAAGCTGTAAGAACAGTCTTTCAAGAGAGATCTGAGATACAGCAGAAAAGCCTACTTATAAAGTTAGTAAGAATGACACCACAATTCACTAGCTCAGAAAGAAATTATATAGAGAGATTTCTAGTAATCTGTAAGGAATTTGAGAGATTAGAGTTCAAACAACTGGACCACACCCTATATGATATCTTGAAGATGAACATTATGTTCTGATGGAGAGAGTTCATACAGAACTGATTTGATATGGCATGCCAAAGCAGAATAAATCTATCAGAGAAGAATCTGAAAGATTTACTGAAGAATATCCTTCACTGAATCTCCAAGAAAGACCAGAAGAAAGACAGATCTACAAAGTTAAATACAAATGCAACAAGCTCAGATCCCCAAAAGTCTTACAAAAATACAAACTCTGAATCCAATTTAGAGAAGAGCTCACTGCAGAACTGGAACTGCTATATTTGTGGCAAACCTGGCTATTTGGCTAAATTTTGCAAATCTAACAAGAATTTGAAGCCTAATGAGTCTAAGAAACACTCTAAAGACAAAGACAAGAAAACAACTATAGTTGCAACAGACAAGATCCATTTGATTCATGAAGCAGTCTTTTCTATAAGAGAAGTGCATGAATCCACAGACAGATGGATTCTTGACTCTGAAGCCAGATTCCACATGATCTCATGTACAGATCTAGTTCAAATAGATTTAAAGAGCCATGCAACACAACTGCTTATAGTGAATGGTTTGAAATCAGTTACCAGAGAATTTAGCATGGCCAGTATCTAAACTGACAATGGAGAATTGAGTATTGGGGGGGTTAGAATCATGCCTGACCTCCAGATTAACCTTATAAGCTTTGAGAAGCTTATATGAGATGGCTTTACAGTAGAACAGCTTTATGTTGATGAAGAACATGTCTTTCTACTAGAATTGACAGATAAAATACAGAGCTTCAAAGCTGTGCTTAACAAGAATGATATTCTAGTCCTACAAACATCTAGAATATGCAATTTACTGGCATATGTGTTTCCAGTATCTATGAAACTTCTAGAGCCCTGCTATGTAACAGCAACTCTAGAGAATAAAGATGACATGCTTTTGGCACCAAATCACCTGGCAAAGGAGCCAGAAATTAAGGAGAATATGATGGCCAATTGGCACAAATGCTGGAGGCATCTCAACACCCATGATATAGCTATTCTAGCTAGAGATTCAAGAATGGCAATGTGAATAAAGAGAGTAAAGAAGCTAGAGTTCTGTAAAATCTGTGCTAAAGCTAAGCAAGCTTGCAATCTATTTGAACCTAGAATACACTCTACAAAGTCTGAAGCTAAAATTTTTATTAATATTGCAGGTGGTAGTCATATCCTATCTACAAACTCTGATTCTCCAAGCTATGGTAAAGTGAAGTATTTCCTACTTATAACAGATGATACCACATGATACAGGTGAATCTATCTTCTGAAGAAGCAGGTAGAAGCTCCAGAAACCCTAAAGAACTGGATTAACATGATTAAAGCATTCACTAAATGAAAGATTAGCACTATACTATCTGATGGAGCTTCTGAATTAATGAGCCAATAACTGGCTGAATTCTACAGAAGCAAGAGTATACAATAGAAGATTATATGTTCATATACATCTCAACAAGATGAAATAAGTGAATGAGAAATACAACTTCTTTGCAAGCAAACAAGAAGTGTACTTATAGACTCAGGACTATCTAATAAGTTATGGGTGAAGCTCTTACCACAGTCTCCATAATAGTGAATCTATTACCTACCTCAGTATCTCTATATGGATGCAAGAACATGAAGCCATTGACACTCTTTAAAGTCTGGATGAGTCACCAACCCCATTGCAGATGGGTTCATAAATGGGGATGTAATATCTATATGAAGATTTTGAACAAATCCTCAAAGCTCCAATCTAGGTTCAAGAAGATCAAATTTGTAGAATATTATGGCATGCACATCTACAGGCTTTAGGACCTAGAAACAAACAGTATAATGATCTTGCAAGATGTTATATTTGATGAGAAATTGGATCAAATTCCTATGAATTTGCTAATCAAAGCCAAATATGTTGAACTTCCAGAGAAGTATAATTATATAGATTCATTGAATGGCTGGCAACACAAGCTACTAGCTTATCTTGCAAAGAAGAAGCCAGAAATCATGAAGAAGCTTGTAAATAATGAATTAGAGGCTTTAGAGCCCACATACCTGGGTGAAGAGCAAGAAATTCTCTTGAATACTATAGAGGAAGAAGAGACAAATGAAGCTGAGCTTCCAGTGCTCAGTATACATACAGATATACCAAAATCCATTGCTGAAGCCAAATGCTCTGAAGAATGGCTTTATTGAAAGAAGACTCTAGATGTTGAAGTCTCTAAATTACAAGAGAAAGACACCTGGATTCTAGTTAAGAAGAAACCCCAAATGCAGATCCTCTCTGGCAAATGAGTATTTGATAGAAAGCTTAACAATACAGGTGGCACAGTACAATTCAAAGCCTGTTGAGTTGTATATGAATTTGAACAGCAAGAAGGCATTCACTACAAGAAGACCTATGCAGCAGTTGTTAGTGAACCTACAATAAGAGCCTTCTTTGCTATCTCAACAGCCAAGAACTGAAAGATCAGAGTCTTTGGCTTCATGACAGCCTTCCTAAATGGAACTCTTCCAGAGGATGAATGTGTATATGTCCAACTACCCACTGGATTCAAGCACAGGCAGGGTAACCTAGTAGAGCTCTTATGCCAGGGACTCTACAGGTTGAAACAAGCTGCTAGGCTTTGGTATCAAGCAGCTACTGACTATCTGAAATCTCTAGAATTCCAGATCTCTCCATATGATGCAGGGTTACTCTACCACAAGAGGAAGTGAATCTACCTAACCCTACATGTTGATGACTGCTGTATAATGGGACCCAACAAAGTCAAGATAGAATGGCTCATTGAGAAGCTTCAGGAATGCTTTGAGATCAAGGAGATTATGGAACAAGGCTGTTATCTAGGCATGCAGGTTCAAAAGCAGCTGAATGGAGACCTTTTTGTGAACCAGAAACAGTATATTAAGAATCTACTGACTGAATATGGAATGGAAGACTGCAAACCTTCTAAAACACTAATGAAGAAAGGAATAAGCATCAAATTTGTGCCAGATCAGACCCTCAAAGATGAAGTTGACAAGCAGGCTACACCTATGAATTACAGGAAAGGCCTGGGCTCTCTACAGTTCCTAGTTATGTGTACAAGGCTGGATATTGCATTTGCAGTCAATTATCTGGCAAGATTCAACAGCAGGCCCAATAGGGAAAGCTGGGCAGTGTTCAAGCAGATCCTATGCTACCTCAAGGGCACAAAATTGAAAGGAATAGTCTTTGAAAGGGATATGGATTCTGAAGGCTTGAAACCGGCAGCCAGTTCAGATTCTGACTGGGCTGGAGCCGACCCTGCGTACAAATCCACCAGCGGCTACATTATTACCATGAACGGAGCTCCAATATCGTGGAGATCACAGCGCCAGACGTCCGTCTCGAAATCAACGACCTGTTGATAGACGCCGGGGTGATTAGCGAAGGCTCAGCAAAGCTAAGGAGCTCAAAATTAAGTGTTGACAACAAGGGAGCGGTTGACTTAGCCAAAGCTGAAGCTATAACGCGAAGAGCACGCCATATTGAGATTCGGCACCATATGCTAAGAGACTGGGTTCAAAAGGATGAAATCTCAATTGAGCACATTGGAACCGACGCGAATAAAGCTGACGGGCTCACGAAGGCTCTTGCAATGGATCCCTATGCTCAATTTGTGAGCGCGATAGGGGTGACAAGTTGATACAGGAAAATATGGAGGTTTATCAGTGAAGCCAGCAAAAATATGGTATTGTGGTGAAATGGAGCTAAGCCTAAAGAAGGAATAAATCTGGATTCTGTAATTAATTTTTATCGCGGATTTGAGAGATTTGGAAGCTTTGGATCTTTGTGGCTCTCGCTCACGTGACCCACATAGATTAGCCGAGATTCCCCTTTAGGTAGCTTAGTGAATAACAAGCATACAAGTCCTCCATCACTTCGTTTTGTTCACGGAGTAACTGGTTATTCCGTGCTCCAAAGGTTCTTTCCAAGGAAGTTGCGGGCAGCTGGTGCAGGCGGCCTGCCTAGCTGCTTGCGCGTTAAGCGCTCTTGCCGCAAGCGCGTGTCGGGCTTGTCGAGGTCCCGCGCTACTCCAGCAGATACAAACATAATCACTGCCGTTTTCAACTCTTTAAAACCTGCCGGTTTGCCAAATCGGTTGTCCTTTAATTCAGTAAGTAGAAGGCATCACCAACTTGCAGCAGCTAAGTCGCCCTTAAACCCCGGTGCATCAAGGAACTGATATTTTCAAGCCGGTAAGCTATACAAAGTATGAAGTACATTCATCATGTAACTGCACCCCCAAATCCGACACCGTATATTGGCACATTATTTCATAATCCTCTTGAGTAACCAACAAGATCATATTCTGTAAAGTGCGTGAAATTTCTCTCACTTTCCAACATTTAAGATGTTCCCACTAGAAAAAGGGTGGCAAAGGCCAAAACAAGAAAAAAAGGGGGACTTTTGATGATAAAGAGACCTAATCCCACCAGTCATTTCAGATAACGCCGGGCTCAACGGGATACTAGCAAGCATAAGCAAATCGTACTTAATCGATCCGAGGCTTCTTAGAAGATCCTTCCTCAGACACTTGATCAATATCCATCATATCTCCATTAGCATCTTGGTCTTCACCTTCTATTCCGTTTCTTCGTTTGAGTCCTTTCATTTTCCTTGTCTGGAGCGCACTTAGATCCTGTCGACCCAGGTGTACTCGTCCGATCTTATCGCCGATAGAATCCATGCTGATATTTTTCTTTGTTCGTTCAAGGTCTTGTGGCCTCTTTCCTTGTTTCATGGCTTCTTTCATTGCCCCTGGATCCGCTTCTCGTATACGACCCAACTTGAAATCGAATTTGGGGCCAATTTCCTCCAATTCAACTCGGGGAAGCTTCTGGCCACTCTTTTTCGTGCAGATTCGATACCATCTTAAATGAATAACTGGGCTTGTCCCTTCAGTTGGCTCATCCGCTGCAACCATAAGCAAATACTGTAGTCCTTCAACATCAATTTTGGATGTTTCTTCGACCTTGAAAATATCCAACAGCATACTCTTCAGCATACCAAACACAGGAACCGTAGAATCCGCCCACACACTCCCTGCAAACAGAATCATGGGTTTCATCCCAAGGCCAACATTTAATTTCGCATGAAATCCACTTCCTCGCACGGCTGCATCCTGCTCCATCTGTTCTTGTGTCCCAAGCAACAGTAGTTCACACATTTCTAGAACCTTCGCATCGAATATGCGAACCAATGTGACGCAATTCGGTCGCTTTTTGTTGCTGCTGCCCCAAATCACAATACCGCACTCGTTTTTGGTTGCTAGGAACTCCAGGCTCGCTGCATTTTCAAAAGGATGAATGTTTGCATTCTTTTTGTGAAAGAGGATTGAATGAGGCTGTGTAAGGGAGTGGAAGACTTTGAGTGCTGTACGGAGAGGGAATGGGCATTTTGGCCCATGGAGGAGGAGAATACGCTTTGGCTGTTCGATAAGTTGTGGTTCTCGCGACTTGAGAATCCTCGCAGTGCGCGGATTCCGTGCTTTGCTAGATATTGCGAGGAAAGATCAGCATTTTATTTTGCAAACATGTCTGTAATTGACTCTTAGAAGAGAAACACATACACTTCTCTCAGCATCATGGTGTCTAGTTGTGTTTATCCAACCCCAGTATAGTCTTTAAAAACTTGCGACCTCGACCTCGAAATAATTTAGAGTTATCAAACATTTTAAACAGTGCAAACAATGCAAACATTAGGTAGTTAACTAACTGGGTGTTAAAATCCCGCTCCGTCTTCTGTACTCCGTACAGAGTGCTCTGTTGCAAAGTATACCTATGTGCCGAATGCAGGCATCTGGGGGTCAGACCACCCTCAAGAAAGTGCTCACTCTTAGTTCACTGGCATAGCAATTGAGCGCAACTTAGTTACTCGCAAGCTGGTTGGATACTTACATATGTAGTTAAGTGTAGAGAAAATATGTATTGGTATATGTCCACTTAGGTGAATGTCTTTCAGGAAGAAAACAGGCCTGGCCTTCCTCTTGCTTTTCTGTACATTTCTATTTGATATATTCCAGATGTACTCCATACAGAGCACAGAGAACGCTGTATGCACTGTTGAAATCATTTCCTTGGTCTGAGAGATCTTCCAGTTGTTGCCGCACCTTTGTGGCATATTTCCACCCTTGAGACATCCCCTGTTTGACAAATACCTTATCCCACACAAATCCATTGAACAACACTGTGCTGCAAAAAACATGTGAACTCATTTTGCAACTCTCAGTGTATGAGCTTCGAGAAAGGACTTTCCATGATTTTAGTCAAAGCAAACCCAATTGCCCATTAGCTGCTGGGACTTGTGAGAATTTACTAATCCCACCATGTGTGATCCAGTCTTTTTGATACAATTATGGAAATACCAAGAGAATATCAACATCAAAAGCTGCTTTAACCATTGTACCCCTCAATTTTACTGCTGTTTTGAATGTTCCTTTTCACAATCTTCACTAGGTTTCTCTAATTCATGCCAGATATCCAGTGACCTTTCCTGACGTATATCCAACGGATCGCACCTGTTGGCCACATGGCCCTACATGTGAGTATCCTCTAAAATTGCTCGGATTGTATGCAATATTCGACGGAAGCAGACTTGGAAGACAGTTGATGTCTGTTGCTCCTTGAGTGGAGACTGTCAGCACAGAAATGTTACTTCTTCACTTTACAGTGATTTGGATCGAGCTTTTTTTCGTAGGTTTTGAACCCATCCTGTGGTTGGAGTTTTGCTAACCTTTACCCCGTAGGGAGTGAAGAAAGGAGAGTGCAAAGCAATCGGGGAGTACCCTAGAAGAGGGATATTCGGGAAGGTGCGGAACTCGCCTGATGATTGCGGTTCGACGATTGACCTTTCAGACATTTCTAACGTCCAATTAGCCATTCGGAGAGATAAGGGAAAGCCCTTTGAATAGAAGGACGTCAGTGGTAAGGGAAAATATCGCTTCGCAATTGGGTATTCTCGCGTTCTTTTGGCTGACTAGTCCAGTCGTACTCTGTTCCGGAGGGGACCTCATTTACCTCTCATAGCGGTGGCAATGGCAATAATGGCGTTACCGTTATTGTCTCCTTGGACGGACATCCAGTAATTGGGGGCAGGCCCCCAACGATCAACCAAGGCAGCGGTGGTATCGGGGGTCAACATAGCCCCGAAGAAGAGCAGAGACCCGGGGGAGAAACAGGGTTGGAAGGACAGCAGGGTGTTGACGGCCAGCAAGGCACTGAGGGCGACAATGCTGGCGATGCCCCGTGCCCCTGTACTTGTTCATGCCCCTCTGATGCATTCAGTCTACCACAAGGACCAATAAATAGCGGCGGAATTGGAGAGGTGTCGATACCAGAGTCTGCAATCATAGCTACCTCTTTTGTGGATGATGGCACTGAAGTAGCTACCAGTGCAACAAGCGCTCCGTTTGAAATTCCCTCCAGTCCGATTTTGCAGATGCCTCCGGCGGACACCGACCTGAATATACCGGTGAGCACAACTCCACCACCCTTTGGCGTCCCCACGGATGCTCCCGTACCCTCGGAGACGTCAGAATTTGTCAGTGAACCGTCGTCACCGGTAGATTCAGCAAATCCAATTTCAGCTACTCCCATATCTAGTATGGAAACTTTGCCCTCCTCTCCTGATCCGATGACATCATCACAGGTGCTCCCTTCCACACCGACCGAGGGAGATATCACTGTGACCAGTGCACCAGCATTGCCATTGTCGGGACAGGGAATTGATGCCAGCTCATTGGAACTTCATAGCACATTGGTTTTTGGTCTGGGAGGATGATTCCAGAATTGTTTACATTGTAAAGATTGAAATTTGCATCTTTTGTTCACTGCGGGACCCTCAAATTCCTACCAATGCTCGCCCAGTTACTTTATTTCACTAAAGGCTGAGTGCATGTATGTACGTACCGTAGCCCTGCTTTCCATTCGATTCAGGGATAATATGTTTATAACTCAAGGTTGGGCTATTGAGGGACTTGCTAGCTTATCGTTGTCGCAGTTTTCAAGTCTGACCTTTTTGGACATTCGTTTCAGCTCGCGTTTAGACACTCGTGGTTCCGATGTCGCCATTATCCCGTCTTCCGATGCCTTGCGCTTCACTCCATTCCCGGATTGTGGTGTTCCGGCGGAAGTACCCCTTTTAGCCTGCAGGGCTGTTTCTCCAGAAGGGCTCAATTTATTCCCTCCAATTACCACGTCCACAGTTCCCCTCCAACTGGACCTCTTCATTCGTGCTAGCGCAACAACCTTTCTTGCCTCATCGCACAACGCATCTTTCGCATTTTCCCGCGTCATTCCCCAAAGGCATGCCAAATTTATCACATCGAATGGCGCTCTTACACCCAATGCTTGCTTTGCTTCGCTTGAAAGGATGATGCCCCGGCCCCGGGTTGCACGCACCAAGGAAATTGCGTTGCTAATTAAATTCCTCCGAGCTTCTGGTCCACTTCCCGTAAGTCCAGGGCTATAGCAAATTTCAAAACGCACTCCCCGAGCGACAGCTGAAGAAAGGGTTTTAAATTTAAAGTGAAAAGGCAAGCGAACAGCCAGATCCAGCGATATGATGTCGCAATCAAGATTGTTACATGCTTGCATTAAAGATTTTTCATTCGTTGGTCGTATGGCAAGGAGGGAATATGATTGCGCTAGCGTAGTAAGGCGTGGGTTTTGCGAAGGTTCGGAGACTGTGAGATTGAGTCGGGTGAGAAGGGTCATAGATTTCGGTATATTTGTGGGCATAACTGGCGGAGTTTGATTTGGAGGGAATTTCGTCGAGAGGGACTGTGATAAAGCAACCGTTGTGTAGCCCACTAAGCCGATAAGTGAATTAGAATTTGGGGCAGTATACTAATGGAAAATTTAGTACAAAAAGGGGTGCAAGCTCACATTCAGCCAGAAAGTGGAGAGTATGGACGACATTTGCATCGCTCGAGGTGTACGGAACATTCAGATCATAGAACGTCATGGTGCCATAGAGACTCAAGATCGGAATTGAACCAACAATTCCCTCTTCAGGACATTGCGTTGGATGTACTCCGTAATAATAGGCTGGTTCGACGGAATGGTAATCATGTATATGGGTACTCCGCAGCTGATGAAGCAACACGTACAACTCTGTTGGCATGTTACCTCGAAAATCTCTGGACTCTTGGCGGGTTGGCGCGATAAGATAAGGCTCCCTACTAGCTAGCTAGCTAGTTAGCTGACTAGGTGCGGGCAACCCGCGCTGAAGGTCGATGATCATGTGACCAGTTAGAATGCAAGGCTCAACTGGGGGTTTTGTCCTCCGTACTCCCTAAAAACTATGGAGTACGGAGCAATGAGTAATCCTTCAATTCTCTGTAACCGACCAAGTGGCAGAGCTTGGTAGTGAACGACTTCAGGATTAACGCCCAAAGAGTACGGAGTACGGAGTACTCTGTACGTAGTAAATACGGAGTAGGGCTTAGAGCCCGCCCCTACCCTCTGATTATATAATCTGTGGCACCCGCTCCTGCTGTGTCGCTTGCGGCTTGGTCGAGTGACTTTGGCTTGGGAGGAATTCAATCTTCGCCATATTGATTACGGACTGCTTCTGAGGCCAAAAGCCTCGTGGAGCTCCATCACCTATCTGGGCATTCCATGACCTAGTTAATCCTTCCCTTTACTCCCCTTGATCTTCAATATCTTGTGACTCCTTTCCTCCTCCTTCCTTAATATCCCACCAAATTCTACCTGAGTCCGTACCGTCCTTCTGACGTTCAGTGCGAACTCAAGAGGTCGTCATGGCGCGTGTATATGCGGATGTGAATCAACACATGCCCAAGTCATATTGGGATTACGATAGTGTCAATATATCCTGGGGAGTGTTGGAGAATTATGAAGTTGTTCGCAAAATTGGTATCACCCCGCAATCATGACATGCCACCTTTTGCTTCATTGTACCTTAACCCCTCTTTTCGCATGGGCTGACCGGAAACATCTACCAGGGCGCGGGAAGTACTCAGAAGTGTTCGAGGGAATAAACGTCGTAAACTACCAAAAATGCGTCATTAAGGTGCTAAAGCCAGTCAAAAAGAAGAAGATCAAGCGGGAGATCAAAATCCTGCAGAATCTAGCTGGAGGCCCCAACGTTGTCGCTTTATTGGATGTTGTCCGCGATAGCCAAAGCAAAACCCCTAGCTTGGTTTTCGAGTATGTCAATAATACCGACTTTCGAACGCTATATCCTCGTTTCGTCGATTATGACGTGCGGTATTACATCTTCGAATTGTTGAAAGCTTTGGATTTTTGCCATAGCAAAGGCATCATGCACCGAGATGTTAAGCCGCACAACGTTATGATAGATCATGAGCGGAGAAAGGTGAGTTCCAAAACTTCTCACAAGATATTTAGCATGATAGTATTAACATGCTAAATGGTACAGCTTCGGTTGATCGACTGGGGCCTTGCTGAGTTCTACCATCAAGGTACTGAGTACAACGTTCGCGTAGCGTCCAGGTACTTCAAGGGTCCAGAGCTGCTAGTTGACTTCCAGGAATATGACTATTCCCTTGATATGTGGTCACTTGGTGCCATGTTCGCATCAATGATTTTCAGGAAAGAGCCCTTTTTCCATGGGAGTAGCAATGCAGACCAGCTTGTAAAGATCGCCAAAGTCCTGGGAACTGATGGGCTTTTTGAATACTTGGACAAATACGACATAGAATTGGATCCTCAGTACGATGAAATCCTTTCACGCTACCCGAGAAAGCCTTGGCAATCCTTTGTGAATCAAGAAAACCAAAGATTCGTCAGTAATGAAGCTATCGATTTCCTCGACAAATTATTAAGATATGATCATGCGGTTAGCCTCCCCCTTCATCTTTCATTCCTAGTATTTCACCAGCTTACACTCCCCCCAGGACCGGCTTACAGCCCAAGAGGCTATGTCTCACCCCTACTTTGCGCCTGTGCGTGCAGCTGCGGCCCAACTCACCCAGAATTCAAGCACTCCATTGCATTCTTGAATTCAGTTACTACCCTTTCCTCTCATTAAGTTCTGAGTGGTCCGTCCATTCAAACCTTGCAGTGGGGCTGCTCTCTTAGCAATGGATTTGACACATTCCCCCATTTTGGAATTGGAATCACTGTTCAGCTTGGTTCACTGTCATCAGAGATGATGTCCGAGCGCTCTTCGGTTGTTTGTGGATACTGCCAATAGGTCCATGCCTAGATGCATACAAAGCTCCGCAACATAGTAGGTATTTAAATAATTGACAGTGTCAGAAAGAGCCTTTGCGGCCTGGCGTACTTGCCATGCGCTACAGCTTTATTAAAGCAATTGTCACCTTGAGTGTTCTTTAGCCCTTCCTTGTCGAGCTGTAATAGATTTATATTAAGATAAAACAGCTTGCTTATTGCATGAGCCCGAATGATAGCTGTCCATAGTCTCCAGCACCATCCATATTATAGGCATTGTACGCATTCCCACAATTTCCACTCTTTTATGAACAGACAGGGCCAGATATTTTTTTTTAACAAACCTGATTCCTCCAACAGGCTGTTGAGGGATGGCACGTGACGTGACTCACTGATTTGCGCTACTTTTCCAGGATCAAGCCCCCACTTAATACTACTTTAGCCTTCAGAAGTTCCCGTGTCGAGCTGAACAAATTGTGAGTGTAAGTCTATCCAAACTCTCCCGACCTCACTGATTATTTCCCTATCAGGACTTTTATGTGCGAACCCTATCCTTTGTTTCTGTTTGAGTAAAATCGGGTCAAGATACTGATCAGACGACAATTTACGCGCGCAGCGCGTTGGAGATTTGCTCCACAGCTTCGATTTATCACCATGGCTTCTGTTCCACCCCCCCAGGCGTCAGGTTAGTGTTAGAATGTGATATATAGCCTTCTAAAAGTCTTTGAGAAGGGCTAATTTTGGAACCTTAGCTTCAAGCGCAAATATTCCCGCGAACTGCGAGGGAAAAAGCGACAACCCGGATTGCGCTGACAATGGCGCAGAATCGCAGCCTAAGCCCAAGACAG
This sequence comes from Coccidioides immitis RS, assembly GCF_000149335.2. Classification (NCBI taxonomy): domain Eukaryota; kingdom Fungi; phylum Ascomycota; class Eurotiomycetes; order Onygenales; family Onygenaceae; genus Coccidioides; species Coccidioides immitis. The sequence goes on along the minus strand of NW_004504310.1, from coordinate 2,587,390 downwards.
AGAAAGAGCGTACGTTGTGCGGCAACCATTCATGGGGATTTTTGTGCCTGCTTGCAAGCCCGGCCGTGACTCCATTGTACTGAACTTTCCATCGAATGACCTGTCTAATCGTTTCTGGTTTAGTCGAGAGAGAGCGCAAGAAGGCAGAGAAATTGAAGAAATTTGCGGAGAAGAACGCAAAAAAAGCTGGGACGTCTAAACCTGTCGAGAAAAAGACAAAGGTTGAGAAGGAGAAAACAGCCGATGCATACGACCCTCTGAAAATCGAGTCCGGAAGATATGAATGGTGGGAGAAAAATGGGCTTTTCAAGCCTGAATTTGGCCCAGATGGGAAAGTTAAACCACAAGGGTCATTCGTGATGACCTTCCCCCCGCCTAATGTTACAGGAGCACTGCATATGGGCCATGCATTAACCAACTCACTTCAAGATACCATGATTCGGTGGCAACGTATGAAAGGGAAAACTGTTCTATGGCTTCCAGGGTATGACCATGCCGGAATTTCCACACAAAGTGTTGTGGAGAAGATCCTATGGAAGAACGAGAGGAAGACCCGCCATGATGTTGGGAGGTCTGTTTTGACAAATATGATCTGGGACTGGACACACAAGTATCATAAGAGCATCACGACTTCCATGAAAAATATGGGAGGCTCATTTGATTGGACAAAAGAAGCATTTACAATGGATAAAAATCTCACTGCTGCAGTAATGGAGACCTTTGTGAAGCTTCATGAAGAGGGCACCATCTATCGGGCCAACAGGCTTGTAAACTGGTGTGTTGCTCTTAATACTTCTCTTTCTAACCTTGAGGTCGAGAACAAGGAACTGGAAGGGAGAACGCTGCTTGATGTTCCTGGTTATGACAAAAAGATCGAGTTTGGCGTGTTGACTCATTTCCTCTATGAGATTGACGGCACCGATGAGAAGATCCAGGTTGCGACGACCAGACCAGAGACAATGCTTGGTGATACAGGTATTGCTGTTCATCCGGATGACAAACGCTATCAGAAATATATTGGCAAGTATGCCAAACACCCATTCGTGGATCGCTTGCTCCCAATTGTTCCAGATGATAAAGTTGATCCGGAATTTGGTACTGGAGCTGTTAAAATCACACCTGCTCATGACTTTAACGACTTTACCCGAGGCACAGAACACAACTTAGAATTTATCTCAATTATGAGTGATGATGGAACCTTCAACGCCAATGCCGGTCCATTCGCGGGTGTCAGGCGTTTTGATGCGCGCTATAAGGTCATCGAGGCTCTGAAGGAGAAAGGGTTATATGTCAAATGGGAAAATAACCCTATGAAAGTTCCTGTTTGTGCCAAATCAAATGATGTAATTGAGCCGATCTTGAAACCACAGTGGTGGATGAAGATGAAAGAACTCTGTGAACCCGCCATCAAAGCTGTGGAAAATGGGGACATTGTTATTCGTCCCGAAAGCGCAGAAAAGAGTTATTTCCGGTGGATGAATAACATCACAGATTGGTGTCTCTCGCGGCAGCTATGGTGGGGTCATCAAGCTCCAGCTTATTTCATCCAGTTTGAGGGCGAGAAAGGCGACAATAGTGACGGAAATCTGTGGGTGACTGGTCGGACAGAAGAAGAAGCGACTGAAAAGGCAAGGGCGAAGTTTCCTGGAAAGAAATTTACCCTTATGCGTGATCCTGATGTTTTGGACACCTGGTTCTCTTCGGGCCTATGGCCGTTTTCTACCCTTGGCTGGCCTAAGAAGACTCATGACTTTGAAAACCTCTACCCGACTTCTGTCTTGGAAACTGGGTGGGATATTTTGTTTTTCTGGGTTGCTCGCATGATCATGCTCGGCATAAAGATGACTGGCCAAGTCCCATTTCGCGAGGTATATTGCCATTCATTGATTAGAGACTCTGAGGGAAGAAAAATGTCAAAGTCGTTGGGTAATGTGGTTGATCCTCTTGATGTTATGCGGGGTATTTCTCTGGACGCTTTGCATCAGAAATTGCTGGAGGGAAATCTTGCACAGAAAGAAGTTGCGACCGCGACGAAGTACCAGAAGAAAGCATTTCCAAAAGGAATTCCAGAGTGTGGTGCGGATGCGTTACGATTCTCTTTGGTGTCCTATACCACTGGTGGTAGGTAATGTTTCTAAACCGGGAGGAGACCATCGTTCTAATCTTTATCTTTAGGAGGTGATATCAATTTTGATATTCAGGTGATCCACGGTTATAGAAGATTCTGCAACAAAATTTACCAGGCTACCAGATATGTGCTCGGTAAACTGGGAAGTGATTTCCAGCCCCTGGCCTCTGCTTCAAAAACTGGTGCTGAATCCCTTGCTGAACGGTGGATTCTTCACAAATTCAGTACTGCAGCCAGAATTGCGAACGAGAAGCTAGATCAACGTGAGTTCTCAGATGCTGCATCCGTTCTATATCAATACTGGTACAGTCAGCTCTGTGACGTCTTTATCGAAAACTCAAAATCTCTTCTTCAGCAAGACGCTCCCACCGACATTCAACAGTCTGCAAAACAAACGCTCTACACCGCTTTAGAAGGCGCACTTACCCTAATTCATCCAATTATGCCGTTCATTTCTGAGGAATTGTGGCAACGACTGCCTCGCCGTCCTGATGACAAAACCATTTCTATCATGAAGGCAGCTTACCCGGAGTACAATTCCAGCTTTGATGACCCTAACGCAGAAGCTGCGTATGATTTAGTTCTTGCTACTTCAAAAGCTATCCGCAGCATTTTATCTGAATACGAAATCAAAACAAAAGGCGACATTAAGATTCAAACTTATAATGCGTCAAGCCACAAGACCATCAGAGATGAGGTTTCGAGTATCAAATCTTTAAGCGGAAAATACATTGGAGAAATTAGCGTTTTGGGCCCTGACAATACTATTCCGCCCCCTGGGTGTGTTGTTTCTACTGTTGGAGCTAATGCGGCTGTGTACCTGGAAGTGTCGGATGAGGTGCGACTGGAGCAAGAAGAGAAAGCGAAAGCCAATTTAGCAAAGGCCCTCGAAACCATCAACAAACAAATTGCCATCATGGAATCTCCTGCCTGGCAAGAGAAGGCCAAACCCCAGGCGAGAGAAATGGAAGAGAAAAAACTCAGGGACGCTCAGAGCGAGGCAGCACGGCTTGAGGAGCAGATCAAAGATTTGGAGAAGCTCAAGATTTAAAGATATGAGTTAGAATGTTAAAAGAGGCCTATCGGGCACGAAGTACATAGATTTGCCAAAGACGAGACTACGTATATTCATATTCATCCTAGAGGAATCCTCCTACGCAACTGTCTTGTTCTTGGCTTGATGAACTAGTTAAGGACTGAGCGGATAACATAATTAATCCATTCAGTGAGCAGACCAGCCCAGCTGTTATTATGATTTTTGATTATGAGGATAGATTATATGCATCTTTTTATGGTCATAGATGAGGTTTGAGCTTGATTGCTAATAATTTTCACATACAAATATGTAGTAAGGTTAGCTATATTACTGAAAATATCTTGTAACTTGTGTAATCTCTACAATGAGATATGTTGGAAGATTAAAGTTAAATATAAGAGCACATGAGAGGATAACTTACAAATACAGAGTACTCCATACTCTGTCCATTACTCCATAAATATTAACTGGTCTTTGGACCTTTGTGGTCTGATTGGTCTGCTTCGGTGATGACTTAGTTACATTACCTAATTACATGAACCCATACCAGAAAAATGAGCTTTTCAGGCAACCATCAGAAAATGTTTATCTGATGTGACCTATTGAACCACAGGTTGGAAGCTTGAAATCATAGATCAACTGTATATTTACAATGCATGTATAAAGGGTCCAAAACATATAGAATTCAGAATGTATGATGCACTAATTGAGGGTTTTGAACCTGATTTGGAAGCTTTTTAATTACTAGAAATTAACTACTAAGTGTTTACAAAACCCAACCTAAATTGTAATGAATTTTTTTTTTTTTTTTTTTTTTTTTTAATTTTCAGGAGCTTCACCAGTTAGAGTCTCTAGTTTAGGGACAGAGTATAAAACTAGCACAGAAGAATCATCAGGGCAAGTTTATTTGAGCTGCTTGATTATACTTTCAAGTAAATTAATGTCTTCAGTTAGAGACAGACCCAATACAGATATATTCAGCTGCAACTGAATGAAGAGAGAAGATATAATTAAGTAGAAGAAAAGAAAAAAGAAGTAAATACAGCAGAGAGCAGAATAATAGCAAATCAGTTTATCTTAATTACTAATTTACAGATAGTTTCTTCTGTCTTTTGCTTTTTCTATCATTAAATATTAAAGTTAGTTTAATTCATCTAATATTATATCAAGTATAGTGATTACAGAAGATAAATAATTGAACTTTAAGTCTTGACAGATATTGGCTAAGATTCTTTCAATATTCTATATATATAATTATATTAGTATAAGTTAAATGTATGATCTTTCAATCAGTTTAACCTATCTTAACTAAGTGAAATATATGCTTCACAAGCTCTTTTTATTTAGCTTGAATAGATACAAGCTTTTTTAATACTGCTAAAGTAGCAGCACCAACTTCAGTATTAAAGAAGAAGAGAGAGAGAGATTTATTAGTTTGAACTAATAAAAGTGTTATTTTAGTAAGTAATTTACTAAAATCAGCAGTCTGTTCTATCATACTGGCTTTTAATTTTTCTTAAAGTATCATATTCTTAAGCCTGAGAAAATTATTATAATTAGACAGTAATACTGCTACTTTCTTCTGTAGCTCTAAAGAGACAGAAGTACAGACTTTTTTATTTTCTGTATAATTAATGCAGGTCTTTATAGTTTTTTGCTTGCAGAAACAAGACTTTTTAATATATATTGTATATACAAATGTTAAACAGCAGTTATAGAGTATATTACTTATTATAGCAGACTCTTCTTTAATAACTGAGAACTTTTGCTCTAGCTTTTTCTTTATAAATATTAAAAAGTGCTTATTCTGAGCTGCTGCCAATTTACATATTTATAAAGTCATTTTTTACTATTTTTGTATATATTATTCTTTAGTTTGCTGCAGCTTCTTATTTCATTCTGAAATTTATCACTTATCTTGATATTAAAATAAGGGGAGAGAGATAATAAGAAATATAATAAGCTCAAGAGAAGAAAAGAAAGAAAAGAAGAGAAGAAGAGAGAGATTTTGTGTAAAAAAAGATTATTATATCTAGTATATCTGCTTAATTATTTTGAATTTCCTAATTAAAATGTGTTTATTTATATATTACTAAGTATTAACTTATTTTACTTAGAGCTTCTACAGTCAATTATGATAAATGATAAAGAGATATATATTAAATATAGTGAAATTCAGCTTTTGCAAGCATTGATATAACAGAGTATTGCATTGAAGTCTAGATATTAAACTCTGAAATCTATTTTGAAGTACAAATTAACAGCTAATTTTAATCTGAGAAGATATTTTTCATATATTTAACTGGAATCTGCATCTCTTTTGAAGTATATAATCAGTTGCAGCTGATACAGATTTCTTTAAACAGACAAGCTGATTTATTGTGGTCTCAAAATAATTCTTTATAATATTCTGCAAAGAATTTTAATTTCTCTTGTCTGAATTATTATTCTCTGGCTTCTACAGAGCTTGTACTATCTGAGCTAAATATGAATCAGATTTCCTGAATGATGTACTAGATGTTAACTGAACTGCATTTAGAATTTCTGATAAAGTCTTAACATAAACAGTCTTTAACTTTCTTGATTAAATCTTCTATCAGGCAAAGTTATTTAAATTAACATCTCTCAGTTCTGATCTCTGTATCAAGCAGTTCCAGAGCTTGAGTATAGAATTTTAGATGTAAATTAACAGAGTAGATGCATTCTGTTTCAGACTGTTATTATCAAGATACAGCTTCATGTATGCTGCTAAATTTGTATACACCTCTATTGCTATAACTGTTAGAACAGAAATCATAACAATTAAGATTTATCATTAACTTATATTTAAAATACTATTTCTCTTGTGGAGCTGACTTTTTAAAATTAATATACAGCTTGATCCAGTAAAGAACTTTACAGAATTAATTCCACTTGAATAATTAGACAAAATAGCTGATCAGCTTTTGTTAATCAGTTATTTTATGAAGTTTAAAATCAGAATTCTCAGTCAAGCTGAGTTCAATACATTTTCTGACATGATTCTGCAAATAAGATCAGTTTATATTGTAATTACAAGTTTAGAGATGTTATTCTGATCTTCAAGCTATTCAAGATCTTATATTTTCAATCTTTACAGAGATCTGACATGCATCTGGAAAGTTTACAAAAATATAAGTTATTTCCAGCTTTCCAGTTCTCAGAGCTCAGCATCTTCTGAATAGTATTAGAAATTGGATCAGTATTTAATATTAATATATAGATTCATTGTATTCAATTTTATATCTTGTACTCCATCACTTAAATCTGCTTTTTAATCTCTGTATGATTAGAGAATGCTTCAGTTCAGATACTTGTATTTAAACTGAATAATATTTCTTGAGTCTTTAATATGTTATGTGATTAAGTCTATAGAAAGATATGAGCTGTTTTTTTTAGTACTGACATGCTCTGTATCTCTAACATTTTGGCTATCAGATTATTATTAAGAATGAACAAGAGTGAATGCTTGAATTTCAGAGAAATTCACTATCTATTATATAGTTGACTTGAAGTATATTTAACTGCTCAAATTACTATTCAGATCTGTATTTATATTCTTCTACATTCTAAAATTCAATACTGCTAAGTAATTGATTTCTTTAAAATAGACTGATTATTTAGAAGAATGCAAATTATTACTAATCTTGTATTTCTTAAAGCTAATTATAGATCTAGATAATCAGAATATTACAGTTAATCTGCAGTACAGTTGGCACATTTTACAGCTGCTCTAATATTTAATTTTGCTATAATATGTCTGATTTCCCAATCAAACAGAAATTTTCTTTTTAATTTCTATATACTTTATTTTAAAGAAATTCTGCAGCAACTCTTACTGTTTCTGTAACTTAAAACTTAATTACTGCAGAAACTGGTGTATAAATCTTAAGCAAATATGTAAGATCTGAGATACTTAAGATATATAGAAAACTATATATTTTAAAGAAGATAATTTTATTTGTTATTTCCAGTCTTGCAGTTTTGAAAATACAGATAGTCTGCTTATTTATTGCAGAAATTACAAAATTACAATTATATTTTATCTTCAGTAAAACCTGATATTTAGCTGAATAATTAAACTGAAAAGTCAGAATTAAGTGTAAGATCTTAAATTTTCTGTCAGTCTATATTATTCTAATTACTGTATACAGAATGCAGCAAGTCTTTCAGATATCTCTGATACTTCATCTGACACTCTATCTGACACTCATTCTGAATCAGAAGATATCAGAGTGCAGGAGATTATATAAGAAGCAGTAACAGCTCTACTTATAAAATCAGTTGATAATAATAAATCACAACAGTATGAAGAGCTCAAATTGAAACTCTAATTACAGATTATGTTACATCTAGTACATTCAGTTAGTAATAGAGATTCTGATTTTCATTCACAATTAGAGAATTTATTAGGTGATCAGCTAGCTGAGATCTACATTCTAACTACAATGAATGATTTGTTGGAGGTTCTAGTTCATATATATGCAGAGCCTGATGAAATGCTGAACCACTTTACACTTGCTTTAAAATTATGGTGCAAAAAATTATAAATATCTTGCTGATACTATAAGATACTGTAGGAAGTCTTACAGATTTCTGAAGATATTAGTATACTAAAATCTTTATTATTGGGGCTGAGCATGTTGAAGAAGAAATGCAAAGCTCAATTCTTTATACTTCTTATCTGACAAACATTCATACTAGCTGTTCTATTGAAAATATCAACTCTTTTATTTGTCAAGAAGTAACTAATACAGATATCTCTTACATCTAATTTATTCTTTCAGAATTCTGTGACTCTTTTATCATTACTGGAAAGGTTTTCTGTATTTCACAAGAAGATACATATTGGTATGACTGATCTAGTTAACAATCTAACTGAATTGTGGCAATTATAAAGCTGGAAAAACTCTATTAGATATTTGTTAGATAATTTTGCATGATATTCTGACAGAACATCAGTTTTTTCTTCTGATTTTGTTTGTTTCAGATGCAACAATACTGCATGTAAGTACACTTGAAATAAACAAGAAATCTATATCAGAAGAATTTAATTTGTGAGTTAGAACCAGAGACTGGCCTGCACAAAACCTGATGAAATTATTCTTATTGTTCAGTACACTATTACTGCCAACAACTTTGATAAAAGAATTCATTTGCTAAGATCTTCACTTTGCTTGAACAAGCTGCTCTTACTGACAGATCAGAAAACTCACATTATATATGAAGACAACATTCTAGCCTAACTGAATATCTATGTTGACTACATCTTTAATAGATTAGATAGCTATAAATTTTCAGAAACAAATGAGTTCTTTGTATAGTAAGTAATAAATACAATTTGCTACACATCATCTGTATAAGAGCTCTGACTTAGCACTCTGCTCTAGAGTGAACTGGAAATCACAGCATATGAAAGAAATATACTGATCAAGATGCTCTGTCCAGACAACTTTATCAAGAGAACTATATTCATTTTCTTCCTGCTGTGTGAGAATCATACATGTAAATCAGTGTGACAATAAATCTATAGAAGAAATTGTATGTAGAAAAGAGTACACAAGATAAAAGATCTGGTATTAACAACTATATATGACTTGTAGACAAGATTGCCACTAGCTTTTAACAAGAGGTTTGTGCAGTAGCAGTCTTTTATATATGCTTGTCAGCATGTGACTTAGTGTCTTGTGAAATACATGTTCTTTCAACAGCTTGTGAGCTCAGATCCTGAATTCTTGCAGGTGTTGTTTATTCATGTAAGAGATTTGCAGGTAAATTCTTACAGGTTTCTCTCTCTTGTAAGTCTTGATCTCTCAAGGCAGCTGTCTCATTAAAAATCTTCATGAGTAGAAAAATAAAATCTCTTGAGAAAAATAAAAATTTTCTTATAAGAAAAAGAGTACAGCCTTACTAGAGATGTAATATCAACACAACTCTAGTAACACAACACAACAGAGCTTAATAATACAACAATATGTAAAGAGTCTCTATTGTTCTTACTAGCTCTGTATTACTATTAGATAATGAGCACTAGCTTAAGAGAGAGCTTTCTCTTACTTTCTCTTTCTCTTTCTCTTTCTTTTTCTTCTTTTTCTTCTCTAGTCTATATTACCATTACTAAGATAAGTGAACTCTTCAAGCACTGCTTTATATAGAAGGCAGGCTTGTGAAAGATCTCTGATATTTGAAAGAAAATTATAGCTTTACTTTAATATTCTATGTGTTTGATCTTACAGTTATAAGCTGGTGAGTTCACCTCTGGTTACATCTTTACTTTACATGGTCATGAAGTTTTGTCTTTGTGTGAAATTTAGTTTGCAGGAAGACTGATACTTGCTAGAAGTCTCTGTCAGTTTGAAGTTTCTTCTCTTCCTCTCTCACAAGTCATTACTGCTCTTTTCTCTTGGGAGAATGCTCATATCCCTTCTCTTCAAAGAAGAGATGTCAAGACTTTTGATAAGTAGATTTAGAGACTGAGAATTATTTATGACTGACAGTTCTAGAGCACTACTGTTTCTTTCTTTCTCTCTTTTTTATTAGTTATTACTTCTCTTCTGCCAGCTCCAGCTGTAAGTACTTCTCACAAGCTGATATTTAATTCACATGTTAATAAAGTTTAGAGTTCTGCTGCTCTAACTTTTCTCTTTATAGTTGTTGTTGCTCCAGTCTCAGCCAGAAATATAAGTATTCTCTATTACATTCCAGTTTGCAGCTGATCTTTTCTAGATTGTTGTTGCCATTTCTCCTGCTCTGACAGAATTTATAAGTGCTGTAGTCCTGCAGAGTATCTGGAATCATCCAGTACCTCTTTCACAAGATCAACAATAGTGATTCCAGATTATCTTCACTCTATTGCCACCAGCTGTTACTTTTGCTGGTGCTTTACAGGCTAATCCAGTGATTCTTTCAGGTCTTCTACTCCATACTGGAGCATAAGCTTTGTTCATCTGCAAAAGAACATGATATTATAAGTCTATTTAAAGATCCATCCTTATCACTGGTTTGAATAATTTAAATCAGTTAACTGTATATGCTCAGCTCTGTAAGAATATTCTTGTAACTTAAGCTAGAGTTCAGCCATCATCTGAACAGAAGTACTCTGCCTGCAAGAGAGCTTAGCAAGATTATAATAATATAGACTTTACAGAATGCATCTCTGCAGGCATGGGTCAAAAGTGTAATAACTATTTATATTATAGGCATCTTGCTTGCTCTTTTCAGTAGTAAGATTATAAATAGTTGTTACAGATCTTTACAGAAGAAGCTGGAAGCTCTAGTTATATAGTCTTTAGTTTAGTTTTTTTTTTTTTTGAAATTAATTTAACTTAGTCAGATTATATCTTCTCTCTTTCTAACTCTTTTCTAGTTCTACTATCTCCATTCATCTTTCTCACAAATCAGGCTTGTTCAGATTTCTACTATAAAATTGTTGGAGTAGCTTTTTCAGTGAACAGATCTTACTTACAGACACTCATATCTTGTTCTTCTCATTATTATAATTCTTTTAATATACTCTGTACTACAGCTTGTGACTCTCTCTTTTTAAGTTAATTATCTTGCAGATCTGATACTTCTTTTTATTCTTATCTGTCTTATGAACTTCATAATGAGATGAGCTATCAATTTCTTCACAGGTCTTGTGCTTGCAGAGCAGAAATATATGAAAAATATTATAAGTTTGCAGATCTGAAGACAGCTTCAGTCTGTAGACTTGCAAGCCTATCTTCTTCACAATTCTACAAGATTTATGTCTTAACAAATTCAATTTTTTGTTAGGCCACATGGTTTTGATATTGCAAAAATTAAGCTACACCTTGTCTTCTATCTGAAAAGTCTTCATAATGTACTTCTGATTATAGTACTTCTTCTGATAGACTTGTGCCTTTGTGAGCAATTCTTTAGCCTTCTTATAGAGCAATCTTATTGTCTCTGCCTGATTCTTTAAGTTTTTGCATATATAATTATACTCATCAGAGTCCAACAGATCTGTTTACAGATTCAACTTATATATTAGCTGAAAAGATGATTTCTGTATGAAGACCTACTGTAAGTTATTGTATGTGAACTTTATCATTAGCAACTACATCATCCAGTCATCTTGATCATAACTGATATAGCTTTGCAGGTACTGCTCTAGCACACTATTCAGTTTCTCAGTTTGACCATCAGTTTGCAGATAAAACACTGTACTTATTACTCTTGTAATCTTCAAGATATGAGTTAGATTACCCTAAAATTCACTTATAAACAGAGATTCTTAATCTGTTACTATACTTGCAGGTAATTTGTATAATCTTACTATCTTACAAACAAAAAGATAGATTAATTTCTCTGATGTCAGCTTCTTTGTTGTAGAGATAAAGTGAGTCATCTTTATAAGCTGGTTTACTATAATCAGAATACAGTCAAACTGCACCTTCTCAAAATTCAGACTTGTGGAGAGATTTGTAATAACATTTATGCTAATAGATTTTCAAAGATAATTTGAAATTGATAAGAATAATAGTTCTTCTTGAGATTTTTTACAAACTTTTCTTGAGTTCTGGCAAACTCTATAAACTTTATAACACTTCTTCATCAGTTCTCTCATTCTTGATTAAAAGTATTTGCAAGCTATAAGCTTGTATATTCTTGCTGTAGCAAAATACTCTGCAAGAGATAAATTATAATGACATCTGATCAGCTCTATTTGCAAGATCTTATTCTGAGAAATGTACATGCAATTATTTCTATAGAGAATGTTCTTCTTCTCTTTTTACATCATAAATTTCTTCATGCTCATCTTAATATCTTTACAGATCTCAGCTGCATAATTATCATTTTGCAGTAGATTTGACAATGATGTCAACAGATTAAAGCTGCTCTTCTTATAAGAATTCTTCTCACAAATCAGGTCTTTAATCTTCTGAATTTATATTATAATCTTCTGTGAGGATTATATGTGTGGATCAGTGTGACAATAAATCTATAGGAGGAATTGTATGTGGAAAAGAGTATACAAGGTAAAAGGTCTGGTATTGGCAACTATATACAACTTGTAGACAAGATTGCCACTAGCTTTCAACAAGAGGTTTGTGCAGTGATGGCCTTTTATGTGTGCTTGTGAGCATGTGACTTAGTGCCTTGTGAGGACACATGTACTCTCAACAGCTTGCAAGCCCAGGTTCTGGGCCCTTGCAGGTATTATTTGTTCATGTAAGAGGTTTGCAGGTGAATTCTTACATCTTCTTTACTTTACATGTATCTTCTAAGACAATTTTTACCAGTAGTTTCTTGATTGCAATCTAAAGCTTTGTAAAGATGAGTTGCACATTCTCATCTTCTTTCTCTTCTTTCTGATTGAAAGAAACTTAAGCTGTCAGTCTTAATCTTTCTGTAGTCTCTTGCTTCTTTGCAAGTATTAACCTCAGTTGATTTGCAGTCTTGTAACTCTTCATGTTATCTAGATGAGTCTTCTTAGTATAATCAGGTCTTTACAAGAATCCATCTGCCAGGTTCTTGATTTCTTTCACATGGTTAATCATGAATCAAAAGACTGTCAGTCTTTGTGTTCAGAAAACCTGTCTTTATGAGAGATCTTGAGCAGTCTGGAAATAGTGCAAGCTATTATAGTCTGTAAGAACTTGAACTGATGTTTGCAAGCCTTCCAACCAGCAGTATCAATATCTAAATAACTTCATAATTGTGAGTAGTTCTTGATTATGAATGCTATAGTTCATCTCTGCAGGTTACATCTTCCACAAATAAAACCTAACTGGAACTTAAATGCCATTCTTTGCCAGCTGTAATAGAATATTATACACTGTAAAGTCAGATATATCTGTTTCTAATCTGGTCTTCCATTTTATATCAAAATAGTGAAGCATAACACCTTCTGTAAACATTTTTTTCAGATCTATAAAGACTTCACAATCTTTCTCAGTCATAAAAGTGTTGATCTCTCTTCTCATCTCTCTTCATGTATGTCTGCTTAGCTTTACTTCTTTTTTCTTTAGAAGAGCAGTCAGGCTGCAGACTATTTTAAAGAATCTGAAGATGAAGCATCTGTAAAAGTTCACAAATTCTAAGAAGATCTTAATCTTTTTCTTACTGATTGGCTCTGATCAGTCAAGAATAGTGTTTATACAGCTCTTCTTTATAAGAATACTCTCTGATGTTATGATATACTCAAGATAATCAATCTTGCAAGTATTAAACTTGCACTTTGCCAGCTTGTAATAAAGACTTGCATTCTTGAGTGTCTTAAGTATTAATTTCATATACTTCTCATGATCTTTCTTGCAAGCTGAGTTGTTATGAATTCTGCAGTACAATGACAGAACACACAGAATGATTAGATAAAATCTGACAAGGCAGAATTACAGACTGTTGTGGAAGAATCTTAAGATAAGAATCACATGACCAGCAATAGAACTGATAAGCTGACTGATCACACTGAGCACAATAAAATTAATTAGAGGACATAGCAAACATATTGCAGTAGAACAGATAGGACAGCTTAGTGAAACTATCATCAGAGAAGCATCATGTATATAAGAATACTCATTACCAGAGATCTAATAAACTTGTTCATTGTGATCAATCTTCTTATCTATCTACTAGATATCTTTGAATCAGATACTTTCATATCTTGATTACTTTTTATACTACTGAAGTCCTGTAATACTGTACAACTGTACCTGATTTCACTACTCTTGAGAAGACTCTATAGCTCTGCTCTGACTCTGTTACACCTGCATGGAAACTCTTTGTCATTAGAGCAAGACTGCCAGCTCAACTGGAGCACCATTAAACTATTGATCACTATCCCAATTTATTATTACTTACTGTAATACCTCTTGACCTCTAAAGACTCAAGAGTGTTACACAAATATATAACATATTGATTACCCCTGACTCAGAAGAGAATACATCTGAGATCTCAGAAATTATATACAAAGAAAGAACTTTCTGTATCATATTAAAAGATAAAGATATGACCCCACTCTACATCAAGATCTAACAGAATATAGAAACTATATCTGCATTCAAAGCACCAGCTATCAATACTTAAGATCTTATGAATAGGATCTTGCAGCTCAAACAGATTACTGAGAAATTTGGAGAGCAGAATCTTGAATTGAAAGATTATAATGAGCAGCTTGAGGCTCAGATCATGACCATCCCATTCATCAGACAACAGGAAAAGAAAGACAAAGCTAAAGTTAATTCACCAGAATTCTTCAAGAGTGAACAGAGAAAACTATAAGCTTTCTTGAGTCAACTATGTATTTACATGGATATGAAAGGCAAAGAACTCAACAGTGACAAGAACAAGATAATGATGGCAGTATTATATCTTCATAAAGCAGTATTTAATTGGTTCAACATCTATCTGCAGAATTATTATGAAAAAGATGAAGTCAATCAGAACAATAACATGCTCAGAGTTATTAACAGTTACAATATCTTTATTTGAACATTAAAAACCACTTTCAGAAAAGTCAAGAAACAGAATGTGGCAGTCCAGCAGTTACATCACATACAATAAAAAACATCATCACAAGACTATACTATGAGGTTCCAGCAAGTCTGTATCAATACTGATTGGGACAATGAAGTCTTAGCTAACATCTTCTACCAAGAGCTATTTAATAAGATCAAAGATGAAATAGCATAATTGGAGAAACAATCACACACCCTGATCAAGATAATTGAAGTAGCAGTCAGAATCAGAAACCAACTTTATGAATAAAAGATGGAAAAACAAGGAAAAGCATTATAGAAGAGAGTCAGCCTGTTAAATCATATAGAAAATCAAGACTGGAACAAGCAAGTACAACCAGATTCTTATAAACATACATCTATGAAGCTGGATGTGACAAAGTTTAACACTCTCAATAAGAAAGAGAAAAAACAGAGAAAAAAGAAAAAACTATATTTCTATTGCATCAAGCTAGAACACTAAGCAAGACAATGCAAAGTAAAGAAGTCAGTTCAAAAAGACAAGAAACTCAGAGCAATCTTAAAAGAAAATAAAGAAGACTCTAAAGTGAAACAGCATCTTCAAGCAATAACTCAGAAAGAGTAAACTGAAGAAGAACTTCAATAACAGTTCAGAAAGATATTTAAAGAACAAGTTATAAAAGCTTACCTGAAGCTACTTCAGCAGCCAGAAGATAAACCAAAATGTCAAAACAAGCTGGATGATGAAAAATGGAAGTTATATAAAGAACTATATATGAAAACAAGAAATAAACCAAGTAATGATTGGAGAATTTAACCACTCAACTGCAAATATCATTACAGATGAAAAATGGACAAAATCCAGAACTCAAAACACAAGAAACATGCCCAATACCTAATCTATAGATGTTCATGCAAACTTCACCAGAAACAACAAGAAGAATTCAAATAATGAATATGATATCACCAGCAGAATATCCAATACTGTTTGCATTAAAGAAGAACAGAACTTTACAACTATGTGTAGATTATAGACAGTTGAACAGCATTACAATCAAGAACTGCTACCTGATACTACTGATCAAAGAAGTGCAAGACAGATTGAAAGAAGTAACATGATTTACTCTAATTAATATTAAAGACATCTATCACCAGATACAAATCAGAGAAAGCAACAAATGAAAAACAGCATTCAGAACAAAATACCTTGATGATGTGGTTATATTTATCAAAGAAGACTGAAAGGATCACACTGAAAAAGTCAAGAAAGTACTGGAAAAACTACAAAAATACAATCTACCAGCAAAACTAAAGAAGTGTAACTTCTTCAAGAAGAAAATCAGATACCTTGAATATATCATGTCAACAGAAGAAATACAAATGAAGCCAGGAAAAATTGACAAAATATTACAATAGCTAACATCAAAGAAAGTCAAAAAAGTTCAGATATTCTACAGACTAGCAAATTACTATCAACAGTTTATACACAGATTCTTAAAGAAAGCAAGACCACTCATACAGCTATTCAAGAAAGATAAAGTGTTCAAATAAACAACAGAGTGTCAACAAGTATTTGAAGCAATAAAAGACAAGTTCAGAAAAGAAGAAATGAGACAACACTATAATCTGACAAAGAGATGTATGATTGACACAGATGCATCAGACTGTACAATAGCAGAAAGATTACAACAATCAGATGAACAAGACAGATTATAATTAGTTACATGCTATGCAAGAACAATAACACCAGCCAAACAGAACTATAATATCTATAACAAGAAACTACTTGCAATAGTGGCATCACTAAAGAAATGAAAAATCAAACTGCAAGAAAATCAACACCAGACAGAAATCATCTTAGACTATAATAACCTGCAATACTTTATGACAACCAAAGAGCTTACAAGACAACAAGCCAGATAATATACAGACATACTGGTACACTACAACTTCAGAATTGTGAGGATTGTACGTGTGGATTGGCGTGACAATAAATCTATAGAAGGAATTGTATATAGAAAAGAGTACACAACCCATATCAAATTATACAACAAATGTGACTACTAATTCTGCAATGGTACAAGAGAACACCCAACTGCAATTAGTCAATTCTTATGTGGCTTGAAATGGTTTGCTGATGACAAGCTATTGTTCTAGTGGCTGAGGAGAAGCTTGAACTGGAGAAATTTTGACATGTTTCTCATGCTTTTACTGTAAAAAATCTGGACACTATTAATCTCAGTGTTATGAATACCAATCTGATGCAAATAATGAGTTCTGTCATATTAATAATAAAGGGAACTTGTGCATAAGTTTCTCTGGTCAAAACTATTGAGTTGTCACTTCTAAACCTGGAATACTGAACATGTATATTGTATGATCTATGGGAGAGGATAAATAGGCAATTCTGGAGTTGACAAGCCCTAAAAAGAAGACCAATCAGTAAGAAGAGACACCTCCAGCAAATTCAACCAGTGTAAAGATCCAAGCAGAATGACTTATGTATCTAATATCTGATAGAGAATCTGATTCAGATAAGAAATATGAACCACTGGAAGAAAGAATATCAATCAATGTTGAAACTATTGAAGAAGTTAAGAACAGTTAAAAAGCTAAGATTGCAACACCCCATACTCAGCATACTGGATAATTTATTATCTACTGGGATAATCAAGCTAGTGTTAATAATGATATTATGGAAGATGTTGAACTGATCAATCAGAAAAAGCCTGAAATTCAGAACAAGACTGTAGAGAAACAAAGATCAAGATATTCTGCAACAGATTGTTTATTCTCTCAGATCTGTAATTCAACAGATGCTAATGAATTAATGGGTTGAATTCTCAATGGGAAGATTGAAGTGTCAGTTAAGAAGCTTATAGATATATTATCAAAGCTTTATCAAGTGTTCTTCAGATCAGATTGGAATAACAGTACTAGCAAAAGCTATACAAAGATTGAAGTCTCTGAACTGGTTCAGCCTGAGCTAAAGATCAATTCTGGTTGACTTACATCAAAGCCCATGGTACCAAAATCCAAAACAGCATATGAAATGTGTTTGTTATATGCACCAGTCACTATAAACCAACAAGAATTAATAGTGTTGATCAATACTGGTTCAGAAATCAATTTGTTGTCTCAGAAGTATGCTGAAATGTTGAATCTGCTAATAGAAAATAAGCCACAAGTAACCATAATTATTCAAATGGTAGAAGTTGCTTCTTTTTATGTGTTTTATGATGAAGTGTCTGTTCAGATTGGAGATATTATTATCTATACCCCTTTTCTTATATTTGAGGAAGGGAATCAGCAACTTATTCTTGAAAGATCTTGGCAATTTGCTGTTTGTTGGGGATGCAACACCTCAGATGATGGAGAAGTAAACTGTAAAATTTATAACAAGAAATGAATGTGTTGTCTAGTTTTTGAAGGCTTTAAGTCAAGCTTGAGCAACATGAGATATGCAACTGATAAATTGAACAGTGATCATTTAAATAATTCAACAGGTATTTAATCAGGTGGGTGCCTGTGGATACAAGGCCTGATGAGAATGAAGAAAATGTGACAAAGACAATGGGTATAAGAATTAATGATGAGAAGGTTGAAGATCAGAAGATTAAAAAGAATAGAGAAGTTGGGAGCATTGGCAGCAGTACTAGCATTAATGACTACAGCAATAAGAAGAAACATAGTTCCAGCAATAGTGAATCCAAAAGCACACTAAGCCTAATTAAATTGACCAGTGTGCTGGTGAATCAAATGAATCAATCAGAGAACAAGAATAATTTTGCATTGGAAGTTCAGATTTTCTGTTCTCTGCTTCCTGATCCAGACAGTATTATGGCTTACTGTGAACATTACACATGCAATATTAATTCCAGCTTAATTTGAAAACCTATTCCATGAAGTGCTTAATCAATTTATACATCTCTGAACAAAAATCATGATTTTATCATGAAGAAATTGTGTCAAGTTAACATTTTCAATAGTGGCTAGGACATTGAGCTGTCTTCTTCAGAAGTCTGGAGAGTGTGCACTGCTTATAAGCAGAAAGCTGATAAGATAAGATTATTAGCATCTGGAAAATCTGATAGAAGCAAACTGAAAGATCTAGATAATTGGGTAGATGTTTGTTTGGATAAGTATTATTCTGAGAAGAAATGTGTTGTGTTTAATTGTAAATTTGATGACCATATTAGATCTAGAATTATGTCTTTTTCTGTTGGAGAATGGCTAACAAATGAGAAAATTGAGAAGCTCAAAATTAGATTTGAACTAACAAGTTGGGAGAAGAAATTTTTCATATCAGTTCTTTATAAATGTGAAGAGGTGTTGGTGTGGTTATTCAAAGATCTATGTGGTGTTCATTCTGAATGCTTGCCTCCACAGGTTATTAAGACAAAGTCTTATGAAGCTTGGCAGACTAAGACTTACTGAATTTCTTGTGCTCTACATGATAAGCTAATTAAAATCATTCAGAACAGATTAGAAGGTAAAATATTGGAGTCTTGTCATGATTTATATATTAACCCCTATTTTCTGGTTGCAAAGAAACAGAAAGGTGAATATCATTTAATTGATGCAGCACATATGTACAACAAAGTTATTATTTGAGATGCTTTTATTTCTTCTAATATTAATGAATATGCTGAAGACTTTAGTAGACTTGTTATGGCTAGTCTATGTAACTTGTTCTCTGGATATGATAATTTTCCATTAGCTGAAGAGAGCAGAAATATGATAGCCATTGCAACCTCTATTGGGCTCTTTTGCCATACAACTTTAGTTCAAGAGGTAACAAATTTGCCAGCTCAAGCCCAATACAGAATAATAAAGATTATATGAGAAGTTTTTCCAGAGATTGCTTGAGCCTTTATGGATGATCTTGAAGTAAAGAGATTGTGTATTAAAGATGAAACTGAAGTTCTTTCAGGAATAAAAAGATTTGTTTATGATTATCTGCAGAACCTGAACTATGTTCTATGGCTTGTTGAAATCTCTAGAGCTAGAATCTCTGGTGCCAAATCTCAATTCTGCATGTCTGGAGTCAATGTTGTTGGATGAATCTGCAACTATAATAGATAATAATCTGAGGAAACTAAGATGGCTAAAATTATAAATTGGCCTACTTCTACAAGTGTTACAAAATTACAAGAATTTCTAGAGCTTGCTGGATATTTCTGAATACTTATAGAGCATTACAGTTGGATAACTGAATCTTTACATTATCTGCTTTGACAAAACATTATATGGTCATGAACTGAAGAGCAAAATAACATCTTTATGCTTTTGAAGAAAAAGTTATGTTCATTCTCTATTGTTCTTCCAATCAATTATAGACAAGATTCTTTGCTTATCACTGTAGCTGTTAATGCCAGTAGATTAAAATGGGAAGAATGCATTATTCAGAAGCAATAAGAGGCTTGACATTCTGCATGATACAAATCTGAGGTATGGAATATTTCAGAGAAAACATATGATACTGGCAAATGAAAATGCACAGCTGTTTTGAAAGTCTTCAAGAAATTCTGACATCATATCTATGGAGTACTCTTTATCTTGGAAATCAATGCAAAAACTCTTGTCACTCAACTTAATAGAACTGCTACAGATGTTCCAGAAGCTTTGGTTACTAATTGAATAGCTTGAATACACCTCTTTGACTTTACTGTTAAATATGTTCCTGGAACAAAATATACATCTGCTGATAGACTGTCTTGCTGAGAACTAGATACTGGAGAACAATCTGAATCTGAAAAAGATGAAGATCTGTTTGCCTTTATAAATTCTATAAGAGTTTTAGCTGGCTGAGCTCTCAATAGTGAAGACCTTAGAATACTGGACTTCACATATTCAGAAGAATCAGAGAAAATTGCACAATATCTAACTATCCTATCAAAACTATTGAGCATGGAAGGAAAAAAGTATACAAGATTCCAAAAGAAAGCAATTAAATATGTGGTGAAGGCCAATTAATTATTTAGACAAGCAGAATCTGGTGTGTCTCTAAGATGTGTTGTGGATAATAAAGAATAATGTGAATAAATTTTACATATGATGCATGATAAATTTGGCCATAAAGAGTGAGAGAGAACATACTCTATCTTACAAGCTTGATACTGGTGGTCAGGAATGTATAAAGATGTATCTGCTTATATGAAGCACTATTCTTAATGTTAACAAAGAAATTTGCAAAGATTAAGTAAAGAGCTTCATTCTATCTGAGCTTCTACCTGTTGGGAGAAAGTTGAGATGAATATTAAACACATGCCTTTCTGTTGAGAATGAAATTATTTGGTTGTTGTAAGATGTGACTTTACTGAATGAGTGAAAGCTAGAGCATTAAAGAAGGCAACAGCTAAAGCTGTAGCCAAATTTCTTTATGAGAATATCATCTGTTAATGGGGCCTGCCTGCCAAATTTGTTATAAATGGAGGATCAGAGAATAAGAATGTTGTGGAGATCTTACTGAAGAAATTCAACATCAAATATATTATTATTTTGCTCTATAATTCTTCTGCAAATGATATGGTGGAAGTTGGTCATAAGTCTTTGACTGATGGATTAGCTAAAGCCACTAATAATACTGGAAGAAATTAGATTAAACATCTTCCTGCAATTCTGATGGTGAATTGAATGACAACTAAGGCTAGTACTGGTATCTTCTCTTATAGATTGCTAATAAGCCAGAAGGCAGTTCTTCCAGTTAAACTCAAGATTCTTACTTAACAAATAATTTTATGACAAAATGTCTGAAAGACTGAAGACCTTCTTCTGATGTGTGCATGCCAAATCAAACAACAAGATAAGAATGTTCTGAAAGCAGCATATTATTAGCTTTAAATATGTGCTAAGAATAAGAAATACTTTAATGATATTCATAATATTCAGATCAACTCTCTTCAACCTGGAGATCTTGTCTTGCTTTACAATACTAAAAAAGAAGAGAATATGTCTAGAAATAATATTCTGCACTTTCAATGACTAGAACTCTATAGAGGTAAGTCTGCCAATCAAGAACTAGATTTCTATCATCTTGAAGAGTTAGACAGCACTGAAATCAAAGAATCTATTGCAGGAAGCAGATTAAAGAAGTATCTTATAAGATCTGAAATAGAGCAGCTCAGTAATAGCTCAGCAGATTCAGATGAAGAGATGGAGAATGTTTCTTAAAGATATGCCACAAGAAGCCAGCCTAATATTCTCTCTAGCAGTTTCTTGGATGTTAGCTTCTTGAATAGGGGGGATGACCAAGATCAGAGTGAGAGTAAAAATGAAAATGATCAAGAAGAAATGAAGCAAACATAATTACCAACTATTATACCAGATGACTGGAGCTTTGCTGTTGTTATACCTTCACAAGATGTTTAATTTGTTGATTACCAACTGTTATACCAGATGACTGGAGTTTTACTGTTGTTATACCTTCACAAGATGTTTAATTTGTTGTGTTTTGTTTGCAAAAGTGAAGTTTTTGCTTGCTCTTTTGGGAAGTTTCTTTTATTTGCCTGCAAAGTGAAGTTTTTGCTTGCTTATTTGAGAAGTTTCTCTTTCTTTGTTATTTGCAGAAGCCTTCACTTTTTCTGAATTTTTCAGAAGATATTTAAAGACTGATTTTTCTTTTCTGAAGCTTCTACTGTCTTTTACATTCAAGCTTGATTCTTTTTACAGATTCAACATTTTTAACACTTTTTCTTGCCTTTTATTTTGTTATTCTGACATTTGCAATTCTTTTTAGATCACTAATATTCTTCAAAATGGCTGGATGAAGCAACTTGTCTTCTCTAGCTCCTGCATCTGAAAACCAAGGCCTGGTTGTTATCAGAGACAGTGGAGTCAATCTGAATGATCATTTCTTCAATAACTTAACAGCAGCTATAGAATACATTAATAATCAAGCTCTGCACTGTTGCTACAGTCTACAGATCAAGCTAATAAATGCACTGATGTAAGTGACTGACATGATTACTAACTTAGTGGCCCATTTCTATCAATATGTTGAAAGATTCAGAGCTTGACAACATGTTATACATGCTAATTTCAAAGCTGATTTTCATGATGCTCAAAAGATTATTCTGGATGTCAAACAACATTATATTGATATGCAAAAGATCAAGAATAGACTTGTCACTATATGGGATATTAACAGAATTAATGCCATATGATTAAAAGTGAAGAGCCTGTAGACAGCACAAAAACTTCACTATATTCTAAATATCTATAAGAATTGGGATAAGTTCACCAATAATATTAACAGTGCAGTGCTCCAAAGACTAGATGCTACAGGAGCTGGATATTGCTAGAGCTTAGCTATATTGCCAGATAATTATACTACAGCTGATAAAAAAGTTGACCACATATGTAAACTTTCTTTAAGAGATACTCTATACTAATGAGGCCTTATTATTGATAACTACAGTCTTCTACAGCTGTTGACTCTTCTACAGTCATCTAGCTTCCAATATTTAATTCAGAATATTGCTAGAAGTTCTCTCACTGCAAGCAGCTTCTGAGATCTACTGAAAGAACCACAGTCTTCAAGATTATCAAGAGACATTCTAATAAGTGGAATGTCTATATCATATAGCTGCAATATGTTGGGAGCCTCTATATATAGCACAATGTTGATTAGATTGTGTAGATTTGAAACTGGCCAATTACAGCTACCATTTGGATTCACCAGCATGCTGGCTAATTCATCCAGCTAATCAGAAGCTTCAAAGCACCACAGTGAAAGAATTGCAGTCATGTCAGCACACCAAATTCTTCAAGACTTAGATAATGATGATGAGTCTGTTATTTCTTCTGAAAGTAATGAAGAGATACATCAACACAAGTGTGAAGAATCTGTCATGACAGTATGCTCTGGTACTTGCCATTGCTGTGGATTTGAATAGCAACTTCTACAAAAGATAAAGAGTATTAAAATGTGTTCAGAATTGGAGCTTATTCACATTCTGAAGCAATTAGAAAAGGCATTTAGTGATAAGAAAGCTAATATCTACCTATATTATGATCATGCAAAACTAATAGCTTCAAAACTTGGGTTGCAGACTTGCACATTTAATAGAGAGAAGCTTCTTAACTGTTTGGCTCACATTTATAGAAATCATCATAATATTGACTCAGTCAAGATCAATAACAGCACCTATCTCTGATTCTGTTTGGCAAATAGACCAGCTAGAGCTGAAGATGCTTTAGGCATTTACAAATTCAAACATCAGCCAATTATTTCTCTGGTTGTAAACATGAGAATGTTTGACTTTAATTAATATATATGAATTACTGGAGTTAACAAGTTCACCACCAGCAATCTTCAGAAGAAATAAGAGATCACTGAGTCTGTCATTATTCTCCAGCTAATATACTGATAGAATGATAAGTTACAAGACATCATCATCACAGTACTCACTTAAGTCAATGATAAATACAATATATACTACTATCATCAGCAAATGATGAGAGATTGCAACAATTATGAATGGTTGAGAATAATGTACTACAGTATCAGCCAACAACTCATGTGCCAGAACCCTGCATACTACCTATAGTACATGCTGACAAGATCCAACCACACTTGGAAATTAATCTCCTATCCATATTATGCCAAGTATGCTAAGTCAGGGGATAAAACTGAATTTCATCATATTAATGTCAACATTCCAGATGCTATTACTACTGGAAGAAGCATTAACATGATACAAGAATTCTTAATCTTAATGGCAGAAGAGCCCAGCAACTGCACAGAAATCTTGCCAGAAATATATAATTATCTAGAGAATTGGTGGAGACTAGTTAAAGAACAAGACTTATCCACTGATAGCTATATTCACTACATTAAGAATACAATGTATACCAAAGACAACAAAAGAAAATTTGGTATTAGGTGAATCAACATTATTTGCAAACCTGGTGATGTCTGAATTACAAGCTCTCTGCTGCCTCATAAAGCTCACAGTTCATGCAAAAAAGTCTGGTGTACTATACTACCCTGGTATGTGGTAATCCAGAAGGACCATGAACATCTTGAAGTCAATAAAGCTGATACCTGGTTACAGCTCTCCACTGTATATAGGGATCTAGTTCCAGGGCCATCATCACCTTCTAGTCATTCAAATCATTATATATCAGTTCTATATCAATTCCCTACTGCTATTCAATTGCAAGGCTTAGAAGCTATATTGAATGTCTTGGTAGACTGAATTAGGTGGAATAACTCTATAGTAATTGAGAAGCTCAATACTCTCTTTGAATCAGAAGAGAAGAAAGCTCAGAACTTTATTAATAACTGGTGTCTAAAGACCATGTGAATTGCTTTGAATGCCATTATCAAGACATATTAAATTGAAAAGAAAGCTTTTGGTAACAAATTCTATTGATATTGTGTGTATAATAACATTGACTCAGTATCAGTTCAGTCTTCTCCTTCTCTCAAGAACTTGATGAAAGAAGAGAATCATGGTGATTACTATTGGAGATTACTGCTGTCACTCTCTTTATTCTTATTTTCTATCTCTTTTCTTACCAGATTGTTACTAATTCTTAGTCTCTTATTTTCTTTACTAAATTATCTTTGTTTTGTTTCATATGTTGCCTGTTGTCAGGGGACACCAATATTGAAAGTCAGGAGGAAATGTAGTGGAGATTTCAGTACCATATTAGAACAAAGATTGTTCCAGTCCAAGGCACAAAACTTCCTCAGCTACTATTTCTGAGCTATATAAACCACTTATAGCCTCTGCATCTTACTTAATATCTTCATGCATCTTTGTACTTTTCTACACACTTATTCTTTATTGCTAGTTTGATTATTAGTTAGAGAATATGAAGATCTCTTGTTCATGAAGCTTGCTACTGTTTCTTATTAGAGCTGTCTGTATTAGTACAGGCTCCTTAGTACTATTATTTCTTATGAGCTTAGACATCTGTTAAGGCATGCTTCTCTGTTCTTACTACTCAGCCATTACCATTCTTACTATGTTGTGATTTTTCATTCTTCTTGCACTCTCACCATCTCAACCAACTCACCTACTTTGATGAGGCATTCCATTATACCCTGCTTCAACAGTTTATATTATATTCTGAAAGCTGTCTTTCATTTATCATCTTCTTTAATTTGTATCTGATGGTAGACATCTTTAATATTAATTAGAGTAAATTATATTACTTCTCTTAATCTGTCTTGCACTTTCTTAATCAGTAGTATTGAGTAATAGTTTTTGATTGTAATGCTGTTTAACTGTCTGTAATTCACATATAGTTATAGAGTTTTGTCTTTTTTTGGTACAAATAGTATTAAGTATTCTGCCAGTAATATTGACTCTCTTACATAATCTTTCTGAAGATTATTTTTAATATATTTCTTTACTTTAGCTGATTTTTTTTTGTTCAATCTGTATATTAGTAGTTTTGTTAATTATTTTTCTTCTTGTAGCTTTATCTTGTGGTTTCAGAATTCATGCTTTAGTAAGCTGTTGCTCTGATTTCTCTTTCTGAATACATCAATGTATTCTTAAAATTTCTTTAATAGAGTCTTTTTGATTTCTTCATTCTGGTCATTCTTTTGTACTTGCAGCTGTACTAAGTTATTAGAATTTTTTATAGTTTGATCTGCTTTTTTATCATGAGTCAGGTTTTCATGAGTCTCTTTAATATTAATTAACTGTTCTTTACATAATATCTTCTGATTGGTCTGACTTATTACAGCCAGTGTCTTGTCTAAGTTATTTCTGAGTGTAGATCTTTAATTATGACTTTCTGGTTCAAGAGAGCATCTATAGTTTGTCAGTCTTATCTTTTCTTCTCATCAGTCAATTTCTGAATTGTGCTGTTTCAACCAAGAGTATCTTAAGATTATATTATAGTTCTCTAGATTTGTTACTTTGAAATGCACTTTCTTATGATATTGTTCTATTTTTATTCTAATAGAGTATGTCTCTTCTTTAACTCTATTCAGAGTTTCTTCTTTCAGTTCTGATAACTGACAGAAGTATTTCTTTATTTACTTTATAATACCAGCTCATTTAGTAAATCTTCTGTTGATAAATAGTTCAGTTACTTCTGAGTTCACTAAGACTGTTGTATGCTTTAATTCAAGTAAGATTATCATAACTCTAAAATAACAGATTTGTCTGTTGGTGATTAACAGTTTTGCTTGCCTATTTATGCTACTTACAGGCTTTTATTTATGATAGTCTGCTTGTTTTCTGAGTTAACAAGAGTTATCTTAAGTATCTATTTGTGTATTGTGCAATTTTTCTTGTTAGTACATCAGATTTTGTGTATTTTTTATATATACTTGTTGTCTCTGCATTCTGTACAGGTTTTACATTCTTTTAAATTATGCAGGAATCTTGCCATTTTCCAAAATCTCTTGTTTTTATGAAATTTGTATTAACATTTGTACTTGAATTTATTATGGCAAGAGTGATCTAGTTCTTTTATTTCTTTTTATTTTTTACTTCAGTACTGTTCATACATTGTTATTACTAATAATCTGTTGTTTTCTTCACATGTTATCCAGTATAACTGGTTATCTTGAATTTATAATATTCTTGCTGTTGAATATTTTTTCTCTTTAAGTATCTTGCTTTTTATAAGACTTAATTTTTTCATGATATCTTCTTTATGTTTCTCAAATTCTAGTATTTTCTAGCTTAACTTTTTTTTTAATTTTGGTGTAGACTTTTCTTTCTTGTTTGATTAATATTCTTCATTATTGCTGTTGTCTTGTTTCTGGATTGCTTGCAGCTTTTTCAGTAATTGTGAATAATATTTACTGTTCTTTCCATCTTAATGAATAGAGTAATTATTCTTGTAACAAAAGCTTTAATAAATTCTGATATGATCTGAATGTTTTATATATGAGATATTTTGTAAGTCTGGTATCTTTTATTCTTCTTTCTCAGTATTGTATCTGTAATATTAGCAATTCTTAATATTATATTTATAGTCTCTGTAATATATAAAGTCTTCTGTAATCTGTGTTCATGATTTAAACTCTTCTTGTTGTTTCTGGTAAAGTTCACATGAATATTTATAGATCAGATATTAAGCATGTTTCTTGTATTTTGTCTTGAATTTCATTCATTTTTTGTCTGTAATAATATTTACAGTCAAGTAATTGAATTTCTCAATCACCACTTAGTTCATTTCTTGTTCTCTCATATAGTTCTTCATATAACTCCCATTGTTCATCATTCAGCTTGTTTTAATATTTTGATTTACTTTCCAGCTGCTGGAGTAGCTTCAGATAAGCTTTCATAATTTGATCTTTAAATATCTCTCTAAACTGTTATTGGAGTTCTTCTTCAGTTTACTCTTTCTGAATTATTACTTGAAGATACTATTTAACTTTAAAGTCTTCTTTATTTTCTTTTAAGATTGCTCTGAGTTTCTTGTTTTTTTGATCTATCTTCTTTACTCTGCATTATCTTACTCAGTATTTTAGCTTGATATAATAGAAGTATAGTTTTTTCTTTTTTCTCTGTTCTTTTTCTTTCTTATCAAGAGTGTCAAACTTTATTGTGTCCAGCTCTATAGATGTGTATTCATAAGAATCCAGTTGTATCTGCTTGCTCCAGCATTGATTTTCTGTATAATTTAGTAGGCTGGCTCTCTTTTATAGTGCTTTTCCTTGTTTCTCCATCTTTCATTTATAAAGTCAGTTTCCAATTCTGACTGTCACTTTAATTATTTTAGTCAGAATACATGATTATTTTTCTAATTATACTATTTTGTCTTTAATCTTATCAAATAATTCTTGATAGAAAGTGTTAGCTAAAATCTCATCATTCCAATCAGTATTAACACAGACTTGCTGGAATCTTATAGCATAGTCTTGTAATAATATCTTTTGTCATATATAATGTAGCTGCTGGGCTGCTATATTTTATTTCTCAACTTCTCCAAAAGTGATTTTCAATGTGTGAATAAAGATATCATAACTATTAATAATCTTGAGCATGTTATTATTCTGATCATTTTCATCTTTCTTATAGTAATTCTGCAGATAGATGTCAAATCAATTAAATACTGCTCCACAAAGATATAATACTGTTATTATTATCTTGTTCTTGTTACTGTTGAGTTCTTTGCCTTTTATATTCATGTAGATGTGTAGTTATCTCAAGAAAGCTTGTAATTTTCCTTGTTTGCTCTTGAAGAATTCTAATAAGTTGACTTTAACTTTATCTTTCTTTTTCTGTTGTTCAGTAGACAGAATGATTATGATCTGGATCTCAAGCTGCTTATTATAATCTTTTAATTTACAGTTCTGCTTTTCAAGTTTCTCAGTAATCTGTTCAAGCTGCAAGATTCTATTTATAAGATCTTAAGCATTGACAGCTGATGCTTTAAATACAGATATAGTTTCTATATTTTATTAGATCTTGACATGAAGTGGAATCATATCTTTATCTTTTAATATGATACAGAAAGTTCTTTCTTTATATATAATCTCTGAGATCTCAGATGTATTCTCTTCTAAGTCAGAAGTAATTAATATGTTATGTATTCATGTGACACTCTTGAATCTTTGGGGTCAAAGAGTATTACAGTAAGTAACAACAGATTAAAGTAGTGATCAATAGTTCAATAATACTTCAGTTGAGCTGGCAGTCTTGCTCTGATGACAAAGAGTTTCCATGCAGATGTAATAGAGTCAGGGCAAGTCTATAGAGTCTTCTCAAGAGTAGCAGAATCAGGTACAGTCATACAGTATTACAGGACTTTAGTAGTATAGAAAGTAATCAAGATATGAAAGTATCTGATGTAAAGATATCTAGTAGATAAGTAAGAAGATTAATTATAATGAACAAGTTCATCAGATTTCTGATAATAAGTGTTCTTATATACATAATGCTTTTCTGGTAATAGTTCTCCTAAGCTGTTCTATTCATTCTACTGCAATATGTTTGCTATGTTCTTCAATTAATTTTATCATGCTTGGTGTAATCAGTCAGCTTATCAGTTCTATCACTGGTCACATGATTCTCATCTTAAGATTCTTCTGTAACAGTTCATGATTTCATCTTGTCAGATATTATTCAATCATCCTGTGTATTTTGTTGTTATGCTGCAGAATTCATAACATTATGATGAAAAAGTGAATCAAACTACAAAGAATGCTAATGACTTGATACAGCTGTAAGTATAAAAGAATGACCAGAATAAAAAAATCAAAAAGACTCTACTAAAAGAATTTTGGGAATACATTAATGTATTCAGGAAGAGAAATTGGAGCAACAGCTTACCAAAGCATGAACTCTGAAACCATGAGATAAAGCTACAAGAAGAAAAACAACTGATAAAACTGCTAATATACAGATTAAATGAAAAAGAATCAGCTGAAGTGAAGAAATATATCAAGAATAATCTTCAGAAAGATTATATAAAAAAGTCAACATTACTGACAGAATATCTAATACTGTTGGCATTAAAGAAAGACAGAACTCTACAACTATATATAAATTACAAACAGTTGAACAGCATTATAGTTAAAAACTATTATCTGATATTACTGATTGAGGAAGTGCAAGACAGATTAAGAGAAGTAATGTGGTTTACTCTAATTAATATCAAAAATATCTACTATTAGATATAAATTAAAAAAAATGATGAATGGAAAACAGCTTTCAGAAGATGATATAAACTATATGAATACAATATTATGTTATTTGAACTCATAAATGTACCAGTAATATTTCAAGCACTAATCAACAATGTACTGTAAGAATATCTGAATGACTTTGTCATTATATATCTTGATGATGTGGTTATATACACCAAAGAAGACTGAAAAGATCACATTGTAAAAGTCAAGAAAGTACTAGAAAAACTACAAAAGTATAATCTACCAGCAAAACTGAAAAAGTATGACTTCCACAAGAAAGAAATTAGATATCTTGAACATATTATGTCAACAGAAGAAATATGAATGAAGCTACAAAAATTTAATAAGATACTACAGTAATTAACATCAAGAAAAGTCAGAGAAGTGCAGATGTTTCATGGACTAGCAAACTACTATTAATAATTTATACATGAATTTTTAAAGAAAGTAAGACTGCTTATACAGCTATTCAAGAAAGACAAACTATTTAAGTAAATGATAAAGTACCAACAAGCATTTAAAGTAATAAAAGACAAATTCAGAAAAGAAAAAATAAGAAGACACTATAACTTAATAAAAAAATATATGATTGACATGAATGCATCAGATTATATAATAGCAGGAAGATTACAATAACCAGACAAACAAGAAAGACTAAAATTAGTAGCATGCTATACAAGAATAATGACACCAGTCAAACAAAACTATAACATTCATGACAAGAAACTACTAGCAATAGTAGTATTACTAAAGAAATAGAAGATCAAACTGCAAGAAAATCAATATCAGACAGAAATTATCTCAGATTATAATAATCTGTAATACTTTATGATGACAAAAGAGCTTACAAGAAGACAAGCCAGATGAGATGCAGATGTACTGATATATTATAACTTTAAGATAAGACACTGCAAAGATACAGAAAATATCTGAATGGACACACTAAGCTGAAGATCAGATCTGATGAAAAAAGAACAGAATTCAAGAACACTCTTTAAAAAATTAGAAGGAACAAAGAATATGATTCTGAATTAACAGATATTAAGAGCAACAAGAATTATCTCAGAAGAATTAAATATCAAAGAAAAAATCAAAGAAGTAATAAAAAAAGATGAATATATGAGAAAGATTAATAAAGAAAATGAAAACTTCAAGAAAGAAGATAGAATAATACTATATCATGAACTGATATATATATTCAAAAAGATCAGAAAACAAGTAATGGTACAAGAACATGACACAATTACTGCAGAATATTTTGGGACTGACAAGATAATGAAGAAGATTACAAGAAATTACTATTAGCCACAAATGTGAACAGATATTCAATAACATGTTAAAGAATGTAAGATGTATGCATGAAGCAAAACCAACAAATACTGATTATATAGAAAACTATAATCAATACCACAACTGTAAGAATCATGAAAATCTATAATAATAAACTTCATCACAAAACTTCTAAATTCAAAGAATATGAAAGAAAAGAAGTACAACTCAATACTAGTGATTATTAACAGATTGACAAAATATGAATACTTTATACTGTTCAGAAAGATAACAACAGCACCAGATACAGCAATGGTAGTACTACAAAATATACTTACTAATTATGGGATGCCAGAAGAGATAATTACAGATCAAAACACCAGATTTACAAGCAAATTCTGAATGACATTAATGGCACAACTGGAAATTGAACAAAAAAATGTTAACAGCCTACTATCTACAGACAGATAGACAGACAGAATAATTAAATCAAATCTTGAAGTAATATCTGCAAGAATATGTTAACTACTAACAGAATAATTGAATTATGCTACTGGTTATAGCACAATTAGCTTACAACAGAGCAAAGAATGCCACTACAGAAATAACATCATTCTACATGAACTACAGCAGAGAATCAGAAATACAGAAACAATCAAGAATTGCATGACAAAAAGCTCAAGAAGCAGAGCTTACAGCAACATAATTATAAGAACTGCAGAATCAGATGAGACTAGATATTGAATTCCTGAATGAGAGGATGAAGCACTACTATAACAAAAGATATCAGAAGGCACCAATCTTGAAAAAAGAGGAAAAAGTATTTCTAATTTAATGAAATATTAAAATTAAAAGATCTAGTAAAAAACTCAATTTCAAAAAATTAGAACCATATAAAGTCATGAAGCAGATTAAAAAAGTCAACTACAAACTTCAACTACTTAAAAAGATAAGAATACATTCAGTATTTTATATCTCATTATTGAAGAAAGCACTGTTACATGCTAAAGAAATGTCTACAAAGATCAATAAAGAACAGAAATATGAAGTTAAATAAATACTAAATCATCAGAAGATTAGTGAAAAACTTTACTATCTAGTAAAATAGAAAGAATATAATATCTCAGAAAATATCTGAAAACTAACAGAAAATCTCAGAAATGTTCAGACAATTATTGTAATATATTATTAACAATACTCTCATTTAGTAAAGCATTAATGAATAAATCAGAAATAACTGGAAGAGAATCTGAGAAAGAAAGATCACTTAATAAAGTAAGCAAGCTCTGAATTTCTGTCTGCTTAGCTACTCTTTTCTGCTTCTTCTCTTTAAGACATTTCAAGTTCTCTATAAACTTTAACTTGGATTCAAGAAATTTGCCAGCCTGATCATAAAGCAACTTTTTCTGTTTTTAAAGATAAAGAAGATAAGAGAGAGTTTCTTGCTTAGCATACTTGAGCTTGTTCTGAGTCTCAAATAATTTCTGCTAATCAGTAATAGAAGAATTATCATCATAAACACAATAGTAATCAGCATGAACATACTTGCTATATCAAGAAGAATAACTTAATTTTAAGCAAGTCTTATTCAGTAAAGAGTACTGAGAGCAGAAAGAAAGTATTATAAATCTGAATTACTTAATAACAGAAAGAAGATTATTCTTGTGAATATTAGAAGCAGACAATATGATGAAAGAAAATTATAAGAATACTCACTAAGAAGAAAGACAAGAAAAAAATCAGAAACTCAAGAAAGAAAGAACACTCTTTTATATTCTAAAAAAGCAACAGGTAGAGTGATTGAGAACAATATATTATGAAAGAAGAAGATAATATTATAAATTCTGTGGCACAATAATAGAATATACAGAATGATTGAATGAAATCTGACAACATAAAATTACAGACCATTATAGAAGAACTTTAAGATAAGAATCACATGATCAGTAATAGAACTGATAAGCTAACCAATTGTACTGAACATGATAGAATTGATTGAAGAATATAGCAAATATATTACAGTAGAATGAATAGAACAGCTTAGTGGAACTATTATTAGAGAAGCATCATATATATAAGAATGCTCATTATCAGAGATCTGATAAACTTGTTTATTATAATTAATCTTCTTAATTATCTACTAGATACCTTTGAATCAGATACTTTCATATCTTGGTTACTTTTCATATTATTAAAGTCTTGTGATACTGTACAACTGTACCTGATCCTGCTACTCTTGAGAAGATCTTATAGACTTGCCCTGACTCTATTACATCTGCATGGAAACTCTTTGTCATCAGAGCAAGACTGCCAGCTCAACTGAAGTATTATTGAACTATTGATCACTACTTTAATCTGTTGTTACTTACTGTAATACTCTTTGACTCCAAAGATTCAAGAGTGTCACATGAATACATAATATATTATCTGGTATTTCCAGCTGTTCATTCAGTTTAGCTTGCATGAACTCATTCAAGTTCCCTATATATAGGTTCTTCTTCATTTTTTTAAAGCTTTCAAATTCTTTACCAATTTCTGTTATGAGCTCTAGAAATTATTGGTGGTAGACTTGATCAGTTTTATTCAAACTCTTGCAAAGATTAAAGATTGCTTGTCAAGATTTTTGTGTACAGTTTGCTGAATCTTCTAGTCTCATGCATAGAAATTTCTTGAGATCATTTCAGTTATTCTTTAATGGGTTGTTTTCATAATAAATCTTCCAGAGATCTTTTTCAATATAATCAAGTCTTATAAGAGTGTATGTGAAAGTTTCCTCATCATTCAATTTACTTATATTGCAAGTGAATTCAATACTGGAGATGAACTGTTAATATTTTGTGTAGAAGCCAGTCTGATAGAGCTTTATGTGTTGTGATAATCTTAAGACTGATGGATGCTTTGCAGGTGTTGGGAAGTTGGAGATGGCCATATCAAGAGATTCACTTTGCAAGTACTTTTAAGTGGTCTGGAGAGTATTTAATCTTTCTTGCTATTTTGCTATTCTCTTTAGTAGTTTGATTTTCTTATAAAGTCATTGAATTTCATCTCTTGATGCTAAGATAGACTCTTTCTCTGAGATTATGATGCTAGTTTTGATTTTGTCCACAGTTAAGAGAGCTGAGATGGTTTCAAGATTTATCATCTTCTTGCAAACTTGGGTTTGTTCTTCAGGTAGATTTTCTGCTGGTGTTTCAGATTCACAAGCTTCAGGGGGTTAGCTTCTTTATATTGATATTATTGTCAGGCATCACTAAAAAAGAGTGGCAAAATGTGAGAATCATACATATAAATCAGCATGATAATGAATCTATAGAAGAAATTGTATGTAGAAAAAAGTACATGAGATAAAAGATCTGGTATTGACAACTATATACAGCTTGTAGACAAGATTGCTACTGGCTTTCAATAAGAGATTCACACAGTAGCAGTCTTTTATGTGTGCTTGCAAGCATGTGACTTAGTGCCTTGCAGAATACATATACTCTCAACAGCTTGTGAGCCAAGGTTCTGAACTCTTGTAGATATTGTTTATCTGTATAAGAGATTTGTGGATGAATTCTTACATGCTGTTTATTGATGAATTTAATCTATATTAGAACATGTACCAAAATATAACTAGCTTTTATATGATTTCTGTAGAACTTAATAAGTCTGAAAGAAGATAATAAAACAATATATATATAATTGCTCTTAGATCTTATACTACAAATTTTCCTGATATTGTAGAGATATTAACTTTCAGTTTACAAGCAGTTGAAAGAGAATTTGACATTATAATAAGTGGTAAAGAAACTGTCAGAATTAGTACTTCTTGTATTATTTATCTTGATAATATACTGCAGCAAAATAACAATGCTGAAATCAAATACTTTACTGTAACAGTCTTCTGTTAAAGCTATACTGTCTCTGATGCAGAGAGGTTCAATATGAATTTCAACTTGGTGAAACACAGTCAATACTATTACTAGCTACTTAATTTATAAGCTGAAATTAAGATGAAGCAGACTATTTACAAGCAAGAAGTACTGTAAAAGATTTATAGATTAATTAAGAAAAGTTCTTCAGTTTTAAAGATCTATCTAGTACTGAACTGATGATATTTTTTCTTTCTGACTCCTGTTATAGTGAATTTTCAGGCCTGTCCAAAATTGCACATATATTATTAATATTATATATATTAATATCTGAGAGGCAGAAGAAATACTGCCAAACTCTATAAAGATTTCCATTTTGAAGATACTGAACTTAACTACAGTCTCTAATTATCTATCTGAAGTTTTATTAAATTCAGAAATATACTCAAGCTTTAATTGTAATTCTAATTATACTTTACTTTACTTTAAAGCCTAACTAGATTCAGATTATTATTCAGCAGGCTCTTTATAACTTCTTTAATAAATAGTTAATTGATCTCAATATTTCATGTTTATTACTTGCTAAAATCTTTAGTGCTATTACAAGAAGTAATTTACTATTAACTTTTCAGACATCTGTCAGATATAATGAACTTAAAAGTATGATTACTAATACTTAAACTATACTTCAGAAAGTAATAGATACTACTATTATAACTGCTGAGACACTACAGTCAGCTAGCCAGACAGTATGAATGTTAAGATTACAGCAGAATTCATCAGTATTTAATCAGATTATAATATTTCTGATAAAGAACATTTTAATTAATACTGTCAGTATTACTTCAAAAGCAGATAAGATATTATATGCTTTAAAATACTGACCAAACATGTATATTAGAATATACTATACTAATCAGGCAAAGAAGTATGCTGTGCCAAATAACTGTAATATACTGATTGAAAAGAATAAATACTATAAATATAAAGTATTTGTACAGCAAATCAACAAGTACAATATTAAAAAGATTTTACTAATTCATAAGAGCTTTAAATGCACTATATTCTTGGTTCTTGATAAGACTCTTATAGAATTGAAACTTTATATCAGCAGCTAGATAAAGCAACTTTATTATAAATATTCAATTCTTATGCAAGATCTCATGCAATCAGAATACAATAAGTAACAAGATGATAATAAGAATACTGATAAAGCTGATAATTTATATACTACTACTCTCTTCTATATCTTAATCAATGCCTACTACTGACTATTAGCTAGTCACAAAGTCATGAAATTACTTAATTTATAAAGCATACAGCTTTCTGAACTACTAATTACATATTTCTTTTTGCAAAAGCTTCAACTTTTATATAACAGTAATTGAGCATATTAATATATGCTTGGCAGAGATTTAATCTTAATCTGATTATTTCAAAAGCTGATCTTTACATTCAATAAAGATGCACATCATACTATATTAAAACTTGATGATCTGGTTGAGTATACTTGTGCATCAGATATCAAGATTGAGCAAATAAGATGCATATTCATTCACAACCAGAGCAGCTGCTGAAGAGTTTTTTTTATCATGTTCTCTGCTTATAAAATTCAGTATAAGAAAGTACTGAATTTACTGATTTTGCAGGTGAATTAAGATAAGATTTATATAATCAGTCTATCTGCAATTCACAAATCAAGTCTTTACAGAATACCTGTCAGTAAAGATTTTGAAAGACTTGAACTGGATTCTGCTCTGCTAACTATCTTTCTCAACTGTACTTGAAGTATTTTCTTTTTATAGGTGGATTGGATGGTTTGATGTATGTAGTATTGCATATTAGTTAAAATTCAATGTCTTGCTCCAGTATCTGCTGGAGTAATTATACTGTAATGATTTCTATACTATAATGATTTCTATACTATAATGATTTCTATACTATAATAGTTTCCCTCCACATTTATAAATTCAAAAAGGTATTCTGAACATTTCTAGATATATTTGTTGATTAGAGGTTTCAATGTTTCCTAATTTCTACATTGAGGATTGGAAGCTATATTTCTGAGTTTGGAACATATATATTTTTAAACTTCCAAACAACCATGGATTCAGATAAACATATATTCCGACATAAACATATCAGGACTAGTGGATCTACGGTTTACAAATCCTCCCCATTTCTGCTATGGACCTAGGCTCCGGTCACGTGGAGCGCAGATCACGGGCCGGCTTTAGTTAGCTACTAAGCCGAAAGAGGTTTGGCAAACAAGATTCAGCTCAAACATCCACAAGCTGACATCTCAAATCAAACACAGCAAACCTGACAAACAGCAATTCTCCAGCGGACAAGCAAGCCGAAGAGCTGAAGTAAACCGGAAAAGCCGTTCAGGATCCTCACTGCATCGCAATTGAGAAACTCGAGTGCTGTATCGGCAGCCTGCGGACTATTTGGTATGTTATCTTACCGTCGCCTTCCTCCAAAGCCCTCCTGCAAAAATGCCACCAAGCGTGCTAATGATCCTATAGTATTGTTCCTCTCACAGAACGGCTCTATTACGATAAGCGCATTGGGATATACTTGACGATTGCGCGCGGCTAAGTGCAGTTTTCCATAACCAGCCCGATGACATCCACGACCCAGTCGCACACACACAATATCACCGGTCGCCGTCCACCCCATCAAAGTCAACTCACCGGGAACCCACCGGAACCCGGCAATACAACTCATAGCTTAGCTACAGCTGCAGGCTCGGCTGTATATACAACTGAGAACCATTTGGCGGGATTAGTTGAGGCCGCAACTGCTGCCGCTGGGCAAAACGTAGGATGGGCTCAACCTGAGGACGGCGACACCACAATGTCTGGAGAAGCTCGTGTAATACAGTCTCAGCTTGATGGCTACACGGTTGGTATGCAGCTAGAAGATGGGTTTACAAACCCAGGGAATGCGCCGAGTTCTCATTTCATCCTTCCCGGCCCCAGTGGGCAAGCATCTGCCAATGGCGGAAAACAGATAGCCCCTGCTACCGATTCCGGCCCTCCAACCGAAGGAAACCCCTCTGGCCGTAAGCGCAAACGAGATAATGCGAACGTGGATCCCACGATAACAGGAAACCCGTCGCTTGGAGCCAATGGTGCAGAGCCTGGGCAACATGGGCACACGAGCGCGGATGGATTGAATATCAGAGATCTTCCACCCCAGCAAGCTATCTCTAATGCGCGAGCAGCTGGTGTTCATTCGGCCGTCGCACTTTTTCGACAACCTTCAGCGACAAGTAAAAAGTATACACGTCCTCCAATGTCAAAGCTTTTTGCATCATTGGAGCTGTCGCCTGAAAATTTTCTCCACCTGCAAGCTGCTGCCAAGGCCTACATGCTCGATGTGAATCATCCTGAGAGACGTGATTGTGTTGGCCAACGCGGAAAGGGTGATACAGAAATGGTCAGGCTGAGACTTTGGAACTGTGTCAGCGAATTTTTGGACAAGGAAGGGAATGGCCCCCGCTTTTTTGGGGAGAATGTCGTCAATGAAGGAATGGGCCCAAGGCAAATGATCTGGCCGAGAGACGACCAAAAAATAATATCCCTAATGATGCCTCTTCTCCGACGTATGGTCACGAATGAGCGCCAACGCCAATATGCTATTGAGACTAG
Organism: Coccidioides immitis RS; assembly: GCF_000149335.2. Taxonomy (NCBI): domain Eukaryota; kingdom Fungi; phylum Ascomycota; class Eurotiomycetes; order Onygenales; family Onygenaceae; genus Coccidioides; species Coccidioides immitis. Next base: position 2,548,371 of record NW_004504310.1, on the reverse strand, counting down.
GAAATGCGGTAATTCGGAGGAAAAGAAACGAAAACAAATGGAGACCGGTATACCCAACACATCGGCTCCCACACACGAAACTCACTTTCAACAGCTAGGCGAAACTGGAATTGGAATGCTTGATCTACTCTCCGGCGGCTATCCATCCGACTGGGAGTCAATCACACAGTCCTACGACTCATACAACGAAGGCTATCGGTTAGATAATCTCGGTGCTATATCTGGTCTTCCTCAGCAAGACTGGTTGGGTCTCGTGGCTGCTGTTGATTGTCATTACCAGATTGACCACCATGGGAACGGTGCAGAATGTGACCAGCCCTGTCAAGATTGCATGGTTAATCACATTGTGTCTTCGGACAGTGTCTCGCATGCAAATTGGAGAATCGCAGGTCAAGGCGATGGTCTTGCGGCGCGAACATACTTGTAAGTCTTGGCCCTCACGTGTGTTGATGATCTTTCTCTGAGAGACATGGCGCTGACGTCCATGGTAAATTTTCAGTGCGTCTGGGATAACTCGAGATGTGTCGCATATCATCAAGGAAAGCCTCATCAATCGCGCTGGCAATCCGCACGACCCGAAGTTCACATCTTCAGCCACATTCGCAGAGCGTCCTAGCTCCGAACCTTTCGTTCCGCAACCGTCGGCTTTAGCCCCGATCGTACCCGCTACTCATTCCGCGCAGGGCCCTCCAAGACAAGAAAGCAAGTCACTAACTTCCGTGAAACTTTTCATAAGCATTGTGCAAAACGGCGACGATAAACGCCTATTGCCTCGTCTCGAGCTTCCATGCGATCCCAGCGCTGGTCTATCAGCGCTCTTGAAGAACGTCCGACAATATTACCAACAGCAGCAACATTTACAGACCCATCAAATGCCAGTCAATTTTCGTATAAACGCGTGGCTTAAAAATGGTTTAGTTCCTATAGGAAATGACGAGGAGTGGATGGCAGCACTGATGGCAGCGCACATGGTGGATTGGATGGATGGGGAACTCCGCATCATTGTTGATGGAGGTGGAGGGAATGTTTAATTAGCTATAGTTGGGAGTTGATAGGAGGGAATGCTTAGCTGCATACAGAGATCTTGGTGCAGCATTCTGGGATAGCTTGCATGTAAGTTCGACTCTTCTCGCCCTTAAAAATAACTTATCGATATCATGAATATCCGGTATCTAGCGCAGAGAGTAAATTATAATCATGGGTTTATTTCAGCTTGTATGTACCATATATAATATGCAAGGTACTTCCATACCAAGGTACACCTGCCTCTTTGTATCTGTCCACTGTGTGAAATCCTGTCTCCGTTGTAAACTGGAGCAAAAGACAGCCGGTGCGTTTTACAAACCAAAAAAGTAAAAGAAAAACAGGGTTTTACCTCATAATATGTCAATCTTAACTGACTATCATTCACCAGGAACCATGACAAGTTAGGGCCTAGATGTTACTGCTTCTTCAGCATTCTTCCTTTGGCACGCGCTGCCCTCTCTGGCTCTTTACAGGGATCCGAGAGCTTAAATCGCCAATAGGCAATGAAATAGGAAGGTCGACAGTCTCGAGCATTTCCGCCAGGAGCAAATACCATACAAGTACACATAGTCCGAACGTGAATGCTCCTCCAACCTAAAATAAGGACAAAGGAGGTACTCTCAGCAGGTATTCACAAGAATGCGAAGATCTTACTGCCGAAAGCCTCTGTACTTACCACCTGTAAACGCTCGGCACTAGCGACATGGTTCAAAGCTAGTTCAAAGTAGGTGCCTGCAAAACAGGCGAACGCGACCACAAGGAAGAGGAGACCCAAAAAAAGGCAGATATTGGTTCGTAGGGAGCAAATAAGGAAGAAAACCGTCAGGAGGGTAAGGAAAACAAAGAAAAATCCTAAGAGAAAATGCCCCAGTCAGATCCCGGTTTGATCCGCTGCTAGAAGGGGGGACAAGTGTACCCGTTGTCGCGTTGAAGCTGGCGGTCTTTTGACCTTCTAAGGGATTGCCAGTTGGTGAATATGTCGAACCGACAGCGAAAAAGGGTATCAAATTCGTGCCCTGGACGAGCCAAAACATGCCTAGGGAGGGGCGAGTGAGTATCTTAAACTTGAGGCCTGATTTTGCCATTCGCCGTCAGTTCTACTTACCGAAGGTTAGAAATAAAGTGGAGGAGAATGTGTTTCCAAGAATCCAATTACCCAACCCCCCGAGAAGCTGAAGGAAGCCACCAAAGAAGATCAACACGGATCTTTCATGGAACAGACGAATTAGCACTCCCATTTCCTACTAGCTGAACGGAGAGTGACTACTCACAAGATGGCACCGCTGTTTCTGCCCGCACCGCTCCAACCCATGGCAGCGCATGCGTTTGGTGTAGTGGCAACCAAAAACCCGATCAAGGCAACGGGGGTCGGATTGGCAAATGTCTTACGCAACGTATCTGCGTGTGGTTGCTGATGAGGATTCAAATAGAGCTTCTCAAAAACATCTCGAGGAATGATTACGCTCTCCGCGGTTTGCGTTCTTCTGATAGGCTCGAAGTTGATCTCATTGAGATCGTCCTTGTCAGTGGACACTGGTGTGGAGGGCATGGTATAGTAAGTCAAAGACGAGAAGCTCCTTGTTGTTTAAGCTTCGAAAGTCTGCAACTGTATGGAGTATAAATAAGCATCCATACGACCAGGCGATGTGCCCAATTTATAGCAATTGAGAACGCCACTAAGGTGGCCAGCTCGCATGCTAGCTTCGAAGATTGAATGGCAACCCTTATACCTTACCCCGGGAACACAAAAACGAAGCTTAGGGTGGGGTAACTATTATATTCCAGCGGGAGAAGGGTTAAGTCTTTGGATAACATAAATCAGGTTGTCCAGAGTATCTTCGACCGGAGGTCGGCGCTTTCGGCCAGGAACTGTGCAACGCATATTGACGTATCCCTCATGTGGGGCTTCTATTGGGCGGTGGCAGACACCGCCCTGAAAACAGAAACGAAGTGGTGACACTTTTTGAAGGCTATTGAGGCGTTGCATCCACTTCAACGCCACGGATGGATTAAATGGTAGCTCCATAGCTCGCAGCGGAGAGTTCAAAACGATGCAAGCACGCGACTTTGGAATAAGTTAAGCCTGACCACTCTACGGCGGCGAAACTGGGACTCGAGAATTGTCCATAGCTAGGTGGATAGTTATTTGGGAGGCACAATTCACCCACCTAGGAGCGTAGTCTGGAGATGAGGAAAGGCAATTTGGGGCGGAGAGGAAAGCATATTTGAGGGTGGAGAAGCTCAAGCCAAGCCTTGCGAACGCTGGTGCAGGAATGCTTGTTTTGGCGGAACCGCGTATGATTTGCAGAGACCAAGGCGACTGACGATCCTTGGCATCGTTCAAGGTTTTGAATTCGCCGAGTCAACAAAGCCAAACGCCCACAGCCACAGTCCAAAACGCGCAGAAATTCAGGATATCAAAAGCCCCTTCTACGGAGTGGATTTCTAGTCCGGTCTATCACTCCACTTTTCATATCCACAAAATGCCCACTCTAAAAGCAAAAAGAAACGGGCGGATATCCCGGCCATCTTGTGTACTGTAGCATTTCTCCAAATCCGAAGTACAGACATCGAAGAGCCTAGATAAAATAACATCTAGGCTCAAAATGGCTCCCATGATAATACTGAAACCTGGGGGAGTCATCTCTTTGCCGTTTAGCTGTGAAGCGTGGAGTATAGAGCCCAAGTCTTTCGCTTACCCTTTGGTCTGTCACGCCGTCACGCCACTATAGTCCGCATTTAATGGGTTTAGGTAAGTATGAGACGCCGTGTTTGGGTAGGGGCAATTCGACTAAAAAGGTTGTAATGCAGGCAGGCATCGGCCAAACAAAAAACAAGGGCCATCCGCAAATAGGTGCTAGCCTTCGGACACAGTGCCTCTGGGGTATAAATATGGACACCTGTCGTCAAGCTTGGGAAATAAATGGCTTGGGAACAGGCCACTAAACTCATGATATGTCCGAGATACAGGAAAATCGGTCATTCCATGGAAGCTTTTAGCGCTCGTTCCATGGAAACCAAGGTCATGGAAAATGGAAAATCACACAGCAAAAGATATTTTGACAAGTAATAAATACCACCATACCTATAAAGAAACCCAAAAAAGGCAAAAAGGATTTGACAGACACACGGGGAGAATAAAAAACCCAGAGGACACTTAAAGAAGCTCATTCTTCAAAATCTTCTACAGTAGCAGCCCTAGATTTTCCTTTCACAGCGCTGGGGTCAGGGGACGACTGTGAAGACAGCTCGGCACCGTTGGATAGTCCCTGAAGGGGCTCTTGGGACGAATTACGCTGCATAATCGATGATTCTGTTCCATCCACTATTTTCTTGGGTGTAATCTCGGAAAAGTCTTGTGAAGGTGATGTAGGCTGGTTGCCAGGTTCTTTTGATTTCGGTCGCACACTGGCTTGAACAAAATGGTGTTCTGAAGTCGGTTGGGACTCCTGCTCAGACAGAGTTGCCGGAGGTGCTGCTGGAGGATTTGAAGGCCCTCCGGCCGACACACTCTGGGATGAATCTGCAGATAAATGCGAAGAGAAAGGAGCCTGTCCCAAAGACGAGCGATGGGAAGGAAAGGATAAACCATTAAAGGGCAAATTTAGAGGGTGGGCCGGTGGATGAGGGTTTTGTAAAGGCAGTATAGTCCATCCTGGCGGCAACGTAATACCTTCAGGAAGTGAAGGTTCTCCAGGTGTCAGAGTGGGATTTGAAACAAAATGGTGCTGGAAGACAGGCTGGCTGGTATTCGATGAACTCGATATAATCGGGTGACGAACATTTGAAATCCCAGATGATGGGCGATTTGAATTGATTGCCCGAAGACGAATCAACTCGTTTTGAAGTAATCGGACTACGTGCAATTGGTCCGAGGTTGCCAAAAGAGAATTGATCTCCTGGTTGATCTGACGTTCAAGGGTCAGAATTTGGTCCTGAATGTTGGCACTGGTCGTTTCCACCCTGCTTAGCGACTCGGATGGAGCGAGGTTTCCGGAACCGAAACCGAACGACGTGGGCTGTTGGTGTGTCTCTAACGGATTCTGATTCGGATTCGCTGCTTGGTTAACCAGAGGTTGACCGGCATTAAGCTGCTGAGCTACATCCTGAAATTGGTCTCCCCGCCCAGCGCCAAACCCAACACGGAGTGGACCAAGGTTAAGGACCCAGGCTCTGGGTCTTCCAGCAGGAGCCTGTGCATTTCCGGCGATGTGCTGGTTTGCTCTTGCCACCACATCCTCTCCATCGGGACCACCCTGGGCCCTTCCAGTCATGGTTACCGGACGCCTACAGGTAGGGCAATTTTGCTGACGCTCAAGCCAACTTCGAAGACACGAAAAGTGAAGGAGATGTCCGCAGGGCAGCTTTTTTGGACGTAGCCGTTCGGACATTCTCCCAACAGCCCGACCCTGACCAACATGGACGTTCGCAGTGTCAAACGGCTGCCAAGGATGCATTTCTTCCCTGCATATAATGCAAACGTCTTCCCTGGCAATTTCCTCCGCATTCGCGTCGGGGTATCGGTGGTTCATATCTCTGGTCGCATTCCGATAACGGATGAAGTCCAATACTCTTTTTACAAAAGATCTCATCGTTAACACCACATCCCTCAATATGTGGATTGGCAGGCCATAGAAAGTGAAGAGGATAGCAAAAAAGAAGAGGTAAACAACTAGCTTCAAGAAGTCTTGCTCGAGATTAGTGACCATTCGCCGCAAGTAAGTAAGAAAATATATATCCAACTTACCAGTAGCAAGATCAAGATAAAAAACACAACGGCCCTTCTCTTCCCATCCGGGCACATCTAACTCCATTTCTTCAATACTGTCCTCATTCGGCAAGTCGCGCGGGGGTTCTGAGCCAGTATCCTGACATGTACGTAAGATCTCCTCCCTTGATGCACGTATCTCGGCCCTTCTCTCTGCCAGTCTAGCCAGCTTTTGTTGCCGAACAATGTAGATTTCGGCAAGGGAGAGCGCGTACCGAGCAGTAGTCGAAGTCGATAGAATTGTAAGCACTGCAAATTCGAACCCGAACATCACCATCATATCGGGCCTAGCTTGTCTGAGAACGGTCTTAACGGCATATTTGAGCATAAATGAGTTAAAAAATACTGCTAAGAGAAGAGAAACGGCCAATCGTGTATGGAAAAGGCGGGGATTACTCGGAGGCTGCTGTTCGAGGATGTCTACACGACCCTCTCCAATCCATCCCCACACCTTTCCGATGAGGAGGCAGACAAACATCACAACGAACCAGCCCCCCAGTTCCCCCCGGAAGATCGTCATGGCGAGACAGGTTTCCGTAACCGCGAACCAGGCTTTTTCGTAAAGTTGCTCGGTTTCAATGGGTCTCAGACGGCCATAAAGCAGCCTTTGAAGGCCAAAGAGACAGAATCCAACCACAAGGAGGCATACATTTGTGAGAATCTAAATCGGATCAACAATCAGCGCGTCCTCCACTCGGTGCAAGACCAGTACACGGGGAGTATTTACCATGAGGTTTGCATTGCTTTGCGAAAGATAGACGCAAGCAGAATAAAAATTTGATCGTTGATGCAATGCTTTTAAAATGACAGTCATGGAAAGGGCAAGGGAAGCCTGATGCAACAGCCTTAGCAAAATGGACGGCCATAGAAGACTGATGAGCGCAGAACAATACGCACCCCAGCATATACAACCATTCTCATCATGGCGACGGACGATGACGACCGCCACGATTCTCGAGAGCTCACATATGCTTAGTCTGTGAGCATGGATGAGTATCTATGAGTGTATTGTTCAAAATTGTCAAAGGGATGTAAGCTCCCGGCTCTTATGCCAGTTGCTGATGCCACCTTTGCGAAATGAAGCCCAGCTTCCGGATATGTAATTACGGAGCACATACCTACGGAGTACGGAGCAGTTACCTGCGCAATTCCCATGGAAATGGTTATGTAAGAACCTTGGCAATGCCGAGGCGGGAAGCATGCTACACGTGATACAGGGGAAAGTCCAGGACGTTTTCCCTTTTGTAGACATTCCTCCTCTTGAAACGGTTCCTAGTGGAGACAATTCCTATTAAGTTAACCGTTGGTTCTGGCATTATGTTGGGAATATTCCGGCGGGGTATAGTTAACCAACTAGTACCCCGTACTGTTGTAGCCAAGATGAGGGAAGTCAGGATATGGACGGAGGAATTATAAGTGTTCTTTTCAGGGTTGTGACTTTGCCGCCTATGCCATTTCATCTAGGATCCAGGAAACCTACGGGTCCATTGAACCGATTTCTCGATTTCTGGGGACCCTCACGTTCGTTAAGTCGATATCTAGGACCCTACGGAGTACATGCTTGTCGATTAATCTTGATTCAAGTTCTAAAATAGATAGCAGTGACTGCATACATACGTTTAGGTAGCTATCAAAGTCCATAGACCTTTGCCTACTTAACGCCCCGAGATGTAGTTGCCAAAATGTCTCGCGGGCTAGATAGCCAATGTAAGGACACCGTGCCGGAACTATCTTGGACTCCTAGGTAGGTGTCACACGTCTTTGGACCTACAAATTTCCGCCACGGGGACTTGGGAGGTTCCAGCTTCGCCGCCCAGTGTAGCCTTGTGGACTCTGAGTAGGAGTGTACTTCGTATGTACGCCCCTACGTTGTGTGTATGAACTGGACGTATATGTACGTATGCGTTAACACTGTGGCAGCCTTGTTAGTTGAGCGTAGCCCACGCCACCGCTCTTGTGCTGTTTCAGCTTGTGGACTAAAAAAAGGCCGCGAGGCGAACCCCGAGTTGTTACTGATGCCAACCAGGAGCAAGCAAGTTTGCTCCCCGGTAGACGGGAATAATTTCTGGTAGACCAATCCTTTGAGGCAACGTGTGAAGTAACGAAGTATATCCAATACTCCGTGGCTGGGACGAAATAGAATGATTCGTTTTCCTCGAAAGTCACGTATAATGGAGAATGGGTGGAGCAGTTTGCTACGCTGCAGTTTCTCATATGCTTATGTATGAGCTGCTGCAGCAGTGACTCGAGGAAAATACTGATCAACTTCTCGCAGAATCAACTCACGGTTTAGTTGACCAATAAGAAGAGATTTTGGCCTTGTATAAAGTTTCTGTCACTGCAGCAGAAATGCAGAGAAGTTTTCCGGAACATATTCACGAGGAGCTCTAGGACTCATGGCTTGATTGCTAGAAAACTACCCCTGGTCTGCCTGAGACGTTGAAATTAGTTCACCTGCGGGAGCTTGCACATTTGGATCCCTGCTCTTCCATGCTCTCACTGATTCACTTGCCTTCGCTGAATGCATTTCAGAGACGAGCTGATTCATAAAGCGGAAGATATGATGGTCTGAAATGATGCTCCCAAGAAATAGCTCGCACCTGCAGAGTGAAAAGGGCCAGCCTGGAGCCACATGGCGAAGCCATTCCTTGTTACTCCTTAGCAATTGATCTACATCAGGTCATAACCAGAATAAAAGCTGCCCTGAGACCCTGTCAAACTCATCATGCAGGTACCCTTAAAAGGGGTGATTGAGAATATTTCACATGACAGTAACGCGGATGGCCAGATATGCCCACTTTCATGCCCCAGCAGCTGAACATCTAGCCTGTTGTGTGGGAAAAAAACGGGTTTTGTAAAGGTGTGATAGTCGGCAGCTAGATTCGAACTTAAAGAAGTGGTGCTGGAGTCTGAAGATATGTATTTCGAGCCTCCTGGGGATAGGTAGTTTACTAGTCTAGAATGTCAATATAGAGCGGCAATCCTTAACCTGGAATGGGGACTTATAAGTTCAATCAGGTACAAGAGGTAATGGTTAGTATCCTCAGCAGAGAAAGCACCCCATTGCTTACTTACTCTCTCTCTCTCCCTCTCTTTCCCTCCCCGGCCAATACCGCGCTGATATCACGAGTTTCAAAGATATATTGCAGCATTCACTAGAATTGATGGCTGGCAAATAGAAGAGATAAAGCGTAAGAAATTTCAAATGTGAGGTGATACGTACCCAAGGAGGGTGCCGACAATAGAGGCAAGTTGTCGCAAAGGGTTGGATTGCCAATCTATACTTACCTCTATTTTTATTACGGCAAACTTTGGAAATACTTTTTCCAAGTGAGGGCGAGGTCACAATCTGAGCAAATCAAGCCATATATTAGGCTATCCGAGCAAACGTCTTTGAAATCAGGATCTTGTCGGGGTCCATTTCGTTGAATCAAGTTCCCGGTAAGCCGCTCCTAAGGAAGTTGAGGGTAGCCGAACGAGCAATTGTGGATTAAATTGGATTCTATAGGCCGGCATTGAACTATTTGTTTACCAAACCTAGCCGAGTACTCGGATTCTCCAGAGAGTATGTCGTTCAATATGCGACAAGGCACATATAAACATGAGACCAACCGACCTCACCTCATCTCGGCAGAAGTTCCATCCCCGTCACGATACATAGCCACCTGGCCTGGGGAGGCGTATTGGTGGAACTTAATCCCAGGAGAACCCAAGGATCGCGACGAGCATGACAGGAGGGGCGAGACTATTCGGAATCCAACATGGCCACAGCTATTGGATCCCTGCCCTGCACGATGCACGAGGAGCGTTGAGAGCACGTTTTCCGAAGATGATTTAGGTGGTTCCACTGGGCCGTTCGTAACATGTATTCAAGGCATGTCTCCCTCGCTCGAGTCTATTACGCACGATCCAATTCAGCGTCAGGAGAGTGGAGGTTTCAGCCCGAACACTTCCGGAACATATGTTTCGGGAATCCCAGAGACAAAGCCGGGAATATTGTCGAATCTAAACCGGATAGAATATGCCGTCATTGGGACGACATGTAACCTGTGGGAGAAAACTGCTTCTGCGGGGGATTTGGGACTATCCGAGTACGAGGAGGGATTGACAGCAGCGGCTTACCTTAATCAATACACTCAAGTCCAGCAACAGATGTTAAATAACTGTGGAGGTGGTACGATGACAACGCTTCAAGCTCTGAATCACGATAAAACCGGCTTTCAATACTACCATGACCCGTTGACAACGCTCACCCCTGGAGATCGTACATGGGAGAATGAGAGTTGCTCTGAACCCGGCTCTTCGTTACTGTCACTTGGACTTCTCGATCCAGCCCAGCCATGGATGCTTCGAGAACCGGATCAGTCGTGTCCGTACTATGCTGGCAGTCTTCGCGATTTCTTGATGGCATCGAACAACACGGATGAAGTGAAAGAGGCACCTTTGTACGACACTCCAGAGATATCGGATAGCTCGCCCCGACCGGGAATGACAACCCGAAGTAAGAGCCAAAAATGGGCCATTGGACAGGGCTCCTCTCACCGGAGCAGCTCAAAAGATGCATTCTTAGTCAAATGCAAACAATCGGGGATGTCTTATAAGGAAATCAAGGCAATTGGCCAATTTCCCGAGGCCGAATCGACTCTACGAGGTCGTTATCGAATGTTAACAAAACGAAAGGAGCATCGAGTCAGGAAACCAGGATGGAAGGAAAACGATGTAGGTGCTTACCTTGTCTAAAGTTTTGGAAGGATGTTATCTGACAGGAAGCTATACGTATTATAGCTACGCCTGCTTTTCGAAGCCGTCACCCACGCGCAAGGCCCTAAAATCTCCTGGAAACAAGTTGCTGAATACATTTGGAGGAATGGGGGCTCGTATCAATTTGGAAACGCCACTTGTAAAAAGAAATGGGCAGAAATTCGTCAAAATGGTCCGATCCAAGTATCTCATTCCGACAGCCAGTAGTACTATACTGTATCGCAAAACGTGTCTAGGGTATTAAATCGTTAATTGTCCTCTTCCCCCGGTCTATCAGCTAGGGTATCTGCTTTGCATTCGACCTTCTCCCAGCTGTTTCCATCTGAGTCATGAATAACAACTCAACCACAGACAAATATCCGTACATATATGCGGTACCCGGAGCGCTAGTGACAGCAAAGCAACAGTGTATGCGGGCAACCTTCGCAATAGCTATCAGCCGGGTCCGTGGCGACTCAAAACGATGTAAAACAAGCATCGAAGCGTATGGTAAATTCTAGGACATAGATTCTAGGAGCATAGCATCCCAGTAATTACTAGCCTGTTAGATAGTGTGATCTCTAGACCGTATTCAAAAATCGAGGCCTGAATTCGACGGGTATGCGCTTAGAAAAGCGGCCATGTGGGACGTTCAGCCCATGAGGTTAAGAAAAAGCGGTTGCCTTTCGAGGGATCGCAATTGCTGTGAGAATCTGTTCAAGGTGGCTAGGTTCATCCCTGAGAGCTGTCCATTCGTATTCTGATTTAACCATCAATGTCCCGGCCAAGAGGGTTCCGTTTAGCTTGATGACGCCTTCATCAGGGATATTGGTTGTGAATTTAGGATCAAGAGGGATTCGCGCGTGTTCGCTCTGCCGTGGACAAATTGCCATGGCGGTTGTGGTCATCGCCAGGTTGTAGCTAATAGCGCTTGGTCCATAGGCTGTGAGAGCTGCCTCCTCTGTGGCTCCTGATGAAGAGTTGATGAACTCGTTAATAGCATAGATCGCCTTAGCATACAAAGATACATATATCCGGTGCAACTCATTTGCCGAAGGCTCTGACGGGATAGGTAGCCAGTAGCAGACAAATGGCAAATCCAGCATCACGGGATGGTTATAGTCCCCCGATGGGGGTCCTTGCATGACCTGATCTATCAACGGCATCCAGTTAAGACTGTCATCGGTCTGGACCATATCTTCGATTGGTAAAAACTGTATATGCCTGTGAGGTTGACTTGCACCGCTGTGCTCTCCTGAATTGAAGAATGCAAATAGTCGTCTTGGGGTCTCTTCTGTCTGGGAGGTTTCCCATGATGCCAGGCACGAGAAAGCAACTTCTAAATCATCCTTTTCCAGTAGATGGGCCTGCGGCTTAAACGCTTTCGTCGCCAAGATAAAATGATTTGGTATGACAGGGAACTTGTTCAGTACAAGAATATGGGACGGACTGGATGGTGGTATCTCGGCGACCAAAAGTTCCCGAGGGGGGTTTTCGAACGGATCCGTGCTTGTTGGCATTTCATCGCTTTTCACGGATTGTCGAGAAGATGACTTTTTCGCCAACGCCGGACAGAATCTGAGCTGGAACTGCATGATTGTAAGAATGAATGCGCCTACTTTTAAATCGCTAGGGAAGGCGGGGGTTGGGGGGAGGAGACTTTACGGGAATGCCAGAGAGCCTTAACGTGGTCAAGTCTGTCCTTGAAAAGAGGACGTCCCCAGATTGCGTTGCTGCACGAAAGGTCTTTGTGACAAGTGACACAAGACATTCTGGAAGACCAAGCAGCTCCTTAGAGTTCCATTCCCGTTGAAGGGGCCACATAGTTGGTTGGGTGGTTGGCCGAGGCTTCGGAAATGGTATTTGTGAGGAGTTCCGATGGTTGAGGAAATAATTAGGGGCCTTGCATACTCCGTACTTCAACATAGAGGACACATTGTATGGTTAACAAAAGAACCTGTAACTAATGTGTTATTATTAATTAGGAGTATGGGGTAAATAAGTTATCTCTATCCTCCGTATACAGTGTATGGTTCCATAGGTTCTTTGTTAGTCCTCTATTTTGAAGATTATTTACACTTAACTCACCAAGCATAGTTTCCCTGATAGATTACAGTTTTGCTACTAATTAACCCAAAGTTTTTCTTCCTTCTGGAAGGGCTCTCATTCCCTCCCACACTCTCCGCACCGCTCTCGACTCTGGATGATGTGTTGCCAAATTTTTTGGAATGTTCAATAAGGTGGAACGAAAGCCCATAGAGGATGCTGTGAGAAGCACTAATGCGGACCAAGGATACTCTACGGGCGTATGGAGTACTCTGTACGGAGTACTCCGTACATACATAGTAGAAATAATTTTGTGATGTATCTCATAACATATCTTTCTTTTTTAACCTGATGCTTGTTGACTTGTAGGTCAAATGACAAGCTTTCAGAGATTTCCCTAAAAAAACTGGCTTTTAATACAGAGAGAAGAATATGGTGGCAGGGCATCTGAGTTTGTGTGGGAATACGGGATAGGGGGCGACGGATGGAGTATATATTTTGGTTTGATGATTGACGTTGGTGTGTTGCTCCAACAGCCGATACTACTTTGTTTATGGAGTACGGAATACTCCGTACGGAGGAGTCGGACAGGAATTCCAAATTGTGAGCCACAAATCTGTTAGTGACAAACTAGTTGGTTACGCTGGACAGAGAACATAAGTTTAGTTAGCGCAGTGGTTGGACCTAGTAAATTAGTTACTGCCCGGGGCTTCCCTGGAACCAATCCTGCGTTGACTGAGCAATGCGACGACACCTCCGTCCTTCCTCTGTACTTATGTACTTATGTATGTAGCTGCTTTATGGGTGCATAGTTAATGGTCAGCTCTAACTCCTCTTTTCATCTCCTAGAGAAGCATGGGAGCAATTTTACAAAACTAGTTCTCTGTGAAGAAAGCCATTGAGGAGGAAAGGAAAGGAAAAAGAAAAAAAGGAACCAAAAAAAGAAAAAATAAAAAAAAGGCGAGCCCATCAATGGAACAAGGAAGTGATCTTGAAGAATTTTTTGAGCACCTTGCCAGTTGGGCATAAAATGGGTTGTACAAAGTACAGGCATACAGATAACACTTCATGCATGAACTACCAAATAAGGTAATTAACAAGTTAAAGGTTTGGAGTGCGTGAGTTTGTGGCGCAGGCTTTCTTGGCCTTTGATCCTCCTGGAGGCTTGGTTCGGATGGGGCACGCCGCACATCAGAAAAAAACACAAATTGTTAAAAAGAGAAAATGAACCAAGGTGAAGTGGTCCTTATGATTGTTTTGTCCCCAAAAAAAAAAAAAAAAAAAAAAAAAAAAAAAAAAAAAAAAAAAGGGAACAAAGGAAAGAAAAGAAAAGAAAAGAAAAGAGAAAAGAGAAAAGAAAGAGGCCGACTCCATGTTTCTGGACAAGGCACACCAGATCCTCGAGGCCTCGGGGATGCCGAAGAACCGGTGGACCGCGCGTTTGGAAGGGCGGGTTCGTATTATTTGTTCCTGGTTGATGTTGCGGGTTGGGTCGTGGGGGGGAAGGGTGAAATGAATGCTCGTCCGGAGATGACATCAGGCAATGTCCGAGGTACTCGCTGGGGGGTGGCTCGCACCGCACATTCGCACTTGTATTTCTGGCGGGTTGACGGGGAACGGAGTACTCCGTGAAGGTTTTGGGGAGGAAAAGGCCAGGGATGGAAGAACGAGCAGGCCCGGAGGCGGGCACCTCATTGGCGAGCGGGGCAGGGAGAGAGTCCGTCCCAGGATCGGAATCTCAGGCTTGACCGACTCGCAGGGAGGGCGCACTGCAGCGATAGGGCTGAGAACCACCAATCGCATCGACGCCCGCAGCGCCGACAGGGTGGTGTGGAGACCTTTTAGCGCCGTTTTCCCGGGAAGTCGCGCCCGTCAGAACGGTGAGAGAACCAACTGGCAACACCCGCAACAGCACAGGGACAGCAGCGGCCGCACCCACACCCATGCACGCTCTCTCGCCCACACCCGCTCGCAATCACACATCGTACTTCGGAACAACAGAGGCCCGGCCATCACGGTCCCCCTCCTTCGCGCCGGACCGGCATCCACGCTGTCATCATCTGCATCACCATGTCCACCGCAACTTCAGGGCGAGATGCACTCTGTGAACTACATTATTGTTTCCCGGGGTTTTTTTTGTGTGATTTGGATTTTACCCTTGCACTCCTTGTCTTAGTCTTCTGTCCGAGGTGCGTTAAGGTTTGGCCGGAGCCTTAACCTTGGCAAAACACTGTTTGCTGGTCCAAGCCTCCTTTCGTCCCCTGCCGTTGGCGAATGAACAGTGCCACAACACCAACGCTCATAGGTTGAGCCCCTGCAAACCGGCTCCTCAACACGAGTCCAATCATTTCCCTATAGGGTCATAAATGCTCTGGAACTATTTTCACTGGTTCCTCTACACTAGCCTTGCTGCGCATCCTGCATTCTCTGGGGCTCAAGCTCCAGATGTCGATCTTCTATCCCTATAAAGCATCCTCCCCGGCCATGTCGTTTGGCCATGCTGTTCCGCGCAAAACTATTTAATATTATTAATTTGGGAAGGTTGATCTCTGGACATCGATGTGCTGGCTTGCTCACAGGTTATAATCATTCCCACCTCCCGCTGCCGCTCCCCTCTCCCAGCTCCAACCCCCTTCGCTCCCATTTTACTTTCACAATACACCCGGCGACGACCTCTTTCCTTGAGAAAAGAGGAAGAGGGGAAAAAAAGATAAAAATAAAAAGAAAAAGAAAAAGAAAAAGAGACCAAATAATTAAAAATAAAAAAGAAATAAAAAAGGAAAGTTGCTTCTGCAGACCATACGAGCCAGTGAAAGCCCTTGATTGCATTCTGCTCTGCCTCGGTGGCCGCAACCGGATTTCCGATCTGTCATTGGCCACTTTCGACGCTACCGTCACGTACACGCTTTGCCCAAATTCGCAGCCTTTGAAGATTTGAGCGGCTGGCCCGAACCTTTCTACCTCTCGCAGTGGCTTTCCCGAGTCAAACGGGCTCCCCTTCCAGGTGCCTTTCCGATTCGTAGCTGGCGTTGCTGATCGCGATTTGTCTTTGGATACATTGCGGCGACATCGCGCCCGGTGCCATTCTTTTGCGTTTGATCCTAAGCGACCAATACCGTACCATTCCTGGAGGTATGTTTGTTTTGTTGCCGGGATTATTGTCCTTGCATTGGATAATCCGTTCTGTCCATCATCCTCGCTTCGATGTTTGTATGGCTTTGAACATGGGTACAAGAGTACGCTAACATGTATCGTTGAACAGAATTTAGTGTGTCTGACTACGAAGGTTTTGTAAATCGTTCTTGCATCTCATCGAAGCCTCCCGAACATTCAAAATCTGGCCGGTTGTTCAAGATAGTCTGTCTTCGCGTTGACGAGTACCATGCTGGAGCTGGAATTCCCACCACAACCATATCCCTACTCCCAGGACCTCTCGATGGACCCTATGATTAGTTGCATTTCGAGTTCAGCGAAGGGTGACGAGCAAACATCTGTTGGAGCCTACACGTCACTCTTATCCGAGACGTATCCTTTCTTCATCCACCCATCTTTTGCATCAGGCTCCCAACAACCTATCCCCAAAAGCCAGCCCTATCCTAACCCGTCCGCATCCCCTTCTATTGCAACCTCCCAACCTGAGCTGTTGTCGTCTTGCAGCTCAATATCCACCCACTCCTTTAGCAGCGCCCCCTCATCCTCCATCGGGTCTCCCCACCGGGATACCTGGCCGGACATGAATCCGGGATCTGGCTTTGAGGAAAATGCAACAGTCAGTGACAGAGGTTATGCTCAAGATTATTTATCTAATACCATTGATGCCGACGTTTTGATCTCACATGCTAAAATTTCCGATTGCTTTGTTGGTATGTGATTCAATATCATCCCCCCCAAAAAACTAGCCTTTCAATTCCTCGACTCTGCAGTCTCCGATTACACATCCCTAGCTACAAAAGTATGATATGGTTCGGTTGAACTTCGTATTATGCGTGAAATTGTGCGCGCACTTCAGTTGGGGCTTTTTCCTTTTTTTTTTTCTTTTTTTTTTTTTTTTTTTGAGCCAGCTCAGACACACTAACGTATTTCTAATTTGTTTAATCAGACCCGTCCTTGATTCAGCCTACCCAAGATCCCAATAATTACCAGCTCCCTGTCATATCATACCCAGAAGATCTACAGCTTTGCTTTGTTACCTCTCCAACACTTGGTCATCAACCGTCACCGCAACTCCACCACGACACCCAGAAGCAATTCCAGCAGCGACACGAGCAGCAGCAAAGGAGGGAACCCAATTTTCCCATTTCTACCACACAGCGCAGCCTCCCCCAAGAAAATAAGGCACTCACAAGAAGGTCTTCAATCTCATCTGTCCGCTCCCGTCCTTCGGTGCCTAGTCCCCAGCTAAGCCACATTGGAGTCGAGGATGAAGGCAAGGAAAAGGGGCGATGCCCTCACCCAAATTGCGGGAAAACGTTCAAAGACCTCAAAGCCCATATGCTTACCCATCAATCTGAAAGACCAGAAAAGTGCCCGATTGTGAACTGCGAGTATCATCTGAAAGGGTTTGCTAGAAAATATGACAAAAACCGTCACACACTGACCCATTATAAAGGAACAATGGTTTGCGGTTTTTGTCCTGGTTCTGGATCTGCTGCAGAGAAAAGCTTTAACAGAGCAGATGTTTTCAAGCGTCATCTTACTTCCGTTCATGGAGTCGATCAATCCGCGCCCAATAGCCGGAAAAGGACCCCGCCCAACTCTGTGAGAAATCCGTCCGGTTATTGTCAAGATGCGACTGGGAAATGCTCGACTTGCACGGCAACCTTTTCTAATGCACAAGAGTTTTATGAGCACCTAGACGATTGCGTCTTGCGCGTTGTACAACAGGAAGAACCAAGCGAAGCGATCAATATGCGGCGTCTCGCCGAGGTGGAATCTGACGAGGCCGTTAAACAGACAATGAAAAAGCATATGCTCGTCAGCTCGACTAATGGCAACAGCAACTTTGCTAGTGACAATGATAAAGAGGACAACAAACGGGATGGATTTTCACTCGAACCTGGTTCAAGCAAGGGGCCAACAAGGTCAAATATAGTGAACAGGTTTCTGCCCCCGAATTCTGGTGCGATTTCCAAATCTCGACCGTCAGTTGCGCGGAGACGCAATAATCGAAACAACTACCCGCCCTCGTGGGGATGCCCAGCTAATAAGATGAAAATGAAGCGCCGACTCCTCTGCCTTTACGATGGTCCACGGCGGCTATGGAAAGATGAAATGATGTTGGATAATGAATTCGAAGTCCGTTTGAATCTGCCAGGAGGTGATGGAATGGGACGCGAAGCTTATGTGACTGACTTGGACGTGGAGACCTTGAAGCGAGCTGAAGGAGTTCTAAACGCGACGCAGGAAGAGAAGGGACCTTGGGACTCTGCCTCCGCCGGCCGCGGATTGATCGGTCCTGCTGCCGTCCCTATACTCGGAAATACAAATGATATAGTGGATGAAATAAACATTGATGAGCTAATGTCTTGAAAAGTGCATTGGAATGAAGCTGGATATCTCTTATTATGCATATGTCCCTCTTTTCTCATTTCGCTTCCCGGAGAATTATACATATTTTATTTGCCCATATCTCTTGCTAATGCCTTCTACCCCTTTTTCCCCCAATTTTATTTTCCTTTTTTCCTTTTTTTCCCCCCCGGCAAACTTGTATTTATACTCATCCTTTCTGAGCTATATTTGACGTCGGGCAAACAACCCAATTCCTAAGCACCTTGTAGACATTTTAACTAAATCCGCATGACTCACATCCTGGGTCTTACCCATCCTGGGGGGAAAACAATGACGCGCTTGGGGCTTTATATATTCACATGGCTGGCGGTTAAACGTATTATAACAAAAATTTTCGGCTCGCAAAGGCCTTCTGTAGCCTTCCTACCAATTCAGCACAGAATCATCAATGGTCAAATTTACATCAGCTACATTTAAGCTGTAGGGTCCAGAGAGCGAATCTTGATAAAGCTAACCGCTAAAAACCTAAATCAGATGTAACTAAAACGAGGCATCCCAAGGAAAAGTGCGATAGGATTGGTAATACATAAGCGGGGGGTCAAGATATAAGAAGGCAACTCAGAGAGGATATATAGGGTACCGAGACTCAAACAAAAGGGGCATATACTGCAGCTTCGACCGTATAACAAACACCCAGAATACACCGAGATGATCCTCCCCCATATCATCTATGTTCAGAGTCAAGTGTCTTCTTTTGCAAGGTGTCCTGGGATATGTCACCGATCTTATCCCTGGCTTCCGACGTGTTCCCTTTCCCTATGGTTAACGGACTATCCTCGCCTTTGGTTGCTTTAGTCTGCTCCGGGAATGCCTCAAATGTATTTATCTGGGCGGCCGACACAGGTCCATTATCAGCCTCAGTTATTGCCCGTTGCTGTGGTTTCCTTTGAATGGTCTGTAAATATGGACCAGGTAAATATCCGACCGATCCATCTCTAGCCCGACACCGCCACCATTCGGATGGACTTCCCATTGGATCAGTTTTAGAAAGAACAGCAACAATGTCTCCTTTTCTAACGGCCAGGTCAATTCCCGCAGCAGCCTGGGTGCCCGGGGTATAGTCGTACAAAACACGACAAAAGTCCAGCTTGGAAGGATCGATTGGACCAGCTTGGGGGTTACCACCAACGGCCATTTCCTGTTGCCGCCTGATTTCAGCTTCCTGAGAGCGTGCCAGGGCCCGGATAAGCTTGCCCATGAGATATGGTAAACCAAAGACGGCTGCTAGAAAGAAAAAGAAGGGTTTTTTTGAAGGGCGTGGTGGGGCGCGAGAATTGTCCGACAGCGTTGCGGAGGACCCACCCTTGCTTAAAAAGGAAGAGAATGCAGAGGGAGTGAGGGATGTCGCATTGGCGGGTAAAGGGCGGCCTGTCAGCCTCGCAAATAGCGTCCTGATCCATCTAAGGATTGTGAAGATCCCCAGCACTGAACCGAGAGTATTGCGAAGGTTGCCGAATTGTTCTGCGACGGAGACCATGGCTGGGGAAAGGGAAATGGTTAGCGTATAATAGGGGAGGATGAGGGAGGAGGATCGTTAGTTACACACCAAAGAATGAGCTATGGGTTGCCATATAGGTGCTTTCCAGCATTTGCGCGAACCCACCGAACGCTCCCACGATGCTTTCGATCATCTGAAAGGTTGCCTGAGTGCTCTGGTTGAAGGAATTTGTTAAACTATTCGGATCCCCATTTTGCATTCCGCCGTACATCCCTCCATACCCCCCATACATTCCCCCATATCCGCCATATCCGCCGTACATGCTTCCAAAACGAGAATAGGGCGAAGAGTAGGAGTTATAGCCATATCCAGTATACGGGCCACTTGCGAGCCTCGATGCCCCATAAGGTGAATAGTTAGACGCGGGTTGACTAATCGCAGAGTTCAAGGTATTAGGGCGAGAGGGAAGAGTCGGCGGCTGCGATGCCGAAGATGTCGCCGGAGCTGTCGCTATCGTTTGGGAAGACGTTCCCGATGCAGGGAGATTAGACGTGTTTGCTGTTGGGCTTGTCGTCAAAGGTGTTCCTGATGTTGAGTGGTAAGCATATGGCGGCGGCAGCAGAAACAACGGATACCAACCTGGTGCGCCAGCAGAATTCGGCCGCTCCCACGGCTTAGGTGGTGACACAGAAGCCATGGAGAAAATCGTTTCTCTCTAATAAGACACCGTGGAGAGCGATGATCGGGAGTAGGAAGGCGAAAGCATGCACGAAATATATGAAGATGTTGCTCCTTTTAGCAGCAAAAGGGTATGTATAGAGCAAAAGAGTAAAAGAGTACGGCTTTCTCTCTACATAAGACGTGCCTTGTTTTATTTAGATAAGGCAAAGAAAAAAAAGGAAAGATAGCTCAACTCAGGCCTCACGCATTGTCGAAATTGTGGTATCTTGAACTTGCAAGGGGGTACTTTGCATGCATGTGGTGTTTCCCCAATTTTTTTCCGTGGCGGAAACCGAGCAAAGGAAGAGGGGGCGAACTTAGAGGAAGTTTGGGGCTGGCCCAATAAGCCGAGGATGATGGATGCCGTGCGTTAAGGTCCAACCATATAACTCAAAAAATGCACCAAAAGTCAGTCCTCTATACAAAATATAGGGTACCTAAGTACTCCGTAGTTATAAAGTGTATATATGAATTTATCACTCTGTAACCAGTAAGAGTTTGTGTCACATGGTTCAACAATTTAGCTACCTCTGTCCGGAGTTACTATGTACTCCATACAAAGTACAAAGTACACAGCACACAGTAATGCTTCGACACTTTCATATGCTTGCCAAGGCCATGGATGGCCGGTCTGGGATACATAGAGCCCATAGTTAAAGAGCTATAATAGATGATCCTCAATATAACAAGCACATACGACCATAGGAAGTGGAAAACAGGGCTTCCCGTCCGCTCAGCCGTACTTAAGCCACTTGCCGGCCGGCTAGTAGTTGGGTGGGTGACCACCAGCGAATCCCGGCTGTTGTATGTTTTTTTGAGCTCTTTGTCAGTTTTCTTTTTAGATAGGTAGACTGTAATAGACTTAGGTAGACGGTTAGATATATGACAGGCACATACGACCATAGGAAGTAGAGAACAGGGCTTCCCGTCCGCTCAGCCGTACTTAACCTACTTGCCGGCTGGCTAGTAGTTGGGTGGGTGACCACCAGCGAATCCCGGCTGTTGTATGTCGGTTGTTCAATTCTTTTTTTGTCAGATCTTGCGTAATCCTGCTCCTTCTTGGGTAATCTTGCCTCGCCGCTTTTCCTCACGCGAATTCACCTGAGCTTCCGGGCTGTCTGGCACAAGCCCCAGCTCTGGCATCCCCATTGGCCCAGCCTCCTTGCAAACCCCCTCGACCCATCCAGCTAATGTTGCTTTTCTTGTGCATGAGTGAATGCGATCATCAGATTCTCTTGGCGATGAAGTCTTGAAGCGGGAGCGTTGACAACTTCAAACCCCTTGAACTGCAAGAGCTGGGGAGAGCCAGGCACTTCGACGCATCACATCCACCCCATGGCTGGTCCAGTCAGTAGCTTGCAGAAGCATTTTCAACCTCATAAACCCCAAAGACACTCGGCAGCTGTTCTAGAATGGCTTCGCTCTCCAGTCTACCAGTGGAGCTCATCTTGCTACCCAAGTGCACTGGATCTGAGGTACGCCTAAACTCAACCAAAGCTTTGATTCATATTAACTCTTTGTGCAGGCCGGGTTCCAAGTTGTTGAATGAGTGGTGCTATCGACTGTCCGGAGCAAGTAGACATTAAACTGCTACCCACAGGAATATTTGCTATGATGGCATCTTCAGTCCAGGTCTATTATGTCCCTAACAATACTATCGGTCCTATGTTTTCTTCCATGAGGGCGGAACGTTCCATTTATGCGGGGTCTGGCTGGTTTATTGCCGCCACAGAGAAGCCTGAGATACCTGAAGCCCAGGATTTATCTTTGACATTTTCTTGCAATGATCAGAGTTTTGTTGATGCTGCTGCTGTTGCGGAGAGAATCTCTCCTGGCCAATATATTGCTTACCGGAAAATTATCAAGCAGAGAAAATTGGACGAACAGTTCAAAGGAAGCTGCGAGATTCATGATGTGGTGATAACTGACTATCTAAAACTTGTGGAAGAGAAATGGCAGAAATTTGCAAGGGAATCAGGTAAAGCGGATCTCAAATCAAGGGAATCCCTGTGTCGGTTGGAATTGATGCTCTATGATATTTCGGACTGCGCTGAAGATGAAATCAGACGGCACCCCAAGCTCTGGCAATCAGTACTGAAATCAGTACTCAATCCTCATTTACCTGCTATTGCGGAATGTATTGGGAGGCTTTCACTCTATGTCTGGCATAACTATCGCCCCATAAAGCACAACACCCTCTATGGTTGGGCGCCCTCTGAGTTACTGTGGAGGTTCGTCAAGGATCGCTGTCAGTGGGAACTAGCGGACCTCCAAAAAGAAATTGCACAGCTCAAGGCACCGATCAATTCCCGCAGTGTGGTAGGTTACATACCTACCTCCCATATTGTCTCTTTGCTAAGTGCTTCTATAGGCCGAAAGACCCTCTCTCTACCAGTTCCTGCTTCATCTAGGCTTGATCCTCTTCAGCTATGACTTTCACACTCTCTGCAAACTTCGGGGAAAGGAGGCAGATATAGCTTCCTGGAGCCATCATGACTGGGAAGAAAGGTGCGACCGATTCGACCAGCTTTCAGACAAAGACTACGATGCTCTTGTTGATTTTCTACGCGAATTCGCCCCGTTTGCCAACATTGACCTGACATCTGAGGACCTGAGAAATCAGATACGGGCTTTGATAGCAGGGCTGCGGCGGGTGGCGGGTGGGGTGGCCAGCAAAACGGGAACTACTCTGAAAATGAGCAAGAAATTCAGCATTGCTGCAAACATCATGATACTCTGCGCCTACTTCGGGATCTTTGCTATTGTTCCAACCCTAGAACACGACATCTCCCTCGAAACATATATTGAAAAGTATTTCGAGTATCACATTGCTGCGCCTCGCCGATCACCTCTATACGGTTGGAAGGCAGCCAACGAAATGACTGTGACAAGCAAGCTGGACCAAGTCTTCCTCTTTCTGCAACCAGAGGCTTTCCCGACTGGAGTCACAGAAGTTGACCTGGCTGCTTCCTCTTGCGCGCCTCCCCCCAATCTGTCACCTGTTCGGGCCACTCTCAAAAAGACCCAGCGATCAAGATATTGGCGGCTCCGGAGGAGAGAAGCGGCATAACCTCGCCGCATCTGATCATGATTTGTTCTACCTTGCACAATCAGCAATCCAACTAGCACTGTAAATCACGCTGAGGCAAGATGGGATCTACCGGGCGCCTCAGGAAAGAGCAAGGGAAAGATGGTGTTTAGGTGTGGAATTTGATGTGTACTACAATACATTTGACAACCCAACTCGATTGCTGGCAGAAACCTTGTATATACTCTAGTGTATGCATTTCCCCATCCTAGCTACCAACGCCTCTTTGGTATATCCCGCGATATATATTGGCGCGTGAAATGCCCTCTTCACGGCTCCAATTGCAATCCCCTTGAGTTCACGCGTGTTAGTGTATGATGAATTTCTTCTTGAATATGCTTACCACACTTCTTATCTGCGTACTCCTCCTCCCTGCTCTGAGTTAGCTATGGGTCCAAGATTGGCATTTAATCTAGGACTGGCAAAAGAACTTACTTCTAGACATTTGGGGCGCATTTTACCTGCATTCTTTGGTATACAACGCACCATGCCACCACAACGCACCTTGCATGTCCACAGGAGTGATTCAACTTTTTGTAATCACAACATTTTGGAGGTCGATGTGATAATAATGGTAGAAATATGGAATTTTGTTCGGAAGCATTGAGTTACATTGGGGTGACGGCATCTATATATTTATGGCTCTGATAGCAGATCAGCGAACTCAGATAGACAATAGACAGTCTGGGCCACCCGCAGTGTTCAGAAATATTGTGATACCAAATAATAATCAGCACCGTGCATTCCACATAATGGGTCAATGAACCGGGCGTGGAACTCTGTTGTTGAGGCAGAAATGCCCTCTTGTGCACATATAAGGCAGCTTCATCTCGCCTCCCCCCTTCCTTTCCGCCTTGGCTTTTTAACTGCTAGCCCTATTCCGCCCGCATGAACCCAGCCTTCCAACTCAGTCAAGTCTTGCTGCCAGAAAATTGCTGATCAGGGCGAGCCCTCTGTTGCCCACTCACACAGATTTCCATTCCTGAGAGCCATGTCAAGCACCATGCCTTCACTTGCCCATCTCCCATTTGACATATACCGCCAATCACCTTCCATTTCTGTTAACAGACTCGCAATTTGTCACATTTGAGAAACAGCTGCTGTGCCTGCGGTGCTGCATATTGTATATTGCAAACCGGCTAATGATCCAACCACAGCTAGCTCATTTCAATCACCCTTGGAACCCATCACCTGTAGAGATGCCTGGTCGCGCCGCCATTTTCTGGGTCTTCATTGCATATCAATGAGGCCACCACTCTCAACCTCCCCTTCATCTTCTTTCCTTGATTCCTGCATTCACCCTCAATAAGAAACCCCCAACCACTCTATTTTGTGGTGCGTCAAACATGTTAATCAGAAAGTATCTCACTTTGCTAACCCATAATGCCTTGTAATAAAGCTTCACGCTGTCTTCAAGCTTTGTTACCCCAATGGACCAACCAAGACAGCATTACCCGTCTGGTTCAATGGGAAACTCTCTTTGCAACACTCAGCATCTGTGCCGTCAATCCATCCTCATGGCGATACCGAATTATCCATGGTCGAAGACAAGATCACCACCAAACAGCTGGCAGCTATCGAGCATCTGGAGGAGTTGCATTATGATGAGGTGGCAGGACTACAGGCGACATTGAGTGACCATGCCAAGGAGCTTTCCAATATTCGTTCGAAATTGGCGAAGGCAACAAACAGGGGAAAGGGGAGGAGAAAGAGCGCAAAGGAACGAGCCCAATCGCGTGATGCTGAGATCATCTCTCTGAGGGAAGAGCTCGCAAACCAGAAGCAGTGTAATAACACTATCAAAATTTGGGCAGCTGAAGCTGAGAGGGCCATGGTTGACATGCAACAACATGTCAACTGCCTGACATTCCAGCTAAACAGTATGCGCGACCAAAGGGAATGACTTGCGGCTCATGTCATTCATCTTGGGGAGACAAACACGGCGCTCCGCAAAAAAAAACAAAAATGCCGCGAAGCAAATGCAAGGTTTCAAACACAAGATGAACGCGAAAAATAAGTTCCTGATGGATAATATTGTTCGGGGGAGGGAGGAAGCAGGCCTAGCACTTATCCAGCGTGACCTAGAACACACTCAACACCGACAGTCCGAGGCGGATCAATCCTTGGTCAGCACACCCCACACCGCGAGAGACAACAACATCATGCATGCCTTGACAACAAGTGAACCATCCACATCAAAGGCTGATGGGCCGGGTGAAGGTCGTCAAGCGGCGCAAAACATGCGCAGAGTGGCAACAGCAGCACAGATAATAAACCGAGGGAAGGGTGCAATGACATTTGGGATGAAGATATCAACCCTCGAATCTCAAAACCAAGTGCTCTTAGCAGCAAATGAAGTGATGGTTCATCAACACAGAAAGGAGAAGGAGAACTTGAGAGCAATGAATCACCATGTCATCACTGAAATTGGGAAATATAAGCAGCGTGTTGAGTGTTTAGCCGAGCTCATTGGCATCTCGGACCTCGGACCATGACAAGCTCCCAGGCAAACAGGTTGCCCTGTAGAACAAACAGAATCTGACTAGTGCTGGAAATTATGTTGCGGCGGAATGAGAAACACGAAGAAACTGTTTGATGCTCTAGGAAAGTGGTAAGGGTGTGAAATCTAATGTTGCCGCCGGCGTGATGAAGGGGGATTGTCTAACCAAGGTGGCAGAAGATTAGATCAAAGTGTGCTTCTTCCAACCTGTTAGCTGGTTTCCCGAGGAATAGAGTACAGTGGAATCTCAATTTGCTGTCTTGATGTAGTCATAGTGTTAGGTAATCCAACTAGCACCTCGCTCACGTGACCCACATAGATTAGCCAAGATTCCCCTTTAGGTAGCTTAGTGAATGACAAGCATACGGCTATTTTTCTGTCAGCAGGGTTCTAATAGTCCTCCATCACATAGTCCTCCCGGAACAATGATGATCCGGGCTTCTCCAACGTAAGGTGTTATGGCAGCCTTTGTAAAATGTCTCCTGTTTAAATGCAGGACCAGTCCATGCTATGGCAAAAGCGAACTACTGCCTGAACACTCAAATTAAAGAGGCTAATTTGCTTTCCGCACAATGCTATTCCTAATTTGTGCAAGCCACATTGATCTGCAGTCTTGCGAGCCAGACTGGCTTCTGGCCCGGTCATGGCCCCTTCGGTACATAAGGAGTCCACTGGCACCTGGGGACCACACAGAGTTTTGCCTCTTGCTGTGCTCTGTCTGCCTCACCTTCTCAAGTCCCTAATTCTACACAGCTCCGCGGATCGCATATCCCCCAGAGCAGCCAGGTTCTGGCAGAGGTGCTATACTCATCAGTACCTCTCTTCTCAACATCAGTTTTCTTCACCTTTGCCTGCCTCGAAAAAATTGTCACCAAGGGCAGCACTAACAATGGGAGATTGGCATGGCGTTGGAGATTCACAATCAGGTGTTTGGTGGCAGCTGTATTGCTGAGTTTCATAAGCCACCTTCCAATCTTCCCGCCCGGCCGCTCACTAACTAGCCTTGCAGGCGGCGGATGCGATCATCCTCGCCCTCTCTGCTCAACAAGGAGGCAGTCTTCATACAGCAGATGGCAGGCTTGTATGTGGTTGTCCTGACGCCAGCATAAAGTTTGGAATTCATTGACTGATATTGCTATTCACAGCTGTACTTATGCGCCTCGGGCCTTGTATGGCTAGTGATTCTGCTCCAGTTCTATCGATTCCAAGACGCCCACTGGCTATCCATTCTACTGTACCTGGATGATCTATCTGACTGCCAAGTTTCTGCTCCTTGGGGTTTTCGTGTGGCATCATATTCCACACCCAACCATGAAGATTTTGTTCTGTGGCTTCAGACTTACATTCCTCATGATGCTCATGTTGGCCGCTCTCATCACATGTCTCAGGATGACCAAGGGAAACCTACCCGATGCGGAGACCACACCTCTACTGGCATCACAGGGAAGCCAAAACCAATCTTGTGAGCCACAAGGGATTCATGAACCTAGCACTAAAAATCACCTTCTAGCTGTTTTGATTTTCTTCAAGGTAAGCTTTATCTTCTGTAAGACGGCTTTCACTAAGCACCATTAGATAGACAATGTTTCATTTCTTTTGGCCATCTGGGAGACCAAGGTTCCAACTCCTCTATCTACCCATCAGGGGAAGCTTGGTTGCAGAGCAGGCAGTGAACATAATGATGCCCATCCAGCTTGGGCTGATGACAGATATGCTGGCGAAACCTAATGGTATTAGTACCCGATAATCATCTATCTAATGTTGGGATTATTCTGTATGTATTGCTGATGATCCAGAAGGAACTTTTCCTTGGGAGAAGGTGATGGCATTCATGTTGCTGCAGTGGCTTGTGTCTAGTTTACCAACACTCAGGGGGCTCTTATGGGCTCCCCTTGATAACTATTCATACCAGGAGATCAGCACCACAGCATTCAACCATATCATGTCCTTATCATGCGACTTTCATGACAAAAATGCTTTTACCGACCTTGGGACAACCATTATGCACGGCCGACTCTCTTATCATTACTATTAATTCCAATTATAGGAATCTTTGTTATTTTCTTCCTATTCTAATTATTATTTATTTTTTATTTGATGTGGCCAGCCACATATGTTTCTCCGTCATTCCAACCATCATGGACCTGGCCTTGGCTATTGGTATCTTATACTATCTCTTTGGCCCTTACATATCGTTGATCGTCTCAGCCGTGGCGGTGATATTTGCGTGGACATCTAGCAAGATTATTCGCCACCTGGGGAACAGACAGAGAGGTTGGAATTTGAAAAAAAGAGATGAGTTCACCTTCTTATTTGAATCCATTCAGCATTGGATAACATTGTCATATTTCAACCACATCCCGCATGAACAATCCCAGTTCCATTCAACTGTTCAAACTCAACTGAGATTTAAAACTATGTTGGGTTTATGGACCAGTATAGAAAGCACTGTTCAATCAACAACCCTTCTATTGGGGAATATGGCAGCCTGCATCATCATGGCGCACCAGGTTGCCTCGGGTGCCAAGCCAATTGGCCACTTTGTAATGTTGTTCCATTATTGGGTTCAACTCTCTGGCCCTATCCAGACGCTCGCGAACGGATTCGGGAGTATCATCAGGGACATAGTTGACACTGAAGCATTGATGGAAGTTCTGCGCCAGGAACCAACCATCACCAACAGCCCGGCCGCTTGATTTTAAGGGCGGTCAGATAGAGTTTACAAACATTCAATCCTCTTATGATGGCAGAGAGCCTGTGTTGAAAGATATGACCTTCAACATGCTCCCAAACCAGACTACGGCTATTGTTGGAAAATTGGGGGGAGGAAAATCAATGATTTTTAAGCTGCTCCTGCAATTTTATGATCTGAAAGCCGGGGCTATCTGCATTGATGGGCAGGACATCACCGGGGTTATGATTGAAAGTCTGCAAGCAACATTTGGGATTGTGCCCCAAACCAGCGAGCTCTTCAATGGCACTATCACAGAGAATATTCGCATTGCGAAACCTGATGCCACTGATGATGATGTTGCACATGCATGCGATGCTGCTGCCCTTCATGACACAGTCATGGGTTTCCCCGATCAATACAATACCATGGTAGGAGTAGGCGGGAAAAAGCTTTCCAGCAGTGAATTGCAGCGGGTTGCAATAGCACAAGCATTTATCAAAGACCCGAACATTGTTCTCCTGGATGAAGCCACTAGCAGCTTGGACAGCAAGACAGAAGCCCGCGTTCAACAGAGTTTGACGAAGCTTTGTGCCGGTCAGACTATGATGGTCATCGCGTAAGCCTTTCCCCGGCCTGACTTGCCGATGCTGCTAACTATTCCCACAGGCACCACCTTTCTACCATCGCAAAGGCTGACCAGATACTTGTAGTCAATGACAGCAAGATTATGGAAGAGGGTACACACTCGGAGCTTCTTGAACAGGGGGGCCATTATCACTATCTTTGCAATTTGCAAGGTGTTTTTACTTCAATCAAAGATGATTCATCAAGCACATGCTCGTAAGGCCGCTAAGAAAAGAGATTTCACAGTGTCTTTGTTGATGTTTGCCAAAAAAAAGGGGCCAGAATAGCGAGGTAGATTTGCTATAATGAATGTATGCAGCGATGGCGGGAGGTCCTGATTTCCTAAAGTGGCCTAGTGCCCCTTCACCATGCTAGTTCAGATACAGGGTCATCCTGGCGTTGTAAGGAGAACCTTTCACTGTGGTTAGTCTTTCACATCACCCTGTTTTCTTTACCCTCCCTTTCAACATCTTTTTCGGCGCGTCCCATGTCGTCCCTCCTTGCCTGGCGCCATGGCTGATCCTACAATTCTTTTTTCTCCGCGGCTCACGGCTGCCACAGCCAGACAACCCTCCACATTGCGCTGGCCATCTAATTTGATTGCTCTCATTCCCATGATGCTATACAGTTCCACTATGGTCTACCTTGACGATGGGTTGACTTCTGATCGGGCGACAGGCGGCTTTTCACAACACCACCAGCTCATCATGTCCGTGCTCTGAAGATGCGCAACTGCTTGCCCGATCAGCGGCCGTCCTGTCCTGTCCTGTCCTGCAAGCCTCTGCCGGTTCGGGCAGCAGGCGACAATTGAAGTGAAGAACACTGCCCCCGCGCGAGAGCAGACGATCGGACAGTCCAGGGGGCGAGGTAGAACAACCTGGCTGGACGGTCCGCCGCGGAGCCGGGAGGGGCGAAACCGAAGTGGGGCGGGGCGCCGGACGGGGAGGGCGGCATGCGACATGGGAGAGGGGAGAGAGAGAGGAAAAAGAGAAGAGGATGGCGTGGGAAGAAAAGAGACCGTAGCGGGCAGGCGCCGGGGCGCTAGGCCGGGTCGGGAAATGCGCAGGTCCTCACATTACATGGCACAAAGTGGCCCATCGAGTGAAAGACATTCACTTTAACGTTCAGTAAGCCTCAGCCCGTGCCGGAAATTATTTCTGCCCCACAAAAAAAAGGCCCTTTAATCCAGGCCAGCAACAAAAAGTCCCAGTTAAGTGAACAGGAGAAGGAAACAGAAGCAGGCACATGAGGAAAAGAAGTCAAATACAAGATGTTGGGTAACAAGACACAAATGGAATGAATTAGGAGTAGGTGGAAACGTATGGGTTGCAACCACGTCAATGCCAGGAAAATTAAACCAGGGGTGGCATGAGATCGTCCGTGCTTTCCAAATCCCTGATGAAGGGGAATCCTGTTGTTCCAGAAAAGTAGCACTGTCTCCTGATGAAGGCATGGTGGGCCAGCGCCCAGCAGCATTGGCCAAGCATGCTTCCCCATGCAGAGCAGATGCTCTGTGAGATATTGGTGTGTGGCTTTCAGCACACAATGGAACCCTGGGGAGCTTCAGGTGCATGGGGTTTCTTGGTATCACGCGGCATTATCTGGGAGAACATCAGATGAATCCTGGAGCTGTGAAAGGATGCCAGCCCTGAAGTATGAGTACAGGGTCTGAGGGGTGGTAGCACCACCTTCCTAACTCTTGGTGCCAGTCAGTTTCCCCTCGAGACATGGAGTGGGGAAGTAGATGATATTTTTTTGAGATTCGTCCGAGCGCGAGAACCCTGCCATATCCTGATTGGGTGCTGCTCGAGAGACGTGTCAGCTCGGGACTCGGTGGGGGAGGGCCAAGAGCATCCTCAGCTTAACATTGTAGGAAAGGAGCCTCATGCTAGGGTTGTCTGCTCGGAGGGGCCATATCTTTCCTACTCCTGTTATATAAAGTGATTGAACACTCTGAATTCAGAAGGATGGGATTTGCTTACTTAAACCATCAATACCAAGGAACCCACCAAACCAGTCCAAGTTCATCCTTCATCATATCATGACGGACCGACGTTCGTCTATTTCCTCCGAAGATTATAAAGATCCTATTGTTGAAGAGGGAAAGGTTGGGTTGAGAACGGACCTCAAAACTTTAAAGCAACTATCGTCATCGGCGGAGGCAGCAAAGGAAAACCGTGCGAAGGAGGCAAAAGCAAATTTGCTCATGGCAGTGAAACGAGATATTGTTAAAGAAGGTAGCAACCTGGGCGCAAGTGACAAAGAAATGGGAAAAGGAAAAGGGAATAGTGGGTAGCGGCATCAATGCCACTCGGGGTCAGTATTCATCTGAAAGAAATTGGGGAAAATAGAACCATGATGGCGGAGAAAGAGCTAAAGAAAAAGAGGTCTTTGTGCTAACACTTTTCAGGCTCCTCAAACGCCCCCCGGAGTTCCTTGTCGTATAGCTCTTTGTCCTTTACTCGGGAGGCAATGAATTGTCTTGCTTGCGGTCGCCAATATTTAGAAGTTATGAGAAAGAATTCCGTATTTTCGGCGTGGTCTTTTTCGTACAAGGTCTGAAGCCGGTTATAAAAGACGGAGTGCATTCCAGTTGGGCTTCGCAAGGCCATTGTATACCAGAATGTTCTTTTTTCCCAGGACTGTTGCATGACAAGCGCTCGCCGGATGTTGTAGCTTGCAGAATAATCTTTTTCCTCATTTTCAAATACATCCATAAACTCTTTCCGCCTCTCATCATATTCATCACCATCAATACAGTCAATTGCTTGACGAGTGAGCCAGCTGGGGGGTCCTATGAATTCTAACGGAATAGAGGCGGCCCATTCTAAATCAATGATAGATCTGATATTCCATTCCTTGTCGACCAAAATATTGCTCGGGTGAAGATCGGTCAAGGCAAAAACAAAAGGTCCATGATTCAGCCGACCACTAAAAAACTGGGGTCGTATGCACCTCATCAGAGCAAGTGCAGTCATCTGGGAAACGCAATCAGCTTCGTCATTGACGGCATTAGGTTGAAAGGCCAGGCGGTTATCGTGGCATAGGAGGAGAGAGTTGACGTATGCATCAACACTTGTAAATGTTCGATCCTTCGGCATTTCAACAGGAATGTGTTCATTCTCGAGGTCTTGCAGCATAATCGTAAGAGGGCGATTGGCAAGGCACAGAAAACCGTTGTCGTCAATAACAAATGACCCAATTTTAGGGAAAGAAACCCGGCTTAAGCAAAGCATTATCTTCGAAAGGCCACGGAAGAGATTCGTTCGTAGTGTTTTATCGGAGTCCTGGTCATCCCATACTGTTGAAAGCATATCCCATTTTTCGATATATTCGATGACCAAATATGGCGGTAGAGTGTTGGATAGGTTATTTTTATGTGGAACAAATTTTGTGGGAACTGGAAATCCAAGCAGAGAAGAACACCGATGAAGGAATTTATGATAAAGACGACGGAGGAATGGTAGCTGTTGAATATGTGTGAACTATTCCCATGTTAGACACACCATGTATGACTTTCGCAAGGATATGAAAAGCTTACGCGTTGACCAGTGGATAGACCGAACCCGTAAAGGTCTGGTATTGGCACCTCAGAACACTCTTGCCGCAGCCATGCATAAGCTCCAGCCTCGCACCTGACTTTCTCATCCCCATTGCCTGGGCATGGACGCTCACCAACTCGATAAGGGAGTGGAAATCGAATTATGACCCGGTTGAAACCCTCCACACTAACAGGAACGCAGAGATTGAAGCTCCCATTCATCCAATCGACCATATCTGCTGCGCGACACTTGCTTGACGGGATGCCTAAATGATGAGAGACCAGCTCCTCGACAAGGTCACGGTGAGCATTAATGTATCGGAAGAAGCGATTTCGCTGTGGCCAGTAGTCCAGCTGGTGAAGAATGTTCACATCTTTGTCTTTGGCCACAGAGTAAGTAATCTCCTCTCGAAGAAGCCGGCGTTTGACCAGCATAGCGCATTGGGTGATAGGCTGGAGGTATAAGGAGCAAAGGATTGTGGTTCTTGGTTGTCTCTGAAGTGAGAAAGGGGTTGAGCTGGGGAGCCAATGGGATGGCCTTGGAAACAGTCTGAAGTCACGTGGATCAGAAATGAGCTGCGCGCGCATCTTCGCCCTCTTCAGGCGCCGCCGTGAGCGTGGAGACGGAGGGGCGGGGCTCTTAGCAGTCCAACGAACTTCTATCAGGAATGGCATCAGTTCCACTACTCATTCGAGCTCATACCAGTCAAACGCAAGCTGTGTCGTGGCATCCCTCTACAGGCGTTCCAATAACATTAAGGGCTGCGGATTAAGGGAGACTAGATGTCGACTTGCCGAAAAGGGGGAGCGGAAGCTGAGCCAGTCTCAGCCTGGCCAGAGCCGCGCTTTGGAGCCAGCTTCCCCCGGAGACGGATGAAATGGACAAGGCGCTATTGTGAGGAACCCCACGACAGCCCGAAGTTGAACACGGTTACAGCCAGACTGGGACGGCAGAATTGATACGGGCTTGGAACCTGTCGATGGATTACCTCTCTGGAACTTGCTTGTTACTGAGTCACAACACTACGATCCAAATATATATTCTACACTATGGTGGGAACACTTCGCGGTGCCGGCATTTCGCCGGCTCCGGCTATTCAGGAAGAGATTTTCTATTGAAGAAATTTTCTGTTGAATCGGCCGGCGGGAGATTCCTCGTTTGTGTTCGCCAAATTATCCCCCCCCCCAGTTGTCGGACCGAAAGGTTCGGGGCGAGCCGTTCGTTGGGGAGGAATAATTTTAGCACCGTTCCGTCCGTTTGCCAAACCTCGATGACCGGAGGAATATGCCTCGGCCGCTATTCCACCTAGTCTATGGCCACATTGCTACTAAGGCCCTTTCACATTAGGGCTTGGAAATTGGTTTCTAGATGGCTTAGGAGTTTTGATTGCTCGGTTACTCCATTCTCTTTAGTCCTATACGGTTCAGTTTGTTGATATCTATATAATCCAGTAGGGGTTTCAAATATCCCGAACTTCAGCTTCTATAATAGAGATGTTGGGAGCACCTTGCTTCCTTTCCTAGCTCTTTTGATTGCTCATGCTCTAGACTGCATACATAAATGTATTGCTTGAAGAGAGAGAGAAGAAAGATGGTAGGCAAGTGTATGTATGATATATTCACAACATTTGTGTGTGATGCTAAGCCAAAAGGGGAATAGTGTGAAGGTCTCCTACATGGCATGCTATTGAGAGTTCAGTCTGAGAAGAGTAGAGAGGTTCAACCCTCTACATCTTCTGTCATCTCTTGTACAATATTTTATAGAATCTAAGATGTAATGACAAGACTGTGACTAGAGAGCTTGTTTATATAATTCAGAAGCTCTATCTTCTGTATATCAGAAAGCTTGTTCTTATATCAGGAGGTCACTTTATTCTGAGCAAGTTGCAAGTCTTTATGCTGTCAGCACAGGGTCTCTTGATTGACTGAGTACTTTCTCACAGTCACAGCATAATTGGGGTCTCTTGTGATTCAAGATCTTCAATTGCAAGCCTAATTGATGCATTGTTGACCATGTTGTGGCATATTGAATGTTGAACATTGGAGGAATTTTGGTGGTGGAACATTTGGCTTGTTTAGTGGTGTGGCTCATTTAAGTAAGTAAGTAAGTAGTGGTGAACTACCTTAACTACTCTGTAGAATCTTCAAATCCGAAGAGCCTTGTCCCCGTGAATAACAAGCAATATTCAATTCCAATAACCAACTAATTCCCTCGAGAACTGCGTTGGTTACTTCAAGCTCTCATCATGCACCTCCCATTCCTTAGCTCTGGTCCAAAGCCAGCCATGATAGGCGTATCAACCCTCAGCTCCAAGTCATTCGCACCCTATGGAACAGTGATCTCTCCCCCTTTGCCAAATGACCTGGTCGCTGCACCCTCTCATCTTCCCTCTTTGCCCTCGAAGCCCACGGAGCCAACCCTCGTTAATCAAGGGTATGCAATAAAATACAGTCCTGTCTCACCTATGGAAAACAGCTACGGCACCGGTGGGGAGGCTCGACAGCCAGCTTCACCGCGTATAAGTCTGTTCTCATGTTTCCCTCGGAAATTGCGGGAATCCGGAGATTCGTCCGCAAGGTTACTGTTTGATGTACGGGTCTTGGAGAGGCATCCATATACATCACAGACTTTTATTCCTCTTTCTACTAGTTCTCGAGGCCGTGGCAATGGATCGCGCGATGCGAGTACCAACAGCCCCTCTACGACAATACGTAACGATGCTATCTATTTGATCATTGTGGCGCCTAGTTTAACTGGCCAAACTGTTACGGCTACAGTAAAAGCGAAGGACGACCATGCAGACCTCGCTACCATACGGGATCCTCCGGATTTGTCAAATTTGCAGGCATTTATCGCAAAGCCCGGGGAGGCAATTACGTATGCAACCGGGACATGGCATGCTCCAATGGTGGTCTTGGGCGAGAAGAGGATCGATTTTGTTGTGATTCAATTTATGAATGGAGTCGAAGACGATGATTGTCAAATTGTTACTTTCGATGGAATTGCCGTGGGTATCCCAGACCCTGCCATTAACCAGAGAAGCCGGGCAAGGCTCTGATTCATGGCTTTCACCACCCCAATTAACGCAAATGATAATGGTTATTGGCGAGTTCTACTCGCGAAAGAAAGCTAAATGGCAGTGCCACATGTCTCTAGTGGCTTGTGATAATCCATAACCCTAGAAACGCCCGCTTCCAACACATTATCTTCTATTAAGACGTGAGCATGGTACTAAAAGAGCCAAAACCAGGTTGTAGGCGACAAGTGTCTGTCTGCGAGTAAAACCGATTTGGTCCATGGTTATTCGCAAGGTCTAGTATAGTAGGTTAATCCGGTATGCAAAGACAATCATATACATCGTTGAAGGCGAATTTTATCCCGTGGGAACATAGCGTCTTTAAGGCCTCTGACAACATGGGGCCGAAGAGTTTCTGGCAGAGTGGAGTCGTAACGATGGGTCTATCGCTTGTTTTCGACGGGACGGCGGGCTGCATCGTGTAAATATAATGCCCTGTGCCCACATCCGATAGACGTGGAAGCGATTAACTCCTCCAGAAACGACGAGCCGCTTCGAAGTTGCACGAAGGGTGTGGACGCGCACCACTTGTAGGAGCTAATCGCTGGCGATATGGTCTGTATGAAGCGGACGGAATGAAGGCGGAGAGGGTGTCGCTTCATGATTTGACCGACACTATTGCGCTCCTTTCGCGTTCTCTAGCCTCTGGTTGTGACGACATCAGCGATATGTCGTTCAATACTGCCTCCGCTACATCTATAACACTCTGCGGCACACCGGCAAGGCGGGCAACCTTGAGAGCATGGGAGTTCCGGTTCACGCCTCGTTGCAGCTTATGGATGAATGAAAATGATCCATCCGTGTCCTCAACGATGCTCGTGCAATAGCGGCCCAAATTTCCAAAATTAGAAGTCATCTCCGCCAAAGAATGGAAGTGCGTTGCGAACAGCGTGCGGCACTTGCTTACATCATGCAAATGTTGGAGGCATGCAAATCCTATGGCGATGCCGTCTTCGGGTGCTGTTCCTCGACCCACTTCATCCATTATCACAAATGACCGTCGCGAAGCATGTTTTAGAATCGCAGCAGTCTCAAGCATTTCAACCATAAAGGTGGACTGATCACGAAAGAGGTCGTCAGCAGCACCAATACGACTAAAGATCTGGTCAACCATCCCAAGTTCTGCATATTCAGCAGGTACAAAGGAGCCGACTTGAGCGAGAATAGTTATCAATGCATTTTGCCGTAAAAATGTGCTTTTCCCGGCCATATTTGGACCCGTAATGAGCCATATCCTCTCCTGTCCGCCTATGAAACAGTCGTTGTTCACAAATGGCCTCCCTTTCTCTTCGAGTCCAAGCTTAACGGTAGGGTGTCGTCCCCCAATAATTTTATGGGAATACCCCATATTCAAAATTGGTCGAGTCAGCCGCTGTTCTCGAGCTAATGAAGCGAACGAGCATGCCACGTCGAGCTCGTCTAAGACTGCCGCGTTCCGGCGCAATTTGACTAGGTTGCGAATGACATCCTCTCGCAAGCTTTTGAAAATTCGCTGCTCCTCAGAACGAATTTGTAGCTTCATTTCATCGATCCGAGCACCAAGCTTCGTCCAAGACGGCAAATGGAATGAGCGCGTCGATTTTGAAGATGAAACGGTGCGATGAACTCCAAGAACATCAAGAGATTGTGCCATGGCCTTTGAGCCTTTCATATGCACGATGTGACCTAAACCAGGAGTCCATTTTAGACATAAGCTAGCTGTTTTTGAGTCCTTACGCAATCTATCCGTTAACGATGCCTTCTCCGCATATAGTGACTCTAAAGACTTGTGTAGCCTTTGCAAGGTGACACTTGCATCACGCTGCATAATCCAAGAATTTTGTTCATCAGCTTCTGAATCACTTAGATCCTTGGACTTGCCTGTTCTCTGGGACTTGACCCTCTTGGGCATAGATTCTAGATCCTCAGGTGAGCCCTCGTTTGCAATAACTTCGTGAGCAAGAGCTGCCGCATCTGCGGCATCCTCTTCCTCCATGCGCTGCTTCCGTAACAAAGCCTCCTCGTCAATAGTCTGTAGTATTCGTTTTGATAGGGCTTCCGGGCCATGCATGGTAAGCCGCTCGACCATTGAGTACAGGGTTCTGCGAGGCGTGGAACCCACTTTTTCCGCCTGCTTATTATTTTCCAACCGTTCCAGTATGACAGACCTTATTCGGCTTGATGCATCGATAGCCCTTGATAAGCATAAGATATCATCTGCGTCTGCCCTCCCTAACGAAAATTTTTGCACGAGCCTTTGAGCGTCATAACTTCGTTTCAAAAGGCTAGTAATACTTTCTTCCAACTCGATGTCTTCAATAAATTCGGATACAAGATCCAAACGCTCGTTAATAACCGGCAAGGACGCCGAAGGCGAAGCTAGGCAATTTGTTCAATACGCACGTGCAATATAACGTTTGGGTAGATGTATGAATACGTACTTAACCTATCTCTGAGGAGCCGAGCGCCACTCTTGGTTGACGTTCTTCGGACGGCGTGTAAAAGGCTCCCTTTTCCTAACCCATCGCGAGCAGTTTCTAGTATTTCGAGCCCTTTAAGGCTGTTTCGATCGATAGCCATTGTCTCCTCTAGATGCTTGCGACGCGGTGCCTGTAGCTTCACTCCCACCCCTTGCATCTGAACCTGAACATATTCCAAGAGTATATGACAAGCTGCTGTTTCTTCCACAGTGAAGGTTGCCGCCAATTCACGTGGAATTGGAGTTTCAAAGCATTCACTCCAGTCGGACATGGGTTTAATATCTTGTGAGCGGAAGCATGTAAGAAGACGATGATCCTGCCCTACTAAATTTTGCATTTCTTGCTTGAGGGAATCATTGAGTCGTTCGTCAAGTATTATCTCTTTGGCGCCAATCCTGGAGAGCGCCGATGGTAGCATCAGCCGGGTTGTATACTGAGTGAAAAAGTCGCCTGTCGACAGATCCAGCCATGACAGGCCAACAGGGTGGGAATGGCTTGAGCTGAAGAGCTGGTCGGGGGAAGGTCTTGCCATAGCTTTTGTCTCCTTCTGCATATCACTAGTGTTGACATATAAAGCAAGAAGAAAGTTGTTCTCATAATGATCCATGAATTTTTCATCAA
Source organism: Coccidioides immitis RS (assembly GCF_000149335.2). Lineage (NCBI taxonomy): Eukaryota > Fungi > Ascomycota > Eurotiomycetes > Onygenales > Onygenaceae > Coccidioides > Coccidioides immitis. Next base: position 2,509,481 of record NW_004504310.1, on the reverse strand, counting down.
TAAGAGTCCCAGGGGTTACAATTCTGGCGACCTTCCGGTCAAACATCAAGCCACCTGACTTGGCCTTTTCTGTTATGTTGTTTGTAAATTCCTCACTTATTGCGACGTACTTTTGCAGATCCTGAACTAGAATTTTGAGGAAACGGTCAAGTTGGTAAAAAGGAAATCCGGCCATTGGCACAGACCCTCCGCTTGTCTTCTTGCATGCAAGTTTCAGGTTAAGGAGAGGCGCAAACTCTTCTGCTTGCTCCAAATATAGCTGCACACCATATTAGATATGTATTTGGGAAGTGAGAAGATAGAGGTTGAACTGCTTGCCTCATAGAAGCCTCCCACACGTGTCAACAAAACACAGTTTTTGAACTTCAGCATATTATTTTTCGCGCCCTGAATGACGGAAGGGTATTGAGGAGAGTCATTCGTCGCTGTCAACGGGGGCTCAAGTGATCCCAGGCGACCCTGAGCGAGGTCCTTGAGCTTTATGGAGGCTTTCGTCTTCGCCCCTCGGCATGATGACTGGCGGATGACACTTCGGCTAAACACTTCGTGTCCGGACAAGGCGCAAAAGGTGCTAGTAGGGGAATGCCGGAAAGGCGGCACTCTCAACGTTCGGGCATTGCGCACGATAGCCCTCATCATCCCCTGAAAACGCTGGTGTGAGCGGGTGAAATCCTGGCCCAGCTCAGACGCGAGCGAACGCGTTCTTTGGGCGAAGTGGATGCGCTTGATTGATTTTGCTTATGTAACTAAAACACACTGACTGACTGGGTTAACTACCAAACTCGTTACCCAGGCCCTGAGCTGGGGAAGTTCATAGGGCGAACTCGCGAACTTAGCTGACTAGCGCGTTATTGCCACATTTTTCCGCCTTCGCCCTAAAAGCAAATTGCTTCGACTCAAGCCGGTGCAGTCCCGTCGATAACCTACCTGCTTTTCTTGACTTCCTCCACCGCTGGCTTGCGAGTGCATAAAACAGCGGATGGATGATCTTTCTTTCTAATAAAACGAACCTATGTGGAGATTAATATCCCCCAGTTAATCTCAGCTTGTCCTTTGAGAAACCCATCGTCAGACGACCGCGAGGATGGCGGACCCAAACAATGTGTCGCAATACAAATATTCGGCGATGTCCAACCTGGTCCTCCAGGCGGATAGACGCTTTGTCACTCGCCGAACAGATGAAGTTACGGGTGACCCGGAATCACTTGCCGGCCGGATTAGCATCAGGGACATGGGAACGCACTCTGCGCTTTCAGAAGCTCCGAAGCCTAAAAAGCAGATTGGTCTGAAGGACGTCGAACGTGGCTCTATTCGAGAAGGCGAAGATGTCTTACAAAGGGAACAGAAGAAAAGAAAGCGAGGGGACCAAGCTCAACTGCGTGGAGTGGGCATTTTATCTGCTGCCGACGCTCTTGTCGAGGGTCTTAAGTATAGACCTAGGACTCTGGCCACTCGAGAGACCTACAACCTTATTCTTACGATGACTGCCAATAGTCTTGGGGATGTCCCACACGAGGTTGTTCGAAGCGCTGCTGACGCCATATTGGAGGTGCTTAAGGACGACAATATGAAGGATTTCGACAAGAAAAAGGAGATTGACGACCTCGTGGGCGTGTCTATGGGGCCCAAGGAGTTTAATGAGCTAGTAAACTTGGGCAAAAAGATAACCGATTATGACGCGCACGACGAAGAGGAAAACAGAACGGCTCTTGAGGGTGCCGAGGATGGTGAGGAATTGGATGAGCGCCAAGGTGTTGCTGTGGTGTTTGATGAGTCGGACGAAGAAGAAGAAGGCCTCAGAGCGGATTTAGAAGTGCGAGATGATGTCGATATTTGCGAGGGAGAAGAAGCCTCTGACCAAGAGGATCGACCAGATACGACCGTCTCCACAGCCGACAGGACACCTGATGGAATAAGTTCTGCGGATGACCAGATGGTTTTAGATGGAGATAACGAGCTATCGTCGGGAACTAAGGCTGACATCACGACGAAGTTAGTCCCCGTTCGGGAGATCGATGCGTACTGGCTTCAACGACAGATCGGCTCCGTATATGCTGATGCCCACATACAACACGAGAAATCTCAAGAAGCTTTTAGAATCATGAGTGAATTATCGGAAGACGGGACAGAAAAACCGTTACGAGAAGTTGAGAACGATTTGATGGATCTTTTTGATTATGAACACCCAAATCTGGTGGCGAAGCTAGTCGTCAATCGGGACAGGGTAGTATGGATAACTAAATGGAGAAGAGTTGCGGAAGATACCGATGCTAGAAAGCTTGTCGAAAGAGACATGATTGAAGCTGGCCATCGTTCCATTTTTAACGAACTACGAGGGAAAGATGAAGATGGATCCGAACGAGCCGCAAAGAAGATGAAGGTTGACCTAATGGATGTTGATATACCAACAGGCGCCGAAGATGTTAAGCCCAAACAGGAGGATGCCATGTTGATGGGCGGGCTGCAACCTCGGAAATTAATTAACCTCGAAGATCTAGCTTTTGACCAGGGCAACCATCTGATGACAAACCCGAATGTAAAGCTTCCTCAAGGCTCAACAAAGCGAACCTTTAAAGGATACGAGGAGATTCATGTTCCTGCCCCCAAGGCAAGGAGAGAACCAGGGGATGAGCCGAATATTCCAACCTCGGAGCTTCCTGAGTGGGCCAGGATTGGCTTTGGAAGCGCCAGACAGTTAAACCGCATTCAAACGAAGTGTTTCCCTACGGCATTCCACGGAGATGGAAATATGCTCGTTTGCGCCCCAACAGGTTCCGGAAAGACGAACGTCGCTATGCTTGCAATGTTACGTGAAATTGGCAAAAACCGAAATCAGGATACGGGTGAAATCATGCTTGACGATTTTAAAATCGTCTACATTGCACCTTTAAAGGCCTTGGTTCAAGAACAAGTCGGCAATTTTGGAAAGAGGTTGGAACCTTATGGTATAAAGGTTTCCGAACTCACAGGAGATCGCCAACTGACAAAACAACAAATTGCGGAGACTCAAGTTATCGTTACGACGCCAGAAAAGTGGGATATTGTCACGCGAAAGGCCACGGATACAAGCTACACGAGGCTTGTGCGACTGGTAATCATCGATGAAATCCACTTACTTCACGATGACAGAGGCCCAGTTCTGGAGAGTATAGTCAGCAGGACAATTCGGCGGACTGAACAGACTGGAGATCCAGTTCGTCTTGTTGGACTCAGCGCTACGTTACCAAACTACCGTGATGTCGGCAGTTTTCTCCGCGTTGATCCTATCAGTGGTCTTTTTCATTTTGATGGCTCCTATAGGCCATGTCCATTAAAGCAAGAATTCATTGGGGTGACCGAGAAAAAGGCCATTAAGCAACTGAAGACTATGAACGATGTTTGCTATAACAAAGTCCTTGAACAGGTTGGAACAAACAAAAACCAAATGTTAATATTCGTCCACTCGAGAAAAGATACTGCAAAGACCGCCAGGTATATACGGGATAAAGCTGTTGAAATGGAAACCATTGGGCAGATTTTGCGCAGCGATGCGGCAAGCAGGGCTATCTTAGCAGAGGAAGCCGAAAGCGTGAACGACCCGTCACTGAAAGACTTGATGCCGTACGGGTTTGGCATTCATCATGCCGGTATGAGTAAGGTGGACAGAACTTCCGTTGAGGATCTCTTCGCAGATGGCAGCTTGCAGGTTCTTGTGTGTACTGCAACATTGGCGTGGGGTGTTAACCTTCCAGCCCATACTGTCATCATTAAAGGAACTCAAGTTTACTCACCAGAGAAGGGAAGCTGGGTTGAATTAAGCCCTCAAGATGTCCTACAGATGCTAGGGAGAGCGGGCCGACCACAGTACGACTCGTTCGGTGAAGGCATCATCATCACAACACAGGGAGAGTTACAATATTACCTGTCACTGCTAAATCAGCAACTACCGATCGAAAGTCAGCTGATGAGCAAACTTGCGGATAATTTGAACGCAGAAGTTGTGCTGGGAAATGTCCGTAGCCGCGACGAGGGCGTTGAATGGCTGGGATATACTTACTTATTCGTAAGAATGCTGCGCTCTCCAGGCCTCTATAGCGTCGGCGCGGACTATGAGGGTGATGCAGCCCTTGAGCAAAGGCGCGTCGATTTAGTACATTCGGCAGCCACTGTGCTCGGGAATGCCGGTCTCGTCAAATACGACAAGCAAAGCGGAAAGCTTCAGTCTACGGAACTCGGCCGGATTGCCTCTCATTATTATATAACACACAACTCAATGCTTACCTATAACCGTCACCTCCAATCGATGATATCAACCATTGACCTCTTCCGTATATTCTCTTTAAGCGACGAGTTCAAGTATATTCCAGTTCGCCAAGACGAGAAGCTAGAGCTGGCAAAGTTGCTGGGTCGCGTCCCTATTCCGGTAAAGGAGGGTATCGAAGAGCCACACGCAAAAATCAATGTTTTGTTGCAAGCTTTCATTTCTCGTTTGAAACTTGAAGGCCTCGCTCTCATGGCGGACATGGTTTACGTCACGCAATCTGCTGGTCGCATTCTTCGAGCAATATTCGAGATAACTCTTAGGAAAGGCTGGTCGTCCGTCGCGAAAACGGCTCTCGATCTGTGCAAAATGGCAGAGAAACGGATGTGGCCAACAATGTCTCCTCTTCGCCAGTTCCCAACTTGTCCTCGTGAAATCATTCAGAAAGCTGAGCGAATTGACGTCCCGTGGTCAAGCTATTTCGATCTTGATCCTCCTCGGATGGGGGAGTTACTTGGCATGCCCAAGGCCGGCCGAACAGTATGTGACCTAGTTGCAAAATTCCCTCGCCTGGACATGCAAGCTCAGGTGCAGCCAATGACGCGTTCCATGCTTCGTGTTGAGCTTACGATAACGCCAAACTTTGTCTGGGACGATTTACTACATGGTAACGCTGAGAGCTTTTGGATTATCGTTGAAGATTGCGATGGAGAAGACATACTATTCTACGATCAATTTGTGCTTCGAAGGGAATTTGCGACCGGGGAGATGAATGAACATCTAGTGGAGTTTACTGTGCCCATAACTGAGCCAATGCCTCCGAACTATTTTATCTCGCTGTCTTCCGATCGTTGGATGCATTCAGAAACTAAAATTGCCGTGGCTTTCCAAAAGCTGATTCTTCCCGAAAGATTCCCCCCCCATACTCCGCTGTTGGATATGCAACGAGTGCCGATCAAAGCCCTAAAACGACCGGAGTATCAGGCCTTGTACCCGAATTGGGAGCATTTCAACAAGGTTCAGACTCAAGTCTTCAAGTCACTATTTGACTCTGACGACAATGTATTCGTCGGGGCACCCACGGGTAGCGGGAAAACGGTGTGCGCTGAATTTGCTTTGCTTCGCCATTGGGCGAACCCCGGTGCTGGAAAAGCGGTTTACATTGCTCCTTTCCAGGAGTTAGTTGATCAACGTCTCGTTGACTGGCAAGGTAGACTCAAAAGTATCAGCGGCGGCAAGGTGATTTCAAAACTTATCGGGGAGACTACGGCGGATCTTAGAATCCTCGATCGCGCAGACCTTGTCCTGGCCACACCTATTCAATGGGATGTGGTTTCACGGCTATGGCAGCGCCGAAAAAATGTCCAAGCCGTCGAATTACTTATTGCAGATGAGTTACATATGTTAGGTGGCCAAGGCGGTTACGTATATGAAGTGGTGGTTTCCCGAATGCACTACATCGCCCTCCAGACAGAAAGTAACCTTCGTATTGTTGGTTTAAGTGTCCCGCTGTCGAATGCGCGCGACCTCGGGGAGTGGCTGGGAGCTAAAAAGCACACTATTTACAATTTCAGCCCCCATGCCAGGCCAGTGCCTCTTGAGCTACATCTCCAGTCTTTCACTATCCCCCATTTTCCGTCGCTTATGCTTGCGATGGCAAGGCCTGCCTATTCGTCTATTCTGCAGCTGTCTCCCTCCAAACCTGCGTTGGTGTTCGTTCCTACTCGCAAACAAACTCGCTCAACGGCTTTAGATTTAGTGGCTGCTTGTATCGCGGATGATGCTGAGGATCGGTTTCTCCATACCGAAATTGAGCAAATTGCACCCCTACTCGAACGTATTGACGAGCGGGCCTTGGCAGAGTCTTTGTCTCACGGTATTGGTTATTACCATGAGGCACTTAGCAAAAGCGATAAGCGTATCGTTTCTCATCTGTTCAACATTGGCGCAATCCAGGTCATGCTAGCCTCGCGGGATGTGTGCTGGGAAATCGAATTCACAGCCCACCTTGTCATCATAATGAATACTCAGTTCTTTGATGGCCGAGAGCATAGATATATCGACTATCCAGTTAGCGAAATCCTTCAAATGTTTGGAAGGGCTTCCCGTCCGTTGGATGATAGGAGCGGGAAAGGCGTGCTGATGGTCCCTGCGGTAAGGCGGGATTACTATAAAAAGTTTCTCAATGAAGCTCTGCCAATGGAAAGTCACTTACAAATCTATCTACACGATGCCTTTGTGACAGAGATTAGCACGAAGACTATCACTTCTACCCAGGATGCCGTGGATTGGATGACCTATACCTACTTTTATCGACGTCTCTTGGCAAATCCGAGCTATTACGGGCTAAGTGACCTGAGCCATGAAGGCCTTAGCGCGTTTTTGTCCGAGCTTGTGGAAAATACATTGAAGGAACTTGCAGAAGCGAGGATTATCGATCTAGATGAGGAGGACGACACGGTGTCGCCCCTTAACGCGGCTATGATCGCTGCATATTACAATATCTCTTTCATCACGATGCAAACTTTCCTCCTTTCCTTGACTGCGCGAACGAAACTTAAAGGGATCCTCGAAATTGTTACGTCTGCCACCGAATTCGAGAGTATCCAGGTGCGGCGGCATGAAGAGCATATTCTCCGTCGCATATACGATCGTGTTCCGGTGAAAATGTCTGAGCCAACTTATGACTCGCCTCATTTCAAGGCGTTTGTCCTATTGCAAGCGCATTTCTCACGAATGCAGCTTCCTATAGATCTAGGAAGAGACCTGGAGGTCATCTTAGACAAAGTTCTTAATCTTCTTAGTGCCTGCGTCGACGTACTCTCTTCTGAAGGTCATTTGAATGCCATGAACGCCATGGAAATGTCTCAGATGGTCGTGCAAGCAATGTGGGACAGAGACAGCCCATTGAAGCAAATTCCACACTTTGGCCCCGAGGCGATCAAAGTCGCCAACGAGTTCAAGTATAGCTACCCCTTCCAGTTCCCTGATAGTTCATCAGTAACTAACTATGGCCCTTCACGCAGGATCCGAGACATTTTCGAGTTCATGGAAGCCATGGACCCAACAGAGAATAAGGACTATGCTTCTTTAATCAAGCGCCTTGGGCTTGATAACAAGCAACTTGCCCAGGTCGCGGCATTCACAAATGACAAATATCCAAGCATCGATTTAGATTTCACACTCTTGGATGAGGATAGCATCGTTGCCGGGGAGCCAGCGTATATAAAGGTCAAATTGGAGCGGGAAACGGACGAAGAAGAACCCGATACTACGGTTTCAGCGCCATTCTATCCCGGAAAGAAAGCAGAAAATTGGTGGCTGCTGGTTGGTGAAGAGAAGACAAGTAGTCTGCTTGCCATCAAACGAGTGACTGTTGGGAAGAAATTGGAGATCAAGCTAGAATACATCGTGCCTAGTCCCGGAGAGCACGAACTCACTCTTTATCTGATGAGCGACAGCTATGTTGGTGTCGATCAGGATCCAACTTTTAAAATAACTGCTGCGGAGGGAATGGATGAGGACGAGGAAGATGAAGAAGATGACTAGGGCCGCTCTATGCAAGCATTTCTATGATTTCAATCCTAGACTGTATTATGACCTTCGGGGACCCGCATGAAATCTCTGGGCGGAGTTCAATGGCTCAATTGTTTTAATGGATGTCTTAATTTTGTTTCTATCATTTTTGGATACACCGATAGCTACAAGCAGTAAGTCATAATACGTTTGTGGTTGGTTGCTAGGACATCGTGGATCCCAGCGGTTTTTCTTTTTTCAAGGATCAGATAGATACGCAATGCACACAGTATGTAACCATGTGGTTATCCTGGCTTCTGATCATCCGGATACATACGGAGTACTCTGGAGTGCCTACGAAGATCATACGGAATCCAGACCCTACCATGTGAAGTTGCAAAGTAACCGCTAGCTGGTGGTTACTTAAACCGCGCCAGCCCCCTCCCAAGGTACCTTGGACTTGGGGAGGGGTGAGTTGAGTAGCTACTCCATGTGTCTCAAGAACAAACCCCATCCAACTCAGTAACTAGTTACATGGTCAGAGATTGCTCCATTCACTAATTGGTTAGGTCCATCTTGTTCCTCCATAGTTAAAGAGAGTACTCCGTACTTCCGCCTGAAATCTCAATCGTCCTGCCGCCATGACCATCCGCCCCGCCATATTCACGCCAGAGTAATCACCACTGCATATCCGCCTTAACACACTGTCTTTATGGTAGGCCACAAAGCTAATGGGTTAATCATAGCGTCCTCTTGAGCGCTCCCCGTCGCTCGGCCGCCATTCCCAACGCGTCTGGGACCTTGGTCGCATACACCCAGACCAAGTATTCATTCGATTCGCATTCGAGCTCCTCCGAGCTCCGCGTCTTGGACGTGGCGTCAAGAGTGTCGGCTCTCATCACAGATGATTTTAAAGGCGAGCCTCAATGGCTCGGTGATGGTGACCAGCTAGTTTGGCTGAGAGGAAGAGAGAATGGCAACACAAGCATTGTCATTGGCAGTGCTCGGAACGAGAAACCATACGTCGCAGGAGTGGTGCCAGGGCCTGTTGACAACCTCAAGATTACACAGCTTTCGCCAAGTGAATTCGGGTTTGCCGTCTCTGGTAAAGCTAACCCGGACGGCTCGCTCTACAACCCTTCTGATGTCAAAGCGCCATTCAGTTCGGGGAAACTATATACCTCGCTCTTCGTGCGGCACTGGGATGAATATATATCCCCTCAGAGGAATGCAATTTGGCTTGGAGTTTTACAGCGGCTACCCGTGGGGAACAGCTCGGCCTTTCAGTCGTCTGGTCTCGTAAACTTGTTTCTGCTTGCAGGATTGAATAACGTCGAATCGCCGATCCCACCATTTGGTGGAACGGACCACTTTGACATCTGCAACCGAGGAGTCGTGTTTATCTCTAAAGACCCGAAGTTGAACCCGGCTACCCATACGAAATGCGTTTGCTATTATTGTCCATTGTCATCATGGACCAACCCCATGCCATTGAAAGCGAGGACGATCAACATACCGTGGCTTAACGGAGCTTTGGCTAGTCCTGTGATCTCTCCCGTTAACAATACCCTGGCCTTCTTAGCAATGAAAATGGATGGATATGAGGCAGATAAAAACAGGATCATTTTGGTCCGTGGCTTATTTGACGGTTCTTCCGACGCTGTTGAACTATTCGCAGGCGCAGATGGCACTGGCCAGTGGGACCGGAGCCCAGGCTCTCTGACATGGGCCCACGATGACTCGTCCCTTTTTATGCAGGTGCCGGATACTGGGCGCCAGGTGGTGTTTCAACTGCCGCTCAACAGGTCAAGATTGTCGTCGGTCGACCACCTTATCAAACTTACCCACTCCGGTTCTATTTCGAAGGTTGTGTCCAGGCCCTGTGGACTTTTTCTCTCCAGTAGTAGCCTAGTCGAAAGTAGCCTCTACTCCATAATAACATTTTCTGACTCAGTCAGAACAACCGTGCTTTCCTCGAGTTCAAAAAACGGTGCTTCGTTTGGGTTGTCCGAGTCTCAGATAGACGAAGTATGGTGGAAAGGCGCGCGTGGCCGGGACGTTCACGGATGGATTGTGAAACCGTCCAAATTCAACCCTGGAGAGAAATATCCTCTTTGTTTTCTTGTCCACGGTGGCCCACAGTCAGCGTGGCTGGACCAGTGGAGTACACGCTGGAACCCACTGGTGTTCGCGGAGCAAGGCTATGTAGTATTCACGCCTAATCCAACTGGTAGTACCAGTTACGGACAAGCATTCACCGACGATATTCGGGGGTCATGGGGAGGCCATCCCTATGAGGATCTTGTGAGAGGATTTGAATTCATTGAACAAAATCTTGCCTATGTGGACACAAGCCGAGCCGTCGCGTTAGGAGCGTCATACGGCGGCTTCATGATGAATTGGATCCAAGGCCACGAACTCGGGCGCAAATTCAAGGCTCTTGTCACTCATGATGGTATTTTCAGCACAAAATTTGCGCTAGCCACTGAAGAGTTGTATTTCCCAATTCATGATTTGAAAGGGACGTATTGGCAATCTCGCGATGTCTGGGGGCGTTGGGATCCGTCCGAGTTTGTGCCCAACTGGCAAACACCGCATCTTGTCATTCACAGTGCTCTGGATTATCGTTTGTCTATTGCGGAGGGCCTGGCTACTTTCAATGCCTTGCAGATGCAGGGAGTAGAAAGCGCCTTTCTCACATTTCCAGACGAGAACCACTGGGTATTGAAGCCCGAGAATTCCCTGGTTTGGCATCGAACAGTCATCAACTGGATCAACAAGTACGCTGGATTGGCACCATGGCTTGATAAGAATGGCTCGGATGGGTTTCCGGCCGAAGACGAGGACCAAAAATTGGCACGGGGTACGACTCGAATTTCCATGACCTGAACCACAGTAAACTGCAAGTTGTTTACCGGCTTTGAACCGTTTGAACCGGCTTGATTTCAGCCCAGGCAGGCTTTCTCTGGTCTACCACTTCAGCTCGCTGCTTAGAGCTTTTTAAGTTATGATCCTATCTACTATCCCATGCATATGTCATGTGCATTAAACTAGTAACAAGGCGTATTTTGTGAAAAGATTGCTTCTTTTGTTACTCTCCCTCACTGGTCTCACTAAGCTAAATAAATAGAAGCTCATGGTGCTTCTACTCGCGTATACCCCGACACACCCATATCTTTATACCACAGGTGAGCCACGAAGAAGCCCATCCAATAAAACTGAATCCAAAAGCTATCATAATCCTGGACGCGTCGGGGTCAACTATTAGCATACGCGCTACACCCGGTGGAAAATGGTCCGTTGACCTGGGGCATAATCACGAAAGGTCGCTGCAAGTCTTTAGGTAGCCCAGAAGATGGCCTCATCCTCGTACGTTAGTTAACTAGGAGGCTGAGCTATAGTCGTCTATAGCACCAGTGCACATAGCGTGTACAAGTATCTTCCAAAATACACGAAAATCAATCAAGTCGCAGGGCGAAACAGATACGTGTATATGTCTGAGAGGTCAGTCAACCCGGGTAAAAGGAAACGTAGTCACATCAAGTATACATATATAAATTTAATTGAGGGTCGGGAAAGCAGCCAGTGCTATGACGCCGAGTCACCAATTTAAAAGAGAAGTCGTTCCAAAAGCCTATTCAAACAGTTCCGGCAGACAAACGCCTCGTAACTCCAAACACAGTGGAGGAAAAGAAAAAGGTCCCAAATTCCGGAAGTACACGATCACACTCCGGTACTGCCAGGAAGCGCCTGAATAGTCTGCTGTATGATTTCGATTAGCTCATCGATATCTGGTCGTTCAGAGGGTTCTACACGTAAACAACGCCGGACTACTTCTTTCACCTCCCGGCTAATGGCGCTTCTCTCCCTTGTTGACTCGTCCGATGCTCCGTTCGCTGGGGACACTTTGCTTTTCCCTTGGACAGTGCCTGTCTTCTCGTCCGGGAATCTCCAATCTCCGCCCAGAATACACATACTAAGGCTGCCCCCTGTTTCGTCACTGCGTGCCTCGAAAGGGCTTTTCCCGACAAGGCAAGCATATAATGTACAGCCGAATGACCATATATCCGCTTTGGTATCGATAATAGAGCCAGTCTTGACGTCAAATAGCTCAGGCGCGCGATAAGGTATGGTGCTATGTTCGGCAGCCGTGTCCTGGACAGCAATGGCGAGAGATCGAGAGGTGATCGCGATTGGGCTGGGAGCCATTGAACCCAAATCCATGAGAATGGGGGTCTTACCATCGTCGTCAAGCATAATGTTTCCTGAACGGAGGACGCGAGGAGTCAGTATCCCACATGATGAGTTGATGACTTGGAACATACCTGGCTTGATGTCGCGATGGGCATACGGCCGATAGTCACCTTCTTCCATTCCTTCCTGGCTCCTGGTGACCTCGCCGTCCATAAGTGGCTCCTGTTCTATATCTTCATCATCTATCTGGCTTCCTTTTCTCATTTGCTTCCTTCTTGGTGCGTCCGCCGCTTTTCCTTCTTGCCTAACAAGCTTCGCCTTCTTGGCCGGTGTTGCACCGCTGTTAATCCGATACTGATGCATACCCTTCAGGGCCTTGGCCACACCCAGCATTATGATCATGAGTTCCTTCTCGGGGAACTGAGTATGGTTAACAATGTTTGCATTGATGGCATCCTGAAGGTTTCCATTTTGGTAATATGGCAGAAGAATGTAGACCGTTTTAGACCCTGCATCCCCTCCATCTGAACGGAATTTCGACCCTGACTCGGTCGCAACGCAATGGTCAATAGAGTGAATGATATTACTATTGTCGACGAATAACGTATAGGCTTCGACTTCTTTCAGAGCCTGGGATACCGATTCTTGGCCGAAAGGGCACCTGATCTTTTTAAGGGCGAAGAGCTCCGATGTGCTCTTGTCCTGGACGAGGTAAACATAGGAAAATCCACCCTAGCCTCTCGTCAGCAAATATGAAAGCGGAAAAAAGTTGCGCTTAATCCTAGGTAACATAGTTTTGCGGCAAACGTACCTCGCCGAGTAAACGTAGAAGCTTGAAACTCCGGTTATTGATCTTCAGCTGCGGGGAGCTCGGAAAGCAGGACATGCAATCGGTGAAGGTATAAAGGAGGTCGTAGAAGTATTGGGCCATCTTGAGCAAGGTCGTATGGGAGGTACATCCAAGGGAGCGGTTTGACAATCGATCTGGCGGAGCTCTTAAGGACTCCGGAACCGTGAAGGATTGTAAAAGCGGGTGTCGCGGAAGGGCCGGCCGGATGGTAAAAGCGACTGAGGTCAATGATCAAATCAGTCAGAGGAAATAACAATCGGCGTCTCTTCTCACTTCATATCCGAGACGAAGGATATCGAGAGAGCCGCAGGGGATGACGGAAGCGTGGCTGAGGGTGCAACGGCCGAGTCCGCCGATGATGGCGACCCGGGCTGAAAATGCACGAGATTCAACCGACGACCCCCCCGAATCCGAGCTGTAAAGTCAGTTGAAACAAGGAGATGTGACAGACAGCACGTCGTGGTGAGGAGGGTTGCGGCAAAAGGCCATCTGGTTGTTTAACTAGTTGGCCAACCTCTCCCGTAACTAACTCCGTACTCACTCGTAAAATTAGTTTTAGTTAGCCATGGATTTTAGTTAGTTAACCAACCTTGACGTCCTCCATACTAGTTATTCCATTATGTATTTGGATGACCAAATATTTTTCGCCGACCCAGGGTTCAGGGGCAACTCCTCCAACCCAATGGTTTGTGTTTATTTACTCTTATAAGGTCCCCTGTTGATATTTATTGAACAGCCAGCATTTCACTGAAGAGTTGTTTGACCTTTTGCCTGCTGGACAGACCAGTTCCCGATGGTTGGGTGTATCCCTTGCTCAGCAATAAAAAAAAAAGTTCTCCCGCTTCTTTACCTTTCTCTCAGGCAATGCCAATGCCCGCATTAACTGCATCAACTATGACTGTTATGAGTTGCATTACTGTTAAGTCCACACTAGTTTAAATACCAAAACTGTCATATAGAGTGAGTACGATTTTCTCCTTGTTCCGACGCCCCTTGGTTGTCTCTGTCGCGCGTCGAGGACTGAACTCTGACCAACACAATGAGGAAAAGTCCGCGAATCCCGGCGAAAATGGCCTCTGTCGACGACATCCAGGTCGGTGACCTCGTCAACGTGCCCGGCGGCATGTATGGGACGGTGAAATTCGTCGGTACCGTGGCAGGAAAATCCGGACGCTTTGCGGGCGTTGAGCTGGCGCCAGAACACGCGGGCAGAGGGAAAAACAGCGGCGACGTCGAAGGCCGATACTACTTCAGCACTTCCGTTCCAGGCTCCGGTATTTTTGTGCCTATGAATGGCAAATATGTCACGCCACGGCCGGCCGGGACGCCCGCAAAAGCTGTCACTACCAACTTCAGTCGTTCCGTCGGTCCTGGAGTGGTTAACCCTACGGCATCCCTGAATAGACCAAAATTCAGGCGACCCTCCTTGCCCCGTCCAGAGTCACCTAGAGCTCCCGTGGCAACGTCACCACCCAAATTAAGCCTCAGTGGACTGCGAACACCCTCTGGGTTTTCTAAAGCTACCCCGGCGAATGGAGTACCTCGAACACCCCATAGGGCTATGCGGCCTTCCAGTCGTCCGCCGTCGAGAATTAGCGTCGAGAGCAATACTCCATCGATTGCGAGACGAAGCGAATTGGCGCGAACCCCGGCATTTGACGATCAAGAGCTGATGGAGCGGATAAGATACTTAGAGCAGCAACTGCAGGACCGCGATAGACAATTGGAAGACCAGGCTACGACCCTGGCCGAGTTTCAAAAAAGTATCACAGAGCTTGAAGGCTTAGATGCGCTGCAAGTGCGCGCACAACTTCGCGAAAAGAACGATAAAATCGCTGCTCTTACAGCTGAGTTCGACAGCCATAGAGCAGATTTCAGAAGCACTTTAGATACTCTCGAAGTTGCCGCTTCAGAGACGGAGAGAGTATATGAAAAGCGAATTGAAGAGTTAATGCAAGCAAACCGCGAACTCCAAGCTCGTGGCGAAGATGTGGAGACCGTAGCCAGACAACTCAAACAGCTTGAAGAGCTTGTTTCCGAGCTAGAAGAAGGGCTTGAAGACGCTCGCAGAGGCGAAGCTGAGGCTAGAGGGGAGGTAGAGTTCCTTCGAGGCGAGGTCGAACGAACCAGACTCGAGTTGAAACAAGAGAAAGAGAAATCCATTGCGGTCTTAAAAGAAGCGAGTGCGTCACCGGATGGGATCCATCGCCCTCTTTCAAGAGAGATTGACCAAAAAGATGACGAAATACGAGGCCTCAAGGCCATAATCCATTCACTTAGCCGTGGTGACCCTGCTAATCATGCCTTGCTTCAACAGAACGGAATGTCGCATGGAACCAGAAGGGCGGCCGACCACGAAAATGATCTCGCTTCCCAACTTGAAAACCGCATCCGGGAGCTAGAAGCCCATTCTGAACACAAATCATATAGAATCGAGGAATTGGAGCATGAACTGGAAAGATACCAGCTCAGTGACTATCAACCAAACCGCGATCGAAGTGGTACGATCACAGCAAGTCCGCTGAATATACAAAAGAATCAGACCTCGGCTGAAAATATGGCTGGGCCGACCTCCTCTAATCATACGCATACCCTTTCTGATCGCACTGTCGTCCCTAACGACTGGCGTGAGTCTTCCTCGGCCAACAACAGCGGCCAATATTTTTCACCAACTCATTCCGATGATCCTCACCGATTGCCTACCATGCATGAATCCGACAACCACTCATCGAGCACAGACGAAGAAAGTGCCGGTTGGTGCGAGATTTGTGAAACCAGCGGGCATGATATCCTCACTTGCACCAGCATGTTTAGCTCATCCGGAAACACTGGAGGCAAGAATGACGAACTTGTCCAAAATCATCCTAATAACTTGACGGATGAGCGCCCCTCAAGTAGCGACGCCGTAGACTCTAGCATCCCGGCGTCAAGCTTTGACAGCAGCGTCGGGCACACAAATGATAGTAGCCCAAGCTCACGGCGAACGGGACGAGATGTCGTCCTTGGGGGACTAAAGGGTATAGGGGGGTTGCCATCTTCAATGGCTCCAGTGGCGGGAAAAGCGTCCGGGGTCATCGATGAGTCTAAGTGGTGTGCATTGTGTGAGCGGGATGGACACGAAAGCATTGACTGCCCTTTTGACGACTAAACATTGCATCATGAACCCAATATTGTCTGCTTTTCTCAGGCTATACAGGCTTTTAATAGTACACTCTTATTCCAACTTATCTTTCTTTCCCAGGTATGATCTTGTTGCCGAGCGAATTGTCTGTTATGCACGCTGTGCCGAGCACTATATTCATCTTCTCATTCTCTACAACTTTAAGCGTGTTTATACTCAACTCGCCACCTTTGTCGGCTTTCTATACTAGTTTCGTTTGCTGAAAAATCCTTGTCGGCTTTTCAAGCCCATATATCGTGTGTGGTACGATTGTATCCACGATGGCTATTATTCGAGTCACTTTAACTGTATAGTGGATATCAGTGCCCCCAGTGTTTCCGGATGAGCTAAACATGCTGGTGCAAGTGAGGATATCATTATTTGCTCTAGTACTTTTTCATAGCGGGCCTATTCTGGTGCTCTAGGCGGCTGCACGACTTCCCCGTCTTCATATCTCACACTCCTCACAGACCCACATGCCTTGCATTTCCTCTTTTCATCGTCAGCAGCGAACTCCTCGACCACCTCTTTGACCTGAGTACCCAAATCCGTGCAGTGAAACTTTTTCTCCCAGACAATCTCTCCACACCCCTTACAATACCAACGCATACAGTCCGTGGCATTTTCCGGTCGAGGCACCTCTAGCACCACACCCACCGTATCTGCAAAGCGCACGGGACAATGGGGCGTGTTAGCAGGCAAGAGGAACAAGGAACCCTCGTGGATGGGGATGTCCTGGAAGGTGGGCGGGGAAGTGGACTGGTCGACAGTCCTTAGCAGCATGGAGCCACGATGCTGGTAGAAAAATTCCGGGGTGGGGTTGATGTGGTAGTCCGTTCTGACGTTTGGTCCTCCAACGACCATCACCGTATAGCCTTGGGTTGCGGGGGCGGAGGGGTGGTAGACGCAGTAGTTGTTGATGGGTGGCTGGAGTAGATGGGAGTTTTCCTCGAGCCTAAAGGTGAAGCCCTGTGAGTCTTCGCTGCTCAAGGTGCTCGCGGTGAATGCTTCGAGTCGCTGATGGAACTCGACTGTTGGGCGGTGCGGGGTTTTGGGGGGGGGTTTGGTTGATGTGCCGGTGACTGACCATTTGGGCAAATTTAGCGCTGGAGCCAACATTCCGCAGGCGGGTTCTTCTCTGTACTCAGGATATTGTCTGAAATTGAGCGTGGCAGCTCCGGCTCATATTATTATTCCTTATCCTCAATCGAAACATGGCGTGCTTCAGTCGGATCCCGGAGAGATGCGCAAAGAGTACATAAGTCGACGCCGTGGCTAAAATCGCGCCCGCTAGCGCCGCTGGCTAGCTACGAGGCTTAGCTTGTTATCTTATCAATCAGCTCCACAGTGCCAAGCCGCCGTCGCTCGCTGCCGGATTTTTCTCGACTTTTTCATTTTCGTGATGCTTTTTTCTCTTTGGTGAGCTCGACGGGAAGTGATCAAACCGCCCGGCCCGAAGTCGAAACGGAGAGGAGGTTATTCGCAAACCTGAACAATGGCGACCTCGCAACCTCCCCTTCGTTTTACCTCCCACAAACACCTTGCCCACCGCCTTGTGCTTGCCACCTTGACTGGCCGCGCCGTGCACATCTCGCAGATCCGGTCGTCGTCGCCAACAAACCCGGGGCTCGCACCTTATGAGATCTCCTTTCTGCGTCTTTTAGAAGCGGTGACCAATGGATCACATATGGAGATATCGTATACGGGAACAATACTGGTGTATAAGCCTGGCCTCATAACCGGCAGTGCTCCCGGTAGTGGTGCCAGTGGGGGTGTTATCAAACACGAGCTTCCTGCGGGGTGTACGCGAGGGATTAGCTATTTCTTAATCCCAGTTTGTCTGCTCGCTCCTTTCTCGAAGGCTTCTTTCAATATCCTCTTCACCGGCCCGGGCGTTATCACCTCCTCGACCCCGACGGGCGACATGTCTGTTGATAGTGTGAGGACCGCGATCCTTCCCTTGTTTTCGCAATTCGGCATTTTCAACAATATTGAACTGCGTGTCCTGCGAAGATCTAACCCGGACCGCAATGGAAAAGGTGGCGGTGGAGAGGTCCAATTGATTTTCGGCCACCAAGTCCGTCTTCCTAAAACTCTACATTTACTGAACCCAGGTCGAATCAAGAGCGTCCGTGGTGTTGCATACTCAACGGGCGTGTCGGGGTCTAATAATGCGAGAATGATCGAGGTTGCTAGAGGGGTCCTAAACCCCTTGGTATCAGATATCTATATTTTCTCCGATGTGTCATCCGCTCCATTGGTTCCTGCTCCTGAGAAGAACAATCCGAATGCGAAAAGGAAAATCGGAATCGGTTTCGGACTTTCTTTAGTTGCTGAATCCTCAACCGGATGTCTGTATTCTGCTGACGTCGCCTCTCCTCCATCCGGTGGCCAGCCTCCCGAAGATATCGGGAAGCAATGTGCCTATCAATTACTGGAGTCTATCTCCGTCGGCGGGTGCGTTTCCATGGCTGGGGCGCCTACCGTGCTGTCTCTCATGGCAATGGGCTCAGAAGACGTTGGAAGACTTCAGGTAGGTCGAGACATCATATCGCACGAAGCGATCGTGCAGCTGGCTCGAGATCTCAGCCAGTTCGGGGCTGCTGGGTGGGGAGTTAGAGATGCACCCGAAGAGAATAACTCGGGAGATGTCATTGTTAGCGTCGTCGGACGCGGTATAGGAAATGTTGGGAGGAAGATTGCGTGATCCCATCAGAATCACAAAGAAACTCGCAATCTTCTTCAACAGGCACCGGGCCGGAAGCTCCATGCGCGGGACAAACCCACGGCATCGGCAACTTAATTTTGCCCTGTCATTTGCAAAGGGCTTACCGAATTTCGTCATCAACGGTCTTTCCGCTCATAGCATAGTTGGCATAAAAATCGGTGTCCTTGCACCCATAGTATTCGGCACCATCACCACCAACATTTCAACCAGCTATAACGTACGGCCCCGAGATCTTGAAAACATCACGTTTAGATTTCCCTACCCGTTCCGTGTGGATGTGACATAACGTGTCATGCAATTTTTTTTTTCCCATCTGCTTCCAAGCCATGGACACCGCCTAGGATGACATACTATGCTTTGTGACTGTTCGCTGTTTATGGCATATCCGCCAAATCGAGGCGCCAGGTGCGACTGTGCTGATTACGACCCTGGGCTAAATGTATCCCTAACCGAGCTGTTCATTTGTACAAAGTGAAATACATATTCCCAAAACCTGGAATGTACACGCATTTTGGACTTTTTTTCTTTCCATCTCCGAATAACTTTTTCGGTGTCACTTATTGCATTGTCACTATCTTGCAAGATTGAAGATCGCCGTTGGGCTCTTCACATACCTCTAGCTGCTGCCTAGCTATCCCTAGAACGAGGCCACAGCTAGAATCAAAGCAAATCACAAACCATGAACAAAGGCCCCAATGAATGTCTTTTAACAAACCACGAGGAATAAAGATCTAAAAACAACAGGCTAGAATTGAATTTGATACTTGCCAATCTTAGTAGCGAGCCTTGAGCATACCCTCTGGAGCTCTTCAAGCGGCAAGAGATTAATAGGAAGCAACAATAGTAGGTCAAGTACAGAATCATTCCCTCCATTGCCAGACAAACAATATGTGACCATCTCAGCATTTTGATGAAAAAGGAAAAAAGACGCAGAAAAGACGGAAAAAAAAAAAAAAAAAAAAAAAAAAAAAAAACGCACAATGAGCGCGAACCATCCTGTATAGGCAAACCAACCGCAAACGCGAAGACTAAACAACAAGTTGTTTTGACAGGAACAAGGAAGACATAAAAAGCAAGCCAACCTATAACCTTCCCAGGCCGACGACTTAACTTCTGTAGTGATTTTAGCTATTTGCGAATGAAGGTTGGTAAAGTAACAATAGGGGCCTATCCACAAAAATTTGGCCATCCAAAATCCCAAATGCAGGTTTTGTTGTTTTTAAGCAGCCATAGGCTCAGTTTCAATCTTCTCCTCAGCAGTGGGGGAAGTTGGTTCCTTTTCTTCCGCCTTCTTTTCAGACTCGTCAGCATCTGCATCAGGCATAGCCTCATCGGTGTCAGGAGCAGCGACATCATCTTTACTGCTACCTTTACCATTCATTTCATCGCGAACCCCGTTGGCAGCGGGCTTTGCCTTATTTTCGGCCGAGGGTTTGTCCCCCTCGCGCTCAGTAGCGGGTGCATCCCAGTGCTTCCACTTCTTCAAAATATCGATTGACCGGCCGCGGAAATTGTATTCCGACTCCTTAGGAATATCAGCCAACTTGATGATGCCCTTGAGGACCTTGCTAATCTTGGTCTTTCGGATGATACTGATTTCAAGGTCGTCATAGGAATCTAGCCGTGAGATATAGCTGGACATGGCTTCCATTTCTCTCTCTTTCGGTACCTGATCACGTGAGAGGAAACCTTTTTGCAATCGATGACGGAGGTAGAAAACTTGTAAAAGAGGAAGAGTCAGTAAAACAACCACATTCGATGACGAAGGCCCTCGATCAGTCGAAGGACTCACTCTCTTTCTCTCTTTTCGCCTTGGCTTCTGCGGGATTAACCTTCGGTTCGGGTTCCTTGGGGGCTTCTTCAGCCTCCTCTTCATCGCTGGCTGGAGGAGGTTGTTTTGCTTTTCTGCCGCCGGGCCCCTTGGACTTGGTAGCTTTAGCAGTAGCTCCCTTTTTGCCGGTCTCGCTAGAGGCCGGCGCCTTGGGGGTAGTCAACTTAAGCTTGGTGGCTGTCTTAGGAGTCTTCACGGGCTGCGTCACCCAAGCAATCCCTGTTAGCCCGCCTATTCACATAGCCGAAATGTCGCAATATGTAGTGCCAAGAGGCCACATAGCCTAAAACGCAAAACCCGCGTCAGGATGGGGGGAGTGCTTACCTTGTCGCTCTCTCCTTCGCTCTCAACGTCCTTCTTACGTTTCTTGGTGGCTTTTGGTTTCTCAGCACCAACATCTGCCATCTCCACATCTTCACGCTCATCCGCCAAATCCATGCTCTTTCGCTTTTTTTTATCTTGTTTGGCTTTTGCTCGGGCCTCTCGTGCTTCCTCATCTTCCTGCAATGCCCGTTGGTGATCTGCTAACATATCCTTAAAATGCTGGAGATCATGGCCTTCGGAGGCGACCTGATAAGCTGCAAGCAGGCCTTTGCCTTTGGCCTTCTCTGGGTTCTTGCATTGTTCTGGATCAAGTGGCACAAGGTCAGTATTCGGGATCCATGCACTAGGAAAAATATTAGTTCATAATTATGGCATATTACGTAGAATATGTAATGGTGACCAGAGCACTCGAGGGAATGGAGGCCGCTTACAATTCGTTGGTGTGGAGGAACATGACTGGAAACGTCCGCTCATGGACCCTCTTGGCTCCATCTTTGAAATGTTCAGTGTATGTGCCGTCGCTCTGTTTGGTTGTAATAGGGCGTGTAGCAAGTAAGCTTTGAGGTAACATTTCCTCGTCGCAGATAATCGCAGGCCATGGCGGCCAGCTTCGCAGACGAGCAAAGTAGTACTCTCCTGGCTGCGCATCGAGATGGGTAGTGGGAGCCACCGCCTTCTTTTTAGACATTTTCTTGGAACGATGCTCTGGTACGCCAATTGACTTGCGCTTGGACGACTTTTTGGCGGATGTGGGGGTCCCATTGGCACCCGTCGCTTGATCGTCCGCCCCAGTCCTGGCTTCAGCATTATCACTTGTGGCTCCTGGTTCTTGCGATCCCGACTCAGTGGGTTTAGCTATTTCAGCGGTTTCCAGGGAGGTGGTGTCTGTCTTCTCAGGTTTGCCCTCGGCGGGAGCGGCGACTTGATCATGGCCTGAGAAGAGTCAGTCAATGAGCCGAAACCGATGACAAAGTCTTCCGGCTAAACAAATAGCAACATACCGGCCACATCATCGCCTTCCTTCGACGGCTTTTGAACATCCTGATCGGCTTGCGACAGTTCTGGAGATTTGGCAGTGGTCTCTGCAGTTTGGGGGACCTCGTCCTTCGAGTCTGCGGTCTTCGGGACAGCTGGATTACCCTCCTCGGCCATGGCCTGCGACAAACCCGGATGTAGGCAATGTGCAAAAGCAAAGAATAAATACTGGAAACAGGTAAAAGTAGATGTGGCGATGGGTGAGGATGGTGGTTGGAAGTTGGAAGTGGTTGTTTGGTTTTGGTGGTTGGGTTCTGTTGTGGATTGGCTTTTGGTGCGCGAAAGAACCGTGGCGTGAGACAGGCAACGCGTGGGTTGTAAAGAAAATTTAGGGGGAGGTGCCCACGGAGCTAAATCGTTGCAGGGAGTGAAAAAACGCCTCAACACACCCACCGCACAGAGCACAGAAATGCAGGAATGGTCAAAGAAGATGAGTAGGACTGCTTGGAGGGCACCAAGTAAATTTGTTCCAAACGACTCTGGACGCGACCAGGCGCTTGCAAACGCGTCAGGGTGCGCGTAACACCTGTACACAATTCCACCCGCCAGCACGATTTAAAGCCCCCCAGAAGCCCCAGCCCAGGGAAAAGTGAAGGCTCTGGGATCTATGAAAGATCTCCCAGGATATGAAGGATGGGCAAGCGGGAATATGAGCAAGGAGAAATGTCTCAGTTTGCTGCGGCCCTCCCTCACTTCGTAAAAGGACGGTCCTGGAGATAGAGACTAGGCTCGGGATGTGTCAAGGTGGCAGTAAGGTTCAAATCAATGCCCCTCTATGCAATAGATCCTCAGAAGAACTCAAGAGCAGCAAGCACAGTTGCGATCAAGGGTATCAGTAAAGCAGCAGTGGGTGCTGATGAGAAAAATTCCAGGATAGAAACTCCGCTGAATGATGCACGGGAAAAAAAAAAAAAGGTGGTAGCTTTCAGTGTATAACTAGACACCAGAAGGTTGTGATTTATGTAAAAATTCACCTAAGTCCCAAGTCAATTTGATTTCTTGAGTGAAGATGTTGATGTACGAACTCACGCCAGGCAGCTGGCGTTCCCCGCAGCAAGATTTCGACACACAAAGCTTCGAAGGGATGAGATGAAAGGCCAGTAAACTATGATGACAGCAAGATCCGGGGTAGCCACCATTCATCTAATGCCTGTACAAGATTATCGAGAGGGAACAGGGGATTTCCCAAAGAGAAAAAGGGAGGGGGAGAAAAAATAAAAAAATAAAAAGGGAAGAAGGTCAGAGAAAAAATTGAGGGCTCAGGCATCTACAGCAATATCCCCCGACATTGTTGATGGCAATGTGTTGGAAGACAATCAGTCGGCTTGACCCTGGATCAACTCTGAAACCAAGACCACAATAGCTGGCTCGACTTCATAAACCACCGCTTCCTCTAGCACTACACTTAACTAGTTACTCTATACGGAGTACACATTCAGACATTCTTCTTATATGTTTAGCACCAACTATCTTTCTCCTGTTCTATCCTGCGAAGCAAAATGGCTGGGGTTATCTATCCACAATCTATTCTGTACACACCTTGTTCCCTTGGAACTTAATTGTCACGCTGGGAGAAAAAAATAAAATAAATAAAATAAAAAAAATAAAAATTCCCCTGATAGGACCATAACTTCTCACGTCCTCCCCTCAGCTACACTTATCAGACGAAGCATCAGCAAAGCCTACTGCGTTGATGGTCACCACTCTATTATTCATATCACTGAAATGCTGGGTTCAGTTCCATTAGTTACAGCTGCTATATGTAACTATATGGACTACACTTACTCGACAAAACCGGACGCTCAATGGTTATAGACATGTACAATACAATACTTCAACAGGTGTTAGACAGCACAACCCCAGCCTTTTCAGAAATTGGTGCCATTTTGCAAGTGAGGAAGCTTGTCTGAGTTCTCCTGATAAATGCAATTAAATCACCTGGGGGACTTTTTCTACTTGATGGTGGTTGGTAACTTTTTTTTTTTAAGTCGTCCAAGCAGCCTCCAGACAATTGCCGACTCAAGTATGACCGTAACTTCCAACACCTTATAGCTCAAGGCTACATCTTGTGGGCGCTAGCAGGTCAACATTCAAAAGGTTAAGTTGTGACAACGTTCAGCTTTTGGAAAACTAGCTGATTCTATCAACTGACACTTTGAGGCAGAACAAAGCTTATGTACGGTGTTATCGATACTATTGGGGAAAGCAAGGATCCGAGGATTTCACGACAATCTCGCACGCGAAGATTAAGATTATATATATGTATGTGTAACTAAGAAGTTTGCCACTAATGGGAGGAATACAAATCATCATACACGCTGATAGTAAGGGCATGAAGAGTCATTCTTATAAAGCGACTGCTGTTGCTGACGGGATAATAGAGCTTCAGGTTTTTATCGCGTACGCGCGCCAGGCGTTGCGATATCATCGTCAACATCATTATATAATAAATCTTTCACGTCGAGAATGCGGTGCTCGGGCTTATGGATCCGCAGAGCCCAAAGGAAATAGTCTTCGATCGGCAGCAGGTTCAGCAAAATGGAGTTTCCCCACCATCCAAGGCCGCAGACAAAGGCACCTGCCACCGCATCCAGTATAAAATGATTAGCGGTGGCCACAATGGCCACGAGGATTGTGAACGGGTACGCGAATCCAACGATGAGACAAACCAACCGATGCCAGGATGGAAAGCAACGCTTATATCCTGCATATGGTGTGTCGGACAGGGGAAAACTTAGGGCGCCTGAGCGACGATGCTGAGGAGCCAAGGGTATCGTCATTATAGTCAGGCCGATCATCAAAGAGTACCCAAAATGAAGGGAGGGCATCGCAGCTAGATTATCGATCGAAAAAAGCGTAAGCCCCTTGACGAACAAGAGCTTGAGAGGAGAAATATTATGCTTACCGTACTGGTTGCAAAATCTATTCTGCGTCCACACACTGCTCGCGCCACCCGTTCCATGTACCGTGTCAACGAATCCATAGCTCCGGGCAATTTCGCCAATTGGGCCTTCCACATTCTCATCGCTCAGCAGGCGGGGCGGCATGCAGGGCCAAAGGGTGAAGACGACAAAGGCAAGCAGGTTACAGACGGCCATGGTCCGCCTTCGAGCCTGGTAAAGCGCCGGACCGGCGGGCGATCCGGCGATCTCTCCTCTCATTCCATCCAACCACCGTTCCTGCTGGCGATTGCGGGTGATATTGTAGTAATAGAGCCAGACGAGGAATGCAATTGTGCCGGGAATGTGGATAAAAGAATATACCCAATTGGTCCACATCAATAGCAAGGGCCGCTGCAGAAAGTATTTCTGAATTCCAGTCTCCCAGAAGATATGCAGCCTTTCCTCCAGTTCAATAATCTGGAGTGCATGTCGCCTGGCTACATCCACAGTGCCTGCCTGGAGTGTGACAGCAGTAAAGGCGCGCCCTAGCTGGTATATCTGTGTTGGAAGAGTAGCGGCATGTGTTAGACCAGTCCTCGAAGACTAGTGGGTGGAAATTTACCTTACCCAATACACTAGGGCCCAGTACCAGCATTCCACCAGGAATGGAAACTTGTGAAGGAGCCTGCTCAACAGGCGGTTCTTGAAAACCGCTGTGTTAGGCGTGATGACCTCCGTCTCCCAGGAGAAGAGGCCAATATTTCGCTTCCTCCATCGGTGCTCCTGGTCCGTGAGCAGGGAGGGTGAATGGGAGCGAGGCAGGTCACCTTCAGCGAAGGGAGCTTTGGAGCCTGAGGTGCGTAGTCTCGATAGCTGAGGATCCGATTCTTGGTCTGAGGAGGCGCTATCGCGGGAGCTGCTGGGAAAGCCGCTGTTTCGCGAATATGAGCGCGCGACGTCCCTTTCGCGGTTGATCCATGTTCCACCGAAGAGAAGGGTCACGACCACCAGAGGTTCCAGGAAAGCCCCGGCACCCATGTCCAAACGGTAGTGCCCCCCGGGAGCTACTTTGTTCGGGCCGCCCGCCTCAATTTGGGGGGGGGGGAGTGGTCAATTGGGGGAGGCAGCGGACTAAGTGATGATTGGAAGGCAATAAGCGTGTATTATTATTTTGCAGAATAATACTGCTTTCAATGATTGAAACGAGAAAGGAAATGAAAAGGAAAAGGAAAACAGAAAAGAAAGAATGAGAAAAGGAGAGGACAAGAGAGGAAGAAGAGGAATAAGAAGAAGAAGAGGAAGAAGAAGAAGAAGAAGAAGAAGAAGAAGAAAAAGAGAGAAAAAGAAGAAGGAAGAGAGAAGAGCGAGCCGTGTGCAGCAAAGTCGAACCTGGGTGCGTAGGGAACTAAGGTCCGGGGTGCGGATGAGCTTCCTTAGGGTCTACTTTCAGCCAGAACCCCGATTTGGGGGCAGCCGGAAGGGGGAGAGAAGGCCGTGGCTTTGGGACCCGAGCGGATAGTTATCGGCCACTGCGAACGGGGAATCCAGGCGAAGTATCCCGGTTCTGATCTGGGAAGTCGCCGAAAGTGTGTTCCTGGGACACAAGAATAGACGGGAGAGACGACGAGAGCATCATGGAAAGGGGGTCGAAGACGGCGTCCTGGGAGATGAAACCGCTGTTCAAGAGCTCTTACATAGCAGCAGGTGACCAGCCTGGGAGGAGGGGAAAATGACGTTTTGATCTTTGCCAGGACCGGACGCAGGCCAACTGCGTGCTGTCAGTCCATGTGGATATGAGGATTGTGTTCAAACACCCATGATTGATGCCATCATCCCCCGGGCTGTCCAGTCAGATGGAAGGAGGGCACGCGACCCGAGGGGCGCGAGAGGGCACAAGCTTCCTGGCCGAAGCATGTCAGTGCAGGGTCGCATTTCTGTTCCCCGATGCCAGAGTAGAATAATAATAATAATACACATCCTAACTTCCTGGTCATCGCCGAATTCATGACAATAAACAAGAAAAGAAAGAAAAAAGCCAACGCTTGAACAGTCTTCCTATGTATTCTACCCCACGCTGCACATCTCACACACTCTCACACTCACACACACACTCTCTCTCTCTCTCTTTTTTTCTTTTTTTTTTTTTTTTTTTTTTTTTTTTCGGCTGTTCGAGACTGCAGGCGAAATCAGGGAAGCTGCCAGCGAGTGGTCCAACGCTCCATTGAAGCTTTCCTTTTTCGCTTGCCGGGAAACCACAAGGCGGTGCCCTCCGAGCCAATCGGCGCCGTCTGCCAAGCCCCGCCACGGCGACACCGTCGCCCCACTTGGTCTCCCCGTAAGATTCGTGTTACATATTGCGTACGGGTGTATGTATTCCCGATACTCCGTACATGGCTCTGGGCATGCCGTATCAAACCGCCCCGTGACGCGCTCAGTACATAACATAACCAACCTCGTCCGTCGGGCTACCAGACAAGCCGTGTGTCCGACGGGCTGCGAATTCGACAGCAATCTGCAGCTCAACATCGCACAGAAAAGGTTCAGCCTGCTGCTGAGTCGGAGACCGGCATTTGTAACTTTCTGGCCAGATATTATTCCGAGAATGAGAACGACGCTCCTCATGGATTTTTATGATTCGCCGTTTTGCTTCAAGCCCCCCACAGTGCCCTATGACAACATTTGGATATCCATTATTATTGGATGGTTGTGCAACGTGCTCGATCGGATCCATTGGCCTCTCCTCGCAGGGGGAAGGGGAGAAAAGAAACAAAAAGGAGATGAACTGTCATCTCAGTCGACCGTTCGCTTCAATTCTAGTGGGAGGTCGGTGTGCCGCCGGAAGAGCCGGATCCGTTTGTTTCATACTCGGGGTATCCCGCCCTCGAAAAGAGACTACATATGTACTCCGTATGTAGGAAGCGATCAGGGATACGAAGAAACGCGGTCCGAGTTATACCGCAAGCAACTCCTCAGCGTGGAGTTTGGATCCGGAATGCAGACTTTTCATCGTCAGGCGTCTCTGTGCACCTAGCTCGCTGCTGCTGATTTCAATAACCATGTATGTACTGTATGTATGTGCTTCTGGGATGAAGATGCATCATCCCGCCATAACCCTCAAGAAATGGACGGGCTTTTGCCCGTTCACGTCTCTGTGCACCCCCCCAATTGGATGAGCTCCGTAGGACTGCAGGAATGATCAATGCGGAGATCACCGTCAAGGGCCACTTTTGAATATGCGCTCTGTGAGCCTCCTTAGAAGTGATCAGGGATAATCTATAGAGAGAGTGAGCCCTGACCGGGTCACGACAGGGAGGGTTCAGTGCGGGTATGAGTGATATTTGGGGGGGCCATTGAAATATGGACGATGCAGCCCCCGTAGATCTGATCTGGGAACGAGGAAGAGGAGTGTCTCATAGCCGCTACGTAAAAAGGTGCGCGCCGCGCAACTGCTATGCAGACCTTGCAGTACTGCTTCAAACTCTCCGATGCCGTGATACTCAACGCAGCCAGCGGAATCCGGGCGATGGCCTCTTATCTATAAGTGGCATACGTGTCCCCTCCCGTCATTCAAATACATTTTGAGAGTTCCAAAAATTGACGTTTGAGAAGATTGAAGAGAGCTTCTATCCCAACTTCAACTGTTCGCGTTCCCGCTTTCCGCCGTCACCCCTCTGCCGAAACTCCTTCGCAAGAGTTGATATGATACGGTCTTCGAAATCATTTCTGTGAAAGATGCGATCTCGAAAAATAAATACTTTATAACATTGGCTCAAAAAAAAGACCCATGAACGTTCGCCTAAACAAACGCCACCCCATGGAAGCTAGTTCACTCTTCTCTTTAGAAACCACGGTGTTAGTCCGATCCAGAGATTCTATACGAATCATTCGAAGACAAAACATGAGCAACGTGTGGGTTACACCATCGTCACGAAGGTCACCTGGGCGCGTGGTGTAGCATTTTCCACTCCTGGCAGTTTGAACGAGCTTTCTGGAGCGTTCTGTGCATCAACAAAGTACGTCTAGGATATACATTGAAAAAGGTCTGACTCTTACCGTGAATAAAATTATTCTTGTCTGTGTTGTGTTGATTCATCCCAATTATCAGGAGCTTTCCCTCTCAGCAGTTGGGTGTTAAGTGTGGTACCACCACCACGTGAAGGAAGGGTTGAGCTCAAAAAGCATGGTCTCTCTTGCGAGCCCTCGGAATATGTGACCTTCTAATCGCTCTGTCTGCTTCGCTCGGCGCCCACCCGAGAACAGTGCGTTGTGGAGGCTTTTGTAAGCCTACCTTTTCCCAAACTCCCGCCGGTCTCTCCCAGACCTCGACGCGCCGTAGCATGCCCCTTTGGCTGTCCGGTACATTTATCCTCACATACGGCATGGAGTTGTGTTTCTCACAATGTAGGTACAGCGGCTTTAGGGTGTCGTCAAACTCCACCGGCTCCTGGATATCATAAAATCGATACGAGGGCATGAGAAGATGGAACGTCACTTGATCCTGCCGGGTCTTTTTTATGACGCGCCGGATGAATCGCATCCATAGACAGAGCCCGTTCAAATCGTCCGACATGCCGTAGAAATTTTTGGGCAGCGGTTCTTTGTGCTGCACCAGCTCATAGAACAGAGCGTGCCAATCGGTATCCGGGTGGTACAGGAAGTAGTAGTTGTTGGCCTCGTGGTCTTTGGTCTCCTGTGCCTTCGACCGAATGTACGCATGTACGATCTTCGCGAATTTTCCAGGAGCAACAAGGCTGTTCTGGACCGCGAGCTGTTGCTCGATATCCCTAAGGACAGCGGCAATCTGCGTGTTCTGGTATGCGCTGACGAATTGCGCAGTCGCACCGGCAGCCGCGATAAAGGGGTGCAGGGCACCGCCATAGGCAGCCAGCGAAGCCAGGACCTTGACAGTCGGGAAAGCGCTTGCGGCAGCGCTGATGCCCTTCAGTATAGTGCTTCCAGATTCTGCAGAAAGAACTATGGTTGACATGGCATTGTTGATGCGTTTTCTCGGCTTGTGGGACAGTGTGTCGTTCACAACAGAAAGGACTCGATCCATCACAGATCTTGATGGGGATGTCGTTTTTTCTTTTCTTGTCTTTGTTTGGGTTCGAGGGAATGGAGGAGACAATAGGAGGACGGATAATTTGCCAATGGTATGGTTTGATAGGGGGATTTGTTGAGCTTCGTTCGAGGAGCTAATCCGGGGATATATGTCTTCAGCTAGAAGACAAGCATACCAGTGGGGTGGGAAAAACTCGTTCAAGGCGAACTTGCATGGAGATGATTGCTGGTACGGATTGCAGGAGTCTGATAGAAACCTCAAAAAAATGATCTGAACCAGTTGGGCAACTTCATCAGGTAGTGAAGCAGCCCTGCCCACGAAGAGCGAGGCATCGTCGACTAGCCATGCAGGGAGCAGTCTAGCTGGCTTCTGGTTGGTCCAAATCTCAGTGATGCAAATTGAAAAACACAACAAATGGTGAGGCAAAACGTTAAACAAGAGGTAGAGAAAACAATCTTGGTTAGTTGCTTTGTAGTTGTATACCTAGAAGTGTACATCAGTGGGGATAGTTTTGTGGATCGACGTGTGTCTTGATTTATGGCTCTCCCAAGCTTTCACATTCACTCCGCTTGAGATTAACAGCTCCAGGATCTGTTAGGCCAGTTTTGGCCAGATATGACGCCAATTCAGTGGTATGGTAACTGCATTGGTTAACTAGCCAAGTAGGGAACCATTTGTTTGACCAACTCCCAAAAATATATAGCTATTCGTCGCAGTCCTGAGCTGCCCCAGGTTCAATGGGTAAGTCCTTGCGTGCCCCAGATGAGGTTCCGCGGAACATATTGAAGAATAATCAATTGAACAGCTCAAGAAACTACAGACCACATCATTTTTCCATGAAAATGGCTGCTAGATATTGATCTATGATCTATTCTCCTACTGTATGCTAACAACCTTCTGGACCGACTTCGCTTCCCCGTTGCTCAGCTTCGTGGCTCGTTCAAGGAAGTAAATCCATCAGTTTCTTGAAGTCCGGTGTTCCAAATCCAGTCACTGGGTCCCATCCCTCAACAGCATCCCAGGCTGCCCCAGGGATACGCGGTCCGCCATTCGTGCCGGTGCAGCCCGTACCAGCACCGTCGACAATATCGGTGAAGCCCTGGTGTCCCTTGCTGTACAGCCAAGGGTTAAGGAACCCAAGGACCGGTTTCCCTTGAGACAAACGGACTTCGTTCAAATTGGAAATGACGGACGCGATTAAAGGAGCAGACGCACTGGAAATTTAGGATGTCAGTGCTCGATTTTTGGGCTCAGGTTGGATTACCGACGCAATGCACTGACCTTGTTCCACCCACATATTGTACTTGTCCGTGATCGTACACTGCGTAGTCGACGCCCTGAGCAGCTACGTCAGGGAAACCACGGCCGTTTCTGTTGAAATATTCGGCCCATTTGTCGCCGAGCTGGTTCAAGAACGCGTCGACACTCCCGTTCTGGTACGAGGGACGTGGGAATATTTCAGAAAATCCACCAGATGAGAAATACACCGCGCTTTCTGGGTTTGTGTTTTCGGTGCCACCAACAGATGTAACATATGGGCACGCAGCAGGGAAAATTGGATTGAAGCGTGTCCGGTTCTGCCCATCGTTAGTCAAACATCCAGATCCCACGCCACTATCTCCACTGCTGAATATGACAGACACTCCTCGGGCACCGAGCTTTGCGAATTCATCACAAACCGCCTTTGCGTATTCCGCTGGCACGCTCTGCTCATTTTCACCGTATGAAGTTGAGAGAACGGTGGGCAACCTGCTGTCGGAAAGATTTGCAAAGAACTTCAACTGCTCCATGTAGGGCTCGTTCTGGTTGTCATTTGGGTCTGGCTGATCAATGTCTGGAACCAACGGGCCCCGACCTCCGCCGGAATAATAGGTGACGCTTGTGTTGTACGTTAGGCCGACGGTGTACTGAATATCAAGACTAGCTTCTACAGAATCCAGTCGAGAATCCTGATCATTCTTTCCACCATGGTAGAGCTCAACGGAGAAAGTCGCACCATTTGCGTCGGGAACATAACGTTCGATAAACGCGTTGAGATCGCTGTACCGGGCGTATTGTTCGAGATAACCGGAGACACCAAGCAAATTCCGACTCTTATTTGTAACTTGGAAATCTTGCATGTTGTATAGTTCTCGGAGGCTGGACGGTGTGTTGGCAGCGACGGATTCAGACGCCGGGCGTACGGGTCTGAGAATGTGGCTGCGATGCCGCTCCATGCTTCCAAAAAAAGTGGTTGGTTGCACGGTGCGTACGTGCTTCGATAAGCTAGATGGCAGCGAATATTCCAGGGCTCGAATCTTGCCAACCTTCCCGGATTTGTCTTCGAAGTGATAGAATCGCGTGTTCAAAAGACGTTCAGCTGTGTCAACATTGGTGGAGAAGTCAATCCAATCTCCCCTATTTTCAACATTTTCGGGTTTAATTCCCCCTTCATGAAGCCATGCCATTATACCATCTGACGCTTCCGGATGAGGGGCAACAATGTCTCGGACTTCATGTTGTTTCATATGCTGGCCATAACGAGGGTGGTTGGGAGTGGATATTTCAAGAAGACTGCGGTGGAGCAAGTTGGGATCTTTGGCGCGCACTGAAACCTTGAGATGGACAGTGCTAGATGGATTGGCACGAGCTCGTCTAGTCCATCCATCAGGGATGACAGAAAGCCGCTCTGCCAGCTTGAAGCGATTTGCCGGTGAGGCAACAACTACTTCAAGCCCACAGAGGATCTGGACAATTGGAAGGAGTAAAACAAATAACAACATCTCGGATGGCCCAGATGCGAACAGAGATGTTTTGAACAACATCTACCCAAGGGCGTGGAGCCATGGGCATATATAGGACGAGAAAGTCGACAAACCCAGATAGAGGGGCACCAGGTTTTATCCATGGCCGTTGCATGGAGCTAGTTAACCCAAGGTTGTTGGAGATCTCATTTGGCCAAGGATGTTAAATGCTCTCAAGCAGCTGAGTGGAGGAACCGAGCGACGAGGATCCTATGGGACATGATTTGCCGTGAGCAAGCGTTGGAAAAATCACAGCAAATTCCCCTCACCTGTGCCGCTACTCCAGGGGCAAACGATAAGCTGCAAAACAGCTATTGGATCTTCACTCCGGTTGAAACATGGCAGTAAGTTCTGCAACTTCGGCCGTGCATGTGGTGCAGATCTGATGCAATCCCTGGACGATGCTCCCCGGAGTTGAGTAACTAGACCATTCTTTGCTTCCCTGAGATGATGACCGAGGAGAAGTTTTCTGGACTGATAGAATATCTAGGCAGACACATTCTGATCAGCTCTCCAGCTAATCATGGACTTATAAAAACATGCAATGAGAGCGCAAAACCAACACCTTCGCCCGCTTGTATCGCTCTGAGGCAAATAATAGCCGGACGGCTTATATGATGGCCCTGTTCGGGTCCGCAGCAATGCCAGGGATAATCCGTCTGATCAGAATGGTAGTGAGCTAACTCATAATATCGTCGAACCTTGTTAAATGAAGATCGCATGGAGCCCAGCGCTTCCTCCGTATGAGTTAGGCCCAGGCAGCTGGAATTGCTTGACATGGCTTGGCGCGTCTTGATTCAACTCCGTGATCACTTCGGTGTCATAAGCTCTGTTCCTGTTAATGACGAACCTGATATGCTCCGGCTCACATTCAAGATGCTGGATAGATAGGCTTCGATAGTGGGGAGAAAAAGGACAAGCCATAGATCAAGTACCGTAAAATGCACTGGCCGGCAATTTAGCACCTTAACAAATACAAGCTCCCGGCCAAGACCGAAAGGGGCCCTGGCAAATGCTTGTTAAACTAGCGGGATAGTTTCGTTAAAACCCCGCGAATTTATCGCTTCGACACGAGACGTGGAGGCAATCGGTAAACTTCTATGATGGATGGATGAGTGTTGTTGTTGCATCCGTCCGTAAGCGCGTCTCAGATTCGCATAGTGAGATCATGATCAGCACGGGGTTAAGGTATATCATTGCCGGAGAAGTGTAAGTGTGGACGAGTCCCTTGCATCCATCGTATGTGTGTATGTATACTCCGCATACACACTTCTCTTCGCGAATTAGTTGTTTTCAACTCACCGGTCTGATTTGAGTTACCCAAGGGGCTTTGGCTGCCTGTCTTTGGATGTTGCAGCCATCAGTTACAGAGTAACTGATAATTCATAGATGGGACCTCTCAAGTCCCTGGCTCGATAGCTTAGTGCTCTGCAAGGAGATAAAAACTTTGGTCAGCCTTTTTGCATACGTCGTTCCCGATGGGTTTATCTTCACCCTGGCATCTGCCATCACAACCCAGCAAGTTGATGGTTATAGGGAGTGGGAGTTGGTTCCGTGCCACCTCGCATCTCCGTGGATGCACCGCACCCGAACATCCCGTTTCCCTTGCCGTTCTAGATGAGCTCTGCTTGACATCTTGGGCGAGCGCTTTCATATACGGGGAGAAGGACAACTGCGGATGGCTTGATGTAGCCCCTCTCACAATACCCGTCTCTTTGATGGATGGCTCCGTCTGAGTGCAGTTAAGCTTTATCCCGCTCCTCCCAACATACAGTACGTACGGGATGGCTACAAATGGCGACAAACATCCTGGTGGTCCAGTGGAAACTAAATGTACAGCCATTGAGCAAACTCCCTTTTCTGATGAAACAGTGAAAGGGAAATAGAATTGGTGCGACATGGGCTGATGACTGTGTAAGGCCATCAAGAACCCGGTCGGCTGCTTGTAGCTTAAAACCCCAGCTTCATAAGCACACATGTCTCGTTGACAACAATAATCTTCGGCCCCAAGGTCCCCGCTCCCTTGTCAGGCATAGTTCCGGGTCCTGTCTTGGGACCTCCGTCGTTATGCTTTAGAAATTGGTCTCTTATTAGAACAAATCTCACATTGAAGAACTGAAAGAAAGTTGCAAGAACACATATCCGAGATTGATTAACCAGTATCATTCATAGCTCACAGGAGAAAGAGATCTAGTATTTATCTCCTGCTTGGCTGTACTTTGTGCTTCATTGCCGCTATCAAGGGTAACACCCGCACATTTCGAATGAGATTGTTTGGGTTGCAAAGGGTATACCAAATGCCATAAACTGTACCATCTACAACAACATTCGTCCCCAAACCAGGAGACAATGAGGATAATCATAATCTTGTTGTTGATGTGAGCCAAACAGGTTTCCATCTCAGAAGCTTGCGACGACCCCATGTAACAGATGTGAATGCCATGTTTAGTCCTCAGGTCTGGCCGATATTGTGAGATTTTAAACATAGGACTGGTGGCCTGCTTGGATTGATCCCTTAGCCTTTTAATTAGTCCGCATGTTAGAACACCCAGGCGTGTCAACCTGCTTCCCATTCTCTGCTGCGGGCATACACCTTGTGGAAAACCTGGGCACTTGGGACTCCTGGTGGTATGTATGACGAATGGACGGAGTACCTTTGCACGCTATATCACGCGCGTCACAAATGCTAGCGAATCACCTATGACGTCACATCCAGAGCTTCCAAGGAGCTTCACCATCTCTGATGTATAACAGGCAAGCCTCCTATTGTATTACATCCAGAATTGTGAGCGGAGTGCTGATTGTTTAATGGATTACCTAGTTCTTGCCAAATCAATGAGAAGCAATACCAAGCCATAGCAATTAAAGGAGAACGTGCTACAAGACCCCTTTACATCCTCTCTTGAGTAGCTGGGACAAAATATGTCAGTTAGAGCGAGGTCGGGCCTTACGACGGTTCGGAACGCCTGCTCCATGGTTGGTGCGTCTCGAGACATAGGTTTCCGGGCCCGTGTGGCGTCCAGATTCTCTACATCGTCGCACCAAGGAAAGCACGTCAAGCCGTTGATTCAGGACAAAGACAATGGCTTGGGCTTCGTCAGGTCGAACCGGTTGTCATCAAAGCCGCGCACGCGAGGAGTGACCGAGATTCGCGGTCCATACTACGCTGTACGGATTATTCTTTCCACTTCCTAGGGCTGAAGGATTCACCAACTTCAGGAGGAAAACTAGAGAACTTCTTGGTTGCTAACGGCTGGATCGCGGAGAGTACAGGTAATGGGAAGGGGATATTTGGCAGATATCCTCGAAACGTAAGACGCAGCCGAGCAATTCGTCAGGGTTTTATTCTCCAGAAAGACGGGTTGTGCCTATCGAGAAAGACTGACATCAAAAATGGCGGAGGTAGGATGGGTGAATATGTTGATGGCCTCAAATTTTCCGGGGGTATGGCCTTATCACTGGAAAGAAGCGTTGTTACCAATTCTACCTTGTGGGAGCTAACCAAACGCCAGGCTCGTTTTCTCTTTTTGAGGAAGAGAAGCTGCGAGAAATGATTGATTTGGCGCATGAACATAACGTTTACGTCTCCACGGTGAGCCTAGTCACGGGGTAGTATGTCGTTTCTGGCTAATTGTAAGATAGGGTGGTTGGGCAGAACATCTTCTAACTCACCCGGACAACGCCACTGTCCTCGAGAAGTATTTTGCAAAGTGCAAAGAACTCGGGTTGGTTGAAATCCAATTCTGGATAAGCCACTTCATTTGCTCACGTCACTGGGTTCTCAGGTTCGATGTGATAGAACTCTCAGCAGGGTTCCTTTCATTTCCCGGCGATGATTGGCTTCGCTTGGTTGACAAAGTGCATTCGTATGGACTCACAGCCAAGCCAGAATTGGGGATCCAGTTTGGGGCTGGAGGAGGTACGCACGCTGTATCCTTTCGCACGGCTTGGACTGGCAGCTTATGCGTATTCTTCGCTTTTTAACTAGACACGTCAGCCGAAGAACTTGAGGCCCTTGGCACAAGCGACCCAGGGAAGCTTATCAACCTTGGTCGACGATTCCTTGACGCAGGAGTGGAGCGTCTCATGATCGAGAGCGAAGGTATAACAGAGAACGTGAAAAGCTGGAGAACGGATGTCGTTTCCACCATAATGAAAGAATTGCCCCCGGAACGGGTCATGTTTGAAGGTGTGTCTCTTTTCATGCTGAACACCTTTTTAAATAGGCTCATTCTTACACCTCGACAGCTGCAGATCCATCGGTGTTCAACTGGTATATACGCGAGTTCGGTGTTGATGTTAACCTTTTTGTCGATAATTCCCAGATCGTACAGTTGAGCTGCCTCCGTCGTGGTATCTGGGGAACTGCCGATACTTGGGGTAAGATTGTTTCCTATAGGCCCGAATAACTAAACTAAAAGCCGATCTGGCTAAACGCGGTCTCGAAATGGCGGCTGCCGGAGGTTTTTGGAATGGATCGGCAAGCTGTGTGTAAGGTAACGAGAATCTTTGAATCTAGTAATTCTTACGGAGTATTTCTCCTCCCCTTTCCCACATCACATATCCAACTAGTTACTGTCGTAGTGTACGAGTCGACTCCGACTGTGCCAACCGGTACTGTAGCTCGAGAGGCGGTCTGCCTCACAAGTTCGCCATCGGGTGGTTTCGATGTGCGGGCCGAGAGCAAGGAACAGAGGGTTTGGGTTGCCAAGACCATGGTGCTAGCCGGGGATTAATAATGCACGGAGCTTACAAAATGCTGACAGACAGGAGTGGCAACCGGGAAGGCGACGCGGGTTTGGCCAAAAGCATTGCAGCAGTCGACTCATATGCGGTCAGTTTTTCCCTCCAAAGTCTGGTAACTCCGGGGGCGCTTCTACATTAAAAATACGTACTAGGCGGCCCTTTGTCATGCTTAGACAATTCCATAGAACGTTCTACTTGTCCCTAGATCCTCCTTCTCCTCTGGGTGCGTGTAATTATATAAATGGGCTTCGTCGGGTCGGCGAGGTGGATCTATTCTCTCTTGATTTGTATCATCTCAATTGCTATAGTTCGCTTCTCAGGAAAGATTCAATCTTCGATCTCCGACTTTGCACTGCCCGTTTCCCCAATAATATCTTATCTTCAGACCGAAAGTATCTCCATAATTCGAGCTCCGGATTCTTCATCGGCTCAGAGCACAGTACCGATCGCTTCTCAAATGTCAATTCCGCGAGCCATTCGGCAGGCATTCCTTGCCATTGAACAGCCCGAGGGCGCCGGCGCGCGGGTGCGCCGTTCCATTGGCACCGCAAAGCTCAGAAATTTCAGCCCATTTCTGATGCTCGATCATTTCACTATCGGAAAGGGCGCAGGCTTCCCCGACCATCCTCATCGCGGCCAAGAAACCATAACGTATCTTCTCTCCGGAGGAGTTGACCATGAAGACTTTGCTGGAAACAAAGGCACAATTGGGCCCGGCGACCTCCAATTCATGACTGCGGGGCGAGGAATCATGCACGCGGAAATGCCCCACGAGAATCCCGACGGAAGTCCAAACGTCGGCATGCAGTTGTGGGTGGACCTCCCGGAAAAATTAAAGATGTGCGAACCTAGATATCGTGATCTCCGCGCCTCCGAAATCCCTACTGTTACAGCGGACGACGGCAAAGCGATAATCAAGGTCATATCGGGTCAATCACATGGCGTTGATTCCGTTCGGGACCTTGCCTATACACCCGTTTGGATATTCGATATCACGCTCAAGCCGGGAGGAGAAGTGACGCAGACCTTGCCGAAGGGCTGGAATGCGTTTGCATATACATTGTCTGGTGAAACCACCTTTGGAAAGGATTCAGGTGCATCCTCAGCTTCATCTTCGGCCGGATCACTGTCGAAGACTGTCCCTGAATACCATAACGTTGTCTTTGACCGGGAGGGGGATTTTGTCTATGCTTCTAGTAAGCCAAACTCAAGGGAGCATTCTCGCTTTATGCTGGTTGCCGGCCAACCACTTGATCAAAAAGTTGTCCAATACGGCCCATTTGTGTTGAGTTCTCAAGAAGGTGTCTATCAGGCTATGTTGGATTTCCAATCTTCATCTAATGGGTTTGAACGAGCAAGAGGCTGGGAAAGTGAGATTGGAAAGAGAATGGGATAAGGAATGCTGGGATTGTTCATGAATGATGATATACCACCAACATGAATGTTGTTTGTAGTTTTAGCTTTTTTTTTTTTTTCTCACTTTATTAAATTGATATTTGAAATGTAAATGTTGAGAAATGTGTAGTAATTAAATTCCACCTTCTTTATCACCTTGTGCTTGTGCAGTGCTGTCTAGGGGAAATGGGCTCCAGGGCTGAAGCTTGAAGGTTTAGAGGGAGGTTGACATAGTCTTAAAGCGGCACCGCTAGCGAAGAGGCCACATGGAAGATGACGGAAGGAAGGACTTCATGGCGGGCTTACAAACTGTTTCACCCGTTGTTTGCGGTCGAGGCGGCCATTCTCACCAGGGCTCACTGCTGAGTTATCTCATGAATATATAAATAATGGAATCTCCCCGGATCTGAACATTGAAGATATTCCTTTATTTTGGCTGATTCGTGAAGACTCTCCTGAACATGATCCGAGCTCCCCTTTCAAAGCACCACCAACCAATGCATTCAAAGTGCGCAGAGGATCTATGAAGGCCCTTAAACCAGTTCGAGTACAGTTTGGGAAATAGTCTCCTTTGCTAATACACGGGTACTGCGGCATTTCACATATGCTTCAAAGCTTGGTTAAACGTCGAAATCCAAACGCCATGGGACGCCGAACGCGGGTATCATTGGTGGCGTTAATCGCATCCGCGGCTGTTGGCACATTGGGTGAGAAACCCTTTCGCGTTCAGGATGATGTTCTTGGATTCCCACAAGTATGTTTAACGCTTTGTGCCGTGTCTGATTGCCTTTTGAGAAGTCCATTGTGCGGACACCTACTAAGTCGACATCCGTTCTTCCACATTCTTTAGTACGAGATACAGTTTCCAGACGAATACATCCTAGCCGACGACGCCTATTCGCGATTGTCAACACCTCTGGCTTCTAAACCCCGTGTCGCAACCTCGCCCTCGCCGTCCCAGCAGCCCAACCCTTCGGCTGTTGGTCAGGATGATTACACCGGGCTATCGCAGCAAATATTATCACGGGATGACGATAAAGTAGAAGATGATGCCGGCTCATTTTCGTCGACAGAGATCGATGATTCCATAGAAGCATACGAAGAAATGGTTATAGGGGGCCAAAGATTTCTTTGTGGCATTCCTAAGACCAAACTATCCGATGGTAGTGCTAGTGCTGGGACTCGATCTGCTGCCGATCAAGAAAAGGAACTGGCGAGGGCGACAAACAGGGGCCTAGAATTACTTCAGGACATGGAAGGGCGTTGTATGTATTATGCTGCTGGCTGGTGGTCATATTCCTTTTGCTACATGAACCAGGTTCGCCAATTTCATGCCCTATTACCCGGCAATGGCGCTCCGGTTTACCCTCCTACAGAGGACCCAACCACACAATCATATATCCTCGGCAGATTCCGAACAGATAAGGAGGGGGCAAAAGCAAGCGCTGTAAATCCACCTACAACCGAAGTTGCGACGCACCAAGCCGACGGAGATTCCTGGTACCTTGTTCAGTACCTCGATGACGGCACACCCTGCGATCTCACGGGACGGAATCGAAAGATTGAAGTCCAGTTTCACTGCCACCCACAATCGACAGACCACATTGGTTGGATCAAGGAGGTTACGACTTGTTCATACTTGATGGTGATTTACACTCCCCGTCTCTGCAACGATGTTGCCTTCCAACCTCCAAGAGAAGATGAACCCAACGGCATCAAATGCAAAGAAATCATTTCCCATGGGCTGGTCCCTGAGTGGGAGGATAGACGGAGGCTTCGATTACAGCAAGAACTTAGTGACTCCAAATCCGACTCCCTGCCAATTGTGGGGGATATCGAGGTTGGTGCAATGAAGTTTGTGGGTAAAGATGGAAAGAAAATCGAAAAGGGTCGAGTTGCATCCATGGGCGAAGAGAAAGTTGAAGTCGTTGCAATTAGTGAAGGTGGCGAAATACAGCGATTGTCCAAAGAAGAATTGAAAAAATACAACCTAGATCCAGAGAAAATCGAGGCACTTAAAAAACAGTTGGAGGAACTTGCCAATGGGAAAGACTGGAAAATGGAGATGATCGATGCCAATGGACAAAGGGGGCTCCGTGGAGTCATCGAAGCAGATGAGGAGCATAATGGTGCGCAGACACCAAACAAGAACAAAGAGAAGCAAAGAGGAGCTCGGAAACAGCAAAAGCAGGAGAAGCAGGAAAAGCAGGAAAAGCAGGAAAAGCAAGAAAAAGGGCAGGCCAAAGCGGAGAATGGCCCTGTTGAAGAAGGGAGCGACGAGACATACAAGGAAGAACTGTAAAGCATCTACTGCCAATTCCTCAAGCTTTTTGGTATAACATGATCGCGGCAATAGGCCAGTAATAGAAAAATCTTCCGTTGACGTTTGCCCTGTCCCGCACCCGGCAGTCATCTGCTCCTCGCTCAGTGGCCACCAATTGCAAATCTGTGCCGGAGGTCTGTGCTCCGACCCTGAAAATCCAACAGTTCAATAAAAGAGCCAATATTCTCCAAGAAAATGAT
The DNA here is from genome assembly GCF_000149335.2 of Coccidioides immitis RS. Taxonomy (NCBI): domain Eukaryota; kingdom Fungi; phylum Ascomycota; class Eurotiomycetes; order Onygenales; family Onygenaceae; genus Coccidioides; species Coccidioides immitis. Next base: position 2,468,212 of record NW_004504310.1, on the reverse strand, counting down.
GTTCGTAGATCTGATGTATGTATATCTGTGCAGAGCAAATGTCGATGAGACGTTTCCTGTCACCAGCGCGGACGAGGATCGCCCTTGGCTCAAGAGAAAAGGGGTGTCGACAACTCGCCGCCTGGAGGACCTGCTTAGTCAGAATGTGATACACCTGACGTGTTCCATACAGTATTCTGCGTGGCCATTCCTGGCGGATTACGGAGATTCACAGGGGAAATATTTGGAATTGAAGCTGTATTCGTATTGATATTTCCGTACTCCAGGTCTCCCGCCCAGCGAACATCCACCTACTCTTGTCTCTACCCTTCTCCAGTGCCGCCCCCGAGACCACGACCACAGCCAGCTTCACTGCCCATCTCTCTACTCTTCAGCCGGGAATTGGCTTCCAACTCTCACATAGTTTCTGCATTTGATATACTTAAATCTCCGACTGCCGTTAATTACCCGCCTTTTATTTTAAGCCTCCCTTTGCAAAAAGAAGAGGCTCATGAGAAACCCGTACTCCACACTTACACCATAGTTTTGTCATGCATGGGATTCTTGGTTCGGTCCGGCCAGACAGCATCGCAACTCGACCTCATCCTTTTCGCCGACGATTCTCTGTATAGCAAACCCGGCCAATCTATTTGTTCGCTCGCGACCTACTGACCCCGAGTCCCTTGCCGAGCAATCCCCCGATACGCCCTCTGCACACGCACGTCCCTCACTCCGAGGAGGCCGGACGGTGGCTCAACACTGTCCTTCGCGATTGCTGCATATCTAATATATACGAAGACTACCGGGCGTATCGTTCGTTTTGATGCTGTTTGGAGAGTAGCAAAATGGGATTTGTGGGAATTTATACAGCCATCTACGACTATAAGCCCCAGGCTGAGGGCGAGCTCGAGATATCGGAAGGCGATCTTCTCTTCATTCTTGACAAGGCCTCGGATGATGGCTGGTGGAAAGCAAAGAAAAAGGCCGCCGATGTGGACGACGAGGAACCCGTAGGCTTGGTGCCCAATAATTATGTCGAAGAGGTAACATATTTTCGCTCCAGCTACCCCTCTACTTTACGTATAACCTGATTGCTGGACGTTGGGCTGCGTTCCCTTTTGACATATTTTTCGCAACATAGCGACGAACGATGGTGCTGATAATGCTAATATTTTCGTGTGGTATAGGCCCGTCCTAACCGAACCGCACGCGCTCTCTATGACTATACACGGCAAACCGATGAAGAAGTTTCATTCTCTGAAGATGCCGAACTCCAAGTGTTTGACACTTCTGATCCCGATTGGACTTTAGTACAAGTAAATTCGGAGTATGGATTTGCTCCCTCGAACTATATCGAATTAGTGGAAGAGACTGAGCCTGCCGCGGCGGCTCCTCCAGCCCCTCCGGCATTGCCTCAAAGAGTCGACCATCGTGAAACCGAATCAGAGGGAATACCGACACCACACTCTCCTGCCAGCCCAGTTGAAAGTCCTGCGGCCGCTCTGGCGGGCATTCTCAATAAACAGCAAGAGTCCTTATCATCAAGTCAGGCTAGGGAAGCTCCTGCGCCTTCCGCAGAGCATTCTCTCTCACCACCTACAGCGTTAACTCCGCAGGCATCTGACGAAGACGATAATGGCCCGCGTCCAGCCCTTCCTCAGCGTCCCGTCTCCCACCCAAGCCCACCACAAGAACCAATATCCCCCCCGGAAGAAGATTCGTATCCCATTCGCCGTGAAGTACCCGCCCCCCGCCCTGAGTATGGTGCTCCGAAAGAGGAGACTTCTCCCGGTATAAGACCTTCTCCTCCATACAGCCGAATAAACACTAGAGAGCGTGAAAAGCCCCATAGTCCATCCGCCGTTTCAGCATCCGGATACCATATTTACAATATTAGTGAAATGATCTCGATTATGGGAAAGCGAAAGAAGATGCCCACAACCCTTGGTATTAATATTGCTACGGGAACAATTTTCATTTCGCCGGAGAATTCAGAGGATGGTCCGCATCAGGAGTGGACTGCAGAACGGCTCACACACTACTCTATTGAAGGAAAGCATGTCTTCTTAGATTTGGTACGACCGAGTAAGAGCGTCGATTTTCACGCGGGTGCGAAAGATACGGCCCAGGAAATTGTATCTGCATTAGGGGAAATTGCCGGAGGATACAAAGCCGAAGGCTTGAGAGAAGTGATTGCGGCGGGCACCACCGGCGGAAAGAAAAAGGGCCAAGTTCTATATGACTTTATGGCCCAGGGGGACGATGAGGTTACTGTGGCCATCGGAGACGAAGTCATCATTCTCGACGATACCAAATCAGAAGAATGGTGGATGGTGAGGCGAATGAAGAATGGGCAGGAAGGTGTTGTTCCAAGCAGCTATATCGAGATCACAGGAGTCGCGACGCCTGCCGAATCGAGCTTTTCCGGCGTGAATGCCGGTCTGTCCGCCGTTGAACAAAACCGCCGTGAAGAGGAGCGATTAGCGAGAGAATCCGCTCGAAAGTCTCGGAGGCATGATCCTGGTTCCGGAGAGGTAGGGTCCGGCATGAAACTTCCAAACAGAGCCAGCAGTTTATTTGCACATGATGATGGTAACAAACGTTTGCAGCGCCACAAGCGTGATAGCCGCTCTTCAAAACAGAGTGAGTTTTATTCCGATTTTCATCAAAGCTTGACATGTCGTAACCAAGTCATTAGAGCCCAATCCTTCGAGAACGAGAAAATGGACCGATCGCACTGGTACATTTACCGTCGTTGCCGAATTTATCGGTCTTACAGACGGGAAAATACATCTGCACAAACAGAACGGAGTGAAAATAGCTGTACCCGTTGCTAAAATGTCGATCGAAGATCTAGAATATGTTGAAAGAGTTACTGGTGAGTCTTTGGATGAGGATAAGCCGCTCTCTGATATCCGTCGTCGCAGTCAAATACCACTGGAGAAGCCAAAAACTGTAGGCGCCTCTATCAAGAAAGAACCGGATTACGATTGGTTTGATTTCTTCCTAAAGGCTGGTGTTGGCCCTCATCTCTGTGAACGATACGCCCAAAACTTTTCAAAGGACTCGATGGATGAGAGTGTCCTGCCCGATATTACTTCGGATACGCTACGTACATTGGGCCTCAAAGAGGGTGATATTTTACGAGTCATGAGATATCTCGATGGAAAATATAATAGGAAGTCGAAGGCTCGAAACGTCAGTTTCGGGGGTGAAGAAGTGATTGGCAATGGAGAAGAAAGCGGAGGCCTGTTTTCTGGCCCTGGAGGAGCCCTTCGCAACAATACGCGCAAAGGCCGACCTGCTCCCCCCGTACAAACTAGCGATGTCGTCGATCCGAAAGCGTTTGAATTAAAAGACTCCTCGAACCCGTCACCAGTCGGGAAAGAAGCTGCATTATCTGCACAGGGGAAGGATGAACCGAAAGGGTTTGAAGATAGTGCCTGGGAAGTAAAGCATCCCAAAGCGACCGCAGAGGCGACCGCATCACCGCCCGCAACGGCAACACAAGCTCAGAGCCAGCCAAGTCTCACGGGAGCCATGGCGGATCTTTCCTTATTGCAGGAGCCATTGCAGCCATCCAAGGTATCATTAGCACCCCAAACAAGCCAGCCAGCAGTATCTCAACCGCCACCCCAGTCGATGCCTCAGCAAGCACCGCAACAACAGCCACAGATGACGGGCGCAAATCCCGCTTTCTTCGCACAATTAGGGCCTGGCATATCCCAAGCGTCCCAGGTCCCTGGATTAAATGCGCAGATGACCGGCTTCGGGCAGCCTCACCAGCAGCAGCAAGCCTCTCAATTCCAGATGCAACAACCGCCGATGCCTCCAAGACAGCGCCCACAACCTCCGCCCGCCGTGAGTCAAGGATCATTGCTTCCACCTCCGCCCCCAAGGCCCCTTTCCGCTCCGAATAATCCAAGCGCTCTTGGGCCAGTTCCTTTGCAACCGCAGCTCACTGGACTTCCTCAAACCAGCCCACACCTTGCACCGCCTGGCCATAGCTTATCGGAGCTTAATCAACAACGATTCCAGCAGTCACAATTGCAACCCCAAGCGACGGGGGTCGCTCCATTGGGTTACGGAATGGGCCAGCTTGGACAGCCGACTGGGCTGATGGGACAACAACAAGGTACCTTTATGAATGGACCACAACAGCCAGGCTTTCAAAGTCTAGTTCCGCAACAAACTGGATATTCTGGGTTTTCTCAACTGCCAGCACAGCAACCCCTACCAGCTGGGTCTATCAACTCCGTCCTTCCCCCACCTTTACAACCCCAGCAAACAAGTGCCAACGGCTTCGGAGGGACTGGTAATTTCGCGGCTCCTCCACCTCCTCCGATACCAGAGCTTCCAGCTGCGCCACTACAACCCCAAAAGACAGGTCCTGCTCCTCCTGTCCGTTTCGGAGTGCATAAAGACACAAAGAAGCTAACCCCCCAACACACCGGCCTTAAGGCGAATCTCGCCCAAGCAAGTAAGTAATTTTCTATACCCGCGTTGAAGCGCATCTTTGCTAACTAAAACTCCCAGCTCCATCAAATCCATTCGGGTTTTAGCTGCCTTCCTTCTCTTTGAAAGTATAGTCAAACTTAAGTTTTATATTGGATTTATCAAATGACCGTTCGAACCATGCCGGCGAATTACAGTATTATGTGTTGCTCTCTGGTTTCCTCCTAAACATACTTCATGTCTAGCCCACCGACTAATCACCGTTTTGGCTCTCCTTGCTCCTTTTGATTTGAACCTTGAATAGCCACCGATGTAATTACGCGAACTTGCAAACCAGACTAGACGCCATGTTTCAAGTGCTCTTCTCTGAAGCCTCTCGCCATTTTTTATGTCCATGTCTCTTTCCAATGCTTTCACGCTTCCATGGCTTCATATCTGCTAGCTCCTCCCCCTCCTCTTTTTTTCTTTTTCTTTTTCTTTTTCTTTTTTTTTTTTTTCTGTTTTTCTGTAATTGTCATTCATTTTGGCCTACTCCCGAGTAGCGAGCTTTTTCTTTTCTGGTTTTGATTATTCTGTGCCCTTTGCTTACGATCGCTAGGTCTTGTTCCTCCGGTACTCTTTTCATAGTCCATACATTATTCACTGTGTACTTACATGCAGCATAGCATTTCCTCTTGTGTCTTTTCTTTCTTTGGTTCCTTCGTATTGTATAGCTTTAATCAACACGCTTGATGGTAGAAATCTATCCGCGATAGGCTTACATACGGCAAAAACTGATTGCTTTTCGACTACTCCAGCCGAAAACTATTCAACCTCTGGCAATGGAACACTCTACCCGTTATAAATTCTTCAGTTAGATGGATAGTGGGAAGAAATATACAATTGAAGCAAAAAGGTCACCGCTTGTGAGTGGAGACGAGATGGTTTGAAGTGAGTAAGCCAACTAGCAGATCTTTTCCATGCAAGGAACGAATGGTTGCCATTATGGTGAGTCTGATATAATGCATATGCAAATAGAAATAGGGAAGCAGCAGAAGCGAAATAGAATGTCAAAAAGAGCAATGCAATGAGGAACACAGTGTTTGGAAAATAACAAGGAGAGTGAAACAATCTGAAAAGCCGAAGATCAGGTACAATAGACACATGAAGGGACAAAGGGAAAAAAAAAAAAAAAGAGAAGAAAAGAAAAGAAAAGAAAAGAAATAAAAGAAAGAGAGAAATAAAAGAAAGAATCAAAGCACAGCAGAAGATTTAGAAGCTCGAGTCAAATTATCCCACATCATCATATTACTGCCCGGAACTCCAGAGTTACCTATGCTTGTAGTTTCCCGCTAACGATTCATGACTTTGGATAGAAGCAAAGAGGTTTGAAGAACAAGGTGCAAAGATGCCCGAGCGGACGTACGTTAAAGGAATCACATCATGCGATACACGAGATCGGAAGCCATTTCACCAATACCATCGAGGAGATCACGGAACCCAAGGTTGGGAGGGATCATGAGGCCAAAGGCACTGGTATCTTTGCCGTCAAGGCCCATTTCTGGTGAGGTGTATGAGGCCGGAGAGTAATCGGGTGGTTGGTAACCTGCCAGCTCCCGGACCTTGCATGCAGCAAAGTGCGTTACGAGATTGCGGAGTTGATTGTCGCGGGCTGGGGGAGCATTGGCGGGAGCGAATGCCGGATCCTCACGTTTGGTGCTGGTGTATGCGAAATGGAGAAGCTCGAGAATCTTGGGGACGTTGGTTGGTCCGGCATTGTCGGCAGAAGAGGTTGTCAGGGGATAACAGATAAGGTCGCGATGCAATTTAGTCAGGCAGAGCTGGGCGAGAGTGGGGATAAGATAGCGGGACGCGAAGACATAAAGCTTTGCATGGAAAAGCACGTAGGGCTCCTGGCCAGTTTCGTTGCTGTATGAGGAAACGCTGCGTAAGATGGGCGACGGAAGCCCCATGGCTGAGTGGTACTGCTGTTCACCATACTGGAGAGAAGTGAACTCATCCCAGAGGGTAACGCTAGAACGACGGGCGAATAGAAAAGGGTTCTGGGGCTCGGGTCGGAGAGGTTTCGGTCTCGAGGCATCAGCCTGCTGCGAAGGGTCCTGGTCGAACGGGCCCTCGCCCTGAGTAGCCTCCTGGCCACCTTGGTTTTCTCCCTCATTCTCTTCTTCCTTTGTTTCATCTTTTTGCTCTTCTCCTTCAGCCATGGGTGGCGGGGTGCTGGGTGGAGTCAAAGCCGATGCCGCACCTTCATCAAACGACTTTCCACCTCTCTTTTTCTTGTTTTTCCCCTTTTTTCCTTTCTTCCCAGAGTCTGGCATTCCCTCAGCTCCATCATTCTGGGCGCCGGCGTCATCACCACCCTCTGGGCTCACACCCATCTCTTCTCCCAAGGCCGGCGTTCGCGGCGGGGATGGCGCAGGCGGGGGAATAGGATTCATCATCGCCGGTCCACCGAACGGTGCACCATGGGCCGGTGTCGATTCCATACCTTTTCTTCTATTTGGAACTGTGTAATCACCTGTGTAGGCAAATTCACAAAATCCAACAAAGGTCTCGACATCTTCCTCTTCTAGGACGGCAATATGGTGCCTCGACTCGCGAGTGTGGCCATTGTTCATCAACTCATCCAACGGTTGGGACACATGGCGGGCAAGGCCAGACTGGATAGTGAGTTTGATATGGTCGGGGCCGACGAGGAAAGTAAATGGAGGAGAATGGACAATACTGTTGTTCCCAAATGAGGATTGCCGGTCAGTGAATCTGAACTCTTCTCACGAAACAAACTCGCCATCATTCTCCGATGATATATGTATATATAGCTTGAACTGAAAATATATACTTCAGTGCAGGATTTGGGAACATTGGGCTGAGTACATGGCCGAGAGTTATTCATGGACTGTCCTAAAAGTAATCGCATCCATATCGCGCGCAGAGAACGTACCTATTGAAATTTGGGGCCGGCCGCGCCATTCCCTCAAGATTCAAGTGGGGTGTTCGCCCACAGCAAAATCCCTTATAAAGGTGTATATGACTGTAGGGATAGAGAGAGACAAAAGAAAAAAACAGGAAGTGATTATCCAGAGGAGCACTGTTGGATCTTCAAAGCAGTAGATGGGAAGTCTGGTAATAGCACCTGGCTGCGGTACCCAGGAGAATATATAATGCAGATACCAGGAGAAATGAGCTCCTAAATGCGGCTGGTTCCTGCTACGTGTGAAATTGTCATGGGGGTTTCAACCCGACACAAAGGGCAATGTATCTGTTTCTCAGAGAGTCAGTGCACTGTTCTGGAGGGAGAGATATGCAAGCAACAGAGCGCACCTGAGGGGAGCCAGCCGTCACATCTTATCCACAATGGTAGATAGCGCATGCCAGGCTGTGGGCAGAGATACATGGCTGCGTGAAGCAGGGCAGCCAGTAGATGCGTTGTCGTGTCAATAAACTGAGCGGCCAACTGTCGGCTGTCGACGCGAGCAATTCGGTATTCTCATGAGCGGTTGGATCCACGCTGAGTCGCTTGAGGCGGTCAATGGGCAGCCACCCGGGTCTTGGAATTTCAAAAGGGACCTCGTCGTTCTTTGGAACCTTCGATGGAACCCGTTCTCGAGGCAGCATCCTATTCGTTGGTGCGTGAGGTATCTCTGCAGATGGGGCCCATATGATCCCAGCCAGCTGTTCATCGCGCCGAATCGGATTGGCGACTCGAGAATTGGGACGACGTTAGGTACCCAACCTCCCCCCTGCACCCGACGGGCGGGCCTTTTGAGTGTGCAGGCATTTCCGCTTGTGTTGTTTGCCGGAATGAGGCAGATGGGAGAGAGGTGATATTACCACGATATCTCGGAATCCCCTCCGCCCAGAAGAGAATCTGCCAATCTACTAAATAGAATCCCCAACCACCCAGCAAATCTGGACGATCGGCTCTGCGCCCACTCAATGCTCGTGGAGACTGGACAACAGATGCTATTCACGACCGCCGATATGAAGGGCTTCGAATCGAACCACAACTTCTTGTCTGGAGGCAAATATCGGGCAATGGCAACGTGAAACATATTTACAACATCGGCCACCTGTTTGACGACAACCTACATCTCTCAGTGGCGTGTACCTGCGTACTTTTCATTGCAACGACAGCATGCTGGGTCAAACCGCAACCGCGATATCGAATCCAAATCCACGCAGCAGACGATTATTGACGACGCGTGAGACAAATCTATAGATCTCACACCGGGGCTACCTGTAAATATTTTCGATTTTTGCAGATCTCAATTTTCCACCGATTCGAAGGGGGTAATCAGCCTCGAATTCCGGCAGAAGCGATACTCTTTAAGACATCGCGCCCAGTATACCGTGTTTGTTTCAAGATTGCACGTTGACAGCCAGAGGCAACGAACAATATGTTGCAGTAGTTGTATATTATATCAATGTATGTATGTGTACGGAGTATACATGCGTAACATAAATTTTTCAGGCCGACATTCATAGCCATCCAACCGCAGGGGTATAGTCGTTCTACAATACAAATCGCTCTCATGCTGGCCGAAGTGGTTGAGCGGATAGAAAATTTCCGAATTCAGGCCACCCGATGACCAAGGAAAGTCAAAATAAACAAAATGTCCAGGTAGCCGGATAGATAACGGAGTGCTATTCCCGCAGAGGCTGTAGACTTGGGTCCTGCCGCTCCGTTATTCAAGGCGCGAGGCCTGTTTGGAATCAGAGCTACGCCTTGGGATCCCTGTTGCCCAATTTAGTGCACCAATCGTACATCCCTCATGCCGGGCTCCCACTCCCTCAGGACGTCACGAATGCTATACCAGAATCGCAAACGCACGCACTCCCTCACTGCTTCGTCGACATCTCCTCGGTCGACGGCAGCTCCCAGTGCTCGTACCGTCTCATTGACCCGTCCTTCATTTTCGCTTTTCAGGCCCGAAATTGTCGCTTCATTCTCTGCTTCTTCAATCATCTCTTGTGTTTCTAGCACTTGCATTAATGTTTCGGGGTCTTGAGGGTGAGTCTTCGCGCCGTCCTCGGAGGTCACGTCGATCCCGTGTTGGAATAGGAGCAGATACTGCGCCCGGGTCAAAGGGTCGGAGAGAGTACGATATGCATCGTTTATATGCGCAGAGAGAGCTTCGGCCCGCTGTTTGGTAGCTCCCGATGGGTACTTGTCAGGATGGACGAGAGCCTGCAACGCTAAGAACTCCCGACGGAGATTTGGGATAGGGATATCGAACGGGCTTGCTGGAGGAGGGCCCTGCGGTAAAGTTTTTGGAAAAATGGTATAATGATTGGATATATCCGGAGTCTGGGTCGCGAAGAGATCTTGCGCTGAAGGTGCTGCCGAGGGCGCCGAGCCTGAGGATGTAGCCACCGTCCGAACCGAAACAACCCCCAAAGCAGTGGATTGCTGAAACCCGATACGTGCCGGTCGTCGATTCTGACAGAATATACAGAGACCATTCCTCGTGTTCAGATTTGCTGTGTTATGTGATTTCTGAGACGACGACTGGGTACTGAGCCGGAGCAAGCGGCCTGCCGCGTTGATGGATCGGTGCATTTCCACCAACCTCGATGCAAAACAGCAGGTGAATCAGTCAGAACCAACGAGAATACAGAGAGACCGAGGGGGAGAGAGAGGTAGAGAGCGACAATAGGTATCAGATGGATTCGATACTGAACGAAGACGGATTCAATCAGGGGTCGGCTTATCTGATGGACGAAGCGGTGATGCAAGATCTGATAAGATTACAAATCAAATTTCTCCGCTTCCAAATTCGGTTATCTCACGTGATAATGGGTCTAGTCTATTCCTGGTCTAGTACCGATGTGTTAGTTACATAATCCTGTCATGATTGGAGACGGAGCCGCAAGTGCCTCGACTTCCGACATTCTTTGCATAATGGACTCCAGCGACGGCGACCTGAGGTCATTTACGGAGTACTCCGTACATTCCTCCTCGTCTGGGCCAGACGCAGTCTCTCCTTGCTGAGTTCCAACCATGCCAAGGATAGAGCGTAAGATAACCGGTCAAAGTGGTCATCCTTCCAGTGGTATCCTTGTGGAGCGACATTGCTAGGCGGCCAACTGGTCGATCGAGGTCGACATTCCTTATTCGATCCTTGTCCAAAGGATTCACACCATCAGGGTAGCTTCAGGGCGGGAGTGACGAGAGAGTGTGCGTCGTGCTCGCTTTGAGAGGCCGAATATTCCTTCGTTGACTGCTTAGTGGCGCCCTCGGTTTACTTTATATATATATTTATTTTTATCTTTTTAAACGCTACTACCATTCAGAAGCCAAAGGCTTGCTTCGCCAGCATGAGGATTGCATTTTTTAGTATACTTCCTCACGAGAAAGATGCCTTAGAGGCATTCAATAAAGAATACCACCAGGAATTGGTCTTTTTCAAAGATAGCCTCTCAGAGGCAAACGTGGCTCTTGCTGCTGGCTTCCCAGCAATATCAGCCTTTGTCAACGATCAGTTGGACTCAACGATTATGAGAGCCCTGGCCGAGTCTGGGACCAAGCTCGTGGCCCTGCGCTGCTCCGGTTATGACAGGGTCGATATCAAGGCAGCGACGGCGAACGGCATCACTGTTACGCGTGTCCCCGCCTATTCTCCAGAAGCCATCGTCGAGTACACCGTCGGAATGTTGATTGCTCTTGACAGGCGCACCCCTCATGCCTGGCAGAGAGTGCGCGCTGGAAATTTTGATTTGACGGGTTTTGTAGGGCATGGGATCCATGGAAAGACTGTTGGTATAGTGGGAACCGGGCGCATCGGTGCGGGAGTTGCCAGGGTGTTCAAAAATGGGTTTCAGTGCGAGGTTCTTGCCAATGACCTCTATCCCAATGCGACGCTGGAACAGCATGGCGTCCGTTACGTGGAGTTCAAGGAGCTGTTAAAAAGCTCTGACATCGTCTGTCTGCACTGCCCATTGACTACTGCGACTCGCCATATTATCAAAGCCGAGACATTGGCTATCATGAAACAAAATGCCATTCTTGTCAATACCAGCCGAGGGGCGCTAGTTAACTCATCAGACCTTCTACACGCATTGGAAAAAGGTCGCATTCGTGGGTGTGCCCTTGACGTCGTTGAAGGGGAAGAGAAATATTTTTTCCAGAGCTCAAACCAGGCCAAACATATCGACGATGTTTTGAGGCGGTTGATTTCCCTGCCAAATGTGATGATTACCGGTCATCAGGCATTCTTGACAAGAGGAGCGGTCGATAGCATTGCAAAGACAACCTTGAAGAGCATTCGCAATTTTGAGTCCGGCACATTAAAAGAGAACGTGGTGTATGATAAGTATAACCAATGAGGTGAAATTCTCCAGTATCATTCACATATAGCGCCAAAAAAATCTTTGATAGACCTGGGGCTCACTGTGACCAGATGGAGCAAGATTGGGGAATGGGATTTGGATGATTCACAATTGGCGTCACAGCATGTATGCAGCAAGAGGTCAAATGACCATCTGAAAAGGAACCAGAACCATAGCAGCCTGCATATTCACAAGCAAGACACTTCTTTTGGTCACAAAACTCTTTTGACGTTTTGATGTAGATATGCACTACAGAGTCGTTGGAATATTATTTTATCAAATCACCTACAACCCAAGTCCCATAGACAATCTCATCAGATAATTTGCAGCATGAATTTTGATGAGCAGTCTTTCAGCAGTCCTGTCTGTTCCGCTCCCATCGAGTGGTTCTCTGCATGTTCAGATGCACATGACTATGAAACCGGATGGTATTTCCTGTGCGGGGCTTCCAACGATACAGATGCACTCGCCGCTATCCTCGGATTAAGGGATGGTGAACATCTCGGATTACGCCCTGCAACAGTGTTTGGGTTCAAGGCGAGGAAGTGGGGTCGGCAGCCCGTTCTTGTAAGAGAAAGTGGTGAAAAAGACAGCCCAAATGGAGATGCAGCGGTTTCCGGGGCGGCGCTCAGGATTGAGAGGACGGACCATGCCAAAATGTTGCGGGGCCTGCTGCCGAGTATGTTTCGAGTCGATAAATGCTACATTCGACTTGATCGCGATCGCGGGGAAGACGACGAGCTTATCCGCGGCTTTGCTTTCGTGTGGGATGGAAAGACCGAAGAGTTGAAGAACTGAACACCTTTAAACTCGAGACCAGGCCAATCATCCTCGCTGGGGACTCTGTGCTGCATTTGGCCGCATTGCGACGCTGCGCGTTGGCCATCTGGGGAGGGTTCGATGCCCAACTTCCCGGCATCAGGCGTCCGGAGAGACCCTGTGAGGAATTAACTCTCGTCTTGAGAACTGCGATCCTCCCTGGTGTCATCCAATTGCTGCTGCAGAGCCAAATCTCTTCGCATCCTTGATTTCCTGGGGTTTCACGTTGGCTGGGGTGTTCCAGCTCTCGAAATCTTCGAGTTGGCACTGCCCCAATCCCCACCCGCTGCCATCATGTCGCCAATGGCGCCCTGTGTCTCATGCTCCAGCACATTCCCCCCATGGACGTCTGGAGTACATACCCTTTCGACTCCCTTTTCGTGCAAAAGCATTCCGAATGCTCTGACGGATTTGCTCTACTCGGGGAGAGCCGCGAGAGCGCTCGCCCGGTGATTTCGCCAAGAAATGATCGCAGGGCTAGCCACTGAGCAGAGAAAAGCGCCATCGGCGTCTGTGTCGGCGTTCTTCGAGACCAAGTCCAAAAAGTTCTTTGCTGCAATCGAGAAAGCAACGGGATATTATGCAAAGGCAGCCCATGGACATCCTGGCGCCCCGTAAGCAAACTCTGTCCCACTCCGGGGGGTTCTTCTGAAGGTGGTCTTATTATTTGCAGATGAAGGACGAATTCTAATCTACGGGCTTCCATGTTCGCGTGTATTCCAGGAATGGTCACCAGCAAGTAACCCATACCTCTTCTCACTGGGATAAGCTCCCTGTGGAGCTCCAGCTTTCCATTTTCTGCCAGTGCCGCCTGCGGGATATCCAATGCTTACGGCTCGTCTGTCGTTCTTTTTGCGACTTGGTCGACGCCAATGAACATGCCATCGCTCGAGATTACCTCCGAATCAGGCGTCACGGCAGCCTCCCGTCCCTAACTCACCGCAGAATAACTCATAGCCGCGCTCCTCAAGACGATGTCATTCTCCTTTCAGATCTTTTTCCACCACCAGGGGCAATCGGGGATTTGAGAGATGCGTATACATTTAGATACCTGGCCAGCTTGCGACGTCGCCAGGAAATCTGTTCAAAATTGTCTTATTATCTAGCCGATCGGATTCTGGATCGTTATATGCAGAGTCATCCCGCAATCAAGGCATCTTTCGCTTCTAAACGAGATCGACAAGCTTGCTATGAGCGAGGGGTCGCGCGCCTCCAATTTAAACTTACGCCTTTGATGTGAGTGCCGTCATCGCCCTTACCTTGTGTGTAGGTTTTGCAAGGAAAATGAGCTTCATCTAATTGAACAAATTTCTATCCTTCCAATCTGTGTAGGTTTTATGTCCTATATTTCCTTGAAGTCTATTCTCAATCCAAATCGGACCAGCTGGATCACATGTACTCCCTGCTTGCAACTGGATATCAGAACGTGCCGCTAACCCGAGCCCATCGCATCGATGGCGAACACATGTCCCAATGTCATATCATTCGTTCCCCTCCCTTTGAAGACCCTGGCGTGCTTATATCTACCCATCATGTCTTCTTTGTCCTTGCCTCATATCTACTAGACGCTGTAGCCCCTGACTATCCATTCAACTCTAACGGAGACACTCTGGCGAGTATGCTGCTTACCATTGGCCTTGAACGCATCGTTGAATTCTTTGCCGCCGAAAAGGGGGGAGGGTATAACCAACGTACTCTCCGCAGGACCTTTATGAGGAACATGCAGAGGGATTGGGATGCCTATACCAAGAGCGACAAAGTCATCGGGGTGTATGGTGGAGATGAAAGAAACCATGACCCAGTTCCCCTGGACCACATCTGGCACTCGCCCGCGCTCGAAATGTTGAGAAGGAAAGGCCGCATCCCTCATCAGTCGCAAGATTGGGTGATAGTGTGGGAAGGAGTGAAGATATATTTACATTGTCAGCATTGTGAAGGAATGCGTGATGGATGGGCTGCCGCTGGCGGGTTGTGATGCGGAGCAGAATACTACATTTTTCTGCTTGATTCAACTTGATAGACATTTGGACACCAGGAGTGGGGAGAAGGGCGGGCGCCAGCAAGCACTTTTTACTGAAGGGGCAAATAAATTGGCCACTTAAAAGGCCGTGGAACGAAAGGCGGGCTCTCCATGGCCTTTGCAGGAATTGCAGTGTATATGTGGGAAGAGGATGGGCGAGTCATGGAATCTCAGTGATAGTGATGGAGCATACTTCCATAACTGTTAGGTATATAGAGTCTAAAACCTACCACAGTGACACAATCTGATAAGTACCCGACTTAGAATTTCCATGGCGGGCTAATGCTTTCAAGTATATTCACGGTGAAACCCTTCAGATAGTCTAAGCACCCAAGACCGTCCCGGTTCTTCGCCTTCTTATACATACTCTCCTGGGCGAGTTTCAAGTCCCATAAGGGGCCGTAGGATACTAATGATGAGATCGAATAGAGTATGCCTCACTGAGTGGCCGACATCTCAATCTCGTTGGATAAGAATTAGGTCTCATTATCCATATTCCAGCTCAGCCTTCAATGCCCCATAGCTTGACCGTGCGATCATGCCCACAGCTTGCAATCCACTTAACATCGTCGCTCACATCTACGCTGAGTACGTTCCCAGAATGACCGCTGAGTGACTTCACCAAAGACCAATCATCGGCACTGAAGACGTTGACATTCTTATCAAATCCGGCGGTAACGAAAAAGGTCCCCGATTTCCTTGGTTGGATTGGCTGTCGTGCTGTCCGCTCCCCGTTCGCAGAGGTCGGGCCGTCGGTCATCTCCACGTTCAGCTCTCCCTGTGAGAGCGTAGGTAGGTAAGACGATGTGTCCTCTGTGCCTTTATACCATCTCAAATCAGATACCACCCCCTTGTGAGCGCCCACACCGCCCGTTCCACGAACTTGCCGGATATCCCAGCATTTAACCCAGCCGTCACCTGAGCCAGAAAGGACCCGATATGAGTCAATTCCCCAGTCCAGAGCATATATTTCGCGAATGTGGCCCTCGAGGATCATTACTGTTCGGCCCGTCCGCAAATCCCAGATACGGCCGATACTATCCAAACCACCACTGGCAAGAAGAGAGCCGTCAGGATTGAATGCTAGGGAAAACACTTCGCGAGAGTGACCTTCTTGCAAGAGTAATTCCGTGCTTGTCCTTACGTCCCACAGTCGCCAGGTAGTATCGAAAGACGCGGACGCCAAATACTCCCCGGAAGGGTGAAACTCAACACGGCAGACGCGTCCAGAATGCCCAGATAGCGTTGATAGAGGGGTGTCTTTATTTAGAGACCATAGATGTATATTTCCTTCGCCGCCACCCGATGCAAGGTTCACGGAGTCTTCCGATACGTTTGAGGAAGCGAGGGTCGCACCTGGGAACCACGAAATGCCTCCAATTCGATCCGTATGTCCGCGAAGCGTGGCGCTTTCTTCTAGGTTTGGAACAGAGAGCAGTTTAATGCTCCCGCCCCAGTTCCCGGTTGCCAATAATTTCCCATTGGGCGCGAACCGTGTGATGCTCACCGGGCGGTCTCCTGCCAACTGAGAGCCGAACAAGTCAAAACTCTGTAACTTTTCTTTGATTGCCTTTCTGTGCTTAATGTGCGTCCGTAGCGGTATCGTTGATTCCTCCTTTTGGCGTTCTATTCTCGCTTTGGCCCGCGGTAAAGAGAACTTGGCGATATTTTTCCGCGCCTCAAGCAAGCCTTGAGTGCCTTCGGTGTAGAATTCCTCTTCGTGTTCCTGTTCTTCTTCAGCTTCTTCCTCAGCCTCTTGCATCTGCACATCCGCTCCCTCTTCCCCGGCGGCGGCGGCGGCCGCTTCTTGCTGCTCTTCGAGTTCAAGCAGTAAACCTCTCAACCGGTCGCGTCGGTCTGTAGCATCTTCACCAAAGAGAGTTATAGGATGTCCAAGCTCGCGTAGTCGTGAACGAACCCGTCCATCGTCTGTCGGCACCGGGATAGCGGCGGCTCTTCGTTTCCGTGAGAACTGAGATAGGATCGCGGACGCTTTCTCCGGCGCTATCCCAGCAGTGGCCGCGGGCAACTCATAATCGCGATCAACAGCTACGTTGTTAGAGATCAGTCAGACAGTAATTCTTTTTTTTAAAAAAAAGGAGCTCAAGGAATGCTATTCCCGCTGGCGGTTGACGTACGAATATTTGCTAGATCTACCCCGTCCATATCAGTATCCTCTGTCGCGTCCTCCACATACGCCCTCCGCGACGGGTTCATTGTGGCGGAGAGGGCTGCGCGTATTCGTGGGGAAGAAGAAAGCAATCCAAATGCAGCTTCAATAAAGTAATGATCTCACATTTGCCATCAACAGCCTTTGTATCTCGTTTCGAGGGTTAGACAGCGTCGGTCATTGGAAATGCCAGACGCTCCAAAGAGGAGAGGACAAAAAAAACCCGAAGAAGGATTGCGCGCCGGCCTGTCCAAACTCCTTCAGAGCCAAAGATACGATAGTTATTTCTGGCCTGGTCTAAAGCTCCGGTTTGTCGGTATATGCACTAAATATCCAGCAAAGCCAACGTGGATTTCCCTAGACTTGTCCGATCCAAGCTTGCCGTCACTTGCGCTCCACTCGCCGCAGCTCTGTTTCTTTTTTCCGTCCCAACCTTCGACAACCTCCCAAAACCTTTTCTCTCGCTACGGTTCCGCGTATCACATACTTAAATACATTTTTCCTCATGAAAGATAGAATATTCTTGATGTAGAGGCAAGGCTCGGTGCCCATGCCTCTGACCTGTTCACAACGACATCTCCCCTCTCAGATGCCCACGCAGGAGGGTCTTGCATTGCGTGGGACACCGCCCGATTGTGATTATTCTGTCAGATGGCCACGGTGACAGTCGCCAATTCAGCCCCCTGCCTGCGAGGTCTGGCAACGCTCGCTCGATCGTTGAACTCCGCAGGTCGGATTATTCCCCAATGGCAGCCCCTCGCGTGTGTCGTTTCGTCGGGGAGACGACTAGGGGATAACAGGTTATTCCAATCCAGCTCTCAGGCCTCCTCGCGCCCTCGCATGTCCTATCGTATCGCAGTATCTTCCTCCGGTAAAGGCCGCAGATTTAGTCCGGACAGAAATGTCTGCAGCTTCGATCCAGAGACACAAGATGCCATCGGACTACAACAGGGAAGGAATTATTTGGAGCGGAAATTAAGTCGTCCGGATAGTGGAGAGGATGCCTTCTTCGTGAGCAAGATCGACCACCATCCGAACGCGTTTGCATTCGGCGTCGCCGATGGAGTAGGCGGTTGGACGCAATCTGGGGTTGACCCGGCGGATTTCTCGCACTCATTTTGCAGTTATCTGGCGGAGTGCGCATTGAAATGGGATGCATCGGCTCACGAACTGCGCGCAAGAGCCTTAATGCAAATGGGATATGAACGGACGTTGGCTGACAGGACGATATTTGCGGGCAGCAGCACCGCGTGCATCGGCGTCGCCTGCGAAGATGGAACCGTCCAACTGGCAAAGTACGGAGACAAGTTCCTTTCTCTACTTCTTATAGACATCGTCTAACTCATTGAGAATTTTTAGTCTCGGGGATTCCGGCTCGGTACTGTTCCGCCTGGCTGCCGTTCATCACTACTCCACCCCCCAAACCCACGATTTCAACACTCCTTACCAGCTCTCCGTAATGCCGCCCTTAATACGGATGCAATCCGCTATATTTGGTGGTAGGCAGTACGAAGATCTTCCCCAAGACGCCAACGTGACCAACTACCGCCTCCAGCACGGCGATGTGCTTTTACTAGCAACTGACGGAGTCTACGATAACCTGAACAATCAGGATATTCTTACCCTAGTTACAGGACGGATGATGGCGACTGGGGCGTGGAATGGGACTGCAGACATGGGTATCGGGGTCTCTGATGGACTAAATGCTCTCACACAACCTGCTGGACTCTCATCCGCCTTCTCATCTCTAAAATCCCGTCCACATTCGCATCGCTCTCGTCACCACCCCCACCATCACCATCACCATCACCATCACCAGCAACACGCCAACCCTGAACAGCCATCGAGTGCCAAAGCCATTGACGCGCACACACGCAACCACACACTCCAAGCTCTCCTCGCAGTAACCATTGCTGGAGAAGCGAAGATCGCTAGCATGGATTTCCGACGCGATGGGCCATTTGCCAAGGAGTCACAGAGATATCGACCTTGGGATCATTGGCGAGGTGGAAAACCAGATGATATCTGTGTGATCGTCGTGATTGCTGTTGAAGAAGGAAGGGATGTTGTGGATTAGTTCTGGACGCTAACTGCGCTGTTTTCACGCTATAAAACTCAGGAATGGGCCTGTATATAATACTGCATTCCCAGGAATTAACAAGCCGAGCGACTGTTTTTGTTTTTGTTTATTTGTTAGACATATGTTATTTTCTTGAGCGCTTACATAGCCCATGATGACACAGCGCGAGCAGCTTATTATCATCCATACCAAGACAAGCATTTGCTTGGTAGATTAGGCATTCTTGCTTCTTGAGCAATCCCTAGCTGATTTTGTGCCGGCATTAGCAACATCATAGCATCTACAATTTAAAAGCCGCGCGTACATTTTGTTTGATGTAGTTTTGGCACCTCAAGTCATGTAAAAGCAATATGTATGTACTGTACATTTAAGAAATTTGGAGACAAGAGGCTAAAACGAGAATCCAGCGCCCCGCCTGTCGCATCGTGATATATGGACCGCATTTTGTTGAACCAAAGGTGATATGAGATGATAATAGGTTTTGAGGGATTAGGACTGCATTCTGCTGTCAAAAGAGAGAGAGTGAGAGAGAGAGAGAGAATTACATAACCGTGTGAACTGGCGTATGAGATGACCTTTTAATCTCGAATATCTTTCTGAACTATTTCCTTGAACCCGTGATTCCTGGCATTTTATCATTCGCACCATTTATTCCCACAATGGGGTCAAGTTAATTTCTTATTTGGCAAAATGCAAGTCATAAGAGAGCCACTGTCGCGCCTTGACGCCGGCAACATCCAGTCCCGGAGTTCCGTATGTGAGCGGAGCAAAGAACCCGAATCCCCAAATAACAGCGCTGAGAATAGCAATTGTGACCGCCCATATGGTCATGATGCTCTGACGGCCCATGCGTGCGCTGACGCCACCAAGTCGACGACGATGACGTGCGGAATCACTGGTATCCTCCACGTTGACTGGGTCAACGTTGAAAAGGAACTCGACAAGGGCTCCCGTCACGAGACAAGATGCAATGTGTGCGGGAAGATAATGGTGAAGGAAACGCTGTCGACCCATCAGATAGAATGGGAAATAATGGGCTGCCCAGCATAGATAGAAAAACCCAGTGCTATTATAAAGCCGAGAGCGGGTTCCTGGACCCCAAACTACAACGGTGTGTTAGTGAGATACATTAAAACTCCTGGTTCAGGTTTCATAAAAACTTACTTTCTTCAAGAGCATCTACTCCTCGACGCAATGAAAGTTGATCAGCACCGATAATACCCGCGAAAACCGCCAAAAGACTGCTCGCGATCCACCATCCAACAGGGTTGCCCAAGAAGTAGATCTGCTCTCTGGTATCATTCTTGGTCCAGAAGCTGACGCCACGGAGAAGGAAAGGCCACTGGAACGGTTCACTGGCATATGGGTGACTGGCAGTGAGCGCGTTGTTGTGATAGAACATCGCCGCCTGGAGCTCAAGATACTTCTTCAAGAAAGGCATGTGCTTGACTTGACGAGGCTCTCGAATCAAGCGGGGATTCCCTGGTTCTAGTGAAGGAATGTCTTCAGCAAACCATATATTTGTTGACTCCTGAGCATTCTTGTTCCCGTTAATTTCAGCTTGTTTGAAACCCCACTCAGGCAAGGGCTTTGTATGTGTCCACATCGCGACCTTGGTTGGAACATGGATGAGCTTGAACAAGCTAGCCAATGTTCGGAATTCTTCATCGGATTTACCATGCTCGATTTTGATTTGAAATAAAGTATCATTGTGGCGATTCCCAGCTGCCAATTCATGAGAGACAGTGGTGAACTCCTGATTTGTGGGATAATATGGGGAAGCAACATCATGAGTCAAGAGAATCGTGTCAGTGACAACGTGTCGAAGTTGAACGGTATCGCCATTCTTGATTACATGGCCTAAACGGTCGTTTTCTGCGAAAGGCACTGATGGCAGGATTTGCCAGTGATTGTTGGTATCATTGTAAGGGTATCCGGTGACTTGCTGGCCTTGACTAGATATACGGCCGTCATCATATCGGAGTGGATATTTGTCCAGATGGCTGTGAAGATATGTTTTAGTTTGCTTGTGTCGGATAGTGATGGTGTCGTAGTATTGAACTCCCACGGACTTTGCAGCCATAGCATTGTCCATCAGTGTCTCCTGAAATTCAGGCGTCATGAAATTGTCGCCAGGGCCGGATCTGTTAAGGACCGCAAAGTGGACCTGGAACCAGAATAAGTAGAAAAAGAACGGCACGACGATCAAGCCCAAGGCGCGAGCGGCGAAGTGCTGGCCGAATTGGAACAGGGTAAGAGAACCACTGCGGCGATTGACGTCAAGAAGGTTCCACAAGTCAATCAAGACCGCGGATCCAATGGTAACGAAGGTAAAGAGTCCGACGTATTTGGTTGAAATCACACAGCTAAGCGAAACTCCAGTCAACAGCAACCATTTCCACCATTTACGGCCAAATGCTTCGTGTCTCAATTTATAAAACCGGACATAGCAAAGGACACTCAGAGCCATTGAGAGGACCAGGGTCGCGTCAAGTAAGATCAGCCTGTCCTCGCCGACATGAGCGTTATCAAACAATACCAGCCCCGCGGAGAGCACGCATGCCGGCAGTGAGTATCCAGATTCCCACATAATCAAGAATACCACTGGGACGGTGAGAGCACCGAGTGTCGCGGGCAAAGAGCGCAGCGCAACATATGGCACCTTGTTCTCAATGTAGGAGTCTCCAATGCTGTCAAAGAGAAAGTGGCCGTCATATCCGACGAGCCATCCTACGAACGCGAAGAGGAGCTTTGCAAATGGAGGGTGAACATCAAAGAAGTAGGTACGTTGGAGGTAATATGAAGCAAACTACAAAAAAAGCTCTGTCAGCCAACTGGACTTCCATAGCTCGACAATTCTCAATCGCCGATCAATTGGAAGAAAGAATCGGTTGGATTCACCTTTCCAAAATGCACCTCGTCAAAAACCACCTGGTCTGGGAAACTAATCTTATAGAAACGAGAGACAAATGCCACCGCTGTTATCACCGCTAATGCAAGTTTGTAGTCCCATTCGGAGCTCGGTTTCATCGCGGGCTGCGGGCTGAATGCTGGCGGAGCCGTGGACACCGGTGCTTTCTCCGGGGTGTCAGCGCCGCCATGTCTCTTACCTCCTCGCTGTCGAACGCTAGACGGTGAGGAGGACATCGTGGTCAACGGAAACGACAAGGGCGGAATGTATGATTAAATATTTTTTTTTTTCTTATTTAAAGAATAAACACAGACGGCTTATCTGGGGGGAGGAGTCTGTCTGCACACGCGTCAGCGAAATCGAAAACCTAGTTTCAAGGAAAGCTACCTTCTCAAGAAGACCAACAAAGAGGCATTGTAATGAGAGTCGAGAATAGTTGAAAAGAGAGATTAAAACCGGCTACGAAAAAGGGAAGGCCAGAACACAAAGAAGAAGAAGAAGAAGAAATGGGCTTGAAAGAACAGGTTGCTTCAAGAGGACGATGGTGAAATGGCGTTGTCGAGCTTGTGAGCCGCCGGCTGTGGCTCCGATGAAAGGGGGCTCAAAACTGCGCTAGTCCCAAACTGACTAAAACGCCCGACCCAAAATACCGGCTTCTGGTTGGCCGGAGCTCACCCCATGACCCCAAACCTTAATTTGAACCTGCTTATGTCATCAATTCGAATGGCACGTGAATGCAGCGGTGCGACGACGGCGAGACGGATAGACGGAGAGAAAAAGCAGTCGGATGGAATGGTAGAGAGGGTATTTACCCGGTGATATTGTTAACATTTATCATCATGAGCATACCCTGCCGTTATCCTATATATATTAAAAAAAAAAAAAAAAAAAATCAAAAGGAAAAGTGACTCCCGCTAAGGCCATCTAAAATGTATGTACCGTACTGTTCAAGATGCTGTCGCAATATTTCGCCGCGGTATGTTAGTGATAGGTAGGTTCAGAGGGCCGTGGTTCGTTCAAAGCCAGTGTATTCCAATCGATCCAATTCCTTTCGGACGAGGTTCCCAAATTCTTCCCTTGGGATCCCGGTGGACCTCGCCAAGAGGTATAAATTTGTAATATTGGAAGATATGTATTCGCGCACTCCCATTTCAGCCATAGATTGGTTCTCTGCGGTCCGCTCTAGTCTCAGAATAGCATCTGACCCCTGTGAAGAGGCGGATTCCGGCCTTGGATGGCTCAGAGAAACTGCAAAATCGCTCACTGCTGGCGGAGTGCGTGACCTGCCGTTCTGATGGGCGATGCGTTCTATCTGCTGCCTAAGGACACTAGCAACTGCGTCACCGTTCAGTGATGAATCTCCAACTTCATTCGGGTCCACCGACGGATCATCATTGTCCATCGCAGGCTGGACCTCATCATAACGGTTATAATAAGAATCGTCAGACGTATCTCGTAGCCGCTTGATGCGAGAGTTATCTCGGGAGGGCGTCTGATTTCTCACGGGTGTCCTCCCTAGGTTATCATCGTACTGTGCCCAATAATCGTCATCGTCATCGCCGTCGCCGTCGCCGTCGCCTTCGCCTTCGCCCTCGTTATTATCGTTGTACGGTCTGAGCGCGTCCCACGTGCCTTTCAGAGCTTCTTCCAGCACGGTATCCTGCAGGAACGCATTCGCTTCTCCAATCGAGCCAAACCACGTGTGTCCTTCATCCTGGAGAGAATCAAGCGGCAAAACCTCCGCGACTCTCCAGCCTGGACCACCACCTTCCTGGTCGCCTGGACACCAAACATATATGGGTGCAAGATTGTAATCTGGTAATGGAAATTGTGCACGTAATGTTTCCACGTCAACACGCTTGTATCGTGTCTTAATATCATCAGGGATCTCTATCTCCCCAGAAACGGGGTGGGGTTCGAAAGAGGCTCCTCCGATGATGCGCTCGATCTGCTCCCCTCTGCTAGCATTCCAGCAGAGCAGCCGAATCCAAGAATCTGCAGACGATGGAGATACCGAACTGAAGAGCTGAACACGTTGCCGAAGAATGGGCGAGAGGAGAGGAAGCAGCACTGGAGGAGGCCGGGGAGACGCAAAGCCGGCGGGAAGACATGCAAGGAGCGAAGGTAGCAGCGACGTCGGGTCCGGCGCAGGTATGTAATCGTCCATTTCTCTGTAAAGCGAGAAAAACAATATAAATATGTCTAATAATAAATATCAAAAAGGTCAAGATGGCTAGGGAAATTCGTATAAAGATTGTATTTGAAGAAAGAGGCTGCGGAGTGACAAGCTTCGTGGTAATCCGGTTGAGCTTCCTTGCGGGGTCAGCTGATGGTAATAATGATGCGAGGGGATGAAGCTAGGAGCTCTAGAGGCCCGGGGGCTCGGGATAGATGCGGAATGGTACCTGGGAATGCGCTGGCTTGTCCCCCCCCCCCCCCCCCCAACAAGGGGCGGTTTAAGGCCGCATTGCCGGCTCCATTTTCCCGGTCGTTCAGCAGGGTGTGGGTTACATACTAATATGGGCTGTCGGGGGAGTGGCGGGCGACAGACAACAGCGGCAGGGGTGTCTTACACATCAGCCCCCGAGGGTCCCAAGCCGCTATCTGTGGATATCCAGTGACCTGACGATATCGAGTGCATTTTTTTACTTTTTTTTTTTTTTTTTTTTTTTTTTTCCAGTGACGGAGCCGAGCGGGATTAGGTAGCTTTGACAGGTGAGCAGCCGTTAGGTTTATCCGTGCATTCCGCCCTGCCTGCTGATCTGCCGCGCTTACTTAAGATTCTGGCATCTGACACAAGGCGGCAACTATCGAATGGTCTGGGCGCTCAAAATTTGACACTTTCGAGGTGCTCAATGCCAATAGAGGAATGAGATATCTCCTTTTTATGTTGTCTTGTCGCGCAGCCGAGGAGGTTCGATGTGAACACCCCTGCGTTGCCTCTGAGTTAGTTGCCCGTATTCGGGAACCGAGGGAACTTCACGGCCGAAAATCCTTGAAGCAGGATTGTGTAAGCACTACGGAGTCTTCGAGTTCCAAAAAGCCATATAACTTTTGTCGTGGCTGCCATTAGCCGTGTATTCCAGGCATGTCTCTACTTTTCCTGTTGTGGCTCTTTTCCTGAGCTGTCCGACATCCTAGACGTCAATTCTTTTTTTTGCTCCCGCAGCTAGCCTTTCAGCCAGCCAACCCCTCCAGAAAGCCGACAGCCCAGTGACGACAAAAGTCTTATTGAAAAGGCTAAAACGGAGTGCTGTATTGAAAAGTGTACGGAGTACAAGAGAAAAGAAATCTCCTAGATTGCTCTTGACAAGTGATAGCAGCCTTGGGTATGCCGACAGGATCAGCCAATGGCTGTCCGAGAGCTCCCGCGGAGACCGGGGTTGATGAAGAGAGAAGAGGGATAAAGGGAGCAGTGGACGAAAACGACGAAGTTTGGGTCCAGGAGCATGAAAAAGGTATAGAACGCAGATTGCGCCGAAAGGTCGATCTTCGTTTATGCACGATTGCCGGCATTCTCTGCAGCTTGAATCTGATAGATTCTGGCATCATTTCCTCCGCTGCAGTTACTACCATGATAGACGACCTGTCTTTGCATGGAAATCGATTCTCGGTTTCTATTTTCATCTTCACTGTCTCCAGCATCGTTTTCCAGCTTCCATCAACGCTCGCAGTCCGCTTCGTTGGCCCAAGGCTATGGTTTTCAATGACCACAGTCTGCTTCGGTCTTATTACTCTAGGCACCGCCTTCGTCAAGACCTGGCAACAGATGATCATCCTCCGCATCCTTCTCGGCATATCCATGTCTGGCATCTACCCGGGCCTGACCTACCTTATCAGCACGTGGTATACGCGACAAGAGCAGCAGCTTCGATATGCATTCATGCAATCTAGTGAAGTTTTGATCCTAGCAACCGGCAATATCCTAAACTATGCGCTTAACCAGCTTGACGGCAGAGCAGGCCTTTCGGGATGGCGCTGGATGTTTCTAGTTCAAGGTCTGATCGCCTGTGCTATGGGAATAGTTACGTACTGGTGGATGATCGATTTTCCAGACAATGCACACCAGAGCTTCTGCTTCCTGAACAAGGCCGAAATAAACTTGGCTACCAAGAGGATTGAGATTGATAGACATGACGCAGTCCTGGATCAAATCTCCTGGTCTAAAATCGCTGTCAATTTCCTTGACTTTAAGCTCTACGGCTTCAGTTGCTTATTTTTCCTTCTAAATCTCGTGTCAACCTCGTTATCCTACTTCCTACCCATCATTCTCCAGTCAGGTATGGGTTTTAGCACCAACAAATCCATTCTACTCTCTTCCCCGGTACGCTCCATCCTTACAGAATTGTGTTAAAATCTGTGACCCGTCAAGAATTAACCCAAGGCAGCCATACTACTACGCTATCATTCCTGTCCTGCTCACGTCCCTAATTGGGGACAAGTTTCGCCTACGCGGACCTCTTATCGTGTTCAATGCTCTCTCATTAATTGCTGGATTCCTCATGCTTGGTCTTCCAGCCTCAAAACAAGTCACTGTCCGCTACATCGGCACGTTCCTTGCGACGGGGGCTTACGTTTCCAATTGGGCAGCCCTTAACGCCTACCAAGCGAACAATATCGTTGGTCAGTGGAAACGAGCCACTGTAGCTGCCGCAGTAACGGCGTCAAATGGTCTTGGGGGGATTGCGGGTAGTTTTATCGTGCGGTCTGTTGAGGCGCCGACATATACTACTGCTGTTTGGGTGTCTATCGGGTCAGCACAACACCTTCCTTCGCACGAGTATAGGCGGGCTCTAATACAGTTTTTAGTTCACATATACTAATGATCGCAATTGTTGGGATGTTCTCTATATATTTCTATGTTGCGAATCAGAGACAGCAGAAAGGGAATTTCATCATCGAAAACATGGTAATTACGCTTCATTTGCCCCGTTTCCCCTATCCTATTCCAGTTTAACAAGGCTGACCTTGAATATGAACAGCCTGCCTTCCGATATACATATTGAGTATTGATGAGGTTCTTTGGCAATAAATGCATAAAAGAAAGACAGCGAATATTAGAATAGATATGGATTTAAGCCCATCGGAGCAGGAAGTTTAGACACATAGCGTATAAAAAACTGACTTTCTATACATACAGAGTACCTGGCAATATAAACGAATTCAATAGGGGTATAATATCTCGAGCTGACCGCAGTCCAACTAGTTGACATTGGGAATTGGGGTGAAAGAGAAGAGTTCAATCCCGCTAACTTAATGATCTTGCAAAGAGCCGAATTGGGACCTGTACAAAGAAAACAGAATGTAGTGGTGAGCGGTGACGAAGAAAGATAAGTTTCCAACAAACTC
This sequence comes from Coccidioides immitis RS, assembly GCF_000149335.2. NCBI lineage: Eukaryota > Fungi > Ascomycota > Eurotiomycetes > Onygenales > Onygenaceae > Coccidioides > Coccidioides immitis. The sequence goes on along the minus strand of NW_004504310.1, from coordinate 2,441,100 downwards.
AGAATAGAATATAGATCGCGGAAACATGATCCTATCTCTGTCATGGCTTATCAAGACCTTGCTCCAATCTCCCAACCAAACGTTTCATCCCTGACCACTCTTCCGTGCTAACTTCCTCTGGCCCTCCACCTAGCCCCTTTCCAACATCAAATACTGTAACAACACCATCCAATCCGCCCGTAGCAAGCCGTCTTCCTTCCTTTTCTTCCCATGCGACTTTGTTTAAGCTCTTAGTCAATATTCCACCCTTGCCGGATGTGGGAGTTGCACAGGCAGTCGGCACTTCAGTCTCCGTATATAAATCCCACACCTCGAGCGATCCGGCACCAGTGACAAGGGCGAACACGCCCGGTCGATTTGGAGACCAGCGAGCATCGTATACAACGTCCTCACGGGTGATATCGAGGATTGGAGAAACGGTTTGCATGCTTGCCGCCGAGGAAGACGTCCCTGAGGAAGTGGATGTTGCCGCGGGTGGGCGAACTCGCCAAAGCTTGACGCTCCAGTCTATACTTGAACTAAGCATCAAGTCTCCAAGATCAACGGGGCCACGAGCGGGATGGAAAGCTGTTGACATAACTGGGGCGGCATGGCCACGATAAGAAAGGCGGTGGTCTGTTCCCGCTTTGGCGCCAGCGCGATCATAACGGTGACAGGGGTATATAGTGCCTTCTTCCGTGCCGACAAGGAAAAATGTGGGATCAGATTGAGGGAACGAGAGGGTTGTGGGTGCAAGATCTTCGGTTTTGGAGGGTGGAGGAGTCGTGAGTTCAAGGTATTCCTGTGGTTGGGAGAGCATGTCAACCGTCCAACCGCAGACCACCCCGTCGGTTGATGCTGTCAGGATGTTGTGAGCATTTTGGGTGCCAACTATGGTGATGCTATAGACCGGATGAGTGTGGCCCGACCCCGATAAGGGAGTTTTCTGCACAGGAGCGCCTCCGCCTGCACGCGAGGATCTTGTGTCCCAAAGAAGCACCTGTCCAGAATACGAACCGCCAATGATAAGGTTCGGATGGAATGGGCTGAATTTGGCTGTGAGGATATCGGATGTTGAGTGGAATATGTATTCGGGTCGAGCATGGAGATGCTGATTCCAGACCTTGACGAGTCCGTCTGGGTCGTGAGGTGCGGTTGGGTTCTTGGTGTAAGAAGCTATGACCAGTTCAGGGAACTATTACACATGTTGTCAGTATAAAAGCCTTCATGGTCGTGGGTAAAAGAGCACCGCACCTTTGGAGAGAAGCTAACGTCGGTAATCATACGCTTCTTACTCCATCTCTCATCCCAAAACTGAGTGACCTGCTTTATTTCTCTCCGCTTCTTGCCCAGTCTGTAGTCGTCATCCTCTTCGTCCTCGGCCCCTATTCCACCCAGTGCATAATCTGCAAGCACATCGTAGTCTTCATCCAAAGCTCGCTCAATAACTTTGCTTGATCTTTCCACAAAATCTAAAAACTCCCCTGAAGAAGTGACTGCATTAAGCTCATCGCTGGTCAGCGTGCGCAACGGATATCTAAATTGGCCGGTGGGCTGAGCATCGCCGCCTGCTGCTAAACTTTGTGTGGCTTTTAGCTCTTCTTCAATTTCCTGCCGTAGCTTTTCTCTGATCTCCTCGTCTCGCTCACGCTCTCTTCTGCTGAGTCGTTTATTTGCACGCGAAGTAGTGGGGGAGTCCTCTCCCTCCGATTCTGTTCCATCTTCTGAAAGTGTCTTTGATTCCGTCCACGTGTCAGTCTGCACTGCTTTGCTGTACGTTAGAATTTCCGGCTTCGGCGACGGCGGAGGAGGAGCGGGTTGGGGCACGGCATCGGAAAGGTCATGGGTGGTCTGCGTTGCGATAGACTGGGATAGCGGCCTTATTGGTGGAGTATAGGCTTCGATATTTTCACCGCTGAGCTGTCCGCCACTGAGGACTGAGTTTGGACGGCTTCCGCGACCTCTTGGTGACCCGTCTCCACCATCCCTGTGAGCGGCAGACGACGGCCTGTCAACAAGCCGGGAAATTAAACTATCGAGCTCGGCTCTATCCGAACGACCAGGCGTAGGAGCTAGAATCTGCAGTATAAAGCAAAAGAGAAGGAGACCTAGTCAGGGCGGGCATTGGACGAGGGCATGGGGACTTCTCCTTGCATACTCCGTACGTACCTCTGATGATTCCCCTATGCTCATGCGGGTCTGAGAGAACTCCCGCTGTCTCAATTCTCGCTGGCGCTTCAGCTCGGCGAGCTTGGCCTTCTTCGCCAGGATTTCATCTTTCCGCTGCATAGCACTCATCTTGACGGGAAACAAAGGCTCCTGCACCACAGCGAAGGTGTCCGCTTCTCGTCCTCCTCCGCGTTGCTATGATTTCTCCAAAACGAGCAACGCCGACGACGTTATGTAATCACGGAGCTCAGGGGCCTTACGTAAGCAATGGTCAGTTCCGCCAAGCAAAAATCCCGAATCTTCGAATTGGCAGAGCCGACAGCAAGACACAGATTTGATTGCTCGACCAGCCAAGCGATCCCATCCCCGCGCGTCCAAGGACCCATTGCTCGTCCGGGCTGTCTTGTCTGATATCTTGGACCATTCGCACAGACACTCTTTGCTGCACCCGCCGTTTCCTCTCGCTATCCCTCCGATTGACCCCAAGATCTTTGGGGTGACATCTTCCAATCCAGCCATGGCCACATCTCAAGGAATTAACGTGAGCTCCCGCAGCGCTACAGCCAAAAGTAGCGGTGTCCACGGGATCGCCCCCTATGCTGACCGTGAATATTTTAGGTGTTGCGCTATTCTGCCCTTTTTTTTGGTGTTTTCTACGGCTTCTATCACCAATCCTCGTTGAACGCACAAGCGAAGGCCGCCCAGCAAGACCGTGAATATCACCGGAAAGAGCAATTGATAGAGCAAGCCAAGGCTGAGTTTGCGAGAAGAAATTCGCCTGCGCCAAAGGAGCCAGAGACTGGTGGTACGTCATTCAAGTTGGACTTGGGGTCCCCGACACTGCCTCTAGACCTCTCGATTCTACTTTACAGACCCTGAAAACTGATAACCTACTAACTGGGATTCGGTTATGTAGTGATTACGGATCCGGATGATGCAAGATTCGATCTAGAAGCCTTCTTGAAGATGAAAGCTGGTGAAAAATAGAGCAGAGGTGCGAACTTGAATGTCGATGAGGTTTGAGATGAAACGCGCAAAGGAACCAGCGGATGAATCCGGGGCGGATATCACAGCAATTCTGATCGGCCTGACGTCAATTTGCAGGCGGAGAGAATATCCATTTTGTACTATTTGTATCATTTAAAGATCTCCTCCTTGGACCGACAAAAAGGGGTACCAGATCAATAGATTTCATTTTTCTGTTGTACATATCATTGGGTATCTCTTAATACCGTGCGCCTGACTTACAGGTCGCATTGTTGTTGATCTGGTGTCAGTGAAGCGATTGTCTCTTCCCTCTAGAACAAGAGCCCAATTGCCGGCAAACCAGTGGTCTACAACACGGCAATTGGTTTCGCGGCAATCGGCTTTCCCTCTCGCATATTGCCCGATAATGTAAGATGCCGTTGTTGGCAAAGGATCGGAGGCACGTGCCTCGTACGATTCATGGCCCCCTTCTTTCATTGAATGAATATCCACACAAATCCATGGCTCAGCCGCCATAATTCCCCAAAAGCGCCGCCAGTTTCCCAATTTTGACTTGGTCTAACTCAGTGCCGCCAGAGACGGGACGGGGCACCGGCTTCAATAGCTTTGTATCCGAATCATACTCCCACCCTTTTTCCACTAAGGCTGCAATCAATTCTGAAGTGGCCGAATCTGGAATATCTCCCATTGCGTCATTTTCCGCTGAGCTAAGATTGAAGCCGAGGTATAAAGCCGCGGTCTCAGGTCGGATGGCTCCGTAAGTGATGCTGAGCTCGCCCAGCGTCTTGTCACGGAAGTAAGCTACAAGGGAGATCAGTCATGAAATTTTTCCAGAAAAGATAGCGAGCCCGAACTCACCGACATAAGTTTCGGCCAGAGGCTGAAGCATATCTGGCCAGGCTGACTCTCTCAGTACTTGGTAGACCGTAGCATGCTTTTTGTTCCAGACTGCTCGCAGCAAAGTCAATGTATTCTGCAAAACGACATCTGCGCTTATTAGACTCTGCGGTATCCTCTGCATCAACATACGCGCTTCATTGCTGTATATTCAGTTAGCAGCGGAAGTGAGTGGCTCTCAAATTGCGCCAGGGCCTACATTTCGTCCCGCAAGAGGAGCGCGTAGAAATAAGCCGAATAGTACGTCCGCAGGAACTCTGTGTCACTAGGCACATGCGTCTCACCAAACCGTAAGCTAATTTCTCCCTCAGCGTCCATGAGAGCCTGGAGAAGAGCGGCAGCAGAGGGGGCTGAGGTCAAGACATGGCTAAGCTCCTCTAACGTTTGGGGAGCGGTTGACATTTTTTGGCGGGCGGGTATTGTCCCCACTGTTCAATATCTAAAGGCTCTGGAGGCTCTTTTCAGGTTCCCTGCAGCTCGACTGTTGTCCGCAAAGCAAAGAGTATTTGCATGGAGGGTTGAAGCTCGATGACAGGTGTGGGGGAAGCCTCCGCTGCGATGCCAGTAAGCTCGTTGGTTACATAAGCGCGGATATGACAACGCCAAGCCTCCCTGCCGGCTTGAGAACACGAAGCTTCATCCAAGACGACCAGGAGAAGTGGAAAGACGGCTTGCTCCTTAATGGAATAAGGGCAATTGCTGGAGGGCTGGCTATATATTGTATAGCGCTCGCTAGGTCGCTTCTTCTCTCGCCTTGTCTTCCTCTCCTTTCGGGCCGAAATGGCCGCTACCGCTGTCAACCCTTTGCTCAAGGGAACCACAAGCTCAAACACGCGTGGCCTGCTTCGGGTGATCATATTGGCGTTTATTGCAGCAGCAGCAATTTCCAGCAGGTTATTCAGCGTAATAAGTAAGGAGATACTTAGATTTGCCCCTAGGCACTCAATTTTTTGGCCTATCCGTTTTGCTAACCACCTCCACATAGGATTCGAAAGTATCATTCACGAATGTATGACCATTCTCCGAAGAAATCTTATCCCGAATTTCTGCGCATATATCTTCTCCTGCCGTTGCTGACCAGAGTAGTCGACCCGTGGTTTAATTTTAGGGCAACAAAATATCTGGTTAAGCATGGATTCTACAGCTTTTGGGATTGGTTTGACGACCGTGAGCTTCCCCTCTCGCTAGAAAGACTCTCCCCGACAGAGCGTACTTTGGTTTCCAGTACGATGCCTAACCCTCTTAATCATAGGAACATGGCACCCTCTTGGGCGTGTCACCGGCGGCACGTTATATCCTGGATTGATGGTAACCAGTGGTGCTATTTACCATCTACTTCGGTTTCTTTCCCTCCCGGTCGATATTCGTAACATTTGCGTTCTTCTTGCGCCGGCCTTTTCAGGCCTAACGGCTCTGGCAATGTATCTACTTACGTCGGAGATGTCTGTTTCACCGTCTGCTGGGCTCCTTGCTGCAGCATTCATTGGCATCGCCCCCGGATACATCTCCAGATCTGTCGCCGGAAGTTATGACAATGAGGCCATTGCTATTTTCCTCTTGATCTTTACCTTTTTCCTCTGGATAAAGGCTTTGAAGAATGGATCAATCATGTGGGGTGCTTTGACCGCCTTATTCTACGGCTACATGGTTTCAGCATGGGGTGGATACGTCTTCATCACGAACTTGATCCCTCTGCATGCTTTTGTCCTGATTTGTATGGGGCGCTACAGTTCCCGTCTCTACATTAGCTATACCACATGGTATGCCCTTGGAACTTTGGCCAGCATGCAGATTCCCTTCGTTGGCTTCCTTCCGATCCGAAACAGTGACCATATGGCGGCGTTGGGTTAGTAACAAGAGAACCATTTTCTTACCAAACCGAAAACTGACATTTATTTTCTTTTTTTCCTTTTTTTTTTTGCTAGGCATCTTCGGGCTTCTTCAGCTCGTTTCTTTCGTGGAATTCCTCCGGAGCCAAGTCCCTGGAAAACAATTCCAAACTGTCCTCACCACGTTGGTCCTCGTAATATTCGGTGTCGCTTTCCTCGGCTTAGTTCTGCTCACAGTAACCGGAGTCATTGCACCTTGGAGTGGCCGGTTCTACTCTCTTTGGGATACCGGATATGCCAAGGTTCATATTCCCATTATCGCTTCTGTCTCAGAGCATCAACCGACAGCTTGGCCAGCATTTTTCTTTGACCTTAGTATGCTCATTTGGCTTTTCCCCGCTGGGGTCTACATGTGCTTCAATAAACTGAAGGATGAGCATGTTTTCGTCATTATCTACGCTGTTCTCGCCAGCTATTTTGCTGGTGTCATGGTACGACTAATGTTAACACTGACGCCAGTTGTATGTGTTGCTTCTGCCTTGGTCGTTTCTCATATTCTTGAGACGTACCTTCGACTTAGTTCTCCTGACCCAGATGCACAAGGCAAACAGGCAAATGAGAAAGTCTCTCAGAGCAGCCCGCGATCTACTCGCAAGCGAGTTGTCGGAGTATATTCGACCGTCTCCAAAGCACTGGTTGCTGGTTCATTTGTAGTTTATCTACTGCTATTTGTTGCTCATTGTACGTGGGTTACGTCCATGGCATATTCTTCTCCGTCTGTCGTTCTCGCAAGCAAACTTCCCGACGGAAGCCAGTACATCATTGATGATTATCGCGAGGCTTATTACTGGCTTCGCCAAAACACCCCCAAAAATGCAAAGATCATGTCATGGTGGGATTACGGCTACCAAATTGGCGGAATGGCAGACCGTCCTACCCTTGTCGATAACAACACTTGGAATAACACCCATATTGCCACGGTTGGGAAAGCATTAAGTTCACGCGAAGAAGTCAGCTACCCAATCCTTCGTCAACACGATGTCGACTACGTACTAGTTGTGTACGGCGGCCTGATCGGCTATTCCGGAGATGATATCAACAAATTTCTCTGGATGGTTCGGATTGCGGAGGGTTTATGGCCAGAGGAGGTCAAAGAACGGGATTTCTTCACGGACCGTGGCGAATACAGAGTCGACGACCAAGCCACTCCTACAATGCGCAACAGTCTCATGTAAGTGCCTCTACTCCCTATAACTTTGCCTTATCACACTTGAGCTAATCTAAATAAGGTACAAACTCTGCTACTATAATGTCAATGCTCTTTTCCCAGGTGGGCAAGGGCAGGATCGCGTTCGCGGCGCCCGTCTTCCATCCCAAGGGCCTCAGTTAACGACCCTTGAGGAAGCATTCACAAGTGAGAACTGGATTATCCGAATTTACAAAGTCAAAGACCTAGATAACGTAGGCCGTGATCACAACAGTGCTGTGGCGTTTGAAAAGGGGCATAAGAAAAAGAAAGCAGCCAGCTTGAAAAGAAGAGGACGGCGGGTATTGAGGACGGAGTAAAACGGTTCTTCCATTTCTTCTCTTTTGTACTCTACTTGGTGGGCATATATGCATGGGGGTCCTTTTTCTTGGTATGCTTCGTCCTTAGTGTAGATCTTAGAATACATGCCTTTATGGTCACATATAGCTTTATTACCGTTGGCTTTTTGAGCCACTGTTAATTCAGAAAGCCTATTTTACATGTGATTTATCCGTTGATTGTGTGGTCTCTATATCAATACTTTGTGCTCCGTAGAGTACTCCGTATAGACTCGCATATACCCAACCAATGCCATTTCACCCTTGTCCTTTGACTGGATATCAGAATTGTTAAGCTAGACCGCATGGTCAGAAGGGGGGGAGAACACATAGATAAAAACAAACTCAATACAAACCAGGTAGGAGCATCTTTGTGTACTCTTGTAGAAAATAAAATTCATGTGGGTATGAATGTCTGAGGTCAGGGTATGAAATGGAACAGAAAACGAACTCTCGTGAAATCTAGAGCTTCGACAGCAGAATATGAGCCCGAAATGCAACTTTAGGAAAGGAATCAAGGAGTGTGGGTTGCTGCATTTTCATCCAGTGGCTGTAACAGTCTGATCAACTGGCATGTCCCCTTTCCCTGGCTCTAAAGCTTGTCCATTCTGCTGGGGAATAGATAGGGTAGCATTGCCTTCAACCTTTCCGGGTGATGAATATCCAGAGACTGAATTTCGGGGGGTGTTTCCCGGTTCAGTGCCACTATCAGGGGTTGACTGTGGTTGCCCCTGTGGTTTTGTATTGTCCGTCAGCTGTTTCGGCTGTTCCGGAAGGACTTCGGGGCGAAACTTGAGGAGGATTTTGGTTATCAAAGGGCGAGCTTCTTCCACTGTTTGGAATACGGATTAGGATATGTAGTGGTTGCGCGTTTTGGGCATGAACTATGACTTACCGGTCTTATACAGATCCTCTAGAGCATCCAGACATAATTCTTTCGCCGGAGGACGTACAAGAACAAGGTAGCTAACGTATATCAGCATCGGATCCCAAATACTTAGGGTACTTTGAAGGAGGCGTACTGTAGCGCTTGAACACACAGGTTGACTCTCTCCGGATCATTTGCCAACGTCTCCACCTTTTTGATCAAAGCGCGATTTAACTCCGGTAGCTCGCTTAAAAACCTTATAAGAATCTTATCCCTGGCGTCAAGATACGGCAGGATGCCCTCCAGAAGCCTCATCACCCAATAATCGTAGTGACTTGATACTGACACACCGTTCAAACCATCACCATTTTGCTGTGCGGCGTACTTTAACTGTACTCGATAATTGTACCATTCTTCATTCATCCAGGATATCGCAACATTGAGCCGCACCCGAAAATCTTCCAAAACGTATCGGTATAGCAACTCCCTGATCCCGTTCCCTAATGAAGGTCGCTGGGATGGGTTCACAACTTGTTTATTACCGTTCTCGATCTGCTTTACTTCTTCTTCAACATCTGCTTCTAAACCAGCGGATGCCCGTGTTGCCAAACGCGTTAGTAAGGTTAGCCAGGAATCTCGATCAAACGAGCTCGCAGCGAGTCTTCCAAATCCCAGAGTTTGCCCTGAGTCTTTAGCTGTTTTAGAAGGTTGGTCGAGAGTCGAGGCCATGTTAAACACTCTTTGGACGGCCTCCTTGCCCACTTCGGCAGCCTCCGTTTCGGACAGTGGAAGGGGTTGTGGAAGTACGAATGGCCCTAGTGTCATAAGATCGGGAGGGATTTCTGCAGCCCCAGCTCCTTCTGGTTCAGTTTGCAGCGGTTGTGATACAGGAACTGCAGGAATATCCATAGGCTCATATTCGGGCTCGTACTCATCCTCTTCCTCTTCAGCAGGTGGTTGCACCTGTTGTGCCTGTGCCTGATGCTCGAAAACTTGTTTCTTGCAAAGTGTGAGATGGCGATTTCGAACGGCCTAGAAGTCGTATTAAGCCATGAAGCGGCAAGAAAGCAGAAACAATGGCAATAAAGGAGGGAGGCTGCTTACACCAATGGCTTGATCCAAAGCCTCCGCGTCTATGCGATTTAGAATTGGCACCGTGATCTTAACAAGTAAGTCCAGCGGCAATTGTTTAACATCAAACGAAGTTAGGCCAGCGTCCTCTGTCAAAGTAAAGAGCTGGGCAAAGCTAGTTGGGCCCGGAGGCAATGGTGGAATTTTCAATTGTGGCGGGGTGTTGACGCCCAATCTTGCTCGTTTGGCACTATCAACCAAGTCCGTTGGCTCCGTGGGAAGTGCTCTCTTGCGCGTTGCTTCTTCGAATATCTCATTACGAGACTGTGCCATTCGTTCAATGTACTGTTGAATACGGCCTGCCAGAGGATTGCTCGGGTTTCTACGACACGGCTTGTTAGTACAAGCGGATCGTCCAGGGCAGGCGTATTACACACCTCTTCAACAAATTGACTAACAATGCTCTGGTTGTCCGTTCCATTGATTTGATGTTTACTCTGGCAGTTGGCGTCATGGGCGCATTTGCTTGTTTGAGCGGGTTGAAGCTCAGGATGGCATTGATAATCTTGTTTGAGATGGACGGACGCATACGAATCAACACCGCAAGAGAATTCAAAGTTGCATTTACAAGAAGAGGGTCACTGCGGAATGTCAACAACATGAGGCAAGAGGGATTAGAATGATAACGTACCTCGAATTCTCATGAAAGACATTCAGAAGTCTATCAAGAAGGCCCGATGCTTCCGCCTCGAGGTTAGGAATAGGAATGAGAGGATGGTTCTTTGGAACAAGCGCCAGTGAGATTTCATTTTTCTCAGGACGCTGCGCGGAAACGCTTCTTAGTACTTCCCCAGCTACAGACGTTTGCGGATCCGACGTGGCACTCACCCTTGGATCAGAGATAACTCCCTGTGTTTGAGCTTGCACGACTCTTTGGGCAAATTTGATACAGCAAATTTTGACGCCAGGAGAAGTGGCATCCCACTTCCTTAGGATAGCGTGCTTGATAGCTGTCATCCTTTCCCACAGGGTGGAATCTTCAGGGTGATCAATGCTGTTGACGCAGAATACAATCGATCAGAACCTAATTCTACTTTGAACGATGGCTGTAGCCAATTTGGGAAGTTTGTTGCATCCCACGTCGTGGGAGCATGCCACGATGCACACAGCCCTAAGAAGCTTGCATGATGTTGGGAGGGGGCGGGGGGGAGACTGAGGAGGTTGAACATACATATACCTAAAAACCAGCGAGTAAACACTAGCTGAGGCCTGGATAGCTCCTTTCAGCACTGCAGTATCTTCCATCGATATACTCAACAGATCCTGTATCGTCGCAAGGACTTCGGTAGCAAGCTTTTGCTTTGCTGGTTGAGGAAACGCGGGGCTTGCAAATGTCTCTGCGAGAAATTCGGCACCCCATCGTCGCAATTCTAGACGTGAATTGGGGCCAATTATAGGAATTATTCCGTGGACAATCTGGGGATAGAGAGCAGCGTCACCGAGAACGAGATTTCGCGCCGCGTCCAGCTGGGACATTTGCTCCACTAGACTACTCACCGGCAAGGCCATGGTGTCGGGGTGGCACTGTGCCGGACAGAGAGAATCGATGACGGAGCAGGAACGGTGATTGCTGGAGTGAAAGCCAGGATAGCTTTCAATATTTTACAGAGATTTCGTCGAATTGAAGGATGGAAATACCCGGGAACAGCCTAACTGAACGTTTCAGAAGTGAGGCGCCATCGAGCATGAGGAAGGCTGGAGGTAACCGGAGCTAGGAAAAGGGGGTACGACGGGCGGCTTCAGAGGAGAAGAAAGCGGGAGTAAAAGACCAGAGCTTACGATCCGGATAGCGATCTATGGCGGAGAGTGGGAGCTCTTCGATGCTCGTGTCTATATGGCTGAAGCTGCAGCGAACGCAAGAGCAAAGACGGCGGAAGACAGGCTTTCCGCCCGCTAATTGGTCCGTTTTTTGGCCCCGATCGATTTCAGTCCGCATCAGGTTTAGCGCATTCTTTTAAATCACGTGATTTAAAAGTTCTTGGCATGGGTTTCGCCGGTTCTCGAAATAACTATTTGATCCGGAGTTCGTCGGTTGGAAGCTAAGGTCGGTCAGTCCAAAATTGAAGCTCAACCGTCGTAGACCCGCCGCAGGACATCACAAGGGTCTCACACTTCAGGTTGATAAAGACGGCGCCAAAATGTCTCTGTACGTCTTGCATATAAACTATTTCCTTTTGTGACACAAATGCTGACCTCATATCTCCAGCTTCCGGTCTAGCTACTACGATAAAGATTACCGCGCGGGGGCCGCCCTCCTCCGTGCTCGCCGACCATATCTCGTGAAGAATGCATTGACGGGCGTTGTCCTTTTCGGCTTCTGCGTTAGCGTCTGTATGTGGGAATGGCGAGGATCTGCTCTGCCAAACTAGCACACTCTTCAATTGCCCTGTCACGCTCGCCCTCGTGGGCACTTCCATTTCAGTTTGGCTAATCGCTGCCGCATTCTATATTAGATGCTTTCACAATCAATGCTGTCGGACAAGATGATTTCTCGGACGTTAAGGTCCCCGATGCGCCTAAACAGCCGAACAAACAGTCGCAAAATTCATAGACATCATCCTCGCAACCCATTTTCTTCCCTAACCCTTTCCTACTCCCATTTTGGCTGCGACAATTTAGCATTTGACGGTCCCGGAGTTACTTATTTATAAGGCGTTTTACACGGAAATTTCATGAATTGCGGAATTCTGCTTATTTCTTAAGAAATGGAAACCGTGGGCAAGCGAGGACTGGCGCTACCATCCAGCTCACCCCTCTCGGTAGACGCGATAGCCGGCAGCCCCATCTGTCACTTCATTTTCTTTATTGTATTCATACTCTGTACGAACCTTGTCTTGTGTACATACATCACGCCACTCACTGGGAATCAGTTTATAGGACTTTATGCAACCTTGACAGGTGCTTAGAGCACTAAAGGAGTCTTGTCGAAACTGGTATGGCTTTTCTTAGGGAGACAACTGACAAAATCGCATCGAATTACACCAAGAATTATTATGTACACATGAGTGTGCATCCCTCTGGGATACTCCGACGCATATCAACACCCGTATGCCGCCAATGGCAAGAACAAAATGCCCCAAAGCAGGATGAACTTCCACTAAATGGCCCCTTTTCCATGATCCCAACCAGAGCATAAGAATTGAATGAGAGGAGCAAAAAGCGGCCAACACCGAGAAGAAATGCAGTTATAAGAATAGAATAAAGCCCCTTGAAACAAGTGAAACTCCGAGCTCCGATAGTTTCTCCCCAAGAAAAAAAAAAAAAAAAAAAGTAAAGGTCGTTACACCGGTTGAAGGCCCTCCGAATGTAGTAGGAGACGATTTCTAACGCTGAACAAAAGAGGGCACAGCCACCAACGTAAAAAGCAAATCATCATGATGACTCTGCCCCATATGCATTACCAAAAAAACGTCTGCAAATTTGACTTTGACAGGGGGGAAAAAGAGTATAATCAAGGCCCAGGTATTGAGTAACACTGAAATTCACCCCTCTGAATTTTATGGGTTTGTTACCCGACTTCTCTCGGAACTTCCAGCAGCAATACCAGCATTCTGATGCATTGAACCAAATGATTGTGGCTTTTGACGTGCTGCAGAGGTTGGGGAAGATGGCTGAGCTTCTCTTGAAGCTATTCCAAACCGGCCAGCGCGTATAGTGGATGATGAAGGGGAATATGGGATATCTCGCACGGAACTTGGTGGACCCATTGGCTCCACAGGCGGGCCAGGGGAGCGTCGCCCAAATTCGTGCTTCGGAAGAGCTTTCTGTGGGTGAGGTCTGCGCACATCTAGAGGTGACGAAGATAGAGATCGAAAAGCCGACGGTCCATGCATGTCATCACTTTCGGGATGGCGGCTGTTGGGCGGATCAGCAACTGGTGTGGGTATTCCAGGATTTCGACGGGAGCGGTCATAGTCGTATGGTGTGTTAGCAGCAGAAGAATTAGGAGCCGACGGATGCTCTGGGATGGTTGAAGCCGAACCGTTCGGCGCATTCAGATCCACTACCCGTTGTTGGGCCGCTGGGGTAGAAAAGGAGTTCGGAAACCTTTGATTATCCGACACCCTCTCTTGATGCATCTGTTGCCGATATTGTTCATGAATGGGGTGCTGCGGATTTGCCCATGGCGTCTGCTCAAGGAACTCTTCTTCCGCTGCCTGCCGTGTGGCTGCGACAGATGACATTGGTACGTAATCATGGTGTTGTGACAAAGGAGCATGGGGCAACGGATTCGGATTCGTGCGCCTCAGAGATATCTAAAATTTCCAACCGTTAGCATCTTCCCAATATATCGGGGTTTCATAATTATAAGTGATGACATACCCCCAACTTCGCAAAATCTTCTTCAATCTCATTACGCTGCAAACCCTTCATCTCAGGAGCGGATGGAAAACCAACATATTTCGCTGTCCCCGCCAAGATACTAACTTCCATACTATATGCAGCCTGCTGCGCTGCTTGCTGTGACCGCCGAGACGGAAATGGAATGCCATAATCGGCACTGATTTCGCTTGTCTGAAAACGGTCGTGTTGCACTCGGTAATGATGCTCGGAGATTTCTTGAAGGTATCGTTCACGGATGTCGCGAACATTCTGGTAGTACGAGCTGTTTACTTGACTCCGCTCAGCTTGGCTCTTGATGCACAGGGATCTCATTTTATATGCAAACAGCTTTTCATCGATTTTCATCTTCTCATCGCGATAGTTCTCGATTATCCGGAGCTGGCGGAGGAATTCAGGGTGAGTTGGGTTCGGCTTTTCGAGCTGAGCCAGTTCCTCGTTTATACTAGCGATTCGGTCGTCATAGATCCTAGATTGAATCAGCATCAACGTCGCATTAAAACGAGGGGAACAAAGCTTACTTGTCACGCAAAGAGGCAAATTGCCTTTCCAGGCTGAGCAGCACATCCATGGCGGTCGTCTTTTTCATTGCTAGTTGAAGTTAGTTTTATGCAGGGACAGTTACCGGGCGAAAAAAAAAAAAAAAAAAGGAAAAAGAAAGAAAGAAAAAATACTTACACTCTTCTAGTTTCAATGCTGCTTCGGGATCATCCGCCCCATCGGCACCGTCCCCATTTTCTTCGTCCTCTTGTAACTGCTCGTCTCCGTTTACCTGGTTGCCCTCCCCTGGTATATTTTCTCCCGTATCGTCATAAGTGTCCTTAGTTTTCTTTGCTTTTCGTTTCCCCTTTTTGCCTTTCCTTCCTCGGAAAGTTGAAGGGCGGGAATCCTCCGCCAGGTCTTCATTGACAGGCGAAACTTCGTCGTTGGATGAGGCCTCATTCTTCTTTGGCTCCATCTCAGGCGCATTCGTATCTGCACTTTCCTGTTCAGTTTCAATTACGGTTCTATCGCCAGAGGGAGAGCCACGGCGCTTTCGTAACGGCTCCTCATCATCCATATCCTCTTCTTCATCAACAGAAGCCCCGCGTTTTCTCTTTTTACCAATCGCTTCTTGCGGCGCGGATTGTGAGTTCACCGTACCTTCTTCAACTTCCTTAGAAGCATTCGAGACGCCGTTAATTCTCGTATCTCGCGGGGGTTTACTTGGAGAATTTTCGGCCTCGTTGATGTCATCTTCATCGAGATCGTCATAGGTGGTCGATTGCGCGAGCTTACTCGGGCTCGTCCCGTACGCCCCCGCGCTCAATACGATGCTTGTGTGGTTTCGAAGGCGGCTTGGAGAATCTTCCATGCGCTCAGTTTCCGCTTCGGAGTCAACCTCGTTGGCAGGCTTTTCTTGTTTCGGGGACATATCCTCAAGGTGATCTAGGCGTTCATCGATATCACTCAGACTGCTGGACCTCTCATCATCATGAATATCATCTGAAAGAAGGCCGTCCGGTATTATGGGGGCAACTGGACCGGGCGCCAACCGTGGCTCGGGGCCAGCTGAATCCGGGGGCTCCATCGACTTCGTAGATAATGGAGAATATCACGCTTGAAGAATTTTATAGCAAGGCAGTAAACCGTATGGTGCGAAGAGGTAAAGGTCTGAAAGGTCTCCGGGCTGTGGAGGTGAAACTTTTGGACAGAGAGCAAACTGGTTAGCAAAGCTCAAGTTAACAACAACCGAACGAGAAAAAGATGGACTGCAGGTATATCTGCAAATAAAATCCATAAGAAAGGTCTATTTGAGGGAGATTGGTAAGACTACTGTATCCGTTGACGAACGCCAGCCGCTGTGCTAGCCTTGTGAAAAAGTTGAAAAGACTGAGCGAAAAGGTCGAAATTCATCAACGGTTCCAGTATTTTTACACCATGAAAGGAAGGCGTAGCACGTTCCAACACAGGTTGCGAGCTAACCCTGGGCCAACGTACCTTGCAAGATGTTGCGCTCCACGGGCGCGCGTAGCTGATGGAGATTGAGTTGTGTCCAGGGCGATCGACACGTCAACAGGGAGGAAAACGATGAAGGCGTTCGAAAAAGAATACAGATGACGATTCCGATAGTCTAACGGGGGTGATTAAAACGCCTATTAATGCACTTGACCGTAGAAAACGGAGGGAGGCCTCATTCGCAACAGGGCCGCGGGGGATGGGTGGAAAGCGGGCCTTTAGAGCGACGGGGAGAGAAGAGAAAGGCGAAGGAGGCGATCGGCAAGAGAAGAGCTCGTAGGCCGGACCTTCGGTAGTGGCCAGGAGGACCGCAGAGACAAAGAGAATTTTCAGAAAAGTTGCGTTGAAAGAGGCTGGCTTGCAATGAGAGAGATAAGTGAGAGAAGAGAGTGAAGCACTCTGGGGAACCAGGTGATACCGACCGATGCTCCGTACTGTATTGGTGGCATGCGGGTGATTTGTTTCCATCATGACCTCGCTTGGCACAGGGTGACGGTAATTTTACACAGTCGAGCTCAGATTTTGGTCAGAGCGATCGGCATCCTCAGCCACAAGACGGAAATCTCCCCGTATGTCTACCGAGAAAGTTACGGTACCATCCTACTCTTCTGCGCGGCCAGCGGTAACTTTAAATTACGGTACTTTTTCACTAGCAAAAATACTGCCGCGCTCGAGCTCGGAGGACTGCAGCCAATCGCTGGCTCGGCTCGTCTGACCGCCTTTGTTGCGCAGGATCGTCCGCTCAGCCAGCATCGAGGCGACGATACCAGCTTAAAGGATGCGGACGAAAAGGCTGCAATGAGCACAGCCCGCGGGAAGCGGGAGATGAATAGACCATGGATATTTTTTCTGGAACTTTTGAGAGAGCACTCTATTCCATCAGCCCTAGCATTCAGCAAAGCCCATTTGAATCTTACAGGTATATGTATGCGATCCGGAGCTAGCTTCACTTAATCCCAATGTCCCATACGGAGTATAATAATGACATTACTAGCATTGTGGACATATGGACCCTGTACTCCGTAGTTGTCAGATGAAAGGCTGTCTCTGGTGGCCTCCCCGGCGATGAGTTGGTGCTGCAAGAAAGTAGGCTTTCCGCATCCGATGCTTGGGGACTGTGTGTCCTATAAGAGCCTTCAGTCTCCTTTTAGATGAACTACAGTACCCCCCCGCTTCTATCAAGTCTTTATACTGTCTCTTTCGTTCCAATTGGCGGCGATGGGGAACCAATTTTTTTTTTTTTTTTTTTTTTTTTTTTTGGGTTATCTGATTGACAATTAGATATCACGTGATAAAACTCAGGCGGGCGGACGGTTGCGCCAAGATTTCGGAGCGCGGAAATTTTGAGCTTCATGCGATTTGTTGATGTTGACGCCCGCCCTCAAGATACGCCAGAGAAACATCGCAGATAGTGAGGGAGAATTTCAGCAGCAATGGGAAAGAAATCCAAGTCAAAGGCCAAAGAAGAGGCCGCAGCCAGCAATGCGGCCTCAGGAGAAACAACGAACAACACGGGTTTTTCGCTCTTGTTTGGAACTAAGGATGCGACCGCCGTTGATCCCGCGCTGGCGTCGTTGTTTGCAAACAGCGTGAGTGAATGCTAGCCCTATCGTAGAATGAGCCATCGTGCTTTTGGCTACTCCACTCAAATGATGGTCAAAAGAGAATCATCATCACTAATTCAAGCGCTTGTTTACTCCAGGCCGGCCCTGTGAAATCTCCGGAAATCGTAAAGTCCAGACAGCAATTGTCCACTCACAGACGCGACGAACCCGCCGAAGAGCATGGCAGTGACGGAGAGGCAGAGCTTGCTGACGGCGATGAAGAAATGCCGGATGCAGGCGCTGAAAGAGTCGACGACGACGAAGACGACGAAGAAGAAGAAGAAGAAGAAGAAGTAAAAGAAAAGGATGCAAAACCAGATAGAGCCGAAAAGTCCCAGAAGCGAAAGAGGCATGAAGCAGAGGACGATCTGGAAGAATCATACATGAGGAAAATAGCCAAGGAGGAAGAAAAGGACCGGAAAAAACGAGCTGCAGCAAAGAACGAGAAGAGACAGAGAACGGACGAAAGTCCTGCTGTCGACTCTGAAGCCGGAAGCTCTGGTCCAGACGAGCAAAAAGATGATGAAGAAAGTGAATCCGATCAAGAAGACAAAGGCCCACCGCCTGTCCATGAATCCCTCGCCAACACCGCAGAGGCAGCCGCCTTAGAGAAATCCAACCGGACAGTATTCCTCGGCAACGTGTCGAGCGAAGCTATAAAATCCAAATCTTCCAAAAAGGCTCTCCTCGCCCACCTCTCGTCCTTCTTCCCCTCGCTTCCCGAGTCCTCTACACCACACAAAATCGAGTCGATCCGCTTCCGCTCCACCGCATTTGCGACGGCAGCGGTTCCGAAGCGAGCAGCCTTTGCCAAGAAGGATCTCATGGACTCTACAACCCGCAGCACAAACGCCTACGTCGTCTACACCACGGCCGCAGCCGCAAGAAAAGCTCTCAGTCTCAACGGGACAACCGTCCTCGACCGCCATCTTCGTGTCGACAGCATCGCCCACCCGGCACCGATTGATCATAAACGCTGCGTCTTCGTGGGAAACCTGGGTTTCGTAGACGAAGAAGCAGCCGCCTCGACCGACGATCAGGAGAAGAAAAGAAAGAAATCCGCAACCCCTTCGGACGTCGAAGAGGGTCTCTGGCGTACCTTCAACGAGAACGCCGGGCGCGTCGAGTCCGTCCGGGTCGTCCGCGACCCATCCACGCGCGTCGGCAAGGGGTTCGCGTACGTCCAGTTCCACGACCAGAACGGCGTGGAGGCAGCATTACTTCTCGACGGGAAAAAATTCCCCCCGATGCTCCCGCGCAAACTCCGCGTCGTGCGTGCGAAACGGACGGCAAAGAAGCGAAACGACTCCACGAGCACCAATCCGAACAGGATGGGCCTCGGGAGACCCGATCCGAGCTTGAAAGGTCGCGCGGCGAAGCTTCTCGGCCGTGCGGGTGCGGCGCAGCTGCGTGCGTCGGCCAAGGCGGAGAAAAACAAGAAGGGATCAGAGTCGACAGCGCCGTTTGTTTTCGAAGGCTACCGAGCGACGGAGGGTAAAAATGGGAGTCTTCCAGAGTTTAAAGTGAAGACGAAAAGCAGAGGAAGGCCAAAGACGAGAAGCGCGAGACGAGCAAAGGCATTCAGGGACGCGAAAAGGAAGGGTGGGAAGTAGATGGGAATTGATCGTTGTAGGAGAATACGAGAGCTCCAACCTTGTTTTTGAAAGGGTGACACAGCGTAGCTGTGGTCACTTTGGTAAACTGGTTATGCTGCAGAAGCATTGACAGCGCATTGATACATCTGTGCATATGGGCCTGGTGATACAAATGCAAAACTACATCATAGAGCGGCTGTGAGATTTGCCTGTTGTCACAAAGGTGCACACATTGCCCCAAAGATAGCAATAATTAAAGTACAGCATCAGCAAAGTCTTCAGATTTACCAAACCAAGAGATCAAAATAGATCAATGTTATGTTATGAATAAGATACAGGGAAAGAAAAAAAAAATATAAATAAAAGTATATGTAGTGATGACATGTACATGAGCGGTTGGGGGTTCTGTGACACATCCACAGACACACTCATTCACAAAAAAGATTCACACAAAAACATGAAGCTAAAACTTTCAGTTTCAGGCCGTTTGTTTCATCATGCTTTTTTTACAAGAAAGCCATCAAGCCAAGGACACCAGACAACAAGACTGCGGGGAAGCTCAAAGCAGCGGCGCCGTTGGGATCAGGGATAGCCTCAATGTCTGTTGTGGAAGGCGTGGCAGTAGGCTGCGAGCTGGAAGTGGCAGCCTCGGAGGTGGTGGTAAGAGCATCGCTGGACAAGGTTGTAGTCGCACTAGCAGAGGAAACGGTGCTGGTGATCATGGAGCTGCTGTCAGCTTCGGAGCTGGCAGGGGAGGAGGAGGGGGTCACGCTGGCAGAGCCGGTGACGGTAGGGGAGCCGGTCAACTCGGTCGCGGTACCGGTAGTACCGGTGATCGAAAATTGAGGAGTGAAGTTGATATTGTCTGGGTCGTTGTCATCGATGATTTCGATGGTGTAGTCGGAACCGGGGCCCAAGCTCGCAGAGGGAACAAAGACATAGGAGCCAGAGTTTGGAATGTTGGCTGACTACGACGTTAGCAATTCCATTTCTCTTCACAAGTTTCGAGATGCCATTGCAATTGGAGCGTATGGTCATTTTTCCCACCACCACCACCACCAAAAACGTTGAAGACAACCCTTTCCCAGCGCAGCCAAAAAAAAAAAAAAAAAAAAAAGAAAAAAAGACCTGGAAGACAGGATACTCACCGGCAATGGTAATTCCAGAGGTAGGGTTGATTGCACCAGCCTTCTGAAGCTTCAGGGTGACCGTGCCATCGGTGGTGGGCTCCCAGCTCAATGTAGTCGGCATGTTCGCGGCGAACCTGTAGCCACCGCTGGGGTTATTGAAGGGATTCTCGCGGGCAGCAGCAGCGACAGCCGCGAGGACGCCAAGGGCGATGACAATGGGGGAGCGCATCTTGTCAGACGTGTGTGCGTGAAAGACGGTTGGCTAAAGACAAAAGAAGAAAAAGTGGACTTTGTTGGAGAGAATGTTCGCAGTTGATCAACGGGCGAACAGATCACAGAGGGCAATTAATATTAATCGGGAGGGTTATATGTAAAAAGAGAAAAAGATAATATAAAATAAGCGAACGGTGATATCTACAGTTGTGATATATGTGTGTAACCAAAAAAATAAAAGAAAAACAGGAAATCAATGAGAGTAGAGAAAAGCAGACGAGCCGGCGGGGGAGGAGGAAGAAGAAGAAGAAGAAAAAGCGGAGAGACGCGCTTTTCAGAACGAAGGACGGAGCAAGCAGCGGCGGCGGCCAGCAGGAAAGAGAGAGAGGGAGAGAGAGAGAGAGAGGAGAGAGACAAGGGCAAATCCGCAGGCGAAGGCGAAAATTGGGAATTGAAAAAGGGAGCGGGCAGATGACTGGGACTGGGCCACCGTCCGCGCCCGCAATTTGCGCAAGTGCCGAAACCAGGGATCGCCTACCGCCACCTTTCCAAATCTGGTAATGGCGATGCTGCATTAGGTTAGGCCCACGCAACGTTAACCACGGGTGGGGCTAGTGCCGGAGATTAATTGGTCAATTGTTTTAATAGCGCTGTGGACTTGCAAACATAGGATGCATGCGCTGATTGGCCGAACCAGCCCAGAACCCCAACGTTAAACCGTGCCCCTGCCCGATCCAGAAGGCCTTATCATGCATAAATGACTATTGCATTTTATTTTTTTTTGATTTTGATTTGATTTTATTTTATTGCATTTTATTTCTTTTGATTTGATTTGATTTTATTTTATTTTATTTTATTCTTCCCTTTCCTAGCGAGAAAACTTCCCCCCTTCCCCCTTTCCCCCCCTCTCCTGGGGTTGTGTGCCTGCCTGCTCTGTGTGTGTTGTGTTTACCTAGGTACCTTGTGACTGCCACAAGTCAAATAACTAATAGTTGGGTCCGCCTATGTGCTACATAATAAAGTTGCAGGCTTTTTCCATGCCCGCCCACCCAGTTTTACTCCGCACTCCAGATGCCGGTTTCCTTGCCCCCCGGGGTGATGTTCGACTCGAAAACTTGCGTGTCTCGGTCTCATATCCTAGATACCAGCCTGTTACTTGTACGTGGGGGAAGGTTTTGCAGGCTCTCGAATCTTCCCTCCGATTACGGTCCGTACTACATGTATGAATCGGCCCTCCGATCCATGGATCACCCTTTAACAATCTCCCGCGGTTCCTGCTTTGGCCGCATCACCTCCATCCCGCATTGCCTCACCCGTCTCTGGCTCATCCAGAACCCCTGCCCCTCCAAGCCACGAGATGGCTTGCATCACCCGCTGATCTTCCTCTTCCCGCTGTCGTCCCAACAGCTGTACGTATGCGATGTGTCAGTAACCGTACCCCAATGACGCTATTGTAGATAAATAACTAAAGAATATGAAAAGACGATGAAAAAATAAAAATAAAAATAAAATAAAATATACATAGAGAAGAAAAAAAAAATAAATAAATAAATAAAAATAAAAATAAAAATAAAAATTAAATAAAAAAAATAAAAAAAAAAAAGTTAAAAAAAGGACCGAACTCACCGCCTGGAACAGACCGGGCCTTTGACTTCCTGACTCCTTGCCCAAGAGGCGGTGCTTATCAGAAACCTCATGCACATATCTGCAATTCTCCCCGCGACGACACTTTCCCGTCTTGACAAACTGGTGGCACAGGTTTCTGCTTTTACGTGGCGGTGGTGGCACGCGTTCCGGTCGCTCTCGCTTCGTCGTCATCTCTTCAGGGGCGGAGCCATCGTCACCTTCGTCCGACGAACTATCGGAGCCACTGGACGTGGTCTCGTCGCTAGTGTCTGATGTTTCTGATGATATATCTGATGACAGATCTTCCGCGCATTCATCTGCCTTGGCTTGCCGTTCAGTCAGGTTAGCGTGCCGATCGCCATTTACACCAGGGGTCTCTGCAGTGATTTCAGAAGAGCCCACTTCATCTCGGTGCTGTTGTGATAGCTCTGTTTCAAATGCCTGTCCGGACTGATCTTCAATGATATCATCCTTAGTTTCCCTTGAAGGGGATGCTGGGCCGTATGTGAGCGGAACGCCTTCAGGGTCCATCGAGTCACGCCCCTGGCTATCACCCCGGTGAGCAACAACTGCCCCAGGGCTTGGATCGACCATCTCGGCCGTGCCGCCATCAGCTTCAGATGCAAGAGCTTCGGCAGCTCGTCTTGCTTTCGCAGCTGCGGCCTCCGCCTTGGCTACTCTCTTCTCCTCTTTGATGAGTTTCCTCCGGAGCTTCTCTGCTTTCAGCTTCGCTTTCTCCGCAGCATCCGCAGGATCCAGCTTTTGTTCTTCGGTCTTTGCTTTGCGCCTCTCTCCCCTCTTTCTAGCGTCTGCCTCCCGCTGCCTTCTCTGCTCCTCTTGCTCCGCCTTCTTGGCCTCCCTGGCTAGCTTTCTCTCCTGTAGCTCCTTCTTCCGCTCTTCTACCCTTGCTATCGTGGGGTACCGCTGCTTACGTTCTTCGATCCAGGCTGTAATCTCAGCAGCAGATTGCAGCGTCGCGGTCCGCCCTCTATAGGTAATTTTCAATTCATTCTCCGTAATCTGTGTTGCGAGCTTCGTCTCCTCATCCACGTCATCCTCGTCCTCGCTCGATTCATGTTCTTCAGCCTTGGGTGTTAAGCCCAGCTGATTGTATTTCCTTCGCTTCTTTTTTGGCTTGCGTGTAGCATCAACTGCTGCTGGTGGTTTGGAGGGCAATGGATTTCCGAAACTGGGAACGGGGAGGGGAGCAGTAGGTCGGGTGTCGTCTTGTTTGCTGGTAAAAGCCGCCGAGTGTGGACGCTTGTTCATTCGACTCTGTGACTTATCATTAGATGGGTAAGGGCCAGACGCATGTGACGCATTAAATCCGCGTTGCTGTCTGTATCCTCCCTGTCGTTCATGGGGTTGTCGCGGTTGCGCATGAGGCGGCGCGGGTGTGTAGTTCTGCTGTGGAGGGTATGCTCCCGGGGTACCAGCGTGATCGAAGCCCCAGCGCATCGGCGGACTCATAACCGCTGGCGGGCCGGGGCCAGGAGCATGATGTGGCGGCTGGATAAGAGGAGAATGCATCTGAGGCGGATACCCACTCGATGGAGGAGGAGGGTGGCGAGGCTGATGGTGTGTTGGGAACTGCGGAGAAACAGGTGAGCCGTAAGGTGACTGCGGAGGTGGGAATTGTGCCGTAGCGTGCGGTTGACCATAGGCCCGAACGGGATATGTCGCTGGGCGCTGGGCCCCAGGCATATTATACTGGGAGGGAGGATTATTCGATGCATGATAGGGATAGCTTTGGGGGGGACCGTAATTTGCTGCTGGAGGCCCGGCTATATAGCCCCCTCGACCACCGACGTGTCCAGTGCCTCGCCCCCGGCCTCGGTGATGAGAACCTGCACCACGACCCCCGCGACCGCGAGAACTCTGCGGTTGTGCACCCTGGAAGCTATTGGTGGCCGGTGCCGCCGGCGACGGTGGTGGAGGAGGAGGAGGTGGAAACGAAAAGCCACCGGGAGCCATATCAATAGGGTGTGTTGAGATACTGCCTTGCACAAATGGCCATGGGGAGCTGTTGTTCCAAAACTCGATCTGTTCTTTTTCCAGACTTGGAGGAGGATTATTATTATTAGTTCAGCTCACCAAGACATCAGCTTTATCCTCTTTCTTTCTTCTCTTTCTCTTTCTCTCTCTCTCTCTCTCTTTCTTTTTTTCGCTCTCTCTCCCCCTCTTCTCTTGTCTCGAAGCTCGTGTTTGCTTTAAATTATTTGTTTCAAGGTGGATAATTGTTATTCCATGAGATAAGCTTGAAACTTGGCGCGGTCGATCCAAATAACTAGCCTAAAATGGCTTAGCGCTGAAATCACAAGGCTGGGTGAAGAAGTTCGCAGCTAAAAAGTGGCCTGCGCGGGTTTGCTCATGATTTCCAAGCGGAGGGATATTTGCCCAATTGGTTTGGTTTCTCATGCGGCTTTGGTCATATACCGCTGTTTGATATTTTGCAGACTCTCTCCAAGGCAGAGGTTTTGTTCATATTCTATTTCTAACAGCTGGAAAACCTTCCTCATTCAAAAATCATAAAAAAAAAAAAGAAAAAAGAAAAAGAAAACTGTGGGAGCTGCATAGTATATCTAGATACACTATCAGCGATTTCATATTTTACTTTCCTTGCCGTCTTTTTTACTGGAATATACCATGTTCATTCTCGTATGTTGCACCTGGAATCGCCACGGAGCTTTGTGCAGGCGGTTGGTTAATCTTGGCCTTCTAGACGACTATATCCGATCTTGTCCAAATATCTCCTGAAGATTTTTCAAAGCTCAGTGCCGTCGCCATTGAGGATAACATAAACGAGAAATATGCCAACAAGGTATGATATCAATACACGCGGATGACTCGTCCCGAGGAAGAGGCTGAAAATGTACCGAATGGGCTTTAGGTGATTCAAAATGTTGGGCTGTGTATGGGATTCTATGACCTCCTAGAATCCTCTGACGGTCTGATCGGACACGGCACAGGGCTTGTTAATGTCAATGGTACTCACAGAAATTATTTTATTTTATTTTATTTTATTTTATTTTTTTTTTTCATTTTTTTGCTTTGATACATTAGAATGGGCTCTGGGTAGGCATCGCTAACAATGTGCAGTTAAATTTCGATTAATAGTCTTCAGGCCCTTCAAAGGTGAAGTCATCCTTGGAAAGATCACAAGTGGCACGGAGCAAGGAATTAAAAGTATGCCCTCCCTGATCGTTCCGCTTCCTAAAGGGAAAAGAAAAAGGGGAAAGAAAAAAGTCCTCTAACATTTTGCTCTCAAGTCGGCCTCGAGTTCTTCAATGATATTCTGATCCCCCCTAGTCTCCTGCTTGATGGAGCCAAATTGTGAGCAGCTTCCAGAGACACCGATTACTAGCCACTAACGATTCGGTACAGCGATTATACCGATCAGGTCTGGGTTTGGGACAACGGTGAAGGTGCCACCTTTTATTTTGATATAGGTGAAACGGTTCGATTTCGAGTGGAAGCGGAAGAGTGGCATGACCAGATTCCCAACGCTCCAGATATGCCAGATGGCTCATCCGCAGTAGAGCGAAAACCGGCTTATTCGATCATTGTATATTTCTAGATCTCCTCTCTACCGCCGTTCTATTCCTCTGAGACTAATTGTCATCATAGGGCTCCATGCAAATTGCGGGTCTTGGACTTGTTGCTTGGTGGTCGTGAAACGAGAGCCAAGTAATCGGGATTCTTCACGGCTCAAGGCCAAACGATATCTTCAGTTTAAAAAAGCACGAGTGTTGCTCGAATCTCCCCCTCCCCCCCAAACGACAACAACAACGAAAACTATTCTAGCAGGATACGCACAACCCCAACTTCTTTGCTCTCAGCTCTTAGCGTGGTGGCTTGCTACCAGCAATGCACTCTACCCAACAACGCTCGTGGCTCCAGATAACGAGATCGAGTGGCCCAGACCACTCGGGGAGAATATCAAAATTGAAGGCTTGACGAATAGCAAGCGGTCAGTCGTCTTCTCTTCTTCGACCCCCCCCCTGAGAGAACAATTGTCAAGCCTTTCCCTCGAACGCCGCCGTTCATGGGCAACCAAATACGTGAAATGGAACTGATCGGCCAATGAAGCCGTCTGGTCAATGGAGACGAATCCAAATGACGGTGTGCGTGCAATGGGCCGGCGGGGGGAGAACTTGGAGAGCTCCCTGCCTCTAGGCGGTTGATATCCCGGTCTGTGCATGCGCATGCGCATGATACATACCACTTACAAGGTCATATGAAGGTGATGAAACATAATGCAAGAAAAGTTCTACAAACCATGTTGCTTCTCCTCCTTGGTGCAAAATTTAACAGATTGCTTTTCCAGCATGAAGGCCGTCCATGGCGTCTTCGTGATACCTGCTCGTACTGCGGCCTCCCCGAAAAGGCCGGCTGTAGAAGGCACTGGAGTAAAATTACGTAAAGTAGTCGGATAAATTACAGAGCAGATGACATCATTTTGGACAAAACTTCCGCCATTTCGGGAGCGATTAATAATGGCCTCGCGCGCTGAGTGGTCAAGTGGACCGATCAGAAGAGCCTTCCGCAGCTCCCATTGGCGGGCCTCTGCTCACGTGCCTCGATCGAAAGATCGACCGGTTTTTGTGTCGTCTCAGAAATACGGATTACGGAGCGAGACCCCGTCGCCAGGACGGCCGGTTCGAGGGGAACGAGTCTGGAAAGTATATAAAAATCATATTTAACTCGACGACTTTCCTCTCCAAGGTGGGATCATCTTTTCGTGGTTCCGTCTCACATCTCGTTTTTCCCTTCATTCTACTCTGCATTAGAAAATCCGTTCGTTCTGCCTGCAAAAATTTACCATGGACGGTACGATCAGCCCCTCTGTCCTGCCTGTTCGCGGCCCAGCGCACCACGAACCGGTCGAGACCCCTCCACGAGCGCCATCTCCAGTTCATCGTTTCGGCACACTCGCAGTTCATGCCGGTGCCCCCATTGAACCTACAACCGGAGCCGTCATCGCACCGGTATGGATTTATCTCCAGTTCTGTTCTTTGCACGGAATTCTTTTTTGCGCGTAGTTTTTGTGTGGGAATTCTTGAAGCTCCAAACCTAACTTTCCCCCTCCCCCGCAGATATCCCTGTCCACCACTTTCGCCCAGACTGGTGTTGGAAGGCCGATCGGAGAATACGAATACACCAGAAGTGCAAACCCGAACCGGTACGTGAAGCCAATCATCGCCTGGAACCGCCTCATGCCCGTTTCCCCCGGACCGGCACAACACGATCAAAAACAAACCCGTTGTTCTCATTTGCTAATAAGTTATTGTTGCGTATTCGCAGTGACCAGTTTGAAAAAGCCGTCGCTGCATTGGAACATGCTCGGTATGCATTAGCGTTCTCCTCCGGATCCGCTGCCACCGCCAACATCCTTCAATCGCTTGCCTCTGGATCACACGTTGTTTCAGTGTCCGATGTCTATGGTGGTACCCATCGCTATTTTACCAAGGTTGCCGCAGCACATGGAGTTGAGGTCACATTTTCTCCCTGCATTGAGACTCATATCGAGACCCTGATCCGACCTGATGAGACCCGGTTAATTTGGATCGAGACCCCTTCCAATCCAACGCTGGGTTTGGTGGACATCCGCAAGGTCGCAACCATTGCTCACCAGCATGGAATCCTGGTTGTCGTAGACAACACCTTCTTGAGCCCGTATATTCAGAATCCTCTAGATCATGGCGCCGACATCGTCATGCACTCCGTTACCAAGTACATTAACGGGCACTCCGTAAGTTCCCAGATTTTCGAAGGAGTCAATTTATAATGATGGCCGCTAACCTCATGCAATCAGGACGTCTTGATGGGAGTGGCAGCATTCAACTCGGAAGATCTGAAAAATAGACTGACCTTCTTGCAAAACGCCATCGGTGCTGTTCCTTCTCCATTCGACTGCTGGCTTGCCCACCGTGGTTTGAAGACCCTTCACTTGCGAGCACGAGAGGCAACTAAGAACGCAACTGCCGTTGCTCAAACCCTCGAGGCATCTCCACATGTGATCTCCGTCAACTATCCCGGTCTCAAATCCCATCCTCACCACGCCATCGCTTTGAAGCAGCACCGCGACGGCATGGGCGGTGGCATGCTCAGTTTCCGCGTCAAAGGTGGACAGGAAGCCGCCGAGAGATTCTGCCAGGCCACTCAAATCTTTGTCCTTGCAGAAAGTCTGGGTGGCGTGGAGAGTTTGGTGGAAGTGCCCGGAAGCATGACCCATGCCGGTATCCCCAAGGAACAGCGTGAAGTCGCCGGTGTTTATGACGACCTGGTTCGCATTAGCTGCGGTGTCGAAGACTCTGAAGACCTCAAAGCCGACGTACTCCAGGCGCTCGAGAAAGCCGTGGTTGCGCCCAAGCTAAATAAACTTAACGGCGTTGCCAACGGACGAGCATCCTAATCCTGTTGCAATCTTATTGGCTTTCCTCCCTTCTAGAAACGATATTGTTACCTAATGTTACGACGACTTGATGACAGCCCCCCCCTCTCTCCCCCGGCACGCCTGATCTTCTGAACCCTTTCTTCACTTTTCGGTGCGGAGTAGCTCTTCCGTAAAAAAGTACCTCTGTGGTTGATAATCCCCTATCCTACACAAGCATTCATGCTTTTTCCTCGTTTCCTCTTGACACCAACTTTCACTGGAAACGGTTAACTTGGTATTTCTATACCCATGCTTCTACAAAATTTTGGGAGGGAGCCCGATTTTATACATAGACATGGCGGCACAAGAGCTTACATTTTCTGCTACAATGATCCAATATGTTGGGTGGCTTAAATTTTAAAATAGCAATTAGACCGGAGAATGACCCTCCGACGAATGCTAGAATATCGTGCGATGCTACTGACTAAAAGTAAATACCTTGATAAGCTCGAGACCAGGGCGCAGACCATCCCATCGTAGTGTACTCCGGAGCCCACCGTCATTCGAGATCAAATATTACCGTCAAACGATTTCGGCAAGTCTGGGTTTCTTGGCATAGATTTTTAAGCCTCCCGATCTTTGGGTTTGTTATCTTATCAGCATATCTATCAAAATCTCTCTCTCTCTTCGCTCTGCAGTCTGCGGTTACAATCGCATCCGGACAGGGCCCGGCGAAAAAATTAACGAATAGTAGCTATGAGCTCAGCATTCTCATTTGGTTTCAGCGGCGATGATATTGACGAAAGTGAAAATAATGTTGAAGTGAAGGACAAGCGGCAACATCTAGGCCAGCCTAGTCACCAAGCTTCTAGTGAAGAAGCAGCACCGGTACTTCAAGAGGCCACGAAGATTGAACTAGATGATATCGTATGTATATCCTCTTCTTATTTCTATTTTGGCTTTTGACTATTGTTTATCCCGCGAGGCTATCTGTGCATCCTTGTGGCTTGCTTATCTCTGATACCCTGTTTTTTCACATCATTCAATGAAAGGAACCGGAGCAAGGCAATTAATCTGGGTTCATTTTGCTACACGTACAGTGCTTGAAATGGCTATTTGCGCCGGCCGCTGTGACAAAATGTACACGTTGAAGGAAACTTGCGTGCGGTGTGCAACCTACATTCAGCCGCTTTAAGGCTCTATGTGTTTTCAATGCAGTTGGTGTTTAGAGAGGGCTCGGCTTCTGACCAAAATTGCTATTTAGCTTTCTTCACTGCCTTCTCAGATCTCTTATAATACACTCCCAATCTCGGACCCCACTTTATGGTCATATCCCATTCCCATACCACGCCGCGATGTGTTTGACATCCGCGCGCAGCTGATGGCTGAGGCCGACTCGGAAACAAACTCAAATGAGACGTTGATAGCGGGTTTAGAAGCCGGCGATATTACTCCGGCGGTGTATGAAGGCGGATTCAAGACATGGGAGAGTGCGATTGATCTTGCCAGGACTGCAGCCGAGAGGCTTGGTCCCGCTTTTGAAGATGAGGTTGACGATTTGGACCTGATAGAGGTATATATAGAGGGCCAAGCCACATTAACCAGCAAAAAGAGGGAGCATGATTTGACATTGTAAAACAGCTAGGGGCCGGGACTGCAATACCTTCTCTTCTTTTATTACGATTATTCCTGCAAAGCTCGCCCAAGACTACCCAACAGACACGGAAAATCAACTTCATCTTAGCAGACTACAACGCCGCCGTCTTGAGTCTGGTTACTCTTCCTAACATCCTTCTCACCTGGTATACGTGCTGCAAGAATCCCGAAGCGGAGTCAGAGTCTGAACTTCAGATCGATTCCGCCCTCCTTGACTCTTTTCGCCATGACCTCTCAGCCCGCGGAATATCGCTCTCCTTCATTTCAGGAGGCTGGTCACCTCGCTTTGTCGATCTCATAGCCCCCGAGTCGAACGCGAAGAGCCTAAATAACACACACCAAACATTCATACTCGCCAGTGAAACGATATATTCTCCCACCTACCTCCGGCCATTCGCAGAGACGCTGACGGGGTTGTTGCGCAGAAGAACCAGACCCGTATCCGGGCCTGCCCAAAACAAAGCGCGGACACGAGCTCTCGTTGCTGCGAAGAAGGTGTACTTCGGAGTTGGAGGAGGTGTGGATGAATTTCTAGAAACGCTGAAAGAAATCGGTGGCGAGGACATGCACACGCAAGAGGTGACCATGGTTCTGGACCAAGGTGTGGTGAGGGTGGTGCTGGAGATCACAGTTTAAATCAAGATATTCTAGATTTTCAGTATGCGGCATGTTGGATTTTGGGCTGCAGGGACAGAGCTGTATGCAGAGAGGCATGTATGTATGGATGTATGTACATACATGGGCGGAACTTAATGATCCGCTGCCCCTTGTCTTCGTGCTGCTGGAAACCTATAAGGAATCTGCAAGTGGCATGATCTCTAGCGATGCCCACCACACCTAGCACGCCATGCAGGGATTTTGTGCAGGAATTTGAGTCACAAGTTTTGGCTTTGGCCCCTGCAAAAACCTGGTGCTGCGAACTAGACGGTAAAAGAAAAACGAAAGATATGACTGTGCAATGCAGGTGTAGCACTTCCCCAATGAGCTTCAGAAACCAGAATAAAATATCCCTCGTCCAAACCCGAGGGTTAAGAGCACAATATATACAGTATATGCATCTAATTCGCCGTTCAATTCAAAAGTATCTGCCATCATCATACATCGACTGAACTTTTCCGTTTTCCATCCGGGCTACCCTCCTCTCCTCCTGGGCCCTTTGTCTCTGCTGGTAATGCGCAACGACCGCTTGTAGATTTCCGGAAGAGTTTCCGGCGGGCATGTTGATTGGCGAGCCGGAGTTAAAAATCCTAGATTGAAAGCAAAGCGCGTCAATGCAAGGCAAAGAAACCGAGGCGATACCTAAGACACTCGACAAAGGGGAAAAAACGGCAACATATTATGAAAGCAAAGCGGAAAGATGATGCGGCAAGGTTATCATACTCAGGACAGCGAAGCTCAAGGGTCAACGGAGGGTTTTGACTGTGGAACAGATGTCGATCGGCAGCAGCCTTCTCCATGGCCAGTGTATGGAGAGCATTTCGTTTCTCCCAGAGGCTCTCGTTGGGGGTATACTCCTCAATGAGGCGGGTGATCCACGGCGTGTGTTTAGAATCTGACGTGGAATATTTGTAGATAGCGATGCCGACGGGCACGGATGCAATTGCGAGATAGAAGCCGCGCTGCAGGGAAGCAAGGAATACAACATGTTAGCCGCGTGGGTAACCAATGCATTGGGTGTGCAGCTTGGGGGTGAACTATGAAAGCCTAAGCCGATTATAGAAATGGGTACATGACAGCCTGAGGTCAAGAGAAGGGGTGTGTGTTTGGGGAGAACGCACGCCGAAATATTCGTTCACTGGTTCGGCATGATGGGCCTCGCCATGGGCAGAGCGGAACGGTTGATGACGTCGAAGTAAGGTCCGCGCCGGGGCAGCTGATCGCCTGGCGAGGAACATCGTCTCTGGTTCTTCTCGACCACGCTCAATTGGGCTGGGATGGGAAAGCGTCGTCGGGGATGGATGGCTGGTCGTCCTCAGGCGCCGGCCCAACTGCACGATGTGAGGTCAGTGATTTTGGGTGAAGCTGGGGCTTGGCGGCGGTTGGGCACGTGATGACGTACACCGGATTGGGATTAGGGCTGGGCACGAAACGACGATTTTGAGGCAGCGCCGGCAACCCGCCAACGCCGAATCGTCATCAACCGCAGCAGCAACGGCGGCGGTAAGGGACAGGATCGGTGAGCAAGATGATCTCCGTTGGGGAGGGAGAATTGACGCCTTGCGTCTCCGTTGTCTCTCTTTGACTCAGAGCTACGGGGTTCTGGCAACGTCCCTCGAAGAATTATGGGGCAAGGCCTGCAGGCTGCAGCATCACTTTTCTCTGATTTGTCTTGCATTGCTGTCGCCCAACGACGGAACTTTTCATTGGACCCCTGGCTTGCCCTTCTGAGGTCAATTTGCAGGATTTCGGAAGGGAAGGGAAAAAAAAAAGAAAAAGAAAAACGGCTTGTGCGAGGTTTCTCCGGCCCCTCCTAACGCCATGTCTGGCTTACAACTCATCCATTTACAAAGGGATATGTGTTCGAAGCGGATACTCCCTGCCCTGGCAACCACACATATGGCCTGTTGGCAGGGCTGCCAACTGGCCACAGGATCTTTGTGTCGACCAGATTGCATCTGCCTATTTTAATTTGCTCCCTGACTAATGCAATACCAATGGACGGGAGCGAATATAGAGCGATCTCGATAACCTGGGATTGCTGCCCAATCTGCGCCCAGGAACAAAGGCGATTGGGCCTGACCCCCAAACGCTTTACATGCAGAACCGCTTTCCCTTGGAACTTGGAAGACCGACTGTATCAGTACTCCCCAGCCGACTTTATTGACGTGTGAAATTACGTTTCCGCGAATTAGAAAAAAGGAGGCGAGGAAAATAATGCAATCGTGAAGCCAGATTTGGTCGGGTGCATTCTTCCTCCATTGAATTCGCTGTTCTGCATGGACTATTTATTTTTCTTTCTCAGCCATACTATTCGATCCATAGTATTCCGTTCCTCAAAAGAAAAGAGCAACTTATTACTTGCTCTTGTTTCCCGCCCTCCATTGCCCATTTTTTTTTGGTCCCAACGAAACACCGCTCACACTCTCCTTCTCTCGTCGATGCAGCTCGCATTGGCCTGGTTTTGAGTGCCTAATTTTCTTTCTGTACTCTGTACACTCTGTATTATTCTCAGTTCTCTTACTGAAACCTGATTGCTCCACGCCATACCATCATTCGCAACCCCGTTTGTCAAATAGTTGTTTGCGCCCTCTTAGCCTTCCGTCCGAATTTGAACTTCTTCCCACCTACTTTTGCAATCCGCCTTATTGCGTGTCTCCCCTCGGACATCGAGAGACCAGGATCCCAATTGTCAGTGCGCCCATTCCCCTCCTCGCTCCTAGTGTCGCAAGGATTTCTTTTTTTGCCAACGCTTTGGCCTCCATTACAGCTTCCTATCGCCACAAACACTATATTTTCAAATCAAGAAACATCCTTTTCCCCCGTGCTTTCACTGGGGACACGTTTCAAGACTCTGACTCCGACTCTTAGCATTCAAGTACTTCATCATCTTCTGTCACAATGCCTCCCAAAAGAAATAAAAAAGGAAAGGATAAGGATAAGGGAGAGAAAGTAAATCAAGGCAAAAAGAACTCGAAGAAACAAAAGCCCCAAGAACAAGAACAACAACGACAAGCCGAAGAGCAGCAACAAGTGCAACCACCTGAACAGCCCGACCATCAGCAAGATCCATCAGAACAACTACAAGAGCAACAGGGTCAAGATCACATATCTGACTCGCCTGCGGCTGAACTTCCAAGTGACATCCCCCCTTCAGCCTCTCCTCTCGCATCACCGAATCCCGATACTCAAGTCTCTCCTACAGTAGAGACGTTACCGGAGCCCATTTCTCCTACCTCCCCAGTACCACTACAGGAGGATTCTCTAAATCCAACCCAGGATCACGTCGAAGACTCTGGTGTGGACCAAGAAAGCGAGAAAGTCGTAGCAGAGCCTACGACCAACCCGCAGGAAGAGTCCGAGCCCGTTCCTGAACAGGAACTAGAGAAACAGCTTGAGAAGGACCTTGGGGAGCAAATTGAGAAGGACCTTGAGAAAGACATTGAGATAGTACCTGAGGAAAAGACCTTGGAGGAACTTGAGAAAGAGCTCGAGAAGGAACCAGAAAAGGAACCCGAAAAGGAACCCGAGAAGGAGCTCGAGAGAGAGCTCGAGAAAGATCCTGAGAACGAACCTGAAAAGGAACCTGAGAAGGAATCTGAGAAGGATTTTGGCCATCAACCTGAGGCAGACTTAGCCGAAGCACTCGAGGGACAACTTGAACACGACTTTGACAAAGAAAACGGAAAAGAAACCGAGGACAAAGCACAAGAAGAACTGGAGTATCAGCCTTCCCCAAAAGTTCTGAGTCCGGCATTGTGCGAAGCCCCTCCAGCGCCTGTTCAAAAAGCCGAGCCAAATCTTGTCAATGTATCCGATAGCCTTGATAAGTCCGCGGAGTCAGTGTCAACTCCTCCAGAAATAGTCCCCAAAACGCAAAGGCCGCCTCCGGTAGCGGAGTTTCCAGCCGCTTCGCCTATATTGTCTTCAGCGAGGCCGAAAACAACTTCTTCACCTGTATACGGGTACTCACAGTCTCGGTCACCCGCACCCGTTCATTCACCGCATTACACCTACAGTGTTCCGTATACTCATCCCTACGCACCATCTCCGATATACGCCAACGGATCTTTGCACGATCTTCATTCCAGCGGACCAATGGCGGTATCCGGTCCACCCCACTGTTCTCCCGCACCGCGCCCGTCCGCCCTGGACGGGTATCATTCCAGAATGGCCAGCCGCGGGTCCTTCGGCCGTGGTCACCCTGATTATCCGTTTAACTTGTCATACCACCAACCAAAACAACGGCCATCTACACCAACACAACAAAAGCCCGTTGAGAACGGCAACTCCGAATCGCTACCCATCGAAGGTGATACCATCAAGCTTCTCCAACGGATTCAAAACGTTATTCCCGATATTAACAGGCTTGTAACAAGCTACCGCGATACACAAAATCAACTGTCTTCCCATGTCGCCCAAAGCAAGCAGATCGAGGAGCAACACGAGCGGTCGTTGATGGAAAAAGAGTTCTATATTGATGCTCTGCAAGCGCAGATCCAAAAAACAGCGAAGGAAAATGCCGCTGAGTCTGCGAAGTTGAGAAACAGAATTTCTGAGCTCAGAATGGAGCTTGGTGGTCTGCAGGAACAGCACCGTGATGTTGCAGACAGCTTGGAAGAGCTCAAGAAAGCTA
Organism: Coccidioides immitis RS; assembly: GCF_000149335.2. Lineage (NCBI taxonomy): Eukaryota > Fungi > Ascomycota > Eurotiomycetes > Onygenales > Onygenaceae > Coccidioides > Coccidioides immitis. The sequence continues at coordinate 2,405,824 of NW_004504310.1, read as the reverse complement.
ACGATGAACTCACTCTAGTCCGATCCAGCCTGGAGCAGCAAATCGCTAATCTCCAACGGACTATGCAAGATGAGAAGGCTAGCCATCTACAAGAATTAAAACGTCGAGAGATGCTCAAATCGGACGCCCTCGCTGCCCAGAAAGAGGAGCTTCAAGGGCACTTCCAAGAAATGAAGAAGAAAGACGACCAAGCCGCAGCCGAAAAGCTACGCGCTCGTGAGGAGGAGTTGTATGGCGAACGAGACCAACTTAAGGCAGAATGGGAGCAGCAAATGGTTGCTCTCAACAAGTCCAAAGATGACATGGCCGCTGAGTATGAAGGCAAGTTGGACACCAAGAAAACCGAGCTGGAAACTAAGCAGGGTGAATTGGACGCGAAGCAAGCCGAACTCCAGGCCAAACAAAGTGAACTGGATGCCAGACAGGAAGAACTTAACGCGACGAAATCCGACCTGGAAGCGAAACAGGCTGAGCTAGTAGACAGGCAGAAAGAACTTGAAGAGAAGCAAAGCGAAGTCGAGGCAAAGCAGGAAGAGATCAACCGTTTGAAGTCCGAGCTTGAATCGAAGATTGCCGAATTAGAAGACAAACGTCGCGAACTCGAGCAGAAACAGGGCGAGCTCGAGTCCAAACAGACAGAGTTACAGGCCATTCAGGACGAACTCCGGGAAGTCAAAGCGGAACTCGAAGAAAAGAAATCGCAGCTGGAATCCAAGCAAGCTGATCTCGACAAAAAGCAAGAAGAACTTACTGCGAAGCAGGCGGAGCTCGACGATGTGAAAGAGAAGCATGCTGCTGAGCTTGCGGCGTTGAGGGCGCAATTAGAAGAGCAGACAAATGCGACCAAAGAGCGCGATGAAAAGATCGAAGCTATGACAACCGAACATCAGCAGAAAGAAGAACAATGGCAGAAGGACCGTGGAGACTTTGAAGCGCAGCTTCAAGAGAAAACGGAAGAATTGAAAGTGGCTCTTGAGGAGAAGGAGGCGCTCGCGGTTGACGGAAAGAATAGGGAAGAACGGCTTCAAAGCATCGTAGAAGAGATGCGGCAGACACATGATAATTTGAATAAGGATCGTGAGAGGCTCAAGAAGACACTGCATAGTTTGGGGGAGGCGACAGATATGAAGATTAAGGGAGATGCTTTCTTGTAAGTCTCTTGGTGCATTATGCTCTTATTAGACAGGCATATTATTTTCCGTTTCTGTGGTTATTTGTACTCGAAAAAAGCTCCTAGTCTTTCGCCAAGGTTCGAATAATATTTGAAGACTCCTTCAGTATTTTTCAAGCCTTAAATCGTTCGTTTTCAAAAAAAAAAAAAAAAAAAAAACAAAAGTGAAATGTCAGCTTGATAAGGTCGCATATCTAATATTGCGTTTTGTTTAGCGTTGACTGCTTCGGTGAACTGTCTCGCCTCATCGTTGATCTCTCGAAAGAATTTTTCGCATATATCCCCATCGAGCCGCCCGCCGATATTTTGGCGAAGATACCCTCCGACCTTCCCCCCTTCCTGGATAACACCCCGGCGTCACGCGAACTCCGGTCTGCCTACGTCCAACATGTGATCTCCAAAACGTTGACGTATCGAATCTTCCAGCCATTCTTGTTCACCCTCGGCCGCAGATATGATAAAGCGGATACCTTCTTCCAAGTGTTGTCGATGGACATTCGTCGCAAGTCTGTCCGCCGTGAAGCGTTCTGGAGACAGCAGACATTAAGAGCCGCCTACACTGCTTCTGACGCAAAACAAGCAATTAACGTTGTGGCCGCTGTCATCGTCGACGAGATCGTGGACCACATTCGCCACTTTACCGATCCTAAACATCTTGATGCCCTTATCACCAGTGTTCGAAAGATTGTCAAATTGGCCGCAGAGACATGGCGCCTTGCTCGTGTCGAGAGAGAATTGATCGTGGCCTCCATGCCGTCCGCCGACGATGAGCAAGCCGCCAACGACTTGTGGGAAGAATTCATCTACGACCAATCTTCAGCGAAGGCTAAGGAATCCGGTGGACCCAAAGTCCCACTCCTTCGAATGCTTCCCCGCATTCACCGCGAGCCAGTACATGAGGACTTCCTCCAGCCAGAGGAGGCCGAGAAGGCCAATCCATGTGTTTACCTGCCTGGCGTGATTCTCTACACTGACTCCCCGTCCGTCATTGCGAGAAGGGAAGAGATTTCCAGGAAAACCGTAGACCCATCGGCTCCCGCTGACGGGGCCGGAGAAACGAATGGTGCTGAGAACCAAACCAATGGCGAAGCCGAGGCGAAAGCAGACGCGTGAAAACGCCGGCATCGATAGAGGGGTTTAAAACTCCACCGCCGGTATAATGACTTAAAAGATGCAAGAATGTTTCAGTCTGTTGTTTTGATGCTACAGCGGTGCATAGCCATGGGCGTCCTTTGGGATGTAAGGTTACTGGAAGGGATACTATATGCATGAGAAAGAATTATTATTTTTTTTTTCCACATATGTATGATTGGTTATTGTTTGGCATGGTGGTGTTGGCATGGGATACGTTCATTTTCACATTTTCCTTTCTACGCTTTTACTTCAAATTGTCTTCTTTTCTTTTTCTTTTTTTTTCTTTCCATTGGTTCTTGTTTTGTTTTGATGATTTTTTTTTTTTTTTTTGTTTCTAACCCTATACACTCATTTCGGATTTCCTTGCTGTTATGGCTTTTCTTCTAGCGATGGATTTTGGTTCGCCTGTGTTTTTTTGTCGGCTCAGCACACTGTGTCTGGCCAGAGTTAATGTAGGGAATAGTGCGTTAGGAATATGCTATACATTGATATTGTGCATGACGGGAACTGCCCAGGTGAACTCTTTCTTCCAGAGTAATTCAACGAGAAGTTCTTTCTGGCGGATAGAGAGAGACTTGGGCCACTGCGAAGGTGTGAAAACGACGACCTGTTCGTCCCTTGGAAGTGCTTTTTGTTGACGCACCGCGCGCCGACTTCAAAACCCATCCCAACGCCTACAGCTACGCGCCTACACTTATAATTACAGTTGGAGTCATTCTCCTAGCTTGGGTATATACTTCATTTATATTATTCTTAGAAGTTGGTTTTGTTGCTGTTGTTGCTATTACTATTGTTATTATTATCTAGCAACCGAATAATACCCTCGAGACTTACCGACATGGAACGTGATCTCCTCTACGCACTCACGCCAGTGTTGACGGAACGGAGAGTCGATGAGGCCATCCTAGCAAGCCGAAGACCGGTGAAAGGAGCATAAGTTTAAGCTCCCGAGCCGGTATAACAACCCAGGAAAATGGGAGGTGTGGTGCATGGAGCGGATCCCGTCGCTCGCGGAGCGCACTCGCACAGCTCTGACGGATTTCTGGGGGCCACTTCCAAAACATCGAAAGGCAGTGAATGCGTGAGGCGCAGGAAAAGGCGGACTGTGCGGCATTTGGTCACGTATTTCTTGGAATGCGCGGGATCTCTATGTCGGACGACAGCATGGGAGAGCTAGATCTCTATGTGAACCATTTCGAGCTAATCCAACCGAAGGTAGCTCTAAGAATTTCAAGAGTGATGGGGGGTAGGTAGGGATAGCAGCGCTGCACTGGGGCGTGGGAATGAGTGCCAAAAATGTCAAGTTTGTGCAACCGGTTCAGAAGAATGGCAGCTCATCTGTGGATGTTTTACCTGAGTAGTGCACAGGCAATCATGGAAAACGGGGAGAATTCGGCGAAGGAATTGCCGAGCCGGTTCATCAGGGAAGTGAAGACTCGGTACAAGGAGATGGATGCACTGGACACAGGCGAAGAACCGTCTCCTCCTGGGAGAAGAACGTAGTCATTGAGGCAATATCAAAGAATCAAGAACGTAGTCATTTGAGGCAATGCCAAAGAATCAATGTCATTCAGTTAGGTAGCTGTGATATTCTGATGTCAATTGAACATGTCGATAGAACTGCATGTCGCACTGCAAAAGGGGGGAGAGACAAAAGAGAAATGCATTTTGGTTTGAAACAAAGCTCCAAAAAGCCGTTGGGAGAAAAGAAGCTTCTCTCCCCTTGCGCTTGTTAGTCAATATCAGCCCCGGCCCGCTAGTTTTCAATACTCTTTCACCTTAACACACACACACCAGCCCGAATAGCTTGCTATCAGGTGAATGACATAGGCGACTTGACCTGGATGGATGCCAGCAAAAAAAAAAAAAAAAAAAAAAAAAAAGAAGAAGAAGAGGCACAGCCACAGCCAGAATTGATCGAGGCGGACTTTGCATGAACTGGACTGCAGCAGGCATCGAGATGGTATACCACGTCAGCCCATCGTTGTGTGAGAAAGAGAGAGAGAGAGTGTGTGTGTGTGTGTGAGAGAGAGATGTTATCCAGTCCGCCTTGGGGAGGGAGGCGAGTGATTCGGCGACGAAGCCAGAGCAGCGAGCAGGGAGGAAGCCCCGTCAGCCAACAGATCCGGCCTGCGAGCGTGTGGGCGATCGGATTGGCCGCCCTCACGCTGGCCGTCGCGACGCTAGCGAGCTCGATCCCAAGCGCGGGAGTCTGAGAGAGTGTGGTGGTGGTTGGAAGAGAAAGCCGGCAAGACGACGTGCTGTGGCTGTCTGCTTGGCCGTCCCATCTCCATCCATCCACATCTCTCTCTCTCTCTCTCTCTCTATATATATATATATATATACGGAGTATACTGATATAAACTACCTCTACTGCTGATATATCTTTGCCGATAACATCCATCTCTGATCTCGTCAAATCCGTCTTTCTCGATTAAAGTCAGCCGCATCCAAACTGCGCCTTGCCCGTTTCAGTTCTAGTCGGCGGAGGCGAGGCGAAAAACAGCCCGCGCGGATTCGTATTTGACGGTTGCACATCGCCAGATCCTCTCTCATCTTTCATCAATCCTCTCTCATCGTCTGTCTTCCTCTCTCCGTCATTTATTTCCCCCGCGTCACTCTCTCGTTGTGCCCTTCTTCTTCTCACCAGCCATCGCAGCCCGTCCTCGCCCTTCTGGTAGCTATTTCAACCGCCTGCTCGCGCTCCCCACCACCACCACCACCCAACAAGCCTGCGGGGACGCCAGCCGCAAACTTACTCTCGTTTCCCATCCTCAAACCACCCCTTGGCTCTCAACGCCCGGATTGCTTGCTTTTGATCCACGGCTTCAGCTTCGATGCTTTTTTACTTCCTCGTCGCTCCTCTTGTGTTATTATACCTTTGTCCTTGCTGACCTCTCCTGCTTTCTTTTCTCTCTCTCTCTCTCTCTCTCTCACTCTCTCACATGAGGATCGTTGTTCTTGCAGGCGCTATTGGCATGGCGATCTGAACATCCAAGCTTGCCCCCTTGAAACTTTTTCGCTTTTGGCTCGCGAAGTTCTCGATTCTACCTGCATATGTCGTGAACCTCCGACCGGTCTCACGCGCGACAAGCCACTCTCTCATCGCTAAACACATACACACTCTCTCTCATCGCTAAACACACACACACACGCTCTCTATCTCTCACAAACATACGCATACACATACGCATACGCATACGCAGGGCTTTGCGGTTGGACCTGCTCTGCGCCGTGTCTACGAAGCAATGTCTACCCTCCAGAGATCGGAGAACAACTCCGCACCGTTCACGGCCTTCAAACCCGACCACTTCGACCCTTTTCTCTCGCACCCCGCCAGCAGTGAGGAGCAATTGGTCCCCATTGACTCCCATAATCTATTGTTTGGCGGATCGGCGCCCCAGACGCACAACACGCAGCAGCAGCAGCATCATCATCATCATCATTTGACCGATAACCAAACCTATGCGTCCCCGACAGATGGGACCAGCCCATACGATGCCTCCTCCCACTTTGGCCACGCCAGCGGTCTGTCTTCGCCTACCTTCTTGAGCCCCGGGAGCATGACCCACGAGAACGGGCAGAGCGACGTGAGCGGCCATCCCTCGCCAGGAACGGAGGACCATTGGCACGACGACGACGATCGATCTCATCTGCCGAGCGGCTTCGGAGACTGTCAACAGCTCTACATCAATCCCGAAGTGTTTGGTCTTCCTTCGCTTCCCGGCAAGTCGACCCAGCATGGAAATCATGTCGGGCATGTCAATCGAACGCTGAACACGAATCAGCTCCTCAGTCCGGTGCTAACCAACACCCCTAGCCCTTCTACGGTTTTCAACCACCAGCCGGGAGATGTTACAGTGAGCCCGGACCAGCTTACTACAGCAATCTCCCCAACTTCTTTGACCAACCAGAAGCAAAGGGACCTTCCTACTCTACGGCTCCCGGCCCTAGCCACCACCCCTTGCAGCGATGACTTCGAAATCAACAATCCTAACCACCCAGAACTTCCCCCAAGCCCCGTCGTCAAAATATCGAGCTATAGCCGAGGCGACTCTCCGTCACGGGACGAAGCACCGCTCAATCAATCAAGAAGGACGAGGAGTGTCTCTTCGTCCCACCTTGCTCCCGGCGACAATGCATCGGTGGAGTCTGAGGGGGAAGATGACGACGACTTCGACGACGACAACGACGTCGACAACGATCGTCGCCCGGCCTCTAGGTCTTCGCCATCATCCCCGACTCTGCGGGCTGCTGATGGCAGCTGGCTTCCCAACCCTTCTACTGGGCTTGGGGGCTTGGACCCATCTTCTAGAACCGATGAGTATGTTCCAAGTTTGAAGGAAGTGATCGCCCAGCGGGAAATAGAGGAAAAGAATGCGGATGTGGAACGCTGGCTGTCGGTGAGCGAAGCCAACAGTGAAGTGGAGGACAACAGTCTGTTTGGGTTCCAGCAGCAGAAAAAATGGCGGCTCCGCGGGAGACACAGAACGAAGAGCATGGGAGACTCCCCGCTCAGTCCTCGTAACGCAATCGGCCCGAGTCAGCAAGCTTTCGATGTTCCTGCCTCTCGCGTCCCCGAGACCTCGCTTATCCATGAAGAAAGCGAAGTGGGCGATCCCCATACAGCCGACACCTCATCCTGGCAATCACCCGGCAGCGTCGGACCAACCCCTCAGATAGATTCACAGGACGAATTTTCTGCTCCAACCGAGAACGACAGCATCTCAAACGAGGAACCTCTTCCCAGTCAATTTATCCGAGCGAGACCTTGGAAAGATCCTCCAAGGAACCCGCGGTATGGAGATATGAAGGAGCAGCCTCCTACCTCCAGTGCCGCCATGTACTTATTTATGCGAAAGGCCGACAATACCGACGCCGCGTCCCGGAGGGCAACGTGGGGCACACGCGACGTTACCGAAGCGGACGTTGAGAGTCTTCGTTTCGAGAGCATGCGGATCAACGATGATAGTGTGAAAGAAAAAATAAGTCGAAGTAGTATCCTGGAACATGCGAGCAAACTCCTTCCCAGGCGGCACCACAGCAGCTCAAAGCGAAAACATATCTCGTTAGCACAGCAGACGCAACCGAGTATGGAATCGGTGGAAACTGGGAAAAGCAGTTCTAGTAGCTCGGTTCCACCCCAGCGGAAGCCCAGCTTCACGAGACGATCGAGGACCCCATCACATACCGGCGGCGCTCTGTTAGAGATGGGAAGGCAAATTGCATCTGTCGGGGTCGGTGGACCTGTTGGAGTTCAACCGGTCAAGAGCAACGGGCCGTGGAGCAGCCTCATAAGGCGTAACCGCAGCGGAAGTGATGTGCCAAAGGTCCTGCAGAAACCCCCATCTGGTAGGTTGCATCAACTTATGACCGCTTCGAGCGGTTTTCTCCTCACGCCAACCTTTTTTTTTGTAGCTTATACTAACCATTGCATGACAAAGGCCGAGCTCCGGTATTTACTCCTGAAAAATCACCCGTCAACAGAAATCATGCAGACGAAAATGACGGGGATCACGAAGCAACGGCGAACGAAATTGATTTTGGCGATCATGCGGAGTTAAGAGCGCCCACGCTCGAAGGGTTCAAAAATCATGTTCAACGGCTCTTCCCACAGCTGCAGCCAGCTCTGGTGGACCGCATAGGCCAAGAGCAACTGCGACGATATCAAAAGCTTGTTGAACTCAGGCTAAGACATGCGCAAGCGGTAAAACGACGTGCTTGTAAATCCGGCGAGCACTGCTTTGCTCAGGGCGGCGGCCCTACGATTCTGCCACCCAGGACGAACCCTAAGGATTCCGAGACGACTTATCCTCAGCTCCAAATCTCCGGAACGGGAGCGGGCAACGACGACGCTAACGGAGGAGCAGCGGGCGAGAACGCCACCTTAGAGGCTGTGTCATCCAAAGGCATCCCCCCACCACCGGCCAAGCAGCTTCCGGCCCGATTCGAATGCTCCTTGTGTTTCGAGGTCAAGGAGTTCCAGAAGCCTTCTGATTGGACGAAACACGTGCACGAGGATGTGCAGCCGTTTACGTGCACGTTTCCCGAGTGTACGGAACCCAAATCGTTCAAGCGCAAAGCGGACTGGGTGAGGCATGAAAATGAGACGCATCGGCATCTCGAATGGTGGGAGTGCAACATGGAGGATTGCACCCACATATGCTACCGCAAAAACAACTTCGTGCAGCATCTTGTTCGAGAGCACAAGATGCCAGAGCCAAGGATGAACCGTGTCAGGGCCCGAGGAGGACAGAATGATGGCGCACCACCAAACATGACAGATCCGGATATTCCTTTGCAGGACATTTTAGTAGATAGGTGCCACCGCAAGACTAAGAAGCAACCAACCCAGGAAGCCTGTCGGTTTTGTGGCGAGACATGCAACAGCTGGAAGAAGCTGGCAGCGCACATGGCGGACCATATGGAGCAGATCGCCCTGCCGGTGCTGAAATTGGTGGAGAAGACAACCACTTTCCCCAGCGCGATGGTCAGTCCAATCGAAGATGCAGGGTCGTCTCCAGCGCAGAGTAACCTGACGACGCCGATCGAGGGGTACTCCACGCCGATTCAACGCACGTCGTCCTCCAACCAGCAAGAGAATCGCAGCAAGGGGAAAGCCGGACGCCAGAGGGCCATGTATGGCACGGCAGCGCTCTTGCCAGAGGCGTTCGCGGTGAAGCAGCCTCCTGTTTCTTCGCAGCAGTTGCAGATGCACAACGTACTGTACGGGGTGAGTGGGCAGCAGCCGTATTCGATGCCGGCCCACCACATGCGGCAGTCGTACTCTTTGGGGAATTTGCCGGTGATGCAAGGAGACTACACGGCGCTTCCCACGATGCAGGGACAGGACGGGCGTGGGGAAATGGCAACGTACCCGCCGTTTAGCACCCAGCCACGGCATTCTGGCGATATGCCGTACAATCTGGACGTATCAGCGTCAGCGGTCTCGATGATGGGGCTTACTGGCGGGCAGATATATGCATCCCCGGTCGAGCACATCCAGTACTCCGAACAACAGGGGGGGATGGGATACAGTGATAGCAGTTCTCCAGGAATGGGGTATCCGATGGAAGCGACGGGGTCGGGACAGGGGTTTGTATTTCCGGGTGGCCAATATGGCCACTGATGGGAAGCCTTTCCCAAAGCGGAGAATATGGACATTCTAGCTGGCGTCGTGGTGATGACTTTCGTGATGCATGGGTTTTGGCTTTTTTTTTGTTTTCCCTTCTGGAAACCGGTCATTGGTTCCACGTAATGAATTAATGTCATATTAGTGGCCATCTTACCACGCCTTTTTCGATTTTTGGCTCCCTTTTTTCTCCTGCCTTGTTTTTTTCCCCTTTTTAAATGATATGGTGCATGAGTGCATAAACACCTGTTCGTCTACCCCATCTTCTGCTGCTTTTCCGGGACTGCAACGATATAACACAACCCCGTTGGTATTATTTTTGAGGTCAGTGTCGATGTAAGTAGCAGATGAATGTATTGTATGTCCTTTGATGATATTGGGAGTTGTATTATGCGGTAGCCTTGCTCCATAGGCTGACTGCGACGACGATGCGATTAGAGTGTATTCCTCACGTAGTTGGTCAGGTATTTCGTTTGAGGATCGAAATACTGCTTCCGCGACTCTTCCTCTCGGGGGTCTAACAGGCGATCCGGTTGCCTTTCGGGAAATTCAGGAAAAATCTATCAGTATCGGTGGCCTTTTCCCAACCCCGGCCAGTGAGAAAGCGCCCGCGCTCCGGGGATAGAGCCAAGCCAGATAATGAGGCGAACAGAAGGCCAGAGATTATCCGCCTAGTGGGCGGATCACTGGCGAAGCGCAAGCTATATCTTATCCCCGACTCCTCACTCCTGTAGTGTACTTTATATATTAGATCGGGTTGAGCCACTCGAGAAAAAAAAAGGTATTTGAGAAACATATCAAACCACGTGAGCTCGACGGACGTCGTTCATCAGAGCGTCTCTTCTTCGGGTTGATTGGTCTCATCTCCATCTTCCATCCTCCATCTCTCATCGCTCTCATTCTTTTCTCTCTCTCTCTCTCTCTCTCTCTCTCCACACTTCTTTTTACTTCAGTCATTCTCTGTCTCTCCTTTTTTTTCCCTTTCCCCTGTCTTAACCTTCGGTGCAGTGAGCGTGAGGCAGCCGGATTGGGCTTCGCGAGTGTCTCCCCGCGCCAGGCAAGCTGGCCGCGCATCGTCAAACCACGCCCAGCTCCGTCGGCCAGCGCCGTTAACTAGTTTGCTTGCCTTCTGCTCTGCTGGCCCAACAGCCGGCCAAAATAGTCTCCAGAAGACAGACTGTCACTGCATGATACTTGACGCACACTTGCACGTTCGTACATCCATACATGCATAGCCTTCTCTCAAGCATCCCCGATCCTTGCCTGCCGCGTATCCGCGTATCCGCGAATTTCTTTTCTTTTCTTTTCTTTTTTGCTTTTCTCCTAGGTGATCTAACCCTTGAGTTAGTGAACGGCCATCATCTTATGCATCTTCTTGCCTGCCTCTTGCATGAGAACAAGTGTCTGGCCCCTCTCGGCTGCTCGCTGGGCCATCCTCCCCGGTCTGATCGGCGCAAGATGTGGGCTGGCGGCCATCCCTGTGTCTTTGCGAGACATCGCTATTCCATGATCTAGACCCTTTTCCTATCTGTCCCCGCCAAAGCCTGGAATGGTTGGAAAAAAGCAAAATAAGAAAATAAGAAATTCTACAACGGCATCGTCCCTCTCCTCCGTTCTAGCGGCCCTTGCTGGAGGTTGTCCACCATGGCCCAGTCGCAGGCCCAATTCAACCTTAACGATCCCGCTGCCCAGGACTCGCGCAGGCTGGTATGTTGTTTAATCTTTTTTTCTTTTCTTTCTTTCTTCCTTTTTTTTTTTTTTTTTTTTTTTTTTTACTTTTTTATTTTATTTTATTTTATTTTATTCTTCCACCCCCCCTTTTTAGCATCCTTAAAAGTCTTTTTCTTCGTCCGATTTGTTTTGTACCCCTATTCTTAACTAATGCGCTTCCTCTCTCCCTCGACGTTGCTCACAGCAGCCCCAATACCCGCGACGCAGCTCCCATGGCGGCCAACTTGGGCTCTCGGATGAAGATCTATATATGAATAACTCTACCGCACCCATGGTGCCGTCTTATTTTCATGATGGCCAGACTTCCGGCTTCTACTCCCCAAACTTGTCCAATATAGACCTCGCCAACTTGGGAGAGTTCACAGCCGGCTTCCAGCCGTCCGCCGCCCTTTGGGCCAACGATCCCCTCGCTGCCAATTCCCAGTTTCTACCTTATGCCTCCTCCACAACCCAGCAGATCTCGGCTGTCACGCCTTCCCGATACGATGCCTGGGATCCAGTCAGTGTCACTGGCCTTGCGCCTGGCAGTGCAAGGCCTTCCACGCCACCGCCCTTTTCCAAGCGCCCGAGGCTCTCGAGGGACAGTGAGAATATGTCCGATGTTGGAGACTACATAACTTCATATCTCTTCTCAGATTCAGGCTACGCCACGAGAAGCATCGGCACCAGATCTGTCGCAGGCGTGTACCCCGTTGAACAGCAGTTCGAGAACTCACCGTCAACAAACTACCCCGACACTTACCTCCCAATCGTCCGTTCCCCTACTCCCACTCCCGCTCCTGCGTCTCCAGTTGCCCCTCAGAGAGAAACAGAGGAGGGTGGCCGACCGCTGCAGCCAAAAGCGAAGACACGTCCCAGGAAAGCTTACGAATGCCCCTTTCCTGATTGTGACTGGATTGGGAAAACTAGGTCTGATCTAAAGTTAGTGGTATACCTTCACATCTTCAAGGCGATCAAACTCCCTTGAGTACAGTAAAACTGACCCGAGAGACTACGCCCCATCTCTTTTTTTTTGTTGTAGGAAACATACAGACCGTCATGAAAAGAGATTCAAATGCGACGTTCCGAATTGTAAACGAAAAGACGGCTTTGCAACTTCCAACGATCTGAATAGGCACTTGAAAGCTGTCCACAAGAGTGGAATGGGAAAGATATACAGATGTTTTGTACGGGGCTGCGCCAAATCTCAGAAGGATTGGCTCCGCTTGGACAATTTCCGCGCCCACCTGCAAAATGTGCATAAAGATTGTAATGTTGGTGAAATGGTTCGCCTGTGGGTTGTCCCGAATCTGCTGTATTGGACGTTTTGCTTATAACATGCTAGATCCGAGCAGTGGTATGAATCCAGAAAGAATGTGCTTTCTGATAGTGGTTCTCAGGACCCTGAACCAGGCGATACCGCTCCCCAATTGTTTGTTAACGCCGCCGACCTCGTCACAGTCAGCGCCCCTTCTACCACAACTAGCCCTTTATTTATCCAAGCCCTCTCCGCCAATCCCGGGCCTTCACAGTCCCAGCATTCCCAAGCAACAGCGCCAGCATTCGGTACTCCTTCTATTCATGCTCCTACATTCTCAGAGGCTCGACAGCCGGACCAATCACGTGCCCCAACGTTCTATGAGCAAAGTACTGTTGTGGACGATACTCCCATTTCGTTGGAGAATCCACTTGTGCCTGAAGAAAGTGGTGCAGGTGCTCAATTTTCCACCGATACCCATGTTGATGGCCAAAGCTCCTCATCCTCTGACTCCCTTTCTGAAGCAACTCAGGGCCTTTTCAAAGCCTTGGAAAAGGCGATGGAGAAATCAAGGAGACAAAATAGCCAAGGTCCTCAAAACAACAATGCCAGTGATAAAGGAGATGAATCGCACAATCCATCCTTCCTAGACCTGCTCTCAACTTCAGGAAAAAGGGAACGGGAGTTTTTCCACAAGCTGATCCAGAACAGCTACACCCAACTCATGTCTAAAAGCACAGCTGGCGGTGGGAATGAACCCAATTCTTCCAACGCGGCTGCTGACAACTCTCAATCTTCTGATAAAAAAAGATTCAAATGTCCTCAATGCCCGACCACCACCCGGCTTCAATGTGAGATGACGTATGGCTTCAATTTTACTTTTCCCATGGTTCAATGGTTGAGATGGCCGCTAATATCTATGTATGTAGCAAGCACATGAAACGCCACACTCGACCGTACGGCTGTACATTTACGAACTGCGATAAAGTGTTTGGGAGCAAGAGTGACTGGAAGCGCCACGAGAATGCGACACACTTCCAGCTTGAAAGTTGGCGCTGCCAGGAGCCGGAAGTTCAAGAGTCTCTAGATACCCGCGAGTGTGCTCGCCAGTTTTTTCGTTCTGGACAGTTCGCAAGCCATTTACGAAATGATCACGGCCTCGACGAATGCAGAATATGGAAATGCTTGCGCACAAACAGAATAGGCAGAAACGGACAAGGCCGGTTTTGGTGCGGGTTTTGCCGGAAACTGGTAGAATCGGAACCTAGGGGTTCGAATGCGTGGAAGGATAGGATTAACCATATTGACGTGGAGCATTTTCGGAAAGGCCAAAGCATTGAGGATTGGCTTCTGCCTTCAGGTCACTTTACGAAGGGAGAGGTAAGACGAAGAAAAATTGAGAGCTCCTTGGGATCAGGCAGCGGTGTAGTCGTGACCAGCACTGATACCCCTGCGAATGCTGGTATCTCTTCAGCTGGCGATGATACCTCTGTGTCTGACCAGCAATCGCGGGATGTCGACCAGACACGCGCAGTAAACCCTTTTCGAACTTGCGAGCCATCTCAATCTTGCGTTTCCGAAAATTTCAAAGAGCCGAGTGAGACGAGCTCCAGACTTCTAATGAGCCCTACCGCTTCCTTCAGTCAATACGACTCCTCGACTCAAAGACAAAGTATAGCCGACTCGCTCATGCCAGTCGTTAACCCCGTTCAGCGAGTAGACCCTCGCGAAGATCAAGAACAATGCGTTACTTGTGTAAGACGCACAACCCCCTCCTTTTCCCCCCTAACCGTCCTGGGTCTATAGAGCTTACGCTGTGATATAGTGCCAGTGCGGGCTTTCATATACTCTTGCCCTAGAAAATCGCTGTACCGTCTGCATGCATCGGCCTTGTGGATACTGTGCTTACGGCAAATCTAATGATTGATGTCTTCGCCCTCTTCACGACTTGCTAACACAATCAATGACCTTGACGGGTTGACGAGTGAGCAGCCCGTGTTTACAATTTTCGACTTTTGGTTTCTTTCCTGGATATACATATGCTTTAGATTTTGTTTCTTTTCGGCTACGACACTTTACGAAGGATTTTGGATACCCTGGTGTTTGGTTCGCTACATTCTGTTCCCCGTTTGTGTCGTCTTTAGAGTTCGGAATCTTCGGTATTTTGCCTCCTTCGCCTGCATATTTACATGGTCAACAGAACCGAAACTATATAACATGCTTACACAGGCCATATTCTGTATTTTGACCCTTTTTGAGAATGCTTATTTTATTTCGATTTTATATATATATGCGTCCATACCAAGGGGCGTAACTATATAGCTTTGCCATGAGTCTATGACCATCTTTGTCTTCGTGTTCAGCACACCACCTGTCCTCAAAATCAACTCCTGTAAGACGTCTCTGCCTTCTCACTGTCGAATTTTCTCCCAGCGAGGGGAAATATTCAGCTGATAGATGGTACAACAATTCCCGCAGCATCATGTCATCTATTAGATTGATAAGAGCTACTTGTTCACAACTTTGACCCTTCGGGCTCTCCAATCAAGTCCAGAAAGGCGCCGTGGACCTCGTCCGTTAAATCGCTTGCTTGCATACTTCTTCCCTTGGCCAGAAATGCTCTTCGTGAGCACTCCCTCGTAATGGTACTCCCAGCCCACGCAGCAAGCAACATTGTAGTTTTGCGGCTCATTTTCTTCATCATCTTACCGCCATCCTCCTGCAATTCAACTTCGACGTCACTTCTGCTCTCCGCCTCTCCCTGCTTTGAACGATCTTCCTCACCTGCATCCCATAAGCCCTCATGATACGCCTTCCTCCAGGCCAAAAAGGTCCCCAAAGAACCCGTCATGGTATCCCCCTGCCCACCACTCCTCTTCTTCCCACCTTGCACATCCGAAATCAGCGACGTCACCCCGTTCGAAATAACATCGTGAATCCCCTTTTGAACAATCATCACCCCACCCAGCGCCCTCGACAACCGCTCACACGCCTCACACTCACCTTCCTCCCTCCTTTCTCCTGCCACCGAAACATCCACCCCGAACGCCTCAGTCAACCGCCGGAACTCAACCACATTCGGCGTGAGAATGCACTCTTCATACCCGTGCACGAGATCGGGACGATCCTGCACGAGTAGCAGAGCATCGGCGTCGAGGACCAAGGGGATAGCCTTGGCGCGAGCTTCTCTCAGTACTTCCACGACGATGCTTTGCGTTATGGGGTCACGGCCGAGACCGGGACCGATGACGAGGACGTGCACGCGTGGAAGGAAGGAGATGATGGGCTCTGCATGGTGGCGGGGATCGGGGGCGGGGATGGGATTGGAGAGGGATTTGGAGCTTTGTAGGATGGGGTGGACCATAAGGTTTGGGGAGTAGGATTTGATTACCTACAGGGTTTGTGTTATTCTTGTCTTCCTCTTTTCCTTTTTTTTTTTTTTTTTTTTTTTTTTTTTGGTAGATAGAGGAAACGGGAGGTATTGAAGCGGCGTGTATCCCATATCCGTGAGAGGAATCACTTACTGTTGCTGCTGATGGTTCACAAATTACATGGCTCTATGAAGGAAATCGTTTAGCGGATTGGACGCTGGCGAATGGTAATAGGTTTGTTCTATTTGGACGCGACTCTTACCATATCACACCCTAATATCCCAGTCAGCTTTCTTTTCCAGGCTTCATTATGAAAAGCGAGGTAGGTCACTCTGAGCTTCGAGACCAATGCGGTGCCTCCCAAGGATAGCTGGCAGACTAAGTTACGTACCTAACTTTGCCGAAGCCATTGCAGAGAAGTATGGCGCTCCAGTGTAACTGATAATCAAAACCAGAATTCGTCAATTTCACCATAACCACGTTGGAATCAAATTGGATCCTCATGGGGATGAATCGAACGGGGTATGAAAAAAAAAAAAGGGCAGAGACCGGTTTATAGCATGGATGCCCCCTGATTTGGTACGGACAAGAAACCCAAGTCATTCTGTTCCTTTGAAGGAATGCCCGGTATTAAATATATGCACCAAATAAACGAACACAGAGCAGATATAAAACACTCCCCGGGGAAAGGAACCACGCGAGCCACTGTCGAATTTCCTTTCTCATCAAGGGAAATACAAAAGGAAAAACTCCCGGATATATGGAGAACCTACTCTATACTTCCCCCAATAACGGCCACACGGCCAAGCTGCCCTGTTCAGATCATCAGCCTAGCTCATCGACTGGTAGAATGGTGAACGGTTCCCTCTAGATACTTAGGTGGCAATGCGTAATACCTTTATGAAATTTCTCCAGCATTGGAGGGACGAGTCTCCTTACGTTGCCTAGGAGGTTTCGCGTGGATGCCGACATGCTGGGCGCAGAAGGAGTATTTGGAATTGGAGGACTAGGCATGGGCGAGAACTCGAATCCTAGTGTCGTAGCGATATGCTCTTATGAAATATGATGACTTTAAGATGTATTCATTCACTCATTAATAGTACAAGCTGTTGGGGGGGTGGATGGATTGGAGGATGGATGTTGCTGCAGCTGAATGGAGGTTCCAAAAGACCGAGGCATGGATGATGTCACAGCCAATGCAGCAGGACGCGAACCATGATGAACAGCGTGTTTCGCCATCACGACAGTGACACAACTCCTGAGACGCAGAGACAAAGAACCGGGGCTCAAATACAATTAAAGTATATCTGTGAAGTAGTTGTGAAACAACCATTCAACTGTCTTAATCCATATCGCTATGCAACAATAGAACAAACATCAAGGGAATACCCACGCTATGCTATATCCACAAGAAAGTTAAGAATTAACGGACCGCTCAACAAAGGGAATCAAAAGACCAGCCCACTGTATCTATCTGATGCGGCTGTGCTCCAATGTCTTGAACATCCAAGCAGCACAGCCATGCACCCTGTCGCGAGAGCACATAATCTACCCAGTTTCGCCGAAGGAACCACAGCGCCAACCAAGCTAAAAAGAATGCAAGGCAATAAGATGAAGTAGGTAAAACATGTTCAAAGAAATAAAATTCGATATTCGATTAGCGTTTCGATTTGGAGAGTGCAGCGAGCTTCTTCTTGCGTTCCAACTTGGCTTTCTTGGCCTCCATTTCCGCTCTCAACTCTCGTTCATCTTCGGCTTTGGCTTGGCGAAGGGCTTCTTGCTCTTCGTCCTCCATATCCATAATTCCGGCCTCCATGTCGGACGAAGCATCCGAGTAATCGTCGTAGTCATCCGCACCATAGTAATCGCCTTCGTCTTCTTCATCTGTCCCGAGGTACTCGTCCACTACACGGCGACGAGCATGTTTTCCTTGGCTGCCTTTCTGCGCGCCCGCACTGGCACCACGCCGCGATGGAAGCCCTGCGGTGCCGGCATAGCTAGTGGCACTTGATGGACGTGCAGTCCCTTTGTATTCTGGTTCAGCACTTGTTTTTCGAGACAGGGATTTCATCCTGTTAGGAACACTAGGCGAGGCGCCCGGCGTGATTGACTTTTTGCCTCTGCCAACCTCTAGTTCCCGGTGCTTTGCTTCTTTCAGCAAACGTTCCCGCTTCGCCTTACTCATTCTTTCCTTCGTAACCGTCTGGTGTTTTATCATGCCAACGTTGAGTGGCTTTTGCTGCTGAAGAGCCTTGGCTTGCGCCATGATATCGGCAAAAGAGCCTTTTGGTGGAGGCTTGGTGGGCGCAGAGTTCACAGGCTTTGGTGTCGAGGAGGTAGTTGGTTTTGGAGTAAAGGACACCTTTGTGGACGGCCGAGGGGGAGAAGGTCGATTCTGCAGGCTCAGCTGTGACGCCGGCTTTGCAGTCTTAGCGACCTTGCTGGCAGGGTGGGGTACATCTTGCCCAGCTTTTCGTTTCTGGCCGAGTCCAGAGCTATAACTCTGGGTGGAAGGTGTTTTGTTGGTGATAGAAGGTATGGGGGCTGCTGAAGTTTTTCTGTGGGCTGGGGGTGGGGTGATCGATGCATCCCCTGTACCGATGGATGTGAGAACTGAATTCAGGAACTGGGACTTAAGATCAGCTTTGATATCAGAAAACTGGGGCTCCAGGAGGTCAAGCTCACACTCATGGTGACCGAAGTCTGACGGTGTGGAAGCGCAGGTAGGATAGGAACCGCTCGCCAAAGATGAGTGGGATCTGCAAATCAATCATGATTTCAGTGTTCCACGGCAGGTCATAGCACCTCGACCTCAGGATAGCGCAGATCTCGTCAGATACTGGGAGCCGGAGGGTCTCCAGCGATCAGAATCTTAGGTCACGCCACATGGGAGGCCGGAGGAGAGCGCCACGTCGACAAGCCAGGACTGTGCGAGAGGGAAAAGGAGAGAGGCCGGCGCTGGGTGCCAGGCGGGCGCGCACTGCCCTTTTATATCTGGCGAGCCGGCGCCAGGCTTAGGTAAGGCACGGCTGACTCAGCAAACGTAGTCAAGCCACGGCAGCTCGCTTACTGGCAAGTGGCTGGTGCGCCCCTCGCACCGTTAGCCACACGCTGGTTCAAATAATTCGTTTCGCGTTCTGCGGCTGCTCTTCTTCGTTCATCCGCTTCGACCACGCATTCAACGAACTTGACGTCTCAGTCTCCGCCCAACTCGCGGTTAAATCGATTGATTCTCCTGTTCGCTTATTTCAAAGCAGTGTATGTCACTTGGGTCCTGCGACTCCTCGTTGCGAAGTAACAACCGGCTGACTTTTTTTTTTTTTTCAATTTGCAGCTACTTTCTCAACAACAATGAAGCATCTCGCCGCTTACCTTCTCCTTAGCCTCGGTGGCAACGAGTCGCCTTCCGCCAGCGATATCAAGGGCGTTCTCTCCTCTGTCGGTATCGATGCTGATGAGGAGCGTCTAGAGAAGCTCATTTCTGAGCTCAAAGGAAAGGACCTTCAGGAGGTCAGTGTTGACTCGTTTTGATTATTTTCCCAAGCCTGACCGCCGCCTTGGTGTGTTGACATTTCCTCTAGTTGATCGCTGAAGGTACCACCAAACTCGCTTCCGTTCCCTCCGGTGGCGCCGCTGCTGCTCCTGCTGCTGGCGCTGGTGGTGCTGCTGCTGGTGAGGCTGCCCCAGCTGCTGAGGAGGAGAAAAAGGAGGAAGAGGAGGAGTCCGATGAGGACATGGGCTTCGGTCTCTTCGACTAAACGACGAACGCCTCCTTATGAAAATAAAAAAAGGACGTTAGAGACGGTCGCCGCCAGATATGCTTTGATATTCGATGGCGCGTGGACGAGAACTTTGTTTTCTACACTGACGACGGCGACGTATGAAATCTGGGAATTCTCTTTAAGTATTGATGGGATCGCCAAATTTGGTCATGCGGTCAAAGGGTTTCCAACATTGAGTTGCTATTCTGCCATACGATGTACGCTTAGGTTTTGAGATTCCCTAAGAGAATGAAATCAAGGGCCGTATCTCTGGCAACCTCCCGATCCACTAGTGATTCCGACGAAATCGTCGACTTTCCGGAATCTTTAAATTCAGTGCGAAGTATGCATAGGCCCGTACATTTGGTTTTCGGGCGCTATGCAACGTTCTCTATTGATATGTACTTCTGGCTCTTGCTGTAATGAATTCGCTGGTCGTCCTTGAAAACATTCTGAACACGGTCATTACAACGGTTTTCCTAGCCCCGTATGACACCGTCCCTCGTAAATCTGCCATTTGTACCAATTTCTCTTTCTCGTAAGTAGACAAAGCAACGCGCAACAAAAAGGGGCTTGATAGCCTTTTCCAGCGAGGCTTTGTCGCCCAGCAGGCCCTCGCCGGACGCTTCGACGTCGCCGGCCGCCACAGATAGAGTTTGATAGGGCTGGGTTGCCGGATTGGGGAAAACTTAGGGCTTGCTGACTCATTAGCGTGATCGCTTAGCCGAGCCATTCAAACTTCCACCCTCCCAAACCAGGCTTGAAGGCGAGTGGAACGGTCAAGCATCAGCCCAAACGACAAATCTTTCATCGCCCGTCTTTCTAATCGACAAGCCGAGTTGCTTCGAGAGACTAATCCGCAATCATGGCTGACACTGAATACGTGAGTATTACCTATGGTGTGGATTATGGACGCATGCTGGCAGATGGAGAACTAACCTGTCTTCTGTCACTTAGAATGCGGAGGAGGCTGCCGGTACGTGTCTCGAGTGATTCCTTTCGAAGTGTTTTGTGTGTGGCGATGCCAGAAGATACCGCTTGAAGGTCCTTTTTTACAGCGGGAGAGGAAGAGGTGGATGATATGCGGTCGTTTTATGACCAGGCGTTGGGAATAAGGGCGCAACGAGAAACTGGACTGACACTGACTGGACGTTCTCCCACAGAGTTGAAGAAGAGAAGAGCATTCAGAAAGTTTTCCTACCGTGGAATCGACCTCGATCAGTATGTTGGATCCGACGTTCCTAAGCCCATCTAGGCCGCCCAATAGTTGCCGCGAGTGACAGAAATCTGATTATTGCAATTTAATCGCAGACTCCTTGATCTCTCTTCCGAACAGCTCCGCGATGTCGTTCATGCTCGTGCCCGCCGCCGATTCAACCGCGGACTCAAGCGAAAGCCAATGGGCTTGATCAAGAAGCTCCGAAAGGCCAAGCAGGAGGCCAAGCCAAACGAGAAGCCCGAGCTCGTCAAGACACATCTGCGTGACATGATCGTTGTCCCCGAGATGATTGGCAGCGTTGTCGGTATCTACTCCGGCAAGGAATTCAACCAGGTTGAAATTAAGCCTGAAATGGTTGGACACTACTTGGGAGAGTTCTCCATCTCATAGTACGTTACTCGCCCTTCGTACACGGAGTTTTTACCGGTGTCGTTTGCTAACATTTATCCCCAGCAAACCCGTCAAGCACGGTAGACCTGGTATCGGTGCTACCCACTCTTCTCGTTTCATTCCTCTCAAATAAAGAATTATATGTCGTGTTATGTTTCTGGCTGGCTCGTTAAAGGCAGGGTGTTTTGCTTAATGGGTAAAATACTCCTTTTATGGCATATGGAGGGGGAAATTTAGCTTCCTTAGAAAACAGCGGCATATGAGGGAACGTTGTTTTTCTAAGCTGCCCATGTTAGCTAGAATATTGACGGTTTTATATCCTAGCTGAACAAATCGATCCTCTGGTCGTCTGATGCGGCATGAATGGTTTCCATTTTCTAATTGAATCCCATGAATAATTTGCTTGGCGTTACACACATGCGGGAATAAGAACACAATCAGAACCTTCTGGCACCCTGAAGCCTCAAGGCAATGACTCAAAACTGCCAACAGCCACCATCAATGCCGAACCTGTAGCAATGACATTGGAATTCCTTCATCACTATGCATAAAAAGTCCGTTCCTAGTTCATTGATTCCACAATGCCCCAAAGGTTGACTCCATGGATGTTGGCTTAGCCACCAAAGTTCTCGAAAACGGGGTTAAAATTCACAAATGGTAGCTAGTCGGAGGCGTTTTCGAATGTACGACGGCACTTCGACGTCGGTGTGTTCGTTATTTATAGCGTGACATTCCCGTTAATCCCCCTGTCCCTTAAGATGGGTTATTGGCGGAAGAGCCGTTATTCCGACGCCGCAATGCTGCCAGCCGTGCAGCACGAGCTGCACGTCTTTCACTTGCGGCGACCCGTTCGTGGACATTTAGACATTGCTCCAACCAGACCCCGTGGCCGGATTCATAGCCAAAATCAGCATTTGGTTCCTGCACCAAGTCCAATTGTGACATGGCTGAGGACAACGACCGGCTACGATCTGACTCAGGTGATCCGCTGCGCTCCGGAGCTTGGGATCCTCTCCACCGGAAGTCTTGCCTCGGCGATTCAGACGCGTTTCCAGCCATGCTAGAATTATCGTCGTTATATAAAGCGACGTATCTGCCCCAAGCTCCGTTCAGGACTTGCATGGCTCTCATCTCCGTTTGCTGGCTATATCGAGGGCCAGGCGCCCCATTTGCGTGGATTCCGTTCTCTGTTGTCAATCCTGCAGCTGAGCGATTACGAAGTGGATGAACTGAGGCGTATTCCGTCAATTCCCGATGGCATGTCACGAAGTAATGCGCTTAGACGCTCAAGGGGTCTGAGATGGTGGCGAAGGATTGCTGGAGTGGTCCACATGCGAGGATCCGGGACCGCGAAGCTTGCCTCTGACATGGCCTCGTAATCAAGCTTGAGATCAGGGTGAGCAGCTAGTGCGAGAAGCAGTAAAAAGGTCGGATCATCGCGAGACACATGTTGGGGAGGGGCACCCAGACCATAGGATTCCCATGGTGCCCATTCGTTGCTAGTCTCCTCCATATTTAGCCCACACTATGATTATGGATTGGCCCTTAAGGGCTGTGAGCTTAAGGAGAAGCCACAAGAGCCTAAAGCTCGTGAAGCGAAGGGAGTCTGCTCCCGGGCGGGTGGGTACCAAGGAACGGAAGACGGAGGACACGAAGCTCGATAACTAGGAGATAGATAGGCGCGTGTAATAGGTAGGGAAATACAAGGCGATCTCGGGATTATTCAAGGCCACAACAGAAGGAGAGTGAAGGAAAAATGAGATGCTGGAAAGTTGCGAGTTCAATGTATGATTGAAGTGGGTCTTTTACAGACAGTGAAGGAATATGATAGGGTTTTATAAAGGAAGGAAATATAAAAATCTGGAGAAAGGTGTAGAAGCTTTCTAGGAACAGATAGCCACCTGATTCAAAGACAAGAAAAATCACAATATGGCTGATTGTGGATGTTTTGAGAAAGAAAATCTTAGTTCATGTGATTGCTTGCTGTTGCTTGGAAACAGCTTCAGCGGTATGACCCGCGACAAGCGGGAACAACAAAAATATCACTTCACCTGAACCTTATGCTGCTGGCGAAAGGTGTTGAAGGCCCGCTTAAGAGACGATCTTGGGTTTTCTTTGCAAAAAGTGTGGGTGGGAATCACTTCATTAACCACAAACACTGGTCAGATCAACAGAGGGGTATCTCGAGATTCACACAACTCCACTTTGAATGGGATTAGACTGGTTGAAGGTTGAAATCTGACGTTGAGAATCTTAGAAATGCTGTCTGGCAAAGGCATAGCCTGGCTGTCACCTAAACTGAGGCCTCGTCTATTCGCAAAGCGTCGTCCACAAGCTTCTCCACCTTCTCCCATTCTTTATCAATGTCAGGTTGCATCGCTTCCAGTGTCCATTCCGCGTGTACAAAGAGCGAGAGCGAGCCTCTGTAGATATCCTCCACAGTAGGCAGCTCATTTGAAGCGGTCACCTCAAGGTCGAGCAGGATGGAATAAATCAGCAAGAAAAGGTTGAGCTGATACTTCGAGAGATCAATACCTTCCGCAAAACCCAGGTCCCCCGCTTGAGTAAGGTACCTCATTAAGCTGACAAACATCCATTTATGCATAGTGGCGACCGGATGCCATTTAGCAGGATATACAACGGGATCGATACGGAGATGGCGGATGGCGCATTGCACAAATACGCATTGCAATTGTTGTGCATCCATGAGGGATGCGATGAGCTCGTTCCGAAGCCTGACATACGGCTGACGAGTCAATGGCCATAGTAATGTTTTTCGCAGGATGCTCATTGCGCGTTTGAGGCTGCGGATCGAAGCGGCAGGGGAAATTCTAGACTTCGCAGCTTCCAAGAGCCCGACAGCTTCTCTTTGTGCATCGTCGACCAGCTTCGAGTCAAGGTCAGTGACTTCTTTTAGAAATTCGCCGTCGCCGACCTCCTTTTCTCTAATGCACCTGGGGCATTCACATTCAAAATAATATCTTTTAGAGAGTTCCGCCTGGCGGTGTAAACATGCATCAGTAGGTTCAACGTAAGAAACAAATATCTGCTCTCCTTCTTCAATGTGCTGTAGCGCCCTGAGCCAAGTCTTTCCCTTATCAAAATCAACAGCAGCATTAGGATCGCAGCTGTGGTTACACAAAGATGCAAGAGGCTCAACGGCGGCGCCAATTTGATCATAAAATGGAGTTGTTAGAGTAAAAGCATTGATGTCAAGCTTCGGTCTGTGTCAGCGCATGATAGATCAAGGATCAGGGCACAAAGCGGCGAGCTACGTACTTTGCCAAAACAATCAACGACTTCTTGAAGGCTCAACTCCGTTTTGGAATATTCATGGATTGCTCTGGCGCACAATACTAGATTTTGGAAATGATCCGGTTTCGTGCGTATAGTCTCCGTTAGATGACTCGTCAAAGAATCAAAGCGTTGCATTCTGTCCCCTTGATCCTCCTGATGCTTTTTTAGAAGAAGGATCCTTAACACCGCTCTTGAGGGAGTCGGTAAAACATTTGGATACAGATTTTTGAAGATCTTGCATTCGTGTTTATGGATTGCAGCCCAATTTTCCTTTTGACAGCCCTACACTGTAGTCAGCATAGGCCACTAAAGTTTTCTGACGGAATAGAACGACATGGAAGCAACGACGGTGACAGTCCGTTTTGTGCAACCTTTTACGCCAAGTGCTATTTCATACCTTGCTACAGTACCTCACTGTCCTGCATCCAGTGCATAACTTCAGAGGCACTTGAGGAGCGCCATCCACTTCCCGGTCTCGAAGTGTTTTACCACCAAAACAGTTGGAGCAGGTATCTGCCAATCGAGCCGTATCCAAAACGGCCAACCAAGTGTCCAGCTCTAAAATGGGTTGCCCAATAAGAATTCTGGTGGTCGCGAATAGGCCGGTTCCTGCGTTCGGCGTCTCGCCTGGAGCAGCTCGCAAAACCCCTCCATCTGTGTTTCTCATATTGGAGATAATGTGGTATCGGTATTCGTCTACATGCACCCAAGCTCAAGAGGCATAATAGCTTCTTTGTATTTGCAACGGACTTTCATGTATCATTTTGCCAATGCAAAATAGAGTATCCCTCCCAACTACTATGTACAAACGCATTGAATGGGACGACAAATGCACGTCTCCTCAATCAAGAAGCGTCCCCGACACTGACAGTTCTAGGGATACTCCCTCCGACAAGTCCAGCAAAGTTTGGCGCCGTCAGATTCGATATCCCAATTAGGGCTTAAACACAAAGCCCTAAAATAGGTCGGCGCTAATAATAATCCGCTCCGCCCATAGGTACCTAGAATGGCCGAGGAAGAAATCGGAGGAGGTACTCCGCACGCACTGGCAAGTTCTCAGTGACTCTAGCTTTGCCAGGAGACAATCCGTCTCGAGGATATGAATGGATGTGCGTACTTGGGAATACTGGGAGATGACAACATCTCTCTTGTAGCAATCCACGCTTGAGTTTCAACAAAGGCACAAGCGGGCCTACAGGTAGTGAACGGGTCCAAATGAGCGGAACGCTGGACGAAACATGGCATCAAATGGAGACTTTTATCTATCTCTTTTCGTATTTGAAAGAAAAAAACCCCGGCCCAAAGCCTCTTTAAAAAAAAAAAAAAAGAAAGGGGAAATGAAAGGAAAAAAAGGCCCTTCGATATAATATGCCAAATAAAGAAAGCCGAGAGTACACACCAAAAGAGCAGTCTACAATCATCGAAGAAAAATAAACGTAAAAAGCTGTGACGAACTTGGAGGATATAAAACCAGGCTAGGTATTTTTCTTCTCGACGCCATAGCGCTGCCGAAATTAGACGGACATTGAACCAAACCCCCAGTAAAAGTAGAATCGAAGAATTCTCCTGGAAACAACACGACTGTTTTACAAACTCTTAGTGCCAACAAAATTCGACCAGCTACGAACTTCAGACGGGATTCCTTCTTTGCGAGGAAGCTTCTCATTCATACATTGAGCGAATAGAAGGGCGGTCTAATCTCGAGTTAGTAAAAAAACATTTATCGAGGGCGAGGAAGAGGGCAGCATACCTTTGGTTCCATGAAAAGGGGAACACCGAAATCAACAGCATTTCGTCTCATAACATAGTCTTCATCGAGCAGGGTCTTTCCTCTTTGCTTCGCAATATTGAAGACACCTCTGATATCGTATTTTTGGAAGACTTCTCTTAGTGCTCTCTTGTCTTCCTTAGGAAATTCGATGACCTGAATAGCGACCTCGGATTTGGTTGCCTTCTCAAGATATTCCTTGACTCTTGGGCTGGCAGCATACAATTTGTAACCGAGAGGATGGACGAAGTCCACAATATGTGGAAGTTCCGTCAACACATCGGTATCACCGCCAAAAAGTAGACCTTCACCTGGCTCTGGCATACGGAAATTCATCGTGGATTGAAGGGAAGCCCAGTAGGCCTCAACCAAATCCTTGCCGAAGCAGGCAATTTCACCAGTACTTGCCATCTCAACACCAAGGTATGGATCAGCACCAGCAAGACGGGTCCAGCTAAACTGAGGAACCTTGGTGGCAAGATAGTCGCGTTTTACTCTCATGAGGTCGTTGGGCTCTGGAACATCCCTGCCGACAAGCGCCTTGGTTGCGACATCAATGAAGTTCGTGCCAAGCACCTTGCTGACGAAGGGGAAGGATCGCGAAGCACGAAGATTACATTCAATAACCTTCAGCTGTGGCTCGCCCCCGTCGGGGTTATCGGCCTTGATGATCTGCATGTTGAAAGGTCCGGTAATGCTGAATGCCTTGGCAACCTTCGCAGCAATTTCCTTTACACGAGCCATGATAGACTCGTCCAAATTAACAGGAGGAAGAACCAGGGTGGCATCGCCGGAGTGAACACCGGCTGCCTCAACGTGCTCACTGACGGCATGGAGGAGGAGTTTGCCCCCGGAAGCTACGGCATCGATGTCAATTTCCTGGGCTCCTTCAATGAATTTCGTGATGACCACAGGGTGGTCGGGAGAAACATCACTAGCTGAGACAAGCTTGTCGTGAAGTTCATCCTGACTCTGGATAACGCTCATAGCAGCACCCGAAAGGACGTAGCTTGGTCGAACAAGCACTGGATAACCAACGGAGTCCGCAAAAGCCTCAGCCTCGGCAACCGAAGTCAATTCTTTCCATGCTGGCTGGTCAACTCCAATGCTATCCAGAGTCTGAGAGAACTTGTGACGATCTTCGGCTCTATCAATGTCCTTAGGATCGGTACCGAGGACGTGAGCACCGCCCGTTTCTTGGAGTTTAAGGGCAATGTTTTGAGGAAGCTGCCCACCAACCGAGACAACAACGCCGCTGGCATTCTCAAGTTCATAGATATCCATAACTCTCTCGAAGCTCAATTCTTCGAAGTAAAGCTTATCCGCGGTATCAAAGTCAGTAGAGTATGTCTCAGGGTTATAATTAATCATGACAGTTTTCTTGTCCATGTTTCTGAGGGAGAGGGTTGCGTTGACAGCACACCAATCGAATTCCACAGAGCTACCAATTCTGTACACACCGCTTCCGAGGATGATTGTGCCATGGTCATCAAACGTGACATCATGAGATGTAGCATTATAAGTGGTGTAAAGATAGTTGGTGTCGGCTGGGAATTCAGCAGCCAGCGTATCAATTTTCTTGACCCAGGGGTGGATGCCAAAACTCTTCCGACGAGTCCGGACTTCTTCTTCTGTAGAACCAACGCACAATGCAATCTGCTTGTCAGAAAAGCCCATTTTTTTCGCCTTCAGCATCATCTCTTTCTTAATTCCAAACAGGCTTCCGATATCTCTCAGGGCATGGTCAACGTCAACGATATTTTGCAGCTTATACAAGAACCATTTATCGATCTTCGTCAGTTCATGAACTTTGTCAACTGAGTAATTCTCATGAAGCATTGCCTGCCCAACTGCAAGCCATCGGCGATCTGTAGGGTTCTTGAGCACTTCATCAAGGTTCTCAAACTTATCACCTTGGAAACCGACAAATCGAGGATCGACTTGACGGATGGCTTTTTGGAAAGATTCCTCAAATGTGCGGCCAATAGCCATAACTTCCCCAACGGATTTCATGGAGCTCCCGATATCCCGCTTAACATGCTGGAATTTGCTCAAATCCCATCGTGGGATCTTGGTGACAATATAATCCAAGCTGGGTTCAAAATTGGCAGTTGTGGTTTTTGTAACGGCATTGGGGAGTTCGGGCAAGATGTGCCCAAGGCCAATTTTGGCGGCAGTGTAAGCTAGCGGATAACCAGTGGCTTTCGACGCCAAGGCAGACGAGCGCGAGAGACGGGCATTCACCTCAATAACTCTGTAGTCAAGGCCATCGGGCTGAAGAGCGTACTGAACATTACACTCGCCCACAACTCCAAGGTGTCGAACAATTTTGATGGCCGCAGTTCGAAGCATGTGATACTCTTCATCAGAGAGGGTTTGACTGGGTGCAACAACAATACTATCACCAGTATGGATGCCGAGAGGATCAAAGTTTTCCATGTTGCAAACAGTGATGCAGTTGTTGGCTGCATCACGAACAACCTCGTATTCAACTTCCTTCCATCCCTTCAGAGATTTCTCAACAAGAATCTGTGGAGCCAGGGTCAATGATCGGGAAGACAAATTCTTTAACTCCTCAGCATTTGCGGCGAAACCGGATCCAAGGCCACCCAGAGCATAAGCCGACCGAACGATGATGGGATAGCCGATCTTGTCAGCGGCTTCGAGAGCCTCGTCGACCGTGCTGACGGCAATAGACTCCGCAATTGGGATATCAATTTCATTCAAGGCTTTTGCGAACAAATCTCTGTCCTCGCTGGTTTCGAGGGTTTTGATACTGGTTCCAAGCACTTTCACGCCATATTTCTCGAAGATACCCAATCGGTTCATCTGCACACCAAGATTAAGAGCCGTCTGGCCACCGAAACTGAGGAATATTCCATCCGGCTTCTCTTTCTCAATAACGTGCGTGACATATTCAGGGGTAACGGGGAGATAATAGACTTCGTCGGCGAGTTTGTGGTCGGTTTGAATCGTCGCAATGTTGGGGTTGATCAAAACAGATTTGACCCCAGCTTCCTTCAAAGCCTTGAGGGCTTGCGAGCCTGTAAAAAGAGACGAAAGGACAAGCTATTAGCACTTCCCTCTCGAAAACACCTGTAGGAGGAGCGAAGATTTTGAAGCATTGGACCCGCAAGGAATTCCCCGAATGCTACGTGGAACGCGGCTATTCAAGGCACAAGATCCCAGTCACAGCTTACCTGAATAATCAAATTCACCCGCTTGACCAATGCTCAATCCACCACTTCCAATGACAAGGACCTTTTTAACGTCGACAAGGTCAGGGCCTTGCACTCCACCCCTGGCAGAGAACGACTTCGCGCTTGGAGCCTCAGCCTGAGCCGCCGCTAAGTTGCGAGCCG
This sequence comes from Coccidioides immitis RS, assembly GCF_000149335.2. Classification (NCBI taxonomy): domain Eukaryota; kingdom Fungi; phylum Ascomycota; class Eurotiomycetes; order Onygenales; family Onygenaceae; genus Coccidioides; species Coccidioides immitis. Next base: position 2,376,251 of record NW_004504310.1, on the reverse strand, counting down.
AGCGAGCGAACGACCGGGTGGACCGCCATGACGTGAATGCCTGTAATTTTGATCGAGAATATAGCTTTCTCGAGGAAGTCTGCGTCGAAAATGCTCGGAGGGCCGACGGAGCAGAGGATTCAACAGTGGAAAGGCATCGTTGGCGCAAAAGGTGCGAGATCGCCCGTTGCCCACACCGGGCTGAGAGAGCCATTGGCCGCCGTGCCTGGCGCAGAAGGGATAACAATATATGCAAGAGGGGAAAGAATCAGTATAGGGATCGAGAGAAAGGAATAATTGTGTTGGAAAACCAGCTAGTTTTCGACTTTGGTTGTCGAAATGAAAGTTTTTGGTTTTGAAACTTTTTTTTTCTTGTCTCTGGGGTTGAGCCAAACTTTTGGGGTGATATGGCATTTTAGCGTGTGACTCACTCGACTTGTTGAGCTTCAATTCCTTAATATAAATATAATTTCAAAATAATAACTACTATTTTGGCTATAGGAAGGTCTTGAGAGTCGAATATCTCGCTAAGAATGATTTGAGGTTCGTCATGCTATCACCATACAGAAAACGGGTATCTGGGCAGCTGGTCTTACAAAGTTCATGTGTATTTCGTGGGTGCATTTCATGAGGTCTATACTGGGCTTGGGTGTAGAAAAAGGTCCGAACAGCGTCGTGAGCAAAGCGGAAAAGAGTCCACTTAACATTGTCAATCTTTTTTCAGTCTGTAACACCGATCTTCCCGTGTAGTCCGGACCACGGACCCTTACGCGGATTCTCCAACCGACCGGTAACTTTTCTATTTCTTGAGAACCCTAGACCCGTGGCGCAAACGCCTTCATTCAGCCCTTCCACGGCGTCGCCGGAAGATGTTACGTCCTCATAATTCTGATTCATAGTCTCGTAAATGTCTCTCAATGTGCGGTCGGCGCTCTTGGTCGCTTCTGTCCCAATTGCCAGCTGTTGGTCAATATGGTTTTTTGCAGAGTCCCGTGCTATCCCAGAAGCGAAAGCCCATGCTTCCGCATGCATAACAGCTCCTGAATCGCGATTTATGCTTATTGGTGACGCGTCGATCTCGGATCGAGGGTTGATTGTGGTCGTGACCTGTTTGACACGCTGGTGTCGGGCTGGAATCGGGTACTTCGGTAGCAAATGGCTCTCATTTTGCAGGCGTTCAAGAACTTTCCCGGAATGCAATACTTCTTTAGATAAGATTGCAGAGAGGAAAGACTTGTGGCCTGCAGTGGTCTTTTGAGCTTTCGAAACCGAAGCCAGGTTTTCATGGACATATGGGAACACAATCGCAAAGTCCGTAAAAGAAGGTTCTAACTCTTGATGCTGGGACCTCGTCCGTGGAGGCTGAGAGGGGGGTTTCATTGGTATGCATAACGTAGCAGATACTATCTCCAGCAGTTTTCGACGGGCGGAAATATAAGCAGCATATTGTTGTTCAATTTCAGTTTTCAATCCATCTAGCAGAAGTCGAGCCTCATTTTCGCCAGATTCATTACGGGTTTGCTTCTCGTCAACATTGCTGGCATCTTCCATACCAGATGTAGCCAGTGTATGTTCAACCCACTTGATAAGTTCATCACGAATTCGCATAAGGCCTTTCAACCTGGCTTGCGGGCTTATATTTCCCTGGTCGGCCCGGGGTAGTTGCACTTGCGCCTTTATTCTTCCAAGCAGGCTCTTTTCGTTGTCCACCCGGGCCTTAGAAACAAGCACAGCCCGCTCCAACTCATAGAGTAAGCCATCAGGATGATTTCCGTGTCCGGGAGGATATCCTGCCTCGTATTGATGTACAACGAACCGCTGAGAGGACGAAAAAACTTCTTTCATTTCGCGATTTACATCGAGAAAGTTCGAGCTAGCTGCCTCCATTGCATTCAACTTATCCAGGTAATGTTGACAGATTTGAATTTTGCTCCGTAGCCTACGGCTTCGAAGCAGAGACAGATAAGTCTGGAAATTTTGAGCTCTCGACGGAGAACACTCCTCTGAATTGCAGCGGCTCATCCTTTCGGTGAGAGCCTTCACCTCTTCCAGCAGACCACGATATTCTTTCCTCGCGGCAATGTCGGCCTGTACGGCTTTCAAATATTGGGCTCGAAGTCCATTGCTGAACTCCGACGGTACTCGTTTAATGCCCGCGACATTCTGAGGAGCACACAGCGATATATGTGAAGCAGGAGTAACATCCGAAAATATGACCTGAGCCTGTAAATAAACGGTCAATGCACGCCTGATTTTGAGGACCTCGTCCCGTGTTTTGATATATGGCGCGAGTTGTTTTGCAAAAGCCGGCCGCGGTCCTGGGAGCTGAGGGCTTTGTAACATTTCTCTCTATAGCCTAACCAGTACGTGCCGAGTCGATAATCGAAAATCGAACAAAAGCTGAGTGTGCTGCTTGCTTATTGGTGGTGGAACGAATGTGGTGTTGTTGCAGCACAGGAGCCGGGTAAATATATAGGTACTTAAGATCAGGGTAAACTAACATTAGCATGTCCACCATGCTTCCTCGCCGAGTCTCCAGGTGAGGCGATCCTGCACGACACGTCGATTTCTGGAAGCGGAATTTCCTCGCCCAGATAGCCGTTTCATCAAAACTTCCATCAGTCTGTCTTTTAGGAGCTTCTTTTGCTAGATTGACCAATTGCTCCATCACTACAGAGTAGGAATGGAGAACAATAACCACATGAGTTAGCACAAATAGCTACCCTTGAGTTTTGTTGCAAAGCATGCTTTCAACCACACCACTCCACAGAACCATATGCCAGCAACCAACACTGCCATTTGCTGTTGCCATGCCTCTCTCCTCGGTTCTATGCAAGCACTATTTTTCTGGGAGCTCTTTCTGGACCTGATTTATAGCACCGGATGTGCTGGTCTGTGCTGTAAAGCAGCATTCAGTTTTCTCTGAAGCAGGTTTCTGTTCCAGATACCTGTTTGGTTCCCAGGAGGCCCAATGGGCTGTTCTCCTAGATTCCTAGTCATATTTGAGGATATTCTTTCAGCTGGTGCAAATAACTTGTTTGCACAGATATTGACAGTGGATTTGTGTCAAACTTGGACAAACAGAGACGTCTTTGCGCACCTGAAATTCCAGCCTCTGGGGGCTGAAATGTACTATATAAACTCCTTTCACAGCAAGTTTATCAAAAGTATTGTTGTCTGTTTCAGAGTTAAATGCCTTCGTATCTTCTTGAGTGAGCTGGTAGAAGACTAGCCCTATGAAGACCTGCACAGGTATTTGATATGCTGAGCACCCTTATATGGGTGCTCTGCACCGTCAAAACCCAGCTCTGATCCAGCAGTGCTTAGCTGATCGGTCGCTTATGTCGCTGGCAACAGATCCATCCAGGCATTTATAGAGGAGCACAGGTCTAGTTTCGCAAAACCTCTCTCTCTCCGTCAGGAAGCATCCTCAAATACCACAGAGCATTTTTACAGCAACTCTTTCCCATTACTAGCGTGAATTCTTTTTGGCACGTGCTCTGATACTTCCCTGGTTTATTATTTATAATGGGCTTCATACATATTCCTTCCAAGCTTTCTCATAAGCTATCGAAGAGCAAGAAGAACTGTTCACACAAGAACAGCAAGAAAGACGCGTTTAAAGCAACTCTTCCCGATATCCAGGAGCAGACAGAGACAGAGAGCTCAGGCCCGTCTACCGCTTTCAAAAAGACCGAGGGGGAATCCGAGTCCCACTCGAAAGCAAAAATGTCGCCTCACATAGGTGAGCCTCGCTCTCATTCCCTCACCTCAACAAGCAGAAACTTACAAGATAACTAGTGGACGACTCTTCGGAAACTGGTACTCAAATTGTTTCCAAGTGTCACGTTGCTCCGCCGCTCAAGCGTTCGCATTTCCTGTGCTTCTCATCCCACCGGTCTTTCTTAAAGACGCGTAATACTCACCATTCGCTCCCATGCATGACTTGCAAAAGGGAGGACTTCCCACACTTGTGGAGATGCACATTCTGTTTTCTTCGCATCTGCGAGGATTGCTTTGATACGCTTTGCGACATGGAAAATCGTTCCTTGCAGAAGCTCCTTGAAACCCTCGGCGTCGACGCAGAAATTCCGTAGTTTGACAACCATCCTCTATGATATCGGCGGATTTCCTTCTCCCACAGTCTTCGTGCATTTTTCGGGAATTATAACGGCGCATCCGGGTTAGTGGGACTATAGGAAGCAGATTTTTTTTAAACCGCTCCGGCTGCGAATTGCATATGGGAATGTTTAAACTGGGAGGATATTTGTTCTTTTTCATTGCATAGTGAATTCTACAACGAGTTTCCTATTTCCAAGGAGCTTTTTCTACATTCAGGTGTTTTTCGGATGGCGGTGCGTTCTTGGTTTTATGCTAAAAGATACTGGTCGATTTGTATCCTGACAAGGCATACAAGCAGACTGAGTAAATCCCCTGGTCTTTTTGTTATGATGTAAGAAAGGATCAATTGGGCAAATCAATGGTAACTAAATTGCCTTTCTCTCCATCGAGGTCAACTCGAAACAATGAGTGGACATCTCGCACAGCTGAGCAACACTTCCCTTCGTTTCAATTGAGATCGCTTGCGTTCTCACTTTAAAAAAAGAATCCCTTGCAAGTGTTAGCATTGGAGATATCTGCCCAAGTAAGATATATTGGACAAAAGTCCCAAGGCTTATCTCTTCGCGTGGAGTGGAAAGCTCCCAGGATAAGGTCAATTTCATTCGATGCTCCTTTCCCGTCAAATAGCTATCCAGTACAAATGCATATAGCTTTGCCATTTTTGTTTTCAAATCCCAGTCATTAGACTGGCGGTACGGAGTACATAGAAAATGTATCAGCTCCAGCCCATTCATTAACGCTGATTATGATTTAAGGTCCCGATGGCCCAGATGGCCCCGAAGGTCCCGCCGCGAGAGCATATCGTTATGGGTGTCTTCGCCTGTAAAACCCTTTGAAATGTCTCAGAACTGTTCATCCAATAAATCCCAGGATTATATTTCTGCGAGTATTCGCATTAAATAACAATTACCCCAGATATAATAGAGAAAAGGCCATAGCTCTACTCCCAAGGTCATGGTTATGATCTGATATCGTGCATTTGATTTGATGATGGTAGATGAGTGGCCATGATCCTTAAAAATTTATCGGAACGGACAGAGTTCTGTACGCAAACAGGATACAGTTCTCCTATCAGGAGCTGCGGCCTTGGCTTCGTATACTTAATAACATGGGTGGCTCGGTGTATATCTCGCAGAAGTATCAATCATGCTGCTCTTCTGTTACGCCAGGGCATCCATCCATCTCTGGGGTTTCGTATCGGTATTTGCACCAGAAACAATAGTTGTGTTTCTCACGCAGGTACGCCACGATGCGTGTCAACTGCTCCTGCGGGCTCAAGGCGTTAAACTCCTCCAGCTCCGGATCTTCCTCGAGATCACATTCGACCTCCACGATATCTCCTTCGGCATTTCGACCCAGGGCTAACTTGTCGTCTGTGTCAAGATCAGTGTCATTATAGGTAGGAAGTCCGGGTGCATTGCGGGAGAAGAAGCTCTGATCGCGTGATGAAAGGGATTCATATCGTCGCCGTTGAGCCTGATCTTCAATGACCTTTTCTTCCCGCGCTCGAGCAAGCCCACGATAAAGGATGTTGATCTGTGAAATGCGCTTGATAGGGCGCTTCTTTGTGTTAGCATCATCAGGGTTTGCACCATTAGCACCGCCATTGGCTTTTTCCTCAGCTGTTGGCGTGGAGATAGCGTTTACAGGGTCCTGTTGTTTCTCTTCGGATTCCGTATCCAATCTCTCAGCGACTTTTTGCGCAGCATGGAACTGGGCTTCCGCCCTTCGTGCCTCTCTTTCAAGCCTTACTCTCTCCCTAAAATCAACTTGCTCGGTTTTCACCTTTTTTGCCTCCTCTTCCACTTCCTCTCTGAATTTCCGTTTCTTCTCGGTATCCATTCCAATTCCACCTCTATCCTCCTTCACAGATATGCTTAAGGGTTCTGTAATACGGCGATTCCACTCGTTCCGGCCCGAAGGATGCTCCGCAGAATAATCTTTGCCCAGAGCAGTTCCTGGTTTGTATCCTAGCCGAGCCATCATCTGAAACCCTTTATTGGACGGATCGAGCGTACTTTTCGCGAGAGCCTCATCGCGACGGGCAGCTTCTGCAGCGGCAAGTTCGGCCTTTGAAGGGACACGGGCTTTCGCTTCGGACTGTATATGGTTTTAATGACATTATTGTTAGTCTCTCCGACATTCTAGCCCACTCATCCTTGGGCATTATCTAACTAGGGGAGGAAGGGTTATTATGGTTCGACGCTGATGAAGGGGTCTTGGGCTGGGAATGGTGATTTCGCCTAAACACACCTCTCTCTGTTTGCGGAGGCATCTTTGGGTGTAGGTTTCTTTCGCTCTACTGGGCTGCGGCGGTTCAAGGATGGCCATGGACATGTAATCTTCCTCATCGTCATCATCTTGCGTATCCTTCGGCGTGCTTTTCTCCTCTAGCCAGGCCGGTTTCGGGAGCATGTTGAATCAAGAACGTCCCTTGTGCACAACGTTGCCTGAAGTGAAAGCTAATGGCGTTTCTAGAGCACCGGTTAAGTCTGACGGGGTTTTGCAGACATTCAGCCGGAAGCAAGCCAGAGGTTGGTCTCGGTTGAACTCTGGGCAACTTTTAACTTTCGGGGCGTCAAAATAGCCGCCGACATTAAATGATACGGCACAAAACACACATAAGACTACAGAGTACGGAGTACTCCGTATAGAGTCGACTATTTCCGGCCATCTGATAATGTAATTAAACTCTTCATGCGAGTTACAGGCTGCTGGGCTCCGGGGCTACACTGTCCGGAGTTACCCTACATTTACCACTCCCTCGCTCTTTGATATTCACACCCTTTGATATTAACTACTCCGTACAGTGAATCTTCCCGGTCACTCGCCCTTCTTCAATAACTCCGGCATTCTCGGCCAGGAACCCACGGTTGTCATTTTAATAACTGGTTAGTGTCTATGCGGGCTACGTTTTTCCACATACTTCCGGATATTTCACCGTGTCTCCATGACGCCAGGCTTATGTGAAAACTCGACGTGAGCCTTCAACCGAGAAAGGATTATAAAAATTTTACGCGCGGAGGCACCTTCACGGGTATTATCCCAACCTCAGAACCCAAGCGAAATGACATGGGGAACCAGACGGCTATTTCGATCCCGTGAGAATGAACCTTTGGGTGAGGGGATATTCATGTATAGGCGGAGCTGATAGAGTTGTTACCCTCCACTGGCCCGGAATTGTGGCGTTTCCAGACAACAAGAAGCTGTGATAGTAATCATCCGAGATTTCCGGATGTTGAAATAGAGGCATGGAGAAGTCTTGATGGGTGGGTTTCCATAGCAGATTTAACACGCCAAGCAAAAGCTTGAAAGTTATGCGGGGAAAACAGGGCGCCGCGGATTTCCGTCGTGGACGAGCCGAGTCCTTTGACGGCTTCGGCGTTTCAGCGTCGTCAGACAGCACTGATGGCAATCAGTTGGAAACAGCACTCTGTGTGCCATACCGCACTGTTGACAATCCCGGGCTTGTTGACCTGGTTGGCAATCAGCGAGGCAACCCTGAGTGCCTTAACGGCGAGTCAGCCACCATCTCGCAACGCCCGAACCGGACAATGCTTACGGCATTTACCTTATATGAGTTGCCCCAGCGCCCTATGTGACCTTGGAGACAGCAGTACAGATCACTAGCGCGCAATCTCCAAACACTAAACGGCCTGAACCTCTGCCCATGCCGAACAAATAGACCGGACGGACGGATCGGCCGTTTGGAGGAGTTTAAATTCGAGCGGCCATTCCACTCAGACTCTGTGATAATTGTTTCGTGCTTCATAACTACCAGATAACTATTTAATTAGCGGCCTATCTCGTACTGCCAGAAGCCGACTAAGATATCCTTGATTCGAAAATGACCGCTCTACCAGAGCCATTTGCTTCTATTCCAAGGAAAGCTCTCCTCCTTGAGCCTTCTCCAATCCATCTACTTCCCAACATGACCGCGGATTTAGGCGGGGCTGTGAAGATATACGCCAAACGCGATGATCTCAACTCCGGTCTCGCCTACGGCGGCAATAAGACCAGGAAACTCGAGTACCTGGTCGCCGACGCGTTGGCGACAAAGTGCGACACGCTGATTAGCATTGGCGGGATTCAAAGCAACCATACGCGTCAAGTAGCCGCTGCCGCAGCCCATGCGGGACTCAAAGCAAAACTTGTCCAGGAAAAGTGGGTAGAGTGGTCCGACCCGGGTTACGAGTCCGTAGGAAATATCCAACTCTCCCGACTGATGGGGGCTGATGTCCGCATTGAGCGGATGGCTGGATTTGGAATCGAGCATAAAGACTCGCTGAAAAATCTCCTGAAGGAATGTGAGGACAAGGGCGAGAAACCATATTATATCCCCGCCGGCGCGTCAGATCACCCGCTTGGTGGACTGGGCTTTGCACGCTGGGCGTTCGAGGTCCGGGAGCAGGAGCAGCAGATGGGCATCACGTTTGATAATATCGTTGTTTGTGCGGTGACGGGTTCAACGATGGCAGGAATGGTCGCTGGGTTCAAGCTTATTGAAAAACTATACCCGGATGAGCCCAAGAAGAAAGTTATTGGCATAGATGCATCCGCCACGCCTGCGGAGACTCGCGCACAGGTCCTTCGGATCGCAAAGAATACGGGAGAGAAAATCGGCCTTGAGCCTGAAGATATCACCGCATCAGATATTATGATTGACGAACGATATCATGCCGGAACCTATGGAGTTCCCGATAAACAGACATGGGACGCGATCGAGTATGGAGCTCGGATGGAAGCGTTTATCACCGATCCCGTATACGAAGGGAAAAGTCTGGCAGGCCTGATTGACATGGTTCGAAAAGGGGAGATCTCCGGAGGGAACGTCTTGTATGCGCATTTGGGAGGGCAGCTTGCTCTCAATGCATATTCGCAAATCGGGACTGTGGCATAATAACCTGAACCTCGATCGGGTAATTTGACTATATAATGCAGCTCCTTCGACCATCATTTTCAGTGTTGCACGGCTTTGCTACTTGGTTTTCCAGCTTTGAAATCTTGTGTGGATTTCGGCTTGCGCTCCAACAGCTTCTTGGGATCTCCATTCCTCTTAAGCTCAAGTGAGCAGCAAATGGTCAAGCAACAAGAGATCCCTTCGCGATGAGACATGATGATGTTTGTTTTGGGTACCATCCACTAGATATGAAGTGTTTCTTCTGGAGCTACTATAAAACAACCACAAGCCTTCGTTTTGGAGACTGAAACTCGTGATATGTTCGTCACCTGGGCAAGTTCAGTGTTGATACTTTATATGTAGCTACGGAGTATGACAGAAATAGTTGCTCGAGACAAAACCGAGAATTTTTGTTTCTTGCGTGTACGAATTTTCCTTGTCGCTCACTATTGAAATTGATCATATTTTTGAGTGCTGATCCCGGTGAGATGACGTGGACACCATTGGTCGGAGAAGTGGGCGTCTTGATTTGCCTATATTTTCCTCCATTCGCCCGGCACAGTCTAAAATGCAACTATGGGATGCCGTCGAGTGTGCATGCAATTCCTTCAAAATGGAGTTCTAAATGCTGCTGAAGGACAGGGGGAACACATTGCGGGGAACCAGGAGAAAGAGTCAAAGACTCCATAAGATCGGAAATTCCGAAAAGAAAGAGCATATCTGAGAGACAAAGCTTATCCACATGGAGAGCACTGTCGATGTGCTTGAATGTTGATCTTTCTTCTTGAAATAACACTTATCAAAACAAGATACCCTACTCTGTACTGGCTTGGCTGCAGAGGAGAGCTTAGGCAAGACGATGCGCCTGCTTGACCGCTGCACGTGGTTTTAAACCGCATTGTGTCAATTGCCAAAGCCATTTTTCTGTTAGAAGCCTACGGAGTAGAGGAAGCTGAAAGAGGAGAACAGAAATGTAGGTACAGCACATTTTAGCAGTGTTTGTGGGACAGTTAGAATACACTTTTACGGAAGACAAACGCGGTAATTAGTTTGGGCAGCATTGCTGTGATGTGACTCGTACACCCTGCTCCGCTGCGAGCGTTCGACAGATCAAGGCTTTGTCTGTCGTACAGAGCGTGAGATCGGCTGGAAACTTGCGGCTGCCTGGTTCTTTGACAACAAAATTTCGACTAGAAGCACGTCCATGCAGACGTCCACCTCGCTGCCATCACGTCAAGGTGGCACAGTCAAGCTGGCGGCTCGTTTCAGGCGCAGCGAGCGATTCTGTCTCTGGTTTCTGACCGATGATCGATCTTGTCTCGGTGGCGATTAGCTGCGACCCGCAGTGCCTGATCTGACAAGGGTTACGATACAGAGGATGGGGATGGCCAAACCTTGCCCTGTCCAAATCCTCCGAGCCAACCACCAATCCGACGTGACGAATAAAATGACATCAGACCACGTCTGAGTTATCGTCGAGGGGCTGGCTGGAACGGACCCGTCCAGAAAACGTGGTTCAGTCATATGGGAAGCTGGCAGAAAACCCATGGACGGAGTACATATTCATGTACGGAGTATGCCACAAATATGGACATGCCTACAGCATCTACGGAGTAGAGGGACGGAGAAGTCGCCCATTACAGCCCTCTTTTTCTTTTTTTTTTTATCCTTTCTTTTTGGCCGTCTTTGGCCCCTGCGCCTCAACTTCGCGGCCTGGCCGATCTTAGCTTGGAACGGCCAAGGCTGGCGCAACTTAGTCGCTCCTCTTTGTTGCAAATTGCGAAGAGACAATTGAGTTAGTTGATTTTAGCTCTGGCGAGAAAAAGCTTGACTCAAGTCAAAATGGCCCAGCCATTCAGGGGCCAGGTAAGAAACCCTCCTGTGGGTTTCAAAAGGAAACCTGCTCTTCTTGACCGCCGGGTACAGCCACAAAATACTCTGTTCAACGGCGTATGATTCGCCGTTGAACCAGAAAATCGAGGAGCCCGAGAGATAGCGAAATATGTCGAGAGTACAAAGTATCCCGCGTCTCAAGGGGAATTTTGACCCTCACCCTTGGAGACCACATGCCAAGTTCTCCAAGCTGCTACATCGATTTTCCGGGGGATGGCCTCGATCCAGATACATGCCCCGGAGCCCAGGACTGCTGAATGGCGAAATAGTGGAGTTTGGAGAGGAAGTCCTGCCTTTCTGGATCTTGAGAGCTAAATAAAAACCGAACCCTATCGGAGGACCTGGTAACTAACAGTTCCTGTGGCTGTATTAACTATCTGGAGATATAACCCTATCAAGATGCCAACATTATAATGACATCTACTCATGCCTTTCCCTTTTTCCATTCAATTTACTCTCCCTTTTTGTGCCTCTTTAACTCTTAAATGAAGAGCCCTTTTGATTTCTTCCTGGGAGGCTCTTGATTAAATTACTTTTTGGCCTCATGCCTATTTGTTAAGACAACATCCAACCCTCATAAACAAGGCTTAACTCCGATATTAAAATTTTTTTAAATCACTCAAAGAAAAGCACCGCAATGGTTCGACTTTGCCGCGTTATTAATATTGCTCCTTGGATTTTCTCTCTATAGCCTATCGTCTGCTGGGCCTTGCTTGGCCCGTGTCGAGTCGCAATGGGTAACACATATAACTCACCCCCATCTGCTTTAGCTTCTCGACAGCTATCTTCCTCGATATCTTCGGATAACTCGAACATAGCTGCTGTGAAGCCGCCTGAAAAGCGATTTAAGATGACCCGGAAAAAGCTTATGATAGGCATTCTTGCGCTTCTGATACCTGCAGCTTGTGCAGGAACAGGGATTGGTCTTGCGCTGAGGAACAACCAAAATGCGTCCAGTTGTAAACCCGAGGATTCATGTCGTGATCTTGGGTATGCAAAGTACCAGGGTGTTCCTGATCCCAATGGAGTTACGAGTTGGCTAGGAATGCGATACGCAGCGCCGCCGGTGGGAGAGTTGCGATTTGCGGCTCCTCAGGATCCTGCAAAGGAAGAGGGCATTCAAGTTGCTAACGTGGTAGGCAGCGACATCCCCTCTCGGGAAACACAAAAAGCTAATGTGTCGAATAGCGCCAAAAGCGATGTCTTTCAACGGGCGCACGGATAGCCAAGCGCGAGTCCGAAGACTGTCTATTTTTAGATGTTTTCGCGCCATTAAATGCAACGAAAGATTCCAAGTTGCCGGTCTATTTTTTTATCCAAGGTGGTGGCTTCAATATGAACGCCAATCCCGGAATCAATGCTTCTAGACTCATCCAGGCTTCGGGAGGGAATTTGATAGCTGTGGGCTTCAATTATCGTGTTAGCCTATATGGATTTCTTGCTGGGAAAGAGCTTGAAGAGCGCGCGAGCCTCAATAATGGTCTCAAAGACCAAATCAAAGCGCTCGAGTGGGTTAAGACGCATATAGCTCAGGTATAATCGCATTCGACTCCTTGAGTAGAGGACTTCGCTGACTTGGGTGGTTTTCCCCGTGTAGTTTGGCGGAGATCCTGACCATGTCGTCATCGGAGGCCATAGCGCAGGCGGTGCTTCCGTGGTATTCCATCTGACTGCTTATGGCGGCGAAAAGTGCGATGAGGCGCCGTTTCACGGTGCCATTGCAGGCTCACCCTCAATGGGAACCATGCTCACGGTGTCGGAGAGTCAGTTTCTCTACGACAGCTTGCTGAATCGTACTGGGTGCGGATGTAGTAGAGACAGTCTCAAATGTCTTCGCAATTTGGACGTCAAAACCCTTCAGTCGCACAACACCAAGCAGCCGCTTCCAGGTGCTAAAATGAATCCGCTCTTTATGTATTCACCAACGATCGACAACGACCTTGTGCCAGATTATACCTACCGCCTTTTACAGGAGGGCAAATTCTGCAAAGTACCTGTTGTATTCGGAGATGATCAGGACGAAGGTACACTTTTTGCGTCGAAAAAGACGAAGAGTATTCAAGACTCAGACACGTTTCTCCGCGCGCAGTTTCCAGCGCTAACGGAAGACCAACTTCGAAAGATAAACTCATACATGTCAACAGTAAAGCCTGAGTTCCCAGACATTGGCATGCACTGGCAGCAGCTGGCCAGGATATACGGAGATATGCGGTATACATGTCCCAAAATTTCCATTATGGAGAGTTTTACCGAATTCCACAAACACGATCAGGCTTGGAGTTATCGGTACGCCGTCCAGGACCCGTTGTATCTGCGCTCTGGACTGGGAACACCCCATACAGCAGAGTTGGAAGGGATCTGGGGGCCGGACTATGCTGCCGGCAGATCGCCGATGTCTTATTATACCACAAATAAGGAAATCGTACCCGTCGTTCAAGGGTACTGGTCAAGCTTCATTCGCAGTCTGGATCCAAATAAGCATCGCGCACAGGGTAGTCCGGAGTGGAAGACGTGGAACGCGTCAAGCTCTGATCCCAATCCCGAAGGGTTTAGGGAACTTTTCATAAGGACAGGGGACACGAAGATGAGGGTTGTTGACTCGCAGCAAAGAGAAAGATGTGATTATTTTATAAACATTGGCGTCGACATCAAACAATAAGGAATTGGGCTAGGCGTTTTGGGCTCCGCAACCCGCTGCTTGGGCCGCTTGTGATGACTGCAGCAACGATCTGGGTATAATGTGTTGGGAGGGCTTTTGCATAGCGTTGTATCTTTGGCTGTTACTTATACTGTTGTCAGCCGGCTTCGTATATACTCCGTAGACTCTGATCATAAAAATAAAGAACTTTCCACAATGTTTGATGCTGAAGTCGTTCATCGGCCGACCAATACACAACCACTCTTGTATGGCGCTCGCCAACCAAAATAGTTTAGCTTCATTCGTTATACTCCCGTACAGTTCGGAGTAGTTATGACATAATCAGGTTTACGGCTGTGGCTGGGGCTAATATGTAAGGTAGTTCACCACTAAACGAGCCACACCACTAAACGAGCCAAATTTCGCCAAATGCTCCATGCAATGAATTTATTAAATATCTCAACAACCAGATCTTTATTATTAAATAGCTATTAAATATTAAATAAATGTATTCTTTAAAGCATAGAAATTAGTATAGTTAGGAAAATAAATGGGTGGATGGCCTAATATTATGGCCAGAGTGAGAGATTCAGAGGGTAGATAGGAAAGAATTCAAAGGAATGTCAACAGTAGATTTCTCAGCTAGAGAGTCTAATGTCTTGCTAGAGATGCTTGTAGAGCTCTTACTTCTTCTTTTGGAAGATTGTATAAACTCTCTGTAATGAGGCTCTTTAGTAGAGGAGTCCTTCTGACAGTACTTTGAAGCCAGTGCTTGAAGTTCTAACTGCTGGTGTTTATTAGCATGTTTAACTGTCTGTTTTTTCTTCTCTGCTAGTTGTAAAGTCTTCTTCTTCTCACAAGCAATATGTTGTGTCTCTCTTTGTCTAGTATGTTTAATTTTTTTGATCTCTTGTTACTTCTGGATCTTTTTACAGGCATTCTTCTGTTTAATCTGTCTTTTTTTAACATCTCTAGCAGCCTGCTTTTTTTAAAGCTCTTATTGAAGTTTTATCTCTTGTATTTGAGCAATTTTATCAGCTTTTTCAGTCTCTATTTTATTCAGATGCTTGTGTATCTTAAGAACTTTTATTGAAGACCAGAACTGTACTTGACTAGAATTATTCCTATTGAGTAGATCTAGAGGCTTGTCTTGCTTGTGATGTTGCTTCTTTATTACTAGAGTTGATCTTAGCTGCTGATTCTCATGTTCCAGCAGTTTATTATGAAGAGCAAACTGCTTACTAGCTTGAATAACCTATCTAATACTCTGCAAATTTAGGCTGTACTGGAGATATATACTCTTGATCTCTTGTCAGAGCTGGTGCATATTGCTAGAAATAAAAGATTTAACTGACAGTATAGGAACTTGAGCAGTTTCAAATTAGTATAGTTAATATTGAGAATTCAGAGAGTTAATTCTAGTCTTTGCAAAGCCAGCAAGTATATTTTCAACTGTTAAAGTCTTCTTTCAAGCCATATTAAATAATCTCCAGAAATCTCTTTTTGTCATTTAAATATAGCTCATTTCTTGATATAGTAGTGCTTCCAGCTTATTGGAATATGTCTTGCTCAGCAGTCCAAAGATTTTAATATCAAGAGATTACAAATAGTAAATTGAATGTGATGGAAGAATTATAAGAAGAATCTTTTTACAGTCAGTATATTTAATAAATTTCATATTTATATAAGAGGAATGGCCATCTAGTAGAAGCAGATATCTTTCTCAATCAGCTTGTTTCTTAGTATACTGATTAAAAACCTGTTTCAATCACTCTAGTCTATATTTATTATTGCTTCAACCATTTGTTGAAGCTGCAAAGTAGACCCATTTGCTTCCATCATAATCATCTAGTTATGTATTTTGGAGATCTTGTGATTCACTCTGGTAAATAAGAGCTGGAGGTAGTGCAATTTCTTCAGCAGAGACTGAGCAGAGTAATGAGAGAAATTTCTAACTACCATTCTGAATGATGGCATTCTTTCCAGCTTATAGAACTTCAATAGAGACTAATTGTTTTGAGATATGGCAGAAGTCTAGAAGAAATTCTTTTTTATTAAAGTTATAGATGTTTGAGAGCTCAAGATTATATTGATTAATTTTCTGCTCCAACTATTTGTAAGGATTTGCTGTAAACCTCTTACACAGACAAACAGCACCTGTGAAGACCAGAGGCCTCAGCTTGCAAGCTGCTGGAAGTTGCATGTGTTCTTGTGAGGCACTAAGTCATGTGCTCGCAAGCACACATAAAAGGCCATCACTGTGTGAACCTCTTGCTGGAAGCCAGTGGCAATCTTGTTTACAAGTCATATATAGTTGCTGGAATACAGACCTTTTATCTTGTGTACTCTTTTCCATGTATATTTCTTCTAGAGATTCATTATCATGCTGATCCACATGTATGATCCTCACATTTTGCCACTCTTCTTTGGTGACACCCAACAATGGTATTAACATGAAGAAGCTAACCCTCTGAAACTCACAAACCTGGAACACCAGCTGAAAACCTATCTGAAGAACAAACCCAAGTTTATGAAGAGATAATCAATCTTGACACCTCACCTCTCTCAACTGTCAATGAAACAAGCACCATAAACTCAGAGAGAGAGTCTACCCCAACACCAAAAGATAAAATCCAACAGCTTTGTAAGAAGACCAAGCTACTAAAGAAAATGGTGAAATGGCAAGAGAAGTTGAATGCTCTCCAGAACATCCAAAAGTACTTACAAAGTGAATCTCTTGATATAGCTACCTTCAACCCAACACCCACAAAGTGTCTGTCAATCTTGAGATCACCACAACACACAAAGCACTACCAGACTGGAACCTACACAGAATATCATCAGTTCATCTCAGATATTGAATCCATTCACAATACAAGCAAACTGAATGATGAGAATACTCTTGTGTATGCTCTCACAGGACTTGATTATATTGAGAAAGACCTTTAGAAGGCCCACCACAAAGGCAATCCATCAAAAAACAACTGGACTGGCCTTAAAGAATTTCTATATGTAAGGCTAGAAGATCCAGCAAACCACACACAAAACTCTTGGCAAGCAATCTTTGGCCTTTGCAAAAGTTTGAATGAAACTAATTATGTCTATTATCAACAATTTCTAGAGCTCACAACAGAGATTGGTGAAGAATTTGAAGATTCCATAAAAATGAAGAAGAACCTGTTTATATGGGGCTTGAATAAGCCCATGCAAACCAAACTGGATGAACAGCTGGAGATACCAGATGACATTGATAACATAGTAGCACTGGCCACCCAGCTCCAACCAAGTGTATCAGTAGTCTATGCAAAGAATGCCTCACACATGAAGTCTACCAATCCAGTTGGAAGTGCTTGTGGAGGTATGAAGATCAATGACTCAAGACCATGAATGGATAAGAGAAGTTAACTCCAGAGGCCTGCTCAGGAGATGGGGAAGGATCTTATCAAGAATTGTGAAGTCTTGAAAAAGAATGAGAGATGCTTTGAGTGTAGCCAAAAAGGCCATCTTGCAAAAGACTGTCCCAAGAAGAAGAAGAGTAGCAAATAGGAAGTTGGGAAGCTGTAAGTAGATAAGATTAATATAATGAAGTTGTTCAAGAATAGTCTCCTTGCTCTCCCCTCTATTGTTCTAGGTGTGTGAAGCCCAACTGACAGAAGTATTATCTGGTCAGCACTAATAGATTCAGGCTGTCAATCTCTAGTGATCAGTTTGTGATTGGCCACAAAGCTAGATCTAGAGGTGCACAAGATGTCTATAGAGATTGAAACTGCTATAAATCATGAGAATATTACTCTTGCAGAAGGGATTGTGAATATATTCTTTAAAGCCTGTAACTCTCAGAGAAACTGGCAGTTGTTCCATGAACAAGTGATGGTTGCAAATATAAGAGATGAGATGCTAGTGGGTTTGAGCTGGCTGCAGCAATACAATCCCAAAATGTATTTCAAGAAACTAAGGCTAGAGTTCCAAACTGTATGTTGTGACCTGCTTGTGAAGGTTAAACCAGTTAACCTCTCAGAGCTTGTGAAAGGAGGGAAGCTCATCTATATGATGACTCTCCACAAATCAGAACAGATAGTGACAGCAGATCTAGATCTCCAGATACCAGAAGTCTACTGCAAACTCACAGAAGTGTTTAGTGACAAGAGAGCTTGGGAGCTGCCACCACACTGTAAAGATGATTTGGCCATAGATCTTGAACCAGAAAAGCAGCCAGAATTTGGAAGAATATACAGACTTTTGCAAGCTGAGCAAGAGACTCTTCACAAATATCTGAGCAGTACTCTAACTCATGGGTTTATCTGATCTTTTAAGTTATCTGCAGGAGCATCTATCCTGTTTGTGTTCAAGAAGAATGGCAGACTAAGAATGTGTGTGAACTATTGTGATCTGAATTCAAAAACAGTCAAGAATAGATATTCTCTACTACTGATTGAAGATGTGTTGTATAAGCTTGTGGAAGCTGCAATATTCACTCAGTTGGATGTCAAGAATGCCTACCATAGACTGAGAATTTGTGAAGAGAATGAGTGAAAGACTGCATTTTGAACTTCACAGAAGCTATTTGAGTACTTGATAGTGCTCTTTAAACTCACAAATGCACCAGCAGCTTTCCAATCATATATTGTGAAGGCACTTAGCAAATATCTGGATGTGTTCACAGTAGCCTATCTTGATGATGTGGTTGTGTACTCAGCTTGCAAGGAGAACCATGAGGAGCATGTGAAATTAGTACTTAAGGCACTCAAGAATGCAGATCTTTATTACAAGCTGGCAAAGTGCAAGTTCAATACTTGTGAGATTGACTATCTTGAGTATATCATAACACCAGAGAGTGTTCTTATGGAGAAGAGCCACATGGACACTATTCTTGACTGACCAGAGCCAATCAGTAAGAAAGAGGTTCAGATCTTCTTAGAATTCACAAACTTTTACAGGCACTTCATCCCAAGATTCTCTAAGATAGCCTGTGGCCTGACTGCTCTTCTAAAGGGAGGAGAAGCAAAGCTAAGCAGATATGTGTGAAGAGAGATGAGGAGAGAAGCCAATACTTTCATAACTGAGAAAGATCACAAAGCCTTCATAAGTCTGAAAAGAGCATTTGTGGAAGCTGTTATGCTTCATTATTTTGATATGGAATGGAAGACCAGATTGGAAACAGATGCATCTGGCTTCACAGTGTGTGGTATTCTATTACAGCTGGCAAAGAATGGCATCTGGATTCTAGTTGGGTTTTATTTACAGAAGATGTAATCCACAGAGATGAACTACAGCATTTATGATCAGGAACTGCTCACAATTATGGAGTCATTTAGATATTGGTACTGCTGGTTGGAAGGCTTGCAAACACCAGTTCAAGTTCTTACAGACCATGATAGCTTGTGCTACTTCCAGACTGCTCAAGACCTCTTGCAAAGACAGGTCCACTGAACACAAAGACTGATAGTCTTTTGATTTACAGTTGACCATGTGAAAGAAACTAAGAATCTGGCAGATGGACTCTTGTAAAGACCTGACTATATCAAGAAGACTGGTCTAGATGATAAGAAGGGTCACAAGACTACAAATCAACTAAGAATAATGCTTGTGAAGAAGCAAGAGACCACAGAAAAGTTGAAATCAACAGTTCAAGTTTCTCCAAACTAGAGAGGAGAGGGAGAAGATGAGAATGCATAACTTATCTTCACAAAGCTTCAGATTGAGATCAAGAAACTACTCACAAAAATTGTCTTGGGAGGCATGTGCAAAGTGAAGAAGATTGCAATACAGGTCCAGAAGATCAAAGATCTGATCTGTAAGGAGAATTCTTATAAAAAGAGCAGCTTCAACCTGTTGGCATTACTGTCAAATCTACTGCAAAGTGATAACTATGCAGCTGAGGTCTGCAAAGACATTAAGGCAGGCACAAAGAAATTCATGATGTGAAAAGAGGAGAAGAGTATTCTCTATAGAGATAGTTACATGTACATCTCTCAGAATGAGGCTCTGCAAATAGAGCTGATTAGATATCATCATGATCTACCTCTTATAGAGCATTTTGCTACAGCAAGAATGTACAAGCTTATAGCTTACAAATACTTTTGGCCAAGAATGAGAGAACTGGTAAAGAAGTGTTGCAAAGCCTGTAGAGTCTGTCAGAGCTCAAGAAGAGTTTGCAGGAAGTCTCAAGAAGAACTATCATTCTTACCAATCCCAAATTACTCTTGAGAATTCATTAGCATGAATGTTATTACAGATCTCTCTGCAAGTCTGAATTTTGAGAAGATGCAGTTTAACTGTATTCTGATTGTAGTGGACCAGTTCACAAAGATAGCTCACTTTATCTCTACAACAAAGAAGCTGACATCAGAGAAATTGGCCCATCTCTTTATTCACAAGATAGTGAGATTGCACAGATTACCTGCAAGCATAGTAACAGATTGAGGATCTCTGTTCATGAGTGAATTTTGGGGTAATTTGACTCATATCTTGAAGATCACAAGAGCAATGAGCACAGCATTCCACCCATAAACTAATAGTCAGACTGAGAGACTGAATAGTGTGCTGGAGCAGTACCTGCAAAGCTATGTCAATTATAATCAAGATAACTGGATGATGTGATTGCCAATGACTGAGTTTGTGTACAATAACTCATAACAGACTTCCACACAGAAATCACCTTTTCAGCTGACATATGGGTTGAATCTGCAAACAGAATTCTTGGATCCTGATAAGTATGACTATGTGTGCAAGAATTCAAGAAATCAGATGGAGACAATGAGATTGCTCTGTAAAGAGGCCAAGAAATCACTCACAAAGGCACAAGTTTACCAGAAGAAGTACTATAATCAGAAGTACACCACAAAGATCTTCCAGATGGAAGACAAGGTGTGGCTTAATCTTTGCAATATCAAGACCACATGGCCTAACAAAAAACTGGATTTGTTGAGGTATGGGCCTTGTAGAATTGTGGAGAAGATAGGCTTGCAAGTCTATAGACTGGAACTGTCTCCAGATCTGTAAACTTATGATATCTTCTATATATTTCTGCTTCACAAACACAAGATCTGTGAAGAAATCAATAGCTCATCTCATCATAAAGTTTACAAGGTGAATGAGGATGAAAAGAAGTATCAAGTCTGCAAAATAATTAACTTAAAGAGAGAGGGTCACAAGCTGTAGTATAGAGTATATTAAGAAGAATATGATAATAAGAAGGACAAGACATGAGTTTCCACAAGTAATGTTCATCCACTGAGAAAGCTACTTCAACAATTTTATAGTAGGAACCTGGACAAGCCTGGTTCACAAAAGAGATGGATGGAGGTAGTGGAACTAGAAAATGGGTTAGAGAGAGAAAAGGCATAGTTAAACTGAACTGAATTCAATTGATTTCAAAACAAAAGAAGAAAAAACTAAACTAAGACTATATAATTAGAGCCTCCAGCTTCTTCTGCAAAGACCTGTAACAACTACCCATAATCTTACTGCTGGAAAGAGCAAGCAAGATGCCCACAGTATAGGCAGTTGTTATATTTTTGATCCAAGCCTGTGAAGATGCACTCTGCAAAGACTATATTATTATAGTCTTGCTGAGCTCTCTTGCAGGCAGAGCACTTCTGTTCAGATGATGGCTGGGCCCCAGTTCAAGTTATAAGAATTTTCTTACAGAGCTGAGTGTGCACAGTCAACTGGTTTAGATTATCTAAACCAGCAATAAGTACAGGCCTTTAAATAGACTTACAATATCATGTTCTTTTACAGGCAGACAAAGCTTGTGCTCCTGTGTGAGAGAGAAGGTCTGAAAGAACCACCAGATTAGTCTGCAACACATCAGCAAAAGTAGCAGCTGATGGCATTTGAGTGAAGATGGTCTGAAACCATCATTGTCAGTCTTGTGGGGGGGGTGCTGGGCAGTCTCAAGCACCCCACAGAACTACAGCACCCACAAACTCTGCTGGTGTAGAGAAAACAACAACAATAATCTAAAGAAGATTAGCTGCAAACTGAAATATAATAAAGAATACTCACATTTTCAGTCAGGGCTGGAGCAATAACTACAGAAAGAGGAGGCAGAGCAGCAGAATTCTAACTTTATCAGCACACAAATCAATGTCAGCTTGTGAGAAGCACTTACAGCTTGAGCTGGTGTGGAGAGAATAGTAACAACTGGTGAAGGAGGAAGAGAGGGAACAATAATACTCTAGAACTGTCAGTCACAAACACTCTCTAAACTTCTTGTGACTACTCACCAAAGGCCCAATCTCATCTGTAAAAGAGAAGGTGAGGGTCCTCTCAAGAGAGAAAAGCAGAGACAAGTTACAAGAGAGAGAGAAAGAAGACTGCACACCAGCAGCAACTGCTAGCAAGCATCAGTCTCTTCATGAATCAAACCTCATATGAAGACAAAATCTAATGGCCACATGAAGCAAAGACATAACCAGAGGTGAACTCATCAGCTTGTGATCTTTCAGCTAATCATGTGGAATATCAAAGTGAAGCCATTTTTCTTCCAGAACATCAGAGATCTCCCACAAGCCTGTCTCCCACATGAAGCAGTGCTTGAAGGGTTCACTTACCTTGGTAATAGTAATATAGGCTAGAGAAGGAAGAGAAGAAAAGAAGAGAAAGAGAAAGCAAGAGAAAGCTCTCTCTTAAGCTAGTGTTCATTATCTAATAGTGACACAGGGTTAGCAAGAACAATAGAGACTCTCTACACATTGTTGTGTTATTGAGTTCTGTTATGTTATTAGAGTTGTGTTGATATCACATCTCTAGTGAAGCTGTACTCTTTTTCTTATAAGGAAATTTTTATTTTTCCCAAGAGGTTTTTTGTTTTTCTACTCATGAAGGTTTTTAACAAGACAGCCACCTTGAGGGATCAAGGCTTACAAGGGGGGGGAATCTGTAAGAATTCACCATAAATCTCTTACACAGACAAACAGCACCTGTGAAGGCCAGAGGCCTCAGCTCACAAGCTGCTGGAAGTTGCATGTGTTCTTGTGAGGCACTAAGTCACATGCTTGCAAGCACACATAAAAGGCCATCACTGTGCAAACCCCTTGCTGGAAGCCAGTGGCAATCTTGTTTACAAGTCATATATAGTTGCCAGAATACAGATCTTTTACCTCACATACTCTTTTCCATGTATATTCCTCCTAGAGATTCATTGTCACGCTGATCCACACATACAATCCTCACACTATTCTATAAGTAGTAGTCAAATAGTTAGCCAGCATCAACAACTGTAATTACAAGTAATCAAATAAATCATCAAATTACAAGCATATAGAAGTGCTTAAAGTACTGATAGTTATCTGCTATCTGTCTATTTTGATTAATTGCTTTGAGATAAATGCATTTGATCTTGTTATTATGCTGCTCACAAAATTAATTAATCTAGTTAATCTCAACATCCTCTCCTGTCATCTCTTGTACAATATTTTGTAGGATCTGAGATGTAATGGCAAGACTGCAGCTAGAGAGCTTGTTTATATAATTCAGAAGCTCTGCCTTCTGTATATCAGAGAGCTTTTTCTTATATCAGAAGACTGCTTCATTCTGAGCAAGTTGCAAGCCTTTATGCTGTCAGCACAGGGTCTCTCAGTTAACTGAGTACTTTCTTGTGGTTGCAGCATAATTTAAGGTCTCTTGTGATTCAAGATCTTCAATTGCAAGCCTAATTGAGGTGTTGTTGACCATGTTGTTGCATATTGAATGTTGAACATTGGAGGAATTTTGGTGGTGGAAGATTTGGCTTGTTTAGTGGTGTGGCTCGCTTAGTGGTGAACTACCTTACTCCGTACTCTGTAGACTCGGCATAAAGGCCAATCACCTCGAGGGGGAGATCAACCATCCCTCACCAGGCGGAAGCCAGTTCAGGACAGAATTTCCCCAGTCCCTGGCTTGACGCCACACTAACGGGAACAACCTTGAGTTTGGGGTTTGAGTACGGAGTATGGAGCCAAGTTACAATGACCGCAAAATGCGATTGTCTAAACTCGCCGGAAGGCCCTTTTCTAGGATGCTCAGCTCACACGTTTTCACGAAGACTTTGTCTACATCATGATGGGCTGATTGGCACTAGATGGGGCTCCAATCGCCTTTCTTGCTAGTAAGGCCCTCATCTTGTGATGGGAGTTATGCACTGTTAGCGAATAACAACGACCTCCGCATACGAATGCCCCGCTTTCGTGGGAAAAGAGCCTCGTTGAATGGAGGCTGTGGAAGCGAAGTGCTCGTCTGCCGCCCATGCCTCTCCCGTACATATTAAGAGGCCTACCGCTCCTCGGCAATTTAACCATTCAGCCCACCAAGTGTTTCGTCTTTACTGATCACAGAGGAAAATTGAAGCTATGGAGCAGGCCCAACAAGCTGTGGGTGGCGCATCTAATCCCCTTGACTCTCAAGGCTTATGTTTGCTTTCGCTTGGTATGGGACTGTATGCCGCGGAACTCTCCTCAAGGCCAACCACTAACACCTGTGGACAGATGGCGGCGGTGTGCGTGGCCTTGCAGCTCTGTATACACTCAAAGGCATCATGAGCAGACTAAACTATGAGCGCCATCAAGAGGGGAAACCACCAGCAAAGCCTTGTGAGATATTTGACCTTATCGGTGGTACTAGTACGGGCGGGTAAGGATAGGAGATCGGATCAACGTTAACACTGTACCTGACACTCGTAGCCTCATGGCCATTATGCTTGGTCGACTAGAGATGGACGTCGACGAATGTATCAGCAAGTTCTCCCAGATTTCGGAGGAAATCTTTCGGGAACGCTCGAGTTGGTTTTTGCTTGATCGTAAGGCCAGAATAAAGGGACGATTCGACTCAAAGAATCTTGAACGCGCAGTCCGTGCAGTCCTCAAAGAGCGCAATGTTGCCGAAAATGAAATGTTGGACGACGGTGTCTCCCGCGGATGCAAAGTGTGAGATGTCTACGACACGAGTCGCATTTTCGGATTTATTCTTTACTGACCTAGACCTCCCTAGATTTGTCTGCGCAACTTCAAAGGATACTAAGGAGGTCAAGCGTCTTAGGAGTTATACTATACCCGATGAACTAAACATTAAACCAACGATCGTCGAAGCGGCCCTTGCGACTTCGGCGGCCACCTCATTCTTCGACCCTGTCACTATAGGATTTCGGACTTTTGTTGACGGGGGTGTGGGAGCGAACAACCCAGTGAATCAGGTCGAACAAGAAGCTTCGAATATATGGTGTCCCAAATCTGGAGACCTGAAACCACTGGTAAAATGCTTTGTTTCCATTGGGACCGGCAACACAGGAAAGGTCGCGCTGGACTATAACGCGGCGAAATTTGCGCAGGCTCTGGTGGATCTTACTACGGATACCGAATTTACAGCTAAAGACTTTATTGCACGCTGGCGTGGACATTATGAGGAGGGCCGATATTTTCGATTTTCCGTGGACCATGGCATAGAGAATTTGGACCTCGCTGAATATCGAGCGCAGGGACTGATTGAAGCTGCCGCTGACGACTACATACATCACCAAGAACAAAAGTTCAAAATCCAAAGCTGTGTTCAAAATCTTCTGAAGAAAGAAAGTGTGTACCTGGAGAGTTTTGCTTAGATTACACTCTTAATCTGATGCCCAGTGACTGATAATGGTCGCCAACTTAGTAAACGCTGGGAAAGATATAGAAAACGCAATTCAAGTACGTTTCCACCCTACATCCTTTGGAGCTCGTGTAAGAACATTCCGAATGTATAAATCGTAATCTAATACTTGTCGCAGAGATTCCAGCAAAGCTCCCCTTTACCAGAAGCGGGTATGCAGCCCTCGCCGTCGTTAAGTAGACGTTAGCACCACTAAAAGCTAACCGTCTTTTACTTGGCTGCCTCTAGAACCACTTGACTCTGAATTTACTGTTCCTTTCGATCTCACAGGAATCCGCTATACTGCTCAATTTATTGGGCGCGTCTCAGAACTTGCACAACTCCGGGAACTTCTCCTCTCAAACGAGTTCAACCGGCGCAAAGTCGTTGTGTTACAAGGACTCGGTGGTATTGGAAAGACTCAACTGGCTATTGAATTTGCCAGGAGATATCAAGAGAGCTTCAGTTCTATTTTCTGGATTAGTGGAAAGACTCGAGAAATGCTTCTTCATTCTCTGGCATCAGTCACCCGTAGACTTGCCTCTGATCAAAATGATGAAGCCATTGTGGAGGATATGAAAGACAGCAAGGGCATCGAAAAAAGGGCCAAGGAAGCTCTAAACTGGTTTGCTCTCAAGGGAAACAATAAATGGTTGATCATATTTGACAATGTTGACAAAGATCCTTCGGGCGAAGTGGAAGACGATGAGGCTTTTCCAGTTGAGGATTTCTTTCCAGGAGCTGATCAAGGTGCTATAATTATCACGACCCGCCTACGACAGCTTCAGGAACTCGGAGATTTCATTCATCTAAGAACGATGGCGCAGGACGATGCACTGGAACTTCTTGCTGCGAGCGGCAAATCCAGCGTGTTCAAAGATGAAAACGACGATTGGAACTCGGGTAAGTTATGTTCATAAGCTTGTAGAGGAACACGCTTTCTTACACGGAACACAGAAACTTTAGAACTTATCAAGAAGCTCGATGGCTTGCCTCTAGCGATAGTCCTTGCCGGTTCTTATATCAGTCGCACGGGCATGAAAGTCGCAAGGTATGCTCAATTGTATTCAGAAGAATGGGGCCGACTCCAGGGCAAAAGGGGGCCTCGCGACTATTCAAACGGCAACCTCAGTACTTCTTTGACTATCTCATATAGAGAAATCGCGCGGACAGACCAACTTGCTGCAACGCTTCTCTTGTTTCTCTCATCCTTTGATAACCAAGATATTTGGTATGGATTGTTAGAGCACGGAAAGAGTGGCTGGGACGCTCCAGAATGGTTTGAAGAAATTGTTTCTGACGAAGTCAACTTTTATACCGTTATCGGAACATTGTCAGATTATTCATTTGTCGAGAAAAAGGAGAACGCAGAGGGCTATTCGATGCATCCCGTGGTCCAACAGTGGTGTCAAGGTTATCTTAAAAGCGCTAAGAATTGCAAGAGCATATATATCGCTGCATTTGCGTGTATATGCAATGCCATTCCATCCACTAACGAACAGAAATTTTGGATTTTACAACAACGCCTCCTGCCTCATGCCAATAGATTGCTGCCCTTTTTCCAGGAAAATTTTTCTGTGTTGGAATGTTTAAACGACTCAAAAATCCTTGAAGTCGTCAGCAGACTGGGGCAGCTTTATACCGAACAGGGCAAATTGGCCCAGGCCGAAGTTGTACTTCGTCGCACGCTTGAGAAACAAGAGAAAATATTGGGCGCAGACCACTTGTCCACGCTGGATACGGTCAGATACCTGGCGCAACTCTATTGGGACTTGACAAAATTAGCTGAGGCTGAGGCCATGATCTTGCGGGCTCTTAAAGGAAAGGAGAAAGTTCTCGATCAGAGTGATACAGAGATTCTAAGGTTGATGAACTCTCTTGGCGCCGTGCTCTATTTGCAGGAGAGGTTTGACGAAGCCGAAGTCATGTACCAACGTGTCATTGAAGCAAATGACAATAGAAAATCCGGTCAAGACGATATTGCAGCTGTAAAGGCGACCAATAATCTTGGGGGAATACGCAGCACCCAGGGGAGGGTGGAGGACGCCAAAAAGCTATTTCGGAAATCACATGAAATGGCTAGAAAGACTCTTGGTCCAGACCACACCCTGACATTAAAATCCCTCTTTAACCTTGCTGTCATATATCACAGAGAAAAGAATTTGGATGAGGCGGAGAAGATCCATCAACAGGTGTATGATGGCTATGTAAAGGCATTCGGAGCAAACCACTTGTATACCATGGATAGTTTACAAAAGCTGGCCAATGTACTCAGGGACCAAGGAAAATTAGCTACATCTGAGCAGATGTACTTGCAGGTCCTAGAAGAGAGGGAAAAGGTATACGGGGAGAACCATAGGTGGACTGCAGAAGCTCTGCAGGAGCTGGGACTGAATTATAAGGCTCAGGGAAGACTTGAGGATGCCGACACCACGCTGTTGCGCGCGTTAAAATCACAAGAAAAAGCGATGGGCCCAACCCATGATGAGACGCTGGAGATTGTGGAGCAGCTGAGTCTGCTTTACTTAGAACAAGGGAGACACGAAGAAGCGGAGGCCATGAAAGGCCGGGTCCACCAGCCTCCGGCATCCGAGGCTCGTGAGAATCCCTAAGGGTCTGATAACTAACTAACTAACTAATAACTAACTAACGTCTTTCACGGTGAACTCGGACACTTTTGCACGTGATATAAAACCTTCTCCATAGCAGAAATGGGGAGGATTTGTAAACTGTAGATCCACTAGTCCCAATACATTTACATCAGAATATATGTTTATCTGAATCAACAGTTGTTTGGAGGTTTAAAAATATATACATTCTGAATTCAGAAACATAGCTTCTGATCTTCAATATAGAAATTGAGAAACATTGAAACCCCTGATCAACAAATATATCTAGAAATGTTTGGGATACCTTTTCAGGTTTATAAATGTGGAGGGAAACCATTATAGTATAGAAATTATTATAGTATAGAAACTATTATAGTATAGTTACCCCAGCAGACACTGGAGAGAGAAATTGGATTTCAACTAATGTGCAATACTACATACATCAAACCGCCCGATCCACCTATAAAAAGGAAATGCTCCAGATGCAGTTGAGAAAGGTAGTTGGCAGAGCAGAATCCAGTTCAAGTCTTTCAGAATCTTTACTAACAGATATTGTATAAAGACTTTCGGATTTGTGGATTGCAGATAGATTAATTATATAAATCTTATTCTAATTCACCTGCAAAATCAGCAAATTCAGTACTCTCTTATACTAAATTTCATAAGCAGAGAACATGGCAAAAAAAACTCTCCAGCAGCTGCTCTGATTATAGATGAATATGCATCTTATTTGCTTAATCTTGATGTCTGATGCATGAGTATACTCAACCAGATTATTAAGTTTTAATGTAGTGCAATGCACATCTTTATTGAATGTAAAGATCAGCTTTTGAAACAATCAAATTAGAGTCAAACCTCTATCAAGCATATCTTGATATGTGTTATGAATGTAGACCAACCAAGCATCAGATAACATCAGATGCCATAGCAGAAATGAGGAGAATTTGTAAACCATAGATTCACTAGTCCCAATACATTTATATCAGAATATACATTTATCTGAATTCATGGTTGTTTGAAAGTTTAAAAATATATATGTTTCAAATTCAGAAATATAGCTTCTAATTCTCAATGTAGAAATCAGGAAACATTCAAACCTCTGATTAATGAATATATCTAGAAACATTCAGGATACCTTTTTGGGTTTATAAATGTTTATAGTATAGAAACTATTATAGTATAGAAACCATTATAGTATAGTTACTCCAGCAGACACTGAAGAAATTTCAACTAATATGCAATACTACATACATCAAATCATCTGATTCATCTATAAAAAGAAAATGCTTCAAGTGCAGTTAAGAAAGATAATTGACAGAGCAGAATCCAGTTTAAGTCTTTCAGAATCTTTACTGACAGATATTGTATAAAGACTTGATTTGCAGATTGCAGGTAGACCAATTATATAAATCTTATTCTAATTCACCTGCAAAATTGGCAAATCTAGTACTCTCTTGTGCTGAATTTCATAAGCAGAGAACATGGCAAAAAAAACCCTCCAGCAGCTGCTCTAGTTGTAGAAGAATATGCATCTTATTTGCCTGATCTTGATATCTGATGCACAAGTATACTTAATCAGATTATTAAGTTTCAATATAGTGCAATGCACATCTCCATTAAATATAAAGATCAGCTTTTAAAATAATCAGATTAGGGTTGAATCTCTGTCAAGCATATATTAATATGCTTAATTACTGCTGTATAAAAGTCAGAGCTTTTGCAAAAAGAAATACATAATTAGTAGTTTGGAAAGCCATGTGCTTTGTAAATCAAGCAATTTCATGACTTTGCAGCTAGCTGGTAGTCAGCAGTAGGCATTAATTAAGATATGAAAGAGAATGGTAGTATATAAATTATCAGCTTTGTTAGCATTCTCATCATCATCTTATTGCTTATTGTGTTCTGATCACACAAGATCTTGCATGAGAATTAGATATTTGTGATGAAGTTACTTCATCTGACTGCTGATATAGAGTTCTGATTCTATAAGAGCTCTATTAAGAATCAAGAATATAATACATTTGAAGCTCTCATGAATCAGTAAAATCTTTTCAACATCATACTTATTAATTTACTGCACAAATACTTTATATTCATGATGTTTATTTTCTCTGACCAGTATATTACAGTTATTTGATACAGTATACTTCTTTATCTGGTTAGTATAGTGCATTCTGATATGCATGTTTAATTAATGTTTTAAAGCATGTAACATCTTATCTGCTTTCAGAGTAATACTGATAGTATTGATTAAAATGTTCTTTATTAAGAATATCATAATCTGATTGAACACTGGTGA
Source organism: Coccidioides immitis RS (assembly GCF_000149335.2). NCBI lineage: Eukaryota > Fungi > Ascomycota > Eurotiomycetes > Onygenales > Onygenaceae > Coccidioides > Coccidioides immitis. The sequence continues at coordinate 2,346,210 of NW_004504310.1, read as the reverse complement.
ATTCTGTCATGATCTCAGCATTCATACTGTCTGACTAGCTGACTATAATGTCTTGACAGTTATGACAGTAGCATCTATCACTTTCTGAAGTATAGTTTAAATATTAATAATCACACTTTTAAGTTTATTGTACCTGACAGATGTCTAAGAAGTTAATAGTAAATTGCTTCTTGCAATAGCATTAAAGATTTTAGCAAGTAATAAATACAGAATGTTGAAATTAATTAACTGTTCACTAAAGAAGTTATAGAGAGTCTGTTAAACAACAGTCTGAATTTAGTCAGACTTTAGAGCAAAGTAGAGTATAATTAGAATTACAATTGAAGCTTGAATATATTTCTGAATTTGATAGAACTTCAGATAAGTAATTAGAAACTGTAGTTGGATCCAGTATCTTTAAAATAAAAATCTCTGTAAGATTTGGCAGTATTTCTTCTGCCCCTCAGGTATTAATATATGTGATATTAATAATGTATATGCAATTTTGAACAGGCCTGAAAATTCACTATAACAGAAGTTAGAGAGAAAAAATGTCACCAGATTCAGTACTAGACAGATCTTCAAAACTGAAAGACTTTTCTTGACTAATTTATAGATCTTCTACAGTGCTTCTTGCTCACAAACAGTCTGCTTTATCTTAATTTCAGCCTGCAAATTGAGTAGCTGGTAATAGTATCAGCTGTATTTCATCAAGTCAAAATTCATATTGAATCTCTCTGCATTGAAGACAGTACAGCTTTAACAGAAGACTGTTACAGTAGAGTATTTGATTTCAGTATTATTATTTTACTGCAGCATGTTATTAAGATAAGTAATACAAGAAGCAATAATTCTGACAGTTTCTTCATCAGTTACTATAATATTAAATTCTCTTTTAACTGCTTGTAAACCAGAAGTCAATGCCTTCACAATATCAGGAAAATTTGTAGCATGAGGCCTGAGAGTGATTATATATATATTGTTTTATTATCTTCTTTCAGAATTATTAAGTTCTGCAGAGATTATATAGAAGCCAGTTATATTTTAGTACATGTTTTAATATAGACTGAATCTGTTAATAAACAGCAGAAAGAGAATAAATATAGTTCTCTTGATAGAGTTGTCTGAATAAAGTATCTTGATCAGCATATCTCTTCTGTATGCTATAATTTCCAGTTTATTCTGAAGTAGAGTGCTAAGTCAGAGCTCTTGTACAGATGATGTATAATAAATTATATTTATCACTTACTGTACAAAGAATTTATTTGTTTCTGAGAGTTTGTAGCTATCTAATCTGTTAAAGATGTAGTCAAGATGAACATCCAGTTGAGCTAGAATGTTATCTTTATGTATGATGTAAGTTTTCTGATTTTCCAGTAAAAGTAGCTTATTCAGGCAAAGTAAAGATCTTAGCAAATGAATTTTTTTATCAAAGTTGTTGACAGTAATAGTATACTGAATAATAAGAATAATTTCACCAGATTTTGTGCAGGTCAGTTTCTGATTCCAACTCACAAATTAAATTCTTTTAATATGAATTTCTTGTTCATTCCAAGTGCACTTACATGCAGCATTATTGCATCTGAAATAAATAAAATCAGAAGAAAAGACTGGTGTTTCATCAGAATATCATACAAAGTTATCTGATAAACATCTAATAAAGCTTCTCTAGCTTCATGATTATCACAATTCAGTCAGGTTATCAACTAGATCAGTCATACCAATATGTATCTTCTTGTAAAATACAGAAGATCTTGCCAGTAATGACAAAAGAGTTACAGAATCCTGAAAGAATAAATTAAATATAAGAGAGATCTGTATTAGTTGCTTCTCAGCAGATGAAAGAGTTAATATTTTCAATGAAACAGCCAGTATGAATACTTATCAAATAAAAAGTATAGAGAATTAAGCTCTGCATTTCTTCTTTAATATGCTCAGCTCTAATAATAGAGATCTCAGTGCATTAATGTCTTTAGAAATCTGTAAGACTTCCTGCAGTGCCTTATAGTATCAGTAAGATATTCCCAATTTTTTGCACTATAATTCTAAAGTAAGTATGAAGTGGTTCAGTATTTCATCAGACTCTGCATATGCATGAACTAGAATCTCTGATGGGTCATTTATTGTAGTTGAAATGTAGATTTCAGCTGGCTGATTGCCTAATAAATTCTCTAGTTATGAATGAAAATTAGAATCTCCATTACTAACTGGATGCACTGGATGTAATATAATCTGTAACCAGAGTTCAGATTCAGACTCTTTATACTATTGTGATTCATTATTACCAACTAATCTCATGAGTAGAGCTGCTACTGCTTTTTATATAATCTTCTGTATTCTGATATCTTCTGGTTCAGAATGAGTATCAGATAGAGTATTGGGTGAAGTATTAGAGATATCTGAAAGACTTGCTGCATTCTGTATATAATAATTAAAATGATACAGGCTGACAGAGAATTCAAGATCTTATACTTAATTCTAACTTCTCAGTTTAATTATTTGGCTGAATATCAGATTTTACTGAAGATAAAATATAATTGCAATCTTACAATTTTTGTAATAAATAAGCAGGCTGTCTGCATCTTTAAAACTGCAAGACTGGAAATAGTAAATAAAGTTATCTTCTCCAAAATATATAATTCTCTATGCATCTCAAGTATCTTAAATCTTGCATGTTTGCTTGAGATTTATATGCTGGTTTCTGCAGTGATTAAGTTTCAAGTTACAGAAATAATAAGAGTTGCTGTAGAATTTCTTTAAAATAAAGTATATAGAAATTAGAAAGAAAACTACTGTTTAATTAAGAAATCAGACATATTATAGCAAAGTTAAATATTAGAGCAGTCACAAAATGTGCCAACTGTACTGCAGATTAACTGTAATATTCTAATCATCTAGATCTGTAATTGATTCTAAGAGATGCAAGATCAGTAATGATCTGCATTCTTCTGAATAATCAGTCTATTTCAAAGAAATCAATTACTTAGTGATGTTGAATTTTAGAATGTAGAGAAATATGAATACAGATCTGAATAGTAACTTGAGCAGTCAAATATACTTCAAGTCAACTATATAATAGATAGTAAACCTCTTTAAAATTCAAGCATTCACTCTTATTCATTCTCAACAGCAATCCAATAGCTAAAATATTGAAGATACAGAGCATATCAGCATCAAAAAAAACAGCTTACATCTTCTCATAAATCTAATTACATAACATGCTAAAGACTTAAGAGATATTATTTAGTTTGAATACAAGTATCTGAACTGAAGTATTCTCTGATTATACAGAGATTAAAAAGTGGATTTAAGTAATGGAGTGTAAGAATTCGCCTGTGAACTCCTTACATGAATGAACAACACCTGTGAGGGCCCAAGGCCTGGGCTTGCAAGCTGTTGGGAGTACATGTGTCCTCACAAGACACTAAGTCATGTGCTTATGAGCACACATAAAAGGCTGCCACTGCATGAACCCCTTATTGGAAGCCAGTGGCAATCTTGTCTAGAAGTTGTACATAGCTGCCAATACCAGATCTTTTATCTTGTATACTCTTTTCTACATACAATTTCTTCTATAGATTCATTATCATGCTGATCCATATGTATGATCCTCACATTTTACCACTCTTCTTTGGTGATGTCTGATAATGGTATTAACATGAAGAAGCCAACCCCCTGAAGCTTGTGAATCTGGGACACCAGCAGAAAACCTATCTGAAGAACAAACCCAAGTTTGCAAGAAGATAACAAATCTTGAAATCATCTCAGCTCTCTTAACTGTAGATAAAACTGAAACTAGTATTGTGATCTCAGAGAGAGAGTCTACCTTAGTATCAAGAGATGAAATTCAACAACTTTGCAAGAAAACCAAACTACTAAAGAGAATAGTGAAATAGCAAGAAAAGTTGAATACTCTTCAGACCACCCAAAAGTACTTGTGAAGTGAATTTCTTGATATGGCCATCTCCAACCCAACACCTGTAAAGTGTCTGTCAGTCTTAAGACCACCACAACATACAAAGCTCTATCAGACTGGCTCCTATACAAAATATCAGTAGTTCACCTCCAGTATTGAATCCACTTGTGATGCAAGTAAATTAAATGATGAGAAAACCCTTGTGTATGCTCTTACAGAACTTGATTATATTAAAAAAGATCTCTGGAAGGTTTACCACAAAAACAACTCATTAAAGAATAACTGGGATAATCTCAAGAAATTTCTACACATGAGGCTAGAAGATCCAGCAAACTGCACACAAAACTCTTGATGAGCAATCTTCAATCTTCACAAGAGTTTGAATGAAACTGATTAAGTCTACCACCAATAATTTCTAGAGCTTGCAACAGAAATTGGTGAAGAATTTAAAAGCTTTAAAAAAATGAAGAAGAACCTATATATAGGGAACTTGAATGAGCTCATGCAAGCTAAACTGAATGAACAGCTGGAAATACCAGATAATATTAATGAGATAGTAGCACTGACTACCTGACTCCAATCAAGTGTGACAGCAGCTCTTGAAAAGAATGCCTTGCACATAAAGTCTATCAATCCAGTTGAAAGTGCTTGTGAAGATATAAAGACTGATAACTCAAGACTGTAAACAGATAAGAGAAGTCAACTTCAGAGACCTGCTCAGAAGATGAGAAAAGATCTTATCAAGAATCACAAAGCTTTGAGAAAAGAAGAGAAATATTTTGAGTATAGTTAAAAGAGACACCTCACAAAAGACTGTTTCAAGAAGAAGAGTAGCAAATAGGAAATTGAGGGGCTGCAAGTAGATAGAATCAATATAATAAAGTTGTCCAAGAAAAGTCTTCTTGCTCTCCCTTCTATTGTTCTAGATGTGTGAAGCCCAACTGACAGAAGTATCATCTGGTCAGCACTAATAGACTCTGATTATCAATCTCTAGTGATTAGCTTGTAATTGGCTGCAAAGCTAGTGCTAGAGATGCACAAGATGCCTATAGAGATTGAAACTGCTATAAATTATGAGAATGTCACTCTTGTGAAAGAGATTGTGAATATATTCTTTAAAGTCTGTAACTTTCAGGGAAACTGGTAGTTGTTCCATGAACAAGTGATGGTTGCAAACATAAAAAATGAGATGCTAGTGGGTTTGAGCTGGCTGCAGTGACACAATCTCAAGATATGTTTCAGAGAACTAAGGCTAGAGTTCCAAACTGTGTATTACAATCTGCTTGTGAAGATTAAACCAGTTAACCTCTTGAAGCTAGTAGAGAGAGGAAAGTCCATCTATATGATGATCCTTTATGAATCAGAACAGGTGGTGACAGCAGATCTAGATCTCCAGATACCAGAAGTCTACCACAAACTTACAGAAGTGTTTAGTGACAAGAGAGCTTGAGAGCTGCCACTACACTGCAAAGATGATTTAGTTATAGATCTTGAGCTGGAAAAGCAGTCAGAATTTGAAAGAATGTACAGACTTTCACAAACTGAACAAGAGACTTTTTGCAAATATCTGAGCAGTATACTAATCTATAGGTTCATCTGCTCTTCTAAGTCATTTACAGAAGCACCCATTCTGTTTGTGTTCAAGAAGAACAGCAGACTAAGAATATGTGTGAACTATTGTGATCTGAATTCAAAAACAGTCAAGAATAGATATTCTCTATCACTAATTGAAGATGTATTGTATAAGCTTGCAGAAGCTGCAATATTTACTCAGTTGAATGTCAAGAATACCTACTATAAATTGAGGATTCACAAAGAGAATAAGTGGAAGACTGCATTTCAGACTCTACAGAAACTATTTGAGTACTTGATAGTGTCTTTTGAACTCATGAATGCACCAGCAGCCTTCCAATCATATATTATAAAGACACTTAGCAAATATCTGAATGTGTTCATGGTGGCCTATCTTGATGATGTGGTTATGTACTTGGCTCACAAGAAAGATCATAAGAAGCATGTGAAATTAGTACTTAAGATACTCAAGAATGCAGGCCTTTATTACAAGCTGGTGAAGTGCAAGTTCAATGCTCACAAGATTGACTATCTTGGGTATATCATAACATCAGAGGGTGTTCTTATGGAGAAGAGCCATATAGACACTATTCTTAACTGGCCAGAGCCAACCAGTAAGAAAGAGATTCAGGTCTTCTTAGAATTTACAAACTTTTACAGGTGCTTTATCTCAAGATTCTCTAAGATAGCCTGTGGTCTGACTGCTCTTCTAAAGGGAGAAGAAGCAAAGCTAAGCAGGCATGCACAAAGAGAGATGAGAAGAAAGGCCAACACTTTCATAACTGAGGAAGGTCATGAAGCCTTCATAAGTCTAAAAAGAGTGTTTACAGAAGCTGTTATACTTTATCATTTTGATATGAAATGGAAGACCAGACTGGAAACAGATGCATCTGACTTTATGGTGTATAGTATTCTATTACAGCTGGCAAAGAATAGCATTTGGATTCCAGTTGGATTTTATTTGTGAAAGATGTAACCTGTGGAGATAAACTATGGCATCCATGATCAAGAACTGCTTGTGATTGTGGAGTCATTTAGATATTGATACTGCTGGTTGGAAGGCTTGTGAACACCAGTTCAAGTTCTTACAGACCATGATAGCTTGTGCTATTTCCAGATTGCTCAAGACCTCTCACAAAGACAGGTCTGCTGAGTACAAAGACTGACAGTCTTTTGATTCATGGTTGATCATGTGAAAGGAATCAAGAACCTGGCAGATAAACTCTTACAAAGATCTGATTATGTCAAGAAGACTGGTCTAGATAACATGGAGGGTTGCAAGACTGCAAACCAACTGAGAGTAATGCTTGTGAAGAAGCAAGAGACTACAGAAAAGTTGAAACTGACAGCTCAAGTTTCTTTTAATCAGAGAGAGAAGAGAGAAGATGAGAATATATAACTCATCTTTGTAAAGCTTTGGGTTGCAATCAAGAAACTACTTATAAAGATTATCTTGAAAGGCATGTACAAAGTGAAGAAGATTGTAATGCAGGTTCAGAAGATTAAAGACCTGATTCACAAGAAGAATTCTTATGAGAAAGGCAGCTCCAATCTGTTGACATTATTGCCAAATCTACTGCAAAGTGATGACTATACAGCTGAGATCTGTGAAGGCATTAAGGCAGGCATGAAGAAATTTATAATGTGAAAAGAGAAGAAGAACATTCTCTATAGGGATGGTTGCATGTATATCTCTCAGAATAAGATCTTGTGAATAGAGCTGATCAGATGTTATCATGATCTATCTCTTACAGAGCATTTTGCTACAGCAAGAATGTATGAGCTTATAGCTTACAAATACTTTTGACCAAGAATAAGAGAACTGGTGAAGAAGTACTGTAAAGCTTGTAAAGTCTGCCAGAGCTCAAGAAGAGTTTGTGGAAAATCTCAAGAAGAACTATCACTCTTACCAATTCTGAATTGCTCTTGAAAATTTATTAGCATGAATGTTATTACAGATCTTCCTGCAAGTCTGAATTTTGAGAAGATGCAGTTTGACTGTATTCTGATTGTAGTGGACTGGCTCATAAAGATGGCTTACTTTATCTCTACAACAAAGAAGCTGACATTAGAGAAATTAGCTCATCTCTTTGTTTGTGAGATAGTGAGATTACATAGATTACCTGTGAGCATAGTAACAGATTGAGAATCTCTGTTCATGAGTGAATTTTGAAGTGATTTGACTCATATCTTGAAGATTGCAAGAGTAATAAGTACAGCATTTCATCTGCAAACTGATGATTAAACTGAGAAACTGAATAGTGTGCTAGAGCAGTACCTGTAAAGCTATGTCAGTTATGATCAAGATAACTGAATAATGTGATTGTCAATGGCAGAGTTTGTGTACAATAACTTACAGCAGGCCTCCATACAGAAATCATCTTTTCAGCTGATATATGGGTTGAATCCACAAACAGATCTATTGGACCCTGATGAGTATGGCTATATGTGCAAGAATTTAAAGAATCAGATGAAGATAATGAGATTGCTCTGCAAGAAGGCCAAGAAATTGCTCACAAAGGCACAAGTCTACCAGAAGAAGTACTATAACCAGAAGCACACCACAAAGACTTTCCAGATGAAAGACAAGGTGTGGCTTGACCTTTGCAATATCAAGACTATACAGTCTAACAAAAAATTGGATTTGTTGAGGCATGAGCCTTGTAGAATTATGGAGAAGATAGGCTCACAAGTCTACAGACTGGAGCTGCCTTCAGGTCTGCAAACTTATAATGTTTTTTATATATTCCTGCTCTGCAAGCACAAGATCTACAAAGAAATTAATAGCTCATCTCATCATAAAGTTCACAAGACAGATGAGGATGAAAAGAAGTATTGGGTCCACAAGATAATTAACTTAAAGAGAGAGAGTTGTAAGCTGTAGTACAGAGTACATTGGGAAGATTATAATAATAAGAAGAACAAGATATGAGTGTCCACAAGTAATGTCTGTCTACTGAGAAAGCTACTTCAACAATTCTATAGTAGGAATCTGGACAAGCCTGGTTCACAAAAGAGATGAATGGAGGTAGTAGAGCTAGAAAACAGGTTAGAAAGAGAAAAGATATAGTCTGAACTAAATTAAATTAATTTCAAAACAAGAAAAAGAACTAAGCTAAGAACTATATAAGAGTCTCCAGCTTTCTCTCACAAAGATCTGTAACAACTATCTATAATCTCACTGCTGGAAAGAGCAAGCAAGATGCTTACAGTATAGACAATTGTTATATTTTTGACCCAAGCCTGCAGAGATGCACTCTGTAAAGATTATATTACTATAGTCTTGCTGAGCTCTCTTGCAGGTGGAGTACTTCTGTTCTGATGGTGGCTGGGCCCCAGCTTAAGTCACAAGAATACTCTTGTAGAGCTGAGCACACACAGTCAACTGATTTAAATTATTCAAACCAGTAATAAGTACAGACCTTTAAATAGGCTCATGACACCATGCTCTTTTACAGACAGATAAAGCTTGTGCCCCAGTATAAGATGGAAGACCTGGAAGAACCATCAGATTAGCCTGCAAAGCACCAGTAAAAGTAGTGACTGGCAGTATTTGAGTGAAGGTGGTTTGAAACCATTATTGTCAGTCTTATAGAGAGGGTGCTGGACAATTTCAGGCATTCTGCAGAATTATAGCACCCACAAATTCTGTCAGAGCAGAGAGAATAGCAACAACAATCTAGAGAGAGTTAGCCACAAACTAAAATGTAATAGAGAATACTCACATTTCTGGCCAGGGCCAGTGCAACAACTACAGGAAAAGAAGACAGAGCAGCAGAACTCTAACTTCATCAGCACACAAACTAAATGTCAGCTTGTGAGAAGCACTTACAGCTTGAGCTGGTGAAGAGAGAGTGATAATAACTGATAAAGAAGAGAGAGAGAAAGAAGCAATAATACTCTAGAACTATCAGTTATGAACTCTTCTTAAATTCTCAAGACTACTCACTGAAGACCCAACTTCTTTTGCAAAGAGAAGAATGGAGGTTCTTCTGAGAGAGAAGAGCAGTAATAACTTATGAGAGAGAGGGAAAGAAGACTGCAAACTTATAGAAACTTTTAGCAAGCATTAGCCTCTCTGTAAATCAAATCTCATGTGAAGACAAAACTTCATAATCATGTGAAGTAAAGACATAACTAAGAGTAAACTCATCAACTTGTGACTGCAAGATCAAGCATGCAGAATGTCTAGATAAAGTTATTTTTGATTCTTTCAATTATTAGAGATCTTCTGCAAGCCTGCCTCTCATACAAAGCAGTGCTTGAAGGGTTCACTTACCTTGATAATAGTAATATAGACTAGAGAAGAAAGAGAAGAAAAGAAGAGAAAGAGAAAGCAAGAGAAAGCTCTCTCTTAAGCTAGTGCTCATTATCTAATAGTGACATGAAGCTAGTGAGAACAATAGAGACTCTCTACATATTGTTGTGTTATTAAGCTCTGTTGTGTTGTTATGTTGTGTTATGTTATTAGAGTTGTATTGATATCATATATCTAGTAAGGCTGTACTCTTTTTCTTATAAGGAAATTTTTATTTTTCTCAAGAGATTTTGTTTTTCTACTTATGAAGATTTTTAATGAGACAGCTGCCTTGAGAGATCAAGACTTACAAGAGAGAGAATCTGTAAGAATTTGCCTGCAAACCTCTTATATGAATAAACAACATTCACAAGAGTTCAGAACCTGGACTCACAAGCTGTTGAAAGTACATGTGTTTTCACAAGACACTAAGTCACATGCTTGTAAGCACACATAAAAGGTCACCACTGTGTGAACCTCTTGTTGAGAGTCAGTGGCAATCTTGTCTAGAAGTTATACATAGCTGCTAATACCAGATCTTTTATCTTGTGTACTCTTTTCTACATACAATTTCTTCTATAGATTTATTGTCACGCCAATCCACACATACAATCCTCACATGGAGCATAAGATACAAAATTAGATGCAATAAATCTATATATTAATATTAAATACTGATTCAATTTCTGATATCATCCAGAAGATGCTAAGTCTTGAGAACTGGAAAGCTGAAAACAACTCATATTTTTATGAACTTTCCAGATGTATATCAGATCTCTGTAAAGATTGAAAATATAAGATCTTGAGTAGCTTGAAGATTGAAATAATATCTCTAAACTTCTAGTTATAATATAAACTGATCTCATTTGCAGGATCATGTCAGAGAATATATTAAACTCAGCTTGACTGAAAATTCTGATTTTAAACTTTATGAAATAACTGATTAACAAAAGCTAATCAGCTATTTTATCTGATTGTTCAAGTAGAATTAATTCTGTAAAGTCTTTTACTGAATCAAGTCATGTATTGATTTTGAGAAGTCAGCTTCACAAGAGAAATGGTATTTTGAATGTAAGTTAATAATAAATCTTAATTACTATAATTTCTGCTCTGACAGTTATAGCAATAGAGATGTATGCAAATTTAACAGCATATATAAAGCTGTATCTTGATAACAACAGTCTGAAATAAAATGCATTCACTCTGTTAATCTATATCTGGAATTCTGTACTCAAGCTCTGGAACTGCTTGATACAGAAACCAGGACTGAGAGATATTAATTTAAATAACTTTATCTGATGAAAGATCTGATCAAGAAAGTCAAAGACTGTTCATATTAAGACTTTACCAGAAATTCTGAATACAGTTCAGTTGATATCTAGTATGCTGTCCAGAGAACTCAATTTATATCCAGCTCAGACAGTACAAGCTCTGTAGAAGTCAGAGAATAATAATTCAGACAAGAAGAATTGGAATTCTTTGCAGAATATTATAAAGAATTATTTTAAGACTGTAATAAATCAGTCTGTCTGTTTAAAGAAATCTACACCAGCTGCAACTGGTTGCATGCTCTAAAAGAGATGCAGATTCTAGTTAAATACATAAAAAGATATCTTCTCAGATTAAAATTGACTGTTAGTTTATGCTTTAAAATAGATTTTGGAGTTTGATATTTAGATTTCAATGCAATGCTTTGTTATATCAATGCTTGCAAGAGCCAAATTTCACTATATTTAATATATATCTCTTTATTATTTACTGTAATTGGCTGTAGAAGCTCTAAGTAAAATAAGTTAGCACTTAGTAATGTATAAATAGACACATTCTGATTAGAAAATTCAAAATAATCAAGCAGATACACTAGATATAATAATCTCTTTTTATATAAAATCTCTCTTTTCTTCTCTTCTTTTCTTTCTTTTCTTCTCTTGAGCTTATTATATTTCTTGTTATTCTTCTCTCTCTGTTCTAATATCAAGATAAGTGGTGAATTTCAGAATGAAATAAGAAACTGCAGTATACTGAAGAATAATATATACAGAAATAGTAAAAAATAGCTCTGCAAACACATAAATTAGCAGCAGCTCAGAACAAGCACTTTCTGATATTTATAAAGAAGAAGTCAGTGAAAGCTCTTAGCTGTTAAAGAAGAGTCTGCTATAATAAGTAATATATTCTGTAGTTATTATTTAATATTTATTTATACAGCATACATTAAAAAGTCTTGTTTCTATAAGCAAGAAACTGTAAAGATCTGTATTAATTATACAGAAGATAAAAAAGTCTGTACTTTTGTCTCTTCAGAGCTGTAAAAGAAAGTGACAGTATTGCTATCTGATTATAATAATTTTCTCAGACTTAAGAATGCAACACTTCAAGAGAAATTGAAAGCTAGTATGGTGAAACAGACTGCTGATCTTAGTGAATTACTTGTTAAAATAATACTTCTGTTAATTTAAACTGATAAATCTTTCTCTCTTCTTCTCTTTAATGCTGAAGTTGGTGCTGTCACTTTAACAGTATTAAAAAAGCTTGTATTCATTCAAGCTAAATAAAAAGAGCTTGTAGAGCATATATTCTGCTCTGTCAAGATAGATTAAACTAATTAGAGATTATACATTCAACTCATGCTAATATAATTATATATATAGAATATTAAAAGAATCTTGACTGATATCTATCAGAACTTAAAGTTCAATTATTTATCTTCTGCAGTTAGTATACTTGATGTAATGTCAGAATGAATTAAACTGACTTTGATATTTAATAATAGAAAAAGTGAAAGACAGAAGAAATCATCTGCAAATCAGTAATCAAGATAAATTAATTTGCTGCTGTTCTGCTCTCTGCTGTATCCACTTCTCTCTTCTTCTTCTTCACTCCAATTACATCTTCTTTCTTTATTCAGTTACAGCTGAATATATCTGTATCAGGCCTGTCTTTAACTGAAGGCACTGGAGCCAATTTGCTCAAAAGTATGATCAGACAGCCTGAATGAGCTTACTCTAACAATTTTTCTGCACTGGTCTTATGCTCTGTTCCCAAATCAGAGACTCCAACTGGTGAGGAAGCTCTCAAAATTTAAAAAAAAAAAGAAATTCATTACAATTCAGGTTGTACAGGTGATTTGTAATACTTAGTTAGTTTCTAGTAATTGAAAAACTTCTGTATTGGGTTCAAAACCCTCAAGTTTAAAAATATATATGTTCTGAATTCTATATGTTTTGAATTCTTTAAGGTAGTTCACCACTAAGTGAGCCACACCACTAAACAAGCCAAATCTTTCATCACCAAAATTCCTTCAATGTTCAACATTCAATATGCAATAACATGGTCAACAACATCTTAATTAGACTTGCAATTGAAGATCTTGAATCACAAGAAATCTTAAATTATGCTGTAACTACAAGAAAGTACTTAGTTAACTGAGAGACCCTGCACTGATAGTATAAAGGCTTGCAACTTGCTCAGAATAAAGCAGTCTTCTGATATAAGAAAAAGCTCTCTGATATACAGAAGGCAGAGCTTCTGAATTATATAAACAAGCTCTCTAGCTATGGCCTTGCCATTACATCTTAGATTCTACAAAATATTATACAAGAGATGACAGAAGAGAATATTGAAATCAACTGGATTAATTAATTTTATAAGTGGCATAATGACAAGATTAAATGCATTTATCTCAAAGTAATTAATTAAAATAGACAGATACCAGATAACTATCAGTACTTTAAGCACTTCTATATGCTTGTAATTTGATGATTTATTTGATTACTTGTGATTGCAGTTGTTGATGCTGGCTAACTATTTAACTACTACTTATGAAATAGTTGAAGCAGAAAATTAATTAATATAATTTTGAGCTCTCAAACATTTATAATTTTAATGAAAAAGAATTTCTTCTAGACTTCTGTCATGCCTTAAAGTGATTAGTCTCTATTGAAGCTCTATAAGCTGGAAAGAATATTATCATTCAGAATAGTAGTCAGAAATTTCTCTTATTGCTCTGCTCAGTCTCTGCTGAAGAAATTATACTATCTCCAGCTCTTATTTATCAGAGCAAATTGTGAGATCTTCAGAATACATGGCTAGATAATTATAATAGAAGTAAATGGGCCTACTTTGCAGCTTCAACAAATGGTTGGAGTAATGATGAATATGAACTGAAGTGATTGAAATGGGTTTTCAATTAGCATACTAAGAAACAAGCTGGTTGAAGAAGATATCTGCTTCTACTAGATAACCATTTCTCCCATATAAATATGAAATTTATCAAATACACTGACTATGAAAAGATTCTTCTTATGATTCTTCCACTACATTCAACTTACTGTTTGCAATCTCTTGATGTTGGAATCTTTGAATCACTGGACAAGACATATTCTAATAAGCTGGAAGCACTACTACATCAAGAAATAAGCTATATTTGAATGACAAAAAGAGATTTCTGAAGACTATTTAATGTGGCTTGGAAGAAGACTTTAACAGTTAAAAATATACTTGCTGGCTTTGCAAAGACTGGAATTAACTCTCTGAATTCTCAACATTAACTATACTGATTTAAAACTGCTTAAGTCTCTATACTGCCAGTTAAATCTTCTATTTCTAGTAATATGCACCAGCTCTGACAAGAGATCAAGAGTATATATCTCTGGTACAGTCTAAATTTACAGAGCATTAAACAGATTATTCAAGCTAGTGAGCAGTTTGCTCTTCATAATGAACTGCTGGAACATGAGAATCAGCAGCTAAGATCAACTCTAGTAATGAAGAAGCAACATCACAAGTAAGGCAAGCTTCTAGACCTACTTAATAAAGATAATTCTAGTCAAGTGCAGTTCTGATCTCTAACAAAAGTTCTTAAGACATGCAAGTGCCTGGATGAAATAGAGACTGAAAAAGCTGATAAAATTATTTAAATATAAGAGATAAAACTTCAACAAGAGCTTCAAAAAAAGCAGGCTGCTAGAGATGTTGAAAAAAGACAGATTGAATGGGAGAATGCCTGTAAAAAGACTCAGAAGCAACAAGAGACTGAAAAAATTAAATATACTAGATAAAGAGAGGCACAATATATTACTTGTGAGAAGAAGAAGGCTTTACAACTAGCAGAAAAGAAAAAACAAACAGTTGAACATACTAATAAATGCTGGCAGTCAGGGCTTCAAGCACCAGCTTCAAAGTGCCATTGAAAGAACTCTCCTACTAAAGAGTTTTATTGTGAAGAGTCTATACAACCTTTCAAAAGAGGAAGTAAGAGCTCTACAAGCATCTCTAGCAAGATATTAGACTCTCTAGCTGAGAAATCTACTGTTAACATTTCTTTGAATTCTTTCCTATCTACTCCTTAAATCTCTTGCTCTGGCTGTAATATTAGGCCATCCACCTGTTTATTTTCCTAACTATACTAATTTCTATGCTTTAAAGAATACATTTATTTAATATTTAATAGCTATTTAATAATAAAGATCTGGTTGTTGAGATATTTAATAAATTTGTTGTGTAGAGCATTTGGTGAAATTTGGCTTGTTTAGTGGTGTGGCTTGTTTAGTGGTGAACTACCTTATATGTGCATTGTAAATATATGGTTGATCTACAGTTTCAAGCTTGCAACCTGTGGTTCAACAGGTTGTGTTGGATAAATGTTTTCTGATGGTTGCCTGAAAAGCTCATTTTTCCAGTATGGTGTTCAGGGGAACTCACGTGACCCATAACTCTGAATGTATAAGGATCACATGATTCACACAGATTGTGGGAACCTCAGCATTCAGTCTCCTAGTTAGCAGATCTATATGTTCTACGCATGACTCCCTCCCATCAGTTGTGGGCATTGGACCTACTTAGGCTCTTTCATATCCCAAATCCTGGGACAACCCACGAGACCTACATCGGGTTCCCTAACAATATGCCTAATCACTGCTGTATGAAAGTCAGAGCTTTTGCAATTGACTCATGAAGAGAATGACTCTCAACAGTCTGATGAGTGTCCTAGGGCCTTATTTACAGATGATTCAACGCTATCTTTTGCAATTCTTATTAAATAACTTCTGGTACTATATATAATCTTTTTTGTTTCTGCTTTCAAGTTCTTTCTCCAGAGCAGGCTAGATAAGGCTAGATATGTATAATTTTATTTACTCCAGTTGTACAGAGCCTGTGTACAACATCTAGGCATGGCTTGCATCTCTATATAGTGCCTGGGACTAGTAGCCTGTTTGGTGAAGCCAAGCAAGCCATCTTAAGAAGGTTATATCACATGCAAAAGTGTCCGAGTTCACTGTGTGTCCAAGTTCACTGTGAAAGACATTAGTTAACTAATCATTTTAAGGTTTAGTCTCATGAAGCTAGTTTGGCATCCGTAAATGACTTGACGCACCTCACAACGCACTTTAAATTCTCCTCCTCAACCAAATCAAATAAAGTCGATACCAGGACGTTACGAGCTGCCACCGCCCATCGCAAGGAAACTTTTATCAAGAATGCCTCCCTCCACCTCTGGTTGGAACACTTGCCTGAGCTTTTTTCTAGGAGCTGGCGCCGTGCTGTTCATCACATCTTTGCCAATTATTTACCACTCGATTGGAAGTCAACATCGCAAGAAACAGCAGAATCAAATCTTTCCACTACCTGTTAAGCTGCCGTATTTTGCTCCTGATATACCATATTCTCTCCCGACACCAGCTGAGATCCAAGCAGCCCCTCTTCTAGTCAGCCACAACGGATACAAGGTGGTGAAAGTCAGTGACCATTTTGTTGTCAAGTTTGGCAGGGCAAGCCAAGTTGACCTCCTGGAAGGGCTGAATATGCTTTTTGTCCAACAAGCAACCAAACTTAAGGTCCCACGGGTTTACGCACTTTACAATGACCCCGAGTCATCGACAAATTATATCATTATGGAATTCATCAAAGGCGACACCCTGGATACTCAGTGGGCACACTTAACCCATTGCGAGAAATCTGAGATTGCCATGATACTCAGACAGTACTTTGATGAACTACGCAGCTTTCCCTCACCAGGGTTCTTTGGGAGTATTGGGAAAAGCCATCTTCTGCATGGTATTTTCTGGACCTCACAGCCTACGCCTTCCATCAACGGTCCCTTCAACTCTGAAGCTGCACTGAATGAGGCTCTGGCTTTGAAATATCTTGAGACAGCAGACACCCGTACCACCTTCAAGGCTGACTTCTATCGTCGATCATTATCGCATGTTTTCCGCGGCCATGACCCAAAGTTTACGCATGCGGACTTCCAGCGCAAGAATGTTATAATTAGACGGCTTCCCGGCAATGCAAATACAAATACCAACCAATATGAAGTGACTCTCATAGACTGGGAATTAGCTGGATGGTACCCTAGCTACTGGGAATACTCCGTGGCAATGTGTGCAAGCAGATGGGATGATGACTGGGATGAATGGGTTGCCAAAATCTTACAACCTTTCAACGCGGAGTTTCCTTGGTTGAGGATGTTGTATCTGGAGTTATGGTCCTGATTTTGTTGACAGCAACACCCATTTGACATTTCCTTTTCTTTTCTATCCCCTTCACTACGAGAGATTTGTTGTGATGGAATATTTCTAAGAGCAGCCTTTATTATCTCAACCATATAGAGTTCGCTGACAGACACACACACACACACACACACACACACTCTCTCTCTCTCTCTCTCTCTCTGTCTCTCTGTGTGTGTGTGTGTACCCTGTATATAACCACCCGAGGATGCTCCTAGTTTTCCACAGTCAGGACCGCTGCAAAATTTCAGCATCAGTCAACGCTTTTATAACGTCAGCGGTCCACTCTTGGCACCGGCGGAGGGGCTCATCAGGGTAAAGCCTTTTCGGTCCCTGGAACTGCTTCTTTGGCGGAGGTATAGTTTGACAGATAATCAGGATCTGAGGATAGTTGCTATGTGTCACGCTCCCAATCCGTTCTTTGCTCACGAATGTCGCTGATTCATCGGGTTTCTTGGCTGGTTTGTTCTCGAAAGTCATTCCGGTTTGGATGTCGCCCATCACATGGAATATATGACCAGTTTCCGGACCGTCCCCACCAGTTTCGACGAATATTGTGTGGTGGTCTCGTGGGAGGCCGCTGTAAGCAACATGGTAGACTGCGTATGCCATGCTCGTTTCAAGTGGGAAGTGTCCTACAGGCGAGGCAATTGGCTAAAAGACCAATGGAAATATGCTGACGGAATGTGCTGTTAAACTAACTCCCTCACAGAGAATGGCTGGTCTAGGCAAAGAAAAGAATAGGCCTGATAATAAACAGACGTACTGAAACTGTAATCTTGCCCTCAGAAGAGAAACAGTCCAACCGCCTGGATTAACTCGAGTGGGGATGAGAAACGCTTTTATATACATTTTCCTGAGCCCATACCATTTAGCAATTGAGCCCAACAATTCCCTGGCCTCATTCTGTTTCCTGATAGGCTGAAATCACCAGGGGTCATAATACAGGCAGGCGCATCGATTTTGCCACTAGCTTGGACAGTTTCCAACCGTCTCACCAGGCCAATTGCAAGCCTCGGGCCTTAGGGCATCAATGCAGAGGTCGTCCATCTCATGGAGTTGTCGAAAGCCTAAAGTTATGGCGCACAGGACAAGTCTCTGCTTGGCTCAAGTTTGGAATCGGCAGTAGGCGTGCTAATGTTGGGTCGAACTAACACACCACCCAACTTTTACGACGTCAGGATCTAACCGAGTTGTGTTGTGGCGAGGCACAGTTAAGCACACCCCACTCGGTGTCATGACACACCACACATGACGATGGGGCAATTTGGACGCATATATGTACATACTGTCTTGCAGAAGATGTCATTAAGGTTTCAGGCAGTGTTGATAACTAGCAGTTAGTTGCGGCTGCAATGGGGCTCAAGTCGTCCTTTAACGAACCTGTGTAAACATAACCTTGGTGGTGTATCGTCCCCAAGCCAAACAATATCCCTTTCATCACGGATCGGGTCTCTCCCGTAGAGAGCGGCCGTGTCATCCGAGGGTCCCAGAGTGTCTTCCCAAAGGGCTCAAGTACCATCATTGAGGGTTCGGCATCCGACAACGTTGGTATCACATCAAGCATCCGTCGAATATGCTTTGAGTTGCGGAAATACTCCTGCATCTGCATCTCCTTGGTAAGATTTGGCCATCCAGGACCGTCGCTATCATCAGGCTGTTTGATAACAACCTGATCGGTCTCATCAGTCTCAGTTGATGCACTCCAGACATGGCAGCGCTTCCCTCTGCGCTGGACAAGTGGGTCGAGCAACACGTAGGATTGACCGCGCTTTCCAACAACTTTTAGCCCGCGAGATAGGCTTCGCAAAGAGGGTGACATGGTATTGATGATGCGAGTTGTGTGCCATTACTGGGAGACATTGGGTTCATCGAACAAGCTCGTCTGAAAGAGACACCGGAGTTGGCTCAGAGATGGGACGGCTGGACGGGAAGCTTCGTGACCAGACCCGCCAAGAAGACCCACGAACCCGGCCTAGTCTCTAATGAGTTTAGTCGCTATCCCAAGGCGCCTCAAAGACGTTCGCCATGGTTCCAAAGCAAGATAGGTCTGTCTGTTTCGCGGTTATGGAAATTCTATGAGTTACGACCTCAGTTATCAGCCTCCTGTTGGATTGAGACGTCTGTGATGGCGAGCTCGCTTTTTACGCTTGACTTGGATGGTGAATGATGGAAAACGGCTAGCTCGTGTTCTCGTTGGATATCCAGGAAAATTGCCTGGCTGGTGCCTAATTTGCGCAGACTAGGATCTGATCCGCGAGGGTCGGTTGATGTTTTGAATCGACAGGTTATCTGCATAACCCGTGAGGCTTATCCAGCTGATGAACCCGGCAACCCCCCTGAATGGGTGTTTTTCCAAGTATCCTATTGATACATCATCGACGAATTGCTGGTCAGAATGGTGTTTAGCCACCCAAGTCCTTGACGCCGTGAGGCACAATTAGTTTGTTTCTCGAGGCTGGCTTGAGCGATTGGCTGAGGGCACTCCATTCTTGCAGCGGGAAAGGCATCTCGTCGGGCGTCAGCTCTGATGGAACAAGCCAGGCCTCCCGGTCAAGGTCATGAGGTATATATTGGCTTATCTCTCACAGTTAAAGGCCCCTTGACTCTCCATTTTCATTTTTGATGAAAAGTGATACCTCAATCTCTATCTTAGTCTTCTGTTGCCAACTCACCCAGACATCCAACAGTTTCCCAGTCATCATGGCTACTAGTGAGCTTCGTTTCTTAAGAAACCTTAAACCAGGAATTCCTTTATACCTTCGCATGAGCAAACCAGGTGGAACCTGGCGTCGCCTCGAGGCAAAGTACGTGGACTGAGAGCAGACTATGACGCGATGGCCCGGGAAAGTTTTGGTGCCACAAATGATGGTAAGGTCGCTCTACTTTGGGTTCAAGTAGAAGCTGTACAATCCCTGTTAGCATACATAACAAAATAGTTGGACTGCTTCAAATAATTTACCTTGCAAAGTGCCCTTTCTCCTTCTCAGTGTCTGAGGGCAGCTCTGAGGGTTTTTTCTTCTTCGGCATGGTGAGGGAAGGTGGGTTTAAATGTTAGGGGATGAACATAAAGGCTGAGATGGGGGTAATCTGCTAATTTTATGGACGCAGAGAGCTGTCCCTTGCCTCTTTAGCTCTGGGCATGACATGGCAGCATCAGAAAGCCATGTTTTTGCCTTCAGGGGAATAGCGAATTAAGTCACCCCGCTCAAGGTGGAGGAGGGTTTTGCGGGACGGCCCGGCAAATCAAGTTTGAGCTCTGCTGACAAAATATGTGTTTTCCTGATAAGGGTTAGCCTCTATCAAAGTCTTGTCTCCGATTGGCTGTTGAGGTCTTGCCTGATTCTGCCACGCGTCAGCCCCAGTGGCACAAACACATTGGCAGGAAATCATTGATCCCCCAGATAACACGTCCCAGGACGCGCCGAGAGACGCGCCAGGTGCCCCAGCGGAGCGAAAGCGTGACGCCGACCAGTTTAGCCTTGAAGCAAAGGGACAACAGACATCTAAACTTCTGAGGGTCAGGCCCCACTTTGACTGCTGATATGGTGAGGGTTGAACCATGCGCTCTCTCAGCCTTGGTCACTCTCTTCTGGTGAGGACACTTCGCATGATCGCTGGTTATGAAATCAAGGTCCCAGCAGGACCACTCTTTTCCCTGCTTTCACCGGAACCGGGTCGGCCCGGCACTAGCCAAACAGACAATAAACAAGACTAGTGGAATATCTTTTGGTTCCTCACCTCCCTCCCTCTTTATCTTTTTTTCAATCCCACTCTCCCTCAGCTTCACCTGGTACGTGACCTTCCGCCCTTCCGCCCGCCAGGCCACTTAACTGAAAATGATTAGTGGACCGGAATGTCCGCTCCAAGTTTTGACTCCACCCTCTGCCGGAATTCGGCTCCCATTGGCGAAAACCGGGCTGGAAACGGAAAAAATAAAATCCCGAATAATTTGGCTTCCAAGGGTACCTCGAGAACACGTGGTCAAGAGTCTCCACCCAATAAGATCGCCTAGGATCTCACGCACTCCTGGGACGGCGATGAATGCTATGCATCGAGGAAATCACGAAACTCCAACAAATCATCATCTTCTTGCTTCAATGTCTTTTCTCATTGCTTAACAGTCAAGTGTTCCATATCGGCGAGCCCTAATTGACCGTACAGGTGGACGAACTTCGACCAGGGAAGCAGTGTTCCAGCTACCCAGACATTTTCGGGAGGTTTGTCGTGACCTGCAATCATCAACCAGCGACCTCCGTGACCTGCGTGACTCCACTACGCGACCTCTGGATGCTTGCAGAACGCCATTGTCCATATTGCCCTGTCCATAATGTTTTCATTCCTCTGGCACTATTGCTCGGCGGCGTGGGCTGGGTTTCGACAGTTCGTCTATCTCCTGTTTTATTTTCTTTTACGTGATTCCAAGTATGAAATACCCGATGATATCGAGGCTACTTCCTCTACTGGCCTCACTTCCACCACGTACAACATGGAAGAAGCTCCACGAGCCCTTACCCTCCCCAACGCCGAAGCAGCACAATGGAACAGAGACATTCTGCTGGAATTTAAGGCCGCCTTGGAAAAGAATCCTGCGGTGGACCTAATATCAATGTTCTCTGACTCTTATCATCGTGAGCATCTAAATGCTCAGTATTCTCAGCTGTCTTATGCTGCAAGAATCAATCTCCGAACACTAACTGAACTTCATGACGCCCTAAGGCGTGAGCCAGAAGTCAATCTGCTATCTGCATTTCCAACAAATTATACCCGCAGGATCACAATGGCAACTGGTTCCCCAGCTTTGTCACCCGCAGAGGGATGCACATCTGAGAGAAGGGCTCCCGAGTTCCGCACACGTCTTGAGCTTGCTGAGACTGCTTCAGTTATCTTTCCATTGTCTGAGAAGGTTACATCTTTACTTGCACAGTCAGGAGAGTTAGTGAATAGTGGGCCAGGTGACACAGCAGATTCACTCTTTCTCTCCTTGAAGAAGCTTCTTTGGGATTCAACAAAGCTCTGGGAAAATCCTGTTAGAGGTGTGGTTGTCAAGTGCAATGAGAACATCATTGCCAAAGTCATTACAGGAAACAAAGATTACACAGAGTACACAAGCTTGGAATTCCTTGCAAAACAGGCACCTGATGTTCCTGCACCGAGACCACATGGTTTGGTTGCTTTCGGGCCCTTTCGAGTCATATTCATGTCATGCATTCCAGGCATGACCTTGACCCAAGCATGGCCTAGCCTGTCCCATGAGGAAAAATTATCAATACAAGGCCAGCTGGATGAAATCTTCCGCCGTCTGAGAATACTTCGACAGGATGATGGCAATGTGCTTGGAGGGGTCTGTGGAGAAGGGGTCAAAGAGCTCCGTGTTGATGAATGCGCCCTTTTTAAAGGCATCACCACGGCCATCAAGTTCAACGACCTGCAATTCTCCGCCCACCACCATGGCAGCTCCACTTATGTTGAATTCCTTCGTTCCTTTCTGAGAAATGACCGCTCCACTTCAATGCATGAATCGGTGTTCACGCACGGTGATGTTAGGACTGATAACATAATGGTGAAACAGGATCCCAACGGCCGCTATATTGTTACTGGAATTATTGACTGGGAGTATAGCGGCTTTTATCCTGAGTACTACGAATGCACTGGGCTGACTCGCACTTTGAGCCTGGTGGATGAAAATGATTGGTATCTCTATTTGCCGGAGAGCATCTCCCCATCGCAGTTTCCCGTACGTTGGCTGGTTGATCGACTCTGGGGCACCCATCTCAGAACCACGTAGCCCAAACCAGAATTAAATAAAAATCCCCCAAACAACCCCCTCCCTGGCCAGAGTATGGAATCCCCTGATCCTGTTGTGATCCACAATAAGAATGAATGGGAAGTGGATGAGATTCTGGCAAGCTGGATCCATAGGAAAAGGCTTCAATACTGAATCAAATGACTAGGGTTTGACCTGGATTATACATGGTATCCCGCCCAAAATCTGAAGGGTTGCCCACACAAGATTCGCGCCTTCCATATGGCAAGTGAATCAGGCTTCTCCATAATATGAATCCAACCAAGAGAGTGAGTCTGGGAATGAAGGTGATAATCTGAAGAGTGAATCTGATCAAGAGAGTGAATCTGACTGAGAGAGTGTATCCAGAAATGAAGACAAGAACAATACTGAAATCTCCCATGACCTGGAATTCAACTAAAAGGGTGAAACAAGACTATGTAACTGGCTTCCACATGTTTACAAAGAAACACCAAAGCACATGCAGTGCCAGGGAAGGTGTTGCTGCTGTTCTGTAGGGGGTTGAACCGCTATTCCTCTCGGGCCGAGCCCTCGATGCCATGCCGTGCTAAGGACGTCGGGCCGAGCTTACCGAATCAAATCTGTACGTGTTATTCTGTTTGTTTAGTTTGTATTTAGAGCATGTGACTGAGCTGGTGATCATGTGAGGTCACGCCTGCATAGCTGCTGACAAAGCGGCTGGGACGGTGGATGACATAATCAATCAATCAATCAATCAATCAATCTTAGTTAACTAGTTATTTACGAATCTTAGTTAGTTATTTACGACCTCATAAGTCTGTAGAATTGGCGATATATATTCCATATCTTTTGAACTCGTTTATACCATAGTGGCGTTGCGTTCCGTGTCAATGCCAGGCATTTCTCCCAATTATACTGAGAAGTGATGGACATTGTCTATTTAAAGTCCTATATGTACAGTACATCCATAATAGGTTCCACCGTGTGCATTCCATACTCCATAAGCATAAACGCATTTTCGCTACCAATGCCTCATCAATATACCGTTTAAACCTCTAATTCTACGTTGCCTATTATTCGCCCAATTATATCGCTTACTTTCGACTGACAGAATGAGTGAGTCAGCTTACTCGTCCAGATATCCTGGCACCACTTAAGTGTCTGTAATATGGTCGACCTTGGTGAGATAATTTGATTGTAGCACCCGCTCGTTTTCATCGTTGGTTCGGTTCCATCTGGCACAGGATTGTCCTTGCGACAGAGCTGGATGCCAACCATCATGATCGCCATAAAAAAGTCATTCTTGAATAATTCTGCGAACCACCTTGCTGATTCGCTATGCACGGGATCTTCGTGTACCTGTCGCTGGTGGACGAGAATGGCCAAAGAGCATTCCAATGCGGACCAGTAAGATGCTGGGTAACAAATAATCGCCTGCGGTTGACGGGCATATCGCTGGTGAAGGATGAGGAGGATGCGTCGCAAGGTTAATTCCAGTGTGGATACTTGGAGAGCTTTCCAGCTTGTTTCTGTGTTGGTGGGCCATATGGATAAAGTGTTTCGGAGAAATGAGGTTTCCATGAGAAGGCTTCGTAGAATGGAGTCGAGATGGATCACTCTGCTGTGGCTAATGTTTCCTGATAGAGAATTTGCAGTGGTGACTATCTCGAATGCTGTTGTAAATGCACCTGTGAGGAGAATCTGGAAGGAAGAATCTGTAAATTCGAACTCTGCAGCTGGCACAAAGGGCTCTTCCCTACACGGGTCGAGGTCATCGTCGTTTAAATTTAGAGGTGGTAGTGTGTTGAAATCATCTCTCTTAAGAAGAGGGGGACTGCCACTGGTGATTGACTGTTGCAGCTCAAGGTGGACAATGGTCGTCCATAGTCTTCTTTGCATTTCTGCTTGAAATGGCGATATATCCTTCAAACTTAAGGCCGGATCACAGTGTAGGCCAAGGGACATGGCATGACGGATCACAATTCCCATGAGAGGCCCGCACGAATCGTACTCGTGGCATGACATCGCGCCCATATGCTTTGCAATCACCATCATGCAGAGTGCATTTATAGTGAGGAGGGTCGGGTGGAGGATAAAGGACATTTGTAGAAGGCATACTTCCGCCGCTCTCAGCAATCGTTTTACTCGCTTCGAATTTGCATGTGGGGTGGTGAGCCAGCCAATGCCAATAACCATTAAGAACTGTGCCATCCAATCCCATCTGGGCATTGACTCATTCTTCCAGAAGGCTTCCACTTCCTTACGGAATGAGGGGATATGTAAAACGCGGTATATTCGTTCTACCGTTGAGAGATAATTCTCAACGTAAACCCAGATTTGGTCTTTATTAGGTATGATTGAGAGAATATAATCCTTGGGATTACCGAAGAGACTGGTGAAGTTCGAATTTAGGCCCGAAGCGTCGGCGTGGGCATCATCTGCTTCTGGGTGAATCTGTGGAAGAGGCGGGAACTCGAGGTGATTGTCGTCAGGAGAGAATATTGATTTGAACTTGTCCACTCATGTTAGCTATAGTGTTTAGCGATAGATTCGATGGCAAACCCACTTCCTTCAGATAGACAGCCCAATGAGTCTCGCCTCGAAACTTTGACAACCAGATCGTCGCCGTATCTGGGTATAAATACATCGCACCATTTGGAGACTCTCGAGAAACCTCGACTCTGAGCGGCTCAATCACCCGCCCAGCAGTAGGGGAATCACCACCAGATGGATTTAAGTCGTGAAGCAATTGCGGTGACTCTAGACCCGTTAGCGGACTGTCCAGGCCTCCTTTTTCGTCATCCGTGGAAGGTGTTCTAGTATTGGCGCTCTGCGATTCGGGCCGTTCAGGACGGGGAGAATTCGAAAGATAGATACATTCATCTGCACGCTTACTTCTCTTGCAATTCTCACAGGGAGTCTGTCGATCGCACTTTACCTTCAAGCGCCTGCATCGAGAGCAAGAGATTGCCAGCCGGTGCCGTCTGCGGACGACACGTTTTTGCTTCTTTGAGGCCGGCTCAAGATGCCAAACGTGCCACATGCTGTCTAGAAGGGCGGAATATAAGTATAAATTCAGTATTACAGTGAAAACAGTGCCCGTTGAAGCGTCGTGGGCAGGACATCCGGGGCTCTTGCGCTCGCGAAATGGCGAAGACGGGCTTGATGCAGCCTGGGAAGACGGATGGAGGATCTTATCTGATCAGATTAGATTGATAAAGTTTGCGCGAAACCCGAATTTGAGTCATCTCACGTGATCTATGGCCTGTGATTGGGCAGATGCAGCCTGGGCATACGTGTGTTGGACCGCAAGGTTGCATTATACGGAGGAACTAGCTAGCTACAGAAGTCCGCGCGCTGGTACGTGTGCAACACGGGTCAACTTCCCCTGCTCAAATTATGTTCAAGGACAACCCCGCTCCATGCAATCCGATATAGCGATTGCAAGGGTACTACAACACATTTCCAAATAACTAATAATGACACCAAGACATGCATGGATGCACGCAGCACACTCCCTAAAAGCGGAGCGAACAAATGACCTTTTACCGCTTCCCTTTCCGCAACTTCTTCTCCCGCTCATAGGCATTCGCTTCGCGTCCCTCCTCGCTCTGAATCTCAGCAATGAGACGACGGTATTTCCGCTCATATTCAGCATCCCTCTCACGTTTCTCCCGTAGGCTCTCGCGTGCAATAAAGTTAGCATCTTTCCGGAGTTCTCGCATCGCGCCTTTGCGCTCGCGCTTATGCTCCGCCTTGAGCTTGTTGAGCTCAGCCCGCTCGCGGTCGGGATCATAGTGCCTATCGGGGTTAAATGATTCTTCAAACTTGGGTATTGCTGTCTTGATTGCGAGCGGTCTATGATTATGGAGTAGTAGGGGGCGGCGGGCTCGTCGAGCTTCTGCAAGCTGAGCATTCATGCTGTGACAAGTACGTTGCATATGATCAGATAGGGCTGTAGGCACCTTTCCCGCACACGACCTAATCAAATGTTTGAGAACCGCTCGGGCGGGCTCAAAGACCTCAAAGAAAGCAGATTTGGTGGCCCATAACTCAGCAGCAGTTTCAAGTATTGACGTGAACGTCTCGACAAGAGACAACTTTAGACCCTCCGCCCTATCCTTTGCAACCGTCGAGCCGGTTAGAACGTCCCAGAATGACGGAGTCCTGACTTCGGCGGACACATCTGTGCCTTCGAGTCGCATTGGTTCTGAGGGAACACGCGCAGGGAATGAGCCCAGCTTAGTTTTTGGTGCTGTAGGTGCGAGAATGCATAAAGCATTTAAAACATAATTGACAAGTTCCGGAATGTATCTCTTTGATAATGCTTGATATTGGAGGCATAAAGTTGTCACGTAAGCACCGATGACGAGGTCCCCCAAAGATTCAATATTACCTTGTCCAAGGTAACGTCCCATTGAAAGCATCGCCGGTGTCACCACGGGGTGGAAGTGATCGGATGTTGGAAAGATAGTTGAGATGCCAGTCAAAATGACCAGGTCACTCGGAAGAAGGTTAAAGGGTCGATCGTTGGCCACTGCACGAAGCTGAGCCCTAAAAGCAACAGCTACATCCTCCGGATGCGTCTTGGCGAGGGAATGGATGTGACGTAGTAGGTTCTCAAGGATGGCGAAGGGCGGGTGTTCTCGTAAATTTGCAAGGTACGAGACATGTTCCACGAGGACTCTAGAGAACTTTCCCAGTTTCGCCTTGTTGTCGCTATGAAGCCTGGAGTGATGTAAAGCGCGGATTCGTTGAACCACTGTTGGCAAATCTTCCATCTTCACGTCCTTTAATATGTTTAAAAACTCTTCATGGCTCTCAGGGCACGGATAAGTATAGGCTAGGGAGTCGTCTTGGGTGGATAGCGTCTTCTTATCATCAGGTATACTCTCTGCCCCTGGGTGTAGAGTTAGCCCGTTAATGAACTCGTCATCATCATCATCGTCTTCCTCCGCCGCACTTTCACTGCCGTCGCTGTCGTCGAACGACAAGTCTAGGGCGGACCCAGTTTCAACCAACTCATCTTCGATTATAAAGTCATCTTCGTCTTCCACATCTAGGTCCGGCCGTGTAGTTAATTGATGTAGACCGAACGGCTTGGCATCATCGACTTCCGCATCGTCATCTAGATCCGCACCACCTTCATCTGCTGATCCTTCATCATCTTCGCCATGCATTCGCCTCAGCCTCTCCTTCTCAAGTTGGCGTAAGCGTGTAGCCTCTTCTTCAGCTATCTCCTCTTCCGTTTTAGTCCTATCTGCAGGCTGGGAGCGTTTATCAAAGGCCATCTGCTTCAGCCTCTGATCATACTCCTTGTCCGCAGCATCCCTATCTTTGCCATTCAAAAGAGCAGCACGATCCGGATTCATCATCGGATCCGGACGCTGCTCCTGCAGTGGTGGCTCTGGCGCCTTGATACCCCTCATCATTTCAAAAATGCTCGGAAGCCCCTGATCTAGAGTGGCTCTCAAGTCGTCGTCATCTTCCTTAGCCTTTTGCCGCTCATATTTGTACTGCTTTGATTTAGCAATAATCTCCTTCATGACCTCTTGTTTTGACTTTTTCCGTTCGGGCTGTTCTTCGTCGTCGGATTGCCCAGCTAAACCCTCCATGTCATCTTCTTCAACGAGGCGTTTCCTCTTATTATTCCGACCGGATTCACTGTCATCCTCCGAATCTCTCAAGTCGCCTTCGTCGAAATCATCCCCGAGCTCCTTGTCAAAAGAGAGCGCCTGGCCCCCGTGAGTGAGCAGCATTTCTTCATCTTCGTCATCTTCCAAGTTGAACATGGACTCTTTCTTGAGTCGCCTTTGACTTTCTCGTGCAAAGCGTTCCGCCGCTCTCTCTTCGGGTGTCATTGTCGGATCATTTTCGCCGAAACGTCGATCGAGGAGCATTCCAGTTTTATTGCGGCTATGGATTTCTTTCAGGAGAGTTTCTTTTCTCTGTGACCAGGTTATCAAACTGTGCCCTATCAAATAGGACGCTTCCCACGGTGAATGCTAGAGAGCTTACCCGCTGCTCGCCCAGGCCTCTCGTGACGCCGGGACGATGTCGAACCGGGTCGGTATTGCCCTTGTTGGTTGTTACAGCAAACTTCGCAGGCCGCGCTGGTGCTCTTGCTTCGAACGGATTGAATTGCTCTCGGAGTTCCTGGAGAACAGCATTGCGATGGATGCGGTTGGCGGCCGCAGCTCCAGACTTTGCATTTTGCTTCCGCTGTTTTTTGGACTGCTGCTGTCCGATAACTCCCTTCTCGCGGAGAGAGGCTTTCAACTGCTTTAGCTGTGAGGGCGCCATCTTGACTTGCAGCGCTGAGATCCACGCCGGTGCCACTGTCAGCGGGTTATCTGCGCTGTCGGCACTGTCCTCACAAAAGCACGACCGCCAAAAATCGCAGAAAATTAAACCCTTCACCGCCTTCAAAGTTAACTTTCTGCCAACCCCGGTCGTCGACGCTTGACCACCTTCTTCCTCTCCGCCAGCACGCAGACGGCTAACGAACCCGCGATGGAATGCTAAATGGTATGGCGACGCACTTGAGTGATCGGCTCCTGTGGTTCGGCCTAGGTATGCGGCTATACAATCATTCCGTTTTTTATTTTTATTTTTGTTATTTCTAGCGACAAGACCCTAATCCCTCTGCAGGAGTTACCCTCTTTTTCGCATTCCGGGGCATAACCTGGGAGCTCTCCCAGGTCAGGCACCTTACGGAAATCAAAAAGGAAGAGAAAGAGGACCAACTCATTGGAGAAGCTACGGAAGATGGTAATTATGATGTTGCATCTCTACCTCTTTGGGACGCCTGGAACCTGACTGTCTGGAAAGCCCTGAAAATAGAATCGCTGTTGAAGCTTTCTGAAAGCTCCAGTTTCGATTTAAGAGCTGCGTTAGTCTTCTATCCTTCCAAGCTATTTTGAATTGTGAAGCTAACGGCCGCTCGCGTATAATAGTGCGTTAAAAATAATAGCCGAACGAGCAACTAAAGGTCCCACGCGAGATTTGCTCCTTGAGGATCTGTCCAGCCGTGACCCACTCCTCCGGCGGCGAGCCTTAGATGCACTACACTTTCTGATCTTAAGCAGACCTTGTATGCCGCCCTCTTCCCTTTCGCCTGTGTCTACTATTCTTGGCCCTTCCTGATCCGTTTCTTATGATAGTGGCCCGCTCCAGCGCGTCTAGCAGATTAAGGGATCTATCTACTTTTAAAAGTCTAGTCGGTTGTTTATGCTACTTTCTAAAGGACCATACTGAGAAGATTGGCACCACTTCATCTCCCATACTTCCGCGAACCAGACCCCCGGGAGAGGAGAAGGCTTTAGGCGTCCTCCTTGCCCTTTTACCAGAAAGCGTGCACACGGCCCTAGAAGCCGGGCTTGTGAGTCAGTGGCTAACAAGATATCCGTTCCCGTGTACTTTGCAAGATGATACGAGAAGACGTAATGTTTTTTTGTTTATGAAGACCTGGGGCTCCGATGACCCCTTGATGAGTAACATTTTCAATATTCTAGCTACTCATCATGAAGGAGTAAGACAGCTCCGAAGATACGGCCTAATGGGAGCCAGATTGGAAGAAGACGAGCTTGATGCATATGATTCTTCCGTTGAACGAAGCCGCTTCAGTATTTTGGAAGGAGACGATGACTGGGAGAGTGTTTGGGTGCCAGACGGAGCAGATACAGGTGCTACCCAGGCCTGGGGCGGGAGACGTTTGCAGGAAGGCACCACAACAGATCAAGAGCTGAGGCGTCGCCGGAGAGAAGTAATGGTCTTTTCTGAAGGTGGCAGGCCCCTGGATCAGGACAATATCATTGAGCCAATACAAAATCGCGCCGTCTGGGGTCTAGACGATCAATTTAACGAGCTTCCCGGAAGGGTTTAGAAATCTTGTGACTCTGAACAGAAGTCAGCAACCCGCGAACAAGCGCAACGAGGGGATAGAGCTGGGTTATTTTCATATCATAACGATATACCCATGGCCAGAAAACAGCAAAAGTCTCGGGCAAGAAGAATGTCATAAGACACTTTTGTGGTTGAATCCATACTAATTTGACAGTACATACGATGAAATGAGGATACGACGGCACGGGCAATGCTAGAGAGGATGGGTGTCACGCTTTATGAAGCTAAATTATATATAACCGTCTCATTATAATCCAATCCAGCTTAGCTTTGCTAAATGATCCGTCTTTCGTCGACTCGACTTCACCATTCCCATCATCTTCAATTCAGAGACTGCGCGATAAAATATACTAAGCGCCATTCGTTCATCAAAATTCTCCCCATCCTCACCGCTAATAATGGTGTAGAATGCCTTCCATAGGTCATAAATGTTCACGACAGCTCCCGATTCCAAGTAAAGCTGGTAAAGCAACGCAGTAGCAGGCTGAGAAGCCGAAAGACTCTCGAAGAATGTGCCGGAGTCGAACCCTAGATAATCAGACGGGTTCGATAGCGCACGTTCCACTGTGAACCTCGGGCGAGGAACGAAAGTATCCCCAATGGGCCCTTTGAAATCATATAGGAAAGCTTCATGCATAAAGAGGCTAGTTGGCTGGATAAGATTCTCGATCAAGTACGTCCGGAAACCACTGTGAAAACGGTCCACTATACGAGTATATTCGGCTTCTTCGTCAGAGAGCTTCGCTCTGCCTTTTGTTAGTTTGAGTCGCTGGGCAACTAGAGTGGTTTTGTGGGTGATGCGAGAGTCGTCGTATTTCGTTCTCAAAACTCCAGGACCTTTCTTATTAGACAGAAGGGTTTGAAGCTCATCATACAAGTCACCTGCTAATGGCAATGTTTCTCCTAGTGTAATGAGGAGGCTCACAAGTATGTTGGACGTCACCTTCTTGATGGCTGACAGCGCTTCGATAATAATCTTCGACGAGTTCAGCTCCCCGCCAACTGCTCGGATAACGAGGTCCGACAGACTCGGTGTTTTTGCTGTCCTGGTAACATCCAACACTCTTTTTAGGGAACCCACGCATTTAAACATACGGTTCATGGTTTCTTGGCCGATAATAACGTTATTCAAGGCTTCCTGGGCCAGAAATACATCGTTATCCAGGAGCTTTTTCACCGTTTTGGTTTCCTTCTTGTCCAGTAGTGTCTGTGCATGCCTGCAATCTATTAACACGTCTTCGTAAACAGGTTGACAGGATCCGAAGAACACGCACCTACGAAATGACGGAATGTTCCGGATCGCTTCGCATAGTTCTGGTTGAAAATCTTTGTCACATATACCGTTTGAGAGTAAGACCGCTAATGGGTTTGCAAAAAAATGGGCCATGTAGGTGTACTGTTACTATTAGCTGCCATAAAACACCTCGTTTTTGCATCAGCTGCATACCTTCAACGAAGAGCTAAATCGTTCGGGGCTTTGAAAGTGATCTTCCGACTGCTCTACGAGCAAGTTGCTGACCCTGTGACCGAGCCATAGGGTGCCATCAGGGCAGGTCTCTAGATCAAAGAATATCCGCTGAATAGAATCCACGGAGTCGCGAATGTCGAAACATCGGCCCTGGAGCAAACTCACAGATGACCGAGGTAATCGAGATTCAAATAAGTCCACTGAGGTTGCCACGCCGAAAAGGAAAACAAGAGGAATACGATCTTGCCATGACCTGGTGCAATCAGTAACTGGATAAGAATAGGTGAGGCCCCGGTCAGAATTACCATAGCAAAGAGATCAGATCACTCAGAACACCGTGGTCGAATGCTTCGCTGTCCTTGAAGGCAACGACTATTTTCTGCCCCGTGTTCCGCTGTACGTAACCATGCAATAGCTCCAAATCGTATGGGAGATGTTTCGGGCCCTTTCAACCAGTCAGCACAATCGGGTTTAAATAGAGGAGACATGTAAATACCAAATGGCACGAAGCAGAGTTAATATCGGTCTCTTCGGCGCTATTGTCGGATAAAATATTCCGAATGAGGGTCTTCAGAACATTTTTTACGCTCCCAGCGTCTCCAGCTTCGATTACTGCAACTTGCGCAATGCCGTCAGCTTGCACCCGCTTACGAAGCCGGTCTAGGAGCCCCGATATTGAAGAGATATTGGATCCTAAAGTAATCATTCCACATGGAATACGGTTCTCGTAACTATGACCAGCAATTAGCGAGCAAGAGATTATATGAGCGCTAGAACCCACACCTCTCAGGTCCCGCTTGCTTAATGAAGTCCGCAAGATCTTTCACGGCTTTGGAGTCAAGCTCGCTAAGAATCTCCTACAATTGAATCAGCATGACATTATAATCTCCCTAGGACTGCACGAACCTGAATTCTCTGGCTTTGGACGGACCAGAAATCTGTAAACGCATCATGACGGCGCTTCACCAATGATGAGCTCTCCTTGCCGTCCAAGAGTGGAACGAATGGCAGTTCATCATCCCGAGGAGTTGTTTCAGATAAATGGGCCAGTTTACGCCTTTTAGGCTGCTGCGGTTCATTTGCTTTAGAACTTCTAGCAGGCTTATATATGTATACACCCTAGGATAACTATTAGCCTTGTTAACCGCTTGGACGGTTTTGGATAGGGGGGTTAAACCTGATGCTCGAGACCGTGATGTGCCTCGGTATCTCCCTTTATGAACATCGTGGTCTAACAGCATTCCTCTTTGCAGCGTGATCCGATTGAGTCTGTATTGGGTATATTGAAGACACTCCTTTAAACCTCCCCAACTTTAGGATTTCAACTGCTCTTTTCACGATATCCTTTCTCCCTGAACGAGTTCCTCAACGCGTCGGAGCGGATACGATTGATTATGTAATCACAAAATTACGAGTCGCACGTAATGGCTGGTACAGCGTAATGTAACCGCCTTGGAGTTGAGGACTTCCGTTTTGCACCGCTGATTTCGATTCCATCCTCGCAGCGCAGCTTTCTTTTCAACGTGCTTTTCTTTCGATGAGTTAGGCTTCACTTCCTACATTCATGCGCCGTTTGACTCTACAGGGAGCTCGGTGGCATCAACATGGATTTTACACCCGTTGCATCAACCAAGCCTCCCCTGCGATCTCAGCGGTCCGCCGTTCATTCTCCTTCACGCCTCGACTGGAGAAGGGAGGCAGAAAACAGGAGGTAACCATCCGACATTTTGAACAGTCGACTCCCGCCAGCAAAGATCGGACGGAAGTAGATTTCGACTCGGAAAATCAAGCGGAGCAAGAATTGCTGAAAGCGAAGATCGCCGAACTTGAGCGAGAGCTTGCGGAGCTAAGAGAAGGCCCCTTTGGACCGAATAGTCCTTTTATGAAAGAGCTTTCTGAGGAGGACAGGCAAAAGGCATTAGAGGCACTTCGCAAGTATAAGGCGGAACATAAAGAGGAGGATGTCGAAAGCGAAGAAGAGGAACGACTCGATGCCGAGTTTGACAAAGCTATGGAGCGGCAATTTCAGGACTTGATTAGTGAAGAGAAAAGGCTATGGGATCCAACAAAGGCCCCCGAGGAACCTTCTCCGACCCCAAGAGAGTCATTCGAAGTTGAAATTACAGTTCCTGATACACAGCAAGCCGCTGTTGCTCGATTCAACAAAACTTTGAAGGTCCTCCGCAATAATCCAACCTTTACCCAGAGACAAGACGCGTGGAGGTCATACAGACGTTGTAAAGAAGGGCTACCTTTTTTCCTTGATATTATTCCGGAGGAGGGCTTGGAGTTGCTTTGGCAATCCCAGGTACCATCGTCCCCTGTTGAACATTCTCGTCTGCTTCACTGGGAGAAGCTAGCCGAAGACATTCTCGCAAGCGGCAGGGATTTCACGACAACCCAGTGGCTAAAATATCTTGAGCTTTTATGGCACAGTGGGAAATCTGAGAAAGCGATTCCCCACTGGGAAGGGCGTGCACAAGATCTAAAACATTACAGCCCAGAAGAGGTTGACAGCTACTTAAAATTGGGAGTACGGCTCCATGTTGCGGTACATCAGCCCCAGACGGCCCAAGATATCGCAATGGCCTTCCTTTCGGCAAATACATCCCGTGATCCCCGTGTACTGATACCTGTTATTGCTTCGTGGGCGGAGCAGGCCACCCCAAAAGCTAAAGAGCTGGCTTGGACTCTATACCTTCAGGTCAAGACTATGCTGGGACCCAATATAAATATGCAAGATTACGACTCCATTAGCACCGGTCTGTTGAATGCCGGCCAGACGGAGCTGGCCCTTGCGGTTTTTAAGGACATGATGCTTACAGGACAACAGTCAACCTCGGATTCTGTAGCTCTCTTTAAGACGAGTCTTGGCCTCTATGACAATCTTCATTCCTCTAGCATCAATGCGGCCGATGTCAACAAAGCTTCACTTGCGGCTCTGACTATACTGCCGCGCAAATTTCACAACAAATTTTTCTTTGCCAGTTGGATGAAAAAGCTGATAGGAATGGGCGAAGTGGATGCTGCCGCCTCTGTGGTGGAGTTGATGTATGAGCGAGGTATTAAGCCGGATGCGAAGCACTTGAATGGCATAATAGGGGGTTGGCTCCGTGAAGGAAGCCCAACTGCGAAGGAAAAGGCAGAAAAACTTGCATGGGCAATGGTTCAAGAGCGCATCGAGCGAGTTTGGCACGATATGCCAGAGAAGCCATCTGTTTACGACACGTCAAATGATGTGGTTATTCCAAGACACATGCAACGAACCGTTCCCGCTGCAAGCATAGAAACTTTTTCTATCTTGCTGCTATACTATACTCGGCGGGATCAAGAAAATATGGCGAACTACCTGATTGACTGCCTCGACACTGCGCAAATCAAACCGAATGCCTTCTTCATGAACCATCTTCTGTATATGGAGCTTCGAAAGCAAAACATTCTCGGTGTATGGACAAAATACAAAGATATGACGGCTATCATTAAGCCTGACTTGGCAACATTTGCTTGTCTCTACGATTGCGGAAAGATTCAGTACGATCGCACCCGTTATCTTTTCGACGCGAAATTCCCACCTATCCGCTCTCTATACAAGGAAACTATGCAATGGTTCGGGAGCCTCACTCCACACCAGCAAAAGACCACAAAAGAGGAGTTCTCGAAAGCGCTATATGATCAGATTACGCGATGCTTCTGTTTATCCCTTGACCCGCAAGGGGCCCTGGTGGCTATTCGATCCATGAAACAAATTTTCGGCTTCTTCCCGGACGTCGATACAACCCGCATCCTTACGTTCCTTCTCGTGCGCCTGGCACCTACTCCTCCGGGCATTCCTAAACCCCGCCGCAGGCGTATTGCATCAACACCTCGTTCGAAGGAGAACTTCGAGAATATTTCGAATCTTTTAGTTGCAATAAAAGATTGGAAGGTGGCGCAGCTATCTCGACAGGGAATCAACCCCGATGAGTTAGACGAGGAAGAGCAGAAGGCGTTCCAAGTTGACTTGATGTGCGATCTGTTACGCCTGGTCATGCGTCGAATTCAGGGAGACTCTGGAAAGGTGGAAAAGAGTATTCGTGCTGCAGCAGATGAGATGGCGGTGGGGGAGCTCGATTTAGGTGTGGATCCGGACATAGAGCTGTGATCTCCCACGCCATTTGATTCATGAGTTTTTCGTATTGACCTCTTTTGCGGGACCGGGGCGGGCGTTTTACAATGGCATGGGAAAAAAAAAAAAGGA
This sequence comes from Coccidioides immitis RS, assembly GCF_000149335.2. Taxonomy (NCBI): domain Eukaryota; kingdom Fungi; phylum Ascomycota; class Eurotiomycetes; order Onygenales; family Onygenaceae; genus Coccidioides; species Coccidioides immitis. Next base: position 2,309,558 of record NW_004504310.1, on the reverse strand, counting down.
TTCACAATGTATCATAGCGGGCATTTTCACTTTGGTAGTCCTCCCTTGGAGAAGCCGGGGCCTATTGTAAGGTAGGGCACGGCGATGTATATTATAGAAAATAATTTTGAATCAGGCAAGCATTTACTCTCTTCATCTCAGGCACTCGAGTTCCAGCTAATGCGCCGAACTTTTACACAAAGGGCCAATACACGTCTACCCAAGGCGACTTCTGCTAATTTAGCACATAGAAAGACAAGGGCCTCTTCGAGGATGAATAGAACAGAAACAGATGTATTTATTTCTTTCCTTTCTTCTTCTTCTTTCCACCGCCACCGCCAGGATTCATAGCTGGACCACCGCCCTCTACCAACACTGTATCATCATCACTAATAAGTTTATCGCCCACCACTGAGCCAGAAGCGGAACTAGCCGGTTTATTAACCTTCCCAGCTGATCCAGCTGTAGACTGTTGCTCTTCCTGCTCTAACTCTTTCATGAAGCCTTGCTGTATGCTCGCTCTTTTGCGCTCCCACCATTCGCATTCCTGTTTTGCCGTAGCTTGAATTTCGTCAACTCTTTGTCGGAATATTGTGTTCAAGGTCATCTCGTTGGCAGACTGGAAAATTGTCTGACCCCAGCCTGGTACGAAGGCGTTGGCCTACGAGTTTTGAGAAGATTTGAGTTAGCTATTCATGACTTGATCACACCATTTTCACTTGCAGGAGCAATGGAAAAAGCGTATCTACCTCGGCGACAACATCTCTAAACTCCTCCTCGAGCTCCTTTTCAGCCCTCAAAAATTGTTGCCACAAATCATCGCCGACACTGCCCTTCTGGAGGAGCGCGCCGAGTGCAGGTTTCTGATTTCTAAGCTGCAAGAGGCGTTTAAGGTCTTCTGCAGCACGACGAAGGAGAGCGGCTTTTAATACTGTTTCGGGAACAACGGGCTTCTTCTTCTCTTTCGCATCGGAGGGAGAGTCCATGTGTAGGAGTGAGAGGTAGACATCTCGCTGGACATGCGAAGGGAACCATGGTTTGAGGGATGCAGACTTGGCTATATATCACGCATCGCGCTCGTGTTAGCCGCTGCAAGTCGCAAAAAAATATGCTCTTGCCAAAAGGCAACGTGTTGCTTACCGGCCTTTCTCTTGCGGTATAGAGATGAAAAGGTCGCTAATGAACCGATAAGGACGCCAAGGTAGGCAAAGGGAATGATCAAGCTTAGCCAGTCTACCATTGCGACTGACTCAATGAAGGATATGGAGTATTAGAGGGGAGTGCGAGGAGTAAAGAGGAAATATGAGCGGAAGCCGACGTCGCACGAAGACGAAGCCGCTCAGGCTGCAAGAGCCAAGATATTTTCAGAAGAATATATAGTTACAAACAATTCTAAAAATTGGCTCATTGCAAAGAATGGTCGAAAAAGAAAAGAAAACAGCAGAATTGTTGTTGCTTGATAGTTGCTTGTGCAATGTGGACTGGGGCCAAAGGTGATGCCACCTGGACAAAATTAGTGACATTTGGGAACAGAACACAATGTCACATGTTTTGAGTTTCTGCAGATCAAGTCCGCTCGCTCCCTTGTTACAACACACATGGACCAGAGTTGTCAGTCAATAATACATTGTAAAGAATGCAATCATTTCCAAGGACAGTCCTGTGGATTTCAATGTCCAGGTACTGATCATTTCATGTCTGCCTTGCTAGTTACCACTGTTACTCCAGGCTCAAATAACATTATGAACAGCCTAAAGATCTCACAATATTGACAACATCCATCAAAGCACCAAACCTTTATTCAAAGAAAATGTGTATCAACAGAAAGGAAAAGGTATTCTTTTGCAAGTCATTGACATAGGAGACCACCTGACGCCAAACCAACTAGATATGTTCCGCCGAAAGAAAAATACACAAGCTGGAGAAGAGAATATCACATTTGATGCCACATAATAGAATCCCATTCCACCTGTGACTCTGGGCTAAAACAGCAAATTAATCAAAAATGTTGCATGGATTCAATATCCTGGAGAACTTCTTCAAATTCTCTCTTGACTGCTTCCGCAACACGCCTCCTGTTCCATTCACCACGCATGCTCCAAATACAGTCCATCAGACTGGTGTTGATCTGCTCCAAGTGCTCCACGGAGAATCCATCCGTTTTGGCGGTGAGTTCTAAGTGCAGTTGCTTTATAAACGCATGATCAATAAGAAGTTCTGGGTTGCGCGGCTTCTCTTCTGGATTGAGGAGGCCTTGAAGCTGGTTGCTCGCTCGAGGAGTATGGAACAGGGGCACGGGAGGTTGAGACCCCGGTTGCGAATATCTCGGTTGCGATTGACTTCCATTAAGCAGACTAATCTGAGAGAATTCTCCGCCACTTGTTAATGGTGTTTGCTGCGACCCCCAGGCACTTTCTCCCTGTTGAGTATCAGGCAGATGTTCATCGCCTGAAACACGGGATGGGTAGAGGTTAAGATCGGGGCCTTCGTGTCTCATAGAAAAATTAAGGGAGGTCTGTGTATGGAGCTGCACCTCAGAGTGACCCGAATTCTTCTTATCCGAAGTAGTCTGGGTGGTTGACGCATCATTGGCATAATCACCTGGCTGAGAACCTGGCGCCATTGGGGTCATTGTACCCTTTTGCGACAAGTTAGAAAGGCCAGATTGCTGTCGAAGTTGCTGGGATGGCGCTGTATAGGAATGTGGCGGTCTCGGCTGGGCGGACTGTCCAAACGAGCTGTTCTGAGTTTCTCGGCTGAAGCCAGACGTATCTTCGGAGTTGGACATTTGAATGTCCGCATCGCCATTCCCACTCCGATTGAATATCGAAGTAGATCCCTCGCTGTTCGGATAGCACGCACTTTGGTGGACATCTGAACCATGCTGTGGGGGAACTCCATTCGTCAAAGAAGTATTTCCTGTTTGAGGAGTAAGCGGCCGAGCACCCAAGCCGTGACACGTGTTTCCAAAACTTTCGCCCAAGACAACAGGCCCGGTGGACTGGTTTGACGATTCGACACCATGAGCAACATTCAGTGGTGGAGGAGGACCCATTGCATTAGTGGGATTTTCGGATTGCTTCGCTTTTTCAATAGCCTGGCGTTCTCGTTCCAGCTCCCGAAGGTATACATTTTCGCACTCCGCAACTAAAGCAGGCTCGGTTTGCTCAATAAGGCCGATATCAACTTCGACATTAGACAAAAGTTCATTGGCTTTCAACAGGCGGTCAGGGTCGTCAAGTGTCTTTGCATCCTTTGCCAGACGTTTGATATCCGCAAGGAAGTCCTTTGGTCGTTTGTAATAGCCGTTTGACAAACGTTTTTCGATAATCACAATGTCGATATTATAATAGAATTTACCCGACACAACCTCTCGGAGCCCAGGGACGCCAGCTTTGTCTTCATCCGTTTCAAAAGGCCGGAAGGTGGTTCTTTGTTCCAATGGAAGATCAGATGTGACGATGTTTGGGTCATTATCATCGAACAAATATCGAATTTGAGCCTCGTCAACCGGGCCAGCACGGAATCTTTTGTAACTTCTCTTGATTTGGTCCATTATGGGTTGAATTCGAATCTTTAGCAAGTTCAAAGTTTGACGGTCCTTCTTCTTCTGTGCCTTCAGCTCTTCCTTGGTGGGCGGAAGGGGAGCCTGGGGAGGGGCTGGAGGTGCCTTTTCTAAGGTCTCAAGGACTCGCTTCTTTCGATTTTCCGGATCAGGAAAATCAGTCGGAGCTGTCATGATATATCTCATCGCCGCCTCGAAAAATTCGTGCCGCCATGCGTCCATGGGTGCAAGGAGATCATATCGATTTTTCTTTGAGAAACCAAACAAAGACTTCATGATTTCCTGATCGGCTTCCTCCCCATCGCCCTCTAACACCCCCAGCAGCAAAACCGGATCCGTTGGGGGAAGAGATCGCAGCAATCCAAGAAACGCCGAGATAACCGTCTTTTCCACCGTATGATACCAAGTTTCAATATTGGGAATGTAGATAACACTTGGTTTATGACGCTTGACTTCTGCGAAAAGATGAACAATCGCTGTTTCCGGAGACTTGATGGGATCACTGAGGAGTGTAGGAAGATCAAAAGACTGAACATGGACTCCCTCAAGATGCTGCAGCACCGCAGCTGCCAAGTATTGCTGGCCCATGCCCGGCCGTCCACGGATCAAAAGCCTTGGTCTAAAAACACGGGATTTTTCGAATGCTTGCTGTATACGTTCATGTCTAAACCCAGCATCGTCATCCGGCTGCTCGTATTGCGCCTCCTCCAAGGCGGTCAGTGCCTTCTTCTGCGGCAAAATCCGGCGAACTATCTCCTTAATTTCTTGGAGGGCATGTCGCAGCAGAGGCTCAACGACAGGCGGGAGGGGAGAGGCACCTGATGAGGTTGACCGCTCAGAGGAAGGAACCATCTTTTTCAAAGATATCATGAAATCCTTCGGGGTAACACGGATCTTTGCAGGATCAATCAACAGTCGTTCCTTTGATTGATATATTTGAGGATATATCCGTTGGACCGCATTCAATGCCGCTTCCGTACAAAGAGCACGGAGATCGGCACCACCATATCCCTTTGTCAATTCTGCCAGTTCATCCTTTATTTCATTTGATAACGGTGGATCCCAACTCTTCGTATGGATATTTATAATAGCCCTGCGGGCGTCTGTATCAGGAAGAGGGAAATAGAATTCGCGATCAAACCGCCCAGGACGCCTTAGAGCCGGATCTATAGAGTCGGGTAGATTCGTTGCGCCAATAACAATCACTTGGCCTCTACCGTCCATGCCATCCATTAACGCCAACAGAGTTGAAACAATAGATGCATGGATTTGCTCTTGCTTACTCGATCTGACGGGGGCAAGACCTATTCAACATCAGAATCGATTTGATCCGTGAAATTGACCATGCTGCACTCACCGTCAATCTCGTCAAAGAAAATGATGCTGGGCTGATTCTTCCGGGCCTCTTCAAAAAGGAGACGCAGCTGCCTTTCCGCCTCGCCCACCCATTTACTAAGGGCATCCGCTCCCTTTCTCATGTAGAAGGTTACCTTCTTGCCCTCGGTACTAACGCTTGTTGCTAAAGCTCTGGCTAACAGAGTCTTTCCTGTACCTGGGGGCCCATGGAACAGAACACCACGAGGAGGAACAATACGAAGTTTTTGAAAGACCTCTGGATAGAGCAACGGCAGAGAAACCATCTCTTTCAGTTGATCAATATGCCCTTGCAGTCCACCAACGCTGTCAAAATTGACGTTAGGGTCAACCCCTAAGGGATCAGAGTCTGCTAAAGCTTGTCGGTCTTTGATTTTGCCCATGTTCGCCGGTGTTCCGGATGGTCCTTGTGCGGCATCATTGCTATGAAATTGTGCCGAGAGATTCCCAGTGTTAGCGAGTCCGGTTGCCGGCTGCACTCCTGGCAATCCTCCAGGTTTAGGTCGTTGAATAGCATCATCATCACTGCTATCGCTCTCCACACCTCCGATAGCGCCTAATGGATGTGGGCCGCCTAAAAGAGGTGGAGGCCCACCACCTCCAAAGGGACCATAGGTAGAAAGCAAGCTCCTTTGCCAACCGCCCCCTCCACCGCGAGGCCGACGGGAAGGAGATTCAGCAACCTCGTTTTCAGCTTCTTCTAACGGCAAAGCTAGCTCTGGCCTAATGATTCTGTAGTCGACAGATTTTCTGGCTCGACGGGGCTTTTCATAAACAATTTCGGGCTCCACGCGTCGACGAGGGCGGCTGCGTTTCAACTCTGCCAATTCAACGGCGAGTTCATCAGCTTCAGACTCCGCACCACCTTGCGAATTGCCACCGCGCTTGCGTAAACGTGATCGACGACCGTTGCTACTATCTTCCCCTTCGTCATTATTTTGACTTTGTTTACGGGGGGAAGCTTGGGAAACTTCCGAATCGGAGAGATCATCGTCCATAGCTTCATCCTCGCCAGGATCAAAGTCGCTCCCATCATCTTGTTGTTTTCGCGAAAGCTTCCCCGCAGTTTTTCGGCTAGAACGGCGAAGCGGCTGAATCTCCTTTTCCTCTGCTTCCTCATCTCCTTCTACTTCTTCGTCAACATTATCCTCTCTTTTTCGTTGTGGTCGAGTCCTCGTGCCCGATCTTGGCGCTTCATCCTCCTCATCGTCTTCTTCGCCATGTTCGGACTCGGGTACAAATCCTTCGTCAGCCATCTCCTGGTCTTCAGCTGGTTTCTGTGTCCCTGCCGCTGGATGCATCTCATCTGTTGCAACAATCGCAAACAGCTCCTCCTCGAAACCGCTCTCCATAACCTCCCGCGGCGAACCTTCAACAGCGTCTGGGAGTTGTTCGTGCTCGGCTAGGCTCTGCTCAACCTTGGAATCTTCTTCTTGCTCTTCCACGATGGCATCAGCTGTCACGGCTTCTGGTACAGCCTTGCGACTGCGTGTCGTAACTTCAGGGCTACGTGTCCCCTGGCGCACTGTTTCCACGTGGCGTCCGGAGCCAGACAGGGCGACAATATCCTCCGATTCATCGCGGTTCTGGCGTGTAACCCGTCTATTTCCGAAGCGAGCAGCAAATTTACTCTCCGTTTCCTTAATGCTGGCGCTTCTGCCTCGCGTAGACCTAGTAGTACGGGAAGCTGCTGGTGTTTCTTGATGCCGTGGTACAGAAAACTTCAGCAATAACCGGGGCTGGTTGGCACTCGGCTCCGCTTGTCGGGAGGTCTGCTCTTCCTCTTCCTCCTCCTCTTCAGAAAAATCATCCTCCGAACTCGAGTCTATATGAAGCTTTACGTTCTTTGCTGCTTGTCTCTTTATTGAACCCCTTGCGGTCCTCTCCACGTGTGGATTATCTTCTTCATCATCATCCTCCTCGATTTCGTCCTCGATCGACGGCTCGTCCGATATTTCAGATATTTCATCATCGGAGAGTTCTCTTCGTTTCTGCTTTTTAACAGGACGCTTCTTGGACTTCGATTTGGATGCGGGGGCTTTTCGCGATCGCGGCGCTCGGTCATTGTAATCTTCGTCACTCGAGTCCGACCGATTCGCATAGTCCTCTATGGTCCGTTTTGAGGCGCGCGGCATGGTTAGAGCGTTATTAAAGACAGTTCAGAGGACTCTTTTTCACAATGGCCCTGTAAGCAGCATGCGCAACAATGAATGCAAACATCAATTTGAAAAATTGAAGTTCGAAGATCTGCTCACAGCGAGATATCAGAGATACCGACGAAAAGTAGGTCTAAGTAGCAATGTCATGAGACAGACATCCAACTGGCCGGCAACGCTTCTGTTAAAAGAATAACTTGCGTTAGCAAGGATGAATGAGAAGGCTGGTTTCGTCTGGTATATTGTGAATGGGTTGATCATGAAAAGCGGAGGGCTTGAGTTGCTACCGTGAATGAATATGTTATGGATAAAGGGTGGGAGCAGAACGAAAGAATGGAATGTAGCAACAGTCAAGCAGAGACGGGTCGGGTTGTGAGGTCTCAGCAGTGGGTGCCTGGATGGACGGAGATCAACGGCCACAGGTATCCTCGCGGGCGTTCGGCTGGGGAGGAGGTCTTTCTTCCTGGTGTTGCTTCCTAAGCCTAGCTGGGAGCGGCTGGGTTTTGCTGCAGCCACAGCCTCTAGGCCCAAGGAGGACTAGCGCCACGGTTACCGCTGCCACTTTCTGCCCGATCCGGTTTAGCGCTACCTGCGCTGCCTCGCAACTCCACGCGCCGTCCACCACTGCAGCGTCGCAAACCTTGAAAAGTTGTTTTGTTGCTCCCAAATCAACGCCAACATCCCAAGTCTTTCCATTTCAACTCGCCCACAAGCGCATCACGACAATGCAAGTAAAACCTCCTAAAAGTGAACAGCATGCCTAAATTGCAAAAAGTAGCTCATTTAACACGAAAAACCCCTCAACGGCCCGTCCACTATACTCCTATGAAAACACCTAAATGTGCCTACTCTCCCTCAAGGTAGCTCGATGATCCATGCCAGGGGCACGGAGGCTCAAAAACAAGCTTATCGCCATTAGGGTTGCCGGCCGCCTTGTCGGCACCCGCAGCTTGTTCCATTTTTATGTTCTGGTTGCCTCGAGCCCGTCGAGGAATTGCGGATTTTCCCCGCCATCGATATAGTCATGTGATCTGATTAGTCATGTATTAATGGATTATCACGTGATATCAAAGTTGGGCGGCCAAACCTTTTCCAAATAACCTCCCTCGGCGAACGGTGCTGGGAGAGAGCAATCTTTTGACGGGAGGTCACTTTCTCCCCAGTCGAACGGCTCTGCTAGTTACGGTCATTGCCATGTAAAGAAGCAGGTTCTACGAACACAATGGCTTTTCTAAGATCCTTTGCGCGTTCTGCTTCTGTCAGATTTCATCACCCCGTTTCCTGCAGGTCTTTCGCCACAACTCCCTCAAGATGGAATGCTTCCCAACCCGCTAGCAGCGGTAGCGAGGCCCGTAAAGTAAGCTCCAACATACTCTGGCTCCGTATATATGTACATCGACACTTATCTAAATATGAATAATTTATAGCCGGTCTCGCTCGCCTCGTTTAAGAGGCCCTTGGCAAAGGTTTTTCTTGCCTCGTTTTTAACATATCAAGTCCTTTATTTGATATGGCTTCAGCTCGAAACTCAAGAGTTCGAAGCCGAGATGCAGAGTGTGTCAATTCCCCGTCAGAGTTGGCGGAATTTAGGGGGTCTTACTAATTCAATATCTTATAGGGGAGTTGACGACCTTAGAAAAGCGGGCTCGGGGATTAATTGCCTCGAAAGACTCGAGCAGTTCTAAGTGATCTTGAATACTTGACGCTGAACTTCTGAAGAGTTGCCTTCGGGGGGACTAGGAATTTTGAGCCGCCAGAGCATGAACTGGCTAATCCTAACATATATTGGCAAGGACCCGTGTTTTAAATAAATGTCATGTACCAGTACTGTATTTAAATTATATCCAAAAGGATTGATGCCCCTTACTAGCATACCATCATTAGGCCATCTCTACGCCATAAACGACCAATCAATTCCGGTATTCCGACAAAACATCTTGACCTGCCTCACAATCTATCATCACAGCCATTCCCCCCATTCACAGGAAATCCAATCCGCCACTAATTGTCTCAAGATCTACCCGGATGCTCTCTATATCAGCACCGACTCGACCCGCTATCTCCGCCTTCCGCTGCACGCCCATGTCAAGCCATCTCAACAAGAGGTTCCCATCAACAATTCCTCTTCCGCCGAACCCGTCACTCTCAACCGCCCGATATGCTTTCGGGTTCAATCCACAAGGGTGCTCCATGCTTGTTACCAATTGAGATTGTAACGCCGAAAGGCGGCGGTACGAATCTTCGGTCAAGGGAGTTACGACACCTATCGAGCCTTCCTGGGATGTCACAAGGACTTGATAAGATTTAGGCACATAGTCAACATCCATGTCATCTTCTTCGGGATCATCAGCAGAAGGTGAACTGGAGTGCTCAGGCAGCAACGTCATTGTTGAAGTGAAGTGGCCCGTGTGGAAACTACTGCGATGTAGAAGTCGATCACCTTTCGACGACGTAGGGTCTAGCAATTATTAGGCTAAGGCTGCATATCAAAAATGAGGAGATATAATTTACCTTCTGGGTCGTATTCAAGGACATGAATGGTGCAATCATCATCAGCTACTAAGATATATAGCCTTTTCCCGTCCGGCAAAAAGTCAGCGGCGATGACCTGGAGGTACTCGTTGTCCTTGCCGAAAAGGGTCAACCTGTATGGCTCTTCCTGCAGAGGACATCTAGGTTAGCAGGTAGTCCCGAATTTTAGAGGTTAATGCGATGAAAAAGCTTACAGAATATCCTGCAAACCAAATTCCCTTAAGGGCATCGCCCATGATGCATAATCCGGTTCCCTGGAGCTCTTTCAAGACCTTGACATAACATTGCATATCCATGAATGCTACAGGAAGGAGACTGCCATCCTCCTTGAGGCCACGGACCATACACTTCTGGCCTTGAGCCATGATCAGAAAGCCTTGTCCACCGATGCCAGACACAGCAGTTACTGCGCCTTTAACGTCGTCCTTGGCAAAAATTTTGAGCTTCCGGTTTGTCTCTGGACGATCCGGATCGGGAGCTACTTCAATAATTTCGAAAACGTAAATGGAACCACGGGGAGTAATATCCTCGCCTCGCACTGTGGCAGTTCCTACAACCAGCATATCTTTCATTTCATGTGTGATTTCGGAAATTTCCATATTGATTGTCTTCATACACATGACACGCTCAGCATCGCCAAGCTCGTAACTGTTATCAGGTAAGCATAAGACCAAGATCATTACAAGTTACACTCACCTATCAACGACAGACCACGTTCTAGGACTAAGCAGCTTTATACACCCTCTTTCTAGCTGTGGCATAAATGAAATAACTAGAGATGATGTCAGCTAATGATTAACGAATCAAAAATGTTGGCATACCTTCACTTCGCCATTCGGGATGTATTTCGTCATCTTCTGGAAGTTTGAAGTCCACTTTATGGCTGCTCCCCAATGCGTAGATCTCTGAATGCGCAAAATATTCCACACAATCTATTTGGTCTCCAACATGCACTTTTCGTGTGACCCACGAATTGTCAAAACGAGTATTGCTCGGTAATCGACACATTCGAACCATGTTCTGTATCACCAAAATCAGCTTATTCCAAGGAGCGAAATATTCTTTTGGCACACATACGCTTGCATCGACGTAAGCAAAACCTTTCTCGCAGGCCGGAATGTGGAAGCTGCTAAGAGAGGAGACGGCCTCCCCCCTTAGTCTCAAAACGTGAGGAGAGCTCGTAGAGGATTTCATAACAAAACATGGATTTGAGCCAGACATAAAAACAGTTTTATAACCACAAATATCAGAGTATGCACGCAAAAATTTAGAATGAGGCATATATGCCTTCGGCGAAGGGTCAAATCTGGGCAAGAAATGGTCAATTATCTTCACAAATCGAAGTTCCGGTTTGTCCAAAGAGGTTTTCGGATGGTATGGCTGATATAGTATAAGGTCATCGTTTGCTGTTCGTAACTGTATGTACACTATTAACCTTGCGGCCGGGTGAAATAATAGAGGATCACATACTATCATATAGGGCTGCCTGCTGATAGAATCGCCAAGGTCCGCGATCAATACTTCCGATAATGTTTCACGATATGTCACTCGTTTAGGAGGTGGCTCGCATGAAAGAATAAGCGGCAAAAGGTCCACGCCGTCGACGGAGCAGAGTGGTTCCGTAAGTGTAGGGAGGGAGAATATCTAGACCAGGTCAGCAACCACATTATCGGCGCGATATCTGGTCGCTTACGAATAAAGTATGGTCTGCTCGTAGAAGAACTAAAAGAATGTTATCGGATAACGGTTGATCTTGGCCTTTGGTCGGGACAAAGGTATGATATTTATCAAGGTAGAGACAGCCAGACAGCCACCTATGGGAGCTCAAAATTCCGTCGATGTTGACTTCGTCCAGATCCCCACTCTTGTCCGCTTGAAGTAAGAGGAGTGACTGATCGTCTCGGACAATCAGGACATATGGTTCAGCAAAACTAGCGCTTACGACAGAGAGCTCGTCGCTGGTATCTTCGTCCCAAATGGGGTAAATTTGGGCCAACTCAAGATCTAAACCGGCGATTAGCAATAGAGAAAGGTAGCGTCCGCACGAGAGAATCTATTGATGCACTTACTAGTATCATAACTCCGGACCTCGGATTTAAGCACTTGAACTACTCTAGTTCCGCCAGCGAGCGTGCCGATATCCACAGTCGAATCCTCATTGGGATTAAATTCCGGAGCTTTCATTTCCTCAATTCCGCTGCCACCAACCGAGTATACAACCGATTGCTCCTTCCCGGGCTCTGTTGATTTCGAGAAAACCAGATACTTATCGTAATTGCGTGAGGAAGTTCGTGTATTTGTGGAGTCAGGGGCCCCGACTTGAATCGACCAAACTCCGTCGACGTTATCCATTTTCATGGAGTCGATAACATACGGATCCAGCTCCCGTTGTAGAACCGCGAGACCGCCCGCATTACCTTTCCCTTGAGTGACAACAAGTTCTAAATCAGCGGATGTTCTGGACGATGACTGCTTTCTGTTTTTATCATGCGAGCCAGGAGGCCTTCCCAGGGTTACATCGCTCATTGGGCCCAGGTTCCATAATCGATCGTGCGAACGGAAAACAAAATCGTCCTTGTTCAGGCCGTTTGTCTGCGAGGTGGTTTTGGAGAGCGTAGTTTGGTTGACCGGAGTGGAGTACAAATCATCTTCATAAATGTCATCCTCATCATCCTCTGTTTCAGAATGATCTCCAAATACATCGTCGGCCGACTCTACTTTCGGTTTTCTCATCGATTGCGAGGGACGACTCCATCCTATCAGAAGAGAATCGGTCTCCTCGCTTCCAAAAAATACTTTTCCCCTGCCCAAACTAGCCGAACAGGAAGGTCTCGCTTTCAGAATGGAACCTCCAGCTTTTTCAGAGACCAATTGTGCTGAGATCCCAGACACAGAACGCCCATCGACTTTGAGTCGTAATATAGCCATCTTGCCATCTGCTAAAACCAGCAATATGTCACCGCTGTCGGTTCCCAGCTGTTCAACCACACAGCCCTCAAGACGTAGTCCTAGATCTGATTGATCCACCATTGAGAACGCAGATGCCTGTCGAGCAAACTCATTTATGCCAACGGCATTGGTTTTACCCGCTTGGTCGACATGGATTAGCTCATTGGACCCAATCAACAGGGCGCCTCCGATGGGAGGCGGGAGGGGAACGACCTTCCATAGGTCACTCGGTAATCGCGAGACTGTAATGAGGGTTGTGGATGCCCGTTGTTGTATATCTAGAGTAAACACAGCATATGAAACTATGTCTTTTCGGTCATGGAGAAGAGCGGATGAGGTCGTAAGATGAGAATAGAGGATGCCAAACGTAGGTTCTCTATACTCATATAAAAATGCGAGGTGTATCGGATGGACAAGAGCAGGGTCCAAGGCGGTCAACGGAAGCACAAAAGAGGATGCATAGGGTGTTTTGTACATTGTCGTATCATTTGCAACGGCGGCTTGTGCAGGGATATTGCTTGCTCCTTCCGGCTTCTCGTCTAAGTCTTCGTCGAACTCATCCATGACGAGGTCATCGCCTGTTTGGTGAAAGGGAAGAATGGCGACGCTATGAATGCCGAAATTCAAAATGGCGCACCTGCTGCTTGGATCCACTGCCAGAAGGCTCGGGCAAAGTCTTAGATCTGGCGTCCAGGGGCTGCTGTGCACATCTTCTCTTTCATAATAGTGAATGGATATGGTCGATATTCCATGTCTTTCATGGTCCCACTCGACGAGACTTAGCTTCGCATTTCGGGTTGAAACTAGCAGCGCCTCTCCACCGCTTCTTGAATCGAGAATTTTCACTCTCCCCAAGCCGGTTATTGTCCCGGAGAGGTCATATTCGGCAACCAAGATTAGTTTGGTATATTGCTGCCTCTCAACTCGGCCTTTGTCATCCGCATTTGGAGGTGCGCTTGTCCCATAGGCGACATTCACCAACGAGAAGACTTGAAGTATTGACGTCTTTGCGACTATCAAATTGTTGGATGTCGCTGACAAGAAAGGCAGAGAAATGGCATGGGTTACCCCCGAAGGAGGAAGCAATTCCGTATAGCACTGCATGCTTAAGTCCGAAGCTCAAAGCAAATCCGTAAGACCACACATCCAGCTCATGAACTCCAAACCATCATCCCGTCTCAATGCCTCATCTCCGTGAGAGAGATTGTCAAGGAAGCTTTGTCATTGGATGCTTTTTACTCTGCAAGCCTAGCTAACGGACAGTTTTGGCCTAGCGTAAGGCTGCTATAACTAACCAGCGTTGACATTACGTAAGCGATAAAAATCCTTAGTCATCAACTCTGGATCGCGTGACGCCTTTTTGTTCAACCAGAAGATGACGTCGAAATCAGGAACACTTCTCCCCGGCTACGGTTCTCACTGCCCATCGGGCCATCCTCTCTTCTTAACACGCCTTCTCACGCCATGCGCAATTGAATAGCGGCATCGCCAACTTCAATCAGGAGGAAGGATCAATTGCTGCCAGACCATTTAATTGATACCCAAAATGGCACTCCTCCACTCCACTCTGATTTGGATTGTATATGCAATCGTTGTCGGCATTCTTAGTATCGTTGCGTCAACTTTTGTTTACATTTATCAGACTCCTCGCGATCGCTCGGCGGCTGTTACCACTGTTTGCATATTTACACTTACAGCTTTGTTGGCGACTGTGCTTCTACTACCTGTGGATGTTGCCTTGGTGTCTTCAACGACATCGGAGTTCGGTCGAAGAAAAGACTGGGCGACAGATCATGAGGTTGAGAAAATCACATACTCATTAACCGTGGTATACTACTTCCTATATTCGCTCGACGCGGTTCTTTGCCTCCTGATAGTACCATTCACATATTTTTGGTATGAAGAATATGATGAGGTGGCATACGAGGATGATGGACGATTCACTAGAAAGCCATTCTGGGGTGCCTTCAAATATACCCTCGTATTTATTTTGTTGACGATAATCTTGTTCTTGGTTGGCTTTTTTGTGCCGGTGGCGAAGGATCGAAAAGGTGCCCATTTTGATTTAGACTACTTCAAGAGGCTTCTAACAGAGAACCGTGCGTACCCGTTCATGTTGTTCGCACCTAGAGGAAACTGAGACTAACAAAGTAACATGTAGATGGCGAGAGGGCTCTGACATTTGCTCTGGGCCTTCTGATAGTAATGGGCATCATTGTTTATGTTATCTATTCATCTACAGGACTCGCCTTCTTTCCGATATCGTTCATCAAGTCTTCCCCGTCGATCTCTAGTCCTATGCTCAGCGCCAACATCGAATCCAGATTAGAGGAAAACATTGAGCGCCAGCGCCAGCTTGAGGGTCGCTGTGGTGGAAACCCGGACCATCTGTCCTCTAAAGACCGGAGGGAGCTTGATTCCTTAGTTCGAGAAGAACGAACATTGCGCCGCCGCAAACGCCTTGCGGAGGCTTCTCGTGGACAAGGGAGAAATTTCGTCATTAAGGTCTGGTACAAGCTTGGTGCGGTATTCCGACCAATAAAGCTCCTCGGAGGACTTCTTCTCTTAGCGATCTCCGTCATGATCTGGATTTCGATGCTCCTTACCTGCATCGATAAAGCGAAAAATTCCGTTTGCAAACAAAAGTGCGGCTACATTCTAGGAAAAATCAATATTATTAATCCAGTTAACTGGGTGCTGGTGGAAGCTGCGAGTGTCTTCCCTGCGGATTATGTTATATTTATTGTCCTGGTCCTCCATTTATTTACCAGCTCTGTTGTTGGCATTGCAACAATCGGAATCCGATTCTTGTGGATCAGGCTTCTTCAAATTAGAAAAGGCCACACATCACCCCAGGCGCTTCTTCTCGCAACAGTGATGCTCACGCTTATCACGCTTGCTCTCAACTACTCGATCTCTATGATTGTCGTTCCACAATACGCAACGTACGGCCCACAGACGTTTTGTGATTACCCATCCATTCCTGCCTCGGCACCTTTGGACTGCTCAAAACATAAGGAGTACCTAAAGCCGTGCTCTGAACTCGCGAACAATCCCGCGGCCAAAGCTGTCTGCACTCCAAGTGTCGCTAGCACGTTCCTCAATCGAATCACTCTCAACTTTCCTTTCTTTGGGATTGTCGATTTCTGGGCTCAGTTTGTTTTTCTAGGTGAGTGCGCGTACCAATGCACAAGATACCCCGTTTAACCGCTTTAATATTAATTTATTATCGATAGGATTCTCCCTCATCGTTCTTTTGATTTCGCTATTCCGTACACCTAGGTTTGATGAGCAGCAAATGGATGAAGACGCAGAGGAAGCCGAGGAAGAAGGTCTCCTTGCTGCTAGCGGAAGTCGATTTAATGCTGCCTGGCAGGACACCACTGGGCGAACACGCGATCAACGGGTGAGATTTCGTGATGACGAATGAAATGTATCTTGGTGTGGAGTTGCATTTTGCACTCGCAAGATATTCGCGTCAGCCTGGTTTGCTTTATGGGGTCTTAATTCGGAAGACGGAGCATGTGCATTGGCGAGGGATACGGTATGACACGGTTACTGGTGGATTATGGATTAAGTAAATAAATGACATAGGATTAGGAAGGGTGGGAAAATGGCAGCCTGCTTCACTACGGGAGGGATGAGCATGAGGTTATGCATGTCGACATATACGGTTCAAGGGGACCGTAATGGCTCTTATGACGGACTCTGACTTGGGGTAATTGAGCGCTAATTAGTACAATCCCGGAATATAATATAAAGAGTTCCTTTTACCGCCTCGTCATGCTTCCATAGCCGTTCTCCTAAACTCCACTGCCCGATGGCCCCTCTCATCTGCATTCCCTTCGACAAGGTGCATTTCCTTCCAGCACCTAGGGCAAAAAAGCGGCAAGTCGTAACAGTCAAGGCATTTTAATTTCGCGTCATCACTGCAAATGCAACACCAGGTTGGCTCTGACTCGTCCGGGTCAGTAAAGATGTTCCTTCGGTTTCCCAGTGCCGTTAGGGAATATGTTGTTGGATTTGATATAGGCACACAGGGAAGATCAAGAGGGTCGCTTAGTTCTCGTCCATTTTTCTCTTCATTATCGGTTCTTGCTCGGCTTTCGGCCAGTGGGTCCGCCCCTGGGCTTTCCTTCGGATGATCATCCGGAGCAAAATCCGGAGTTCGTAGCTCATCAAGAACATTTTGAATGTAGTCTTCGGCCTCCTTCTCTTCAGAAATGTGGTTGGAGCACCGGCTAGGACTCTCCAGTCGTTTGGCTATCGCTTCATCGCCACCCCTCAAGAGCTGGTAGTGTCGGTCAGATATTGCAGATTTGAAGGGGGATCATGATAGTAAGTACAAATTTTTTAGCCTCATCAACCAGGCTTTTGATTTCATTTTCAGCTTGAAGTTCATGTTCTAGTTTCCATGTCTCCCTTGATCTTAGATCCGCGAGAAGGTCTTCGACGTCCTCCTCTGGCTGGCCTGGAACTGCATGAGACACTATGCCTCCAAGATTCTTGAATCTCGCAGACAAGAGGTCGACTTCGTTGGCATCAGGCTTATCGTCCTCACAACGGTCATCATCATCATCGTCATCATCACTTGGACCGCCCAAATCCCAAGATAACCTGCTATGGTAATTAGTGTCCAAAAAGTACTTAATAAGTATAGCCATGACTAACTTGTTAGGCTCGAGTTGGATAGTGGAAGGCTTCAGAGCATTTAACCGCTGCAGGAGGTCCTTATCGGCGTCAGACGGCTTTTCGTCCATGACTGCTACATTATAAGAGTATGTATATAGAACTCATACCCGGCGCCTACCGACAAATAATAGCCCACGAGCCTGTAACGGGGTGGGAAGCTTCAATGTTTCAATCATCCCACCAACCATGACAATGCCATGCTTGGCGGCTGAAGATGACGTAAGGAAGTATGCCATGCATCCAAATTGTACCACACCATGTGCCTGAAAGGATGGAAAAGGCATTTACATTTTTCAATCATCCCGCAAAAGGGCTAACGCGTTCTCAAATGCCCTGACAACATTCGCGTCTGTGGATGCATTGTTAGTATCTCAAATACTGTCAGAGCGCAGCACCATCTCATACAATGTTGCTTTTTATCCTCTAACCGCTCCTCTGAGTTTTGTACGTAGTCCATCCTGGTTTTGAATCTGTGTCTTGGTTAGTGAATTAATCTCATTTCCATTGACTGGCTCAATAACGGGAACAATGGCACCTTTTATAAGCTCGATCCTCATCGGAAAAGACTGTAGTTTGCGACCATGCAATGAATACCTGATTTCAATGTCAACGATAGGTTGAGTTGATGTAGTTATATCCACAAACCTCAAGTAAATCCGCGGTCTCCTTCTGAAGCGCATTCTCCATATCAGATCGTTCATCCATTGCCTCTATAAATCGCTCTTGAAGCTGTTCCCAAGTGCAGTTGCGAAGGGACTGCGCCAAACCGTCCCATTTGCCAGGCTTGATATTTGCTGACGTAGCGATTTGGTCTTCTGAATTTTCCAAGTTCAATTCTCCGTCATTCTTGTTCGCTTTGGTGGTGTTGTTGTCCGTAGAAGGGGGACTGTTGCTTTTGGAGGCTGATTTCGAACGGGAATGTAGGGTTGGAGGCATGTTGGATAATTATAATAGTTATATGATGACAGAGAAGCTCAAAAGCTTGATATAGTTATCTTGATGAGGTGAACTCCCAACAATTAGCATTTAATGGGAGGTTCTCCGTTGATAGGGATCGTGCATCTATCACTTCCACTCCAAATGGAAGACAGACTTGATTATCAAGTTGGTCAGCATCGCTGGGGGGCTACCTGGGGCGCCACGGGGTTTGAGGTAGCACCCTGCCTTGTCTTGACAAACAAAGCAAACAATCCCGAGGAAAGTAGGTCAGGTGACATCATCTATGGGAGTCCAGTTCTACCGTGTGACTTTAGCACCATAGCCATTTCTATCATACATTTCAGCCTAACTGAGAAAAGGGAGAGATATTGAACGTACCTCTTTTTACAGTAACTAGCTGATGACTATAATGACATTGGAGTGGTGGGCTTGGGCAACAAAGACACGCATTAATTGTTCCTCTTGCTCCTCCGTCTCTGCCTACAATATCACTCCTCAGCTCGAGTGAGAACAGGAAAAGAGCATGGAATCCAATTCTACTTCATGACCACTCTCAAACAGTCATATTTAACCTATTATTTGCTATGATTTGCCAGGTGTGCCATCGTCCACCCGACTCTTCACTTCCATTTTACTGTCCGAACTGCGCTCGCAACCGGCTGTACCCGCTCCGTTTTGACCTCGCAAAGACGTTGCTGGAGAAAGAAGCAGCAGGCCAGAAGATTGAGAAGGCAGTTAAAAATGCGGCCGGCTTCGAAGGGATCGCGCCCGAGGGGTCAGGTCAGTCGAAATCGACTCTGGACGAGCCCTCCAAGATAGCCATCGAAACGATGCGCACCCTTAAGACGCAGTCGGAGATTAGAACAGAGGCCATACAAGTCCAGATTGCCAAACTTAGACGGGAGATAGAGGAAGGAAAGCAAGAAATTGCGAAACGGCGGGCCGCACTCGCAAAGCGACGCTCTGACGCCGAGGCGGTGAACTATCAACTCTCACAGCGACGAGCTGCTATTTTGAATAATGTGCAGAAGGAAATCAAGAAGACAGAAAATGCGTGGAATACCCTTCATTCGAAAACCGCTGAGTCTAGAATGTTTCTATGTCGTGAGGTAGCCAGCCTCTATAATCTCCGACAGAAGACTAGGAGGAGAAACGGGGAGATCATAAGTACATATTCTATTGGTGGTGTGAATATGGTTGATCCTAGGGATATGAACAGTAAGTCCATGGATATTGCAATAATATATTCTTTCTGAGAAAGCCCGGCGTTTTGACCAGGAACCAGACGCGAGTCCGGCTCAGATTACCACGTCGCTTTCGCATATCGCGCACCTGCTGGTGCTTGTTTCGCATTATCTTGCTCTACGTTTGCCAGCCGAAGTTATTCTTCCACACCGCGGATATCCTCTACCCACAGTATTTCCTCCGGGGTCATCTTACATCGCAAAGGACATCCCGTTTCCTGGCCTGTCTCCTTCGAATTCTTTCGGCCCAACCGCATCAAAAGCGCCCGATCCTCGGCCACTCCCGCGGCCCCGGCCGCTTTTCCTCGACCGCAGCCTTCCTAAACTTTCCAAGGAAGATCCTGGTGGCTATGCTCTTTTCGTCGAAGGGGTTGCTCTTCTAGCATGGAACATATCATGGGTTTGCCGATCACAAGGTCTACATATTGGACAAGATTCTTGGGAGGATGTCTGCGAGATGGGGCGAAACCTCTGGCAGCTACTAGTTGCACCGCCAGCGCTAACAAAAGCCCTGGCCGGTCGAGACTTGCAAGCAAAGCCTCCAAGCAATAAGGACGCGCCTACAAGAGGAGGCGCGCTTCATCGGACGAGATCGCTTCCCTTGCTAGGGCACTATTCTCACGGCACAGCGCATTCCTTCCTTGGAAGCGCTGAGGGACTTGAGTTTATGAAAACTTGGAAACTACCATCTCCCCTCAAGGTTGCCGACAAGTTGAAGTCCACTCTGCTGAGCGAGATGGCCACGACGGAGTGGGAGCTCCTCGAGGAGGATGAATGGGACGAGGGTGGCACGCCGCAACCAGAAACCGAACAAAATGACGGGCACGTTCTCGTCGCAACCAGGCAGGCGCGCGACAACGACCCTGGTAACGAGGATACGAGGAGTATCCTCACGGCCAGAACGGTAGTGGATGAAGAATACAATGAAAGAGCGCGTGGGGAGCGGGGGCAAGCAACCGCTTCCAGTGCCAGGCCAAAAGGGACGAAAGGGTGGACCAAGGTGAAGAGCAGATAACAGCGTCTCTTCTTTTACGGCGCATCGACCCGAGTTTCTTGGGGCTTTGGACGATCATCTATCCTTCGATATCGGCACTGATTAGTGTGATGCGTCCATCGCGAGTCTTTTGGCAGAGAAGTCGGCCAACCGTCATCAGGATGTCGAGAGCGAAAGAGGTAATAAATCCTCCAGTGCGGGGGGAGTGTGGGTATCCGTCTTAATGGCGCAACCGGGATCAACGGAGGAATCATCTAGACCTTCAAGAAAGAAATGTATATGTACGTATTTTCGGAGACGGCTTCTTTTGCCCTGTGCCCTATGGATATTTGCGATGACCCACACAGGCGCCACTCCCGGGAGAATTGGGATATCCGAAGCCTTTGCCGCGTCTACATATCCGTAGAACTTTTTTCTTTTTTTTTTTTTACTTTCATCGCGTGGGCTAATCGTGGGGCGGGTGTGATCAGAGATTTTCCATCGTGGGGTCCGATGCCGGATCCGGCGGGGCAATATTTTGCATGCGGTCTGGAATTTTGAGGACGTTTGAGGTGTTCATTCCATGGACAGTGAGAGAATTTTAGCAGGAACCATAGAGCAGTGTTGTATTTCGCAATTTTTAGGAAAGGTATGGAGTAGTGTGAGCTGGATCAAGGGGTGTTTACAGCGCTGAAAAGGACCGTGTGTGCTCTGCAGGGTGATTGTATGCAGTGTTGGTGACACAACGGCGAAGGCATCACGCGAACCTGATAATATTACGTAGGTAGTTAATTAAGGTACTTTTTAATTTTGGGATGAAGCACTTCTATCTCATGCATATTTGAACAACTTGGATGGTCTCGGATGATCGATTACCGTTCGCACTGAAATATACATCTCCGACGTCCACTCCGACCCTCAAATCTACAAATTTCCCTTTGGCTCGCTTATTCGGAGCTGCTTTTACGTGATTTGGCCGAGGACCGTTTCGACGAGCGGTGAAAGGGAGAGGAAAATGATAGGACGGAAATAAGAGGAACCCGGAACTAAAAGAGCAGAAGAGGAGAGGCATCTTTCTTTGGATGAGCGGTGTCCAGAGTAGAACTGAGCATTTTCTCTCAAGGGAGAAAGTTGGGTTTGGATTGTGTGTTAGTGACAGGGAAGGGTGTGGCAAAATGGCCATGGAGAATACTCTTTCCCTATCCCTTCCGCTTTCGACGTCCCTTGGGACTGGTTCCGCGGGAACTGGTCTTGGCTTGTGAGACAGAGGACATGAACCCCATCGCAGATGTACTTTGGCATCGTGAATTAGATATAGGTTACCATGCGAATGAGGTGTGGAAAATGGCCAATCTATACTGTTCTGTATATATCAAGAAAGAGGGGTTGGGGGCCTCTGCGTAGAGGTGAGGGCTGATTGACAGGGCTCTGGGGTCTACTGAATGCCTCAAATAAACGAAGAGCACCAACAGGCTTCATCTTGGCTGCTCACTTCGTCTGACAAGAACGCACAGTCAACTGTGTTTCAACGTGGACAAAAATTCTGGGGGCCTGAGGAGCCGAGGGGCTGATCCGCCCCTGACCTCCCGCCAGCAAAGACGACGATGGTCGAGAGACTGCAGAGGGGCGATACGGGTCAGCAACGGGGCAATGTGAACCAGATCGGCTGATGGAGAAATGCTCCAGTTGAGTCGTGCCTCGTGCTGTCAAGTCTAGCATCCGGAGTCTTTGAGTGCGTCGTCAGTTACCCCAGCGGAAAGATGGATGGAACGGAAGCAAAAGTGTTCCTCCATCCGCCGTGGTCCGTTATCCTCTTGTATGAAAAAAGTGCTCCGTTTGCCTGGCCGCCGCCTGGTGCCAGTCGGGCGTTTCTCTCCCACACCGTGGCAGCACCCTAGCTGTCAGCGTTTCAGAGTTTGCACATGTCAGCCCACAGAGCAGCCTACCAGCGGATGGCTTGGCGCTGGTTGCGTCTTGGCCGGTCGGCGCTAAGCACGCGAGGGGGCTCGAACTTTGGACGTACATAGCCCAGTGCGCAGCCGGAGCTTTTTTTGGGCGGTTCTCCGGTGGGGCGAGGGCCAGGCACAAACATGTCGCAGCCACTCGTTTCTCTCCAAGGCTCGAAGGTTTGCGAGGTGTTCCCTGGTTGGTCTCAACGTGCCTGGAAGCAAAACCATGGGTGTGCATCGTCGTGGAAAGGGGGCAAAACAAAAGAGCGATTGCTTTTTTAACGGGTGGCCGTGCGATGAGCTGCGAGTCTCCATAGTCCTTCTCTCACGAAGAATTTGTCAAATACGGAGTAGTGGACTTGGCGCCGAAACTCCCTGAGCCGCTGGGCAGTTGAAATGATGATCATCCAGGGCTATTGAATCATCGACTGCCACCTTTCTCGATCCAGCAGAATAAATTACAGGCCGTTCAGCGTCACGTTTCGTTTCACCAGAGTTACACTGACCAGTAGGAGTCGTTGGTATCACGTGAGCAATTTAAAAAACTTGCGCTGATAGGCTGAACTGGGCTTGGGTAAATTGAGAGTTACAGGGTCAGTACCGTTTGTTACCCGCCCAGCAGCGCTTTTATCCAACCATCGGTTCCCATACGCCTCATGGCAACCGACATCCAACAGACAGGAATCCGCTGCTGTTGACATTTGGTAGTGGATACCATGGATTGCAGTAGAGTGAACATACAGCACAAAACTGGTGAATATCGCGAGTAAGAGAAGAGGATAAATTCTGCTGTGGCCTGTGATGATGTGTGCATGTGTGTGTGTGGGTGTGGAAATTAAAGGCAAACCTCACTCTCCGTTCTGTTCCTTGGGTGAAGTTATGGTGGGGAGACGGCGGCCACACGGGGCCTCTCCCGTAACCTGTTGACTGGCGCACTCCATACTGCGGTAACTTCGAGTATGTCGGGTGAATGTCGAGGCTCGCTGGACTGGGTCGACATGGAAGCCAAGGCCCCTGCTATGTGCCTGGTTGCTGGCGGTTCTCCACGTCCAACCCAGGCCCGGCCCTTGCCCAGCCCAGTCCAATCCAGGAACCGCCTCCCTCCCCTTTAAAATTAATCCCATCCCTCCTCGCGCCGCCCATCTCCTCTCGTCTCCTCTCCTCCCTCCCCTTCTCTTCTTCCTTTGCATTTCCGTCTGCTTCTCAATCACCCTGCGCAAGAGGTTCCTTGCTCTGTCACTCTCTTCAAGGCTGTCTTCAACGCCTGTCCACTCCTTTCTGGGCCTCTTATACTCCAACACTGGTCGCTCATTCGCTGGGATCCTCCTCGCAGTCGGAATCCTCCACGAGAACCAACACAACCACACCCATATCACTCACAGTATCAAAAGGCATTCAGTCTCCTGTAAGTTAACACCTTCTGCAATCGCAGATGCACTTCAATTGCTGCTTCGCTCCGATCTTTCATGTCCCTGTACTCACTGCCATGTGATTCTCTCTACATTATCAACCTCACTTCGCTCCAATCCTTCACTTTTGTATTTTTACTTTGTTCCAATCTTTTTCCTTTGTATTCTCACTTCTCTCGCATCCCTCTTTCACTCTAGTCCACTTTGTTTGCAAATTGTCCTCCTTGCACAATCGCACTTACAGCTGGGCCCTGGCTGCGCGGCGACCATTTAAACTTAATCCTTCTTATTCAGCTCAGAGTTCCAGATCTGTTCTAACCTGGGAATCGCGTAACAGACATCTTGCGGACTGATCATTTTCTGCCATGCATCTTAAGCTCGCTGTTGGAGCTGCTCTTGCAGCATCCATCTCCACTGTCTCTGCTCAGGCTTGCTCTGACGGCAGTGCTCAACAGTTGGGAGGCAACTGGTATTGCTCCGCTGTTGATTCGATCGCTTACACCAATTTTGGCTCCTCCGGCAGCTATGACGAAGTCACCCAGATGGGCGGAGGAACATGTGCCTCCAAGAAGAAGGAATTCAGTGGGCCACTTGCTCCTTTGGATGGCGAGGTATGGTTGGCCCATGATCCATCTCTAACATCGAATCTTACCGTGGCTTCCGATATAGGTGTCCTGGCATTTCCGTGGCCCTCTTCACTTAAAGAAATTCGCTTATTATACCCTTGGCTCCGGACTCAAGCCTGACACAAAACGCAGCTTCCATGCACGCCGCCACGGACACGGCCACATGCACCGCAGAGCCGAAGAGAAACGTGCAGTTGGTGACATTGTTACTGCCACTATCAACGGCGAAGTTGTCACCTGGGCCAACGAGTATGACGGCGGTGCTGCCCCTACTCCTGCTCCGGGCTCTTACAAGGGCTCCGACAAGGATTCTAAGGGCTCCGGTAAGAAAGGTGGAGATACTCGCAAGAAGACTCCTGAATTCAACGCTGGTATCGGCAAATGGGGTCGCCAAGGTTATTATGATGCTGAGAAGGGTGTTGCCGATGGCCTTACTTTCCTCAACCACAACGGTGGTCAGGGATCTGGTGTCTTTGACTAGTAAGTTGCATACCCCAAAGTAGCTTCGAACCTCGTGGATCTGACTCGCTCATCCAGTGACTTTGGAAACTCCCTCTCCTATGCTTCTGAGGATGGTCTGAGCGGTGCTGCTTCTCCCTGCGTTTTGAAGGATAATTTGATCCCCGACAACAAGGAAATTATCATCATGAGCGACAAGGAATGCAACGGTGACTCTTGTGGAACTGTCCGTCCTGGAACTGTTGCCTACCGTATGTCTTCTGTGTCACCAAAACGACGGAGGGAGCCCCACTAACCTGCTACTTAGATGGCTTCGATGGCGCAAGCAAGCTCTTCCTCCTCGAGCTTTCCATGCCTTTGAGTGGCAAGACCGGCTTTAACATGGATATGCCCGCTGCTTGGATCCTTAATGCTGCCATTCCTCGTACCCTTCAATATGGCAAGGCCGAATGTTCCTGCTGGAAATCTGGCTGTGGAGAGTTCGACGTTCTCGAGATCCTCGATTCTGGAAACACTAGAGCCAAGTCCACCATCCACGCAAACATCTCTGGCGGTGACAGCCACTTCTTCAATCGTCCCACTGATAAGCCAATCAAGGTCGCAGTCGTCTTCAACGCTCTTACCAGCAGTGCTCACATCAAAATCTTGGACGATGACGTAGAATTCGCTCCCGTTATCGACTCCACCGAGGTTACCAAGTTCTGCATTGAGGCAACTCTCAACTCTATCTTCCACCTCGGCTCCTAGATGGATCGCCACCACAGCTGGACTTAACCAGGATCGTGCGAATAAACAATGTTAAGTGCTCCAGGTGTGCACACTTGACAATAGACCACATCGTTCTCGCTTTGAACATTCTCGTGATGAGGTTCCGCGACTGGTGCTGCCGTGCGTCGCTGGTATTGATATCCATACCTTTTTTTTTTTTATTCTACCCGTTTATTTACCCCAATAAGTATTTTATTTATTGTATATGAAAATGCGCTCTTCTGGATCGCCTGAACTTGCAAATGAGGGTCTCCCGTGATTTTCCATGCGGCTGATTCGGCTATGTCCAGATTTGCGTTTCCCCGTTTATAAAGACTCTACAGTCAACTGGAGTTGCATGCTTTGCCTGTACTTTACACTCGATTTTATTTTCACGGACATGCTTCTGGGCTGGAGGGGGCGCGGGCGGCTTTAGCTATTAACTGGGATTCCTTTTTTTTCAATCTCCTATTGCCTTTTTCTTTTTTTTTTAAAAGAAAAACATCAGAGGAATAACGAATAGCATGTGATAACACTCTTACAGTATCTTGTCACTCTGAGAAAGTCAAATGGTGCTTTTTCTCTTACTGTGCTAAAGCTCTTGTTCTCGCAAAAGAGGGTCCCAAAGCCCTACATCACCCCTCGCGTATGTATGTACGTTAAGTGATCGGGTTGGCTACATGCTAGCCTCTCCGCATAATGCTTGTTATTTTAGTACCTATGTAATTGATTGTGGGTGGTTGAATTCGTCGTCCAGGGATCAAATATCCTAGTTGATTAATTACGTGCTCGGAGGTTAGAGTTTGATGTGAATTTTAGACAGTCAGGGGTGATTGTCACTGTTTCACAGCATATTGGCGTTTCTTCTTCTTTTTTCTGATCACAGCTGCAGTTCTGACGCTCATGCTTTGTCTCAGCCAATTCCGGTTGACTGGTCAACTGCAACATTACTGCCATTACTGCCTTATGTGCGGAGTACATTCTTGGCTTCATCCAGCTTCTCATAAGCTGGACACTCTCATACCTAAATGGTTTGCCGTGCGTACATGTCCCTATTGTCCAAGATTCCACCATGATTCGAATACACGCTTCAATCCGAAGCGCTCGTTCGAAATCCCCAAGGCATCTGATAACAGCCCAGCTCCTACTCTCTCACCGACACTCCCACACAGCATCTTCCCAGACCCCCATGAAGATTTCTTCCGCTACACCACGGGCCGCTGGCTCTGGAATGAGGAAGAGCAGCTCCGCAAGCGCTATCGACGCTTTAATGTCGAAGAACTTCAGAATGCCGCTGCCAGGGCGCTGGGAGGCACATCCAGATGCATCCAATAAGTAAGGACCCCGAGACCAATTTGCACAAAACGTTTCAATTGCAAATGGATGATGGGAGGGTCGTTATGGCGAGAATTCCTCATCCCAATGCGGGTCCTGCTACGTACGCGACGGCGTCAGACGTGGCGGTGATGGAGTTTGTAAGAAGTCCTATGCTTAAAAATAACGGGATCATACTCAAATGATGCTTAATTCTAGGCGAGGACCGTGCTGGATATACCTGTTCCGAAGGTTTTGGATTGGAACGCGTCGGTGGCCGGGTACCCCGTGGAAGCGGAGTATGTTCTCACCGAGGCGCCGTCGGAAACGCCTCTGGGAGACTTATGGTCCAAGATGAAGCCGTCAGAGAGGAAGAGCATTATCGAAGAGGTTGTGGAGTTGGAGCAGAAGCTGCTTTCCGCCGAGCTTAACCTGTATGGAAGCTCCGCTGTGGGAAAGTTTGAAGGGCAAATGAGGATGCTAACTGTGAATGCTAAGCTCAGGATCTATCTACTTTGCGGACAACGGCTTTGCGGGCTCTAAGCCTGCGGAAATTATCAGAAATGCGCCGTCGAGCATCAGAGACTTGGCCAAAAACCGCTTCGTGATTGGGCCAAGCGTCCACTGCGAATTTTGGGAGAGACAGAATGATGAAATGAATATAGATCGTGGACCCTGTGAGAAAAAGGTTCCCGGAGTATACAATTTTAATGCTGGAGAGTGCATGAGCTGACTATTACGTGAACAACCTGGACACGGCAATCGGCCGAAGAATACGTCAAGGCTATCGCTCATCGCGAGATGGCATGGATACCCAAATATGGGGAGAAGTATCCCCATGACAACCGATACACATATGCACCCAGTCAATCGTCTCCACAGGAACACATCGAACTGCTGAAGCGATATATCTCTGTGGTCCCTATGCTTCTTCCTAAGAGCCCTGAATTGCTTAGGCCAACTTTGCGGAATTTAATCTCAGCGGGCACAGTTTGTTCGTACGGAATGGAAAAATCTCGGGGTTAGTTGACTGGACCTGTAACCCTGTTGCGCCGCTGATTCTCCAAGCACGCAAGCCGTCGTTAGTGTCACATAGAGGGGAAGGCATCAGGGAGCGCCCCGATAACTTCAACGAGCTCGACGAGCACGAACAAGAGAGGATAACGGACAAAATAAAGCGGACTGCTACACAGGATTCGTATATGATGCAGACTAGTTTGGAGAACCCTCTTCTATCCCGAGCCCTAGATGTACCTCAGCGTGAAGTGCTGGGTCACCTAGTTGCCTTTGCCGGTGATTCTTGGAACGCCGATCACGGCTTTATGAAACTTCGAGAATCTTTGCTGAAAGTTCTAAGGCAAACAACACCTGTCCCATATTTACCGCTACTCCCGGATGGCGGAGGTTTTGCTAACTTAAAATCACGAATGACAGACGCTGGGATCTCTTCCGCATGGAGGGACCAAAGCCATATCGTTTCACGGACGAGGAATCGAGCAACACAACAAAGGTGGCGAAGGATTCAACGAGCTCCAGGATTTCTGGGATCTACTGGATGGAGCCGTTGACCGGGAAGGATTCACGTTCCATGAAAATTTCGACGGCGCAATCGATTTTTTCTCCGAAATGCGTGGTGCATGTGATGCCGGAAGGCGAGGGAGAGGATCGCGAAGAATGGGAGCGCTGGACTCAATGGGTCGTCGAGCGTAAGAAGGAGAGGGAGGAGAGGAATAAGTCAGAGTGATCTCTCTCGCTTCGGCGGCTTTTTTGTTGGCGCCTTACTCCCACCAGGCAATAGGGACAACGTTTGGTATGTGTGTAGGTACTCCGTACGTCGTGATTTTAAAATAGTCTCGACGCAATTTCAGCCCAATCTCAGCTCGATATATTGATCTTCTTAATTGGTTTGGTGTTTCCTCTATTCCTAGAACTACTCCGCATAGTAAGGAGGATAACCCTTACTCCGTCCTCGCCATCTTCTTTCTTGGCACAGCGAAATTGAAGCGGAGCGGAAGTGAAGTCTTGGCATCGGAGGGCTAGATTGATGATGTAATCCGAAGCTTAGCTCGCAAACTAAATTTGTGCTGTCGTGGAAGTTCGGGAGTAGAAACCTCAAAAGTACGATAACACTGGCGAGGCCGTTCTGGCAGCAAATTCGCGGATGGACAATTTTTTCCTCGTTACATTCGTTGAACCCACCCAGATCTGGTTATGCTAGTTACGGTTATTTTGTTGGGATTTTTTTGATTGGTCTCTGCGTTCAGCACCGTTTAGCGGTCGTTTCACGAAGTTTTCCGCCCTTCTGCGCGATTTTTCCCGCTACCTGGGTTGGTACGAACCCTGGCTGTGACGATTCAATTTTCGCAGAGTATTAACCTTGATAGCATTGGGAGGGAATTGCCACAGTCCGGCTCTGCGTGCCATTTCTGCGCAGACCTCAGCCCGTTAAATGTTTGTCATGGGCGCATTCACCAGCCGGCGATTGATTTCATAAGACGTCACGCCGCAGACTGGGGCGGAGAATACCCGGTTGCAAAATGCTTCAAGGTACGCCCACCACCCCTCCCCCAGGATTTGTTCAATTGTCGGCCCTCGAACATGGGCGTTTTGATGCCGTTTCTGTCGTTATCCCGCTACAGAGACCGCTGTAGCGCAGAAGTGCTGAAAACCATCTCCAGAAACAGGACCTCGCATTTCCTCCTTAGCCGATGTGCCTATTTCTCTTCTAAAAGCAGAGTTGGAGAGACGGAGCTTAGATATACGAGCGCAGGGAGTTTCTCCGGGTCCAGCGCAGCCGAGCACACGACCAGCTTGCGGTAGTACGACGAGGGCAGGATCTTATAACACACCAATCCATGTTTTTGCGCTATTCCTTATACTTATCCTCAGCACGTTAGGTATGGTGGATGGAGACCTTTTTATTTTATCCTTGAGTTTTTTGTGAGCCGTGGCTGATGCGATCTTGAATTTAGCATGTTCATTTCCAATAATTGCTCGCCGCTTTCCCCGTCTCCCTATTCCCCGTCGCTTTCTCTTTTTATCTCGACACTTCGGCACGGGAGTCCTCATCGCAACGGCGTTTGTTCATCTACTTCCGACGGCATTCATTTCTTTGACGAACCCATGTCTCCCGCATTTTTGGAACAGGGGCTACCCAGAAACAGCTGGATTAGTTGCGATGATTGCGGTGATGATTGTGGTCACTATTGAAATGTTTTTTGCGATGAGAGGCGCAGGACATGTCCATGGAAGTGAATATGATACATTGATGGATGAGGTATCACACCATAACCATTATGAGGGTCTTGGTGTGGGACGCGACGATACTCGTGGTTCTGGAACACAACACGGAACGCGCCAAATGTCTCTTGGATTTCGTCCAGTTCCAACCGCATCTCGAGACAGCCTTATCGACGGCGCCAGTCCGACGTTGGCAAAAGATCCCGAAAATCAGCGGCAGGGGGACGACGAGAACCTCCAACTTGAAGAGCTAGATCCCTTCCCCGACGACTCTTCGGAGTTCAACGATTCCCCTACCAGTGAAGCTCATCCATCGCACCCCCGACCGCCCCCTCACCATAGTCATGGCCACGTCCATTTCAGTGGTTCTCGCTCACAAAAGGCTCAAAAGCAGCTTATACAATGTCTTCTCCTTGAGGCCGGTATTCTGTTCCATAGCGTTTTCATCGGCATGGCTCTCAGCGTCGCCACTGGCGCGAATTTTATCGTCCTCCTTGTCGCAATATCCTTTCATCAGACATTTGAAGGTTTTGCGCTCGGCGCTCGAATTGCCTCTTTGATACCCGATTTATTCCCGGCTTCATCGCCGAAACCGTGGCTTATGGCTCTTGCATATGGGACGACCACACCCATCGGACAGGCGATAGGGCTGGGATTGCATACGCTGTATGATCCCGCAAGTGAAATAGGATTGATTACGGTGGGAATGACAAACGCTTTCAGTAGTGGGTTGTTACTGTTTGCGGGGCTTGTGGAGCTTCTGGCAGAGGACTTCCTGAGTGATAGGAGCTTTGAGACATTGAGGGGGAGAAACAGAATTGAAGCATGCTTTGCAGTTGCTGGTGGTGCAGCACTTATGGCGTTGGTGGGAGCCTTTGCATGATGCTTCTGCGAATCCGTCTTTGACCTGTAATTATCATATGTGCATACGTTATGACTATACATTTGTCTTCCTATTTAGAGTTCTTGAATAGAGAATCCCAATTAAAGCTCTTAATATTTAAAATACTTTGGGATATCAAACTATGTGTCTTCGAGTAGAAACAACGAAATTGTTCTATCAGGCATTCTAGGCGCTTGCTTCATGCACATAGCATAAAAATCCACTCTCAAAAAGGATTGAAGGAAAGACATGAAAAGTCACACAGAAGACAAAGCCTTACTGCAAGTATTCAATAACCATGGCACTAGCTCCGCCGCCACCGTTGCAAATGCCGACGCAGCCCAGCTTGCCTTTCTTTTCTCTCAACACACCCAACAAGGTGGTCAAGATGCGAGCACCGCTAGCTCCAAGTGGATGGCCCAGGGCAACAGCGCCGCCGTGGAGGTTGACCTTGTCCTCGGAGAGGCCGAGAAGTTTCATATTTGCGAGTGCGACAACACTAAAAGCTTCGTTGACCTCGAAGGCATCGATAGCAGATTGCTCGACGCCAGCGTGCTTCAGAGCCTTGGGGATGGCGAGAGATGGGGCGGTAGTGAATTTGCTGGGTGCCTTGGCTGCATCACCCCAGCCAAGGATTTTGGCAAGGGGCTTGATGTTAAGCTCTTTGAGCTTGGATTCGGAGACGAGAACGACGGCGGCGGCGCCGTCATTGAGGGGAGAGGAGTTTGGAGCAGTGACGGTGCCGCCGTTGGGAATGAACGCGGGCTTAATGGCACGGAGTTTTTCAGGGTGAAGCTGGTGGCTGTTAGGTGGAGAAACGAAGAATAAATTTGGATGAAGGGTTATATTGACTAACGTTCTTTGGTTCCTCATCCTTATCAACGACAGTAGAGGGTTTGCCCCTGACACCGGGAATCTCAATGGGAGCAATCTCAAAATCGAAGCCACCGGATTTTTGGGCTGCCTGCGCACGTTCATATGTCCGGATGGCGTAGTCATCCTGCTGCTGCCGGGTGAAACCGTGGTCCTCAGCACACTCTTCAGCCTGAAGACCCATAAGCTCTTTCTTTCCGTAGGCATCGGAGAGACCATCCTTCATAATTCCATCAACAAATGTCTGGTGGCCGTATTTGGCACCCGTTCTCATGTTTGGGAGGTAATGAGGGGTATTCGACATCGATTCAGTGCCGCCAGCAACGATGATATCGGCGTTGCCGGTCATGATAGTCTGAGCGCCGAGGATGATGGCCTTCAGGCCAGAGGCGCAGACCTTGTTGACGGTAGTGCAGACAGTCGACTCACGGAGGCCAGCACCGAGAGCGCATTGTCTGGAGGGGTTCTGTCCGACACTGCAAGCCGTTAATCGTCGGGCACTCGAGTTCGCAGGAAGGGAGCAACTTACTTTGCAGATAGAACGTTACCGAAGAATACTTCTTCTACATCTTCTGCTTTGATTTCAGGGACTCTTTCGAGGGCAGCTGTTGGGTTGACCTGTTAGCCGGACATGGCATCTCTCATCCTTGGGGAACTGCAGGGATCTTACCCTTGATGGCATGCGATCCCAACTGAGGGGCAGTCAGGCTGGACAGAGCTCTGGAAGTATCCCAATTAGCATGGTAAGTTCGAACAAAGCAAGCGACGGGCTTGAGATGCCAATAATAGCTATCTGAAACAGATTTGGTCGCCTAGGCGTTGGGATTCAGGGAGCTACTCACCCGAGAAAGGAGCCTAGTGGGGTACGCGCGGCGGAGACGATGTAGACTGGCGGACGGGAAGACATCTTTGTTCCTGTGCTCAACAAGTGAAAAAGAACGTAGCA
The DNA here is from genome assembly GCF_000149335.2 of Coccidioides immitis RS. Lineage (NCBI taxonomy): Eukaryota > Fungi > Ascomycota > Eurotiomycetes > Onygenales > Onygenaceae > Coccidioides > Coccidioides immitis. The sequence goes on along the minus strand of NW_004504310.1, from coordinate 2,276,709 downwards.
AAAGGTTGTTATGTTCTTAAGGGAGAGGAGGAGAGAGAGGGAGGGAGGGATAAAATATTGCGCACAAGAAGAAGACTGGTGAATATGGTTCAGTGGAAGGTTATCTCTGTGAAGTAAATAACAGAGGGTGTTTCTGGCTTGTTGGGAAGAGTCTAAGACTAGGTGGAGCAGTGGGCTTATATAGTTTGGCTCTAGGATGCAGAGATGCGATACACGCCTCTTCTCGATGACAATGCAACCAATCGCTGATATCGATAGTAATTGGTGATGCCGAGTATACGATCACAAATCAATTATTATTCTGCGCTTCGAGATGCCGCCGCCGAGCGAGCAAGAAAATGTTGAGGCAGAACGGAGCATTACAAGAACTGCAAGCTTCGTAATTACACTATCTGCGGCAAACTTTGTATGGTACTGTATCGAGAGCTTTTCGCCGCTTTTGGTTTAGTGCAACAATAAGGTTTGGCTAATGTTGACTAGCGCTGGTATTATGTAATCAGTTGATGAATTTAGGCTCCAGGAAGACAGACGGCCAGACGAACTTGCGCTGCTGCAACACAAGATTCCTGGAGGTGCCCGTGTCCGGGATTGGTCAAGCTAGGTCCCGCGTTTTGGACTGTGTTCTACGGAGATTTACGGCCAGAGATTCAGCAGTCCGCCCTGAAAACCGTTTTGTGAAGGAGAGTCGGTTGATCGTGCGCTTTCAAAATGGATGACCTTTATGACGAGTAAGAAGGCCTTGCGCTGTGTTGAAATATGGTCGCGAGACATTTTTGCTCAGCGATTGTGTTAAGATATATACTGATATTAGCTACGCAGGTTTGGAAACTACATTGGAGGTGCTGAGGAGTCTGATGAGGAAGAGCATCATGGCGAGGTGCCGGCCCAGAGCTATGCCTACGATCTGGAGTCAGAGGAAGAGGAAGAAGCGGCCGCTCCAGATCAGCAATTGATGGAAATAGACGGTGAGGCCTGAGTGACTGTATTAATCTCCCGATGCTGCTCTGGCTGACCTTGAATTGTCAATTCAGAGCAGGGCCCCTCCAATGCCGTCATCCTCCATGAAGACAAACAGTACTATCCGACCGCGCAGCAGGTCTACGGCGCAGAAGTGGAGACGTTGGTAGAAGAAGAAGATGCACAGCCGTTGACCCAGCCGATTATTGCTCCGATACAACAGAAGAAATTTGCCGTCCAGGAAGCGGACTTGCCCCCGGTGTTTTATTCGCGCGAGTTCATGACAGACATGCTGAATTTCCCGGGACAAATACGAAATATCGCTCTTGTGGGGCATATCCATCATGGGAAAACCGCGTTCATGGACACCCTCGTGATGGAAACGCACGACCTTGCTGCGAAACTAGACCGAAGAACGGGGAAAGCAAAAGATGAACAGCTACGATATACAGATGTGCACCTTCTTGAACGAGAGAGAGGTTTGTCCATAAAATCTGCACCAATGAGTTTAGTATTGCAGGGTACAAAAGGAAAATCCTACTTGTTTAACGTCCTCGATACTCCCGGCCACGTCAATTTCGTGGACGAAGTGGCGGCTTCGCTTAGATTGGTTGACGGTGTGGTCCTTGTTGTGGATGTGGTGGAAGGTGTTCAGATCAACACAGAACAGATCATTAAATACGCCGTCATTGAAGATCTCCCCCTCACGCTGGTCGTGAATAAGATGGATCGCCTAATCCTCGAGCTTAAACTACATCCGACTGACGCTTATTTCAAGCTCAAACATGTGATTGAAGAAGTCAACACTGTCATTGAAAAGACATTGCCTGGGCAGGGAGAAAAACGAAGGTTGAGCCCTGAGAAGGGTAATGTTGCATTCGCATGTACGGCCATGAACTGGTGCTTTACCCTTCAGTCATTCGCGAAGATGTATGCCGATACATTCTCCAAAGTTGACATCTCAGAGTTTGCCATTCGCCTATGGGGAGACATTTTCTTCAGCCCTAAAAGCAGAAAATTCACAAGAAAGGGGGTGGAGGAAACCTCCGAACGCTCCTTCGTACATTTTGTCTTAGAGCCTATTTACAAAATTTTTTCCCATACGATCAGTGAGAGTCCAGAAGATTTGAAGGATACCCTTGCTACGCTTGGGATTAGCTTAAAGCCCTCGCAGCTGAAGTCGGATGCAAGAGTCCTCCTGAAGCTGGTGTGCGAGCAATTCTTTGGGCCCGTAGGAGGATTTGTGGACATGATCGTGGATCACATCCCGTCTCCAGTAGAAGGGGCACCCAAGCTTCTTGAGAAGTATTATACAGGCCCTCTTGACACAAAGATTGCCGCCGGGATGTTATCTTGTGATCAGGACGGCCAGCTTGTTGTTCATATCACGAAGTTATTTAATACCCCCGATGCAGCTGGGTTCTATGCTTTTGGGAGAATTATGAGCGGCACGGCCCGTCCAGGCCAGCAAGTCAGGGTGCTAGGACAAGGATATACTGTCGATGATGAAGAAGATATGGTCGTGGCTACGATTGCAGACACATTTATTGCTGAATCTCGCTACAATATATCCACGAGCGGCGTTCCCGCTGGAAATTGGGTGCTCTTAAGTGGCATAGACAATTCAATTGTCAAAACAGCTACGCTCGTTCCCCTACGCCTTGAAGATGATGAAGATGCTTACATCTTCAAACCTGTCCGGCATATGACCGAATCTGTGTTTAAGGTGGCCGTTGAGCCTATTAACCCTTCTGAGCTCCCCAAGATGTTGGAAGGACTACGAAAAATAAACAAAAGCTACCCCCTCATCTCTACAAAAGTTGAAGAATCTGGTGAACATATTGTTCTTGGGACAGGTGAGCTCTATATGGATTGTGTGCTCCATGACCTCCGTCGACTATACGCCGAAATGGAGCTCAAGGTTTCAGATCCGGTAACACGATTTTGTGAAACTGTCGTTGAGACATCTGCCATTATGTGCTATGCAATGACACCGAATAAGAAGAATAAAATCACCATGGTTGCTGAACCCTTGGACGATGGCATCGCTGAAGATATAGAAGCCGGACACGTTCGCATTCGGGACCCTACAAGGAAGGTCGCTAGATTTTTCGAGGAAAAATATGACTGGGACAAGTTGGCCGCTCGGAGTATCTGGGCATTTGGACCAGATGAAATGGGATCAAATATACTCCAGGACGATACTCTACCATCTCAAGTCGACAAAAAGCTGCTTGGTACGGTAAGAGATTCTATCCGTCAAGGGTTTAGCTGGGGCACTCGTGAAGGCCCTCTATGTGAAGAACGTACGTCCGTAATATGTGTTTTATCTCCCCATCCCTTCTCCCTCTCTTCCTTTTTTTTTGTTTTTGGTTGGAAAGCTATGTGACTAACTCTACACAGCCATTCGAAACACCAAATTCCGCCTCACAGATATCACACTTGCCGATCAAGCCATCTTCCGTGGCGGTGGCCAGATCATTCCCACAACGCGAAGAGCCATTTACTCCTCCTTCCTCTTGGCCTCTCCACGCCTCATGGAACCGATCTATACATGCTCCATGATAGGCCCGGCTGACTCGGTTGCATCTATATACACTGTACTCTCCCGGCGTCGGGGGCATGTTCTCACTGATGGTCCTATTGCAGGCACTCCCCTCTATTCTGTTCGTGGATTAATACCAGTGATTGATTCCTTTGGCTTTGAAACGGATCTTAGGATCCATACACAGGGCCAGGCGACGGTATCTCTAGTATTTGACAAATGGAGCGTGGTTCCTGGTGACCCGTTGGATAGAGAGGTGAAACTGCGGCCTCTAGAGATGGCTAGTGCGATGGCGACGGCGAGAGATTTTGTGCTAAAAACAAGACGGCGGAAAGGTTTGGCAGAGGACGTTACTGTTAGTAAATTCTTAGAGCCGGAGTTGTGGAAGGGCTTGAAGGAGAGTGGAGTTCTTGGTGAAGGGTGAACCTGGGCCTAAACACGGCATATATGTGCATGTATTATAATATGAGCAACTGGTGATTTGAAATCAAGCCATTGAATAAATAGCTATTTACAGATCCTGTCCCATTGTGCCGTGGCGCCAAAAATACTAAAAAGATTCCTACTTCAATGTCCATTTCTTGAAGATTAACTCCATATAAGGTTGCTAAAAACATCCAAACGCAGCTTATTTGCAAGTCTCCAACATTTTTTCGATCACGCTCATTAGCGTTGAATTCTCCGCAGCGGCTGCAACTCTCTCCTTATCCGCTAGCTGCTTATTCACTTCCTCGGCGGTGCTATGCGTACCCTCTTTGATCCGCACATCAACTCTAAACCGTGATGGCAAGCTCTGTTCAAGTCTCACACGCACCCCAAGCCCAATCACAGTGGCCAGACTGCAATGTGTGATGGTGGGCGTAACTAGTACGGTAACTTTCTTAAGGGGTGACGAAGGGTCACTGGGAAGTGCTGGGGTAATGGAAATGTCTGGAAGTGATACTACAGCAAGTTCGCCGAGAGATATTGGGTGTTCAGGATCAGATATGGTAGATATTAGGTCTATCGATGTCCATGCTAAAATGAGTATTTGTCCGTGGATGTGAAACGGCGAAACGGGGGTACCAGGACGCACCATAGATTTCCTGCTCATCAATCGGCTCTTCCGAATCATCTTCAAGTTCCCCTACGCTCTCTGTTTCACTGTTTGACTTATCGAGATATGTAGAAAACGGGTCGTCCTCCCAAGGTCGCGTCGCAAGATTGCTACTCGCGAAGATTGTGCCATCAAACACATCTGCTTTGCGAGATGGAGCCGTCGTCTTTGTAACAGACTCACGCCTTGGTAGATCTGCGGCGTTGATAATCGTAGGATTGACGTTCTGCATATTGGACCCGACAGCTTGGATTCGTCCTTTCGTGACTTCGTTTCAACAAGGATTGTTTCGCCTTTGCACGATCAACTCTGTACCCGTGCCAACCTCGCTTACGTAGGTGCTCTTGCAGTGGGAAGAGGCTCTCTGGGAGGGAAAGCTAGCTGCTGACTGGCTTAACCCTGGACAACAGAGGAAAACTTTTTGGCGTCTCTAATATGAATGTACTATGTTGAGCAACGTGCATGCGGATTGTTTCAGGTGACTCTTCCGCGACGTCAGGGACGATGCAGGCGACGGAAGCAAGACGCAGGTCAATAGAAACGCAGGTCCCAGCCACATGAGATCAAATGCGGTTTCATCTAAAGAAAGCCGACAGGCACTGCGAGCATTGGGGTCGCTTGTCGATGGCGTGGGGGCGTGATGAAGCTGATAAGAGAATGACATAAGCGGGAGTGGCGCTGGGGCTGTATTGTAACTTTGTAACCGAACGATCGCGTGCGAGTGTTTCAATCATTACGTTACCGGAAGTTAGTTCAAATAAGGTTAGAGCCGAGTGCCGGCGATCGCCGCGTCAGTTCCGCTTGACAAGGGAGTATGACTTCGTGGCATCAACAATGCTGCCGGCCTGCATGCTCCTGTCTAGTTTTAATGCCCATAGCAGGGTCAATATATTGGACCAAAGCTCTGAGCTCTGAGATTGGACATACCTTTCACCGCCTTGCTCCCACAATACAATAATATCTTTTCAAATGAGGAGAAGAGCATTGCAAACAGCTTATATTGATGACGGTGTTTAAACGAGATACCCTTTGCCATATTTGGGATCAAGACTCGATATTGGGTATTGCGAAGACTCTCCTTGTCTTCCATATGGGACAATGGTATCAGGTATCAAGCACAAGGTTTCAGACTACTCCGTACTGGTGGAATGAATCTCCTTGCTACCCCTGGGCTTCTTGTCAGTTGCGGTACAAGTTCCTTTCCTTGCAACAAAAACTAGAGTGATGGAGGTGTGCAACTTAAACTGGTTTTATTTGGGCCTTTCTGTACAGTAGTATTCTCTGTTTGATTCATACAATGGTTTAGCTTCTGATGAATAGGAAGCACAAGCTTACCAACAGTCCATCGATGCTCTTGGCTTCCGGCATGGGACAGCCACAATTTGCTATAGCCATGTTTCCTCAAAATCTGCTACTAGTGTGGGCAGCGGTGACACCAATGAGGCCCCAATGCACTCCTGCTATTCAGCAGCCTCCCATACTTATTTATTTTTTTTATAGCGCCTGTGCCTTTGCCTTGCACCTGTGCAACATCAGCGCAAAGGATAATTAACATTAGAGAGTTTGCTGGCTCTTGAGTCCTGAAGATATTCTTCAATCTCTCTCCTTTCGCCTTGTTCTCGTTACAGAGTATTGTAGAACTACACATGCCAATGAAGGAATATTTGATTTTATGCTCGCGACACTTGGGTTAGTCACCTTGTGATCCATAATCTTGCCAAATTTGAGTGGACTCTGCGGGTGTAAAGCATGCTCTGGATTTCTTGCAGGCCATACAGCTTAAGCAATCTCAACTGATTGAACTCGAAAATATTGTCGGTGGAAATGGAAAGAAGCTGACGTGGTTAGATGATCATCATTTTACGACACCGCTTTTTTTTAATTCCATCTGCATGCCCAACAGGCAGCAGGCGGGATGGAAATGGAGCCCGTTAAAGAGAAATAATTTTTCTTTCCCTCAATATCCAGATACAGCCCAACCTGGCCTCCACAAGCCGCAGCACCAAATCCTATCAGCTTGGAAAATTAAGCTGCAATCTGAAAGCCTGTTTTAACCTGTCTGCCTGAAATTGTTATCTACCAGACGTGGATGGAGCGTGTTGGTGAAATACGGAAGAATCCGGATGAAAATTATTGCTCCTCACGAGGAATTCGGGACTTGCAAAGAGGAGGCACAATGAGCGCTGTTATTTCTTCTGTTGTTTTATCACAAAGATATGTGTGACGTTTCACGAGGCTACCACAGGGAAAGGGTCGCGGCCTGAAGAGGACTCGGCAAAGTTGGAATGATGTTACATCTCAAACTTGCCCATACGGACCGAAGGTCAACGACAATAGGAACTGAGGGATCTCTCAAAAAAGCTGGAATTCCTTCGAAGTCAAGAAGTACAGTCGCAGCGTGCTCCAGCTGGTGGATGTTTCAAAACGAACCGCGCCCAATGCCGAACACTACGTTTATGGAGGCTCAGCAAATACTACTGGGGGGCCAAGGGAAGAATGTCTTGGACGAGATTGAGATAGGGCTGAAATCCATCCTCACCGTTCCAGAGAGTAAACCTCGCGGTGTGGCTAATAGGGAACGGCGTCCTGATTTTTATTTAACGGGGTTGTATTTGAAATAATACGGTTAACGAGATCTTGGCTGGGGATATTTTTGCGGTTGACAAGCGATCCCACTCGAGTACTCCGTACGAAGAAGTGAGCTGTGCCGGGGCTAAGCATAACGCCCAACGGCCTTTGGTACACAATCTCATGTCGATTCTTCAGGGATACTAGTTACCCACGTAGAGAAGGTTTCCCTGGTGTGTTTTAAAGCAACGAACAGGAGACGCGCCGCGAACGAGAGTTGTTACCACTTGTATCCTTCTGAAGGACCAAAAATCAGGCCACAGAATCGCAAAGCGTCAACCAGCAAATCATGAGCCACGTCATAGACCAAAACTTGCTAAGCGCCGGCTTTCCTCACGGGCCGACGCATGCAGGGTTGTGGATGCAAGGGATCTGGCGTGGGCCGAAAAAGGAACAAATCATAGTAGATAGATTTGGCTTGGTTGATGTTACATGGCCGACGGGGTACACACATGCATAGTTACATGGTACGTGCATATAGCATGATCTTCAACTTGGACTGCGTTGCTGGACGGGGAAGCGACACGGAATTAAGCCCGTCTGAAGGCCAAAATCGGCCACTCTTATGAAACCCCCCGGCTCATAAAGGAGCCCTTTGACGTTTTTGAAGCCGATACAAGATTCAAGGTTTTGAATCGCACTTCGCAGGTGCAGATCCGTAGTTTAATGAAGAGTGTCTCGACTTGCGGCCCAGCGGCGGAGAAGTATCGGACCATTTGTGACGATTTCTATCTGATCACCCGTGGTTTCTGGAGATGCTTCACTGTGTCTCCGGAAGAATTCAACGGCGCAGCAGCTTGAACTCGGCGAAGGTTGCATGGGGCGTCGTAGAAATTATATGGAACAACCGGGGTGCACAATGCTCTCGCTCCAAACACTCATCAGCACTTCCGAGATCGTCATGGCATGGGGAACGGTTCCGATATTCGAGCGAACCCCTTCTTCCTATGATTCATATATGCCACACTTGATTATTTTAACGAACCAATCATTCTAGTGTGCGCAGCGGGCGATCTGCGCCGTTTCCCGTTCCCCAGGCATGTTAGGGAAATTTGGAGATGGGAAAGAGTGTACTTTCGCTTGTAACTAGATGCATTTTGCTGAACCCCAAGTTTTCGCCCTTGAAGCACCACCCCTGCCTTTTCAGAGCATATGTACGGAGGAGACTGTACTGTAGACATGGACAAGCATGGATTCCCGCTCCGCGGCGAGACCATAAATAGAACACGCGCTATTCCGCTTTGGGAAATATTGATGTCGTCCGAATCACTACCCTCTACTTCGCCTCTTCCAGAGTGCGGCGCCATGGCTTTTCACCCTTCATCCCTCCCATTAGAGCATAAGCGGCCGGGAGGGCAGAAGAAGAGACGTCAAAATGGCGAAGGGTGTTCTTACTGCCTTGGGACCTGTGCGTCAAAACTGAATTTTTAACGCTTCCCGACTCTGTGTTTGATCTTCCGACGCTCCGAGCCAATGTATACCCATGTTTGACCGTTGGACACAGCGGATCAGACTGGTTACCGGGCAGCACACAGGACACAGGTTTTAAAACATCGATCTATATCTTCCCCTGCGCCTTTTGCTGTATCATCAGGTGACAAGGATGCATTAGTCCATGCTGTGCTCTCGCGTCTCCAACCCGACATTTCCAGAGTTGAGCTCTTCGCTCCAACTTTGGTGGACCTTGCCCTCCCTTCAGCCCCCAATTTCCCTTCCACGGCTACCCTCAGCACTACATAATCCCCTAATTGCAATCATGGCTATGTTGGTCAATGCTGTCCCCACTCGTGTAGGCAGGTACCTGCACGGTGGCTCCGTTCGTTCACTTTTTTTTTTTTTTTTTTTTTTTTTTTTTTCTTTTTTCCCCCCCAAACCCAGGCCCGTTCCTGATCCCTCCAGGCACATGCACTTAAACTTTCTGGTTTGATATATATTACTTCCTGTCTATAACCTTTCCTTTATATTCAACTATCTTGATTACCCTACCAGGATTTACGGTCTGGACATGGCACTAGGAGAAGGCCCTTACTACCCCCAAGCATGATATATGCCGATATCCCCGAATTCAGCAACCCCTACCTCTCTACATCTATGGGAACGTCATAAGCTATTCTATACGTTTCGTACCTTTCTGGTGGATGTATTTATATAGCTTTGTTTGCTTCCTCCCTTATTGCTCCACCATTCGGTCTACGTGGGCAACCAATACTGTTGCTTTGCCCTAAATTTTCACTTTCAGAAATCTTTTGCTATCTATATTTACACACACTCGTTTTTTGAAATTAAAATTGAACGCAGACCTCCTTTCCACAAATTTCGCTGCTTGCCCACAGGAGCATTCAAATTTGAAGGAATGGAATGTTGAGAAAAGGCGAAAATTGTTTTGGTATATCTCACATTCGTTCCTCAAGCTTCGCTCGTTTATTTGTCAATCGCTTGGAGGCACTTTGTAGCCTGAGTAATATTTCGTCGAGGGTTTGCGGGACATCCTTGAATCATATTTTCGAACCGGACAACATTCACAGCTTCATTACGGTTTGAAAAATATAGCTGCTTCGAGATTGCGGGACACTCTCGCTGGGAAATAAAATGCAACAGTTCGGTTTCGCCACTGGGGATACCTCATCCCGAGAAGGGCATAAAAGTATTTCCAATGTGCCTCTTTATCGACGGGCTGTATTTATGCTAACTATCGTTCCTAGGTTTCGTTTTCGTTGATGAACATAATAGGCATAAACGTCTTAAGGGTTAGTTCTTGCTCCGTACCTATAGCCACAACCTAAGCTAACCAGTTCTAGTGACAAGAGCCTGCAGTGGCTGTCGTAAACGAAAAATCAAGTGTGATTCGGCAACAAGCAATATATGGCCCTGTGCTGCATGTACTAGATTGAAGCTCGTCTGCATTCCGCCAAATTGGAATGCTCAGCATGAAAATTCTTTATATGGACAGGACTTTGATCCGCTGCGATCATTAATTCAACCGAGCAATTTTGACAACTTACCGCAGCCGGCTTCCACCACCCAAAATAGCTACAATTTAGGCCAATTCCAGTTCGAATTCTGTTGTCAGAATTTGGATGAAGTGCAGTCCGTTAGCAACAGTACCACTCGGATACCACAACCGCAGCCACAGCCGTACTTGGGCCATTCCGAGAATCAAATTCAATTTCTAACAGACGATGGCTCAGCTAAAAACAGCCCATTGCAGCAACCGTTCAGTTACATCCAACCATCTACTTACACTAATGACTATCCTCCACTTAATACTGAGATCGTTCAACCTGCTACTACTTCTGTTACTGCTACCCTATCTACCCCATCACCGTCCGTTTGCTCCGTATCTTCGAGCCCTATATCCTCACGGAAATTTGAACCTGCACCATTGAAGAAGTGCAAAGAGCTTACAGTTAAATGTTTGCCGAGTATATTTGGGCCGTTGAAAATAGACGAGAATGGAATTGGTGAGTCTCGCGACCATTTTTCCCCTACACTGGTAGAACATTCAGTTAACCTATTCCATTTAGCACCGTATATCAGCCAACAAACAAGAGTTGAGAGCCTACCTACGCCTACATCTCCATGCAAAGAGGACGATGCTTTTCTGTCAACTTATGCTGAGCCAAGTGGTTCCATTGCTATACCACCGGAGCTGATGCCCTGTGAAGAGGAAGCCAATAGCTATTTTGAGCTATTTTTTGATAAAATCCATCCTTATATTCCTGTGATTCACCGGAGTGATTTCTATCGGCAATGGCGATCCGATAAGACCGCTATATCCCCATTGCTTCTTGAGGCAATATTTGCCTGTGCCGCAATGGTATCCGAAAATCACACAAAGGGCGTTCGGTGGCTCAATTTGGCAAACAGTAAGTCGTTACGACCCACTTCCTGTACGCCTGCTGACTTTTTAAGAACATAAGCCGGCCTTTTTGGAGGCGCCTCGGCTTAGCACAATCCAGGCGCTTCTGCTGCTTCTAAAAGCCCGTGAATTTGCACCCAAAAACGGATTTTATTACCGATCATGGCAATTAGTGAAAACAATGGTCTCAATGGCTAAGGACCTTGGGCTTCATGAGCATTATAGTAATCACACTGGCGACAAATCCTGTGGTATCGATTCAGCGGAATGCCTTATCAAGACAAGAGTTTGGCAGACGCTGCTCATTGCGGAAGTTTTGATTGGTGCACCCCAAGGTGAGCGAAACAGCGGTTACCAAACATAAAGTTATTGGGATCTAGTTTTCTAACATTTGGCCGCATGTATAGGATTGAACGATTTCGGTGTAGACACCGAAACAGTGGAAACCCGCACCGCCTGGAATGTTTCCGGCTTGGATGCTTACGAAACGGAAAGGTCGCGACTGTATGCTTATTTTGTACGAGTTGCATTGAGCATAAGGCGTTTCATTGGTACCTATAAACAAACGAGCAAGCAAGATGATTGGATTACAGATCCTCGCTTCACCGTAAATAGTGGTTTGCTTGATGAGTGGGCTACCAACTTGCCTGAAGATCTGCAGATTGTTTTCCCGTCAGGCAGTACTTCCCCTTGGCTTTCATCCCATTACATGGGCAACTTGAACCTACACTTTCATCTTTCAGTTATATTACAGTACCGTCCGCAACTTGCAACCTCGGCGCGCGATACGTCTAACATGTGGAAATCGCACATGTCTAGGTGCTATTCTTCAGCGAAAGCTATTTACCATATCCAAGACGCAATTATATCGTCCTGTGGGCTGAGCGGCCTGGGATACATGCAAAGAGGTATCCATTTAACAGTGTACTGCATTTTGACATGCCTCACGGTACACTTGGTAAGTTCGCAAGATACAACAGTGTCACCAACAATGTGCTGATTACAAGTGTCTCCTGTTATAGACAGCTCTCGCCTCTTCGGATGTAGACTTTGCTTCCGATGCAAGTTTGTATTTCTCGCGCCATATGCGTCTCCTTGAGCGGTGTAGCCAGAAGTGGTCTCTGCCAGATATCCACGCGCAACTTGACTCTATCAGAGCTACGCTATCTGCGGATCCAACCAAGCCATTTGAGCTTGCATCGTCGTTCGTGCTTCCAGCGGCCACCAAGCAACCGGATCCAACGCAAAAGGCCAAGTCTTTACATAGGGATGGAGGGGGAATCGCCCATAGGCAAGATAGAAAACACACGGGGAATGTTACTCTTGCGATGCCTTCCCCGATCCAAGTCCCGGACAAAATAGAACAGGTACCGACTACGCCACCTCCAATGGTGTTTGAAGCGTTGTCAAGTGACACGGCCATGGATCCGTCGCTCAACGTTTACATGGACGGTATCGGTAGCTGGGACCCAACCCGTCTTGTCACGTAAGTTCACAGATTCTTCCAAAATCTCAATGGATCTAGAAGCGGTATGACTAACCTGCCTTTGTTTCTCAGGCAATGGGACTTAGAACTTTCTCCTAACGAAAGTTTGAGCCCAACATCATCTCTGGCATCAATAGTAATACCTAATCACCACAATATTGACTACTGCTTCCCTACCCAGCTTGTTTCGTCCTCTCCTGCTTCTCCTTTTCAAAAGGAGTTACCATATTACACATATGATTTCGACCACCCTTTTATGTCCATGTCTGCTCAAGAGTGGAACAAGGAATTTGCTCATGTTTACACCCCGCAGGGACTAAAACGAAAATGGGAGGGAACAGATACTTTTTTAGAAGAGTCATACGCGGCAAGAAACATGTGAAGTGGATGCGCAGGTCGCCCTCCTCTCACCTGGCACTTGATGAATGACTTCATTACATTTATATGGATTAATGATGGGTGAATATCCATATCCAGGATTAATGTGTTAGGGGTAAACTCTAATTTTCCTATCTCTATTCATTTTGATTGTTTTCCCTAGTTTTCGGTGTTGAGCATCCTAGTTTATAGCTGTACTCTGTTCAGTTCAGCCTCTTTTCATCTCCTTGACCATATTTTCTGGTTTTGAGGTATGAATTAGAATCTAAGACACCATTGTTGGGTGGCATCCGCTATATCCAAATGTGTACAATAATAGTCGACGTCTGAGATTTGGGGTACGGGATACCATTGGCTTAGCTGGTCTAGCATATACCATCGTAAAGGAATAGTCTTGACGTACATAAGCTGTGATCGAATGGAAAACAGCTGACGAGCAAGCGACAAAATCTCAACTTCGACCTCAGCGCTTATAAGAGGTCCAAAGCGTCCTGCCGATTTCCAGTGACCAAAAGCCGATGCACGATAAAATTGGGCTGGTTTGTATCATATCCCCCCACTCTTCCCACTCGCCATATGTTTCATGGCTCGCGTAAAGGGTGGCCGATTTCCCTATGACAACCAATTTGCTTGCGGTGCGGTTCCGTGGAAGTTCAGGGACACATAGAACTTATACTATGCGACTCGGGCCAAAATATCGTCCCTAGCGCTTGGTTCCAGATGACTGAACATCAGGTATCGCTTCATGGGACAGGTAGCTTGAATTCAACGCATAACTCCGTGTGGGTAATCGAAACACTTTATTTTCCCCATCCCAATAACTCTCTAAGTCTTCCGGAATGATGTTTCAGATCCGTTCACCCTCTCCGGCTAACACCAATTCTCTCATCTCTGCTTCTGATAATCCTTGCCTTATCACCCGGTAGGGGTTTCAATTCATCATTCGGATCAACAGCTCCGGATTTATTCTCGCTGTTCTTGGCCACGTTCTGCTGCTCTTGTTGCTGCTCCTGTTGGCGAAGACGGGCTTCTTCAAAGGCCAAGATATCTTCGGATGTGACAGTTATAACGGTTGGCTTGCGGCGAATCATCTTGTAGTTCTCTGCTTTTTCTTGCTCGCAGAGTTTTCGAGGTGTGGGCTTTGATTTCCGCTCGCAGTGGAGCTGTTGATTGCAAGGCAGCCCAAATCTTTGGCCAAGTGGTTTCAAGAGGCTACAAAACGCGCAGCGATTATGGCCTCTATCCGAAAGGTATATCTAGCAGAGATGTTTGTTTCCTGATGGATAGAGAGAGAGGAGCGGTCTTGCGTGTTGGGCGAAGCATACCGTTCGACGCTCGATGCCTGGGAAATGCCAAGCCCAAGCAGCCAAATCACGTGGTTTTGACGTCGGGGAAAGATTTCAATCCGGCGAATCCACGACCTGATTGTCTCCAGCCTGTCGCGGTCTGACTCCTGGAGTCGAGCAAGTGGAACGCAACAATGGCAACCAATATGGCGCCAAGGAATTGTGCCGTGTCAGCGCTGCAATTCAGAAACAGAACAATTGCTGGTCTGAGAGCTGCCCGGGGATTCTCCTCAACATCCACAAGGTACAACGAGCCCGGCGATGGTAAGTGACCTTTTTTTCCTACCTGTGAGACATTGGGAAGACGGAATCGGAGCCGTCTTTCTAGAGTAAAACCTCTAAGGAACAAATCGAACTAATAATCTTGGTCTTCTTTTCTATAGAATCCCCCAGACGCCCCTCGAATGCGACCTTCGACCAGACCGCCCGTCGCCAAAACACCAAGTCACTCCTCCGGGAGGTTTTCACGAAATCGTCCTCCCCCGCCTCTGATCGTCCGTTATTTCGGTCGTTTAAACCCCAATCACCATCCGGACCTGTAGATGCCCGGAACCTGGGCGCAAATTCGCCTCATTCTGGCAGGGCCGAAGGGGCGGTGCGTCTTGCTCCTCTTTCGTTCAGAAATCTTCCCCGAGGAGGTCGACCACGGGGTGGCGGCCGCAATCCAAACCAAAGTCTCTTGATGGCGGCCAATGCCATGTCTCGCAGACAGCGTGGACGACCAGGCCTGAGGCCCAAAGTTGCTCGCCGCCGAAGAAACGCTTCATGGCAAGCTGAGTCCGAAGATGTCGATGAGTCGGTAAAGTTATACGATAAAGAGAAGGAAGAAAAGGCTCGTCGGAAACCCGAGAGGTACGATCCAGATCCGTACAATGTGGACAAACTGAAATCTACCTGGCCGACGTTACCGATGTGTGAGGGCGGCAGCATCGTCGCCAACGCTGGAAGTGTGATGGAGAAATTAAATTGGATGGGCGAACGGTACGTTGGCTCGTTTGAGCCACCGCAAGAGCTTGCCAAACGGATGTATGAGGGAAAGAGAGTTCTATTCAAGAGTGAGGAAGAGAAGGCAGAAGTCCTAGAACTTGTTCAAAATATGGTTACCGAGAAAGCAGAAAGGTTAACAGAGCGCAAGGGACAAGTAGTAGAACCAGAAGACGCCAGCTTCGAGGTTGCCAGCGATTCAGAGCGAAAGGGTCTCGTTGGTACGTTGGTTCAAGGAAAATACGATAAACCGCTCGTGGATCGCCAGTCCGTCGGTAATTCTCCTGTCGTCCAGAATGTCTTAAGAAATTTGACCAACAACGGGACGTACCAATCTGCGCAGGCGGAGAAGTTCCTGGAGAAATTTATGAAAGGCTTGCCCGCTCGTTTGAGGAATCCACAGCCAAAAAATGCATAGAAAGGATCCTTTGAGGTTGTATGCATGTAACATTAGACTTTAAATGTGTATTTTCTTTCCATCTTCTTTTCATATTGATTATGCTGGGAAAATCTACGGCATGGCTAGAATGGAGTATTTTTTTTTTTTTTTTTTGAATAGGCTCTGTAAATAACACAATTATTCGAATAATATTTCACGAGCCCACATTGGGGCCGGCATGGTCTTCGCTGCTACGGCATCACTCTCTTTCAAGGGCCTTCTTTGCCGACTCGAAAGCATCCTTGACATCTTTTTGACCCTTCTCCGCAAGTTTCTCCATCTGTTCCAATGCCTTGCGTAGGTCATCAGGCCTCACTGCTTTCTTATTCCCCAGCGCCTTTAATTTCTTATTCATATTCGCTCGAGCATTTTTCACTGAGGCAGACGCCTTTTCCATGGCTGCTTTCGCATCTTTGACGGCTTGGTCGCGCGATTCGCGAGTTGGCGGCGGAATAGGGAGGTTAAGCTGGAGTTTGTTATGCGGATCAGGCTGAGGGTTAAGAGAGAGCGACGGCACAGCCTGAAGAGCGGAAGTGATTGGCTTGATGAACTAGAATGCCGCATCAATTAGCCTCTGGAAGTTTGGAAAAGGAAAACAGAAAGCAATAAAGAGAGCATACCTCCTCCTCTCCCACCAATATCGTAACCATTCGGCCGCCTTTTGGAATAACCTGCGCCAACTCACTCAATCGCACCGTCTCCTTCTCTTTCCCAGAGCTCGCGCTCGTCTTGAGGGTCACCCGTACATTTTCGATGAGTTCTGGATTCAATCGTCCACCGACCCGGAGCTTAGAAACATCTTCTTTTAGACGTGACAAAGCATCTTGGATACCATTGGATAATGATGAGAAATCGAACGGGTCCTCGCCGTTACCATCTGCGGAGGGTTCTTCCGAGGCATGGGAGGATTTATCTTTCTTCTTTTTGGAGAGTGCAAAGCTAGTGGAGAACGGACGGGCGCTGTGGAGTGTGTGAACGGTAGCTCGGGTGTCCAATGGGCCTGCTCTTATGTTGAAACAAGCTCGAGACCGGCTGGCATGGTGACGGAGAGGCTGGATGACAACGGGGC
This sequence comes from Coccidioides immitis RS, assembly GCF_000149335.2. NCBI lineage: Eukaryota > Fungi > Ascomycota > Eurotiomycetes > Onygenales > Onygenaceae > Coccidioides > Coccidioides immitis. The sequence continues at coordinate 2,259,922 of NW_004504310.1, read as the reverse complement.
GCGCGCTGATGCCATGATTGCATCTGCAAAGTGCGCGTGCAGCTCCGTTAAGCCCTATTCTGAATGGAGGAGACATGGTGCATGTGTAGTGGATTTGGCTCTTCACTTATATTGAAGTGTTAACGGGGATGGAGCCAAAAACATTGATAGCTAAGCGCCAAGAAAACGCCCAGCCGCGGCGGAGTGGAGGAGCGGAGGGAGGAAGCGAGCGGAGAGCATATCTAAAGCCTCAGAATCTCCGTCGTTTGTTAAGGCGAAGCATCTCTACGAATCCTATCCACTGCATTTTGGAAAGGGAGATGGAATGAGAAAATTCAGACACAGTCTATCCATTTGCAAGTCGTGAAAGAAAGCTCCAGAGGCGCTACCTACAACAATGGATCGGGCATCTCAAATAAATGTAAAAGAACACAAAATAGCAAGAAAAGTACCTAATCAAAAGCATAAAAGAACGCGCATATCCCTTTTTAGAACCCCGTAAAACAGTCATGCAAGAAACATTAGAAAAGTAGTTACCATCCCATTCATGCACTGGGGTCTCGTATCAGGTAAAAAAGCGTAAGTCTGTCATCAGCATTTGCATGTCTTGCTGGGAATGGCGAGACATTCTTCTTTTTCCCTTTTTGGTTAATTATGCAAGGCATTTATCGTGTGGCCATAGCCTTGGTAATGAGTCTCTTGAGAGCAAGCTCCTTCTTCTTGAGATCCTCAGGAGAGGAGTCCTCAATCTCAAGCTGTGCCATGGCGTCGCTGAGAGCGGATTCAATCTTGTCCTTGGTGCCCCGCTTGATCTTGAGGGACATGGATGGGTCGGAGACGATCTCTTCAACGCGAGTGATGTAGGATTCAAGTTGCTGGCGGGCCTCAAATCTCTTGGTGAAAGCCTCGTCGGAGGACTTGAACTTGGCAGCCTCTATAAATGAAGTTAGTGCCTATTTTTACAGTTAAAACTCGACTTGATTGAGGAAAGCTTACCGTTGATCATGTTCTCGATCTCAGTGGTGGACAGCTTGCCGACAGCATTGGAGATAGTGATGTTGGCGCTGCGGCCAGAGGACTTCTCAGTAGCAGTAACCTTCAAGATACCGTTGACATCGACCTCGAAGACAACCTCCAAAGCAGCATCACCGGCCTTCATTGGCGGGATAGGGGACAGGGTGAATTCACCCAAGGAGGTGTTGTCATCACAGTTGGTACGTTCACCCTGGAAAACAGGAAATTGCACGGTCGTCTGGTTGTCAACGACGGTGGTGAAGGTGCGCTTCTTGATAGTTGGCACGGTCTGGCCACGGGGAACAACGGGAGCGAAAATGTTACCCTCCATGGCAACACCAAGAGAGAGAGGAACAACGTCCAAAAGGAGGAGGTCTTGGGTATCAGCAGAGGTGGCCTGGCCAGACAAGATACCAGCCTGGACAGCAGCACCATAGGCGACGGCCTCATCGGGGTTGATGCTCTACATAAACCGTTAATACTGTCTTAGTGATAGATGAGGATTGGATAGAGTAGTTAATTCTTACCTTCTCGAGCTTCTTGCCATCGAAGAAATCGCTCAAGAGTTTCTGGATGCGAGGGATACGGGTGGAACCGCCAACGAGGACGATCTCATGAACTTCGCTCTTGTCCAAAGCAGCATCCTTAAGCACCTGCTGAACAGGGTCCAGTGTGCCAGCGAAGGCCTTGGCGTTGAGATCCTCGAAACGGGCACGAGTGATCTGAGCGTTGAAGTCTTCACCGTCGAACAGCGAATCAATCTCGACAGTGGTCTGGGTAGCGTTGGAAAGGGTACGCTTGGCACGCTCGCAAGCAGTTCGGAGGCGGCGGAGGGCTCTGGCGTCACCAGAGAGATCCTTCTTGGTCTTTCGCTGGAACTCTTTCTTGAAGTGATCGAGGAGGTTGGTATCAAAGTCCTGGCCACCAAGATGGGTATCACCAGCTGTAGCCTTGACGGTGAACACACCACCCTGGATGTTAAGAAGAGAAACATCGAAAGTCCCACCACCCAAATCGTAGATGAGGACATTGCGCTCCTTGTCAGACTTTCCGGATCCCAAGCCATACGCAATAGCAGCAGCAGTGGGCTCGTTAATGATACGGAGAACATTCAATCCAGCAATGGCGCCAGCATCCTTAGTGGCCTGACGCTGGTTGTCGTTGAAGTAAGCTGGGACGGTAATGACAGCTTTGGAGACCTTCTTACCAAGCTTGGTCTCCGCAACCTCTTTCATCTATACAACGCAATGAGTTAGATCCAATGCCCAATCGTCAAGTGTACCTGGGGGCCCATATCCGGCGCATACCTTCATAAGAACCATGGAGGAGATCTCCTGAGGAGAGAAGGTCTTCTCCTCACCAAGATAGCTAACCTGAACCATGGGGTTACCACCCTGGTCGACAACTTTGAATGGCCAGGACTCAACATCCTTCTTGACAACGGGGTCCTCGAATCTTCGTCCAATAAGACGCCTGCCCAAGCTGTCAGCATCACCCCCCCGCTATGTGGGAAAAAAGATAAACTCACTTGATATCGAAGATAGTGTTCTCGGGATTCATAGCAGCCTGGTTCTTTGCGGCCTCACCGATCAAACGCTCCTCGGCGCTGAAGGAGACGAAAGAGGGGGTTGTGAAGTTACCCTGCTCGTTGGCAATGATTTCTACGTTTGTGCCCTCATAGTTGGCAACGCAAGAGTAGGTTGTGCCTAGGGTCGGAAGCCAGTCAGTTTTCCTCATTCCACTCCACTTCCACAGCGATTCAGATAGCTCTGCGACTCACCAAGATCGATGCCGATGGCACCCTCGTAAACCTCAGTAGACATTTTGGACTGGGAAGGTATGAAAAGACACTGGCAGCTTGCCTTGCGAAAAACACACACGAAAAAAAGTAACTCTTGAAAAGAATCAAAAGTGAGAGGACGAAACACCAGATCCCAGAGACTGAGAGGGGATGAGAGTAATGAATACTCTACACGAAGGAGAAGAGTGAGCGTGATGTTTTGGAGGAGAAAGTGAAGCGACTCTGAGAACTCGGCTCGTAATTTAAAAAAAAAATTCAGCGACAAAAAGTTTAAAAACTCTAAATCTTGCAAAAACCTTGCCGTAACTTTGCCATTTTGTCTGTATTGTTACCGTGGGTTTCTCGGGCTGCGCTAAACTGCATTCGGCCTAGTACATGTCTCTTTATACATCAGGAGAAAAGGGGATATTATATGAAAGGTAAAGCCGAGCGCATAGAATATCGCCATGCAAATGGCGAGTTGCTCCTCTTGACCATAATTCCAAGCCCATCCGATCCATGCCGCTGAAAAGATTCTTCAATGATACACCACTGGAACACCCCCCCGAACTTTCACGCCAATCCCACAGAAGCTCAACCAAAGGCAAAGCAACCTTTGTAAATCCCTAAGTGTGACCAACGAGCCAAGTACTTTTACGCTGCAATCCTTCCTTGCAACGGTGAATCCGAGGCAGACCACCATCTTGTTGCCGTCGAGCATACCCACAGACGGATACATCACCTGTGCATAACATGAACATACAGGGTAAAAGCCTCGTATTCCACCCCGGGTCCATTAGGCGTGGATAGATTCACAAGCCCTCTCCCAGGCGCAGCGTGCATCTCAATATCAACTTTAGTAACTCCTGGTCCTAACCTAAGCTCATACTTAGGTATTGTGAAATCCGTAGACCGTACTGGTGGCCCAATCGAAGGTATTTTCTGGCTTCCAACGGTCACAGTGAGCTGAGTCTGGCGCTCAAGATTGCTTGATATAACAGTAGGTCGGAGATACAAGAGGTTGTGAGAGAAGGGAACACTCAGAGTCACAGATTGTCTAGGCGTAATACAGGAGGAAGGAATCTCCAGATTGAACTTCGGTCCGTTTTCCGTGCGGAGATTTACATGAGTGATTAAGCGTGAGCGAGGCACTACTAATTATAAATTAGCTAACAGTGTTGACTCGCGGCGAACAACGGCTAGTAGACTGTGAATACGTACCATATCTCCGTGGTGGCCAACCTGTGGCTGGCCCAGCAGAAGGCTGGCTCGGGTTGACAGACTTATGGGAATTCATTTGAGCGGCAGCTCCGGCTGAGCGCAAGTAAGGGCCATTCGGTGTTGGAGTAGCGGCAGCGAGAGCCGGTGAAAGTCCATTTGATTGATTGTTGACTTCGTTGTGTGGAGCAACATTGGGTGCCACTCCTCGGGGAGATTGGCTCGGATGACCTTCGATCTTGGGCTTAGGTGTTGGAGGACCGGACGCCGGTTGCTGTAGAGGGGTTTGGCTTTTCGCGGCAAATGGCGCCCGGTCACGCAAAACCCTAGTGGAGGTAGGTGGCTGAGAAGGCGTTTCTGTACGACCAGAACCGGCTCTAACAAGCTCTTGCTGTCTTCTAAGGGATTCACTGTCGACACTGACACCAAGATGTTGCTTATCGCCAGTGGCTTCTGCAGATTTACCGGGGAATTTCAACGTAAGTTTCTGGGAACTTGGTTCCGGGGTCTTGGTGGTTCCCACTCTGAGTTTGATGCGAGTTGGGCCGCCCTCGCTGGCTGGAGCTGGCTCAGGTACGGCTCTCCTTGCTGCCTCAAGGCACCGGAGGAAGTGTTGCTACGTTGGGGTTAGCCGAATGGGCAATGTTTTTACAGGAGTTCTGGCATATGGTACCTCAAGTTCGCCAGCCAGTTCAACAATAGCACTTCCATCCTCGTTAAATTCTCGAGCATTTCGCCAGATATAACTGACTTCATCGGCAAAGGCATCCCAGGTCCTAAATGGCGAGATCCTGGGAGTATTTTTCTTTCGGGCAGTGCCACGAACATTTTTCAAGATGGTCCTCAAAGAGGTTGGGTGCTGGATAAAGTCGTAGTATTCCTTGTATAACGTGCGGTCGGGCTTGGACAGAAAAGGAAAGAATACTTCTTCGCCACTTGGAGATGGTCAGTATGGTATCTAACAGATAAGAGTGCGACATGGGTGGCGAGGTATACTCTTCATCTTTCAGGCGAATCATCTCAGATATGATTCTTTCTTGGGCTTGATCGAAAGTGTCTCCTTCAAAGGCATGGTTAGAACACTCGCTTGGCTCAACCTCACGATCTGTCGTTGGAGTGCGATGTGTATGAGCCTGTCCATTTCTCCGAGAGGTCGCTTCACTCTGGTCGGTCCGAGAACTTGATCGTTTGGGGGGAGGCTCTGTAGACACGTCCTCCTCTTCCTCCCCCTCCCCATCGTCCTCATCCTCGTCATCGTCCGGCACCGGTGCAGAAAACGGAACATATTTCTCATCCTTATAAGCCGGGTTGCTCTCGCTCATAAATGCAACAACAATTTTGCGAATCCGTTCAGCATTAGAGAATAGGGTCGATCCCTTCTCATTGTAGGACTTCGCATTGCTGACCATCCTGCGAAGGTCGGCTTCGAGAAGGGTGAGGCAGGGATATTCATGATTTCGGAGCTTCTTCTATATATTGGAAATGAGGAATGCGTCAGCCAAAATCCCTTACTGGGCGGATATCCGCTAGGCTTGCCAGGGGTAATGGCAGACAGCGGATAACGTACGTACCTCAATTATATCCAAGGCAAGAGGAAGCCGGATAGCCGCGAAATACTCCGGAAATTTATTCTATGGAGAGCCACCTGGTTAGCATGAACGAACTCATGGCAGGAGAAAGGAGGACTTCATAGGGGGGGAAACGCACTCGATCAGGAAGATGTAGGAATTCCGGCGAGATAGGATTGTGACTAGATGATAGAGCAGCCGAAAGTTAGCCCTTCGCGCAAGACCGGGAAGAGGCAAGCGACCACATTCGAGGAAGGGACTCACTATTTGTCCTTCGCCGCCTTTATCCTTTCGAGTAATTCCAACCCGCCCTTGGTGGTTTGCTCGGGAGTCTCGTCTGTTTCTGGAACATAGGTCTATGGACGAGAGCAACAGAGATCATTAGTTAAACAACATGTACCAGAAAAGGGAAAACCGCTGCTTCGGATCTGAAGGTGGGAGGGACTGTGAAGGCTGGTTATGTCATACAAGCAGAGGTACAGCAGGAGTTGAGAGCTGGGGAAACAGATTGGATCCAGCCGCGAAACATAGTTGCTGACCGCGCCGCTTGACAAAAGCATGATTTCCACCCCATAGTTAATTGACAGGACCAAAACCACTCCTTGTTAATGAAGCTGGGGCCATTGTTGTTGTGCTCCAGCCACAGACAATGCCTCAGGGCGCGCTTGTGAGGAAGTGTTGGAACTTACAGTGTATCTTCGCCGCTTCGGAAATCTAACTGGAGCCTCTTGAGGCCCTGCGGTGCTGGCTCGCCGTTTCGGCGGCATGGCTCTTATCACTGGTTGGCGTCGGCGAGGATCAGGGCTGGAGCTTTCAAACTCAGGAAATCAAACCAGAGCAGACTGGCAAACAACCAAAGGACATGGAGTGCACAGGCTTTTGAGTAAGAGTCTAGGAGCCCAAAAAAAATGCAGGACCAGAAGCCAAATTTACCGAAAACGACTGAGTTGCGACTGCAGCTCGGTTTGCGAACGCGACTTGGGACTTCAAGCAATCGCTCTGGGGACGTTTCGGGGGCGTCGGCGCTTTGAGAGGCTAGTGACTGTGGCTTGTTCGAGTAGTCACGTGGTTGAATGATTGTCCATGGATGTACTCCGTACAGAGTACCCAGAGCATTGCTTCATTGCAGAGGATCAGTGTGTTCAACCATCTAGCACAATCAAAACACAAAGTGATGATGGAATGACCTTTCCCTGTGTTGTTGCTGTCAGGGCCATGTCAAAGCCACGGAGACACTCCTTTTCCCCCCTTGTTGAGCATGATTGTCTTGTTCCTCTATGAACAATAAGGTTTGGAGTGCGTAACTTTTTCTCACAAAACTGTTGGCTGTTTTGTTTTGTTCGGGGTGCCGGATTTATCATTTTCACCCAATCAGAAGCCAGTTCAAGCTTGCTTTCCCACTCCCACTAGCGCTAGTTCGCTGTAACTTGGTATTGTCGCTTCTGTTTGGTTTCCGCGTCAATAATACCATTGATGCCGCCCTCATTCATCCCGCTCTGCTGTGTCGGCTTTTATCAGGACACTATCACCCCTCCATTCCTGACACTCTTCTTCAATCCCTCCCTGCTCAAGACTCATACCAGCTGGAACTTAAGTCCTGCAAAATTCACATTCTTTTAAACCGGCCCCAGTAAGCCAATTTTCTATTTTTCGCGCCCCATTTGAGTACCCTTGTGCCCTTTACCTCCCCTCATCTCCTTCGGGGGCGCTTGATTGAGCTTGCATGCTGAAATCCCCCCGTATCTTTCTGTGTCATCCAGCTGCTTCGGTCCGAAATATCTGGAGAATTTTTAACTAACACCGGCTCCGATCATAAATTACAGCGCAATTCAGCACGACACCAGCTCCAAACTCTCTCTGTATACCCCGCTCCAGTTCTCGCGCCGATGCCCCGCGCCATGGATATCGACCTCTCCCGTCGCAACAAGAAACCGCGGCTTCTCCTGGAAGCGGAAAGAGAAGAATTGGAAGAATTCATCGATTCAATTCACTACTCGTCCAGGTACGGGATTTTTTTTTCTAGGGTCGATCCACAATAAGCCCTCGGCTCTAACTATCACACAAAAGGTACTCCGATAGTGAATTCGAGTATCGTCATGTCCAGTTACCGAAGAATATGTTGAAGAAGATCCCGCCAGAGTACTTCGACCAGTCCAAAGGAACTCTCAAGCTTTTGTGGGAGGAAGAATGGAGAGGTCTGGGTATTACACAGGTAACACCGCACATATAAAGTTCACCGCTTCAAGAGCCAATCTGACCTTTCATTCAAGAGTCTGGGCTGGGAACACTATGAGGTCCACGAACCAGAGCCACATATTCTCCTATTCAAGTGAGTCTGGCTTTTACCCCCGGCTATCATGGGGAGTTATCACTAACAGCACCCACGGCAGGCGCCCGATTAACTACCAGCCCCCAGCTCAGTAATGATAGCAATACCTCCTCCGTAATGATTCATTCCAGGCGTTCTTGACTTTTTTCACGGGATCCCAGTTGGTTTGGTAACGAATACCATTTTTGTTCAGTAGCATGGGTTAGCGCGCGCAATTGATCGATTTGATACGGAAGAAAAAGTATGTACATGATCTGGGCTTTGTTTGTATTTTTGCACTCGAATTCCTTTCTGTGAGAGTCATCCCAGAGGCAACAGCCTCAGCAAACCCTCCCCCCCGCGGCGCAGTGACTGCCTCTTCTCTATCATTCCAGCTTAAAACAAAATACTCCTGGTTGCGTTGGAAAAGACCTGCCCCCGGCACGGGCCCCATCTTACACAACGCTCTTCTCAAGCCATTCTTCCCATTGTTGGGGGGTGAACTTGCTGTCAATAGACCTTTCTTCGATGCCCTTCGCCCAGATGCTTTTGTTAGACCTTGGATCAATGTTGCTCCGTGTTCAGGGAGGAAAGGCTCACATCAAAGAAAACAGTTGGAGTCACATGGGCTCCTACGACTCTGTTTGACTACTTCTTCCTTAGCCTTTTGCCAAATGTTCCCTGGTCAAACAATAGAGACACACCTTTGTCAAAAACTTGATGTCGTTAGTCACCTGGTTTCCAGTGTTAAGCGACCCGTCTGGCCCCGGCCTATCACTAATTTTGAGCAACCAATACACCTCTCCTTCGTCCAGACCCGTAACTTTGGAGGCTAGCGCTGCCAATCTCTTGTACGTATGGTTTCTCGTCTCGTTCACGACGTTCACGTCAAAATATTCTTTCTGGGCCTTGAAAAGGGCCTCGCTGAAGTCCCAGAACTTCGAAGGCTCCAGCTTCAAAACCACAAGCGCGGCTTCTTGGGTCAGAGTTGAAGAGGGATGCCAGGGTTGGACTTGCGGACGGAAAATAACTTGTAGATATGACCTGTATTTCTTCCGGATGATAGGGATGACGGAATTGTAGAATGTGTCGAAGAATTTGGCGGAGTACTACCCTCGAAATGAGTTAGAAAGTATATGTACTGTACATATGTATTCAAAATGACCTTTTAAGGATATCCATGGCTCTCGACATACCGGACAGACATAGTCAAGATCTGAACGAGCCCAATTTGGCCCCGGTTAGCTTCAGTGCACTCTGCCCCACGTGAAATCACTTACAGATCTCGAGGGTATGCCGTTGCTCAGTGATCCCCGAAGAAAAGAGTTTCAGCCCTGCATACTTTGGTGGAAACGACATGGTGACGGCGGAAGCGTTTTCAATGACTTAGTTCCAGTGGGATACTATACGGTAAGGGTTTCCTTAGATACTATAATTAGGAAGTCGATGCAATCGATGTAGTCGTACAGTTGAGACCCCGCGTCAAGGAAGATGGTCGGCGAGCGTGGGTCAGGATCTTGGAAGATTCTATTAACTACGTCACTGCCCGTGCACTAAGTTCCCTCCACACTGTAGAGCATCAAAAGCAGAGGCTCGTTCAAGAGAATCTAGTGATATTTGGATTTCGATTCTAAAGATTATCACTGATAAAACAACATGCTTTTACCGAGTAACGCCTGGTCCTTGTGTAAAGGTATCTCGTGTATATGTAAAGCCCGCCCATTGATAGTTCCGGATTCCCCCAAGAGAAGGAGAGAAAAGAAAAGAATTATGTAAAGACGATATGGGAACGCCGACTCCTGCCTCCACCCTATTTATAGTCTGAAGAACTGAGTTACGGGCTGGAAAGAATGAATCGAGAAGCTTGTCGAATAAATTATTCGCAAGAGGTCTTTCGGGTATTAGGTGGAAGAGCCTAAGTTAAGTAGTTTATATCAATATCGCATCCAATCCAAACCGCTTCCGAAGGGTCATATAGTGCATTAACATGGACAATACAATCCCCTTTTTGGCCTCGTATAGAGACCATGCCCCACACGAAAAAGCAGCCTCGTGGTATAGATTGGTTTGGCGGCCTGTTTCGCAACAGCTGTTTAAAAGTATCCGCAGCCGCCATGAAATCAGGGTCTGGTTCGGGAACGGTAGAAAGAATAGATTTAAAGCTCGATTTCTCATCAGAACGGAGCTGAGGTGAGGTTTCAATTTTGGGAATAGCCCCTTTCAAAGAGTCACTGGCAGAATAATTCGATTGTTTCTGTGACAGAGCTGTTGACCCGGGATCTCTAGCGCTTGAAGGAGATGATGCGCGCTGTGAAGATCCACTTTCTTGATGTTGCTCCTGAGCTGGGTTTGAATTATCCGCAAGAAACGATCTAAGTTTCGCTATTTTCAATTTGAAAAATGTCTGTCCTGCCCCAACCAAAGAGAGGACAAAGGCTGAAGGGACTATGATATCCCGAAACCTGGCCCCTTCATCCATTGGAATTTGGCGTGTCACTGTATCGACAGTGCCGTCGTCGTGAATTTCAAATCTTGCAAGTGGACGGCAACAATCAGTACAGAAGTGGGCGCATATCACGAGAGATGGTATATACATACCCAAGATGGCGGTACTCTGGGGGTGCTGTGGTCGGAAATATTGGGTTAAGCATGGCTTGGTTGATCCAAGAAGGCTGGCCTAGCCGGTCGGAGACCAGCGGATGCCTCGTCAGAATCGTATGCACAATATCTGCCAGCTCAGCTACTCGACCGTTAGCCAATCGAGACAATGCGATCCCACCTGACCTCCTTTCACGTACCCTGCAATTCTGATAACCACTGCTCATCCTCTGCAATCTTGACAAAGGCCGTCCACTCCGGGCCGTCTCGGGTGTAGCGTGGGCCGTCCACAAGGCTCGGCATGGCCAACGGAATAAATAACGGATCTCGGTCATGTTCTGCGCGATCTTCCCTATCGGGTACTTTTTGCTCCGTCTCCCATTCGATTTGTGACTCCTCATCCTCATCCTCATCGCTGTCGTCAAGAAAGTTGAGAAAAGGCCTCCAGACAAGCTTGTTCCATGCGGCGATGGCGAACCCGTAGGCTAGACATTTGAAGAGAAACCGCCTTCAATACCAGTAAGCTAAAGTCATGTAAGGAAGGGGTAGTAGGGAAGCATGATAATCAACCTTCGCGCCGGAGCCTGCTTAAACCTGACCCTTTTGACCTTTACCAAGCCATCCTGACGGTGTAACAGTCGGCGAAACGGCGGAGAAATCAAAGGGCGACTACGAATGAGTTGTTGGCGAATGGGGAAGAATCGTATAGGAAGCGGAATCATCTGGATGAAGTTCGGGATGGAAATCGCATATTGAGGGGAGTTGACCGCGGAGAGATCGGGGGGTAATATGTCCTCTCTGTTATGCGCAGTAGAACTGAACGAACAAATGTTGAAAGCTTCGGGTCTAATAAATGAAGATAGAAATACTTAATTTTCCAACACTTTAAATAAGAAAAGAATGGCTGCAGAATTTCAGCGATAGAAGGTCGGCAGACCGCTCAAAAAGTGAACAAAGTCGGCGGCCGATCAACCCCGTCACTCATCTCCTTACAGCGGCCTTGCGCGCCAAGCCCCATCATCGTCGCTGATCAGATGCCCAACGACAACCCGTCCTCACCCACCCATACCAAGCTCTGTTTGAGCAGAACGGCCACAAAGCAGGTCTTAGGCTATCATCTTCGAGCTCGTTTCTAAGATTTAAGATTTAACGTACCCTCCTGTGTGACATATTTCTAATTCTTCCGCAACGACACACCGGGGCGCGGTTGAAAGGCCCGGGCCCATGCCAGGATGAAAAAGCTCCTCCCCTACCTCATAGTAGGCTTCGCCGCAGCAGCTACAGCATTTGCCGAAGATGTGACGATTTTTATGCCAGATACTACACCGACCTCCGGCACTCCAAGTGACCGGCAAATCCGCCCGGATGTCGCTAGACTGGTGCTCGCGAGACGGCTGGGATGGCCCGGAAGCTCGTTGGCTGGACACGTTGACGAGGGTATATTACGAGATTTAAATGAATTTGGAGGGCAACAACCTACATTATTTGGAGATTCAGATCAAAGGGAGAACCATCACAAGCTGCTTGTTGTAGTACAAGGGTTTGACCCAGTTGAGGGTATGCGATCTGTGCCAGACATTCCTCAACCACTACGACGATCTATTCTAACTGATTGCTTGATGTCCCAGATGCGCACATGCAAACAAAGCTTGATCGTGTCAGAGTAGCTGGGGCTGAACGTGACTTTATGGAGACTACGTTTCTCAGCGGTCTTCTCTCAGAACCCTCTCCGCGGAGACCTACGTCTCGAGTATGCTCATATCAATGGGAAGTAGACCAATTGACAGCGGCCGATTTGGTGTTTAGAAATAAGGTATGATGAATGTGGTAATTTCTTTTGCCTGTTGGCTGACGAATATCGTAGGAAGGATTAGACTGTCCTTCAAAAACGCCGTTTGTTGAGCAATTCATGAACACGCTTTTCGAAGACGGTGATATGGAAAGCTTCCGGAGCGTTGTGCGTACTTATTTCGGAGATGCATCCCCCGAGCCTGGACAGCAAGTCTCCGCCATTCTCAGGCTCAGCCCTCTGCCCAAGGTAAGCAGTAACGCCAGCATCGCGTTCGGTAACAAGAACAGCTACTGAACGCTTCTCTCAGCACCCGAACTCCCTCTCCACCTATAACCATATCTTCCCGGTTCTGGCTCTCGCAGAGACGTCTATAATGGAAACCACCGTCGTCGCGTTACCCGGCAACACCTGGAAAACGTCTGCATTCACGAATCTAGATTCCGCCGTCCAGCCACTCGCGGACTCACACAAGCGCCAGCCCAGTCAACTTTACTCGGCCCTTCCCCGCGATTCAAATTCCACGAAACCCGATGACAAGCTCTCCACCCTCCTCCCTATCTGCTACGCGACCAACGAAACCTGCAACGCCCGCACCAACTCCTGCTCCGGCCATGGCTACTGCTATCTCAAGCGCCAGGGCGCCGCCAAAGGAAGCGAATGCTACGCATGCAGATGCCTCCGCACCGTCGATCACACCAATTCTAAAGACGGATCCAAGAAAACAACCCAATGGGGTGGACCGGCTTGCCAGAAGAAAGATGTGAGCATGCCATTTTGGCTATTGGGTGGATTCACGCTGCTATTGGTTGTCAGCATCTGGTTGGGCGTGGGACTGCTGTGGCAGATGGGACAGGAAGAATTGCCGAGCGTGCTGAGTGCTGGAGTTGCGGCTCCAAAGACGCAGAAGTGATGGATTGCTTATGGATGTCTGCATTCTTCCTTTGAACCATATACGGAGTACACGTACTCCTACTTACTCTCCACGCCATGTCGCTTTTTATTGTGATGGGGGTACGTATTTAAATTGCGAGTCCGATCCCCTGAAAACTTCCCCCCCGCGGGGGCCCATTTTTTTTATATTTTTTTTCCCTTAAATTCTGCCGGCATCTGGTTGTACATGAAGTAATATGGTTATCCCAGGGCTTCCTTTATTTTTGGTCTCCTGTATAATAAGTGCATGACATTTGTTGGGCCATGTACGTGGTTTGTGTTACAAAAGAGCGGTCACATGCTAGCTGCTATTTCCATATTCCGATACACCGGGTGTGCTACGAGAGAACAGTGTAGCTTTGGCATAAATGTGAAGAGTGCTTGATTGCTTTGGCGCAATATTACCATATAAATCCTATATCAAAGCTAAAATAGACAATCATATGTCGAATTACTCGGATATAAATCATACGGAGAGCGGATCATAGGAATTACCCACGCCCCATACTCTCCCAATCGAACGCCAATCAACAAAAGAGGAAATCGTATGGACACTGGAAGATATTAATCTACGGAAGGTGAATATGGTACGGGGGGTATCATGGATGGGGATTAATAGAACCAGGAAACGATGCACAACTTGTGTACACGTCAGGATGTGATGACTGAAAAGCTATAGATGCTCGGAGCGGGGGAGGAGGGGAGAGACCGTGTATCACGGAGGTCCAACGGAGCGAACGGTCTCGCATTGATAGATGAACGAGAAATTCCACGATATGCCAGGGCTCAATGGGCCTCCTATCAATCGCAAGCCCAATAAATGTACCGGAAAAAAAAAAATAAAACTCCAAGCAAATAGGGGAAAAAGAGCATACGCAAGAAACAACGCTAAGGACAATAGTAGAAAATGCAATATCCTAAATCATAAGACCCAACCTGCCCAGTCGAGGAACATAATATGAACTAGTCAATCGTAAATGTGTTTCGTGAAGAGGCATGTAGCGGTAGAAAGGAAAGCGGGGAAGAGAAAATTCGGCCGCTGGCGTGCGGTATGGTATAACAGAAACGAGGAGACATGGCGGTCGACGCGTGGAGCAGCCTCGAAACTCTGCAACGATGAGGGCAAGTAGCCCATCAGTTATATTTTGATTATAGAGGAGATTTCCTGGAACCGAGCAAGGGTCCGATTTGGGAGGATTATCATCGTGTGCCAGATTCAAGTTGACCAGGAGTGGTTTCGGTGTCCTGGCGATTGTGATCCGGACCCGGCCGTGATCTGTTCAACGACGGTAGGTTAATGCGAGGCATAGCCAAGGACGGTAGTCTCGGTCTCCACGCTGTTCTCGGAGAGTCCTGATTCGTAGCAACATTCGGAGAATCCCTACGAGCCGTTTGCTCTCGGTTAGCTCTGGAATCTCGTGGCCCACGAGAATATCCATTCCGACTGTCCGATGGAGCAATAGTGATGAATCGCCCTGGAAGCACCATTCGGGTTGAAAATGGGTGTAGACGGCCGGCAACATATACCGGCTCTGGCTCTGTCGGGCCGTTAGCCCGATCGGCGTTCCTCCGGCCACTTTCCTGGTTGCCATCGGAGCCATCAGGACGAGGTTTAGGAACATAGTAATCCGCCTTGCAGAGCGGGCAGCATGCTCGACGGCTAGTCAACCAAGGGTCAAGGCAAGAAGCGTGGAAAGCGTGGCCACAGGTTAAACCACGAACATCGTCATCATCCTCGATGCCATCCAGGCAGATGGCGCAGGAATCTCCAGGATTTGCAAGTAGCTCCGCGGGCACAGCTGCATGGATTGGATCATCGTGATCGTCATCCCCATCCAGATGGTTCTTGTCCACGTCTGAAGCGGGTGCTGGTGAATATTCCTTTTGCTGGACCCCGGATGGATGACTTTCCGAAATCATTTGCATGGTCTCCTTTTCTGACTGATCACTGTTCTGCAGGGTTTTACGTTCATTGTGGATAGCACCTGAGGGTTTAGCGTGGTCGTCAATTGTCTGGCCATCAGCTATATCGGGGAGAGCCCCAGAAGCATGTTTCAAGCTCGCAGGCCTGCTTCCAGGTGGTGGTTCTATTCCTCCAGCGGTGGGGAGTCCTTCGTCAGCCCGAGAAGCACGCCAGGATTTGTATTTTGTAAGTGGGAACCGGTTGTTGACCTCATCCATGGTCATGAGTTTCTTTTCTCTCCTTCGTCTGTGGGTCCTTGGAACAGCAATGAGGTCAATTGGATCGCCTGCTTCTTCTGTTCGTAGTTGTCTGTGGCGCTGATTGTAGCGGAAACAATATTTCACACCAACGATGATCCTAAGCGACAATTTCCGGGTGTCAGCGGGACATGATCTATACTTGTACCCGGGCAGGCAAAGAAGCACATAAAATTTAGACACGACAGCCAAAAGGGAGCATTAGGCATACCAAAGATTAGTGAAGACAACGCCAAATCCCAACGCGACGAAGAATAGAAGTGGCTGGCTGTTACCCCCGGAGCCCGAGCTGGGGGTACTGGTAGGTGTTTCGGTAGGCACCGACATGGTGAATTGTGTATTCAGCGAACAGGATGAGCTGCTATTCACGCTATATACAGCGAAGGCAGACAACTGACGGCTCTCGGCTCCTGGCTCTCACTCGCGAACGAAGCAAATACAGCGGAATCCAAGAATCCAACCAGCCCGGCATGGAAATACGTCGTGTGAGCAGATACAGGGATTTAGCTGCAGAAAAGAAAGAAAGAGAGAAAAGAGGGATTTGAGGGCACAGCGACGGGAGTGGATATCGGGGAGGGTATGTGGTGGAAATTAATCTTTGTTGAAACGCGAAAGAAGCTACGATAGGACGAAAGTCGGGAAATCGGAGTCGTTCGGACACTTTCAATGGTGAACAACACTTTTAGCCATAGGACACGGACGAGCCAGGGTGAACAGGAACATTATCGAGCCATAGCCAGCTCGCAGTAGCGGCGTGTGTTGTTCCTCTGAAATGACTAACGATGTCGAGAGGTTGCGGAATAGAAGAAACAAAGTTTTGAAATGAGCGGGAGCGCCGGAGGTTGTATGTATATACCCTGTACAGGGAGTTTGAACGAGTGGGATGCGAAAGCGGTGGAACTGGCGATTGCAGAGAGCGGGCGCACAGAGAGGAGAGACAGGCGTTGCGATGGAGAGGATGGAAGAGGATGGCTGATGTTGGCGGTTGTCGTGTGATGGGGGGGAAGAAGAAGATGAAGAGATGGAAGAGCGAAGCAGCGAGAGGCGACGCAAGGCAGTCCGTGGAGGGCGCTGGCAAGTGGGCCGTGTTTCCAGTCGTTACGGCGTTTGTTACGTGGTTGCATTACACGCTTAGCCCTGTTGGGACGGGAGGAGTTCCCCGATCCGGCTTAGCCCGAACCAGAATGGGCGCGAGATGTCATGTCGGACGGTAACTTTACCGTGGCGGGCCTAGCGCGGTCTCGTCGTTTCCTCGGCGTATGTATGTAAATTCCGTTTCTTTCAGAGCCGCCCCGTCGCCGTCGTTCGCTTTCACCACCATCATCGCGAGGATGGAGGGCATCGACAATAGCGCCGTTGTGCTGAACTGTCCCTTGGGCAAGGAGTACACACACAGAGGAAGTTGCAGGACTGAGTTACACCGCGGGGACCTGGTCAGAGAGAGTTTTCGGGAATCTTCCTCCCGTAGCATGCCTTTTCGCCTCCTCGATGAGAGCCAAGCATCAAGGATTCCAGAGAACAGCCACAATCAACCCAGGGAATCAGATTTGTTTCGCCCAAAGTATATTACGGCGGATACGGAGCATGTTTCCCGATCAGCCGACCGTGACAAGGCATGTCTGATCCTCTGAAAACAATGCTATGCCTACAGAGCGCACAAAGCTTTGTAGAAACAACCATCAATTGTGTGAGAGTGTCAATAAGACGGCCGCAATAAAGCGCTCTGGCCTGGTGAAAGCACGGGTGTGGCGGGCGATTCGAGATGCTCTTCTGGAGTGATCACCTGCACATTATTGTAGTGGTTTGTTTCCAATCTCCCCTTGGCAAAAACGCTTGTTGGTCGTTGGTTGATCCGCAGCAGCCCGATCGACACCCAAAAAGAAACTATCTCGGCGACCTGCAAATCTCCCTGTCCGGCTGTGTCAGCTTTGAAACAACGCAGTTTGGGTCTTTTGTTCACTCCTCTGCTTGAATGGTTCTTCAACTACCGATCCTCTACAGGTTACTCTGTACGTGATGGCACAATGGTTTTCTCACTGTTTCTTAAACACATTGACCAAGAATTACACTACAAAAATGATTACTCGATGGGGCTGTCAGTCAAGGGAATGATTTGAACCAACAGGCAAAAGGAAAAAGGAAGGGGAAAAAAAAAAACAAAGCAAAGGGCAAAGGACAAAAAGCATTGTTTGTCTTCAAGTCATTTGATGGCTGTGAATACTCCGTACTATTCCTCCATACGGAGTCCGGAGTAACTTTACATCCTGCATGTCGAAACTCCCAACAGAGACGCTCCCGACACATTATTGCGGGGACCCGTAAGGAGCTACAAAAGCGGGGAATGGACCCTGTGCATCATCTTTCGAAGTGGGACACGTCAAAGGTAACAGTGATCGAAGTCTTAAAAAACGGGATAGGGGAACATATATTCCAGATCACGATTCACAGGGTCTCCGTCTTACGCATTCGGCGGACTCGTCAATTCCATCAGAGCATGAAACATTGTCTCAGGGAAAAAAGGAAGGCCTTTGAAAGACCTAACAGTATTGTTATAGGGAGCGTGCAATCGCCTTCTCCTTGTCTTCCTCGATCCATTGCTGATGGAGCACGTGATATCGTGAGGAATCATTCCAGTCTGGTGCTCCGCAGAACCACGCCTTTTTGTCTGACGGGAACGAGTGAGATTAACCTTCATACAATTTGTGTTTAACTCGCTCAACGCAACCTTCCAAGCCCCAACCGCCGGCTCTTTCTTTCAGACTTACATAATACAACCGATTCCGCTGAAGAAGTTCTATTTATATCAGAGTGCGAAGCCATGGAATATTCCATTCCTATTTGGTGGCTCCGTATACCGATCCAGGGGTGCTGCTCAAGCCTTCGATTCGCCAACCATCGATGCTGGGTGTTGGAAGGTGTTGATTCTCGCCTCGGTTAGTTAATAATTCTGCCGGCCGCATCAGCGCCAATGACACAATCTGCCTCCTCTGCGGGAAGCTTTCCAGGCGGGCCGTTCTCTTCTGGAGAGTTGCAGGTTGCCCCATCCTCCTGCGCCCCTTCCAGGATACTGTAGCCCGGTGGGCCGAAGCTTTGTGAGTCCGCACAGCCGCAAAAGATTCGAGACGGTCAAGAGGACCCTCCGTCCACCGACAATTTGTCAATGAGCCTACGGGGTATAGCTCCGCAAATGGGGAGTTATTTTAAATTTCGACGTCCATTCTAGTTCCTAAGGTTGGGGAGAACAAGGTGTCACAGAACAACAATTTTGTCTTAATGATACGCTGGCTAACAACTTCAACTACTTCGAAAATGGTTGGTAATGCAGTGGGATCTGTGCTTCGCCTAGGTACGTTGATCCACCGCCAAGGGTTGAGGCCCGGAAATTTTGGTGAAGCTTTCGAGCGACGTCTGAGGGCGATGGGAGCCCGCTGTTTCTCCGTAATTGCGAGAGAGAAAGGAAAAAGATTGAACTTTCGCAGCCAGTTAAAACAAAGGAGGCCACGGGTCTACAGGCTAATATTAAGGCCGGGCCCGCCGTGCTATTGCCCTGCTCGTATCCATGGATTCCAAAACCCGGTGTCACTAGATCCGGTTTATTCACTGATTTTCGTGCATTTCACTTGACTTGGAAGTGTGGTTGCTATACAGTCACAAGAGCTCTTCCCTCTAGATACACGGTACCACTCTTCTCCTACTGGGCAATAATATCTACTTGAAACCGCCATGATGCTGAATTGCCTGTTGCTTTGACTATTTTGAACTTGCCTGAGCTCTAGAATGGTAAGTATATTTCAAGATTGAGTGGTGATTTATATCAATCTTGGGCAACCCAGTTCATTCGTTGCAGGCAATGCCTCTACTAGTAATTTTCACATTCATATCATGCTGGATCGTGAGCCCATAATTCTTCCACTTAAATGGCTCAACAGGATCCAACATTACAAAATCAAAGCGGCGGAAAAGCTACGGCAGAAATTCCCTGAATCAGTCGTTGTTTACAGGCCGACACATGGTAATTGACGAAAACTCTTACCTCAAATATTGTTTTCTCCATCTCCATATAGGCGAGCCTTTTGCCGAGACACTCCCATCTTGTCCCAACCGCGAACACCAAGCCGTGTGTTCCCTCCATTCGCTTCAGCTGTACGGGATCCGCGTCAATCCAGCGCTGCGGCTCAAACGTCCTCGCGTCCTCGCCAAAGACGACCCGGTCCTTCATTAGCGCTAGCGGCGCCCACGCGACTTGCGTCTTTGCCGGCACCCGGATCCCGCAAATTATGTCGTCTTCGTCAGATATCTTCCCCATCATCCCCATGATTGGCGGCCAGAGACGCAGTGTTTCTTTAATGCACGCCTGCAAATATGGGAGTTGCTTCGCTTCCTGATCTGCGATGACTGGACGAGTGACCGCCTGCGCGGCGGCATCGATTTCTTCCTGTAATAAGCGGTAGGCACGCGGATGAGTGGCGATGTAGAATATTATATTCCGCAGAGCTGTTGCCGTCGTATCTGTGCCGCTTAATAGCTGGACGAGCGCTTCAACTTCCACCTCGGATTGGCTCAGGCCCGAGTCGACGAATGATTGGAGGACATCATTGTTGCGGACCTTCTCTGGTCCGTACCGTTTGTCAACGTGCGTCTTGACGATGCCCATAAGCCAGCCTGCGCCGCGCTTGTCAGTCGCTTTAGGTACAAATGGCTTCATTATAAAAATTTGGAGAATGTCTACTACTGTGGGTAAAAGTGCGAGGCAGTGAAACGGTAGGATTGCGGATCGGAATGTCTTGAAGAAGCCGAAGATATCTGTGTCAGCTTCCAGATAGCCAACCGCCTTCCCAAACCCAATGGCTGTGATCACGTCTTGGGTAAGATACTGCATGGACTGGCCCATGTTCCATGGTCTCAGCGCATTGCGCGTTGAGATGTACCTGCTCCTGATTAGCGCGACAAGCTTCCCGACCTGCTCGTCTATGACCTGCTCCTGGTTCTCAATGCCCTTTGCAGCATATCCTGGCAGTAAGTAAGATCGTGTCCGATGATGTGTCTTATTCTCGCAAAAGGTAAGAATACTGTCCCTTGTTGGGTCTATTCGAATTGCCTTATACCACGGCGAGCGGTAATACCCAGAGCGTACACCCCAGATGCGTCGGATCTCGCTTGCATCACTGCATACCACCCAGTCAGGGCCGATTCGGACAAGAGGACCTCAACATTTATCAGTACCAGAAGTTCCAGTAAAGTGGAAATAAACCGCTTCCTACCGTATTCATCACAGACATCCTTTAACTTGTTGCATAGCCTGCCAGAAAAAAGATGACGGAGAAGCCACAATCTACTCCATCCTACTCCTGGAGGTCCCGGTATATGGCGAAGACGGTACCAACTGACAAACCGTGTGATGACGGAGTATATAAATAGGCCCACACCTCCAATAACCAATATTGTGCTGCTTAGCAGAACCATGGTTCCTTGAGAGAACGGCCAACTACGTCGACCTTGGTCGTTGTGTCGCTGCGCTCCTGGGAGATCTGAACAGGACAGTATTTAAATGTCGTGCGTTTCTCACAGGCAAATCTGTGGTCTGGCTCTATATGGCGCGCGACGGCAGGGCATTCGATTATCACCATGTGAAATGTTCCGTAACCCCTTCCTGTCCTCCGTACAATTCCAGCAATCTTTCTGTGGCCCGTTACTCCGCTTCTGGGTGAATATATATGTGAGAGACCAAAGGGGATGCTGGACTCCCGGGCCAACGCACTAATGTGTTGAGGTGCTAGGTCCCCGGAGGGATGGGTATCGATACAGCTGATTTGTGCAACTGGGTATTTCTGCTCCGGGCGGAGCACATTCGGAAGACGTGCGACTCAGCTGCGAATTCTCACCAATATAAGTAGTTCTTTTAAATCACTCCATACTCCAGACTTAGTCATTCACTAGTTATGCCACCGGTGAATCTTGGCAAAAGGAGCCTGGAGCGATACACCGGAATTGATGTGAAGTAGCTTTTGATCCTTGCGCTGGGAGAAATAAATGGGGCGTTCATCCAAGTCACTTCAACAAAGCCGGACATCTGAAGTCTAGAGCGTGATGCCAATAATTAAACTTTCGGGTAGAGCCTTAAGTTCCTCAGGGACGTGCGCTGACAGGGGGTGACTGCAGGCTTTGTTAGCCCTCCAGAACAGCTCGTTGCCAGTTGACCAGACACTGCTCTCGCTTGTGCAGGAGCCTCGAGCGCGCAGTCAGAAGTATTCAATGGAAAAAAAAAAGAAAAGAAAACAAAAGAAAACAAAAGAAAAGAAAAGAAAAAAGTTGAAATTTGAGGACATGAGACTCATTCCAATCCCGCGGGATATGGTATTTTCGGCGCCGGAAGTCAAATAGGCGCTTCGAGATGGACTGGCTTGCTTTGTGCTCGGTTAGCCTTAACTCAAAATGCTCTTCTCCAACAACAGAATCAAAGGCTCTGTCTGCCCTTGGACTCGATTGTTGGGTTAACTATTCTCTACTCCGTACTCAGAGTTGATGGTCTGGTTTAACTATACGCCTACGTGGACTTCAGTTTATCATGCACTCACTGAAAGACCTCTTCTCTGGAGCATTGATTATTGCTAGCGCCGAACGAGCACTGGTGGCGAAAATACCACCCGCCGATCCATATCCACCCTGCTGGTGGGAGATACATAGGCACCATCCGGAATGATGTCACACGAGAAACTTATTTGAAAGAAACAACAATGCAGAATAGCGTCGGTATTACTCCGTACAAACGCCATTTTCTTCGAGTTATTACTAACCATAACCTTGTGTCTAACTATTCGCAGTCAGGAAACCAACAACTGGGGCACTCCGCAAAGCCTTCAATAGCCTCACACCTTGCTAAGCACCTTCGAATTTTGGCGCAGGCGTGCCCAGAGGATCAGGGCGGAACCTGCAAGAAACGCGCCTGCATACATGGAGAGTGCGAGATAGCCTTTGGGAACTAAGCGCCCACTAATTGGAGTGCCGACAAGCCCGCTACAGATTGGATTTGGTTAGCCGACTGTTTATCGTTGACAACGCTAGCCGGACTTACGGAAGAGCAGGGGCGATCATGAGAAGTCCGATCGCGGTGCCACGAGACTCCGGCGTGGCTAGCTGCACCGCACAAGGTGTTTGCAAAATGAACATAGCCTAGGAGTTGACGTTATTAGGTACCTTTCGCACTTCGCAGGGAGATATGCTGTGGGGAGGATAGGCATACACCAGAAGTATAGCCATAAGCCAAAGCGAAGATTATAATTGCCGCCTTGCTGGTGGCCTTGGTCCAACACATAGCAATTACACCCGTGAGTGCAGTTGTAACGAAGCACAGGTTGAGATTCCCGTACTTGTCGGCGAGATACCCCGTCGACACTCTTCCCACTAGGGAGGCGCCGGTGAGCATTGAGATGAGGTAAAACGCTAGACTGGCCGAAAGACCATTCGCCACTGCATACGTCGGGATAAAGAACAGTGGTGCGAAGAGACCAAATGTTGCGACAGACAATCCGATACAGAGCAGGATGAAAGTGGGATTTTTCACGATGGAGATATCGGGCTTTTTTTCCTTGCTGGGCCCGTTATTTGCTCCCCTGTTGGCATTGTCTGCTTGCCTCGCATCGTTCCTCTTTGAAGGCACTCGAATTGCTAATGTGATGAGAAGGCAGAGAGGTATCATCACAGATCCCACGATTCGGAATGACCAGCCAAAGCTCCTCTGATGCTTATTCAAGAGCTGATCTAGCATGATTGGCCAGATAATACCACCAATCGACGACCCAGCGATCATGATGCCTGTCGCAGTACCCCGATATTTGTCAAACAGATGCGAACACTAATGTCCCATTCTACTCAGGTAAAGGGCATCAACAGGCAACGGTTGGAATGGGACTCACGTGAACTCGCTTTTACGGCTGTTGTGGCACTCTCAATCGCCGCCATAGGCAGCGAGGAATGATCTGGAGTAGTTGGAAGGGACGCCAGCTCTCTCTCTACCATGTTGACTTAAAGATCGCTGCCACGGCAAATACAGCAAAAATAAGATATATTTCCGGATGATGTCTTGAGCACAATGGTCAATGCTCTATGGAATCAGATGAGCATTTCACGATTGTTGCTCCTTTATACAAACTGTTGGGCCGATCTAGGGTGAATATAATGAGTGCTACGGGCATCGCACCGGAGTCCTCGGGCGGTCCTCGGATCGGGCTGTACCTGCTATGAGTGCGTATTGCAGTTGGCCGATGCCTCATCCTGTCCTTCTGGATTCCGCTGAGTGGAATCCCGCCCCGGGCTCCTGGACCTGGTGCCAAGACCCCTTTTTCCTTCCTTCCGCGGACTCTCCGCGGAAGGGGCCCACAGGAATCCAGCGCACCAATCAGGGGGCCGAAACAAGATCCAGTTTATTCAGACGGAATATATTGTGCAAGGCATAACTTCCATCCTCAACCTGAATTGGGGAAGAGTGAAGCTAGCATTGGTCAGATCTATGACTGTCGAGTTGAATAGAGATGTCTAAAGGCGGATGGGTACTCCCGGACCCTAGCCGGTTTTCATCAGGCTCTCCGATAACAGGAATAAGACGGTCAAAAGATCCACAATAATGATGCCGGACGTGCCAGGACCGGGTCAAGATCTCTCAAGGATATACGGAAATTGTGCTTACCTCGTTTGACTTGAAATCGTAAAAGTTTCTGTTGAAATACGGAGTAAATAGACACCAAGCAACCGTCTATTCATAACCGTGTAGGAGATACGCAAATTAAACGAGAGATGAATCACCGCTAGTATATATGCAATATCCAAAAGTACCCTGGATGGTAACCTGGTTCTCAGGTAATCTCTTGCCGAAGGTGCTGAGATCTCTTGAGCTGGTGGCCGCCTACGCTCTTGGTTGACCTGAGAACACAATGTAACCTTCCGGCTAGAACTGAAGACAACGCGTAATTAGCAGCGTGATTGCAACCCATGGCTAGGACTGTACTCTCCGTACAGTATGAGTCCAAGCGCGAGGAATCTCGAGTACAGTGAGAAGAACTTCCGACGTGCCCCACGCTTCTATGCTATGTAAAGTTTGTGTAGAATGTGCATAGAGTTAGGCGTCCATGCTCCCCGCGCTCGTCCCGGGTCGTCCCACTGGACGGATTGACTGCGCCTGCGCAGTCAGGGGGTTCTTGTGCTTAGTGCGCTGTTTTAAACGGTTCGTCGTTTGGGCCTGTTTGACAAAGCGTTTAGAACTTCGCTTGGAGAGTAAACGAAGGCTATTGGTCTTTTTGTGTATCATATGGTGGCTAAGAGCAAAAAGTGTGACCGGTGTGTCCGCGCAAGGTCAGGAAACGCTCGGTGTTTAAGCGGACGAACTTGGATGGATTGATGAATAGTGCGCGAACATGAAAGATTACTCTGAAGATTTGAAGTATCCTGAAGGACAACGCTGAATGGCTTCGTTGGCTTGTCGGCGACGATTCACTGGAACCATGTCGCCTTGTCGGTATTAATTGATGGAATATGTGGGTAAGAGATGAATTGGAATTGTGCAGACAGTTGGTGTCCGCGAAACATCAAGAACGGCTCCCCTTTCTATTCTCAGCTTTGTTCGCAAGGAGCTCAGTGCACCTTGTGTGGAGCTGAGACGCGAGCTGTGACAGATGAGGTTGTCGTCGAACTCGAGAGCAAACGAAGCTAGTCCACGGTTAACTTTGTTGGCCCGACCGGGCGAATGAGTTAGTGCCACCCTCAGACAAACTCACGACTGCCATGCGGACTTCTCGATCTCAAGGGGAAGATCTGAGTCGCAGAAGGATGAGTTTGATGGCTGTCACTATGCTTGGCGAAGCTTGACGGTTTCAATTCTGCCCGGTGAACCACTTCGCCTTTTCCTGTCCCTGTCTTCAAAAAGGAACTCTAGCATATGATAAGAGTGCTTTGGGGGCCTCCTGTGTCAGCAATATGGGCAGTTTCATACTTTTGCCATCCGCGACCTATCTTTTTGGATTTACTAGGTACGCCCCGTTGAGCGCTAGGGGATTCATATTTGCATCATGGTGGGAGTTCTTTCAGTGTTTTCCGGCTTATTCCGCAGCCTTTTTTTTTTTTTTTTTTTTTGGCTGCGTTCTACCTCCGAGACACCGTCATCTGGCAAGGCTGGATACTTGTACTAGGCTTCTTTGGGTTTGGGCCTCGCGATATCTTGCTATTTCACAGTGGTAGAGAAAGTGGCGCCCCCGATGCAGCATGCCTCGGGGTTTACGATGTCCACCAACCTCGCGATGATGAAGAAAGATGAGACGTGTAGAGTTGGAGCCCTTGGTTAAGTGGGCTCAAAAACAGTGGATGATATGGGGGCGCACCTCGGAGAATCTCTACTCACATGCTTGTACTTTCCCTATGCCTCTGTTATAAGAATGGTGGTGAGCCTCGTTCAGAGGAAGGACTCTTATGAAAGGATCTGCCGCAAACATTGAATTTGGTGTCCCGTTACGCATATCTTTTCCTTCCTTCGATTTGCTTTTTTAATTCTATTCTTAGCTTTGACAGCCCGGCAGTGGGAGGCAGGTCTTTCCACGCCTTATAAAATATGAAGTTCAGAAATTCATCCCTTCTTTTTGCGCTCATCGCGGCTGCAGACTTAGCGGCAGGTCACGGTGCCATCGTCAGCGCCTCCGGAGACCAAGGCGGACAAGGGAATGCTATCGGAAGTGAGAGAATCACTGGTCCTATATGCTCTCACGATGAATGCTGACATTCTGATGTAGTCGACCAAAACACACCCCGAGATGGAACAAGGCGAAGGCCTTTCCAACAGGATACTACCCGCTTCCGCGGAAGTCAGAGGAACACATGCGGAGAAACATTGCTGGTAGGCCCAAGTCATGTTCGTCTTTATAGAGGGTACTGACCTTGTTTTAAAGAATGGTGACAATGATATTGAAGCCGGGACCCAAAAGGTTATGGACGACAACGGAGGGACCCTTCCTCAGGTTTCTCCCGGTGGCGAGCTTCAAATGACCCTACATCAAGTCAATGCCGATGGTGGTGGGCCGTACAAGTGTATGATTGACTCTACTGGAACTGGAACTCAGTGGCAAGACATTCAAGTCACTCAGAATGTTCCCGGTCGGCTGGGTATCAATCTTCGTGGTCGTAAAACCGACTTTGTAAGTTGAAACATTTGTCTTGTTCTTAGTACCGACTATTTAAAGGAAAGATGGCTAACTCCGCCGATAGCCTTTAACTGCCCAAATTCCAAACAATCAGGAATGTACAGGCACAGTTGCAGGTCAGGAAAATGTTTGCATGGTCCGCTGCCAAAATCCCGCGCTCGCGGGGCCATTCGGGGGCTGTGTTCCTGTTCAAATGCAAGGCGCAGCAACTGGTGGCAATCAGGGCAATAATGGTAATGGGACTAATGGGAACAACGGCGGGAATAACGGCGGAAACAATGGCGGGAATAACGGCGGAAACAATGGCGGAGACAACGGCGGGAATAACGGCGGAAACAATGGCGGAAACAATGGCGGAGACAACGGCGGAGGCAACGGAGGAGATAATGGGGGGAAGAACGGTGGGTTTCTCGGTGGCTTCCTTGATGGCGTTCTCGGAGGTGGTGGTGGTGGTGGTGGCGGCGGTGCTGGAGGTTTCCTCGATGGCATCCTTGGAGGGGGAAATAATAAGGGTCAGAACCGAGGCGATCAAGACCAAGATCAAGGAGGACAACAAGATGACCCGTCTTTTGATGCAGAAGCTGATAGGCAAGCGGCAGATGCTGCCGAAGTCGAGTGAGGGACGTTTTCACCCAGCCGGCAACCCATCTCAGCAACGGGCGATTTACCCCTATCAGCTGTCCGCTTTCAACTCTTGCGATCGATGTTTCGATTTTATTCTTCTCATTTCAGCATTCAGATATCTACAAACCGCATAATTCTAGCTATGTCTCGAGAGTAAATAGTAATTCGAACGTCTTCCTCTACTACTGTGCCGCAGATGAAGCCAGCTATGTTTGCCTTGTTTGCAGTACTTAATTAGTTAACTAGTTACGCGGATTATTACTTTCCCCGATCGCCCGTTGAAATGGATCTTTATCTATCCATCTGTGGTAGCACGTTGGCGGTTCTGCAGTATATTATCGGCACTTCCTCAGGGGCGAGTAAATAAACTCTCTGATATCGTTCTCTTTTGCAATTCTCGCCCAGTATGGCGCAAAGAGCTACAGCTACCCCTCCTCAGAATGGCCCTAACCCGATTGTATTTTTTGACCTATCCCTAGGAGGTAAGCCATTCCGAACGAGTTTCCCCGTCGGGAGGTGCTATTAGTCCGAATACGGAGTCCCGAACATTTGGTCCAAATGCGTGAAAATGAGTGGTCAGAAGAACTGTTGAAATGGCCATATTTTATACCCCAATTATGCTAATCAATGCATCTTTGAGTGTTGCCCCTTAACCACAGGTGAACCCCTGGGGCGTGTCAAAATGGAACTGTTCGCAAATGTCACCCCACGAACGGCGGAAAATTTCCGCCAGTTTTGCACGGGCGAAAGCAAAGACGCCCGCGGAAGACCTCAGGGCTACAAAGGGAGCAAATTCCACCGCGTGGTGGGTATTTTCAGATTATGCTCTTCTGATGATTTTCGGTGGCTGCGGTCGAACGCTGATCGACTGAAATAGATTAAAGACTTTATGATTCAAGGCGGAGACTTTTTGAACGGCGACGGGACGGGCAGAATATGCATTTACGGCACTGCTACGTTTCCAGATGAAAATTTCAATTTAACCCATGATAGGCCGGGATTACTTAGCATGGCGGTATGCTTCTTCTTCTTCCCTCTCATCCCTATAAACTTGGAACTTCTGACATTGGTGCTGTCATCCGGAAGAACTCTGGGCCAAATACGAATGGCTGCCAATTTTTTATCACTACAGTTGCAACTCCGTTCTTGAATAACAAGCACGTTGTGTTTGGTCGGGTTATTGAGGGAATGGAGATTGTGAAAATGGTAGAAAACACTAGAACGACACGAGACAAGCCAAATCAGGATGTTGTCATTGCGCAGTGTGGGGAAATGTGAACCAGATCTTCATGAACGCAAGATCATTTCGAAAATTCAAGAGAAGCACGCCCTTACGAGAGGCCATCCGGTAACTGGTTTAGCATTATCTGAAATGTATTTGGCCCTAATCGGCCAAAATGGTCCGCGACAGAGTCCTGTTGCTGTATGGACGGCTCGGTATTACAAGGTTTTCTATGTAATTAGAACATGAAAGCAGAATACAAGCGTAGATTGAGAGACTTGATGTAATTTATAGGAAGATTCTCTTCCAGTTATTTGACCAAAAAAATCCCTTACTCTATTGATCCTCCAACAACGCACTCGCAGAGGAAACCACCCAAAACAACACCATCCAGATTAGCTAAAAAGGGAATTTATATCCGATGCTGACTCGGAAACGGAAGACTGAATGAAGGCGTAAAACTAAGGCCAACCTTTAAAAGAACATAAATCACAGTTGAAACTGTTCCAGGTACTTAGTAGCAGCTTCGATTGCTTCGTCGACCCTATCAACCTCTGTGCCATTGCCGATAGATGTGGGCGCTTTGCCACCAGCCTTTCCACCGACGATGCCAGAGACAACGCCGGACCAATTGCTCGCGGAAGCACCTTGGGCACTTAAGGACTAAATACATAGTTAGTCAGATAGTTATAATCACACGCATAGATGGGAACCTGTCGCTATGTTAATCTTACCGATGAAACGTAGCATCCATGAGCAACGCGTCCCTGCTCGGCATCCGCGGCAAAGACATAGATCGATTTGTCCTTCAGCTTTGACTTGGCATGGTTGATAGACTCGCTGATAGCCTTCGCGTTGGCAGAGGTGGGCAAGCGGACAATGAGGTGGGAGCTATCTTTATTCTCAGGTTTTTCAAAGTGTGAATTGATAGCGTCCAGCGCTGCTTTAATCTCTTGCTTTTGCAGAGCCTTTTGTGCTTCGAGGACTTGCTTGTGGATCCGGGCGAACTGTTCACGGAACCTGGCTTTCTCGACCGCCGAAATGGAGAGTTGATTCAAATCAGCCTGGATAAGTTTGGCTTCTTGTTCCTTTTTGGGTCCAATTTCCATCTTCTCGAATCTATTAAGGCGATCACCAAATTCCTTTGCGATGCGTTGCACTTCATGGGCATCTTCACCCGTAACTGCGATGATTCTCCGAATACCTTTAGCGATACCACCTTCCTCGAGGATTACGAGGTCCTTGATGTCACCAGTTTTTTGAACATGCGTCCCACCGCAGAATTCAATACTGACTCCTTTCCATCGGGGATCTTTAACGTCCTTGAGAATTTCCTCCAGTTCCACTCCAACGGACACAACACGAACAGGATCCGGATAAGTTTCACCGAAGACGGCACGTACTCCAGTAATCTCACGAGCGACAGAGAGAGGAACGTCTTTGGAATATACCGCACAATTTTGCCGAATGTATTCCGTGCACTTCTCTTCAATTTTTTCAAGATCGCTGTCAGATACGCCAGATTTGTGAGAGAAGTCAAAGCGCAGCTTTTCCGCGGCAACAAGGGAACCTTTCTGGTCAATTCCATTTCCAAGAACCTCCCGAAGCGCAAAGTTAAGAATGTGAGTGCCAGTGTGGTTGTTGCGGATAGGCCACCGCCTGAGCTCATCGTATTCGGAAATAACGGAGTCGCCCACAGACAAATCGCCGTACTTAATGAAACCTGTGTGAAAGACATAACCACCGTACATTTGAACGTTTCTGACATCCAACTCTGCCTTTCCGTCAATGATAATCTTCCCAGTATCATACTCTTGACCACCTTGCTCGGCATAGAAGTTGGTCTTATCAAGTATTATACCAATTTGATCACCTTCTGGGATGCCGCTCGTGGAATCGACAAACTCCTTGTCATGGTAGATGGCAACAATCTGCGATAATATGTTTCCTCTGCCGAATTTTGCGTCGTCATTTGTTTTTGGAACCTTATCCTTTTCAAGTTTACTGAGATCGTGCACAGAGAGTTTCAGTAAATCAGACGCCGCTTTAGCCTGGCCCTTGCTGGCCTCCTTGGCTTTCAATCTCGCCTCTTCAAATTCAACGTTATCAATGCTGAGTCCTCGTTCTTCGGCCATCAACTGAGTGAGATCCACGGGGAACCCAAAGGTGTCATAAAGTCGCCACACATCCGCTCCGTGTAGTTTATTAGAGCCGGAATCTTTGGCCTGTTGGGCATAAATTTCGAACTGACGTTCTCCACGGTCGAGCGTTTTGGCAAAAGATATTTCTTCTTCGTCCAAAATTTCCATCACATCAGTCTGCTTCTTCTTGATTTCTGGGAACATGCCGCCCATCTGATCCACCAGGGTTGGGACAATCTTGGAGAAGAAATTTCCGATTTCGACTTTCAAATATTTTCTGGCGTAACGAGCGCCTCGTCGCAACACACGCCGAACAACATAGCCACGACCTTCGTTATTCGGGGGAGCTCCGTCCGAAATCGCAAAAGTCAGGGTCCTGACATGATCAGCGACTACTCGGTAAGCCGTATCAATCCCATCGACGTCCTCTTCGCCAAATTTCCCAGAGTATGGGCGAACTCCAGTAATTTCGCGAATAGCATCGAAAAGCGGCGTGAAAACATCTGTATCGTAGTTTGAATACTTCTTTTGTAGGACAGACACTAATCGCTCGTATCCCATACCAGTATCAACGTGCTTATTGGGAAGAGGGCGAAGGATCGATTCAGACTCGCGGTTATATTGTATGAAAACGTTATTCCAAATTTCCAGAACATTAGGATCATCCATGTTGACGAGATGGGCAGCGTTACGACCACCAATTCTGTCGTAATGGACTTCGCTGCACGGTCCGCATGGTCCCTGGTCTCCCATCTCCCAGAAGTTATCCTTCATATTTCCGGACAAGATGTGATCCTCTTTCACGCCGACCGATAGCCACAAATCTTTCGTTTCCAAGTCGGGTTCGATACCGGCATCCTTGTTACCTTCAAAATACGTCACGTATAGACGGTCTGGCTCCAGGCCATAAACCTTGGTGAGAAGCTCCCATGAGTATTCGATGGCTTCTTTCTTGAAGTAGTCGCCAAAACTCCAGTTGCCCAACATCTCGAAGAAAGTCTAACCAAAAGAAATATCAGTATAACGAACAGGTCTCAGCATGAAAGGTGGTGTAGAGGGGTCGCCTACGTGGTGATAGCTGTCTTTCCCAACATCATCAAGGTCCTAAGGGTGTCAGCCAAACGTCTTGACATTGGTGTGTTTGATGTGATAATAACATACATTGTGCTTTCCGCCAGCGCGTATACACTATTTCCATGAGTTAGCATTAGTGTCAACACAACATCGGGCGCGGATGATGGACCTTCTGAGAGTTATGTGCACGTTTCAACTGCGCGAAATCCGAATTTGGATCAACCGTGCCTAGGAATATGGATTTATATTGATTCATTCCCGCATTCGCAAAGAGCAAGGTAGGATCCGATAGTGGAACGACCGATGACGACGGCACTGGACGTAGGAACAAAAGTTAGCAGGCATTTGGAAAAGGTGACTGAGCGGGAGCGGGGAAAGCGGGCGGGACTCACCAAACGTATGGCCATTTTTCTTGAAGAAATCGAGAAATGTATCACGAACTTTGATGGCAGGCCATTCTACTTCATTTTGCGATGGAGTGGAGGTAGAGGACGCCATTTTGAGCAGCGTGAAGGGGTATGGGCGGAGAGGGACGAATTTGTTGCGAGAAGAGAGAGGGATGGCGATGGCGGCGGCGGCGGGGTGGAAAGTCGTCGATGGCGAGAAGAACTTTCGAGTCGAACCGGCGGCGCGCCGATTCGCCAACACACCCAAAGAACTCCTCCCACTCAACATTCAAACCGACATAGAAAGCAATGAATTTGGTGTGGTGCTATTCTTGCACTTTGCATCCGATCAGAACAAGGGAGAAAGAGACCCTGGAGAGGATTAAAAATTTTTGATTGGGAGGCGATCCGTTAGCGAATTGATGGCGCACGGATGGCGGCTGTGGGGAGAGCTGAGCTTCATGGGCAGAAACGTCGAGCTGACGATGAGCTTGAAGGAGAACAACCGCTGACCAAGAGGTTTGGGCGCCTTCGCATTGGTACGTATTTCCTCTGCTCTGCGGGGTTATTCGTAGAAGATTCGCAAAGCCGACTCATTCGCCTCTTCTAGGACGAGTCCTTGGAGCTCCAGACGCCGCCGGGCATGTCGCCACCCCGGCCGCACATGCCGCTGCTCTTCCCACGGCCCGACGTGCGTGCAAGTTCAACGAAGATGGGATGCAAATCGATGATACGAAAACAAGAGTGTACATTAATGATCTAGAAAGCGAAATAGCGGAGATAGAG
This sequence comes from Coccidioides immitis RS, assembly GCF_000149335.2. NCBI lineage: Eukaryota > Fungi > Ascomycota > Eurotiomycetes > Onygenales > Onygenaceae > Coccidioides > Coccidioides immitis. The sequence continues at coordinate 2,227,102 of NW_004504310.1, read as the reverse complement.
GCCGAGGAAAAGGACCACGCTATCGAATTCCTCCCCGAGATCGAGAAGAAACTCATGGCGATCCCGAAGTCGGTTCTCAATCCCAAACCTGACAATGAGCTTGTACTTTATCGCATACCTCGTTCGCTAAGCATACCTGAAGAGGAAGATAGCGTCCGGTCGGTGATCGCAGATGCGAGAGGGCGGGCAAGGGAGAAGAGTCTCGCAGATGCGAAAGAAGCCGAAGAGGAGGAAGAGACGAATTCATCGGGCCTCGACGATACATGCATACATGCCACACCGTGGAGGAACATCCATACCAACGAGCCTGATGATACACTATATGATGCCATGGAGATCGACTGACAGTTGGATCGTTTCCATGACCAGCGTCAGATAAACTTTTCCACTATATGCCGAAAGTCGGCGTTCATTTACTGATCTATGATGCAGCTATAGTTTACATAGATATGACAGCGTTTCAATAGACATCTTTTTGCAAACCCCTGATTAGATCCTCTCAAGTTGGTGTAGCACGAGGAGCTTTCATTCTCGATAATGCCACAATTGTGCTGTACATACAGCCACTCAGCTCCCCGGTCCGAGATAAGTCATTTCTGGCAGCAGTCGATGGTGTAGTTATGACTTCTTGCTGGGCAACGGAGTCGGCATAGCGTAGATGGGTTGGCCGACATGAAAAAAAGCCCAGATGGCCGGTTAAAGTTCGTCCTGGGCGCGTCGAAATAAGCGCTCGTGCCTGCTCCAGACGTACCTCTCACTACTTAACTGACCCAAATGCGCCTATTGTAGGGGACTTGTTTCCACCCGCGCCCTGACTGAAGGGGTACTCAGGCACTTGAGCTCCGATATAAAGCCAGGAGCCTAGAACAAATAGTCGATGGCCTGTCCCGCCCTTTTGTCCATCGGGGATCATGGACAACCTGATATGATTTCTTCAAAATCACCTTAAAAGGCTTTCTTTCAGAGAAACTTTCCTCCGGAAAAGCGAGAGGAGATATTCGAAGAAGACTTGTTGAGCAATTCTCGGCGTTGCGCATGATTGATTCTGGTCGGGCCACGAATGTCCTTTTCCTTGTCAAACGGTCGTGCACTCGGATCGTCTTTCTCAATGTCAGACGCCTTTGTCTGGTGCTTTGAGTAGAGCGATTTGCTTCGAACTTTTTCCTGTATATTTGTCAATATGCCTGACACAAGGAAAAGAGCCCCTGAAACCAAACGGGAGGAACAAGCATACATTATATTCTTTCACCTGCTCTGAAATCTTCCTCGATGGATCTTCGGCTTGCAGTTTGGATTCGCCAGAGGGCGCGGGAGCCTGTATCCCCATCACCTCGTTCTCCAAGCGCTTTCTCTTCTCCTCAGCCGTCTCCGTCCACGTCGACGCGACCGCCTTGCCAGTCGGGGCGTTGGCGGCTCTTCCAGTATTAAATTTCCGACTGCGCAATTTTGTAGGGTCAACCCTGGACGAGAAATCCAGCTGGTCCGGCGGGCGCAGCATCCAGTCGTCACGCTTGGTCGGCTCCGAGGCTGGAGGTGCCGATGGGCCTACTGAGTCACTTTCATCCGACATGTCATTCTCTCCTTGCACCACAGAATCCCCTTTGGCCGGCGGTAGAGTAGGCCCATAGCCAACATCGTCATCATCGCTGCTGCTGCTGCTGCTGTTGTTTTCGTCCTCCGAATCAGCTTGAGGCACCATATGCGCCGGCGGCATAATCGGGCCTATGACACGAGGCTTCTTACTTTGGGCATCTGTGGCGCCGCTCGAGGGTTCGACATATGCATTGAGCTTCCGCTTTCCGCGAGGAGACGACGGATTCGAAGCTGAGTCGGCCATTTTGTCCGGTTCACGTACACCCATCTGTGGTCTTTCACCGTCGCAAATTCGCCTGAAGCTGTCTGTAACTGGCTGATGGCTTAGTCATCGTTCTTATCTTATCATGAAGGTGGCAAATGCGGGTGGCGGACTTTTGCAAAGCCAATTTTCTCCGCTCAAGATCGTAAGTGACATTTTTGCAGTGGGCAACGGTCAAAAAGAGCTATATATTCCAACTAACTATTCCGTACTCCGTACAGCTGGTATAACTATCCTGCACGACATGGAACTTCTACCCTTGCCATAGTCTCCTAAGAGGATAGAAGATTTAGCGGGTCTAGCTTCAATGATTATCTGGGCTCCAAAAAGCCAGGTTGTTGCACCATATTTATTTCATCATCACATCCACAGAGTAGTTAACTACTGGCCTTTGCAAATCAGATAGTCGTGTAACTACGGTCGACGCCCGGAAACAAACCTTTGATTGCGGCCAGTCAGGAGCGCTAACTAGTGCGAAGCACTCCCAGTCATCGACTTTGCCAGGGTTCTCATTATCGATCGTATCCCTTATCGCCTATTCCATATGCAGAGAATCAGTTCAGGGAGAGTTGACTCAAATGGCGGCGGGGAGCCGGAAAGAGCGTGTTCGAATTGGGGTTGCTTGCCTCGACGGCCTTGAAAGCGCTTGAATTACGCGGTTGAATGTGCAACGAACGTTCGCGATCCGGGGAGCATATGTAATTACCTTGTCGCTCCATGGCTCTCCGTTGGCAACTCTCAGTACGATGACGAGTCCGTTCCATTGCCGGAGAGCATCCCACTTCCAGGCATCTACACAGCTGCATCCACAGATCCATGCATAACTATGTTTCCGGCAGTGGGTTTCTCGGCGAACGAAAGAGAGACAAAAGGAATTAAAGGGTCGACGTTGCAGCCGAATAACACCACTAGCCCTGAACAGGAAACTCGGAGGAGGGACTGTCTGGGGGTCAGCGGCGATCATCCGGAACAACGAGAAAAAGCCTTCCACGAGGGCCACCGCAAGGAGCTACTGAGCTGCTGGCCAGCGAGGGATGCATCAGTACGAAATATCCGACCCAAAATCAAGCACAGAGCCCGAGAGAGGTACAGATCCAGCCCGTGCCGCCCCGACTGCAGTGACAGCTTGATGAGCATCCACTGCAGAGTTATCCCGGGACACCTCAAGGGTGCACATGATTTTCTGCGTCACCGGGCCTTTTAATAAATTTTAAAGATGAAGCTCCTTCGAAAGTGTTTGAGCTTATTGGATTTAAAGCTCTTCATTCCGTGGAATCCTTCCGTGGATTGGTCTTAGAACCTGGGTCGCATTTTGGAAGAGTTGGAGGCAAGACGTGGGATGACGAACCTAATTTTAAGCACACATTCTTGCCAGGGACTGTACGACCAGGGAAACGCCGGCAATCCAGCTCGGGCAGGAAGGGATATTCCCCGCATTGCGAGCGCGCCCTAATATATGGCGGAGCGATGACCGCCCTGGACTGATGCCCACGCTTACAGACTTCTGCTACCTTTCGTCTAAAGGGGGGGATTTTCCCGTTCAAAAGAAGCCACAAGCCTTCGAATATGCGTGATTTAAAATTATCTCTTCTTTTTCTCTTCCTGTCGGCCCTCTACGTTGCGGAAGCCCGGAGGCTTGTCGGGATAAATGGAGCGGCAGCCAAGTTTGCAGGGCCTGAAGCCTTCATCGGGCATGCGATTGCGGGCCGGGAGATAGCAAACGGCAAGCCCCGTCATAGGTTTTTGAACCAGAATACTCAGCGTACGATCTAGCACGCTACGATTTTCCTTTTTGACTTGGAGCGTTCCCTCACTTCGTCCAGGTTTTGCTGTCGACGGGACAGGAATCCCTGAAGTCACATTTGACGTCGGCGAATCCTATGCAGGGCTTCTCCCAATTACCAAAGACCCAGACGAGAACCAAAAGCTCTACTTTTGGTTCTTTCCCACAGACAATGCCCAGGGACAAGAGGAGATTACCATCTGGCTGAACGGCGGCCCTGGATGCAGTTCCCTTGAAGGATTCCTTCAGGAGAATGGCCCATTCCACTGGCAGTACGGAACATTCCGCCCAGTTAGAAATCCATGGAGCTGGCACAACTTGACGAATATGATTTGGGTCGAACAGTGAGCAACATTATCAAATTTGACTGTCTATGACAGCTTAAGCTCTGACCTAATCTGGCTTAGACCCGTTGGCACCGGCTTCTCTGAAGGCGAACCCACCGTTACGTCTGAGGAGGATGTTGCGGAGCAATTCCTTGGATTCTTCCGCAACTTCATTGACCTCTTCGATCTTCATGGGAAGAAAATCTACATTGCTGGCGAGAGTTATGCAGGATTGTACGTCCCATATATCGCTGACGCAATGCACGCAAAGAATGATACGAGATATTACAACATCCAGGATATTCTCATTTTTGACCCGACGATCAACGAACATGCTATTCTTCGACAAGGTAACGGAGACCCTCTGTTCTTTCTCCTGGCACTTTTTATTAGCTTACGCTTAAGTCAGTGCCTGCCGTGCCATTCGTTGAACATTGGTCCCATCTCTTCCCTCTCAATGACACCACCGTCAAGAGGATTCACGATATCGCCGATTCTTGTGGTTACACCGATTACATGAATGAGTGGCTTACTTACCCACCCAAGGGGAAGATGCCTCAATTCCCCGAGTCTATCACTGAGAACAAAACCTGCGACGTCTGGGAGGCCATTTACGACGCTGTGTCTCTCGTGAACCCATGCTTCAACATCTACCACGCCACAGATACCTGCCCACTGCTGTACGACGTGCTAGGATTTCCAGGAAGCTTCGAGTACACCCCGGAGGGCGCAACCATCTACTTTAACCGCACCGACGTCCAGCGCGCGATCAACGCACCCTCCAAACCCTGGAGTGAATGCTCACCCCGTGAAGTCTTTGTCGGTGGACAAGACAATTCCCAACCAAGTTCCTTTACCGTCATCCCTTCCGTCATCGAAAAGTCGCGCAATGGCCGGACAATCATCGCTCACGGGGACTTGGACTACATTCTCATCACCAACGGGACCTTGCTCAGTATTCAAAATATGACCTGGAACGGTGACCAAGGTTTCTCCAGCCCACCCTCAGAACCGTTGGTCGTTCCGTACTCTCAAGTCGGGAACTTGGCCGCGATGGGTGGCGCGGGTATCCTGGGGAAAACGAGAACGGAACGAGGTTTGACGTATGTGGAGATGCACTTGACCGGGCATATGGGTCCGCAGTACAGCCCTGCTGCATCCTATAGAGTTATGGAATACTTGCTAGGGCGCATCGATAGCTTATCACAGGCTTGAAGCCGTATTATGGGGTAGTAGAAGCGTATTTCGAGATGCATGTGTCTACAAATAGCATATGCATTTTGGAAACACGCGATATATATCGGAACCAGAATTGTTAAAAGGACTGACGCTTTTATATTAATTCCCACCTGCCATATGTACGACATCTAATGGATATCAGTCAAACACCTTAAATTATTATGGCTAAAGGCCGGCATTAATGCATAACCCGTGCCTTTACAGGCAAATAGTGGAGAGAAACTACCATTCAAAAAGGGCAGAGTAACGATGAGTTCATATTACGATCCTCTAAGAATATGATAATACCAAGCGATTTTCACCTCTGCGTACCGTTGCTGACCCTTTCACGTCTGACGCAAGGGTGTACAAAATCAATACGCGAAATCCTGGTGAGACCTATACTCTGGGCGATGATACGCACCCCAGACTGGCGGTGCCGTATAATGTGATGTCATGGGGTGAAGTCCAGGATAAAATGACGGGCTGGCCGGGCGGTATCTGTAAGTGGCCTTCGGGCCGCGATTTGAAAGACCATATGGATGGGTTTCATACACTACATCACCCATAAAAGGCACTCCTGAGCTTTCTAGATAATGGGTATCATGTGTCCACGGCTCGTTAGGGGCTACGCGAGATCTCGTCATTGGCGGAATCGGCATTGTTCCTAGGGAGTCGAAACATCAATATAATTTGATGATGCGAAATCAAATCAGAGCCTTAATTACCTCGAGTGACACGGATTGAATTGTCTCTTGGATGTCGAGGATATGGCCGTCCAGAAAACACTCGCCGTCCGCGACGCCGATTATAAGAGCGAGATCTATACCTGTGACAATCTTGTTAAGCGCTCGAACCGATGTAAGGGCGAGGGGAACCATGGCAGAATAGATTTCCATGATTCCCGTCGTGTTCAATTTCATACCCTGAATCAGACCCCTCATCGTCTGTAAACTGGACCTGCTGTCCTCTGTCACGTCTAGGCGGCTCCCTATCACGACGACATCGGTCTCCACTAACAGAAGAACGCCGTCGACGTTCTCGGCCTCTATAATGCCCGTGATCCACCCTAGCGGGAATTTGGGGTTCACCTTGCCTAAGGACCATCTGTCAGTTAGCAGAACGGGATCGCTTTCAGAGTCCCAACACGCACCGATCTCGCGGCGGGTAGAATTGCGACGGATATAAGTCGACATCGGCCGGTGAGGACTCATTTGCTACGCGCGCTGGAGGCGATTGATATGAATAGACATGACTATTGCCGTAATTCATACGCCGTGGGGGTGTCTCAGTGTATAAAGCATGATGAATATGGCGTTCTTTAGTACTGGGGCGAATATCAAAGCAACACTTGGGAATATCACAAGGCTTCTTAGGATCGTGGCAAGAATGTGCATTATGCGGGCAGTTCATATCCCGATGGACATCGGATGATACAGGGCACGTTTCGCTCTTTCCGTGGCGCAATATCTCCTGATCGTGATAATGAAGGCATCCACTGTTCTTGTCGGCGCTGCAACCATTCTTATTCCTTCGGTTGCGTTTACCCCGCCACTTTCGCTTGCGGGCAATACTTTCGCTAGAACTCTCATCACTGGATGTCTGCAAGTCCCGACACTTGTGACAAACGCCAATAGCCAGGGCTTGTCCAGATGGGATTGGATGGCGATGATGGTACGCTGGCGATCTGTATCGTCCACAAACACCGCATCGATGCCTTGTTTCGAACTGTTGGTTGACAAACATGCCTTGGTTCCTGCCTGCAGGATTCAAAGGGGCAGAGATCTCCGGCCGTGCGGGCCCCGGCAGTGGATACGGCGGGGGAACAATATCATATCTAGGCCTTGGCTCCGTTTGATGGTCCATGCTGGGAAACAGGGGCCTATCAGTTGGAAAAGGGAAAGGGGTCTCTGCTTGTACGGGATTGTACGCCATGGATTTTGGATTAATCAATGTATTGAAAACTGAGCGACCGGCAGGTTTAATTTTGATTGGTTTGCGAACAAATGCAGGACGGCCAGAAGGCAGTTTTTGCACATACATAGCACCAGGCTCTAAGCTAGACACGGAAGTAAAGGGTGAGATGCTATAATGCCATGGAGAATAGATCAGTGGCCATTCCCGGAAAACTCGGTGTGGTCTCTAACCTAGTCAACATCACTGCATGCGTTCATCCCCACTCACGTCGAATGGAAATCAATATCTAGGATCTGCTAAAAATTGACACCATTAAAAAAATCCAAGAGAAAGTAGAGTGCCCAGATTGAATGTATCAACAGGCGAGCTTTGAAAAGGATTTCCAGCTTCATACTGGGTACCCTCTGGTTTACAAGGTGGGAGCAACCAAATACCCAGGAAGGTTCCATCAGTGGGGTAGCCATTTCTGCTGCTCTTCAGTTTCTTCAATCTCCTGTTGGAGGAGAAAAATGGCACTGAAAAGCCCACGCTCGTGCGAAGAACAAGATAATCGAGAATTCAACCGCTCTCCGGCCCTGGGACAGATACCGTTCAGAAGGCAGCGAAGTTGAAGGATGTCCCCGCGATCGTCAGGGAGAAGCTGAGCGGACGTCGCAATTGAGTTTCGGGTAATTGTTGATCCGTCCCGAGCCCCTCACCGCCGCCAGCCCAGCCACCGCACTGCCGGGTCAGTGTCTGTTTTGGACAACTACTACATACGAAGTACTCCGTACTCTAGTTCTTTTACAATCTCTGTGAATTCAACTCGGTTAATATGCACTCCCATGATTCCCATCTACTCTGCTCCGCGACGCTCTACCAGTCAACTCCGCTTGCCTCATCCTGCTTCCAGTCATGACTGCTTTGCTTGCCCTGATACCTAGTGGCATTCCACGCCGAATTCCCTCCTAAACTGTTCCTCTGCCTATCTGAGCATGAGCTGCTGCGATCCCTCGGATTATTTCCATTTTGAAATCTATCTCCCTCGTTTCTTGCGCCAGAGCCGTTGCTCTGGGTATGTATGCTCCGGAATGGATCTCCACCCTTATGGGGATTGCCGTTTTTCCTAGTATGGCGGCTTTGAAATGGATCTCCGCCTCTTGAAGACAATCCGCTGCCACCCCGATTGGTACCTTGACTGTGCTTGCTTTGGAATGGATCTCCAGACCTAGCTTTGTCAACCGTATTGCTGTTGCCGTTTCCATTTGCGTGACGGCTTTGAAACGGATCTCCGCTACCAGTTGAGGAACCGCTGACGACCCTACCGCTCTGGGAGGAATCTCCGGTATTTGAGGCGCCCCCTGCGGTATTCCTGTTGCAACCAGAATGACGACTTTGAAACGGATCCCCATTACCGTGTCCCCTCGTTTGGTCGGAGTCCTCCATATTCCTCGTGGCGTTTCCGGAGCTTGTAAGGTGGCTACTGCTCTTTCCGCTATTGATGCTGTTCTTGGTGCTCCCTGAACGTACGGAAGGCTTTCGACTATGGCCTCGGCTGTCCGTGCTAGTTTTTTCATCCCGTGATTGGAATCTCATGACCGGCTCGCAACGATATCCATATGACGGATGACGCCACATGAAAATACCTTGTAATGGAAGTGGAACACCATTGCTGTTAGTGCCGTCAGTGCTGAAGTTGTTCAAATCGGGTAAATTAGCTGGATGCGATGATACGCTGGGCCCCGGAGCTCCAAGTATCGGAGGTGGTGGAGGCATAAAATTGCTATCCAAAGGCCAATATCCCCGGAAGTTTTGGCCCCCTAGGTTTCCGACGTTGGTACCATACTGTACGAACTCTGCACTTGACTGTTCTGGTTGACCGGGAGCAACCGGGTTTAAAGTGGGCTGATTACTTATGAGTCCCTGTTTCGAAGTTAACCCGTTATATCCCCCTATTCTTCAGATCTTGTCTGCCATACCTGTGCTTGAAGAAGCTGGGTAACAATGTCAGATTTAGGCAACATTTCTAATTTCTTTCGTTCCACCTCTGGATCGCGTTCGACTTTCACATTGAACTTTTGTTCAATAGTTTCTGGATACCATAATTAGCTTTGCGTTGATGGATGGCGGCTTGAATTTCAACTCACCTTGCATCCGATACTTAAACACAAATTTGGCATACGGTTCGTCCATCGTATCCAAATACTCGGGGACCCGCAGTTTGTGCTTGTAATCCTGCGCTCGCCCTAGCTGTACCTGGTGTGACAACGATTCGGCTTGGGCAATTGCTTCTGGGACGGTATATAGCGGTGGCTCGTCATCTTGCTGGTTATAGTACACTTGGGATGCGCAAAGGGACTGCCGATTCGGTGCCACGAAACGATAAGGCTGTATTGGTATCCAGGGGCCTTGCTGAGCCGCTTGCTGGGACGCTTGCTGTGGAACAGGCTGAGGATCCACTTGGTCATTATTTGAAGCAGCCTGGATTTCAGGAGGATTCCTGCTGTTATTATTTTTATCTTCCCAGCTTCCTCCTGGGTGCCACTCGTGATTCGCGCCGCTCTCGTGTCCACCATTCCCATTGTCGTTGCTATCGCTGTTCCCCCAATTATTATGGTCTTGGGCTTGTCCATTGTATTGGTTGTCGTTGTCCCAATTAACTTGCTGGTGAGATTCATTGTTCGGATTCTCGACATTTCCAGAGTCCCACCGGCTTTCATTCGTACTACCGTTGTTATCGCCACCCCAACTTTTCTGGGTTTCGTTGTTATTCCAATCTGGCTGTTCATGGGTGTTTCTGTTGCCAGCATTGGCCCAGTCGTCTCCCATGTCATTATTGGATCGGTTATCGCTATTGTTGTTGCAATCCTGCGGGCCCAAGCTACTCTTGTCCCAGTTCCCCGATCCGTTGTTACCAGGCCCTTCATTTCTCGATCCATTCGAGCCATTGTCCCATCCCGGTTCACCAGTCGTGCGGTTTCGACCATCCTGATCATCTCTTTGACCTCCATTATGTATTCCATGATTGGGCCAGCTGGACTGATTGCCATTTGACCTGTCCGAGCTATGGTCCTGCACTCCAGTTGGAGGGGATTCTCCTGGGACATGGTTACAATTGCCGCTGCAATTACGGCTCTCCTCCCAAGTGCGAACATTAGGCGCTCGAGTTCGAGGCCCTCTGCAATAATGTGGGACTTTTTGACCGTCTGAGATCATGTAACAACCGTTATTAGCGACGTCAAGTTGGTTATCGCAGGATTTGCAGGTCGAATGCTCGTTACCCCATGACGGTGGGTTCACATTCAATACGATTGACGGCACACCCTGGGAAGTCGATTGTATGGTAGTCCCGTATGCAACTTTTTCTTCTCGGTTCGTTCCATTGCGTGAATGTGTATCGTGTTCATTTCGTGGATTGCCAGGGTGACTGCAATTATACGTCTGGTCGTGCCTAACATCCCGTTCTTCATACTTTTCACCCTCGTCACATTCAGGGCAGTAGTTGTGGGTGGTCAGCACCCTTCCCCGGTACCTGGAAAGTTCCCTGGGTACTTCGGGGCCGGTTTCTAGCATCAAATTGCATTCTTCACAGGATCTATGATCGCGTGCATCCTGAGCATTTGGACGGGTGGGTTGGCTCCAACGACTACACTTGGAGCAATGACAATTGGTTCCTATTAACTCGGAATTTAGCGAAAGATTGCGGTCGTGTTTTCCGTGGTTTTGTCGGTGGCGGCATCGAGGCCACCCTGAAGGCTTGGCTCGCAGTTCTCTGGGATTGTAAGGGTGATAATCCGAAGAATGACTTCTTGATCTACTGCGTTGTGAGCGAGAATGTCGTCTGACCGGGTGTCGGCCATAACGATCATGGTAACTATGGGGGCGATCTTGCTGGCCTGATGAGTATCGTGCGGTCCTAGATATATGCCTGGCGCAAAATGAAGAGTTATCGCCAGATTCTGATGGCTCTGGATCATATGATGCCTGTTTCCCACGAATATCCGAGCTGCTGTGCGAGGGCAGAGGTGTGAAATTTTCTGCGTTCCGTGGGCGATGGTGCGCGGAGTCACAACCTGGACAGTAGTCTTCATCCCGCTCGTGGGTCCGTCTTGATCGCTGACTTGCATGTCTATGATGATGACGTTGGTGTTGATACCGATGAGATGGATAATATCCATCGTTCGCGCCATCAAAAAGCATGCTAAAGTCTCCCAGTGCACATTCTAGCTGGGGCTTGACTCCAGGAGCTGGCTCCGGTTCTGGATTCTTATTATACTTTGCTTTGGCGATTTCAAACTCCTCATCGCTCAACGCAGCGTCGATATCTGGATTTAGGTTAGCCGCTGATGCTTTGGCCTATTAGCCGGCTACCTTACCGTTGGGATCAAGACTCGGTGCCATGGCTGAATCTGGTGTTCGGGAGCCATCAGACAGCCCATCGGCACCGCCATTTCTTGGTACGCAGCGGAGGACAATCACCATTATTTCTCCAAGGTGATCGAAATGACTCTTAGGGCCAATATCTGGCATTCCTGGCACTTCTGGAACTATCATGGCGAACCCCGCAATGTCAACACCCTTACTCGTCAAAAATGCACCCGTCAAGTTTTGTACTTACTTATCTGCAGCGGTTCAAATCTCCATGGTCTCCCAATCCACTTTCCATCACCTCGCATCTCTTCTTTTTGTCTCACGCGAAAATTCACTCCTTTACGCGCTCCTTTCCCTCTATCTCCTTTGGCTTTTTCTCTGGGTTTGCCTTCCGTAGCAATCAGGTCATCTCTGTTCCTGTTACACTGATAAACACCATCCATGAAAACGAACATGGCCAGACCCGGGGCGATGTAGCCGTTGGACTTGAGACTGACGGAGAATGGTGACGACGTTGAGGGGATGGCAATATAGCTTTCCACGGTGCCATCGCCGTAAGCTATCCCATATTCCTTGAAGGGAATATCAGTTGGAGCCCATTCGACATGGCAGGTTAGCTGTTTAAGGGTTGGCATTGTTGCTAGTGTATCAAAGGTTCAATGGTTTGGGAGTGGGATTGGGACAAGTGAAACCATGCTTTCTTTAAAAAAAAGCAAAAGGTTGAGGATGGTATGGGTTGGTGGAGTGAATGGCTGACAAAGTGAAAAGCCAAGTAGAAGAATATCGATGTTGATGATCACTGTGTGAAGAGGCTGTTGTTGGCGAGCAATCCAGTTCACTCAGCAACGGACGGAACTACCCCATTCGCTATTCTCCCACACCAACCGATGGGAGTCAGTAGTTCTCCGAATTTCATTATCAAGCTCCCCAGGCTGGCTTCTACATTGGTAAGGATATGAACCTGTTATAGCGACACGTTTACAAATAATACTTCTCTTTTGTGTGACCCCAATGTCTAAGAAAGGCCCGTGGGTTCATCATAAGGAAGAAGTCCCAATATCAGATTCAGAACTCCACCTATGTCTAGGGATGAATGGCGAGTATTCAAAACCAAAAATTAGCATGACTATGTCTAAACACAGAGCACGAAAATTGGGAGCCAAGACATGGACAATACACAATATAAAAACCGTGGTGTCATCTTTAGATACCCAGCTGGGAATGCAACCCCTGAGACAGGATCTCTATAACCAAACATTTGAACCAATCTGACCAAAGTTATACACCAAGCACCGCGCTGAAGATCTCACTGGCCACAATCCTGAAACAAATTCCGTACAGAAAGGACCTGGATAGTAGATCGTATTCCAAATACACCAAACACACCGACGTGGTAACGCCAGGAATTCGCCGGGCTCGGACCGTTAATGCGTCAACATAAACGTTTCGTTTAATTACGGGCCATTGGAGTCCCGTCTTGGTGTAAGCTCCAGGAAGCTTGCTCCGACATGCATTGTAAGGTTACTTAGACTTCCACTCCAAGCGGGGATGGATGACGCTACAGACGATATGATCGACTCATCGTCGCTATCCCAATTATTTAACATTGAGTCCACAGGGCTGTCAACTCTCTCTAGCTGGTGGTTCTCGAAGAATGTAAGGAAATGGTGGTGGTATTCGTCATAAATTTCGTTGTAGGCATCGGCAAGCTGGAGAGGATACTGGAAGCTCAGCCATTCATCAAGCCTATACGGTAGCGGGTTTGTTTCGTCGGTTTGGAATCCGTGGCGAGGTGGTATGAAGGTTGAGTCCGGTTCCGGATCTCGATACAAGACGCACCGTAAAAAAGAAGCATCGTTCTCATCGTCGCTTTCACTCGCGGGAGATTCTATTGGTGGTGTGCTTCTCCAAGAGGGGGAGGTATCTTGATCCAACATTTTCAGGTCCGCTAAATAATTGTGAGTAGCTTCGTGGACGCTACTTTTCCTCGAAGGTGGCAATCTGGGCGGCACTGATGGATGGTGACGCTGGTCATAACCACCAAGGGGGACTGAATATTCATCCGGGGGTCTAGGCGGCTCAACCGAATGCAACATCCTATTCATAGGGGCGAGGGCGAGATAAGTCGGCTCACTCATACTGATCAAGTTGAAAAGACCCAAATAATGTTAGAACACTGGTAACAGGAGGGGATCGGTTTCACAAATAATGTTAGAACACTGGTAACAGGAGGGGATCGGTTTCACTCAAAGGGAGTACAGTATCGCCCAGCTTTAGGAAGCAGATGGGATGGAGTCTTCTGTGAGGCACTTGAGGTAGACTGGGCTAGGGTGTTAGAGGAACAGGTCAGATAACAAATCTGGGCCTGAAATAAGGTATTAGTAGAGCTTGAAATTTGCAATCTAGCAGACAGAAGTGCAGAAAATGTTGAAAATATTCGTTGGCAAACTAAACTGAGAGACCGTGAGGTATCTTGGAATTCGCTACTCTCCACAGGCCACAAACGTCACAAACGGGTAGACAAAGCCTCCAATTTGTATGCACACCAGTCATCAGACAAGGGAGATGCAATTTAACCAGAGGCCAAAAAGTGTGTCAGACCATTTACACCCAGTTTCTGCAGCCTTGTGCGGCCTTGACCAGACCAAAGTATTGTGATCACAAATGAAACAAACGAGTAAACCATATTGAAAACAAGTGTGTCTGAGCAAAAAGCTAACCTCGCTGGAAAAGAGCAAAAGTGACAGGGATAGAAGGGAGCATAGCTTGAGGGCAGGCTGCGATAGCACCAGCATCGGAGCTGCCCGTCAGAGCGCAAAAGAAAGAAAAAAAAAAAAAAAAAAAAAAAAAAAAAAAAAATGAGGACACATTGTCTGGCGGCCAATGGAGTCCAAGTGGACGCAACTAGATTTCTTGGTATTACCCAACACGTCATAAAAGCCGGAGCAGGAGGAGGTACATCCTGTGCAAGCTCTGTTCGCATGTTGCATGATTGAAATCGGCAGCTGAAGCCGCTCACATCCGTTTGATGCGCAGACAAGGGAGGGAGGAATGTACTCGGCAAGATGGCTTACACTGTTTGGGCAGTGTAGAGCTTCGAGTCCCGGGAGCAGTTGACATCTAGAGATCAATCGTTCATCTTGGCTGCCAGGTCATGAAGGTGATATGAATTTGCAGGCTTGGAGGGAGGCCAATCCTGTACTGGCCGCCCACAGGATGATAGATAGCATCTGTCTGGAAGAAAAAAGAAAAAAGGGTATTAATGGTAAAAAATGAGAGGGGATCGAGCAACGACAGAGTATGGAGTTCAGGCCTCTCCTAATTCCATCGATGATTGATACGGTAAACAGAGCTCTCTGCTAATCGGCCAGTCCCATGGTCCGCAGGGATGATGTCATTCAAAGTACTCAACTGCTCCGTATTTTGCTTCAAAATTTAATAGTGCACTGGACAGGACCAGACCACGCCGCAGAATAACTAATCAACCACTCCCATATCATAGACTAACTACTGCCGGTCCATGACACAGATCGATTGCATACTCAAGCAATTGGTGCTTGTGGCACAAGCTTGCCACTGCTGAGGCTACCGTTTAGGACTCTAGGAAGGCATAAGAATGGCTTGCTCTTCTCTGGTTGCCTCACTGGCTTTCCTCCAAACACATGATTCCTCTCATTCGTCAATCCCTAGCTCCGGGGACTGTTGGCGATTGCCGCCTCACTCTTTTGGGGGGGGTAAGGATACCTACCTGCCTTGCGAGGTGGTCTGTGCTTGTCGCTGACTGTTATGTGGATAGACAATGGAATGAGCATTAAGCCTTCCAAAATACCTCTACAAGGCACCAGTGGTCATGAAGAAGTCACTGGATTGCACATTTCTAGTCTGTATCACTGTTGTGATTGAACCTAGGATGTTTTGGTTAGCTGTATGAGATTCGGTACCTCCAACCTAACTCCCTCCAACCTGTTCGCGATAGCTAGCACCGTTCCCAAAGCCCAAAAATGTAACCTGAGTTCCCACATGCAAAAGAGGAGGCCCTGATTTGCCTTCCCTATTTTAAGTTGCATTCAGTGTCACATCGGGAACGTTGTACTGGCATGACCTCAGACCGACCAACGGCTTTTTTGTAGTCTATTGTTCTTAATGTACTAGAACTTGCATATTGTTAAAAGGAGTTCAAACAAGAACCGTGAGCTCAGTGTCGTATCCGCAAATAACTAGCCTGGAGCCCTGGTGTGAGAAGGTCAGTTGAAGACGCTGACAATCTGTATGAAGGTAAAATGAGTACCCTTCTCTTACTTTTCTGGCTTGGTAATCTGAACATCTTCTTGGATCTCATCAACAGCAGTCTCCATAAAACCAGTGAAACCATAGTCACTGGGGAGCCTCCAATTTGTCCCTGGAGAAGAAATTTTCTGGCAGTTGTGGATAGCCCTTTAGTAGAGCAGGCGACATTGAGAAATCCACCTTTTCTCCTGTGGCATCCCTGCAACAACCTTCGACGTTGATTGGATTTTGCAGCCATTCAAAAAGTTGGAGTCCGGCTCGTAGGACCAGTACAGATCAAAAAGATCCGCCATATCAGTGTGATGGACGAATGAAACTAGGAATGTACAGGCGGTGGCTGAATGAAAGTTAACTATGTAAGACATATGGTCTTGTGGCTAAATAAAGAGTATGGGCTGAATGTGCTTTTGGCAGTGCGGAGGACAGAGTAAGTTGCCCAAAATTCCTTTTTTTAAACTTAACTAATCCCCCTATCTTGTTCGCCCATCTGGTTAGTTAGTGGCCGCCCGGGTGTTGGGAAGACATTCACCGTTGAGGGTACTTCGAGCGGTTCCACCTGCCGGCTTCTCTACAGTGTCAGTCAAAGGACAGTGGTTGATAAGTAGCTGGCTCACCTTGCGATATCTTTCTGATGTTTGACTTTGCTTTACACCCAGTCTTTCTGGCGCCCGACTTCCTTCAACGCGCAGCCATGGTGATTTTGGAAGAGAGGGGTTAGATAGCAGTTTCCTGTTGTCACACAGCGGAATTATTGACTTATTTTTGATGATGGGACAAGGTCGACAAAGGCGACACTCCCTCTTGTCAATACAAATGATAACTTCTTCTTTCTGCCCTTTTCCTCGAAATATATTATTCTGACTAATAATAATAATAATGATAATAGCAATGGACAAGAATAATGATAATAATCACTAACGAGAGATTTGTCTGACGGAGTTTTCAAGCTTGACTTGGTCAAAATCGCCTCTGGGTCGGCGGTCCTGGATAGCTCGAGAGAACAGCAGAGGAACCGCACGAAGGCCCCTAAGCAATATTGAGCGATATCCAATATAGGAAGACATTCCCTGTCTCTCTAGCGAGTTGCTACACGAGCTTCCATTCCCAAGGACCCAAGTAGGAATTTATCTGGGTTGCGCTTGTATTCGAGTCGCTTCAATTGATGGAGCATCCCTTCATAAAAACTGAAAAGTACAATGCCAGTCTAGAAGTGAAAACAAAAACACACCAGATCCCATACGCCGCGCGATCAGGACAGAATGGACAAGGCACTAACACCTTTGCTATCAAGGGGAATCGCCAAAACCGATAAAGATCTTTCACAAACACTGGGAGGATATAAAACTGCAGATCGAGAATCGTAAAACCCACTTAGTCAAGAAAATTCGTGTCGCTGTAAGGAAATTTATCGAACAGCAAGCCGAAAACCCTTTAATAGAACTTGTCGCCAAACACCGTGGCCAAATAAAATTTTGCAACCTAGCCCAACCCAGGAGCCCAAATGAAAAAAAAAAAAAAAAAAAAAAGAAAAATATACTCCGAAGAAATGAGGCGTGCCAAGGACTGGGATTATACCGCCCAGCTCCCTCTTGCTCTGACACCCCAGCCCTCAAGACCAGATCCCGGACTGCTCGCCCTAGGCTGCTGGCGTGCCCATTCGTGAATATACAACTTTAGGGCTGTCCACCGCATGCACTTGCCGTCGGTCTCTGAAGGTCCCTCGGGAGCGCCCAGATAACCTTTCGCATTGGCATGCTGGTCATCTTTCCGAAGTTCTTCAACGGATATTCCAGTAACAGAGCTGAATTCTTCGTCATAATCGCGTGCGAGACAAGGATAGCCAAGCGAGAGATAGTTGTATATCTGTGTGACAAAAGAATCGTTAAACTCCTGATTTATTTCCTCTTCCAAAGCTTGCTTGTCTTCGTATTTCTTTTTGTCCTGGGGACGAGGCGACTTTGTAGGTGGAATAGCAAGATTGTTCGTACAAAGTCCAGTAGCGGTAACAGACTTTTCACAGTCTGTATCCTCAGGGCCAGTTTCAGGGGCGGCTTTATTCGCGGAGGAAAGGGCCGATAAATTTGTCCCGCTAGGCCTCTTGCATGTCCCATTCCATAGACCGGGTTCGTCACAAAGATCGCAGTGAACTTCGGGAATCCAGAGGGAATTAACCTGCTGCTCAGGTGCACCACCATTGTCGTCTTTGTGGGAAGTCGGTGTCTGGTCAGTCTCGCACCGCGTAGTCTGCGGTGACTGGCACTGGGGAAAAATAATATCACCGCCCAACATCGGAGGGCGTACAGCGCGCCTCTTGTTTGTCGCATCAGCACCTTTCTGCCATCCACCAGTGATGCCATCCATAGCACTGGCCTCCTCCATCATTCTCTTGGCTGCCAGTGCGGCAGCAGAGAACGGGGAGTGGCCGGAGGCGAAGCGTTTCTCTCTAGCCCGCATTTCTGACTCTTCTTTATGTCGTCTCATCTCCTCCAGCTCCCATGTTAAATCCACACTAGATTCCCGTCGGAATCTTGCCAGATCAAGAGTCATGCTCCTAAACGTAGTCTCCACACTGCTATCATCGTCGCCCGTGTCATCATCGTCCTCCTTGTCGATCGCAAAATGCGCGACCGGCTGGTACACCTGCTCATTGGGGAAAGCCGCAAGGGCTCGCTCTTTCAACAGCCTTTCCCGTGTTCGAGCGGGTAAAGAATACAAATCAATATCCATAAAATGCCCACCGGTGTTATCGGGAGATGGAGCTTGCGCGTTGCATGGCTGCGAGGTTTTATCCGTAGTGAATGTGGGAGTAGTAGAAAACGAAGTCACTGGGGAAGGGAGAGAGTCATCGCTGCTGCTTGACGGTATCGCAGGAAGATCGGGAACTCGAAACGAATGTCTCCTGCTGTCCCGACGACGGACAAGATTTGCGTAGGAAAACCGAGAATCCTCCTCGTGCTCCGGACGAGGGTTCAACGGGACGCTCCATCCTGCAATTCGGATCCGATTTCGGCTTTGGGGTAATGTGGAGGGGCTGTCTGGACCAGCCTGTCTGTAGGAACGTTTTGCAGTTTCGATGAGTTGAGGTGTAAACTTCTTGGGGGAAGATTTCGGGTCAGGCACCGTGGCATTGCCTGCCTTGCCCTCCTGTTGCTTCAGGGATGGGTTTCCGCTATGGGATTTGCCCGACTTCCCGCCGCGATGATCCTTGGTCGTTTCGATGAGCTGTGGTTTTATCCGGCTTCGAGGTTGTGACTGTTCGGGGGCACCGGAACGGTGGTTTTCGGGTTTTCTTGACGATCGACTGCTTGACTCGACAAGCTGCGGCGCGAACTTCCTCTTTGGCAAGCTCCCGGACGACCCCGACTCGATGGTTTTACTGGTGCTATGTCCCTCCTTCGTGGTCTCTTCCATTATATTAAGATTTTCCGTCTCCTCTGGTGTGTGTGGTGATCCTCTAGTCCTCGGATCGGCGACTCGTGGTGAGCGAAATCGACAGGGCAAACGTGGCAGTGGTGATCGTTGTGAGGTCGCCTGCGAACATCGTTGAATCCCATCAGTTCTCCGAAAGCGGCCCGGAGGGAGTAACTATCTTGATTCTGTTGTCGCTGTTGAAACAACAGGATTAGGTGCTGGCAGCCGACCCACTCAGGCCCTGGGAAGACGGTGAGTAATGACGACCACGAAGTCACGAAAAAGAAATTAAAATCTGCAGCTCTTCGAAAACGAGTGACGGCTTCGTCCTTCACAGAACAAACAGGCCGTGCAACAGTAACAATCTCGTCAAAGAAAGGCAAAGGGAAGAGCAGAAGCAAAGACAAATAGCGCAACAACTTGACCCCCTTTTCCTCGCCTGGCGATGGCAGTAACTAATGAAGCTGGGTCGGCCAGCTGAAGCTGAAGGGGAAAAAAAACAAAGGCCCAGACTCGCTCGCAGCTCCTTTTCTGGAAATCCTTGACCCAGACCGCACCGAAAAGACACGCTTGCTAAGAATAAATCACTCACCGTCCAAGTATCCCCACAGCACCGCCAAGGGGGGTGGGATGACCCGCTGACTAACGAGCCTTATTAGCCACCACTAGTCTCAGTGCGGTTTAGCCTCGTCACGGCTCAGGGTCCCGAAAACGTCATCGCCTTGCGCTGGAAATTGGCGCATCGCCGAAAGCGGCTGCACGACATCGCAGTTGACGGCGTCAATCAATGCACCCGGCCGTTCGATCGCACCTCGCGCTGCATGGCATTGTGCTGTGGTTATTTGTGTATGGTACGTGGTGTGCATCCTCTCTGGAGATTGGCTCCATGGCCCGATCGCCCCTTACTGGTTTTAGATCTCTGCCGATGTCCGGTGTCTTTTCGCCCGGGAACATAGGCTTGATTGCCACGAAAAATCTCAGACAATCGCTCCACCGAAATCTTATTGTTCGTTAGTACAAATCTACGCGCTGCACGGCTGATCAATCGCAATTTCCAAGGTAACTGTGTAGTATGGAATAACAGTGGACTTCTGCTGAGGGTCTTCGAAACCTACCCTCTCCCTCTCAAAGCCAGGGGCGAGGGGCTTTCAGCTTTTGGCTGCTGCGGGAAAACTATGGATTGAATCAATCAAAATAAAAATAAAAAAAAAAAAAAAAAACAGCCAAACTCCATACAATTGTTTATCTACTGTGGCAAGTAGTAATAGTAGTAGTTCCATAACTCTACTCTCGCTGCAGAATAATCATTGCAAAACCACACACTCATAGAACCACGCGTGGAAACATAGCCTATGTAGGAGAATAAAACTGAAACATAACAAGAGCCAACCGAAATTAAGGTCAAATGAGGTGTCATATCCCCCTTAAACAAAAAATTATTCATCGTCATCGTGATCCTCCACCCTCAGCCACGCTGGTTGCTGCTCTTCAAACTGAGGACTGTCATCCTCGTCGACATCGTCCTCGTTACTCTGATCTTCGTTCGATTTCTCCTCCTCTATAGTCGTTTCCTGACTGATCCCTGCAGCTTCGTCGACATCATGCAAGCTGCTGTTGCGTCTCACCCGCGCGTGCACTATTCCAGGGAAGATTCTCTGCTCCATCAATGGTCCTGTTAGGCCGGATGGTGAAACCACCTCCTGTGGAACAGATGTGACCTGCGCAGGCGCGGAGGTCACTAATGAGGGCCACGTCTGCTTCATGTCCCAGCTTTGTTGCTGTTGGATACCCTGGGTATTGACGTTGTTATGATTGGCAGCGGCCGCATTGGTCTGTGTGTATGAATCCGTATGTGGCGCCCCGGGAGGCAACCGGGCAGAGTTCGTTGGAAAATTGGGGGACGATGCATTACCTACAGACTCATATCCGCCTTGGTTCGAGGACGGTTGGGGGAGTGACGGTGCTGGAGCGCTGGCAGCGCTGGTCTTGCCAGACAAGCTTGGCGACGGAGCCTGCGTGGCTTGCCGCTGTTTATTAAGCGCCACGATCTTCGGCGTTTGCGGCTGGGTTGCCGGCCTGGAAGCATATCTCTCCATCCTAATGAGCGGGCTAATTAGTAATCTCACCAACTCTCGTCCAGGTGGATGTCTGGGGTCTTACAAGCCAAGTTCTCCAAGTAGAGTCTCGTGTCTAAACGCCTCCCTGATATCAGGGACATTGCTTTTGGCCATATTATTACCAGCCACACCTGGTAAATGGCAGTTCTGCCCTAACCATCTCTGCTTCAGGCTTAATTCAAACCCACTGTGGTCAACAGAATGCTTTGCCAGCTCACACATGTCCGCGGCGCTAAATTTATATATTTGCGCTGCAACTGCATATTCCTCAATCAGTGGCTCTTTGGTAAAAGCAAACTGTAACGGGTCGTCCGTGGAAAGTGACACGTTTAAACCCCTTCTAAAAAATGTAGCGAAGGGGTTCCTCTCATAGGTAAGGAAGAGTGCATTGTTGCTCAATGGAGACATGGCAATCCCGATCTGGTCAAGGTAGAATAAATACTGCAGCAATGGCACTTTGCGAAGCAGAATGCCATGGCTGATTCCGAAGCAGCAAAGGAACGCGGATGCAAGGTGGTCAGGATCACCCGCCTCTCCGCAGTGCGGTCTCAGTACAAAGGTATTGAAACCACGTCGTTTCCTCCAGGTATTCAACGACGCCATATTTGCAAACATGAAGTAGATCCAGTAGCTATATGGCGGATTCTGCTTAGTGTTCCATTGCTTGGGAATTGGAAACTTGCGGTAGAGTCGCCGCTCAGCCTTGCTTTCGTCGTCGACACTATCGAAGCCGACAACCCTCTGCAAAAAGACATGCAACTTCGGGTGGCTGTTCGGGTCCTGTGTCACCTCGAACAAGGGCTGGAAGACATTCTGGATGATGGCGTCAAAGTCCTCAACAATACCGTTCGACTTGTAAACATCATACAATCGTGGAACCTGGATTAGCCATCGGATATTGGGAGAAAACAGCTTATTGTCCACAACCCAAGCGGCAAGCTTGTCCCATTCATCCATGGAGCGACCGTAGATAGAAATGCGCCATTCGGCCATCTGGTACTTGCTCGATTCAAGGTCGGAAATTACTTCTTTAGTAATTTCCGCCAGGTATCGGCCTTTGATATAATTGTCGGTCTTGAGGAATATCTCTCGCAGTCGAGACTCCCCGATAGGGTTATATTTCAGGTTAAACTTATCGAAGCGATGGAAGGAGTCGGTGTGTGCCTATGTTTCTTCTCTATCAGCTATGGCCCGCGAAGATGTGTGCTTGCGAATTGGAGAGACGTACGTGCATGTCAAGGGTATCGATGCTCAAATCATAGGCTGTGAGATTAATACTCTCGAAGACTTCTCGGAGTGTCAAATGCTTTCCATCTCTAAACAAGACGACTTCATCGGGCGATTTCTTCATTTTACTCTTGATGAACCGCAAAAGATGCTTCTGATTCATGCATGCTGAATGATGAACGTGAGTGTCCACCTTTCGGACGTTATAAAAGTCCCTGTGAGGGACCTTCTTGCTATCCGCGATCTCCTGGTACTCATTCAACAGCGCATGTAGCTGAAATTTCCCTTCCAGATATGAGAGTCGTTTAAATGCAAACGACTTGATAGGGCCATCGGTTGAAACGTCAATGATTGTGTCCAGATCCATGTAGAAGTCCCTCAACGACGGGACTTGAACTATTGGCTGGCCCAGTTCACAGGCCTCTTTGGTATCATAGACCTGATAAACGCTGCTCTCATCCAATTTAAAAACCATAGATGACGCTTCCGGTAAAGGTAGAAGGTCATCCATGTCAAAATCCTCGCCAATATTCTGTCCCGGCTTTCTTCTTTTGCGTGCTGGCGAAGGAGGTATGCCATCATTCTCAACTCCATCATTCTCGGTAGGAATCACCATGCTGTTCGCCATACTATTTGCGCCCGTTGGCTCGCCATAGTCTCCCCAAGCGGGCTCTGGTGGTGGAGGGTAGATAATCCAACTCGGGTCGTCTCGCGGGTTATCCTCGGACCGTTGCATCGACAGCTTGATATACTTACGGCGGGTATCTAGCAAAGACTGAATCTTGTGGCATATCACGCCCAATTCAGCCGTGATTGCATCATCATTGGCGACGAAGCCACCGGCTCCTTGTCCAACCCCAAATCCTGCCCCAGCACCATGTATTCCTTGCGACGCAAGCAAACGCGATTCATTTTCATGGAGAGGTGCATGGTGTAGCGAGTACCCTCGGGCAGATTGATTTGCAGCAGCTAAGCTATCTCTGCGAAGGGTAGTCGTTGCAAGCGGGGTGGACGTTATGTGCTGAGAAGGTGGTGGGAGGAACTGGCCTTGATTGCTCAGGCGGGACGCGGCACTTGCAGTTCGGGTAGGAGAATCAAGCTCGAAGGAGCTCGACGGGGGAGCTCCTGACGCCCTTGATGGTAAAGAAGGGCTTTGAGGTGTGTCTCCTTCGGCTGGTCGGTATGCCAACTGGTGACGCTGGTAGAACAGCTTGGCTTCTGCATGGCTCACGG
Organism: Coccidioides immitis RS; assembly: GCF_000149335.2. NCBI lineage: Eukaryota > Fungi > Ascomycota > Eurotiomycetes > Onygenales > Onygenaceae > Coccidioides > Coccidioides immitis. The sequence continues at coordinate 2,203,378 of NW_004504310.1, read as the reverse complement.
ACTTCTCGTACGCATAATCGTAGGTAGCTGTCCGTCGTTGTCGATCGCGGGGAAGGATGGGTGAGCCTCCGCTGTTAGTGGGGTCGATGTCGTCTGGAGTGCCGTCCATGTTTTCGTGGGACTGTTCGCCGTCGCCGTTGGCAGAATCTGAGGATAAATCCTGGGTTGCAATGCCATTCTTATCGTCAGACTCATAAGTCGTCGCGTCTTCGTGTGGGTCGGGCATTTTCCAGCGGGACGGTTCGAATGCTTGGTCTCGACATGGTTCAGCCATCGAATGCAACAAAAACGAGCGAATGGCCTTTCAGATAGAGAGCAATGGCCCAGGAGAAAGGCGTCACGCTGCTATCGAAATGAGAAGCGGTGCTGCACCAGATCCAGCAGCCGATGCCAGGCGACTGCTTCTACTCGCCAACGGCCAGCTGGCTACGCAGCTTTTGGTGGCGTTTGCCGCAGTCAGCTTGCAAGGTTTGGCACTAAAACTAACTAACTTCCCCTCCCCCACAACAAGCCAGGCGCTCACCGCTTGGAGCTTCTTGGGGCTGACGGGCCTCGCCGAGAACCAGGGGAGAAATCGTTCTACATTCGACAACAACGGCAAGCTGCGTGGCGAACTTGAAGAAACTCCTTGTCAACGGTGACTCACGGCTCACTTGGCGAATGGAGCCGTTGTCGTTGTATCACGCAGACTCCGCACATCAGTATGACCCCGAGTTCCCCTGCCATATTCCTTCGTATATGACCCACTGCTGCAAGAGAGAAAGGATCCATGTGTGTTGGAAGAGAAAGCAATCCAGCGGGGATCTACTCTCATCCTACGAGGAATAGTAACAAGAACTATTGCAACCAGAGCGAACCCAGGGGCGGTGCATCTCTATTCGTCCTTGTCGCTGATGGCCTCCGCTCCATCAACAATCCAAGCATGCACATGACGTCAAAGGGCGTATCTGGGATCCACGATTGACTGCGGAGTAACGGCTTGACGAAGAGAAGATATTGTAGGATCGACTTATGACCATATAAAGAAATGGCAGCTTTTGTTATTACATGGCAAAGGGCAAAACCTACCCCGAAGAACGTAAATACACAGCAGGAAGTGTTTAAAAAAAAATAAGATTCCCACACAATTATGATGATGATAATAATAATAGTAATAATACACAATTTGAGATCAGTACTTATTGATATGAGAACAGAGCAATTCCGGGCAACAAGGCCAAGGAACAAGAAAACGAGTACTCGATTCAAAGAAAAGCCGAGAAAATAAGAAAGGAACAAGCACACAGCTTCACCTCACATGCATTATACCCCCTTTGCACGCTCCATCGGCCACAGCTGAAAACTACAAATCTTCCGATTTGTTCTGTGCCTTCATGAAAACGTTAAAAGGAGCGTCAGCGCCGATATAGTATGACATCGAGAAGAAGTAAAAGCGGCCCATACATCACGGCGTCAGCAGACCAACTCCGTGGAAAGTAAGGCGCCGCCTCTGGAAGGTTGTAGAAAAAGCCACACCTTCCATATTTTTGGCAAGGGACAAGCCAGAAAAAAAGTTCAGGCATCGGCGAAAGCTCACAGTCGAACAATAAGAACAGAGAAGGGAGAGATGGTGACATCTTTTCTCCTGGTACTTAGAGAAGATGGGAAGAACTTTTTACCACAGAACTAATTCTGCTGTATCCAGTCATTACACATATACAAATTGTCGAGAGAAATACGTCGGAGGAAAAAAAAAAAAAAAAAAAAAGAGCCCCAGCGGAGCCAAACAGCTGGAGCCCAAAACGTAAATTGAAAATGGTATTCTTGATCACGCGTAATGGAGCAAGAACCGTTTCTTTAACGATACCGGGCGCGGCGCGGCATAGGCCCAGGTGCAGGAATAGTTTCTGGAGAGTAATATTGCCCCTGGTCTTCGTAAACAGGCTGTCGTCGATACTCCATCTCATAGTCAAGATACTCTTTTGGAGCGTCACGATGTACAGGGCGCTCAATGTAATAGGTGGGAGGGTTTTGCGATTCGCGACCACTGACGCGAACAGGAATGTATTCCACCGTACCGTCGTACGGCCGATCTGCATACCTGGGGTCGTCCAGATATTGGTACTGCGGATGAGGAGGTGCCCGGGTATACGGGGCAGGCTGTTCAAGAGGGACACGATCATAGTATGCCTCGGTGGGAGGATAATCCGGATACACTGGTCGCCTGGACCGGTTTCTTGGACTTCGATCACGATAATACGCTGGTTCAAGCGGAAGAGTATCATGGACTGCTGGAGATCGAGATCGAGGTCGAAGCGATCCTTGCCGTTGGGCTTCATACCTGTCGAATCTGCTTTGAGGACGACGTGCATGGTGGTCGGGCTGGTGACGTGATTCCGAATAAGCAACGCCTCGCCTTCCGTGTCGCGGTTCTCCAGTGTCTGGGGACATCGCTCCCGCACGTCTACCGGTATTGTCCTGCGGATCAAAGCGCTGGTCAAACTCGCGATATCCTCGCGCTGTAGCAGGACTATTTGTTCGAGCACCCCAACTATGTCTCGCACTTCGAGGGACATCGCCAACTACACTACCTTCTCCTGCTCCACCAGCATCAGCACGCCAGCGACGCTCATCCATGTCCTCAGGGTCCAGCCACTTGGCCCTAGACGGGTCGTTCGATCGATCAGCGTCCCCGGTGCCAGACTTGTATTCTTCCGGATCTTGGCCAGGCACAAAACTGCTGAGAAAGCGTTCTGCTGCGCTCAATTCTTCAACCGGAGAGCCAGTTTTGCCATTTCCTCCTTGGGGATGAAGGGGCTCAGGGACTTCCCCATCCTCTGACACATTTCTGGTATGTGTAGCGGGGTGCTCCATGTCTGCACGAGCATCAACAATAATACCAGTCGCTGCCTCAGTTCCACCCAATTCAGGCTTGGATAGCCTCTCTTTATACGGGCGATTGTCGGATTCCATCATCGCTGCGGGTCGGTGGGCAAGCCTGGCGGTGTCGGGATGAATTTCAGAGCTCGGTTGTTCGGGCGGCGGAACTACGCGACTTTGGTCGTCTAGACGTCCATCTTGAATCGGAGCTGTTGCTAGGTTTTTGGCTCGCGGGCGACGACTGTCTAGCCGACCGAATTGATCACGCACTGGTTCGATGTATGCAGGTCGATGAGGATCATATTCATTGTCCTTTGGAGGTTCAACAGGTTTGATACCATCACCCAGTGGAGATTCCATAAACTTGGGGAAATCATCGACAGCTACCTCGAGGCGCGCGCGATGAGGTTCTGGTGCCACAGGCTTGGTTTCAGCAACTCGCGCTTCAGGATATTTGGTATGCTCCTCAGTTGGGTGAGAGCGACCAGCTCCTGTTTGACCTTTCTTCAGCGCTGGTCTATTATCCTTGGTTGTTGCACCGTTGAACGAAGCTTTGGAGGCGTTAGAACCGAATACCCAAGGAAAGGCAGCTGTGACTAATTGGAACTTTGCTTGATCCATGCCTGGGGTTTGATTTAGGGAAGATATAGTGGCGTCATCGGGTAAAGCTATCATTTTCGTTTTCCAGTCGGGTGGCGGATCATCTCTAGTTAGGTGCACCGAGAGAAAATGGCTGATAATGGCAGGTAAATTAAAAGGCTTCCGATCATGCCCACGACCGCGACGTCCATGGGACGCGTGGGCGCTTGAACATGATTTGCAAACCAGGCCACATAGGTTCTTGATAGGCTTCATTTGTGGGTGGGTACTGAGGGCGTCCGAAAAGAGAGCTAGAGGTGGTTCGTGGCCAAAACGTTCTGAAAATCGACTGACGACATGGTGCAGCAACACGAAAGCCCGGACGTTATGAGGGAGATCTTTAATACCAGACGTGCCGTTCCAAATAGCCCGAGCGTTCTTCGCTAGCTCATCAACTTGGGATTGATAGAACCCATAAGCTTGGCTGTTGGGGTTGGATTTGTGGGAGTTAGAAGGAGGGGCCCCGGGTCGCTGCGCATGGGAATTGGAAGAATAGGGGACTCCATATGGAGGAATATGTGGCTGGGAGCCATAGTGAGGGGGATACGCGGGTGGTGGTGGCACCGGAGCTCTTGCATCAGGACCATGATACGGTGGGGGATAACCTGGGCCAGGGTATGGGGATCCATAGACAGGATTTGGCGGTGGAGGTTGAGTATGTGGATCATAGGGTCCATTAGGAGGATAGCCAGCCTGCGGTGGAGGATATGCATAGCTTCCCTGCGGAGGGGGATAGTACTGTGAACCTGCAGGAGAAGGGGGGCGATATGGTCCAGATCCATATGCGTAGGGGGTATATGGAGTTCTTCGGTAAGGCGCGGGAGACATATGCGGGTAAGCATCCGGCCCAATTGGATTGCTTTGGTAGCCTAGATTGGGCTGGCCCATAGTCGGTCGAGGCATCGCAAACATCAAAGCCCGAGCTGCATTTGGGTTTGGGTGAAAGGGAGGTTGCTCCGGCCACTCTGCACGCCAATGCACAACAACACTACCAAGGCTGAGGACACTGGTATGCTTTGCGGCGTAGTGCTGGACCACTCCCTCGAAGCCGTAGTACTTGGAGTTATTCTCACAGCCGTTGCAAAGGAATAGCTCCTTTTGGTGTGGGTCTGTAAGAGGTTTGATCTTCTGGTCGAAGATCCATTTCATGTTTTCCAAGATAAGCTTCCGTTTCGGCGGCGCGCCAGGACGGTCTTCCTCAATTGGCTTGCCGAGACTACGAGCCACGGCATCTTCTTTCACCAAGTCACTGTAGAATTTGTTGCGAACGTACATCAGAACATCTGCCGCGAATTTAGGACACTTGTCCTTGGTCACTCCATCTCCATCACGCCAACCTTCGCGAATGATTTCATCAGCGTAAGTTGCCATGCGTTCGCGAATAGGTCTCTGAATTTCATCCCATTCTTTGTCGAGTAAGTCCTTAGCTTCCTTCAGCTGAGCTTCTTGTTGTCGCCGTTCTTCTGATTTGGCTTGAAGAATTTTATCTTGTTTAATGCGTTCTTGTTCGCGACGCTCAGCGACTTCTCTCTGGGATAGTAAACGTGGCCTCAGGATGTCCCAGGCATGATCAGTAAAGGGGTTAGGAATCTGAATAGCTGCTTGAAAAGAGTCCATATGGCTCAAGACAGCTGCACTCAGGGGTGGGTCGAGTTCAGCACACCTCCGCTCAATTTCGGCCTTCCTGCTGGCTTTTGCTTCGTTTATTTCCCGAATGCTGCGCTCAGATCGATGATGGGATGCTTGTTGCATTGGAACATTTCCTGACTTTGCTACACAAGAAGTTAGTGAACGAGAAGGAAAAGAAGAGGCGACACAAGACTTTGGTGTCATGTTGTTATATGTAGCCCAACCGTCCCGCAGAGCCCTCGAAAAAATCTGCAAAACTCCAACAGCTCCGTGATAAGGACAGAAATGCAGCTATTTGCCGGGCTGCCGTAAACAGCCATCAATGGGAAATCACTTGAGGTGGCTTACCATGCGTATTTGAAGACCGTCTAGGGCGGCTAGGAAAGTTCCCCCCAGGAGGGCTTGAAAGAGAAGAATTGGATCCAATGGTGTGGGAACCGGGACCACCAGACTCTATGTAATCCATATTAGGCCGACCAGAGTGGGAGGTAACGGCGGTGATGAGAGAACGAAAACCGCCGGTAAGTTCCCATTGCTCCCATCTAGCTGAATCAGCAATCTTCTCCTTTCCATTCCCCTCTAAGCCCTTAACCCATTCCTCGGCTGTTGCGGCTCCTAGGGCTTTGACTTCCTCGAATTTGCTTCTCATCGCCTCGATATGAGATTTCAAGTAGAACTTAGTTAGATTAAGACCCGATGGAGGCTGGTTTGACCGAAGGACGACGGAAGACACAAAATGCATTGATTGGGTAAAAAATGCAAACGGAATAGCAGGAATAAGAAGAGTGGGCACAGTGGAAGAGAAAAGAAGGTCCATTTCCTACGTTCCGGTTAGAAAGAGTGACAGCAAAGGAGTCGGTCCTGGGTCAGCGCTAACCTTTTCGCAATTATTATGAATACACTCGCTGCAGGCTCGGACAGCAAACGGCCAGATGATCCGTACTCCATTAATACCGGGGCCGTTTTCCCATACGGAATTGTCGGACGAAGAGATAAAACCAGACTTATTGCAAAACTGACAGGCAGTTCCGCGAACAAGACGCCACATGTCCAGCTCAGACAGATGCGAGAGCGGACGGGGCATGCCAGGATGAAAGGTCTTTCGAGAAGAAGACCAAATAGAGTTTGGATGAACATACTTTAATGAACGAGGAGTTGCGCCCTTAGCAGACAACTCTGTCACGTCTGCAGTTAGCAGGTCCTTGAAGACATGGTTCACTTGAAGAACACGGCCCAGGGATGTGGGTGGAAGAAAACTAAAAACATGTTGCCAAATTTCCCCTGGAAGTTTTGATTTGTCCAGAGCATTTTCCGGCATTTCGGAAGAAGGCCCATTGAACTTGAGGCGTTTGTTCCCTTCCGGCGGAGAAGAACCGGCGGGGTACTGGGGGTCATTCTCAGTAAAACTATATCCGTCGCCGTTTTCCCAATGAGAATCTTTCTCTTGTGCGGGTTGATTGGCCGTGGCAACGCGCTTCCTTTTTCGAAGTTGTCGATCCGTCAAGACGTCCTGGTCTGGGAATTCCGGAGAAACGTTACTTCGATTCGAAGGCTCATCAGGTTCTCTCGAATTGGGAGTAAATTTTTCCTTATCATCAGGAATCTGTTCTTGATGGCCAAACGATTCTGGAACTTGGCCCAAGCTCCTTGCCAGGCTTTCCATCGGGCCTTCCGGGGAATCCGCCGAGTACGGATCGAAAGAAGAAGAGCCCGAGCTATGAGGAGATCCGGTTTGATCTGCCATCGTTCGCAATACGCCTGCGCTGAGTGGCAGGCGCACTCGGTAAATATTGAGATCTTGGCGGAAGTTGGAATTCACAACCCCCTTCAAAAAAAAAAAAAGAGCTTCTCTCAAGGGATGATTAAAAGGAAAAACAGACTGTGAAATCAAGTTCAGAGAGTGAAAACGAGTCCTTGGACGGTTAAAAGCCCCGGAACATGACAACAATAAGGTCCGCGCAAGGCAGAATACAGGGAAATGGGCGACTTTAGAAGATCTAAAAGCCTTCGAGCATTATACGAGCAGCTCCAGATGCTGTCAACCAGAGAAGAAAACAGGCGGTGGTATTCAGTGTTGCTGCCAGTGACTTGACAAAAAATCAAGGCAAGGCGGCAACAGGATCAGGATATGCTGCTGACAACAGTTTTGTAGAGCAAGACAAGAGGACGAAATAAGTTTGGCTTGAGAAATGGAAGGATGACACAGAGAAAGGAAACCAACAGCTGTACAAAAGTCAGGTAAAGACTCTACCTTGGTTGGGATACACCGATGAACATGAACCTGATAGCCAAGGAAAGGAAATGGAGATCCCAAGAAGGTTGGTGAAGATGGGTGTGAAGGAGGAAGAAAACAGCTGCAGATGTTGTCGGGAGGGAGGAAGATGTGAATGTGCGGGAGAGGGGTTTGCTGAGACGAAAAAGCTGGTGTTTTGCGACTGATGGAGAGATTAGGGCGGGTGGTGAGTCGTGGCACAACCCGCGTTTTTCCAGCCACCAGCCAATGGGAGACGTCGCTGTGGAGCAAAATACGTATATCACGTGATATTCACATGAAGGGTTCCTGCAGCCGACCAATCGGAGAAGAGTATTTCCAGCAGACGCCTCAGCCACCGAAAAGCGATTGCTTAGTCATAAAAGGGTGGCTGAGCTCCAATTTATGCGGCTGAGCAACCAGGGCGGCACTGTATCCATCCTAATCGGGCCTAGCAGGCGACCGGCGACCCGGTTACGTATTGTTGACTGCGCCGGCTGTTGGATTGCGAGCGACGATCAGTCAAACCTATTATTATTTCCCTGCTGGCTTCGTACCAATTCATCTCCAGACATTGAAACCGTTTGAACAAACCTCCCTGGGACGATTGTGTACTACTTGACTAACAGCATCTGACTTGCTGGCACTTCGGCTCCGACTAGGCCATCCTACACTCAAAACAGTTTGTTGACCTGAGCGAGGTGACCTCACGCCAGTTTTAACTTCCCTCCTTGGGCCTGCGAGGCATCCCCCGAATTTCTCCTCGACCGTTCTTCCGGAATCGTCTTCCCCTCCACTCTCTCTGTTTGCAGCTCATTCCATTTCCTTTCGATAGTCGATCATGGCCACTCTCAATCTTTCGACTAATGGTCATTCGATATCCAAAAGCTACCAATCCGTCGTCAACGCCCCCGCACCCTCAGGCCCCGCTGCGGAATCAGGGACATACGGACAATGGGCAGTTTTCACAGTTTCTGCGCCCCTTGTCAATGCATTTCAAGACACCTCTACGAAGGAAAGTGTGTTGAAGGTCCAGTCTACTGGCGGTTCGTCATGATATCCCCGTTTGACCATGCGTGATGTAGGTTGTTCGCTCCTAACGGTTTACAAATAATAGAAGGAGAGTTGATAGACCTGATCGAAGAGTTCTCTGAAGGCAGAATTCAGTTTGCTTATGTGAAAGTAAAGGACCCAAATACCGGTCTCCCGAAAAATGTTCTTATCGCGTGGTGTGGAGAAGGAGTGCCGGAACGGACGAAGGGCTACTTTACAAGCCATCTCGCAGCCGTTTCCAAACTTTTGCATGTATGGAACCTCAATCACCTATAGGATCGGGAATCCTACTCACGAATTATAGGGCTATCATGTCCAAATAACTGCTCGCTCGGATCGCGATCTCACCCCTGAAAGCATCGTTCGGAAAGTTTCTGATTCGTCCGGTGCGAAATACTCAGCTGCTACGGCCGCCCCACCCGTTGCTGCTGGGCCAAAGCCCCCGGTGGCTTCAAAACCGGCATTCACTCCTACCCGTGTGGGCGGCTCTTTCAGACCCCTAGCCGGAACCCATAGGGCCGCAGGCGCAAAGAATGAACCCGTGGATGAAGATGGTTGGGGAGCCGATGCCCCTCAAGTGACCAGGACCCAACTCGAAAAGGTGCAGCCTGCGTACCAGCCGACAAAGGTCAATATTAAAGAGCTTATGTCCCAAAAGTCATCGACGACATCATCCTATGGCCAAGAGTCGTCTAATAAATCCTCTCCCAGCAACGTCGTCAAGGGAGGCTATCAGCCTATTGGAAAAGTGGATATTGCTGAAATCAGAAGACAAGCACGAGAGGCTGGGGAGATAAGGGATGACCGGCCGGAACCGGTAAAGGGGTCTTACCAACCTGTTGGCAAGATTGATATTGCGGCCATTCGCGCCAAAGCGCGGGGCGGTGAACCTCACAGTTCATCCTCAGGCGCAATGTCTCCAGCACGAACGGGAGATTCCGTTGGTAATGATGAACCAAAGTCACTCGCGGACCGTTCTGCTGCTTTCACTCCCTCCGAACGGCTTACAACCCTTCCAAAACCAAAAGTGGCAAAGAAATTTGGTGGAGCTTCAACGTTCACCGGCACCAAAGCCCCTCTTCCAGGAGGATTGGATACGCCGGCCGCCCCTGCCGCTCCAGTTGTGGGAAGCGCAAGCCGGACCTTTGCTGACGTGGGCGGTAAAACTCCGTCCCAGCTGTGGGCTGAGAAGAAAGCGAAGCAAGGGGTGGTCTCTCCCACCCCGGCCGTAATCACAAGTCCTCCACCCATCCAAAGCCAAACCAGTGGAGAAAGTGGCTGGAAGAGCTCATATACTGGCAAAACTTGGGCCCCAGTTCAAACTACTCATACCGGAAGATCATCTGGAGCCGCCGTTTCTGAACAAAGAACTGGGGGATCTGAGCCAACGGCCGAAGCCCCGGAAACTGGAACGGTTGGTTCAATCCGGGATAAGTTCGCAAACACCCAGCCTATGGGGGCCCCAACGTCAACTTACGAAAGAGCCGCTCCATCTCCACCACCACTGGCGACTGAGACAAAGCCAGTTCCACCGCGTGCAGTTCCTCTCCCTGGCCTTCCAACCGATACCCGTGAAAATCTCGAAGATATTCACCAGGATGTCCCGCCCCCCCCTCAGCAACCACGCTCTCCCTCTCCTGAAACAGCGGCCGATGTTGAGCCCAGCTCCCCGATTCGCGTGGCCATGCCAGTAGCTCGTGGGTCAGCAGATGAACATGTCGCCGATGCCCACGAAGAGCAATATTCTCCTCCTGCCCCCCTTCCGACTAGATCTATTGTTGAACATGCTCCAAGCGAAGAGCAATTAGAAGCTCAACCTTCTCATGACCCCGCCAGGGCTGTTGCAGAAGCTACAGCTCCCAGCCATGCTATGACTGACCAGGGTATCCGTGCTCTTGTCCAATATGATTATGAAAGGGCGGAAGATAACGAGATTGAACTCCGAGAAGGAGAGTATGTTACTAATATTGATATGGTTGACGAGGATTGGTGGCTCGGTGTGAATGCCCGAGGAGAACACGGCCTCTTCCCCAGAAGCTACGTTGAAGTGGTCCAGGAAGGCGATCCTCTGTATCAACCGGCATCAAGCAGTACCCAGATCCCCCCTGCCCAGCCTGCGCCTGCTCAGCACACCGCGGCGCAGCCCGCTGAAAGCCATGGGCGTACTGCAACTGCATTGTACGACTATGAAGCCGCCGAGGACAATGAGATAGCATTTCCCGAAGGTGCTAGAATCACCAACATTGTAAGTCAATGGCTTCTGTACCCAGCTTACACCTTATCCTTGTAATTATTAACGGGACATTTTACAGGAATTCCCCGATGAAGATTGGTGGGTGGGCGTTTTCGGTGGTCAACGGGGCCTCTTTCCAGCCAACTATGTCCAACTCGACCAGTAGCCACACTGAAGTCTCTAGCCGAACATGTCACCCGCGCCGTGAGTTCATTTCCCATTCCAATTCGCAGCTTGGTTACTTTGGCTTCAGTAGCAGTGAAACAAAGCGGTCATCAAAATCCCATTTCCACCCAAAATGTATGTTAGCACGCATTCGCTTTTGGAAGCTTGGTTCTCTCGAGATTGTTGCTGCGAGGCGGATGGTAGTGAGTTGTCATTTCCAGTTCAATATACAACTTTTGGAGACTTTGGTTTTTCCTTGTACGGAAATGTTGAAACTATTAAAGATTACACATAGAACGTGAGGATGGTAGGACCTGTGAAATTGACGCCAAAAATGATGCTGTTAGTGAAATGAGGACTGTAACTTCTTCCAACCTATGTCATGAGTAGTATGAAGTGCTTGTTAAAGAAGTCAATGCGCGTTCACAATCTAGTTCTGTCAAGTACTGACTGGCCCCAAGCCCTATCACAAAGTCATACCACCAGAAATCCTCCTGAGTGAATCTTAGTGCTGTGGTGAAGTTCCAATACTCAGGGTACCAGCCTGCCAAACCCCAGCCCAAAAAACCCATGCCATGATTCGCCCCTTGTGTATGAGAATAAGCTGAGCAAGCTGATTATTATAGGTAACCCCAACCCAGCTACAATAAGACCAAGAGAACTGTCTAAGATATCTGTGGAAGACACCCCATAATCAGCATAACCATGGATGCGTTGGGCAGGCAGTCTCCGGTATTTGATCAGTCCTGGTAGGTGAGATGTGGTATGGCCAGTGTAAAATCCGGTATGAAGCAACAGGGCATTAACGAAATTCCCATCATCGGCCAGACGTGAATTGGAATGTATAACAAAAGTGCAATAAACATAGACAAGCATCGAAACTAAGTAGAGAAGAGCCTCAGAAGAAAGGCAAAGACAAGTTTGTTCCCGGGGCCAGATGCTTGTATTTATTTTCTCTGGGATGAGCATTCGTGTGGAATCTTATTCCCAGACTTATTGGGGTTGTGCTTATTTTTGATGTAGGGGCGAGTTCTCACATATAACTACATAGGTGGATCGGGGAGCTATTTCAAAAGGAATATTAAAACTAACCACAGGAGGAAATCCACAGCTCCTCGCAAACAGAGACATTCAAGACCATTCACTGCCTATTTTCCATCCTTACACTCCTTTCTTTTTTTTTCTTTTTTTCTTATTATTTATTTATTTATTTTTCTTTTAGCCCCCATTCCAAAAGGCTACCAAATGGGAACATTATATGCGCCAGCGAGACAAACCTAGTCATGCTGGGCAAAGAAGAAGTTTGCTCCAACCACCTCGAGCCCGTGTTCGGAGGCCCATTGCCGCACCCCGTGCCTTTGCTTGCCGTATCCCCACTGCTTCCGCTCCTTGGGTGCCTTCAACTTTCCAACATTACTAGCATCACCTTTGAGCAATACAAACACGTACCGATGATCTCCAGTTCCCGGCGGTGGGCTCGGAGGCATATACTTCTCTAGGGAAGTCCCGCCCGACTTCCCGCCGCTGGTTCTCGGGTTAGAGGCATTGCCGACCACCCAGTGGCAGAATTCGCTCCAGATGGGTTCCTGGCGACTTTTTGCGTCTGGGTCGGTAAGGACGAGGCTGTATGCTTTGTTGGGCTCGGTGCCTTCGGTGGGTGAGACGGGATGGAATTCGTAGACCGGCGGGTCGTGCGCCTGCTTGGTGGAGATGTGGTCGCCGAGATTTATTTCGGTCTTGGTAGAAGGATAGGTGACTTTGAGGGTATATTTGGGTTCAAAATCGTCCAGGACTGCGAGGAAGACCTTGAGGTTAGCAACAGGAGAAGAGAGTCTGGAACGCAGGTGACGGGGAGCAGGGGGGCCAACTGACCATCCGGGATGATGCCGTTGGACCGCAAGCTGGTGTAGTAGATGTTATGAAGACACGGTTAGCCTTTCAGTTCGATCATCTGCCACATGCCACGTGGATTATGGTGCCTTACGCTTCACGGGTTGAAGCAGCCATTTTGGACTCGAAAACCTTGGTAGAATGTGATCGCTGTTGACAGAGAAGTTGAGGCACGACGGTCGAGTGTGCTGACAGGGCCGAGCAGACAACACTCCTAGGTTTCGCAGCGTAGTTAACAACCGAGAGAACCACCCAACGTCTCAGAGAGGGCCTCATGTTGCATCTCGCAGCCTCCCAGCCTGTCCTTATCCAAGTCCTGGCTTGCCCGCGTCCTCGTTGCCGGCTGGCTGCTCAGTCGCCGCCGCAATCGCTGACATCATAGTTTGCGGTGTTTGCACTACGCACAGACCACCTCAGCCGATCGCTTATGTAATAATCAAACTCGCCGGTCTTCACGTGGGCGCTAGTATCTTGGCGTTAATTTTGCTCGGTTTGATTGGCAGAAGTCACGTGAAAATCCGCCTGCAGCCCTTCGAGGTCGGCAAAGAACAAAATCGGCCGCATATAAACACCAACTGATGGGGACCGTGTTTTGTCTTCTGTTCACAGGCTTTTCCCCAGTTTTACTTGCTCTTGACTGTTTCTCGTGTCGCCTTATCTGCGCCGCCATTACCCTGGTTCAGCAGGTTCATGTAGCAGCTTACCTTGCCGCAAAGTCTGCTCCTGGCGTTCTCTAGCTTCTCGCCCGTCCCAGCCCCAATTCTTCCGGCTTCTCAGCGGAAATCTCCTTGCTAGCAAGGATAATCGCTACCGCATATTGGCAATAGTGCTTTCTTGAAAAATGGCATCATTAGGGGAAGATTTGCTCTCTACCGTCAATAAATTACAGGACTTGGTTTTTAATACCATTGGAAGCGACTCCCTTGACTTGCCTCAGATTGTAAGCTAGCGATCGATTGCAGTCTCTTGAGCGAACCTCCCACCAACCCCCTCCCCACTTCTCTCATGCTTACAGGCTGTTTTATATAGGTGGTCGTCGGTTCACAGTCGTCAGGGAAGTCGTCAGTCCTTGAAAATATTGTCGGAAGGGATTTTCTCCCTCGTGGTAGCGGGATCGTAACCAGACGCCCCCTGATCCTTCAACTTATAAACGTCCCAAGTGATCGCACTGATGTACCCGAACATGACGAAGTCAATGTCCCTCACACCGCCGCTTCCGTTGCTGGACAGGGCGAGTGGGCCGAGTTTCACCACCAGCCAGGCAGAAAATATGAGGACTTTGCGCAAGTAAAGCAGGAAATCGAGAATGAGACGGCCAGGATTGCGGGAAATAATAAAGGAATAAACCGACAGCCGATAAACTTGAAAATTTTCTCCCCGCACGTGCTCAATCTCACATTGGTCGACCTCCCCGGTTTAACGAAAGTTCCAATTGGAGACCAGCCTTCGGATATCGAGAAGCAGACGCGGAATCTAATATCCGAATACATCGCGAAGCCTAACAGCATTATCCTAGCGGTGTCTCCTGCCAATGTGGATCTTGTCAACTCAGAAGCGTTGAAACTGGCACGCCATGTTGATCCTGTCGGAAAAAGGACAATAGGTGTCTTGACAAAACTTGATTTGATGGACCACGGCACGAATGCCATGGATATTCTTACGGGACGTGTCTATCCCTTGAAATTGGGCTTTATCGGAGTGGTCAATCGATCACAACAAGATATCCAAGGCGGAAAGCCACTTGCGGACGCTCTGAAAGCCGAAGCTGAATTTTTTAGGCACCATCCGGCATACAGGAATATGGCTATCCGATGTGGAACTCAGTACCTCGCAAAGACGCTGAATACAACATTGATGGCCCATATTCGAGAGAGACTTCCGGATATCAAAGCCCGCTTGAATACGCTCATGGGTCAAACCCAACAAGAGCTCGCTAGCTATGGTAACAAACAATTTAGCGGAAAGGAGCATCGAGGCTCTTTGATTTTACAACTGATGACTCGTTTTGCTTCCTCGTTTATCTCGTCTATCGACGGTACTTCCTCCGAAATATCAACGAAGGAACTCTGTGGCGGCGCAAGAATCTATTACATTTTTAATTCTGTGTTTGGAAACTCCCTCGAGACGATAGATCCGACCCAGAATCTCTCAGTACTTGACATTAGAACAGCAATTCGAAACTCGACTGGCCCAAGACCCAGCCTTTTCGTTCCGGAACTCGCTTTTGATTTACTCGTGAAGCCTCAGATTAAACTGCTTGAGATTCCCAGTCAGAGATGCGTTGAGCTTGTCTATGAGGAATTAATTAAGATCTGCCACACATGTGGCTCGACCGAACTATCCCGATTTCCGCGCTTGCAAGCCAAGCTAATCGAAGTGGTCTCGGATTTACTGCGTGAGCGGCTTGGTCCGTGTTCAAATTACGTCGAGTCCCTGATTTCGATACAGCGCGCTTATATCAATACGAATCATCCCAATTTCCTTGGAGCAGCCGCTGCCATGTCGTCGGTTATCCAAAGCAAGCAAGAGCAGGAGAGGAAAGCTGCTCTGGCTGAAGATAAACGTAAACGTGAGCGCAGACGGCTCAAGGAGCTCGGCGGTGTAAATGGCACGGCTACACCGGAAGAAAATGAGGATCATCACGAAGATGAGAGACACCAAACTCTTCCTATCCGCGCAAACAAGGTCGGTAGGAGCCAGTCGCCTCATATCGGGAATCTCGAGAACAGCCGGATTTCATCGTCGCTTAACGGTTTCCAAGCAGTTTCTCAGCCAACAGGAGGTCGAGATTCCTTCCTGAACTACTTCTTCGGCAAAGAAGGAGCCCTTCCTGCACCAGGCCCGGCACAAGGAGCTGCGCGCCATGTCAGCCATTCGACCGAGCCTAGCTTTAGCCAGAGCTTCCGTCGCAGTGAATTAAGGTCTCCTTCGATTTCACACAACTTTCCCGACGACGTGACTGCTCCATCGGAGTATGGAGATGCATCCTTGGTTGTAAGTGCTCGATTCCATCGCCATCGTTCCTTTTTTTAATACATGCTAACAAAGCGCAGAAGGATGACACCGAGCCCGCGCTTACAGATCGCGAAGCCCTCGAGACAGAGCTCATCCGCCGTCTTATTTCGTCTTACTTTAACATCGTTCGGGAAACCATTGCCGACCAGGTTCCCAAAGCCATCATGCATCTGCTTGTTAACCACAGCAAAGAGGTTGTGCAGAACAGGCTAGTTAGTGAGTTGTACAAGGAAGAACTCTTCCCTGAGCTTCTGTACGAGGATGATGGGATCAAAGCTGAACGAGAAAAATGCGAGAAATTACTCGAAACGTACAAGAAAGCGGCGAAGATCGTGGGAGAGGTGCTGTAAAGGATCTAACTGCATTTCTTCAAACTACATCCGTGTGCTTTTTTAACCTGTAACATGCATCTTTTCTTTTCCCTAATTTCTTCACTTCGTTACCTCAAAAATCATCGTGCATGCTTGGGAAAGTTCTTTCTCTTTGGCTATACCTCTTAGTGGCAGGTTCCTATACTCTCTTCATTTTCGCATCTCTACGCGCTCCCCTTTCTCCCCTTTCCGGTTTAAGCATCTTTCGTTTCTTGCTGCTATTTCTTGCATCGTTTGGATAACATGAAGAGCCAAGAATCGGACAAGAACTACTTTTAGAGTGAGTATAAAACAGGGTCTTCTATACTCGAAGCCTGAGAAGACTACGCTACGATGCCGAGGCGACACTTTGAATGATGTATGTATATTCTATGGGCATGTATTTCCATTCCACCTTTTTTTTAGTTTTTATTTTTTATCTCTTTTTGTACACGAATGAATGCCGGGGATGGTGGCTGGCCTTTTTTTTAATCCTTGTTTCGTTCCTTCATTGTTAAGCACCTGACGTTCGCATGTCTCTTTACCTAGTCAGGGCGCTTTGGGCACCGTTTCTGGGCGACGGGATGTTAAACTTTAATGCAGCTACACGACTTGATATTTCGTTATAAGGCCCGTGTAGATGTGAACTTGTCATACTATGTATTCAAATCAGGCCTTGGGGGTCTGCAAGTCTAGATATCTGTTCTAACATTGGGTATAATGCTATGTATGTATATGCAGTATACAGCATGTACTCAGAATGCAGCCTGAGTCTGGTCTATCTATCATGCATCTAATGCACCCAAGTCCAACCACAAAAAAAGAGAATCAGCACCCAATCAACTCCAACCCTGTGACAAGCCGGGAAATACCGGTCTCGGAACCTCATCTATACACTTTTTTCTTTTATCTTCGCCTGCATCTTCCTTAGCCTAGCCCCCTCCCATGTATAGATACCACCTGCGAGGAAAACTATTCCAGCACCCGCCATAACACCGGCAGACAGGTGATTACCAAACAAATACACGCTCAGGATTAAACTCACCAGCTTCCTAATGTTCAAGACAATAGTCACTGTGAGGGAAGAAGACTTCGCGCTAAGCAAATACACGCCACGAATGCAAAGATATTGTGTCAGTGCGTTCAAGAGAAGATAGATCATTTTCAGCGGCACACGTGAAAGAAGTGAGTGCAAAGGAGGGCTATCGACAAGTGACGTCAGGAGGAGATAGGGCTGGAACAGGCTGTAGTCAGAGAGAAAAGAAGGAAGTAGTGTTGACGCAGAGGCGGGGATTGTGGAGGAATTCGGCATGACACTATTAATAGACGAATGTGCAGACGAGGTAGAAGCAAGAACGGGGAAAGATGCGAGGACTGACGGCGAGGACAGGAGTGATTTTATCTGCGGGAGGAATTTTGGATATGTTGGGATTAGTATAAGTAACGACAGTGCATGCGAATAGAATAGACCTTCGCGCCAATTATCCCGGCCGTATTTCTGATAAAGTCTGTCAGCATAGACACCTTGGAACGCTGCAAGAATCATGGCGAGACCCAAAATCGCAAATCCGAGTAATGTTCTCGTTGGGGAGACCTCATTATCACTGGAATTCAAGCCAAGATCTAGCGATTTGCCTTTTGCACTGGCATCAGCGAGCGCAGAGGTGACTACTCCAATCGAAAGCATAGATACGGCGAAAATCTGAACTCGTGTGTATCTCTTTGAATTGTACAGGTATCCAATAATCATGGATGTCACCGGTCCACCACTTCGTATGATGATGTGCAATGGCACAGAAATCTTGAACAGAAAGGCAGAATTATTCATCAAGTTAACAGTCATAAAGAATGCCGTAAATATGATCCAGTCTTTCAATGGAATGCCACGAGCCTTCAGAAATAAAAACTTAGGGCCAGCAGAGAAAGAGAGGATATTTGGAAGAGTAAGGAGCGAGGTCATAGCAAACTGAGTAAATGTGATAAGCGCACCTGGGTTATATTAGCTCAGTGAACCTATGTTAAGCCCAGAATATGATTTTGTGCTCACCAGCATGGGGCATGTCCCTATAAAGAATGGGAAATCAGCCAGGAGTGATAAGAAAAGCAGGATATTGTTTCTGGTCTAAACTCACGTAACAATTGCTTCCAAAGTAAAAACCTGCAAGGTGCACAACTGGTTAGCTGCAAGTCCATGTCGATATGCACAAATGGTATTAAATCATCCAAGCTCACTCACATTTGCACAGCAGCCACCAAATATCAGGGCCAACATAAACCCCACATTTGCCCATGCAGGAACAGTGGCATGTGCAACTGCCGTTGCGATATCCCCCACCCTCTCTGGGCCATCTGGTATTGGTGTATTATTAGGCTTGACAGTTGATATAAAGCCATTGGGATTGGCTGGTTTGTGCGACGAAGGGTCCAAAAGAGAATTATCCAACTCGCGTAATCGCGGTGTCCTGCGTAGTATTGTGCGATCGGCATCGTGCGTTGGTGTTGTGCCCGACATTTCGGAAAAAATTTTCAGCGTCGCTGGCCTCCAGATGCACTTTGAGGCCTTGTGGTTATTGTCCACCAGCCCGTTTTGAACGTGCGCTAGTTGATGAAAAGCAGACGTGGACGCGACTGGCCTCTAGAGAGTGGCAGAAAGCAAATCAACGACAGCTGAAAAGGGGGGAGGGAAAGAAGGAAATATTGGCGGATTAGACGCGCCCAACATCAGCTTGTATCCAAGCACGTTGTCCTCTACTATCTAATAATCGATAACGCCGTGCAGAGTACCTACTCCGTCGTCTCCGGTTGTTGTGCATCCGCCGCGGCGTGGTTGAGGAGCCGGCTGAGTCAGCCATGGTTGGGCCCTTGTCGCGTAAAGTAACAAGCCCAATCAACATTCAACAACGGGGACCACACGTTTCTTTCCCAGCGGTTTAAGGGGATTGATTTGAAATATCGGATTACATTCTGGCAGAAAAATAAATCCCAACAGCTAAGTGGAAGCAGTAATTCTTATTCTCATTGCACAATCTACCGCCAGAAGGAGTAAGATGATAAGCCTTTTGCGACTGCAAGCCGCAAAACTATGAAAAAGATTCATTGAGAGCTTCCATCCAAACTATTAAGTAGTTATCCAATGAAATGAGGTCGATATATACACCGACGAATAAGGATCCTCTTCAGTCCTCGATATCGTCGTCGCTCAGAACCAGCTTCTCCACCGCATCTTCTTCCACCTTCGACGCCATAGTATGGAAGGGCCGTGGTCTGGGTGGCGGCAGCATTTTTCGTGATATCCTTCGCTTCTGTGGAGATTTTGGCACAGGATCCGTTGCCCAATGTTCGGACCCAAGATCTTCGAGAATACCAAAGTCTTCATCCGTGATATCGTTTGTTCGTCCAATCATACCACGGAACCGGATTAATCTATCAAGGTCGCCCATTTCAGATGGATCTTTGGTAATCATCCTTTGGTAAGGTAAATAATCCAATAGCACTTCTTGCGAAGACATCATTGTTCTGGTGGGCATAGAAGATGTCTGCGCATCCTCTGTAGGTCCGGAATTGGTAAAATCACGATAACTCCCCCATGATTCGATTCCCTCCGTTCGAGGACCGGAGCAAGGATTGTGCGTAGAAGAAACTGGGTATATTAAACGGCGACACCACATGTCTAGCAAACCCGACAACTCCTCGGTCTCACGCCAGAGACGCATCGAGGTTGGGAAAAACATCTTATAGACGTCACCCCCTTGTCCGTCAGGCATAGCACGTCTCCTCACGGGGTAAGGAAGGGAAAACAACAATCCTCGCACAGCTACCTGAAAGCTCATTTCATCTTGTCGTAATAAATCGACGCTCTTTCCAGAACCCCTCGAGGAAAATCGGGCTGATCCCACACTGCTTCGAGTGGGTCGTGCCCCTCTGCGACTGTCGACGGCAAGGATGTCTGCATTGGACAATTCCGAAATGCAGTCAGCAAAAAAATCAGTAAAATCTTCGCTCTCACATGAAAGGATGTAATTCTCGTGAAGAGCTGCAATGAATGTCTGGGTATCTGTTCCAGTTTCGTTAATCAACTCGTCAATCAAAACCTGAGAAACTTTTTGTCGAGCAAAACGAGAAAGATGCTGCCGAGGCTGGGGAGCCTGTACATTGGATCCCACAGTAATTGAGGGATCTTCGCGTTTGTTATATACAACTTTTCCGACAGCATGAAAGAGCCCTAGACTCGATTCTCGGTGTGTAATTGCGACCAACGATTCTTTCTCCATATTGGTCAGCGCAGCCACCGTATTACCGCCTCTTTTCAATCGACTTGCCACGGTTCCACTCCAGTCCCCATCTTTATCGCCCCGTATGCATAGAAACTCTAGCGACGCGATAGCACTCCTGATGTCACCCATTTCTGCAAAACTTTTGAGAGCCGCGGGACCGGGAACACGTCTTCGTTTAGATATACGAGCCTCTTTTTTCAGAACGAGATCCAGAGCCTTCGTTATGAAAGTCGGTGCAACGGGGTTGAACTCAATAATACTCACGCCAGGATGATTGGATATCTCGGGACCAAGAAGCCTGAATACTGTGAAATTATCCGAGAGCGCCGCTCCCGTTCCTAGCAAGGTTTCAGAGACAATAATGACGATAGGGGTATCCGATTCGTTGTCAGGTCTTGGGGGTCGACTATGAAACCCCATAGACGGGACGGTTGTTGCAAGGTATCGCTCAAGGCTCGATCTAAAAGCCATGAGGCTTGAAGAGCCGTGGCTCAAAGAAGTTGGAAACTCTTCAATGAGAATGATTCGCCTTCGATTACTTGAGGGAGTCGATTCGTCTTTAATAATAGATTTGGCGGATAGCGAATCTTGCGACATAGAAAGACTCCTAAATTTATCAGTCCGTGACAAGAAATCGTCAAACTGAGCGCTCGTCGACACGTATCCCGCCGAAGAATATTCCGACCCAGAAGAATTCTTCCACTCGATAATTTCATATCCAATTGTCTTCGATAGCAGCGAGACAGTTGTTGTTTTTCCACTGCCTGCGGGGCCTTTGAGTACAAGTATTCTCTATGTCAATCAGCATCAGCCAATACCGCGGGGCACAATCAATAAATTGAAAGATGTGAAGAAATTGCAAACTACCCACGCGTTTACTCCGCCCCATAAAGACGTCTACCAGCCATCTCTGCACATCGGCTACTTTCTTCTTATGGACGGCCAGTTCGTCAAGATCCGCAGGTCCGAATCGTTCAGCCCACGGTTTCAAATGATCACCCAAGTCTGCCAAATCAGATTTTCCCGTTTTAAGATCTGGAGGCATGACGAATTTCTTGATGGGTTTTGGCCTTATTGCTGCTTTGGCCGTGTCATTCTGCTTCCGCTCCTCATTTGAGCCGTTTTTGTGTCGGCTAATTGCAAAACTTCCAGTCCCTTGCCCCTGTCTTGCACCCTGGGAGGACGTTACCATATTAAACGACCGGCTTCCATTCCAATTGAGTAGCTCTTCTTCAATGTCTTCATCCTCAATTTCCTCCAAAATGTCCGGCTTGTAATCATCAGCAACCTTGCTCCACCGCTGCTCCTCCGTTGCAGGAGCGAAGAAAGAATGAAGAGACTTCGAGGATGCAGATTTATCGGGCTCAGGCTGTTTTCTTGTCCTGCGTTTCTCAGGAGAGGTCGCTGGAGAGGTTCGGGTGGAGGTAGCCCGGCTACTCGAGGGCCGAGGAGCTTCTTTCTTCGATTGAGACCTTGAATGACGCGTATTCTTCGCGCTTGTATCTATAGAACATGTAGCTGAAGTCCCCTTGGGCTCTGAAGCAATCAATCGCGTGTTGAGCCGCCGGTGGCTCGCTGGTGCTGCGAGTGAAGAAGCGAACGGCACGTAGGATTCATCCTCATCCGACGAATGCACTACCAGCCTCCTCTGCCGCTTTCTGGGAGGTTGAGCGGCCATAATGCCAGGAAAAGACAGGCATATCTCTTAAGCAGTCAAATTGCCTTGGGAAACGAGCAAAAGTGTGTCAAACTGCGCCGATGGCCACTCAGAACCATCGAAGGAGCCGATAGTGCGGTCTCGATGCCAAGCCTAGCTGCTTACCAGCTAACAAGCTTGGCGCCCCCGAGCTCCACCACCCCAGCATCCATCGAACTTCCATGTCAACAAACCAATCTCTCGGACGGAGCACAGACGCGATCTTCAACGGTTGAATTTCGAAACGTAAGGAGGCCTCGAATTACGCCGAGGCACCTCCGACTTTTTGATTGCTTGAGTTCGGAATTTCATATGACACCACACTGGTGATAGCTGGTGAGAGCGGCGCTGGTAGTAAACCCCAACCAAGGCCGCCTCCGCTTTCAAACGATCATCTACCCTGCCACTATGTTCCCCATCTCCCAGTGGTAAACTAGCACGGCTAATCCAGGTGCTCCTTTTCAAATGTCGTCTCCGCTGGCTGTCAGCTCCTCTTCCGCACACCATAGCTGCTCACCCGCGCTACAGGGCCATATCACATACAAACAATATATTATCCTCATTGCCTTCAACAGCCAAAAGAGTGGTAACTTTATACGAATTTTTTCTCCATGCGCTCTATCATTAGACAAGTGTAATTCAACGGCAATATCATGACGGCAGGCCATCATACACCAACCCGGAACATGCATACAAATCCTGGGAGCAAAAATATCAAACCACTAAACCGATTAGAGTGAAGGATACACTGGATTATGAGGCTCCGGCAATTCTCCACTTGCATCTCAATTCCCACCCAGAGTATGCTGACTAAACCCGAGAAGTGCCCAAGGCTTTGCGATATGGGCATCATAGATAGCCGGGTGCACTGGGGATAAGAAATTCGAGCCCTCCTCTGGTGTTGTTGCTGTGTAGAGGTGATACCGTTCTCTCACCGAGACGTCCCCAAAGCTTTGGTCGGGAGTGTGGGAGGGAAAGGGAGCCCGAGTTGCCCCCTTTTTTTTTTTTTTTGGTTGGAGGCGTGACGCTCATGGATTGACGAGAAATGCACCTATGAAGCGAATATTTGAGTTTTCGGTGAAGCGTGAGGCTTGAGAATTTGTTGATGGAACAAACAGAAAGACCTGGTAGAAAGTAAAGAAGGAAGAGTTGAAGAAAGGCCAGCTATGATTTAGAAGGGGAGGAAGAAACTAGAAAGAGCAGCAATTGAAATTTGTCGCGAACCCGGTCCGCATTTTTTTTGTACATCATTCGCCAACCTCACATATATACGCCAGCGCGATCCAAGCTTGGTATCAAAGAGAAATATTAATGATATTAAACCCGCCATTTTTCAAGGGCAAAAAATCAACCAAGAACCAAAAGGGAGGACTAAGCACCAGCAAAAATATCATAATAATAGTCTTCATCCAGTCCCTCACGGCTCGGAATATCTGGACACTCTCCAATAAACGTGGCATCATCAAACCGCACATTAAGGAGCCGAATCTTCAGTCCGTAATTGCTCACTAGATTGATCAGCTTATTTGTCTCTGCAGTTATGGGCTGCTGGTTTAGGAGCATAAGGAGGCCATCTAGCCATTCCGATGCGATGCTGTGTGACTGGGGATGGAGAGTCAAGAGGACGATTTCTTTCTGGGTTTGGTTGGTTTTTACGGTATTTGATCGCTGACGATTAGCTTTTTCGTTATGTGGGTCAGACGACGATTTAGGGTTGTTGCTCGAGGACGACGGGCTTTGAACGTAGCCGTGGATTGTGATTTTCGTTGTGGAAGAAGAATGTGCGAGGGTTTTGATTGTTGAGCCAGAGGAGGAGTCGGATGAGGCCGAGACGTTCGATACCACAGAGGAAACGGCATTGAGATCGACTATCGGTAGTTAGCAACTGTTTACTTTTGCTGGGGTGTTTCGAGGGGCTGTACTTTTGTGCGTAAGTGAATCTATATCAGGAATCTCATTATTCACGGAGTCAAAGTCCGCATAGTGAAGGTACCGCCGATTATGTGACAGTTGTGCATATCTGTACGTTGTCGAATTTGTTCGTTTCATGTCTGGTCTAGAAGAAGCTCCATTTTCTCCTTTAGAGCCCGACTCCGTTGGGAACCATGCGCCTTGCAATAGACATCGGATCCGCTGTTCCTTGACAAACTGTAGAGCTTCATGGTGCAGTTCTTCCCTGACCTGATGAAGGTGTTGGCCCCAGACATCTTCGTAAGTTAGCTCCAGCAATTCCATTTGTAATTCCCTAAGTCGCTGATATTCAAAGTCATTCATCTCTTCTTCGATTTCATGCATATCTTTGGTTCGTATAGCTCCGCCAACAACAGATTCAACAAGAATTCGAACTAGTTCGGCGATTTTTGAGAAATCTTCCACCTCAGCCCCAGTTGCTTTCCATAGGCGAAAAAAGGCATTCAGGGCTGCAACATGCAGGCGAGGCCAATGAAGCAGCAACGGTTTAAACACTTTGTCAAGGTTCGACCGTGACTCGAGAATCAGGTAACTCTTCGGATCTTCCAAATCGGCCTTGTCGATCTCGAAATGTTCGTATAAAATGGCAGTAACGGTCAAGGATGCCCTCGCAATTGGACACCTCTGCTCCGCAGGCCTTGTGGATTGCTCTAAAAGCATCTTCTGGAATTGATCCTGATATCTTCTAACGAAATCAGTGAAGTCCATCATGCCTAGGAATCCCATATCATGGAAATCCCATTGCGGACTTTCAGTCTCAAAACCAAGCCTTCTCCATTTATGTGGATTGTGTCTTCTTGACCCAGTCTTTTCCGTCTCTTGTGCCGGCTTTTCAGGGTTACTTGCAAGGTGTATGCCCTTTAAGGCTCTGCGATGTTCCGTGTTTTCCAACTCCACAGGAAAATCTCTCCATTTCTTCAACAATACTTTTGTAAGGGACTGAAACTCGAGGAGGGGTTGGGCAAGATCCTGGAGTGCAGAACCTTGCATAAGCACATATACAGCCCGAATCACTCCCAAATCTTGTAACCTCTTGATAAACTTCGGCCATTCTGCCTCGCTTTCAGATATTATCGAGTCTCTCATCAGGCTATTTATCAACTGAAGGGAATTCGCACACAGCGCATGGTCGGCAGAGGACAATCTGCTAACGAGCATTTCGAGAAATTGCGAATGAATGGCGATAGCCGGTTTGAGAGCCTGGAACCCGAAAAGACTAACATGACTGTGCACGGAAGCGCGTCCCGAACTATGTGGATGGGAAACAATTGACACCAGAATAGACATCGCACCGCGCAGGATATTAACGAGAGGGTGGGTAACGATAAGCTGGACAATCTGCACCAATTATTAGCAATACTAACACCAACCGAAAGGAAGAAACAAAGAAGATTCCTGTGGCTTCAATTGAAGTCGCGCACCCTCTCGATAAACTCCTCATCCACAACCTCCCAACCCTTGTCAACCTCCAACAATCTTGCAAATGAAGTAAGACTGTATGCCAGTGTGTTTCCGGTCGCTGTCATAGCCAAGTGCTTCAATTTGACCAATCCTTTCTCCGAAATAAAGACGTCCGCAAAAGAAGGGTCGCCGATATTCGACTGGAGCTTAAACACGGCCATTTTGCGAACGGCATCTTCATCGCTTCCTAGTCGCTCCGCGAGTTCAGATACATTGATGTTCTCCATAGCGAAGCAGGGCTCGGGAACGAAACCGGGGAGGAGAGGGAGCAATTCGAGAGAGGCGGGAATGAGAGCGGGTGATGATTCCAGTGCGCCCTGATTTCCTTCTTTACTCAAGTCAATGTCAGTTCACGTGGGCTTGACGGCGACGAGGAATCAGGGCGCGAAACGTCCTGTTCTCGATCGAATCGTGAATCGTTGAAGTACGGATACCATCAGCTCATTGTTAGCTGAGTGACTTATTGGCGGGCATAAAAGAATCAGAAAAGACTGAAAATTCAAAGAATTGCAGTGCAATCTGATCGCAAAACTATCAATTGGACACCAGTTGACTTTGTTTACATGGATGTGCCGTTCCCCGAACCTTTCCCCAGAATTTCTCTCAGGTGCTTAAACTCTCAGGGGAACGAACAAGATTGTCAACCGGTATGTAACTAACGAAGTTAACTAGTTAATTACCGCCTTGGATGGTTACAGCGCCCTTCCAACTCCGAAGAACCACTTCTCCTCTGTACTCCCTACAGTAGATATGTATACATGACCTGAAGAGTACATAAGGGGGAAAGGCTCAAATCTGCACTGAAGTAATGAATCAAATAGAGCCTATTTGCTAAAATTTCGGGTGGCGATGTCGTGACGTTCTCTTGCAAACCAAATTCGAGCCACAGGACGCCTCTCTCCGCGACCCGCAGTTCGACCACGATTCTTCACTTGTAAGAAGGGGACCTGTGAATTTCCGCATGCGGCCTAGCCCCGTCCCGCTAGCCCCGTTCCGGCATGGCGCCCTTGGCGGCCGTGCCGCGCCCGTGCGTGCGCCGAACATCTATATAAAAGGCGAGCTCGCACTGTCTGTCCTGCCTTCTCCTCCTCCTCCTCACACTGCTTCAACTCCCTCCTCACGTCCTCTCTCCCTCTCCCGGACTTTCCCCCATGGATCCTGGACCTCATGAAACCGCGGCTCACTTGTGAAGAGGAGACATCACAGGAACCAGTCATCTGTGCTGCATGCCAGTGGACTTCATGTCCTGGTGACAAACCCCCATTGGTGGCCGAGACAGAAATGAAGGGGTGACATGACACCATCTAGAATGTGTCACCTCACTTGGAGGGATCCCGGTGCTGCAGAAAGGAGGCGCGGTCAACAGAGATGGGTGAGTCTGGTTGGTTGCATGCCCCCATGGACATCACAGGCTCAGCTGAGACCTCGTGTACAAGAGCCAAAAATCCTGTTGTAAATGGTGATGCGCTGACATCATTCATCTAGACCGCACTACACTGTGAAGATGGTATGCCATTTTCAGCCCAGGCCCATCAAGCCAAGCCCTTCATCCTGGTGAGGAGGAGGTGACACAATGGTGATCATGATCACAATCAAAGCAAGCAGGTGTGTTACCTCACTTGAAGAATTGGCATTCTGCAAAGAATGCAGTGGGTGAGTCTGATTGACTGCACACCCAGCAGTGATCTGACTCATGGATAGCACAGACTCAGCTGAGACCTTATGTACAAGTGCTGAAAAGCCAGCTGGAGATGGTGATGTGCTGATATTGTTCATTTATACTGCACTGCACTACAGAGATAGCATGCTGTATCCAGCTCAGAAGTACTCTGTTCTTATAAGAAGAAGAAGAGTTATAATCCAGAGATAATTAACACTCTTGACTGATGATTATAATCAATAATTGCCAGTTCCAGTAGTTAATGCAGGACCATCACTCATGTGTTCCAATCTGTCCATACAGTCAATGTGAAAGCCATACCGACATTGTACGCAACTTCGAATTTCTCCAGCAAGCACTTCCAGACAGATTGGGCATGGTTCCTGTCGGACAGGTGTAGTAGTTGGTGGCTCCCGCTCTGGCATTACTGGTGTCCATGATTCTGGATATCCGTAAGCTGCAAAAAAGAAATCTATGTTTCTGCGCCTCCTTCGAATTTCGTGTTGATTCTATGGACTTAGCTGTAGTAGCTGTTGTAGCCCATGATACTGAGATACCACTTGTGGTATGTCCGCCGCATGAAAGTACACTGGCTGAAGATTTTCGATGTTCAATCTTGATAACTGTCGTAGAAATTCCCTATACCTTTGAAAGAGCAGCTCTTGTTGGAGCCTCACAGACTCATTATTGCCTCTGAGAAGGGTGTTCTAAAACTCTTGCAAAAGAGGCGTGAATTCATGCCACAATGGCATCCAAAACTTAGCAGCATCTTCACTGTACTCATATGTATCTGTTGGTGGAGTATTTGCCCATCCCAGTGGATACTGCATTTGCTCACATAATTGTGTGAGGGGAGAAGAGGCACCTTGTTGCCCAGAGGCTGTCCAAAGAGATACAAACCTATCATATCTGACTTGACCCAGCTCGAGCGGACTTTTATGAAGTTCGTTCAATAATTCCATTGCACGATTTTTTGCATCAAGAGCTGCCTCTGACTCGGAAGATGGACGTCCAGCCATAGTATTCTGATACAGCGTTCTCAGATGGGACATCATCTCAGTATGTATCCGCCGATTGTGTCTTCTTAAAGGTTCTTTTATATCTGGAATCTGGATATTTCTTGCTCCCAGCCTCTGCATCACATCATATCCAAGAAACACCTCAACTCCAACCAATTCTAGTGATGTTGTCAGCTAGAATGATATCATATGTGCAGATACACTTACTTTGAGAAGCATTTCTTGCTAGTGTAGTATCCATAGAATGAAAATTGGTTTAGTCCACCAGACATCTAAGGATCAAAATGTTTCGAGCAACTTCAGAAGGTGATTGTTGACGCTGGGCACCCACAAGTCCCGAATAATCATTTGCAACTTCTGGGTTTTCAATTCCATAACGAATTTTGCCCAAGATGCGTATTCTTTCTGCATATGTGAGGTAGATGTGGGCACTCTGACGTGGTGTAGAGATTGGGGAATTCAAGCTTTTTTCCTGCTGAAGAGACATGATACAATGGGCTGAAGTGAACAATTAGGATAGGTTTTTCTTTGACCAGCAAAGGATGAATCAATATTTGGGAGTTCCTTCAAGTCTAGGACAAAGCGCATGAGGCAGGTTGGTGGAATAGGAAGAAAAATGCTGGTTCAAGGGCCATTTATATCTGTCATCTGTATCAAGGAGGCCATGCTCTGGAGGTTGGTGGCCCATGATGGCCTGTGGTTCGTGGCTCATGGTCTGTAGCTCATGGCTAACAGTTTGTAGCCAGCAGCAGCTGCTTGAGAAGGTCAATAAACTTCACCAATAATTTTGAGCTCATGGATGGGAATCCCGGGCATGGACCTTTATATTAGTGTCTATCTCTGTTGAATCTGCAATATGAGATATTGTTATAGTTTATCTTATAGATCTTGATGACATTATACTGACTTAGACAATTGTATATTGGAGTGTTCAGAATATTAGAGAAGCCTGATGTAGATCTTGTGGGTTTCTCCAGAATTAGAGTATAAAAGAGCTAAGTAGATCTGATGCCCACAACTGATAAGAGGGAGTCATGTGTAGAATGTATAGATTCACTAACTAGGAGACTGAATGCTGAGATTTCCCATAATCTGTAAGAATTATGTGATTCTTATACATTCAGAGATATGGGCCACATGACATTCTCTGAACATCTGATGTTGTCTGATGCTTGGTTGGTCTAGACCTATATTCATAACAGCAAGATATTCTGTTGCTGTGCTTGCTTCTCCTGACTCTCCTCCTCTTGCCCTGCGAGAATCCAGGCGGGACCAATTTCAGACAGAAGAAGGTCCTCCCATCATTCCTGCCCCACAACAATTTAGGCAGGACCAATCTCGAAATCATCCCTTCCGTCCATCTAGGGCTGTCCCTGTAGCTCCTCGAGAGTCGCATCCACAACGTCGTCAACAGCGGAGGAGGCGGTGGGGACAGACGGGTCGCCGTACGGTTGAGGTGGGTGAGGAGGTCGATGAGGTGCCAGTTGTGGAGGAACGTTTGGAGCATTTGCAGCCCCGTTTACCATAGGAGGCCCTGTTAGCTACGCTACATGCCGAAAAAATGTGGGAAACAAGCTGGAAGAGCACCATCATTCTTTGATCAACTTCCTGTTCAGCGAGAACTTCAGGCCGTTTCTTAACTACCTCGCGAAAAACCTTGGTGACACAATTTCTCGCCACAGAGTCTTGGCTCTGAGGGCAATAGAATGCTCTTCCTATCATGAGTCATTCAGTCCCGAGTCACTTATTTCTCCAATCTATCCCATACAAGCAGCCCGTCAGCCGTCCCTCAATCTGCGACAACCACAGCGGCTTTCAACGGGGAGAGAAGAAGCCGAAGCGGCCCTCCATGCTACTCAAGCTCAGCTTTCAGAGGCTAATACCCGAGAACGAAGGGTAAGCGAAAGACCAGAGTCACTGATGGAGCGAGAGAGGGCTATTTTCGACGCCCACTGCCGGCCCTGGAAGGTCTGGAGGAGGGTCTGGACCACCACATGTTGGCGCGGACTCCGAGGAGAGGATGAGCGATCAAGGAACAAACCGGGCCCGGTGGTCTGAGGCGGACAACGAGCTTCTCCAGAACAAGCCATGGGAGGTGATCCAGCAGAGGTTCCCAAACAGGACGCTGGCATCATTGCGGCAAAGGTACTCGATTCTCAACAACCAATCAACACCAAGTAGACCAAGTAGCCGTGGGTGGACAAGGAGTAGGCAATTGAAGTAGAAAGATCTATGTGTAAAGGTTCCTAAAGCCGGGAAGAAGAGAGAGAACAATTCCGCAAAGAGGTTAAGATCTTCGACTCTCACGCCATCCGCCCTGTCCTTATGTGATAACCTGCTTCTTGCATTTAAGGCACAAGAGGAGTTGAAATACTCGCAAAATCAGATCAAGTCTCTCAAAGACAATCTCAAAGCCGAAAAGGAGGTCAAGGATAAAGTTGGTCCCAAGCAAAACGGTGCCTTTGGGGATCTTGAATCAAGTGGATTCCAAGGACCTTTTCCGCATTGTGATGAACGAACATCTCCGCTAGGTTTGTAATATGCTCATCAGCGACTGGGGGTTGGTCACAATCATCGAGAAGCTCATTGTCGGGAATCAGCTGC
The DNA here is from genome assembly GCF_000149335.2 of Coccidioides immitis RS. Taxonomy (NCBI): domain Eukaryota; kingdom Fungi; phylum Ascomycota; class Eurotiomycetes; order Onygenales; family Onygenaceae; genus Coccidioides; species Coccidioides immitis. Next base: position 2,172,609 of record NW_004504310.1, on the reverse strand, counting down.
TTGCATAAGAGTTCATGGCATGGGCTTCATACAAGGCGCAAGTCTTATCAAATTCTCGGAGCTCCAGAGCTTTGGGCAGGGTGAGAGGTATTTCAATAAGGGCGAGCAGCTAGGAATGAGCAGTGGTTGCATCGTCCAATTGGATTCCTAAGGGGCTGAATAATCTCAACTCCACCTCTGAGTGCGGCACCTGGCGGTGCAAGCAGCGAATCAATCGCCTACAATCTCGTACAATTCAATAAAAAAGGGAATATTAATATGAGCAGGAGGGTAAACATCCACCACAGGCAGTGGACAAACCCCCCAAGGCAACCTCAACCACGAATCCGAAAAAAAGGACAAGGACCAAAAAAGGTTTAGTTTAGCACGTGATCGCCAACCAATCACAACCAGCAGCATCAAAACATACATCCTCAACGACGACCACCTGACCCCTACCTACTGGGACAGAGTACTAGTAGAACAATACCATCGTGTGGTCTTGCTTTAGCGGGCCGTTTCCTTTTTGTTGTCCAAACCCTCCCCTCCGTGGTACCCTCCACTCCAGAGACAGAGATGAGCAGCGAACACCACCAACTTGGTCCCACCAGAAGGCAGAGATAGGCATACGCCGCCTGAGTTCAGCGGGTTCATTCTAACTTGACCGTCCAAAAGTAACGGGGACAAGAACTGCATGCAGGATTGTCTTGGTGAAGGCTTTGCACACCCTTTGATTTTCAGTACAATCTCAGATGTTCTCTGATAGACATGAGGCCCACTTGATATCCTGCCATGGAGAGTGTTGTACGCGTTGTTGTCCGTGTGTTGATTTGCTTCGCTCCCCAATCCTGGGTTATGAGCATATGTCGCTTCCTCAAGAATAAACAGAACCCTGGCATCACCTGGGGAAATTCCATCATCAGGCTACCTGGTGGCATCATCGTCAAAAGAGGCGGTGTTACCCCGGGTGAAGTCGCCACACAGTCCTATGCGTATCACCACCTTGATCCCCGCATCATTCGCGTTCCGCGCATCTACCACTATTTCCAGGATTTCAGCGATCGTTCCTTGCCGACAGGCTATCTTTTCATGGAATACATTCCTGGACCGACTCTGGAAGAATTCGATGAACCCACCGGCACATATCTGACGCGGCGTTTGGCAAATGTGGTTGAGCACCTCCAACAATTTCAGGCTAGTATTCCTGGCCCTGTTGGAGGGGAAATCCCTCGAGGGAACTTGTGGGGCTTCGATGACGCTGGGATGGCCTTCAAGTCTGTTGAAGACCTGACTGCATGGGTGAACAGACGGATTGAACTGCTTAAAAAGACTGTTGATTTCAGCTCATACCCTCTTGTTTTCTGTCACTTGGATCTTTGCCGGCGCAATGTCATTGTGGCCAAGAACGGCACACTATGTCTTCTTGACTGGGCCTATGCTGGGTTTTACCCACGGTTCTATGAAACGGCAGCCATCAACTTCTACAATGACGATTTCTGGAAGTCTTTTCTTGATACTGTCAACGAAACTATTGCTTTAACTGATGATGAAAAGCGAAGCATGGATTTGATTATGCGAGCTCGTTCTGCCAACATGCGGTGGCTTTTGTAAGTGCACTTGTTGAATGAGGCTGAATTTGTGTTGTTTGCTATTGCTAACCGTTCCTCCAGCAACTAATTATACTCGCGCCCTTCACATCCTGTGACCCTGCATAGTTTAACCCTCACCGTCCTGATCTACACAAAGGTTCCTGGCTCCATCGGGTCATATTCTCGGGCCTGGTTTTTGGAGTAATTGTATTGGAGATCCTCGATGGCCTCGTTGACTTTGATCGGGCTCGATGGATTGATGTACCCCGCAGCTTCCAGATCCTCAATCATCGTTCTACTATAACCACCAGCCGTGGTTAGCCATTGTTCAGTGTTCGTTTGTGGATACGATCTGTCTGAACTCACACCCAAAAGCGACAGCCCATGCCGCTTGGCGCCAGTTTGTAGTTGGCTCGACCCTTCTGGTCTAGGAGTTGAAGGACTTGTCCAACAGTCAACCCTTGAATCGCCTGAAGATCAATTCTCTTGAGGGCTGTGTTCGATAAGTCATAGCCACAACGCTTCCGAAGCAACGTGCCCATAACATCAGTTGGGCCTGCTTTGATCATGTTGAGTTGGACCGATTGTTTGTCGCCTGTAAGGAGATAAATCGACGTGTGATTTTCGCTGCGCGTGTCGGACTCGAAGAAGATGCCCAGCGTGTGGATAGTAACTCTGATAGATGTGACAGGAAGTAGGTAGTGCTCTTCAAGCAACTTCTGGGTTCCCTGGGTTGCCATTCTGCTAGAAGATAATAGTTGTTTTGTTCGCGTGGAATGCTTCCAAGGTTGTCTCTCGGGGCGAAGATGAATGGAAATTTCTTCTCGTGTTTGTGTGTTGCGAGTGAGAGAGGGAGAGAGGGAGAGAGATGACGACGAAGCTAGGGTCCTGGGGTCACCCTTGAAGGGAGATGGCAGCCTTGCAGCATGCAGTATGCAGCAAATCACAGCCTTCCTTTCTGGGGTTGGTATGTTTTCCATACAGCCAGGCAGAGGGGTTTGATTTCTGTTACTGGAAGGTAAAATCATTATTTCTATATACTGTCCCCCTACAATGTACCGCGATCAAGCCAAGTATACAGCACAAGGTATAAATAAATAGAGCAAGAGTATAAAACCCCAAGGACAAACATAGTACATAGGTGGGGGGAGGGCGGCAGAGCTTGTCAAGAATCTTCAGGAATACGGCGAAGGAGGGTGCATATACTTATACACTGTTTAGGCTAGCATATGGAAATCCCGCCTGAGGAGAGCTGGGCCTCGTTTAGTCTCCATCCATGGCCTTGGTGTGATGTAGAAGTAGAGAATTTATGTCGGCAGACGATAGCACTGATGAGCCTTCAAAGATGAAAGTTTGGCTATCTTCGTCCCAGTATTCGTGTTGTTTGTAGTTAAAGCCGCTTAGATCTGTGGCCATGAGCCACGAGCTACGAATCTCAAGCCATGGATAACCAACCCTCATGGCCGTGGTCCATGGCCACAGCCACGGCCACGCTAGGCCATCTTATTGCAGATTTGTTGTGGCCTTTGATGATGTGCTTCTTGTTATAAAGGGCTCTTCGAGTTCCAAGTAAGCCTCTCCTAGCACAAGTCTTCATCATCTTCTTCGCCGGCCGAAGAGTCTCTCCCTGAGATTATTATTTTTCCTGCCCAATTCGGCCTCTGTATACCCTACCAAGCCCCAAGGGCTATCATCCACTGCGAACTAGTACCTACAGCTGTCGCAACCCCCGAGTGACGCACTGCTATCGCCCACCAACGACCGCTAGGGACCTGCTACCAGGTCCTTGGTGGCCTGAATCTGGTGTGTGAGAAGTCACTCTCCATCAAAGCACTCTGCATCTGGGCCAAAGAATCATTCAACCAGCTGTGCCCTTTTGGGGAATGTGTATTTGGGGATAGGTAGCTCCCAGTCCTCATCAACCTCCATAGCATCTTTCTCTGGACCTATCCCCAGCATCTGGTTGATTTGCCTGTTGACCTTGTGCACTGGTGCAGTTCTGAAGTATGCTTTTCTGGCTGCTTTCTCTGTTTCTCACCTCAGAGTCTTTCTCAACCTGGTCAGCTCCTTCTCCATCTCGTGATGTCTCTGATGGAGCTCAGGACAGAGCTTTTTTGCATTTTGTAATGTTCTTAACTGCAACTTCATCTCTTTAAACAGCTCTTTCTTCTCTTGCTGTAATCTAAGAATACAGAAATCTCTGTAGATGGCTTGCAATTGCTTCTTGATCAGACCAGAGAGTGCACAGAGGTTCTGGTTCCTGAGCATGCTTGCAGCCTGTTTTAACAAGCCTTCCTGGTGGAGACACAAAAGGACAAAATGCTGCATGTCATAACCAATAAACTCTTTCTGGTAGTGTTTCTTGAAAACCCATGATCTAGCGTGACCTAGTATTTGGTTTTGCTCTTGGTCGGTGAAGTCTAGGAAAATAGTGAGTATCACAGATGGAAGGAGATGGGAGAGAAACAACTAGAATGATGGACATACTACAGTTTGCCTTATTTGCAGTCCAGTGCTGATAGGTATAAGAATTCAATGGGTCCTCCAGGCCTGCATCCCGATCAAGACATCTCATTACATCTAGGATGAGGTTGTATGTTAGGTCACCCAGGACAGGCACCCCCAGCATATCCTCTTTCCAGTAAATTGGAAGAGATTCACAGCACTTGGGCACCTTTAGGCACCAGGATAGCTCGGGTGTCAGACAGTCATTCTTGAAAACAGTATCACAAAATGCCAATGTGATGATGCGCGTGATAGAACAGTATGCAAGTTGGTAATCACCATGCATGAAGAATTTTGTCCTAGTTGATGTGTGAGTTGAACCACCATTGTATCTTTTTGGAAGCAGGGGAGGGAATGATGTGAAGTGAGACACCCACCAGCACCTTCTGGCTGATGCTTCAGGTTGTGGAAGTTGATAACCATACAAGGCACATCACAGGCTTCATCTTGATTCTGTAGAATGAAGAGTTCAATGTCCTTCCAGCACACTCTCTTTGGCAGCTTGGAAGGCTGGTTCTGAGAAGAGCATGTTGGTGGTGCCAGTTCACTGTTGCCATTGCTGCTTGCAGGCTGGGGACTTTGGCCTGATGTTTTTGCAGAGTTGTGACAGAGTAGCATCATGCCTGGATGGCTTCCAGTGATGGCCAGCCGCTGTTGGACAACTGCAAACTGAATGATATGGATCTCATGGCAAAAGTATGTGAAGTACATCCAGTAGTATCTCAGAACAACAGCAAAGGTTGCAGCATCCAAGGTGCATTTCTTTTTAATGGCCCTGCTCACTGGGTTGACATTGCCTTCAGTAATGAACCTGCCCTCCAGAAACTGCATGGTGCTCAGCCAGCATGATTAGTCGGTGCAAGCACAGTGGTTTAGTAGCAGTGATGTGCATACTCTTCTCAGCTGCTGCTGAACCTTATGGCTCATTGCCTAGCACCTAACCAGCTCAAAGAATTCACAAAGATGCCTTCAATACACATCATATGTTTGGAGCACTTTCTCCTTGGATGTTTGCTTCATCCAATTGAAGAAACTCATAAAGACCACTGTCTCTTCTTGTTCAAGAAGCTTTCCATAGTCTTCCTCAAGCACTGCACAATATCTGCATACTTGTAGGTTAGTACTGTTGTAGGGCAGCAATGGCTGGGAGGGAGCATGCCTGATCCAGTATCTCTCAATCACTGTGATATTTCTCAGGGTTCTTGACTTGAAATTTGGTCCTATCTGTCCAAGAGAGTGATGGTGCTCCAGCCAGGCCCGGGTCTCTTCTGTAAGTATGGAGGTGTCTTTCCAGAACAGACATCCATTGGGGGGAGGTGGTGGCAGGCACTTCCCCATGGGGAGGAGAGTTGATGTATGCTTGGAATAACAGATATGTGTCCATGAACAACTGCAGCCAGGACAGTGATATAAATAAGGGCCCGGAATTTCGGGCCAAGGCAGACAGGAGTTGACATCAGAACAGAGGCCATTGTATTTGGCATCAAGTGTCCCGCTGCATCTTAGGATCAATCAACGGTGGTTGGACCGTGACTGATCCTGATGCTGATGTTGATGTTGTTAAAGCGGCGTGGCGCGGAACACGCGCTAGGCCGAACAGAGGTAAGTACCTGTGGAAATGCCACGGGGATGGACCTCAAAGGCCACGGAATCCCGTGGCCATTTCCCAGGTAAGTACTCCGTACCCGCCCTTATGTTGTAATAGCTCTTGGCTTGACGAGGTCGCTTAAAACCAACTCAAAGCTTCTCGTCCTTTTGGGCATTGTGCCCATGAAAACCTAGAGATTGCGTCTTTATTGGAACTGAATCAGCCATGATGTTGACGTTATTTCTCACGGCTGGATCGCCTGCGATTTACCCTCCCATTTTCCGGGTCTTTTTTCCATATGTGCCATTCCAGTTAGACTCGTCGAAGTCTCCGCACCTTCAGCCAGAGCTGTCACCTGGGTGCTCAGCGAAGTTTGATTTCTCCAGATATGCAGGGCCTTTCTAAATCGTAGGACTGACAATCTCCTTATTCTCTTGTTTACGCAGCAGGTTTCTATATCTTGGAGGCTTCTTTACATCCACAGCTGCTTCAACTTTGAGACGTGGTTTCAGAGTTTTCCAAAGTTGTCGTTTGATAAGATGGTGGAAAAGGCATTCTGGAGTGATTGGTATAGGTTCTTGGATGGCTGACATTCAGACCACAATCTTCCTCAAGAACTGTCAGATAATTATGTGCAGTGCATGTACCCTGAGCGGTTTCAACTTGCTCAAATAAACATTGCATAATGATGGTTCCACAAGGTTGGATATATCTTTCAGATTTTTCAACATCATCACCAAGATGGTCCTATAAGGATAACGTCCAGTCATTATGAAGTATATCAGTGGTTCCAGGGTGAATATATCGTCTCCAAGCACCAGTGCAGCGTTCTAGTCATAATCCGGATGTCAGAATCTTGTCAACAAGCGGCAGACAGCTCTCTGCCACATATGGAAGCACCTCCAAAGTCGAATGTCTTCGATTAACGTCATGAATCCAGTAAAAGATTCCATGGGGAGAGGTCGCAATGCATAACATCAATGGCATGAGTAGTTATAGCTTCAGCAGCCTGTCTAGCCCATTGAATCCAAAGTTATGTGCTTTGGTATTGTTTTACTTATATTCCCTAAAATATCCATTTTCTACATACTTCATTCCAAGACAGCATGTGTCAGAATCCTAGCTCATCAATCTATAACTTAACACATAGTTAGTTTGTGAATGATCATTTTCTTTAATAGGATAGTATGGGTTCGGGGACAGTGTCATAATCACTATGCCTGACAGTAACAACTCACCCATGGCAGTTCATCCCTCATCCCCAAGCTGGAGACTCTGTTATGTGTATTGAAGGCTAATTGTCTTATCTGAGTTCAGGCAGCATACTGCAAGTCCCATCACCCAGGCCGGTTGATATATACATAGGGAATTGTCCCCTCTGGCCTTTGCTCCTCATCCAGTTATATAAAGTAGGTTCAGAGTGACTATGGAGTATCTAGTTGCTCCTTTTGCCAGACTCCTTTAACCACTTAACCCATTACTTGCGTCCAGTTGCAGTGGAAATACAACAGTATCAGTCAGGCCTGTTATTGATCTATCATTACAATATTAATATCCTAAAGAAACATGTAGAATACACTTTTTTTTCACATCCAGAAACACAAAGCAAAACTTTCTAAGAAAAAGAAAGAAAAAAAAAAAAAAAAATTATGGTGCTGCGGGCAGTGCAGAGTGAGCAATACGCGAAACTAGGTACCACCGAGAGAAAGTTCAGATCTTCCACCCATAAATACCTGATCTTGTGATATACAGAAAAGCTTTTTTGATAAATATGCACAAAAGAATTAGAAGAAAGTAGGCAGAGATCAGATCAGGTCAGGTTGAAAAAAAAAAAAAAAAAAAAGAAGAAAAGAAAAGAAAAGAAAGAGAAAAGAAAAGGGTTGAGAGAGAGAAGAAGAAGAAGAAGAAGAAAAAGAAGAAGAGGCTTATAAATCCAGGTTCTGCTCGCGATCAGGGCCTCCAACCGACGTTCCAAAGAACATGAACGATATCTCGGAGGGTGTTAGCTACGTCAACAGCTTTGCCAAGCAGATCATAGGGAGCGCGACGGTCGCCCTCAGCCTCCTCGCTTTTTGCGAGCTCCCCATGTGCACATGGCATGAAAACTCCTGATGACGAAAGATACCACTCTTCGTCCCCATTATCGTCTGTGAGGGCCTCCGAGGCACTGGGTGAGGCTGGGGGACTTGGAGAGGAGGGCAGGACATCCGCTAGCGTGCTTTTAAAAGGCCAGCTGTAAGCATTATCGGACTCAACGTACTCGAGATGTTCACTCGAGGGGTACGTCTCGACCTCTCCTGTGTCGTGCACCTTGATAGTATCAGTGGAGGCCGATCGATAGAACGATGGACGTTCTCCCGACCAGCGAAAGTATTGATCCTCGTCCTCGGTTTCGGAATCGCTATCGAACTTTAACGTAGTTGGCGGTAGATGCGCAATGATTGTTCGGGTGTCGCTGCTGAAGCTGCTCCTTGGCGTGCTGCTCAATGAGCGCCGTGGATGTAGTTGCTTCATTGTGACCAAGGTAGCTTCAGAGTCGTCATCGTCCAATAAGCAGTATTCGCCGGAATAGGAATAATTCTCATCGTCGTCTTCATCTTCCTCGTCCTCGCGCCCCACCGCAACCACCTGCGAGACCACCCTGTTAAAAGTGATGTGTCGTCGGCTACCGGGAGACGGCATATCGGAAGATGTAGTCGATAATGTAGATCTGGTAGCTCGTAGTGGGCTTCCCATGTGTGCGGTACGCACAGTCGTATCTGAAACTGTCCTACTAAATCCTAAACGAAAATCTTCGCTCTGGGATTTGATGATAGAGTTGTGTTGGAGGAGGGAACTGGCGGAAAGCGAATGTTGGAGGATGGCTTGAGACACGGATGTCTTCTTGAGGATAGGTTTTCGGCTCAGGTAAGAGTTGGAGGTGGATGTAGTCGTAGAAGCCGGAGGAGGGCTGGACGAATAGGACGTGTGATCCTCCTGTAAAGGTCCAAAAAGCCAAGTAACGTCGGCATCTTTCAGCCTGCCAAAGGTTAAATATTCTGCATCCTAGTAGATGATTTGATGAGGCAACAACTTACCAGTTTAGGGACTCGGGTGTAATAGTTCTGAGGCGGTAGAAGGATTTCGTCCATGATCTCCATGCAGCGTTCTCTAATCTCTGGCCAGTTCGAAAAGAACCTCCGTTGCGTTTCATATATTTCCATGATCCCCAGATTTCTTCATCCTTCCAGTCATGGGTAAGGTAATCGACCTGCCTTGTGGGTCGCCGCTCTACGCAGCTGTCGTCCCCGGCTGTCCTTGGTTCCTCAGATATATCGGAAGACAAATCATCGTCATCTCGGACCGACGTCGGTTTCGAGTCAGACGTTGACTTTCTGGGCTGCGCATCGTCCGTGTTTGTGTCGGGGCTAGGATCATAATCCGGGAACACCAATTCGTTATCACGAAGCTCAGGTTCATATTCAAGAAGGCTACTCGTTGATGGCGAATACACCCCAGAGATTGAGACCTGTGACGGCACGCTGTACGCATTGGGAATCCAAGCCTTCCGGGTTGGACAATACGACAGCGAATTCATGCGGCCTACAGGCCGCAAATGAGACTTTTTGGAATGACCTCCTGCATGAGGACAGAGCTGTGAAGTAGAATGGTGATATGGAGGCGCCAGGACGTCCGCCATTTTCTAAGAACGACACCTAGTTGCAAAGCGTCTTTGCCGAACTTCTTCCTCCTGATACCGCGAACCGTCTGTCCCAAGCGGGAGAGTCTTGGAGACGTATCTTCTCTTACGAGAGGAAAAGAACAAACGAGAGTGAAGACCAAAGCATCGAGCGATGGCACCTATCAACCACAGCGCGAGACTAAAGCATTCAAAGAGCGCCCAGCAATCAAGTAGCCAGTACGGAGCAGAGGCAAAGAAAAAAGAAAAAAAAGAAAAAGCAATTTCGGCTATGAGTCCAAAGAGGAAAATATTGCAATGGCGGGGAAATCAAAGAGGAATGGAGGGTAAGATATATCGGCAAAGGCTTCTCTGGCCGCTCTTATCTCGAGATTGTCATAAATTCACCGCCGTGTCTGTGGAAGCTCATCAGTGGCTTCAAGGGAACCGAAAGTTTGGAGCTATGGAGGCGACAAGGATCTATCTATGTATGTGATTCGGTCAATTGGCGCAAATGGCAACGAGAAGGGCGGGTTGAATGGCTAATATGAAGCTTGCGGTCGATTCTAGCTTCTGTGCTTCTTCCCCCCTCCCCGCTCTTGGGGTTTGGGAGAAGGAATTGCTTTTTCTTTTATTATCCGGTTGCTCGATAAGTAGTATATGTCGAAAGTGGCGAGGTGGAGAAGGCGGTCGCGGCCCTTGAGAAACACGCGAGGAGCCAGTCTCTTTGGCCAACGCCACTCCTTGGAAAACGTGCAATGAGGCTAATTCGACCGGGCGATCCCTGCAGCGTGTTGGAGGTCCAATTATCGTCGCCGGCGATAGCTTATCTTGACAGGGTTATCCACGGGAAAATGAAGGTTGTTCGCCGAGCTTCTGTCGCACTTTCGAACGGGACGCACCACGGCAAGGAGAAGAAGGAGACGAGAGGGAGGGTGTGAAAGTGGGAGTGGGAGTGGGAGTGAGAATTCAGCAGAGAGAGCAGTGGTGCAGAGAAGTGAGGATTTTCTTCAAGCATTCCACATCGGTTGGAAGTTAGTTATGTCATGGAGTCGAATGAATCACCATTCGGCAGCAAGACATCATCGCACCCAAGGGAACCTTAACGGAACAAAGCCCCACGGAACACTCCAGCAGGGATCGAAAGTTGGCAGACCCTCCACGCTTCCTCCACTCAGGTTCGAAACTCAACCATATTAACCTACCACCCTCCTGCTGGTGTGTTGTCTGGACGGAGTACCCCGGGGATACTGGATGCGGGTGTGCTGGGCGGCCATCATCTTGAATTAGAAGCTCCTGAAACTGGCCATCACCGCCTCGCTGGTAGTTAGTCGGGTATTGCCCACCTCTTGAACCAATGGATAATACCATCTACCTTATTTTCGAGGGCCAGATCTCCTTCCGGAAGCCCGCCACATATCCATAAATACATGATACATATTTAGCGATCCCACACTGCCACCGCATTCCTCTCGGCAACCTACCCAACTCTTATGTACATACATCCGTACATTGATATGCGTTGTTTTATCATCAAGGGAGACTAGCTAGGGAGCTAGTGAATTTAGTCGCGAAACAGGTTGCGTTTTAAGTGATTTGCACGCCTGCAGCGTGAACAGGGTCACTGGTTGGATCCTCTGTGCCAGTCATAGCGTCAGACACACCAGACCGCTCACGAAAGACTGTTCGAGACTTTGGGCTTGTCACTACCCACGAAGCACATATCTACACACAGTTCTGTGCAGACGCACTTCCAAGCAGAACCTGACTGTCAAGCAAACGGTGACAAATCCCGTTCAAGCATGCAAATGGCAAAAATTCGCGGAGCGAATCCTCATTACCTAGACAAAACCAAATTTCCCCCGCAACTAGAACGCTGCAAAGATTCTAAAACTGTACCAAAAAGTTATGCTCCCTACCCCTTCTTGAGAATTAACATCACAGTTCCTTGGCACTGTCAAGATTCTTGGTCGAAATCTTGGATACGCTCCTGGCCGGAAGTCCCGCAAACCTTGAGGGTTTCCAGTAAATATTAGGCAATCCAGGGCAGCTCTCAGAATCTAGGACTACGTCCAACTGGCGGGATGGTTGGAGGATCAATTCGGCCCTTCGGGACGATCGGCAAAGGCGCTGGCAGACGTCTGAGACTTTTTCAAGCGCGCGAGACTCATTGAGCCTCAACCGAAAATCAGGACAAATTATGCGGGGTTGAATTTCTTGTCAATTGGTTTAATAACATTGGACCTTCTGCCCTGTCTTCCTTGCTTTTCGTGGGTTCCAATTGACTTGTCTCATTCGCAGTTTTCCCGGGAAGTTCCATCATGCTGTCCTTCCCAAGGCCCAACGCTCAAGCATCACCTCCTCTAGGCTGGACAGAATATTAGGCCAGAGTAGTACAAATTGGGCTTCTCCAACGCGTTACGCTTTCTCGTGGCACGATTATTCTGGTGATTAATGGAGGAGTGGACCCTTCATAAGCGAAACAGGTTGTATACCCTGTTTGTGCTGTCCCCAGATTTTTATTATACCCAATACCATTTACCCCGTCGAAGCTACAGCTGGGAATGAAAGAAGCCCGATCTATCAATCATATAACGCCATAGGCAGCTATCGTGGTCCCCCTTCCTTTTACAAAGAGACGGAATGTCCCGACTAGATTCCAGAACAGGAAAAGGAAAATTTGCGTCAATGCGTCAATCTTGAACTGAAGGTTTTGCCCCTGCAGCGAAGATCATAGCTGTGCCGAAGGCCATTGCTGATGTACCAGAGAATTCTTGCCCTGAGCGGAGAAATCTTGCGAACCATGATTTTGACATTACCGACGGGAAAAGATCTTCGGGATTAGACAAAGTTCCGAGAAATGTTGAGTTAATTTGACCACTTTTGTCTCAAATACTGACGCGATTCGCAAGTTTCTGCGTTGGGCCGATGGATTCGGCAACGGATAATCGAACGCAATAGAAACTTGATAGAACCTGACAATGGCGGAACCTGTCGTTGGAACTGAAACAGAATAACAACGCACATACCAGTCATGCATAGTACTGGGACGAATACGAGCGGGTGGTGCATTGGGCTGATAGCTCTCTCGCGCAAATAATAGTATTTGACGGTCACTATGTCATCAACTAACCCCCATACGTAAAATTGACCTCATACATACGGAGGGAGTACTCCGTACTCGCGGCTTCTTAAGTGGCACCAATATCAAGTTTATGTTGCACAGAGCACAGTGATAGCGCTTTGACACTACCTAATATGAAATGCGCATCGCAAAGAAGGGGAAGAAGAAGATGATGATGAGAGATGAAAGATGAAAGATTAAACCTAGAAACAATCAAGTTTATAGTCACTTCATAACTAAACACTTCATGCCGCCCCTCGGTTTGGCACAGACAAGAACCTTGAACAGAGCTTTGATATTTTCCAAGTCTGACAGCAACACCAAACCCGGATATGAAGAAAAGAAACTAGAAATGGTTTTCAAGATCATATCATACAGACACGATGCTATATAACTATATCCTACATCCTCAGCGCCAATTGACACCTCCAGGCAAAGCTGACATCATCAAGGAAGTAAGCGAGAGAATGCTGTCTCACCATGCACACTCATCATATCCTGGACCTCGGCTTGTTATTGCTGAGAGTTAACTAGTCAGAACTCGTCGAGTGCAATTCTAGCAAATTTGACAAGTTTGTAGGAGTTGGCTCGTTAACTAACTTATTTACCCCAAATTCAATGCCCCATAACTCCGCACTCCAGTCAATCAATCCTCTTAGCACGGATTATTGTGCATCGGCGCAGAGACACGGTCAATCCCTTCAAGAACAGGCCAGTCAGGCTGGGGTTCGCCAACGCCATGCGGGAACCTAGCCTATTATGGCTGTAAGCTCCAGATGTGCAGCCCCAGCATTGTGGAGGTTTGAGTTGCCAAGCCGGGTGAGAGAAAACCCGGACGGAGCGTGATATGGGTATTTATCGCCATGAAGAAACATCTTATTGATATATGTATATATGAGAGGGCTACGGGGCTATTCAGCGCCTTCGTGAAAGGGGGCATTATTCTCCCTGTCCGGCATCCATTGAGGGATAATTGACTGTCGCGATTAGCCCTCTCGAGAGCCTTCATAGGGCCACTTTGCAAAAAAAATGGCCTCCCTAAATGAAAACTCCGTCCCTGATTTGGTCAAGGTAGATGTTGACCGTTCCGAGAAGCCCGTGAAGAATGATGCTCGCGAAGCTGCAGAACGCGGACAGATTGCGACTGATAAGTACGAGAGTTGGAAAAAAAATTCTTTTTCTTTTTTTTTTTATCAAGGAACATTTCCCTCTAATGCGTTATGCGTGCCTTCTTAGATACGGGAATCCCCTCGTAGAACTCGACCGAGCTGCTGAGCGCAGGCTGCGCACGAAAATCGATTTCTATATCGTGCCAACAGTGGCATTGCTGTATTTATTTTGCTTCATTGACCGGGCTAATATTGGTAGGAGCATATCCTGGCTCATTTTTACCTATATAGAATTGTGCTAACCCCTTCTCCAGGAAATGCAAGACTTGCCGGGCTTGAAAGCGATCTCCAGCTAAAGGGCTACGATTACAATGCCGTCCTCAGCATCTTTTATGTCTCCTACATTATTTTCGAGATCCCGTCCAACATGCTCTGCAAATGGATTGGCCCAGGATGGTATCTTCCGGCAATCAGCCTTGCCTTTGGGATCTGCTCCATTGCCACGGCATTTGTTGACAATATGGCCGCTGTCTGCGGAGTCCGCTTCTTGCTTGGTGTTTTTGAAGCAGGTATGCTTCCTGGAGTCGCATACTACATGTCCAGATGGTACAGAAGAAGCGAGCTCGCATTTCGTCTATCGCTTTACATTGTCATGTCGCCATTGGCCGGCTGTTTCGGCGGGCTACTTGCCTCCGGAATTCTGAAACTTTCCAGGTTTGGAAGTCTACACGAGTGGCGTATGATTTTCGCCATCGAAGGTATCATCACAATTGGCCTGTCGCTTATCAGCTTCTTCACATTGACCGATCGCCCGGAAACCGCCACATGGCTTACAAAAGAAGAAAAAGAGCTAGCCATTGCGCGTGTAAAATCTGAGCGGGTGGGCACCACCGAGGTTTTGGACAAAGTTGACCGGACCAGAATGATGAAAGGCTTATTCAGCCCGGTCACAATGGCAACATCTTTGATATTCCTCCTGAACAACATCACAGTTCAGGGGCTGGCATTTTTCCTACCCACCATCATTCGCGCCATCTACCCGAACTATAGCGTTGTGCAACAACAGTTGCAGACTGTTCCCCCCTATGTCGTGGGGGCTTTCTTCACAGTCTTCATCCCGCTCCTTAGCTGGCGCTTTGATAGACGCAATATTTTTATGATCGTTGCAGGCCCTCTGGTCATGGTCGGCTACATAATGTTCCTTGCCTCAAGTAATGCCCGAGTCCGCTATGGGGCCACGTTTCTCATAACCAGCGGAGCTTTCTCTTTCGGCGCGCTCTGCAACGCGCAGGTGTCTGCGAACGTAGTATCAGACACAGCTCGATCGGCGGCGATCGGCATGAACGTGATGTTTGGCAACATCGGCGGGTTGATCTCAACCTGGGCTTTTCTCCCTCACGACCGGCCAGATTACCATATCGGCAATGGGCTCAATTTGGCCACGAACGGAGCAATGCTTATTGTAGCGATCCTGCTGCAGATTTGGGCAAAGATGGATAACAAGAAGAGGAAGGGTAGGGATGTCGATGCCGAGCTGGCCGGCCTGGACCAGAAAGCGGTTCAGAACCTCGACTGGCAGCATCCGGCATTCCGATGGACGCTGTGAAGCTTGGCAGCGCAGAGCCTCCTGCCAAGGCCCACCCATGGCACGTGAAGCGGAGCCCGGAAAAACTATTCTGTAAATAACGCGGTAACATATATACAGTCGTTACGTATTGTTCTGTTCCCCCGCCAGGAGTGTAGGCAGTAAGTAGTAAGCAGGACGCAGTCGGCTTCATGCTCGAGCTGGAAAAAGAGAATTTCACGCAACCACCGGGACAGTAGATCATCATGGCTGAAGCAGCAGATACAGAGGTCCAAACCACCTCCTTGGAACCTCAGGCCAGGCATATTGTTTACTGTGGAGGTAAGAAAATCAAATTTTCGTGCGCCCTAGCATCCCCGCCATTGAGAGAAGGAACCGTGCTTTAGAGCTGACCTCTTGCAAACACCAGTGTGCTCTCTTCCACCTGAGGTATGCGACAATTCCTTTGCTATATGAATAAGCAGAGGCCCATATTGTGATCCAGACGAGTTTGCTACAGCACATTTAACCCGTTGCTAATCACGGTTCCCGCACTATTTGCGGGTCGGCATCATTATATAGTATTGTGAATTCGGCGGAACAGCCAAAAAGTGCGAAGAATGGCTACATGAGAACAATCCTAGTATGCACCAAAAGCTATACTCAGAGGGTAAACAACCCCCCCCCCGGGCCACCACTACTCACTCCTACCCCATCAGTTATCCCCTTGTGGGAGTGCGTAAAGAAGTTTCTGAATGTCTGCTCCTAGAAACCATCGCCGCCAACCTCTCTACGCTTTCCATCCAGGCCCGCGAACGTGCAGCCAAAGATGCCGCCAAGAAAGAAGCAAAAGCTGCTTTGGTAGAAACCCGTAACCAGGAGCGCAAGGCCGCCGCTAAAGTTCAGATCAAGCGTGTTGAACGTAATAAGCGGAAACACGTCACGGTCATTGCGGGTCTAGAAGCACATGGCTTAGATAACAAGAAAGTCGCCAAAGAGCTGGGCAAGAAGTTTGCTACAGGTTCATCAGTGACAAAGAACCCAGCCGGTGGAGAAGAGATTACTGTGCAGGGCGATGTTTGTGAGGATGTCCTAGAGTGGTTAGTAGAAGTGCATGGGAAGGAGGTACCTGAGGATAATTTAGAGATTGTTGAGGATAAGAAAAAGAAGAAAGCGGCTGCTGAGTAAGGTTAAATTGTCCTCTGAAGTTGTTTTCTCTTTGCTTTATATTTGGGATTGGCGTCTGGGAATTCGCTGCTCTCGCTTGAGCTATGAGGTTTATGTTCCGGCATGCTAGAATGAACCACAATTTGACCATGACTAAAAGCTTGGAGCCTTTGGATAGTGGTCCGTGAATTAATTAACATATTGGGGTATCATCAACTGGTAGGAAATACACACACACAAACGCTTTACATGAAGGTCTCATAATTCATCAAGGACTCTGCGTGTCTTCTCCGGACCCCTTGGCCCAGGTGCTGTTGTTGGCCCTCCAGTTCCACAATTATGGCACCCATTTTCTGTGTTAAGGCCAAAAGGGTTTGCCGAAAGCCCTTTATCATCAGCTTGGACATCTAAGCGTTGTACTTCGTCCAGGCACCTTGTCGTGTTTCCAATGGCTCCAGTAACAACAGCTTTCAGGTTTTCCGTAGTTCCCGATCCCTCCGAAGCCGAACGTAGTTTAAAGTGATCCACGAAGCCGACAGCCGCGAGAAGCAGAACAACAGTCCCCATGACCGCCCACAGAATCCTTAACCTGCGGCTAACCCTCTTCTGCCACTCGACCTCCTTACGATCCCACGCGTCAATTCGCTCCCGTACAGCTTCAAGCCGCTTATCTAGCTTCAACGCCTTCTCCCGACAATCGTTCATCCTACGCTCCAGGGCTTCCACCTTATGAATTTGTGGCACAAATCCTTGGAAACCGGTGATCTGCTTGCGGGTTTCTTGGACAAGTTTGGCGGCTTGATTATTAAAATCGGTATCAAGATTTGTTGTGAGTTCGCAGAGACTCTGAAACGACTGAATTGTGGAACGGATGGTAGACAGTCGGTCAAGAAGGTTATAGTACGCGATATCGAGGCGTTGAGAGAATCTAATGGAATGATCTGCGATAGAGGAGAGAGCGGCGGAGTTGGACCTGAGAACATCAACGCCGTTAGATGCAAAATCACATGTGTGGAGGCCACTGACTCACTTCTCTGCCTCCTTTCTTCTCTCCCTCTCCTTCTCGACGTCCTCCTGACGAATGTACTCCATGCTTTGAACAAAAGGTAACCGAATCACATTGTCCATTTCATGCGCGTTTGCTATCTCCTCAGATATCTTTCCCGACAATCTAGCATCTTCGGCATTGTCTGGCGAACCGACCGGCATCTCACTGGCCTCCACAGGGATTATATCTCTTCTGGCGGAGCGGCTCCTCAGACGTCGCTCGCGCGATGCATGTCTCCTATGTGGTCGTAACCTTCTATATTTTTCTCGTTGTCCATCAAGACCTGTGCCGAGATCACGTTGCCCTCTAGGTTGGCGCCAGTGATGATCTTCGCCTCCAATCAAGTGATCTTCGACCCATCTTTCATGGGGTAGATAGAGCCCGTTGTGGACATGGGCGTGGAGATATGTACGGTGCGACAGACGACGATGGTGCTTGTGTTTGTTCCTTGTGTCCAAGTCGCCCGGAATGGTCTGGTTTGAAGTTTGTTGAGAACGGGGGCTCTGGATGGGGGGGGAAGTTGGGGGTCTATGGGTGGCTCGCTGGGAGGGTTCCATGGTACTTATGTAGTTGCCTGGGGACTCTTTAACGTTGGAGTCGGTTTCGAAATAAAATGCATCGTTGAATTAATTAAAAGTAGTGAGCGTTTTTCCCAAGGTTTGAAGGAGATGTTTACAAGTGCCACTTCATCGACAAGAGAGCTTCCAGGACGAGGTTCGGTCCTTAGTGCTGCAACTACGGAGTACGCAGTGACTAGGGGTCCTTGGTGACCAAGCTTTAGGGCTGGCTTCACCAACTGAAACATCGGGCGTGTTTCGTCCGAGGTTCGTGCTTGCTGCCATCTAAAAATAAACTGTCGATAAAAAACGACTCACTTCTATTCACATGAGCACAAAAAGAAAGTTAGAGGAAAAAAAAAAAAGGGTAGCCTAGCAACTAGGTTTTTATAGAGCAATGACTGCGGCTGGCCAGCGACTCCAAATCAAGTCGGTAATTTATCTGACTGTTTGGAGAATTTTCTATACATCAAGCTCACCTGCAGGGCAAGGCAATCAACCACTCGAAATGTGACCTGGGATGAATCCCTGATCACCTGGTTCGGGAAGCCGTCCCTTCTGAGATGCGAACCAACCAACCGTACAGCCGCACAATGGATAGGTAGGTGGGGAGTCGAATATCTAGATAATTGTTGTGTAACGTCTCCCGCTACAATGCGACCATTCCCTCCGTGAAGAATCCAGGGGGGAGCTTTTAGTGGAAATATGCGTAATCATTAGCGAATATAGATCATCCAAAGCAGCCCACTTTCATCGTGACAAAGGATTCGACCGCTCCCCTTGTCCGGGATCGATCGGAGCGGCGACCGAGAAAGTTGGTGCAGCATGGAGAACCAAAGACCGAGCTATCCGATCCGAAGAGAGAGCGTTATGACAAACCATAGAGGGCGCTATTATATCCTCCAGAAGCCTATAGCATCATTGACTGAAAGCTGCCGAAGGGAAGGAAAGGAGGCCCATTCACAACGCCAAACGCCCCACAGTTCGACGAACGATATCGCTGAGCATTCGAAGATCATCACGAGTTCAGGAGCTTGTTTCTCTTTTCCCTTCTCTTCCGTCTCTCGACTCTCTTCCGGTGCATTTTCTCTGCCATCTTTTCGTACCTCTCCTTTTCTTCCTTCGCAGCCCGTCTGTCCTTGATGGCTTGGATACGTCGCTAGAGAATGACATACTGTTAGCAGCCCGAGATATCGATAAACCAATAGCCTTGAAAATAACTAGTGGGAGTTTCCATAGAAACACACCTGTCGCTCGGCTTCCTTCTCTTCCTTCATTTCCTTCTCTTTTTCTTTTATAGCAGCCATGGCCTTTCGCTCCTCGAGTCGTCGTGCATAGGAGGTTTGACCCTTTGTGGGACGGAAGGGAGTTTTCACATCGTGCCAATTCTTGCCTAGTGGAGTGTCAGTAAAGATCCCGCCAACAGCCAAAGATAGATGTGGCCGCCAGGGCAGAAGCTCACCATTTTTCCGCATTCCCTTCGGCGCAGCAGCAGCAGCAGCAGGTGCAGCGGCTGGCGCTGGTGCTGGCTCTGGCGCGGGTGCGGGCGCGGGTTCGGTCGAAGACATTGGCGAATAGATCCTGGAAGAGCGAGGGATGCCAGATTACTCGAGCATCGCGTAACAAGCGTCCTCGGGAGTGAAGCAGCCGGAAAGGACAATTTT
Source organism: Coccidioides immitis RS (assembly GCF_000149335.2). Taxonomy (NCBI): domain Eukaryota; kingdom Fungi; phylum Ascomycota; class Eurotiomycetes; order Onygenales; family Onygenaceae; genus Coccidioides; species Coccidioides immitis. The sequence continues at coordinate 2,153,057 of NW_004504310.1, read as the reverse complement.
CTGCACGAGGCCTCGTCTTCGTCGTGCCGCCGATCGCAGCAAAAAAAAAAAAAGGTGCCAAGACGCGCTGGGCGCTGCAGGCCTGATCTCTGCAGCCAATCAGGTCTGTTATCGCGATCTTATATTATCTTATCTCCCGGATCTCGGCGGTTCTTTTCCACCGGCCCCACCGTCAAAAATCTCTCGCGAACTTTAAGGCGCCACACTGGACGCTCTCTCTCTCGCGCGACTCACCAGCTTCTGTCATGCGAATTCCACTATATTTTCCCCCTCAGTCCCCTGTCACCGTCAGTCAGTTCTGTCATCTGCCATCCTCGCTGTCCCGTCATTGTCCGGCAGAGTCTCCGCCAACCCGCGTCCTAAACATCCGGGCCCATCTGAAACAAGGCGCATATGCTCACCATGGCTCCCTTCCTCGGATAAGGGGATCAGCCTGACTCAGTGTTACTCCTCCATGCTACCGTTCGCCGCCGTTCACAACGCCCTACCAACGCCCTCCCAAACCCCTCTCTATACAATGCTTTCTCGATAGCGGGAGCCCAACAAACTATCCCTCCTCGTCCTCCTATCCAACAGCAAAACCTGCTTCTGGCGACCGATCAGCAAAATCTCGATTTACAAATGTCGGCCGCAGGAACCGGCCCGCAGGTCTCTCTAGCCGCAACCGAGATGACCGTAGACATCCCTGATCTCCAGCAGAAAGCCCAAGATCAGGGGAAGGAGGCGTTTAAAGATGTGGTCTTTGGCTCTGTAGGTCCCTGCCACCCCCACATTACTCGCTTCTCTGTTCCTAACTTCTCCCCTCCAGGTTGCCGGTATCGCAGGTAAATACATCGAATACCCCTTCGATACTGTCAAGGTCCGTCTCCAATCCCAACCGGACGGCCTGCCCCTCCGATACAAAGGACCTATCGATTGTTTTCGTCAATCCCTCCAGGCCGAGGGAGTGCTGGGGCTGTACCGTGGCATAAGTGCCCCTCTATTCGGGGCGGCTGTTGAAACAAGCAGCTTGTTCTTCAGCTACCGTATCACACAGGAGTTCCTGCAGTCGACTATATACACCCCGTCGGAGAAACTGCCGTTTTCGGCACTGTTGACCTGTGGTGCTATCTCTGGAGCCTTCACATCGCTCCTCCTCACGCCGATCGAACTCATAAAATGCAAGATGCAAGTGCCCGCCGTTAGAAATGGCACATTCAAGCCTCCCGGGCCGGTGACTCTGATCGTGTCTGTCTTCAAACACGATGGGTTTCTTGGTTTCTGGCGCGGGCAAATGGGTACGTTAATCCGAGAAACGGGCGGCTCTGCAGCCTGGTTTGGTGGCTACGAAGGCGTATCCGCACTCTTCCGGGCGTACAACAGGCCAGAATCGTCTACGTCTCTGAATGACGCGCTACCACCGTTACCGTTATATCAACAGATGCTCGCCGGCGCTGCTGCAGGCATCAGCTATAATTTTATTTTCTACCCTGCGGACACTATTAAATCTCGAATTCAAACGGAAGATATCGCCCTTTCGAGGGGCAATGCCCAGAAACGTACCTTCTGGGAAGTCGGAAAAGTGCTATGGAGACAACACGGTTTAACTGGGCTGTATCGCGGATGCGGGATCACCTGCGCCCGATCGGCACCCAGCTCTGCCTTTATCTTTTCCATTTATGAAGGACTGCGCTACTACTTTGGTTGAGAAGCACAGTTTGACCGGCTTTCCTTCGATCCGGCATACTGTCGTTGATTTTTACCCGTTGTTTTGGATAAACTCAAGGCGTTATGGTCATACAGGGTATGGCGCATGTTTTACGATCTCTTACGGAATGAACTTCCTTTGCTAATGTTTAGGCATGTGGCCTTTTGTTCAAAATACTTCTAAGATTTTGATATTCTGGAAAAGCCGGGCTTTTGCGAGAGATAAACAGTGATTCCCTTTCTTAGAGGGCCTCAGGTCCAGGCCCATCACCTCTGTGGGGGGGGACTTGAAGCAAATATGTGTGTTTATAGATATTAACATCTTGTTTCACGGGATATAGTTGTAAGAGGAGCACTCATTTATGAATATATTAAAGGAAGAGTAGAATCTTTTTCAGAGTACAGGTACATCAATCATAGTCATACACACTCTCACAACATCTGCCAACAGTCACCTACTTTTAGTCAAAGAATCAGCTTTGTTTACTTCAGGCATCATAAAACGACTCAATCAATATTCCACGTCTCAGTGTGCAGCTCTATGCAGCTCGTCGCAGGCCGCCTTCGCCTGTTCAAGTCTCTCCTCTGCAGGAATCTCCACTTTATTCACTTTTCTGTAAGAGTCCTTTTCAGCCTCTTCGTAATCTAGGTCAAGAACAAAGCCCAATTTCTTGAGCTTCGGTAAAAAGTCAGGAGAACCAAAGGACTCCACCCATCCTTTCCAGTGTTCGGATGTGACCAGAGAACCTGGGCCTCTGAATCGAAGAGTGGCCAGGTTCGGCGGGAAAGATTTGTACAGCTGCGATGGAAGCACGTCGTAGTCCCCGAAAACTTCGCCGACGCTGAGTACAAGCGTGTCTAAGTTCTCGAGCGTTGGCAGGATGGATTCGAACGTCTGCGGACCGATGAAAGAAAAGTCCAAGGCCTCTGTCGAGCAGATTTTAAGGGTATTCAAATTGTAAACGACATCGCTCAATGACATCACCATGCGACAGAGAGTATCCATGGCGTCGTTTTCCACGATCTCGAGTATTCTTGTGTCGGTCTCCTTTTGTGGGCGAAACAGCTGTTTAGGGCTATCCTCTTGCGCGGCGTCCAACTCTTCCATCCGCTGTCGCATCCATTCTCTGACCAGCTCCGGTATCACGATAAATTCAATCTTCCGCTCTTCCGGGGTATCTTTTTGTAAAGTTAGGCTTCTCTGCTCTGCCTCTCCCCTTGCAATTGCCCCTCTATGTGCCTTGCTTAATTCCTTGCTCGTTGGCCCCTCAAAGCGTAGCTCGAAGGTATAATCAAAAATTAGATGCTCGACCTTTCCCTCCAAGATGAAAGGGGTGCGCACGAGTTAGCCGCATGCTGAGCCAAGTTTATAGCGCTTCAGGGGCCAATGCAACGGCAGTTTCTCATCATTTAGTTCTTCGTTAAACCAGTGTCCATATCTAAATCTGTGACGGAGGTGAAATATTCCCCAAGAAGAGCCCATTCCTCATCAGAAGGGGTGTTGTCCTCGATCCGGAGAGTACTGGCATCTTTGGGGATGGTTTCAAGTTGTGAGGGGAGATTTTGCCCATGGTCCTCGGCCTCTGTTTCATGGGGCCGTTGCACCTTCACAGTGAAGACTCGAGAAGCGGTTTGGGACATCGTAGACATTGCTGCTGGCAGAAAAATACGAGGCAATTGAGACATACCTGGGAGTATTCGCCTGCGATCTGACAGTGATTGGCTTGAGCACCAAGCTCGTCCAGCAGAGAAATGGTGAGTTCCAGAGACCGCAATACTCTTGAGGGCGGACTCCAGACAGGGAATCCGGCTTAAAGGTCTCATTTCGCCTTGATTTACCCTCCTAGCGAGCAAAATTACCTTCCACCGCAGATGAAGTAAGTCATTTTGACTGCAGTGGTTGGTGACACTGTGTCAGTCAACGATCGACTCTAGAGTTAGCCAAGAGCTGCAAGCAACCGCCTGACTGCAAGGATACTATAACTTTTTGTCTTTGGCCTCTCTTAATCGGCTAGGTTGCAGCTCCGTTCCCAAAAAGAACCCCGCTGACTTCACGCCAGACTCGCGGCGGGATCCTACAGTGATTAGTGCGAACTCGTCTTGCTCCGGACACTGGGCGAATTTCGGACTTGAGGTTGAATTTTTATCAGGTTGCTCCGTAGAGGTGATGAAATAACTCTCCCCGGTTTTGTCCCACTGATGACGGGACGCGCGGGTGACGTCGATGCTTAAAAAGACGCCCCGGCCCGTCCGCAGCCTGCGAATGAAACTCTTTCCACTCCGCAAAACTTGTAAATATACTCTCGACGACGACCCCACCACAAGAGGAAAAGAACAACAAAAGAAAAAGATTGCAAAGATGGCCGCAGCCGCTCTCACAGAAGCCGAGTTGGCCACCCTTTCCTCCAAAGCCATCGGCGCAAAGGACGTTGCATATTGTTCGTCTTGTGAAACATCGTCTTGAAAGTTGGTCAGGGACATGGTGCTAATGATAGTCATGCCTGTAAGGCCCATACTCTAAATTTCGAGTCGGTGCCAGCCTTCTCGCGGAAGATGGGACCTTTTTCGTCGGAGCCAACGTCGAAAACGCCAGCTATCCTGTAGGGATCTGCGCCGAAAAATGTGTTTTTGGCACTGCCGTGGTTAGTCCATTCCAGCGAGACACATTCCCCCGCTTCCCCAGGAGTGTGTATAGTCGGGTTGCTCCGTACCAGTTCTGCGGAGCTAGAGTCTGTCTTGCTTCCCTTAGAACTAACATCTCAGGATAGACAGCGGGTCATAGGTCATTCAAAGCCGTCGCTGTGGCTTCCGATATCATCCCTGGAACATCACCATGCGGATCATGTAGACAGTTGTAAGTGTGATCGAACCGGAACTACGCTCCGTGCTATTATCAGAGAGCCACGAATTCATACCCTATTAATCCATCTCGAACAATATAGTATGCGCCAATTTTGCCCCCCGTCATTCCCAGTCTACATGTACGGCAACGATGGCAAATACGTGATGAAGACTATGGGAGAAGTAGGTTCCGCTCCATTCTGCCCACTCCCATCCATGAGGCCGAGGTCGATGGTTAACCTGAACTGCAGCTTCTTCCAGATTCATTCGGCCCCGAAGATTTGGAGAGATGATCCTGTCCATTCTTTAGGTTTCGCTGACACTCAAATGGGATAACGCGTCGCAACCGGTCACCAATCCACAAATAGTGCACTGGGAACCTCTAAGATATTTCCAGTTTTAAGGAGATAATATCTTCGTTGTACTGTACATACATACATGAAGTTGAAAACCACTTAATCTAGAAGCTGAAAAGCTGATCATTACAGTGCATATGACCTGCCAGCACTCAAAATCCTAACCAAGACTCAGGGGAAAACAAAACAACAAACAAACCGAAGCCTCGCTAAACACAAACCCAAGAATGTCCGAAATCGGGTGAACTCCTGTTTCCAGAGAAAAGGAAAAGAAAGACATATCGATACAGAGCACCTTTTTGAACCCCATAATATTTCGTGTCCTATATTTTCCGTGATAAACATTATATCCGTTTCTCGACATTCAAACTTCTTCATCCTCATCACCGTCAAAATCTTCTGCACCTAAGAGTTCATCCTCATCCTCCACAACACCAACATAATCCCCTCTTCTCGCTGCAAAAGCTCCGCGAGACGAGTATGGCCTTGAGGAGCCACGTCCAACAGGCATCCATCCGCGGAAGCTTCTCCACAAGCTCGCCGCAAGGAGTGGCAAGGCCGACATGACGGCGACGGTGCCCGCAATAATAGCTACCGGTACGACGACAAGGGGCGAGTCCCTCGAGAGCCAACTTCCTGAACGGCTCGTTTCTCCAAGTCGAATCCGCCCGAACTTCCCATCCCATCGATTGTATACCCAATAACCAACGGCGGCCGCAGCAGCGATTGGTATCACAATGGCAAAGAATAACCCTACACCGCGCAATCCAGGATGTTTCTTTTCAAACTCCTTTTCTTTATTTGGACAGGGGAAGGCCTTGAAGCCGTCCAGTTTCACACCGTGTTCGCAAGTTGTCAGCGGAATGCGACGATATCCCGTGGGCTCATAGTATTCTATCGCATTTGGATCCTCTGTGCAGATTCTCTTGGGGTCCAAAGGCTGAAGTCCTTCTACAAGTGCACAGGAGCCGTCTGATTGTCGTTCATAGTTGTAGTCGCTACACACAACACGTCAGTAAAACGCCGTCAAGTATTAGCATAACCAAAGCACTTACCACTCATAATCTTGCCGAGTGCACGGGCAGTTAGTGGAAACATTATGCAGCTTTTCAAATTCTCCGCCGTTGAAACATTGAGAATCGGGCTTTTTGCGATGGTAGCGTGCAATATGACCAAAGAGACAGTTATCTTCAAGCAAAGGATGCTTTGGCTCCCAAATGTAGTAATCATCGGCTTCGGGTTTCTCCTCCTTGAGCACACATTTCTTTGAGCGCTCTTTCAGACCGGAGAAGTCAAGGTTAACAGTAGCAAATCCTGGTTTCGCGCCCGAACCAACTTCTGTACCCCAAAGGAGGAAATTTCGGGACGTGTCAGATGGCACCGTGGTAATGTCGGAAATTTGCATCTCAACTTTGGTGAATTCGAACTCGATCCACGTTCTACCTTCATCAAGGGTGTAGAAAATTGTTTTCGTAGGCTTGGATTCCGGAACGATCACAATGATAGAGCCCTGGTCGCCATACTCCCAAATGTAGTTCCCTTTCTTAACAGAATGCCATTCGATACCACCGTCTCGCGTTATGAAGGTATCACCTTCGCTCTTCAATGTCAGGTGATCTCCCACATTTCCAACCGCAAGCATTAAGCCGACCGCTGACGGGGATGAAAATGTGTCACGGAAATCACGCCTCTCGGTGTAAGAGTGAAGATGCAGACCACACTCTGCGGTTCCCTTTTTTCCAGGCGAACAACCGTATTTACGGCCATCGGCATCCATCGCCGGCGGTCGAACATAATCCCATTCCGCGCCATCGTTATGGGTAATCATGGTCCTCAATTTCTTAGCCGCACCCTTGACCACCTCATCAACATTTGCGACAACGTTGACCAAAGCAACTCCTTCCAATCCCTGCATCTTCTCGAAGTCAACGTAGTCTGCATTATTCCGGTTGACGTTACTTAAGCTCAACACATACGATGTGCCATTGCTGTTACTCTTAATGATACTGCCGAATTGATGATCTGGAACGTTGTGGACGGTAACGTGTAGCCACACCGAATGGGTTGAACTATCCAGAACCGTATAGGCTTGTTGCGTTTTCACGTCGAAGTTCGGTGGGAACTCGGCGTCGGCAAATGTGTCGCCATCGATGCTGGCACCGACCTTGAGCGAGTCCTTCCCAGCACGGGCAGCTACAATAATAAACTCAGCCATGGTCCTGAAGTCCAGGATGTTCTTATAATGAATCTTCTTGTTGGTGAACCAGTTTTCCGAGGATAGAAGCCGGAAATGTTTGTTCTTTGGATCCTCGTTCTCATGTTGAGCGCAGAATATTAATTCGTCGGTCTTGCGAACGCCTCCTTTACCAACAAACTCACATCTACCAACGTACCGCATCAAAGTATGCCATTCATCACCGCCATCGGTAGAATAGTGGGCCACTGAATGACAGTCTCCCCCACGTTCGCAGTTGTCAGCTCCAGTCCATATCAGCCATTCCGACCGTTCGGGGTCAGGGTGAAAGGCAAGGACAGGCAGGCGGTCTCGATTAGGCGGGAGCTTAGTTTCAAATTCACGGAAACTGTCTCCTCGGTTCTTCGTTAGGAAAACCTTTTTCTCCCCGGTGACATAATACATAATGTCATTATTATATGTGTGCGGCCAGAGCTTCGCGATGTTCTTCCCCGCTAGAATCTGCTGCCATGTTTTGCCATGATCCTTTGTCATAAAGACCTCCAGCTTGTCAGTGAGCAACATGACAGTTTCGTCCTTATCCTTACTCAGCGTTGGGCGTTCCATATAGTAGTATTCTGCAGGCTTGTTCGCATCGAAATGTTGTATTGAGACGCCTATCTCTCCGCTGACCGGCTCTTTAGCAGTGTCACTACAAGACCGCTCCTTTGGTTTGTCGAGTTCAAGTCCGCCTTCCTTGATGCAATCATCTCCTGGTATCAATCTGAATCCAGAGCTGCCAGTGTACTTGTCTTCTGGCTTTTTACATTGTCCTTCGGGGACGGGGAGGGATCTAGCCGGAACACAATCCTTCCGATCCTCGCTTCGAACAAAATTGAAATCACACTCGAAGTCCTCTTCAGTGCACTTGCAACGTTCCAGTTCGGGGACTGGATCCTTGAATTCCTCGCCGATGAAGCACTCGGATTTACCTTTTCTCCGTCTATAAAATTGCTTGTGTCCCATCAAACAATCCGGCTCCTCTTTCTCATTCAATCTTGCAGGCCACCGTTCGAAATCATCCTTGCTACATTTGCGTTCGTGAACGTCACTGAAGTCGAGGGCGATCACGTAGTGTTTTCGCTCGGAGCTACCCTTTCCTGTGCCAAGGAGCAAGAATTTCAGGCTGGTCGAGTCGGGGGTCGTGGTAAGCGTTCTTGCACGGATTTTAACAGGAAGCTCCGCCGTTTTCCAGTCTTTGCCATGGTTAAGAGAATACGATATCTTGTTTGTCCGGCCTTCGTCATAAACAGCGACAAGAACAGAACCTTGATCTCCAAATTCGTATTTATGTGCATCTTCAAGGGCTCTCCACCATGTAATTCCAGCATTATCGGACACATACAAGTCACCGTCATCGTACTCTTTCAGGGAGTCTCCGACATTGCCGACACCCATAACCAAGCCTGGTGCTGGACTCGAGAAAACACGTCCAGTGTTATGAATGTGTGTCACCGAGTGCAAGTGGAGGTTCTTATCACCAGCCTTTATATCGTGGAAGGTCCTTCCATCATCAAAAGAGATTTTGCTAACGATTTTCTTTTTGCCCCTATGGTGCTCTTCAATTTCTTCCCAATTGGTGACAGTGTTGACTAGAAAGATTCCTTGAATGCCGGCGATTTTCTCAAAATCGACATAACCAAGATGGTTGGCGTTTAAGTGCTCGGCATTGCGAGTGAAGGACACTCCGTCAGAGTTGGACGTAAACAAGGCACTCATAGGGTTAAACCCTCCCGAAGTCTTTACACCGACTTGGATACTATAGTTCGTGGACTCGAGAATGGTGTAGCCGTTGTTTTCGAGTCTATGACCATCGAACAATGCTTGATGCCACCGACTTGCATCGTCGGACACGTAGAGCGCCAATTCGTTGGTTCGGGGCGACCTCGCAGCGGCAACGAGGAATTTCTTCACTCCCACCATACTGACGATATCGCTGACCGGGCGACCATTATTCAAAGGAACCTCGGTTCCTCTATCACCCTCAAAGAAGTCGTCTGAGTAGAGTAGCCGTTTTTGAGTGCCGATCGGGGAATGTAGCCCTGTAAACATGCAAAGGATACGATTGTCAACATTTTCGGGAAACTCTTCTCTTGCCGCGAATTCCGGGGTGGATATCGCCCAGGAGCAACCATGCTGGGCTTTACTTAGGATCTTATGGCTTTTAAATCCATCCGTCGTATAGAGAGCCGGCATTTGGCAAATAAATCCAGAACATTCAACCGTATGCAATATCACCTTGTTCGAATCTTTACCGTGGAAGGAGAGAGGGTTTCCGGAACGTGGAAGGTCTTGATCGATCGTGAACTCGCGCCACGACTTTCCCGTGTCATCTGTGGTCCAATGTGTCCGCTCTTGGCCTAGCACATACGCCTTTGTTCGATCGTAGGGATGATGGTAAATAGCCTTGACCTTGCCCTTCATACGGTCGTCGGGACCTTTGACGGGGGCCCACGATACGCCAGCGTCGGTGGAGATGTAGGCGTCGTATTTGTGCTGAAGCATGACCACATCCGAATCCTCGAAGTAGAACAGATGTTTGGGCTCATGTTCCAGCTCCGTGACTTCGATTTTGGGGCCATCTTTCTTTGCGGTTGCGAACGAGGCCAGCAGTAGGCTGCCGGCCAGCAGAAGCCTTCTGAGGATCATATTCATTCACGGAGGGATCGAGACATCGGTCAGAGGAGAAAGACAAGTCTAGGACCGGCGAGAAAGCGGTCGTGGGAACCAAGAATGCTGCGCCTGCGGACAGGCCACGGGTGGCTAGATTCTCTCCAAAGTTCTAAATATACAAATGGCAACAACTCCGAGAAGCACACCAAGCCTAACGGTCACGGAAGACCGTGCAGCTATGGAATGAGTGAACAATGGTAAGGAATATGCAGGTGATGTTGGCCACCGTTGTTAACTCCAAAGCAGGCCTCGTTGTCCTCTCCGTCCAGCCGTCTGCCAGCGTGCCTGTTTTGGCCGTTTGTTACGCCCAGCGGCGCAGTGGATGAGGCTGGAATTCACGTGATATGTGCGACGGGCACTTGGTCACGTGGAATCGAGGCTTCGCCGAAACTGCAGGTTCTTAACTTCTTCTTCTCGAGAGCTATCCGGCCGCTGTCGACATTGGGTTCACGGGGCAAGAAGCGATCCAGGCCGTCTCCCGGAGCTCGACAGCGGTTGGACCTTCGATAGGTAGTAGGTCTAGGGGTAGAAACCGCACCCCCGTCGAAGCCAATTCAACCAGATTTGCTCCCTAAACTGTGTCTGCTCCGTAAACAACAGCATGCTCTCCAGCGATGCTCCTCCGCCCCCTAACCCGTGTCTTCTTCCGCTCCTCGTTCCGCTATCGCCGGGCCCACCGTTGTCGCCGGCTGACGATGCTCGCCGTCCTCACCATCTTCATCTTCCTAACCACTCCTTTTTACTTCGTCTACAAACCCCCGCAGTTCATCATCCGCTATCTCCAGCGCCGCGGGCCTGATGTCCTGTGGCATGTCTCCACCTCATCCAAAGTCGTCGCACTCACAATCGACGACACACCATCCCAGTATACATCTGAGATGGTGCAGATTTTGAAGGAAAACGATGCTCGGGCTACATGGTTCGTGATCGGGAACCAAGTCCCCGGCCGCGAGAAGGTGCTAGACGAACTAGTCCAAAACGGAAATGAACTGGCGAACCATGCGATGCGCGACGAGACATCCAAGTCTCTTAGTGATGACGTGCTGCGTGAACAGATCGTGACTGTGGAGGGCATGATTCGACAGGCATATGCCTCCGTGGACCGCGAGGAGGATTTCCCAAAGTACTTCCGACCCGGCGGCGGATTCTTCAATCGGAGGATGCAGGATCTGCTTGCTCGGCTGGGCTACAGGCTGGTACTGGGCGATATTTATCCCCATGATCCATTTGTGTCCTACTGGAGGGTCAATGCGAGACATATTCTAAGCATGTTGCATCCCGGAGGGATCATTATCTGTCACGATCGCCGGAGCTGGACGCCTCCAATGCTGCGGGAGGTGCTTCCAAAGATTCGTCGACAGGGTTATCGGATTGTTACTGTGACAGAGCTACTGGAGGAGCATAAGCGGGAGATGATAATGACCTCACGCATCACATAGAACACCTCATGCCCTACAGGCTGTTCCCTACGGGCTTAGTGATTGTTTATGCTTGATATCTATCTTAGACATTGTTGGATCTAGCGATACCCACTGGAAATTTTTTTTTTTCATGTTCATATATGGTCACTATCTAAATGAAACAAGAAATTATGGACAGAATGCAGGCTCAAAGGACAAATGCAAGGTGACAGCCGGCTTGTTGGTCACAGCAGCGGCGATGCTTCAAGAGTATAGATGTCTCACGATAAATAGGAAAATCATGTCGAGGTAGATCATCGCTAAATGGCGAAAGGAAAAGAAGCGAAAAGAAGGTAATACAATAGGAGTCATGTAGTAAATGATGTAGACCAAAAATCAGTAATAAAAGCATATAGTAGAGGGTAAATCACTGTCCAAGGGGAACACCATGGTAGATACGAGTGAATGGCAATCGTCGTTGCCGGCGTGCTTTTATCCAAATATATTCGAGAAAAGGGGTGATCGCAGAATCGTTCGGCTCATTGCACTTCCACTGAAGAGAATAGAAAGCTGAATGAATGTACACACGGGACCACGAAACGCAAAAAAAGAGGGTCAGCGTCGCTTTCTCAACTTCCGTAAAAGCTTTCGCATTACCCCTTTATCCTCAGGTGGGGTGTCCCATATATGGAGCTGTTCATCCGGCGCAGGGAGGTCAGCTAACCGGAGAGGATCATCGTTTTCTGAGGCGGACGGAGAAGTCATGGTCGAGGGGTCAGTTGTTCTCAAATCTGCTCTAGTCAGTGTCATTTTCAGTGTCATCTCCCGATTTCCAATCATGTTCTGGGCGTTATTGTGCGTTATGGAAATCAAACGAGGTCTTGTGGATTGTTTGGAGGATCTTGATTCATGGGACGCGTTCACGATGGTGGATGCGATAGAGGATGTGTTGGGGGGCTTATTGTGGTCTTGATCGTTTAGTGACGCGTTGTTAGTTTCGTTGAGCGTTTCACCAAGAAACGACTTGCTGTCATTGTCGAAAAACGTTCGCCGATCATCGCAGAGTGCCCATTCGCGATCAATCGACAGTCGCGAATTGAAGCCTTCTTTTAATTCCAAGGATGGGAATCCGAATTCGATCGCTTCATCAAATTTCTGCGGAGAAGCCAGGTAAACCCGCAGTTTCAGCCGCGCCTCGGGGTCTTGATAGTACTGCGCGGGGTGGTCGATCGATGTTACAGATGTTTGCGAGACGTGTCTTGGCGGTGGCTCGGATCGGGATAAAGGCCGGTGATGTTTCTTCGGAGGAATGACGGGCGGAGAGAAAGGTGGAACATTGTAAGATTGGCTTGTTTTGGGAAGCATCCCTGATACCGGCGACCGACTTTTTTGTGAGGAGCTGAAGGAGAATGTGCGCTTGAAGGAGGGTTTTCGGCCGCCGTGAGGTTGCATTGGCGTCGAGGGGGCAATGTGAGAATGATAGTCAAGTCGAAGATCGAGATCCTCGTCTTCGTCAAGCCATCGAAAACTGTCGTACATTGAATCATCCATATCGACCGCTGAGTCGGGGTGGTGAGCAGAGGAGGTGTAGGTGGCAGAAGAGGAGGTCGTCACGCTCGGGACGGATGATAATATAGACTCCGACGAAACTCTTGCTTGACAGCCCAGCTTATATAGGGCCTGATCCGCGGCGTCGAGTATCAGACTTGATCGCCAGCTCCCAAAGCAAGCTCGTTCTTCAATGCTAAAATGTTGCTGTTGCACCTTGGGCGGTAAGGAGCGGAACCATTCGGAGTCAGCCTGAGCAGCCAGATAGGCGGTTTGAAGAGTCTCGGGCTTTTTCAGGATTTGCGGGAAGAGGATCCTTCCTTTGGTTAGAATTGGCCGTCTTGCATACTTTTTGGAACGAAGCCGTCGTTTCGTACCTGCAAGATGGGCGTTATTAGAAAAGCTGCCGTGGGAGTGCGGAGAAGAGGATTTTCAGGGCGGTGGAAATCATACCATTGGCTCTAGCGGCACAAGGAGCATTATTTTTTGGCGTTCTGGTTCGTGGGATGGGGTCAGCGGAATGGCCATTTTGGAGTCTTGGGTGAGCGGCGTGGCTCCGGCTATTATTCCCAGGATGCGTCTGAGCTAGTCGCATCTGCTCTAGTCGAAAACGTTCCAGATTGGAAAACAACTGAACATGGTCAGTCTTGAGTGTCCACAGAGCAAAAGACGAGCCAGATCCACGGCTCTTCCTGCGTGCTCAACCGGCATCGCGACCTGCGGACACGCCGATGGAGCGACAGGGGGGGGAAAAAAAAGCAACATCCTGTGGAGTCGGCAAGGACAGCCAGGCGATCAAAAAATCACCCGGCCTTCAGCAACAGGTCGAGCACAGAAGCTCTCGCGACGCTGGCCAGGAGCTCGGCCCACTAGCGCCGCTGCCAACTGCTTGCCAAGCTGCTAGCCAGGTCCCCATCATTGGTCTGTGAGTGCGGAGTCCGTGATAACGCCCGGTCGTGGCGGCTTGGAGGTCGGCGTGTGTGGGATGAGGCGGACTGGCCGATGAGCGCCCCCACCCAAGCAGAAGGGAGGCCCCGACGATCATCGACCAGCGCACCCACGGTTCCCATCTCGCTCCAAAATGTGACCTGACGGTCTGATTGGACTCCGACACACCACGAAACCGGATGATGTGCTCGCTGGCTTCTTGTCACAGAAGAGTGGCAGCAGCATGTAAAGGAAGAAAATGTCAAGGGAGAACCGAAAAGGAAGAAGACAAAAAATGGGAGTTTGATGCAGAGAAAGAGAAAAAGACCCCCCCACGGAGCATATGGCGTTGGCACGGGACACAGAAGCACTTCGCATGTACGGAGTAGAAGAAGCAATGTAATCGAGCTGCTGCGCCAGCGGTGTGACAACTTCGGAGTCACCAACATGAAAAAGAGGCCCAACTTACTTTTCGTCTCAACGCAGGTGGAAGAGCATCCAAATCTTCCGGCCGCTGTTCGAGGATGATGACATTCCGTCGCCCCATGGTTCTTTTAAATAAAGCCAGGTTAGCTACAGGAAGGGAAGAAAAAGACAGTGTGGAACCCAGAGAAAGAGCTTGAAAGTATGTGCAGAGCTTCAAATCAGATGCGAAGAGAGCTGCGAACAAAGGTCTAGTTATGTTGTGAATGTGGTTCGAAGGGAGGCGGCAGGTTCATAATAATATAACGATTCCAGGATTGAAACCACACACCAGATAGCTGCCGCTGATATGTTGCATGGAGGCACAGCATACACCCTCCAAAGCCACCGATGAGAATAATATCCCCCTCTGATGGCAAGCTCCAACCAAGCGCCCACCCTCGAAACCACCAATGCAAGGCCCCTAATGCTAATAAGTCTCGATGTCCGTGCCGTGCAGTTGGTCTCGGCCAATCGCCGGCTGAAGAAATGAGTTGATTCACTTGACCATTCATCAACCAAGAATTGGCAGCAAATGAAATCCCAAGATTGACTCTACCTTCCCTGCACGGGACCTCATGGAGGGCGAGGAAACGTGGCTCAATCCAGCGTTTCCGCCGACGGCCATCGCCAGACATGGACAAAATCCCCGATTGATGATGCATACCAGGCCTCTGCGGCCCCAATCAAGACCTCCGACATATGTCAAAGGGAAAAAGGGGCTTCCTTTCCTCGACCGCGTGTTACACCGAAACAAGACACTGTTGATTGTTCAGACTCTGCGCCATACTCCGTCCATTCGAAACCATCACCGAGATGCCCATTTCTATCCTCAGTACTAACAGGGCTGAGCGTTGTACAAACCCCTCCTGAAACTGGTTTTTTCCTGACCTCAAAGGGCCTTCGGTACGGCCCATCCCTGTCCTGCCAGGGGTTCGATGCTCCTCTTCACATCGTAACCCCGTAAGCGCCAACCATAACTATTATTAGGTAGTAAGTTGTGTAAAGAGCCCTCCGTCCGGGGTTGCCCACCGGAGACCGAGACAGTCGCCAGATCCACATTAGCGATCAGCCCTCCGCCGGAGATGGGCCATTAAAGGAGGCGTGGCACTGAGACCAACGAGGATAGAACCAAGATTTTTGCCCGCAACCAGCAGCGGGCTTTTCGAAGACCAGTCTGGATAAGAGCTTTTGTGAAATTTCTTTGTTCCGTTCATCAGTTAAAAACCAACCCAGATGCGAGTCAGCCACATCCACCCGTGCGCATCATCATCATATCCGGCGACTCGAACTCAATGCAAGCCCTTCGCTTAGGACACACGGCCGGGTTACGGCCTGATCAGGTGTTTCGCGGCGAAGACAGATATCCTCCATCCATGAGGTCGAAGGCTGGCAAAGTCAGAGCATCGGTCCAGAGACCAAGCAAATTTTTCTATCTCTTTATAATAGCTGCTTGGGACTCTAGTGGAAACGCATACTCCTGAAGACGCCTCTCCCACCTCTACAGCTCCATACACGAAGTATTTGAAGAAAGGAGTGTCGGGGTACGGGTAAGGCGGATCATGACCAGAAAACTTCGGCTTTCCCAACCATGGCTGCCAGAATATTACACTTGGACAATTGCGCTGGCGAGGCGGCGGTTTCGCATCCGTCGGGTTGGGTCTGACAATGAGAAAGGAATACCGTGTTTATCCATGTCAGTCCGTGAACATGTTGCGTGCAGGGATAACCGGCGGCACGGTGACAGCAACCATGATGAGGCTGCAACATCCACCACGCCCGAATTCTTGGAGTTGGAGAATCCAAATTCCGCCCGCAAACGAACCCCGCGTCCCTCGTCACGATAGACGGGAATCCATGTATGCAGTCCTCCCTACAGTTCAGGATTCCTGGTCTAGGCTTGTGCTTTTCGCTAAAGATAGCCCGTTTCGAAACCGAACATTTGGGATCATTGAACACAGGGAAGACAAATGTATTGTTATTGACCTTTCCAGCGTTCCGATGACATAGATAACATACTCCGTACTTGGAAACCTTTTTTTAATGCACGGGGCCCATGGAATTGGCGAGGGCACGCGTCCTGCATGCAATCCCCCCGATAAGCATAAATTTTGGATTTTCCCGACGATCATTCATTATTATGATCGCTCACATCACTCCTGTTCCCTTTGTAGGTGCGAGAGTTTAGCTGGTTAGCGAACTTATCTTCCCATGGTTTAATTGCAGATCATGAATCTTCTCCGTACTCCGTACTCCACACACGATACTTCTCGTCCTCCTGAAACTTAAAGCTTCTGGATGTTCGAGCTTCCTTTTCAAATTGAATCGCTAACACGGCTTATTCCTCTAGCTCGCGTCTCAAAACTTCGAATCAAGACTGATGATATTCAATTGGTTCCGCATGACCCACCAGTGCCTAACAATGGCCGATGATGGCGTGGATATCTTTGAAAATTTATTGAGTCTTGTGTTGTGTTCCACATGAGTCCACGCAGACGCTCCATTCCAATGCATGAAAGTTGTTTCAGTTGCTCACCGCTGGAATAATTGAGTGGTGTTCGATGATGAAGTTGGGCTTGCGGACGCAAGCGCAAAATAATGACGGTGTAACACCGAGTTCTCTCCACTCAAACGCCAGCACACCAAGCTGATTCATCACCAAAAGCTCTCAGCAAAGATGCAATATCCGATGTGTTGCCGGCTTGCATCCAAATCGAAAGGGATCTTTCGATGAAAGATTTAATCGTCTTCGGCTAGAAGCCGAAGCTTGTTCTTTGCTAAGTGCGCCAATTTCCTACAATTAAAAGTCCACGCTGCCGCGGCATACCAGTTTCCATTGCCCATGCGAGTGAGCACAAGGTGCAGCATACCTGCAGAGCAAATATAATGCATAAATGAACTAGCTGTGTGTAACAATTGCAGAAAGTTCATCCGTGGTTTAGACCATGCAAAATGCTGAACGCAGTACGTGTTACCTTGTATGTCGATGGATACTGTCCGATCCGTTTTCGATTCCAAAGACCCGGGGCGTAGCAAACTAGGTACTGGATCATGAGATGCAAGCCAGACTCCGGAAATTGCTGATAAGACCCAACTTCCATGTTGGATGCGACTGGAAGAGAGCTTAAGTCGGCCGGCTTGCTGCGAAATAAACCAGGCCGTGGAAGCGTGTAGGTTTTCAAAGAAAGTAGGTGCCAAGTACATGGTCCCATGGTCGTTTGCTGGTTGAATTTCGCTAGAGAGCAATAGACTACACAGCGTCCTGGCGTCAGGTTGTCTGTATTATGAACTTGCTCACGAAGCACCATAATATATCTTGTTCCACTCAGTGCACGGGATTGTTGCCAATGGAGGTGCACATGCAGCTTTGGAACATCGTTATATAGAGCCGGGTATGATAGACGGGTACTTGATTCTGAACAAATGGGCGCCCCCCCCCCCCCCCCCCCCCCCCCCCAAAAAAAAAAATTTTTCGGGAGCACCATCCTCTTCCACCCATCAGCGAAGCGAATGCCGAAGACATACTATCAGTATTCTTGACCAAGGAAGCCGCTCCAGGTGTAGACCTGAGCTTGAGAGCGGATCACAAAGATCCTGTTAACATCCCCCGCTCTTCCTCCTGATTCGAAATTTACTCGAGAAGTACAAGTTATCCCACCGCATTTGAAAAGCTGCGTACGGAGTGTGGAGTAGTTAGCGCGAACTGGCCTCCATGCATCAAATTGTCGGGTATCCAAATCTATCCGACCACATCAAGTATGATACTCCCACCTGGGTGCAGGCCTCGGTTCTTCTGTTCGGAGTACATAGTTACTTGGAAAGGCCCTGATAGAAGCGACGCTGCCACGCCACGCGATGAAGAGAAATGAACCTGCTTCCCCGCAGCCAAGGGTTGGCGGCGATGTACGGAGTATGGAGTAGTCTTTAGACCCATATTCCCAACCCCAGGATTAAATGGACACCCACGGCTCCAAAATAAGATGAGCGGAGACGCTTCAGAGCTAAACTCAAATTGAACCATCGAAGCGCCAGCGAAGTTGGGAAAGCAAGGTGTGACTGCGATGCGAAATTTGCTCGAGACGCCGATCAGGCCGAAATGGGTCCCACCACAGCGTGGGACCGCAGCCGCTCGTGTTCGAAATTATTTGAAAGGCTCGTCTTCATCACGCAATAATAAGCATATGCAATTGATGCATGCATAAAGCATGGCAATTCTTTGTTAGAGAGAGACATATACCATTTACATATGATTTTACCCTCCGCATCATTTGCATCTTGGCTGCCTGCTTGTCACCAGATATAGATGCCATGAAGTGTGCTCCTTTAGCTCCCTGCTTAGTCAACAGGCGGATTCATCTCTCTGGTCACGTGGCAACGCCCCTTGAGCGGCATCAGCGAGAATGTACTCCTTATGGAGAAGTCCGTCTAGAGCTATCGAGTCTAGTCTCAGCCCAGAAGCGTGCACGAGCGAATTACGTGAATGATGCTTTGGCGATTCGAAACCAAGTTCCGCTAGCTCTAAAGGGAAATTGATAGATTTCAACCTTTTACGAGGTTCCCAAGATACTGTGAATTCTATTCGTGGGCCGGATTTCAAAGCGCCAACACACTGTCTGCTAGCTGTTTCTTGCTGTCGCAAATCTTGTGGAATGTCTCCCCGGGGAATTGCGTTTATCCTCGGGGCTGGGCCTCGCATTGGACGGAGTGTCGCCTCTAACCTTCTGGACAACGGCTACTCTGTTGCCCTGGGAAGCCGGGCACCAGACTCGTCTGCACAAGTCTCTGGAAATGGGAGGGCAGTCACGGTTTCTGTTGATGCATCCAATATTCAATCAGTACAAGATGGCTTCGCCCAAGTGAAACGGGAGATCGGAACACCAAATGTTGTCATATATAATGGTAGCTCCCTCCACCAATACATGACATATTCGAATGATTTATTGCACGAGAAACAAGCTGACACATCGACTGACTGGAACATCCAAAGTTAGCGCATATACTCCCGCTGATTCAAAAGACCCTTTTGCCTCAATAACGCCTGAAGTCCTAGAGCGTGATAATGCTGCCAACATCACGGGAGCCTATACAGCTCTTCGCGAAGCTGTGTTAGGATTCAAGTCCCTCTCGCTAACTGATTCCGACACTGTGGGAGATGGTAAAACCCTGCCAAAGGTTTTCATAGCTACGGGAAACGTGACCCCATTCCGGCCCATTCCCGCATCCTTGCCGGCAGGGATAGGGAAGAGCGCCATTGTACATATGATCCAGATCGCAGCAAAATCATATAGCGATGATGGTTTCAGGTATGAGCTGCACACACACACTGTACATGATGGATACATATGATAACTGTCATGGTGACAGATTCTACTATGCATCCCAAGTCTCGCCAAAAGGTGGGCCGGTCCGCCAAGTAGATGCTGGTGCACATGGGGCGGTCTTCTGGGACTTGATAAATAGACAAACCCAAGGGAACTGGGATGTGAGGTTCCTCGCTGATGGGAGCGAAGTGATATCTAGCGGTTGACACCCACCCTTACTTGATGTAATTATCTCTGCTCTCGTACACCCATCCTGCGTGCTCCGTTAACATGCATGTACGGTAGATAAAGTTTTCCTGATGTGTACGGAGTACTCCAGAGCCTTCCTTTCAGGATCTTGTGCCACCTTACCATATCGAGCTAGCCCCTCCATCCCACCAATTCCCCAGTGACATGATTATATAATCCTGATGAGCGAAAGACGAGAAGCAAGTCGTGCGCTTCGACATTGCGACGGGAATCCTCGTTGACCAGCTCACTCTCGTCTCCTCGCTCTCCCGTCCGTTCGAGTCATCCGCATCGTCCACATTGTCCCCAGGCCGTCATCTGCGAAGTGCATTGGACCATCAGCACTCCACAAGCCCGTAAGTTTTCCTGCTATACCCTCCTCAATCTTCTGCTTTGTGAATTGTTGCCAAATTCGAGATCATTTCAAGGCCCTGGTCGCGTTTCCGAATGAATTTTCCGATGGAAAATGCTTTGCCGGTGTCTGTGGCAACGGATATGGATGGTCATCCGTGAACGTGCCCGTCGCTGAGCATGGGGATGCACCCGCCACGATGCCAGTCTCCGCAAGCCCATTCTTGTCACCTTCTCTTGAATTTTGGGAACACTTTTTGGATATTTGTTTAAAACTGCTTTGTCTGTTGACGAGGGAAGTTTCATTGACATTTGAGTTTGCATACCATAGGCAGCCTTCCGCTTACTCCACTGAACGCCTCACATATGCTCCCTCCTTCCTTCAAACTTGCGCGCATAATATACTTCGGCAAACGCAAACATTCGCTTTGATTACAGGATCAGTTGTTTGTTTCCGCAATCGGCTAGCTTGCATCTCAGCTTAGAAGATGGATGCCAAAGAAATAGAAGTCAGGTCAAAGGCCCTGACCAAGGCCGCGGGCTCCGCCGAACCTTCCTCGACAATCATTTCAATACTTAAAGACCTTCAGAATGGCGTTCGACCTACCGAGGATCTCCTACGTGCTACCAAGATCGGTATCACCGTCAACAGGTTGAAGACACACAAGCATCCTGACGTTGCCCGGTTAGCTAGCGACATCGTTCACAAGTGGCGTCACGAGGTCAACAAGCAGAAGACGGGTGCATCTCCAGTGGGGAGTCAGCGATCAAGCGATTCTCCTAAACAAACCCCTAACGGCATGGCGACGCAAACTTCCGGAGCTGAAGCGTCGGATAAGATGTCGAAATCCACAGTTCCTCCCGATAAGAGAAGCTGGAAGGCAGATCAGGTCAATACGGCTCACACGCAAAATAAAACCCGCGATAGCTGTATCGGCTTACTATACGATGGCCTGTGCTTGAACTCAACCGAATCACCCCGTACGGTCCTTCAAAAGTCTATTGAGGTTGAAGCGGCCGCATATAGTGTATTTGGCCCTGAAACTAAAGAGCAATATCGTACCAAAATTCGCAGCCTATACCAGAATCTTAGAAACAAATCTAACCCGGCCCTTCGTGTGCGTGTCCTCAGCAACGAAATCGCGCCTGATAAGTTTGTCCGCATGACGCATGATGAGTTGAAATCCGATGAGCGACGGGAAGAAGATCGCAAAATCGAAAAAGAAAACATGGACAAGGCTATGGTTGCCAAGGCCGAGCGAAGCATCAGTAAAAGTTTACAATGCGGAAAATGCGGTCAGCGCAAAGTCACGTATACCGAAGCACAGACGAGAAGTGCTGATGAGCCGATGACTTTGTTCTGCACATGCCTTGCTTGCGGTAAGTCCTGGCGTCAGTAAGAAAGGAGGAAAGGGGGCGCTGTTGCGGACTATTGATAAACTTCTCTTCAACTTTCGAGATTCTTACTGTATCCTGATATGGGTTCTACAAGGTATTTCTGGGCGCTGTTGCGATCCTAATTTCTCTAATTTGGACGATTGTTTTACTATCGGGAAGTGGCCTTTTTTTATCATGGATGGCGTCTTGCGTTTCACTCGGCGGTGCTCTCCTGTATTTTCCTTTTCCTTTTTTTTCCTTGTTGTTCTTTGACCCTCAAGCCCCGAACTGTCTCTATGCTGACAGCCCCCTTTTGCCCCTTCTCTTCGACCCAACTTTTCCTGGCAGGGTACTTCGTACAGCTTGTTCTATTAGATTAGATTTACAGGCCATAATTAACTCTATCGGGCGCTGATTAAAATTTGATCTGGTTACCTGGCCATACTCCTGTTCCCGATCACCCTTTCAGCAAATGATTTCGTGTAGGAGGGGGAAAAAAGGAAGAAGAAAAGAGGAGGAAATAAAGAAAGAGAAGAAAAGAAAATCTACCGAATGCTCGAAATAGTAGATAACTATAGACTATTTTAACCAGTCTAGTCAATCCATTGCAACAATGACAAGGTGGGCTTAGGTCTGTTTATGTGCCTAGGGTTGGAGCTTCAATGGATCGCAAGTTGATCCCAATTGGGACTTGAAATCTATGCTTGCTTAATTTTGGAGAGATGTCATTCTGCTTTTCGTAAATAATCAGACAGATGGAGCGGAATTTGAAGCTTAGGAGAGATATTATTATGAGAGCAAACGCAGGCTGATCAAACACATATCCCATGTATGTACAGCTCACATAATCTAGAGAGTGAAGGCGTAACTCATGTCCTCTAAAAAGCCAACGACGCAATCTTCGCAGCGCAAAATAATGGCAATCGCCAAGTTAGGGGGTATACCTGGACCTCTATGCTGGTATAAAGGTCACCAAAAAAGGAGCAAAGAAAAAAGACATCATATTTCGTCACTATGTGATCATGACTCGAAATGGTTGCAGACGATCCTGCGGCGAATAAAGCAAGTTGCAACCGTAGGTCTCATTGGAGGAAGCTAGCCGATGAGAGGTTGAATTTGCGAAGTCGCGTGTGGTCCCGCTAAGTTCTCACACACATGGACCCCGGGTCTCTGGGGTCTCGGGATTCGTGCTCCGGCAGTACATCCATCCTGCCAGTGCCCTGGTCGGATGGGGGATGGAACGGCAGCCGGGCCCATAATCGATCTATAGAGGCATATATAACCCCAAAAATACTTTTATCCTGAAGAGCAGACGGGCTCTTCATTCAACCAACTTTTCTTTCTTTAGAATCAGCATTACCAGTAGCCTCCTTCTCATCACGGAAAGTATCCGGAAAAAAACCGGGTGGCGGCCAAATATCTGCTATGGACGCCGGGCGAAGTAAGGGATTCGTTGCCGCAACACGATCTGGGTCACGACAGAACGCTTGGAATGCGATCTCATCCGCAAAACCAAAGTCTTTGAGCCCCTGTTCGCGTCGAGTAGTCCACTCATTCGTGTCAAGGTGAGCAAAGTCGTCAAATATCGAGTCTAGGTCATTGATGGGAAGGTGTTGCTTTGGTGGCAGCTGCGAATTGGATTCAGATGTTTTTGAAATGGCTTGCGGTGGAGTTGAAGCTGGAGTCGCCGGTTGTAATTGAGTGGAGAATTGATCGGAGACCGTTGAGAGGTCTGCGGTCTCACCGCTAGAAAAATGCGATTCATATGGAGTCAGAAGATTATTTCCAAGCAATTCTGCATGGATTGCACCATTCAATTGTCCTTCGGGTCCGTCCATATTAGATTCTCGTGGTGAAAGATCGGTGATAGCAGTAATACCGGCTGCACCGTTGTTGGCACGCTCTGAACCGAGCCCCAACCCAAAGGCAGAGAGAGTGCTGTGATTCAAAGACTGGTTCGAATCATCTTGCGGCGACGAAACCATGCGAGATAGTGGATCCAGATCATCATTGGCTGAGGCATGGTAGTTGTTAGATATCCCTTTCGAATTCATGAAATCGGCCACTGTCAAGGATTGTGCTGGTTGGTTACCATAAGAAGTCTTGCCGCGGGGTCTTCGGTTACTGATTTCTTCGGAGAAAGATGTCATTACCGGCCAAATACCTCCAACCTTGGAAACTTCGTGGGATGTTGAATCAAGCCACAGTGAAAGCTGGAACTCATCTTGTTCAGCAGCCGCACCACCGAAGCGAATGCAGTCGGTAATTGTGCGCAGGAAACACTCGAAAAGTGGTGGGAAAGTGAACTGGCCAAAGACTTCGCTATGTCCCGAAAGAAGACCAGGGGTCAGCCGGAGTAACCTTTTTATGGGAGAGAATAGAGCTTGCACATGGGATGAAAAGCGAGCGTAAAAAATGCTGAGCGTTGCGATATGGGTAAGAGCCAGGTAGATCTGATGTGGAAGCAGCGCCATTGCATTTCCCAGGGCAGCATCGTTGCAGAGAGTAGCGAGTCGACAGGCCGGGGGTAATTTATTCTCCCAAGCCTGCATATCTTTAATGATAGTCTGACAGAACCACTGGGCATCAAAGCTGTAAGGCTCATGTCGTGATATACGATTCAAGAAGCTCGCAAGCTCCACCAGCCGGTTAAAACAGCTTCGGGCAAGGAGTGGTCCGCGGCCAGGAAGAGTAGGGCCCTGGACTGGACCATTCGGGTAGAATACTTCCATCCACGGGTTCCATTCTTCCAGTCCATCTTCTTCAAGGGGGCCGACAGGAATCAAATCTTCGGGGCGCATATGCGGGCAACGTCCAAGGCGAACGGCAAGGATGGCATCGACAACGAAGCATCCAAGGAAGATGGCATTGTTCTGGTTGTTGCCTGGATGTTGTCGGCGATCGGTCTTCCGCCCAAGCCCAAGATGCAACACTAAGCTAGTAGCTTGATTGCTCAAGAGCCAGGCGGCAGTCCAATCTTCCAGTCCAATATTCACCAGAGTCAACAGGAGCAATGCCTGAACGTGGCCGATCTCGAAATTTTCTTTTTCACTCGGTATAAGACTCCTGGCGACTGCGTAGAACTCCTTCGCCGCAGAAAGAGGATCAGCGAATCCCAACTGTTGTTGTATATCGGATGAAGGCTTTAGCTGCGCTGTGGTGTAGCTAAGGATTGCCCACAGCGCCGCATGGTCACCGGACTCTGCAGACTTCCTGGCGAGGGAGAGAGGCTCATTTGAATAGGAGTAGGAGGTCCGCAGAACGCTGTGCTTAGCTATGATCGGGAACCAGCTGTGGGTATGGGAAAAGTAAAGGTCAAGAAGGCGTGGTGTCTGGACGGGAAGCCGTAATTGATAGTGACTAGGGTTGGCGGATGGAGCGTGCGAGAGCTTGATCTTTTTCGACCGGGGCCCGATGGACGATTCGGATTCGATGTTGTTTGACTTGGAGAGTGCTGAGTCTCGACTGATGCGATATTCGAAACCGTCGCTGGAACCAGTGTGAGATTCTGTTCGCTCGAGTGACTGGCCTCGATTTTCGCTGGCCTCTCGCGACGAAAGCACACTTTCGATATCACCAGCGGACAGCAGCTTCTCGAGTTCCCGGTAAAGGGCGGTGGACTTCCACGAGTCATGCAGCTTTTCAGAGACAGATTCGTTCAGCCACAGAGAGATAAGCTTCCTCCGCTTGGTAGAAGAGGGCTCGTCGTTTGCTCCCAGCAGTCCCAGGACGCTCTCTTCGAAGCCGTCAATGTTAGATATTGAGAGTGCCCAGAGCTTTTCCAGTCCCCGAACATAACCTTCAGGAAGTCCGCGCTTCTTGGCAGAGGGATCATAGGAGCAGACACTGCCAGAATTCTGACAAGCCAGGCATGTCGGTCGAGTTCCATCACAACGATCCTTTTTGCTTCGACATCTATCACAGGCCCTGGACACGCGCTTCCGTCTCCGACCTACTTGTTCCTGTGCGTCCTCCATTGCAGTCTGGTTGTGTTGCCTAGACTCAAACTCGATGACATTGATGCCACCGATCCTCACGTTTCAGATTCAAAGCCCGAGATATTATTTGCTGCGCAGTGGACAAGAACGTCATTAATCCCGTAGTGGCAAGGAGGCAGGATCAAAATAACACCATTATCAAAAAAAGCCGCTTGAAAAGATTCTAGTTGCTCTGGATTTGCGGAGGCATTCCACCGTCTGTCTTTCTAGAAATCCAGGAAGCAGAAATCGAGCCAAAAGAAAAGAAGCAGTGGAGGGCACCACATGCTATGTATATAGCCCACTAAAATCTCTGCGATCTGGAGCAGCATGGGGACTTCAAGGAGAAAATATGGAGAGCGGAATGAGGGGAAAGTTCGGGAGGAAGTTGAACGGCTCCCATTGTCGGGTTGGAAACTCAACCACTGTTAGAAGCTGTGCTCCGAGAAAACTTTAGTCTCCCCGTTCCTTGGGATTTTGAGCGCAGCTGCTCCATAATTGTGGCGGCAACAAGCTCAAGAATCGCTGGGAGGAGCCCACCCGTCTCCGAAATTCGCACACCCCGAAATCCCCCAAGCATTACTCAATCGTTTGTCAGTCTGCTTTGTGCCAGCGCTAACTAAGGAAGTTTATTAGGTCTTTCCGGAGCCCAGGTCTCACATACCGTCTCTTGAAACCAAGACCTGCCACCGTCATCCTTTGAGCCTGCCTGGCTTGGATTTGGGGGGGCTACGCAAGACTTCCATCGAAAGGGCCTTTCTCAAGAGACCTTCGGTGATGGCAGCCGAAATCTGTGTGGCTACTACTGGGCTCTGCTCCAGGCGGGAAGAACGGGTTAAAGAGCTACACCTTTTCGGCCGCAGATGCAACGGCGAGAATACATATGTTTGCCGCAGGGCGGGCAAAAGCGACAGCTGATCCCGCGACTCGATTGGATATCGGAGCAGCTAACTACGTGACAGAAAGGCTTTCTTCGGGAAATTTCACAGCGCGTATCACTGCAACCTGCCGCCCAAGCCGTCACCAGTTCTGGTTTTCGACATGAAATTCTCAGAAACTGAGACGAAGCATTTTCTTTAGTCTGGCTAGTAGCGCCAGCAGCAAAAAATGTTGAGGCCGATATCCCGAGAAAATGCGGATAAGGGCAGGCCTGGAATTGTTCTCGAAAACCTTGACCCTCAAGGTTTCCGACTTTCGGCTCCAACCAGCCATTAGTGACTCCGTACGGGAGGGTTTAATGAAATGCCTTTTGCTAAAGTCGGATCGACCACAGATCTGCATGGTATGCTCAACTTCCAAGTTGTACAAAAGCGCCATTTCTAGAGTAGAACGTCTCCAATTGAAATCGGCGTTTACATATACTGTAAGTTCGGGCATGGAAAGGCGGCCCCAAGGGACCTAGTCCTTTCAAGCAAACTCCTTCCAGTACAATGGAACCTGATCATCACGCTACCGCTCTCTCGACAGAAGTAGATACATAAAAGGCGCTTATCATGTTTCTGCAAGTGGAGATGGAAAGGGGATTGGTGGCGGGACGGTAGCTTCAATAATACGGAGTACAAAGATAGAGGCTACATAAATATGGCTGCCAATGCTGGATGTAGCGAGTTCGAGTAATAATAATACAAATATGCGTATGAGTGCTTCATAATTTCGTCGCTCGACGTCACCCAGCTAGGTGGCATTTCAGGGCATCCGATGATGGCAACCGGGGCTCCAAGGTTCCGACCGGGATCGGAAGTATCATCCATTCGGAAGCCCAGAAATCCCGTAGCGCTTCCGACAAAACTAACCAAATACGGCCTAACTGAGAAGGTTAACTCGACGGCGCCCCCCACTCGCCTCTCCGACTCTTCCACAATTCCAGCAGCCAGAAGCCAGGACAACAGAAGCCCGAGTCAACCTTGTCACCCCAAGCGATGCCCTCGTATGGCTAGAACGGAACCAAGGCAAGCCGCGCGGGCGATCAGCCACGAACTCCGGAGTACAAATGTGTAATTCGCCACACGTTGGCTCCGGGCGCGTGACAGGCCTTGGGATAACTCTGCTTCGTTGGAGCCGACGTTCATTCGCAGGCTAATCATGACTGGTGCTCTTTGATGCTCGAATGTCATGATCATGCCCGCATAAACTTGAGGTTCTCCATCTCCTTCAAGGCACTCTTTGCAAAGGAAGTAAACATGTGTCTGTAGCCAAAAGACAAACTATTTGCGGGGAGCAAGAGTATGTGTCTTAGCCTTGTGAAAAGAGAAGCACCAGGCTTTCAAGCAATCCCTTTTCAACCTGTGACGAGTGTTAAAAACCAGAGGCGACCAAAGGCTGATGTTGATGCCTTGCATATTTCACTTATATATGTCTGCAAGGGCATAGATGCGAATGCCGTCACGACCTGCCGAGAGGCCTAACTATTAGGAAGAGCACCATTCACCCTTAGTTCACCTACTCGAACTCGGGACGATTTTTTAGCGTCTGCAATACTTAGCTCCTAGGAGGGCTCTCGGTTGCGCGGCTTTTTACTTATCCCGCTTACGTAACTAGGTTAAACGCCACCGGCTGCCAGTCTGAGCTTGATGCAAGACAAAGACGAGATCATCATTTCTGGGCATCATAGATAGATATGCGCCATGTTTGAAGCGAACAGCCCTGTATTCACAAATCGATCCTATGCATCTTAACCCCGCGATGAGACCCCTTCGTATGCACTCTCTACTTTTCCCCTGATCCCGATGTCGGAAGCCCCAGAGATATGGCTCCAACGTCCGGAAAACCAGCCCCTAGCTCTTTGGAAAATGGCCATGGCACCAGCTCAACTTCTGCTGTCCATGACCTCTTAACTATGCTCTCACCAGAGGACCAGGGCAGCAGAAATTTCAGACCCAATGCATCCCTAGTTTTGGTTGGTATCCGGGGTAGCGGAAAACGCTCTCTTGGTTTCATAGCTGCAACGGCTTTGAATTGGCGGTTTATCACCGAGGACCATTACTTCAAAGAGATTATTGGATGTTCACGCTCTGAGTTTCTGCAGAAAGCTGGGAGGCGGGAGTTCCACCGCAAGGACGTGGAGGTATTGAAGTTGATGCTGGATAACCATCGGGCCAAATGCGTGATTGAATGCGGATTGGGGAGCCTTACGCAGTCTTTCCAGCAGTATCTTCAGCAATATGCACGGACCAATCCAGTTGTTTACCTGCTGCGGGATATGGACCAGATCCAGAGGCTTTTGAACTTGGAGGATAGCGCGGTGCAATTACTGCAGAGCACCGATCCGTCGCACCGAAGTGGCTCAAATCTAGAATTCTACAACCTTGAGGATCATTCCAGTGATTCACATGGCCAAGACGATGCAAGTGATCGAAGATGCGCCTCTTACTCGTTTAAGTTGAAAGAGGTTAAAGAAGACTTTACCCATTTTGTCCGCTTTGTTACTGGAGTAGGCATAGCCCTGTCAGGGTTCGATTCCGAGCCGTTTTCGCTTCTAGAGGATAAGATTGAGTCTAGTCTTCATACCCATGCCATCTTTGTGCGTTTATCCAACCTGTTGGATGGCCTAGTTGATCTTTGTGAGCTGGACTCGGGCGGTGAAGCAGTGGAATTCTGCGTTGATGTCTGGCCATCCGACGCAGCTCGTGTAATGAGCAAGTACGTGTCTATGTTACGCCGGAGCGTAGGCGTACCGATTATCTTCTCCGTCGATGTTCGAGCGCTACAGATCAGCAAAAGGTCGCTACCCCTCCCTTTCGAGGAAATATACTTCAAAACTCTCAGCCACGGATTGAGATTGGGCGTTGAGTATTTATCTCTAGACTTGACGCAAAGCGATATCGCAGACAACCCTGCAACATCCAAGCTTCTTCAATTTAAAGGCCGAACGAAGATCATCGGCCATTTCTTTTTGGACTACTCTCACGGCCTTCCCTGGGAAACTGACGACTGTATGCGATTATACAAGAAAGCCGAACTTTTGGGATGTGACGTTGTCCGTATTCTTCAAGTGGCAAAGCATAGGTTGGACAACGATGCTGTCTGCGCCTTGAGAGCAAAAGTTAGAAGTCTTCCGGGCAACCATCCGCCGTTAATAGCGTACAATGTCGGTATCCTGGGACGAACATCCCAAGTCTTCAATCAGATTCTGACTTCGGTGACCCACTCGGCTATAAAGAAGAAGCGCGATGTCGATGGCTATGATCCTCTCATCACATCACGGGATGCTGTTAGGGCGTTGTTTCAAAGCTTCGTTCCCGACCCATTACAATTCTACGTTATTGGCACGAACGTCACGTACAGTCTCTCTCCAGCCATGCATAATGCTGCATTCCATGAATACGGGATGGCTCACACATATAGAATTCCTGAGAGGACCTCGCTAGCCGAGCTGGATCGCCTTGCCATGGATCCTAATTTTGGAGGTGCAAGTATTCTCCAACCATGGAGAGTAAAGGTATTCGAGCTTGTTGCGGCCAAGAGCCGGCATGCAGAGGCTATTGGGGCCGTTAACACAGTGATGCCTCTTCGGGCTGATGCAACGGGATACATTTATCCCCTCAAAGAGCAGGCAAGTCTGAGGAATCGAGCTGGTAGGGTAGCCGGCTGGTACGGAGATAATACCGACTGGATCAGCGTATTTGTTTGTCTACGCAGGAGTCTTTCTCCTCGAAATGCGATTTCATCGAAATCCACAGGGCTCGTCATCGGAGCTGGAGGGCTGGCGCGGGCTGCCATATACGCAATGCTGAATCTGGGTTGTCGTAGTATTTTTATATATAATAGGACTGTCGAAAATGCCGAAACGGTGGCAAGACACTTTAACTCATGGGCATCATCGTCGTCTGAGTCTGGCCAAGTTGTCCGTGTTTTGCCTTCATCGAAGACCCTATGGCCATCTGGCTTTGCGTTCCCTTGCATGATCGTGTCATGCGTGCCCGCAAACACAGTCGGCGGTGATTCCCCCACGGCACTTGAATTGTCAGAGCAGTGGTTGGGCAGTCCAACTGGAGGAGTGGTTCTTGAGGTATGGCTCCAAGTCTTATTTACCATTATGCAGACTTTTAACATTTTATCTAAGATGGCATATAATCCTATCAACACCGATCTGTTGAAGAAGATGCGACGATATCTCAACGAAGCCAAGAAGCCATGGGTTCTTGTCGACGGACTTGAAGTCGTCGCTGAGCAGGGTATTGCCCAATTTGAGTTGCTTACTGGGAGACGAGCGCCTCGCCGGTTGATGAGGCGTGAAGTGCTCCGTAATTATGTTGGCGAGGAGGGCCGGTATGATGAGAAAACCATCAATGCTAGGCTACGTGGAATCAGCCGAGTGGGATACTAAGATACATACGTATCCGTGGATGGATGTGAAGGTGTACACATGCATTCAGAAAGTTATCTGAGGTTCTGATTGATGCTATCATCATGTTAAATTCCTTTCTGTCGATTTTCAATTTCCGTGTGGCATTGAATGGAGTGCAGGTTGGATCTGGGCCATGGTTCTAGAAGGGACAGTACATGATATTTAACTCGGCTATGGAACATGTCGGGCATAATCTTTCCTGTTGAACAACCCAGGAATCAATTTAGGAATCCATTGAGTATTTGATATTTGTCACAAACCATGAAGATTAGGAGGGAATCTGGATTGGAAACGGATAAGAATACACATTTGTCAGCTAAATATACACCTTGGAGGAGTCTTGACTTCAGTCATCTTGATGTCCTTGGTTCTTTTTATACTGCTGGGCAACTCTGATAACAGTTGCGTGGTTGGAATATGGCTGATGAACCACGGGACGATGCGCATGGTGTCCCTAGCTATATACTGGAAAGGCACTTGCGAATCACTATAAATACATTTTTCGTAATGATCAGTTGGCGAACGCCACTCTTCCATACCAATTGTTGACACCATCAGCAGAGTACGCATGGATAATAATGGGAACAGAGCTCTGGCTGAAGGATGCAAGTGCATGGAGGATACAGTATCTTTCTCCCTGGCGGAGAGCACACCGTCCCCCGAAACAGTAATTGGTGTATCTTTGACATGGCATCATTGGTTATTTGTCAGGTTTCTTGACCGAAGAGTTCTTAATGCCTTGAAGTAGCTCGCTCTTTATCTTTCTTATACTTTTTTGACTATATCTATAGCTATAGCTCTTTCACATGTAGTTGCTTTAACCTCTTGACAGCGTATGTCATGAAGGGGGAAAAAAAGGTCATAATCGTGTGAGAACCAAATCTTTTCTTCGGCTGGCAGCTCGAAGTGCTAAGCTGGCCGATGAGTTAGGCGTATCTAGACCCTGGTTGGCCGCCACAGGCGGCGTTGGTTAGCGGCGGCAACTTAATTTACCGAAGTTAAAATGTGTGGTGGTCAAAAGCAACAACATCAACTTGAACCGATCAGAGCTTCACTCAACGACAGGTACGCTGGGGCTAGGGCACGCCAGTTTATAGCTCTTCCGCTTGCTGGGCACTCTATCTTCGTACATCCATCTCATAGTTTATGGATTACTAGTTATAATTTACCCAATCAGTACCCATCTTCCCATGATATTTTGGCCCCTTCGATGTCCAAGGAATACATGCCAGGCATGCTCAGTCACTCACCGTCTCCAGAGAAACATAAAGTTCCCGTGGTGGTAGGGCTGATGGAGGCAAGAACTTCGAAGAAGCGTACACGAGATGACGATGCTGGAGGAGAGAATCATAACAGGAATCTTTTGTAAGCGCCCGCATCCCCCGGAGAGCGCTTTTCACTCTGGCTTCGCGTTGTCGTCCCTTTGAGAGAACTAACAGTATGGGCTCGGAGCAGTATGTCAGATATTTCCAACAGTCACTTCGTAAACCCTCCAACTTGTCGGGGATATTCCATCGAACCGCCCGCACAGTCCATGGTGACCGTTATCTCACCCCCTACAACTACAAAACTCTTCCATGGCTCTCGTATAAATCTCGATATTCGACCCCGTCTACGCCCGGCCGTATGTAAACGTAAACGCACGGGGGAACACAGAGTTCCGGAGCACCTCCCACAGACCCCTTACAACTGCATGTCAGATCCGGGCTCTAAATGCACGCTTTCACACCCTCCATCTCCGCACCGGCCAGAAAGTGTTCAGCAACAACGGCAAAATGCTGACAGGCCTCCTCCCACTCCCGCACCTATATTGACCCCCTGCCATATCTGTTATCGTCGTCCCACCATGCACTTCCAGCTAGATGCGTATGCCGACTGCGAGTTATGCAGGAAAAGAACATGTTATATCTGTCTACGGGAGTGTGATGGACCGGATTGTCGCACAGGTGTTATGGATACATCAAGTGGGTCATGTGAGCGGTCATCTTCAGGACGAAAAATGTGTTCATGGTGCGCTGTAGAGGGAGTGACAGATTCTGGAGTCGACGCTGTATGGTGTGTGGATTGTGTGCAGCGTGGAGAGGCACGGTGTCAAGATGATGCATGGATGGGTGGCTGATGTTTAAATGGTTCTCCCTTTTCACTTTTCTGCTACAAGAAGCGGCGGCCTTTTATCGGGCTGAGGACTTATCAACTGCTTGATGTGAAAATAAAAAAACGCCTTGTGATACCAAGGATAGCATTTCTTCCTCTTTGCATATCTCATCTGGGTTACTCTCAATATTTTTCCCTTTCCTTTTTTTTTTTTTTGGGCGGTTATCAGGGCAAGTCTGAAAATGGCGTTTTAGCGATTCAGCATCTGAGCCTATTCTTTTCTCTTTTCATACGCAGGCATTAGGGATGTATTAATTATGACAGCAACATCTCTGTTTATCTTGATGGAGCTACAAAGATTGATTTGTTCTTAAATGGACTGGATTATTGCTTTGGATATCCTTAACAGACCCTAAAATCGACATTTTATCAACAGGTGGAAGAGTGCCAACGCTATACTGTATGCAATTGCAACGAAGAAAAAGACATCTATGCAGGATATATCAAACGAACACAAAACTGCCGAACGGGGTCTCATCGTCCAAATCTGAACTCGGCCTTTGCAAACCTCCACAAACCCTGCAGAAACCTCTGGTACTCCACGGCTTCCCCGCTATCACCCATGATACTACTGCTATTGTCACCGGTGCAAAATATCTCCGTCAATCGAATCTGCCATGGCGGATAGCCATCCAGTCTGACATATGGGCCAAAGATAAGTAGTAGGTCTGGCTCGGCTTTCATCACTGGGCCATTCGACAGCTGGTCCCTTTCCACGGTGGTCTCATCGGTATCGCTGGACTCGGGTTCTGCACCTTCAGGGGGAGGAGAGGTGGGCGTGGTCAACATGTCGGAGAGTTCTGCGTCGATCAGCTTCGTGCTGATGTCCTGGGGTGAGATCTTGCCGTTCTGCGCCATTTCTGCGAGGGTCTTGGTGAGGTCCACGAGTGTTTCGCGGCCGTCGGTAGAGGAGAGGAGGAGAACGGTTACAGTGTCTGGATTGGTCTTAGGAGCAGAGTGAGTGGACGCTGGAGGGGGAATGTAGAGCGGATGATGGGGTGCGAAGAGACGGAGGGTTGGCTGCTGGGGAGCAGGACCGTAGTAGGAGGCCAGTTTGGCAGTGACAATCTTATGGAGGGCGGGAATGTAAGACTTTAATACGCCTGTAGTCCAGTGGTCAGCGAAGCATTTTCAATCCATATATAGTGACCCAGGGCATACCGGTCTTCTCATAGACACTCAGCGTCGGGATACCAACGCAGCTGCTCCAGGCGACCAACTCGGCAACCTCGTCCATCAATACCTCCAGTCCTTCGTCATCCTTTCTCATGGTCAACACTATACTCAGATGTTCCGGCAACCTTCCCAGATCCCTGACATCCTTTCGAATCAACTCCGGCGTGCGATGGTGGTAGTAGCAAATCGCCAGCACCCGGTCCACCACCGCATGGTAGCTCTGTCGCAGACGGATATAGATACTGAAAAATATGTGTATAAGGAAATATATGAGGAAGTAGAGCTTGTTTTTGAGGAATGTGCGGATCGGTTTGGGTCTGGCCTTGCGGGATCGGCTGCGTGCTGAGCTGATTCGCGGCTCTGGAAGGTATGGCTTTAGGAGCCGCTCACGCTCGGCCGGGGAGAGACGGGAAGAATGAACACGAGCATCGGGCCGTGGAGGCCCAGGTTCTTTGAAAATTGCCATCGAAAGAGTAAATTAGGAGGAGGAAGCCGGGATCTCAAGGGCAACGAGGCATGAAAAATACAGCCTTTTACCAATGTCGCTAAACTCATGTGAAAAACGCCCGAGGATCGTATGTGAGTATTCCGTAGTTCAAGGCCGTTCCGAAGCATCCAAGAGAGCACCGGTTGTGGCTCAGGTGCCAGCTTGCGAAATGGCCATGTTTGGGTTACGTGGTTTGGTCAGGATGATTTTTCTTTGCTGGAATGTTTGCAACTGCGTCATCACAGACCATCAGCAGCCCCTTTTAAGTAGTTAAACAGAGCAGAAAAGTTTAAGGATGAGAGGTCCTATCTGATGAGTTGGAAGATAGAGTAACAGGAATTTGACGGCCATTGGCACTGGCGATGCAATCTACAAAATATGTCCAGTGCTGGGTTACACACTGTGCTGAAGACAGCAAAACGCCTGGCGACAGTGCTGTGCCCTGCTGCTCGCCGTGAAGCTCTCCAGGCTGAGCAAAAAGGAAATATTTTGTTGCGGACAGGCACCGTGCGTGGCAATAACTAAAACTCTCAAGCTAAGCTGGCAGCTGGCAACGCGGGCAGCCCAAACACAAATGAAGCGCCAACACCAATTGGCCGTCGCATGACGGTTCGAAATGTCCCATGTCAACATCGCGCATCTCGAGTCATGACAGCAGCAGACCGGAGACTAAAAATAGAAGAACATCGGATGCAAAGGTGATGTGCCTCTTCTTACCAGATTGCTTCACAGACCCCCTGATGTCGACATCCGCCATCGCCCGCTGTTATCATGCCGGACACTACCCTTAATTCCCAAACCGCCCGGCCGACAGCACGCAGATCCATCTTTGACAAAGGACCAACTTTCTCCCTCGAAACTTTCTCCAATCGCGATTTCATTGTAAAGGACTTTATCGAGTCGCTCTC
The DNA here is from genome assembly GCF_000149335.2 of Coccidioides immitis RS. Lineage (NCBI taxonomy): Eukaryota > Fungi > Ascomycota > Eurotiomycetes > Onygenales > Onygenaceae > Coccidioides > Coccidioides immitis. Next base: position 2,117,605 of record NW_004504310.1, on the reverse strand, counting down.
CGACAGCGCCATCTCCTCCACCCAACGTCGCTCTGGCGCCATCGGAAACCAAGCCTTCGATCCTAAACCGCTGATTCGCACTTTCGAACACGCCCAACGTCGCCTTGTCGACCTATCTGGAGACCTCGAGCTTCGTGAGAATGAGCTCTCGGCGGCTGTCCGGAGAGCAGAAGCTCAACATTCTCAGAACGTGACCACTCTGGGCCGCAAGCTCAACCAGGCGATCGAGTCCTTCCAGAAACTGGACTCGTCGTTGAACGGACCCCGCGCCATTGGTAGTGAACTGTCCGGTAGTGGGAATGTTGCCGTCGAGACGGGTCGGAAGCTGGAAGAGCTTGACCGACAGAGACGGAGAGCTCTAGATGCGCATTTCCTCATTGAATGCTGGGACGAAGTTAGCAATCGCGGTGAAGTGACGCTCCTCGAAAACATGAGAAGAACGGGAGGCGGCGAGGGAATGGTCAGGTCCGCACATATCGCCCGGCAATTGCTGCGAATCAGCCAGAGGCTGGATCCTCTGAGCTGGAGTGAGACCAACGGGAACGTAGAGGTTCGGCCTAACGGCCAGAAGAAAACGAATACAAGAGAGCTGATAGAGAAATTCTCCGAGACGCTTGAAAAGGATCTCCTGAAACAGTTTGATGATTTCTACCGGAGGGCTAATTTCGACGGGATGAGAGAATGCGCAAAGGTCCTGCATGATTTCAATGGTGGTGCCAGCGTCATTGGCCTCTTCGTTAATCAGCACCAGTTCTTTATTGACCGGAGCCAGTTAATCACTGATGAAGCCGTCGGTGACCCTGAGACATGGGAGCGTCTGGCAGATCCTGACGCTGAACCTCCAGGCGTGGAGCCCAGTCTTCAGTCCCTGGTCGACGAGGTTAAAGTGGTGGTGCAAGAAGAATCGGGGATTATAAAACGAACATTTCCATTTTATGAACAGGTGCTTGGGACATTTGTACAGAGAGTGTTCCAGCAGTCTATACAGCAGCAGCTTGAATTGGTACTGGACAAGGCTAATAGTGTTTCCTCATTGGCGTTTTTGAGATCTCTACAGACAGCAAGGGCTTATATTAGCAGCTTAGTAGATGACTTGAAAGCTCATGGGTTAACCGAACACCCAGACACAATTTCCTCCCAGACAGCAATGGTTCTAGACCAGCAGCTTGAAGACCTTTTTATCCCTTATCTTACAGGGTATAGTGAACGGGAAAAGGGGAACTTGGGAGAGCAGTACACCTCGCTCTTGTTCAAGTTTGCCACTTTCCATGCGCGCCGCAAGAAGACCCCAACTACCTTTATATCCTCCCTCGCTAAATCCGGCAGCGAACTGCTAGCTTCCGCTCGGGAGGCATACATGAACCGGCTTGATTCGTCTGACTTTACGCCGACTCAAAGGAAGATGTTGCTTCGTGTCGCTGGTCTGAAGGATGTCGATGACCAGAAGCAAGTTGAAATCGAGCTCACGGACGAAGATGGCCAACTGAGTGTTGAATTCACCAAGCGCATGCTCCGATGGCTTGCAGAAGGTGTTGGTCGAGGACTAGAATTGAACGTGGGCAGTGAAACTCCGAAGGATGTTTCGGCTTTGCTGAATATGCTGCTATCCGTGATGGCTGAGGGCTACGTTGATATGGCATTGGATGCGTCCCTGGAATCTGCCGCCGCTCAAGAGTCCGCAAAGTCGGAGCCAGAATTTGGTTATTTGACCACGTTGCGCACGGCAGTTAGCATTGCCCATTTGATAATTACTTGCATAAATACGGTGTTAATGCCGCTGGCCTCTTCGAATATTACGATCCGGAGAGATATGGAGAAGAAAACCAATTTTGCGACGAATCGAATCGAGGAAAAGATCAACGCAATCGAACAGAAAACTGTAGACGTTGCGCTCGCCTGGGTTACACGTGTGCTTTCGGGACAAAAGAGGAATGATTTCCGGCCGAAAGAAGGCGTGACGGAAGCCGGCGCGGGATGGCTGGAGATGCTTCAGACTCCGGTACGTCGGCACTAGTCGAGATATCCGCGTTCATTACACATATATGCGAATGAGTATGATACTGACCATATGTTTTAGACCTGTGCCTCTATATCTGGCTTCCTCACCCGACTTCACAGCGTTGCTCTTAACTCTCTCCCCAGCAGCGGTTCTAACGTCAAAACTTTCCTTACAGAAATCGCGTTAGGAACTCGTGCGCTCCTACTAGAGCATTTCAAAAAATTCCCTGTTAACGGCCCAGGCGGTCTCATGGTCACTAAGGACATGACCCGCTATACAGAGCTACTTCGATCCTGGGACATTGACGAAGGAGTCAAGGGTATTGGCGGCGCTCTTGATGTGTTGCTAGAAGTGGGCAGTCTGTTCGTTGTTGGGCCCGAAGCTTTGAGAGAAAGAATTCGTGCCGGAACCACCGGTGGCTCTGGCGGAGGGGGTGGTGGCGGCACGAATACCTCTCAGGGCAAGTCAAACGTCGCTTTGAGCGTCCAGGAAGTTCGTGCCTATGTCCTGCGCCGCGAAGACTCGGGGACTGTTGGCATGCAAAGCGTTCTCAACTCCCTATGACAAGTGAAGCTTGCTTCTGTTGATGGCTAACCTTTTATGCGCCAGGAGATGGACATTTTCCCTCGTGGCACACATTCAATCATTCCTCTTTATTCGATTGCTGTTTCACATATGTTTATAGTGTTGCACATAATGGTAATTTTTTACTGCAAGCATCTGTGGTTTCCCAATTTATGCTGTTGATACTTGATAGTTTCCGCTAAAACTATGAGACACAGGCGCGATGTTTGTACACTACTGGATGAAGACACCGCAATGATGAATTTTTCTTTTTAATACTCACCTCTTCTCGTTCCTTTCCAGGTGTGCTCCTTGCTCCATGATATCTGGATTTAGATTTAGCAGGCCTAAAGGTTATCACTGTAGCCTTTGGGCTAAGGGTTTCCTTTTGTTTGGGTCGCCTGGTCTCCATGGCCCAAGCTCTGCCACAATCGGGCTTCGTGATAGGCCCTGCCTCATGCTACAGGACAGTTCTGTGGGGTGTGTGTGTGTGTGTGTGCCCAAGTCACAATTATCATGCCTATTATCCTAGAGGATATTAATCTAGGGAGGGTCTGATAGAGGGTGTTCCACACTCCTATATGATACTCGGATGCTCAACAATAGCTTTCCTGGGCATGATAAGGTTGGAGATGGGTCCTTTCTATCAATGAGGATATTTGATATGATGTACGAAGACGTGCAGTCGACCCTCCTCAGGGCAACTACCACATAATGCTCAGCACCTGTTTATTTAAACTAGTACAGAGTACGGAGTACCTAGCATGTAGTGTGCATACAAGCTGGCAGTTTAAACCGTATTACATATCTTTTAACTAAACAGCTCGGTAATGGGGGAAGTACGGGGTATCATAAGAACTCAGGTTTTAGAGATTCGTGGCGGACTTTCATGGTTGTGGAGTACAAAGAAATTTATTACTCCAAGCTCTTTTGCATTTGTGTGATTCATCTTCGACAGGACCAATTTCAATAAATATTATCAAATGCTTGTTGTTGTGCCTCATGCCTGACCCATGGTTCAAATTGGATGCCCTCTGGCACAGCATTATGCACTGAAGTGTCAGAAGAGAAAGCATCTATGTTGGGTTGCAAACGACTGGAGCGGCGCGGCGTGGCGAAGATACGCGTTTGTGAGCCATCCGACCACCATCTTTCTGGGCAACGTCGTTTGTTTCCTTTGTTATTTTTTTGGCGCGTGGTTATGCTTTTAGTGGCAACTGTACGCAGTAGATCCTCCAACTACACGTCCCGGAGGATGAAGGCCGACATTCATTCACAGTTATACACAACCCTTTGTGTCATCACTTCTTTTTCACCTGTTCCATCCACCTTCTGGTCATCATTCCTGGCAATCTTCAGTGTTACCATTCGCTAGCTATAGGCCCTGAGTATCCCGCAGGGGCTGCCCAGCAGGTTCTCCCTACATGGCGGGCCTCTCGAAAGCCGCCGGTGCCCGCCATGTCACCCTCAGTCTCCTCCCTCCTGAAATGCACCTTGAGATTGCCTCATGGCTAAGCACGCCCGACTTAAGCTCTCTTTCGCGAACAGCATCCTTTTTTCACGATATACTCACACCAACGCTCTATCGTAGAGCTCTTGCATATAAGGTGCCAAAGACGGGTTCGTCCGTTTTGTACTGGGCTACCTGTTTTCGGCGAGCGTCTGTAATCAGAATCCTGTTGGAGATTGGGTCGGATACCTTCGAAGAATACGATGTTAAAGAAGCTCTAGAAAGTGCCGCCGAGTGGGGTTATCTGGATGTTGTTGAAAATTTTCTGACCAGACCCTCCACATTGTCGGCTTCTGAAAATGGACACTTTGCTTTTTATTTGGCCCTTACTGGCGGCCACATGCCAGTGGCCCGGTACTTGTGCAATGCCGGAGCCGACCTTAGAAAACTCTACTGTGAGGAACTGTACGTTCTTCACGAAGTCGCGAGAAATGCCGATATGGAAGCCCTTCGCTTTGTACTCGATATTGGAGTGGAAATTGGGGAAGTCAATAATCTCAACCAGACTGCACTGCATATTGCCGCCGGAATAGGTCATTATCAAATGGTTCAATTTCTGCTTGAAAAAGGGGCAGATGTATCTGCAATAGACTCATTTGGTTTCACGACGCTATTCCATGCCGCATCCGTTGACCGCAGATTCAAAGCACCCCAACCCGACTCTCTTACGGAACGCGCAGCAATTATCAAGCTACTTGTTGCCTGTGGGGTCAATATGTCTGCTTCCGACGCTAATGACCTGACCGTGCTGCATTATGTCTGTGAATTTGGTTGGACCGACATGACACAAATATTAATCAAAGCTGGAGCTGATGTCAGCCTTCGATCGGGCGCATCCAGAGTAACGCCACTCCATTGTGCGGTCGAAGGCAACCAAGTTGATATCGTCACAGAGCTCTTGTCTGCTCATGCCAATCCAAATGTGGCCAATGATCTGGGTCGCATTCCCTTGCATTTGGCAGTCAACGGGGACAATATTGCGATAGCCGATTTACTTCTAAGTGTTTCAGACACTACGTATATGGATAAACACGGCTGGTCGACCCTCCACCATGCTGCGGTATCCGGAAATGTCAGGGTTATCGATGCCTTGTTAAAGAAAGGGGACGTGATATCACTGCCTAACGGGTCTGATGATGAGTTTACCTTGCATAAATTGGTTAGATCCCGTCGTGTGGATCTAGTCGAGGCTTTTCTGGAGGCCGGAGCGGATATGACATTGGAGGAAGTCCAGAACTTGACAGCTTTCGATGTTGCCATCGAAACAGGTCAAGCCTCGGTGGTCGACTTATTTCTCTACTATGGTTATGACCCGAGCGATATTGATGGCTTTTCCCTACCGCTCCATCGTGCGGTTTCAAAGGGCGACGAGGCTATTGTATCCTTGCTTATTGATTCAGGGGCAGATGTCCACAGCGTCAACACGAGAGGAATGTCAGCTCTGCACCTCGCATGTATTGACGGGTATGAAGACATCGTGGACACGTTGATGGAGTGGGATGCTGATCCTGATCTTGAGGATGAAGACGGATGGTCCCCGCTCATGCATGCTCTACATAACGGCTATATAAACATTGCGGAGCTTATGATAGGTGAACTAGACGATTCGATATTGATCTCGCTAATGCAACAGGCGATTGAATTGGATAGCGGGGATAGGATCCTTCAAAGCTTGATTGACCTTAATCCGGTCATAGTCTCGAACCGGGATAGTGATGGCGCAACCCTCCTCCATTTGGCGGCAGCCTGGGATAACGCACCCGCTATTCGTGCTCTTGTCGATGAGGGCGCAGACATTCTCGCTGTGGATAATAAGACGAGGACGCCTTTACACATAGCCGCACTAAGTGCTAGGCCTTCGGCAGTCCAAGCTCTATTAGAGGCCGGGCACGACCCAGATATTAGAGATGGCAAGGGGAAAGCGCCTTTGCACCATGCAGCAGCTGCAAAGTGCCTGCAGTCCGCTATGCTCCTTATCAACCACGGTGCGAATCCTGTCGCACTTGACACTACTGGACTCACACCGCTTCACCGTATTGTTTTAGCCCTGATTTTACACCCCCCAGCAAGTAGTTTCGAAGATGATGATATCCCTGACTTTGTTTGCCGTTTAATGGATGGCTTTCACATAGTCAAGACCCTTATTCAGCATGGTGCCGATCCCCTTGACGTCGGTAACGTCGAATACTCTGCTGTGCAGGCTGCTGAAGTAGGAAGCAATATGGTTCTTGTCGACTTTATCATTCAGGCATATGAAAATGCACAATATTTTCAAATGATTGGAGACGGCGTACCAAAGGAAATGCTAGTTACATGGAAATTGAACGAAGAGGAAGAGGAAGAGGAGGAGGAAGAGGAAGAGGAGGAAGATGAATATTATGAAGACGACAGTTAAAGTCACCAACATTCGATCCTTTTTTTTGGCTGACCAAAGTCGAAATTTCTCCTAGTAGCATTTAAGGCGAGCTTGGCTGCTTTTTGGCTCCTTCATATTTCACTCTTTGGATTCTTCCTTTCCTCGTGTCACGCAAAGTCTTGATAATCGGGCACAATCTCCTTTTAGATTTAGTTGCTTTTTCACTTGACGGCCAGATTTCTTCAGTTCCCTTTCTGATGGTTGTTGCAGATCCTTGTCTCAATCTGATTCCAAGTTGTTGCGTTCAAGAGAAAAGGTCCTTTTTTTTGATACTTTAATCTTCAGGATATCCCTCCTTATTCTAGTTCCGGCCAACTCCTCATTCAAGTTCTGGAGGACCACACTTTTTTTCATTTCTTGGTCAATCATATGTCTCTTTATTTCTCTGCTAATTATTATGTGAAAATCATTTCGGTCTCCCTTCCCACATTGCAAACATTCTTCCACGAAACATTTCTCAACCCCCTAGGAACCGAAAGGCCTTCCACCGTCCAGCTAGCAATCGCCAGCTCAAACACCCACGCTAGGATTGTCTTTCCCCAGTGCGACTGCCTTCCCCACAAGGCCTCCTCCATCACTGTCCCCACGCCATTTAACAAAAAGAAAGCAGATATGCGCAGCAGGGCGTCCACGGGCAGCAACGGCGCCAAAGCGTATACGTGGAAAAACCCCATTAGTATGAAAGACGCGATTATTCCTATTCCACGCGCGAAGGCGACGGGCATGCCGTATCTTAGTGGAAGGATACGACGAAGTGGTCCATAAGCGAGCGAGTGGCAAGGACTGGCGAACGCACTGTGCCAGGTCTCACTCCAAAAGGAGCTAAGCGATGTTGCGGTGTACACTGGGCCGAAAAGGGGTGGGCTGGTGCGATACCGAAGTACGAGCTGCATAGATTCCCAGAGTATGTATATCGCCAGGAGGATCTGAACGGCGAGAATAGTAGGATTCGATTGCGGAAAGAGGGTTTGCAGGATGGTGAAGAGCAGGATGTGGAGGATCAGGTTTGTCGGTTCGGAGAAGTTGGGTTTGGAGAATTTGCTGAAATACGACTTGCCATGGTGACTGGAAGAGGCCCTTGTGCGTGATTTCGGTTCGATAATTTCTGACATAGATGGTGCTGGTGCTGTGCGCACATGGTTTGGAGTAAATGATTCATAGCGGAGTTCTGTGAGATAGAGGAGAGCGATTATTGCGTCGGACGGCCTAGTAGCATGGGTGTATTGCGGCGGAGCATGTCTGCGCACATAGAAGTCCATGGCTTTCATGATACCAATTGCCACTACATTGCTCGAGAATTAGTATAATGCCTAGCAATAGTCATCCGGCAATAAACAGAGAAGAGCCTAGGATACACAACAATATCATACGCGGACTAAAGCACCAATGACTTGCGCTATGTCCCAAATTCATGCATAATTAGATTATCCTCACCGCAGAATAATTGCAGACTTCGGACGGTGCTGCATGGCACTACCATGACAATGCTGCTCACCGCAAATGCAAACATAGCCACAACGCTCAGATTTTCGTATACTTTCACACGCCGCTTCACCAGGGCGTATAGGGCAAGGTAAAGGAGCACGGTAGGTAAAAGGAGAGAAATTGCACCCTGCCATATGCTGTGGGCCATTTCAGTCAAAGCTTCTCGAGCATCGGACGAGAGACTCGGCACTGGATACGTCCACTGCTCGAGGTGCATAGCTCTTAGTGCAGCAGCTGGCATCTGCTGAGTGTCCTCCTTAATACACATGTATTTCAATGCTGGTTGGCGCCCGCTACATTGAATATCGGGATATCAAAAACCGGGTTGTCTTTAACAGTATCTTTCTGCTGATTGACCGCGCACAAAGAGCCAAGTCGCAATTTCCTGGCGTTACGGCGTCTGCGTAAGTGTTGCCGCCGCTCAGAACAATCGCATCGTCATCGTCTATCGCAGGAACGATGGGCTATCGTCGAATTTGCCAACATGCTCGTCGAATTCACAGTGCAAGTGCAGTGATAACAAGCTGGCCGAGTAGTTCGTCGGTATGTAACTGATGCACGGGAATCCCGAAGATACCACAGAGGAGAAGTTCAAACGCCGAAATTCTTTTTGTTCGTTTTGCCGCGAATCGTGCCAGGTTGGCAGGATAATAACTGAGATATATAATAATGTGACTCTTCAAGAGGGAGAAACTGCGCTCTTAGCTGTTCCGAAATTAAGCCTTAGATCGTCGCTTTCTACCAGGACTTGATCAAGTTGGAGCCAGTTGACTACATACACGCGGTTCGGCAAATCAAGGCCGACTGGTCCATCCGCCATGTTGTGGGCCCATATGGGGAAAAGCTTTTCTGGTCTGATGCGAACCGGAGGGTCCCGTGGCCTTCAGTCACTCTTCCATGTTTTGCCTGGGCAGAGGAGCGTGCTGGGGGCGTGGGGAAGTTCTGGGGATGGATCACATCACACTTGTGCAGATCATGTCCTGCAGAGTCGGCGGGGAAATGGCACGCACGTTGCGAACGCTGTTTGGTCGGCCCTTTGAGGATCCAGCAAATAGGAGCTAATGGATGTCACGATCCAGCATGAACGGAGGACAAGCGACGAATTATTTCAGAAGAATCAACGGCATGATATGAGCGCAATGGTGCTTAAACTAAAATGGGGTCTTGGGCCCAGTTAGCCTGGTTCTGCAGGGATAGCCGAAGCCTGGATTCAGGGTCCAGGTTGCATCATGCCGAGGAGAAATATGAGCGACATGAAGAAATTGGCTGGCTTGCTGGCTCGAAGCGGATATGCTTCATGTGAGACTGCGATGTCACCTTTGGACGGGCTCACGCTCACACAGAAAATTGCAACCGCAATTCTCATTAAACTCCTCCGTCGTTACGTCTGTGGATCGTAAAGTTAAATTGTCAATCAAGATTCAAAAAGTCGCGCAAAGCGGCGAACTTTATGAATGACGGCTTAATTAACTATACGAAGAGCGGAAGCGCGGCATCGGCAGAATTGTCGTCCACCACATCGTAGTGTCAGGGGATGCGTGCCACCAGCAGGGTCAGGGAATATAGCGGATACTTATTTCTCTGAAGAAACCGGAAGCTTGCCGCGGAGAAGGGTGATTTGATTTGTCTTCCAACTTATTAGTTACCTGATATGCTGGGCTCGCAGGTATGGAGTTACATGATACATCATAACAAGACCACAATTATGCTCGACAGAGATCTTGATCGAATATAAGTGGACCTCGGGACACGTCTGGCTGTCTTAAAGACGTTTTGTACCCCATATGTGTCCGTAGTTATGACCAGGTCTAGCAAAAGTCCTCGTCATGGCATCATTCAGAAAGTTCTATTTTCTACTTCAACTTTTTTTTGTTTAACCAGTACAAGGCTCGAGTCGCTATTCGACAGGAATATTAAATATCAAGCTCAACCTCCCGAATCAAGGGTAGTGATACGCTGTAACAATGGCAATCGACCTTTGTTCTCTATCAAGGTGTAACAGCTCTGGCAACTACCGATCAAATAGACGTGCTCTTTAATTTCTCGCCGAGTTCATCCACAGCTTTGTCGACGTCTTGAGCGACCTTCTCGTTCTCAGCCTGCTCAGCCTCCTCCACGACCTTCTCCGCTTTCTTCTCTACCTCTTCTGCCTCGCTCTCTTCCTCCTCCTCCTCTTCCTCTTCACTCTCTTCTTCTAACTCATCTAGTTCATCCAAGCCCCACGCATCCTCCTCGTCGTCTTCTTTGCCTCTCGCTTCTTTCCGCTCGTCAAGAAGCTCTCTCAATTCCACGATGCTCTCGTCATCCTCGTCAAATTTGTTTCCATTCAGCTCGATGCGTCTCAGAAGGGGGAGCGCATTCTTCGCAGCATGGAGTAATATTTGCAATCCAGCGGCATTGATATCATTATACATCAATCTGAGAATCTCAAGCTTCTTGTTATTTCCCTTTGCGATCGCTTTTCCGACTTTAATCCAACCTCGGCCCTTGAGATAACAATCTCCTAAAGAGAGCTCGCGAATCGATGGCCAGCCGGTCACTGTATCTGCGAGTATTATGGCGCCGGAGACCGTAAAAGTATTATCCTGAAGATCGAGTAACTCTAGCTCGGGCGCATGTCGCAGACCATGGTCCAAGAGAAGCTTGATTCCATCCTGGCGGATACCATTCTGGACCATCTTGACAACTCTGAGGCCCTTGCCGTGAGCCTTTATCGCACGAGCCCACGCAGCCATACTTCCACTTTCAAGTCTGTTGCGACCACACACGATCGTCTCCAGCAAGGGTACTTCGTATCCAAGGTCCGGATTCGATCGCGCCTTGATCTTTCTCGCGCATAATTCCGTCAGCGCATCGGCAATAAGGGTACCTGCCTTTGGGCCCAAGCCGTTATTGTTCAAAAGCAGGTGACGTAAAGGAACGTGTGCCTGTAAGAACTCAACGAGGGGCGCCTGCGTGTTTAGCCCGAAGGCGTTATCGCTTAAATCAACTGTCTGCAGAGTATGGACATCTAGCAACGCGTTTAATAGAAAGGAGAGGGCTTGTGGGATCTCGGCGAGGAGGCGTGAGGTGAAGATATCGGCGAGGTTTGCGGTGTGGAGTTTCTTTTGCGTTCGGAGAGCTTTACCCAGAAGCTCGCAGGCGGGAACTCCAAAGGTGTTTCCTCCGAGGTAAATTTCCGTAACGATATTGTCGCTTTCGAGGAGAGGCTTGATGTGAGGTTCCAAGTCGGTGGCAGAGTCAAATCTCAACCCTTTATCTTGGATTGAGAAGACGGTGGACGGAGGGGCCATGGCGGGGTAGTTAAAAGTCTTATGGCAGGGCAAGAAGTGATGGAAGGTTGTAAATAAGAAACTATGTTTTTATGGCTATAAGAGATGAGAATAGCAGATAGTTTCCTTGTTTAAAAGAGAAAGGGGGGAAAAACTGTCAAGTGCTGTTCAAGGGGATTCAAAATAAGGATTGTGATATTTTGGATTTGCGGGACATCAAGTGATCACCACCAAACAATTTTCACCACCGACGATTCTAGATTCCCGCGCTAAGTTTGTTCAGCTCGGGAGTGCTCCTCCGAAATTTTGCATCATATCCCCCATTCATGAAGGAAATATGTATGTATAGAATACACTGACCGGAAACACCTAACCAGAACTATTTTTCATGCAGAGTCGCTTCAATACCCTGCGGATCAGCTCGTCGGCCTTTTCTCCTTGGAAAGGCTGAAGGGAACGGAAATATAATGATCCATCCCGTCAATCAATTCTTGGCGTCACTAACCAAATGTAGTTTAGCGGTTAGCAATTTGGAAATCTCGAGATTGATGTCGAGATATGTAGCCAGAACCAATCCCAGGGGGGATGGTGTTAAACCATAAGGGATCCTCTTCGTTTTGGGATGAAAAATGGACAGCCTCATTGACGAGATCTTGTTTGTAAAAATTTAGGAAAGAGGCCGTGTACGGAGTAGAGCTGGCGACGATGAGCTGGTTGGCTGGGTCGATTCGAACCGGAATGCGGGCTCGAGAATTGGGCCACGGGTTTTGTTTCGCGGCCGATACTAAGCAATGCCATATGTTTGCATGAACTGCCCTTTACAAATGTTCGACAATTGAAGAAAATAAACATTTGTCCTCCGTAACGCCACAAGTTTGTTTTACGTTCAGGCTTGAACTAACTGTCGGCCCGGGTTTATCGGGAAACCATGGAATCCGCTTACTCAGCTCAGCTGTTGAAATTTGAACGGATTTATTTCGATTCATCACGATATATATAACCTCACTTCTCCTAAGATCTCTTTTCCGCATCAATCAATCTTGTGTCGAGGCGGGAAGCTCCCAAGTCGTTCTTTTATTTCAAAAATGTCGTCCGCTGCTGTATCCCCCATTTCATCCTGTATGTCCCGCAAACACCCGTTCCCTCGCCGCCGCCGCCGCCGCCGCAAGAATGCGCAACATTGAACTAACCACCTTTCCAGCCCAGGTCACCTCTCAAACGGCCAATTCTTCCGTAAAGCCATCCTACTCCGAAACAGAAAAGCCAAAGGTATGGATACTTTAGGCATTCGTTCAGAAGGGGAAGAAAAAATAATGCCCCATTCTCCTATCTATCAAGTTTGCGCTTCCTCTCTAACTATGATACATTATCTTCTTTTGTTATAGCCCTGCTGCGTCTGCAAACCCGAAAAGACCGCTCGCGATGACTGCATGCTCTTCTCCAAGTCCGACAACCCTGCCGAATCGGAATGCAAATCCCTAATCGATCAATACCGAAGCTGCATGGCCGGCTACGGGTTCAAGGTGTAACGGGGAACAAAGTCTCGAGAGATCATGGTTACGGTTACGCGACTAACTTGAAATTCTGGGTATGGTTATCGGCTTGAGTGTGCTCAAATATTACAATGGCGTTCCGGAAGGGATGTATAAATACTGACGCTGGTTTCACGAAACCGCCAGCTAAGGGCAGGATAAAGGTCGTTTGGGATTCAACTGTACATTACTTTTATAAGAGGTCTTCGCATTGTGTTTGAAGGGTGGAATAGACCATCTCTTTTCTTTATACCATATTTTGCCTCCCATAATAGTGCCTCTATGATATACAACATACATCTCCAATCTTAGAATAGACGATGGTTTTTGCCCTTGTGGTACAAGAAGCTCGAGAATTTGTACATAAGAAAAGGGGTATCACAGTGTCGGATGTCTCCGGAATAAATATAGGAAAGATACAAACAAGCCGTAGGGCTCAGATTGCTATTGCTTCTTCTTCGTGTTTGAAATCCGAGGATGTGGTGATTCGATGGCTTGGGCGGTGAATCGAGCTCCCTGGACCAACTTTACTGTACACCAAAGGTAGATTAATCCAAACCCAGACGTCCCTATCAGGGCATTGAGGACAACCCAGAGGTCCGGCTTCGTCGGCGGAGGAGGAACGAATGCGTCAAAGACATGCCAAACAATCATCGATAAATAGCACCCGAGGTGTAACAGTTTGGTGAAAATGTGCAGGTCCCGAGACCCTTCACGGTTCCTATACAGATCAAACGATGTTGGTGGGAGTCCAAGAAGATATGCCCAGAGCAATGTGACAACAAAGTACGGCACACGAAGCTCTTCCCGCTTTAGCAAGGGAAATAATGTCCATGCTCCAAGAATGTTGCCAAAACCAACCCAGGCTCTTGATTCTTTGCTCAGTCCACCATCACCGCAAAGGAGTAACGTCATCGGCAGCAAAGGCAGGAGCACGCTTTTTTCATGTACCTGAAATGAACAGAGGAAGAAACCCCACGCACTGTTTGCCAGAGCAAACAAAAGAAGTTCCGGCCGCGGATACCGTCCGATAGTAATGCAAGGGACAAGAATGCTAAGAACTGTCGCAGCTAGAGAGGCCTTTTGGAGGGTAGAAGAGGAGAAGCGGGAGAGCTTGTAGAACGTGTGGATGGCACACCACATATTTGCAACTTTGTCTTCGAACAAGCCACGAGCAAAGGGGAATATCCGGTGGATAGATTGACAAAGCAGAAGCAAAGGTGCATAGAGCCAAGATGAGTCGTTTAGCGATATCGGCAAGCTTTGAAAGAGGGGTGGTTGAGAATTTGGCATAGGGATACCGCGATAATTGTCATAAACAGCCCCAGCAATCAAAGGCGCGAATACCAGGGCGAATGCGGTTATTGTAATCAGGCTGATGCCAAGTAATCTTCCTAGCCTGAGCTTTGGAGTAAAACAGGAGCCCAGCATATAAGAGAAGATCACTGGCGCGAAATACAGTGCCATCTGCTTGAAACCAAGGGCACCAACAAAGAATACACAAGCCCATAGTCGTCTCTTCGCTATTATGCTTTCCGATGCGGCAACCACCAGCCCAAGCATAACAGTGTTATACTGAAAATGACCATGGTCGATCAGTATAGTCGCGGGCTGCATGAGGATAGCGACGAGGGCGACTGAAGCCGCCCAAATGTTGATCCTTTGCTCACGGGCATATCTCCTGAGAAATATCACGACGGCGGGGATGTAGACAAGGTACTCGGAGACAACAACGGTGGCGCGCATATAGACTTTGAGAAGTGGGCTCTCTATCCCGCGAGAAACGTCAAGGGTAAACCAGGAGGGGTCAATTAGCGATCCTCTAGTCACTATCAGTTATTTGTACATCGAAAAGGTACTGAGATATATGTAGCGTCATACACTTTTCCGAGCAACCAGCTGTGGTACGCAGTCAACGGCGGGTAATCAAGGCCCCACCAATTTAAATCGTAGAAGTACCAGGAGGAAATAGGTAGGTGAATTGTCAGCTCCATCCAATGCCGTTGGGCCTCAAAATCACCATACATCGGCGGCATGCCATGTCCTAGAAAGAAAGGTTAGCTCTGGAAGGCTCTTTAACAGGCTCCAACGGTGAATCCGGGAGCCAGCCGAAGTTCTACCTGAGTATCCCCACAGTCCTACTGCCCACCGAAACAACCCGACGGCCATGAGAATTATAGGAAGAATTAGCCATTGCGAAACACCAGTACGTGCTGGCCAAAGAAATGATACCAGCGGAAAGGCTGGGGATTGTTCGCTCGTATTTGGACCGGTGATCAAGTCGATGTTGGTGCTAGAAGAGGCGCTGGCGAGCAGCCGTCGCTTTTTTCGCGGTCGGTGGGAGGACGGGGTTGATGGCCTTGGAGACGTCATTGCGAACATCAAGGGAGGCCGACAGCGTCCATGGAAAGAGCCGCTTTTAAAATTTGAACCCGTGCAGCGCCAATTGACTCGGTTCTGCCTGGAACAATCCGACGATGTTCGCCGTGGGAACGAGCGAGTTCGAGCGGCAGGATTCCAGGAACCGGCTGTGGGGACTCGAAACTGCTGGCAAGCTATGGAGCGCTATTCCTAATCAGGCTAGTCTCCGCGTTGGCGCAGGCGGTGAGCGTGAAATTTTCAGCTCCGTCAAAATCTCGCTTTTCTCTTCCGTTGCTGTCAATTTTTTTTTTCTTTTGCAACGCGTTCTTCTGCCCTTCACTACTCTGTGTCTCGAAGATTTATTTTCGATTCTCAGAGCTCTGACTTACCTTGGTTGATCAAACCTCGGAGTGTCAGTCAAAAAAAAAAAAAAGAAAAGGATCGCAAAGCGGACTTTTGCTGTGGACTTGTACGTATAGCTTTCTTTTCGTGGGCTTCCTGGGGGCTTACTGTGGGCTTTTGAACACTGTGGGCTGAGGGCTGTGGGCAATTGCGATTCTATCTGTGGGACTTGTCCGTGGGTTCTATACATAGACGGCGCTACCATCAAGTGCCTGTCTGTCAACTGTGGGCTTGAGACTTGAAAGTGGGCTTCTGAGGGCTTTGAAACTGGGGTCTAACGGCTGTGTGCGTGACAGATAAAAGTCAAGCACACTTGCAAATCGGGTGATATTATTCATTCAGCCGCACTTGAATCCAATTCAAGCAAGCAAATTTGCACTCTTGTTTCTCCTCTGGTGATTACTCGTTGTAAGTCCAACATATTTGCTCTTCTATCCGCATCAGTGTTGCGCTTTCATACTGACTCAAGTGTCTCGTTCAGCAACATGAAAGCACCGAAATCCAAGACTAAGGCTCCCAAGGCCGACGACAAAGTTCTTAGCAAGGTCAAGAATGGAGGCGTGACGAAGCCATCCACTACACCTAAAGCCAAGAGCAAAGAAATCGCCAAGAAAGTTGCTTCCAAAGCCGAAAAGAAGCTAGAGAAGAAAAAGAAGGCTCCTACACCGTCGGAATCTTCAGAATCTGATAGCGACGAGGAAATGAAGAGCGTTAGCTCCAGCAGCGAGAGCGAGAGTGAGAGCGAGAGCGAAGTGAACGTGCCAAAGGCTGCTGCTGACTCCGAATCTGAATCGGCATCTGGATCCGAATCCGAGTCTGAATCCTCGGAAAGTTCATCGGAGGAGGATGAGAAGCCTGTCCAGAAAAGCGGAATGGCAAAGGTCGCAGAAAGCGAAAGCGAGAGTGAAAGTGAAAGCGAAGAAGAATCGGAGTCTGAAGAAGAACAGAAGGTTGCCAAGAAAAATGTAAAAGCGAGCTCAAGTGAATCGGAGTCGGATTCTGCCTCTCAGTCCGAATCTGAATCCGAATCTGAGTCTGAGGAAGCTCCAGCTAAAGCCAAGAAAGCTACTAAGGAGGTTTGTGTGCTCAATACTTCGTAATGCTTATAGCCCCGTTTAACATTTTATAGGAATCCGCCTCGGAAGAATCTGAAGAAGAGTCTGAGGAAGAAAGTGGCAGCGAGGAAGAGTCATCCGAAGAGTCCTCCAGCGAGGAAGCAGAGGAGCCAGCCAAGACTCAAAAACGCAAAGCTGAATCCGACGAGACCCCAGTAGCGAAGAAGGTTAAGAAGGAGACCGCCGATGAAGCCTCTGCCGAGAGCTCCAACCTCTTTGTCGGCAACCTGTCATGGAATGTCGACGAGGAATGGCTGCGTTCCGAATTTGAAAGTTTTGGCGAGCTTTCCGGTGTCCGCATCGTCACCGACCGTGATTCTGGGCGTTCCAGAGGGTAAGAAACAACCCTGCCGAGAGTACTCGATTCCCATGCTAATCGTCTGGCAGATTTGGTTATGTTGAGTTCACCAATGCTGAAGATGCATCCAAAGCCTTTAAGGCCAAGAAAGACGCGGAAATCGATGGACGCACGATCAACCTCGATTTCGCCAACGCTCGTCAGAATGCTGGCGGAGCCAGGGACCGTGCCCAGTCGCGCGCTAAGAGCTTTGGTGATCAGACCAGCCCGGAGAGTGATACGTTGTTCATTGGTAACATCTCATTCAACGCTGACGAGAACGCTGTCCAAGAGACATTCTCGTCTCATGGCTCCATCCTCGGGATCCGTTTGCCAACCGACCCCGAGTCTGGTCGTCCAAAGGGATTCGGATATGTTCAGTTCTCCTCAGTGGATGAGGCCCGTTCTGCCTTCAACGCCCTGCAGGGCACCGAGCTCGCTGGCCGTGCCATGCGCCTGGACTTTAGCACCCCACGACAGAACTCTGGTGGCAGCTTCGGTGGCCGCGGCGGCCGTGGAGGCCGTGGCGGTGGCAGAGGCGGTGCCCGGGGTGGTGGACGTGGTGGACGCGGTGGTTTTGCAAGCCGGGGAGGGTTTGGAGATTTCTCAGGGAAGAAAACTACCTTCTAGGCCACTCTGTTTGAGCAAAGGGTGAAATGGTGAATCCCATACTACTTTTCAGGTAATGTATCAGTATGCTTGTTGTTTCGTTGGGCTACTAAAAAGTGTTCGGTTTTCTTCTCTTTGTCTAATTTACAATATGCTCGTGTTGCTACTCCGGAAATATTAATAGGACAGTATGTTTGTATGTACAATCAAAAGAAGGGGAGGGGCCCATCAATACGTATTTCTCCATGCAACACGCCCGATGCGATCGTCCATCATCCACTCGCTGCTGGCCGTTTCCCGCCTGCAGCTGCAGGTGACTGCTTGGAAGCCCTAATGCAGTGCCCTAAGCTACGCCCAAATGTAGACTAGCGTGGTGAAAGCGGGGTAATTGATGCATCATGTGGCCGGCTCTCGACCAATCGATCCGTCGGCCGCTTGAACCACGCACCACATCCACGCTATCTCCACGCGCTATCCCAACCGCCGATCCCTCACACGTCCAGACCGGGGAGGGTGGAGCTCATCCCCGGAGTATTTCCACGGCGCATAAACACCCTATCGCATCCGCGCATCATAAGTCTTCCGTGGTGACAAGACAGCCCGGCGCTCGACGAAGCGACAGGTTCTTGACGACCCGCATGGCTCCCCTCCTCTCAGTGCTGTCCTTTTCTTCGTCCTCTATCCCTCAGGATTCACGGCCGTCTCAATGCTTGACGGCGTCGACCTTTATCCTGTCTTGATCTCATTGCTTTACCAGCTTCCTATACTCCTCCATGCACAGCCGCCTCCAATCCCGTGAGCTCATCACCTGATATCAGCATCATCAACACCCCCCGTACCGTTTTCGACCATCAATCATCCTGCTTTGCCAGAGAACAGCAGCAGATTGATTTCGGACCGTGATCGGTTTGAAAACTGTGGTCATCGCTCCCTTGGTTTAAGCACGCAAGCCACATCCATTCCGCATTACGTCACCTGCTATATACCTTTTGTGCCTTTCCAAGGGGTTGTGCTGACCTCCTTGTCCCCAAGCAGCGCTCTCCAGTGATGGAATGATTCTCCAGGAGGGCTAGAGAGAGAGATTTTGGCGAAGGAGTTTTGGGTTTTCTATATTGTTAATTTGACTCCAGGGCTGGTTTGCACCGTCTCCTGGGTTGAACCACCTTTCCCAACAGGTATATCAAAGCATTGAATCTCCGAGTTACCTCGATACAATGGGTTCAATTCGTGGCGATGTGTCGGAGCGTGGGTCGCGAGTTGCGAGAGGTGATGAAACTTCATCACAGGACTTCAGCACAAGACCAGAAGTGACATCTCCTGCCCAGCAAGCTAGGTCCGAGGGTGAGTAACTGCCTATCTCCTCCCACGATCAGCCCGCCGGCGATCGTTAAAATTGCTTGGACAACCTTCTCGGCCCCTTGCATACTGTTACACCCTCCGTTATTGAAACCTTGGCTTGCACATCGGCCCCCTACTCTCTCTCACTTTCGCCGTTTGTCGATTACAAAATGTACTCATTTGGCTATTATTTAGATTCTTGGATAGAGGTTGCATCCCAACCTTCCTCCTCATCCCTATCCTCAGCTACAGCAAACGATGAGATAGTTACAACCGGACTAAGGGTCCAGCAGCACCGCACTGGTCGTGGCGTCCGACATCCTATCGTTCCGCAAGACCTGGACATAACGTACTCCCATCGCCAGCCTATGGTAAATGAAAGCAGTCAGGAAGAATATGAAGAAACTGAAAGCGAATCGGATCGCGTTATGAGCAGCTCAAACGAAGATATTTCTAGACCTCCACGCCCAGCACTCGCGTTCATTCCAGGAAATCCATCAACATCCGATGTTGCTCTCTCGAGTGATGAAGATGATAGCTCAACAGCACTCGGGTTGAATCCTCCCGCTTTTACTCCGCAACCTAATGTATTCTCACATCCTCCGACCTCCCAGACTAGTGCCCGACCTCATTCAAACTTTCCTGCTTCGGGTTATGGACCCGGCCCGATGGACAATAGAGCGAGAAGCCGTCGAAACTCCCGAGCCAGCTTACATTCCGCGCGTCGGACACGCACTCATCAGCAACAACATTCTCCCTACAACATGTATTCTCCGTCGCACCATGTAGATCATGATGCAGCGCTCCGTGCAAGCCTGTCTACTCTTTTGTCATGTGCTGCAGCTGCCCGCGGCCTACCGAAGCGGGACAACCAATGTTCGGCCCCAGAAAGGTCCAATGCCACAAGGTCGTCAGACCCTCCGACATTCCGGTTGGTCCCCGAGTCTGTTGCTATGCGGGACGATGACTCCGATCAGAACAACACAACTCTAAAAGAACCACAATTCCGAACACCGCCGCCCCCACCTTCGAAACGATCCCGGTCCCCGCTGAAATCCACAAACAAAGCAAGGCGAAAATCAAGCCCGTCTAAGGATCATTCTGCTGCTCAACCGTTGCCAAAGAAGGCCCGCCGCACGGCCGTAACTGAGACTGGCTCTTTGCTGGGGCCTACCGTGATGACGTGGGTTATCAGTGCTGGCGTTGTTGTCCTATTCTCGGCAATTAGCTTTTCTGCAGGTTATGTCCTAGGCCGGGAGGTCGGAAGGACAGAGGCCGGCCAGGGACTTTATGCAAATGGCAACGGACTGTCAGGCGCAAGAACCGGCGCTGGGTGTGGAAAAGATGCCGTTAAGGGTGGTTTACGGCAATTTCGATGGGTTCGCGGCGGCTCTGGGTCAGGAATAGCGGCCTAGATGCACCTTCGGCTGTTTTCGCCGATTCATATAACTTCTATCCTACAAACGCCTCTTTAAATCATGATGATGACGGGTTTGGTTTTACCGGAGTTAGTGGCCCCCCATTGGAGTGGGAAATATTGTCCTTGTGATTCGGTCTCTTTTAGTTTGCTCATTACATTTTATTAATTCCCAGCGAATATCTTTGCCATCATAGTGCTCTTCTATTCATTCAATTGACTACCCCCTTTTTTTCATGAATACATGTATCTAGCACCTCCCTACAAACTTAGGGACCTTGCATACGTAAACAACTAGTTTATGCATGGATGACGTTTCTCTTAAACGCTTTCCGCTCCTACGTAACAGGCAACTGAATGGAAGCCGGACATGCAAACTATGCGATTAACTTGATATGATGACATACGTGACTTTTCAAAGTGATTACTCCGTGTTGTACCCAGCACCCTTGGCCATTCTTATGTTCAATGGAGCCTAGGTTCTGTTAGGATGCATTTAAATGGTATTCATCAAAGGTTCTTTAGTGACCCTAAGGGAAAAAAAGAGTGAGCAGTGGGGATTCCATCCTCCAGCATCGCAGCCTAATCAGTGTTGGCAATATATGAAGCACTCTGGAGCACAGAAAGATGGGCGATCATTTGGTCCAGGAGTGCTTGCAGAAAAACATCATTCAACAGGGGAAAATACACCTGAGCTTATCCAATAGCGTTATGCAAACGATATTTTTGATAGGGTGTCTATGGCTCTATTTTCAAATATTTGTAGGCCTCGGGTCCAACAAACAATGGTTTTTCCGATGGATGGCACAATTTGATTGGGAAACACAGGTGATAGAACGCGGATTTAACGACCATGTACGGAGTATGAGATATAAAGATGGATCGGTTTATCGTATTCTACTAATCAGCCCTGTATGCTCCAGTAACTCGTAAATGCAGAAAAGGCACCTCAAATATCAACGCATATTATACAGAAACGTAGCAATACACCCGTTGATAACGGGATGAATGGAGGATTTTCCTGCCCCCTTATCGTTGTTCCATTCGAGAATGCTGTAGCCTTTGGCGTCGTCTCCTGTCTCTTTGACGCTTCTCCCACAACGGAGGTATTCAGCTAGACCGGCACAGACAGAGGACGATGGTCGAGCAGTATATATGTCTCGAATAACCGCTGAGAATACCATGCCTTAAACTGCCTACAAACTCCATGCTAAGTACCGATAGCTGGCATCTTATAATCCCTTCAAAAAGTTTGACTCCTTGATCGACTTCCTTCTCGCTTCGCGCGAGCTTTTGGTGATTGCTTTTCTGGCCTCGATACCCGTGGAAGCCACCTCGAAGTTCTTCGCCGCATCAGGCGCCACAGCATCCGCCGCAATGATATCGATAGACTGTTCGTGGAGCGGGATCACTGGGGGTTTAGAGGCAGCAGCAGCGGCCATTTTCTTTTCGTGGCGTGTTCGTTGTTTCTTATTCATCGCTACAAAAAGCAACACAATTCGCGCGGTCAGAAAAACCAGGGAAACAACCGACAGCGAAAGAAGAAAGATACGCTAATGGCACCACTTACAAGAGACATCGACACTCCCAGAACCATCCTTAGCCGACTTCGCCTTCGGGTCATCTAGTAACTTCCACAGCCAATCTGGATATTCGCTGTCGTCCATCGCAAGGACCTCGGGCTTGTTTTTGAAATAGTTTAATCCGGCTAGGCGTGTTCCGGCAGGGACGGTACTCGTCACCTTTTGCGGTGCAGCCGCTCCTGTAGCGTCATTGGCACTCCCAGATGTTGAGACGGAGACTTCAGCTGCTGTCGCTTGTGTGGGGTTGGTGGGAGTCGAGTAGGTTCGTTGTTGAGTTCTTGATATGATTCCGGAGCATCTGGAGGACGGAAGAGCGGACGATCTGCGATAGAACGGAAGGCGGGAGAGGAGATGCGTGCGACAGCGGGAGCAAAGCATTGTGTAAGTATACTTCTTGTCTGCAATACGCAGAGCGGAGACGTGCGGTCAATTGGGTGAATTGCAACGGTCACTCGTCGGTTGGCTGCTCGTCCAAGTTGCGCTGCGAATCAAAAAATTAGACTTTTGGAGACCTCGATAATCACGTGATATCAACGTCTAGCGGGCCGCCTGCCTCACTAAATAATCTCTACTCGGTAACTGGTTTGCGTTTGGGCTTTGATTCTTGCTAACAATGTGGCTCATCATCATTATCTACAAACAGTCAATACATAATAACTACAGAACATTAGTTGTCACAGAAGAGACCCGACTTCACTAGATTTGAAAATCGGAAAGGCGTGCAATCCACCAGGTCAGCACTTTGTGGCTCTTCAACTCTTCTTTGCCAACGGAATACTGGGGCGAAAGTCGGAAGTACGTGAAGATGTTGGTCCTTAAGGGCCAACAAGATTTGAGGTCCAAGGAGGATAACTTGCGTCAACAAGTCAATCTGTTCGGTTTTATGATTCATAAACCTCGTTACGTGCTTGGATCCTCCAGACTGTTATCGCTATTGCAACTACACATCATACCTGGTGCAAGAATGACCCGCCTAATGCATTGTTGCGCTCAATGGCCTTGTTCCTTTTGGTGTGGCTGCTTGTCGGAGGTTTAGAACGGGACAAGACGCCCTTTATGACGGCGGAGTATTTATCGGCTTCTGATGAGGAAGAAAGATCCGTGATCCGATCACAGCTCGTGTCGTCTAATTCGATTGGTGGACCTTGGGGAATGGAACCCAGTAATTCCAATAGCACAGCAGCTTGATTCTCGTGCGGTGGGTTTAATAGACTGCTATACATAGGCGGAGCTAGCCCAGCCGGAGGAGATCTACTGCCATTTGTTTCGGAACTTGCAGCTAGAGCCATGGGCTCTGACAAAAGCTGATTGTTATCATAGAGATCTTTGATCTCATTTTTGTTTTGATAGCCTGTATAGCTTATTAGCCAGGCAAAAACGCATCATGATAACCAGCAACCCAATATGTGTGGCCTTTTGCTCACCTTCTGCTCTACCAGATAAAGGTTGGTTATGGCTTAGTTGCTTTTCACTGCTAAATAAGCTAGCACGGGAGGCTAAAACACTCCCTCTAAACCAAGGGGGTTTAGAGGAAACTTCGGGAGGCGATCCCTCCTGCGCAACATTTCTTTTTCTTTGTCGCCTAGAGGCAAACCATACAAGTGCGAGTAACAAGATCACAGCAACACCTATCGGGACAACTATGGCGATTAGCCGTCCTATATTGAAGCGGCTTGGTCCGGCTTCAGGCGCTGGGGAACTAGTTCCTGGTACTGGGGAACTCGTTTCGGCCGCTGTCTTAGCTGGGTCATGGCTAACTGTCTGGGTGGAAGTTCTAGTGGCGGTAGGATGGGTTGACGGCGATGTAGGAAGCTCTATCTTGGAGGTGTAGCGTGTTGTTGTCGTACGTATCGTTGTTGATGAGGACAAAGAGTCTGCAACATCAAAACCATTTTTAGTTCTGCACTCGATGAAGATCGCCTATGGCTAGGGGGAACGAATGCAACATACCAGTGGAAACATAGATAACCGTTTCGTCTAAAGGAGCATCGAGACAAATCCCAATGTCGCAAGGGTCGACACCACAACATCCTGCAAAGGGTCCCTTGGAACACCTATACCATGAATAACCCGCAGGGCAGTCATTTAACTGTCGGCGAAAATATATTGACATTTCCACCCACTACCAGCTGATCTCAAACGACCCAATGTCTGGAGTTTTAGTTTTATGTGGGAAGAGATATCAATGTTGGTCTGGGAGCTTAACAATTTCTCAGGTTGTCAGAACAAAGAATTTTTAATGCGGTGCTGCAGCAGCAGGGCATGCGGCACATGAACTGGACCGCTCGGAAGCAAACTTTCAAAGAAAAGCTCACAGAATATGAATGCATGCAAGCTCCTGTAGAGTTATCAGTGACAACATAGGCAGGTCGCTCCATGACAATTCTCCCAAGCGGTTATGCTTATTATTATGTGGACTTTGAAATGCGGACACCCTTGTCACCGGCAGTCCTTACATATGTATGTATAGTACCCGGCGGTACTACTTTCCAACATTCTCCTTTATCTAAGGTATACTGGTGAGATATCCTAGGAGAACGCCTCCAGACCGGCCAGCATCAAGGACCTTGTTCCTCTTCTTGATAATAGCGAGACGCCCAACCACATCACTCTCTAAGCGCCCGCATTCCAGGAGAAGATCCGCATTCTTTAGCAAAAAAAGGGTCTAGCAGCTCGTCCCAGGCTCGCGGGTCGGAGAAGCCAATCACAAGTGTCTTGAACCCTGATCCATGCAACTTGGCGCGCAAGACATCATACGGAGGCCACACCGTCATTCCGGGCAATTTGGTCCTCAAAGACTGGCTCCGGTCAGGCCAATGGGAGATTTCCATGGCAACAAGCGAAGCGACGTTGGGATCGGCTGGAAGACCAAGCCGAATGGAAAGAAGATCGATGCAAATACAGTTTCGCGCTCTGTTAAATACATCTATATTAGCAATCTAGGGCGGTTTACAGGACATATGCAGGCCCCGGCCATTGCCTTGGTGAGGCCTATCTTTGGTTTCCAAAGTGCGGTCACTTTTTTCAAAAAATACCGGAGAAGCGTTGCACGACATTCTCAAGCTAATACAACTATACTAGTATGCTGTGCTCCTTATAAAAGACACATACATTGTTGGTATAGTGTAACGTGGGGTTTCGCCCTTCTCCTTAATCTCTCTTTTAGAAGTCCTTTCGAATATTGTTTTTGGATCTTGAATTTTTTGGATTATCCCGCTCTAGTCGTATTGGTCTTGGCCGGCGGCATTCCGTTTCCTATTTTAGTAATCCAGGTTGCGGCGCATCGTTTAGCAGTGTAGCCACAGTTTGCTATTTCCTTTCCTTTACATCTTCTATCGTTTCTGTTTCTCAGTATTGGCCCCAAGCACTTCGCGGGATCTGACCTCCTAGCGCGGCTATACCTTCACGTCCGCCCCTGCGCAATGATAAAGTTATGTCAAGGTTAATATGACACCCTGATTTAAGAAGCAAGCAAAGGAGGTTCGATTGCTACAAGGCCTCGCCCCTAGCTAGGATAGACCTCGTCTTATTCCCCTATGGAGGATAAATATAAATAATATCAAATTATCTGTATAATCTTTATTGACCTGTTGTGAGAAGATAGAGTGCGGATACTGCGTGGCCCAGGGTGATAGTCCAAAGAAATGAAAGAAGAGGAAAAGGGTAGGGCATAGCGGAGAAGGGCTAGGGTGAGAAGAAATGAAGAGCCGGAAGACGCCTAAAAACAGGTGAGCTTCCAATTGTCTAAAGTAATGTGATGTGCCCTGAAAAAAGGATGGGATGTGAGCTGGCCAACGATATTAACCTGATCATTATGTATTTATTCTATTTTTTTATCTGTAGGATGACAGTGCCTCAATAGAACATCAAATCCTGCCCGTCTGCCTCCCCCCAAAAAAAAGGCTAAGGCGACTTTTGCCTTGCTAGTGGCTCACGTGTTTGTCATTTTCTTTCCGCTTATCTCGACAGAGCGATGTCATCAATGCGTAGAATCAATTTCACAGTCTCAGCTGCGAGCTCAATAGCACTCGTGCTCACAAGCAATGGTTGCAAAACCCTCTCGTCGGCAATATTATCCTTCACTCCACCGCTGCGGATACTAACGCCCGCGTTCTTCTCGCCCATTGCATGCCGATGGCGCAAATCTGTCACCACCTTGATGCTATTCAGCCCAGCATTTTCGGCTAGAGTCACCGGAATAACCTCCATAGCTTCAGCAAAAGCCTTCCAACATATTGCCTCAGTACCCGACAACGCGCGAGCTTGCTTCGCCAACGAGTGGGCAATTTCTATTTCAGGTGCGCCACCACCAGCGATTAATGCTCGCTTTTTGACCAAACAGCGAACAACGCACAGGGCATCATGGAGAGAACGTTCAACTTCATCGAGGACGAGGTTGTTCGCGCCACGAGCGATCATAGAAACAGTCTGGCTTGCCATTGCAGAGCGAACACCAGTAATCTTCACGTATCGAGATCCAGACGAATTGACCTCTTCGACCAAGTCTGCCGTACCAAGTTTATCCTCAGTGAAAGACTCGACGTTGGCAATTGGTTTGCATCCAAGGCTCTTGCAAATGAATTCCACTTCATCACGCTCAATATCCTTAATCGCCAGAATCTTCACTCGAGACAGGAAGTTAAGTGAGAGGTCATTAACGGCGTCACGAAGGATCGATTTCTGAATCAGAAGAACGTTGCATTTGGTCTTGGCGATTTTCCGGACCATGTTGAGAAGATAAGTACGTTCTTCCTTGAGGATCTTGTCCATTTGTCTGTAATCGTTGACCACAATTTGGTTCTCCATCTGGATATTCTGTTAGCTCTCAACCATCGAAGATCTATGGACAATGCAGGGTCATTACGTCAGGCTTAGGTGGGCTCAGCTGGAATTGTATTAAAGCAATGCGCGCTTTCTCAATCCTTGTTGGACCACCTGCATTCTTTAGAACTGGCTGGTTGAGAATCAGACCGTCCACCATCTCGCTATCCTCTATCGTACCGCCGACCTTCTTAACAATGCGGATGTTTCGAAGGTCAACATTATCAGAGGTTCTTGGATCTATTACTTTAAGAACGGAATCAACTGCCATTGGTCCAAGGAGGTTCGAGTATTGAGAAACGATTTTCGATGAAAGAGAGGTAGATGCTGCTTGTAGAAGAGTCGCCCGGTCCGAAAGGGAGATAGGCTGGGACATATCATGGAGTATCTGTACCGCAGCTGCTGCGGCTCTCTGGAAGGACTCAGAGATGACGGTCGGATGAATTCCTGGATAGATTTAGTAAACTCGGTTATTGATCCTAAGAGCAGTGAACTCGATAAATACCTTTCGAAAGTAATCGCTCAGCAGCTCCCAATAAACTTCCCGCAATAACAACAACGGATGTAGTCCCATCACCAGCTTCAACATCCTGAGCAGCACTCAAATCTACCAACATTTTAGCCGCCGGGTGCATCACACTCATATCCTTTAACATTGTGTTTCCATCGTTTGTCTGTGCCGTCGTCAGTTAGCTGACCTTGAAGTTGGGCCGAAACCTCAAAGTTCAGAAACAACGCACGATTATAGTCTCGCCTTTTCCAGTTTGGATCTGCATATCAGTCAGCTCATATTAATTATTAACCCGGGGGCACATGAAATTACCATTTTATCCATTCCTCGCGGCCCAAGTGACTTGAGGATATTAGCCCCGCTTCCCAGGAGTTGAGCAGAAGTCTATCATACCGTTCTTATAGCATCGGCGACAGCTTGGAAGATTATTTAGCTATACGGCCAAATCGCAAGATACATAGAAGACATACCTCTAGCAGCCATAATATTGGCTGTGCGGACAGCCATTGGCTTCTCTTTATCCTGGTAGCTATCAGCATCTGGGAGGGTTCAGTCAAGCACGGTAATCGGCGGCAGACCTTGAATGCATTGGTTGCAGCATTTCCCTGGCTTCCCAGAGCGGCCGCCATTTTGAGTATCGAGTGTTAAAGAAAGATAGAAAGCTGAGAGCAGGATACAGAGGGACGAGAGAATATCAAAAGCGGCGTTGATTGAATTTCAACTTATTGCTGGAATCTCTGAATTTCGATCGGAGATGCTTGGCGCGCCTGGCCACTAGCGTCCTAGAGCTCTGACGCTACCACCTCCAGCTTGTTGTTAACGAAGACCTTTGGCTCATCAAGACAGCCAACGGCCACCGTACTAAACGTCTATTTGAGCGACTTTTAATTTCCACCTGACGGACATTTATCCTGATCTTTAGTCCCTGCCGATATAACCTACTTACGCTCAAATCTCTGACATCCTTGTTCCTTCACATCCGACATCATGCCCAGCGCGACGGGCCAAAATTGGGAGAAGTATCGGAAGAACTTTGCAGACGATGAAGAGCCTGAAAAGAAGATAACGCCTCTTACCGATGAGTTCGTTGGTCCTGTCTTCTTTTGCATACCTTTGTGCTTACACCGTCTAGGGATATCCAGGTCCTCAAGACGTACGGTGCGGCTCCATACGCAGCAGCTCTAAAGAAGCTCGAAAAGCAGATCAAAGACAAACAAGCAAGTGTAAATGAGAAGATCGGCGTAAAGGTATGCATCTGCAAGCCCTTTGGCCTTGTTGAGTATACTTATGTCAACCTAGGAATCCGATACTGGTCTTGCACCACCACACCTGTGGGATGTTGCAGCCGATAGGCAACGAATGCAGGAAGAGCAGCCTTTACAAGTTGCACGGTGTACGAAGATTATCGCCGATGAGAAGGATCCCGATAAGAGCAAATATGTGATTAACGTTAAACAAATCGCCAAATTCGTCGTGAACCTAGGGGAACGGGTCAGTCCAACAGATATCGAAGAGGGAATGCGTGTCGGGTACGTATTACGCCGCGTCACTATCCTCGAATCCTCTTCTAAAACTGTGATTTTCTAGTGTTGACCGAAATAAATATCAAATCCTGTTGCCTCTTCCCCCCAAGATCGACCCTAGCGTTACTATGATGACAGTCGAAGACAAGCCGGATGTTACATATGGAGATATCGGAGGTTGCAAAGAACAAATAGAGAAACTCAGAGAAGTCGTTGAGATGCCACTACTATCCCCGGAACGGTTCGTCGGCTTGGGTATAGACCCACCGAAGGGTGCTTTGCTTTACGGCCCGCCAGGGACTGGCAAGACTCTATGCGCGCGAGCTGTTGCGAACAGAACAGACGCGACATTTATCCGCGTTATTGGCAGCGAGTTGGTTCAAAAATATGTTGGTGAGGGAGCTAGGATGGTTCGAGAGCTTTTTGAAATGGCGCGAACCAAGAAGGCCTGCATCATTTTCTTTGATGAGATCGACGCTATCGGTGGTGCGCGTTTCGATGACGGAGCAGGTGGAGACAACGAGGTTCAGAGAACCATGCTTGAACTGATCACGCAGCTGGATGGCTTTGACGCTCGAGGGAACATTAAAGTAATGTTTGCGACCAACAGACCGTCTACGCTGGACCCGGCTTTGATGAGACCCGGCCGTATCGATCGAAAGATCGAATTCTCTCTGCCAGATCTCGAAGGACGTGCCAACATCCTCCGCATCCATGCCAAGAGTATGTCGGTTGAGCGAGACATCAGATGGGAGCTTATTTCCAGACTCTGCCCGAATTCGACTGGCGCAGAACTAAGGAGTGTTGCGACGGAGGCTGGAATGTTCGCCATCAGAGCCCGCAGAAAGGTTGCCACGGAGAAAGACTTCCTGGCCGCAGTGGACAAGGTGATCAAGGGCAACCTCAAGTTCAACTCCACTGCCACGTACATGCAGTATAACTAGGCTACCGTCTATTAACCCTAGCTACTTTTTTTTTTTTTTTTTAATTCTAAGAGGAACTTATGCTTTAAGCTAGATTGGGCGCGATTGGTTGGACCTGGAATTTATATGTACAATGAGACCACGTATGCTCCATTTTCAGTGCTCTTTTTTGGTCGATAATGCGATAGCCATATCACTATTACGCCATAGGCGCACGCCCCCTCAACTTTTCCCAACCTCCTCTGCCCGGCACGTAGCTCAATGCGACGAAAAACGCCGATATTTGTTCCGGGAAAACGAAGTCACGTGCCTGCTACGGGCTATTCCGGAAAGCTGACCTAAGGACGGGCTGCGATTGGCTGGTCGGAGCAGACCCGGCCTCGGAAGAGCTAATCTGACTGCTTAGGTAATAAGTCTTTTCCGTTCGTGGAGCACTTCCGTAGCAACTTGAAGCATTTGTCGACGACAGGTTGAACTGCGAAGAAATCCTGAAGTTTCGTCCCACGACCTGGGCAATTCCTGATTTCTTGCATTATTGTGTTTGTTTGAGTGCTGATTCCGGGTCACCATGAGCTTCAACGGCCTGCGGAGCCTTGCTCCCGCTACAAGAGTATTTCCACCCGCTTCCACCTGGCGCTCCACCGAAAGGACTGTTTCAGCTGACCCTCCTCCTACAGTTCTCCAGATCTTTGAGAGATCAAAGGCGACTTTTCTCATCTAGCAGACCTGCAGGTATGGGCAAGACCATCTACTTATCGTTGCGAACAATTGGTTGATAAGCGGCGTTTCCCAGCTCGAATCATTACCAGCCAACCCCTTCGTGCGAAAGAAGCCTCGCCATTTCTCACAAAAAAATACCCAGTGATCGTATGTCGCTCCCAGAAACGCTGCAATCTTTCGTTGTTGGGCCATGTGCTAAGTGGGTTTGACCAATTTAGGATCATGAGTACGATGCCGTTGTCGTCGGTGCCGGAGGTGCCGGGTTGCGAGCAGCTTTCGGTTTGGCCGAAGCTGGATTCAATACTGCTTGTGTCACAAAACTCTTTCCCACAAGAAGTCACACAGTCGCTGCCCAGGGTGGTATCAACGCCGCCCTCGGAAAGTATGTCTCGTCCCCCCGTAGGCCAGGAAATTTCCAGAAAGGAGAGGCTAATCGGCCAATAGTATGCACGAGGATGACTGGAGATGGCATATGTACGATACCGTGAAAGGTTCCGATTGGCTCGGTGACCAGGATGCTATTCACTACATGACCAGAGAAGCTCCTCAGAGTGTTATCGAACTTGAGGGCTACGGCTGCCCTTTCTCTCGAACCGAGGATGGCAAGATCTACCAGCGAGCTTTCGGTGGCCAGTCGAAGGAATTTGGCAAGGGAGGCCAAGCGTACCGATGCTGTGCTGCCGCCGACAGAACTGGCCACGCTCTTCTCCACACCCTCTACGGCCAATCTCTCCGGTACAACGCTAGCTATTTCATTGAATACTTCGCCCTTGACCTCTTGATGGAGAACGGCGAGTGCAAAGGTATCCTCGCATATAACCAGGAGGATGGAACACTTCACCGCTTCAAGGCCCATCATACCGTCTTAGCCACTGGCGGTTATGGACGTGCCTACTTCAGCTGCACTTCCGCCCACACTTGCACTGGTGATGGTATGGCCATGGTGGCTCGTGCTGGATTGCCTAACCAAGATCTCGAGTTCGTGCAATTCCATCCAACTGGTATCTATGGTGCCGGTTGTCTCATCACCGAAGGAGCTCGTGGTGAGGGTGGCTATCTCCTCAACTCTAATGGTGAACGTTTCATGGAACGTTACGCATCCACTGCCAAGGACCTTGCCAGTCGAGATGTCGTTTCTCGTTCTATGACCCTTGAAATCCGTGAGGGACGTGGTGTTGGCCCTGAGAAAGATCACATCTACCTCCAACTTAGCCATCTTCCTCCCGAAATCTTGCACGAGCGCCTCCCTGGTATTTCAGAAACTGCTTCCATCTTCGCTGGCGTCGATGTCACCAAGCAACCAATCCCAGTCCTGCCAACCGTTCACTACAACATGGGTGGTATTCCTACTCGCTACACTGGTGAAGTGCTCACCATTGATGAGAAGGGCAATGACAAGATCGTTCCTGGTCTCTATGCTTGTGGTGAAGCCGCCTGTGTCTCTGTCCATGGTGCTAACCGTCTTGGTGCCAACTCTCTCCTCGACCTTATCGTTTTCGGCCGTGCTGTTTCCCACACGATTCGCGACAATGCTACTCCAAACACTCCTCACAAGGAAATCAGTGCCGATGCCGGTGCTGAGTCTATCGAAGTGCTTGATAAGATCAGAACTGCTGATGGACCAAAGTCCACTTTCGACATCAGAAACGCTATGCAGAAGACTATGCAGACAGATGTTAGCGTTTTCCGTACTCAAGAGAGTTTGGACGAGGGTGTTCGCAAGATTAACGAAGTTGACCAAATGTTCGCGCAAGTTGGAACTAAGGATCGCAGCATGATCTGGAACTCCGACCTCGTGGAGACCCTTGAGTTGAGAAACTTATTGACTTGCGCGTAAGTACCGTTCCGGGCCCGTTTATTCCGTCCACAAGGATAGTGTATACTGACAAAATCTGTAGTACTCAAACAGCCGTTGCTGCTGCTAACCGCAAAGAATCGCGTGGCGCCCACGCCCGCGAGGATTACCCCGACCGTGACGACGCCAACTGGATGAAGCATACCCTCACATTCCAGAAGGAACCCCATGGAAAGGTCGATCTTACTTACCGCGCTGTGACACAGACCACGCTGGACGAGAGCGAGTGCAAGCCTGTCCCACCATTCAAGCGCGTATACTAGAAAGTTCCGGCTTTGCCCCCATTTTCTCTTTCAAAAGCCTCTGTTGAGCCGGAGTTCTGTCCGTTTCATAAGCTGAAAGGACATGTATACAAAGATGAAAATTTTCTTGATTCAACTGTATATAACCATGATGCATCTGTCTGACGGGAGTGTTATTGACTTTTCTGTTTGATATACTTTTGTTTTGCTACCTTTTTGGCGTAATACAACGACGCAGATTTCCTTGTTATTCAAAAGAGGCGCAGCTGAGGCTACGAATCAGGAGCAAGATCAAGTTCTTCGACCACTTGTCGGTGTAAACCGGTGCTGTAGAAAATAATACGTTGGTTTAGGTGAAGGCGGAGGCATAAGATTGCTCATTAAGGCTCCGAACCAAGGGATCTTAACGCTCGAGGCATTCGAGAAGGCCTCGTCAGTGGACGTGCGCTTTGACTGTAATGACGCTAATTACAAGGAGCTCAGAGCCACGGAGCGCAAGATGAGACGAATCATGTTGATATCCCGGAGTGCCCCGGAGCAAGAGCCGCTGGGGGAGAGAAGCTTTGTGCCAAGCCTCGTCGTGCAGTTAACGTTTAGCTCGCGACCCATTACAGCATTGATCACGTCCCCGGCTGGCTCGCTCCCAGCAGTTTGAGTCGCGACGATATCCGGTTGCCATGTGCCAAAAAGCCACGAAAGCGAACTGAAACATTGCGGTTGCTCTACTGAATCTACCTATGCAGCCTTTAGGTCTCGAAACACGCCACACGCTCCACGACCGCAGAAGAATCCAAAGCACCTTCAGCGCGCCGATCGGCTGAACGTCAGTTTCCACATTCCTTTGCGATATGGGGGTCGAAAAGCGAATTAACGATGAGGAAATGCAGCCGCTTGCCGAGCGGGATGATGAGTCGAGAGACTCTATCGATTCGACGTCCACTGCCTCCATATCCTTTGCGCTCCTCGGTGGAGCTAACCGTTCGGCGCACGGTGGCCGAGTTGCTCGTACTCGAAAGTCCGAAAACCAGGAGAAATACCATGATGATGAAGAGGAGGGTGATTTGGAGGAAGGATTTGTTCCCCCCGCAGGCGGATGGTCGGCTCCAAGGAGAGTGAGCGTGATATTCACACTCATCGTTACGCTGTGCATTGCCGGGTGGTTGGTGGCCTTTTTTGTCCTGCTGGGACGTCACAAGGATTCTAGCAAAGACGCCGCTGTGTCGCAGGGAGAGAGCAATATTATACCAGGCATTTACTCCGGAGGAAGAGGAGGAAAGAAACTCGACCTGGACGGAGTCTTATTTGGCAATTGGAGCCCAAAAAGCCATGACATATCGTGGTTTCCAGGTCCTAATGGAGCAGATGGCTTGCTTCTTGAGCAGGGTGGTGACAGAAACAAGGCGTATCTGCGTGTGGAGGACATCAGGAGCCGGAATCCTGGAAATAAGGCAGATGATACAATCGTTCTAATGCGAGAGTCATCATTCATGGTTGGGAAGAGACTCGTCCGTCCAAGCAAAGTCTGGCCGAGTCCAGACTTGAAAACTGTCCTTGTCATGTCGGATCAACGAAAAAATTGGCGGCATTCGTATACCGGAAATTACTGGCTATTCGATGTTGAAACGCAAACCGGAGAACCTCTCGACCCCGAATCCCTTGACGGAGGGATACAACTAGCATCCTGGTCGCCCAATTCTGATGCTATAGTTTTCACAAGAAAAAATAATATGTTTATACGAAGATTATCGTCCAAAAACGTGAAGCAGATCACGACGGACGGGGGCACGAACTTGTTCTACGGTATTCCTGACTGGGTATACGAAGAAGAGGTATTCTCTGGCAGCAGTGCTACATGGTGGGATGGTGACGGGAAATTCGTTGCATTTCTACGAACTAACGAATCAAGAGTTCCCGAATACCCGGTGCAATATTTCATTCCTAACACGAACAAACCCAGTCGCCCGAGCGAGGAGAACTATCCTGATATTCGCAAAATCAAATATCCGAAAGCCGGGGCCCCCAATCCAGTTGTGAACATTCAATTTTTTGATGTTGAGAAGGAGGAGGTTTTCTCAGTTGACGTGGAAGACGATCTACCCGACGACGATCGCCTCGTTATCGGAGTTACCTGGGCATCAAATGGAAACGTCCTGGTTCGGGAGACGAACCGCGAGAGCGATCGGCTCTCCGTGGTGTTGATCGATGCAGCGAAACGAGCGGGTAAGGTTGTCAGATCACGGAACTTCTCTTCTTTGGATGGAGGATGGGTAGAGCCATCCCAGACAACGCATTTTGTACCAGCAGACCCCAAGAATGGACGGCCACATGATGGATATATCGAAACTATCCCCCACGATGGCTTCGACCATCTGGCTTATTTTACACCCATGGATAATTCGGAGCCGACTGTTCTCACATCGGGCGACTGGGAGGTGGTCGATGCACCGTCCGCGGTGGATTTGAAACGAGGACTCGTATATTTCGTTGCTGCGAAAGAAAACCCCACAGAACGCCATATATACACGGTGAAGCTCGACGGGTCTGGTTTACAGCCAATCGTAGACACTAAATCCGCAGGATATTACTCCATTTCTCTTTCTGCAGGCGCGGGATACGCTCTGTTGAAATATGAAGGTCCGGATATTCCCTGGCAAAAGGTCATTAGCACACCCGCAAATGAGGAGAAGTATGAAGAGTCTATAGAGAAGAACCCGGGTCTGGCAGATATGGCCAGGAAATATGCGCTCCCGTCTTTACACTATCAGACCATAACGATCAGCGGTTATGAGCTCCAAGTGGTGGAGAGAAGACCCGCAAATTTCAATCCAGACAAGAAATACCCTGTTTTGTTCCATCTATATGGTGGGCCAGGATCGCAAACTGTTACCAAAAAGTTCAAAGTCGATTTCCAATCCTATGTTGCGTCTAACTTGGGGTATATCGTGGTGACTGTAGATGGTCGGGGCACAGGTTTCATCGGAAGAAAGGCTCGTTGCGCAGTACGTGGGAACCTTGGCCATTATGAAGCCATTGATCAAATTGAAACCGCAAAGGCCTGGGGAAAAAGGTCGTATGTCGATGCGGATCGCATGGCTATCTGGGGGTGGAGTTATGGTGGTTTCATGACACTGAAAACACTAGAGCAAGATGCTGGGCAAACCTTTCAGTATGGCATGGCTGTAGCTCCGGTAACTGATTGGCGATTCTATGGTGAGTGTCATTTGGGCCTGTTCCGGTTTATTTACCTATGAGACTGCTAATCTAAAACTCTGGAAGACTCCATCTACACCGAACGCTATATGCACACTCCCCAGAACAATCCAGAGGGATACGACCGTTCTGCAATTTCCAACGTCACCGCCCTTGACCAGGCTGTTCGCTTCATGATCGTCCATGGCTCCGGGGACGATAACGTGCATATACAAAATACTCTGACCCTCTTGGATAAGCTCGATCTCGGCAGCGTGAAGAACTTCGATGTCCATGTTTATCCAGATTCAGACCACAGTATCTATTTCCATAACGCGAACAAGATGGTGTATCAGCGTAAGTGCAAGCGTTCCCTCCGAAATTGGTCGTGTTTAAGCGCCGCTAATTCTTCCCACGTTAGGACTTTCTGACTGGCTCGTTAATGCTTTTAACGGCGAGTGGGTGAAAACACGGGATCCTATCCCTCATAAGTCTCTTGCTCGGCGAGCACTTGGACTCATCAACATATTGAGAAATGGCTAAAGTGGAAATTACTCTATTGGCGTTTGGAGATATATATATCTACGTTTTGAATTATTTTTTTGCCCCACTGTTCTGAGATCTGAAAGCAGTCTCAGCATATCTTGCTGAGTGGGTTTGCTTTTCGGTGCTTTTGTTTGAGCGAATGCAAGGCGTTTTTGTTGGTTGGACCATCTTCCGGAAGACCATATGCATGAATGATTCTCCTATGGCCTAGCTGGCCTTAATGTACACTATAGATCAGAGGAATCCTCTTAAAACGACTTCTAGCAAACAAATGGACACGCCGTACCATTCCTTGGTATAAAGTCATCCCAAAGCCGTGTTCAAAAATGCGCGATATAAATCCTTCTCGCCACCACGCCAAGGAAGCAGTGCAACATTGGGGAAGTAGAGGGAGGAGGCTCAGTGACATGTGTATGCTCAAGACACAAGGCTCAAGGCCTATTCTTTATTATCTTCCTACCCGTCGTCTTCTGTCAGCGTTGCAAATACGTAACTCGAGGAGTGCGTTTCGGCGAAAAGCTCAGGTTCAATCCTACAGATAGTTATGCGTCGCTTCACTGACAAAGGTCTGAGTCTCAGAGAAACGATGACACGCTTTCACGGAGGACCTGAGACATTCACGGCTTGAGATATTGCGAAGGAGCAGTGAATAGCGGCCGCGCCCACGTCGAGCCCTCTCTTGGCGTCAGCTGGACACCATTCACCCCGCCAGAACTCGTGAAAAGCTCGGGGGGGGGGGGGGGGGGGGCCGCTGGAGAAGAGGGGCACAGAGCTCAAAGGGACACACAACTCGTCGTTCCATGTTGACGAGTTAGCTAGCAATTGTTATCAAAATTCCAACCTCCATATAATATCCGGTGTCTTTCGTCAACTCTAACCCGTTGATTACAGTTCAGCTCGTCCGCAGCAATGGCTCCCAAGGACATGAAGAACCAGAAATCTGCACACCCATACTTGCTGCCCGACACCGTTGGCCCTTTCAAGCCCGCTGTTCAAGGCCACCTCAAGAAGATCTACGATTCCATACATCCGCAGTCCTCCAACTCCAGCACAGAGGAATCATCGGATCATTTCTTACGAGTCGTCCAGCAGGATGATAGCTCTGACCTGCAAAGCCCCGCGAAAGCTCCCGTGCTCACCACCCTGGACTCCTTCATGGAATACATGTCCACCGCAACTGCAATGCCGCCCGGAGCTAGAGAGGATGATCTCTCGCTGCCAATGACGAATTACTTCATAAACTCGAGTCACAATACGTACCTGACCGGAAATCAGCTGTACAGTGAAGCCAGCACCGATGTCTACAAGGATGTACGTATATTTTTTTGATCGAAATCCCTCT
Organism: Coccidioides immitis RS; assembly: GCF_000149335.2. Taxonomy (NCBI): domain Eukaryota; kingdom Fungi; phylum Ascomycota; class Eurotiomycetes; order Onygenales; family Onygenaceae; genus Coccidioides; species Coccidioides immitis. The sequence goes on along the minus strand of NW_004504310.1, from coordinate 2,079,993 downwards.
TCTCCTTTTCCGGCCATCTCCTGCGTATCCCAGTGGTATATCAGCGTACGGAGGCACTTTCGGAGGCGTGGAGCCGGCTACTCCGTATGGCTTTTCCCGCAGACCCAAGACAACCAACCAAATGCATCCCTTTCTGTTGGCTGTTCTGTTCTTTCCTTTTTACTTTTCTTCTTCTTCACCTGTCAAAATTCATTCAGATATATCCCCCTCTCCTGCGGCTTCTTGCGTCATACGATGGATTCCTTGGCGATGTGATGCAACGTTGATCGACGCGGTCCCCCAACTTACCTTGCCTCTGGTTTGGAGGCAAATGCGACGAGGAAAATATGAGCAGTCACATTTCCTTCGCATTCGGAGAACAGCCGGATTTCTTCTGTACATGCTTTTCCCTCTTGTTTGCATGCTACTTTTTCCCTATTTGCTGGCCGCCTTTTTCAAACATTCCCGTTCTTTCGTTTCGGCATATGACCCGGATTCAACGGTTTTCCAGATAAGCTTTTACATTTGATGTATCCGATTGGGAACTAAGCCGTAAATAAAAAGCCACATGAATCTCTCGTCAATGCAAAGCAGCTGCAAAAGGCCCACAACTAACTGCCAGCAGGTCCTCTTGAAGGGGTGCAGATGCCTCGAAATTGACGTGTGGGATGGTGATCTCTCGTCCTCTAGCTCTTCTGATTCAGAAGATGTCGAGCACAAAAAGAAACAGAAGCAAAAGGACAAAAATTTGACCAGAATGGACAGTAAGAAACGTTTCAATCTCAATTCACTCTCAGATCGCCTCGATAGACTAAAGAAAGATAAAACTGGAGACGCAATGAGAGCTGCAACGACATCTGCAACGGCTGTGGCTGCGGCTGTCCCGCTCCGCCCCGAACCTCGGGTCCTGCACGGATATACCCTCACCAAAGAGGTCACTTTTCGAGATGTGTGCTATGCCATCAGAGATACTGCATTCGTTACGAGTGACTTGCCAGTCATTGTGAGTTTGGAAGTCCATGCTAGCCATGAGCAACAGGAGACCATGGTGGAGATCATGATGGAAGCTTGGAAGGGAATGCTCGTTGATTTCACCCCTGAACTCGCGGCGGAGTTGGAAAAGAGTGACTACAAGCACTTACCTAGTCCTGACTCCCTTAGGAACAAGATCTTAATCAAAGTGAAATGGGCCCCCGACCACGGGCCAGAAACAGATGTAGCCTTTTCTGAGATCTCTAGACCACCAATTGCTGCCACAGAGGTCTCAATTCTTCCAGAAGGTGATGCGAAATCCGCGGCATCCCAGGCAGTGAAAAAGAAACCTGTAAAAATCCTGCATGCATTGAGTCGCCTTGGGATATACACACGTGGCTACACTTTTAATGGATTCAGTCAGCCTGGTAAGCACGTCCTGTACTGGTTGTTTATTAATAAAAGGTATGAAAACGATAAAGAGGCTAATACTCGGATGCATCCACAGAGGCAACTAAACCTACTCACATATTTTCTCTTTCAGAAGCTACTTTGAAAGACGCTCACGAGAATCAGCGTAAGGCTCTGTTTGACCACAACAAAAATTTCATGATGCGCGTGTATCCCTCAGGAATGCGAGTTAATTCTTCCAATCTTGACCCTTCGTTCTCCTGGCGCCAGGGCGCTCAGATTGCTGCCTTGAATTGGCAGAATTGTGATAAGGGCATGATGCTTAACAAAGGGATGTTCGCTCGCTCCAAGGGATGGGTACTGAAGCCAGAAGAATATCGGGGAGCCGAACGGACAGATAAACAAGAATCGCCCGAGAGCGGTCGGGGATTAAAGTCTCGTCATACCGTACATCTATCAATTCAAGTCTATGCAGGTCAGAATATCCCGCTCCCGAAAGGAGACGAGCATGACAGAAGCTTCCGCCCCTATGTATCCTGTCAACTGCACGCTGAGCGACCGAAAGACAGTATACATTCGAAAAGTGACGGCGATGAGAGCGGCAGTGCAAAGTATAAGCGTCGCACTACGACCTGCAGCAGCGCCGATCCCGATTTTGGCGGCCAGACGTTACAGTTTCCGAGCGCCCCTGGTGTAATTGAACAGTTGACTTTCCTAAGGTTAGTACAGATCATACTGCCTTCGACCCTTCAGTCCCTTTTTTCGCATTTCCGTTTTTCCTCTGCGGGCCCATCTGTTTGGGCTGTACGGAACCTATGCTCGGAAAGCCTTTGAGATATGCTGGGATGCCACATCGATGGGCGACGAAGGTCTTCTCTGAGAGGCATTTTTAGTACCAGGGAAGCGAAGCTGGGTTGCGCGAGCGTCTCTCTTCTGTGATATCCTTCAACTCTGCACCCATACTCCATGTAGTTGAAAGTTTGGTTTCCTCTTTTGGGCTGGTGCATCTCAGAGCTTGACCACAACGTCATTTCGAACTTTGAACGTGAGCTAACTGCATAATAGGGTTAAAGTGAAGGACGATGAGTTTGGCAGAGATGATCTAGCCGCTTGGGCTTGTTTGCGACTGGATGACCTCCGGCAAGGTTTCCGCTTCATCCGTTTGTTCGACACAAACGGCTCACCAACATCAGGCGTTCTTTTAGTAAAAATCTCGAAACAGATTACTTGAATAAGCATGGATGCCCAAAGAAAAGACCTACCACGGAGTCGACTCGCTTATGCTGACGAATATTCTGTAACTTTTGTACACCATTCGTCACATTATCCGCCTGGGATGCATACATCATTCCTGTTAATTCCACACTTATCTACGGAGTAAATGGCGTCCCACTTAGGCATTTTTAATCTTTCGTGCAGGAACAATCATGGTTTTGGCTAGAGCGAACCCCATGTCAGTCTGAACCGTGCATTTTAGTCTCCGCTGGCCCTCGGAAAAATGTGACTAGGTCGAACTGGGAAGTATGTCAGAGCCAAGGTTCAAGCTTTTCGAAGCCTGGCAATCAGATCCTGCCTCGATCCGGCTAAATCGCCCCACAGAGTTGATCGAGAGAACGTGGAAAATGTCCAGACACATGCAGATTGAGCAAACGTCCTCCGTATATACTCCGTACATGCATATCGATCCTTGACACGCGGTACGTCATTCGGCGGATCTCGTATGCACTGCGCCGGAGAAGCACAGTCATGCCAATCATCATTACCGCGGAAAAATGCCCACGCTGGCGGTGTCGTTATTGGAAAGACCTCGATCTAGCCGCCGTCTGCTGCTCCAAGGACCCTTAAAAGGCCAATCTTTCGTATACGCGATGGATACAATCAGGAATTTTCGGAATGTAAGAATTTAAAAGCCACAATTTTAAAGATGAATTGGATGGAGTAACCATCACGAGCTGGTCAACTTTGCTCTCCATCTACTCCGTACTCTCAACGGAATGTCATTCTCGGCAGTGTTTCATTGGAGTATATTTCCAAGAAGGCCCAATAGGAGTTGAGTATCAGACCACCCAAACCGCCATGAGTTGACGCATCACATTTCTGGATCATACTTTTCTTCCCCATGCAAGAATTCCATTTCGAACTCTGTACGGAGTACTCCGTATGATACTGAGTTCATTGAACCATCAAAAATTCTAAACTGACCCGGGTTTGAAAGAATTTGCCCCATGAAATCTTACATTATTCTCGTTACAATGCGTTTTTGTTGCGAACGAATAGCCGTCAATGGCTTCAAACACATATCGAAGCAGTCGTTCCGGTGGCCGCAATAATTTATTTGTCCCCTGTCAAAATTAAAGCGATAACAATGATTGATCGGATCATTATTTCACTGTCAACCGCGTTAGGACCGACGTCATTAGCATGTTGTAATGAGAATGGATCCGGGATAACTTCGGCGCCTACGATCGCCTTATTTTTTTCCCTTGGGGTTCACACCAAGCAAGACAATCGCCGTCTATTAAGCTCAAGCCCGATGGATACATTTTGTCGTGCGGTGGGAGTTGGGCAATCAAAGCTCAACTGCAAATCCAGACGCCCAAATGCGGAGATTCTTCAGGTTATCTCATGACTATGGCTTGGAATGGTTCCACTTCATGGAGCAGCATTATTGAACGAGATTGCTTCGATGGTTCGGGAAACAAGGGAAGGTCACCTCAAGACTGGGTCACCAACCACTCGGCGGTCTGAAATAGAGTTTCTTCAGTCGTAAATAGCACGATTGCCCATGTATCCCACCAGGGCTTGGAGCGGACTCTTCTGAAAATGCGGAGCCTGATGTCGAGCTGGAGAACATTGGTTCGTGTTTTTTTAGTACGAACGGCCGAGAAACACTTCGTAAAGCCAGCGGGATATCCCTCGTGCTTGATTGTCAAGCCAGGTGGAACGAATGACACATACCGGGAAGACGCCAATCTTCTAATCGTGGTAACCATAATGTAGTTGGTGAATTAGAGGACCAATGCGAATGATTCTGAATGAAATATTCCGCAAAAGCATCTCCAGTCGCTATAGCCCGACGTGGGTCCCTTCGATATTCAGCGCACGTCGATCGGAATCATACGCTTTGTAAAGTTGCTGTGCTGCAAGTGACTAGAATTATAGACACACTTTTCCGCTGCATTGCAGCAAGCCAAGTTATGGCTGATAATGGTGTCTCCGTGGGATAGAGTGATACTCTTACTTGCTTTTTAGTTGGTCGAGGGGGGAAAAAAAGAAACCTCTCGTGAGTGCGATGTGGAATCTCTGATCCACATACCAGTAGAAAATAATTCATAAGGAGGCCGATTGCCGCAGCTCGCGAATCATCCAAGGCAAAGTTCCATTGCAAACAAAAGAAAAATTCTCGAAAAGCCCCATCTGAAGACGAAATAACCCCAGCGATCGCGAACGGACGTAAGGACCATCTCCGACTCGTCAGTGTCAACATTCATCCGCACCTCCCGAGAAGGAATAGTAAGGGCACAGATCAGCCAGATGTCTCCAGTATGGTTTCCTTTTCAATGACGTTGTACTCGATCCTGGATGCTTATAGGATCTCTTCAGCTGCCCGGTGTACGCTGTCCAACATGCCAGGCGGGTGGCAAGGAGGTTTGGGTGATTCCCGGGAAGAATTGCCATGTATGTGGCACGCCGTGTTAAATAGGCTATGCGTATGGGTCCTATCAATATCGATGTTAATAAGGAACAGGCTAACAACAACTGTGGTGACAAATACAGCACAACGCTAAATTCTAGAGCCAAGGCCATCAAAAGGCGACATAACGAAAGGGTGCTAGGGGAATCGATTGGACCGGCAGGAGATGGTTATCAGCGTCATCTCAACGTAAGGTTTCGGACTCATGGATCAGATATTTTGCAAGCCTGAATTTGCATTGGAATAAAGATGAAGCGAACCGGTGCTGTGATATCTGAACAAAGGTCTTTTTTTTTTTTTTTTCCAACAAAAAAAAAAAAATATTATTGCGGTGACATGAAGGTATGAGATAGCGACTTCCACATTTTTAAGAATGGTTAATGGCGCGAAGTGTCCACTATGGGTCTCTCGCTTTTTATATATGTACTTATTTGAACACGTCGATAAAATCAAGGCCAATGCTTCAGTTGGACTTGCGAGTCGGACGTTTTCTGCAATTCGCGTATCAACTGCTGTGAAGATTCCGGTATCAACAGATCGTTGTTAAAGTTGGATATATTTCCGAAAGTTGGCATGAAGTTGCCCCCTTGGCGCATCGTGCACGGACCCGTATCTCAGCCAAGAGCTGCAGCAAGCGAGAGTGAGGGCCTAAGAATGCCCAAAGCCCGGTTTTTGGATTCGCTGTCGGGTTAATTACACGATTGTTTAATCCAGAGGATTAGCGGGCGCTCCAATTTGTCGGTTAATCACGATCTGCTGGGCCCTGCGTAATGCGCCCGTTGATAGCCTGCATCAACTGATGGTATCTTAAGACTTCTATCGAATTTGGGCCCTAACGACGGAGAGACACGACTAGCCCTGATGCAAAGACCGTTCTCTCCATCCAGCCAAGTGCCCAACTCGCTTGGTTTGACACGTAAATTTGACTTTTGTGGTCCTCAGATATGTAAATATCCCACTCAGATAGGCCACTTTGACATGGAGATCAGCGTCATATCTGCGTAAAAGCCGTCTATCTCAACACCTTCCTTCGGTCCTGGGGTTAATTGCGGAAGGCGTGAGATGTGCTGACAGCAAAAGCAGTGATAATAGACTATCCTGCGAGAAGATTTCGTTAGTGAACCAATTCCAAGAGTAGTATGTCGGCTGCTCACTGACAGCTCGCCCCCGATAGCACGCATGAAAACCAAAGAAGGGCGTTGTTAGTTCGCTGTAACGCCACGAAGGAGAAGACGGACATCAAAATAGGGTTGCGCCGAGCGACTGGAACCGGTCGGATTCGACTGCCCATTGGTCAACATCCCTGCATCAACGTCATGTGATGCTTAGCTTGAACCCCAGGCCATCAACGTTCATGAACGATCTCCATGGAATTATTCCGTTTTTGCAAGGGACCTAGGGAATCAACGAGCAGAGTAACCAACTGTAGAAATATCTATTTCGTTATATTGCAAAAAAGTTCAGTTGGACATCATGACGAGTTCTGCTCGTGCACAAGACGAGAACCTTGTCCGTTCCTGGGGATTTAGCACTGTGTTTACATGGAGAGATGAGCCGTATGCCCCTCAAAATTCACATGTAGTGAACCGGAGCTAATCAGCCACAATCTGACACATCCCTATGTGTACCGCAGAGACACGTATTATCCCCCGCATTCCCATAACGGTCTCACCACTCACTTAATTCGGCATGGCACGTTAACAATCGCTTTTCCGAAAGACGGTGGCGCGAAGAAAATGTACGGGCCAGGTTCTAGGATCGACGTGGACGCAGGTCAGTTACATGAAGTATGGATAGGATACGAGGGCTGTGAATATGTCATCGGAGAATGATTTTTTTCAGAAGAAATTCCATGCCGAGGATCACTTGTAATCTTGATTTAACCCAACAATGGAATCCATGCAAAGGCAGTACCGATGCCATCTCAACATTCATAATTTTCCGTTTCTTTCATTCGGTCATTCGTTTTGATATCATTTACGGCGCACTCATCGACCACACGGTTGCCTAAACGACAAGCGAGACTTGATGCATGCCCTGAGACCGTCTCAGCTCCGAGGCCGTCATAGTGCAGGGAAATAACACCGCACATCAACGTGTTTCGAGAGCAGAAGTGGATGGCTAGATATTTCACATGGCTGGGTAAGATCGAAGAGGTTTCCCAAAGCTCATTCCAAGGCTGGCGTTTGTATTTTGCGGTGACCGGTCCGTGCTGGGCACTATATTGTCTGAAGGGGATCTAATTGCAAACAGGCTCTTTGTTCTCTCGTAACGGCTGTCAAATATGTATTGTTGCTGTCGCCATCTCAGTCTACATATTTTTGTAGAACGATTAATCCTTCTATCGGCAGCAATGAAAAGCTAGCGCTATTCAGAGGAATATGGCTCTTCAAAAACATGGAATAAGCCTACCGTCCACTCCCTAAACTTTCGTGCTGACTCCGGGAGCAACGTAGTCCTGCTGTTTAGTAGACTTTCTGTCTGTTCATAAATGTGTGCTGGGAGTGGAAGCTCCTCCAAGGACGCCGAGGATGGGGTACCGCTTTCCGGGTTCAACAGTGTCTGGATGTCGCTAGTGTACTGATAAAATAACTTCAAAGCTCGCTGGGCGCTTGTTGCTAAGACATTATTCTTGCCTTCGTTTCCGCCGCTAGGAGAGCCATTGGAGACATCGCTGTCGAGATATGAATAGCGGATGTCTGGGTTGAATATCCAAACCTGCGAATTTTACAGTCAATGGTGGTATCATCAATGAATTTCAGGGTGATCTTACCAGTATTCCATTATTTGTAGCACTATTGTCATCACGATGAAGAATATATCTTCTTGCACCGGTTCTCTCAATCTTCTCGAGAAGCTCCGCAGAAATAATCATGTCAGCCGGGTATATTTCGCAGTCATTAGCTAAAACACCACCCCCAGAACTATTCTGTAGCGGCCGCGAGGCCATCAAATCCGATTTGAAAAGAACTAGGCCATTGATCGACAGTTGCATCTGGCCAACGATTCCTAGGCATTTCGTGCACCGCACAGGCAAATGCGAGCAGCGGCTTGTTTCTTCTTTTTCTTGCCGCCGCTGACGCTCTGTGTCTGCGGCATTCTTTGACTCATCCAATGGAGGAACCTGGGAGGAAATTATGCATTAGTATGGAGTGCCCTTTTGATTGCCTATTGCCACACAAAAAAAAAGGAAACAAGGAAAAATTTCGACCTCAAACTATATCAGCGCGGTCAGGAAAGTGAAGCTAGGAGATCTACGGAAAAAGCAGGACAAATGCCATAAGAGAAAATGCAACTCGCGGGCTCATGGTCCTCCCCTGCCGTTTGATTTTAAATATATAAAAAGGGTTGCAATTTCCACCGGCTGGTTCAGATTGAGAATAATTGCATCGACAAAGAGGATGCGTGGGATGGGTTGCAGATCCACGACCAACCCAAAGCGCTCGCCCTCTGCTTGGAGCGTACATGTACCTCAGCTTGTATCCCACGGACCCCAAAGCTTTGGGAACGTCTACTCCGAGGTGAAATACGGCCGGGCTAGCGATTTCTTTTACCGTTGCATGTCCTGAAACACAGCCCAACCCGATTCAGCATCAGATAAAGCGATAACGAAGCATACAGGAAAGGTGGCGGCAAAAAAAATCCATACATCGTGAGGGTAAACGATGAGGATAATATTCACCTTCACCCTTCTGTATACTTCAAATCTGCTTTTGCTGTGCATCCCCGAATAGGATTGCATTTCAAAGAACACACTGGGAGGAATTTCGCTGTTATTTTTATTTAATCTTGGGCAGCAGTATCGGAAACTAAACCATGGAGCTATGGAGCCACAAAGCAGCGGTACCGATTCAGATTCCTTCTTTCTGCCCATCCCAATAGACCATTCTCATACCACAGAGGAAATATTGAGCTATTGTGTGACGGCTGAGATCATTCTCATTTTTTTTTTTGGGAAGGAAGTGTGATGCGAAATGGAAAGAAGCACTGCTTACCATGGATTCTACCCCAACAGCATTGGTTTCTGTCACGTAGAAGTTCATAACATCAACAAGCACTGTATCAGCCTGGCATACAGTGTGATTCCCAGCACCATACCCTTTTGAAGCAGCGCTCTCATTGTGAGTGGACATAGGACCATTATGCGTGATTTTATCTTTATGATCTCCATCTTCATGTGAATCCGGCTTATGGCAGTGCCAGATATCCATTAACTCCGCCCAGTTTGCACTTGGTAAATCCTTCCATACCATTCGGTTGCCTCCCTGGGGTTCCAAGAGGATATTTCCGCAAGCTCGGCATTTTATCTGTGTTTCCGCAGACATATGTTTGGCAGACCACGGAATCTGGGGAGTAGATGCATCGCGGGATGGAAAACATTGGCTACCCTCGTCGACCTGCAGACGAAAAGAAAATTCCCTTTGGTCTATATTGCTAGCACTTCCCGGTTGAAGCGGGAAATAGCTTGGTGCACTGGGAGCCACACGAGCGGGAAGTCGTAGGGACCGCTTTTGATCACCGACTGAAAGCAAAAGCTCATCTCGAGAGGGCACAATTTCAAGGATACTCTGGGTTTCGCTGGAGTTTGGCAAGTCGGCCAGCGTCACATAGACCGCGATCTGGGAGATATTCGGAAGAAACTCAGCATACAGCCGCAACCTTGATGCATATCGCGTCACCATTGTATTTGTGAAGCAGGCGGTTCCGTGGGGATGAAGCACTGCAAGAAGTTAGTAAAGGTAAAGGATATTCGAAACCCGAAAAGGCCCGACATAAAGTGTTGTGAATTGTGCTTGTGATGCACAGCGAGTTCAACACTAATCAGCTTTGGAGGACTTCGTACGGAGTAAACCAAACAGGCGTTAGCTACTAAATTAGTTCGTTATTCCTAAAATGGCTAGATTCACTAACTAGTTAAGTAATACCATGTCAAAGCTTCCAATGCAAACACAGAAAACATCAGTAGTACAGAAGATTCGTGAAAGCAGCTGCTCCGACACCATTTTCATCAGTACAAACATTTTTATCACCCTCTTAATTTTTTTAACTTTTTTTATTTTTTTTTATTTTATGGTTTGTTTTTGTGAATAGAACCTCTGCTGATGCTCATGAGAGTTTCCCACAGAGAAGGGATTTCAAGGTTTGGTACCATAGGGAAATCAGTGTCGGGTTGTAACTACACGAATTTCATACAGAGTAACTCTGTACAAAGTATACTCTGCACATACAAAGAAATGCAAAAATCTAGGTAAATCTAAATATATGGAGATGGAGATGGAGGAATCGAGGGAGGTTTGAGTTTGGGCCATTCATTCTCATCTATGATGGTAATTTGGAAGATTGTAAGCACAGGGTCCTCCGTATGCCTAGTGATTTGACGACGACGACGGCGTACAAGCTGGTAATCGCCTCAAACTCCGAATAGCCCACCATAGCTCTGCTTCATAGACCACCCCATCCTTGAAATTCATCAATAAATTTCAGCGCTGCTCGTAAATAAAAAAATTCACGATCTGCCCAAGTCTTCTCCGCCTCCCTCATTGTTCGTAGAGGTTTGATATAATGAGCTGATGTAGACATCTTGTGGTGCAATGCATGTTGACTAACCCAATTCCAGTCCCTTCCTTCAAGGTCATAATCTTTGATCGCGTTTATGCTTGAAGCGTTAAACTGAGGCCGGAGTTCGGCTATGTATAGCCCCAACGCAAGCAGCCACCATTGCCGAAGCAAGTTCACATGATACTGGGCGGGGATCGAGGGGAAAATGATACGAAGAGCATGGGTGGTGGTTAAAAGGTGAACGAAGAAGAAATTGTGAGGTTTTGCACCACTATTCACGAGTAATGCAGTTGCAAAACGCTGGATGGCCTCGAATTGTTCGGTGGCATCGGCAACGTCCCAGGCGGCCCAGTGATTTAGGAGCGGAGCTTCACTGGATTTGAAAAGAACGTCGAAATTGGCCACTGCTGTGGTCTCGAAGAGACCATCAAATGCCTTGTCATTCTGTACCCTGTTAATGATCTCTAAGAGAGAGGTTGTCTTGTAAGATGATGCAGAGCGTAGGTATGATGGGTTATCCAGATATTTATGGATGTCACCATAACACGATGCAGCCATTGCTAAGGCTTCCATCGCTACCTCTCGATTATCCATTTCATACGCATAGCCCAAATGAATAAGCGGGTGCCCAACTATGACCATGATCAGAGCCATAAGCCACTTGTAAGGTAGGAAAGCTTCACTCACAACCAGATATCAAAGAATTAACCAGAGGCATTTTATCTGCGCAGAGGTACTCCTGGGCCACCTTTTTCCAGTCATACCCACAGCGCACAACTTCATCCTCGAAAAAGTCTAAATATGCACGTTGGTACTCTCTTTTTCCCAAAAATTCTCGCCAATCAATGTCTCCGATCTCGCCTGGAGAATCAACCCATTGCTCCAGCTCTTTCGATTCAGACTCATACAGCCGATTTAAATGCTCAGAATCCCCGCCAAGCAAATATGCTGTCGAGAGCAGCTATATCCCAGGTAAGAATTGCCCCTGCTCAAGGGATGGGTTGTCACTTACATGTGGCATGTGATTATAAAACAGAAGCCCATTATACAATATAGAAAAGTTCGCATGATTCAGTTTGATTAGATGTTTCAAAGCCCTTGCGGCCTTCTCCTGTGCCGTTTCTACATTATGGGTTTCGGTGACGGGGACCCTGACGGTGTGTTCAGCTGGTGGTTGCGAGAATTGTCTGAATGAGGGTATGAGGGACGAGAGTTGCGACAACATGGTGGGGGTTGAAATCAAGCTATGCAGGAAATTGAACAGCACATGGAGGAAGATGGGAGTTAGAAACTTTAAACACTGTAACTAACTAATATACGGAGTAAATACACCGACAAACACCCTCCAAGTCTCGAAGCAATATCATGACCATCAGTGACCCCCAACTAAGGTTGGGATTAAACGCCCCAACACAAGCCGCTGACACGTGATGGCCACTTTGTTCCAATTTAAACTCGGAAAGGTCCTTTTTGGTGGCGTTCTAGAAGGTGTGGCAGACCGGGGACACAATCTTGGCAGAATCACTCTATCTTTGGTCAATGGATATTTATACAAAGTAACTCGATTATCAATACATTGCCATAGAGAACATAAGTCTTGCCGCCTAGGTATACACAAGTATATATTGTCTTAGAAATCTTGGGACTCATAAAACCACCAACTGGTATAGCGCGCACTATCCTGATGTGCATATAATGTCATTTCCATTTATTTCGACGCGTCTGATGAGGGGAAATAATCCTTTTCTGTTGGTTCCTTCAAGTGGTCGGTCCGGATGATATATTCATCGTCATCATCATTGTCTTTCGGCATTTCTAGTTTTCCGTCTGGCTGGTGCTCAACTTGTGAAACAGCGAGCCCATTCATACGCGAGGGGCCTTTAGCCGAACCATTCGTCAGAGCAAGTTTCCCTCGCTCTTTATCAGATTTCTTCGCCGTATCCACAGACTCAAATGTACGGCGCACGCGCTCGAAGTGCTCTAGTTCTTTTGCACTGTATAAATCGGTTAGTATCTATGTGGTAGATTTCAGAAAACGGAAGCCCATACCTAACACTTGGAACTAGCTCCTGCTGCGCCGCGAAGAAATCTTCCTCCGTTACCATAACCGCAACATCCTCCGGGCTTGCAAGATGATCAAAGAAGTATGCTGTGCTTACAGGGCCGCCGGGAAGTGCGTTGATCTTCTCATCCACGGCTGAAGCTTGGCGCGTGATGGCCTTGAGCATAGCATCAGAACAGAGTGCATATAAATCAGCTCCAGTATATGTAAACGGTAGTCGCTCTGCGATGCGCCCCAGCGAAATATCAGGGTCTAAGGTAAACTTTCGGGTGAGCGCTTCCAAGATAGTGGTTTGTTTGGCATGGGTATCCGAGACACCTAGGTAGAGCATCTTGTCAAAACGACCGGGGCGGAGCAAAGCAGCATCCAAGAGATCCGGTCTGTTAGTAGCACCAATGACAAAAACGCCACCGCCATTTTCGTCACCGCTGCTCATACCATCAAGCTCGGCAAGCAGTTGGCTGACAATTCTATCCATAACACCACCGCTATCACCTTGGTTGCCACGCTTGGGCGCAACTGAGTCGAGCTCATCGAAGAAAACAACGCAAGGCCGTGCGTCTCTTGCACGCTGGAACACACGTCGGACGTTCGCTTCCGACTCTCCAATATACATATTAAGCAGCTCCGGGCCCTTAACGGAGAAGAAGTTGAGCGAAAATTCGGTAGCAATGGCCTTGGCCAGTAATGTCTTTCCAGTTCCAGGAGGGCCGTAAAACAATATACCACTCCGCTTTTTCATTCCCTTTGCGAAGAGCTCCGGTCGTTCTAGAGGTAGTTGAATAGTCTCCATCACAGCATCCTTTACATTGGTCAGACCACCAACGTCATCCCATGTGACATTAGGAATCTTCGGAGCGCCAATGGAATCAGCAAAGTTCTTACGGGCGGCATCGACAGCTGCATCGAAGTCAGCCTTCGTGACGCATCGCGCCGCGTCCCCGCCGGAAATCTCAACATCTATAACCGTAGCCTTCGACCCTTCAGGGCTACAGGCAGCAGCTTCAGCAAGTTTCTCCAGCCGGAGCGTCCGTGCAGCCACCGCTCTTTCGACCACGTCGACTAAGTCACCAGCGACCAACGCAGCTGTTTTCACCGCAACCGAAGAAAGATCTACGTCGGGGGAAAGTCTCACGCCCAAATCTGCGACGGCGTTCTGGAGAATGCCCTCTCTTTCCTTTTCTTCCGGAGCGGTCATTTCCAATTCATGTGTGAACAAGCTTCGAATTCCCTCCGGAATTTTCTCCACATCTGTAGTGGTCGCAATGACGGCTCTAGCATCAGTAGCAATTTCTTTCATCGCTGTGACCATCCTATCCGCGGTCAAAACCTCAATATGTTGAATTAGAAGAGCAGTGCAGTCTGCACCACATGCAAAGGCTCTATCTGCCCTCGCTTTTAAGTATGCTTCGGTTTTCACATCTCCACCGTTCGCTCCACCTTCCGCAAGGATATCGTAAGCATCAATTGTGAAAGTGTGGAGGCCTATATCTGCACATGCATTGCGTGCAACTGTTGATTTCCCAATGCTCCGCTGCGTAGAAGTCAAAAGGATGACGACTGGTTTCATGCCAAGCTGAATAGCTCGAGGGCTCGTAGCTGCAGCTATAAGATCCCGTACTCGCCGCTGTGTTTGAGAAATATGTTTCCTCGGCGGCTCCATTAAAGTTCCGCGAACCCCTGGCTGTTCAGTATTGGAACGTGGGAGTGACTTCACACCCAGCCAGTACTCCCAAGTGTTTCCGTGAGTTTTTGGCACAGTGCCGATCTCGCTTCCAGCTTGGACCATCCTGGTGTTGAGACAATCAATTATCGCCACACCACCCCACTGTTCTTGTTCTAAAACATCGGCAGTCTCTCCGGTTGGCGTTGCAACATGACTGACCCGGAACCAAGCAACTCCAATTTTCTTTGCTCCGCTTGGTGTACAAGAGGCAGAATCAGAGGAAAATTCAAGTTGCGCCATTAATTCCTCATCCTGACCAGCAGCTTCGGGTGCCTTACTCGTTGAGAAGATGGTTTTTCCCAATCCCTCGTCCACACTAATGCCGACAATATCACCGCTCTTGACTAAGCGTCGTTTCAATTCGAAATGGCGCTTTAGAGCCCCGAAAAGTGCAGGCTGTAATGCTCTATTCATAGAAAGCGGTGTCGAAATCTTTAACAACGTAACTTCTTTAGCGACCGGAGGTGCCTTGGTGGAACCACCTTTTTGCTGGCTTGGACCAAGCCGCGAGGCTGTATGAGGTTGGTGAGGCGTATGCGTGGGCAATGGTGATAATTTCAGATATTTAGGATTCTGCATGTTATGAAGCAGAATAGGTGGAACCAAAACGGTAGGTGTCAAACTATGAGAGGGCATGTGTGAGATGCTTGATCGTCTATCGTGGTTTATCGAGTAGCGCAATTTGGGTGGTGAAAGCCCCGAAATTCCGTAGACTTTCGCGATCCTCCAGTCGTCGGATTCTCCGGTTTCTCCCAATCCATTCAGACTTCCAAACTTCAAGGAGGCGAGCATATTGCGCTGGGGCTCCTCAGAAGCTTCAATTCGAACCCAATCCCCAGAAAAGCAGCCAATTTTCACAAGAGCCTGCACATCGACGAACACAAATGCCTCTATGTCATCGTCATCTCGTGGTTTTGGGTGGAGAATCTCGTTCGAAATTTTGTCCAAAAGGCATTCCGCACGGAAAACTTTCCCTCCGAGTCTTCCCTGGCGTGCAGTACCGGATGTAAAGCCAGAGAGAACCGATCCCGGAGTGTGGACATCGTATCGCTTTCCGCCCGGTCGAGGAGTCGCTGATGACAAGACCGACATCACCCCAGAGGGCTGCTGAGGCAACTCAGGAGCGGCCAGCGAAATCATGTCATCCAATGAATCATCGGACATTTCACTTAGACTATGGACAGATGCATCCGTATCTGACTCGTCTGGTGGACTTGCGCTTTCGAAATCCGTGCCACTCTCTACTGGCCTGTCCTCAGCCGCGGAGTAAAACTGCTCATTTGTGTCTTCCCCTTCATCTTCCGCGACCTGATTTAGAAGGTTAAATCGGGGAGATGTTAAACCTTTAGTAGTCCGAGATTGCTGCTGCGACCGACTTTGGATGAGCACAACTTTGGTTGTGGGGACCAGAAAGCCCTGCGAAACGGGCTCACAGAAGGATATTCTCGCTGGAGGAAGAGGGTTATGGGTGATTGGGTGAGGAGGCAAGGGAAGCGGCATAACATCACCCGCGTGTAGAATCTTCTGAGCAGACAGTGCTCCTCTAACAGCGGCCATCAGCCGTTCTTCTCTCTCCGTTCGTGCCTCTTTTGAGTTCGTTTCCGCTACTCGAACTGGGACAAGCGAGTTCGCTTTCCCTTTTGTCCATAGACGACCACTTTCACCATTGAATCCGCCGCCGAATCGGCTTTGCACTTCATCAAAATCGCGCAATAGATTTTTCTCAACCGTTACATAGACAGTATCAAGATGAAGAGGGGCAACGTCCAAAATGTAAATTTCGATTCCACGATGTGCAAGGAGCGAGTTTCTCGGCGGGTCAACAGTCTGCAAAGCTTGGAGAAAGGACTGAATGGAATTTCCAGTGACTGGAAAATGCACAGTCGAATGTGATATCGTCGTAGCAGCCTTTGACTTATCGTTGAACTGGGTGCGAACCGGGATGATTGTCCAAGTGATATCCTCGACCGCAGAAAATCGCGGTATCCATGGAGCCACAGCCACGTATAATGTATCGGGAATATTTCCTGCATTTGGATTCACGAATCAATGTCAGAATTTCCAGTCCCCTGATCTCCACAAAACTGCACACAGGTTGCCCAAAACGTACCGCTTGTATTCAAGTGAGGGAAAAGGTCAAGAACCAAATCATCGGAAAGCACACCAATATCGCCTTTTATTCTATGATCAAGAATTAAACGGCCCGAAAGTGGTTTCCTGTTCGTCGGTTGTCGCAAGAAACGGGTCTTCCTCCGCCGGTCCTTTTGCGATTCTGGCACATGCTGCAATTCCCGCCCCATCGTGTCTATTGGCCTCATACACCAGCTTAGCAGGCCGTATCGCGCCCTGAATCGGCAAATGTAATGAAATTTTCAAGGAAACGATACAGATCAAGAAGCCACGAAAAAAGAACCTTGGGGGGTTGGAGCTTCGAGAGGGAGAGCCGGAGGTGAGATGGACGAAATGCGGGTGGAAAGCTTAATTCGGTAGTCAGCTTTTTGGACTTCCGATGCCGAGGTTCCTTAGCGGAAGATGCAGCCAACGAGCAACAGACTGCCAATCAACAACAGGCGCGTCTACCAGTCTTTTCAGTGGCACATGGCAGTCTGAACATGCTCTACATAACGTAGATCAAGACGCTTGTGTACGGAGTAGTGGTCAGGTACTCTTTACTCTGTACACGGCATAATTACCAGGCCGAAGGTTTCTACCTTGCAATTTCCCCTGAGCTCCTTGCCACTCGAATTCAAATAAAACAGAGACCCAACAACTATATTATACATTCAATTAGTGAAGAGCAAATCACGCTGATAAGTGGTCTTCTACTCTCAGAAAAATTCTTTCAGCACAGGCTCTTCAGCTATTGTGTCCGAATGCGCCTTGAACCTCCCTGGAGAGTAACGTCAAAAGAAACAACAACTGAAATGAATGTATTCGCCATACGACGTACTACAGACCTTGTATATCGGCCCTACATTAATTCGTCCATACAGCCTCCTTTCTTAACCGGGAGATGCGGAGACTCACAAGGGCTCCGGGTCCACGCAACGAATCCTCACAATTCACATGGAATTTTGGAAAGTGTACATTTCGAATGTAATTCAGCCACGCCATACTTTCTATTTGCAATTACCCCCAAGGTAGTCAACGCTGAGGGATTGGTACCTTGCAAGGAGGAAGTTCTACCATTTGACGACATTGCCATTACTCATATCCCCAGCTTTCGCCTCATAGGATATGTGCATTTAAATCATTTGTCCTCTCCAGTTCAATGCAAAAGAAATGCTGGGCCTAGAGGCTATATATGGAGGAGCTAAACGTCTGGAGTGCCCAAGGCGGGATCCGCTAGATCAGATGCAAGCAATGGAGATGGACCTAATCCGGAATGCCGGTCTTTATATTTCTCCGCCTCCCGAAACGCTCTAAATCATGTGACTCCATGATTCAGTCGCCAAGACCCAGCTCCAAGGCCAATAAGCTTCCACGAATTTAGGTTTGCAACAATTATAGCTGAGTTCAGTGGGTCTGTAGGCACTTCCTGACCACTCAGAGTAAAGGAATATTTAGAAGCCAAGCACCAATCAGTCCAGGCCATTCAACTACTCCGTACTACGGAGCACGGGGTAGAATCAATTTGTTTCTTCCGCCCGTTTGCCAAGGGCGCAACCCTGCCGCCACTGTTCATCGGATCAACAGCTCCAGCTCCTTCTTCCAGCCCCGCCCCGCCCTTCTGCATCTTCGGATCTGGTTCATCACTGCCAAATGCAGACCCTGACCCAACTTGGGGTCTTCGTCTCTTGGCCACAACAAGCTGGCCCAGCATGCAAAACAACTTCACTCATCTATATGGCACGCTGAGAGATCCACACGTCGTCCTTCAGTGTCTGGACTATTATGCAAGGTGACGTGACCTTTCGTGAGATCCAAAAATGGAGCTCAAGTGTTATCATTAAGCAAAGAGAGAACATCCCTGAGAGGTCTCGCTCCAGGTGACCCCTGTGCCAAGATAGCCGGCATCTCATCGCTCTCCTGTTGTGGCGGTATGGTTAACTTGGGCTTGAGCTCTTCTTACTCCTGCACCCAGCATTCCTTTCCAGCAGTGAAGAGTGAGTTCCTCTGTGACATCTGTCCGGAGGTCCCCGGACTCCGTATGAGCTTAGGGCTCTTATGAGGCGACGGTTCTTCCGCCCGCTGCCGTCCCTCGTATCAAGAATGACGCTGCCTGGAAAGTCTGATGATGAGCACCCATTCACCAATCAACAACTATAATCTCCAGTATTGCAGCAACCTTTTTACTCAGATCTTGCAGGATAAAGTCCTCAATGTCGTGGAGTGACAAGGATTGCGAAACCGGATCCAAGGGAAAGGCCCGCCACCCGAGAGCTTATGGACGTTGGGTAGCTTTGACAGCGGAGAAAAACATCTTTCCCACTCCATGCCTGGGAGTTTCAAACAGAGTGTTGCCAAAAATGGCTATCTTCCCTACTTTGATTCAACAGCCGGATATTATGCATGTGCACCGGCCAGGAATGTATCAAGTGGCTTATGATTCTGCAAGACAAGACAACATCGGAAACGATTGATGAAACAGTATACCTATTATCAAGCCTTCCACCTCGAATTATCGAAATCTTTATGGCGAGGCAATCTGGATCACATCTTCAACCAGCACTTTGTCCTCCGTAGATGGGCCACAATCCGTTTCTTCCGCTCCATTCTCTTCGCTTCAGAAACATGTTCGAGTGCTTGAACTCAGCCATAACAGCTGCAAAAGCAATACGCAAGCAACCTGAACCTTACTTGCTCGGTATCATAGCAATTCGCTTGTGGAAAGGATCTACTTACCCTCGTTTTCTGTCAGCCACCGCGTTCCAGAAACTTGCCCTCTTCCCTGCAAGGCTTCTCGGCAGCGTGAAGCTATCCAATGCGGATGACGAGCTTGCTCGACCCATCAACCAGGCACGAATACAGAGTTATATTTACGCAAGCAGAATGTCCCAAAGTTCTAGTTGGATCTTCAATTTTAACAGCCCATCGAATCCAGGCCATGTCCCTGGCAAAGGCGCGTGTGGCTCATGGATAGGGCTTATATTTTGCGCATATGTTCTCTGTGGTCGTATACACAGGGCGTACGGTGCGCCAGCTGACCTTGAAACCGGTCCTCAGTTGCCAAACAATATCGCATTTCGCGTTTGTCCCTGTTATATATGTAGGTAGCTGGGTGACTCTCCTAGTTGTGTCGTTGGACATACTCCTATCTGTTGAGTACTCAAACTAGAGTATATACAAAACGTATATGCAAATCTGTTTTCTTTTGGTCAGACTGTTTTACGGAATGATTTCTTCTACTCTTATCGCCACTGTCGCTTGTGGCGCCTTCGCTTCTCTTGTGAGAGCGGCACCACCCCAAGAATGTGTGAGTATAGGTCCTGGCGAAGTCTGTAGCCGTATCGCTAACTATCCCCTACGCAGTGTTCGATCCTCTCCAAAGCGCTTCCAATGAATGTCTTCGCTAGTGGATCTTCAACTTGGGAATTTGAAAATAAGGACTACTGGTGTTAGTTCCTTCCCCGTGCCATTTGTATAACCTGAGATCTGAACAAAATATAGCCTCGACTGCAGTTTTGGATCCAAACTGTGTCTTTCTCCCAGACACAACAGCCCGTGTTTCTGAGGCAGTCACCCTCCTCGGGGAAAACGAATGCAAGTTTGCCGTCAAAGGGGCCGGACATAGCGCCATCCCAGGAGCTGCTAATATCCATGATGGCATCATGATGTCGTTAGCTTGGTTGAATTCGTCAGACGTTCACCTTGAAGATAATTACATCCGTGTTGGAGCAGGGCAGCCACTTGGTAATGTTTTTGAGGCACTGGATCCTCACAATGTCGGAGCTGTCATCGGAAGGTTCTCCAAAGTTGGCTTGGGGATGGGAGTCGGTGCTGGTGTCTCATTCTTCTCAAACCGTGAGGGCCTGATGATTGACAACATTTTGAACTATGAGGTTGTTATTGCCAGTGGTGAAGTTGTGAACGCAAATGCAACTAGCAACCCTGACCTCTTTTGGGCGCTCAAGGGCGGCAATAACAACTTTGGCGTCGTTACACATTATGACTTGTCTATATTCAAGACGACTGGTCTCTACGGCGGCCAAGTTACCTACCCTGAAACATCCCTCGACCAGCTTGCTGATGTTATCTACGACTACCATGTTCATCAGGCGGTGGACGATGTCAACACGCACGCTCTTCCTCAATATGCTTTCGATGGCAACTCCAATGAGACCTCTGCCACGATCCTGGTTGCGTATAACGATGCGGTAGACGAGCTCCCAGAGATCATGCAGCCATGGCTCAAAGTTCCACATTCAAAGAGCACTCTCAAGAGAAGAACCTACGGTGATCTAGCTACTGAGCTTAATGACGGGTTTCCAAATGGACTTGTGTAAGTCAAGTCACGTTTACCTTTGCTCGTCTATCGTGACACTTCTTCCAAATGAGATTCAACCACCTCCATCCAGATTAGCTAACCACGTGGAATATAGCCAGGAGCAGCGAGTGTTCACAGTATACGCTGATGATCAATTTTACAAGGATGTCTGGTTCAAATATCGTCAGTGGCTCCAAAAATATAAAGATGTGCCTGGATTTTTCGGAAGCCATGCGAAGATGCCAATCACTCCCCGACAAATCGAAGAAGGAGTAAAGAAGGGTGGAAATGCGCTCGGCTTGGAAAAGGGTCCGCAGGATAAAACGTTGGGAAGTAAGTATCTTATCATATATTCTTCATCCAAGAAAACATATCTGTGGCATGAATTCGCATGGAACTGATCTTGGAGCTGACACAACCCTGCAGTCATCTACTTCGGTGTGACGTTTAACAATCCTGAAGACGCCCCCGATGTTTTCCCTGCGCACAAAGAATTCGTCGAGTCGATGATTGAGTTTGCTAAAAGCCGCAAAGTGCTTCACCCACTTATGTAAGGACAATTGAATGAAATTCATGTCTCGAACGAGACTGTAGTAATAATATGGATAAAGAAAGCTAATCGCCCAATGAGCAGCATGCTTACATTCTCCGCATATGACCAGCCAGCTATTGCCAGCTATGGAGATGAGAACGTGGCCAAGCTGCATGAGGTAGCAAAGAAATACGACCCCAAAGGTGTCTTTCAACGACTTGTTCCCGGGGGCCAGAAACTACCTGCTCAGTAGTTTCACACGAACAGACTTTATGGATTGTAAGATCTGGTCACTCCAGCATGAGAGATCGCTTGAATGCTGCAATGAAACAGGCGATCCTTTTGTTTACTTGCCTTTTCCACGATCTTGCTTGTAGCTGTTTTGAGTACTGTGGATACTCTGGGGTAATGCAGGCAGTTATATTTTGAATGGAATTTGATGGATGTCGAGTACGAATTTCTCTTGTGTCCTTCAGTCCATGCCCTGTACTCAACCAAAGAATTATATGTATGGAGGGAGACGTAATGTGCCCTAATTTTAGGCACATGATCTCTCACCTCGTCTGCTCGGACGACCTTTCTGTGAGCTATGTTTGGTGACGTCTTGGAAAAAAGAATCAAATCCCAAAAGCATACGAAGAGTGACGTAGGGGTCAGTCAGTCAGAAGATTTCAGGGCGTGTTCCTCGTTCCCCCCCGGGGAATGAAGTCGTTACCGCACCAAGGTTTTTATCTTTGATAATGGGTGCGAGCACGATATCCCTTGTGAGTACTCCGTACACACAATGTCCTCAATGGGGCCTTTAAGAGGCACTAATGTCAGATTGAAAGAAAAAAAGGTAAATGTCGATCTTTCGCCCTGGTGAGCAATTGACCGTAGTGGTCGGCGCTCCAAAAAAGGTATCGGAAGGCATCATCGTTAGGGGTGAGTCCGGCAGCCGCCCTCAAGTTTTCCGTAGGAAGCGCCTTGCATCGTGAGCGAAGAGCTGGTTTCGTTACGTCACTGCGTAAATGCCGGGGGTTCCCAAAGAAGAGTCAGTTATGAACCGGGATACGTACGGAGCACGGAGTCCAGATAGGGATGCCGCACTTCCTCACTGGACGTCCCGCGGAAACCAATGATTGGGTTCATTTTTTAAACTCCCAATGAACGGAAAAGCCGTGGATATTCGACTAGGATTCCGCGCGGGTGTCGATTTCAAACCCGGAGTTTCCAAAGGTGGGCTCTGGTCTTTTTGCCACCAAGATGTCATATTATTAGCATCAGTGAAGGTGCGGTGCAGGCAAGCAACGATTTGCCCATTGATAAGGGCCGCTACAGGCGTTACCAGACCTTCCACAACGACAAGGACAAGCATATCGACCAAAGCCATCCACCACCCCGATACAAGGCCCGAAGGACATTTCCCCAAAGCCAACAACTTCAATTTAATACGCACAAGGGTAATTATTAGTTAGTGAGTTAAGCACCCACTCCATTTGGATAGGAAATCATCGAGTTATAGCTGCTCGACATGCTTGACGCACGCTCAACCTCGAAAAGTTTATCGCTTAAAGCCCCAAATCTACAGAGCACTTTGACCAATATAGTGAAGTGTGCAACCTGGAATGCACATGTATGGATAAGCAGCTTCGTTTGGGAGTTTATTTTTATTTTTATTTTTGTTTTGGGACTTTACTGAGTCTTTGAAGTTAAATTGTATGAGGGGTGGCCGTGTGTAATGAGGTAACTCCCCTAAGACAAAGCGTAGCGCAACCACTGCCAAGTATGGCCGTATTATGATGGGGATCGATTCTGTCATTGAACCAAGGGAGCCTCCTATCGGGATTGGCTGGCTTTACCACTTCTAGCACCAACACTGGCGAGTTATTGCTGAGAAAATGTACTCCGTGCGTAAGGAGGATAACTCACTTCCCATGGATCGTGTCTCTCCAGTGGTGAAGCAAACTATGTTTCATGACAGTTGGCCTCAAGTCTCTCAGCCTGCAAGCGAGAGAGACTGATGTGGCTGCTTCTCAGTTTCTAAGTCATGGATTGTGTGGCTCATCGGCCGAGCCCAGCTCGACGCTTACCGAGTCGAGTTTAGTGGGGCGTTCCTTTTGGGGTGCGCTTTGCGAGGTGGGGATTAGCGCGGTTTTGCTGTTGAGCCGCAAAGGGGCTCCGCCGGGATCGTATCCAGCCGAATCAGCCACCTCCTGGCTCAGGGTATGCCCAACCCAATGCGACTCCTTTGTTCGCAAGGGGAAATTTTTTGTGTGAATTGTCAAATCGAATACTGCAGATGGAGCAAGGTTGCGAAAACTTTACCATACCCGTTGGACAAGAGGACAGCTCTGGGGTTGAGTGGGACGGGTGCTCAGCGATGGATGGGTGATGATGATGCAGTTTGTTGGTTTGGTGAGGTCATGGCGGTGCATTCGACATGGGGCCGTTAGCTTGGAATTTGAGTTGAGACAAACAACATTACCAAACGAGTTCAAACGGTAACGATCTCTCAACAACGCTCGACGTGCTCCATAACCAAATCGGAAAATAGGGATCTTGTGAGCCGCGAGGAAAAGGGTAAAAGTATAGCGAAAGACGAAATCAGTGCTCTTTTCCCCGGAGAAAAGCGTTGAGAGCTGGACAGCCCGACCTCATGCGTGTGTATTGAGGCTCTGTATGGATACGGGCGGGAATGGCCGTCGACGCTGACAAAGCAGCCGGAGAATTGGCGCAGGGAAAACCGGCGCGGCCAGATTGGGTTTAGTGCGGTCTTAAAGAGCATCCAATCAGAAGCCTTCGCTGCTCCGTCAATTAGGCAGACACCATAAAGCACGACTTGGCGCGTCACGCCCGCCGTCCTTCCCCTTCGTTCCCTCGACTTCCATCGTTTTTAACACCAACTGTCCTGTTCCATCCTCCTTCTTTTTGTCAGCGCTTGCTCTTCATCGCCGGCCTTCCCTGACACTCTGCCTGCAGCCCACGGCAGCATCCATTGAATCTTGCCCTGCTCGCACCGCACCGCGGCACAGCTCCATATTCTTATAACAGCGTCAATTAGGCATTGAGCACCGTCGTTCGTTCTGCTCTCTTCTCGTTCGATGATCACTCGGACACCCTCGTCCTCGGGCTCTTTCTCGTAGTTTCAATCGAGAACCGGGCTCTGGGCCGTGGTTGCGAGCAGTCTGTCCCATCGTCTGTCTCGCTCACCTCTTTTGGAACTCCGCTTGAGAACCGCACCTTTTTGGGTTTGCACTCAACGAGGCCGAGAAGATTGGATCCCTTTCTTTGGATCACCTCCTCAAAGAGTAAGTACAGCCAATTCTAGAGTTTGAATGACCGCAACCCGCCAGATCGCCTGTATCCGTTCCTTGGTCGGATTTGGCTGCACATACATGCTAACCTGCTCTGGTGAACAGGTCGACTTGTCGGACTCTGATTCTGGATAAGCTTCCACTCAGACTCGTGAGTCATAAACGGATCCCGCAAAGTTTCTTTTGCTCATTGGCTGTGGAATCCTCAGAACCGTGACTTGCACCTGGTCACACAGTATGTCCGAATCCCAGTCTCACCCGCGTCGCCGTCCCTTTAATAAGGCCGCGCCCCTCCCTCCTCTCTTGACTTCTTCGGACCATGGTAACGGCTCTTCAAACCGTGCTGTTCGACCTCATAACATGAAGTTGAGGAAAGGGGCTACCTTCCATTCTCCAACAACGCCTCCCACCGAGGAATGTGACCCGATCCTCTACATACCCTCTTTGCCTCGCCGAGCTCCCACCTGCTCACGGGCACTGGAGGAAGTTATCGCCGCCGGCGAGAGACGTGTAGCGAATATCCTCGGCCGGGTTGAACGAGACCTCGCTGGCCGTGACGGTGAACCTTCTCGCAGCAGACCTTCGTTTCCTGGCGACGATTCTCCCGTTCCTCGTGGAATCCTTGCCGCCCACATCGCTAATACTGACGCCATGGATGTCGACACAGCTACCAACCACGCAAGGCCTAATCGAAGCCGCCGTCTACCTCCCGTAGACATAAAACACCGTCGAACATCTGATAGTGGTATCGGCTCATCGATCGGTGAAGCCCTGCCGCACAAGTCCGCCGCTGGTTCAGGTAATATAACCTTAACCTCTCCCCTTTTTATTTTATTTTTATTTTTATTTTTTTTTGGAGGCATCGGCTAAATTTCCATCATCTAGGACAACCCAGAAAAAGTCCTAGCCGAAGTGCAATTACAAGATCGATATCGTATAAAAGCTCTACCATGGACGCCTCGAAGCCTGTACTCAGCCCCACCGCTGTAAAGCAGATCGAGCGCCGTATCCTTATTCCAATCCTTCGTGAAAAACATTTAGGACATTTCCATCCTCTTGTCAGAGGTGTCCCTCAACGCATCAAGCTTAACGATATCACCTGTCTTCGTGATCTCGAAAAAACACTATTGTTCCTGGCTCCAGTAAGTCAAAACCAAGAAATGGCTTGCCCGTCCAGCTCCTTACTCATTTGTCACCCACAGGACTTTGCACCTACAAGAACCTCATACATCAGCTTCTGCGACTTTACGATCCAGTGCCTTCATACTACGGTTGGATTTCTTAACGATCGCGACCAACGCAGACCTGCCGATCGCCCATACACGAATGGTTATTTCCTTGACCTTGTGGAGCAAGTGAGACAACACGCTGTCATGCTGCATTCCACTCGGCAATCCCAAGGCAAAAATGAAAACAACCTAGACTATTCATCGTATGTGGCTCTAGATCTTCTAGAAGAGTGGATGTACTTACACATTCATAGTGGTGAAGAACTCCATCTTGAAGGTGGGCTCAGCAGCACCGGTCGCCCCGCCGAACTCGTAAGACGGAAAAATGGTGTGGCCATCTCCCTGAAAACGGGAGAGCCATACGTAGAATCAAAGCCCATCATGCCTGCCATGAAGCGGTCACTTAGCATTGATTCAGGAGACGACGGAGTTATGCGATCCATGGCGCGCCGTAAGAAGAATGAACCTCCACTGAATATCAACAAGAAATGCGACCACTGTGAAAAAGTGTTCAGGAGGCCATGTGACTTGACGTGAGTACTTACTGCACTCCATTCATTCCACGGGAGAATGATATTAATCTCCAATAGGAAACACGAGAAAACACACACCCGGCCGTGGAAGTGCACCGAGCCAACTTGCAAGTATTCTAAGGTTGGATGGCCAACCGAGAAAGAACGGGACCGCCATGTCAATGACAAACATTCCAAGAGTCCACCCCTGTACAGTTGCCTCTTCAAGCCGTGTACCTACCAGTCGAAACGTGAAAGCAACTGTAAACAGCATATGGAAAAAGCTCACGGCTGGGTCTACGTTCGATCCAAGAACACAGGAAAGGCCAGCGCCCGTGGTTCCAATCGCCCGACGCCCAACATCGCCACTTCGCCAAATCTGGCTGGAGAGATGCCAACGCCAATCAGTGCAGTGGCCCCCTCTCCGTACACCTCTCCGTACCAGCCAGATTTCCAGTCTGGTACCCTAGGACATAATCCTGCAAACGAATATAATAACACATTTAATGAGGATTTCCCTCTATTTCCTGCAACACCCAACAATGGACTCGGTGAGAATGCTAGTCCGTTTACTACGCCCTTTGATTTTAGCTCTTTCCACGCTGGTCTTCGTGCCAGCGATCCACATGAGTATGTTCCTAACTTGGATATCAACATGCCTTCGGCGACCTCTGGGGCTACTCCTATAAACGAAGGTTTTGGTTCCGCGATGCTTGACCAGTCTCCCATGGATCTGAGCGATTCCCAGCTTGACTTAAATATCGACTGGCATGACTTGGAAAATGAGTACACGGCAATGAATTTACAACTCCCGACGCCGGAGTCCGTCGAAGCGTCGACTCTCGGATTGTATTCCCGGACTCCGTCCGTGTCTATTCCTTCCCCTGATGCACAGACGGGAGTTCCAAGCTTTTCTCCAAGCGGCCAAGGCAACATCATGCTTTACTCGCCTGATTCCCGGTTTGTGGATGAGGGTTTTGCCGATGTTTATGAGCCCTTGAAGAAGCCGGCCCGCGACTTCACGTTGTTTGATCCTCCTTTGGGCGGTGTTGCAAACCAGCTGGGCATGCCTCTGGACTGTTCAGAAAACGCTTTTTTCACCTGGTATAACGAATCTTGAATTATATTACTTTGCCGGTCTTCGTCGAATATATAACACAAATGAATTATACTTATGACCGCGGCTTTTGCACGATTTAATGAACTCCAACCTCCCTTATTCTGTTGTTCTAAACACTTGGGGGATATCTACTGCTGTTCTGTGTTTGATGACAAAGCCCTTCTTGATATTGATGCTAGCGGACTGAGGGCTCCCTCGGTCTATGTGCTACAGCTACCTCTACTCCCCTCGATCTTTGCCTTTGAATGTGAGTCTTGTTATATCCGTATGGGCCTCTATACCGTGGAAGTGATTAATTAGAGTGAGCAATTCGCAAGGGGTGTCAGTAGCTACGACTGGAGGTGTGACTTTCCTATCTTCTGCTCTTGTTGGATACTTCTTTATCTCTTTGTGTCTTTGTGCTTGAGCAGGTATCGCCGATACCTAGGTAGGCAGATTATTAATACATACACATATCTCAGGGTGGAAATTTGATACTTCAAGCTCCGTAAAATGCAAAGAAACAATGAATCAAGTAGGGTATTCTTACCTAATTCAGAGTACCTGTTTTGGCCATACGCGCCTTCCTGTAATGCTACTGGGCAGTTTCCAGGTTCGGGCAAGTTGCACGGATCAGAGGAGGCTGAGGAAGGAGGACAACATCGGGTCGCGGCCCGATCCGCACCTGCCTCACTTTTTTCTTCTCCCGGGAGATTGTTTTCTGCTCCTTTCATTCCCATCGTCCATCACTCCAGAGCTGCGCCACCTGCACGTGCTCAGCCCAACGAGTGGACCTCTCGAGGACGTCGCAACGACTGCACGCTAAACTTGATACTTCCATCAAAAAATGACATTGAACTGCCTGCATATATAAAGAGTGATCTAGTTGACTACCTATATATCAATTCTGCAATTCCAAAAATCCGAAAGTCCCAAAGTCCTAGGTTCGGTTCGCTCAAATAAACCAGCACTTGGCCTTGTGTAACATACACCTCGGGTACTACATTCTATTTATACCACGACTAGTCCCAGAAACCTGTACGCTTTTTCTAGCGACACTCCTGAGTCCTCCTCATTTCTCCAAAAAGGTGATATACAATCTCATTCAACTTACAGTTGGGGTCGAGGCTGCTTCAAGATGACATCCAGCATGTCGTTTGTCTGAAGAAGCGTTTGGTTAGTATGGATACATATTATGTGGTGAACAATTGTGCAATTTTGCCTCTTCCAGTGAATTGTCACTGAACACTTACGTAAGTGAAGACGTCGTGGCCAAGCATCCAGGGCTGGAACTCCTCGTCGGACCATCTGTTGGGGTTCCAGGCGTCATTCTTCTCGGCTTTTTCGGCCACTCCCTTCATGGCTCGATCTCGAGCCGCTTGCTCGGGCCCGTCTGGCAAATGCCAAATATAACCATTCTCGCGCCCCGCCGCTTGGATTCTTTCGCAGCGGGGCTTTCTGATAGTCTCAAATGCACGGAGGAGTTTGGGAAATTCCCGGATCGATTTTGCTCTATCGAGACATTCACCCAGGGCAGCGCCATCCTCAATAGCCGTAGCAGCACCCTTTGAACGGCGGTCTGGTTAAGACACCCGTTCACTGTGAGGAGCCTACACACATGGAGGACTCACCTGTGCCAGATAGGGCACCATAGCATGAGCAGCATCGCCAATCAGAACAACTTTGCCACTGGGACTGACCCAGTTTGGCAAAGGAGGCAGATCTGCCAGTTTCCACTTCAAGCAGGACTTCACCTTCGCGAGAACCTTGTTGATCGTAGGGTCGAAGTGAGCATAGTACCTTCGCATTTCATCCGGATCCCCTGGCTCGTTCCACTTCCCGGCTGCGGCCTGGCCCGGGTACGAGAGGACTAGGTTATACATGGCACCTTGACGGATTGGATATGCCATGATATGGCGTTGATAGCCAATCCAACAGTTGGCGTCCTCTTCATCCATGAGGTGCTTGACTTCGCTATCAGCGAGCATCTCTTCCGCCGAAATTGTCACTCGAAAGGCGCAATTCGGCGTGTCATTCGCTTCAATCTCTTTCTCAGGGATAACTGCGCGTCTGGTTTTGGAGCGGATACCTGGTTCATGACGTCAGGACGCTCCAGAAAATTGAGCTCTTGCACGCACCGTCCGCTCCAATTATCAAATCTGCCGCCAGCTTCCGTCCATCAGCCATGACGGCAGCAGGGCACCGCTCATCCACATATTCTACAGGAGTGCCAAGCATGATTTTGGCTCCAGACTCCTTGGCGGCTTCGAACAAGATCCGTTGGTAATCGGCACGATGAATCAACCAGTACCTGTCAAAATTGATTAGGCAAGGCCATACAGATGGTAGAAAGGCCATACATACGGAAACCCATACTTCCTCTCCAAGACGCCGCGGAAGCGGGTCGATCCGATAATTTCTCCAGTGCAATATCTTCTAAAGCAAAGGTTCCTTGGCCACACAACCTTCCCAAGAAACTTTTCCGTCAATCCGTATGAATCCAAGATCCGAGTACTATTTGGCGGTATTTGGATTCCCGCTCCGACTTCATTGAGATTGCTGGCGGCCTCAAGCACCGTAACGTTATGACCCTTCCGCGAAAGGCAGATCGCTGCGCCCAGCCCCCCGATACCTCCGCCAATGATCAAGATTTGAAAGCAATTCCGGTCCTTGCTTACCATGCTGGCCGGCTTTCAGTTTATGGGTTCTTGCTCGCGGGTTTGGATTTTTAGGGGAGGATTTTGCGACTCTCTGGCTCTCTCTTCACGACGATGTGAACAATGGCTTTGTTGAGGGAACACATGGATCCCCACCCTCGCGTTTTTGACACTCCGTAGCGCCGTGCTTTTACGGAGAGCCGTTACTGGATACGATTCCGGGACTCTTGGCTGCAGATCCTAAAACTTTACGCAGCTGAAAGCTCACTGTTTATTCCGATGGACGACTTCTACGGCTATGCTCCGGAATAACATGCCGCCAGAGCGGCCTCGCGTTCAGAGCCGTCCCGATTGCCTTGAAGGAAAAAATACGAACGATGGATATCCCCACGCGGAGACTTGCGGGAAGACCGGAGAAAAGCCAAGGTGATACCCCATTGGGTATAGAGAGAAATCCGGATCGTATTCCAACGGCCTGATTGGAGAATTGTTTCCCAATCATTCCGACTTTCATTCTTGTTGAGCAGCTCGTTAGCTTCTGTGTGACAGCCACGCAGAGTAATGTCAACAACCCCGCCGCAAGACCGTCTGGGAAAGAAAGATCAAGACAGAAGCCCTCCCAAGGATCTCAGCCTCAAATGGAGGACAATGTTCCTCAAAGGACAGTTCATAACAACCTCCTGACAGGCTGCAGTCAGGGCCGTCTGATGATCCTTTTAACTGGCCAAAATGGAGACAGAACACCCAATTCTTAATGATCGTGGTCCATTCATTGTGGGATGTGTAGTACAGCACAATGGGGTGCAATGGGTCTTTTAGCTTTTCACCATTATTAACCTCTGCCAGCTAGTTGCATATCCATTCTGGAGCAGAAGCAGTGTATTCTGGGAATTCAGAAGGGAATCTCGAATTGAAAGGGACTCCTCGCTTCCCTAGGTGTCTCCTTTCTCCACCGCTTTTCTCGCATCCTCATACGCAGTTTCGCATACAGGGTCATCTTCTGCCATGCAAACATTGCTGTCGTTGTTGAGACGCCGACTGCGTTTGGGGAAAGGTTCAATTTCAATTCCCAGCGGATTGATTATCATCGGTTGCGTACTTGGCGAACACCTCACTGGGCCAGCGTCTGATTGGTTTTTATAATTACCTCTAATACCCCGTGTTCAAGAGGGAATCCGGATTGTCCCAAAATACTACAATCGTACTAGGCCCAGAGTAGCGCTGGAGGCAGGCCGCTTTAGTAACCTGGTATGATATTTGGAGTCCCTTGCGCTACTTTTGTGGCTCTCTTTCACCCTTGCTCGTCCAGTCTCTCGAGATAAACAAATTCCCATTGCAGCTCACGTGGGAAGTCACAAAGTGAAAGCTGGCTAAGCACCAAACAACAACACATCTCCCATCCGAACGGCGTCTAACTACAGACAGGTTGACCCCGGCTGGTATCAACCTTGGCTGCGCTTGCCAATCTATGCTATGGATTGGCTTGTTTATGTTCTCCCCCAAACGCTCGCTGATCTACCTTTGCGAGCAGGCAAAAGCACGGAACGCGGTGGTTGGCGGGATTGATGAAGGGAATCAAGTCATCCGAATTTCAGACAGAGTCGTAGTTAAATACGGGTACGGGGTTACTCCAGGCGAGGTAGCGACTCAGCAACATGCCTACCAGCACCTTGATCGACGGGTTGTCCGTGTCCCGCAGGTCTGCCGCTTCTTTCAAGACCGATCTGATCCTTTATGGCCGAAAGGCTATCTGTTTATGGAATATATTCCTGGAAAACTCTTGAAGAACTCGTCCTAAACATTGACGATGTCTCTGAGCATCTAGTGAATATTGTCTCCGAGCTTGCGGCAGTTAGAGGTGGTGATATACCAGGGCAGGTTGATGGGGGAATGCTTCAAGTCTACTTGTGGGGAGATAACGGCACAAGGGAGATTTTTCACTCCATTGATGACGTGAATCACTGGCTCAACAAACGACTCCAACTCATCAACAAGGAGATAGATCTGCGTCTGTATCCTCTTGTTCTCTGCCACCTCGACCTCTGCCGCCGGAACATCAAGCTGATGGAAGACAACTCAATATGTCTGCTTGATTGGGGCCATGCGGGGTTCTTCCCGCGATTTTTTGAGGCAGCTGCTGTCTCAAGCATCAATGATAATGCTGCTTATGGGAACAGCCTCCACAAAGCAATTATAAAGGAAGCAAAGCTGACAGAGAGGGGGGGGGGGGAAGAATGTGTTAAGCTGCTCCTGAGAGCCCGTGCTGCTAGTTTGCGGTATATATTGTGAGTCAAAACACGGGAAAATGTTCTGGATTGGATTAACTGTTGTACAGCGAACCGCGGGAGGGTGCAGCCTTTCCAATTGGTAATGATTCCTTGCCCCCTTTGCCACCTCTTCCGCCTATAGAGCCTTGAATGTGTTAGCAACCAACGTGGGACTGGTCAAAATTACAGGAAATATATTTTCTCCAATACGTCGCAACTATTGTGCTAATGAGTTGAAAAATGGAAGTCGCAGTCCTCCACGGCGACTCAGTAATATGTGTGGGACTGACTCAATCTGGAGTAATCTTTCCGACCTTTGCACTGAAAGCAATGCATGATTTGGGCCTGGATGCATGGCTATCCTGGAGGAGTTCCGGGGAGAAAAAGAGCGAGGTGCAAGGTACCTTGGAGTGATAAACTTTGCAGCAGTGAGAGAGTGATGGTTAGCACATATATACTTTTCACCGAAAACAGCTCAGACCTTCTTTCGGAGCAGAGTGCTGGTGTTTGACCACACGTATAATTATAGAAAAAAAGATTGTGGGATGTCAAACAATTCGCTTTGCGTATACTCCAGAGAGGGCTTTTGAGATATAGCATGTGCATTTCAATCTTGAGCTGCGTTTTGCCGTGTAGATAGCTATTCGTAGTCAGTATTGTGAAGGAAAAAAAAAATTTGACACCGGTTCGCTAACCTAGGAAGTATGTAACCTCCATTAAGATTTGACTTGGGTTAGCTTTGCCTCATGTCCATGGATCAAGGGATCTCCAGTCTCCTCCCAAGACATGCTTTTCACGGCGCATTCTGCAAATCCGACAATCAGGGACGTGTTACTCGCCCGAAACTTTCGTGGATAGCCGGATATATTTATTATTAGCGAATGATAGAGGGGAAGCCATAAAGTTCGCCGACGCGGGTCCAGACCGCAAGCCTCATCTCAAGGCTGCTTCGTCCTGAATCCGCGGAGATCAGCCATCTAGTAGTGGGACATATACTCCGTACAGTAGTAGGAATTGGATCCTTTCTATAGTTATCTTTAGAGAAGCACATAAGGGTTCACACAGAACACAACAACAAATTGAACCAAAAGGGGGGGTGAAAAAAATAATAGAAAAAGAAGTGCCAGTTCAGCTGGACCTGTATTATGCCTCCCCCGCAGCCCACCCACCAAGGGTCGCGTCAGTGCCTGACGCGTTCAATGATGGTTGTGGCTGGGCGAGCGAGCACACGGGGTCTCTGCGGGCAGCAAGGAGGTCTCTGTGCTTTTGAGTGAAATCCATATGTGAGACTACGCTGCTGGTTTGCACGACAAATGGCCATGCACTCCGGGTCCGGCGGCATCGAATTCG
Source organism: Coccidioides immitis RS (assembly GCF_000149335.2). Classification (NCBI taxonomy): domain Eukaryota; kingdom Fungi; phylum Ascomycota; class Eurotiomycetes; order Onygenales; family Onygenaceae; genus Coccidioides; species Coccidioides immitis. The sequence continues at coordinate 2,046,221 of NW_004504310.1, read as the reverse complement.
AGCACATCTGCAGCGGTTGCGGGCAGCTGAGGGGGAAAAGCAAAAAGTTCCTCCCTGGCCAGATGGAGCCGGCGGGTGACGTGTGGCGCAAAGAGTGGCTAATGACCACACAGCCCAAGCTACCGCCCAGCCAGTGAGCGAGCGAGCTGGATAGGGCGGGCGAGCCAGCGTTGCTTTGGGAGTGGGGTGTGGATTGGGGGGGGGGGGGGGGGGGAAGATAATTTAGCAAGAATGGATGCTCACTTGAACAAATGTTCTCTGTGAAGAGCTGGAATTATGTTGCTGGTTTGTGTTCAGAAGTGGCTGGAACTCTAAGGCGCTAGTTTGTAGTTAAAAAAGCACCTGGAGTGCAGGAGGCGTGTGACGGTGATTACGTAGATTGCGCAATGCTGCCTCGACATACAAAGACAAGCCAGCCAGTCTCCTGCGACAGCAAGACAGATCCCTGGATTTCTTGCTCTTGATATCGGCTGTCCTCCGTGGTCACCCTGTGCGGCAGAATGCATAGCACATTCAACAAACATTGACTCTGCATCTCTTGGAAGGCCGTTGGTGTTTCCCGTGGGTCCTTTGTGGGGTAGGGAGTGGTGATCGTGATGGCATCGCGAGGAATAACTTCCTACTTTCCAGCTCCCACTATCTTACAATACTACCCAGCATTTTAAGCAAACAGTTTTTTTTAAAGAAAAAGCTTTAATTTGGGCCCTTTTCGCTCTTTTGGAACCATATCCTTACACACGCTTCACACAGAAGCAACAATCGCTTAGCCGCCATCTACGAGCTCCAGAGCTCAGTGTGTGCCTATCCCAGGCGTCCGGTGCGGAGTGCTGTGAAATCACCATTTACACCCTACCATTCCAAGCCTCTTTCTTTCGTCGTCCTTCTCTTCGGTATTCGACTCGATATTCACCCGGAAGATGGGAATTGGAAACGGAAACGAAGACATGGGTCCCCCACCGCTCACCCAGGTGTTGACGGGGAAGCAGGAACACTGTAACCACCATTTTTTTTTTTTTTTTCTACCTTTGCATCACCCCCTTTATAGCACTGATTTAAAAATTCTTGGCCCGTAGCATACTGATGGAGGCGTGACCATTTAGATCTTAAGCGAGAACTGATCAACCGCCAAGTTCGGAGCGAGATCGCTGAGCTCAATTCTCCAACCGCACTCCGCCGCTTCGGAGCTCCTTTCAAATCTGAGTTCGGTGAAGTGGCTCCTGTTGACTCGGAACTTCCCATTCTACGATACATATTCGTCCGTCACGTTCGCAATTTTCCTTTCCTCGATCAGGCGAAGGAGGAGGAGTTCTGGCAGGCTAAACTGCAAGTCGTGAGTTTTCACCGGGAACAAGGGCATGATGGCTCATCCGGGCTGCTCATTGACACGATTACTGATGGGTTATCCCGTTGTGGTTTGGGGGGAAAATATTAGTTCCTGGAATCCTTCGCCAACAAACACATCTCTTCCTCTGAAGACCGTCATGAGGTGACCAAGCGCCGTAAGCTTGCCCTCAAATGCGAGAAGTTGGTTGAATTGATGATGGTCTCGGGCATACGCACATCATCGGGATATGAAGAACGGATACGGTTTTCGGAAATAGAAGTGGTCGATCGAGGTGCCAACGAGCAAGGATTGTTGGTCAATGTTCCTGACGGACATTCAATAAATGGCTGGGATGTCAACGTCGCGGGCGTGAGAACTACGCTCGTGAAACGGACTGTCAGGTATCATCAGCATGCGGTACGGTCACTAGCCCCTCTGTCTATGACTATAAAATCTAATTTGACCTGTAGGAATTTCTGCTCAGGGTGCGACGGCCAGGGAAACCGGATATCTATGTTGGCCGCCGTTTCGGAGACTTCGCTAAGCTTCATACCAGGCTCCGAACAGAGCTACCTGGCAAAATTCTCCCGCCACTACCAAGGAAAAACAAGAGCTCTATGTCTGCTCTTCTAGGAGGCGCCGATGATGATGCGTCCTCAGTGTCGTCGCTTTCCACGGAAGCTGGACCGACAGAAGAGAACGGAAACGGTTCCACTAGGAACTTGCTCGTGCCGAATTCTCTAGGACACTCTCCATCACTTTCATCGCTGAGATCCAGAGACTCAGCAAGAGGTTCTGGAGAGCTAAAAGTTGAGCCTGTTACGTTGTATCGTGAGCAACAGCGAGTATCCCTTCGGGCCTTTTTGCGGGTGCTGTTGCAGAACGACCGCATAGCCACCTCCAAAGCTATGGAAGAGTTTCTAACTGCAAACCCTGTAACTTTGAACGAGGAAGAAGAGATGGATATACAGCGGCGCAAAGATATAGATGCAAAGAGAATAGAGGAGCAGAGGCAGTTCTACGAAATTGCCCGAAAGCGTGCTAAGGAGTTGGACGTTTACATGGAAGAATTTCGACAGGATATCGTTGAAAACAGTAAGACTCCCTATCTTGCTTTATCACTTCAAAAAAAATACGAGGTTGCTGATGTCTGTCGCATCTTGAAGATGGCTTAACGAAGCTTTTCCATGAGATCCGTATCAAGGAGACGGTAGAGGATCTAAGTCCTCAGTATCAAAAATTCGCTGAGTGGCTACGGATCGAGTGAGTTTGCTCCCTTTGCCAAATGTTGTCATCAATATATGATGTTAATCTTCCAGGGTTGCTGCGACTATATACCACCTTTTCCTCGCTGAAGACAATTCGCCAGAGTTGTTTGCCCAAGCTAAAAGAATCCATTCACTGGTCCCCTATACTATCCTTAAAAACGTAATTCGAATTGCCAATCCTGCCGCTGTTATGACCGGCGTGTTAGACCTGTTCCTTGCCCAGCCGTTTGGATCCAGATCCCTACTTCAAAGGATATTCTCCATGGCTATCCATGATGGAATGAAGGCATTCCAGAAATCCATCGATGCCCTGTCTACTAGAATAGGCGATCCTGTTTTGGTTGAAAAACTCCGAACATTTACATATGCGGATGAGGATCTGAAGAATCATATTCGGCAAGAAGCAGAAGATGACGACGTGGATATCATCGTGGCAATTTTGCGCTCTGAACAAATTCAACCTGAGCTGACCACAAGTCAGATCGAGAAGGTATTTAACTCGTACGTTGGTTGGGTTAGCGCTGTTGAGAACGTACGGAATACCTTGTCTTGAATGAATACTAGATATTTGCTGATGAAAATTTCTATCCTAGATCAAGGATGTAATGCTGCAAGATGCGCAGTGGTTTGCGTACTTGAAACAGCTGCTTAAGCTGTTGACAAGGCAGCGAGACAAAGCCATGATGCTTAATATAATTGAGGAGGTATCTACTTGATGACTCCCTTGTCCTAGAAGTAAACGATAGACTGACACATTACAGCCCGTGACATTGCAACTTTTCCGAGACCTCTTCACCATATTCTACGAGCCACTTGTGCGGGTTTACAAATCTGCGAATGTTTATAATAGTATCACCGATTTTGCGGCATTTGCAAACGATGCGATATCCGTGGTTGAGAAGGCGCAGAGACAAGACGTCTCTGCAGACCCAAATCAAACAGTACAATCCTTTATAGACCTGTGTGTCCGTCATCAACAGAGTTTCTATAAGTTTGTCCATGAAGTCCATGTTCATGATAATGGATTGTTCGATGCTCTTATGGGCTGGCTGGAAGATATCCTGGTATTTCTTCGAGAAGGGCCTGCGACCACCCTTGATATGAATGCGTTATTCCAGGGAGCGGTTTCCATGAATCAAATCGACAAAGATGTGGCCATCCAGGAAATCAACTCTCTTATCAAGTGGCATATGGACCGCAAGAAATGGCATCACGACAAGACGAAACAGAAGATGGCGGCCGAGGGAACCCCGTTGGAACCCGTTCCTGGAAGCGCAACGTTCAAGGGTAGTGATTTCGGGTTGAACGAGGTATGTGCTTATTCATTTGCCTTGTAGTATGTACTTATACCCCTTCAGGCTAACAAATTTATCTAGGCCGACCTCGACGACTTGGCTATTTCCGATGCTGCGTCGGATACCTCAGATGAAGATTCTGCGGAGGACGAACTCGACCCCATCGCCTTAGAGCGGAAACGTCGTGCGAAGAGGCAAGATCGGTTGCGACGAACGGCTGGAGAGCCAGTGAAACCGGAAATTCGAGAGATACTGAAACTTCAAGAGTCATTTACTCTGATGTTGAGGCATGTTTTGGCGGAATAGCGCCCGCATACCTTCCCTGAGATTCCCCGTATTGTTATCATTTGGTTAGTTATATTGTTTGAGGTAGAAGTAGGCCTTTTTTTTTTTTCTCCCCTGGTGGATATGGGGGGCTGTAGTGAAGTGCTGCCAAAGAGGATGCGTTTGGTGGTTGGTTAGGAGTTGTATTCCGCAGGCTTGTTTCTTTATTGTTATTGGATACTCTGTGATATGGTTCCTGGTTGGAAGCTCGAGATAGAGGTGCAGAGATTCTCTGATGGAAGTCCTCCGTACATAGCTAAGTTATTGTTAATGTCTTTCGATCTTCATGTTTCTGGCTTCTGAACTGAACCGTGCCCTGTGCGTAGGAGGGTTGCATATTTACTTTGTGGTTGTTTTTTTTTTTTTTTGGCAACAAACTACATATATGGGTGTGACGTGGTGTGGTGTGGCGACTTTGAAGCTCGAAAGGCTGGTGACAAGGCTGATTGTCCTGTGCTGCGTTTCCTGCCCCTCCCTCCATGGACTTGCAAGTTCTGATGGGATTCGGATGATACCTAAGCTTCATATGGATATACACTATCTTTCTCAAAGAGAACCGACATAATGACAACTCGTTTGCCACCCGCTATGGCCCAGACAAACAACACTGAGAGTCGAAGACAGGTTTCCACATTAACAGGGGGCGCGCTTATCAATGGAAAATGGCTTTGCGATTGCGTCCCACGCCTTCCAGCGATAGAGCTGGAGGCGAGAAAGAGTGGAAAAAATCATGGGCGGAAGTGTGAGTCTGATGGCCTCGTTGCACTGTACCTAGATAGCTACTACATTTGAGCCTCTCTCTCCCCCCCAAGCTGGCACTTGGACGATCTCTTTTCGCAATGGAATTCTTATTTTATTTCTTTTTTAAATTTCCAGGAAACTGATGGATATACTGCTACGAAATAGTCTATAGATGTGCCAAACCGGAACGCAAGCGCTGCAAATTCTTCATCTGGGACGATGAGGCCAGGCGCCGCTCCGGACGGGGCTTAATGACGAACTCGAGGACGGAGACGAAGAATACGATGGGTCGCGCTCCGATGACGCCATCTATCTCGCGAATGAGGGATGCCATGCAAATGGGTTTGCTGACACCCGAGAATACAGCTCAGAAGAGAACGCGGGATGGCGAGGACGATGTGGCCGCGTTGGAAAAGAGTCCGAGCAAGACACAGCGGGTTGGGACGCACAAGGACAACCACTTGCTGACTAACTGGTTAAAGAAACTGGAGCGTCCGAAGGAGATGGAAGAGCAAAAACTGGTGCAGGAGGAGGATGATGATGATGATGACCTTTCTTTTGGATGGGCCGAAGAGATGGACCAGGAGGCGGCGAAGTTGATGGAGAGCCAGGAAAGGACCGGGTCGACTTTGAGAGCCAATATGCCCAAGATCCAGGTGAATGAACCGCCGGAAACTAAAGGTTCCAACATGGAAAGGAATATCACTCCTCCTCCGCTTGCCCCACCATCAGGCGCCTTGCACCATTCTGTTCCGTCCAAGAGAACAAATCCACTTCCACCTCCAACACCGACACCCGCGCGTTTTGCATCTACACCACTTATGCGTGGCTATTCACTGCGCTCACAGCATCAGCAACAACATTGCAAACTTATTTCTGATACGCTTGGTCTTCTGGAATCACATCACATTTCTCTTCCAGAAAAGGCTAGAAATGATCTAGTGAACCTTTTGGATACATATGATTTACGGACACTGAGTATTACTAAAGGCAGAGACGTCTCTAGAATGGCTATTAAGACCAGAGATGCGAGGATTAAGGAGCTGCGTGGAAGAATTGAGTGTCTTGAGGCGGAGAGGGAACATCGAAAGGGCAAGGTAGCGGGAGTCTGAAGCCGGATGAGAGAACGAAATGACCCTATTCGAGCAGTTTACTTGGTTTTGTTTCAGTGCTGGTTGCCGGTGAAGTATTGGATGTTGCTTATGTTGATGAATCTACTCGTATATTACGGGGCCACATACATTTTTAGTTATGTAGTTACATGGATAAGATAGTTTCAATGATACCCCTATTTACTTAACTATCTCAGCGTTGATTTATCAATCGGTGCAACAACTCCTCAGCGGGCGGCAGGTCGATCTCCCGCTCCCACGTGACTGCTGCCCGCCGAGTCGAAAATTTACGAGAAAAAGGTGACAGCTTCGGAGTACAATCCTGCAGAACGAAAGCTCTACAACTACAGAAAAAACCTTGTTCCAGACTTGAGCCTGACCGAAATATTGTGGAGCACCTGTAAAGTTCCGGGAGTGCTCCCAGATCATGCGCTAGTTAGCTGAGATCAATATTCAAAGCGCGGAAAAGTTTCCCAAACCCTCCCGAGATAAATAAGGATCCCAAATATTGAAACTCTGCGAGAGCGTAACGCGAACATAAATGTCCCTGGCTCCTGTAACCCAGGAGACTCCGACCAATTCCTCTTCAGACATGTTCCGGCCGCCCGTCAATCGCGCAATGCGCGTCCTCGACCGATCGTTCTTCAAGAAGACGGTACCCCTTTCAGCGGCGACAGTGCTTGAGAACAAGAATATTTCCCGGGTAAAAAGCGAATTGACAAAGAGTAATGATATGCTCGCCCTGCCCAGGATTTTGCCCATACGAAAGCCGCAGGTGATCAAGAATGAGGACGATGAAGCGAGAAAATGCCTTCTATTGAGGGAAGGCGTGAAAGCGGACGGTATGATTTGTTCACGGAGTTGAATTGGAGCCGAATGTGATGCTCATTGGCTTAGGTAGATGTCTCAACGTGGTCTCCTACTATCGAACAACTGGTCGAGGCGAAAACGGTCGAGGTGAATCCGTTTGATTTACAGCTGGACTATGATTATTGGACTTATCGTGAGTTTATGAGCCCCTTTCAGCATGTAGAAGAATGTGAAGAAGGCTAATTTTTTTTTTTTTTTTTTTTGGAAAATAGCGGATATAATCTCTGCGATATTGCCCGAAGATGAACTGGGAGAAACACCGGTCGGATTTTCCCAAGTCGGCCATATCGCGCACCTAAACCTTCGAGACCAGTACCTACCGTATAGACATCTGATAGCGGAGATTCTGATGGATAAGAACACCACTGTAAGAACTGTTATCAACAAAATAGATGACGTGGGAGCAACTAGCGAGTTCCGCACTTTTGCCTTCGAAGTTCTGGCAGGTGAAAATAACACCAATGTCATCGCTCACGAGCAAGATTGCGAGTTCTCGTTCGATTTCGCAAAGGTATACTGGAATAGCCGGCTGAGCACCGAACATACACGGTTAGTGAGCACTTTTAAAGAAGGAGAAGCGGTGTGCGACGTTATGGCTGGAGTTGGTCCATTCGCTCTCCCCGCTGCGAAGAAACGTGTATTTGTTTGGGCCAATGACCTGAATCCTCACGGCTACGAAAGAATGGTATATGGTATGAAGAAAAACAAAGTCCAGGAATTTATGAAGGCATTTAATATGAACGGGCGAGACTTCGTGAAGTACGCTGCGAAAAGCCTATACGAAGCAGAGCCGGCGAAGGTGGTTATCAAGCCAAAGATCTCTCGAAGTGCACAGAAGGAGAAGAGATCCAAGTCTCCAGATCGAAAAACGCCTCCTCCGCAAGTTTATACCTCTCCCCGCACATTCGACCATTATATCATGAATCTCCCGGCCTCAGCGATAACTTTCCTTGACACTTTCATCGGTGTATACGCCGGTCAAGAGCAGCTGTTCGCTCCTCACACGGACCGACGTCTCCCGCTCATCCATGTTTACTGTTTCTCAACTAACAGTGACGATGGAGAGTTTGAAAAGAAGGAGATTTGCGAACGGATTTCAAAACAGATCGGATTTACAATCACACCTGAGGATTGCGAGGGTGGTACAGGAAATAAAGAAAGAGAAGTGGAGATCAGGAGCGTCAGGTTGGTGTCTCCGAATAAGAGGATGTTCTGCGCAAAGTTCAGGCTTCCGGAGGAGGTTGCATTTAAAAAAGACTAGCTCATCCGATGACTTCCCGTTTGTCTGCGTGTTCTATTTTTGGGTCTTGAGTTTTAGTGCATGTTAGGTGTTGCGCATAAGGATTGAAGGCTTTCCCCCCCGGGTCATTGTTTGATTGATATATAGATTCATTTTCTTCCACCCTAAACAATGAACAACTACAATGAAAAAACAAGGGTATTTCATTGGTCTATTCTTTTTCAGGTAACACGAAAAAGAGTTCCGGGTCGAATCAAAATACGCCGTTAGAATGCAGCTTTTATTCCACTTCCGGATTCTCCAAATGCCGCGCATCAGTCCCTCGAAACGATTCCATAGCCTTGGTAAGCCACCGTGCACGTTCTTTCACCATTGAAATGGCCCCGGGAAAGACAACATATATAGCGCACAATGGAAGCGCGGATAGGTTGGGCTGGCATATAAGCAGACTTTGAACAATGCACGGTTCCGTTTGCCGTGATGAAAATATATCGCTCGAGGACCTCGCGCCACCTTGCTCATTCTATTGGCCGTGGAACAGTCCTTTAATCGGGTCGGCGACGCTCTATGCAATCCCGATAGGGCACATTTTCTCTCATTCAACGAAATTCCTCAGTTTGGTCAACTCGTCTAGCAGCTCCTGTAGATCCGCATCTGAAATCTTATTTCCTATACTTGGAATGAGGGCTTTGGCTTCTTCAGCATTGTCGCAACATAGGCTTCCTATTCACGCCGCCATACTTGATTAGCCAGAGGTCACAATTGATGGTGCGATTGGTCGAGGAATATTACCTAGCTGAGATCTCTCAAAGAACTCTAACTCTGTGTGCGCCGATAGCAGCCGCTCAACAGCTTCAATGTTTTCCTTCTCCTTGAACCGTGCGAATACTTCGAGATAGTCTTGGGTTTTGATTAATGTTCTAGCGATCAGACGTTAGACATCGCCGTAACCAATTCGCTTCCTCTGTTCTCTTACTCTCTCTCTTCGTATTTATTGTTCGACTTCTTCCTCAGATCGAGGACCTTGTTGATCACCAGTCGGGCTTCGGAAAGCGATAACGTAGGCACATTCTGGAATTCACCAAGCTTCAGTTGGGAGGAAGCCTCGAGCTCGTTCTGGGGGAGTTCGCGCTTGCGGTGAGTGGGGTCGGGGACGGGTGTGGAACTCATGACTCTCTCATAGAGCGGACCTCTTTGGGCGGGAGGGGATGCTGTATCCCTGGTCTAGCCGGTATCCTGCTTTTGCTTTGTCAGTCACCCTCGACTCCGTAGGCCTGTCAAGCTTTGCGACGAGGATAGCTAGCGACCTTTTTCCTGCGGACGGAACGGTCGAGTCAAGCTTCGTTGCTGGTTTCCCGCTCCGCCATCACGATCGCGCCAAGACCCGGATTCATTATGTAAGAATGAACTAGTCTATATGAGGTTTGGTTCCGGATTAACCTTATGCCGAAAGGTCCGAGCGCCAAGACACAACCGTTTCGTCGGGAGTCAAAGCAACGCTTCTTGGGCGGCTTCGTGAAAATGCGACGTGCGATTGGAAACTCTCGAGCCTGACTACATAGCTAGGGCCTAATTGTGGCGTAGACCAGGTTCTTGCAAGATCAACCTTGCTTCTTTCAGGCCGCACCATCGCTTATGGCTGGGTTGGCTGAAATACGCGATTTTGGCCTTTCCCATGAACTGCTCGGCTCGGACCCCAGCGTCAGGGCTATCGAATTGGGCCGATATTTACTGTATGCCGCCACTGTAAGGGAAGCCGGCCCAAATGCAATTTGCGGGGGAAGCTCTTGGTTTGAAGCTAGGTATCCTGGGCCGAGGATGGATAGGGTCGTTTGGGGTACGGGAGACGCAGCGCCTTCTTTGACACAAAATGCGGAGAATGCTGTTCGCGGATTGGCTCGTATTGCTTTTTCTGTTGAGGAGAGCCAGAAATCAATAGTTAACCACCTAGTTCCGAGGTCCTTGAGCTTGTTTTCCAGTGATAATGACAGCGGCCAACCGTTGATTCGAAATATAATATGTCCAGGGTGTATGCTTTTAGCAGGGGAAACTACTCGTTCTCTTCTAGATTCGTTCTTCAAGTGAGAGTTATTATCTGATTTCACAGAATGGCGGCAAATAGATTCATTGAACCTGGATCGCCTGACGTGCGCGGGAAGTATCAGCCAACGGACGAGCACATTTTCCGGAGCCCCTACGGAGCGTTCCCCAAGGTCGATGAAGATCTGAATGTCCATGAATTCCTGTTCCCACCAGATCAGCCCCTGGGAGCAGACTACGACCTATTCATCGATGCGAATACGGGAAAGAAGATAACGCTGCACCAATTTTACCACCGAGTGTGCGCGCTATCACGAGCATTGAGATACGATGGCCCCAACCCAATTGGCTTGCAGAAATCACCCAGAGACGATCGAGAGGACGGAGAGATATTGGGTATTTTCTCGAAAAATCACCTAACATGGCCGCTGATCTCGCACTCGTGTTTTCGGGCGGAGTTAGTCTTCGGAGGAATCAGCCCAAACTCAACCCCATTTGAGCTTTACCACATCATGCGCAAGATGCAGATCACATCCGCGGTTGTACATGAGTCTCTTCTCCCCGTAGTGCGTGAAACTCTGGAGAGAGGACCGCAAGCGGGCGATGATAGCAACTTATCGTTTGTGCTCAACCCAAAGAAGATCATCGTCATATCTGATGATCCAACAGTGGATTTTGTCGAGGGCTATCCGACGGTAGAGTACCTGGTTCGGCAAGGGGGGAAGATGCCGGAGCAAACTAGAAAACTGAGGGGAGGGAATAACCTATGTTATCTCTTTCAGTCATCTGGAACCTCCGGGTTTCCAAAGGCGATGATGATCTCACATAGAAATGCGATCCACACATCCATGCAAGGCGCGATCACTGCGATGAAGACCGCGCAATTTGTACGCTCCCTGGCTTCTCTAGTTTTGAATTGGACAGCGACTTATTATAGCAACAGCTAGGTCTTACTCCAACACACTCAGTTATTTTAGGTAGGCTTTGAAGCCAATAGCAGAATTCTCCTAGGCATAGGGATGGCTTACGTTTGAATTAGGTGTTGTACCGGCGTACCATTCGTTTGGAATGATCCTTTGGACGCTGCGGGTAAACCTCAGCCCTTCGACCAACATCCTCATGTCAAAATGGAACTTGGAGCAAGCTCTCCAGCTTATACAGAGATATAAAGTGACCATGTTGCCTCTTGTCCCACCTCTCGTCAGGCAATTGGCTCAGTCGCCACTCACGGATAAATATGATCTTTCGTCCGTGATGACTGCCGTGAGCGGAGCCGCGTACTTGCCCCCAGACGTAGCGCATGAGTTTGGCCGCAAGCTGCCCCAAGGAACACCCGTTCCCTCGGGATATGGGCTCTCTGAAGCAGCATCCATCGCGCAGCCGATAGCCGAAGGGATGTTTGGTCTATCCCTCTCCAAACCTGGTACGATCGGACACCTGCTCCCCGGCGTGGAAGGCCGTGTTGTTGATCCCGATACACTCGAGCCCGTTCCCAAGGGATCAAAAGGTGAGCTGTGGGTTCGAGCGAACGTTGTCACTCCAGGTTACTTCCGCGACCCGAAGGCCACGGCCGAAATCTTCACGGAGCCGGGGTGGCTCAGAACGGGAGACCTCGTCGTGCGGGATGCGGAGGATAGACTTCATTACCTTGATCGATTGAAGGAGATGATCAAGGTCAAGGGCCTCCAAGTCGCTGCGACTGAGGTCGAGGATACGCTCCTTTCGCACCCTGACGGCCTTGTCAAGGATGCATGTGTCGCCGGTGTCGACAACGGTCGCGGAGACGGCAGCCTGTTCCCCCGTGCGTGGGTCGTTCTCTCAGAAAAAGGGAAGCGCAGGGATGCAAGTGTGGTTGTACAGCAGCTTGATGAGTTTGTAAAGAGTAGACTCTCGAAACATAAGCACCTTGCCGGCGGACTTGAAATCGTGGACTCCGTAAGTTTCTATATCTTTGATCTAGACATATGTATTTATTATTATCACCATCTTCGGTTCGGGAGTGCTGATGGAATTCCGTGAAACGTGCAGATACCACGAACTCCGTCGGGGAAGATGCTTCGACGGGAAATGCGCGATCGATACCATGCAAGGATGAAGGCGGAAAAGCGAAAGGCAAAGATATGATGATCCCTCTGAGAAGTGTATCGACATTTACAAAAGTAGATTTATGCATAGCTTAGATTAATGTTGAGATGTTCTTAGCACTCAACGAATACGAAAGCTAGGTATTTACCACACTCTCCTAGAAATATTGACTTGAAGAAGAAGAAGAAGAAGAAGCTGGGAGTAGGTGGCATCGGAGCTGAAGGCCGTTAGAGCTAAGATCTCGGCTGGGGACCCTGAAGCCCCATACTTCTCCATCAATGATATCACCAGCCGCAGAGCCGTACATACACTGATTTCGTAGGGTCGACATCCTTGTCCTCAAAAACTGGCCATCTAGAAGAGAGAGCGTAGCAGAGTGAGTGTATTTCCATGGTTTGCCGCCCTTAACTTCCCGGAAGTCAAGAGCGAACCCAAAAAAGAAAAAAAAAAAGAACTAAAAATTAAAAATTAAAAATTAAAAATTAAAAGTTAAAAATTAAAAATTAAAAATTAAAAATTAAAAATAAAAAATAAAAATATAGAGAAAATAAAACAAAATAAAAAACAAAATAAAAACAAAAATAAAAGTAAAAAACAAAATGGCCGGGTCCCTGGCGGCGTGAACAAGCCTTCAACCATGGTTGTAAGGGCGCTGGAACTGGGTTTTTCCCTTCGAACGCAAAGCATCCATGGTCTAATAATAAACCCGGTCGTCGATTAGCATGGCTTGTTGTTTCGCCCGCCACCCCGTCGGTCGCGGCCGGCCAGCTGACGCTTGAAACAAGCCCACTCTCCATGGCCTGCCCGTCAAGACAAACCACTCTCTCTCCATCTCCATCTGCACCGCCGCTAGCAAGAAGTGGAACTGCAAAGCGACCCTGAAACAGCGCCGGCGGCAGGTCACGTGCACGCCTCATTCTGCCTAGCGCGGCTCACTAGCGGCATCGACTTGGGTGAACCACAAGAAAGGCGGGCGGCCAAGCAGCTCGATGCGCAGCCCTTCTCCCGCCAAACAACATTTCCCCTGCCGCGCTGGTGTTGTGTTCTCTCTCTCTCTCTCTCTTTCTACTCTCTCTATGTGCTCGCCGTTCCTTTCCTGTGCTTTCTCTCTGTCCTGCTTCCCCTCTCTGCTGCCCTGCTCACGACGCGCCCGCTGTCTCTCCGCGCCCTGCTGCTCGCGTAGACCAACGCGGTTAGGGTGGTCAGTCGTTTATCTGCCAGCCTCAGATCCTCTCACTCTGTCGGTGAACGAGGGGGTTAGATATTCATCTGCATGCCAAGCTACTTCGCCGCCCTCACATCCTCATATTTGACCCCCAGCAGCCTTTTTATCAGACCCTTCCTGGCCCTGATCTCATTAACTCTTTATTTGCCGGTCCTGCTAGAAGGTCAATTACCCTGAGAGATCCAGTCGTGTTTGCAACCTCCAACCAGCCCGTCTCCTGTTTTCCCTCACTTCGCGTCACCTGCCCTTGTGTCATCACAAACACTCACTCGATTCAAAACCTCCTGTGAGAGATTCCGCGAATCTAACCTTTGGGCTTCCGGAACAACAACTCTCTCTTCATTGAGAGATTGCTTGAGTCACCCAATAGCACCCAACAATTGGCACGCTCCCTCAAATTACGGAGACTCGTCGATCATTGACCTTTCCTGCTTAGTCGCCGGCTTGTCAGCAACTCGCGCGATTTCTCTCCCTTCCCTCGAGAACCTTTTTTTTTCCCTTTCTCCAACGATCCCCTAATCCTCTCCGCCGTCCTGCCACCGTTTAACACACCCCTCCCACGCTCCCTTTTTCCAAAAAATAAACAAAAAGCATAAAGTAAAACCAGACAAGCCGCACCCTCAAGCTCTGCTGCCCGGCGACCTCGACCTCTAGTGCTGTTCGGGGAGGTTATCTGACGCGGAGATGCCTCCACCGCCAGGTATTCCCCCGGAATTAATTCCTGGTGGCGCACGAAATGGGGGACTACAGGCAAACACGAACACAGGAGTGTATGGTGATGCGTACCAGACCCACTCGCCCACGGACATCCCAGACCCTACCACAGGCGCCCCCTGGGCAAATTCCTCTGCTCCAAACCCGGAACAGACCGACAACCGTCTAGGCAGGCCTCAAGAGCCCGGACAAGGTCAGAGAGAAAGATCTACTCCACGTGATCGATCCCGCCAGAATGGCCCCGCCGGTGGTAAATCGCCAGGGAATACTTCAAGAATCTGTCGCAAGTGCGGAGAGCCCCTCCTGGGACAGTTTGTTCGTGCTCTGGGAGGCACGTATCACTTAGAGTGCTTTCAGTGTAATGTACGCGTCAATGCCACTTTGCTTGCATGTGGCATTCTTCTGACTGACATCCATGTTAGGATTGCGGAGATGTTGTCGCGTCCAAGTTCTTTCCTGTTGATGCTGAGGATGGAAATGGACAATACCCTTTGTGTGAAACAGATTATTTTCGGCGTTTGAACCTGATATGCTATGAATGTGGTGGTGCACTCCGTGGATCTTATATCACTGCACTGGATCGAAAGTACCACATTGAACATTTCACATGTTCTGTTTGTCCAGCCATCTTTGGAGCACAAGACAGCTACTATGAGCATGACGCCAAGGTGTACTGCCATTATCACTACTCCACCTGTTTCGCACAGAGATGCAATGGCTGCCAGACCGCGATCCTCAAGCAGTTTGTTGAGATATTCCGCAATGGTCAGAACCAGCATTGGCATCCAGAATGTTACATGATCCACAAGTTCTGGAATGTCCGCTTGGCACCAAACGGGCAGGAGTATGAGCCTCCGGAACTCGATGTCGATGCTCCCCAGGAAGAACGTGACCGGATCCGAAAGAAAGAAGACGAGATGGAGGAGAAAGTGTACCGCATCTGGAGTGTCCTGTCGACCTTCGAGGAGTCGTCGGCGCAGTGCATATCTGACATGTTGCTGCATGTTAGCAACGGCGCTTATGCTGATGGAGTTGTCGTGGCGAAGAAATTCATTTTTCATGTGGAGGTATTGTTCAAGGGCACCGACAGACTTGCGGCTGTCATATCATCCAAAGGCATGAAAGGTAATACCCCAGTAACGTTGCATTCTGCAGGAGTATGCTGACCTTGACCTTCTTCTTTAGACCTGTCGTATGCTCGAGAGGCTAAACTCCTTTGCAAGAAGATAGTTGCATTCTTTGCGCTCCTGTCGAAGACTCAGGAAACCGGAGTTCGTAAACTTGGAGTAACCCAAGAGTTGCTCGCCCTCGTTACTGGATTGGCCCATTATCTTAAACTTTTGATCCGCATTGGATTGCAGGGTGCTCTTAAGGTTGAAAGAGAGACCCAAAGTGCAGATGAGCTATTCAAGTTCCTCCAGAAAGCTGAAGATTTAGACGGCCTTAATCGGATTTCGGCTAGTGGGCTGACGAGCAACGTTGAGCGACTCGCAAATCAACAATCGGACTGCTGTGCTGCTTGCAAGGATCCTATCGATGATGAGTGTATTTCACTTGGAGAAAGGCTTTGGCATAAGAAGCCACCTCATCTCGTTTGTGGTGCTTGCCAGGATGATCTCACCATGGATCTCTCGAGAGCTCGCTGGAGCGAAAAGAACGATCGGCCATACTGCCGTGCGTGTGCTGAGCAAAGAGGCCATGATTCCCAAGCCATTGGCGGATTTGTCTATGTCACAAGGCTGCAGCAATATGTTTTCCTCTTGGAAGTGGCTCTCGCAAGACTCTTGGCTGTGCTTCGATCGGGAGGCACGCTGCCACATACATCAGGTACGATGCACTCCTTCCCTTCTTTCTGCTTTGCCTCATTAAATTCACCTTTCCACTCAGATGATCCGAACTTGAACCAATATGAAGCGAACGATGGACACAGAGTCTCCGCCACAGGCGAATTGCAATCTCCTCCCCAGAGGGCCAACACCAGGTCGAATTCCTATGCGGAAGCGTCCAAAGACACTGCGCCTTCTTCGCTAGAACAGACCGTGGGGGAAATGCGAAGACTCCGATCCACTCGGAATGAGCGAGCAGTATCTACTACATTCAAGAAAGCCCGAACTTCTCGAATTATCGATGGTCCTAAGGGAAGCAGCGCCAGACCAGGCTCTTCTGGAGTCGAGGGTGACTCGCGGCAGTATGGGTTCCAGATTGTCGAGGAAAGAGGTGCTGACGGTGAACCAATAACGGATTTGACTTTTGGCAATCAAGACGCATTGACCCTTGATGATATTTCACGCATTGTCGCCGCTGAGCAGGCTAAAGAGCACCGTCCCAACGCTTTCAAACATGCCCGTACAGGGCTTGTGGCCTCTGCAGAACCGACCCCAAAGATTAAGCAAGGCCATCAACGCGAATTATCAAATGCCGAGGATAGACAGGGACAGCAGCCTCCGAAACATACGAAATATTTCTCTGAGTTGTCAGCCCTTGAATACTTCATTGTTCGCCATGTAGCTGTCTTGTCAATGCAACCACTCGTCGAGGGACATTTTAATCTCGAGGAGTTGCTCGAGTTAATCGAAACACGAAAACCAACCATTTGGAATATCTTTGGAAAAGCGTTTAAAAACGATAGCCGCAAAGGTGGAAAGAAGAAGGGCGTTTTTGGTGTTAACCTGGAGCAGCTGGTTGATAGGGATGGTACGGAGTCGACTCACGGCGTTGGTCCTGGCAATCTTCGCATCCCAACGTTTGTTGACGATGCCATCTCTGCCATGAGACAAATGGATATGTCTGTTGAAGGTGTCTTCCGGAAAAACGGCAATATCAGGCGATTGAAGGATACTGCTGAGTTGATCGACACGAAATATGAAACTGCAGATTTGAATAAAGAAAGCCCCGTCCAAGTGGCCGCTCTTCTCAAAAAGTTTTTGAGAGAAATGCCGGATCCTCTCCTTACATTCAAGCTGCACAAATTGTTTATCGTTTCCCAGAGTAAGTTTTGGGTTTTCTAGAGAAATTGCGTTTCGTCAGCTAATGACTTCCTTTTTCTTGCAGAGATACCCGACCTCGACACGCGTCGACGTGTCTTGCATCTTACATGTTGCTTGTTGCCAAAGTCCCACCGCGATACTATGGAAGTTCTGTTTTCTTTCCTCGGATGGACCGCGTCATTCTCACATATAGACGAGGAGTCTGGAAGTAAAATGGATATTCACAATCTTGCGACTGTGATGACTCCGAATATTCTCTATTCGAATACCAAAGCAGCGGGTGTTGATGACAGTTTCCTGGCCATCGAGGCTGTCACATCATTGCTTGAATTTAACGATTCAATGTGTGAAGTGAGTTGACTGCTTGTTTATGTTCGGGATGGGTGGTGCTAATCTAATTTATAGGTGCCACATGATCTCCAATCCATCCTTAACGACTCATCACTTTTTAATCGTGAAGCTGAGATCACAACAAAAGAAATTCTCAAGCGCTGGGGAGAAATTGCCAAGTTCCCTGTTCCACAGCGCACCCCAACTGGATTAGACTCACTTCCTGCCCGCTCCGGATCTAACCGCGGTAGTAATACACCTGTTGCAACTAGGATTGATGGTGATCCATCTCAAGCTACTGCCTGGCAGATGCAAAGCTCCGTTCGACACGTCCAGCCTCAACAAGCGCATGACGGCTCTGAACTCCGTCCACATGCTCAACCTATTCGCAGTGATAGTGGTGATAGCTATCATAGCCAAGGATATTCGCACCAGCAGCAAATCCCCTATAGATCCCAGCAGCCTATTGGACAGCCAGGTATCTAGAGTCAATTGCTCGCGCTTCCAATATCCCATTTCTTTTCCCTGTTTATTCGGCGTCCGAGGCTTGAAACATTTGCCTTTACCTTCCCTTGTTCTCTGGTTGTGGATGGTGCTGTCTTTGATTATCTGTCTTTGGCCAGTTGGTTCAATCCTAGTTCCTTTTCAGCATGCATTCACAAAACGCAGCGCTGAGGACTCGATGAAATAATCAAATAGCCATGCCATTTTTCCCTTTGATGCATGAAGCACATACTAGTTTTCTTCAGGGCTTGATGTCTGGTTGTTTTCTGTCACTGCACTTGGTTTTCCTTCTACGTTATCTTCTTATCCGCACCTTACATGTGTGTGGTCTTTCCCTTTAGTGTTGCAACCCCGTCTCATTCTGCTAACCCTTAGCATACTTATTTTCCTCTCCTCCCCTTTCCTCTCGTCCTTTTCTTTTGTATGAGTCTTAATGATACCACTTAGACCTCTGAAGTTGTCCTCCATGCAGGGCTTCTGGGTTTAACTTTCAATTCTCCTTGATTCCCCATGATTTCATGACATGAAACACTTCCTTTTGTCTTTCAATACCTGCCCAAAAAAAAAAAGCCCCTAATCAAGTCTATTCACCTGCCCAAATGGATTGTTTTCAGTGTCTCTTCAGTCAGGTCATATCTGGGTTCTATTCATATTCCCTCTTTGTTAATCTTCATGCAAGCGGGGTATTTCACATATGTTCTGAGTAAGCTAATGAGCTGGTTTTTCATTGCCTTTTTTTTTTCCTTCTATTTGAATTCTTCTTCGATGTGAGGCCTTGATGCTGTCATGCGATTGAATTCTTCAGTTAATTGCGATAGCGCCTTTCACACCATACCCTTTTTGTTTCGCACTGCATCAAGCTAATTCGCTGTCTGAAACCTTTTTCCTTCCTCCCCCCAAGAAAATACCTATTAACATTCTGCATACTTGTTGGAGTCTATTTTTTCAACACTGCTTTTTTCAGTATTGCAATGGGTTTACTACATTAAGGATAGGCAATTGAATGCAGATGCAATAATTTGTGTCATCCGTCTAAGCTTCATTCATACTAATATGGCTTCATACCATAGATATTGTCTTCATATCCGCAGGATGAATAAAATAATTTTCTATGCCAATATCCAATATAATGATCAGACCCATATATAACTTGATCCAAATGGCAGAACAAGCTGAACAACTCAAACAAAATGCCCCTTTCATTCTGATATAACATGCCAATAAGCCATATGATACACATATTTAACACCACTGGGTAAAAATATTACTCCCACCAGGGGCATACTCTCCTCAAAAGCACAAATATCCATATTCTGTCCAACGCCGAGAAAAATGTAAAAGCAAAACAATACCCAAAGGCTATGCAATACTAACACACGAAACTTGATATTATGCCCTGTTTCGAAGCACTCTTTTACTCGCCGGTGGTGGCTCAACGGCCAATCCCCTCCTCGTTCCTGTCGAGGTGGGCGGTTTTTTTGCATTGGACGCAGCGGTCCCTATCTGACCCCTCGTCGTCGTTAGCTTTTTTGTCGATGTCGATGTGCCTGTGGCAGCTTTTCTCGTGGTAGTTATCCCAGACCTAGCAGGTCTCACTATTGTCGTCCCGGCAGAGGCATTTGAAATGGTAGTACTCGTGCTAGCGCTTCGCGTATGTTGCTGCCGTGTCGCAGGTCGAGAGATGGGCTTTCGAGTCGTGCCAGCGGCCCCTGCCGCTGATTTTGCGCCAGTGCCTCTCTTCATTCGCACAGATGCAGCGCTACATGGCCGGTTGCCCACGGGAGAATCTTGGGGAGAGAGGATTTTACGTGCTGCGTCCCGGCTAGTTCTCGCCTTGGTGTTCTCATCTAGGTTTCCGTAGCTAGGTTTCAATGGAGATTTCACTGGCGATTGTTTCAAGGGCGACTGTGGGAATGTCCTCGAGTTGGAGGACTTGGGAGACAATACACTCCCTTGCGCGTGCTGGGAAATTACGCGCGCGGTGCCTCCTGTGGCTCCGGCTTTGCCACGTCTCTTTGGATTAGCGAGAGGAATGTGGATAGATTCAGGACAGGGCGCATTTTCTTTATCAGAGGAATGGATATTGTCACTAGAACCGGTTAGGAAATAAACAAGCAGGCGAATTCTGGGGATATGAACACGAACGTCTTCCGTCTTGGCGCCTTGCCGGCTCTAATTGCTGATCGTTTCCCAGCATTTGCCTTATCAGCGGATGGCGCGGGCCTGGTGGCTTTAGAAAACCCCGACAACTTTTTGAACGGGGAGGGACTTGTGGTCATTTTCGACCTCCGCTTTCTCGTGGCTTCTGCCTTGGATTCGTCCTGGTGTTTTGCAAAGAGTTCACCCATAGTTTTATTGCGCAGAGCTATTGGAATACGGTTGATTCGCCGTTCAATTCTTGCACGGAGATCTTGGGCTTGAAGTGCATAATGTGCACGAAGGTTACGCGCTCGCTCGGTGACTGGGGAAATGGTGAGCTCACTATCCCAGGGAATAGTGCGTAAGGTAAGAGTAACATACTCTCTAGTTGCAAATTTTCCATCAATGCTTGTTTCTGGCGTTGGGTAATCCTTAGTTTCTTCATTGGCGGGCTTCCTATGGGTGTGCGCGCTTCTTCATCGTCGAACGCGTCCGGATCCGGATCCGGGATTCTCCGCTTTGTGGAAGGATTAAGAGCCATATTCAAATATATGATAGAGTATCAGCTAATGATTTCAGGTTTCTTCGCCGGGTATATATCTGCACGTGTGCTTCAAAGTCGTGAATTGCTGCGCTTCCCGGATGGATTGAAGGGGGGGAACAAGATGGAACAAGTTTGGTGTGCGACTTGGTTTGGAGGATGTAAACAATGCCAAGACGCTAGTGACGAAATGGCTGAGCTTCACGCGCCTAGGCCCAAGGCGGACTAGCGTGGCTCTCAAGCAGGCAAGCATCACCTCCAGCTATCGTAACATCGCAGCCAGACCACAAAGCAGACACCACAGTTCACGACCCGCCGCCGCTCCCCACCATCATTGATCCTTCTATTCTCACTCCGTGTGCTGTAGCCTCTGAAATTCTTTCCTTATTCTATACACTGGGACCTATCTATCTGCCAAGATGACGCTCGAGGCGACTATGATCATGTTCGTTGTCCTCCGATCCGATCTGGCCTACAGACATAAAAGCTAATAGACTTTGGCTGCAGTGTGGATAATAGCGAAAGCAGCAGAAATGGAGACTACTTGTACGTTTGAAACGTTGAGGTTTTTTGAGATGCACAAGTTAATGCGCGTGGAAAGGCCAACAAGATTCGAAGCTCAAGCCGATGCTATCAACCTAGTTCATTCCGCAAAGACGCAAGCAAACCCAGAGTCCTCAGTCGGCCTAATGAGCATGGGTGGAAATGGGCCAGAGGTGTTGGTTACCTTTACCGTAGATATTGGCAAGATCCTAGAAGGACTTCATCGAACGAAGATCCGGGGGAATGCGCATCTCTCTTCGAGTATACAAGTTGCACATGTGAGCGTGGAGACATTTTCAGAGGCATTTGTGATACCTTTCATTTGCTATTCTAACGCTCTTTATTTTGAATCTAGTTGGCCCTCAAACACCGAAAAGAACGCGCACAGCGCCAGCGCATCATCGTTTTCACATGCTCTCCCATTTCCGAAGATGAAAAGACGCTCGTGAAGCTTGCAAAGAAAATGAAGAAACACAATGTAAACGTCGATTTCGTTGCATTCGGTGATCTCGACTCGGACACGGTGAAGAAGCTAGAAGCTTTCCATGAAAACGTGAATAGCGGCAACGGGTCACATCTTGAGATAATACATCCTGGCCCGAATCTTTTGAGCGACTCGCTGGTTGCCACCCCAATTATTGGTGGGGAGGGCATGGGAGGCCGAGAAGGAGAGGAAGGAGCCAATGGTTTCGAATTTGGTATCGATCCCTCGGCAGATCCCGAACTCGCTTTTGCCTTACGGATGTCCCTCGAAGAAGAGAAAGCACGTCAGGAGAAGGAGAAGCAAGAGAAAGAAAAGGACAAGGCTTCGCTAGAAGGCATTCCGGAGGAATCACAGCCACTCCTTAATCAAAGTGGTGAACCTAGCGGAAGCAACCAGGGTCCGCCTGGTGACAACCGGAAAGACAAGGGGGACGATGGGGATAAGATGGACACCTCATGATGGCGTTATTTAGAATAGGTTGTTATATCTATCTAGATTTCTATGCTCGATGCATCCCTGGTGTTATTGGCGTACGTTTTATGAAGTTAAACCGAGCACAATATTTCGGTTATAGTGTGCTGCTCGTCCCGTACCAGAGACTAAATAAATTGCTTTGAAAGTGTCATATGTATTGCTGGTGCAAATGGCAACATCACGGATCCACCACGCCCTCTATTTGTTTAACCTCGACTTCTCAACCACGTGCCCAAATGCCGGTCGAAAGCCTCGCACCTGACCGGCATCTCGATCTGATAGAACGGATTCTTCATCACATAATCCGCGTATAATTCGTAGACCTTGCGCATCAGCGTATCAACGTTGGGCATCAATGGATCGGTGAATAGCAAGAACTTCGTGCCGGTGATGGTCTGGAAACATGTCAGGCGGAATTTCTCCGTTTCAAGCACTTCGAGCCCAGTTTTCGGTAGGCCTGGGTTGGGGAGGGTGGAATGGGTGGTCGGCGTCGTGCTCGAGGTCGATGTAGATGTTGACGGCGACCCGGTAGCAATTCGCGGTGTGAGAGAGCGTGTGATGGCGTGGACGCTAGAAAGCAGCAGATGAGTCTGGTTAGCTGGGTATGTGCGCCTTAGAAGCTGAGACTGGACAGACCCATGAAAGGTACCGGCTAGGACAAGGTAGTCATTTGTGGAGAGTTTCTGGAGCCCAGCTTGGAACTCGCGCTGGTAGATGAGGCCGCCGGCTTTGTTGATGATGACGAGCGAGAATACGACCCTGTTATCGCCACTGTCAGCCACAGTCTACCTCTTTCGATATCTTTGGTGCATGCTATCTCTCTCAACCAAATCCCGGAACTCACATTGCGATTGGTGTCAGGTCATAGTCATCAGGAGAATTGGATTCTCGCCAGCGTAAGGCGCAATGGCAGGTATGGCGGGATGGTAACGTCAACCAAACCCCCTTGAATCAAGGATAGGTCACTATCTGGAAGGAAAGGTACCATTAATTCATGGAATTTGCATGTCCCCTGATTTTCCACGCTGCAACTTGCAAATGACCCCAAACCTCCGTGGATAGACGGGCTTACTACGGAGTACCAGACTAAAAATACACTGTTTTAACTGGCGTCAATGGGTGTCCCTAACCACAACGTACATCTGCAGCCAATCAAACAATTGAAACACAGGGTTGTTGCTGAGTAAGCCACTAGGTCCCGCGATAATTTAGTGTCCTATTTCAAGCAATCCAACTGAATTGATCGAGCAGAGCATCCAGAAATGAAATGCCATAATATCGGTATCTTTAGTTGAGTGGCGCAGTTGGTTGGGCCTGGTGCATCGGGCATAATCTGTATATTGGAGTTTTGGCTATTGTGCTAGATACATCCACATTGTTCCGTCATTCGCATCACATAAGATTGGCGCGGTTGTGCAAGGCATCACGCACCGCCATCAACCAACTGCCAATTTGTGTGAGGAAAATTTGAAGCGCTGCTTGGGTGGAAGCGCTGGCCCCATCGGATGGAGTAATTCCTCCCCATAGTTTCTCCGTACTCCATCTTATTTTAGGCATCATTGTATACTTGCATATCCCCACAGTGTTTGGCACCTATCACCGCGTGGGTACTCGTCTGGCAGCCTGTTGTTTTAAACCCGCTCATGCCCGGGGGGGTTGCTGGGACTGAAAGGCAGACAGGGTGTGTGGTAATAGCAGCGGTAAGGCTGGAGCCTGCAAACCCATCATAGTTTAGCGCCTGGCTGGGCAGGACGTCAGTTGTCGGGTCAGCTAGCGGATCCCAACCTTCGCTTGCCCCAGCATCCTCCAGCCTTCGAGTCTTCGCTCCTCTGTACGTGGTCATTGGTCTCTGAGCAGCCTGGCTTGACTCACGGAGCGTTTACTATTTATCCGCCCACGACTCCATCTCACTCAGATGATTGTTTCCTCTTTTCGCCATTTGAATTTGCATTTCCTCCCTAAGAGTCCCTGGATGTTCCAAGGTCAATGAGACGGGCATAGATTCACGCTATGCTGGGCCGATATTAGATGGATTTCTGGTTCCTATTATGCATCAACGTCATCATTTGAAGCAGTACAAATTTAAAAGTGAATATTAACTGGCATATTGACAAAGGGCACATCCCCTCAGGCGGATAAATCTGTCATTTCTGATTCTTTGTAAAGGATTCTGCCCGTTCATCCAGCTCCAAATCAACATTTAGTCTTTCACCACGCCGTCTGAATCCTGATCTTGCACTTCTTAACTGCTTTTGATTTGACTAA
Source organism: Coccidioides immitis RS (assembly GCF_000149335.2). Taxonomy (NCBI): domain Eukaryota; kingdom Fungi; phylum Ascomycota; class Eurotiomycetes; order Onygenales; family Onygenaceae; genus Coccidioides; species Coccidioides immitis. The sequence continues at coordinate 2,021,716 of NW_004504310.1, read as the reverse complement.
AGGGCATTCTTCACTGTCTAATTTTTCCATTGCATGACTGATTATGATGTGTTGTTGTTGTTGCTGTCTGACCGCGTCTCCCCACATTTGTGTCTGATAGCCAACTTGCATTCCGAGGGGCACACAGCTCCCAACTTCTTGTCATAACCCACCGTCCTCTCGACAAAACTCTCAACAAAATGGCCAACCAGGCTATCCTTCGAATTGGCCGGGTATTCTCCCTTCTCTTTATCAGTTTTGCTGCTTTGTTGTTCATGTTTTGTGTTTGCTGACTGACTGGGCTTTGGAACACAGGAAATCAGCCAGTTGCAACAAGGAACAGATCTATGTAAGTGGCACTTTATATCTGTGTAGCAGGTTTAGACGCGTTAACATCGTTTGTATAGCATTGGCTGTGGCTTGTCAGGAAGAAGACATTCGCAATGTCAGAGCCATGATAATCGGACCCGCTGAGACTCCATATGAGTTTGGCTTTTTTGAGGTATGATGAAACTTCCCCATGCTTTCCCGTGCCAAAACTAACATTTGGACGCAGTTCTCCATTAGATTTCCAAAAGGTACATAGCCAATTTTGCTAGTATCGTTAGTAGCTCTGTTGCTCATATCATGCGCTTCACGCAGATTACCCCGCAAGCCCTCCCAAGGTTGAGTCAGTCACTACCAATGGGGGCAGATGTAGGTTCAATCCTAATATTTATGCTTGTGGAAAAGTCTGCTTGTAAGTCTTCATGCTCGTCTTACTTCTATCCAGCAATATTGGTGCTAACATTAACTCGTCATAGATCTATTTTGGGGTAAAAACTCTCCGATTACACCAATTTAGTGAAAATAATAATCAATACTAACTACAATTATTAGTACTTGGCGTGGCGAGAGTGGAGAGCAATGGTCTTCAGCCCAAGGGCTGGAATCCATTTTGATTTCCATCCAGAGCCTGCTGTCGTCCAACCCGTACGAGAACGAACCCGGTTATGAGGACGCCAGGGCGGAGAGTGATTTAAGGGCAATGGATAAATATATTGAAAAGGTAACTTTTGGAGTCCCTAGAGATGAACACTTCCTTTGGATCACTCATGTCTATAGATTCATCATGAATCCCTGCGTGTCTCTGTGGTTCAGCGTCTGGAGGACGCACTAGGAATACAGCCAGATGGTACTGTTATCTCGCCATCCGGCAATTTGTCGGACGATCCAGATGAAGATGAAGACGAAAAACCACCATTTGAGCCGTTTCACGATCTTTGCAAGAGACGCGTGCTTTGGTATTACGAATCATACATTAACATAATAAAAGAACAAGAAACCAAAAACTCCGTCGGGACGCGCTTTGAACGAATGCCTTTTGAGGGTGGTGGTAATACGATGGATGGGCGCTTCAACTATCCCGACCTTAAACAGCGCCTTGTTCGCATCAAAGATTGCATTATTCAGGAAACTGATGGTTGGGCGGCTGAAGGAATGAAAGCGAAATCCAACGATGCCAGGATATCCGTGAGTTTGCAACGACAATACGAGCAGATCACGGAAGACCTGAAAGCCAAAAATAATTTCACCGTCGATATCAGCCTTGAGGATGGCAACCCGTTTGTCTGGCAATTGACCTACTTTGGGCGGCCAATGACGCATCTTGATGGGGGTATTTTCCGTATCAAGATTTGCCTCAGCCCACATTTCCCAGAGGCCCAGCCTCGTGTCTTTGTGCAGACGTCTCTGTTCCATCATCGGGTCTCGAAAGATGGTGTCCTTTGTTACTTTTGCAGAAAGACAGAAGATATGAAATCCCATGTGGAGGCCATCGTGGCAGCTTTGGAGGATGAATCACCGCGATATGACCCGCGTGCGACAGTCAATCCAGAAGCTTCGAACTTATTCTGGGGCTCTCCGGACCAAAAGAAGCAATATACTCGTTTGCTTAGACGCTCGGTTCAGCGTAGTATTGAGTAAGTGAAAACCCAGCGGTGCCCAAAGAAAAGCAACGCAATGGGATTTTGCCCACCAGAGTGGCTGACCTTAACTGCTTTGCAGGGAATAATGCTAGATAATGAAATACGACAATTGCACCCATTGCTCATGATGTCCGTGATCTTGATACAGTTTTTGCTAAGATATTTTTTCTTTTCTATGGGCATTGCGATACCTGAACACGTTAGCCCGTTTCGTTTTCTTTCAACAACTACAAATTCGGACTACTTACTGCAAACAAATCACGTAGACCTCATTTGTTTACTAATGTATCCAATGGGTCTAAATCAAGAAGTTTATATCACCTTTAACCAGGCTGTTCGCTTTCGCTGGTTGTGCTGTGAGAGATAGTAGCAGATTCTCCTTAATTTATGCTGTCTCTCTACTTTTTATATCAACACTGGGTTTTCGATTACTTTGCTCTTCTTTGGTTGACATACCAACTGATATTTAATGCTTGAGAATCAAAACAGGGCTTGAGATGTGTTGACTAATTACTTCTAACCCGTTTCACCCTTAGGCCTACCCAACAATAAGCCCAAACTTACCTTTTCCTTCCATCATTTGGAATTCCCAGTCAATACCTTTAACTTCCTTTCTTGTAACAACATTCACCATTAAGCCTTCTGCTGGAATTGAAATTGCTAAAGCCATGCTCCTGTGGTTGATGCGCGGGGAAACCCAGTCTCCAGCAACGGGCGAGATATCAAATTTCATCACGAGCAAGGAAACGAGGGCAAGGATTTGCGCAGTGGCGAAGTGCCTACCAGGGCATGTCCATGGGGACGCCCCGAAGGTCATGAACCCGTTCCACTTTCGATCGCGTTTCCTATCGCCACCTGCGCCAGGAGAGGCTCTGGTATCAAGGAAGCGCCTGGGGTTGTAAAGGTGCGCATCAGGGCCCCATATATTTGGATCCACATTTAGCACGTTCGCAGGCGTTTGTACGATGCTGTTGGCTTTGAGGAGGTATGTATCGTTCAGCTTTGTGTCCTTGGAAACAAACCTCACTGAGGCAGTGTTGGCACGCAAGCGGAGTGTTTCTTGCCATGTTGCGACAAGGAGGGGGCATTTATCGCGGATGTTATTCATGTTAAGGGTGCACATTTGTTTTGGTTTGCCCATCGAATCATCGCATGGCTTGAACTGAAGGGCATTTTGGACAATTTCCTTGCGGATCTCTTCGAGCAAGTCTAGTCGAGAGAAAATGTCGAAGAGCACCCAAAAGGTCGACGGAGCAGAATTGCTCAGAAGCGGCAGGACCATTAAAGTTTCGAGCCTGGCGATGTCTTCAAGCGTCGCGCCGGCTTTCCTTTCTACTTCTAATCTTCGTTGCACAAACGACGAGGCGTTGATATAGCCACATTTTTCGAAGTATTCAAGGAGCCGTTTCACGAGTTTCTCCCGCGCCTGATATGCTTCACGGGCGATGAATCTTTGGGCAAAATTCAGTGTTAACTTTCCCAGACCAGAATCAAATTCCCTGAATTTTACGATTAATATCGCTCGTTCACTTCTTGCTCGGTTTTCGGAAACCTTACCATATTGCAGCTTCAGCCTCTCGATTTCTATATGGATTCATAGGTCCGTATATAGAGTCGGTTGTGGCCATGGTGAGGACATGCCTGCACCAGGTAAGGAGATCCACCTCCGTGGATCTCAAGTCATCTACGCTCTTTTTGATCGCTGCTACGGATGCACGGGTGATTCCTACCATTGCCTCTCCAAGCAGAACAGAATGAACAGCATCTTTCATTTGTTTGTCAAAACTGGATCTCCCCTTTTCAGAACTCGACGATACTATAGGCCCATTGCCCTTAATTCCAGCAGCCCGTCTTATAGCGAGCGCCGCAAATGGCTCGAATGATATATATTTGGCGTGACGTTGGGCCGCCGCTAGGAGACCGGGAGAATATATGAGGTAAATCTTCTGCCTGAAGATGTTGATTGTGATAGCAGGTAGCTGGCTCTGCGCGCTGAATACGAGAGATCGCTCCGATTAGCCGACGTCGCTCTTTTTTAGATGCATGAGTTTACCTAAGGCGGACATAATATCGGTTTCCATATCGTGCTAAACCGATGAGGTGCCCGATGAAGGGAATCCTGGAAGAAACCAGTGGCGGTTCTTCAGGCGCATGGCCTGGGGCTATGAGGAAGCGTAGGAGGATGGACAAAACAAGAAGAACTAAGAGATGGAGATAAAATTGCTCCATTGAAATATTGTATATGTGGTGGGCAATGGGTGGGGGATTGACCCATTCTACCGGAAGCCGTGGGAGCGGCCACGCACACACTTATACTCAGCCATTCCTTTGATCCAGACAGAAAGGGAAAATATAATGTGAAGGTTGTACAGGTTACCTCCACAGAAATTATACCCAAATAAGTCCATCAGTATTAAGGGGCATCTTAGCCTTGTGCAGCAAAAGAATTCGTAAATCCTAGAATGGCCTGCAGTCTAGATGGATATATGTCCATCTGACCAGACCTTTGAAAGGCATATCAGTTTCTGCAAAGCAGACACACCTACAGAGTACACCAACTGATAGAGTTTATCTTGATAACCTATCACATTGCCTGTGATCATCAATCATTGTGATGTGCCAGATCTATCTGACCAACTGAAGACAGCAAACAACTTTTTTTGGAGCTTCTGCGTCGTTTAATAACTTAAACAAAGGAACACGAGGTTCATAATTGCACTTAGACAGGGGGGTCCATGACAGTTAAATCCACAATTGAGCATTCCAAATGTGCTGGATATACATTTTCAGGTGAGGGACGATTGTAACTCCACAACCAATGGGAACAATGTTGATACAGTTCCAGAAGCATGGTTGTTACCTTGCGGCTCTCTAACTCTTGGTTGTCACTGGTATATGCATGGAGTAGTCCTAGATTGGCTCAATATATCAGAATGATACAGTGAAGGATGAACTGCCAAGTTAAACATCAATACATTGTATGGCAGCTGGAAATTGAGCAATGAATGCATCATATAGTGCTAGCAGTCTCAAAGAAACAAGGCTAGCTGAGGGGATTGGCAAGGTGCCCAATCCGTAGACATCAGCCATGGAGGCCCGGAGCATGGCTAACTCTCAAAAGAAGCTGCTGTTGAGAAGGTAGTGCTGCAGTAACCCGCGGCTCCATAGCGAGCAGCAATGCTCCGAACAATACAATGAACATTAGCAGCATTGAGGCGGGAAGATGATATGGGTCTTGGAGCATGGTGGAATGCCTACCCCAGAGTCGGGAAGGACTGATGAGACTATTGTCTTCCAACTAGCTCAGGATCCTCAAGCTACTCAGCAAATGAGCAGCAGAGGTCGTCACGCGCAGGAGAGAGGGAGCTAATACTTATCAATATGTCTTTCCACTTCCTTTACTATGGAGGATATCGCGAGCCTGTTGAAGGCACTGAGCATATTCTTCCAGCTTTGAATCTACTACTGAAGGCATTCGCGGTGACCAAAGTGGAGATACAGCTGCAGAGAGCGACTCTTTAGGCACTGTATCATAAAAGGGCCCCAAATGATTCCTGAAAAGATTGGGCAACCCCTCATTGCTAAGCATTACTGACTTGTCTGACTCCTCTATGGGGGTATCATGAGTGGAGGGAGTTTCAACAAGAGCCATTCTTGTTCTTGCTCTGTTCGCAATGCTCTGTACGGAGTGGGATTGGGGCTATCATTGCTTTTTGTTCTTGCGAGGCCGACTGTAGTTAAGTCATAGCCAATGTTATTAGGCCCCTATACTCTATACTCTCTAGGGTGGAAAGCCTTCATTCTAACCATAGATAGTAGTGTACATCCTTGTAGTAGGACCAATGGATACTAACGGATGTCATGATCGCAGAAGTGGAACTAGAAGCTGGGGTGGGCAATTTTAGGATTAATGGATGGTCAGGCGAACTTTGGGACAGTGGAACAACCTCAAGGTTTCCGTCCTCCACAAACCTACAATGGTTCCCCTAAACCGACAAAAATGTCATAATAAGATAAGATAATTTCATCTTATCCAACTAGGGAACCGAGACAAAAAAGAAGAAGAAAAGAACAGACTGAGAAACGGCCAGCAGCATCATTTATACTCTTGCAATCGCTGGGGAATAGTCCTCTTTTCCAAAAGCTCGAGCTCCGTTCCCCACTGGAACGATGGCACCCGAACGTAAGATCGAGCTGGGCTCCGTCCTCGTTGTCGGCGGTTGCGGTTTTCTAGGCACGCATATTGTCGACCACCTCCTGAACTTCCCTTCTGAAGATTCTGGCTCCACGTCTCGCATCACCGGTGCCAACGGCGAGCCCGATAAACGGTTCTCATACCCCCAGCTCCGAGGCCGGTACCCGATCTACAAGAACACGAAGGTCTCTGTTGCTGACCTGCGCACGACCAACAATCGGCTCCCCGGCGCGGACTATTATGATGCTGATGTGCTATCCATCGAATCCCTACTCGAAGTGTTCCGCGCCGTTAAGCCCGATGTTGTGATTGACACTGTATCGCTTATGCTGGAAGGGAATAAGGAGTTGATCTACAATGTGAATGTGAATGGAACGAGGAACCTGTTAGAAGTTGCTGGAGGGATGAGAGGAGACTGGGGTGGGAAGTGTAAAGCTTTCGTGTATACCAGCTCTTCGTCTGTGGTGCACGATACGACGAGCGACTTGATACACGTTGATGAACGATGGCCGAAGATTACAGGCAAGCTGCAGCAAGAGTACTATACAGAGACCAAGGTTGGTAATGCCCAATATAATCCATGCAGTGGCTGCCTTCAGTCTCGTGTCTCCGGTGGATAATGTTGATTGACCTTTTACCTAGGCGATCGCCGAAGATATGGTTCTAGATTTCAACGGCACCTCGCCCTCTGGCATGCTTACGGTTGCCATCCGCCCGGCAGGCATTTATGGCGAGCGTGACACCACGCTTACCTTCAAGATGGTCGAACACGCCGCCAAGTCATCCCAGCGGATCCTCAACTTCCAACTCGGCGACAACAACAACCTCTTCGATTTCACATACGTCGGCAACATCGCCTACTCCCACATGCTAGCAGCCGAGCTTCTCCTCGAGACCAAGAAGCGCACTGAAGCTGGCGCAGCCGCACCCCTCGATTACGAGCGGGTTGACGGTGAAGCCTTCAATATCACGAATGACAGCCCAGTGTACTTCTGGGATATGGCACGGACAATCTGGGCACTGATGGACCGCTATGTCGAGCCTCACCAGGTATTTGAGTTATCGGAGAGTACGTTGACCGTGGTCGGGGGTATACTTGAGACGGTGTTTGGCTTGTTTGGGAAGAAACCGCGCCTGACAAGACGAGAGGTCAGATATTCGTGCATGTCGAGATACTACTCGTGCAACAAGGCCAAAGTGCGGCTGGGCTACCGGCCGATTGTTCCTCTCGATGAGGGCGTGGCGCGGGCAGTTGGTTATCTTTTGGAGAAAGATAGTAATCTACGAGCGAAAAAGGAGTTATAGGGATTTGGTCGGCATGTACTTCGTACACATAATGTACCGTGTAATGAGTCCTTTTTCTTTCTCCTTTCTTCTTTTCTTCTCTTGTTTTCTTGTTTTTATATACTTTTCTTTTCGATCATCCGGCAAGCTGGCGGCCAAAACGGGCCAGTTCTGGAGCCGCTTTCGGCCCTCAGCTCGCCAAAACTTTTCTCCATGCACTCTCTCAAGTACCATCCATGCACCATCCACGCACCACACCTCGCACCACACCTCACTGCATCACAAACCTGACTACCCTCATCAATTACTTGAAGACTCCACCAGTCACTCTGCTTCACCCTGCTTCATTCTGAGCACTCTCTCAATATTGTACTTCTGCAAGCTGGAAATGGGGTTGCATCTCTTTCTGCCTACCTGGCCACAGCCATGGCCATGATCTGCTGTGGCCTGTACGCTCACCCAGTGGCTACATCATGATACACCCTGGCTTGTAAGCAAAATGTGAGCAAAGGGGCAACAAAAATGGTGCCTTTTTGCTTACCTGTCAGGCCGTCTCTTTTCTTCTCTCACTGGGATATTTTATTCTGTCCTCACTGTTTCTTTGGGTGATCACTACCAGCTATACCTGGCCAGGCCTTTGATGCTCACTCTGTGATTGATCTTTCTCTCTCTCTTCCATGCTGTCTCTATTTTTCTCAAGACAGCTGATAGAATGGCTATCTCTGAAGTGAAGAATGACTCTCTTGCTTTGATTAGTGGTGTAAATAGTGGTTTAGATGATGAATGCTTCTCAGATAATGGAGGTAATGAAACAGATTGTATCTCTGTCTATAATGATAATGTAGGCAAAAATGGCCTAACTGATGTGCTGAATGACAAGGATTCCTGGTAGAGTGGTATCTGGTTCCGGGATTTCCTGTCTGGTCTCAGATTCCCATCTCAATTCCTGTCCTGAGGACAGGATTGGGTTGAAGCTTAGCTCAACGGGATAGGATCAGATTGTTTAACAGCATATTGAGATAGTTTCATGGAAGCTGGGATTGAGATGGGATTGAAACTGAGATCAAAATCTAGCTAGTAGAACAGGCCCAGGACCTGGCATGACAAAATAAAATAAAACCAGAATTTCAATATTATATATAGAATGGTGTAAGGGGTCAAACCCTCTATTCTTCTCAGGCCGAGCCCTTGATGCCATGCTGTGCTAAGAATCTTGGGCCAAGCTCTCTGATGGCCATTCCCTCTTTTTGGCCTTGTTCCTATTTCCCTTTTTGGCCTAGCACCATGCACAAATGTTGTGGATATCATACACATGCTTGCCTCTCCTTCTTCTTCTTTCTTCCTTCAAGTGATACATTTGATGTACCAATACATATCCTATTCTAGTAAGAAACCGAGCCAAGATCTGCCTGGCCTGCAAGGATAGATACCCTAGGTTAGAACTGCTCGATTTATGTCACCTTCTCGACTACGGAGTACGTGTCTTGTAGATCATCAGAAACGCTGGATCTGCTGCAGCCCATTCAGCAAATTTTGTCTATATGAGAGAATAGATACGTAGCACAGTGCCATGGCTTGGCGAGCTGGAAGAATACTTCATGGGCGGCTACACAGCTTTCAACTCGAGAAACCGCTGACCAAATCCTCCACGGTCTTCAAAGCCCGTGTTTTGCCCAAATCAACTGGTTCAACTCCAAAATGGTACGCAAGGACTAGTTGAATCTACTTGTCTGATGCTGATTGTTAAGCAGGGCTGTGATCAAAACCGCCTATGAGAGGTATAAGCTGGCAGATTTGAAGCGGGAATACCGGGTCTACTCCATAGAGAGTATCCGCAAGTCCAAACACATCCGCGCATTACTAGACACCATCGACGATTTTGACTCCACACCAAACTTAGCCGACCCAACGCCTGGAGCCAAACCATGGATGGCCTTCGAATGGATGGACCATAGCTTGGTGGACTTCGATCCCAAATATTTCAAACAGCATCCTAGGATCCTGCAGGTAGCTTCAAAGAGCGTTTTGAAGGCTCTCGCAACTTACAAGGAGCTGAACCTGATTCATACAGGTAGGCTCGGTGACAATGTTGACCGAAGTTGGCCTGTGCATTAAACATTAACTAGATCTCAAACATGAGAATATTCTTATCTCGAACATCGACTCAGAAGAGCCTACGGTAAAGTTGGCAGATCTCGGAGCAAGTTCCTATTGTCCCTTTGGTACCACCAACGCCAAACAACGCCGCTAACTCAAGTAGCAATACCGGACGGCTTCAACGATGAAAGGATACAACCCATAGCCTGTCGAGCACCAGAGGTATGGAGAGGCAAGGGCTGCTTTCATGCCTCGGATGTGTGGTCTCTAGGTGTTACTGTTAGTCGCCCCTCCCACCCCTTCCTAGGTAGCCTGACGTTTCCGGCCGTACTAACAGAACGCTCAAAAGTTAACGGATTGCTTATCCCCTGCTTCCATCTTCGGCATACACGATGACCCTCTAGGAATAGGTGAACATTGGGCCGTCGCGAAGCTCTTCCGCCTATTCAACAGTTTACCTTCCCCTGTTGATAGATACCGCGAGTCAGAATGGGAGCTGGCCGAAAAGCTAGTTGATCCACAATACGGTTATATGAAAGTCGGTACAATAGACAAGGAAATCAGAAAGTTGGAGTTGCCAGAAATCATGGTTGATTTTATCATGTCCCTACTTGTCGTGGATGATGAGAAGAGGCCAACAGCTCAGGAGGCATTGAAACACCCGTTCATTCATGCCGAGTTTTGATGAGGTTCCTTCCATCATCATTGCTGCCAGACTTGCGCCGGAAAATTGGCGCAGAAGGCAATTGTCTCTGGAACCCGGCATCGGTGACCGGTATTCTCCTTTCGGTCTGGGCGGGACGCTTGCTTTTGAATATCGCGTCATACCCTATCTTTGGACGGAGAATGGAGCGGTTCTACCTTCCATGCTTCGGAATCAGCTTGGCCTATTACGTGGATACCCAGGAATACATCGTGTTTCCCCAACTGTATGTTTTGGCAAGGTCTGTTGGGAATGTAATCGCTATGCTTTATTCAATTCCTCCTCTCTCACTGTAAAATAGGAAAATGACAAGAGAAATATGTATGTACGTACTCCGTACAGTACAATCAAATGAAACGTACACTAATCCTGCAAACACCAAGTCCCCAGTAGATAAAATGCGATATTGTATGCAAAACACTTTCTTCCTAGTGAATATCTCGGCGGTAAAAAGAAACCAATAACAAAAACGCCGTTCATAGAAAACATGGCATCTGCCGTGAATCGAATATTCAAAGGTCGCAAAACATCATACAGGTTGCTCGAAGTTCTGAAGGAGCCTTCAGCCTACAAAGCTGCCATCATACCATCCTCGTTGCTAGCGTTCAGTCGGATCCTCGTGCTCGCTGCTAAGCCCTATTGTAGTCAAGGACGAACGATGGGTCGCACCGAGTTTGAGCGGCGGGTCGATTACGTGGCGATGAGACGGGGATCCATGAACGGGTGAAAAGAGGGGGCGCTGAAACGGGGTTCTCAGCTCCGGGGATCGCCGACGAAGAGGAAGGAGGAGGATGAGGGGAAAAAAGAGGATGAAGTGTGTGCACGACACAGGGAAGATGAGGACGTTTATATAGTCGCGGCGGGCGATGCGAGGTGACATCACGGCGGCCGGCAGCAACACCATCCCCGAACGGGTGGCGCCAAACCGCAACAGGCCGCACCTAACCTGAACGGGGCGGCACTAGACTCCGTTGGACGCGGAGCGCAAAAGCGGCCACGCCGACGCAAATCGAAATTCTCCTTCACAAGTACGGAGTACTTTTGAATGATCTGAAGAGTATTCAACTTTTCTTGCCATTTCATCATTTTCTTTAGTAGTTTGTTTTTCTCACAAAGTTGTTGAATTTTATCTTTTGATGTTAAGATAAACTCTCTCTCTGAGATTATAATGCTAGTTTCAGTTTCATTGACAGTTGAGAGAGATAATGTGGTTTCAGAGTCTGTAATCTTCTCACAAACTGTCAGGAGCTCAGCTAGGCGCTGTAGGAAAAGAATCCCTGTTGCCAACTAGGTAGCTATAATAACAAAATACTAAGACAGGCTCTAGAAAGGGGGTTCAGGGTGAGGGCTTGCTATATACACACAATAAGCTTCTGTGTCAGATAAACATTTATCTCTTTAGCAAATCCTCTGCCTAGGGTTTAGGGCTTCGCCCCAGAACAACCTTCCACCAGTCCACCAGCTCAGTCAGAAGGGTCGCGGTCCTCACACAAACTTGAGTTTGTTCTTCAGATAGATTTTCTGCTGGTGTCCCAGATTCACAAGCTTCAGAGAGTTTGGCTTCTTCATATTAATATTATTGTCAGACATTATTAAAGAAGAGTGGCAAAATGTGAGAATCATACATATGAATCAGCATGATAATAAGTCTCTAGAAGAAGTATATGTAGAAAAGAGTACACAAGATAAAAGATCTGATATTCTGGCAACTATATACTCCGTACTCCGTACAACTTGTAGACAAGATTGCCACTGACTTCCAGCAAGAGATTCATACAGTGACAGTCTTTTATGTGTGCTCACAAGCACATGACTTAGTATCTCACAAGAACATATGCAACTCCCAATAGCTTGTAAGCCAAGGCTCTCAGCCCTTACAGATATTGTTTTGTCCATGTAAGAGGTTCATGGCAAGTTCTTATCCACATAAGGGGTCACAGGCAAATCCTTATTCATGTAAGGGGGTTCGCGGGCGAATCCTTACAAATGGAGTGCACCAGGGAAGTTGGTGTGGGTTGAGGTGCAGGGGTGAACATGAGAAGAACAGATGGATAGAGTTGGGTGAGGAGAGAAGCAAGAGAGAAAGGAAGATGGAGTGTGTGTGTGATGGGAGAAGGACAGATGTCCCTTTTATAGTCGCGGCGAGGCAAGGCACATGGGCCGGCTGGATGTCAGGGTGGTGAGGGCGGCCAGACCATTACCCAAAAGCAGCGGCGCCAAACCTGATCGGGCCACGCTAGACCCAACACAGGCGGCGCTAGGCCGGATGCGGGTGGGGTAGCGAGCCTGAGGCAGCACTCGCCAGATGACTGTTTACTCCACTGTAAATTTTTAGACGACAATATTTAATTATAATGCATAGCCAACTTTTAATATTATGTGGCTCGATACTCCGTACTCCGTACATGAAACCAACCATATGCAGGTGGGCATCAAAATCTGTTGGATGAGTCCGTCGATGTAGAAGCTGTTCTCCATTTGTTCCGATTGGAGTCTGCCAGTACGGGAGTGCAGCGCACTGCAACATCAGAACCCAACACAAAAACCCGAGAAAAACGCAGGTGAATACTCCGGTACTCCGTCACTCCGACAGAATTCCGCGAATGCAATCCCGTCCATCAAAGCACATCGAAGAAAAGCGAGCCAAGACAGGGCGCGGCTGACTAATTTGGCGCCGGACTATCGTGTGGCCGAGCCGTCTACGGGCCAGGGTGGGTCCGCGCCCGTGAAACAACGGAACAGATCGTCTTGGCGGCTTGGCAGCTTAGTCACGCTGGGTCCGGCAAATCACCGTTGCGTCGGCGTCGAAAGGACGGATGAACAGACGCAGCCAATTCCTGCACTGGACATGGATGGATGGATGGATGGGGGAGCACGGAGGGTGTCTGCCTGGAGCCAGTCTTCCGGCCGGTACTGTACTGTTGATGTCGAAGTTAAAAGCAACCTTTTTCAACTCAGGGCAAGCAGAGAGCATCTGACTCATTGACTCTTTGTGTTAGTTTAGTTTTAGGGTGTTGCCTCCCGTTTGGCGTGGAAATGGGTGTGTAGTCCAGAATTTTCGCGAAAGGAGGAAGAAAGGGAGGACAGAGGTAAAACAAATGTTTCGTATTTACTTATGAGTTAAGTTGGTTAGTTTATGTGTTCCCTTTGCCTGCCAGAGGGAACTTTCATCTTCTTGTCCCGGGTTGTGGGCTTATGCTTTTTTTTTTGCTTTCCCTGATGTCAGGCTGGGATGGCGGATGGTGATTTGGTCGAGCCCCTCTTGGAAACACCATGTCAGGCAGTACAAAGAATACACACCGCCGATGTATGTGTTGACACTGCTGGGGAATCCTTGCTACTTGATTGGTGGAATAGTCAACCAAAGTTACAAGCATGCTGTTCTGCCATTTCCCAAAATTTCACAGCGAGCACGCGGACACGGCGAGGTTGGTTCTCCAATTATCAACCATCGCTCCCCCCATACAGCCTTTTGGACGTTGACTTTCCCTTCCACGCCCTTCACCTTCAACGGCTGTCTTTTATCCTGTGAGGTCGAATGGTTCCTGGAGAAAGAATACAATCAGTACCCCTTGTTATTTGGCCTTGGCCTTTGCCGGCAACTCGATAATTGCCTTCATGTTAACACCTTGCTGCCCTTTTTCGAAATAAAGGTTGGCCTCTTCCCCCAAGCCTTTGACTTCAAATTGAATTCACCAAAGAACCACCTCAAGCCGTATTTAAAAGCTACACCAGACGACAGCTATACAATCTACCCCACTTGAAATTCTCTGTTCTTCAGATCGCACCTCATCTTTGACGCCGATTGCATTTCGCAAACTGCCGGATTTCGCTCGCCATCCCCTCCCCACCCCTTCGACGATCTGCCTTTGGGTCGAGCCAACTTCACACAAGTCATGGACAGTTGATGCTGAGCGGCCAAGGTAATTCGCTGGTACGGGCACCGCTCTGCCTGGCAGACGGTTTCTGTCTCTCCGTCATCCCTGAAGCCCTCCTCTACTGATTTCCGAACTGCGTACGCTGTCAAATCGGTTACTCCATCCTTCAGCCGCCTCTCTTGCCGTGCTCGAATTCCCAACCAGTTCTCGATTCTCAGAAGGGCCCAGTATGGCCGAAGATGGTACGAATACCTCCAGTGCGCCGCGATTCCTCGAACCTCCTACCATCACAGCCCTTAAACAAGAAGCCCGTGATGCATCCCCTCCCGGCCCTTCTCCGATGGTGCGCTCTCTGAGCGAGGATATAAAGGAAGAACGACAGGATTTACAAGATGCCGCCGAACAAGCCCTTAATGTTATACTTGACCTCGCTCTCGATGGACGAGTAAATTGGGTCAGCCCTTCTTGGGTTGAAGTCATCGGAACCCCGATCGACGAGGTGGAAGGTAAAAACATCCGTGATGTCATCTTCGATAATAAGGCCGTCTTTGAAGATGCGATTGAGTCGATGAAGAAGGATGATTCAAGGAGTCAGATAGTTCGATTCGGTGTCAAAACCGGTTCTGCTTCTGTTTTTCGTCCGGATCGGGCACGAGAAGCTGGTGATGACGATGAGGAGAGCGAGTCGGCAGAAGCTCAACCAAAAGATGACGGAGATAACAGCGTCCTCAACCTGGAAGGTCAGGGTATTATGGTCTATGACAAGCCTTCCACAGGAGATGGCCATGTAAGGAGATACCTGACCACCCCAAATCCCTTTTCCTGTTTTACAACCGCTAACAGCTCTCCTACTTTAGACGATGTGGATGTTACGACCATCAAGTCAGCCGCGTGAAGTTACCATTGGCCTTCCACAACTGCTTGTTGAATCACTTGGTGTGGGTGCCGAAGTTTTGGCAAATTACCTCACTGAACTGGCGGAGGTGGGCATTAATGATCCCGCACATCACCCCCCACCAATGCCAGTTCTCTGTCGCATTTGTGAACGGCAGATTACACCGTGGTGGTTCGAAAAGCACTCCGACCTGTGTCTGCAAGAACATCGATCAGAGATGGACGTTCAATTGGCTCAAGATAATTTGAACGAACATCGCCACTCCATTGTAAAGGTGTTGGATGCCCTTGAAGCTCGGAAGGCAAGACCTGGACCCGCAGAACTTGCCGGCCCTCAACCTGAATATAAAGGTCTACCCATCGGCCCTAGCCCCTCATCTTCAGGATTGGCCTCTGGCTCGTCATCCTCTTCCGGAACGCCGCCCCGTTCGCGTGATCCATCCACTTCCGGCTTGGGTCATTCTCGAACTCGCTCCTCCTTCGCCGTACGAAGGCCGCTTGCGCGGATCGTCGAGCTAGTTTTGGATCTTTGTGATACTGCTTTGGAGATCAGCATCCCTGCTTTGAAAGAGTCTAGATCCGAATTCGGCGATGAAGTCAGGACACAGTCACCACAGTCAGAGTCCCGTATATCGCAAGTGATGCAGTGGCAGTCACCAAGTAGTAATACCCTAGAACAGGAGCAAGGCTTAGCCGCCTTGTCTACAGACACCGAACAGCTCGCACGAGCTAAAGTAGACGCCGTCTTTCGTCACCGAAGAATCATTGAATACGCAGAGCGAATCCGTGTTGAGTTCGCCGTTCTTGTGGAGGAGTGTATCTCTGCAGCCATGGATAAAGCAGAACGTATAGCAGCTGGGGATTTGGATGACTCAACTAGTTCCAGCCCGACTGATTATGAGAATGAGACGGAAAAGTCTGAGAGTTTGTCTCAGCCCCAGTCTCAAGAGTCGCTATCATTAGCATTAGCCTCCACGACCGGTGGTGCATCAGATGTTGCAGTTGAGCACAATTCGAGACCTGAGATATCTCGAGGTTCATCATCTGTGGCTATTTCAACGCGTTCTAGCAGTCCGATGGAGTGTCCAACACCTCGCTCCCATAAAAGTGTCAGTATATTGGGACAGTCCCTCCTGGCAAAACGTGGGTCGCTTCTTGCCGAAGGCGATGTTGCAGATAGCGATAGTAGTGTCCTCTCATCCGTGCTGTCCGGTGAACGTCACACCGAGTCTCCGTCGTCCGAGAGAGGTCTGAGCCGTGGGACAAGCGTCAGGGAGCACAAGCGTCGAAGTCTCGTCCTCCCCGGGTTGTCAAGCTCTCCCCGCAGAGAATCTCCGGCAAGAAATGCTCCCTCATCGCCTCTCAGGTTGAATAGACCACGACTTTCCACTGGAGAAGTTTTGCCGTCACCAGCTACCTCCCCAGTCCTCACATCTGTCGACCTTGGTCCTCACAATTCTTCGTTCTATGTCCCTCCACATCGCCACCATCATCGGAGACAGTCGTCTACCAATTCCCCAGAATTGGGAAAGGCCCCTGTATCACCCCATCTCAGTTCTGTCAGTCACCCGCCACCACGTGCTGTGACGCCGTCTATCAAGGACTTTGAAATCATCAAACCTATTAGCAAAGGTGCCTTTGGAAGTGTCTATCTATCTAAAAAGAAAACAACACAGGAGTATTTCGCCATCAAGGTCTTGAAGAAGGCTGACATGGTTGCTAAGAATCAGGTTACGAACGTGAAAGCTGAGAGGGCTATCATGATGTGGCAAGGAGAAAGCGACTTTGTGGCAAAACTATACTGGACCTTTGCGAGTAAAGATTATCTCTACCTTGTGATGGAATACCTCAACGGAGGTGATTGTGCAACGTTGATCAAGCAATTAGAGGGGCTGCCTGAGGAATGGGCTATGAGGTATACCGCTGAGGTCATCCTTGGAGTCGAACATTTGCATAGCCGGGGCATTGTTCATCGAGACCTGAAACCGGATAACCTTCTTATCGACGCACGCGGCCACTTGAAGCTCACCGATTTCGGACTCTCGCGTATGGGGCTCGTCGGGCGCCAAAAGAGAATCCAGAAAAACCCCAATGAATCAGCGCCAGATTTGCTCAAGCAAGGCCCGTTTACTCGAAATACGTCTTTGGCATCATCGCGATCAGCGTCTTTTGATATTCCTGGGTCACAATCTCCCAACACGACTCCCTTGATTAACCCTGATTTTGGAAGCCCATGCCAACCCTCTTACTTCAGTCTTAACAAGGAACCGTCCTTCAGTCGGGAGCGTTCAAGAAGGGCATCTAGGTATCGAAGTGACAGCGGAAGTAGCGATACTCTGGCTGCCTCTTTCAAGAGCCTGCATCTGTTTGAGTCTGGAGATACCCCGTACGCCTTGTCAAGCCAGACCTCCCAACCTCAACAGACATTGTCAGTTGAGGAGGAATCCCAGAGTGAAGCGAGTGATTCACCACAGCTTTTCCCGGCTCATCTATCAAGTAGCTACCAGCCATCATTTCCTGTTCTGCATAATAATGCTCAACAGCCACCGATTCCTCCTGCTATGGCTTTGTTTAACCCCGAGGAACAGAACCAAGCTTTCGTTGGGACTCCAGACTACCTCGCCCCAGAAACTATCCAGGGTGTTTGCCAAGACGAGATGTGTGACTGGTGGTCTTTGGGCTGTATTCTCTTCGAATTCATTTACGGATACCCCCCTTTTAACGCTTCAACAGCCGACGAAGTGTTTCAAAATATTTTGGCGAGGAGGATCAACTGGCCTGAAGGATTTGAAGAATACTCATCTGAGGAATCTAGAGATTTGATGAACAAGCTCATGACCCTTAATCCCGAAGAACGGTTGGGATCGAATTCCGCTGAGAAGTTTCCGAGTGGAGGTGCCGAAATTCGCGACCATCCTTGGTTTTCGGGGCTTAATTGGGATACGCTCTTGGAAGATGACGGGTCTTTTGTGCCGACTGTTTTGCATCCAGAAGATACGGAATACTTCGATCCACGAGGAGCTACAATGCAAGGTTTTACAGAAGAACCTGATGACCAAGTTTCTCCCCCACCTGGAGGCTCTGGTGTATACCCCGACCGACCTCACGATGCACTATTCAAAGTCAAATCCCAAGTAAGCTCTTTAAAACGTGGGTTGATTCCGCTTCACATTCCGCCGCATATCCGCGATGGCCGAAGTCGAAGACTCTCTGAACCTGTCCTTGCGGATGATTTCGGAAATTTCAATTTTAAAAATCTTCCTGTCTTAGAGAAAGCCAATAAGGACGTGATCCAAAAATTACGACAAGAAGCTATGCAAGCTCAGCAGCGTTCTGTGCCATCAACAACAACGCCGTCGACAGCATCTGGGCCTTCCCTGGAAGGAAGCCCAATGCTCGTCGGCCCGCTGAAGCGCACTATGTCTCAGAATAAAGCCATCAATAGGCCGGCATCGCCATCGAGTCTTAGTCAGGCCAACTCCTCTTCTCCAAGCCGTCCATCTCAGCCATCGTCTCCACTTTTGGTGCAATTTAGCACGGGACAGCATCATCACCACGAACGACGAAAGACTTCCGGCTCATCTTCCACGTTTTCGCAACAGTCCATTGCGACGTCCCTGCAGCCTGGTCCCTTTGAGCCTCCACGACTTGCTACAAACCTAAAGATGTCGGCATCGACTGCATCCTCTCCTATAAAGCATCCGAAACTTCCATCGCCAGATAAACAGACCGGAATCCATCGTCAAAGTAGTGCCCCCACCTCGCGACAACGGTCCCAGACAATCGGTTCCCAAGATAGTGACTTGGCGCCACCCAAGGAGCCATTTGTTCCTGGACATCATAAACGTAGAAGTCAACTTTTCGACGTGTCACCATCTTCCTCTGACAATGAAGATCCTCGAGCAAAAGCACTTCTTAAGGTGCAGCGTCGCAGGCAAAGTTCTCGACGGCTTTCCCAGATAAATTTTGCTGACGGACCCTTCTTCCGTCCCCTTGATGTTCTTATCTGCGAGGATCATCCTGTCTCTAGACTTGTCATGGAACGACTCTTTGAAAAGCTGCGTTGCAGGACCATCACTGCGGTGAATGGAACAGAGGCAATGCGCTTTGCCTTTAGTGAGGTGCAATTCGATATCATCATGACTGAATTCAAGCTGCCTCAGATCAATGGAGCAGACGTATCTCGCATGGTCAGAGATACTCGAAGCGCCAATACTCACACACCTATTATTGCCGTCACTGGCTACTTAAAGGATCTTCCTGAAACGCATCATTTCGATGCTCTGGTTGAAAAACCTCCTACTCTCGAGAAACTCGTGGACGTTTTGTCCAAGTTCTGTCAATGGAAACCACCACCGAATGACGAAGAGTTAGCCCAGCAGCCACCAATCCCTGCATCTGCACTTCGTCATGTCTCGCTTCGTATCGAAGACAGCCCAAGCTCAGTTTCTTCAGGTTTTGCAGCAATTCCCACTAGCTCATACCGAGGTTCCAGCCGGGAGGAGTCACTTAGCAGTAGCTATTTTGGCGAAATGGAGCCTCAAAAATCAGATGATATTCCTGTTATTATTAGCCGCCAAGCTACGGGCGAATGGAGCAGCGGCCAAACTGGCGGACTCGGTATCATGGAGGAACCGTCTTCAATGCTCAAGACCGGCTTGTTGGAAGCTAGAAGCCCGCCGAGTGTGCCAAGTTTGCTTACGGCGACGTCTGCCCCTGCATCTTTCCATTTCGCTGGTGTGCCCTCCCTTCGAAAACCTAGGTCTATCGAATGTATTCGGGCCAAACGTGAGTCCATGGAGATTAAACGGTATGAAGGTGCCGAGTCAGGTGACGATGAAGATGAGGAGCTAGGTCGCGTACATGGACGAAGCAACCGTAGCCCACAAGCTACCACTGGGAAGCAGCGACGATCCGGATCGAAACTGGGAACCGAAATGCTCAGAACGAACAGCCGTGGAAGTGTCGTGAGTGCTGGAGATGATCTCTCAAAAGAGCGTGAGACTGATCTCATGGAATCCATTACTTCCGGTAAAGATACTACTGCCACGACCTCTTTGGAAGCTGCCATGGAGCAGTTACATGTTGGAGAAGAAGTTTTGGACGCATTGCCTGAGGTACCAGAGAAAGAGGGATCGTGCACCCCACCGGATGATGCAGCTGGTCGAGGGAATCCGGGGGATACCTCAACACTATCGGAAGACCAGGCAGAGGCAACAATTGGTGAACCGATAATTCCGACCAAATTCCCAGATCTTCAGGCGTCGGCCACGCTACATGATACAGATCAGTCATCGGCGTCGCATATTGGCACGTCATCGAAGCCTGAAAGCCATCAAGAAAGCTCCACTCCACCGGGAACTGCGTGCGGACCTACATCACTAACACCAGAAGCCTATCGTTCGAACACAATCGAGGATATGGATACGACTCCTAAAGCCGCCCTTTCTGGAAGACCTTATCTCGAAGCTCGCGAAGGCGATGATGGCGAACCAACTCCGCAAGCGTCCGATAAACAGAAGACTCATACGTTTGATCGTGTAGTGGGATGGATTAGGCGAGATGGCCGTTAAAACTTAACGAAATGAACGTCTAGCCTAATCCATCGTTCACCAAACTGTTTCCCCTCAAATCTTTTGCATGTCTTCTCTGTTAATTTTCTTTATTTAGCCTTTTTTTTTTTCTTTTTCTCACGGGCATCTATCTGGGTTCTGGGAGCGACACAATATTTTGCTAGGATCCGGATCATTCTACACTGCTTTATCTAGTGTTCTATTATTCCATCTCTTTTCTCTTCTTTTTTTCTCCTTTTCTTCTCTTCCCAATTTCTTCCTCCTTGCTTTCTTTCCCTCTTGTATAAGTCACAATTGCTACATTTCCTTCCTCTCCATCGAATCTATCCCAATGAGTTCGGCGAGCCAGGGGTTTTACCGCTTTGGGTTATGTGTACCTTTTTCTTTTGTCTGTCTGCCTATGCTTCTTTTGTTACCTGCCGTTGTACTGTACACTAACACTGTACTGCATATATGTCACTAAGCTACAGAGTGTGTTTTGTACGGGCTGCACCGGCAACGAAGAGGAGATTATAGCTAGTTTTAATCTGCTTGCAGGAGCAATGGGGTGCTAAAAAGTCACTACCTGGGGGTGCTGGAGCTGACTGGGCTTGGAGTGACTGAGCCTTTTATTTTTGCTTTTTTGCTTTCTCTCTTTTCTTTTTGGTCCTTTTCTACCGTGGATATGTAATGACATAATGAAATGAAATGATGACGATACGACCTGATAATGCAGATTTGATTTTAAGTGTGTTATATCGCATACATCTATCCGTTGAATTTGATACCTTGAAGTCACGAGTCGTCCTCAGGGGCACTTTACGAAAACCTGACTCAAAAGGGCAACTTCATTTTATATCAGCGAAGAGCAAGCAATTTTTAGCTCCATTTTCTTGAGCCGAAAATAGATCAGAAAAGCGTAGGCGATAGTATTTTTGTCCGTCCCTGCTGACGGGAATATATTGAAAGGGAAAAAGTAAAACTTGGATCCAATCTATCGATCAACTAAGTTCATCAAATTAGACGTCATACAGTCATGTAACAGAACATTACTCCTCGTCTTTCTCCTCGCTCTCCTCATCCTTTTCTGCCTTTGCACCCGTGTCATCTTCCTCCTCGAAAGTGTTGGCAGGAACACTGTACAGGCGAACAACAGATTTATTGGGATCCTTGACCAAGATGTACTTCTTAATCTTGTCCTCTTGGGCGTCGTCACCCTCTTCTTCGTCACGGGCGTCAAGGCTGTTCACCAGATCGATGATCGTCCGTACGATACCCCATCCATTCGCCATATTCAAGTTCATCTGTAAAGCGAATTCGCGAGGCTTATATCCAATGACACCGAGAATCATGTGTGCGGTTGCGGAGCGTGGGTTAGCGCGAGTCACGAAACCAAGCTTCATGACGTCGGACTTGGCGAGGATGGCCTGAGTGGTCCAGCGGGCGAGCTTGACGTTGTTGTTCTTCATTTCGGTGGCCACTACGGCACCACGCTGAGAGTACAGTTTAGAGCGCCAGTCCAGGGCACCACCAGCGCCCTGGGCTTTGTGGTCGAATTCATTGAGAGCCTTGAGAGTCACGTGTTGATCTTCTCCGCTGATGTTGTTCTTCAGAACGGCATCGATTTCAGTACGGACGATGATCTGAACGGGCTCTTCGTCCTTTTCAAGAGAGAGGTCGAACCGGCGGTATTTGAAGCCCTTGGAGGCGAGAGGTTCGGTTTCCTCAGAGGGATTGTAGAATGGGTTGGGGTGAGAGAATTCTACTTTGGCGCTGTCGGATTCCACAACAGTCTGGAGGGCAAAATTGTGGTTGATGATGGTTGCCTCGAGAGCAAGAGCCCCCGGAGTGTTGATCGAGTCGTGCTTGGCCTGGCCCTCCGAGGCTTCCATAGGAGCGTCTGCGGCATTCTCGTTGACAGTGACTAAGTCGATCGAAGCGTTGTCACGCTTGTCGAAGTAGATCTTGTTCCCGTGCTTGACGATGACGATATCCCAGGAATAGACGCTACGAGAAGCGCACATGAGCATGGACAGGATATCGGCGGTAGCGAAAACAGTGGCCTCGTCCTTTTCAGCCAACTCTTGGATAACGGGGTCAGCGCTGGTGGTAACATTGTACGCAGCGCGCTCCAAAGCTCGCAGTCTGCGTTCAGTATTCTTCACAGGAGCCTTGTCGTACGAGCGATCATAGTAGTAAAGGAAACCGTAGTTGTCCAGATCCTCGCCATCGGGAGTCTCCAAGTTCAACTTCGAAAGTCGCGAAAAATCAATCTCCTCCAACATAGACCACTCTGGGCGGATCGCGACTGAGCTGTCACGGTTTCTCTGTGGCTTATCGTAGTCCTTCCAGCCAAAGCGGCGACCGCGATTGCCACGCCCGCCACGCTGGTCATAATATCTGTCACCGCCAGCCTGTCCACCACGACCCCCAGCGGGTCTCTGGAACGCTCCTCCACGTCCTCGCTGAGCACCACCTCGTTGGCCACGGCCTCGGAAGATGGTACCTCCGCCACGCCCGAAGCCGCGAGTCTTCACAGAAGTTCTAGTATTGTCAACAACAGAGAAAGAAGATTCATCCTCGGCAACCTGGACTGCGAAAAGGCTGCTAGTGCCTGCGCCGTAGACTTGCTGATCTTAAAAAAAAACAATAAAAAAAAAGTAAGAGTTAGAGACCTAATTTTCCCCACGTTTTTAAGTATGCAATGAGAAGGTCGTACCTCTATAGTTCCGGTTATATGCTTGTCTTCCTCTTTCGCGGGAATCCTTAGAATCAGCCCCCCAATCGGCCATGCGGCCTAGTTTGTCGCCTTTTGAGAATGGGGCATACGGAACACCGTCAAGGTGGTTGCCAGTTGGGACTGGGGGACCCCAAGCATCCTCCTCCGACGGGAGAGCAGACACAATGTCCGTGAGAGAAAGTGGTGCCATATCGAACTCTGTAGACCCACTGGGCACAATTTATTCAATATGTCACCTTGACACGGCGCTGCGGAGGGTTTTGCTTTAGAGAGCGATGGCGTGCAATTATGAGTTTTCGAGCTGAATTCAGATGTTGAATTTCCATGTGGGTGTAAAATCTTGGCACGGTTGCACTGTTTGCATTGTCGTCTGTATTGGTTATGTAAGAAAGCTTGGCGTTGGGCGGCGCTCGCTACGAGCATCGAGCACGATGAGTATCAAGCACAGATATCAAACAATTGGGCAACAGATTTCTGAAGATTGGGTGTCATCTAGATAGCACACCATAGTAAACCATAGCTTGTTCCTAAAAACCGCTACTCAAATCATATGTAACAAAAATGGTATCAATACGTATATACAGATTGCCCAAAATCATAATTAAGACAGTGAAACAAGGAGAAAAAGGACGGGCTCGGGAAATCATGAATACATCGTATAGTCCTCCGCCA
This sequence comes from Coccidioides immitis RS, assembly GCF_000149335.2. Classification (NCBI taxonomy): domain Eukaryota; kingdom Fungi; phylum Ascomycota; class Eurotiomycetes; order Onygenales; family Onygenaceae; genus Coccidioides; species Coccidioides immitis. Next base: position 1,997,755 of record NW_004504310.1, on the reverse strand, counting down.
CATGGGCGGGGCGGAAGGGTAAGTATCCCTCCGCTTGCATTATCGCTGGCTCCATTTTGCTCCCCAGCACACTATTCAGTGAATCTCTAAACTCGAATTCTTCGAGGACAGCACCAAATCCATAGCAGCGGACCTTGGCTACAAGGTCATCCATAACTCGTCTTATATCGTCTTTCGTTAATAGGTGATACATTTCGTGGTTTTTCAGTGATTGTAGTGCCATGATTGGGGTAATTTCGTTGTCCGTTACGAGTTGTCGGCTGAGGTTAAGCAGGGTGTTAAGATTAGCTGGCGGAAGATCATATGTTTTCACCGGGTATTCATAGCCTCTACTGGCACTCGCAACCACCGAGGGCGGCGGGCATGTCGCCATTAAAATATGGCCGGCGACCATGTCCTGGTCCTCTGCATCATGAGCACGCCGGCATAGCCGCTCTATGTGATCTCTGCATTGTCCTTCGAGTCTATTATCAATCGTTAGGTGGGGAAAGTGTACTTTATGGGGGGATAAAAGGCTTACGTGAGGATAAAATCGATCCCCAATTGCGGGTCGCGGTCAAATATGCCGGGAACATCGGCAACGGTGGAGTGATCGCCACTCGGGATACTTATTTCGCTCGATATTGCTGGCTGGCAGCTCTTCTGGGTCTTCGGCCCTTGGTATGAATACGGCGAAGAGGTAGGCTGCGCATCTGCAAAATCCGATCCCGGGGCACCCGGACTTCTACCCGCTGAGACAGTCGTATCCGGAGTCATGTAGTGGGTCCCACTTGGGTAACCAGCAGAGTGCGACTGGGCGCTGCTCTCTTGGTAGCTCCGCTGACTCCCGGCCCGGGTCATGCCTCTACGCTGCTCCAGCTCAGCATCAACATTGAAACCATGCGAGAGCAGAATCTCCCTCAGGATCCTATTCTCTTCCTTTTGGCTTTCTAGGGTTTGTCTTTGCTGGTGGAGAGACATGTTGGCCGAATTTATATCGTTCGCATAACCTTCCCGGAGGCGCGAAATCTCAATCTCCAAGGCCCGGATATATTGTTCCTTTCTTTCTCGGTGGGTTCTGCAGGAAGGAGTTAATACTACGTGGGCCTTTGGGCTAAGTTCGAGAGGGATACCTCTGGGCCTGTCGATTCAATTCCTGGCGTCGAGTCTGAGCTGGCTTGCTATCCGGTTTCGGGCCTCGCCGTTTTGGAGGCTGCCCGTCTATCGGCACGTATGAGCCTCAGCCGAAACGAAGAGGGTCATCGAAATAACATCCCATACCTCTCGTTTTCTTCTGAAGTCCTCCGCCAAGCGCCTTGAGGAAAGGCATTGAAATAAACGACGATTCCGCGCTCACCGGGGCTGTCATGTCGCCTAGAAGAATATGCCACTCGCGCAGGTTCTTCCTTCCAATGAAAAAGCCGCTAATCAGGTGCCATTGTAAGGCGGGATGCACCTTACACCTGATCGGGGCTCCTCATTGATGGAAGACGGCGCGATAGAAGTAAGCATCGGCCAATGACATACCATGCAGGGGCAAAAAAGTACAACAAAGCAATGATAGCCAAGGATAAAGCCGAAGATATAGCTCAAATGCAATTGGGAGCTGATAGGGGCGTGGGTGATTGGCATAGGCGGAGTCAAGCTGCCTTGTCTGTACAAAGGCACATTGCCAAACGAATCCGGGACCAAGCCCAATGAATTGGTACCTACTGCTCGTTCAAAAAAAGGGAGAACTAAGGGCAAGTGACAAAAGACGATGAAAGATAATGGAATTAATGTTTTCGTCGACCTACCTGGTGCACTGCCAACATTACTCGAAAGCGTCTGCGTGACTGGAACCCCCGATTGCCCAGCCATTATCCCCTGGTTGGTCCCCGACGGCTCCATTCCAGATCGACTCGTATACTATCCTCAACAGAGCGAGAAAAAGGGTCTAAGCTTTTCGAGAAGGCTGCAGACGGCCTTTAAACCTCGTAATTGATGGGTCGCTGTTGGCTCAGACAAAGAAGAGGGGGGGGGGGCGTTTTCGAAAAAGGGCTTCGGCGCGATTGAAGGTCAAAACTCGGGAATGCCGAAGCCGAACGCACACGAATCTGCGGTTGAAGGTGAAACTTTCTGCTTACGTACGCGCACGACGGGCTGCTTGAAGACCGTTGATGGCGGCGTTGATCGATCTCCAGATACGAGCAAGAAGACAGATGGAATTCCATGCCAGTGGTAGGTTCCCAACGGCTGCAGGCCTGGTCGCAGCAAGGTCGGCCTGCAACAAGCTTCGACTTGCCAAGCAGCGGGCCTGTAGCGCGCACGTGATTGGCGCGGCAGTCGGGCGAGTGGCGGTCCGTGTGGCGCTGCTGATTGGCTGAGCTGAAACAGCACGGGCTCTGTTACGTAATCCACTGCCGCTTTGAGAAAAAGTTAGCCGAGACAGAAGCCGACCACGTGATAACGTAATCCACCACCGAGCGGATCACCAAATTCAATATATCTTCAATTTTCTAATTAGCCCATTTCAATGCGTGAGAATGCCACCAATTCGCAATAAAAATGCAAGAAACTCTATAGAGATAGAGGGAAGACTTGAGCTCGCAATATCTGTTTTTAAAAATGAAGAAATATCCTCAATTCGTGAAGCTGCATGCTTATTTGATGTGCCACGCTCTACTCTTGCCTATCGACTCAAAGGCAGACCTGCACGGGTGAATTTACGCGCAAATTCACATAAATTGACTGAGCCTGAAGAGAATCAGCTAGTTCAATGGGTGCTGGATCTGGATAAACAAGGACTACCCCCGCGGCCAGCATTTGTTGAGAATATGGCCAGCCATACATATATATAGATATCTTGCTATAGCGGCAGCATCATTGCCACTTCTTTTCAGCCATTACTGGGGGTCTAGGGGCGTAGAGGCGGTTATACGGCCGAGCAGGTGTCGCAGGTACTATCGTGGGGATGCACACAACCAGGCATTGTTTTGCGACCGAAGACCTGGGCTCCCCGTGGGTGTAGATCGAGAAATGAATTTGGTCATAGTTTCTAAAAAACGCAGGCGCGAATGATGGCGTGGATCGACTATTCCTAGCGAGTCACTGCATGACTGACAGTCTTACTCAAAAGAAGAGCTGGAGCTCTCACGCATGGCCGTTTTATATACCGGATCGTGGTACGGAAAGAAACGCCTGAACAGTCAGGTTTCTCGAGCGAAGATCTATCTATTTACTGTACAGATAACCCCCTTCTCAGCCATTCGCAGGTCTCGCTTGCGGAAGCCACGGATGGGAAATCAAGTCCTCCGCCGTGGTCCGGTCCTCGGGCCTCCAGCGCAGCATTCTAGAAATAAAGTCAACAAACTGGGGCATTCCGTCATCATAATCAATTTCTTTAGCCATAGACACCAGGTCCTTTTTTCCGATGAGCTCGGGGAATTTGAATTGTCCTATCAAATAAGTTAGCGGCGTCTATTTAGGACATCAGCTAGCATACCTTTAGCGTCAAAATACCGAGATGTTTCTTTTCCGCGGCGGAGAAGATCAGGTGGAGGGGGCCCCAGGAGGGAAATGATCTGGCCTAGATGAGCTTCGTCTGCTGAGCCTGAACCGCGCGAGTTCGGCGGTGTGTCGAAGGGTCCGCGGCCACAGAACAGGTCCCAAAGCTGATAGACTATTAATGGTGATCATGATTATGACAATGAGGTCTTTACCATAGCTCCCAAGTTCCAAATGTCAGCACTGTAGCTCCACTCGCCCCCGAGACAAACTTCCGGCGCCCGATATCCCTCTGGCTGGATGGGGTGGCTGTTCGGGGGACCGTCACCACGCACGGCAAGCCCAAAGTCAGTTATTACCGATCTACCCAGTTGGTCGGGCGACAGTCCCCAGTAATTTCGGGATAGGTATATGTCCCGACCGTCCAGTTGTTTCCGTGGAGAGGGATCGTTCATCTCATCTTGCGCGACCGAGTCGAGGATAGATGGGTTGCGTAGGGCCAGTAAGATGTTATCGGACTTGAGATCTTGTTTGTCCGTTAGCTGTGACCGATTATAGGAGTGGGTCGGTTGAATGACTAGGTACCTGTGTGAATAACGTGGCATTCGGTGTGGAGGTACCGCAGTCCTTCTAGTATGAGTTTAGATACCGGTTTCAAGACGCCGAGAGGGATGGTGTTTCCTTCGAAACGACGGTTCAGCATCCATAGTGGTTCACAAAGCGCATCGAAGACCATGCAAATATGAGTGCCGCCCGGGCTATCAACACGAAACGAGTCTAACAAGGTGGCGACAAAGTTGCGGCCTGGATGCTGGGGGTTTGCTTTGGTTATATGCTCAGAAATACGCAGCTCCTCCTCCGCAGATCGTTGAGATACATAATTGTTTGTGTTAACTTTGATGGCCACATATCGGGGCGGAAGCCATCGCCACCTATGACATAGTGAGACAAGGATTGAATATATTATCAGATAATCTTCACATACTGGTGGAGATCGCGTGCTAGCCATACCGTTGAACTTGTTCCCCAGCCTATTTTGGCGGCGATTTGGTATCGGTTGTTGAGTATCTCATAAAGACGTACAGGATAAAAGTGCTGAGGCTTATGTATAATGGGGTGTGTGCTCTTCCTCAACCAGATCTGCCGTTGGGAGTAACTTTGCCGGCAAAGGGCAGGGCTTGCAGGGAACGGACTGAATAATTCTTCTAAGGTACATGGCCCACGAAGGGATGAGTAAGTTACTTGCTGCCCACTCTGTCGTCGTCGTGTTGAAAGCAGGGGGGTGTGATCCGCTCGGGGGTGGATAACGTTAGTTAGTTCATGAACCAGATTCTCATGTCATCAACGGGGGATTTGTTTCCGTGGTGCAGCATCGAGACGATCAAAAAACGGAGAGGAAGAGGAAGAGTTGTACAATGCTCATCATATCAAAGTAGAGTTAAGTGATAAGTATACATTAAATGTCATTTAATTCCTTCCCATCGCCTTCTCAATTGCAGCCAATCCGGCCATAACCTTCTCATCATAGAACCTCCGCCCAACGACCTGAAGGCTCACCGGAGCACCCTCGAATCTTTGTGGGCCGGTGTACAGATCATAGTTGAAGCGATCGTGCTCGTTGCGTGGAGCATATCCCTCTTCCCGAACATCCTTCTCCAAATCAACAGTGGTGACGGGGAAGACAGCAGCCGGGTAGTCCAACAGGTTCCATTGAGAGGTGTAGCACCAATATCTGGCGGCTTCGTGTGGAGGAGCGACGCCGGGAGTCGTGGGGCACAGGATCAGATCGACTTCACCCGTTAGGGAATTTGCGGTAGCGGACCAATGGGCAGCGTACGCATCACGGTAGCTGTCGCGTTCAAGGCAGAGCTGCGCAAAGAATCGAGGTGATCAGCCTTTTGGAAAACCCATGATGCTACTGAGCGGATATGCATACCTTCCAATATTCAGCCATGTTGTGGTCCTTGACCCTTGGTTGTTCAAGGATGAATTTTGTGAGGGGTAGAATTGGTTCTCCCGTCGACTTAAAGAGGTCAAGAACTTCTTTTCCTGCGTCCGGCCAGTAAAGCTCAGAGATGATGTCCCAGGCCTTCCTGTGGTCATAAGACACCCAGTCGACCACCTCCATTCCAGCCTTCTTACACGCCTCGGCGACCTCTCTCAGTGCACGAAGCACTGGTGGGTGCGGCTTAACCACGCCATCATCCCATTGAACCGCGATCTTCAGGGGTTTGTTAAAGGTGACGGATGCCCAGGGCAGTGGGGAGAGAGAAGCGTCAAAACGCCACGGCTCTGCATCAGCGATGACCTTCATGAATAGATTGACTGTTTCGCGCGAACGGCAGAGAGGACCAAATGTGGCAGCGATCGCATCCTTGCCCTCCATGGGAAGCTTAATCCCGCCAACTGGAAGACGCTTGCAGGTAGGCTTGAATCCATACACGCCGTTATTGCTGGCAGGATTGCGAACGCTACCACCGATATCACCTCCAACGCCCTGATGCTTAAGTCAGCATATGTAGTTCCTGGGTTTCTATCAGTCCACCTGCTACTGACCAAAACACTGCCACCAAAAGCTACCAGAGCTCCTTCACCACCACTGCTTCCTCCAGAGGTAAGGTTGCGGTTGTAGGGGTTAACAGTGCGGCCATAGATGCTGCTCTCGCACTCAAGATGCATCAATGCTTGGGGGCCCGTTGTCCGAACGTAGAAGACGCAGCCAGCGTCATAAAGAATGTTGTTGAGAAGGTTGTCCGCGGAATCATCGTCGGCCCAGGCAATGAAGTTGGCGTGGACCTTCTTGCCCTTCATGCCGTGGTGCTCTTTTATCGAGATGGGAAGACCATGGAGCGGGCCAACTGGCTCCTTAAGCGAATCCAAATATTTTGCTCGCGCAATGGCTTCATCCCACATGAGTTCTGTGACGCAGTTCACCTATTTGAACTCAAACAGAAAGAGTCAGTACTTGAACCAAGGTAATCAGGAGCCGGACATTGGACTTGACAAAGTACGAACCGCTTTCTGTGCCAGCGCGGCCCGTCTGAGGAACGCTCTTGTCAGCTCCTCTGATGTAACTTTCTTGGTGCGCAGCATCTCCAGGAGCGCGATGGCATCATAATTCTGTGTAAGCTCGAATTCTCGCTCCGTAAGGTACTGCCTCGGAAGACCTTGGGAATTTAACGGCAGCGGATCGGGGATATCTTTGAGCGGCGGTTCGACTTTGGCAAGAGTGCCATCGCGATAGTCGCGAATTGACTGTGCCTTCTGCTGCCAGGACACGGTAGCCATTGTTCCGAGAAATACAAAGGTATCTGGAGAGAACTTAACGTTGGAAAGAGAGAATACGGTTGTCACACGCAGAACACACAATGTTAAGCTACGCAGGGACAGTGTTTTCGAAGAGCGATGCCGTAGGTATAAGTAGTAAAATATCCACCAACGCTTGAGCGGGGACGGGAAAGAGAGCCTAGAGATACTGGTTGAATCCTAGAAGTAGCCAGGCGTCTCGTCGAGCGGAGCTCTATCTCGTCCGTCTGTCCGGTCCACGCTAACCCCCTCACTTCTCAGGAGGTACAAGAACATTATCGATCTCAACGACCGAGTCAGGTTACTCCACTGTGCTGTCCTTCAAGCCGACCCAACCGACACCGACTACCGCTCCACCCGGACCCATGGGGCTCAAGATTCTCGACACACACCTCAGCTTCTTCTCCAGACTGTTCCCCCTGGGGCAAGACAAGGTTGGCTCCCAGCCTTTCCCGGCGGAACTCCCCCCGCCGTTCACAGCCCTTTTGGATAAGCGCGCTCGTGTAGCTTGTGTGGGGGGGTGGTACATATTTAGTTTAAAGTGGCCAATCGGGACACTGTTCACTCGCCCATGCCGCGAACGAGAATCGCGCGATGATGTAGTGAGATCTAGGGACGCATGTACTCTACATGCGTCTTCGCTACTCGATATGTATGTCACAGACACTGCTGTCGAGAACTGATGTTGGAGAATCGACGTGCACATTCCAGTGCCTGAATTGCGGGGGATGAAATTGACGTGCCGTGCAGTGTGGCCAACTGCGGGGATTTTGAGTTGGGGAAGACATCCACCACAGCAAAGTTAAATTTCCCCACGAAGACGCTGGTTTGGAGAGAGCGAAGACAAGTCTCAGCTGTCGAACTTCTAGGCAGCTAGCCAGTCAAGAGGTGGTGATCGCCCGGCCTGATAACCGGCGGATCAATGGAAGGCCATGGCCATGAAAACAACTCGGTTATCAGTCCATTTGGATAACCACTTCCCCTTTGCCGTCTCTCCACTGCACGTTCGGAATCTTCTTGATCCCTCTATGGCTAGCCAAAAAAAGTAACAAATATATATACGGAGCGGTTTCGCCCCACGAGTAGACCCTCACGTCCAGTGGCTGTACGGAGTCGACTATGGGCTGGTCTTTAGCAGAGTCACAGAAGCACCAAACTCCCCAGCCTGCTCGTCCGTACTGGCCCACAAATTTTGAAAGATAGTTCCAGAACCGTAAAAATAAACCAGTTGACCAGGGGACAGGATCTCTACGCTCATTGCTTGTTAGGGCACACGCCGTCGAGCCTTCAGCAGGCCTGCTCGATGTGCTCCCTCCGTTATTGAGCACAACCGGAATTCGCATGTACCAGTATCCCCGCTCGAGTATGCCCAGTCGACGTGTTTGATGGGCTGGTTTAAACCGGGAAAGGCCCATTTTTTCGGATAGCAAATGTAGGGGTGGTGTGATATGTGTTGTAAACTTCGCCTTGTTAGATGCTTCCGGAGGTGGTGGACGAATCTCCGCCGGCAGTTCTGGCAAACTGGAAGAACCAGGATTGTCCGAGAATAGTATTTCTTCCAATTCACTAGATGGAATAGTTTCTTCTAACAGTGAAATGATATCATCTTTAGTTTCGGGAAGGCAAGTTCGTTTTGGCGGAGACGCTACCTCTGAAGATGATGGTGGTTCACGAATCCGCACTGGTTTAATGGACCTCATGGCGGGGCTGATACTTCTCTCAGGGTCTCCGATAGATCTGAATGAAAATTGAGATCCAAACGCAGATTCTGAAGGTACCTCAAATGAACCCAATTCGACAACGTTGCCTTGCGAGACAGGAACTTCGCTGGGCTTCTCTTCCGTGGCGGCAATCGGCTCCAAGATGCTTATTTCTCCAGCCGGGGATTCCATGCCAGAATCTCCATCCCTTTGGGCATATTTCAGGACGTCCCATGTCGGTGAAAAAGGTGGTTGAGAATCAGGCACTGTCGCTGGCGGAGTTTCAAAGGAATCCGTCTCGTTAAACTTGGTGGGAGAAGGGATAATCTCCGTATCACCCTCTGCACCCTCGTAGAAATCACACGAAGGTCGCTCTTCAAAATCGTCATAGAAGACAGAATCATCTCGTTCATAACCAGCGTCTATCCCCCTCTTCCATGGAGGTGTTGAACGATCGGTAGAACCGCATCTACCACGATTCTCCTGATCGCTATTACTAGCTTGAGTGAGAATATGTAGTTGATCACTTCCATCCGAATCATCGGGATATATCCTGAACTTGGTGGCGGGTTCGAAATGCAGGAAAGCGTTTGCAAGCGCGCGATGGTTGGCATCATCTTCTGCATCGCCTGGAGCGGAAATGTGGACTAGAACTTCGATCGAGGGCTCCATTGCGGAAAGACTAACACGTCATTTTGAGACACGGTCCTCGTTGGGTACGATGGCACACTTCCTGCTTTCGTGACAGACAGGCCCGAGTCCATTCATCGTTGATTGTGTTCTCCGTAGCTGAGTCGAGGAAGTGGGAGCGTGGTCAAAGCTTGCTGCAGGGTTGAAGTTTTGTGGAGAGGATTTCCTTTTAACTTAGTTAACTAGCTCCGGCGGCAACGACCTGGACCGGCTGTCCAAACCATTCAGCTCGCCAATGATGATCCCGAGGGGGTTCACCTCCCCTTGAAATTATTTCACATCCATTATGCCTAAGATTTCGCAAGTCACAAAGCAGCCGTATGCAGGTGACTTCATAAAGAATCGCCCATTGTTCAGCCTGCCATTCTCTAGCAACTCGCTCGACAATGGCCCAAGGTCAAGGAACGAGTCATGACCAACTCAGCCAGAACCCTGCTCTCCACCCGCCTCGCATACGCCTGACAGGCCGATCCATCATCATTGAACCCTTGAGTGCTGCCCACGCGGAAGATTTATTCTCGTGTGTCGGTGGACTCGAGAACGCTTCACTCTGGACATACATGCCGGCTGGGCCTTTTGAGTCCAAAGCTTCGCTCGAGACTTACATAAATTCCATCATATCCTCCGAGGATTCGGTATTCTCAGCGCTCATTGACCCCGCCAGCCAACGGGCGGTTGGATACTTGGGCCTGCTGCGCATCGACCTCAAAAATCGCATCGTGGAAATCGGCAGCATCATGCTCTCGCCTACACTGCAGCGCAGCACGGCAGCGACAGAAGCCTACTATTTGATAGCGAAAATGGTCTTTGAAGACCTTGGGTTCCGGCGCTATGAATGGAAATGTAATAATCTTAACACTCCCTCAAAGAATGCCGCTATTCGGCTCGGGTTTACATTTGAAGGAATTTTCCGCCAGCATATGATTGTCAAAGGGTTGAATCGAGACAGTGCATGGTTCTCAGTCATTGACTCTGAGTGGCCGTCAATCAAAAATGCGTTCGAGAAGTGGTTGGATCCTACAAATTTCGACGCAGATGGAAACCAGCGCAGAAGCCTGGCATCATTTCGGTGATCGTCGGTGTTCTGAAGGGGGTGCGGAGTTCCATTGGTATGAATTGGTGTCATGCATGAGCTATATACCATCTCTACCTACTTATACCAAGCTTGAGAGTGGCAGTTTCATTAAATATCGACTCTCAATCGCTTTGCAAATAGCGGAAATGGGAAATCGGATCCCACTCAGCGGTTTCAAGGGGACTTCTTGAAAGCCTACAAATAATTTTAAAGCAACCCGAATATCTGATCTATATACTATAAGACCTTCCGTCAAAACAGATCCACAATCCATAGGGTGGTCCCTAAATCCCAAAAGGCCCTCTGTTGTTTCTAAGAATTTTGCTCCAAGATGCCACATATTGTTAACGCTATTGACACTCCGAAACCAGGTTTTGCCTTTTAACCACGCTAATGAGTCACGATTGAGCGTACCACCACCCCGATAAATGACAGGAAGTCCCCCATCTTTGCACTTCTGGAGCGTGTGGGCTTTCCACTGGGCTAAATGGCTGGAAGAATTAATTAACTTGGAGCTCTCCTGGAACACTGTAGCTCACCATTGATCTGAATTTGTATTATTCCAATCTGCTCATAGAAAATGGCCAAATCACGAGACATTGAACACAGGAAGTAAAGATAAGGCGTCAAAGCACACTTGTGCTTCCCTAGAAGGCAATAGAAGTAGTTTATATAAAAGCGGCATCATACTTTGATCCTCAATAAAAGAAAGACTTATACGGAGTGTAAATTTCGGATTAATAAATTAGGGCTATACCATGTCATGCTATCTGAGAGTAGAATCTTAATTTGTGTGGTGTTGTTAAGTGGATGGCATGCATTGCCAATTTGTCAACTTCGCCAATTTGAGCATTAAATATTGTTTTATGAAGCTTCAGTCACCAGTAACTTTGTATTCCTGGATTCTAGCCAAGCTTTCTCGGGAAATGAGCGCGGAAATGTTCGCACCATGTATCCGACTTGCCAACAACACAGCTCAACAGTGGTGTGAGTGACTCGCCTGGGTGCAGGGTGCTGGGGGGAGGGGGGCCATTCAATTATTAATACGCCGCACTCCGTACGGAGTACACAGAATTGACATGTAAAGATCTAGTAGCATATCTGAGAAGTCTTTTAGAGAACATCCAGAGTTGGTTAGCTGCTTAGAGTCGACTACGGAAATCACACCTTTTTTTAAAAAAAACTACTTTTTGTTACTTGTGTCTTCATATTTGCATTCTGACGGCCTCCCCCGCAGGATCCAACCACATATAGCATGGCTACCTCACCAATCGCCCAGTTCCCCGGATTCAGTGGTACCCTTCTCGATTCCGACCAATTGCGCGCCCACCCATGTCTTAAGTCCCTTCAAATCATGGTCAATGATGCTTTTCGCGAAGGTAATCATGACCGTTTCCCCACCTTGGACGCAGTATCTGCAACTCTGGGTACACACGGCCGGTGCATCGTCATATTTCGAGATACCGACGTCGACAAGATCAATCCCGTAGCGACAGCCATGATCAAGTATTACAACCCGGCTGTGGGGGTAGATCCAATTGGGGTAATACACGCCAATGGAAGAATCGAGTCAGAACATGGTCAGTGGTCGCGGCGAAAATTAAAGAGTTTTCATTCTCCACGTCTAGCTCGGGAATTGCTCTTCTTCCCTACGGTTCTTTCTTTCTTTCATTTCTTTACCTCCTTTGTTTTTTCTTTTTTTTTCTATTATTTTTTATTTTTTATTTTTTTTTAAATTTAATAAAAATCATAGACACAGAACGACGTCGGCTAATGTACGTCCCACGGCAGGATATGACTCAGAGCCTGCTGACCTTCTATCTATTACTCAGTGGGAACCGGCCGCAGTGGCCATTCTACAGGGTGATCCGTCATTGAGAAAGCTCGGTTTGGCAGTATATTGCGTCGATCAGTTGGAAATAGATCTCATGAAGCGCCTGGAAGAAGCCCGCAAGAACCAGTCCGCAGTGTCGGGGGCACAGAGTAGAAGTCATACCTCGGCATCTTCCGCCAAAGTCCAGAAGTTAACGCTCTGGATCAGAGCAAAGCAACATCTGGCGCCATATTGGGAGAGGCGGGGCTATAAACTTGTTCATACCAAAATGTATCCAAAGGGCATCTGGGGTTCGCAGGCTGAACTGAAGATTGTTACACTGAAGAGAGATATGCTTAGCAGTATTGAATAGACATAGAAGCAAAATTGACAAAACGGCCTAAATTCTAAACCCGTGTGAGCCAGTGATGTTCTAATATATCAATTATATCTTGGCCCTGTAAATATGTTTGGAGCCCTGGCATCTCCATAGGGACGGCTGTAGATGCAAGTCTGTATGTTTGGAATCTTTTGTTAGAGATATCCAAGTCCTCATATCCACAACGAGTGTCCGCTTGACTTCGGTTATTGGACACAATGCTGGATCGATCAGGTCACGCTTTGGACCTCGTAGGCACTCTGGTTACGGTAGATGGCACCATTGGTAGGCAACACATAAAAAGTATCGACGGAAATATCTTTTTGATAGCCCGTATGAAGGGATCCTCCCCGTGAACAACTCCAGCGGCAAGCCGCAACAGGGGTGTCGAAATAGCGATTTGCGTGATTACTGATCGCGCCGACCGCAGCTGTTTGGTTGACGTTGGAATTGACTCCGCCGGGACCGTGGGAAGGCTATACGCTAGCCTACTTCTGGACTAGGGCCCCTTTCATCTGCGCTCCCGTTCGTATCGGGATGTGAGCAGGCAAATCAGAGCGCATGGAAACTTGAGGAAGCTCGCTGGTGCCTAAGGAAGACAAATCATTCCCGACGCGATGGCCACAACTATCATCTCCCATGATGGGCTGTACAGGATATAAATACCCAGCCATGAGCGTTTCAATGCACCTTGTCCCCAGCTCCTAAAAACCAAGCCCACAATCACCGGACCAGCATCTTGTTGCCCGGGGTTTCCATCTTCGTCACTTAATCTGCTCAAACTCCTAAGAGATCCGGGGAATCCCAAATTGTCAAAATATTCCTCGCAACTAGCCGACCATGGCTCCAAAAGAAGGGTCCCACATCGTCCACCAGAAAGTTCACCCCTGTCTCTGGTTTGACACCCAAGCCGTCGAAGCCGCAACATACTACACCACCCTCTTCTCGCAGAGGCCGAACGCCAAGCCCGGCGATGCCACAGATGTCTCCCGCATCACATCCATCGCCGAGCCGCTGGTGACATTCATGCTCTCGGGACAGGAGTATAGCGCGCTCAACGGCGGGCCCCACTACACACACTCTCCGGCCGTGTCGCTGTTCATCACCTGCGAGGACCAGGCGGAGGTTGATTATTTTTGGGAGAACTTCCTTAAAGACGGCGGCAAGGAGATTCAATGTGGGTGGATCGCGGATAAATTCGGCGTGTCCTGGCAGGTTGTACCGAAGGCTTTGATGGAAATGCTTTCCGACGAGGATAAGGAAAAGCAGGAACGCGCGAGACAGACGATGTTGAATAGCAAGAAGCTTGAAATTGCTAAGTTGAAGGCTGCGTTCGAAGGGCGGGAATGAGCGAGGAGTGGTTTATTAACGTCGCCAACAAATATGGAATACGAAAGAGGTGTACCATTTGAATCAGAATTCAGATAATGTCTTCCCTTTGTATTAACTGGTTATTTCACATGCAACTAAAGGAGCCATCACCGTTAAAATTCATCCATTTGAGATCCCATTTTGACCTCCATAACATATATCAAAGAGATAGCCAGGCCCATAATTCACAATTTGACAGAGCGCACAGCAATAAAGCAAAGACACAACACAGAAACAGGAAAATCAAAATAACCCCAGGTCATTAAAGTTACAGGTTTTTTGGGTCTTTCTTGCAAGGATTAGTAGTTCAATTCTCCATCGCCAGGACCACCCACAGCGTCCAAATCCTCGTAACTCTTTAGGCTTCGGCCTTGAACAGCTTCGCGTGGCCCCATAGCCTGAGCACCACCGCCAGCACTATCCCCCCATCGTCCACCAGGACCAAAGCCTCCCATAGCAGCCAATGCAGCTGGATGGCCAGGTGGAACGTAAGGAGCTCCGGCGTTAGGGGCGCCAAACATACCACGGACGGGACTAAGTCGACCACTACTTCCGGGACCGGTGCCGCCAGCTCCGCCAAATCGACCCCCTCGACGATCATACGGACCGGATCTATTATAGTGACGGCCTCCTCGGCGAATTACACCAGGGTTGTGAAGGCCTGAAGTGGCTCCTCCAGCAGCACCAGCCATAGCCATTCCACCACTAGCCCAACTGCCAGCATTCATGAAACCAGGAAGGCCTGTAGAAGACGAGGGCATTCCTTGAAAGGCGCTGCCAGCCATGGATCCGTTTGCACCGAAATTAAACGGCATATTTGCAAAATTAAATCCACGTGGAGTACCGGCTGGTACATGGCCCGGTGGGAAAGGGAAGTGCCCATTGCTAGCAGCATCAGATCGTGACGGAGAAATATGTGCAGGATCGAGGACATATGCATTCACAAGGGTAAGCTGGGTGACAGTTAGCACAATCGAATGTCTTGGACTTAAAAAAGGTTGAACGTACCTCTTTCTGGATCTCACTAAACCATTCAGGGTGCCTCTTCTCGACGTGCTTCCTCCAGAAATGGTGAGCTTTAAAAAGCTTAGTACACTCGGGAACCTTGCAACGGAATTTCGCTTCATCCTCCTGCTTGACAAATTTGTTGAGTTCCTCTTCAAGGGCTTCCTCAACAGGCCTACCACCAAGCTTCTTCAGATCCACATTTTCAGGTTCTAGGATTTGAAGTAGCTTTTCCTCAAAGGTCTTGACCCAATTGAAGGCGCGATAAATTTGTTGTTCGCTCTTTGATGAAAACCGTGGTGGCTTTTTCTCTTCACTTGGGGACGGTTCCGCCTCACCTTCTTCGACCTCTTCTTTCTTCTTAGACGGATAAGGCGCACCAAGAGCGCTTGCTTTGGCTGCAGCTTTAGCGTGCGTACTCAATCCAGACCGAGGCCGACGTAAATGGCCACCAGGGCATTTGCGAACCAATTCGTGAACCGAATCGCTCTCGAACACGCAGAAGAAACAGAAGTTGTGAACCCGTCTCAAGTATTCCACCATTAAATCCAGCTTTTTCTTTTTGACAAGGAGATCCTCACTATCAACCTCATCATCATCTGTCTCGTCCTGTTCTTCTCCCTCTTCTGCCTCTCCGTCTTCAAGCAAGATCATTTCTGAGTCGAGATCGAAAGACTTTGATTTCTTTACCTTCACAGGTCCAGTAACAGGTGGTTGCAACCATCCCTTTCCACGAAGATCTTCAACGCGCTCCTCAACTTTGGCAATACCATCGGCAGAAACCATCTGAGAATCCAGCTTTGCCACGACGCGTTTTACCAATTCAAGATCCCGATCGATACGCTCCGGAGCAGAGAAAAGATCCCAGAGTGCTTTTTTCTTCGGATTTGCTGGCGGAACATGAACACCAACGTGGCACACGAAATCTCCACGAACAGGGTCTTGGATGGTCTTTTCGTTCACAGCATCCAACGCCTTTTCTGCGGTGGAGTTCTCGGTAGTCCCGTTTGAGGCCGTGGTTGCTTCAGCTTCTTCGCCCTCTTCATCCCTCCCATCACCCCTTTCAATCACGGCATGGGGCTCTGGAGCGGGGTGAAGCATTATCCAACCGATTCGATGACACTTTTTCGAAGGATTGGGATCACTTAAGCTCAGCCATTTAAACCCACCGTCTCCTTCCCCAAGATTCTCCTTGCAAAACTCTTCAATCTTTTCACGACTGACATTGGGGGCCAATGTTTTAATAAGAAGGGCTGGTTGTAATAACGATTCATCCCGAAGGTCGCCGCCTCTTGTTGGTAAGAGGTCGAGAACACTCAGTGTTTCACCCACTGCGGTTGCTTCTCCTTCCTCTTTCTCAACAATCCCGCCGGCGCCGTCACTCTCGCTTTTGTAAATTCCTTCGAGTGTGAATTCATCGAAAAGCCCCGAATCAAGGTCTTGCAACCATCTATCATATGCTCCGGACCTAAACTCCATCAAACGCTGACGGAAGGGATCTCGAATCTCAGAGACATATCGCTCTTTGAACCACTCCTCATTTCGATGTCTTTGCACAAACGAACGAGCAGTCTTGACTTGAAAATCTGACTTATATGCGTCGTACGCTGTCTGAATGAGGCCTCTTTCCTTTTCCCGGTCCTCTCTGGCCTCGCGCTCCCCTTTGACACGGTCGGAGGGACGTCGACCACCATGCTTTGCTCGTTCTTTCTCTTCTTTTATAATCTGCTCAGTTCGCCACCATTCAGCGAACCAATTGAACCCAACCTGATATTCGAGGGTCAGAGGATTTGGAAGAGGGTTGGTACGAATGATGGGCCTGCCGGTTTCCTGTCCAGGGACATATCTGTCGATGTTTGCCGCGGTTGGCGAGGGATGGCGCCGGCGCTCTTCACGATCACGGGCAGCGTGATCTCGCGATGCACTGTAGTATTCATCACGGTTGACACGGTCACCTGGCTGATATCGATCGATAGTGATGGGAGAACGGGATCTTGCGCGTCCGCTTACTCTGCGGCGGTCCTGCGAAACCCCTACTGCGTATTAGAGAAGCTGGTCTCGGTCTCAAATACGCAAGAACCATAACCGGGGAAGTGGAGACTTTCTTGGGTTTTTGTGCTTTTCGGGCAGGGTGACATACCTGGGGATCTCCTGCGATAAGAATCCACACCCGATCGCGATGTGAAACTCTCTTCATCGCGCGTCCACCTGGTGTCGGATTTGCTCGGCGGAGGAGGCGATCCAAAGGTGTCATAGGGATCCATGGCGAGTAACACTAACGAAAGGACACGTTTCCACGCTCAGTCAGTGATTGCCTCGATGGGCCGTGTAGTTCAAGAAAAAATTATTAACACAGCATCCAGGATTGGATGCCGGCGAAGGGCGCAAGCGCTATGTCACAGGAACTTCAGAGTCGAAGGCCACGGTCGGGAAGGGAGCCAATGGGGTAGAGCTATTGGTGGACATTTTGAGGGTTAGACTGGGTTTCAAAAGCAGAGCGGCACGTGAGTTGCGGCAGGTCAAGGGAAGGGGGCATTAGCAATAGATAAAAGAAGTAGAAGATCCAAGAAAGATAAACTAAGCTACAAAGAGGCTATCGCTTCCGAAACGATCTGGAGAGCATTGAGGCCGGCCTGGGTTGGGCAAGAAAAAGGTACCACTAGGCGAAGGCAGTGAAAGAATAGATAGGTTTTGCGGGGGTTGCAGTCGCGTCCCCTGATCAACGAGGAATATGAGTCCAGAAAGAAGAAGAAGGAGAGGGTAGAACCAGATGATGGAGTTGGAGGACGAGGGAAAGATAACGGGCGAAGCGGCAAAAAGGTGCAGGTGGAAAAGGGAGATATGACAAGGGATTAGGCAACCTACAAGTAGCCCTGAAGAAAGATAGCAATTTCCCAAGGTCAAGAGCAAAGCACAAAGCTCCTCGGGAAGCTTGACAATTGACAGCGACAACGACGTCGTGATGATGGTCGTCGTGAGGACAAGACGGGTGGCCTGGCGCGGCTAAGAGACCTCATGGCGGGTCGGTCATGTGACCGAGAGCCGCGGGCCAGCCAATGAGAGCTGCCGGGCCCATGCTCCTGGGGCTAAACCGCTTTGGGCTGCGCTGACGACCTTTTATCGGAGAGACGGAGGACAGACTCCCAGAGTGCTTCGTAGCATATACATATCCGCAGAGTAAAGTAAAAGCGGGTGGTTACGAAGTACATTGCGTGGGAACGAGTGCCTTGGATTCTATTTAGTGAGCTCTGTTGAACCACCATTTCGCAAGTTTGCTGGACTGTGGTCTAAAAGCCACAAAACCACGCCAAGCCAAGAAACGACACCGGTTCAGATCAAGGCCACGGGATGCATCCAGAGGTGGGGAGGTCCATAAAGCGTTACCGGATAGCTTCCTTGTATGGATATGGTAGCTTTTTGTTTAAGTGCACTGGCTCGGCGTCCTCACATCTGACCTGGGGCCGTTCACCCCATACTCACATTCTGAATTTTGGTTGAGACTGCGCGCCGCATGATGCCTCTGGAGATTGAACCGCGAACAGAGGAGATTCTGGAAAGGTTGGCTGCCATTTACCCAGAGAGCATTGCTCGTCACAGCACAGCTACTTGTCTTTGGAAACGCCACTTAATTGTTTCAAAATCACCAATCTCATGCTTGCCCGTGTCTAGCGGGATGCAGAAGCAATCAAAAAAGCGGCGGGAAGCAAGGTTTGTGATCTATATCAGATGAACATGTTTGCTGCGGAGGCGGAGATATCTTCCGGCATCCATTGCCTGTGAATGTTATTGCCTGTCTTTGTTGTCTTGCAGGAGACATAGGAAGCAAGCTGAAGACATCAAGCGCAAAAATAAAACAAGATGATCTTTTCTGCTTTGTTATTTCCGGTTCTATGGCCCAGTCGATTCGCATCTAGCCCATGAGATATATGCGATGCCTGCTGGAAATCAATGACATATGTCCTAGACATCCGTGCGCCTCATATTGCTTTTTGCCGCTTCTCCCGACTCATCCATGACAATGTTGAGCTGGCCCCAGGTGATCAAAATATGAAAAAAATCCAGGAAAGAAAAAGAAAAACAAAGAGAATCCCATGCGGTCGGAAATAAATTCCTCTTTCCAATGTCTCTGCGGGGCCGTGTGGCCGCAGCAAAGAGGTAAAGAGGCACGTGCGAAGAATCACACAATCTGCTGGACAAGCTTTCTCAAGGGGTCCTCATACCACGTAACTAACCACCCAGTATGTACGGAGTATGCATGTATGTAATATATCAGATTGACTGTCATATTGCAGGCTCCAACTTCTTCACACGAGACTTGGTGCGAACTAACTGGACTCTCTCCCCTCTTAAGATGCACTAACTATTATGTTCGCCTGCTTGGAAGACGAACAACCCCAACCACGTGACAGTTCTGGGCAGAAATACCCCCCTTCGCCTCACTATCACGATGTCAGACACTATACAGAGTATTCAATGACAATATGCTCAATTTGCCCTGTTGCCCATCCCCTCAGCCAAATGGCGGTGAACAGAGCTATGAGGGCTGTGAAAACTCCCCCCCCAAAAAAATAGCCAAGGCTGAAACTTTCTAGGATTAGGCATCAATGTCATAGTTTGGCAAGCCCGAAATTGGGCTCAAAGAAGTCTCTTATGTTTGTAAGATCCTGATGAAGTCATTGACAGAGTGGAAAAAAAGTACGCTGGCGTGCGCTTTGTGAGTAATCAAGGTTAAATGCAAAGAATTTCAAAAATTAAATAGATAATTTGTATGGGAACAAGGTGGCTTCTGTTGTTGATACGAACAAACTATGACGCTGCACCTATGTACAAAAATATGTGAGCTGAATCTCTACTACATACTCCTCAAATATGGCTTGGGCTAGAACCAGGGTTCGGCATCTTGCTTTTCTTTTAGCAGATCCATTTCGCCGGAACCGGTACGGGTCACGGGAGCAACTTGATAATCCAGATGCACGACAAAGGTACGCACAGAGCTATCCTCTTGCTTGTTTAAACACTGTGGGGATATGCCACTTTGACGTTGCTTCTTTCCTCGCGGCCGCAGTGAACGATAGACGGTTCATGCTTCGAAAATCCGCGGCCGAAACCTCAGAATTGGTTTAGAATCCTGACTGGATTGAATCGTTTTGAGATTCCATTCAGTATGGATCTAGAGATTAGGGCACTTTGAGAGCGAACAGCTTTCAGCACTTGAATAGCCGTATAACCTGTTGCAGCGTCGATCACGGAGGAAAAATGACTAGCAACACATAATCAAACACCTTGCTGGTAGAGAGTGAGAAAGAATAGCAGGACCAGTAGATAGCCGAAGTGGGTGAGCCTGGTGGAAGAGATGGGTGAAAGAATCCACAGAGTATTTAAGACAGAGAACGTGACTCGGTCCATGTGAAGACGCGAAAAGTATTCACATACAGAGTATCCCGTACGGAGTAGAGACATTCTTATCACAGCGTTAGGGTCGGAGGGATTCATTGCTTCCAATTCATGGAGGTGGAATATGATAGACGGGGCAAATAACCGGTCCGGGGCCCCTGCAGGGTCGCCCGCTGGCAGTTATTTCCGGGGCATCCAATGAGTTGGCAAGATGATGCGCTCTTCGATGTGGGACCAGCGATGCACAACTCTGGTTTGGGCATTTAACCAGAAAAGCCACAATAAATGGCTAAACGAATGCTGGATGAGAAGGAAGTACGCCAATCGTCTGGCCGAGAATACTCGTGTTGCATGCTATTACGGGGGTAGGTGACGTTGCCCTCGTTTTCCACAACCACACTCGTGCAATAGGCCGAGATACCTTTTCCTTTCGTCCACTTTTCAAAATAAGACTGGGGCAAGGTAACTTACATTATTGCCACTTTCTTGGTGGGGGCAGTTGAGCCCCAGAAGTGGATACCATGTCGCTGTCACCAGGTACGCAATGTCAGATACTTCCAAGTGGCACATTTATAGGATTCGAAACGAAGCTATCTGTCGAACAGCTGCGTTGACCACTGAATGCCTGCCCGGTTACATCTTCCATCACGTGGGCGTGCTACGTAGCTGAGAAGAGTGCCTGTCTGGCGTGTGGAGGATGCTCTGGTCCAGGGGTGCGCCATCCAGTCATCTGCCGAATCAACACATGACGCGAGATTCTCAGGGTCGACACGTAGATGAAGCCTTGGGATGAAAGGGTCATTGTGATTGACCTATGTGATGCGAATGTTTCATTAAATTAGCGGATTCAGGGAAGCTCCATCGCGATGGCAGGACCTGACTCGCAAAAGGTAGGCAAGTCTACTTACTTACTTTTGCCTCGTTGCATCAAATGCGGCAGCAGCACAGAGTAAGCCGGTACGAATATACCCTCTTGATAGGGTTGATTGTGTATCAACAACATTTGAGGCCGCGTTGTCGAGGGGGCCTTCGCCAATACTGCCAGTGCCCTGAAAGTAGTGCGCATCGGAAACAAGTGGTTTGGGCCCAGGAACTGTTTTCAGCCTCATGTTACGTCGAAGCAAAGTCGTGCAATCTATCATTCGAAAGAGAGCATGTATTGGATTTTGTAGATCAACTCCGGTGGCAGGCCTGATATCGATGCAGAAACAATTTGGATAGGAGGGGATATTTTCAGGAAGCGAAGGACATAGCCCACTGGCCAAATAGATAAGCCTGGGCAAAAGTTACTTGTCTGAAGTCAATAACGCGATGGACTCAGACAAGGTTGCAGGAGAAAAATGCTGAGCTGTTTTGCTTCACAGCTGAATCACACAAGGCGGTTCCACAAGCATTATCAATCAAGTTTCCAATTGTCCAATAGAGAGACAAACCAAAGAGAAAACAATGTGAAAAGAGCATAACATGCCAGGGAAATATATTTTGAAGCATACTGCACCTTAATAGACAGTCTCTTAAGGCGAAGTGGGCAAGTCCAGAACAGCTAATGCTGTGAAGCTATCAAGTCAGCTGATGCCTCCATCTGTACTCAGTACCTCTTAACACACCAGACTTTTTGGAAACCACTGAACATATTGACACAGACTGGTCTAATATACATTTGTAGTATCTTTAGACAGAGTATAGAGTAATGCTGGGTCCCCAAGCTGCTTAGAGAAGTTAATGGACTCACATCTAACTATCGCAGCCACATTGATTTCCTCATATCCTCCTGGCACGACATTGAGGACATTAGATCATTGTGAACTCCGCATGCAGGTGCCTGATAATCTGTACTCGGCCTGTCGGTCTGCAGGGTAAAGGGTTGCAACATCAACTAGACCGGGCCAATTTCTCGGCTCTGGGACTCAAAACCCGCTGCTGTTCCTCATGGAGGATCCAATTTGGGAAAGCAAATCACGACAATGCGCACATCAAATGCTGTGCTCCCCCCAGTTCTACCAAGCTCCAAGAGTTCCTAAAGTTTCGAGAAGAAGAATATCCCTGCTATGAGATTCTCTCCAGCAGTGATCTTTGACATCTGATTGATGGTATGTCTTTCACGACGAAGATAATAACAACTTTCCTCAAACAACACGATAAGTGCCCGCCCAACCGGTCATTTCGCATGCTGATTAATTAAACCCCATGGCAGTGAGGGGGAGTGGCAGCGTCCAGCTGGTTTGTGTATCAACGTGGTATGTATGTTATGTGTGTATGAACGCCGTACTCCGTACGGAGTACTCCGGACGTCGCTCAACACGTCAATGATGTGATTGAGACGCTAGGACTTGAATTTCTATACTTGCTTTTGCGAGGCTGTCTTTTGGATGAAACTCCCGTTGGAACGGTTCTTTCCATGATGGAAGGGATCGCTTTGCCCGGGGGGAGAAACAAAAAGGCTATCAATTAAAAAAAAAAAAAAAAAAAAAAAAAGGAAAAGGAAAATTACTCAAAATACTCAGGCTGACGTTCGTCGAGTTTTTCTTTTCTCTATATTTCTCCGTACTCTGTTGGAGGGTGGTTGTTTTCTAGGGTCTAAAAGGATTCCGGTAAGATACCTTGCATGGGGGAAGAGGGAGAAGGATGGGGAGGTCAAGGGTACCATAATCCGCCGATGTCCGCCCTGCTTGGAGGCCAGGGAAAAAAAAAAGAAAAAAGAAAAAAGAAAAAAGAAAGCAAAGCGCGAAAATTTCTCAGCCAAATTTAGATGCTCATCGGCAAGAAGCGATGCTTCGTGTCCGATGGGGGAGCTCGGTGTGACGGGGCTTTTTGGTCTTGGTCGTAACCATTGGCGACGTAGCCGCACCGGCGAGGGTGGTCCTTGGGGCTAGTGTCGGTGCTAATACTCCGTAGGAAGTCGGCCAATGTATTTCTCTTCTGGAACGGGTGGGTGCGTTAGAGAGGTTTTTTTTGCTTGACATCTGCGAATATCGAAATGTCTTTTTTGTGAAGCGCATCGATCCCTCGATTCTCCAGCTGAAATCAATTGTCAGCTCGCTGTATCAAGCATGAATGGCTAGTCGTATTACGATGAAATACAGGGAGAGTCGACAATTTAGCGGAAGCTTCTTCGTTCCGCTGCAGATCCGGTATTGTGACTGGTCAGATCGGGTGTGATGACATGGGTGGCTGGTAATGTTGAAAACCTGCCTTGGCGGGTTTGGCCTGAGAACTGGCACGCGGGCAACCTGCAGTGATCCTGCGGTGCAGAGGCGCTGGGAAAGAGAATGGACGGGAGGAGGCAGGTATGTCTTCTGTAGCCATGCATACAGCACAATCTGCAAGAGCCTCCTCTCCTTCGCTGGGCCGGCATCGAGGCCAGGCCCGTGGCGAAACAGCGGGTGGCCTTTTGGGGAGGACTGAATTTGTTTTTCAGAGACGAGGGTACGGTTCGGAGACACCATTACGTACACGCTGGGTACGGATCGTATTCGAGTTCCGAGAAGGGAAAGGCGCGATGGACTGGGGTTCCGAATGCGCCATTGGCCGTGCTGAGGTGGGGCGGCTGAGCGAGAGGCTAACAGGCCCAAATCTAGCCAGTCATCTTCACCGACACTGCGAGAAAAGTACTTATTCTCCATCACGGCGCCCTTGATTCGAAAATATTCCAGTTCTCCCTGGACAATTTGAGGAGCGAGTGCAGTTTGTCCCCTTCGCTGGCCAATCTTGCGAGGTGAATTTTTTTTCTCGCCGCGCCTTTGCCGTCCTCCAGAGGGAGAGAGAGAGACAGAGTTGCGTCCTAACGGCTCTTGAGGATCACAGACCACTCAGGGTGCGACCTTCGCTTCCCCTGGTTGGCTCGTTTTTAATTTCCTTTCCACCCCCCTCAGCCGACGTCCTATCTGGACTGCTCTTTTTTGCGTTTTAATTTTCGGTGTCGCAGCCAACGACAAGCCGCCCTGGTCACCTGACCGCGCTCGCCCATCGCCCCTCGCGGCGTGCTACTGGCTGTTCTTAAAAATACGCCCACTCGCCCTCGCCCTCGCTCCGTCCAATTGTTCCTCCAGGAATTCCTCACCACCTGCTTGGTCGCTTGCCCCGAGCTTCTTCTCCTCTCATCCAAGCCTCCTCCGTCCTATCAACGAGTCTGCCTCCGTCAGACGTCGACTCTCGCGGGTCAATCCGTCGTTTTGCTAAGCGCTCTTCCCCCCCCTCCCCGCCATTGAGACAAAGCCCATTGTTGGGAGCCCGCGAGCTGAGAGGAAGCCCCAACCGCGGCACCCGCCAGCCTCGCCACCCAATAACGTGTCTTCCACGGCCAAGGTAAGGAGGCAATTTCCACCGTTTTCCCGCTGACTCATCCGGAAGCGCCGTCGTCATTGGGCTTGACGGCAATAAGCTCTTCCAGCTCCTGCGCCCCCAAGTCCTCTTGTCACCCCTTGTATGTTTTTTTTTTTTTTTTTCGTGTGTTAGGGAAAAAGACCCCCAAAATCCCGCCCAGCTCTCATACACTGCAGCTCTGCCCAATCAACGTCCTTTGCCGCTTACCAGATCACGCACACCGATTCGCTGTCTGACTGGCTGCTGATTTGATCGAAGCACAGACTGCTGCAGGAGCTTAATCGGTCCCGGTCGATCCTCCTCTCTCCATTCGGTATGCAGCCATTCACATCTCCATCTGTGCCCTCTTTTTGTTTCCTCGTTTATTTTAATTTACCCCGGGCACCAGTCATATCACAAGCCATCACGCTCCGGGGAAAAAGAAGCTTTTTAAACTGATTTTCAACGCTTCTGTCCCTCCTCTTTGATTTGTGCAAACAATCCACACTGCGTTGGCCTTTTGCATTCCCCAGAAAATTATATGCATGTTTCCCGCAAGCGCCTGCATCCACACCCTCACTATCCCATGGCCGTTTTGGACCCAAACACCTTTGTTGTTGCAGCAGAGATATGTGTGTGGGCAAGAAAAAAATAAAAAAAAAAATAAAAAAAAACCTGCGCCGACACCCGATTCTCTTGAGTCTTTCTCCCCGCACAGATTTGCCCTTAAACTGTATCCTCTCGGAAAATTATATGGGGCGATTCGCCAATCAGCGTCTTCCCCTTTCGTCCTCCTCCGGTCGCTCCGGATAATTTCTTGAAACTCCCCCATCTCCCTGTCGCAGAGACGGCGGCTCTGGAGTTGATTCTTGCTTTAGCTGCGTTGATCACACCCGCTTTGTCCGTAGCTTTGCAAGCCCTGCCATGGCAAGGGAGTGGCAGAAGCAGGAGGCCAAAGTGGGTCCTGTCAGATGCTGGCGTTTCCCAGCCTCTCTTTTCGCATTGAGCTTCAGTCTCCCTGCACTGCATGTCACCCCGAAGCTCGAGAGCTGTCTGTGCCTCCTGGTCGTGCATATTATTGACAATAATTCCCATTCTTCTCCCTGCTTGCTTGCTGTTCCATTTCTCTTGAGTCCTAACGCGTGATCTGACGATGCAACGTGCCATTTAGGAAAGATCTCCACTGAGTCACAGTGATACAATCGTATTCAAAACGCTCTAGCTCGAGGGAGCTTTGAAATCCACCGGAAAATAATTCTTGGTTTTCCCTTGCCCCAGCAGCTTTATTTTACGAGCTTTACGATACACGTGCAATTTCTCACCCATTTTTCGTCACTGTCGACTCTTCTTTTTCCTTTTTTTTTTTTTTTTTTTTTTTTTTTGTTTTTCCCTCCTCTTGTCCCACCGACAAGCGACCGTCCGACTCTATTAATAACCCACGATACCGATTCGCAGACTGATTATCAGTTTGGCGCCAAGCCCGTGAAGGTACTGTTATTTCTCACTTCCAATACCGTACCGTACCGCATTTTTCCCCCGCGCGCGCAGGCTCACGCACATAAATAAAAACATTGCTATCCCGTGTTTTGAAGCGCGTATATCCATGGCCTGCGAGATACGCCGTCTCGTCCCTCTTTTTCTTCTTTTTTCGCCCCTTGTTTTTTTTATTTTCTTTGATTTAAAAATCATGATTCTAACGAGGTGTAAAAGCGCGACAAAAATAACATCGAGTGAGAGCAAAGAACAAGACGTGCAATCCTCGTGGTGTTACCTAATCACCCTCTGCCGGCCTCTGACGACTTGACAGCCAGGGCGCTCGTTTCGTGGGTGTGGGTTTTGGGTGACTTCATCAAACCCGGTAAGTGGTGTGTGGATGTGTTGTTCAACTCCCATGCAGATTTCCTCCGGCGGTGCTGCACGCATTAAACTCTTGCATTGCCAACGCATACATACCCCAGTTGACAGGCCACCATATCTTTTGTTCCAATCTTCTTTTGCTTTTACCCCTCAATTTTTGTTTGGCCTTGCATCTTTTTTACATTCTTATTTTATATTTTATCTTTTTTTTGGCCGATTTGACTCGCTCAGTGGAATAAAATTTCTCACTTTTCGCCGCTTTTCACTGGCTGGCGTGCCCCATCTTCCAACGCGAACGGTCCCCGGTTCATACGCCCTGGCATTGGCTTATTTTTATTTTTTATTCTTATTTTCACTTCATTTTATCCACCCTCGTTGTTGTGCTATTCATTCCAGTTTTACCCGCTGCGGTACTTCTACATTGTCATCGCAGGCGCTGACATCACCATCCTGGTACAGCTTATACTTCACCCCCCCCCCCCACCGTGCTTGGCAAAGAACCTCCAAACCCTTCGGGTTATCGCTGCTGTATAGTTTCGGGCACCGCCTCAGCTTTCTGCCCTACGACGTGGCCCGTTAGCCCTGCCAGTGAACACCCATCTTGATCATTGTACACACGGGTTCAGACCTGAGTCTTCCAGTTTGGCCTAGGCGAATTTTCATCGGGCACTTTGTCGCAAGCGTGACAAATCTGGGAATTCATTTCGCGATCTCCGGTAATTTGGCCTTCGCCCTCGTGGTCGGTAGATTTCGCACCAACAAAAGACGCAAAGTCGCATCGTCCCAGCATTGTCCGAGCCTGACAACACATCAACGCGTGAATCGTCGACTGTGACCCTTGTCACTGCATCAAGGCCCAACCAATTCGCACTGTCATCGCGCTGTTTCCGCGAAGGCAGAAAAATATCAAAAGAACTCATAATCGCGTTGAGATCATAGTTCTTATTTTTTTCCCCTTTTGACCCTGGACGAGTTTGTTTCTAGCTCTGCATCCATACGCGTCTTGAGATTCTTGCTCTCTCTCCCGCGACCCCATAAAATCGAACGCTCGGATTGCATGTTATTGGTGATTTGGATTTGTGCGTGACCTGTCCGATCCTTAATTCGTGCATTAAGTGCTAATGCGACCGTGGAGCTGCAGGCCATCTACATCGAATCAGCGATCGCAAAACCGAAGACTCCTCCTGATTGCTCCCCCAAGGCGTCTTCCGGCACCAAGACAAAGCCTTTATCCACCCATTCCTGCCGGCCGATTGGAAAACCACTCCACAAAGAAGTTCTGTCAACTACCCTTGTCGCAATTGTTTGTGGAGAGAACAAATAGATTGCTTCATTATCCCTCGACTATTCGACCATTCGCCCTGGTTGACGCGCCTCTAGCCGCTTCATCGGTTGGCAGCCAGGCAGACCCCTCGCGGCGCGTTACCTCATCTCCAAACAAACGATTCTGTGTGACGTGCCTGACAACCCTCCATCTGCACGTCCTTGACTCTTCACACCATGGAGTATTCGACGCAATACCCACAACCCCATAGTCAACACCCACATGCTTCTGCACATATGTCTGGCCCTTACCAAACATCCCAAAATACCGCCACGCCTGTTGGACAAATCGCATCCCCGACGAACCCCCAAAGCCAAATTCATCACGGCCACACGAACCATCAAGCATCACCGATTCTGCCGTCGCAATCGCATTATCAAGCACCGCAACCAGCCACTGGCCAGGTGCAGCAGCAGATGAACTTTTCTCAACCTTATGCCGCCATGGCACCTTCATACGGAATCTCTCCCACGCAGGCGGCAGCAATGGCGACAGCAGCGGCTTCGGGACAGTTTTTCCCTCTACATCAAGAGTCGATGGGTGGAATGGGACAAGCGGCGCGTGGATCGCCGAGAATGCCACAGGCTAATAAAGAGCGCCACCCGCGATCCCCCCCTCAGGTCGCCGGCCAGATGTCCTCATTACCCAACCAAGTACCCATGCCGCAGAATGCATCTATGCAACAACAGCGAAGAATGAGTCAACAGATGAACAGCCCTCATGTCCAAAACGCGCAGCCGGTTATGAACCACACCATGTCTCGCCCATCTGGGCAACCGTCGATGCCACCACCTCCCCCAGCTCACCAGCCGGTGCAGCAAAGTCAGCCCTCACCAGAAATGGTTACAGGCCCGGCAGAGGAATCGCCATTATACGTTAATGCCAAGCAGTTCCACCGCATCCTGAAGCGACGCGTTGCGCGCCAGAAATTGGAAGAACAGCTAAGGCTTACGTCGAAAGGAAGAAAACCTTACTTGCACGAATCCCGACACAATCACGCGATGCGACGGCCTCGCGGCCCCGGGGGAAGGTTCCTTACTGCAGAGGAGGTGGCTGCTATGGAGAAGCAGCAAGCTGCTAACGCAACTGGCGTGGAAAATATCCCGAACCACGCCGCTTCCAAAGACCACACTTCTGGCTCCACAGGTGTTGCATCCAGCACCACTATCGGACAGAAACGGAAAGCCGCTGGAGCTATGAACAGTAATCAGTCCAAAAAGGTGAAGCCTGGCCTCCAGCAATCCAGGATTTCAATGGCAGAAGGTGGTCTTGAGAACGATGTCGATGCAGACGGTTGAATGATACGCTTTACGATAAGATTATCATTTTTTATTTTTCTTTTCTACTTGTTCTTTCTTCTGTTGCTATCTTTATCTATTACGTTAAATTGCATGAGCGAAGCGGGAATGGGATTGCAAGGATCACAAAAGGAAGATCCGCAATGTTCTGAAGACTCTTTTTTTGCTGAGCAAATCAAACTCCAAGATAACTGCATACTGTCTGTGGTTTCTCTGCCTTTTTTTTTTTTTTTTTTTATCTACCTTATATCTTTTTATTACACTCGGAGCACTCCTACATATCCTTCGTATGACGACGAAGGGTCTATTTGGAAGTGCACCTGCAGTTCCACTCCTCTATTCATACCCACTACTTTACTCCCTCCCGCCCTCGTCGATGTCATGTCTCGCTAACAAAATTGAGCTTTTGATACCGAAATTCCTCTCATACGTTTCCCTTTCCATTTCCATCCTTTTTCCTATTGTTTTCTGCGATCGCCAAATTGATACTCATGAATATTTTAGGAAGTTTTTTTCTTACCACCCTAAGGATACCAGTTTGCTATTATTTTGTCGTTGTTACGTTTTGCGTGTGTGTTCCTCTTCTTCCTTTTTTTTTTTTTCCCTTGCGAAGCTTGGGCTTGTGTTTCCTTGGGTTCTGGGTTTTCTTCTTTCTCCCACCCTTTCTTTTTTCTCTCTGAAATTGTATTTTCTCAACTTTTGGATTTGATTGTTGATATGAATCTCTGGAAGCACACTAGGAAGGAACGGGAGGAATTTCACTTGAATATCTCTTATCTTCTATTTTTTTTGGGCGCTACCCCTGTTTTGTGGGATGGAGCAAAAGTGAGAAATTTGTTAGCTTTTTATTTTGACTGGTATTCTGGAATGGTGTAGGATCTTTGGCGGAAAGGGTAAATGGGCACAGAGATATATATAACTCAGTATTCCTTCTCATGTCTTCTTCCCCTCCCCCTTGATTTCTGTTTCCCCCCCGCCGGGGTGTATTTATGCCTGGATATTCTTGGCTATTCTGTAGATTTATGGTAATCTGTAAGGATTCACCCGCGAACCCCCTTACACAGACAAACAACCCTTGTGAGAGCTGGGCTAGCTTCAAATTCCCTCAGCTATACGTTTCTGCTGAATCAATGGCTTGACAGAGGTTTGATTTATGAAGTATTTGTAGTCTTGGTGTCTTTTTAGCCTTACATTATACCCTGGTTTCTTTCATAAGGGAAATTTTTCCAGCACTCACCACAGAATATTTGATAGATTAACATGTGGTAATAGTGATGAGTGTCATCTTCTTTCTCTCGAATGTGTCTCAGTAGACTGTTGACAGACTTGTACCCCGCGAACAATTCAGAGAAGGACATGGGAATTTATGTGACTAGGGGGCCTCTAGTGTTTTGCTAGGGAGGGGAGATAAGAGTGTGAGTTGCTTTATCTGCGTGAAGTCGAATATGCAACCACCGAACACGTTGTTCAAAGGATACTCTGCATTTAACCAAGAGCCATAGCTAGCTATTCAAACGTCACAAAAAGCCCTATGCAGGCTACTTATTTTAACAACAATGCTAGATTCTCTGGGGTAATCAGCAGTCAAACCCCCAGTTGGTGGTCAAGACAGTTGGCGCGTTAAATTTCTCCTGAGAATGCAGTTTTACATTTTTTACCCCAGGCACCTCTTGACTCTGGCACCCCTTGATGTAATGGATGTGGTGATCCGTTCTTCTCGGAGTTAAAGCAGACGGCTCTCTCGGCGACTAGGACGAGGGAGGATATCATATGGGGGCATATTCAGTAGAGATTCGCGGCAAAATGGTGGGAAGCAGCGTACTCATGATCTTTACAGTCACTAGGAGCAAGCTATCAGTGATTGAACCGCGCTCTGTTACCTTTAGGGGATTCCCCTAACAAAATCGCCCTGGCCTGTGGACCAAAAAAGGAGGAGCCTGACTTGATCTATCCTCTCATACGCTCACCCCCTCAGTGCTTCGTCTGCCTTGGAAATGATCAATTAGCCTATAATGCCAGGAACTACTCATTCTCTCGGCTGGAGCTCCTCAAAAGGCATATGCATGATTGCCATCTTTGCTGTTTGGCTTCAGATGCTGGTTTTCCATGGCCCTCATCCATCCTGTTCGGAGGATGTACAAGGCAGCGTGCATTTTCGATGGAAGTGGCGCAAACACGCCCGGTATAATGTGGCTGGTAGATCTGACATAAGCTGCCCCTTATTCGCTGGCTTCCGGGCGAGTCTGGGCCGAACCTTAATTTCGCTGCTTGGTCGACGGTGGCTGTTCCATGGACGCCCATGCTCGCTGTCTGCTTGTGACGTTGGCGAGAGCGAGTGTGTGTGTGTGTGTGTATGAGCAATCTCATCAAAGGACATTCGCTGCAGAGCTGTTCCAGTCCGGAATCATCAACTCCGACGACTGGCTTGTTATCTGTTTGCAAGAACCCCTGCGGCTCAGCTCGTACGCACAGAGGCCTCCTGTTGCACAGGGAAACGCGGTGCATCCCTCCACCACCGCCATCACCCCCCGACGCAACCCGTGGAGTTGTTGACAACTTCCCCGACGAACGCGCATAATCGTACGCGGTGTCTTCCGAACGCCGATATTTGATGCGTTAAAGGCACAGACTTCGACAACGGGAATTTTTTTTTTTTTTTTTTTTTTTTTTTTTTTGACAAAATCGAAGCGAGATAACCTTTCGTTTAGGAAAAAAAGGTGTTGACCCTACAGCTACAGGGTAGACTTCTGCGATAGCCTGCCCTGTTCTCCATACACACACATATCGCGTGAGAACGATTGTCTTCAGGATACCTTATACAGTGTGCTCTACATCCACCGTCCGCTGTCGAAAAGCTTGGGCCGGGAGGAGGAGCGTGTGCACCTGAGTGCATGGGGGTGTAGACCTAAAGATGGCTCCTGGCGGAGGAGGCAACATCAAGGTGGTGGTGAGAGTACGGCCGTTCAACAGCAGAGGTTAGCGCCCAGAATATCAGCTCTTTTCAATATCAACATCCTGTGTATATACCCGTTGCTAGACGCTTACCATCACCGGCTCCTCTTTTTTTAACTCTCTTTTGCTTCTTAGAAATCGCCCGCTCAGCAAAATGTATCGTTCAAATGCAGGGGAACCAAACGGTTCTCACACCACCACCCGGAGCCGAGGAAAAAGGTCGCAAGGGCGGCAAGGGCGGCGGCACGATCGACGGACCCAAAGCCTTCGCGTTCGATAAGTCGTATTGGTCGTTCGACCGGGATGCTAAGAATTACGCCGGTCAAGATAATCTATTCAGCGATCTCGGTGCGCCGTTGTTGGATAATGCATTTCAAGGCTATAATAACTGCATTTTCGCCTATGGGCAGACGGGCTCGGGAAAATCGTATTCGATGATGGGATATGGAGAGGAATACGGTGTGATCCCAAGGATCTGTAAGGATATGTTTCAGCGGATTGCGACGATGCAGACGGACAAGAATCTCTCGTGTACGGTCGAGGTATCGTACTTGGAAATTTACAATGAGAGAGTGAGGGATCTACTGAATCCCGCGACGAAGGGGAATTTAAAGGTCCGAGAGCACCCGTCGACAGGCCCGTATGTGGAGGATTTGGCGAAGTTGGTGGTCAGGTCGTTTCAGGAGATTGAAAATTTGATGGATGAGGGGAATAAAGCGAGAACGGTGGCGGCGACGAATATGAACGAGACATCAAGTCGATCGCATGCCGTGTTTACGCTAACGTTAACGCAGAAGAGACACGATACAGAGACAACTATGGATACGGAGAAAGTATCACGGATCAGCCTCGTCGACTTGGCTGGCTCAGAGAGAGCTACTTCTACCGGAGCGACTGGAGCACGACTCAAAGAAGGTGCTGAAATTAATCGATCGTTGTCTACGCTAGGCCGTGTCATTGCCGCTTTGGCGGATCTGTCTTCGGGGAAGAAGAAAAACGCTTCGATGGTTCCGTACCGTGATTCTGTGTTAACGTGGTTACTTAAGGATTCTCTCGGTGGCAATTCCATGACGGCTATGATAGCAGCCATTTCTCCTGCGGATATCAACTACGAAGAGACATTAAGCACTTTGCGATACGCAGACTCTGCCAAGCGTATTAAGAACCATGCCGTTGTCAACGAAGATCCGAACGCCCGCATGATCAGAGAATTAAAAGAAGAACTTGCGCAACTCAGGAGTAAACTTGGAGGCGGGGCGGCAGCCGGCGGCTCTGGTGGTGGGATTGCTGAAGAGACTTATCCACCAGGTACGCCGTTGGAGCAGCAAATGGTGACTATCCAGCAACCAGACGGTACCGTACAGAAGGTCAGCAAAGCTGATATCGTTGAACAATTGAACCAAAGTGAGAAACTTTACAAGGATCTCAACCAAACATGGGAGGAGAAATTGGCAAAGACGGAAGAAATTCACAAGGAACGAGAAGCTGCTCTGGAGGAACTTGGTATCAGCATCGAAAAGGGTTTTATAGGCTTATCCACGCCCAAGAAGATGCCCCACCTGGTTAATCTCAGTGATGATCCGCTTCTGGCCGAGTGCTTGGTTTATAATATCAAGCCCGGGACTACTACCGTTGGAAATGCGGACACCGCAACAAACTGTGAAATTCGTTTGAACGGGTCGAAGATTCTTCATAATCATTGCAAGTTTGAAAATGTGGACAACGTCGTCACTATTGTGCCCACTGAAGGTGCCGCTGTAATGGTCAACGGGCTGCGAATTGATAAACCCCAACGACTACGAAGCGGCTTTCGCATAATCCTGGGCGATTTCCATATATTCCGATTTAACCATCCACAAGAAGCTCGTGCTGAACGAGTCGAACAAAGCCTGCTGCGTCACTCGGTGACAGCCAGCCAACTTAGCTCCCCTATTGTGCCTCGGACTCACGATAGATCAATGAGTAAGAGTGGCTCAGACGTTGATGGAGATTCCGTTAGAGCCGAGTCACCCATGCCGTCACAGCGAGGGAGGGATTCGGACTGGTTGCTCGCTAGGCGGGAAGCAGCTAGCGCGATACTAGGTGGCGATCAAAAAATCTCACATCTTACGGACGACGAGTTGGATGCTCTATTTGATGACGTCCAAAAAGCACGCGCTGTGAGAAGGGGCAAAACGGAAAATAAATTCTTGGAAAATGAGGAAGATTCAGACTCCGTCAGCTCCTGTCCTGTGCGGGATAAATATATGTCTAACGGGACGATTGATAATTTTTCCTTGGATACGGCGATAACTATGCCGGGGACTCCTCATCACACCGAGGATGAGGATAAGGAACTTAGAGAGCCTGCGCTGCAGATGGTCCGGGACAATATGCAACATCAGTTAGATAAGCAGAAGGCGGAATACCAGGAGAAGCTCAGAGCCGCTGAGTCATCACAGCAGGATGTCGAGGAATTACGCGCTGAAAAAGCTCGGATGGAAGAAGCGCTTCTCGCGGCAAAGGAAGAATTCCAACAGCAATTGCAAAAGCAAAAAGAAGCATTTGAGTCTCATATCAAAGATTTGGGCCATGCACCTCTCAAATCGTATGAGAATGGCTTCCCGATTCTCGAACCTAGTGAAATAGAGATTGCTAGAGCAGTCTTCCACCACTGGCGGCGACGTAATTACGTCCGCATGGCTGAATCTGTCCTTCAACACGCGTCATTACTCAAGGAAGCGCAGGTGATGAGCCATATAATGGAGAAGAATATCTCGTTCCAGTTTGCCATCATTGACGTTGGCCAAAGTATGGGATCCTCGTATGATCTCGTCCTTAATGGTATATCGGGTGACGATGATATAGCTCTTGACGATGCGAAGAAGCCATGCATTGGTGTTCGAGTGATTGATTTCAAAAATAATGTCATCTATCTGTGGTCTCTTGATAAATTACAACGCAGGGTACAGACGATGAGACAGATGCATCAATATATCGACCGACCTGATTACATCCAGCATTTTAAGCTGGAAAACCCCTTTTCAGAAACTTGTCCACCAAAGTATTCTCTTGTCGGGGATGCTGACATCCCGTTAACTGCGGTATTTGAGGCTCGCGTTCAAGACTTCTCAGTTGAGGTTGTCTCTCCATACACGCAAAATGTTGTTGGACTTGTAAGATTATCGCTTGAGCCCTCTGCTGCTCAGGCACCCTCATCTACACTCAAGTTCAATGTCGTTATGCATGATATGGTTGGTTTCGCCGAAAGAGAGGGTACAGATGTGCATGCCCAGCTCTTTGTTCCCGGTGTATCTGAAGACGGGGGTGCCACGACGACACAGATGATATCAGGGTTTGATGAGAATCCTGTCCGATTTGAGAGTGTTCATAGTATGAGCCTTCCCTTGTCAAGTCCCAGGAACTCTACGCTGAAGGTCAGCATATTTTCGTTCGTTTCAACAATGCATTTAGATAAGCTTCTCAGTTGGGATGAGATGAGAGATGCGCCTGAAGCTCCTCCGCAGAAGAGAAAAGCTCCTAGAATACCCGAATCAGAGTTTTACTCAGAGGAGAGACATGATGTCTTTGCAAGAGTTCAAATTCTTGAATTAGCAGAATCCGGAGAGTATCGTCCTGTTGACGTTCTTCAGAACAATAATCTGGATCCTGGGACTTATCAGCTCCATCAAGGTCTCCAGAGACGTATAGTCATTGACCTTACCTATAATTCGACCGAAGGTCTGCCTTGGGACGACATCACGTCTCTTCGGGTTGGAGGCGTACACTTGCTAGATCCATGGGGGAAGATACCGGATATGGAGACTCAGAGTCCCGATATTCAGCTCAAACTGGTCCACGAGCCGACGATAAAGGACAATGCTGATGGGACCTCGAATGTGACCCTAATCGGTCAATGGGATTCCAGTCTTCACGGTTCGCTACTTCTGGATCGCACAACAGCGGACAAATATCGAGTTCAGATCACGATACGTTGGAACTTGGTCTCTTCTCGTCTACAGGACCCTATTGTATTTGAGCTTGACCAACGACTCCAAATACTAGGCAGGACATATGTCCGACAGCAGTCGATGTTTAAACAATTCTGGGCTTCATCTCGGGTCATCCATTCCACCGTGGGCATGTTTTCACTTGCTGTTCGGCCGGTTTCTGCAAAACGAGCGGCGGATCTATGGCGTATGAACACTCAGAATGACTATGTAAAAGGCGAGGAGCTGCTGAGTACCTGGTCACCACGCAAAGTTTCCTTGGTCCGAGATTATATACGTGCTCGTAAACGACGGCAACGTGTCGCAGAAATCGATGCTGCTCGTGGTTCTTTGAGCACAGGTAGCTTGACGCCTTTGACAAATGGCTGGTCCACCCCGTCAAGAGGCGCTGAGAAATCCCAACGACAAGAGAAACTTCTTCGAAAATATCTCGATTTATGGTCCACAAAGAAGGACCTGGCAGAGACTATTCTCGTTAAAGGCAATACAGAGCCACCCGTCCAAGGAGCAGCGTTTGCGCGGAGAACAAGCAGTAGTGCACCCCCCAAAGCTCCTACTAATGTCTCAAGCAACACCAGTCTCTCAGGTGATGCCGAGAGTACAATCTCTAGTCATATATCTTCATCCGAGCCTTCAAAACCTCGCTTCCTAGCCACCATTCAACATATACCCAAGAATCCTTCCTCTTCTAAAGCCGGCTGCCTTTATACCCCCGATGATACTAATACTCACTGGGTCCGACGTTTTGTTGAACTCCGACTTCCCTACTTACACGTCCACTCCGTTCCAGATGGAGACGAAATCAATGCGATCAATCTTCGCAATTCCCACATTGATCATGAACCAGATTTCGCTCGATTACTGGGGCCTTCGTCCAGGGGTGCCAATAATGAACGGAGTAGGGAATCGATGCGAGGACGACCAAATGTCTTCGCCGTGTATGGGACGCAGAATACGTACCTATTCGCGGCGAGGACGGAGGCGCAGAAGATCGAGTGGATTTTGAAGATTGACCAGGGGTATTTTAGTGGTGCTCGCGCGGGTGTGGGAGCGAGCTAAGTATCCCTCTAGGTCGATGGTAGGGCATCGTTTTCGCCTTTTTCTATTTGTGTCGTTATAGAACTTTTGCCATCCTGGTCGGTCATGGAAAGGTAGGGCAATGTGGATTATCATTTTACGGGGATTTAAAGGGACATTTCAGGAAATCTATTTCGATTTATCAGCCTAATTTACCTTCAATTTTTGATCTTCCACCCTTCTTTTCTTGTTTGTTAGTTTTCGATTTTGACATCACCCTGCCTGGTGCACTGCAGAGGAAGAAAGGACGATTCCCTTAAACCCTCTCTTCTAAGCTCACTTCATTTATTCTATTCTACTGTTACATATTTGAGAGAGATATACCCCCCCTTCTCAACCGCCTGCAACCGTGTGTATCTTTTGCTCTTTGACTTTTGGATGACTGTGATATTTTGTCGAGGACCACCTTTGCATGCTGCTTTATCCCGAGAACCTTTCTTTTAATAATGTATTAAATTTGTGTCGTGCGCTGGCGATGATACCCCTTTAGAATACAGCCATAGTGACAACCAGAAGAATTATTTGCTCATTTGCTCTATGGAGACTCATGTTTTCCGATATCTCGAGATCGAGTGTCTGCATCACTGACTACAACATTTTACTGGCGGGAATCGCCATCGTTTAAAAGTTTCTAGGTGCTATTTACACTGTATCTCTGGTTACGGCGGTAAGACAAGTCAGCCGCAGGGTTTGAGGCTAAGCCGATATTGGATTATTAAGACCTGGATGGCTAGAAGCGAAGGCGAAGTACGCTGTTTGAATCCTGGATTTTAGGTGGAGGATTGGAGTAGAGAATATCACCCAAACATATTAAAAATTATTGCTCATTACTGTAAATTCAACTCTCCTTGAATCTGGTAAATAGGCATCTGTCTGACCAGCACACAGATGGGTATACGAAATAACGCCTCTGCCGCTCATTATGAAAGGTGAATCTGAATCAAAGACATTCACAACAAAAAAAAATAGCACAAACCAATAGGAAACCCTATTTCAAAAGGAATTTATGTGTTCAGCGCGCTTTCTTTGAACCAGAAGGAGACATTATGATTGGGCGAAGAAATATCGCTCTTAAATGGAGTTTGGATCGATATTTGAGTTCGGGTCCTTGAGTATTCCCTTTGCCCATTCTTTTAGCGCGTCGATTTGATCTTTGATGTGTCTCCACCAAGACAGTGCGTCATTTTTGTCGTCGTCATCTTTATCATCTTCATGACTTTTGATGTCGTCTATGCTTTGCGAGTTTCCAGGAACTGGGCAGTGACGGGAGAGGGGGTTGCAGCGATTGGGGCAGGACGAGTCCATGCATCAGCTACGCTGGCTGAAGAAGTGCTAGTGCTGACTAAGTTAACGTTCGATGAAGAAGCTGATGGATCCTCGGGGACATCCGGCGGTGGTGCATTTTTGTCGGAATGCAGACCAACTGGGTGGAAAGGTAGGCGGAAGGTGCCATTGTTAGGGTTAGGTTCGATGTGCAAAGTATCACAGAGGATATTATAAACCTCGATATTTTCTACATGATTGCGGATTAGTCGCTATTGCCCCTACAGTTGTCTTGCATGGATAATGATAGGGTTGAAACTTACGGAAAGGTTCAACGCGACTATTCGGCTTATGAGGGAAGCTCGGGCCGTGAGCAACAAATATCGAGCGCATAAGAGGATGTTCATGGTCATATCCATGTATGCCACGGGGATGATACGTGATGTTTTTTGTTTTGGCCACTTCAATGTCGAAATCCGTTCTTTTGACTATTGCCCAGCCGGTTTTAGGGATGATCCATATGGGCGCAATGCGATCGTTGTTCGAAAAGTGGTATCTTTTAGGCATTGTTTCCCGGGTATAAACTTCAATAGAAGCATTATATAGCCTCGATGCCTTTTCAAGCTCGCGGATAATTTTTGGTATGTCTGCGTCACTGCGGGGTCGAAGACCCTGCAGCGGCCACCCGTCAATACGCTCGATAAGCGAGAGATCGACTAAGCTATCGAGCTCAACAAGCCGGTTTGTTGATGTGGTTGCCATTCCGTGATCAGATACAACGATGACATTCACAATATGTGTCAAATTTCGAGCTTGCAGGCCGTCAAACAAGGATTTTAACATATTATCTGCATTGGCGATTGTTTTCCTGATCTCCGTGCTATTGGGACCGAACTTATGCCCATCGGCATCAACATTTGGAACATAACTAGCAATAAACTGCGGCCTCTTGTGTTCCCTTGCTGAGTGAAATTCATCATCGTCTCCCGGCAAATCCAGCCAATGCAAAATTCGATCAACTTTGGCGGAGAGCTCTTCACTGCCGTTATACTTATCGAGATAAGTTGGTTCCATGGGCCCAATATGAGCTTCGGATCCCGGCCACATGTGTATTGCCGTCCGTACACCTTGCTTTTCCGCTGTCACCCAGATGGGTTCCGCGTTCCACCATTTTGCTTGCATACTCCGTGCAGGGTCGGTGTAGTAAAAATCCTCCTGAAGTTTTGGATCCCAGAAAGTGTTCCCAACTACTCCATGGCTTTCGGGATATAGACCGGTAACTAGCGTGAAATGGTTTGGAAACGTGACACTCGGGAAACTTGGGAGCATATATCTCGGCGAGATACCCTCCGCGACAAATTGATTCAAAGTCGGCGTGAGTCCACGGGTGAGAAAATCGGCACGAAAGCCATCAAGGGAAATAAGTATAGTGGTAGGACGAAATAATGCCGTTCCATTTGATAGGAGGGTGTATTTATTATGTTGTCTAGCTCGAAACTGGCTTGAAGCTTTGTATGCGCCGAGGAAGAGAATGAGAAAGAGGATAATAATGGCGGAAAACGGGAGACTGAATCTTCGATAAAAACTTTTCGACTAGAGCGACTATATTAGCAATACTCCTCCGTGATCCTATGAATGTGGCAGAAGACAAACGGTACCTCAAGCGGCCGAGTTTCCAACATCAGAGTATCTAAGGAGGACGAACTCGAACCAGACGACAGGGAACTTAACTCGCCATCCTCCTCTTTGTTGAATACATCCCCCTCTTCCATCTCGTACATCAATTCCCCCTCTTCGTCTCCACCCCGATTTATACTCGACTGCGCCCGCCTTTTCTTTCTCCTCCTCTTCTCTTTCTTTCCAATCCGCACACTGCTCCCCATATCATGTGCCGTGCCAAAAATTCTCTTCAACCCGCCGCCCTGGTGTCTATCCTTCGTTAACAACCTCTCTAACTCTTCCTCTTCCTCCAGGACCGTTCGGTCATGCCGGGCAAGCTCTAAGGTGCTTCGCGACGCTTGTACGAGCTGATCATCTTCCGAATCAGAATCTTGATCCGAAAGAGAGCGCAATGAGATAACATCGTCATCATAGCCGCCTGGAGAGAGTAGAGAAGGGCTGGAAGGGGCCAGTCTCGCCGGCATCCTGAGCCCCGAAAACGAATGAGTTTTGGGATTGGAGGATCAAATTAGACCTTTCGGAGCGACGAAAGAGCAGCGCGGTTAGGTCCCTGCCGCCATAATGGAAACAGCCCAGGCAGACTTGATGGAGTATTGACGGGTTGGCTGACCGCGTCTCGCCCTGCTTGATGGTTCGGCGAACAGCATGAGTTGGGATTGTCCGGTCGTCACACCAAGCTCCGAGCAAACAAAGCAAACATAGCCATCCAGCCAACCAGGCTTCGGCGGTGGCTGATTCTGATATTTCCTTGTATACATAAAGACTGAGAGGGCCGACGGCGACATGGGAGAGATCATTAGAGGGAGCTACCTAATTTCCTTTAATTCAGGATATATCCCTCTTCATCGTATTAATATTTCTCGCTGTTGCCCAATTTCTGCTACGCATCTCTGCCCACAGCCTTACGAGGTCACAGCCATACACCGGCTCCCCATCCACAAGAATCCTTAACCACCCCAACCTGTCAGATAATCCTTCCGGGAGCCATGAACCATCCGCCGTATGCTCCAGCTCCCAGGATGTATACACTGCAATCTCATCCGCCACGGTTCGCGGATGGATTATCCCCTGACTAAAGCCGCGTAGGTCCCGAAAGCTCTCGACGGGCAAGAGCGCGTATCCCTCAGGAAATGGAGGTTGAGGCGTCAAGATGTTCAGGTCCATCCTCCCCACGGTTAGCGGTGCCGCAAGATCACTTGAAAGCCGTGGTCCACACTGTAGAATTGAAAATATTAGACGATGGATTTTGGAAACCGTGGCCGGAGCGCCGAATCCATCGCCGCGAAACCCGGATAGTCCATTTCGCGCGCCCCGGATGCTCAAGGATATAGTCAAGACCTGTATGTGCTTGGCTCGGATGGGCAGATGTGTCCAGGAGAAAAAGTATTCTGTTTCATTTCTGAGGATCAAGCTACCCTCATAGCGCAGCGCCTTGAGCGTTCTTTGGCAGAATTCTATGTATTCGGACAACTCCTGGTTGATCTGTTTATTTGCGCAGGCTAGGGCAGCACAGCTGGTCCGAGCCGAGACAGGTTTCTGTTTGATGGTTGGATAGAGCACAGGATAGACTGCTGTTGGATCTGACGATGATCCGCTATAGAGGAGGCAGTCATAGATCTTCTCTCGAAGCTCAAGCGGAAGCTCTAAGAATTTTGATTGCGGCATGCTTTGGGATTCGTTCGCAGTGTTCTTCTCAAGGTGGCCCGGCTCAGCTGAAAAGTAGTTAGTTATCAATGACACGATCGGCGCATGCTTCAAGGAGCTTCGTCAGGCTTCCAAGCTGCCCAACTACCATGTACTTGCCAAGATTTTTAGTCGCAGTCAGAAAGCTGTGAAGCGACAACACAACTCTTTTGAAGACAGCTGATGCGGTTAAATAGCTGATCGCTGGAGACGAAATGAACAGCAGAACCCGACAATATACCCACCTGCTCGAATACAAAGAAGGATATATTTGACTTAGGGTATAATCTAATATCTATATGCTGTGCCAAACATATGGACCAGACTCCAACCCATGCTTTGAAATGAAAGGAAATCCAAACACCAAGGATGCATAAATGAATAGGGAAGAGCAAAAGGAAGGGAAGTCATTTATCATACAGATAAACATAGTACACGTCAGAACACAAAAAAAAGCAAAAAAAAAAGAAAAATGAAACAACAAAATACCTGCAGGATTTTTTTCAATCACGAACTGCATAGAAATTTCTCCATTCACACTTACAACCCCCAGTTCCGCCATCGACAGGTTGCCAACTTTCATCCCGCTTGTCCTTCCTGTCCGAATCTGTCAAATTGAATATCCCGCCTGCAGGCTTTATGAGTGTGCCCCCAAAACCACGAAATTCCAACTGCAGCTTTCTCTCGTTTAATTCAATCTGTGATCGCTCGTTCATTCCATAACAGTATACCATTTTCTTCTTGGCATCGCCGCCGTGTCGGTCCAATTTGATAGTAATCGGGTATGGAAATGTACCAGGACGGGAAAAGTCTGTTGCATAATCCGAATCCGAGGACGGAGACTTTGAAGAGGTAGAGCTTTCCACTAGATGCAACTTGGCCTTCTCTGGCTGAGTCCAGATCTGCACCAGGAACCGCGTTTGTGCCCAAGTGCACCTTACGCGGGCAGCTGATTTGCTGGATCCGCCGTCTCTATCGTCGGGGATGTCTGCAGTATCTGTTTCATTCAGAGGTGCTACCGACTTTAGGAAGATGGAGCGATCGTAGTATGTATAGAACCCGTATCGTTCGGTTGGCATGCCGCGGTCGTATAGTCGGAGTGGCTGATTCTTTGGAAGTGGAAGGAGGTTTGCAGGGGCAGCAGTGCCATCGGAAGCGGTGGTGGGTGATGGGATTATATCGGTAAGGTTTGGAAGCGGGTCAGGAGAATCCCTTTTCCTGTAATTGTTAATGGGTCCTGTGGATAGGAAGGTAGCATAAAAAGGTGTCTCCTCTCCCACAAATGGTGAAGCAATGCCATCTGTGGTATTCCCGAGGAACTCTATGTCCTCCAAGTTTGGAGGCGCTGGTACAGGCGTGAAGTTGCCACTCCTTGAATATAAAGTCATAATGCTGCGAACCAACCGCCTACGCAGACTTGATGTAACTTCCCGCCTTGTCTTAATCGCCATGGCCGTGCTGTGGGAATTGGTCCCGTTCTTGAATGTGATCTCAATCCTGAACTTTGGTGTCTCTGCATCATAAGGCTCGTTCATTTCCTGGTCCTCTTTTGGCAGTGCACAACTCCACATGGTAGACGGATGCACGCAACCAGAGCTTTTCTCAACAGGATCTGGTCCGCCAACGGTTGATATACCCGTTGGTATTGCAGGATATCCAGTTAAATTCAGCCATCGAGACTCAATCTCAGGAGGTTGGCCCCTTTTATTGGTGAATACCACCGCGAGAACAACACTTGCAACCGTTAGTAGCAGCAATATTAATGCGATAGCGAAATACCACCGTCGCCGTTTTCTTCCCTCCCGGCCAGCTCGGCCGAAACAACCCCTGTTGCTAAAACATCCCCTCCCACGCCATAAGCCACCAACCTTTCTCCCAACAGCATCCTCTTTCTCACGTCTTCTGCGTTTTGATTCAATATTACTTTGTAGTACCACTGGGCCCTGGATTACGGGCAAGGTAACAGGAGCTGCAGGCGGACGTGGAGGTAGAGAACCAGAATATGGGTTTCCAGGAGTGTATATCGATGGGGGCGGACGTATGTTTTCCATTCTGGACATGTGTATGCCGCCACGTAGTGACATAGCATTGTGACCATTCGGCGATATGGGACCCGGGGAATGAGGTTGCTGATCAGGAGGAAAAATTGCTCGGTAGCGAATTGGCTTGCAGGATTTTGGTGAAGAATAAGGAGGTGGTATTGATTCCGGTGTCTGAATACTGCATGTTGAGCCCGAAATCTTTCCTGTAGCTGATAAATTTGATGGCTCGACATGTTTGGCTTCCTTTGAGGGCATCCGGGGCGGTAATGGAGAGTTTACTAAAGCAGGTGTCGCACCAGCTGCCTTGAATAAAGGAGTCGCCGTTGCCTGACGTATATTGGGTGAAATCTCCGGGTCATCATCCTCGATAGTTGTAGAGCAAGACTCAGAACGCGGTCTTCTCGCTTGATCGTGCCGCAGATCTGACACAAACTTTTGAAAGAACGGGTTGTTTGAACCCTGTTCTGATGATGGCTGGCTCTGTAAGAAGGTAAAATGTTGTGGATTATTCGCTATAACGCCTCGACCATTAGCTGGTGCTTCAGCCAGGAATCTATCAATATTGGAGCGGCTAAGGCACGCAGAGCAAGGCTGGCTGCTTAAGAGATCGTGTTGACAGGGTATGTCGCGAGCTACACCGCTGTGCTCAGTGGAGGTTGACATGACAAAGGGCACTGATTGCGTAGAGGATGCGGACTCAGGCGAGGCTTTAAAGTCGGGACGATTTGCTAGGTTCGGTGACTGGGACGATCTCGGCGCCACATCTCTGTCCTCTCTCTGTTTATACCAGCCATCCATGTCAGGCCACGCCGTGACATTGCTTT
This sequence comes from Coccidioides immitis RS, assembly GCF_000149335.2. Classification (NCBI taxonomy): domain Eukaryota; kingdom Fungi; phylum Ascomycota; class Eurotiomycetes; order Onygenales; family Onygenaceae; genus Coccidioides; species Coccidioides immitis. The sequence continues at coordinate 1,953,266 of NW_004504310.1, read as the reverse complement.
GGATTCTTCCATGAGTACTTTCAGGTGTATCCGGAGAAAATGAAGATACTGCATTCTCCCACTGTTTCTCATCCATGACATTTCTAGAATATGATGGCCCGGCGTTCACCGCGAGAGGTGGCACGGGGGGTGGACTGCTGTCCCCAGTGGGAGGACCACGGCAACTACCCAACGTATTCGATCTTGATAATAAAGGGGATAACAGGATGTTCCACCAGCCTTGAGATCGAGGCCGGGTCGAGATAGTTTCAAGGCTTAAACGCTTCGAGGTATTAACTCTGCTCTCGTCGGAGAAGGACCGCCCGCGCGTAGACAACCACGATGGGGAAAATTCCTCCTCGAAAACCGTCCCGGCCGAATATGAACGGCGCTTTTGCCCACGCTGCGAGGGGCTCTCGGCCAAAAGTTCTGAATGCTTCTCGTTGAAAGTATTTATTGCCGGAATGGCTGGTACTGGCGGGATAGACTCCATTCTAGCCGGTTTCATAAACGGCGTTGGCTGTGAATATACACTTGATGGAGGGCGGGCCTTCGTTGAGTTCGGGTTATCCCAAGCCGCATCCCAACCTCGCTCTTCAACTGCAGGCGTTATCACTATTGATGGTGTAACAGGCGTTTGCTGAGGTTTAGCACTTAAGGGCTCCTCTACCCCATCTGACTTTACAGAGAAGGTTGGAATGCTCATGCCAATCAAAATTGGTCGATCGGAAGGAGATAAGTCTTCGATCTTAGAGGGCTTTTCCTTGGTCTTGCGTGAAATCTTCCGTATCAAGGATTGCTTTTCCATACGCCTTATTGGTCGGAGAACATTGCCGGAATCCTCGGTTGCGTCTTTTAATTCTTCATAGCCTCGAAATTTTGATTTCCATGTCGGCTGCCGCCTACCATCCTGCCGTTCGTGTGTTTGCTTAGATTTAGAAAGAGACTTAAGGTCGTTCAGGTCTAAAAAGCCCCCGGTCGATGCTTGTTGGTATCGAGTTGCTTTACCATCTGCTATCTGCTGATGTCCGTTCCTGGTAAAGTCTGTCACTAGATTCAGCCCGGGTCTCGTCTTCTTTATCGTATTTGTATTGTCATTTTGGCTCGAGGACGTCTGTGCCGAATGTGCGGCCGCGCTCCAACCTCCATTTCGCTCCGAGTGTGAGTTGTGGTTCTCACAGTGGCTCGGTCCTTCTGTTAGATAATCTTCCGGAGATATAAAAGGGTTGTTGCTACGGCCAGCCGTATACTCTGGGGAATCGGATTCAGTAAAAGGTGTCATCACCTCCTCTGTGATCGGAGAGGATAAAGGAAATGTGGGTATCTTGGGAATCTGAAGGTTGATAGGCTTTGATACGCTCGGTTCAACGTGTCGCCGTGTCACCTCGGACGAATTCGAGTCCATTGTCCCTAGCACAGCCTTTGGGCTAGCAACAGTTTGGGTATTGTCAGTACAACTAAAGATCATCATATTTTCAGCTACATTTGGTAGGAAGCTTAACTTACTCCCACTCTCATCACGCTATTGTGGCCTAGGGAGGAATCAAAAACGGTAGGCCCTGGAAGAAGGGCGCATATGGGTGTGGAAAGTACCCTTCAGTTCAATGGTTTGAAATGATTTTGGAAAGGCTGAATGGCAGCAATTAATGGACAAAAACAATTGTGTTATGAAAACAATAAGCAGTCAACAATGGTCACTGAATGGGGGTGCACTGCATAATGGACACCATAACACAGCTCTCAATGGACGTAATACCCCGCCTTGATACTTTGCAAAGGTATCAAAAGCATCACTCCCGAGTTTTAAGTTTCAGGGAGTTGGAGAACAGCTGTCTTGCACCCGTCTGAAAGGTTCAAGAGGTCTGCATGTATCACCGAAGTACACGAGTACTTGATACTTGATAGAGAAGTGGGAAATAGAGAGAAAGGGACCAGAGAAAAATATTAGATGAAAAAAGTTCTCCAACCAGGAGAAAGATCAACTGATCTTGACCCTCGGGAGGTCAACATCTCAACACCCTGACCATGTCTCAGGGATAGTTCGCATTCTACGGAATGACCCATGAAAGAAATGATGGCCAATAATAGCAGTATGGTTCCATGAACTCCATACGGTGCGAAATCAACCTCAAACCCAGGATCCCTTTGACATAAGTAGTCATGGGCTCTCCCGCGTCGATGCTCTTCTAGCTGATTGGATAACGGCGAAGATTGGAACACTTGAAGCTCAACAGAGACACAGGGAAAGCGAGTGGATTGTTTCGGGAGAAAATTGGAATCCCGCATGCCAAACCCAAGACTGAAGGCTCATTGGCCCTCGAACCGCTGGGGATTTGATGAGCAACATGATGGATGTAACCAAGCAGAAGCGCTGGCCGTGTTTTGTCTCCTGGGCATGTCGTTGGAGGCAGTGGACGGTGAGGTTGGAGCGGCTGGATGGGATGTCGTCGCCCGGCGCCAATCACCGCTGCGAGCGCGGCGGGCCGGCAGTGATTGGGCGCCTACAGCCATCCAGTCACAGCGCGCAGCCGGCGTCGGGGGCCAAAATGCTGTTCTTGGCGCCGTCGAGGCATAATTCTTCAACCAAAGCACTTTCAAGCTGGGGGGGACTGAAGACAAGCTGGACAGCAGCATGGAATCCCGAGCGATCGGATTGCCTCAAGTTACGGCTAAATAGCTGGCTCTGGGACTTGCGAAGTTTTAGCTCTCGAACTCATCAATTTTCGGTGAAAAGGATGGACCAGTGGAGTTCTCTGCTGGGCGGGTATTTCGTACCGCCATTGACCACCCATACTGTCAGGCCATCGGCAGGGTATGACGCACGCCTCCGGCAGTGGATCTTAGCAGTTTTTGTGAATAATTTTAAGGTACGGACACCCTGTATTCCGTATTGCATTAGCAGACCTAGTCCGTTGAAGACTTGGCAGTAGTGCATCAGAGCATCGTGAGGGATTTGCAGCTCTGTGCTAGGATAGCTCAGCGCTCGCCTGTTCGCTTCCAAGCAACGCTTCGTGAATGGCATAGCGATGAGATATTGCGTCCAAACGTCGGATATTGACTCGATAGTTCGTAGTTATATTCAAGTGAGCCAGAGGCAATGTTTAGAACAAACACATAGTACTTCTTTGTCTAAACTGGTTTCAGCTTCTGTCTTTCTCCATTTTGAAGTTTTCTCCCGCGCTACGGAGCATTAGGATCAATTCCTTGAGTAGTTCATTCCCTTGGAGCTATTCATTGCCATGAGTCCATGAAGTCATGTTAATTTATTCTTCGTGTAGCGGAAGTTCTCCAGGTCGTTTCTCTTAACCTTGAATTCCAGCTTCTCGAGCGAAGTTTTAGCTACATTGCTACGGCACTTTCGCCTATATTCAACAAACTCCTGCTAGAAGCGAGCGCGGCTCTAACTCCTTTCACCCCGGCTCAAACACCCCGATAACCCCCTGCAGTGGCGAGTTTACCAGGCGCGCGGACTCCGTACAGCAGTAATTTGGCGTGCCATATACCTCAGCAAGAAGGTCCGAAACAAGCACTGCAAACAATGAAGCAAAATAGTTGGAGAGATGCATTCCAATCATTCAGCCAAAGGGACAACTCCATCCCGCCGTATCGAGCGATGGGCCTTCTTTTTCTATTCGCGCGTACCAAGTATTATTCCTCAGGTATCGTTCTTTGTCCTCCTTTGACCTGACAGAATACTCGGCAAGCTTCATAAATATGAAGAACGCTGCACGTCTCTCAGTACACTGTGGTCCACCTCTGCAGATGTCCTGTCTCCTTTCTCCTCATTTATCCATAGCCATGATTGTGGAATTGCGTCTAAATCACTCGAGGTCGCGGTCAGAATACGGGTGTATGCTTAATATGTATTTATGTAAGTATGTAACTAATGAGTGCTGATACGTACATGTTTGTAAGTATGAACGGAGCGCCCATACCGACCTACCATTTTGTGGTACGTGACACCATGAGAATGAGCCACATTGTGTACCAAAGAGACAACTTGCGGCTATATACGTTTCCGGATATCATTCCGACGATGTGACACGTCGAACGTGTTGTCCAGGTGCGCTCGTGCGTATCTCGAGGGATCACCAAAGAACCAAGGAAGATGGGTTTCGCGCGGGAGGTCAACGCGCAAGCTGTCAAGACTGGGGACTGGATGCGTATTGATTTTGAAGTCAACCGCACTTTTCAAAGAGCAGGTCTTCCTCCCTTGTCTTCTGCGGCCAAGCATTTTTGGGGCACCTTTATATCGACCTCCTCCTAATTAGCTATTCCCTCAATAGGTGACCGATTTGAAGTCACATCTTCGCACCGACCAGCACTAACATGACTTTAGCCCAAAGCATACTAGTAGGAGTTAATCAACCATGTCTGTACTCCGTATGGTGGCAGAAGCGTCACCTGGTCCATCCGATGATCATTGTGCGACCCAGCTGCACGCATGGTGATCCTCGTTCTTTGTATGTAGCCTCTGATTATTTCAAACCATAAATAAAGACAAGAGAGACTTCTGTGAGCGAAGCAGCAGAACGATCTGGAACTTGGCACAGAGCTAACACCAGCGTCTGGAGTTTACTATCCTTGTCAATTTTAGAGACCAGTCTTCCGCGGAAGCAGAGCTAAGCCAATAGTCAACGTAAATTTCATGATTTAAAGCTCCAAACGGGTCCTAGCCAGTGAGTACGGAGTATTTCATTGTCAATTTGAGTTCTCTTGTGTTGTGTGCTGAGGGGTTGAATGTGCTGCCACATCTTTCAGCTTGTTGGAGAACATGCAATGCCATTGTCAAAGCCCATCACGGCACGACACCCCTCATCTTCATGGTGTTTGCCCGTGTGAGCAAAACCATGCACAACAAGCATGCAGGCGTTCCCAACCATGGTTGTATCCATTACTGGGACGAAGTACGGTATTATTTTTGTAACATGAATTTTGATTGTTTTCAAGAATTGTACTCCGTACGTACAGAAATCTATGTCGCATACTGTAAATACATCTCTGACGGCTTCATCCCTCCGGGCATTGCGGAAGCAGGGTCCATCACTCGGTCCCTCCTTCTGGCCGCCGTGGCACCAAAGTCCTGGCTTCTGGGATTCGGTATGGCACCGCTTCACTCGATAGCAATAAGGGCTGTTGGTCACGAGAGCAGCATAGGTGATCGCTCGGTTGTCATACAGCAAGGCCGTTTTGGGTCCCTGCTTCGTGCAGGATTGTCACAGGAAGCGGCATTTCATCCGAGGGAGGAATGGTGAAGAAGGCATCTGAGATGTTTAACATGGGTAAAGTTAGGGAAGCCTGAAAGTAGCTGATGCTCCAAAGTTAGACAATGGGGGGGAAAGAAAAAAAGGCGAGACAGAGTCGGACGAGCAGAAAGAACAGCGCGGAGGACATGTTCGACTGACGTTTACCCGCCAACTGATTAGGGCTTCGGGACGGAGTGGTTATGTCTTCATGCGGACCGGTAAAGTTGAGAACAGAAATGTCTAAAAGTTCACCATTTCTCTCCACAAAACAACTCGGACTTATCAGTTTCTGAGAAAGCCATGAAGAGGTCCATACCTTTCCAAAACGGCGTCATATTTCGGGTTTTCTTTGTCCACGGCCTTGAATTCACGAGGCTCCGTCCATCTCAAGAAATAAAAGTCTCCGCTATGTAATTATCCTTTCAAGGCACTCCGTACGGAGTATCCACAAACAGTTTTAAGACCTAGGAGTAGATTGCTGTGGACAATATTCCATACTCGAAGTAAAATGGTCGTCGCTGGCGCCAAACCTCATCGGATAGATTGAAGGCCTGCCAAGACCGAATCCCATTGGACAATCGCTTTCCAGCCAAGATTTTCGAGATCAAGCTCCGCAAGGTGCTTTTCGCGATCGTGAAGTCGTTACCGGACAGGTCGGCCTAATTGTCGTTCACTCCTCGCATTATAACAATGAAGCGCAAGGGTGGTCCACATAGCTCTAATGCAGAATCAAAGAAGAGAGCTCTCTCAACCGAAGAGGCGACGGCTCGATTCGCAGATCGGCTTTTCGAGAAAACCACCCTCGAGAAATACAAGAATGCCTATACCAATTCAGAACCGTGAGTCCAATTGTTCATATCTCCCCCAGGGTTCCGGTGTTTATGTCGGTTAGCTATTGCCATTCAACTAACACGGTCCTGTAGTTACAAGCACGGCGTGATCTCCCCGCTCATCGCTCCAAGCCTACTTCGCTCCGTTCGCAGCGAAATCCAAGAACATTTGTCATTCACCGATAAAGAAACCGATATCTACAAGATCTTTCAATCGGGCGATTTGGCTAATTTGGATGGACTGGACGATGCTTCGCTCGCTCGACTGCCCTCTCTCCTCAAGCTCCGCGATGCGTTGTATTCCTTACCGTTCAGAGAGTACTTATCCGAAGTCACCGGGGCTGGGAAACTGAGCGGGCGCAAGACGGACATGGCAATCAATGTATATACCGGTGGCTGCCATCTTCTTTGCCATGACGATGTGATTGGTACGCGTCGTGTCAGTTATATCCTCTACCTGACCGACCCAGATGCGCCATGGGAACCAAGTTACGGTGGGGCTTTAAGGCTGTATCCAACAACGACGAAGACGGACAAAAATGGAGATGAGGTGAAGATCCCAAGTCCGGACTTCACTTTGTCAATACCTCCCGCATTCAACCAGCTGAGTTTCTTCACGGTTCAGCCGGGGGAGAGTTTCCATGATGTCGAGGAGGTGTACCACATTGAAGGCGAAAGTACTGAGCAACAAAAGAAAGAACGGGTGCGCATGGCCATCAGCGGGTGGTTCCATATCCCACAAGAAGGAGAAGATGGATACGAACCAGGATTAGAAGAGAAACTTGCCGAACGCAGCAGTCTGCAGCAACTCCAGGGTCAAGGTGACGAATTTGACCGTCCACAGCCCCAAGTCACGCAGTATGATGAACCGACGGATCAATCGGCCTCCAAAGGCAAAGGAAAACAGGTCGTCTCCGATGAAGAAGGTGACAAAGAGTTCACGGAGGAAGATATGGACTTCTTGCTGAAATATATATCTCCATACTACTTGACGCCAGATGTCAGTGAGGAGTTATCTGAAATCTTTGGGCGTGAGTGGTCACTCAAGCTGGAGCGCGTCATTTCAGATAAATTCGTCGCTCGAATCCGGGCATACATCGAAGATCAGGAGAAAGGCGCTCTGCCAACTGCCTCAGACGACATCGAGACACAAACAGACTGGAAGGTCAGCCGGCCTCCTCATAAACATCGATATCTGTACCAGCAGCCAAGGCTGGGCATCCAGGAGCAGGAGAAGACTCCAATCCAAGAATTGCTGGAGGATCTCCTTCCCTCCAAAGCGTTCAAGAAGTGGATGTCAGTCATCACCGGAATCGACAACCTCATGAGCTATAACTTCCTCGCTCGCCGATTCCGACGAGGTCAGGATTATACCCTTGCCACCGGATATGAAGGCGCCTCCCAAAGACTTGAATTTACCATTGGCCTAACCCCAACATCTGGCTGGGAACCGCAAGATAACGGAGATCTGGAAGACGCTGAAGCCCAACCAAGCAACGGAGATGCGTCATCGAAGGCCAAAGCAGAAGACGGCGGTCCCTCCGTTGGAGGCTACGAGATCTACATGGCCGGCGACGACGATGATGACGAAGAAGAAGTAGGCGACCCCGAGGAAGCACTAAGCTTAACGGGAACAAAGTCCAAAGTCAAAAAGACCAAGGCAGATCCCGCCATTTACAGATCCGCTATGGACAATGAAGATGATGGAATTTTGTTCAGTATGGGCGCTGGATGGAATCGGATGAGCATTGTTCTGCCGGATCAGGGAACGCTAAAGTTCGTGAAATATGTGAGTCGCTCCGCAAAGGGAGATCGATGGGATATCACGGGTGAGATTGAGGTTAGTTTCGAGGATGATGAAGAGGATGATGAAGAGGATGATGAAGAGGATGATGAAGAGGATGATGAAGAGGATGATGAAGAGGAGTGAATCGGTAAACGCTCTCGGCATTTGTGGGTCTCATCGGCAGGGTTGGTTCTGCACATAACGTATGTAGCACTTGAATTGGGGACCGGCTGATGGTGAGGGTAATAGCGAAAGAATTTTATTCCTGTGTGCATGCGTCGCATTCTCCAAGCAGTGGAAGCTGGAAGGGCAAAGCCTTGGGGACCCCTCTCATTGGAGCAGTCCAGACCACGAAGTCTTCTGAATGTTACATAGATTGCTATGTTCTAACTCCTCCAGATTTGCCCACCATTTTTCAAAACTCTCTCCTCTGTATACCGTTAAGGTTAAGTTACAATGAATGGTTGAGACTCTCACATACAAGCTTCGACAAAAAAAATTATCATGAGCTTAGCTCTTGAGTTTAAAGCTTTCAATCGTGTTGTCACACAGCTGATCGCAACCACGCACAGGGATTCTTTGAAGCTTCTTTTGGCTAATAATGATGCGCACAGAACCAACAAACCATTTTACAAGAATAGAGAATGGTCACACAAAAAGAACAAAATCACCTTGACGTTGCGGTTACAGATGCATACATGCACTCTTGAGGCAGAATTGCCTGGAGATGCTTTTCGTGGTAACTTTGACTTCGATGACGAAGAAAAAAGTGTTGAATCGTCACTTTGAACTTAATATCCATGCTACCCGTGAGACAACGGCACCGTTTCGGGTCCAACCCTATTTGACTGAGAACTGTCGTCATCAGATGCCAACGGAGTTGCTTTCGCTTTTCTGTTTCGAGGTCTAGTTATCGAGTCACCGAGCTTATTACAGCATTTCCAAATGGCACGCCCAACATTCTCGGGACTTCCTGACATCAGCTCTCGAGAAATACTCAGTTTGCGCGAAAAGAGCTCAATCACAATGAATGCTCTTTGATGGAAATAGCGACCACGCCCTAAAAGATACCAAATGTTGTCTTTCGATATGCTTAATATTTTCTACGCGTGCTGATCCATGGGAGCAACAGAAAACTCAGGATGCACCGGAATCAGGACCGGAAACATGTTCCCACCTCACCACTGAAGGCTTCATGGAATAGAAAGTTGATTACCTACCTATCAGAATCGAGAGTCCAAGAACATTGTTGGGACGAGAGATTGTCTTTATCCCGCTGTAAGAAGGTGAATGGCGACGTCCCACGGTTGCGTTGTCCGTGACATGCGAAAAGTGTGAGGGCGAATCTCAAGAGCTGGACAACGGGACCGAATTCCTTTTTGTCCATTGTCATTGGATCAAGTTTTGACGATGCCCTTTTTTTTCCCCCTTTCTTTGATTTTAATCCAACTTCACCGTGTGCTGCCTAGAAGGTTCTTTAACAAGGAGCTCGTCCCATGTCCCGCACTTTCTCACGCTAAGCATGGTTGCAAGCCGCAACTAGTATATGACGCGCATACACAGCATGGGGCCCACATTGTCGCATCGCGACGTTGCGATGGATATTTGTCTTTCCATTTTTCGAGATTTCAGAGCGCGAAGGCATCGGAATAAAGGGGCATTCTCACGCGAGCATATACTCCGTACACAAAGAATGAAACCCAGAAGTCAAAAGTGCCCAGGTTCCGACCTGGGGTCCAAGTGACAACGGAGAGCGATATGGGAGCTCGAACTGCCATATCCCAACAGAACGCTTAATGCGCCGGATCTAGTTACGGTATGCGATCTAGGGTTCGGTTAAGAATGATTACCCCGTTTCGGGATGTCCTATGCTCAATTCATGGCAACTGTGACGACGCACATTCCACAGAAACAAACTTGGGCACAGATCTCAAACGCTGCTCCGTATGATCCTCGCGAGGACGGCGGCAAAAGTGGATACTTACATGAATGCGTCAGTAGCAGCCCCCTCCCCTAAGGGTCCGATGAAGCAGCAGAATACATCTCGCGGCGGGTATATCGCCTTGGATATACCTTTGTACGAGAAGAAGTCCCATGAAAAAAAAAAGCGCTGAAGAAATCGCAGAGTTTCAAAAAATTTCCCCGGCGGCCAATGATTAATTCTCCCTTCCCGTTAAACTCCTTAGGCCCCTTGCCCTGTGCAAATATGCATGAACAACAAGCACTTCATACTTATTTGGAATTAATTAAGCGGCCAGTTGGGCTGGACGGGGTTGTATTTGTTCTTGAAATCATGACCACTAGGACCTGGTATGCCCACTAAGGGGGTCCCCTGTCATTGCATTTGCCCCTGGCTTGGGTGTGGGCTTTGCTCCGAGCTAAAAACACATGTGTAAGCCATTCGTCAGAGTCGTCCGTATTGCGATGGGAGGGCTTAAGCAGGGGATACGAATTCGGTATGCATATCCACGAGGTGCGTACGTTTGTATGTATGCATGTATGGATGTGCATGCATGTAGATATGGAATCATAGAATCAGCCAGGCAAGAAAGCGGGTCCCCGTTACGATCTCAATAGACGCTGAGTGGTGATAGAGAGCAGAGTTTGGTGATCGAATCTGCCTCCACAGGTCTGATCACGGTTTGGTGACGAGAGCAAGCAGTGGAGGCGCTGATGCTGACGACGTTGCCTGTCGCTTCGATTGTTGAGGGTCATGTAACTCTCCTCCTCCGACAAGGTAACCAATTATCGCCAAGTCGCCGGCAACTCATATGCTACACTATACGATCGGTTCTCTGGCCCCTTCGCCGTCCTCTTATTCTCCTATTCGTGCTTGAGACCGATTATTTGGAGCTCTGCAACTGGATGCATAGCCACATGGCTACTTCCTTTGCCGCATACTCCGTGGCAGACCTAGCACGCTATCCGCCTCGCGAGATGGCGTGGCGTGTCGGTCGTTGCTTGCATGCTTACATGCATGGCTTAGATATAGGGCAGGGTTGCCGTAATGTAGGTCACCGTCGATAGTTAGACGCTTGCGGGAACGGGTGAGTTACGTAAACCTGCAGGCACGCACAGCCCGACAAAGTCAGAGAGTCAGAGTCGCGGCAGTAGGGATAAAGGTTTGTTATGTGAGGTAAATCTGAAGGTTGGGTGCGGATTGGATTTTAAGCTGCCGATGGACTCATCGTTGGGGAAAGCTAGAATGCGACGAAAACACACGTCTAAGTCGACGACTACATGCACGCGCACACACATACATGTTGAGTACACGCTACAGAGTAATCAACTCTATGATAAGCGCCGTCGCCGTTCGGCCCTCCGCTTAATGCTACCGAATACGGGTCACATTTCACATAGAATACCGAAATGCTGCTATTATGTCCAGAGCTGGTCTTGAAGCATCTGCCAGGTGTCTCTCGCAGCACTGTCGCGAGCATATCTTCCGGCGCACCGTCGAGACAAGCATATAAAAAGTTCGGGTTTGATCCATGGCTCATCTCAAAGCTTCGGGGTTTTCGCCACATTAGAAGTTCGTTGGAAAGTTGAAACTCACTGACGTCGGGCGGAGCGTCCGGTTCGGCAATGGTACCTCAAACGAGACTACTCCGTACTCTTGTCAAAAAAGGCTGATCTGCAACAACCACTTGAAGGCTCATCATGAGCTCATGAGTTTGAAACAGGCAAAAGGTTTCATACAAAGTAATAACTATGTCCGAAGAGCTGTGCCTGTCACTGTTTAGTGCCGCCGAAAACTCATAACCTGCTACCAAGATATCAAGCTTTTTGGGTCCGGACCGCACACTCCAGACGGGAAGTGTGATTGGTCTCTAGTAGGAGTGAGTTAGTAAAGTCCTGACTCGCCTTTTGCTAGTTAAGATATGGGAGAACAGTACGGAGTAAATTTGCCATTTAAGCTGAATAGACTGGGAAGGCTGTCCCTTGCACAATTCACGGAGTTGGGGAGCTCTCCAAAGCCAGGAATTTTTTTTTATTTTTTTATTTTGGTGAAGAGGTAAACTCTGCGATTCCCCATTCGAAAATCTTTCTTGGTGTACGGAGTACAGAGTACAGAGTACACATCCCAGGTCATTGCAAAGCTTGATCCAGAAATGACATGACTGCTCTCTGTGTTCTCTAATGTTACTTTTCCCAACAACTTACCAAATTCAAACAGAACTTCGGGGACACCCTGGCTGAAAAAAAAGTCTCCGAAACCCCTGATGATACAAAGAGCAAAATGAGAATGAAGAAACATGATCAAATAAAATGCTCATAAACACACGTTACGCTGAGCCAGGCTTGATCGCTGAACTTCCGAAATGGGGTGATCCAGACTGAGGGGTGTGTTCCCGCGCCAGCGGGGATCTGAGAGCAGTGTTTGAGTTCAATAATGAGGACGCGCCATTGACAAATGGGTTTGACGATCACACTCCGGGCCCAGGATGTGTTCATTCTCTGTATTGCATTGATGGGGAAGCAAGCTTTTCGGACTACGGTATGCTGCGCCTTGTGTAGAATGAAGCATGGGAAGAAATTGCCATCCTAGGGCAGATTTCCAAAGAGCGAAACGAGCAGCGCTTTGGGCTTGATGGATCCCGCAGGCCCGATGGACAAAAGTCCCTGCATGATGAACTGACAGGAGTTACGCAGACCAACGGTGCAAGGTCATGGCAGGAGATCGTGGGCAAGGTTCGTGATGCTGTGGCGGCTGGCCGTGATCGATCCAGGGCTGGCTGATCAGAAGAGAGCGACGGTTGGACGGAGTGCCAAGCCCGCAGGTAATGAAACCAGAACGCGTACGGAGTACGGAGTACGGAGAACGGAGTACTTGACGTAGTTACCGTTATTACCGTACGAGTGTTTCGCGCTCACGCACACCCACTTCGCGGACGCTCCCAGTCGTCCTCGTGGTGAAAAATGGAGATTTGCTGGGCGCTAGGCTGGACTCGGCATAGCGCAGTAGAGGGTGAGAAGGATAAGGCTTCGTTTCTCCCTAAAAGCTTAAACTTTAATCTGGACGGTGGCGAGAACACACACACACACACACACACACGCACACAAACACACGCACGCCCAAGACCGGCCCGCCCGTAGTCGTCGAGTGTGGCGCCGTTGCTTTCCTCTTTTTGTCTGGTGGGTAGGGAGCACACCTCTCTCTCTCTCTCTCTCGATGAAGTAATGTATCTATGTACTCCGCAGTAGTCAATAGTATGTCTTAACAAGCGCCAGGCCTAAAAGCATTATTGTTCCAAACTCGCCTGGTTTCATGGGGAAAAAAAAAAAAAAAAAAAAAAAAAAAAAGAAAAGATCACTGATGGATTGCTGGGTGCAGGCATGACGACGACTTGAGAATAATTAAGTCTATTAATTGGGTATCAATTCTCTCGCGGAACCTCATGGTGGGATACAGCATGTTCTTGACAGCATGGGTTTCTCTGCATTGGGGCGATGCCCCCAGTCCGTCGTGGTTGTACCCCTCTCTCCCTTGCTGAACTAGAAAAAAAAAATAAGGCCTCAGTCAGCGGGTTGAGCGCAGGATTCACGTGTGTGATGAGATTGGTGGCATCGGGGGGACGGGATCTTAGCTCTCGACTCGTTTCTTTTGCTTTTTGCCTTTTTTTTTCCCGTCGGATCCCAGGCTTGGCGTCCTACCTCGATTCGACATCGACTCAGGAGGAAGCTTTGCCGGAGTGAAGAACGAGTCTGCTAACCTGACACGTGTGACCTAAGACAAGTGGTATGGGGCCGATGCTCCACAAAACATGTGCGAAAAATCGACACGGAGAAGCAGGTACACACAGCTCTTGTCAGTTACCACTCGGAATTCCGGTCATGCACGCCAGTCACTCTGACGGCGGCGAGGACGTCGTCTTGACGCACGGTTTCAACAATTGGGAATCTGGCAGCGTGGAGTCGTAACGGAGTACCCTGACGCGGAACCAGGTCTCCGGACTGCTGAGTTGGGGTGATCAGTCCATTATCTCCCATCGTCCAGTGTCCTCCGATCGTTCACCGGTAAGGTATGCCCTTAGAATACCGTAATACATCCATCGTACGGCACACATACTGTATGCACAGACAATGGCGGTACGATCAACAGGCACGTGAATCCACTCGATTTGTGCTGGCTGTGCTCTCTAGTCGAATCCGAGGGTCAAACAACCCATTGTATTTTGAAGGGGGGCGGGTTTCTTATCCAGCGAAAAGAGATCGAAATTGCGCAAGACTCAGACTGGTGGGTAAAGCACCTTGCCTTACTTCATGAAAAATCTGGCGTTCCACGCAACGAATTTGTAAATGCCTACGTTCAGCCAAATGTAGGCTCCAGGCATGTAGCAATTCACGACCTTCCCCGTCCTTACCCCGTCTATACTATACATACATACATACATAAATACATACAATGTGCGTATGTATAGTACATCAAGTCATACATATATGTTGAGGGTTGGGAACTATGTGAACATAGACTACGCAATTGAAGGCACAGTTACAGTGTCGCGAAGTATTCCGTACAGTCTCGATCATGCTTCGCAAATTTTAAACATCCTCGAGGGGAGGAAACAATGGGAAAGCAGCAAAGTTAGGCTCTGGCAGGAACTCAGTGTGTCAACTCACAAGGTTTTAGCCTTCCCATGACAGTTACCATTCAGGACAGAACCATTACCCAGACTTTCAACAAACCTTACCCTGTACAGCGCTCATACATTATTCCCCAGAACTATTAATTACGAGCGTAACACCGGCAATCTCCAGCTGCTCCAGATCTCGCTCTTGCTCCTTCGCAGTTGCTGCTCCTCCATAATAGCCAACCTACCCTTGTCCTCTCACACGGCTCAGGCCGTACTGCCCTCTGCGACTTCGACCTGCGCACCTAGATCTTCCAGTCTACTCGGGGAAGGTTGATCGATCTCTTCCTCCGGTCATTGTATCTCCTAAAGCACCACCACCCCCTCTCTATCTCGCCTATTGTTCCTGCAAGTCTGCTTGACTTGTGAGCATCGTCGAATCCTTTTGCTGCTGCTTCAAGGTCAATAATGGAGCACCCCAATCCTCCCCACCGGCCATGGGAGGAACCACGTTCCACCCAACAACCCCCGCAGCCTCAAAACAACCAGGTCTTACCCTCGATCTCGACCTTGACGGCGAATATGTCCTTGGGCTCGATCACTTCCGCAGAAAGATCGCCAGCTCAAACCACACTCGAAAGAGACTCGGGGACTTGGTCCATGTCCCAAAGTGCCCGTATGCTTTCCCTTCCATTTCTCGTCTTCTCAGCCCACTTCGGGCGTTTTGATGTTTGCGAATGCCCCGGAGTTTGCGTTTTCCGCCATGCACTGACGACTTGACAAGCTAACGCTACATCCTTAGGGTCCTCTACCTACTCAAACACGACAAATGGCACCCATGGTACCCATGGGACCCAGCGCCCCGACTACCCTGAATCACGTCGCAGCAGCATCGACAGCCGAATGAACCAAGGCCTGAGCTCTCTGGCCCTTAATCCAACCTCGCCATACCAGAGTGCAAATGTCTCTCAGACTTCCATCGTATCAGGCCTTCAGCGAGAGCGAGGTATTCCGACAGACTACGCGGCGACGCCCTCAACCCATCGTGGACCGCGATATATAGGGAATCAGGCGTTATCGCCGCTGGGCCCCCGGGTTGGGGAGCACCGAAGTTTCCCAGCTGGACGCACTGCTCCCGCAATTAGCTCCAACCCGGAAGCCAAGATTTACAACGCCGAGACTCCTATTCCAGGCATGCCGTATGCTTTCCCTGATCCGTACGTTGCTCGTCCCTCAGAGAAACCTGGCCGGCTATCAGATCAAATTTCTCGGCGCGATAGCGGTACGGAGTCCCTTGCAAGCAGCAGATTCACCAATGATGCTCGATTGCCCCAAGGACAGCAGGGTATGTATAATTTCCAGGCCTTCGTTAGTGTGTTGATATCGCGTAAATCTACGCGTACATGAGCATTATGTAGAGGACCATGGTTCAATATCATTTCTGACTGTCGAGCAGAATTGCCACAGAGTGTCCACCATCATTCCCTCCATCATAAGCAGGTTCGAAATTTGATGGGTGACAATGAGTCTACCAACGGTTCTACTCCATACAGTAGAACGCCAGAATTGAGAATATCTCATAAGCTGGCTGAAAGGAAGCGGCGCAGCGAAATGAAAGATTGTTTTGAAGCCCTACGTACCAGGTTGCCTTCGACCCAAAATAATAAGTCTAGCAAGTGGGAAACACTAAACAGAGGTACGTTTAGAATATCACAAACGGAAGTCCTACGTCACAGTATACCCGGAACAGTTCTGAAACCCTTCTCCTACTCTTAATGGATAACTTGGCTCACTTTCACGTAGCAATGGATTACATTACTCAGCTTGAGAAGAATCTTGCACAATCTCAACAGGAACAGGACCAATTACGCGCAGAGCTCGATGACCTCCGGAGATTCACCGGCCAACATCCGCAGCAACCTGCACTATCAAGGCAAACATCTGCATTTGATCTACCTCATCCAGCTCCAACGTTGCAGCCGAACGGCATCGCAAGTTCATCACAGGGGTCGACTTTGTTCTCCTCACCATTCTCAGGATCGAGCACTTCGCTTGCGCCTCCACCTCCTGCACAGGATCCATCTAGAACACTCCCACCATTAGTAAACACGCCCCTTGCTCCAATGCAAGGAGTGCAGTATACTGAGGAACGGAGATGAGGGTCCAAGATCTGCCATAAATCATCCACGACCTGAGTTTTCCGTCAGCGTACCTGTTAGCTGCTCCTCCCCGACTCTTTCGCTAGAGTGATCTCTAGCTTTAGGATGTACTCGAATCGAAAGGCCACTCTGATGCTGCCATCTTTACACTAGTTCGACGATCGGTCACCTCATATCAACCGTTACCAGGTCTAACTCCTTTTTTTTCGGGCTAACCTGCCGGTTTGCTCTAGCTTTGTTTAACATTGCTATCACACCATGGATTCTCTCTCTGCAGTATACTATATTTATACCCCCATTTCTGTCACTTTAAAATGCGTTAGCCAAATGACTCGCCTTTATCCCTGCGTGTACCGGTTTACTATCTTTTCACTGTACCTCTTAACTGACCTCCCCTCGTTGAAACCTCATTGTTAATTTTTGGTGGTATTATTGCTCTCATTATCATTTCGGCCTGGAATTTGGGGTTGTGGTTTTGGGCTTGTTTGCTTTGCTCCCTTTGGCATCGGTGTTAATTCATTTGCGTCCGGCTTCGAATTTATGCGTACGGCGCAGTGGTAATTTGAAACTTGGATGGGAAGACTTTTGGTCCCTTCCTTTTTTTTGCCTTTTTTTGGTCCATCTTTCGTCTACTCTTGGAGAAGCAAGAAAACTTGTTGTAATCCCACTTTTGTTAATGTTTGCTGGCTTGCTCTTTGCAAAAGTGCCTTTCGAATGTTGTATCTCATTTAAGTTTCTTTTTGTCCCGCATAACAGCCAGGCTTCATAAGAGATATTTCATGGGACAGAAAAGTTCAGCTGATAATTCATTTCTCAGGTGTGGTGTTTTTGAATGAAAGCTCCGGGGTCGGGTCTTTCTCTTTGCGCCTTTTGTTATTGAATGGCGAAGGGTGTCTAATGTTGATTGGATGGGTCGCTGCGGTGCAGTGGGCATTTGTCTACACCTTTCTCTCTCTCTCTCTTTTTCTTTCTTTCTTTCTATTCTTTTTCTTTTTTAAATACAAAATTTATATTAATGGATGGATCTGGCTGTTGACCAGTAGAATTTGTCATGGTTTGACACTCGTCACTTATGGTACGTTGAAATAGCATCATAGTAGCAGGGTTGCTTTTCTGTCCATGGGACTTGAGCATATTGGAACTCTTGTGATATCAATCTGACGATTTGTACGGTGGATTTTGTGTATGTGCTGTACTATGGAGACATACACCATAGCCTAAGTTTCTCGTCGACTTTGCGTGGTGTGATTCGCGTTCTGGTCACTTTGCTCCGTTCCTCGACCTTCCTAGCTCTACGGCTGCCACAGATCCAAAGGCAACACGTCCCTTGTGTATCACAGAGAAGAATGATATTTAACATAATAGCTACTTGAACCAGATAATTTCGTACTCCGTAATAAACACGGCTTCGTATTTCCCGGGATAAACAAAACGCTTGATTGTATGCATAAGTAGTCGCTTATTTACAGGGATATCGCGAGTTTCTCCTCGGCCCAAGGCTTTTAAGCCATTAAATCCAAAACCCTGACGGAGAAGACTGGCTTGGAGATGATTAAGGGGTGGAGCAACGTTGCATTGATTGGGAGTGGGAGCTAACTTTCTAAAGCTCATGTTTTCCGAAAGTGAGTGCCGATGGGGGTCAAATTGATAGATGTATAGTAGAAGTTCTTACCTAGCTTAATTTTATATTATCATCAGGTCAGGTGGGAATTTTGATCATGGGATATCATATTAATACGTAGTTCACAGGCTTATCTTGTCATAGGAATTGAAAGGTCCCCTCCACTGCAACCACAGTCTTCCCGGGTTCCCTAAAGCCGATGATGGCCTATGCATCACCCCCTCCCCGGATAATTTCTCCTAGCTGAGATATAATTGCCTGCTCTGTAGAAGCAAATCCAGTGCACCAGCTTTGGAAATAACAGACAAAACTGTGGCGACTTGACACACTAACACAAACAACTGAGACTGACGACAATGAGTCCCCTTGTTCCATATTTGATACGTGCTCGTCACTATAAAAATCAAGGTAGCACTCAAGCTCTTAATTTTCCCCATCCGGGGCATACTTGTTAAAAACAATGATGCCTGTTGATTTCACGAAAATATTTGTTCGGTGGTGTAATTAACATCATTGGCTTTGGCCTCGATTGCTTGGCTTTCTGGCAGGATTTTCTCAAATTTTGGAATTTAGGGATGTTTATTGAAGCGAACAGTATACCACTTTGCTGGATGTGCCATAATACTCCCTACAGAAGGCAGATATTGTACTGAACATAGACTAATGGATAGAAGGACCTCTATGGAGTATGCCCAATTACCTGTCCACGTGGCGTGGCGCAGGAAAGACCCCACTACCAATGCACTAACTAAGCCATATTAGAACTAGCTTCTTTAGCACACCGTGCTTATTAATGAGCTTAAGTGAACGACAGGCAAACACCGCCTTCGCTTCATCCAGCAGCGATCTGACTTACTCTGGCTAAAATGCGAGCATCGCGCGATTTGCTTCCTTTTCCTCGTGATTATATGCGAGTGTAATTCTCTAGAACCTCTTGCTTTCGCCCTGAAACGCCAGCAGCTGCAATGGAGCCTTCGAGCGATAACACGCCCATCGCTCAAAGACCAGGAACTCCTCCTCGCCCACCTGTATCTCCAGTCACGCCAGTCATGACACATACAAATCTATTTCCCGTTGCAGACTCAGAAGGGATGATTCCACCGCCAGTAGTACAACCTCCGGAGGTTGAATCATCTATTGCTACTCCAGATCTTGGCTTGGCACCTCATCCTAGAAACAGTACCGGCTCAATGGCTCCGTCTTCTCCCCCCCAGATATCACCGCCACGCGTCTTGCCCCCTGAACCGGCACCGGTTCCGATATCTGAATCTGATAATCCTGATGCGATCGCTCTCCGCTCCGCCATATCTGTGCTCCAGATCCAAAAGCAACAGACTCTTCGTGATATCAGGACTTTGGAAAAACTGAAACAAGCTGCAGCAGAAAATCCCGAGGCCTTTGCCAAAGATGTTGTCAAGGGAGATATTACAGTCTCAGGCGGCGAAATGGATATTTTTCAACCGCAGTTTCAAGATCAAGATGGCGATAAGCAGAGTCCTGGTGTGAGTGTTGACGGAGATCATCAAAAACAAAGTGAACACGCAAAGCCCGCATTTAGCAAAATTCCTAAACCACAGGATATAGTGAGGATGCCACCGATTAACTGGGCAAAGTACCATATTGTTGGCGAGCCCTTGGACAAATTACACGAGGAACAGAGGCAACGACCTTCACCTGGAGAGCCACGAAAGGATGTCCCTATACACGTCCAAAAAGCTCCAGAACATGTGATAGCTGCTCCCTATAGGCCATTTACGGACAAACTAGATACCCCAATGAAAACACGGAGCTCAAACAAACGGAAAAATGAACAAGGTTAAAAGTTTGACTGTTTTCTCCAATTCCTTTCCATTTTAATGGCAATTATACGTATGATATTATGAATTTGAATCCTGTGGAGCTCTCGCAGGAAACCAGCCACTCCCTAATAGACCAGATAGGATAGCATTCGCCCTCCCTTTCGCATTCCCCTATCCCAAACTCCGAAGCGACATTTAAAGAATAGGCCAAGTTCTCGCAGGTTACAAGCCTAGGGCCTGCTGCAGGGCGCTGTGCTTCCGCATTACGTTCGTCCACCTAGCCTCAGCCGTGCACTCGGGACAGGCGACGTTTTTAAACTCATAATCTGCGAGAATTCTGCCGTAGATTTGGCTTTTTGTCCTTGCTTGCCTCCAAGCCTTTCTTCTGCCCCACCACTGTGGATCCGTGGGATAATATTTCATGCACGTGTGGCAGAGTTTTAAGGTCCTTGGGATGCTGGATGCGAGCCTCCAGCATAGGAGCTGCTCCCTTTCGACCGCGGTATACCAGAGCGCTCGCCTATAATTCACGCTGCGGACCGCGCGGCCGAACGCCTTTGCTGTGAGTGCTAGGCAAACTTGGGATGCTCCATCTAGTTTGTCGAAGATCCTTTCTAGGATACTAATGGGTAGAGTATCAAGGGTTGGCGCTGCTTTTGCCGGCAATACTCGCGGTCTTACCGATACCTGGAAGAAGATCTGTGTTCCGGATGGATAGTAATAATTAGCCAATATCTTGTTTTCAGTCTCCGTTTTGCGTATTGTCCTTTTTTTTTTTTTTTTTCTTTTTTTCGTCTCTTCCCTGAACACCATTATTCTTAAATGGATGACGAGCCACTTACCATCGGGTTCACAACGAAAGCAAAGATTTGCTCATATTTTCCTTGCGATGCCCGCCGACCGTGCTGGGCCATCTCCGTGTGATGGTTGGCTTGCATGTGACTCATGACCAACGCCCCTGGAGCATCTGTCATGTCCATGTCCCCTCCCACTTGCGGAGCAGTTTGGGCCTGATGCTCCATCACAGGGATGTCTTGTATCCCAAACCCTCCCGCCATGGGATCTCTTGGGACCGTATTCGTTGGAGGCTGGAGTGCGCTCGCTCCTATGTTGGCACTATGATGGATGGATCATAGTTAGCATTTACTTTTATTCTATCGCTGTGCTACAGAATGAATATTGCCAAGTGTTGGTGATGAACATTTCTCTTCTCAAGCCCCGTCGTCCTGTTATGACTTGACAAATATATTCTAGGAAATTTTGCAGGAAGGAGCATTGTGACTTACAGGGTATTTGCCCGGTTGGGTATTTCCGTTTGCTCTTCTATCCAAGGTCGAAGAGGATTGGCTGGACCGGCTCTATCGGAATCAATGAGCATAGGATCCGTCATAGCGGTGTCGACGATATCCATCAAGGTGCGCACGCTCGGCAACCGAGTACGATCCATGAGGGGATTTGATCATCAACTTGACAAGAAATAAGAAAAGAGTATGGAAAATGAGGGTTAATGGGGAAAAGAAAAAAATCTGAATAGGAGAAGATGAAGAAACCAGGATTCTTCACAATATAGGCACGCGTCTACCTCACAGACGGCTCTCTCCGATCTCACGTGAGTCCAAAAACTGAGGTGATACATGAATTCTCTTCTTGCTATCCTGGGGGGTGATATGCCATTTCACAAAATGCAAAGGATCAAATTTCAAAAATTGAATCTTGGTGAAAACATATACCCCAATCACTTACCTCCACCAATAACCAGGACCATGGATGTTAAAAAGTGGGAATTTGTTATGGCCCTGTCTTTGATTCTGGTTTGGCACGGGTAGACATCGGTTGGGCAAGTTAATCCTGCGCACAGGCACTTCGCTTTCTGGGTTGCTCGTGAGGTACGAGTCGAAGGCATGGCCATAATCTTGCTGGACAGTATCTTCGTTCGGAAAACTGGCGGTAGCTGGCTCGTGCGTGGGAACCGGGCTAATGGTATGCCCATAACCTTGAGAAGTGATCCCTCTGTTTAGGACATCCACGGGGCCCAGATTACTTTCGCAACTTGGATCAATGCCATCGCCATAGCTTTGTGGGGTGGTATTTTCATTTAGAGAATCGATACTGGTTTTGTTGTACGCGAGACTCGGGTCAATGCCTTGCCAATACCCCTGGAAAGTGGTGTCTTCGTTCGGCGTGTTTATCGGGGTAGGATTACCTTCAGGGCTTGGCTCACTAGCGCCGTCAAGGGATTGATAGGTTCTGGTTTCGTTCCTATCGGCTTCACTCATTGCCTCTAACGCTTCATTAATCCAGGACATGTCTGGAACACCGATATTGAAGAGATCATAGCGAATATCAGAATTAGCGCAGGTGTCTTGGTAAGGGTTCATATTGCCTGTTGATTGATAACGCGCGAGGCGTGGAAGAAAAACTGTCAAGTTAGTGTGTTATTGGAGTTAGACGTGGCCTTGATGATGGTTGCTGCAGACTTGACGCTTTGTTTTGAGATCCTGGGATTCCAAGAAGCTTGAAAAGAAGGTAGTTCGATAATGGGAAAGAGGAGATGCTGGCGGCTGTTATGAGCTGCCGGGGTGAGAGAAGTTGTCACAATAAAGGCTGGTAGCGGAGGAGGAGGCACGAGATTAACAGCAAATGGGCAGCAGGCAGATGCGTCGTGATCACTCTTCTATTTGATATTGTGTCCAGCTCTGAAGGCTATTCACTTGGAAGACCCAATTGCTTCAAACACAAGCCGCTTGAACACACGGTCTTCAACCCTGATATAAAGGTTTTCCAGGTTTACACGTCACTCTAATGTGCCTTGATGATACACATCTTCTAAGCTGCAAAGTCGCTGTGATGTCTGGTGACTATACAGGATAATATATTAATTTCAATGCTGTTTAAGGCTCTGGACAGAGCTCTGAGCTTGAAAGGATATGGAAAAGGGCTTAGCTATCCATGATTTCTCTATCTTAGGGGTAGTGTTTAACCTAGAGCTCGCGGTTTATAAAAATGATTTGGTTGAGGCTGTCTTGTGCCGGAGACGGTGTGTTGTTTATATGTGGGTTTGTCAATTATCTCCATTGAAGAACGGAACTGTGGTGTATAATTACAACCAGAGAGCTAACAGGGGAAGAGGATGAAGGCTCAAAGGAAGCTCTAAGAATCAACCTACGGTTGGTGACTTGTTATCCTATGATGAAATTAACTCGAGTGTTAACATAATTGGACAGCTATGGTACAGTCCATGGAGAAAACCTTTGAACACCCATGAACCGGTAAACCGGGACAGTATCCATTCCACATCGTAAATAATAATAAATAAAGAATAAGCGTGATCAGTCATCAGTGTTCCCTTCTCCAATGGAAACCTTCTTGAGCTCAAGTTCCTGCTTCAACCTCTGCACTCTCTTGCCAACCTTTCCTTTTAATATGGGGTTCGTCATCTGCTCCCATTTCAAAGTCTCCGCACGCACCAATGCCTCAAGCTCTGCGATCTCTTCTCTCTGTTGCTGTAATTGACGCTGCTGTTCCAAAGCATCTTCGTCCAAGTCTGCATTCGCATCTTCAGGAGATGACTCATCACTTTCATCTTCATCACCAGAGGTTTCACCGGCTGTAGCAACTTTGGGAGTACTAATTTCAGCTTCGGTCTCCTGCTCTGCCTCCGGAACACCTCCAACAACATGTTCATCGGTGATGGCAGATGTAGGGACAGAATTGGCTTCCGCATGTGCTGCCAATGCAGCTTCCATTTCTGCAGCGAGATCGTCTTCAAACAGGTCAGCCATATCTTCCTGCGTTCCAGGTTGCATGTAAGCCGTTTCGTCGACCTCGCCTTCAGCATCTTGTTCATCGTCATATTCTTCCTTATAGGCGGACTCTTCACGCATGTATTGGTTGTAGTCCATGACTTCAAACTCTGGTGGTTTGATAGCTGCAGCGTCATCTTTTAATAGTCTCGCAACTTCTAGCTCCACAGCTTCAATGGTGCGATTACTAATCCGCTTCCGAAAGCGCCTCTTGCGTACCCATCGCATTGGCGGAGTTAGGCCGTGTGCGTACTGATGCGTGGATTCCTCGACGTCTTTCGGCAATGGGTAGGTTCTTGCTTCATCTTCGGATTTAATTGGACCGAGGACAAGCAGCATTTGACATATATCAGCTGACTTATAGAATGCACGCTTATCCCAACTCTTCATCCCTTCCACGATGCAGGGAAGATCTACCATCGACGCCGCATACATCCTCCCACGAACAGTGACAGTAGCTCTTCGTGCATCTCGAGTTAAAGCTTTAAAGCTAATATCCGCTCCACCCTGACTCCGTGGGCCAAAACGTTTCTCTTCAACAGCCTGTCGTACGTAGTCACAATCTTCTCCTGGTGGCATGCGCAGAACGAACTCTTCTTCCAAGGCCGGATCAATTTCCGTATCTGAAGCTTCGGAGTCGTATCCTACACCTTTTGGTCTCCGCGGCGGCTCGCCTCTGCTCTTGAGGCGGATGGATGGGAGGGGTTTGGCGCTGAACTTGATACGTTTTACTGTCTGAGCTGGCGCGGGAGCTGACGCCGAAGCAACCGGTCCCTTTTCAACCACATCATGCGTGCGCTTTTTCGATGAGCGAGGGCCATCTTTGGACGACCCTGCCTTGGTGCTCTTCTTTGGTTTTGCGGCCTTGGTCGCTTCTGGCACGGGTGGAGCGGTGGCTTTGGGACCGCCAAATTTGAGCTTAAGCTTTGGGACCGGGGTGCCTGGGGTTGTAACCGAGGGGGAGCTTGCGGAAGGAGGACTGGATTGCTTCGGAGCTTGTGGCACTTTTGGCTTGCCAAAGGTCAGCTTAAGGGAAGGTTTGCCAGGCGGCTTGCCAGACATCTTGTGCTCTTTTGAGCAATGGAGGGGCAGTGTAGGGGTTTATGTAGAAGAATGACGGAAAGCAAATGATTGTAAGCCAGTAATGACCTCAGGTAAATGCTGAAGGACTTCGCTGAACTGCCTGGTAGGTTCCTATGATGGATGTCTGGAAGAAAACACGGGCGAAGACGAGCATCCACATCTCAAGCTGCACCAACGGAGGTGTGACTTCATCTCTTGGCATTCAAATATAATCACGTGAATTGATTATATAATATGCGTCAGAGCAGTGATTCAGGGGCTCAAGCAGCGAAGGGGGATTGCTGGACTGCAAGTTTGGCGAGGGAGATCAACTAACAGCAGTAGCGGAAGAATGATAAATGTTAAAATGTAAGACAGAGCACAGACATGGAGTCTCAAAGCAGCTAAGTGTCCTCTGACATATGCTTTGCGAGGCACGCTTTTGTCAGGCTTTTTGGAGCACCGTTTTCCCTTGTTTGCCTGTTTGTCTTGTTTGCTTTACTCCCTTTAACCTATCATCACCAGCTAGAGACTTTAAACACCTGTTTCTGATTCGTTGTAAATGCTTATATCACGTGAATTTTGGCTCTGGTCAGTTAAAGCTCGTTCCTGCTGTTACTCGGTCACGTGGCGCCAACCAAATCAGACGTCGCCCTTTCTCCAGGCATCTACAAGCTTCATCCGCTTCACGCACTCGAATAGACAGAGGATTCTGTAGACAAAAGGCTCGAGACCAAAAAAAAAAAAAAAGGTTATTTTATTTTCTAGCAGTGCAAGGGAATGGAATGCATCAACAAAATAATCTAATTTCATAATTTTTCAAGCAGTGCGTTTATTAATAGATGAAGGACTCTGAAAGAACTCCCAAGGAGAGGAAAAATGGTCTTCCAGCATTTGACAGGTGTGGGAGCTTGTCAATGTCTCTTGATCAGAAATGTGGTCCTGTTCCGGTGATGGTGAGTTTATGCTTCTGTTGGAAAATATAGATCAGTACCAGTCTCGAATGTTGTGTAAGATAATGCCAGAAGCACAGTAAACACTTACTCCAAGGCTTAGTGAAAGCAAAAAACTCAGTGCTGCTCCCACAAGGAAGAGTAACCAGACAGAACGCATGGCTACAGCAATTTGCGGAATCACTAGGCTCTTTGCCTCCTCGCTCAAACCTTTGAAGGTAGGACTGCTTGTCCCGGCTACTAAATCTTTGATTTTGTCGGGTGAAAGGTCGGGAAGAACACTTCCAACATTCTGGAGAGCAAAATTTTGGAACAGAGCACCTGAAACTGCGAGAAACATCACCATTCCGAGGTCTTGGACTGTGTAGAGGAAATCTGGTCAGCATAAACTCACTTATATGAAAATGTATTCGGACAAACAACATGTACAAAATAAATTCTTACAAATTGTCAGGGCTCCAATTGCATTCGCAATGTCATGGGGAGGAACGAGTGATTGCACAATAGCGAAGCCGGCAACAATATAGCAGCCCCCACCAGCTCCAACCAGAACAGTGTACCCATATATACTTGCGTTGGATGAATTTTCGTTTACCGTGTCTTGATATTTTAGTTAGATTCAAGGACAACTCATAGTGATTGAAGGAACTTACACATCAGAGCAGAGCCAATAATGGCTAGAGCACTACCCAGAATGTGCCATGGACCTATATAGGACAACCTTGGCATTAGGGCTCCATTCAATAGCGATAGCACCACCATAGAGACAATGAATGGAAGCAAGCGAATTCCAGCGTCGAGAGGGCCATCTCCCTAGAGACTGATGAGTATGGCATGGTCCTAATACTTAGGTACATCTTACATACCCGTAGAAATTGGAAGAAAAGGGGAATGTAGTAGGTCATCGTCTATTGAATGAGTTAGCGGCATATCAACACAAAGAGTGCTTAAAGGACTGGAAGCATCGGCTGACCAGGATGATTCCGGACGATAAAAATATTTGAAGTTGCATGTTTACCAGGATCAGACGTTTTAGGAAATGAGCTGGATAAAGTCTGTTCTCTTTAGTCACTCCTGGGTGGAAATGCATCAAAAAGATCGTGGCGACCAAAAGGATAGCGGTCACGGCCCACAGAGCAATTTCAGGGCTAGAATTCCACGCGTAAATGACACCACCGAAGTTTATTGCCATCGTGAAGCAAGCACACCCAGCTAGGAATACTACAGTCATGATCCAGTCGATCATTCTGCACTTTTCCTTGAAGGATTTGCCTTGTTGAGGGTCAATTTTTGGAAGCAGCCACAGATATGCCGGAGCAAAGACGGCGCCAATGACAAGATTAATATAAAAGGACTGGATGAATATGCATCAGAAACGAACCTAAGCCCGATATATGGGGTATTTACGTACCCATCGCCAGGTCGCGCTGCTCGTAGCGAAAGCACCGCCGACCTTCTCATTGTTAGCATGCTGATAAAAGGGGGGGAAGAAAAGGACAAATCAATACATACTACCGGGCCCAAAACACTACCCACACCCCACATAACAGCATTTCCCGACATATACATCGCTCTCTCCTTTAGGGAGGTTGTGACAGAGACATACATCATTGTGCCGGCGTACATGCCGGAGCCACCAATACCAGTAATAACACGAGCGACAATCAATGCTGTCATATTGGGTGCAGCACCGCAGATTGCGCTTCCAATTTCGAACAGAATTATATTGCCCAAATACACCCATTTGATATTGAACACGCCATATATCTTTCCCCAGGGGAGAATAAACATTGAACCGAGAGCAAATCCAACTCCGATCCACGGAAGTAATTCAATCTCGCCAAAGTCATCGATAATCGATGGTTGAATATCTGCCACCTATGCACAATGTTAGGGGAGATCCACAGAGACGGGGATGCGGGAAACAAAGGCCAGAAAGACGCACGATAGTATTATCGAGGGCGAAGAGAAATGTCGTGAACAACATGGCAGTATACGCAATCGCCCACTAAGAACAATATTTTAGTATAGCCCGAGGAGATAAAGATAGGATTACATAGTAGGATGAAGCACCTTCCATCCATGAAGTTGACGACGCGGCTCTTCCTTTTCATTTCCAGTAGATGCGATATCAGGCTCGACCTGCATTTCAAGTTTGCTTCCACTCGCGGAGACATGGGCGTGCCTTTCCTCCATGGATTCTTCAAGATTCGTCTCTCAACCCGTTTGGCCTTTTTCTTTTTGCGGGAAAGTATAAGACGCAGCGAGAATTAGAAATCCTAGGGTAGAAATTTTGAAAAATCACGAGGGAGCCCAAGTTCCAAGGAAAAAGGACCGTTTTATACTTGATTCTCACAGTGCAAAATACTCCGACGATTAGAAGACACCAGGACAAAATTTGAATTGGCCGGAACCCGTCCCAATCAAAGAAGTTGCAGCGAACCTCCGTTTTCTTTGCTGCAGGAGGTATGTGCCCGTTCAAGGTGCAGCCTGGCAAAAGCTCGAGGAGAAATATGTCGGGAATGCAGGATGTGTAAAGTATATAGAATATAAAACCATAGAGAAGAATTAGGAGAAGAGTGGTGTCGGCGCTCACTTTTATATGGGACTTCAATGGCCGGGAATAACTAGCGTTGTGTAACATCAACATAGTGGTCCAGTCGCAGCAGATGGACTCTGAGATCGAATTGCTTTCTTCTCGGTCTCGGTAAAGTGAGTGGCTACATTGCCTCTCGCGGTAAGTTTCATGTCTCTCCTCTTCGTTTCGTTCGGCACAAATTCCTATGGATGGGATGAAAATATGATGCAGAGTCCAACCGTGGTCTCTCAAGACGTTTTGAGTGGTAGCCATTTGATGACCAGCACATGCAGTCACGAATTGATCATGGTTTCTGCCGAATAACCCCCATGTTCTCGGTAGACGTGCGGCTTCTGCGAATACGCTGTCAACCATGATCCTTGTCTGTACTTGATATCCGATTGCAGGGCCTAAAGGACTTGTTCGCCTACGCCCATTCCGGCTAATAAATAGTTAGCTATAGAGTAAGTAAATAGCCAATGGTAGGGATGAAAATTTCGAATAGCAGGAGCATTATCGCACTCCAAAGGTAGACAACCACAGATCTATGCATTCTCACCATCACAATACGAAATTTGGAGATCTTCAGCCAGTCTCTGCGTCATCAAGGATAACGGGCGCGATTACTCATCTGGCTGAAAGTTCTCAAGATAGACCTATACCAGCCCACTATGTGTTTTCACCGCGTGTCCCAAGTCCTGCCTTTGCCTTCTGTCACAGATAACTAACTTTAATTGGCTGACCAGTGCACCGAGTATGGTGGGAGAGGCTGTTGGGCTAACTACTCCCTGTATTCTGACCCGGCACGTGAAGCCAATGGATACCATCGTGGCAACAAAAGTTCAAATTGATGATCTCGGCTCCAAATCGCAAGCTGGATGGTGGACGCGCTTAACAGCAGCACAAACTTGATTGGCGGGCCCTATCTCTGGTGCTACTCACGAACAAACAAAACTCGCATCTTGAGTTTACCACCAACAGCAGCCTCTTTCAATCTGAACCCCAGGAATGGCTCCAGAGCATATGAACTGCATTGTTTCTTTGAGAACAACCCCCAATACACAGCTTTGGTAAGTTATTGAGCGGCGTAGATAGTGTACATCCACGGAGTACTCCGGCTAGTTCACATCGAGCTTGCATATCACCGTTACACAAGCTGTGCTCGCCTTTGACTGGGCCGGCTTGGCAACTAGACAAATACATCAGACACGCAAGCGCGTTGGCAAGGAAAGGATTGCTATCCATCCGCGCTCCGTACATGTTGCCTCTGTAAACAAAACTTGCCGTTAGTACGCGGATCCTGCAAAACCCATCCGTGGCGTGAATTCAAATCGGTGGCTGTGTGGAACCATAATAGGCACCGCGATTATTTCTGTGTACTCTGTACAGGCGGTCATGATGCCAATTGGTAAACTGATGTTATGAGGATGATCATGGCGAAGGAAGATATGAAAGGATAGGGACGATTTCCTATTTTAACCGCCGCATATTATAACATTGAAACGTCTAACATGTTGCTTTACTCTCTAGCTGGCACGGCCTGCCTTGGCTCGAGCTGATAAATACTCGTCTATCAAACCACGATAATCGCGGGGCTTATACGGTACGAACATCTCCGCGAACATGTTGCTCTTTCGATGAGGATTGAGCCCGAGATCCCTCATTAGCGTATCGATATACTGAATCATGTTAGCTGTACGGTGCGCAACCATAAGTCGCTAGACTGGACTCACCGAGAGGTAATCGTAGATGAAGTAAGAGTGTTTTCTCCCTTGTTCAAGATACCGTTTACGAGTCCAAGCATTAAACGTAGCAGCTTCAAGTTCCATCTCTTTTTGGCTAGGCAACTCCAGCCAGCCCTCGAGGAAAGCAACTCCCCAGAGAGCCTGTAATTCTGCAGCGAGTGGCGTGAAGGCCGAGTGAATGTGACCCGGGAAGAGGATCGTCCGGTCGCCCTGTGCTGCCAGTTGCGGAACCACCAGTCGACGATAATGTCTGTTTGGACCTTGATCTCTCTTCCTAGAAGTTGTATTTGAAGCCAATGGGTCCCTTCGGAGATAAGGCAGGAGTCTGTTCACTATCTCTTCCCCCTGCGCATCAAGAGTGGCCCATCTGGAAGGCTTGTCGTTGTCGTACAACAGTTCCAATTCTTGTTGAAGTTCCTTGCTGAATGTGTCGTAGCCTTTGTTGAAGCCAGTGCAGAGAATAACCATGTCAGCGGGAACCGAATACCCGTTCTTCAGGTTGACAACGTCCTTGTGCGAGAGGGACTCTATCTCTGAGCGGTGTATTGTCACGTCACCAGCATGCATCACCTTCCAAAAGTTAGGAACAGTCGCGATACCGATTCCGCCACTACCCCAAAAAAGTCTATATCCCCATTAGTATGAAGGCTTTACCACATATAAGTAGGTTTGGGGGTTCGATCTCGTACCCGTCTTGTTTTGGCTGCGCCCGAAGACCTTGAGTATGCTCACTTTTGGAGTAATCAGCATGTCGCGCTGATAGATATGTCGCAATCCGCCAATATACATTGATGATCCCCCTACCCGCAATGGTGCGCTGAAGGAAATAGTACCAGAAACCCGAAGTGTTCATAATGCTCGGACTAAAATTTGCTGCCATTCGAGTCGAAATGTGATCAACTATGTTCCAGAGTCCCATAAACGTAGGAGCGTAAATTGAGAATGGACCAGAGGGGCCATCCCGGATGATCCAGTCCACTTTTTTGCCGGCGTTGAGGAGGTGGAATACCGTGTCGTACGCAGATTTCGAGGCGCCAACGACGGATGCTCGCTGAACATACTCTTCGATATGACCAAGATACTGGCCAATTTGCCATGTATGGATAACAGGCTTCTCAAAGCGGCTCCGTGGCCATGAAGGTATAATTGGGCTGGAGTTTGCACCAGTAGCATAGATTAGCTTGTTGCATTCAAGCTGGCCTCCGCTAGTTTCTAAAACCCAGCCGCATCCATTTGAATTTCTCTTAACCTGATTGACTCTGGTTTCAAGGCGGATTCGAGGAACCAGATCATGATCTTTTGCGAAATTGGCCAAATATTTATGTATGGTCGCTCCCGAAATAAAACCATCACCGGAAATACCTTCTTTTTTCATGGGGTAGAAGGAATACTCGAACAGCGGATGGCTGATTTGCGCATATAGATTAGGGTATACTCTCTCCCTACTCCATGCCCCTCCGATTGACAAACTATCGTCAACAATAAGCAGACGAGTACCAGGAACGAGCTCCAGGTAAGTCCGCGCGGCAATCAAGCCATACCATCCTAAAGAGTCAGACGTGTGATCAGCAAGGTAGTGATCGACCGCATGTTATGATACCCGAGTTACTAGTGCAGATCTGGATAAATGGCCAAGCAGGGTCTTGAATGCTTGACATAAAAGGGATAAAGGAAATAGAGGCACTCACCTGCGCCAACAACCACAACATCAAACTGTTCCATGTTCAAGGTAAACAAAGCCTCTGGTTACACAAAACCACAAATTTGCTTCTAGATCAAATATTCAACGCAGGGACTATGACGGTAAAACTATGCCATCAGGTTTCGTGTAAGCGATCTTCGACTGCGGAAACTTGACCGGTTTAAATACCTGAAATCCGCTAGGAATGATCTCCCGCAAAACGGCGCAGTTAACACCGCAAATCGACAGTGGTACCTGGAGTCACACAAACCAAAGTCTGCGATGCACATCCTCCTAGTATGAGATACTACAGCAGTCTTAATCTGTATGACTTGTCCTTGTGCCTTCGAGGACATCGGATGTTGGTGACACAGCGGAGAGCTACTCCTCGTTCTGCCCTTCATTTTGATCTGATGTGCCAGTAATTCGATCGTCTTTTGTTGGCAGCCTTGCAGCTGCTTCCATGAAACTAAGGGCGTAGTGCCCATAACAGAGGGTTGCTGTAATAGCACCATTCTCACAAAGACATTCTTGAAGGCGTGTAGGGTGGATCTCAAAATGCTGACTTGATCTTTGTGGGATTGGATGAGCGCCTATATCTTGTATGTACAAGAATGTAACATAGAGGCTTCCGGAAACTGTGGAATCTTTAAAAGATTCGATCGATCCTCTGTTTTTGCGAAGAAAGCAAAAATCTTCCTGTTGCAAAGCTTCTCGAACCAAGTCATTATGCCCTTTTTAAGAAATCGATGCTCTTCGGGGAGCGACTCCTCCAACGATCACTATAGCAGCGTTACTAGCGTTGTCTCCGACTACGAATATCCAGCATCTTCCATACCTGGGTATGGCGAAAAGCCATTGTCGGAGCAGCTGGAGCCAATTGCAGTGGTTGGAATGGGTAAGCAGCGGCTTTATAGCTATCATTACCCATAACTGATCGCATTAGGCTGTCGTTTACCGGGGGGTGTTAGTTCCCCGGCCCAATTCTGGGAGCTCATCATGAATAAGGGTACTGGTCGCATGGCCAAAGTCCCCAAATCGCGGTTCAACATAGATGCTCACCTGCACCTGAATAACGAGAGGCCTGGGAGTTTTAACGTACCAGGAGGGTATTTTCTGAACGACAGCCTTCAGGAACTTGACCCTGTGCTATTTGGAATTTCTGTAAGTGCAGCTCCAACAGCTAATACGATTTTGTTAGCACAGAGCTAATATACTACCTGGTAGCCTGTTGAAGCGATGTGGATGGACCCTCAGCAGCGAAAACTACTTGAGGTTGTCTATGAAACCTTGGAGTCCGCTGGCGTAGCTTTAAAAGACATCGCGGGAACCATGACAGCTTGCTTTGTCGGCAGTTTCACCGCGGACTACCAGCAGATGACTTTCAAGGAACCGGACTTTCGTCATAGCTATGCAGCAACTGGTGTAGATCCCGGAATCATCAGCAACCGCATTAGCCATGTATTCAATCTAAAGGGACCGAGTATGACGGTGAACACAGCGTGCTCTTCCTCCGTGTATGCCCTGCACAATGCCTGCAATGCCCTCAGGAACAACGAGTGTTCCGCTGCTATTGTTGGCGGTACGAATCTCATTTTGACAGTTGATCAGCACATGAACACCGCAAAACTTGGCGTACTTTCTCCCACATCGACCTGTCACACCTTTAATGCGCACGCGGATGGCTACGGCCGCGCCGATGGAGTGGGTGCTGTGTACCTCAAAAGGCTTCACGATGCGGTTCGCGACGGCGATCCAATCCGAGCTATAATCCGTTCTAGCGCTGTCAACTCAAACGGAAAAGCTCCAGGTGTTGGAATTACTCATCCAAGCTCAGAAGGCCAGGAAGCTGTTATTAGGCAAGCTTATCGCCGCGGAGGCGACCTAGATCCAATGCTGACGGGGTACTTTGAAACCCACGGAACCGGAACGGTACATGCTTCTTTTACCAAAGTTTTGTGACGGTCAATTGGTACTAATATTATGTGTTCCAGCCTATCGGTGATCCACTCGAAGTTGGCGCAGTCTCGAAGGCGATGAATAGCAAACGAAAGCCCGAGGATGGCCCACTTCTGATTGGCGCTGTTAAAACTAACATTGGACACAGTGAAGCCGCCAGTGGTCTGTCTGCAGTCATTAAAGCGGTTCTCGCGGTTGAAAAAGGGATCATTCCGCCTACCAGAAGCTTCACCTCACCAAATCCGGCCATCGATTGGAAAGGCTGGAATGTCAAAGTTGTTTCGGAGGCGACACTATTTCCCACGCATCTCCTCGTCAAGCGGGTTAGCGTTAACTCTTTCGGATACGGGGGAACGAACGGCCATGTTATTATTGAAGGCGCCGACTCGTTTTTGCCGACTTACCAACTTTCCCAGCAGAAAAGCAAGCCTCGAGGCACTTTTTCTCGTAAAAGACCTTATCTTTTAGTCTTTTCAGCTCACAATAAGCCGACCTTAAGCCAGAACATCGAAGCATATGGAAAGGTTGCAGAGAAGTATAACCTACTTGACCTTTCTTACACTCTCGGGAACCGTCGATCCCGCCTTGCGAGCCGTGCCTATGTTGTCACAAGCGATGCCACCCTGGTTTCGGATTTCAAAGATATAGCCAAGTTTGTTGCCTACGCTGAAAATAAAAAGAAGCCATCGATCGGGTTTATATTCACCGGTCAAGGAGCTCAATGGGTTCGCATGGCAGGCCAGCTTATGACCTACTATCCAAGCTTCTTGAGGACCATCAAAATCCTCGATAGAGTGTTGAATAACCTTCCAGACACGCCTGAGTGGACGATCGAAGATGAGCTCCTGGCAGATGCTGCCTCTTCGCGGGTTAACGAGGCTGAATTCTCACAGCCATTATGCACCGCTGTCCAGATAGCGCTGATAGATCTCCTTACTTCCTGGGGAATCACGCCTGCAGTGACAGTTGGACACTCCTCTGGCGAGATCGCTGCTGCATACGCTGCAGGTAAAATATCCAGGATGGAGGCCATTATTCTTGCTTTCTACCGAGGCCAAACGGTGAGGGATATCGACACGGATTGTGCTATGTTGGCTGTCGGCTTGGGTCCGAGTGTGGTGAAACCTTACATTGCACAATGTGACGACGTGACCATCGCCTGCCACAACTCCCCATCGTCTGTAACCCTAAGTGGTGATTCGTGCGCTTTGGAAGTTGTCAAAGAGAAGCTTGAAAAGGAAGGGATTTTTGCAAGAACACTCAAAACAGGCGGGAAGGCATATCACTCTAAGCACATGGAGCCAGCGTCAGCCAAATACATCGCGCTTGTGCAAAACGCAAAGAGGACCTTCCCATTCGACACGCCTTCTGGGCCGACGGCTGTGATGGTATCTTCCGTCACGGCATCCACGATTCCTCCCAATATGGGGATTGATGAGCATTACTGGGCTGCAAACCTTGTCAACCCAGTCCTCTTTAGCGAAGCTATAGAGCAGATGCCTTCCCATTCCGTTGATATGCTTATAGAGATTGGACCCCACTCCGCATTAGCCGGTCCAGTTAAACAAATCAGAGCCGAACGCAAGCTGGATAAACTAGCATACCTTCCCACACTTGTCCGTGGTCAGGACTGTGCTGTCCAGCTCCTCAAGCTTGCTGGAGAGCTATTCCTACGTGATTATCCTCTCAATATGGACCGTGTGACCCTCATCGAACAGAGTCTTCCCGGTGGAAAGATTGACTTTAGAAGAGGGTCAATCCTTGTTGATCTTCCCCCGTACCAATGGACCTATGGATCAAAGATCCTTTTTGCAGAGCCTCGCCAGTCGGTCGAGCACCGGGACCCTACACATGGTCGCCACGATGTCTTGGGCCGAAAACTCCTTGGAGGTTCCAAAACTGAACCAACGTGGAGAAATATTCTCCGAGTGAAGGATTTGCCGTGGCTGAAAGACCATAGTCTGGGCGGGGATGTAATTTTCCCAGCGGCAGCGTATTTCTCTATGGCCATGGAGGCAGTCACGCAGGTGAACGAGACTAGTACCGCTCCCACGAAGATAGATGGGTACACGCTGCGAGACATTTCCATCAAGACAGCTCTGATCGTCCCAGAAGATGATGACGGGATTGAAACAATCTTTACCATGCATCCTTCAATCCATGGTGAGGGGGGGAGCCAAAACGTATGGTGGGATTTCAACATCTACTCAATCTCACAGGGCGGCATTCAGAAAGCGCATATGACTGGAATGATCGGTGTCAACATCCGTCCACGCGGGGAGAAACCAAGGGACGTTCCAAATATGCCCCAGAGAGCCAGCGGCAAACTATGGAACCAGTCTCTGAGAGCTGTGGGCTTCGATTATGGCCCCACTTTCCAAGATATGGACCAGATTCGCTTTGACGGTAAAGCTTATGCGGCCTCAAGCAATACACTTATTAAACAGGAGTGTGGCATCATGCAAGGGGAGTCACGCCATATCCTCCACCCCGTGACGGTTGATTCCTGTCTGCAACTCATCATTGTTTCGATCTATGCGGGAAAGGCTAAGGATATGACTTGCGGCGCTGTGCCACTCCAAGTTGATGAGGTTACCATCTGGCCCCCAACACCCGAGCAGCTCCAGGATCCATTCGCGACAGCTTATTCTTGGACGGATGAGCGAGGGATTCGCTCTTTTCGATCCGGTGCCCAGCTCACTGCGAGCGACGGGGGTCTTCTAATTGACATTAAAGATATGCGATCCATTGCATATGAAGCTGCGGCACCACAAAAGGCCCTGAATGCTCCAGATCCACAACCGTATATGGAGATAGTATGGAAATGCGACATTGATACCTTAACTCCCGGAACTTGCTACCAGGATTTAAGTATTATCAACATTGTTGAGATGATCTCACATAAGAATCCCGGCGCAAAAATTCTGGACCTAGAAGCACATCATGAGGCACTCTTCCGTGAACAAGCCCCTATTCTCAATTACAACAATGGTTCTCTTTCTGATGACACTCAAGAAAGATATGATCTGATACTGGCCAACGGCGTCAAAGCATCTGCCTTGATGATGGATTCGGTTTCCCAGCGTTTAGTTTCTGGTGGCCGTGCGGTGCTAAGGAATGTGGACACTACTG
This sequence comes from Coccidioides immitis RS, assembly GCF_000149335.2. Lineage (NCBI taxonomy): Eukaryota > Fungi > Ascomycota > Eurotiomycetes > Onygenales > Onygenaceae > Coccidioides > Coccidioides immitis. Next base: position 1,916,361 of record NW_004504310.1, on the reverse strand, counting down.
TCACAAATCCTAACTTCTCATATATTGCTTTTGGCGAAAACCTGGTAATTGCGAAGGTTGCGTCACCGGTCGATTATAGTCTAGCAACGCAGCAGTCACACCCCTTCGTGTTTGTGTATAGACATACACCTGCGCCCCTTGTATATCTGCTCGCTGATAGATTTACAAAATGTGGTTGGAAGACACGATTAAGTTCACTCGATGGTGTCGATATTGAAGAAGGGGAAAGAGTCCTCGTTGTCGCGGAGCTCGAAGAGCCATTACTTTCTTCACTCGGAGAGGCCGAGCTGGTTGGTATTCAGCGGATAATATCAACGGCTTCCTCTCTTCTTTGGATTACGCAGGGTGGCCTTCTTTCTGGGAAAGAGCCTGAATATGCGATGGCGTCTGGATTGGCAAGATCAGTGAAGAGCGAGAATGCCTCGCTCGACTTCATCACCATAGATCTTGACTTAGATACAACCTCTTTACCTGGTGCTGTACACGCAATAACTGATATCGTACGCCGCCAAGTCGAGAAAGATAAGGACCGCGAAACTGAGTACTGTGTGGCAAAAGAGAAGGTATATATCAGCCGACTACTCCCTAACAAGGAACTGAGTTCGGCCTATTCTGTTGGCAAGTCACATTTCGAGCAGAGCCGTTACGATCGCGAGAGAGCGATTGTTGGTCGAGTCCAGTCAGGGAAAGTAATATTCGAACAGGACAAACGCTACGAAACGAGATTAGAGCCTGATCAACTTGAAGTTAAAGTTCACCTTAGCGGACTTGCTAAAGGTGTCGCCGTTATCCAGGGCCAAGATTATCCGACCGCTTTCAGCCATGAGATATTTGGGACCGTTACCAGAGTCGGTTCGACAGTGAGTCGATATATTCCCGGCGATCAGGTTGTGGGATTCAGCTTCGACAAATATGCTTCATTCCAGAGAGTTTCACAAAGCCTCGTCGAGAAGGTTGGTGCCGATGAGAACCCCAAGAATATTCTTGGCCTTTTGATGGCATATGCTTCGGCAATTCACGGTCTAAAGAACATTGCGGGAGTTGAGCAGAATGAGAATGTTCTCATTTTAGGCGACGCAGGGGCTGCCGCAGCAGCTGCAATTAGAATGAGCAAGTTAATGAAGGCAAACACATTTGTGACAGTTGAATCGGAAGCAGAGGCCCAAGACGTAACAGCAACATTCGGCCTGCCCAGGGAACGGGTGATTACCGGATTTCTTGGAACGAACACACAGATAGACGAGATATTTGGCCCTCGAGGTATCGATGTCATCTTCTGTTCTGGGCAATCTTCCCCAGGTATCGTTCGTGAATGCTGGCGGCGGATCGCTCCGTTCGGAAGAGCTATTGCATGTGGGCGTAAAAACGTCCTCAAAAGAAGCGTGTTAGACACCGTACCCTTGAACCACGGGGGAACTTATTCCTCGTTCGATATCCTTGATTTATATAATCACAAGCCTCATATTTTGGCAGACGCACTCCGAACCACTATACAGCTTTATCGCGAAGGATCCATCCCAACAGTCGACGTGGCGATTGTCAAGCACTTGACCCAACTAGATGAAGCGATGGCAAAATTCTCTGAAGGTTTGTTGCAGGATCGGGTTCTCATCTCTTATGGAGAAACAGACAGGTCGCTCAACGTCGCTCCAACGCAGTTTGCGCCTCAGTTTGACCCTAAAGCCACCTATTTCCTTGTTGGGTGTCTTGGAGGCCTTGGCCGCTCCATTACATCTTGGATGATGGAAAATGGGGCCCGCTATTTCATCTTTTTATCTCGCTCGGGGACCGACTCTAAGAATGCAGCACTGCTGGTGAAAGATATAGAAGCCAAAGGAGCAATTGTTCAAGTGGCGCGTGGCGATGTCAGCTCCAAAAAAGACGTCGAGAATGCCATACGAAATGTTCCGAGCGATCATCCCATTAAAGGTGTGGTGCAGGCGGCGGCTAGGTTCCAGGTCAGTTCCCATCGGATGCTGGAGAGATTCACATAGGCTAACCAGATGACAGGACGCGATGTTTGAGACAATGAGCCATGAAAAATGGATTAATTCCATTAGTCCGAAGGTGATCGGTACAAAGAATTTGCATGAAGCGCTTGCAGATTTTCCTCTGGACTTTTTCCTTATGACAAGCTCGACGTCAGGCACCCTAGGAACGCCCGGCCAGGCCAACTATGCTGCTGCAAACAGCTTCTTAGACGCCCTTGCTCGTCATCGTGTATCGAAGAATAAGGCTGCCTGCAGTTTAATCCTTCCCATGGTGTTGGGCGTTGGTTATGTTGCCGAGCACCCAGAAATCGAAGAAGCGCTCAAGCGCAAAGGGATCTATGGAATCGATGAAGAGCACATGCTGCAATCATTCGAAGCCGGGATCGCGGCAGGAGAAAATCACCGGTCAACAGGCCATATAGTTATTGGCATGGACCCGGCGGAACTCCAAAAATCACTTAGACGCGCAGACACAACGGACGCGTTCTGGCTGGGGAATGCTCGTTTCAAGGGCCTACTTCAGACAATTCGATCAACTGGGACGGAGAAGCAATTGTCCAAACAGTCAGTACTCAGCACAATTAGGGACGCAACTTCGCCGGCAGAGGCTGTAGATGTGGCAGTTGGACACTTTACTGACAAGCTTGTCCGCCTTCTGCACCTCGAGCGCGATGAGATCGAACCGAGCGCGAAGTCCATTGCATCTTATGGGCTGGATAGTATGATTGGAGTGGAGTTACGCAACTGGATATTCAAGGAGTTCGAGCTCGATTTTCCGTTCCAGAAACTTCTCGCTCCGAGTTTGACGATCATGAAGTTTGCTGCTCAGGTTTGTGAGAGCCAGGGTGTTGTTGTGGAGTGAAGTTAAACCAAGCTTTTGACTGAAGCACAGATCACGTTAAGCTCAGTTGACTAATGTCTTGGCGAGCTGTTCCACTGGGCTGTGGCTGCTCCGGCTCCCGTGAACCAATTTATTCCCTGTCATTAATAGAAATAGTCCTGTATATTAGGTTTCCAAGATCAATACTTTTTAGCAGCTACAGTAGATTCTACTTTTAAGACTTGTTTTCTCAGTTCTCCTCACCTCCTACATATCATAGAACATCCGATATATTCAAAGATGGATAAAGGACTTGATCTAATAGTGGCTGTATTACTATGTAAGTTTATTTCTCATTATCATGAATCAAACTACCTAAAACCAACAAGCAAAAGCTCCAACTGAAGTATTCCTTGAAGATGACCGACTCGAATGAACGAAAAAGAAAGTAGGATCTAATATGAAAAGCAATTATTTCCTCGAGAGAGAAAGCTATGGCTGAACGGATCAATTTTGAGCCCTATGAATCCTCCCATTCAGGCTCTAACAAGAACAACTATCGAAAACAAATTCTTGCACGCGTCCGGGTTACTGAGCCTTAAGCATATTATAACGTCTTATTCTAGACTCGCGAATTGCAAGGGCAAATGAACCAGCTGCTCCGGGTCCTAAAAATAGGGTACCTAGGAAAAGATAGACCAACTCCCGGTTTTCGACTGAAGCTATCCTCTTTTTATGATGCTCAACCTTGTTACTTCCCGAGTGCGAAAGAAGATAGTGGACAAAAACAATGCAAGACAGCGCGACGACAACCAGGTCAAACTGAGAGAAGAGGTGATACTGTTCCAAGAGCTCAGTATATTTTGCGGGAAGACCCGGAAGGGCTGAGGTAAATTTTGGGAACCAGGTACGAAAAAGGTTGGCCCTGCCAGGAGACGGAATAAAAAGCCTTGTAAAAGTAACATCAGGGTTTGACGTTCTTAAAGACGTGATAACGGTGAAGGCATGGACGGCAGCGGCCACAGTGCCCGTAGTTATATAGGAGGTGACAATCCAAAGCTTATCCGCATTTGGGTTTTCCGAGGCTTTATTGGGCGTTGACATGCGACGGTAAGACAAAACCGTAGAACCTGTAATAAATAAAACCGTCACAAGAATCGGCGAGATATGAAATAACGCAATGAAGCCATGGTGGTCCCAAGTACTATAGCTTAGCCACGAGGGCAGGAACAGAAGCAATGGACATAACAGGGCTAATATTGTCGTAATGAACACGGATACTGCCTCATTTATTGGTATCGTAGGATCGCGGGAAACAGCCTTGCTTTTGGAAACGCAGTAAAAGTACAGTGGCTGAATAATCGCAGCACCAGTTGCATTCCAAAGAATTATTATAACCCAGGTACTACGGTGAGAAATTAGCAAACAAACATCACGTTTTATATTTCATAAAGTCAACTTACTGCCTCAAAAAGAAATTCCGTACGCCACGGCGCCGGCTCTCAACAAGAACCCAAACATTTGTACACGCAACAACGTAGTTGACATCAAAGAAGAGGAGTCGTGGTCCAGTAGACAAGCTATTGGTGAGAAGATCATAAAAGGCAGTGAGGAGCGTGAGGCGGTTGTCTATAAGCCAATTATGGCTGTATACTGTACGGAGGACGCGTCCGTCGGGGAAAAGCCCAGTTTCAAAAACAGTGTCCAAATTGTCAAACATGCCATTCAAAAATGCCACACCCCAAAGAAGAGTCAGGCCTAGGGCGCCGAGACCTAAGAGCTGGTTGGGAGATGTTTGAAACATACTGGCGGTTGATGAAACAGCCAAAAGCTCAGGAGGAATGAACAGGTCAAGCAAAAGTAAAGAGTAGACAAACTACTTTTATGGCATGGGACAGGTTAGGCCTCATGTTAAATCTTCGGGATCCCATTCCTCCCGTGCATGGGAGCGCAGTGTTTCTTGACCGCCCGATATGCATGTTGAGGAGGCGCATCGGGGCTAGACAAAGAACGCAAATTCGGTCGCTCCTTGCAAACAACACCCTATAATACATAAATAAATTGTGCAGAAATGTAACATAGGACGTGAAATGCCACCAATTATAGAGCGCCGGCAACCCACATCGCCGATTATTCCCTTTGAGGCTATAGACAGATCTGCCACGCATGAAAGAGCCAGACCTTTTCAATGCCCGTCAAGAAAACAAAAGCCCAGAAATCAATACGAAGTACTCCGTAACAATCAAAGTGTTACACGGTTCCTTGACAAACTTCTAGAGTCTTCATGGCATGGACATGAACTCCTGGTGTCGGTCCTCTTGACCCATTAGGGATGCAGCAATTCTTACTTCGCGATCCCGATGTCGCTATCAGCCCACAACAAGACAATCCGCAAGAACATACAGCCTCCCTCGTCTGTACGCTTGAACCTTGGGTGCTATTTCCACGTAAAAATTTTCGTCACATCCCATCATCATCAAGCCAAAAATGCAAAATGTCAATCAACGATGAAAACTGCTAAGTGTAATTTGATTATTACACCTAAAAAGGAGTCAAAGGCACAGGTGTACGCATGAAGGGATAACGTTCGGACACATGCTAGCTCATAGTTATCACGAACTCTTCGGTTGGATTCACCGTCATGAAGTCCGCTTCCAATGTTGGGGCCGGATAGAATCATAGAAAGATGAAAGCAACGTGAGTCTTACCTAGGTATTCGAGGATGGTGCTAATAGATCGCACCGCCGGTGGATAACTGTTGAGAGGTGGGAAATCATACCCCGGGCAGACCCTTAGGCAATCTCCAACTTCATCGCACTGTAAAAGACACGCGTTTCGCCACGCGCAACAGAAGGCCCAGGTATTCGTGTAACACCTAAGCGATCAATAGGGCTGGGGGGGGCTAAGAAGGTACAACCTCGTTGGGATCAATCTTGGGTGGCCCGTGTTAATTAATTGATAGAAAATGAAATGCCATTATCGCTCAGCATTGAAAACGCGATTTGGGGTATAGCAGAAGGCCCTGTGGTTTGGGCATCGGAAATAGGTTTCGCCCATATCTCCGGGGGCCCGTTCCAGGCGGAAGACTGAAAAGGACTTAGGGGCTGCTTTAACCAACCACGTCCTGAGTTAGCCAACTCAAGCGTCACCTGCCGGCTTGGCGGATGCCCCCGTTGGACCCTTTTCCGCTCACCGTACGGAGTACTCCATATTTCGTATGGAACTTCCAACCTTGAGGATAGCAAGTAGGATGATGGGCCCAACACCAGCAAGCATGGGCATACTGACGCAGCTGAGAATAGAAGGATGATCATAGCTAGTGATGTCATCTGAGCTGATCTGATGGGACTTTTAATCAGGTTCCACTCTCCCTCCAAATCATCGCTGATTTGATGCTCTCTTTCACAGCCACAACACGACACGAATGAGCCTGTTTAGGACGTGTTGTATGAATAAGATCAACATTTCTGGGAAAAGAGCATCAATTGGATTGCTTCATTGCTGTTGCGAAATGTTGGTCTTGCGTTGCTATGCCCAAGGTCAAATCCTGTTTATGCTCAATTTGAGGGAATTCCAGGCGAACACTGCCTTCACGGCAGTGCTTCATAGGACTTGATATATCTAGGGAGCGAATTATGAGTGCAATGCTGATGTCTGACCCCGTTTTTAAATTTCAGAGAATACAATCTGGAATACGGAGCACTATTTTATATTCCCTACATTTTACGCACCATATGGGTTTAATCTCTACACCGCTATTTCCGAGAAAACAGTTCTTCTTACACCCAGTCTCTCCTTGTGTCATGTTCCGGACCTTCTTCGCGCTACTGCTAACAGCAGCATTATCCTGTTCTACCGCAGCACTTCCTGCCGAATTTTCTCCCCAACCTGCATATCCTTTGGCTCACAACAGTTCTCTAGTCGCCCATGACCCGAACATCATCCAACATAGGGGTTTCTATTACCTCTTCAAGGGAGGTATTGGCGTACCATTTTCCAAGTCAAACACCCTCGACGGCCCGTGGGAAGACATGGGACCCGTCTTAACGGGACCCAGCATAATCCCCAAGCAAAACCGAACAAGACCTTGGGCCCCAGCCATCATTGCAAAAGACAACACTTTCTACTGCTTCTACACAGTCAGTCATCGTGGCAGCAACGACAGTGCCATTGGAATAGCTACGTCTAAGGAGCTCAGATCCGGCGCCTGGAAAGACCACGGGGCAATCATTCAAACTGGCACGGGTCCTGGCTCGCAAAAGTACCCTTTTAAAGAGGCCAATGCTATCGATCCGCATGTATTCATTGATCCAAAAGATGAGCAGGCGTACCTGATCTTTGGCAGCTTCTTTTCGGGCATGTGGCAGATCCCTCTGAGCAGTGACATCCTCTCCCTCAAAGATCCAGAACATATCGACGCGACACGTCTCGCTACCAAGCCTGAAGATGTAAAACCTAATGATGAAGAGGGCGGGTTCATGACCTATAGAGATGGATGGTACTATTTTTGGTTCAGTCATGGCAAATGCTGTCACTTTGACCCAAAACATCTTCCCGAAGATGGAAAGGAGTATGCAAGCAACACCCACCTTTCCCTTGATTAAAAAAATCTGCAGTAAATCCATCTACGTTCCCGCTTGGTATTGATCATGCTGACACGAAGGGGAAAATGGCAGATACTCCATCCGAGTAGGTCGCTCGAAGAACGCACGAGGCCCATTCACAGACAAGAACGGTAAGCCATTAACATCCGGGGGCGGACACGTTGTATATGGCTCGAACCACAACAAAAAAGTATACGCACCTGGCGGGTTGGGAGTGCTATCAGACCGTTCACAAGATATTCTGTATTACCATTTCCGTAAGCCTTTCCTTTCATACCTCTGCTGGATGCACTGTTCCAAAGTCAGCTAGGCTAACAATTTTCCTCCCTTGTGAAGTCAATACCAGCGTCGGTCTCCGCCATACGGTAAGCTGGATCGTAGGGCCATATTTACATCGATGTTTCTAATAATTTGTAGGACGCTTATATGGGATGGAGCTACCTGGAATATATCAATGGCTGGCCGGTTGCAAAATACGAGCCGGTTAATAGTAGAGCATAGTGCACGGAATTTGAACTAGTATGATCTTCACTGGGCACTTGCTGCTACCAAGAGGAGCCGGAACTTGGCTGGGTGAAATTTTCTGCGAGGATTGTGTTGTATTTTAGGGATCATCCCTTTTCGAGCATATATACCAACAAATATATGCCATTTCTAGATAGTACTACGATAATATGTTGGAAACAGCTCTTGATGATTAAGTCCCGGCCGAAGCATAATGCACCTCAATTCTGAGTTGAGAACAAACTTTTTATGTTCAGCGGCAATCCGGACTGTTGGCTGCATTCCTCAGTTACCCCATATGAATGATCATACCATTTTGTTGAGTCAACCCACAAAGTAGCTAGCTAATGTGACAAGGATAAGGGGAAAACACAATTACAAACATGGTAAATATGAAGGTCATTGCAAAGTCATTAAAGGATGACGGCGATGGTATGGAGTCAAGAACCATGGATACTAGAGACGCGAATATGAGTCTTCGCAGAAGTGTTATGGTTAAGGGGCTCAAAACACGAATCTAGTATCTCTGTGGTGGAGGTGGGCCGCCGTATCCCCCTTGAGTTGAATAGCCGCCCTGAGGGGGCCGGCCATAACCTTGTTGAGGCTGCGGTGGTTGCTGTTGTTGTCCATAACCACCCTGTGGTGAATAAGGAGCATAAGCTTGCTGCGGTGGAGGAGCTCCATATTGGCCTGGTGGTGGAGCGCCATATTGTCCTTGGGGCGGCGCACCTGGACGGCTTGCCTTCTCGTCCCTCGTATCATAAGATGAGTCGATTGCGCCGAGAATCATCTTGGCGAGCTGAATCGCAACATTAGCGGGGGACAGTCGCATTCAAGCCTATGAATTGGATGATACTTACCCAGAGATCTGGAGTCAAGTCAACAGGAGGATTAGCGCGCGACATTTCATCTTGTTCTACCTCAAAATCTATTCGACTCGTTAATGGATTGCTGGGCGTATTCGATTTGCTAGCAGAAATATGGTTGGGTACTTACTGGAGGTGCAGTCAACCAATTCTCCAATGCCAGGCTCTTCATCAAGTTTTGAAAGGAATTCTCGGGCCTTTAGATCATTTCCCACTTGAGCAAACTGGAAAGAGACTGCTCCACGACCATAACGAGGATTGTTCTGCAATTCAGAGCTGGCATAGCGGATAGCATCAAATACTGCACCTTGTGGTTCCCCAGCAGGCTGTCCGTCGGTGATGGTGACGATAAGAACGGGCTTCCTAAGTTGGCCGGCGCGAGCTGGCCCAACAACCAAAGGTTCCAAGACTTTATTCCTCAAACTAGTTCCCATCGGAGTCAAACCCTTGAACTGTATACGCTGAATGAGGGCCTCAACCTGCGCTTCGCTTCGAATGCCATCTCCTTGCTCGTTAGAATTCATGAAGCGGACTTGAATACCGTCATCATCGAACAGGGAAGCGGCATAAGCAACACGAGAGAGGATGAGTTTGAGATCCTTGATACGCTCCCCATTCTCCTCAAACTGCATAGAGCCGCTATCGTCGATGTATAAAATAACATCGAACAAAGCCAGCTTCACGATGTCTTGTCCGACCTCTCGCGGAACACGCCACGCAGTGCAGAGCTGGTCGATCTGGTTGGTAATTCTGGAAACAATCTGATCGAGGACCGGTGAGTTAGGTGGGTACATGTTTTGCAGACCCTTTTCGTTGATCGTATTCAGGAGTAACTGTTTATAAGCGCCGAGCTGTTGGGGAGTCGGGGGTTGGGCTGGAGGGGCTGGAGGGGCTCCATACTGAGGCGCACCGGGATAAGGTGAGCCTTGCGGTGGATGTCCTTGGCCTTGTGGTGGATAGCCCTGTGGAGGGGGGTATTGCCCCTGGGGTGGTTGCTGTTGGCCCTGATTAATTATAATAAGTTAGAACAATGCTAATATCAACACAGAGCATCAAGTAAATTTTCAGAATATGGGACGAACGTAATAGGGAAGTGGTTGCTGCTGCTGATAAGGTTGTCCATAGGGGGGTTGCTGGGGAGGCCTTCCATATTGCTGCTGTTCATATTGTGATTGCTGATGCCCATAAGAAGGTTGCTGATAGCCATAGGCAGGTTGCTGTCCGTAGGAAGGCGCTTGCTGATAACCCTGCTGGTGTTGAGGTTGCGGAGTGCCTTGCATCGGTGCCGGGCTCATGTGCTGGGGAGGCGGCTGTTGATGGCCCTGGGGATAAGTTGACTGAGAGGAACCCGGGTATGGGGCGGCTGTCGAAGGTGTAGGAGGGGCAGCGGGACGTGCATATTGGCCCTGGTGCTGGGGTGGCGGCTGCGAGGTTGCAGCATTTGGGTAGGGTGGTTGACCTGGATTTTGGTATGGCTGTCCATGATAATACCGTTGGCCAAATGGACCACTCATGATGGCTGGTCGAGTTTGAAAGCGGATAAAGCCGAGACAATTGTCGGAAGATATGGAGGGCCAGCGGACGATGAAAAACAAGCAAATGGAAAAATAGACAAAGGCCAAGGATTTGGGGAAAATTTGAGAGGATGGATGGTGGTCGATGGGACGAAGTTGCAGCCAGATTGATAGGCGCGTCACATGGGGGTTGGAGCAGCTAAGAAAACGTGATTTGCTTACTGATGCAGCGGGTGGGCCTTGCTGGGCTGGTTGTCCACCTCCTGGGTACGCTTGGTACTGTTGCTGTCCGGGCTGAAGGGCGCCAGCAGTCAGTTGTCAGCCATCGGAATACGGGGATGGAACGGCTGTGTCCCTCTGCCACAGACTGCTATGGTCGTTTCGAACAATTCTGACTTACGTATGCTGGTCTGGGCTGTTGGCCTGCCTGGAGTGGTGCAGGAGGACCGCCAGGATATGACGCGGGCGGAGCGCCACTGGAAGCAGCTAATTTTGAGGCGAGCTGTAGTTTTTGTAAGAAGAAGTCTGCCTGTTAGTGAACTTTGTCGCCACATTCGACGGGAAGATAGCAAGTTTGGCGATAAAAAGTGAATGCGGGGCGACGATGGCGGGGTAACTTTTGCGTGAGAAAAAAGAATCGAGATGCTGAATACTTACACCCATTTTTGCTACGGTTCAAAAGGATAGAAAGCCGATAGGTGGCAAACAGAAGGAAGAAAAGATTGTGAGCGGGATTGAGGGGCTGAAGATTGGTATATATATACGGTCAAGGGAGAAGTGAATAATAATGGCGCTGCGACGAACAGGTTGACGGCAGCATCAGCTCGAGCGCGCGAAACGAAACGCAGCCGTAAAAATACACAAAATGACGTATGGGTGGTGGGGTTGTGGCGCAGGCATGGGGTTCCACAGGCCAATCCGAAGAGCCGCCCGCCCAGTCTTTGTGCCAAACTGCTGTGGCTGGTTCGCGTCCACGACGCTCGGCCTTACCAGGCTCTTTCAAGGGCACCTCCCTGCATGCAAACGGGGTTGCAGGGAATGGCTCCGATTCCGAGGTTTTCTTCAACACCCTTCTCTCTCAGCTGGTGCTGCGTGAGATTACCCTGCTGACGTGGGGCCTTCGTATTATCTACTGGTGAGCGACACCCAAACCAAAGACTCCGGGTTGTGGAAACTTTCCAGACACCAGGGGTAGCTTTCCCACAAACCACCGTCGCTGCACTGCCACATGGTCCGTCCGGCAACGTGCGCATCCATGAGGTCAGGGGCAACTACCCCATCCCAAGGCATCGTGCGTCCTCAACGAGTTCACATCTTACCAAAGCACTTTCAAGCCTTATGATATCCATCGACCGCGTTTTTATTGATTTTCCATTTGCTGAGAAAAAGTTTCGACCTGGTGGACTATGTCTTCGACCGTTACTCCATCGCGAAGCTGGATTCATTAGGAACGCTATTTACAAGCTGTTCATTCCGAGAGGGGGCTCAGGGCTTGTGGGTATATAGCGCTTTGCTTGAACGCAAATAGTGTCCCTTTTCAATTCCCACAATGCCTGACTACGGCTAGAAAATCACCGGACACTCTATGGAAATGTCTGCACCGCCGAGGATAAGCTTTCTGCTTGAGATTTCTGAGCACGGGCGGCCTGTCCTTTCCACGCCACAGAATATATTCGTTCCTTTATCACAATGCCATCCAAGATTTCTATTCCAAGGGATACCTTTAGGGGCAGCGTCGAATGTTGGAATGAAACGCTGGAGCTCTCAATCACGAGTGGTGGACGAGCCGGAAAGACCTGAGCGACGAGAAATGGACACTTTGGAGCTCACTTAAATGTCGCCTGAAGGAAAAGAAGTTAGCAGTCCTTGTAGCTTTGCAGATCCCAGCGGCATTGGAATGAAACTGCATCAACAGGCAGGGAGCCGAGTTGCAATAGAGAGGAATCAAATTTCCATGGTATATACTTGAGTTCGAGACGCGATCATACCACCAAGTTGCTGCCAGAACCGTTGTACTCTCTGCAAGATGTTAATCGCTGGCCTTTATCCCATCATTACAATGTTTCGGGCAGTCATATTGGCAACTGGGAGTTACTGCGGATAAATCTCAAGTGCACGGAGCGGGGCTGATGTCCAGTGCAACGTAATGATCGTTCCGCCGCAAGCTCCAGTGTCTTGTCACTTGTGGAAGCAAACAAGATCATAGATTGCGTTGTATTGTCATGGTCTCCCACCGCGACACAGCGGCCCATCCCCTGGTTCAATTTTAATACCCCATTAATGGATATATGCATTGAAAAAATGCCTCTATATTTATTTGCAAAACATCACAGGTTGGTTCTACTTTTTGTTGATAACTTACTGCACATGGCTAGACCCATAAGTAAGTCAGCATCGCTTGCTCCTAAATCTTACAAGGTTCAAAACTTTCAACCTTACAATTTTGCCATATCGAACGTGTCAGGTGGCAATTGTTGGTTGCCATTCATCAGAATGACCAGTTGTCACAGCTCCTCCAACAGGAGGGATGTCGTATGCGCCATCCAGAAGTATCTTCTCCTAAAGATAGGAATGGTGTTGCTCTTTTTAAATTATGGAACTATCACAAAATTTTTCAACAGAAGCTTTGTCCAATCATGTGAATATCACAGGACTCTCGCCGAGAAATTGGTCACGGTGGAATGTGCTATTTTTACATTTGCCCGTAACTTATTTGTTACAGCTTGCAAGTTTATCTCTGAGGAGCGTCAGATATGATAGTCAAATATGATATTTACGGACATGACTATAGGTACCCAGGCAGCATTCTGTCGGAGCTATTCTTGCTAAAGGATGAACAGATTCAGAGTTTCATTTCACACACCACTTGGGGTATTGATACAAACAAATGATCTGCATGGCCAAGACATATGATGTTTGATTCAAAAAGGAGAGCAGATCGGGCGCCATCGAGGCGGCTTCGTATGGGGGACGGAGCCCACAAGGGGGAAGTAGGAGAGACTCGTAGGGGTGAGCACGGGAAATATTTAAGAGAGATAAAGGAGAGGTTGGAAGGATGGTTAACAGGGAATTCTAGGGGAAAGTAGGAGAAATGGCATGGAAGAGTAAGGGGGACCTTTTCGGAGAGCGGAGCGGAAATGATGAGGAGGATTAAGGGGCGGAAACCCAAGGGAAACCCATAAAGAAGAGTTACCCTGAAGCGAGCTGGACGCCGCTCCCCCCAAAAAAGCGTGCTTGGTGCGGGTATCTATGCATTGGCTTTTCTCGGCGTTTCTCTTCCTCTGATCTTCATCGCTGCAATCGACATTCTTTTACCCGCCTAACGCTAAGGAACTAGTTAAGCTTTCTTTCGTCACGGGTTTCTTGATATTGGGACTTTTGACTTCTGTCCATACGGTATTTGATAGTTTGAGCAACGAAAACCACGACTGTATCTTCCAAAAATACATATATATATGTATATAAACAAAAATAAAGAGAAAGGTAAGAGAAAAAGGCTACGCGCCCTTGCAGAGGCTCGAACTCTGGACCCTGAGGTTTTGCTTCATACGGTTACACATAAAAGCCTCATGCTCTACCGACTGAGCTACAAGGGCAGACATCGGAGTGTTCACTGGAGACAACGCGACAGAAAAAAGCATTACGAAGGCGATATTTTCTCCCGAAGACGACGGATGGGGCGGTCGAGGCCCTGAAAATGCTGTTGAAGGGAGAAGTGAATATGCCGGCGTCATTTGCTCGGCGGGGTTGGTCTCAGCTTTAGTTAGCTGTCCCTCTTTAACCATCACCCGCTAGCGAATGCGTGACAGCCGGTTGGCTGCTTTGCGCGTAGACGAAGAGTCCTCCGAGGTCCGGAACGGCCGGTTATGCTCTCGAATTTCAGGGGGCAATTGGATCGCGTGCTCGTGGTCTTCATACGTTTCTCCACGGATGCGTGTGCCATGCTGATTAGCTACTGCTTTTAAGTATCGCATTGTTGTCAACTTCTATATTCTTTTGAATCGAGTAAAGCATCGCATGCGACAACACAAAAGGGCAAGAAAAGAGATCCCGGAAGTGTGAGCCGAGAAGCAGCCAGAACACTGTTCCAATTTCCGCTAATCAACCCAAGTGGAGACCAAAATTGTTTCAGTTCGACGGATGTTGTGAACGAGACTGGTTTGGAGTCGACGCTAGCGAGATCTGACAGCGAGCTTGCCCCCAACACCCATCCCAGCTCCTCGCTAAGGCGCCTTATCCTCTTGGCACGGTTTGCCTCGTGGCAGCAAAGTTGCCAGAGTTGCATTCAGCAACGAGGGGCAACAATGCCTGTCGATTCGGAGAAGCTGAGAGTGTCCACAGCGGAATTTGATGGCGGAGAGACCTCCAAGCTTTGTTTTAGTTACGGAACAAGATGAATGAACATACACAGTGAGCTACTCCGTACATTTCATGGAATTGCAGCAAATAAAACAAGGAACCAAACAAGCCACTCCTTTCGTTACGACAACGGGCTGGTCTGATGCGAATTTTGAAAATACCCAGTTGTTACCAGAACCCTTCCCAGCGAGTGTCAGAACTCACTAAAGAGCGGGATCCAAACGCAGTTTGAGATGTACTTCGGGAGAAGTTTGAGCCATGTCTCAGGTTGGGGACAATGCACAGTTTGGTGGGTGGACAAGGAAGCACCCGTCATTGTTATATTAGTATGCACTTTTATTTCAACCGGATCGACAAGGATATCCGCTATCCTCGGACTGGCAAAGTTGCAACACAGTGAGAGGACGAAAAAAAGGGATGAAAGAGATCAAAAAGCTAGTGAGCAAATTTGATGCCTGACGAATTTCAAGGGCTTTCTGGGGGATGTGGTCAGTGTCTGCAAGCACTGGCTGCCTTACCAGTATTTTGCTAAGGGGCTCGAATGGTCACACCAAAGACAATTATCGTGAACCATAGGGGATTTGTGACACCACATCTATCTAGTCCCAACATAGCTTTTCGTTTACCCTGGTTTCTTTTTTTAAAAGCAACTTATTCGGGAGTATGGGTACACTGCCCAATCAAGGATGAGTTTATGGGACCTCTGGGCTTTGTCATTTTGCACAGAATCTACTGCTGCGGAAGATATATTGGCTGCAGCCCTCATTAGAATTTGAGGACCCCGACAAAGCAGCTTGGCTTCGGGTTCGTGCCGCCGATAAGATCGAGTGACAGGGAGCGTCGGCACCTGTGCACCCTCCACACTCGCATGTCAGAGCTGGCGCTTCATGTAACTCTTTCGTGCGAGTTCAAACAAATGTACGACCACACAACAAACGGCTCTTCATATCAAAGACATCATAGATATCAATCATCTCTTCAAATCCTAGCTGCAGTGCGCTTTGTTTGCAATTTGTCTGCAGCTGATGCCACAAAGTGCGAGCGCATTTCCTCGCTCAAGTACTCTGTTCCGTTGCACATGTACGTAATGTCCAAGGTCTGGGCATGGCGATTAAAAGGATGACAGGCAGCACGGCAGATCTTACCATGCAAGTCCAAAAGGCCTGCACCATTAACTAACTTGTCAATCTAGTTGGTGCAGAAACCTTTTTCCAAGCAGGTACACATGCTTATTGGCCAATCTGCCTTTTGTACATGATGGTTCAAGAGATCGAAGAGCGGCTTTCTAGGTGTCTGTGCTTCGGCCGAAGATACGCCAAACGCCGTTCAATCTTAAGTGACCGAAGTCATTGGCTGATGGCGCAAAGATCTAGTCAAGCCTGTGGAACCAAATTTCTAAACCAGAAGATACACGTCGATCTTGTCAAGAATCATGCAAAACGGCACGCCAGTCAAGATGGGTAACGATTCATGGATTCCCGTGATGATGGTTTATGGTGTACGGAGTACTCCGTAGATTCTTATGATATGTTTTCCCAAACCCCTTCCCACGAGTAAGAGGAATCACAGAGTCTCGGATGCTGATCGATTGGTTCGCCGCCTGTGGCTGCTGTTGTTCTTTTCCCGTTTTTGGGCTTGGTTTCCGTGGTTTGGGCGACTGTTGCTTGGATCTCCTCCCAGAGTCCGAAGGTTGCAAAGTCCACGGGTCATTGACTCTTGGACTCTCGACGGATCCTCCAACCACAGGCTATTACCAAAGTTACATCGTTGGCTCTTCCAAAAGCCAAAAAAAGTGGTGTCGGCGATGACCCTCAATGGAGGCTGTGCCCTGTTCCACGCACTGCTCAACTGTCAAGGAGGGGGAAGAAAGTAGTTGACGTTATCATCCCGGGCATCGCTAACTAATCGGGAAGAAAAGAGGGAATATTGGCCAATGGAGCGGCCTGGTAGCAGTGGCGCGCCGAGATCCATTGGCGCTTTTGAGGTCGGGCTGGTTTTGGTTACTGAAGGGTCTTGGATCTCTTTGTAGTTACAAGTGTTATTATTGTTTTTTCCCTTTCGTCCATTATTACTCTTGTGCTTGCTCTTTCACTGCTCCCGGGGCCCGGAGAAGACGATATGGAGACCGGGTCGCAAAATTAAGGGACTGAGAGATGGAAAAGTGCCGATGGAGCCGTTTTCTCGGTGAACTTCGGGCTTTTGCAAGACGATAAGAGACCCATTTTGGGTCAGTCCCTCTCCGTAAGTTGACATTATCCGCCTGTTCGCGGCGGAGCGATGGAAGAGGCGACGACAGGAACACCAACGGGCAACGTCTATCCATGATACATCATAATAATCTAGGTTAATGGCCCAAGAAGCGGGACCTCTTGGGGCGTCTTTTTATTTAGAGAAAACTTTTCTTGGTCCTCTTGACTTTGAAATCGTCGCTAAACCGCCAACTGCTAGCGCCAATCTCAGCATGGAGTTTTGGAACAGACTTGCGTCTCATGTCCTGACTCCGTACCGCATGGCAGACGCCACCTTGCACATCACTTGTTTGCAATCCGCTTCATCCATTGTCAGATCCCTGGGCCCCAACCATCCTGTCACCCTCAACCTTAAAGCACTCTCCGGTATCCTTTGGACGCAAAGCCCGCCTTCGTTCGCCCTCTCTCCACTTTGAGGATCCTGAACTTCTGGAGGGGCGTGTGTTCAGTGGTGGCCACCCCCCCATTCCATACCACCCCCGGTCCACAGGATGATCGTCGTTCTGATTCGGATCTCTCTGACGGCGAGACTGCGTGGCCCATGTCGAAAGGGAGCAAGCTGCAGGTTATGCATATCTAATACGATGTATTTCTCTGCCAAAACACACCCAGGCTCAAATTCCGTCACCTCTTCTTTTCCCTTAGCTGTTCGATCCCCTCTCATCTGTTGTCGTCGTTGCATCTTCAACATTCCTTCTTTTCAGTTTTTTTATTTTTATTTTTATTTTTATTTTTTTTTTTCCCTTTCGCATCTTTTCGCATCCTTTTATTTTTCTTTGCTTTCCTCTTCTTTCCTTTTCTCTCCGCCTCCCGTTCCTATTATTAGCCCTTGAGCCTGTTCGGTGACTTCGGGCTTGCTGCTCCCGACCTTGATCGCTCAGTCAGTCCACAGGAAAGGAACAACTAGTCACTCGGCAAATTATACTCTTCCCCTCCTGTCTCTCTGTACTGCCCAATACCTATCCCTCGCTGCAGTTTAGATCTGGACCAGTTGACGTACTTGTCAGTGAGGAAGAGCTGCTGGCGCCATCGCGACCACCATGAATCCGTGCTGTTGAATGGCTACCAAATTCCTACCTGAGGTATTAAGAGAGTGACCGGTGGAACGTGGAAATTGTCGTCACCATCGCCTCCGGCTGTCATCCCACCCTTTTTATCATTCCTTTTGCTGCTTTGCTTTATATATCAATTCCACAAGAGCCCTCTGACGATCGTTGAAACCTCCATATGCCCCGCCCACCATCACCGCCTGAGCAATCAAAGGATATGGCTGTGTCGTACTCATCGGGGCACTCCCCTGGACATACTCCAAAACTACCTTCGTTCCGAGAGGTAAATATAAGTTCTCTTTGATCATATATATATCTACATTGTATATCATTTCCGTCAAAATGAGTCTCTCCATCGCTGATGTTCGGTGTCCCATATAACTCCAGCTCCTACCTGATTATCTCCATGACGAAATAGATTCCGCTTCATATCATCTGCAAACCGGCTCGCACCAGCAGCAACACCCCCATCACCAGCATAGCAGCCGTCTGCCGCCCGTATCCCGGCAGGAACCACCGTCGAGACGAGGGTCGGGGACTCGACATCACCCCGGGTCAGTTGGTCGGGGTCAGGACTACGACAGCTCGTTGATGAGGCAAAACGCCTACCTAGAGGGACAATCGCGATACCACAGCCACCATCTGCCACAGGAACGGCAGTACTATGACGATAGAGCGCCATTGACGCCTTCTTCGCGCAGCAGCAGTCGTCACCTCGATCCCAGTGATCCCAGGAACTTTCTTCCACCTCTACGCAATTATGAAGCCCTACCCGGACAAATTCCATCACCCGTCGGAAGACATGATGACAGAGGCTACGAACGGGCTTATGATGCCGAACGGGCAAGCTACGCTTCCTCTCGCTCGAGTACTTTAAGCTCAATGACGCATGGAACGGCAGGTCCTTATCCATCAGCATATAATAGTCCAATACATGGATCATATCAAGGATATTATGGTGGCGACCTTGAAAGCACCGCTCACAGTGCATATATGGACACCAAGCCGACAAAATATGACCCACTTGGAGATACCGCTGATTCTAAGAGTAAGAAGCGAAGGGGAAATTTGCCAAAACCCACAACAGATATCTTGCGGGCCTGGTTCTATGAACATCTCGACCATCCGTATCCGAGTGAACAGGATAAGCAGATGTTCATGACTCGTACAGGATTAACCATTAGCCAGGTGAGTGCTGTCTGCCTTGCAAAATTCCCCGCTTTCTGTGTGGATTTTCATCGAGGCTGAATGGGCATGCGTAGATTAGCAACTGGTTCATTAACGCAAGGCGCCGGCATCTCCCAGCACTGCGGAACCAAGGCCGCATTCCCGACCCCGACCGGATGCGTCCGAGTTCTTCAATGAGTGAGGACGACCCTGATTATGACACGTCACCATCTCGTCGTTGAACGAGACATCGCCATCCTATTTAAACTTAATCTTCGTTCTCCAAGCGATGTCTTTTTATCCTTTTTTTTTTTCTCTTTTTCCTTTTTTTCTTTTGGCTTTGTCAGGCATTATCGGTTCTGGGAAATGGCACTTTTCGGCTGAAAATATTGTATTTTCAATCTTTTTTCTTGTTCCTCTATTTTCTTTCTACGATGTCTTATTTGATGTTATTTGAAAACTTAGACCGGGGGGAGGGGACGGACACATTTTCTCTTGAATTCGTCCGACGGATTTGTCCGTCCACAATTGCGGTTTTCGTTTTATAACTTGTCGAGGTCGACGAGAACATTTACAGCTCGACGAGAAGCTTGGGAGGGAACGGAAGAATATGCAAAGAGACAAATCTGTACAAGATCTCGAAGTGTTGATGTGCCATAGCGTGGCGTATTGGTGTTGTGAACTTCTTTCTGTACTCCGTACCGGCTTTTGAATTTCTCGCTTATGCCCCATGCATTTGGCTCCTTCTGCCTGTTTGGATGTCTCACAAGCGGTTTACGCATCATCTTTTCCTACAAAAATCTTGACAGATTACAAAAAAAAAAAAAAAAAAAGAAAAGAAAAGGGAAGAAAAAAACGCAACATGACAGTCTGCCTGGTCTTTTCGGGATAGTTGTTTGGCGCTGTGCATAGCTTGGATAACAAAAGAGCGTTTTTTTGGGAAAAAAAAAAAAAAAAAAAAAATATTTATCAGATTTTGGAAGGCACTTGATCATCCCGAAGTTTACGCCATGAGACAAGTCATTAACCATGCCAAAGAATGCCATGTGGTCTTCAGAATTCGAGCCTATGAGCAATCATTGACTTTTGGCTTGCTTTGCAGCGGCTGCAGACAGGCGAAAACAACTGATCTAGGCAAAGTCTTTTTTCGTAGCAAACAAGTGCAGATCCCGCTCGACTTGCATTGCCGACGGGCTGTATGGAAACGAAGGGTGAAAGAGCCAGCCAACGAACTTCATGACTTCGCTCTCTAGCTGCAACGTGATCTCGATAATCTTCCGTCAAAAGTTGCTTCCCTTTCACCCACCCCACGCTTCGACCAAACACCGGACTCGCGCTAAAGGCCTAGACGGTGCCACCGCTCCCGAGCGAGCCAGAGAGCAGATGTGACACAATAACCAAAGGTGATAAGTAAAGAAAGCGGACCAGAAAAAAGCAAAGAATGTGGCGGCGGGAGATTCGAAGACCACGGCAATCGCCTTGATCACACGGGCGACCTGGTTTGCATCCTCTCCGGAGACATGGACACCTGCTTTTGGATCAAGACGCCATCAAACCACCATGGGCCAACGTGGTCTGACACACAATCCATGCAATTTTGCCAGGTGGCATGCGCGACTCTTCCCATGGTGCTGCTTTGTTTTTATCATCTTCTCTTTCCCAAGGCAGAGACACACACTCTCCCTCTCGCACACTCCCACATTCCATAGGAAGCAGGGCCGAAAAGCAGGAAATGGAAGGGAGATTTCCTTGTTAAACGCTGTGTCGCCATAGGTCTAGATCAAAAGTTCACGATGTCTGCTCGAAAGCCACCCTCGTCTTATTTCCCTCGAATAGCAGGGTATTTTGTGTTTCCGAAATGTGCCAGGAGCCGTGTGACGATCTGTCAGCTCCCTGCGCAAGTCATTTCCCGTCTCTGGGGTCGACAACTTAGTTATTCATCTGCACATCATATTCATTGGGCACTCTAGGTCGAGCTTCGTAACACAGAGAGAGAGGAACTACATAGCATATGCACAGACCTTTCGCGTCTACCTTATCATAGATGGAAATCCTCCCTTTACAAAGTATCAAATCAAGCTTTTGGCAGACTCCTCAAAAAAAAAAAAAAAAAAAAAAAAAAAAAGGAGGCCCTCTGTGATGCCCCTCGTTCTGCAATTTGAGAGCTCGTTTCACACTTTCCATTTCTTTCTTTTGTTCTTTTGCATGCATAAAACTGGGGAAGAGGAGGGGATCCGGGGAACTTACATGTCTCGACGGGGCGCGGGAGCTTGCAGGAATTTACAAAGGGCCGAGTGGTGCCGGAATCACTTAGTTCTTCGTACCGAAGTGGTCTGATTAACTAACTACCATAGCAGGCACCCCTTAAAGTCAGTCCAGAGAAGCATAGTTCTTTTTCTTCTCAACATGAAACTCATCAGAAGGCCCCGTCTCCCTTCTCCTTTGTTGCTCAACCTCGACTTGATCTGCCACGAGTGTTCAGCGTGTTTTAAGGAGGGAGCTAGACCGTTCGCCAGGGGCTGACTAGCTGGGGTCTTTTAAAAGTGCAGGGATGTATTTGTTTAGGGCTTAAGATCTCGATAATGGAAAATGTTGAACAGCCTCAAAACCTGAGATTTCCATTGACTTACGAATGGTTGTTGTGATGATAGTCCCCTTCAGTGGACAACAGCATGCGACTGTTCATGCGGATCTCCATTGATTTCCGAACTGACAAACTAATTACCGGACAGCCCTCTTTTTTTCGGTTTAAGCATACTTTTGTATTCCACCATCAACAGAGGTGGTCCTTTATGCTAAGCATCAAAACAGAAAAGCAACAGCACAGCGTTTCCCCAGCAGACCAAACAAAGCTGAAAAAGGTTGAACCCGTTCCTACACATAGCCACTGGAAAGCGATGGTTCATGGTTCTCCACAGTCATCGAACCAAGTTTTTCAAAAACTGCTAACGTGCCACAGACCTTAATTTCGTCCTGCGAGATAAATAAACTTGGCTTTTTACGGCAGGCCCCAAACATCAAGCTCTGGGAATACGGATGTCCACAGCTCCGTGTAAAAGAATCGTTCAAAGCCCCCAACGTTCGAAACCATATGCTCGGCCATACACTGAATCTTGGCCTATGGGACGTTTGGCGGCTCTCCTTCAGCTCCGTGGCAAGTAACGAGGAGAACCAAGGGTGCATCTAGTTGAAAGTTGCTGGCGTTTCACGCAAGTACGTTAACGGTTACCTAACGGGAACCCTGGGGTCAGCTAGCATCGGCTACCCTATGCAGAAACCTCGGCGCAACAAGTTATGGTTTCGAGATCAAAGCTAGTCCACCCAACCTCGAGGATTTGCGCGTCACGCTGGCGCGGCATTGAGTGGAGATCGTATGGAACCGTTGGCCAGCCAAGAAGCTGTGAATGCATACTCCCTGCGAAGGTCGGAGGAGACATCGGATCTAAGCTGAGTAAGTAAAATGCAATACCTCGTGGTCATAGTTCCATTACTACTACAGCACTGTAGCTATGACAATCCTACAAATACAAAACGTAACACTGGAATGCTCATGGCTAACGTGAAGGCTAGTTAACTACCTAATTAGAGAGCAATGACATTTGTTCGCTATACTGAGCGCTCCATACAGGCATCCGGGCGCGGGGGGGGGGGGGGAAGGAAATTTGGTTAGGGCCATGCGCCTCCGCTCTCAGGTGCTAAAAGATGGGGATAAAGATCTAGGTTTTGCCCGTTACTTGCCATCATTTCCTAGGAATTGAGTCACGCATAAAGGGCAGAATTTTGGTATACAGCCAATCCCAGTCCCTTCAAGCCACCGCTCAAAGATAGCAGCCTTCGTTTGTCTGCGTATCTCGAGTGGGCGTTCACTCTGTTTCCATCTCTTCCTCTTGGACTTGCCGCAGCGCGTGGAGAGAGCCATATGCGCAAGAGGCGTGGACAGGAGTAAGATTAAATTTCCATCGCTGCGAATTCTCCGGCATTGGACCGACGGGCCCACTTTGCATGGAGTCCCTGAAAATTTTATTTTAACCTACTCCGTAGAGTTTGGCTTTTTTGACAGATTGATAAGCATAGGACGGAGGTTAACTTAGGTCGTAGGCACGGACTTTGAACTACAAGGCATAAAGCCCCACACAAGAGAATGCCACTGAAACCATGGGAAACCCAGGAACTCACGATAACTGAGACTGCCGACAACTCCGGGCAGGCTGGCTTAAAAATTCTTTGTTGCATAATCGTGGAAAGAAGTCGTTGGCCATTAATGGTATTTATATAATGCGTGTCTATGTTCGTGCAGCTTTTCCTCGCGCGAAAGGCTCCAGCGAGCCCTAAAGGAGCGGATCGGAGATTCGAATTCTCTGCGGCTGCAGTGGCTCAGCACAATGCCTCAGCTTCTCCACAGAGGACAAGCTCTAAAAGGCTGATTCTCCACAGAGACCATCAAGGTCCGCATTCATGTCTCCCTCGAAATCCTTTTTGACAGGTTGTAAGACACGGATAGCGGCGTGTTTCAGTCCCATCAAGGGCAGGTGCATCACTGTAAGGAGTGATCCTCATCGAATTCGGACTTAGAGAGAGTTTCGTTATCACCGTTGATTTGGGAGATGGTTCATTCCAACTTCTCCGAAGAATGCGTGTCGAGAGAGGGATCGAGCTGGGTCCGTTACAAAGCTAGTAAAGTGTGGACTATTTGCATGATCTAGCGTAAGACTCAGATATACTCTCGGGCTTTAGGCGATAAGCTTTGAATTTGTCAGAGAGCCTAGTCTCGATCCTCGACTCTCGATTTTGCTTTCGAAAACGCGGATCGCAAAACCTGAATATAGGAAAGCCAGTATTGTGCGGAGAAAAATCTTGGGGTAGGTGGTGTTATACCCAAATTATAGCAGGGCCTATGAAGAGGTTACCTTGGAGACCTCGGAGACTCTCCACGCCGACAATTTGCCTTCTCTCGTCCGTTGGAGAGAATGGGGATCTAAAAGAAGCGAGTCCTTCTTGGCAGTCATCTCAACAAACGATTACTAGAGATCAATCATCGCCTGTTCAGTCAAACGCAGCTGTCAGCGAGTTTAACTACTGCAGACAGAAATGATTACATATCCCACTTCAAATAACCCTTAGCTTTCACATGTTTCATCCAAAGGTGCTTCTTTAGTAAAGGAAAACATTCCGCTCCTGAGGATGCCTTTTGAGTTTCTCAGTCGGTTCAATGTCTTCTCGAATTGAAGGTCAAGGAAGCCGGTCCGGAACTTGTCATGCGATAGATACTCTGTGAGAGAGCCTCCAGATGTCTATAGTAGACAGCGTCACAAGTAGTTGAACGGGGGAATCCTAGCTTCTGTGGTAGCGACGGCAGCAGGTTGGCAGGAGCTTGTAAGTCTTTTGAGGTACAAGTTTTGCTCATTTTGAATTGTTATTGAAGGGTATATAGTCTGTCAACCTTTTTATATAGCGAAAACAACGGCAACCTCTAATCCTTCGGTTTTAAGCCATCCCTGCGCATCGATGGCAAGCTTGGCTACTATTTCTGCCCATCACACCCTAGTGACAAGCGTTGGGCATAACCTGGGGCATCCGGCCGCCTCATTCCATCGGATGAAAGAAGAGTCGGGAATCAGCCGTAGATACCTTGTCTGAGCATAATAGGACTATCGCTTGCTAGATGCAAGCATATCTGTTTGACATTTTATATACATGGGAGTCGAATGCCCGGTCTGTGTCTTCGTGTGGCGGACGGAAGCTGTGCTGCTAGCATGAACCTTTGTAAAAGCTGGAAGATATTCGACTTGCTCAAATAACGGCGGAAGAGACCCCATGCACAACAAATAATGAGCCGGAGCTGTCATTTGAAGTGCACCCCGCTATTTGACATGCCACTTCTCGCTGACAGTGCTCCGTGTTGATGTAATCTCAGGGGAGTTGGTGTCACGGTGTGTTGTTCGGATGGGCGAATGGGCTGGAGCTGTAGGCACACCGGTATATTCGGATGCTTCGCTGCTGGTCACATTTGCTCTGCGGCAAGTAGAGAGAGATGATGGGTGATGCAGGACAGTTCAAGGGGTGAAGTCTTCAGGTTACTTTCTCCGCCTAAACGGGTAGGCTAGGGCTTAGGGCTTTGGGCTTGGGATGCTGTCATTCTCGATCCGCTGTCGACATCACGCTGATGCAAGCCGCCATTGAGTCCCTTGTCGGAGGAAGACAACACACCAATACATCCCAGAAGGGTTGATAGTTCTTATCTTGCGTTGGTGTAGCCGACTATCTTACTACCTACCTAGCCGTCATCCTTGAAACTCGCGAGCAAACCCGATAGTCTGACCTCCCCTCCCTTCCACATGGCCGCGTTGCAGAGCTTAAGCGTTCTGCTACAGCAAAGTTCAATTGATGATCATGATGAAATAATCAAAACTTGCAATGCGATCTTAAAAAGATCCAAAACCGACCTTGAAGCGCGACACGTTAAAACGGTAGCGTTGCTCAAACAGGACCGCTTCGAAGAAGCGATAAAAGTTATCGAGGATGGAGGAGATGCGCTGCAGCAACGGGCGTCGTTGGAATGGGCATACGCCTTGTATAAAACCGGAAAACTTGATAAAGCTATAGAGGTGGCCGCCGCTTCGGGTAGAGGACGAGGAGCAAAACATGTGGAGGCCCAAACGGTATGTATCCATCTCTTCGTAGGTTGAGACTCACGGTTGACTTTCGCTCAGGCATACCGAGATGAGCGTTTTCAGCGGGCAAAAGATTTATATGAGGAGCTGTATAGAGACCAAAGCGCCTCCGCGCAGGAACATACTGATCTTCGAATTAATATGACAGCCGTGGACGCGCAGCAACGCTGGGCTGGACACGCGAAGTTGGCGCAAGGAATTAAACCAGGCGCTGACGACCTGGAAGTATTTGAGACAACTTACAATATTGCTTGTGAGTATATTGCGACTGGGGAACTTGAAAAGGCTCGACAACTTCTTAGAAGAGCGAAAGGTTTGTCCACCCACTGCTGCATTTCTCTCCCCAAAGCTAACCGCCAGGTTTGATAGAGCTTTGCAAATCTTCCGAGGAACTGTCGCCAGAGGATAAGAGAGCTGAATTATTACCTATTGCAACCCAAGAATTGTATATTGCTCTACGGCAGGGGAAGCTCGAGGGAGTAGAATCACTGCTTGAAGAGATCAATATCTCCGAGTACGTCTCCGCTAGCCGCATTATACCACTTTTTGCTGACCTGACTTGAAGGATATCCGAGATGTCTACAAAGCAGATTGCCCAAAACAATCTCATCCTCGCTACCCACCGCGATTCTAATCCCTATTTACAGCATAAGTTGTTCCACGAAACACCACAACCTGCGGATAGCGATAGACTATTCAGATACCAAAGCGGAACCTTGAAACAAAACTCAAACACCATCGAGCTTCTTGTTCACAAGTACGATGGAGTTGCAAGATCAACTTCAAAAGTACTATCTCAACAAAAGTCAGCGACACTGTCAAAAGATGTTAATTCCCTTTCCATTTTCAATGTGGCTGCCCATACTCAAAACAAGGGCGGGCGAGCCTCCATAAAACAAACGCTCTCCCTATTAGAAAAGCGACCCCAAGATGTCGGCCTTGTTCTCCTTGCTACCCAATTATATATCGGTGAAGGCAATGTGAGCTCTGCGGTATCCGTTCTAGAATCTTTCTTAAAACGGCTGGACGAATCGATATCAGAATCAGACCAGGAGGTCCGATACAATCCGGGCCTCATCAGTGTCCTCGTCGCTATCTATAAACTACAAGGCCGGAAGAGGCAAGTAAACATCGAGCTCGCCAAAGCCGCAACATATTGGCGCCAACGGCCGCGCCACGAACAGCCACTATCCCTTCTCCGAGCCGCAGCATCGTCTCTTCTTCAATCTCACGATTTCTCGAACCTGCGCACCGCCGCCGAGATATTTGATGCCGTACACTCCATCGAGCCGACAGATCGGATCGCAACAGCCGGCTACGTCGCATCCCACGCCGCATTCTCCCCGTCGAAGATCCAAAACGAGACCTCCACCCTCACACCGATCCAAAACCTGATCTCCGGCGTGGATGTCGCCATTCTCGAAGCCGCAGGCATTCCTCCCATTTGCACCGAGACAATCACGGCATCTCGCAAACGCAAGGCGACCGAGGACAAACAGAAACAGGCCGCGCCCAAAAAGAAACGGATACGTAGATCTCGGCTGCCAAAGGATTATGACCCAGAGAAGAAGCCTGATCCGGAGCGTTGGCTGCCATTGCGCGATCGCTCGACATATCGGCCAAAGGGCAAGAAAGGAAAGCAGAGAGCTGCTGATCGGACTCAAGGTGGCATTGTGAATGAAAAGGGAGAGGAGAGTGCTGCACCGACCGCCGGGGTGGTACAGCAAAAGAGCCAGGGTGGAGGTGCGAAGAAGAAGAAGGGTAAAGGAAAGAGATGATGATCTACGTCTAATAGTAACATCCATGAGATAGATAAGTTCCCCAATATTGGGGTTGAAATGTATTTTTCAAAATATCTTTTAATAAGTACTATTGCCCCGACGAAATAACGTAGTGTTCCAGACACCTGAAATGAACCACTGCAATGCCCTGTCTATCAGAACCCCCTAGCATTGTGTGAATGAAGAGACAAAGAAAATAAACCAGAGTAGGACAACAAAAATCTTTGAGGCGAAACATTGGGATATATAAAGTAGGAACAACCCTCACAGATTAGGCGAGGATCTTATATGATAGAGAAATCTATTTTTTTGGTTTATAATGCAAAGAGAGAAAGCAATAACCCCATGATTGTGAACAGGCTAAGAATAGGGAGATGAATGGAGCAGTACATTGCGGAGAACTGCAGAAACTATAGGAGACAAGGGAAATTGCAGAATATATCAGACCTAGGGTGAGGCTCCAAAAGGCGAAGCGCAATTCCGAATAATCCACAGCTAACGAGAAGTGTGAATTAGGGGGTATAACTCCAGATGGCGAGGGGTTGAGTAGGTAGTTGATATCAATAAGAATGATGGTCCCCATAACCAGTTGGGTAGGAATAGGTATGAGGTGAATATTAATAGAAAGCATAGTCTGGTTACCAGGTTTCCTATTATTTCATTTAAGTCAGCTTGTGTCCTGGGGAAAAAACATAAAATCTCTCATGAACACATACGGCAATATATTGCCCGGCACTCTTTTTGTTATCCCAAAACTGCTGGGCCTCCTGCTGATTTAAATTGCCCTTCGCCATAGCAACATCTATCAGTGCGGCTTCCACACCCTCGCCCATGCCTTTACTGCTGCCACAGACAAAGACACGCCCATCCAACGCATTGATCACATACCAGACAAGATCGGCCTGGTTGCGCACTTCCTCTTGGACATAGCGTCCTTCGCCACGCCTACTTTCAACAACTCTCTTGACTGTCTCCTCGTGCACGCCCCACTCGCCAGAATAGAGCTCGTCCACTAATGAATCCCGGATCCCTTGAAGAACCCAGACTTTATTTGCGCAGTTGGCAGATTTTAGACGTCGCTGGACGAACCCACGAAATGGGGCCACACCAACACCAGCACCAATCAATAGCATGGGACCGTCTAGAACAAACTCTCGAGCGAGCGGATTAGCCATGAGACCTCGAAACATCGGTATATGAAGACCAAGAGATCGTGCATCGACACCGGCTTCCTCGGCCTCAATCACCTTTTGGGCAATCCGTTGCAAGAAGCCGGACCCAACACCTGTACGCTTTGCACCTTGCCAATCAGGGCAGTCATGAACAGTAACAGCGATCTCGACGAGGCGGCGATCATTACCACCATCAGCGGTCTGCGAAAGCAGTGGGTCTTGCGAGAGTGAATAGAAGCGTGGCATAAGAGGATTAAGGACGGAGAGAAGGAAATCTAAAGGGGGTTGAGAAGAAGGAAATGCATGCAGCAGCTGAGAAACGGTGATATACTGGCTCGTGCGAAGATCACAGAATGAGCCCTGACCCTGAGCGGAGCAGAGGTACATCAGAATTTTCTTTTCATCGCGATTTGATGCATATTCCGCTAGCAACCGCAATAAGGGCTTCGTTGGCGGGTAGCTCTGGAAATCTGTGCACCAGGATACCAGCTCTCGTCGAGTAGTTACCAATTCCCTAGGTTTATCATCGCCCCAGACGGTGGGCCATCGTCCTTTCGTCGTGTGAAGCATCACCTTTTTATCTCGAACGGTTCTTGGGACACCCAGAGAGTTGAAAATGTCGTCGACAACGTCATCGGCATTCTTAGGGCAGACGCCAATCGCTCCACCAACTACGAAATCGACATCCCCGCCTTCGGCAGGGTAGTCTGTGATATCTATATCAAAGTGGAACGTTCGTTTCTCAGCACCGGGTTTGGTCAGCTCTCTGGAATAATGAAGTGGTGCGCGGTAGACCTCGTAAGGAGGGTGCGGTTGGACAAATGACGGTGGATGATCGGAAGGACCCAATCTCTGATCGACCAAGTCTACAGGGACCGGAGCAAATGAGACGGTCTTCTCGGGTAATTCACAGATGTTTGTGAGCTCGCTGTCATGGGATAGAGTGCCCAAATACAGTTGAAGACTTTCGAAAGCCTTATTCTTCGGTGGTAAAATCGGTCGCTTAACAGATGAAGAGGCAGGTTGTCTCAGGGGTTGTAATTTGCAACATCCCCCTCCACAGCAGAGTTTCTCAACCCGCGTAGTCCCAGCGCCGACATTGCCCAAGATCTTCTGGACGTCTTCAGAATTTTGAGAAATCAGAACGGTCGAAGCACGTCGTCTGTGGGTGACGGGTTTCAACGGAGACGATTCTTTAGGCTGGACATTCAATTTATCGATTCTCTCAGCAATATCTTCAGTAAGTAGTTCGGTTGCTGGAGTAGATGGGGCCTCTGAATCACTCGATACCTCAGAGCCAGTTACCAGCGATGGCAGTGATGACTGGGATTCTGTGGATTTCAAGGGACCGGGATGGAGGAGTGTCAGATGAGGCACGGCGCTAGGTTCTTCAGGGATAGGATTGTCTGGGTGAGATGTGACCGAAAGAGGAATGCCGTTCTTATCTGTGCGTGCAGCACTTGTAGTAGTTGACAACATCATGATCGGCCCAGGGAAAAAAGACCGTAGGTTCAACTGTGGCCAGCAAAAAAAAAATTGTTAGATTTTTTAATTCATATACTTTGTACAAGAGACTGAACTGAGGAAGATTGGAGATGAGACAAAGTACTCAATGGGGTTTAGAATTGAGAATGAAGAACTCACTGATTGTCGAGCCCAATGTGTTACAAAGCAACGCGTGAATTAATTTGTATGAGGGCAGGATCTGAGTGAGACTGACTTCGGCAGATGACCGGTTGAATTGCGACAGTCCGCTCCAACAAATCCAGAGGTGATTGCGGGGGTTGTTTAAAAGATAGGAAAACTAGCATAGACTTAGGAGAGGAAGAGACGATCCGAGAGAGCAACCATGGCTATGAGATGATTGCTTGCATTTTTGCAGAGTAGCAAACCTGGAGAGATCTGGGTCCTCGGCCTGATTTTTTTTTTTCGATGGGGAATCGGGAGGCAAAGAAGCAACCAGGAGATGGCCGGAATGAGCATGCTGGGCCACAGCCAGTCGTTGACCCAGTCCTGCCAGCGAAAATTACGCAACCGACCGTATTGCGATTACCGCAAACCCTCACAGAACCATGCTTCCAGAACGAAGACGTCAAGTTGCGCCACATCCACACACGACGAAGGCAGTTTCGATATTACAGCAGGGCCCAAATATGCCCTGTCGATCAGGCTAATGGCAGGGTTGTTGACCCTTCCATGCCCAAATCGAGCTATTTCAATCACCTAATACCTGCAGACGCTCCAACAACCCTCTTCAACCGCCCCCGGCCAGCGCCGTACCAAGCCGTAAATTACCGGGCAGCACAACACCCGAACGTGCGCCCCTTATCTGATCGAACCGCGTCGTGCCACCCGAGAGCGCCAAGCCCCGCCGCCGAATTTTGCCCCAACAAGGAAATTATCTCCACGTTTCCGCGCTAATCACGCCACCAACTGCGGATCAGATAACTCGCCTGGCCCATCAGATTAGATTGTGCTGCTTGATCGGTCGCAAAGGCTGGCCTGGATTCAGATTATCAGATTGATAATGCCTGTCGTGCCGTGCGTTTCATCATTGTACGAATGGGCGCTGTTGAGAGCGAGCGACCGACCCCGGCCGGCGACCATCTCGTTCCGCTCATGTCCACAATCGCCAAGGGCCAATGAACCAAGCAACAAGCAAAGTTTGGCTACAAGCCTTCAGATCATCGAGCTAATTCGATCGCAATTCCGCCTTTACCGAGGTAGGGGTGGAAGATGCCTTGCCAGGCCGACTTCCTGGCCTGTCCATGATGCTTCTGGCGATGCAGATGGGTCCATTTATGTCAACACGTAAGACAAGACTAACTATGCATTTAACTCAGAAGGGAGATTGACAAATGCAAACCCGCCCACCGCCTGGTGATGATTACCATTTATGAAACCGCCAAGTGAACACATTTGTAATTCACCATGTCTTTTTTATAATACCATTCGCAGATCCATAAGCTTGTCTCTCTTGGTTATCCCCCAGGGAATTCATTTAGGGTTGATGGAGCACTTGCAACTTTGTCGGATGCGCACAGCCCGTGTCACCTTTCCGATCCTTCTCCAATAGACTTTGCCAGCCGGGAAATCTCACCACATACATAGGTACTCCTTAGGTCATAAATAAATGGAGGACTCCGTAATAAATAGAATAATATACACCTAGACTTTCAAAGGAGCGGTCTGGAAATGTTTCTTGTCAGCTGGAGACCCACACAAGCTTTTAGAGTATTCAGCTAATGCACCTTCTCCCAACAGGTCGGGAAAACCGATTGTCTTTTTCCTTGCATGATCCAGCATAACACGAGCGCGACCCTCAAGCGAATGGCTTATGGCAAGCCAACAATACGCGAATTCCATGGATCGTAGATGCGTATCGGCTTGAGCAGGCAGGCGGGAGTCGTAAGTCCCTTGCCGTTAGATAGCTTGACAAGCATCTGTGCCGCCGAAGCCCTCTGCAGCGGACTGGGGGCCGCCATTTCTCATACCCTTGTCAACAATGGGCTCATGTATCCCAATGCCACCAACCGTTGCGCCTCTTCTGCCCACTTCACCTGGACCTCCTGC
This sequence comes from Coccidioides immitis RS, assembly GCF_000149335.2. Lineage (NCBI taxonomy): Eukaryota > Fungi > Ascomycota > Eurotiomycetes > Onygenales > Onygenaceae > Coccidioides > Coccidioides immitis. The sequence goes on along the minus strand of NW_004504310.1, from coordinate 1,884,041 downwards.
TCTCGAAATCCGTTCACGTCCAACACCCACATTAACGTGACGAAAAACGCCCATATGTCTACCTTGCACGTCTGCGGCTTCCCTGCCACCGTTTCGGGTGCTGTGTACGACAAAGTGCCCCAGACATTTCTAGCTGAACCAACTGAGCCTACAAGTCCAAAGTCTGTGATTTGGAAGAGTATCAGGCCATCAGGCCGAAGTTTGTAAAAGATGTTTGACGGGGTGAGGTCCCGATGGATCACACCTTTACAGGCGAGGTGGTCAAGCCAACTCGGTGACGTCGACTTCGGAAAGCTCGAGTGGAACTTCTCGAAGTAGAGAGAGTGTTCAACGCTTCTTGAGGAGGAGCAGATCGAAATTGTTGTCGATGTTAAGACTTCCCCTGGAGAATCTGTGCAAGCAAATATCTGATAAATGTTCTTAGGCTTGGTCTTGTGCACCAATATTAATGATCGTAGGTCACCATCATTCAAGCCCATAAATAACCTCGCTTGTGGTCCGCCCAATCCCTGAGAGCCAAGGTACTTGACAATATGTTTCTGCCACATGATCAGCTTAAGTTTCCCAAGTTCACTCATGACAAGGTTAAGGCGCACTTACATGTCGCAACTGCTCGAGAGCCTGACATTCACGCTGGAACGATTGGTAGTGTTCATCATTCAAGACCATCGGCCTCCCCGTTACTTGGGTACTTGCTTTCAATTGTTTTATTGCCATAAGTTGGCCGGTGTCGACATTTATAGCTTTAAACACGTGGCCAAAGCTACCAGCCCCCAACTGTTTAATTTTTACGTACCTAATAGCTCGCGCTCGCCCGCTCGGGTCGGGCCAAGGTGACCTGAGGCCGCCACCGTGCTCCTTGATTCTTTCCCTGGGCTTGTTGGCAATGACTCTCGCCATCGCCTCCTCCACATAATCATGCCATACCATCTCAAATTCAACCGCACCGCGGCGTCTGCTACCCATTCTAAAACTTGAATTAAACCCACATGCAACCACAAGTAGGCGGTGACGACCATCTCCAAACGGCATAGCATGTGCACCGAAAGTCTCGGTGCTGCTGTCAATCGAGGTATCGCGAAGCATGATAACGCCAGTGTCCCAGTTGGCACTGAATGAGCACTGGATCGGTGCAATGTTAGGTCATTTCACCAGAATATCGGCATCGCCACTTCCGATCGTCACCAAGACATATGGACATTTCGAACGCATATTGACGTGGACACCTAAGACTCGCCGGCCGTCCTGCAGTTTTGATAAAAGACTAGCATTGTCAGGGTCGTTTACGACTGCATCGGCTGCCAGGTTCAAAGGCTTAAGGGAAAATAAAAGAGGCGCCGACTGCGAGCGACGGGAGCATGATCTATGCATAATGGGTACCTATAAAGAAGCTATCAAGGATGACACAAATGATAGGGAAAACCAGATGCGCAGCAAGAGTCAAACGGTCATAACCTTTGTTCGAAAATCTTGATAACACTGAAACTGGCATTTGGGGAAACGTTAAGTCCACAGTTTAAGTCTTTTGTCAACAGCATTTATGGATTGTTTATATGCAAAAGAGCGAGAGTGGCAAGGCAGTGTCTTAAGCAGCAGTGAATTCCGTCCTAGTTAATGAAGTGTTATTTAATTCTTCATGCCTACTACCACTTCCCCCCATATAGACGCGTAATAAGCAAATAGAAGACTTGCATACCTTTACATATTATTGATTATGGTGAAATGATTAGATTTGCAGTCCGAGTCGGGATGTATCCTCTTGATACACGGTGTTGCCAGGTGTATCTTCTGATTTTATCAAATGGCAGCGTCAATGGTAAAATCAGTCTTTAAATCGGATTCTATGTGTATCTCCTCAATAAGCAAAACGACAGTGAATACTCGACACCGTAACTTTCTTATAGTTGTTCAGGGGCCCCAACTAATAACACCGACCGGAGAACGCGGTACATCAAGTACGAAAATTCTGCTCTCTTGTAGGTCATTCCAGAAATAGGATCTGAATGTCCTATGCTCAAACTCAAAATCTATACTCTAGTAAGTTGGCGGAAATTCCGGGGTATAGTGAAAGATCCAGGTTTTCCTGTCAGGAAGGGAGAGCGGAACAGTGAAAAGCCAGCGGTCGCCGGCTAGACGAAAAACGGTAGCTGAACAAGTTATCCTTCCACAACACGGCAATCGTATTTGCACTTTGCTTGATTCGAATGTTGTAAGGCTTATTCTCTCTGTTGCTATGGCCGTGCCGAGTCCATATTTTTCGTGGGCACCGGCACTATCCATCAGCGACCAAATATGCGAAGAAGGGGGTGGAGAAGGCATCATTGGCGACACCGAGAGACTATACACTCGTAATATCTTCGCACAAAACGGGGATGACGCTCAGCTTTAAGAAGTGTGCATACCATGCGCAATCAATCCGTGCTTCCAGGAAGTCCAGGGCGGGATCTCAGAAAGGTTCAAAGCCGCACAGGTCGTGATTACGTGATGCTAAAAGCAGCGATGACTTGATGGGGAGTGACCTCCAGCCCTGCAAAGGGACACACTGTTTGATATTGTAAAGATATTGGTGAATACAGCGGCATCTTCTGTATCATTTTTCTTATTTCAGATATATCCTACCGTTTGCGCCTGAGGAGTTATCCGTCGATCCTCTCTTTGACGGGTCCTTACAAAAATATTAAAGCTGTTGAAGGATGTTTGCTGATAGTAATCTGGATTAAACATTGATACCCTTGTTGAGCGTGCAGTGGAAAAAGTGAAATAATGATATTTGCGGATATCTGCAACTTTTCTTAACATTGACAAGTTCTAGAGTGTTATTCTATCCTGGCAACTTGTATTTGGTTGGTGTTCAGCTATTCACCCTCGGCGAGCTGATTGCCTGAATATTACAGCTTATCACTGATCGATGGGACATTGATCGATTCAAGATGCCCGTTACCGGGTAAGTGTACCCCAGCTCCCAAGGAAGGCATAAATTAACTTCAATTGCTGACATCCCCACAGACTCTTCTTCATCCCGGCAAATCCAAACTCGTCTACTGCTCTAGGAACAGTAGCCAACCAGTTACGAGCAGCTTACAATGCCGTGCCAACTGGCCGATGGGCCCTTGAGCACAAATTGCTAAGGGACACGCCCTCTTGCCTGCCACCATCAGCATACGCCCCACTGCCGCAACTTCAACCCCGTTTCATGCACTTTCTTTCCCTCAGCCACTTCCAGTCGCATGGATTCGTCTACATCTCAGACCGGCCAAGTCCTGACCCTTGGGCACCCTCCCAACCGCACCACTCCCAAGCAGGCATCCACGCCCATCCCACCCAACAGCAAATTCCGCCCCAACCAAGCTCATCAAACCGACTAGTAAAGGAAGAAGATGCCCCACAAGTCTCTCGCTCCTCCTCCTCCTCCTCATGGACAATGATGACTCTAGACCCGGCATCATTCAACTCCTTTCTCGCAATTACTCTTCGCGCATGCGAACCCCTCTGGTGTCACAGACACACCATGCTCGTCACAGGCGGGACCATCTTCGAGGTCGGAGACTTCCGCATACGCATCGGCGATCTACGACAGACCCAGCCCGTGCAGCGAGTTCGTGGGTGTATTGTCGAGATCGAATATCGCGGGCCGGGACAGACAGTTACGCCGAAAGACAGCGACTGGTATCTTCCGGTGTCAGAACCAGCGACATCGGCGGCATTGGGGGTGGAAGACGGGTTTTTAGGGATTGCCGGTGGGGCTGGGGATGGCGAGGAAGAGCTCCTCACTGAGGAAGATTGGGTTGTGGGCGAAAAGCTGATTCGGGAATTTTGGGGTCGTTTTGCTGTGCCTGGCGCTAAGGAAGCGATTCGTGTACCTGGTTTGTTGACGGAGACGAATAAAGCTAGGCAGAGAGGGACGAAGAGGCTCACGACCATGGACGCGGGTGTGACGAACACTGGGATCGCGGGTGCGGATTTGGCGAGGCAGTATATGGAGCTGTTGCGGTTCAATCGGTGAAACAAAAATGAGATATATTTAGTATTAAGCTCTCTTTGGGTGACATCACTCAGTTCATAACTTCAGGATTCATCATCATAAGAGCGTACGGCAATTGGTACTATACATAGGCATAATTTGACCGGGGACTCCCGTAGTCGTGATAAGGTTATGGCTGAGACCTACCAGCTAAAACTATATATATATATATATATCGGGGAGCCACCAGGGTCCCTGTTTGATTATACAAAGGTAACAAAGCTACTTGGGTATTTAGTCAACTTACATCTGTCGCGCACAATCTGTAAAACTACACTATTGTCTAATCCTTAGCTTTGTCTATGAATGACGGGCGACTGGACTGTGGCTGAAAACATAGCCGGGAAACCCCGAGAATGAAATATCATACGATAGTAGGAACAAAAAGCCCATGGTTAACAAGTATAACAAAAGACCTCTCATATCCACGAAATATGATTCTGGTAGAGTAAGATAACGTCGCCATGCTTTATCAAATTTCTGTTTGGATGGAAGAACAAGATCCGGCACGAGAACACCTTGAGCGTTTCAACTTTCCTGCAAGAACCACTGGGAGATGCGGATGCCACCGGCGCTCCAACAGAAGTAACTATGGGTTGCTACAGGTTTAACTAGCAATCATGAAATGGGGGAATAAGGGGTGGGAAGAAATCAGCACGGGACGTGCAATCACTTTTCCAGATGGAAGCCTTGAACTGGTTTGGAAAATCAGGGAAGAACACTGGTTGGTTTTCCTTTTCGTTTTATTTCTGCATCATAAGTTGGACGAATTCGTTATCTAGATTTTGGTTAGTTATAACGCGGACGATCATGATCACATTCAAGCAGAACTGGGCGCATACAGTCGATTCTTCCATCACCATCCTGGTCGGCCTCACGGATCATCTCATCCACTTCGTCATCGGTCAACTTCTCACCGATGGAGGTCATTACGTGGCGCAACTCTGCGGCGGAGATGAAGCCGTTGTTATCCCGGTCAAAGACCTTGAACGCCTCCCGAATCTCTTCTTCGGAATCGGTATCCTTCATTTTCCGTGCCATCATGGTAAGGAACTCTACAGAGGGGTCAGAATTCATCGTGCTGTGGTAACCGCGCCGAAGAGCAGAAGAGCAAGGCGAGGCTTAGGATGGAGTAGGAAACCATACCCGGGAAATCGATGGTTCCATTGTTATCGGCGTCAACCTCGTTGATCATATCCTGTAATTCAGATTCGGAAGGGTTTTGGCCGAGGGAACGCATTACGGTTCCGAGTTCCTTGGTGGTGATCTGACCTGTTGCCGTCCAGGATAGTCAGCATCATGGCATCAACACAAACATGATACAGCGAAGTGCATTGGATGTTCTTCATCATTTTTTCAAGCGCGGAGTACTGTAACGGACTAACCATCGCCATCTTTGTCCTGTTCACGAAATCATAGTCAGCAGGTGATTGTGTTAATGTTTACCCCGCGTAACATGGTCGCGATTAAGAGTCTGGAACCAACATACAAACAGAGAGAACGCCTCCTTGTACTCAGAAACTTGTTCTTCGGTCAATGAATCAGCCTACATGATATTATTGAAGGGTCAGCAGTCTGTCCGGCCATTGTGGGATCCAGGATGGACGATTCGCGGGGGTGAGGGGCATTATGTGTGGGCTCAGCGCAACATACCATTTTATGATTTTAGGAAAACGCCAAAAGAAAATAATCACAAAGGAATCTCAAAGAAGAAGATGGATCTGGTACGAGAAGAGTGCACGATGTGCAGACAACAGGGACAGCAGTCTTGGGTGGAAACCTGACAAGAAATGGGGGATGAAGAGGAAGTGTGACGGAGGGAGAAAGGGTGAGTTTATTTAGCATCGAACGGCCGTCAACAAATAATAACAGCGAACTTTCTTTGGTGGGCTCAAGCCGCCCCGCCCCAGCTCGCCAGTTGACTTAGCCCAAGGCTCCCTGCGAGCGACCTTGGTTTGTATGGCAAACTCTACCCTGCAAAACTTGTAACTCCTCCGCCAAGGCTGACTCGCCAGGCGGGCACCAAGTCGCTCCTCAAACGACACAGTGTCCAGAGAATTCGTTCATTCCGGTCCAGTAGTCCCTGGCTATCATGGTCCAACGCGCAAGCTGACTGGCATGAGCTTGGTGCGTCGGCAGCGGTATTGCTGCCCACATGGCCCAGGGCGGCTATGTAATCCCAAACTCTGGAAACATGGCCCCCATAGCTACGCATCATGGGTGTGCTCAGCTGGGTATGGATTGTGGGGATCAAGGGTTTGCCTTTTCCACCCTGTCTTGTGAAAGCCGCCTTTGCAAATTTTAATTTTTAACCCCGAAGGCCAGGCTGAGGCCCAACATCCTGCACTGTGAGTGAAATGGCTTCGTGCTACTCCGTACTCCTTCTCGCTTCAGTTTGGGGAATGAGGAGAATGTCTAAAGAACTATTGGACGCGATTTTTTTCTCGACCGGACAACGGCGCATCAGCAGCACAAGCCCAGAGTAAAAACTCCAATCACGTTCAGCGATCTCTCTGATAGTCCAAGCCCAAACATGCTATTATCACTGCTATCCGACTTTGTCGGGTTGGCGGTAACTATCTAAAAAGCTGCCCCGGGCGAATTTGCCCTTCCGGCATCTTTTTCCGAAAAATATGCCTGTCTTAAGAAATATTTCTAAAAATATCTCAGGAGGCCTCGTCGTATACAGCTCCAAACATCGAGAGCGAGGAGTAAGCCTAACTGGACAAAAAGAGGAAAAAAAAAGAGAAGTTAAGTATTTCTCCCTAGCTGGGAATCGAACCCAGGGCTGCTGTGTGAAAGACAGCGATGTTAGCCACTACACCACTAGGGACTTCGTTCTCTGCTTGGCACAGATACTTTCCTCTCTAATTTGGAAAAGAAAAGAGGGAAAGAAAATATTTAGTTGCGAACTCCGCTGTTTGGATGACGGAAAACGCTGCCCTGACGTGGCTCACACAAGAGTTCGCAGAAGCCCGAGCCAAGTTTGTTGAAGCTCGCCAGGTCTTCATGGACCTGGGTGCCTTTCTGAAGCTTCTAAAAGGCAAATCGCAATCCTGGGCACACCATAATTACTGAAATGCTCATATCAATCAGCCTTTCATTTGATCTCCTAAGCAAGCCAGCGTTGTTTTGCAATAAATCGAGGAAGTCAAAGATTTCGTTGTCATAGACAGGACATTAAAATTTCGACGAAAGTCCAAGACCATTCCCGCAGGCTCGACACGTATCCGAAAGGCAAAAGAGGGAAATACCGACTCTCGGCCCCAAAAGGGAGTCGTCAAGATCCCAAACATATCGAGGGCTTTTTGTGGAGTTGGCTTCCAGGTGGATGACGACGGCCTGCGTGCTAAATGTGCTCAATATTAAAAGGCATGGAGAGCAGCCAGGTAAGTAGCAAGTACCCTCGGTCAAACCGGATATGTTGAGCACGGGCTTGGATCGAATCATTGAATTTGTGCAAATAACAAGCGAACATGCTATCGAAATGTGCTTTGGGTGCATCCTTGAAAGTATGGGAGGCAGTGTCGTATGAGTATCCACATCAGCTCCCGGAAATCACTTCCAGAATTCTTCGTCAAGTCAGCGCTAGACCCGCTCAAGATCTGAATGGGTTTTGAGAATTCTTCACTTGCTTCTGCAAAGAAGAACCCCCTATTCCGTACGAATAGGCCCATCCAAGTTGAAATCTCATGTGCTCCCACGCTAAATTCCACAAAGCCCGACTGAAGCCAGCTTATCAAGTCAAAAGTTCCTACTATATTGCGGCCTGGTCTCCGTGTCTCCAGTACCTCTCCCGCCCGCTTTTCCCTAGCTCATCTCCCTTTCCACAACGAGATAGAAAGCGAATTGCCTATAAAATTCCGAGGAGGGATCCCTATGGGATCCATGATGCGGAAGGCTCTACTATAAAGGATAGTTGTCCTTTTCAAAAGACTCAATTGAGACCCCCAAAAAAAAAAGGTACAATGCTCTCTTTCGAATCTCCCTAGCTGGGAATCGAACCCAGGGCTGCTGTGTGAAAGACAGCGATGTTAGCCACTACACCACTAGGGACTATGTTTGACCTCTTTTTGATAAGGGGCATTTCTCCATTCTCCGTACTATGTACTCCGTAGATATAATTGAAAACAACTTTGTATATAAAGTAAAAAATAACATAAAAATAAAATAATTCCAATAACCTCCCTAGCTGGGAATCGAACCCAGGGCTGCTGTGTGAAAGACAGCGATGTTAGCCACTACACCACTAGGGATGCAGTATAGAAACTTTCTCTTCTGTAAAACCTTATACTGGTTATTCGTAGTTTAAATAACAATTCTTCCAGTTGGGTTGCAAAACGTCACTTGTTTATTATGATAATATCCTAAATTTTAATCACTGAGTGATCCTCATCAGGCCTCCGCGAGTCACAGGATCTTTATATAGAGCCATGAAGACTTGTGGCAATGTGTTCTTTACTTCCGGTGCTTTCATGCAGGGCATTTCAACGTCACTCATACAGCTAAACCTGATATAGTCGAGTGGCTACTAGATCGCTTTCAGCTCCTCTGAACTAACAATACCTGTGTGAAGGCCTGCAGGGGATTCAGAAGACCAGATCAACCCCCGCCGAGCCACATGCTTGCGATGCAGGAGCATAATGGAAGCATACACAACTGGTTAAGTACTGCTGCCTGAACAAACAAGTCTGTGGACAATGTCTTCCAGTAAACGAAGTTCATACCCTCTACTCCGTACAGAGTAGTCATCTTCAGCTATGGAGGAAAAAACACCTCCATTGTTGCTCCAAAGATGTGTCGACGCTGCGAAGCGCTAGGTGATCAGCACTGCCATATTCCAGGAAGGCAAGTCTATAAATCAAAACTCTCCTTTTGTAGGAACGATCCAGCTGTGAAACACCATTCCCTGATGCATGGGAACCTTCCTTGCGGGCATGTTGATCACCATGATGAGACTGTTGCCCATGGTGTTGCGAAAGAGGCTTTGAGAAGAGACCTTCCTGGCTGTCTCCAATATCATAGGCGAGACTGAGCCTAGGACATGTGAGTCTAAGACTGAATCCAATGTCCGGCTTAATGCTGTTGTGACTTCAGCCATGGGGAATAGTTAAGCTGCATCCGGATGAGCACTCGTACTGAGAGTGGGCTAGGGAAGAAGATATCGCCGTGCCCCACATGACTCCTGAAACGAGAAAAGTTGTACAGGATGCACTCGAATTTGCTGCTCGAGGCAGTTGTGATTGAAAGAAGACGCTTGTATTTATGGCTTGAAAATGTATTCGTGGTGGTCTTTGAGTGACTAGAAGGATGGAGATCGCGAGAGAAGCGAACAAAAGCCTACGAAGCAGTATAATAAAAGGTTCAGATCTCTAGTTGGGTGGTGTGGTGTTTGAGAAGTGTATGCTTTCCGCGGGATCGTGGTGATATAACCTTGCAGACCGGATTGTATTAGTTTACCAGAGATCAATGGCCTTGTAGGGCGCGTGGCGCAACAGTAAGGCTGGTTCCATGCCAGGCATTTTGGGATCAAATCAGAGGATGGATGGAAGGAATAGTTTTCCTGTTTGTACTCCACGTTCAGTGTAGGAGGAAAAAGGCCTGGGTCGTGTGTATGTCATTCCTCCGCAGTGTGTATCAATATTGAAAGCCACTTATTGACCCTTTCTTTGGGACTGTCCCTCTGTGAATTGAAAGTAGAATGATTATCTAGCAACTTAGCTACTGTTCTTTAATCGCTTTCTAATTCCATGTTGGTAGGAAACATTTACCTTCTAAAGATAATGGTGTTGTAAGCTCCGAGGAGGATAGTGTCATCATCGTTATTCGGCCAGGTTCATGACCTCAACCAGCAACCCACAAATATCTTAGAAGCACTGGGCCTCGCAACTCCAATAAGCTTTCCTTCTTGTTTTCAGTAATATTTACTCCATATATATTTACCAAGAATCAATGTCGTATCCCAATTAACAATGAGAAGAAGTCCCCTGGGGCTGTGATACCTGTTGCCTGACAAGCGTCTACACAACCTCCATTCCGGAACAAGTGGAAGAACATGTGGCGGGACCGCACAAACCTGTAGGGCCTAACCATGATATTTTTCGGAGCCAGATTCTATTGCTGACCGTTGAGGACTCCCCAGTTACATCTCCTACCGACAATCCTTCGCTCACCACCCGGCCAAAAAGCCCCGGTATTTTACCAGCTCATGGAACGATGACACCTCCGAAGAGCGTCGCGTTCTCATCTCGGGCGCCGGCGACGGCTTCGAGGATGACGGCGACGCAATCATAGAGATGGATCTTTTACCTCCGCGCTGGCTGGACGTTCAGGACGAAGTGACAGACCTCCTCCGGGACATTGCGCAGAAGTCCACTCAACTTGACAAACTGCACCAGAAGCATGTATTACCGAGCTTTGGGGACGAAGATGTTCGAAAAGAGGAGGAAGGAGTGATAGAGCGGTTGACACAGGAGATTACGAGGGCGTTTCATGATTGTCAGCGGAATATCCAGAAGATTGAGATGATGGTGCGGGATGCGCGGCAAACGGGGAACGTGAGCCGCGGAGAAGAGACGATGGCGAGGAATTTACAGATTTCGCTGGCTGCGAGGGTGCAAGAGGCGAGTGCTGGGTTTAGGAAGAAGCAAAGCACTTATCTGAAAAGTATGCATAGACCACCCGCTTCTGCTGTCTCCATGCGCCATGGCGGCCGTTTGCTAATCCAGTTTCTCTCTCAAAAAAGAACTCCGCGGCCTTGATGGCCTCTCCTCCCCGCTCGAGCGCTCTTCCACTCCGATTCTCCAACAGCAGAACCCCTACTCAGACCCTTCCCTCCTCGAATCCGACGCCGACAAGTTCTACTCGCAATCCACCCTCCTCCAAACCTCCCAGCAACAGCGCCAACTCGGCCGAAGCGCCAACGATGCTGCAATTCTCCAACGAGAGCGAGAAATCAACGATATCGCAAAAGGAATCATTGAACTATCGGATATATTCCGCGATCTCCAAACCATGATCATCGACCAGGGCACAATGCTTGATCGCATAGACTACAACGTCGAGCGAATGACGGTAGATGTAAAAGCTGCTGATAGAGAGCTCACAGTGGTATGTTAAGAAACACCAGCATCCCTCTATTCCGAACCACTCTTCACGATGAGTGTATGACTAAATTCCATCTGAAGGCCACCGGATACCAAAAGCGAACCACAAAGCGCAAGATCCTCTTACTCCTCCTCCTTCTAGTCGTAGGCATGTTCATTCTCCTCCTCGTCAAACCAAAGCGTAACAATTCAGCACCCCAATCCCCGCCATCACCAAATACTCCCCCAGGTAACGCCCGAGACATAGGACTTCGTGCATCGGCGCGTGGAGCATTGCATGGGCGACGTGGGAGAAGGAAGCTATCCTTGAGAACGAGGTCTGCTGATGATGCCGTGAATCGTTTTCTACAAAATGTCTGGCATGATCCACCTTTACCTACAATCTAATGTAACCGTTTTATAATTCCACATATTAGACATTGATTTTCTTCAATCGAACAGTCGGCCTCCCGCTTCACTGACCCAGCGTGGGCATTTGTTCGAATGACCGCATTAGAACAATCAAAACCAACCAGCGATTCTGTCGAATCCTTCACTAATTTGTCGAAATACTGAACCTTGATCTAATAGTACATCCCACCCATCATTGTTTTGTTCATATCCCTGGGTACATATGGGCGACGGAAAAACAACAGGTCACCAACAAGACGTTCAAGGACAATCCCGAAATAGTTCGTTCAATATTTATTACTTTCCTGTCTCAACAACTCCGCCACATCAGCATCCAGGTCGGCCATTGCGTCACCGCCTTCAAAGGTCGCAGCGAAGTCATCACCGGTGTGAGTGACCTTACGCTTTTTGGAGCTAGATCCATTCGCAGGTGGTTCGTGTCCAGTTGGAGGATGGTTGGTTACGAGTGGCAGATTCACTGCGGGGAGCTGGCTCAGATCTTGGCCTGTCACTTGAGCGGGAAGACCTCCGATGGGTAAAAACGGCGGCTGTTCGGCTTGCTGCTGCCCTTCACCGTGGTCGTTTCCCGCCTCAGGAATTGGATTCAATTTCGGCGATCCCACAGGTGTGAGTGCTTCCACAGGCGGTGGCGTTAACTCTTCAACGGCGGGGGCTTCCGGCTCGTTGTCTCCGCTGCTCTGGGCGGGGCCCATCCAGCTGCCATCGCCGTTGCCTTGGGTGCCCTCGGCGGCGAGACCGCGCATTATTGCGTCTTCGACTTCGCGTTTTTTATCCTCCGTCTCGGCCTTTTGCGCGGATATCTTTTCATGCTGTGCCTTTTCAGCCGCCAGTGCCGAGCGGTTCGTGTCGAGAAGTTTCTCGAGGCCTTCGATCAGGCTTTGTCTGGACTTGATTATCTCCGAAACAGAACTTTCAGCGCTGGCTAGTGATTTTAGAAGTTGGCTGAGTCGGGCGGCATGCACTGGTGGCGTTGGAATTGTTGCTGTGGGGTCATTCATTTTGTCGTATTCTACATTGGCAGAAGATACTGCAGTATTCGACGATACAGTGGCCTTAGAGACGGCGATTTGTAATGGTGCCAATGGCTGTAATTCAGGTGGAAGAGATCCCGTCGAGCTAGAGAATAGCGAACCGCCGAGCAACTGCTTCTTCCCGGAGGCTCTGGACTTATCCACCTCTGATGGAGTCACGAAGTCAGCACGTTATCAGGACGAGCTCAACTTGTATGGCCTACCTTCCACTCGCGCCTCGATAGCATCTTGTATCGGAGCCTCGAATATCCTCCGTTGTCTCCACACTTCGACAACACGTCGCAACTTCTGCTGGATTTCGTTCGGGGCACCTTTGAACGCGGTTGCTGTCGCATCTGCAATTATCTACATCCAAGTCAATTTCTTCGGAACACTGCAAAAGGCAATATCTGCTTTGACTCACAGGAGAGAATGCAATCAAAAAATCTTCTTTGCGCCGTGCTTTTGATTGTTGTGCAACTTCTACAGCTCAAAGTTTAGTCAAGTCGTTTCATCGTAAATTCAACGGGGGAGGCAAACCGTTCGCAAGATATATCAGATTAAGCCTCTTAGAAGCATTTGTTTCGCGTAATTTCTCTAGCCAAAGTTGTGCGGTGCGATCGGCATGTCTCCTACGAAGAGTAAGCTCCAGTCGGGGATGCAGCAACGAAATTGTGGATTACCGATGGAACATGACCCATTGTGCAACTGTCACGATGGATTCTTGGGTTTCATTGAGTGCCGAGAGCTTTGCCTTGACGGCATCGTCCGTATAAGCCATGGCTATGACCCTGAAAACGCTCGACAGGGGCCGAGGACGCTCTGCAGAACCAGAATCGTAAACAAGGGAGCTCCAAGGAGGGTTTGGATTGGCTGGAGAGGAATCAAGGTCGGGAGGGGGGAAGAAAATATTATGGGAATTAGTTATGGGAAGTAAACATAAGGTAAAATAGATAAGATCGAAAGGTGAACAGCATCCAGATGAAGAGAGATGAGTGACTGCAGGCATCCAGTCTTTGAGAGCAGCCTTGACGGATTGGAGGAAGAGAGTGCGATCACCGCCTCCGGAGGAATGCTGGCAGAAACCAAATCAGTTTAGGGCGGTGGCCGGCTTGGGCTGCTTCATCGTCAGCCAGCTCCCGGCAAATGACATCTCACTTCCTCATGACTGATGAAACATTTTCCAAAGACTCTTTGTTAATCTATTCACCTCTCAACCTTTGATCATCATTTACTTCATTCCCCCACAGCATCCGAAAGCAATTGGTTCTTCTACTCTGTAGAAACAGCTCAGCCAAGAAGACCTGTTCGTTCTCCTATTCAGGCCACGCTTTATCATCCTCCATATCCCACCTACCTCTCTCTCATTACAACCACATCATGGCCGACCGGTTCCCTTCACTGGATGAATTAGGAGGTATGAGAAATATGCTGCTTTGTTTGTTGTGGTGACCAGCATCTCTAACCTTCTTTACCTTTTAGATCAGCCCGTGCCAACCAGCGGCAATGGGGCTGCTCCGGCCGCTGATAGTGAAGACTTCTTAGCTCGCGAACGTGCTGCTCTGGGAGACGATGCAGACCAATTTATTTCAGCAAATGACCACATCAAATCCCCTACAGTTGAAGATGATGGGGACGATCTTCTTGGTGGAGGTGAAATCCAGCATGCTGAGGCAGACACCACGGGCTTCGAGTCTTCATTCCCAGCTCTAGAATCACATAATGAGGTATCGAGATGGCCCCGGCTTCGTATGGACTGAAAAAATACGGTCAGCGCTCCGCTAACCACTCGCACTCAACAGCAAGTCGCTCCTGGCGGAACCATCACCGGCCCAGACAGCTTCCAGCCATCATACTCCTCGTACCAAGAACCCGAAGAAGAACCAGAAGCCGTTCGGTGAGCAATTCCGTTGTGCACCACAGTCACCTTTGCTTTTCGACACACCTCTCCAGTCTCTGTCCATTCCTACAACCCAAAGCCATCCCTCCCCTTCCATATGGATGCCCCACTAACCGCTTTCCCTTAACGCAGTGAATGGCGCACGAAGCGAGACGAAGAACTCACCCACCGCGCCGCCATCTCTGCCGAACGCAAAGCTGCGACCATCAAAAAGGCCCAGGAAGATATCGACGACTACTACGAATCATACAACAAACGCACCGACAAGGCCAAAGAGCGCACCCGCACCGAGGCCGAAGAGTTCCTTGAAAACCGCGAAGATACGTCCGCCGGCGGCACTAGTTGGGAGCGGATCGCCAAACTGGTGGATGTCAGTGGGAAAGGGTTGAAAGGCGGTGCGAGCGGATCCGGCAAAGAGCGGTTTAGGGAGCTGTTGCTGGAACTGAAAAAGGATCAAAATGCTCCGGGGGCTAACGGGATCTGAACACTTTCAGTGAACGCTTCTATTTCTTTTTTTCTACTTACGTAACCCCCTTTCAATGTTGCCATTGAGAAGACTCTTTGTGGAGAGCTGGTTCTTGGGGCATCATTGTCTCCCTGCGGTCATGTGTAACTTTAGAGATTCTAACCTATTGTTCATTTAATGGAGGCTAGTCACATTCTTAAATCATCTTGTCTATGGTATTACAATTACCTGAGAAGGTGAGAGTAAGGAATAGAATGTTGTCATCCCTCCTATCTCTTTGCGTGTTCATACCCAGCTTTTGTTGGATGAAATGGATACACTCTATTAGTCTAAACAGTCACCATATCAGTTGCATTACTCTCTATGTACTAGCTCGGTATCATGCCAAATGGCAAAATTCTAGGGCCAAAAGCACAGGTTATAGCAATTTATAAAATATATAGGTGTAGCCCAATGACAGTTCCGTTTCCCCGTTATACACCTACAAATACGCTTAACATATTAACACCCAAAGGTTAACCCAAGTGAAAAATGCCCAGAGACCATTTGAAGAAAAACAAAATATAGAAACAAGAAATTGTTTGCAGCCTCCATGCACTTAAGATTGGAGAGTAGATTGCAGTCTTGGCTTTGAATGAATCCGCGGGAGAGACTAGGGGAAAGAGGTACACAAAAGTAAAGAAATATGGAAAGGAGATGATGGTAAATGCTCTATACGCTTATACCCAAATGCTGTGTGTGAGCAGGGTGGACATAAAAGCCTGAATTGACTGTGTGATTGGGGGGAAGCAACAAAGATGGCTAGTGCTATGCAGGGTGCTGGCCAGGTCTGCCGTAAGATCTTTCGTTTATATCTAGAGGTATAAATTCCGAAAAAGGTACGAGTCGCTAGGACTCCCGAGTCAGCCAAGGCGTTATTCGTCCAAAGAATGAAATCTTGCCCCTATTCTACTTCGACGGAGAGGCTCTATGCAACTTGCGTCAATGGGACCACTTTATCCTGCGGTTTCTGTTCCTCCACAAACATTCTATTTTTCATCGCATCCACCATTTTGGCGCAAAGAGGGTCGACGTATACAGTCCACAGATAGGCAATTACATATAAAATCGCGTAAAAGACTGGAAGAACGAAAAGGAAGCTCATCGGACTGATGCGTTTCACGATGGTGGGGTTTCCTTTGTCGTCTGTGGCAGGGGTTTTGGATACGTTGGGACCATAAACCATTAAGACAAGGACGGTGCGAATGATCGTGTTGTGGAGGAGGTACACGGGGAAAGATACCCGGCCGAGGAAGTTCAGGACTGGTGAAGTGAAAAACTTGCGGGCGTTCTTCGAGAAAAATATGCCCAACATCAATAACGTGATGCCGATTGAGACGCAGTATCGACTGGTGTCGGTGTAAAGTGGTGTGACTGCAACGAAGGAATCCCTCATAATCTTGGACCAGGGCGCCCAGTGGGGATTCTCTTGCGGGAAACTCCAAAAGAAAAGGCCCAAGATCATGAGAATGCTCGGAACAACCTTAGGGAGTATATTTGTAGCACGAGAACCGTAGTCGACCTGTAGCTGGGCTAGCAAGATACCCGCATAAAGGTTGATACCAACCAGGTCTGAGTTAGATAGTAACGTTAGCATCTGTTGACGCGTTCTAGAGGAAAAATAACACTCACAATCACCGGTAATCCAGGCGTACGCATACAGGAACGCAGTGATAATCCTCCAGAATCGCGCAGTAACCAAAGTCATAGCCAGCAACGCCAGATACACCCGGAACGAGCCCTGCAAGAAATAGACCAAGGTCCAGTTTGTCGCATCATATTCTCCACCGCCAGAACTCCAGTAGATGGTCAGGGACCTAAATAATTTCACCAAAGACTCGCCCAGAGGATCGGGATCATGTCCGCCGTTCATTATCCAGCCGGCATCAGCCCGCTTAGCCAACTTAAACGCTCCAACTTGACATAGGAACCACCCTATTATCGTAGCAATACTCGTTGGAATCACCAGTCTTCCCGAGCGCGTAAAGGAGCTCCGGGCCAGGTTCGTCAGGGCAACTTGCGTGTTATTATTGCGTGCATTTTTCACCGGGTTTATTGAGTTAACGAATCCGGTGATTATGAAGAAGACGGCGACGGCTCCTCGGCCACCGACACATAGTCTGAGGATGGGAAGCTGCCAGAGGGACATGGGCCCATTTTCGGAGAGGGCGGGAGAATGAAGGTATGGCACGAACGCTGTGCAGAGGTGGCCCGTGACAACAACGAAGGACGCAACGCCCCGCAGGCCCTATTATGTGCAGACGCAAGGGGTTAGATATGCAACTGTGCCAGAAAGCAGTTTCTTTTGAAGGGGGCCCTCTCTCACGTCAATCCAGTTATCGTCCCGTTTTTTCGGAGGCATGGCTGAATATATGTCAAGATTCTTCTCGCTTTCTAGCCAGTTTGGAAACCCGTCGCCTGTCCTCAGACTGCCATTCCTTGGCGTATCGTCTTGGGAAAATAATAATGCTGACAGGGCCAATATCCGGAAAGGAGCGAACTTGGGACGATACCCGCAGATCGACGGACGATGCTATTCCGTACGGAAGCGACTGACAACATAAGAGTGACAACAGCTAAAGCGAGAGGCAGGAGGCACACTCCTGGATGGATAGACACTCTGTACTCCGTACAAGAGCTGTCTTTTTTCCTTTTTTTTTTTTTTTGCTTTTTTTTTCAGACGAAGGACGGAGTAACGGCGTCCACGTCAAGAGTCGAGGATCACAGGGCAGGCGTTGAGCAGGGTTGTCGGATTATCGTGATCAGCAGCAAGCCCGCGTCGTTGAAACAGCGGATTCGGCACTTCAGGGGACGTCTTAATAAGCCTGACTACGCTGGAAATGGGGCGAGGGGCGCTTGGCCGCGACAATCCACACGGCCATTCTACAGACGTTTGCCTCGACAAAGCTTTGACGCATACCTTCAGTTGATTGCGCGTTCATCCTGATGTACTCCGTATAGAGATGGCAGTTATGACGGCTTCTATTTTTCTATCATCCGTCCAACGTGCTAGACTACCGAGTATGTACTGTACATACATATGCTCCGTGCAAACCGCTTTTCTTTGATTTTCAAACCCGTCCATGTTGATCTTATGACGATGCGATGGATGGATACTGTGGGACGCAGGACGCGTCTCGGCCAACCATGCCCCCAAGGACCGCATGGGATGGAGGATTGCTGAGCCAGGTCTGGGAAGCAAACCTTGTCTGTCTTGGCAGGGACACGGCCCACAAAATCCTTCGTCCTGTCTCTCAAGAATATATCGTGCAGATTCTCTTTGTGTCTCAGCTGGAGGTACAGGAAAAACGTGTTTGGCGGTTACAGAGAAGGTGGGATACGGAACGCGTTGTGTGACAGTGCCGGTTTGAACGGGCACCAGCTTTTGGATTACGTTGGCGAAGAGCAGCATTGTATCAACACTCAGAGCTTGTGGGCAGGGGCCTAAAGGGACAAAGGTCTTGGGCAAAAAATAGAAATCATAAAGAAAATAGGCGTAAACCAATGGGAAAAAGACAAGCGAAATTGATCATGTCAACAAAAAGGGCTGAGGAAGAAGGCTGGAACCAAAAGGGGAGCATCATGAAATACAGCGAAACCCATCTCTATCCAAAAATAAATAAATAAATATAAAAAAAAATAAAAGAAGATTGATAACGGTAAGAAAGGTCCTGCATATATATATAAACACCGTAAAAAGAAGATGCCCAAGCCTAGCCTTTACCCAGGTGATATTTGCAAAAGGTACAATATTCGCGTCGCACAAGCGTCACATGTAGCCGAAGATATAACTGGAGACGGCCCCCATGTTCAGGAGGCCGAGCACTTGGTGTCAATCCACTTCGTGAACCTGGCTGAAGGCTCTTCGATGTGTCGCTGGAAAACGTCCGCGATCCAGAATGAAAGCATGACAGTCAAGAAGCCGCCAATGGCGAAAGACAGGCCATACTGAAAAGGGGTGGAGTAGCCAAAAATCAAATACAGCCATGGCATGATGGGATATAGCAGAAATTTGAGAGCGATCGTGTGCGTGAGGTAGAGGGAGAAAGAAATATTCCCCAAGTAAAGGAAGATGCGGCGCGTGAAGAACCTCTGGAACGAAGGTAGACCGGTCATCGACCAGACGAGGATAACGGTGCCCACGGCGTCCCAGAAACGGAAGATTCCCTTATAATTTTTCGGTGCCCACGTCTCGAGAATAGCAAAAGTCCATGCGTTCCAGATATCTGCGGCAGGGACGCTCAGAATCCACAGGCCAAGAATGACACCGCCCACCAGCAGCCATTGATTTGGGGACTTCCGGGGCGCATTGGGGAGCTTAGTCTCCCCCGTTTCTGACTTCGGGAGCTGGGCCTCGGACGCCTCTTCCCTAATAATATCCACTTCCGCGATGAAAGCTCCTGCAACGAACAGGAAAACATCCCACTTGTCAAGGGCAAGGAAGTAAAGAGAGAAGATGCCGTTTATGACGAGGCGGGTCTTGCTTCGGCATCGGGACAATCCGATGTGCAAAAGGAAAAGTATCATCGAACATCGGTATTCGACAGGAATGGTCCACAGTTGGTAGGCGTACGGGGAGTTCTGGGAAAAGTTTTCCCAGTCGAAAGGCCAGAAGAGCGGCGGGATCGTCTTGCACCAGAGCCAGAACTGTCGGAAGAATGTGGGCTCGCGGGCAGCCATATTGAACGTATGGTGCGGCATCTCGTCGTTGAACTTGGCAACGTCGGGGAAGAGCCCAAAGCTAACCATAAACATCGGGATAAACGTGGCGATGATCGAGGGTATATAGAGGCGGAACATCCGGCGGAAGATTTTCGAGCTCAAGTCCAGCTGCAACGGGCCCCAAGCCTGGTTGCGGCACTTCTTTATCGTGCTGATGGACAAGACGTAGCCTGAAATGAGGAAGAAGATCGTGGGCTGACCTGTATATAGTAGTCGAACGAAAGGCATCTGAAAGATGGAGTCCCGACCGGGAGTCCCATTGTATGCGTACGAAGAGTTGGGGAAAAACCCCAGGACCATGTGCAGCACGACGACACCGAGGGCTGCTAGACCGCGGACACCGTCGAGGTACGCCGTCCTCGCGAGGGGTCGAGTCTTCTTGGGTGCATCGCGAAAGGCCGTTGGTAGAATTGCGTAGATGAATGCGGCCAGCTTTTGCCGACTCAAAAGGGACGTATGACCATGATCAGAAGCGAGGGACGGAGACAAAAGCCCGCCCGACATACTGACCTCTACTCAGGTACGAACTGGCAGTGAAACGAATGAAGAATGCCAGCGTAGAAAAAGAAGAAGAAGAAGAAGGGAAAAAAAAAAAGAAAGGCGAGACGGAAAAGAAGGGCGAGAAACGAAGGGAGACGTGGGATTCTGGCGACATTGTTTCAGGAGCTGGCAGTTAGCTCGCAGCGATCCTCGCCGTGACGAATCAGCAGAGCGGCGCATCATTTGCCATCGCGAACCCGGGCAGGGCTTCCAAGTGGACCGCCCTTGGATCCCACACTGACCAGGGTCGCTTTGTCCCCTCCGCACTAAAAGTTAGCGCAGGGAAACGCTCCCTCCAGCACACCACAGCGGCCAGGCGGCCTCTATCGAATTGAGTTGAGTTCTTGAGTTTTGGAGGATGAAGCATCGCCCATGGCTGCAAAGTTGAGCTCCCAGCATCGTTTTTCTGTCGCATCATTAATGTCGATCGGACAAGGCCCCGACGCATCCAACGTATGTACTAGTTAATAATCGTGTGATCGACCTGGATGAGCTCCATGTCGATTTACACCGTGTGCACTCCCGTAGTATAGCCATATGGAGTGGGATTCAGCATGGATTCCAACCCGCGCGGCCTGAAGATGATGGTCATTACAAGGGCTTCTTCATCAGCTGGGTGGGTGCAGCTCACCGGTACCAAATGCTCGACGGAAGGGCGTTGCCAGATCGACTGATCACCACAAATAACCCCGCCCTTTGGTCTACTCACGGCTCTGTTGATTTGTCACATTGCTTTTTGAGACGTATGATCCGTTGGATGCGGAGAATGTGAAACTTCCTGGCACCGAAAAATCTTTCAGCTTTGTACGTACATTCATGGGGTTAAAGTGCTGTCTAAATATACTAAGCGCTTGCCAACAACCAGCAGCCATTCTATAATATCCTCTAGTAATGATGGACCGGTGTGTAACCCGCTGGATATTTGATACTTTTCCTGTTAGGAACTCACATTGCATATCCACTACTGAGACCTTCGATACTAATCACAACGGCGAAGAGGAATCAGGGCGAAGACGGCAATGAGTAGCTATATTGGATTGGGATACATTTGTATGTACGACGGAGATGACGGCTGTATACTCATCAAGGCCTCGGTGAAGAATCCACGAAGCACATAGTAACTACACTGGAACCATAACTAGCATGCAAGAGTGAGATACCTGTCTCCTTGACCTCTGCAAGGACAAGCTCTGAAGAAGCACAACAGGCGCTAGGATTTAGATCAGACTCCTGGCGCCCGTTGAGTGACGGCGAAGCAGACATCCATTAACCTACAGCGACTCTCCCCCCTAGTTAAACGCGCGGATTAACTGGTCTCTTTTCGGCTTATGGCCAGAGCAGCTGGAGGTGAGGTCGGTGGGAAGCTTTGAGTGAATGGCCTCGTCAACAGCCAGAATTAACTTACCGTACATTTCTCACACCCACCAGCTCAGCAATGCTATGTAAACACTGACATCACACGGCTTGGTATTCATTGGTCAAGATATCCTGGCACTTCTTTAGATGTCCCACACACGGGTCTAGGTCGCGTGCTTGATTGAGACCGCGAGGAAGCGTGAAATGAAACTGAAGACGGCCTCCAAGGGCGAACAACTGAATTTTATCTCCAGCCACTAAAAGCTCCTCCGCACCATCAAACAAGCTTTGGCTGCTCATGGGTTTCAGCCTGAAAAGCGAATCCGGGCTCTCAATGTGTTGAAATAACCCGGCGAAGTTGAAACCGATTTCCATCATATCAATGCCGCCAGCCACCCTCCGTCCCTCTGTATTGTGATACAGGTATGTATGTGAAATAGTCCCACCAATTCTTCGCAGCTCCGCGTCGAACTTCCTTCACGACACGAACCATGGTTTTCAAGTCGCCGGATTTATCGACAAGGACCTCCACTGGCAACAGAGTAGTGAACCACCCGGCAGTACACGTCAGATCTATGAAATCATCCCAGGATCCGCGACCATGCCTTTCGCTGAAAATCAACGGAACGTGGCAGTCTGGGAAAGTTTGGATGAACGAGAAAGGAATTGCCGCTTGAAGAAGCTCGACCGCATCGAGCAGCGGTTGTCCCTGTCTCTGTTTCTACACTCGCCCTTCAGGAATCTCCGACTGCGTTTGGCTGACTCCTCGTACCCCAAGCTTATCGAGAAAGTTACTGTCTACAGATGACATCGGCCCACGACAGGCGGCCGAATATGAAGCCGGCACTATTTAGATTGTAAACGACACCAGGACTGGAATGATGTCGGGTTTGAACGAGTTGGCAAGCTCTGCTGGATGAAAAGGCCTCCAAGTTGGAAAGCATGATACCCATCAAAGTGCTGAGGGCTTCCATAATGCTAAATGTCAAACACACACCAAGCAAAGTGCAATATCCCTGGAAGACCGGCTAACCATGTGGGCTGGATTGTGCACATGGGCGCCGGAGCAATAAACCATGTGTTCGACTATGACACCCGTTGGCTTGCCGCATCAGGTCGTCGAATCGATCGCTGAGCTAAGAGCTGAAAAGCTAATGATGTCGGAGGTCAAACACTGCCATGAGATAGTCCGGTCAATTTGAAGTGGACAAGCCCGATCGACTTCCTTAATGAGCTGACCGGGGTTGCTCGTGAAAGATAAGATGCCTTGCGCTGTCCTAGTCGCCACGTAATTTGCGTATGTTTGAGGCAGGATCTCAGAGTGACACATTATCCCCTTAAACTATGAAAATGGCCGTGTTGAACGAGGCAGCTCCTTCTAGCATAGAGGGAGAGATCTGCCAATTTTCAAATCCAAACAGGGACTTGACCGACGCCTTCGGTTTGCCAACCGCGGTATGTGTACTCATATCAATATTAGCACCAACATCAAACTAAACGACATCCGCCGCTGCAAACTCACGGAGGGCTATGGCCCACACAGTGGAGAAGAGGATCTCAAGGCCAATCTTGTTTTCGTCGGCCGATTGACGAAGCCTCGCGGCAACGTTTCGAGTCAAGCCGGACCTATTCATGATATCCATCACTTGAGACTGTGTTGCCAATAGTTAGGAAAAGACAAATTGTCCCTTCATCAGTTCTCAATGCATCAAACCCGCCCATTGTTTGCTGCATGGAAGACTGCGATTGTAATGCTCTGAAATACTAGCAAGGTGGTTCAAGCACGATCAAGTTAGGTTAGGATCTGTGAAACCTGTTGCTTTCAAAGTGCCATCTCGTTCTGGAGGATCGCATTATTGGAGTATTTGTTGCCTGAATGCGAAGTGTGAATCATTTGGTCAATTCTGGCCTTGGAGATCTAGATGGTTGCGTCATCGTTAATCGCCAACCGCTTTGCTGCTTTCCCAGTAATTGATGGCCTTTAGCCCGAGTGTTAGCTCAATCAATACTAAGGGCATATTCATAGAGAACCTATGCGGAATAAGAATTCTCACGAGGAGGGGGAAGAGGATGCTTTCCGACGCATCTTTCGTCAATCTTGAAGAGATCTTTGGCTGTGGAGGTTGAACTCTATTCCTGCATGGCCATTGCGACCTTTCCATTCTCCCCAGTTACGTATTACTCTACCACCATTGGCTTCGATGACGATTGCATCGCCTGCTTACCGTGCATTTGCAACTTCATCCGTAGATCTGGGAGAATTGAGACAAACACTTCTTTGGAAGCCTACCAAAAGGTTCCAAGTCATCTAATTTATCGAAGCCAACGACGGTAGCCCTGTTTCGATAACATCCAACTGACGCAACTAGAAAAGCGATTCCAAGATCGACAGCGACGACTTGATGCGCGGAGAATGTAGACCCTTTCATAGCCCAGCTAGAAAAAAGAGAGATGAACAATGCTAGGTGATCGATCTGCGAACGCGGTATAAGTATCTTTGATTTGACTGGGAGCATTGCGTTTGGGAAACCTCGCAATTTCCACATCTCACGAGTGGATATAATTCACCCCGAGCACTTTCTATGTGGCGACACTGCTACACGTAGTGCACAGGTCCTGTCCATTCAGCAATACTCTTACCTTGCTACCTCCGACATCCCTAATGGAGAAAAAGAAGCATTCTGATAACATGGCTCTGCTGAAATGATATGTGAGGAATCGCCCGACAGCTTGCACTATCTCGCTCACCTCACTTAGAGGTTGTGCCGTGTCCAGAAAGTTCCCGGTGGTTATCCCAATGTTAAATGATGTGCGTACGCCCCCAGAGGCTATTAACAAATCACTTGGGTTTAACATGGAAGAGCAAAAGGGAGGGGAAATAAGAATAAAAGAAAAAAAAAAGAAAAAGAAAAAGGAACCGTCCCCGGGAAGGCTCGAACTTCCAACCTCCTGATTAACAGTCAGACGCGCTAGCCGATTGCGCCACGGAGACTTATCTGAGCGTCACGTGTCCAGATCACTTTAAAAACGCGGCATTATTTGTTGACGACAGCAACGAAAGCTGTAGGACGACAATAAATAATTAGCTGGTCGTGCGTATGGAGCATTTTGTGCTCTGTAGTCATTGTGCAGCAATCATGTTGATTCGGCCACATCCGGAAAGTCATGCGTCATGTTCTTTGTATCCTGGGCTCAACAAAACGCATAGGCAGCGTGAACCAAGCAAATCTTTATGGAGCACTCCGTGATGGCATGGAAGATGCTTCTGCCGTGTAGTGCTATAGGGGAAAGAGCAGGGTTTCTCCCATGTTCACATTTTGCTAATAAACCCTAGATGCCTTCATGAATGTCCACTAGGGACGGAGCACTCAATAGCCTTAATAGCTTTCGCTTCAAATAAGACAATATGTGACAGGCCCTCAGCCGCCGGGGAGGTTAACACCAGGGAAAATAAGGACGGTATAGAGTAGACATCTCCTGTTTCTTGGATTCACTTCACTTCCCATTATACCTCATATAGCACTCGTTCTTGAAGCGAGAACTCCCAGTGAATCCCCTGCCCGCGGTTGGGAAAGGAAAAAAATGGCCAAGCAAGGCATTCCAGGATATCATCAACCAACTATGCAGCAGATGCGTTGAGGATAGCTTTCACGGACAGACGGAAAGGTCCGCGGTTGAGAGGGGGGAATATGTCGCTTGCCACCACTCACTTGGAAGATCTCCTTCGAGAGATTGTAGGAATTTAGAAATTGAATCAAGCAGTTCGGCGGCAAGAAAAGCGGTAAGCCAACTATAACCTCTTCTTTCCTTTTTCAAAATCCACGCGGTCTTGAGCTACAACGTGCCGCGGTCAAACTTTGAAAATTGGTCCGTGACACTCGTCCAGAGGCCGAACTGCTATATGTCGATACGCTGCGGGAGAGTAGGATGCCACTTCACGGAGGTACCTTTCTGAATCTCCTACACGACACCTTTCCTTCTTAGTGCTGCACCTATATACGCGCCCTTTAGCAGAGAGCATCTTTCTCTGGTAGGGAATGAGGGTTTGATCAGCCTCGAAACTTCGGACATAACGAATTCTTAAGAAGTAACAGTAATATTAGCCGGGGTGTCAATGTAATGAGGCGCAGACAGGTACCACGAAAGGCCTCTTGGAGCTAGGCTAGAAGACAATAGTCTATGGCAAAAGGCGCGAAGTTCTCCAAAGGAAACAAACGCGAAAACAATTTGCGGGACACAAGCTTTTTAGCAACTTGGTGCGGAGCATGAAATTCCCAGCTTATTTTTTGGGGGCATAACTTAAACTTGTAAAAGTATTATTAGCACCACGAGTTGAACTACAGCGATGAAAACAAAATGGAATGCTGGCCAACCCAAAACTATGGAGTCAGCAACCGTGGTTGGTAGCCTGTCGCCAGGAACCATCAGGGGCCGTCGCCCTCTCTAGATTTTGTCAACAACCGTTGGATGGGCTGCTAACAACGTCGGTTCATCGCCCCAGCCAGCTGGCGGTCAGTCGAATCCGCACCCAAACTGGCGATTAGATAAGCAGCCGCGCGATCTGCATTGCTCGACGTTCCGCCAGCTTCAATCCCAGTCGAACCGACAAGCATGGTCTGCTCGCTGGCTGGTTTTTGTCTATTTTGCTCTTGAGATTGGCTCCCTTTGTGGTGGGAGCACATCTCGAACGGAAAGATGGTCCAGAGTTCTCGGTTTCGTCGACGGAGCCTCCTCCTACTCACTATCGCGATTCTCCTTTTCCTCACCCTCCGCCGGAGCTACGTTCCAGAGAATCTGGGCCTGGCGAGCCGACCGTCGACCGCGGATCACGGGAAGTTCTGGGTCAAATTTCACGATATCCTTAAAGCCACTGCTCCAGCATGCAACTCCCCGAAAAGACTCGAGGAGCATCCGGCGGCAATCGGCTTCAAGCCTGACCTAGTGGACAATGTCACCTTGCCAGAGCACATTGTGGTGGAGCAGGGGGATAGGGATAAGCTGAAAAAGGCACATTCACGGTTTATGGAGCTACTGTCGGCGCCGGGTGCCCCCAGACTCGCGTATAAACCGCGGACAAGAGGCATTGTTTCGACTGCTGGTGGTTCCTTTCTGCCTGTCGTTGTGACCTCCTTGCACATGCTACGCCAAACGGGAGCCAACCTACCCGTCGAGATTTTCATCGCAGACCCGAGTGAGCATGATAAATATATTTGCGATACGCTTTTTCCGGCCCTCAATGCCCGGTGTATCACTCTTTCCAAGATCCTCGACCACTCCCCCCTCGTGGAAGGCCTTAAAAAGTACCAATTTAAGATTTTTGCGTTGCTATTCTCATCGTTCGAAGAAGTACTGTTCCTCGACGCTGATGCGTTCCCAATGCATGATCCCTCCCGCCTTTTTGCCTCCGAACCCTTCGCCTCTCACGGCTTGGTGACGTGGCCAGATTTCTGGCAGGTTACCTATCACCCGTCCTTCTTCGAAATTACATCCCAACCGCTTCCCAAAGGGTTCGAACACGCCTCCACCGAATCAGGCCAGGTCCTGGTATCTAAAAAGTCACATTCCAAGATGCTCCTGCTCTCCGCTTACTACAATTTCTACGGACCTTCGCACTACTACCCCTTGTTATCTCAAGGACACCCTGGCGAAGGTGATAAAGAGACGTTCATAGCTCCCGCGAGGATTTTGAACCTTCCGTTTTATGCTGTCTCGACAGGCCCTGGTGTATTTGGATATAGAAAGCCCGACGGCGGCTGGGAAGGCGGCGTCATTATGCAAGCAGACCCAGTGTGGGATTCTAGACTCAAAAAAGGAGAGGTTTATGGATGGGGAGGAAAACCGAACGCGCCACCGGGGACGTTTATCACATGTCACGCCAATCTGCCAAAATTGGAGCCAGTTCGGGTCTTTGGCGAAGGGGGTCTGGCGTGGACCCAGGACAACAAGCCGAAACGGATGTGGGGTGCTGCAGAAGAAATGATAGATCGGATAGGCCATGATGTCGAAAAGGATCTTTGGCGAGCACTAAAATCGACCGCGTGCGATTTGGAAGGAAAGTACAAACCTTGGAACGAGCAGCCAAAACTGTGTGAAAAGATTAAGAAATTTATCGTTGATATGGATGGAAAATAATGAGCGATACCTGGCCTCTTCTTTATACCAGGGACTTGACCGCCATCCATTAAACAATAATGCCAGCCCGTGAGGATTCTCAATGGATACGCGTCTCAGATCCAGCAATATGAGCCGGCCTCCTGCTATTCGACGCGTCATGTCGGGCATTTTGCAACCAGGTTGCGTGCTTTGGTGCACTTTGGTAGTGTGACCATTTTTTCCACCACGAAGAGCCTTATGATTGTTATTTTTCTCTTTTTTCTCGGTTTCGCGGCTCATTATGTCGGTAGCTCCTCTCGAATATTCTTGAGTAGCTCCATGGGCCTCTTGATTCTAATGATACCACATGTTTGATCTTCCCTTACTTTTTCTAACATTTGTGAATTTGTTGCATATATATGTGCTATTATTCCTATTTCTCATTCTTTATCTTGTACTTACTAAATAGCTTAAAATCATTTGACTGCTCTTTTGGGATATGCATCTACGATGTACCCTGGCAAGATCAAGCTTCATCCCTACAACTCATCCCTGGCTGACAGCTGTCAATCACAATGTTAATATCCCGGTTGTTATTAACCTTTGGTTCTAGGTTTTTCGGAGCGCGATCCTGAAAACCAAGTTGGCGAACACGGCCAAAAGTAAGAAAGCTCCACATTCATTCTCTCTTTTTAAACATTAAGCACATCATTTCAGCTGTGTACAGTTATGCCTGTTTTCTTATTTCATTTTGTTGGAATGCATCTTAAAAGTGCAGCGGAAGAGGATACAAGTGGGAGATCAACAAAAATTGGGAGATGGATCAACAACATCGGCTGCGAGGAAACAATTGAGCGGATGAGGTAATTTTTCAAAATTCATAACTAGTGGACGGCATCTCAACAAATCAAAGAGAATAGGAGATCAACAAACGCATCAAAAAGTCGCCGTCAGGCTCATTCCGGATCGCCGATTTCTTCTTCCTTCGACTGCTTTTCTCTCGCCTCGATTTCTTCTAACATCTTCTTCCCTTCTTCAGTGGTGAAATCCACAATACCCTCCTCGAGGCTGAGAATGCCGCTCTCACCGAGCTTTTCAACAACCTCTTCAGCCTCGTCAACGCTCATCTTGCCAAGCACTTTGTTTATTTCATCAAGATTCTGTGACTCCAATGCACGTTGAAGGCCAGGCGGGAAGCGCTCGAACGTCTCGCGGGCAGCAATGTGTTGCGGGTCGGTACTGTCTGCTGGCGGGATAGTAATGTTAATTTTGGTGGATGGGTCGACCGCATGGAGCTGGATTTGTTCGACGCCTTCGGACTTCTTGGACAGCTCATGGGCGCGTGTCTTGATTCTGTTGTAGGTGCTGTTGACATCGTCATGGAAGAGAACGTTTGCCCGGTGATCCTTGGTGGTTATGCTAGATGAAACGTTAATTATAATGGATTAGATTAGGGCTATGGAGTTTACCTACCGCTTAAAGAAGAGAGACACCCCGTCTCGTCCCAAGGCACGGCAGTATTGAAGAAGCAGACCCTGATGAACGCATTGGCGTGCATAGTCATCCTCTCCAGACATCTGGCCATTAAAAGCTTCCATAAGGAGCTCATCCGTCTTCCGCTCAGTCACAATCTCGGGATGATCCATGATGAATTGTAAAGTGCTTTGATAATCGCCGACTT
The DNA here is from genome assembly GCF_000149335.2 of Coccidioides immitis RS. Lineage (NCBI taxonomy): Eukaryota > Fungi > Ascomycota > Eurotiomycetes > Onygenales > Onygenaceae > Coccidioides > Coccidioides immitis. Next base: position 1,854,696 of record NW_004504310.1, on the reverse strand, counting down.
TCAACTTTGCGAATTGTTTCGCCAGAGGAGTCACTTTAATCTCTTCCTCATCCCCGGGCTCAGGTTCTTCATCCGCTTCCGCACCGGAGGAGACTGTGCCAGCTTCGTCCTTAATCAGAGATCCCGCGTTGAGCAACTCGACGGTCGACTCCTTCTGCTTCTGCTTGGGCTCAGCTTTAGGTTTTGCAATGAATGTGCTATTGAATCCCGTATGGATGCTGTCGCTAGTTATCTTGCTGCTTTCCTCCTTCTCGAGCTGGGCGAGCTTCACCAGTAATTCCTGCTGTAGGCTGAGAACTTTGTTCTTATGCCCCTCCACTCCCTTGATGAACCCATGAAACCTATTTTCCGGCTTTGTCTCATCCAGCTCCTTCTTGACTTGATCGACTAATGAGCCCATCATCTGCGAGAACTTCGGAGTGTCTTTCTCTTGTGTATATACTCCTTCCGGCGGGGGAGGAGGCTGGTCCTTTTCTGGTTCTCCAGCGGATTCGATCAGTGCCTGGAAGACAAGCTCGTCTGGGTGACGGGTGCTGTCTTCGTGCTTTCTCAAGGCAGCTAGCAGGCCATCAATGCGCTGTAGAAGGCCATCGTTTATGATCCGCTCGTACTTTAAGGTCGCGATCTCCTGGCGGCGTTGGAACCTTTGCTGATGAATTTGGTTCTGTTTCGCGCGGATAAAAGATCGCTTGTCAACATTTGGGTGGACTTCAATATCCGAGTCGTCAGACAGCTCGAGAGCGTCCCATTTGCTATAATCCAGGACCATCTTGAAGAGCAATACCCTATGGATGTGTAGTAGTTACTGCATGGGGTTTCGTGGTCAGATGCGAGGAAAGGGAATCCAAGGCAATAAAGGAAAAGAGAACACAACGTTTGGGGTTGACTAGCAGACTAGGATAGCACACAAGAAGCCAAAGAGGTAGGGTTGAAACAGTAATAAATGCCGTCAAAGCGATTGTTGTGCTGGTTTACGGGTTGGTGGCGGCAGAACCAGCGGTGGTGGGGGGATCCGCAGATCGGGATGGAAGATTCGAAGCTTTCCATCGTCATCGCATCCAGTTCCGAAATTTCATTTTTGCACTCCCTCCTGGACGACCACCCTCGATCCGCAACTCACAGCTCATCGAACCGCGCTTAAACTCGAATTGCAACCTTCTCACTTGCCTGCGATGAATACCGATACATAATCAAGGCCTCTAGCTTTCGTCGTCGCCGATAAATCACAGGGCGAGCGGCATCGGCCGCATGCCTGACCTCCTCCCGCAATGCGCAGCCCCAACGTGTTAACCACGTTCACATCACGGATACCCTCTCGCCACGTTGCGCATCAAAGTAACACTCGCTTCACCGTCGGAAGCCAGAGGCTATTCACCAGACGTGCCATCGAGGCCTCCCGCAAATACCGCAATGCACACCAAACGCTCGACCTCCGAGGCATCGAGCGGCAAGGGCTTTCCACACCCGGTTCCCCTCTACTCGCGATAAAGAATGCAGTTGATCCGTCAGCCTTTGCCCCGGCTAGATTGGAACACGTTCGCTTCCTTTCAACTTCCAGAAGCATACAGGAACCGGCTCGGCCGGCAACATCGGCCAACAAAAGTAAAGTGGCGGAGGAACCGACCCAGGTCGTCCTAACCGAGCAGGATGACTTACAGAAAGGCTTTGAGCTTTCAGAGAAGGCATCTCAAGCGGCCCATATAAATCTGAGTGCGAAGCTAGCGAAAGATGGTCTTGCCCACGGAAAGAAGGCCGGAATTCGAGAAATATGGCGGCTGGTCAAGATTGCTCGCCCGGAAGCCAAGGTGCTCTCCGTTGCTTTTATGTTCCTCCTCGCATCGTCGTCAGTTAGCATGTCCATCCCATTTTCTATCGGGAAAATCTTGGACATTGCGACGAACCCAAGCTCCGAGGCCCTGGAGCTGTTCGGACTTAGTCTTCCCTGGTTCTATGGTGCCCTGGCAGGGGTCCTCTCTCTTGGTGCTGCGGCTAACTATGGAAGAATTATCATTCTACGAATTGTTGGTGAACGAATTGTCGCCCGGCTACGATCACGACTGTTTCGAAGGACGTATGTCCAAGATGCTGAATTTTTCGATGCAAACCGAGTCGGCGATCTGATCTCCCGATTAAGCTCAGACACTATTATTGTCGGCAAGAGTATCACTCAAAACCTGTCCGATGGACTTCGATCAGCAGTGAGCGGTATAGCTGGTTTTGGGATGATGGCCTACGTCAGTCTCAAGCTTTCGGGTATTCTAGCCTTGTTATTTCCACCGGTTGCTATCGCAGCCTTTTTCTATGGAAGAGCGATTAGAAACCTAAGCCGAAAAATCCAAAAGAATTTGGGAACCCTCACCAAGATTGCTGAAGAGCGGCTAGGTAATGTGAGAACTAGCCAATCTTTCGCTGGGGAGAGGCTAGAGGTCAGTCGATACAACCACCAGGTTAAACGGATATTTGAACTAGGAAAGAAGGAATCATTTATTAGTGCGACATTCTTTAGTGCTGTGAGTATATTCGGAACCAGGAACAGTTGACTATTGACTGACACGTTGCTCTAGACCGGGTTCACGGGCAATATGACTATCCTTGCTCTGCTCTACGTAGGCGGTGGAATGGTTCAATCTGGAGGAATCACGATCGGTGAACTGACATCATTCCTCATGTACACTGTTTACGCTGGCTCGAGCATGTTCGGCTTGTCAAGCTTTTACTCAGAATTGATGAAGGGCGTTGGTGCTGCGAGTCGTCTTTTTGAGCTACAGGACCGAGCACCAACAATCTCGCCTACCGTTGGGACTAAGGTCAAATCTGCTCAGGGGCCTATTCGTTTCGAAAATGTCAAGTTTAGCTACCCAACTCGCCCCGCTGTGACTATTTTTAAGGATCTTGACTTTGAAATCCCACAGGGAGCTAATGTCGCTATTGTTGGCCCTTCTGGAGGCGGGAAATCCACGATTGCAGCGTTGTTGCTCCGTTTCTACAGTCCAAACACAGGAAAGATCTTTATTGATGGCAAAGACATTACTACGATGAATGCCAAATCCCTTCGGAGAAAGATTGGCGTGGTGTCACAGGAACCGGTCTTGTTTTCAGGCACTATCGCTGAAAATATATCCTATGGAAAACCAGAGGCCACCAGGGCAGAAATTATTGTTGCTGCAAGAAAAGCCAACTGCCAGTTTATCAGCGACTTCGTAAGTTTTCGTATCTTTTCCTTTTCTTTTTTGATCTGCGGCCGATTTTGACACTGACATTTAATCTCAGCCTGACGGCCTTGATACACATGTAGGCGCGCGAGGAGCGCAGCTCTCTGGAGGTCAGAAACAACGAATTGCCATCGCTAGAGCACTCATCAAAGATCCAGATATCTTGATCCTGGACGAGGCCACGTCTGCCCTGGATGCAGAGTCTGAAACCCTTGTAAATAGCGCCTTGGCAGCATTATTCCGTGGAAGTAACACCACTATCAGCATTGCTCACAGATTATCCACCATAAAGCGCTCTGATACAATTATCGTTCTCGACTCTGACGGCAGAGTTGCCGAACAAGGTTCCTATAAGGATCTTAGCTCGAGACCGGACGGTGCATTCACGAAACTTATGGAATGGCAAATGAATGGAGGAGAGTCGGGAATGACACCAGTGGCACATTATGAAGGATCTGCGATCCGCGGGCCACCCTCTGAAGCAGAAGAGTTACAGCAAATGCTCCAAGAGGGCGAAGATGAGGAATATGACGAAAGCGGAGAAGTCGAAGAAGAAGAGCAGGATCAAGCAAAGCAGCTTGAATCTGCGAAGAGCGATGGGGAAGTAGGTGAAAGAGCTAGTGCAGCCCCTAAGCTTTGAGGTTGAATCAAGGATAGTTCCGGTTTCTTGCTTCCATGTGGGGACATGCTCTCTCAAGATCTATGGATCTTTTATCTAATTCGGTTTTCTTCGTCGCCCGGTGTTGACTCCCTGGCAGCGATCAGGCTTGCTCAACGCAGGTTCTGTGAGTCGCAAGAATATTCATCAACATCTGCATTATCGACTAGAACAGGATAACTGTCAAGTCCCTGACAACTATTTCGTATCTTTACTTTTCTTTTGTCTTGCTGTACTAGTTCATCTCATGATATCCAATGGGACAATGAGGGGCATATAGACTTTGTTTGGACTTTGCTGTTACGACCGTTCTTTGTGACTTTTCTTACGATCTTTATCAGTCTATATATATTATTATAGATCGAGTCTCGCTGGATTCGTCTCCCTCACTCTTAATTCTTGCGATATTTTCTCCACTCCTACCTCCAGCTGGCGTTTTGAATTAGCGTCCTTTCCAGTCTCTGGCTGGGCATTTCTGGCCACATATGAGCCAGTTAGCTGTACACATATATACCTTTCTCCCACTTAATGATAGACTCATTATAATCGTACTTTGTCGGCTCGGATCGGGTACTTTCAGAGCAAATGACCTAGTTTCAAGTACACACATGTATGTATATGACAATAGTGGGAAAATGGCAATCTTACAGAAGTCATATTATCTTATTTACCAAAACGGCATATTGAACATAGAAGGTATATGGCACATATACACTCCAATCTATATGGCGGGTTTCATCAATCATCGATGTCATCCAAAATATGCATCCCGCTTCCAATATAGGCCAAAAACCCATAAGGACAGAACCAAAAACGCCAAGTCGGGTTAAAATTACCAAAAACAGGTCATAGCTTTGCAACGAAAAAGCTCAATAAGCTACCCATGGTAAGCCCTGCGACGAGCATCAAACTCATGAATGCTCCTGCAGCCTCTCTCTCATTTTCGCCCACCCACTCTACCGCGCTGACCATGGACGAAGAGCACAAGTATCCATTCGTGACACCGAACAGCAATTGGACCACGAATAAATAGAAGAAGTCACTATTAACTTTCGCGCCCTCTCCACGGATATTGCACATTAAGTATAGTGGGACGAACAAGATGCGAGCTAAGGAGCTCACGAATAAGAGAAACGGGCGACGGGTTAGTTTGTTGAGCATGGGGAGTCCAGCTGACATTCTGCCCAAGAGATCCCCGGAGTTCCAGAAGAGGAAGCCCAAGGGGATAAATGCAGCAGCTTGGAATATGCGGGAAGGAGGAGGACTTTCGGCCTCTCGGACGCTGTGAATCTCAGCGGTGAAAACCGGGAAAGCCATGGTGGCGGCGAAGGTGATGAACATCGCGGAGGCAGCCCAGGGTACTTTCCGGAACAAAGTCAGCAGAGGAATTGATCTCTTGGTGGGCGTTTCCTCCTCGTCGGATTCGAATGGGGGAAGCCCTGGAGATTTCAGAATGCGAGATTGATGCTTCCCATTGAGGTGCAGAAATGCAACGAAAGCAATCGAAGAGACGATCGTTGCAGTTGCAAAGTATATAAATGCGGATTTCGCCGATTGATATTGGACCTTTTCCTCGTCCACGGTGTCGCTGGGCTCATCTGGGACTGCGAGAACGGCTATCACCTGCACAATGCACGGCAAAACGCCCGCAACCCCCTGGCCAACCATGATGCCTTGTGTATATTCATTCCGGCCAAAACCAGCAACATACGCGAAGACCCCATTCTGATTCGTGCCTGTAGCCATGGAAGCTGCAAACACCATAACCAAGATGAAGACGAAGTATACCCAAACGGCTACCCCACGGAATAAAACAGTGGATAAGGCAAGGAGCGTAAATACACAGATATTGAGAAGCATGGAAGCCCTGATCCTTCGAGGATAGGAGGCATTTTTCTGGCGTTTCGCGAGAACAAGGACGGATGTCAGGTTAGTTATGCAGGAGACGGAGAGGATGGATGATTGAAAATTCGTTCGGATCCAAGGATGGGAAGCAAATCGGCGTTGAAAGTACGGTGCTGCTGCGAGGAACATGTTCCTATTGGCACGTAAATTCCAGTTAGCTGTGGGTTTTTACAAAATATTGAGCTGCGCAAGGGAAGATGAGCTACACAGCCTGCGTAGCTCATACGACGCACCATGCCCACAACATGGATACCCCCATCCATAGAAATATCCCGTATTCCAGCCATGAGAATGCGCTGGGAATAGGTTCCTCCTGTGTAACGTCTTCCTCGACTCCATCCCGCTCTGTGTCCTCTACGTCCACGCGTTTATACAACCGGCGCGGCGCGAAGAGCTGCTGGAGACGACTTCTCAGCATCTTATGGAGGGGAGTTAACTATGTCGTAAATGACCCAGGTAACTGAGTCATTCTAAATAATATAACGAACTCCCACTTCAAAAATTGTGATGCGAGGGACGTTGGGCTTGTCTGGGGATCATGAATCGACGTCATGTGATTGCCCCAGCTCCTGCTGGCTTTTGGATCACACGCCGTCTCCTCGCCTCGACGGGCTGCTAAAAAGGCATCGGTGAAAAGGTACACAGGGAGGTTCGCCTAGTTTCATGAAGTCATTCCGTTAGTTTACTAACTAATTAAAATCCTTTGGAGCTAAATAACAATGGTGTTCACGACTGAGTTACATCCACCAACGTTATATCACTACGGATACGTTCAACTAGATCAGAGCTCTGATTGACGAGAATGAGCTTTATTATCTTGACCCTTGGATCGTCCTTCACTTTCTGCGTGTCCCCAGAATCTATGTGCATTCACCGGATCCATTTCCCAATCCACGTCATGGCCCAAAATTACCTCAACTCCCTGCCGCTCAAGTGCCCTGAGGAGTTCAAGCGTTTCCTCAGTCCTCTTGGGGTCTGCATGGATGCAACACACATGGCCAGTGGAATCTTGCCACTGGCTGATTCCTCGCTCCTTGCGGAGAATACCCCTATCATGGCACGCATCACCGGCTAGGTAGATGGAGCCCATATCAGTCCTAGCGAGAAGATTGGTGTGACCGGGTAAATGGCCGGGCGCGTCAATGAGATACACGCTACCGTCATGAAATACATCCATGGCGATGCATGAAACTGATCCCTCGGAATGAGACTTCCAGAGTTGTTTGAAGTCCGGCGATCCTGGTGACTCCTCGCTGTTGGGTTCATTCAAGTTTAATCCGGTATCGGAGATACCAGGATCTAGAAGCTGAACTGTACGATCATGGGGGATTAAGTCGTGCTCAAAGATCGTATGGCTCCCCCGTGGCGCTGGGATCTTGCCTCTGAGTAGGTCAAGCGACCCATAACCAACGACAAATGTGCTCCGAGTGAAATCGCGAGGCTCACCAACATGATCCCAATGCACCTTTTAAGATTTGCATGGACATGTTAGCTCCAAAAAGGAAAAAAAAAAGGAAGCTCCTTGCCATTACTGTTGAAGACTGGCTAGAGACTGATAGGAGAATAAATCACATAATCAATATCATTGGGCGATAACCCTCCAGCTGCAAGGCTCTTGACAACATCCGGATCTGTTTCAAGAGGCTGTCTTGTCCTCAAATGTCTCTCAATGGGAGCAGGGTACCGCCTAATATCCCTTCGCAACCCAAGGTCAAAAACAATCCTTGTCGTTTTTCCTGTCGAGATGTTGTGATGTTGGATAAGGAATGCAAGTGAAGGGACAGTCTTTCTGTCTAATTCCGATGCCCCGGTAACAAAGATGTGTTCCGGGATGGTGAAGCGACCCGCTCGAAGCGCATGGACCGTGACTGACGAGGATGCCATTTTCAAAAACCCGTGCGGAGCACCCTAGAGGCGATCGAAAAAGCGACTGTTCAAAATCGATATGGGTTGCTTTTAAAACAATTCCTAAGAACGTGGATGGCACGCCTGGTCTCTCTTCGCCGAGTTGAATTGTCATATCCCGCCGTGAGCGATCTTTCATGCTGCGGAGTACCACTTCTGATATTTGAAGTTGTACGTCCGTACCGGATTGGGGTAGCTTTGGGGAATGCAGGCAACCCCTCATCTCTTGGCATCCATACATTGCTTCCGTACAAGCCTGCCATACGAACCCCACCACTAACTATGGGAGCGGAACAAACCCTAGGCTATAGGAGCTTTGATATGCTCTTCGTACAAATAGAAACCTCCTGGACTGTTAGGACCACGGGTCACTAGTCAACCCCCTTGGGCTAAATCGGCACAAATATTCAGAGCATTGCCGATGACGCCAACAATAGCCCATGTCTGAGAGCCCTTGAATATTTGAGCCCACACCCGCAATACTCCAGCATTGAGTTGCTGGTTCATCTCCGGTGAGCCCATTGCCAAATTAGACGGCACTGGAAATTCGGTTTCGTCGAGCATCATTTTCACAAGCGCAGAAATGCGCCGCTCATCGTCACTAATCGGCGGGTCTGGGTTAGGCACTGATAATGCTTCAAGCCATTTGCTCAGCAGAAAGGCGCATTCTAGTGAGCAAATCGAGTGCTGAATCGACCATATAAAAGTTTGCGTTTGGGCAACGAGCCTAATGCCAATTTTCACGGGAATACTTAAAGCATGAGCTGAATGGAGGACGGCCCGAACCAGCTTAGGAGTCCGTCGTATCGGTGGGCTGGCACGAAACGCCTTTGCGATCTGCACCGGATCTCGAGTATCCAGCGCTCGCCCAGGGCCGATGTCAATGTTAAGACGTATGTAAGCCAGGCGAAGAAGAGCAGTCGAGTTGAAAGCAACTGGGCCGTTGGGATCCTGTGGATCAAGCGAAGATTCAGGATGGCGTTTCCAACCAATTTGCCAGTTACGTAGGGCTCGTTCCAAAGCGCAAACGTCTTCGGCGGCCATGTCCCTCTTGCCATCGAAACGTCCACGGGTAACTTGACGAAGGAAAAAGATGTGTTGGATAATAGCGTGTATCAGGATGTAATTGCCCAGCGAGGAGTTGGATTCCGCCACCTCAGTCCCACCGCGGGAGAATAACCGGTTAAGCGCATCTTGGAAGCTAACCTCTGAGGAGGCCTTTGCCTTCGCTTCAAGCCAGAGAGATCCAGTTGGAGCTTTAAATTCAGCCGAGCCGGACGGTAACATTAGGTCAACTTCGGAATTCAAGATCAAAGACGGAATGTTGTAAACAATGCAATGCAGGTTGAAAAAGCAATACACGATAAACTTCGTTCTCTTCGCGGTCTCCAACGGAACCCACTCCTCCCACGAAACATTGTCTGGCATAGGTTGACCCTGGAGACCGTGATCGCGTACCAGGGTGGCCAAGATGCTCTGTAGAGCTAATGCTTCCCGGAGGATTTCTTTTTGCTTTGCCCATGTTGCCATGGCCATTAGAATGAGCAATGCTTGAATGGTCTGTATGAGGTCTTCTTCCTGGGAAACTGTGTTAAAGGAAGACTCATGGGATGGGTCCAGCTGCCCAGCCAGAGATAGTGACTGATAGGAAGCGAGGGTTTGCCCTGATGCCCTCACAGAGGCTGTTTCTGGGATGGCATGTCGGTGGTTTGTATTCCTTCTCACGTCTCTGCGCCGTATTCGTTCCATTGCAATTGCTTGGCTTGCATGGAAAAGGTCGATCCCCTTTTCTCCTTCAAGGCAGTACTGGGTTCCCACGGCGGCAATAGCAAGGATAAGTTCAACCGAGCAATGAGTAACAGACATGGTCGGGATATGGAGGAAAGGAAGATGTTCATGGAATCCATTGATGTAAGCAGCAACGTATCTTGCAAGTGCCAAGCAAGACGGCAGCTGAAAAGAAGGCTGAATTACCGAAGAAAACTCATCTAATTTTGAGAGAATATATTTCCTGTCGTCAAGAGAGATCTCACTCAATGGGCGATGAGGAATGTGCATCCGTCTAATCTGAGGGGGTTGTTCTTCTGGTTGAAGAGACGGAAGTCGGGACTCAAAATGGGAGAAGGATCCAGATTCGTCAGCGTGATGGTTATGATTATGATGACCGGGCTCATAGCTGGGGGTCAAATGGTTCCCGGGGCCCATTTCAGGTGGAAGGGTGATTGATTCGGGAGAAAATAGTGGCATTGGCTGCTCGGCAGAAACGAGCGAAGAGAAATGATAGGATGATATGGCGCCATTGTCCAGGAAAGATGAGAGCTCATTCAAGGAGTTCTCAAGTTCTAGGCTATGAATATTTGCGCCCATCTGGGACGGTGGCTCGGTGGTGTTTATTGGACCACTTTGTCCGAAAGCAATGTGGGTTGAATTGGGGGCGGGATGGCTGGAGGGAGCGTCATACGGCATCTGAAGCGAGACGTGCTCCGCAGCCATTGATAAGGTGGCCAAGGGAAAGTCATCATGACGTTCAATGCTTGGATGAGTAACCGCAATGGAAGGCCGATGATGGTCATCAAATGTTGTGGGAATGGCAGGCTGCGCGGACGATGGCGTGTCATGGTAGCTTGGATTAGGAGTAGCAGTGGCTTTATTGGCATTGGACCTAGATCCTTTTCCACGTTTGTGTGGTACAATCTTGTTATGTGACAGCCGTTCGTGTCGAATTAACAGATCACTGCAGGAGTCGATCAGCAAAATGGCTATTATATTAATAAGCTAAACCAGCGCTTTAGAGTAGGGCAGTATCCTACCTCCTGGTAAACCGATGGTCACACAGCTGACATGCGAACGGCTTTTCTTGTGTATCTGCAAATTGTTTGAAGAATGATTAGCTTCGAATATAAACTTTGCGTTGAAATAGAGAAAAAGTTCGATTGGCCAAGATGGAGCATGGACAAGGAGTGGCGGACATACGAATTCTCTCGTGTCTTTGAAGATGTTCTAGCCTCGAGAATCTGGTATCACAGCGTTTGCAGTGAAATCTCCTCGGCTTCTTTGCTGGCGCAGATGGGCTGGGATCATTGGCTACTGCGTTTCCAGAGCTCGGCGAAGGGCCAGCCTCCCCTGCCGGAGCGTCCGTCGGCGCATTGGCAACGGTTCCATCCCCCATGAAGACCTCGGGATGGAGTTGGGGAACGGCTAGTGGAACTTCTGTCGCTTTTGGTATGGAGAGAGCTGGAGGCCGCGATCGCTCTGCCGGAGTGACTTATGTTATAAACACGGAGCAGCGAAGGGCTTTTGCTTCAGCAGAAAAAGGGCGATGCGGAGAAAAGCTCGGGCGGGGTGCGGGGAATCACGTGGACATGGCGCGCAAGGTCGTGGTCTTGGCGCGGATTCTCACTAAATCGGCACTTTTCGTCTCGACTCTCGCTGCACTCCACACCAAAATTTATCCAATGCGAGATCTTGATCTTTTTCGAACAAAGCGATTGAATTTGGGAGTGCATAGAGTTGTTACGTCAGATAAGCCTATCCAATGCCAAACACGTTGCAGTCTATGCATGTACAGGACATACATACATTTTTTCCTGCGTAACGGGGTTCTCTGAAGCGCCGCTGTAGGCTTGGAGAACCATGCGGGGTAAACATTCCCCTTCTGCCTTCGGGGCCCAAACCGGCTCAAGGCTTGCCGGAATTCTTGGTCTGGAGCCGATGATAAAAGTCAATTGGAGGACAAAAAAACTTTCGCTTTACGGAACGAGTTGCGACTACTCTCGAGTTTAGCTGCATTGAGTTTCGAGGATCGGCCCATAATAGGACCTCATTCTCATACACGGAACATATACAAGGGAAACTGGTGAGTTAGGATCAATTACATCTGGCAAAAGCGTTCTCATACTCAAGGGTATCACAACTCAGAAAGAGCAATTCCCAGGATCTGAGCAAACTCAGAAACTCGACATAAGGTCGAGTACGCAAAAGAAGGGAATAGAAGTCCAAAGAAAATGTCTACCGACCCAAGCCTCACTCCCCTCCACCAAAAGCTCTTCGAAGAGGGCCTCAAGGTTCGCCGTGAAGTTGTCGGCAACGAGTACGTTGATCGCGCCCTCGCCGGCGGTTCTACTGAGTTCTCCCGCGCCGGCCAGGAGCTTGTGACAGAGTTCTGCTGGGGATACGCCTGGACGCGTCCGGGCCTCGATCGCAAGCAGCGCAGTCTGTTGAACATTGGAATGCTCATGGCACTCAACAGGGCGCCGGAGCTGGCCGTGCATATTCGAGGAGCGATCAATAACGGTTTGACCGAAATTGAGATCCGAGAAGCGATTTTGCACGCAACGACTTACTGCGGGGTGCCGGCGGGCGTGGATGCGATGAAAACCGCCGAGAGTGTGTTAAATGAGATGGAAGAAAAGGGAGAGCATAAGCGGGAGCTGGGGAAGAAGGTTGCTTGATTTGAGACCTCGTGGCGGCTGCTATCACCGGGTGGTAGCTCCTTGCAGATAGATATGACGAACTTTACGGAGTACTCAGTACGGAATACTGATGTAGAAGGTGATAAGCATGACATCAGAAATGTCAGCTCTTGATACTGAAGACGAGAAACGACTTTTTCTACTCTCGTGCGATCTAAAGCATATCTTGTTTAAAATTATAGAGTCATGGATCATTATTACACAGACCTTAATGATTCCAACGGGAATGGAGTCAAACTCTTCACATGCTATTCACTGCTCTCTCCCTTCCCAATCCTCAATTCCCCCTAGAAACCGATAAACAACCCTCGAATCTAGATCTCTACACCTGGGATCTTCACTAGCGTCTGCATAGGCCTTCAGGCCCGCTTCGCCCAAGGCCAACCGTGCCCCGACTCTCTGTGCCATCTCAACAGCCAGCCCAATATCCTTCTTCATGAGTTGCACTTTGAACCCCTCTTTGTATCCATTACTCGACGGAGAATCAGGATATACACCCGGGACAGGGTTGAACCGGTCGCAGATCGTATTTTGTGCAGTACCTGCGGCGTAGACGTTGGCCAGCACACGAGGATCCAGCCCTGAGCGCATTCCCATGTTCATTGCTTCCGAGCAAGCGATGGCGATCAGGCCAGAGAGATAGTTATTCGAAAGCTTTGCTGCGAGGCCTAGGGATGGCCCACCACAGGGTATGACTTGCTTGCCCATCATAGACGCGAGTTCTGCAAGCTGAGGGAGGTTTGGGTCGTCATTCGCGCAACCAAGGAAGAACGCGATAGTCCCCTTTTTAGCACCGATCACGCCACCACTGACAGGCGCATCGTAGAACGATGCAGTGGGAAACTTTGCGGAAATATTCTCTTTAATTGAGAGACTTGTCGCGGTATCAATTGTAGAGCAGTCGATGATCAGCTTATTGGATATATCGGCGGTACATATCCCAGCTGTAGAGTCAAGGTATACTTGTCTGACGTGCAGGCCTTCGGGAACCATGGTAATAATGATATCCTATTATTCGTCTGTAGTTAGACGGAAAATACCTACCTTCTAGGCCTTCTGGCGAGAATCTGAATGTTGAAAGGCTTTTGTGGAAGTCTGCAATGCGTACTGATTTTTCTGCCACATCTTTCGCGCTTGAGCACTTCACTATCTTTCCGTCATTCCTCATGGATAACTCGTCCATCGCCTTCTCGGACACATCGTAGATGTTAATAATGGAAGTGGGTGGTAATTTGCTTGCGAGATTTTCCACCATGGGTCGACCCATCGCCCCGATTCCGATGAATCCCAGGCTTCTAGATCTAACAATAGACATCTTAACGAGAAGAATTATGTGCTAATGGAAGCTCGAGGTAGAAAGTCCCATGCAATCAAGTAGGGCCACCAGGTACGATGCGCCCTTCACACACACGTTCCCTTTGCATGGGGTACCTTTGTCCAAAGTGAGTAGAGCATCTCTATGCAGTACGCCGCCATGAGAGCTCAGATGGGGATTTCGGGAATAATTCGAATCTCGGTGCCCGAGCTGACGATCCCCGGCATACAGCTATCTCGGCTGGTCGCCCGCGATGGCTGAAGCTGGTGCATGAGTTGGGGAAATGAAGAACAGGCCAACTTAGAATGCGGGGAACGCGCCGCGTCCTTGGTCACGTGATAATTAACTGATTGGCGCGTCGCGTCTCTTGGCAGCTCCTCCTCTGGCTGCATAATGCATTCCAAACGGACCGTAACAAGCATAACGAAGTGCTCTGGATCTGAGAGAAGTTTGGATCTTTGGTTTATAAGCGGGTTGATAATCGAAACGTTACATGTCCTCGCCAACCTTGAATATTGATTACGCTCCAGAATACATGTTCAGCTCTCGAGGTTGGTCCTGAAAGTATACGAAGCGTTGCTAGCTTTAACCGTTTCAGTGCTGCCATGTGGGCATTAACTTTCCAAGATCTTCCAGCTTGGACAGGTAAGTTATTTTTCTTGCTACTCCGTACGGAGTACTGGTCTCCGAATCTAAAATTAGTAAATTGCATGGCCGAATTGTATTTGTGGACCTGATTGCAAATCTTCATGGGATTAGACCCTTATAATTCAACCACTGAGAGACATTGTTGACTCCTATAATGCGAATCTAACAATGCAAAAAACAAACCACTGCCGTTAAATGCCTAACAACAAAACATATTGAGGGTATCATGCATCTAATATCCACTGAAAATCTTGTTTTCCGCTGTTCATCTTCAGAATTTAACATGAAAAGTCCGACTCCGACAGCCATTGCGATCCAATAGCAAATGCAACCAAATCGCCCGCACAAGATAGGATATCGCATTCTTCATCCTGCTCTTCAGGATCTAAAACATCTAGAACTGTCTGGAGGCGGTCCAGCAATTCTAACTGGAAATCTATTCCCGGTAGATGATTTTTCTTTGCAGATTTTGCTTTGGCGCCAGACTTGCCTTTCTGGGCGGGGGTTAGGGTGTTGGCGTTCACAGAGAGGGCCGTCAGTGGTTCCCGCGGCGTTGGAAGAATACCATGATCGCTGCCTTTGACTAGCAGCATGGTAAGGATAAAGGAGAGCCATATTAGATTCGTCTTGGGGCTGAACTCTTTCCAACGCCAGGGTTCGTCTCGAGGACGGCATGGAATTTGGTCTTTGTATACCTCTGTGCGCATTCTGCCAACGTTGTTAGATATTCAGCTCAGTGAAGCAATTGTCTAGTGATGCGACTAACAATCTATATGTGTCTCGGAGGAGTTTCTCATCGTCATCTCTCCCGATGGCATCGAAGAGCTTTTTCTTATCGAGGTCTGACCAAGCAATATCCTCATCGACTGGTATATCACTTATCTTTAGATTAGCTCGAGAGAGCGAATAATCGATTATCGTTGTCTCGATGCCACTCAGACCAAAGCCTGTGCCAATGCCCGGATTCTGCGATGACGGCTTGAGGGGGCCATGTAAGCATCCCTTCGGTTTTGTAGATTTAATGCAAATATTCCCTAAGTGGAGGTCACGGTGCTGCAAGCAGAATTAGTCACCGAGCCCAAAGACATATATAAAGACTTGCTTACCTCAAAGGCTGCAAACTGCTCTGCTCTAGCCAGGCCTAACGCCACTCCCCAGAATATGTCGTATATTTGGAAAATTGATGAGCAGTCGAATTTTTCCAGTTCATATCCAGCATTATCCATTTCCAAAATCGCCCATACTTGATTGTCAGGATACGACTTTTTCTTGCTCGGATCGGGGTTGTAGCAGTCATCTCTCGTTTCACTGTAGCGAGTCCAGGCCTCTTGATAAGATGCCGGAAACCTTCCCTGGACAACGTGGACGTCTCTAAACCTCGCAAATCCAGGAATGGCATCAAGCAATTTCAGCATTTGGACTTCAGCAACAATCTCTTGAATGGACGTAAACTTCTTAGAGCCGGCGCCACGTTGTGCGCGTAACGGAACTATTTTGAACACGCCATTGTCGTAAGCTTTCAATCTCGCGGCCTTGGATTTGGACAGCTCTCGCCTGGAAATATCTTGTCGTACGCGTAATTGGTATACCTCGCCGTAGGAGCCTTCGGCGATCTTCTCAACGTCGAACATGTCCCCTGCTCTTTCGGCCCAGGTATCGAAATCCTCGACCTCTCTGGTTGACATCGCTTCTTCCAAAATTGGCCTCACATAGTGATTTACTAGATCACTTTTCCGAGCTTGTGGCTGAGACTTGATAACTTTCCTCTTATTGCCCTTCTGCTCTTTTTCTGTTTCGTCCGGCTTGGGCGTCTCCGCCTGTGCTTCTCTGTGGCGCTCCTCCATATCATGATTTTGTGTGACAGCCGCATTCGTCGATACCTTACAGTTTTCCTCTTCTAGCTTATCGTCCGCCGATGGACTAGCTTGCCGAATTTGAACACCTATCCTCGGCCTCTTTTTTGTCCAAAGCTTCTTCGGGCTCTGCTCCTCAAGGGTAATTCCGGCGAGTTTCTCCTGCAACGTTTCCACCAGGTTATCAGCCTCGGGGCTCATATTCTCGGAGTTTCTGTGCGTTCTGCTGGAGCTTTTGCACTCAATATCGAGAGCCGCTCTCGCCGAATTTGCGTCTCGTTTCCCATACAGCCTTTTAGAGCGGAGGGGTCGATTTTGGGAATTTTTGGGCGAATTTATGGGCCGAACTGTGAGCATATTCACACAGTTCTTCGAAGATATCATTGTCAGTGTTCGATATGCTCGTGTCTTATGGGGGATGCTTTCAGCGTGCTTCTACGCAAGCAAGCATGAGCCATATTATATCGATCGTGTGCCGCGTCTTTTGATAATTCCTAATGTAGTTTAGTCAGCGCCGTTACCGGGGCAACCAACAGAGGGAAATCTTCCGCACCGTAGGACCGAACCATCCCATCGCCGAATGGTATTGCACATGCTGGTTGAAAGATAACAAGAATGCGTGGACGCACGACTCTGTCAAGCCATTATCACCCAATATACTACCCTCCCTCATTATCTCCTTTTGGCTCCGTATACCATATTCCTCGTAAGTCCGTATGTTTTCTCCGCGCTTCTCAACACTTCACCTCCGTATACAAGGAGTAGAGGCCCCTTCTGTGCCCGTTACTATCACCGGGTGATTGGAGAATTTACTAAGTTTTGATGCAAACCGGACGCACAACTGCACCAAAAAGCCACTGATCATGGGCAATCACGGGAAGGCCTATGTTTTGATTTGTACGGACGCTTGCCGCACTCTCCACGCAGGAAGACTGATGTATGAACAATTCGGCTTCGAGAACTTCTACTTCTGGAGAACAGGATTGGTGTAAACTTACATTTTTCGATGACACGCAGCCGTTTGGCTTCGATATGACTCTTCCATAAAGAGTTTCTCGTGCTCCTACTAATCTGCGGTTTTTGGCTCCCAGGTCCATCTAGTTTTCCTCGACTTGATGTTCCCTATGAGATGACACGTCAAATAGATTCAAATAGGAGTCCGACCACATTGATTTTAACATGAAACATGCATGAGCTTGTTCTGGATGGAACTCTAGACAGCATGCCTAAATTCAGATCTGATATCACAAATAAACAGGAGTATTGTAATAATGGAACCTAGCTGGATTTTCTGAGCACTCAACAGCCAATGCAAAAAAAAAACAAGGCTATGTGCCTGAGCAGCCAACCTTAAGGACATGTGATGTTAGGGTGTGGTTTTTTCCGTCATGTAGGGAGTTCTCCGTACTCCGTGTTCCTAGATATTCTTTTCAGCACTGGTAAAGAAACTCCAACTAGTCGAAGAGTATTGGCAAAATAAGCCTCTAATAAATCCCTCAGAGCAGGGAGAGAGCGTAGAGCACAGCCGGCTGAGATTCGGGTGTTAAAACGTGAGCACGGTATCGCACATGGTCGCCAGGATACACAAAATCTTTTCATCTAAAGTCCACTGTCCGCCAATGGGTATGTTCTGCCCTCTTAAATGAGGTAGCCAGTTATAGCTGTCGAAATCTGTCACATCTTTCAACAATTTCTTTGAGGATCAAAGGAAAATAAACGGAAAGCATAATAGCGTCTGCCACTTTGAATGCGCCACTGCAGGTACAGAGTTGTATCAATTATGTCATTATGCTGGTCGAGATGACCCCGTCATTATGTAGCCAGCAGCCTCAAATGAATAATAAACACAAGGGCCTTCGCGCTCGAGAAACAGAAAACCAAAGTGAATATAAGGTGAAAATATTGCCATAGCATCTGTGATTCTGTGAAGGAAACCTGTGGGCGAGAAGGATCATAGGGTGGCTCGTTCAAAAGTTTCCATCAATATCCATTTAAACACTCTGCGTCAGAACACTCACACGCCAGCTATTCACAGGGAAATTGGCCTCTTCAGGTACTTGAAGAAGGTGTGTGATGGGCGGAAGTCCATTGGCTAGAGTGAAGTGCTCTCACGGGTCAAGATATTGTATTACGCTGATCCAAATTTTCCATTAATTACAGAGTACTACTGAGAACCGCAGCAATACGCCGGAATTCGGCGCCAAGAAAACCTTTCCTTGTTTTCCCTTTTTTTTCCCCCCGAAGATTAATAATTTTTGCGCAGCACCCAGCTCTCGTTATCGCCCCCCATCACCACATCCGAGCTCCCCTAATCAGTCTAACCGAGATATCGGGAGCAAGTCTGTCCAGGAAGCCTGCCTGCTCACATGGATGGATTGAGTCGTGTTTTTTTCTGAAGCAGTGTTCGGTTGCGCTGCTAAATCCCATCCCCAACTTTAGAAATTCGCCTTGCATCACGAGATCCGGACGGCACGCGACTCAGGCAGAATTTTGGTCACCCGGCGTTCCGCACCGGATTCGATCGATTCCTCTATCCCGCTACAAAGGTCCGATCTTTCTGTCCTTCGTGGTTGAATTTCATCCCTGTATCATCTTTCAGATGCCTCGTCATGGCGTTCAACTTCAACTGGTCGCCGTTAATGGCGGATGCAGGGTTCTACACCCGAGCGCAGGACCTGCTAACCACGGCACTGAATAAATCGCCAAAGCCTCCTATCATTGTCGATGACATCGTCGTAACGGAGTTGAATCTGGGATCGATCCCACCAGAGCTGGAAATATTGGAGATTGGCGATTTGGCCGAAGATCGATTTCGCGGCATCTTCAAAATGTCTTATTCCGGAGATGCATTCCTCACGCTGAAAACGCGCGTGCAGGCGAATCCACTAAATACCTACTTAATCACTCGTCCCGCATATGCTTCTCCGAAACCACTTGCCGCTGCGTAAGTGAAAACTAGCCGTCTACATGTTGCAACGATACTTGCTGACAAGAAGTGGTCGAACAGGTCGGGCTTAACAATTCCGCTGCAAATAACTCTTTCGAATTTCAGACTCTCGGGCTTTGTTATCCTAGTGTTTTCAAAACAAAAGGGTATAACTGTCGTTTTCCGCAATGACCCGCTTGAATCGTTGAAAGTATCTTCAACGTTTGACTCCATTCCGTCCGTTCGCGATTATCTTCAAAGGGAAATTGAAGGCCAACTCCGGATCCTTTTTATGGACGAGTTGCCAGCTATCATACACAGACTCTCGTTGCGATTGTGGGTGCCGGAATATCGCGGTCTGGACGCTGAGGCGCGAGAAAGCCCCGCTGCATCTGCGTCTGGTCCCGGGGAAGATCCGCTCTTGAGCCCTCCAAAGGACCCGGTGGATGCATCAGGAAATCTATTAAGTTCGGCAGACATTGCATCCTTATCTCTTGACTCCGGAGTTGAGATGCATTCGCTCTTTTCACAGAAGAACCTTCTACGCCTTGCCGCCCTGACGAATTCTCAACGAACGCTATCTCTTTTTACGCCTTCAATTAGAGAAGTTGTCTTCAGAGCATGGACCGGATGTGCCGATCAGGGCGAGGGTGCGGCTAGTGGGGTGGTTTCGCCAGGCAGCCCGGTTCTATCCCGAACACATTCCCACATCTCCTCTCCTCTCTCTTCCTTGCAAGACGCGTCGAGCGTCCTATCTCTTCAAAACCGCTCTACTACACCGGGCTCTTCTTTCAGCGGATACGGGCTTAGCCTAGGCGCTGGTCGCCATTCTAAGACCCGGCCAACCAGAAAGCGGAAGAAGCGGGTTGTAGATCTACGAAAGCACAACAAACCTGCAGACGCTGAAAGCGTGAGTGCAGATAGTACATTTACAGAATCCACCACTCCTCCGACTGTGTTTTCATCCTCCGTGATTCAAGAGGAAGCGAATGATGACCCGGTCACCCCACCTATGTCACCTGAAACGACGATGCGAATTCCCAACCGTCAACACCGATTCTCCACGTCTGAAGACAAAGGCAAGCTGCGGGCTTCTGTTGCGCAGCAACTGACCTACACTCAGCCTTCTCATTCTACTTTGCATGCACAACGCGCAAACCACTGTCCTATGATACCTCTCTCTGCTGATGGTGCCAAAACATCGTCACAGCAACAACCAATTTCTCATGGATCCTACCTAGCTCCCCGGGAAAAATCCCATGAGGCCTCATCTGCGTATGAATCGAATGCGAACCGGTCAATTACAGACGCCGTTCCAAATAGCAGCATATTAGAGCAAGCTTGGATGATGAAAATGGCGAATGAGATCGCCCGTCGGATCCAAGAAGGCAAGTTTGCTGCGAATAATAACTACCCCGGCGCTTGGGAGCAAGCCAGGGCCCGCACCCCCCCTCCGGCTTACGGTCAATAGTTGCCCTCCGCGACTCTGTATCCCATGATCAGTTTCTAATTAAAAGAAAAAACAAAGCATGTCGTCAGCCACACACACACACAAAACACCCCACTCCGTTAATCGGGCAGGGCATATTCTGTTTTTAATTTTTTTTTGTCTCCTTTTTTTGGTGGTCGCCGCTCTGCCCGGTGTGTATTTGTATTCCTTGCATGGCAGCCTTTTCTGTTGGTTCTGTGTTATTATCAATTTAGCTCTTTGAGGGATGTACTTTTCTTTACTGGACCCGGACTTGATACCAGGCGTTTGGGAGGGCACAAAAATTGGCTGATTCTTCTTTTCCTTTTTTTTTTTTTTTTTTTTTTTTTTTTTCCTTGGGGGGGAATCTAGGATATCACTATACTGTACTCCGTATTTAGTCGAGATGAGGATGCTAAGTCGCTCCTTTTGAACCTTTCCTTTGTCGAATGTAACATCCACATTTCCTTACCTCCAACAATGCCATCCTTCTAAGCAATTAGTTTAAAGTTTCAAAGTAGTGACCATCGATTCCCCTCAGTAGAGCTCCGAAAGCTTTCCGGAATTTGAGCTTTGTGGGGGAAAGTTGACATTTAGCCTTGGCACCCAACACTTCGCCCTCGCTGCTGACGTTCAGGAGCTTCACCACTCACGACGGCTCCAACAGCAAACTCGACAGGCAAACTGCAGACCGCGATCCAGCTGCCGGAGCGATGTCTGGGATATTTCAAAACATCCTGAAAGGCGGATCTAAAGATTCAGCCTCGGGAGGGTCGCAGCAAGATGATTCGGGTATGATATTTCACGGGCCCTCTGCCTCCGCCTCCCCTGGATACAGTTAACCGAACGACGAGTGCGCTGCGAGAGCGCAAATGAGTAACTATGAGCTAATTGATATCCCCCTTCATCTCAAAATATAGATTTCGCGGATTTCTCGGCTACTTCCCAGCAGCCCGTCGCTTCGGCCTCTACCGCATCGGCTCCGGGCTCTACCATCGCTGCGCCGGTGATGTCTGTCCCTTACACGAAGTGGTACCGTGTGTGGGAGCGGACGTCGCCAAAGGACTTTATGCAAGAGGCCTTCGTGCTCCCGTTCATCCTGTTTATCGTCATCTTCCATGTCTGGGGGACGCGGAAGAATCGTCGCAAGGCCAAGGCCTGGGCCCAAGCTCACATCCCGGTGCTGCACAATGAATTCGCAGTTGTGGGATACAGAGGGGTGCGAAGGGGTGCCATTTTGAAGGACTTGTCTTCCTCGGCGGATTTGGTTATTGACGACAACTTGTTGAGAGAAAAGGCTGCGAATGAGTTCACTACGTATGCGACCGGACGACAAAACGTGGCATTTGTAGATGTGACGATTCAGCTGGTGAAGCGATATAACCCCATGTTCATCCTGGGCGATTCCATTGCGGGAATGTTCTTTGATTCGTTGACTCCTCAGACGGAGAAGATCGAGGTCACTGCCTACTCGTTTGACGGCAAGGAGAAGGATTTAGTTCCTGCGCCTCCAGCAGAAAAGGAGCAATTGGGTAAGGGGATGAACTCTACGCACGACGGATTTGTCTTTGCTATTGTGAATAAGACTGCCATGCGCAGGTTAAGAGAAGACCGATACGATGTCTCTTTGACCTTCACCAAAGACAATCCCAAGCTTCCTGAATGGGTGACTGTCATGAGCGAGAGCGCCGAGATCACAGATACCATACTCACAAACGAACTCATCAAGGCTATCGAGGATGCTGGCGATCTGTTTGAATATCTGATCATCACTGACCAGCCTGCCGACAAACCAGCCAAGTATGGCAATATCCCCAAACCCATTTGGTATTCAATTGACAAAAAGACCGTACTAACAAATCCATATAGGGTTGAGGAAGCCGTCTCCCGCAAGCGTTCCATTCTCTCCATGCGCGTCCCGTCTTCCACCTCCTCTACCGCCTACGCCTCTTCTCTCCCTCTCTTCCACCTTTTCATCCGTCTGACCGACCGACTTGCCGCTTCCGCCCATTTCAGGCCAGAGGTCCTCCGCAAGCTCCGCGCCACCCGAGAAGAGGAGGTCCGTAAATTACGCCGAGCCACCGAAGATGAGAAAGCCGAAGAACGCAAGTTGGCTGCTGAGAAGGTGAAGAAAGAAGGGCGCGATAGATTGCTACGTGGCATGTCTGCCGAGGAGCAGAGGAAGTACTTGGAGAAAGAGAAAGAGAGAGAAGCGAAGAAGGAAATGAAAAAATACTCCAGAAGGGCATGATTTGTAAGATTATTGATTGGCTCTTTTTTCATATTTTTTGACATAAAAGAACTTCTGTGACATACTACTAGTTTATAGCAGGAGAGTAGGTTTTTGGCTCCTTTTTGTTTTAAAAGATTAATGGAATGTTTACACTATGCATAGTGGGCTTTTGTTGCTACATTTCATTAATGTTCGAATATTTATTTTTCCTCTTGTTTGAGGCTAATAGTTCTGAGCATGTATTGGCCTAGCTTCTCTCAACAGGAGTATGAAGTATATGGGGGAATGTAATAGGGATGATTGATATGTGTAGGAAACTATTTCCCCTTTCTATCCATGATTCTGGCTTTTGTTTGTTGTTGTAGGCCTCTGCATAAGAGCCTATCAGGTCAAAAAGAAAAAAAAAAGATATAAAATGAACAAGACTTAACATTGGTAGGTTTTTTCCTTTGATGTATTATATACACATTTTGCACAGTCTATCTCATAGCACAGCCAGAAGGAATCCAGATCGGCATCCTTTGCCAGGTGCTATAGCTTGTTTAGAACCAGGTCTTGCGGTTCTGTTTGTGGTTGTTAGTCAATGTCTCTTCCCTCAATACAGCGGAATGTGGACAGGTCCCGATTTGAGCACCGGCTCCGTAAACACATGTGTTTCAAAGCAAAATGCAGTGGCTACTTACAAAGACCATTCTAGTCATGCCGTAGAAGGCAGCTGAAAAATTACCCCGAGTCAGTCGTTAAGTTTCATTTCCAAAGCAGGATGGGGACGCAATTCCGAAAGACCGGAAGCAACATACCACCAGAGGTGAAGATCAGCGAGAAGTAGTACGGATAGAGGATATATGGACTTCTGTGGGTCTGTATTTGAAGCGCTTTGAGTCAGATATGGAATGCAATTTCATCTGGATTTTCGGCCGCATTGGGGTTTGAGACTAGTCGGGAGAGCGAAGCAGAGAAGACGAACCTTCCACCATTGGCGCTTGCCATCCTCCCTCTGGAAGAGGCGCTGGTAGTATGGGACACGGTTCTCGCGGAAAACGTATCTTAAGCGGTAAAGAGTTAGCAGATCGGAAACAATTGGCTTCAAACCCATCCTTCAATCCCACACCCGATCGGCACGGGGGATAGGGAGCAAATGCGGCACGCAGTATAATGCCGATCACAGGGATAGACATACCCGGCAAATCTTGGAAGGGTTCTGGACACCATGGTTGGACAATTGGGATTTTCCTCCGGTTCGTAGAGCGACGAGAGTCAGGATGTTGGCTTGCAGTTCGAGATCTCGGGATGGGCAGGTTGGCTGTCACGCTATCTATCGGGAACCGCACACACAAGAGTGAGTCACGTGATTAGTATTAGGTCATCCCAAAACGACACTGCGAGCGAACGCAGCATCGGGATGCAAGCTGAGCGACAGGATGGCCACGGTCGCGGACGAGAGCTGGATGCGATTATCATTTCCGTCACTTTGTGACTAGGGTTTGCTTTTAATCTACTCTATTCCAAGTGGGTTCGCCGCCAATGCGGCTGGCCCTGCTCCGCCTAGCTCCTACAGTGTGTCCACGAACTAGCACCACTGCGCTCGTCAACAACTCTTGCAAGCTCATTGAACACCCGAATATCCTCAAGAGCCAGCCAAGTCGGTCCTTACCTTGTCCAACATACCGACCGCGGACACCAATCTCAAAGCGACATGCGGGAAGCCTCGGGCGCCAGCGACAATTGGAGAAATGTGGGAATGAAGATCATACCGCCAATGACGCAGAGACGTTATCGGAAGGCTGGAATACAACGACCTCATGCCTACCTGAATCCTCAGGCGAATCCATTGAGGCAGATCTTCCCCACGCCTTCCACGACTCACCGGAGCCCATTTCCAATTTCATAGGATATCCATCAAATATCTCAAAAGAATGTCATCTTGATCCAACAAGATTGGAGTTCGAGTCAAACATCGGCGATTCTCGAGACATTGGAAGCAAATTGATGGATGATGCTCGCTATGCACACGATTTTGGCCTTTGGAAAGAGTTGCTGCAATACCGCCAGAGACACTACGGAGACGACGGTGTTGTGCACATATGGAAAGGACTCGTCGAAAGATGCGCGGGGCTGGATCTTCCAGTTGCAGGGGTGGATGCCGATTTTTTGTGGGAAACATTTATTGCCGTGGGCGTGAAGCAAGAATGGTTGATGAAAGAGCTGCAGCTGTATGCAGAAGATCTCTGGGTGCGGACAGGGAAAAGGTGGGATCGATTCTACGAAGAAGTCGTCGGCGGCTACTTTAAGGAAGAGCGCCCCAAGAAGGCAGTAGAGTGGCATCTGAGGCTGAAGCAGGTCCATTTGAGATGGCCAAACGAGGTGGTTAGTCTTTTCACGCCGGCGATGTCTGTCGAGGGTGGCCTACAAGCATTTAGGAACATATGCAGGAATGTGGAAGGCCACAAGATCTACAGTAGAGTTGTGCCGCCTCTTTGGAAGCAGGATCGAATTCGAGATGCTTTTGCAATGCATGAATTTTTGATGTCCCGCCAAGACGGCCCAAAGACGCTTTCCGAGATCGAGCCTTTATTAAAGTATGTTGAGTTGTATGGGACTGAGAAACAGCATAGCTACTTTGTCCGCGAACTGGTCAAGGCCGGGATCATGAAACATGACGAACCTTCGGATGCAGAAATATCACAGACTCAAGCAACTAAAGAAGAAGAACAAAAGAATCGAAATCAGCCAAACAAAGTCGCATTCAGCGATGAATTCGGAGCGCGACTGTTTGCCACCAAGGCTTTGACATTTGAATTAATTGTTGCCGGGTTGCAAATGTTCGGAGTTGATAGTATTGGTCCCTTGACACTCCGAGAAATGGCGCTGAGGACTAGGAGCGTGGAGGAACTAGTGTCTCAACTGGTTGCACTGAAAAGATCGGGAATCTCGACCGGAGAATCCGTTTTTTCAAAGGTCGTTGTCAAGCTAGCTTTCGGCAAATCTACGAAGTTATTGCATGACGTTCTCCATAGTGATCAGCACCCCGACGTTTTGGAAGACATGAGGACGCAGGAATCGTTACTCGCAACATATACGCTGGCCGAAGATTGGCGGCAGGTCAATAAAACTCTTGCGGTTATGTCTGTGACTTCTAATGAAGATCCCCACAACCACAACGTATTATTTCGAAACGCTGTGCGAGTCGGCAACTGGGAAGCCGCTACACAGCAGTTTGAAATGATGAGGGAGCAAGGGGTTCATTTATCTCGAACCACCATCATGTGGGTGGCGCACGAAATACTCCCTCGGCGCCGCAAAGGTCGCCGGCCTTCTCAGGATAAACAATCCGTGGACGCTCTGCGACGTTTGATATGGCTCTACCAACAAGTCATAATATCTGGAGGACGTGTTCCACCGGAGGCGTGGGTAGAATGTATCAAACGCCTCGGAATGTATGATCTTTGGTCTGACTTGGAGAAATTATGTCTCTGGTTGATACCATTCTATGCTCCCACAGAGACTTCCAAGCATCGCTTACTGCAAGGTATAAACCGCCCGTCGGCGCCGTCGGGTAGCAAACCAAACTGCTTCGAAAGTTCGCTGCCAGCTGCCCATTCAAAGGCTCCTCTCCGGAGGATTTTTAGTGTTCGCCTACAAGAGGCCATTGTTGCTTGGGGCTTTATCTTAAGGCCACACCCGGACCTCGGCAAGCAACTGGTAGCCAACCCCTTCAACCAGGGAGAATATCTCATCCCTTGGGTCCGTGGGATCATCCTTCTTCGCCAGCTCAGAGGACAAGGCGTCATTGTTCAAACTAATACAATCAAACGTGCCTGCCGGGCTCGACTGGCTACACTATTTTCAGAATATCGTCGATCGAGCCGTCGGCGGAATCGAATGCTTCGGAGGGAAAATCCATGGATGCTGAATGATATTTTATGGAGTATCCAGAGAGCTTGGGGGAAGCCTCTGTTCCTAGAATACGGGTCAAACTATCATAACCTCGTCAACCCAAAGACCCGTCCCGTCCGGGTTGGTCGTTGGACGCAGACAACCAGGGAGGATATGGACTGGTCACTTGGAGCCAGGTTCTCATCATTTCACATCTCGAGACAGTGAGTTCGGGGGAACATCGTTGCACCAAGTGGGCAGTCTTGGACGTCGAAAATAGTTAGTACGCACTTGGCTACAGGTGGATCTCACGCGGTCGACCTTTGTCCGGAATCACCTCCGACAGAGGCTCGAGCGGTAGTGGGGTTCCAGTTGCCCTGCGCATCCGTTATCACCCATTCCTTTGAGGTCATCCCCTCCCAACCAATCAGCACATATGTCGGGCCCATAGGAATGATCTGTGAGGAATTGCTGAGCATGACTTTAATGTATTATATTTATAACATATAAGGGCAAGGCCCTATGAGATTTTATGCTAAATGAAGAGCTTTCTTGGACAAACCGAACCCCGAGAACTATTTAAATACTTAAAAAAAATATGACAACGATACGGCTCTCTGAAGGTACCACAATTCTCTCCTTACACACCACTAGAATCAGCGTTGATATTGGGACTGCAGGGAACCAAGGGTGCATCCCGGACTGTTTCACCACCACGAGGCTTTTCATACAAGTCACATCCTCGACTAAATAAGTTGTTGCACAGCGTTTTATCCACCCTTTCTCTCCCCTCATGAGCTGATAATCCCTTTTTTTGGGATTCGTGCATAATGTGGGATGTCGCGATTCGTTTTCCCCATTTCCTCTGCATGTCGACGACAAGGTCCAATGATACATCATACCGGCAGCCGAATGCAGTAGTAACTTATCAAGTGGGAAGGTTCTGTATAAAGGGATAACCGTTATACAAACAAGGAGCCTGGGAAAGGTGTGTTCAGGTTTCAGGATACCCTGGTCCTATGGCTTGTAAAGCCAACTAGTTAAAGAACCAACCTTGGTGGCATAGTCATCTAGGATTTTTATACTGGCCCTCACAAATTCAATGTAATTTGTATTAAAAATTATCACCCATAATTCCCTTTCTGTCTTCTCCTAGCAAACACTGATTGGCCCTTTTATAACAATGTGTTGAGTTCCCTGAAGTATTTTTTTTCCAAGCTTTACAACTTTTAACTAGTTAATTAACCATCGGCTGCACCATCAATCCCACTCGTACGGAAACGTGCATCTACCCTTATGGATCGTGGGCCAGGATGTCCTGCACGACCTTGACTTTGTTCTCCATTGTTTCCCTCTTGTCAACTCTGGTTTAGCAGCACTTAGTTAGCATCCCCCAGGGAATCCAAAAAAACCCGAAAACAGAATGCCTCCCCTCCAACCATAAACAAGCACTGTCTTAAAAAAGGGTAAAGTCGAGGTGAATATCGAGAAACGCATCCGGGCTTACCTCGAGCCAACACGTATATCGGTGTGTACGCGAGCCGTTCCTTTCTGGTGGAGCATGGCGTGTGTCTGGCCGATCAGAGCAAAGACTTTATCCCACGGTCCTTCTGTAGATATCGACGGGGAACGATCAGCCATGGCCTTCTGTGTTTCCCTCCCCCTCCCCCAAACACCTCCTCTAGACGAAATCGAAGGGTTATGCAGAGCGTGAGTATATATGCATGTACCTACCCAGAGTCGTACCACAGGAATGCATGAGGAATTTTAATCCGGACTTCTCTACCAAACGCTCAACGTCGGCGATAGTCTCGGAAACCGACGGGGAGGACGTCCCTATCTGTGCGAGCAGAGTTAGCGTGATAAAAATGGTGTTTTCCTTTTGCCACTGCAGTTGGGCGTCTCGCAAGGGGGGATGGGCAAGGGTTGCTGGTCTAAGTACCGGAATCAAGCAGAAATCAGCAATGCAGTGGTTTGGCGGGGTGTAGGTCTCTGGAGAGGCCATGGTGGAAGCTGATTGTGATCTGTCTTTTCTGATTTTCAATCTCAGATTCTCGGGGAGACTGCTGTTGTTCTTGGAGTAAACAAAAGGAAGTGGAAGAGAGAGATCAACACAAATTACCTTGGTTACCTTATTGGTTAGATGGCGAATTCCTGTTCTTGAATTACCTTTTTTTTTGTTTAAAATCAAGTGAGGGGGTTACAGAGTACAGCATGATGGACTGCCAGCTAAGTTGTCTATGATCTCATACTGGTTCGGAACATTGCTGATCCAGGCTGCCAGCCATTGCGTCGTCTACCGCTTGTGAGAGCTTAACAGGAGCACGCACAGTCTTTGCATTCTATGGGATGCATGCTCTCATTTCTTTAGGGATTAGATAACTATCGCTCCAAAATTGCTAGTTAACTACTTGATCTAGTCGCAAAACCCTATAGTCACATGATGGGTGAGGTGAACTCACTACATAAGTTCGAAAAATGAATGAAAAAAAAAAAAAAAAAAAAAAAGCAGAGCGCATGGCATCATGCAGTGTTCACCACCATCAAACTGGGGGAGTGAGACTTGGACAAACAGGGCGCTGGCTCCGAAGACGCTGGCTGAACATGCCACAGGTCGGGGTGTTTCAAGGCCAAGATGATCAACCAGCCAGCCAGCCAGCCATGGTCGACCCCAACAAGACTGGCTTCCCCATTGTGGGCAGAATGTACGGAGTACTCCGTATATGTATTTACTTATGGGTGACTCGAAGCACTGGGTAGCGAAGTATGCGCGCTGCTGATTTTCCAAAGAGCTAGAGTTACGGAGTACATTGTTGGATTCATTTCGCGGAAAAGCACAAGCCGCTGCTTTGGCGGCTCCTTATCCAGCTCCAGAGCGACACCAGCACACCTTGCTGTCATTCAGCCCGCGTGGAGAGCAGCTGCCCGGCCCCATGGTCACAAGTCTTCAGCACTCTGCCCCTGTTTTTGGGGTACTGATATTTATAGAGAGGGAATACGAACGAACTTCACCAGTCAAGTCGTTAGCTGCAGCCTCTCTAGGCGAATTGCAGGCTGCGAACTTTTCCCCTCCTCCCCCCTCTCTGTTCATGATTAACCCTTGTCAATATTGGCCCTGCATGATACTATATCTCGATCCGTGCGAGGCCATCGTCATTTCTTACCCAACTGGGCGGATAGAGCCGTCAACCTCATTCCCGGTTCCCCCCCCCCCCCCGGGCCACCCATATCACCGATGCGAGAGGGCCGTCCGTGGCCTGACCTGACCAGCCCAGCCCATTTGCAAGCCACCGGCCAGCCAGCTAATGTCCAAGCGTCCAAACGGAATGAAATGATGCACCCGTGAAGAAAGGGGCCGATCAAATTCCTTTTTTTCCTTTTTTTTCCCCTCTCCTCTCTTTGGGTCGAGGGAGGATCTGCTGTCCTCCACTCCTTGTTTTAGAGTTCTCCGTAGCCGATAGTAACACAGATTGGTTAGTTTAGTTGCGTTGTAGATTTTTAATTGACACGAAAGTGAGTTAACTAGTTAGCTTCCCCCCCCCAAACCATGGATCTGGTTTGATGTCCCACGATTTGACTGGCGCCACCGCCGTGCCCGCTAACGAATGCCGCTCTGTGACGACTGGATTTACGCGCTCGCTCCATCACGGTCAGCTGAATTTTGAATCTCGGCCGGCCCGAGTGTAGAAAAAAAAAGAAGACATTTAACTTCCAGCATCACCCACCCCCTTTCGCTTGGTAATTATTTATGTCGCGAATGGAGTAAGATGGTCAGGAAACGTCGAAAACGGGCGTGACCGTGCTCAATCCTTCGAGACTACAACGCCTTTCTGTGTCGATTTCAGGTACGCCTCTTGCATGTTTTTCTGCTCAAACCTCCCTCCCTAAACTCTGTTGATATTTTCGGCGTTACCTTGGTGAGGGTAGAAAGAGGCGCCAGCACTTGGGAGGAGAAAAAAAAAAAAATAAAAATAAAAAAGAAAAGAAAAGAAAAGAAAAGAAAGAAAGAAAGAAAGTGAAGCTGCCGCTCTTCGTATTCTTGCGATGGAACGCAACTGCGGAGCAAAACGGACGTAGATGGCAGATTTTTTTTCTTTTTGTCTGCTAACTTGCCGGCCGCACAGGTGCAATTCCATGCCAGCATCCATTCTTGCTTTTTATTAATAGAGCGCCGGGGGCAATAAGGCACAAGAGGGATCGAGTCGCTATTTCCCGGCGCCTGCGCATCCACAGTATATATATATATATATATATATATGCGCCCGGCTTGCTCGTCCGGTCCGAACTCCAGCTCATAGCTATATCAACCACCCGCCCGCCCGCCCTGCTCTATCTGCTACGTGCTCGCGCTCTCGTGTTTATTACTCCTCAGCCTTGCATTGTACCACGGGGCGCGACTTGTCCATGGACCAGGCTCTGACCCCAACTCTCCTAGATCTCAGTTCTCTAGAGTACCAATACCAATACTCTTTCTTACTACTCTGTCTTCAAGCATACTGTTTCTCCTCCGTCCAGCTCCAGTCTTGCACTGCCATCCCTGGTTGTTGATCCTGGGCTTCCATCAACACCCCCAGCATCGAGCTTTGACAGGCCTGTTTCTCTGGGAAATGCGGTGACGAAAACCGCTTAAATATATCCGTTTATCACTCCTTTGTCAGTCTTTCCTTTTCGTGCTGCATTATATTTGTATCTTGCCCTCCGGCCGCCCTAGCGCGACTTGTTCAACAGTCGATTATCTACTTCCGGAGTGAGACATCTCCTCCGTTAGGATTGAAGCGGTAGCCCCCGCCTACGATCCCTTCCTCCGAAATCTTTCTATCTGGATTTGACCCTTGAGTTCTTGAAAAGAAGGAACGGGTTTTGTTTCATGGGTAAACCGCCCGTTCGACGAGACCCGCAATACCTTCACGAAAGCCACAACCCAGATGGCGCCAATGCAGGTGGATATCGCCGCGAACTCTTTCTCGATGCCAATTTCTGAACTGCCTGCCGACACGGAGGTAGAGTACCTGGCGGAAGGCGGTGCAAATATTGTCTACAAGATGACTGTCCCAGAGAGCAATAGAACGAACAGCGAGATAAGGGGCCAACGAGCGATCTATCACGGTAAACTCCTACGTCTAAGGAAACGAATCGACTCCGGCACACCATATACAGAAACAGCGAGAAACTTTGATTCCCAGATCCGAACCCTATTTCGCGACAACGAGCTTGTTGCCCAGGAGCTGATCAAGTTGCCTAAGAACTTCGTTTCCTCCTGTAATGAAAGATTAAAAGAAGATGAGACGAATGGCCGTCGACCGAAACAACGTCATGGTGTATACCTATCTACCAAAGAGCCTTTCGGGCTACTCATCACCGATATGAGTCCGTCGCTAGGATCGGGCGCCGATCTGTGGGAGTTTAAGCCTAAGTGGCTCATTCAGTCTCCATCAGCGCCGCTTAATGCTAAGAGATGTCGGACTTGTGCTCTGCGGGCAATGAAGAACCACCAGGCCCGGCAGAAAGGGGAGAAGGCACGCCAAGGATTTTGTCCTCTGGACTTGGTCTCCGATGACTTTGAGCATGTGCTACGTGCTGTCAAGTCAATAAAGGGGCCGCAACACGGTAGGATACGCGTCACGAAGTTCCTACACCGGAATCCCACGCTTCTCAAGCTTCGAGATTGCCAGCAGCGAATGAACGCTGTTGGTCTACCCGGTCTTGACGCAGACTATCGGGACAGAGCGGTCTCGATGACCCTGAGGGACTGCACGATGTTCGTGAAGGTACGTAAGCATTTACACCGCAACCTACGTTTGCCGTCGCCCTTTTATTACGAACTCACCATGTATGAGAAAACTACAATGTGGTGGGGGCGCGACCGCTAAGCTGTTGCTCTGCAGGTTCCACGCGACGAGGCAGAAACTCCCGAAGTTCGACTCGGAGATCTCGATTTCAAAAGCGGAACAGGAGGGAAACTGGAATACTGGCGAGGGATTGAAACTCGGCTCATCGAGGATGGATGGTATCAAGGGACGGATGCTGCCATGGAGGATGGCGATTGCTCTTTGCAGAATAACCGCAAGGATACTACTCGAGGTGAATAGGCATGGATAACGAAAGCCATGGACGAGGCAGACTGTATATACAACTTTCTTGGGGACCTCGAAGTCCGCGGGGTTGTAAATAACCTCAGGATAAGCCGGTTGGGCGAACGATCGCATTGGATACAGCTGGCATAGCCCCTTTGGTTGAAATACTTCTCAAGAAGAAGAATGACAATATGAGTATTATCATTAACACATACAAACAGAATCACCACTGGTGTTGAAAGAGACGACCAGCATCTCCTCTGGGTGCTGTAAATAGGGCAATATGGACATGATACTGTGGGAGCTAAGGGGTTGGCCAGCTGGGGCCCGTTCTGGGCCTCCGTTAGGCGAGCGGCTGGCAGCATTCACACGCGCGAGCCGCCGATGTCATGGGCCCCGTGGAGTTACATATGTAGTTATGCCACGCCTAAACTGGGTCATGCCGCGAAGCTTCCCACCCAAAAAAAAAAAAAAAAAAGAGCGAACCTACAGGGTAACCATGCGCACGGAGCACACAACCGCGACAATGAAAAAGGTTTCACTTGGGGGGTGTCTGGAGAGCGCTGAAGGAACATGTTTTTATGACTGACTGACTCAGGTGATTTCCATACGAACGAGGTAACATTTGGCCCAGTTAGAAGTGCTCTATAAACCATGGATTATGGGTAAAAGCTATCATTACATCGCCGTGGTAAACCGGCCCAAAGGCTTTTGACCTACATATTCCTTATTTTTTTTTTTTTTTTTTTTTTGGAAGGGCTTCAAGTTAGGTGGGCTCGGAGGATCACACACAGATAACGATGAGAAAGGCAATAGGATAGGATTGGGGGTTACTCCGTATAAAAGAGTCGCGGGATAGCCATGAAAAATCGTGGGACAGAGACGAGCCATGTGTTTGTGCCGCCTGGCCACCTGGTGATGTGTAGACACAGCTGCGTTAAGTCGGCCGCGCGTAGACGACGAGGACCAGCCAGCTAGCCAGATGAATAGCTATCGGCAACGGACGCCAACTTAAAATCAAACTGTTCCTCCGTACAACAATCGGATCCAATGGTCGTGTGCGTATAAAGTTCTCGATCATTCCCCCCTCTCAGGAGCCATTATTAAACGCTGGTTAAGCCCATGTCTCAGACGTTGCTCATCGCCTGCCTGAGCTCAACGAACTGCGGGGAAAGCGCATTATAAAAAAAATAATAATAATATAAACCAAAACCATTGATATTCCCCCCCATCCTAAATCACGAGCATGAAGCTCACTACGTCCGCTTTCCTTCTCTCAATCCTCGCTGCCTCGGTCGCCAGCACACCGAGCCTACACATCGAGGCGCAACCAGGCTTCGTATACAGCCGTGCAAGCAATGAATGTTCAGGATACCGTCTCCCAAATGAGCGGTGCCAAGGGAAACTCCTTGCGTCAAACACAAATGACTATATTGACTGGTAAGCGGCAATCCTTCTTTGCATTTGTATCTGTTTTGCAAAAAAAAAGACGCCGGAGCGAGTACCTGTCGAGCGGAACATGTGAGATTAGATGGCTGCTAAAGCCCAAACCTTACTTTACATTTCTTTGCGCTTTTGTTTCTCTTCTTTGCTGCAAAAACCGTTTTTGCTGACCAGTTGAATGCCGTATGTACAGCCAAGAAAAAGGGGGCAAGTGCTGTGCGATGGATGCGTCCGGCACCGGAGGGTATTCGATCAATCCGGATAAGTTTGTAGGGGGGACTGGGAGATATGATGGTGGCTGCGGCCACTGTTTTGATGGGGAGTGTGCGGCTACATAAGGCTCTCGGGCGCCGAGGTGGTCAGTTTATTTCTGCTGCAGTGGCACGAAACGAGGATCAAGACTGATGCGTGATGCTTTCAGGGTCGCGCATATCAGCGATGGATATCAATAGGGAAGCAGATGCGGGTCTTCCTTTTATGATTGGGGGACTCAGATATTTGTCGCTCGGGTTTATAGAATTATCGGACACCAGTGTGTCGAGGCCTAATACCACGTTGTCGATCCTGTCTTTATAAACATGTATATTCGTCTTTTAAATGTTAATTAGCAGTGCCAACGGCCATCGAGCTTGACTATATACACTTCAGCGTCCTTTTACCCCTGTCTCTCGAAGAAACGCACGTCGAACGGACTCACATCGGAGAGGATGCTTAAACGCCTTCCAAGGTAAGCAGTGCTATCCAAGAGCTTACTTTGGGGGAAATCATACATTGGTCCCCGTGAGCACATAGCCGTAAACTCTCCATGGCCTCGCATTGCGCAGGAGATATTTTCGGTTTTCAGCAATTCCTTGAACGCCGTTGCATGAATCCATATCGAGGAAGAATGAGCATGCCCAAGAGCATTCAGGTTTGAGTCACTGTTCCATCGAAAAGGATTTGTGAAATAATATACTCTGCAGAGCATACAGCATTGTACTCCGCTAGTAGTAGCGGTACATCACCCGAGCGATTGCCCCATCCTTATCTTTGATAAGACCGTGTTGCCATAATAATGGGCTGCCTTAATATCCGTATTCAAGAAAATGTTATAGCACTAAGTCGACAGGCCAAATCTTTGGTCCCTGATTCAGCTCGGGTTCGGTATCCTGACCGTGGAGATAGAACCCTACGACGATAGTGCAGGCACTATATGCCAAAGGGCCGTATTCATCTTTTCTTCTGGACGACCGGTAAGCTTTCAGTTTCTTTTAATTTCGCCAAATGTGCCTCTCGTTCCGCAAGTTTAGCTCGCTCCTCTTTCAGCATCCTATCAACCATTTTTGTAGCTTCGCCGAGCTTATCGAGTTCCTTCGCCTCTGACTTCTGACTGTATGGATTCTTGGGAGTGTCAGAGTATGGGATCTCCGCCGTGCGTCCGCCCTGTGGCTGTTGTTGCTTTGCGCCTTTTCCAGCCTTTCCCTTGGGCTGAGCTTGGGGCGCCAGAGCTCCCCCCGTGAGGAGATTATAAAATTGCTCCACCGGCTCATTGAACACAACCTCTTCATAATGCTGACTGGTGATGGTATCTCGTCTCGCTTTCTTAGCTTCGGCATCTGGACCGTAGGGATGCAGCTTCAAACTGTGCCATAACGTCTGCGGCTTCTCCATCGACTCGGGGATAAAGTAAAGTTTTATTTGGATTTCGAATTCACCCCAGCCCGTCTCCGTAACTTCGAATGGCGGTCCTTCGATGGTTCGGATGGACTGCGCGTAGGTCTCGTGGAGCTTGAATTGGACTTTCTTGAGCCAGTAGGAGATGTCTTCATCGTTTATGCCTTTGACGTAGACGCGCCATTGGTGGGTATGGTCTTCGGGGACATTAGGC
Organism: Coccidioides immitis RS; assembly: GCF_000149335.2. Lineage (NCBI taxonomy): Eukaryota > Fungi > Ascomycota > Eurotiomycetes > Onygenales > Onygenaceae > Coccidioides > Coccidioides immitis. The sequence goes on along the minus strand of NW_004504310.1, from coordinate 1,818,841 downwards.
GGCCTCTTATTGGGGTCAAATGGCTGCGCTTCGCTTCCAAACACTGTAGATTGGTCAGTTGAAAATTTCCCGGTCATCTGCGTGTGTGCTTCTCCGTATGAGAGAAAACGTACCGAACGGACGGAATATCGAGATTCCCTAAGCGGCAAAACTGATGGTTAGCGAGTGAGCGGGGGCCCAATATTGGAGAGGAAATGACGGACCCGAACTCTCTTTGTGCCCGCCGGCGCTGGCATTTTCCCCCTTGAACCGAACGAGACAGCTTACTGAACTTGAAGACAACAGAAGCGTGGCCGTGCAGTCCGGGGTTGCGCTGTGCTCGTCGTTTCGCCGTCCGGCAGCTCGTGCGGCGCCAAGTCCATTTCCACGTGATCTCGGAGAGCTCTTTTCCGGAAAGGGTAAACGGATGAGCTTCGGGCTCGCAGACTGCGGCATCGGGAGCGGTCCGTGTGGATGATATACTTCAGGAATTCTGGTTTACTTGCACCAGCCTAAGAGTGTTGGGTCGTCCTGAGAGCGAATGGCTCTGTGGATGCGCTGCGGATACATGAATTGGACCACTTTTGAGATTCCGTCATACTTGGTAGTACGCAGTTCTAGCTACCGGATCCTACAATGGCTGCGACAACAAGGCTTGTAGTGGCAGGTGGAAGTGGATTCCTGGGTATGATCTATTGAATTCTGGCGAATGCAGCTTGATCTCCAAAAACCAAAAAGCTAAGATTTTGCTGCTAGGGTCTAGAATCTGCAAGTCCGCCGTCACCCGGGGGTGGGATGTCGTCTCCCTGAGGTACTTCTTCAGCAATCTTCCCATATTGTTTCGCGACCTCGCGTATCTAGGACTAAAGCATATTCTCCTGTAGTCGACATGGCGAGCCCGCATGGGACACAGTCTCCTCGTCTGCTAATCCTCCGCGATGGGCAAAGTCTGTGAACTGGGTCAAGGCCGACGTCATGGACCCTACCACGTATCTGCCACATCTCAAGAACGCTACGGCCGTCGTGTACTCACTGGGCATCATTTTGGAAGCGGACTACAAAGGAATTGTACAGGGAAACGAATCGCTGTTCGGCGGAATACAGAAGTTGTTCTGTTCGTCTAAATCACTAGAAAACGGAAAACAAAAGAATCCGCCACACTTAAGCTATGCGGTCATGAATAGAGACCTAGGTGAGCGTCTATTCATATACATGCAGCGAAAATAGCAAATGCTAACGATAACCGCCGAAATAGCTCTAACGCTAGCAAAACACTCGTCCAACGAGAACGTCCCGACCTTTGTCTACATCTCTGCGGAAGCGGGTGGACCCATCTTGCCCTCAGGATACATCACGTCAAAAAGACAAGCGGAGTCCTTGATTTCGACGGATTTCCCAAATATGCGTAACATCTACGTCCGACCCACGTTCATGTACGATTCATCTCGTAAAATGACAATGCCGATTGCGTTGGGCGGGATAGTAGGATCCGAAGTCAACAACTTGCTCGGCGGTAGGCTATCATTCATGGGAATTATGACCGCTAAACCATTAAAGGTTGGCACCGTCGGCGAAGCGGTAGTCGAGGCTATTGGAGACGGCGTAACGAAGGGTGTGATGAATCCTAGGAAGATCGAAGACTTGGCGACTAAGGGTTGGAGGAGGACCATGCTTTGAAGCAGGGCGTAGCCCACATTTTCTCCCGTCAGCCATCATTCTTGTGGCAAGAGTGTGTATAATATGGGTGTATTTTGCATTGCTGGTCCGGATATCTTTTTTGTAAATTATCGATCTCGGCTCCGGGAAAACCTCTCAGATCATCGTTCCTCGTTCGAAACTGTCTCGAATTTCAGCAGTATACTGGAACACTAAGGTCAGTATTTCTATAATAAACTAATCGTTTTGGAAGCGAGGCATACCTTGTTGTAAAATCTCGCCAGCTTCTGGTTGAATCGCTTGTTCTTGTCGTTGATATATGTAACATCGCCGTCGTCGTCACCAAGGCCACGTTCTCTGCGTTTCTTCAAACGGATCTCCTCCGCCTTCTGCAAGTCGGCAACCAATCTGTCCACTGCTTGCCGATCGGGTCGATTTTGCGTGAATTCTATCGAGTCTGCAGTCGAGTAAAATGTACCATTCTTATCCACGGCGACCAACTCGCCATCTTCGCCCTCGATAAGATCAAGGCCTCCATTTGCAGCGGCACGCATAACGGCATCAGCCTTCTGAGCTTCGTATGCATCGAGATTCGGTTCCATTCGTCGTAGCTGCCTCTTGTAATTTTTATGAGAGTCTTGACGCCAGTCTTGAAACGCGACGTTATCCCGGTGCTTCTGTTTCTTCTCCATCCTTCGGTCCCATTTTTCTGACTCATCCACTGTCCAATCCCAGGCTCGCTTACGCTCAAAGTCTTCGCCGGCGGCCTCTATGTCAGCTTTGAGGAGGTTATGTGATGCAAAGGCGTGTTTCCGGGAGATAGAATTGAGGAGACTGGGATCTGTAGATAGTCTGCGTGATTCAGCGGCGGTTTCCTTGAGGTTGCTTTTTGCAGCATTTTTCTATTCAAAAAATTAGCGCCGACCTTTTACGGCTCACCATGGATAAGTTAACTCACCGCTCTGGTTTGCAATGCTTTGAACCTCTCCAGCCTCTGTTTGTTCTTAGAAACCAGACTGTCTACCGGCTTCTCCCCATCTTCTTTGGGTTCTGGTGCGGCGGCATCTTGAGAAGCGGGCTCCTCATCTCGAGGTGCTTGAGGGCTCACTGGCCGCTCGGGTGTCGCCAGTGTCGTCTCTTCTGTTGCCATGCCTATGCACTTAAAATCCAGACGTTTGTTTTTTGTCAGATACTCAGCTTTGATGCGAGGCCAAATTTTCAAGCCAGCTGGATAGAAATAAAAACGTTCGGGCGTCGATAGCTGTGACTTATCCGATGTTAAAATAGCAGCATTTCCCGGTCATCGCCCCATGAAGCTTGACGTGAGCAGCGTTTCGGTCGCGACTGGAACTCCTGCGGCTTGGCAAAAATGGATTATATAATCTATGACTAACGTTATTTAATTAACTACCATATGCTTGCAGCGAGTTCAGCACGAAGCTGGTCTGGGGGTTTGTGACAATGGCAATGTCAACCTCAGGCAAGTCTCAATGATCACAGCGACCTCAAAGGCTTGCCGGCTTATTGGGAGCAGACAATTGAAGCCTGCCCTTGCCCCATCGACGGGAGTAAGATGGTATTCCCAAGCCACGCAGCTTTGCCACCGAAAACTCCCCCAATCCTTCCCCGAACTTCCGCGAACACAACTCTTTCGATATGTGCTGACAGGGTCAACACGGACGTCCGGAAATGACAAACTAAGTACAACCCTTGACGGGCAATTGGAAGAGCTATTCGCAAGAGAGAAACTCCCCGAGAAACTGGGCGAAAACGCGCCCAATGCACAAGGTGGCCCCACCGAGCTCCGCCTACGCCTAAAGGACGGCAACGTCCTATCGAAAATACAATCCGAGATCCAAATAAAAGTCAAAGACCAAAATGCTGGAACCAAACTTGTTAATTCCCTCCCTCTACTCCGAGAGGCTCTTGCTCAATGCGAAAGCGAAACGCAATGGGACGATCTCCTAGCAACCATCAACGGAATTTTGGCAAGGCTTCAAAAGCTCGAGGTTGCGGATACCAAGGAGTTACTTCTTTTGGGCATGCGATACGCGGCCCGGTGCTTCTCCGCCCCAGCATTGCGACATTACTTCAGCAAATACTCTGAGGGTGGATATGGCTACCTGACCCCGGAAGCTGCCAATGAACTCGTCAAGGACTTGGCCCACGGCCTAGAGATGAGAACCTTCGACGATCCTAGGATGGATAAAGTTATTTCGGGCATTAATGGCCACGGCTCTCTCTCCGAGATGCTTCGTTCTCTTCTCGATTTATCACATCCATCAGAGTGTGCCTTTCTCGAGGCTTATGTCAAGCTTATGGGCCAACTTGGTGACCAGAAACGATTGACCGAGATACTGCCACTTATACAAGCCGATATGGCGCACGGTCGAACAACAACGTATCTAACAAACGCAGCGGTAAATTGTTTGGAGGCTCTGGTCAAATCGGGCAACTCACAGGCAGCCATCGAAGCAGCGCGGGATATATCGCGTCATTGTGATTTAAACGTGTTGCTCCCAGTGCATGTATGGACGCTACTAATCCAGCATGACCAAGAGGGTCTACTTCGTGAACTCCCAAGCGACAAAGCAATCCAGTCAATGCTCACCCGAGAACTACGTGCTATTGAATTGAACTTGGGTGTGCGATGGACCGACGAAGAGCGGGGGAGCCATATCTACTCTCGCGAAACGCCTATTTGGTGCAATAATGGCAACCCTGAAGAAGCGTACCAAGCGCTTGGAATGGACCGCTTAGTTCCGCCCACACGCCATTTGCTGGACCTATTTGGAACCACCATTCCGTCGAAATCAATTTCAAATCTATCTGGCATTGCTGAGTTATTGAACGAATACGAGGGTGTCGAAATACCCTTATGTTCAGCGCGGGATGACCACCTTGGGCCTCTAGAGCTCGCCTGGGTAATTCAGTGCTCACCCATTGAGATAACGAATAATCGTGAAATCACAGCGGAATATGTGCATAATTCTTCTCAACTCTCTTCGCTTGGCCTATTGCGAGTTCGCCTAGACTGCAATGGCGTTCCTAGAAAGATTGGCCCCCACCTTCATTTGATGCAGCTTGGATATGTGGTGATGCGGAAAAAAGCGGCCTACAGAAAATCCCGGGTTCCAACACCAGAAGAACCTGAAAGATGGGCGCCGACAGGCCACGTCGTTGGATGGGATCGGCAGAAGGGCAGACTTGTTCTTCTGTGGGTTGGCAAAGGCTATGGTATGATGAATGCCGGACTCGTACGTCCCACCGCGCCATCGTATCTTCCGCACTCCTGCGCTGAGGTCGGAAATTCGATTGAACAGAAGAACTCGCCTGAGGCGGATGTACCGGGACTTGGTTTAGTTGAGATATTCAAAGATATCCCGGGATTCTGGGTCGACGTTGATCCGGGATTTGACTTGAAGAGCTAAATCTCGCTTGATATCACACCACCTCGTGTTTACCACGTGCCATGGAGCTTCTTCGGAGCGACGACGCGCTGGATTAATCCCCTCTCCAAAACTTCTCACATAACCCGCGCCATCCTTCCGCACCGGGGTCTGATGCTAAAATTTAACCCCCAGCTCATCCTACACAACCTCCTTTGATTACATGCTGGATGTACTCCGTAGTTAGGCAAGGAACACGGCCAAGGGTCGAGCTCCCCGGGCGTAAAATAACCCCTGGCTTTCATGTAGCTCCTAAGTTCGCAGCGCTGGTACTGGGTAATAGCAATGATAAACTACGGAGTACAGGGTAATACATGCTATATGATCATAGATTCAAACATCCAACATTGAAAAAATATGTTTACTTTTGGGGGCTAGTGGCGTTTCCATACAGCGATGTTTTTCCTCAGTTCCTCCATAAATTCCACCGTCTGCTTCTCGCTGATGCCATAGAAGACTTGCTGCCGAAAACAAGATCATCGTCCGCACAGTCTTACCCTGGAATCGTCGAGAACCGTGCTCCGCACGGAGGCCAGGGTGACGGCTCGTATTAGTATGTGCCTTGCATCCCAACCTTACACATGTGCCGGGCCGTTGAAATCCGGCCTAGCATAGATTTTGCAAGGCAATTAGTGGTCGGGGGTGTGGCCTGACAGCGGGCCGCAAGCCTTCTTCTCTTGAGGCGACGAGGAGTTATCGCCATGGCTAGGCAAAGAATAAAGCGGACGTTTCAGGCCAAAAAAAGAGTCCAGACAATGATCCACGCGGGATTCTAGGCTCAGAGCGGGCCGTTTGTATTTACTTTTTAATGGAGTAGTTAGTCGCTATAGGTGTGGCTTTGGGATTGAAGGAAAAATAGAGGATTTTAGGCAGTTGGTCTTCCCTGCTCAGGGTCGAGTTTGATAGCGTCAATTACCACCAGTGAAGCGGGAGAACGGACTCAGGGCAGCGGGATTCTGAGCTGGGCGTCCGGCGTCTGCGGCCCTGTCCATTTACCCGAACTCCAGTGGGTTATCTCATATGAGTCAAAAGCCAATCATGTTTCTTCTAATATGTGAGGGACGGGTTCTCCGGATGAGTATCAGATTGGGTTGGGATGTGGACTCCTTCCCGTAGTCACTCCACACAATCTTTTTTTAACTTCTAGAACAAACCCCCAATATGCATCATGCATGCACTCACCAATGCCGCCCACAGCCAAGCATTTTGGTCATGGCACTCCTCCGCACTGGAAGATAGTAAGAAGGTGGAACCTACCAACAAGCGACGTGGTGCAGAGTTCGTGTACTCGCTACGGAGTACTTAGAGCCCAGTTAGAATATGTGGCTGCCACGATACAAATTACTTGGCAAAGATCCTCGCTGTTTGACATCGGTTCCCGGGGGTGGGAGTGATGGACTGGGTTTCAGCGCAGGAGAGCTTTCAATAACTACTCCGTACTCCATAGCTGAGAGATCGATCGTCACCTATCGAGGAAGAAGGCTCTCCCGTTTCACCAACCCTCCACCCAAACCCAATCAGCGGTCCAGGCTGTTCCCCGATTGCAGGGAAGGCTCCCAAGTCCGTGCCCCCAAGGGTCCCAAAAATAAATTTGACACGGCGGGGGCCGAGCATGGAAATGTTTTGGCGCGGCACGATCATCCACACCTTGGACGTCCCTGGATCAAAGTAGTAAAAGGGGGGACCGACGATCGGCCACGCGGCTGGGATTGGAGGAAAAAGCAAAGAGAACGCAGAAACAAGACCGCGGGCCCCAGCACTATGAAGATGACAGCTCATTTTACCCGATTGGCTATGAATTCTCTGGTAATTTATCTGGTACGGAAGAGGCTATAATTCGCCTGTGTTCCGCAGAGCACGGAATTATTATGCGCTGGACAAACATGATCGAGTTAGGTTTTGCTTATCAATGGGGAGCTCTGAATTTCACTAGGCGTCGTTCCCGACCACACTTGAGTCTTTGGACGGCCTGTGCGGCCGTGCGTAGTCTTCGGGGAGGACGTGAGCCTTGGCTACACTATGATTTTCTAGCGATAACCACTGCCACGGGAGCACAGTGTGCATCGAGCACCGCATCATTTGTGCCTGTGGGCTTCGACCCGGGCCATGTTCATAAACTCTAGGACACATCTGGCTGAATGCCATTGGCTTGTTTGAATAGAGGCTAGTTGGATGTCGGTAGCATTGCTACGCGGGGGATATACAAGAGCAACTTAGTACTCCGTAGCATATGTATGTATGTATGGAGTTTGGACATTGGTGTCCTCGATATGGAGACGGTATACTCCGTAGACTCTGTCGGCTTCTAGATGTCGCCGAAACCAGTGGAGATTTGCCTTGCTGTTTCAGAATCGCACGGGTAAACGCTTTCCGTCTCAAGTTTCCCGAACGTGAGACAAAGCTTTTCAGTTTTTTTTTCACGCTTGTTATTGGGATAATGCTGGGAACAAACTTCGGAGAAAAGCGAATCCTCGCGATCAACAGCCCAATTGCCATCATCTGTGACTATATGTAGACCTTGTATTCGTCCAAAAGTTCCTTGTCGATTATATAAAACGGACCGTTGCGGCACACTCTGCAAGAACGGCGCGACAATATAAGCCCTTATAGCTATTCCAATAGTATATAAACTCGTCAGCCTGCCACGGCTCTAGCACTTGTATCGATGAATTTTTCGCAAAATAACGCTCTGTCGAAGTACCCTGGGGTCCTCATTCTCCCCAATCATCGTCATTCTAGTCAAAAGTCGCTACCTGATCTCAACACAGCGAATTATCCTGGCTTCATTCTTAAGCCGAGCTTATCCAGAGCCAACACTCTTATGCCTCGCATATCCGACGGGAAGGAGGATTTGTATACCGACGAGAAAAGAACCAGGATATCAAGACTCAAAATCCAGAAAAGGGTAAGAATCGACACGCGTGGAAACATAAGGATAGGCTCCCATTCCATCCACCTAACAATAATATGATAGGTACCTTCACGAGAAAATGTCCGGGGTCCCAAGCAGACCCGCCAGTTATGCTGCCATGCCACCGGTGCCTTCAGGATTCAGCCATCTTCTCAATCCGTCGCCAAATCCACCTTTTACTCTTTCTCGCCTGCGCCTGTTTGTGCGGCAACAGCCCGCAGCAGCCCGAACTTGTGCCGCCGGTGACAAGAGTCGCCGTTCCGTTGACCCATCACCAATTCTTCAGCTTCTCATGACCGATTTTGACTCTCAATCTGAGGAAGACATCAAAATGTTGAAACACAGCCAGCACGTTGTTGCTTGCCATCTGTTTGCTGTCTGCGAAAATGTTTCGGGGGCTTTGGGGGGCCGTGTAGCCGACGAGGTTTCACACCAACCGACGCCCAATGGACAGAAGGAGGAGGAAGAAGAAGAGGATTCAATCCGCAACGTGTACGGTAAAACATACGTCAGCCCGTTCTTCGTCGAAGCGGATCCCGAGCCCTCCAAGGCGCCTTCGCACCCAGGATCGGTATGCAAGGGAACACCGTCGTCGATTCCCAGCACGTTTTTCGTCTTTGCCGATCTTCGCATACCAACCGCAGGGGTTTATCGGCTTCGTTTCCGGCTTATAAACGTTGGCGAGCCAACGGTGACCGGTAAAATACCAATCTTGCACGAGGTTTGGTCGGACTCCTTTCGAGCATTTGCGTCCAAGGACTTTCCAGGGATGAGGCCCACTCCGTACTTATCTGAAAAGCTGAAGGCACTGGGAGCAGATGGTGCCAAGTCCAGAAAGGCCAAGTAAGAGCGCAGGTTCACTCGTTGGCAACGTGCATAAGAGATTTTTCTGTGCATAAGATACATACAATCTTTCTGAAATTTTACAGCTCGACAGCCTTGCGCATGATGGAAGTGATGTCAGCGTCTGAGATTTCCCACGCTTCTTGTAGTTCGGTAGCAACGGCTGCGTATTTCGGATGCCTTCCGGCAAGTTCCCGATAGTGTAAAGCTTCTCCCGCTTTATTCTCGTCACGGAGTAGCACCGCCATCTGCAGCGAAGCTAACGGGTGTCCCTGGGCAGCGGCGAGCTCGAGCCATTCTTTGGCCATACTATAATATTCCGTTGGAGAATAGTAGCGTGAAGATACCGATAGCACTCCCCGAAGCATTTTTTTCGATAAGAATTTGCCGTGGAACCCGGCATGCTCAACCTTCTCCAACCCAAGATGCCAGAGTCGATATATTTCTCCCAGCCGATAACAGGCTTCCACATCATGGCTCATGGCGCATTTCGTGAGGTATTCTTCGACGTGATCCCACCCACTCTCATTCTTAAAAAGCGCAGAGAGGAGCAGCGAATAGCCCCGGGGGCTATCATACTGAAGCGCACCCAAGTTCGCGGCTTCCTCGGCCTTATCGATTTCGCCAAGCTTGAGTTGGACGTTGGCAAATGCTTCCAAGGGCAGTGGAAACCGGCCTTGCGGGATAAAAAAGGAGAGATAGTTGATTTCGTTGTCCAGTGGCTTTGTTATTTCGATTGCCTTCTGGTACCAGTTTGCTGCGCTCCGCAGTTCGCCTTTTGCCTCCAAAATAGATCCGTGAAGGACCATAGGCTCCCAGGTCTTGCCCTCTCGAGCGAGTATTTCGATCTTCTGAAGCAGCCAAGGCTGCCCATTGATCGTGGAAGAGCTAAGCGCCTTATAGCCTAGAGAGACGATGGCAAGCATGTTACCGGCATGAGCCAGTTTTGGCATAATCCACTCAGTCACAACACTGTGTCTGGGTGAGCGTCCAAGGATCTGGGATACCAAACAAATCTTGTGCAAGTCTACCTTTTCAAAATTAGACCGAATATATAAAAAAAAAGCATTGAGATGAAAAACAAAAGTTTTATTTTTATTTTTAATTTTTTTTTTTTTTTTTTTTTTTTTTTTTTTTTGGTTCCCTCACCTGCGTGGATATCCCTTTCCAAATTCAACGAAGAGGTCTCCGTGCTTTTCTGAGCTGCGGCGATGCATTTTCGAGCAATATCGATGGCTTCCATCCACCCAAGCTTGTTGGGTCCTTGCTTGAACGGGCCCTTGTCAATGGCAGAGGTGAATAGCTCCAATGGCGGGCTGGGGACTGACCCAAAGTCCGGACTCAGCACTGGGCGTCGTAGTCGATTGCGCACTGACGGCGCTCTGGGAGTCCGAGCACTCGCGTATCGACGCTGAATCCTCGTAACATGGGACAATGCCGACGGGGCCCTGGCCCAATATGAGGCATGCATGGGTCAAGTTTTAGAATTTTAAGGATGTAAAATCACACTGTAAAGAACTATAGTCAAGAGAAGGCAAAATGCATATCACGAATATTCTATCACAATGCGTAGTTTTATTTCAGGCGCAATCCGTAATTGCAAGGAAGACCTTCGCCGTTGTTAAAGTGCATCGATCAGGGCTCGATGTTGGATTTGCCCTTTTTTTCCCCAAGTCTCTGTGGTCGCTGGAGCTAAACCAAACCTGGCAGCACCATTCCAGTTTGGGAGTAGTTCCTCGGATTTACTGTTAATCCCCGTTCCGTGTCTTTACCGGAATGGAATAGCGTCACGCCGGATGATCGACGGCGCAGGCCGCTGGCCCATCAGCTCGTCTTGAGTTCAGGTGCAGAAGATCCAAAAGGGCTCAGTGTACAAAGCCAACATCAGAGTGGATGACTGCATATCCGCAATGTGGCCGTAGGGATTCCTGAACTGAACTCGATATACATACTTATGGATGATTGACACGACCCCCCTTGGTTTTCCCCTTTATGATCGCCAAGACGCTACATCCCTGAACCACAACCAAGTACTGGACAGGAGCACGCCGTGCGCATTCCTGCAGGAAGTTCAGAGTGGGGGAAATGCGTATTCCCATACGGATTACTCCGGAGCGGTTACTCCATATCTTACGTAGCAGCAGATTCCCAGAGCGACTCGACATGTGGGTTTGATCTCCAATGCTTCTGCAGATCTCCAGTAGTTGGAAGATCTTTGGCAGAAGGATCCTTGCAGCAATGGTTGCGTGAGATCCTAGGAAAAACATGCCGTGTCTTCAAGGGCTATCCCTGGGTGTGAAGCCTTCCCAGACGCCGCTTGCTCACTGGGGAATGTGGAAATGCTCGTGACTCTTGCCATTAGGTGAGGGGGAGCCAGGAGCACAGAGACGCGAAAAGGACTTGGACGGAACCAAGCATGTGAACGGTGCGCTCCTTTTTTTTTTTTTTGGGGCGAACAAATCCAAAAGCGGAGTACGGAATAGTGGTGAGACGATCCCTCCCAAATTTTGGCCCCAAAGAGCTGGGATCGATGATTCCTGGCGATTCCTTACAATGGATCCTCCCCAAATCCTCTCTCGTCGGTAAGAATGCGCTGGGCTTTCGAGGGAAAAAAAAAACAAAAAAAAAAAAAGGTAAAAAAATTACGCACATACATATGAAAAGAGCTCAGCTGAGGGTCTTATTACGATGCGTCAATTTCGATGTCATCATGTCTCCAGTTCTCCTAGTGTCGTCACAGAAAACTCGTCTCTTCTCCAATGATTATGTAGAAGGTTGTTTTGGAGTCGGTGTGCAACCAAAGGCTCGGTGTGAGAGCAACCTCCGAGGTTCCTACAAGGCCCACGGAATCGCAGACGAGGGTGAGGCAGTGGGATTGGTCATGTCCACCAGATGATCTGACACACCGGCTGGTAAAGGATCGATGTCAAATGCGTTTCTTTTTGGGCTGCGTAATCACTTGGATGTGGGTTGCTTAAGCGGCTACCTCGTGTGGGCGTGCGCCATGGACCCAGGCAGGCCTCACATTTTGCTAGGCAGGGCGCACAACCCTACTGTTCTCTCCTGCTTTCCTGCCCAGTAGAACGGAGTAGTTTAGTCGAAGGAATGGCCCCCGCCTCATCGTCTCTTCAGCCTTACAAGGCCATCCGCGCCCCCCTTCCACCCCCCGGCGAGAGCAGTTTCAAGCCGCGAATTGGCTTGTTCTTTTCCGTGGGAACGATCCTTTGACGGATGGCGCACAGACGGCAGCCGTAATTTTGTAAATTTTTCTGAAACCGCTGATGGTTCTGGGCATGAAAATGAGCGGGGGAGAAAAATAAAAGCGTGTTTTGGTGGAGGGCGAGGTGCGATTAAGCATAAAACACAAGCATGGTCGTGGGGCTGAGGGTCAGACGTCATTGGACGGGTCAGGGCTTGCAGGGCCCAAAACGCCGGGTTTTCGGTCAGCTTCTGATGCTGTTCAGGCAACTGATTTACGAGGATGCCGTAATTCGTGGATAGTTGTATAGAGTACTTGAAGCGCGTATCACCACAGGCAGTTTTTGAAGAGATCTATTTACCACTGAGATTTCAAATCTCACAGATCATCAATGGAAGGGCACGGAGTTCTTCTCCCTGCTGATTTCTCCGTCGTCTCCAGCGAATTCGTATAAGATATGTAGTACGATTTAAACATCAATAGGGAATTAAGGCGGAATATGTAGATATTATTATTATTATTATTATTATTCATTATGGAATATGTAGATAGCTTGCGGGTGAAACGCGGAAACTCCTTGTTCAGCAAAGAAAGGGAAAAATTGGGAGCTCCCTGGGATCGCTGAATTGGTTTGTTGGACGACGCGATAAGAGGACGAAGCACTGAGTAACCTGGCCCAGCCTCTGCGCCCTTCTTGGCGTATTGTTATTTTTTTTTTTTATTTTTTTTAACCGCGTTATGACAGAAAGGCGCAATGTTTGTTGGCTGTTATTGGACAGAAGCGTGCACCCTCCCCCGTCCATACCATTGTTTTTGGTGCTTGGCGCAGGCACTGGGCGTTGGCCGGATTGGGTAGCTCAAGACCCCCCCGCAGCCCGCAAAAGGATAAAGAAAATAGAAATACAGTAAAACTTTTTTTTTCCCGGCAGAGGCTTTTTTTTTTCTAGAATTCTTTTTAAACGAGGTGGCAAAATCTCGCGATCGGCCGTCGATTATTGGAATGATCGGGACCAGCCTCCCAGGTGGGCAAGCAGAGATCGCCCTGGAGGGGGTTCAGATTTGGCGGTCGCTTAAAACACAAAATATACCGGGCGTGAGCCAGGGAGCTTAAGCATACTAAACGAAGGAAGAGGATTTGCAGAAATATCTTCCCAAGGAGCCGAGCCCTAGCTTCTTTAAGAGGCTGTCGGACCTTGGATACGCTTCAGCACGACGAAATCAATTGGGGTCACTCTTTTTCAAAGCCCCGCCATTCTGCCCGGGAAACCATGTCTTTGCATACAATGAGAGAGGGATGTCATTACTCTGTGCTGCGTACTCCGTACTAGCAGCGCAAAAAAAAAAAAAAAAAAGGGTGGATGTATTCTGCAATGCTGTAGAACCAGGGACTCATCCGTCTCACACGAGTCACACGCGTAAGGCTATTGTAGATGAAAACAGGTGTCGCTACGTGACACGAATCGGGTTGCTTCCAGGGCCATGGCAGTCTCCCCTGAGGGCTTTGAGTTTCTCTGTAAAGCCACAAAGACAACAGTCTGAGAAGACCAGGCAGGCGCTGAGCAAAGGAATCCATATTCCCTTGGGATGAACCTGGAGAGGCAGCGACAGCACTGTGATTCCCTGAACGCGTTGTTTGACAGGCTACATCCTGAGGAAGGGAGATGCAGCGATTCCGCGAAGGCACAACAACGGCCCTGGCGTTTTGGGGGTGACACAGAGCTGACAGACATGGCAGGATGGCAGACATGGCAGACATGGCAGACATGGCAGAGATGGTAGAGGTGCTACTACTATGGGCGGTTACACAGTGGAATGGACGCTGCATACAGACAGAAGACCAGAGGCCTCAGCGACGTTTGGGCCCTTCTCTCTGCTGGGCAAGAATCGGGGTTGAATTTGAATTTGCTTCTTTCCTGCTGCTCTTTTTAGTTCCTTTCTTTTTCTTTTTTTTCCTCCCCGCTTTGGCGAACAGCTCTGAGTCTCGAGAAAGCCACGAGAAATGGATGGGATGGCGAAGCAGCTGCCATGTGCTTGGCCGCCACATGGATGGGGTTGGGATCCAAAAGCGGACTAGACCGGCGGCTAGTCCGGGAATCAGGGTTTCCTGCCATCCTGGGAAGGCGCGAGAGAAATAAAAAAGAAGAAGAAAAAGAAAATACTGTAAAATAAAAAAACATTCGCTTATCGCAGGAGCCCCCCACTCCGCCGACCAATCAGTGCGGTGAAAGGGGAGCGGCGAGCGTGATTGGCCGGCTTGCTGCTGCGGGACTCTCCGCCGGTCGCCCCACCATCCCGGTTGAGCGTCTGACAGAGCGGCGAGGGCTGCGGCTGATTGGCTGATTGGCTGCACCTCGGCATGCGTCATTTGGGGCCGCGGGTGTTGGGGGGAAGGAACGATTGTCCTCTTTCGGCCACTATCTCCCTCTCCCTCTCCCTCTCTGTGTGTGTGTTTGTGTTGCTGTTTCCTTATGGCTTCTTCTTCTTCTTCCTCTTCTTCTTCTGCAGGGCGGAAAAGTCGCTCAACACGGCGCGGTTTCGAACGATCCCCGGGGGGGAAGAAAGTAAAAACTGGGCCCTCGTAAGAGGCGGATCCCTGGGCGCAGAGCCGAGTGTTAATTGCGATTGACAGGGATGCTGCCGGGCCCCACCGCGCCGCCGTCCAGGGTTCTGCTGCAGGCTCGCAGAAGAAGAAACAGAGGAGAAGAAGAAGAAGCAGAAGCAGAAGATTGAGTAGCCCTTCCCAACCTTGCCCCAGCTTCCCTGACCCTGGGTTAGACCAAACTAAAACAACCCTAACCAAACCCCCCCCCCCCCCCCCCCCCCCCCGGAACCTAACTAACTAACTGCCCCCCCGCCAAAAAAAAGACCAGCGCGATGCCAAAATGGGGGCGCTCACCTCTCCTTAGCGTGCGGACTGGGCCCTGTGCCCGCCCTTGCGTGATTGCTATTGATGATCGCACTCTTGTCTGGCCCAGTCGTTTGAGTAGTGCGCTGGAGCGTCATCAAACCCGCTGCACAAAGGAGAGTTTGCCCCGTTGGCGTTGAATGCTTCTGTTGCTGCTGCTGCTGCTGCATCGCTGCTGTTTGCTTCTCGAAAATTGCCAAAGCCGGCTCTATCATCGTCATCATCATCAAAACCGGCCTGCGTGACTGGCACAACCCCCTCCTCTCGCCCCCTTTTTTTCCCTTTTCCGCCACCGCATCAGCAGCCCTTATGTTCGTCCATGCGAAACCCGCCCAGTCGACAGAAGGCTGATATCGAACGGCTGACAGGCTAACCTTAATTCTGTCTTCGAAGATCTCCAGAGACGGCGGCCCCCGTTTTCTCGTGGTCCAATTTTTCTCTCGTTCATCTCTCTTTGTCGCTCGTTGTTGGGTGGTTGCTGGCGGGAGGAGCTCTCAGGATCCCGCTCGTTTTGCCTCCTCTCTCACCCTCTTCCTCTCTCTCTCTCTCTCTCTCTCTCTCTCGCTCTCTCTCTCTCCTTTTTTCTCACGCCTTACTGTCCGGACCCCCCCATCCGGTTTCAATCGCCTAAATCGCCGCCGTCGATTGTTTCATCGTTGACCCACGGCGGTTCGTGCGCGGACGAGAACACAGGATCTTCCGCCTCCCTGACCAGCCCCCGCTAGCATCCCTATCTCGCCCACCCTCCCGGCTCGTCACCTCTCTCTATCTCTCTCTCTCTCTCTCTCTCTCTCTCTCTCTCTCTCTCTCTCTCTGTGTGTGTGTGTGTGTGTCTCAAGCAGAAAGACTTATTCACCTGGATCGGCCGCGTGGGCTGGTCGCAGACGTTTCGTCGTGCCTCTTTGACTTCTCTCTTTTTGTTTCTCTCTCTCTCTCTTTGACTTCTCTTTTTTTGTTTCTCTCTCTCTCTCTTCTCCCCCCTTCTTTCTTGCGCGCGCAGACCACCGACCATGATGGACGTGGACCGATCCAGATCTCGCCGGGAGCGCACGTTTGTAGGCAGCGAGTGTGCCGTCTGCGAAGAACCGTTGGAACACACCCTTCGAGGCGAACGCATCCTGCAGTTCTCCTGTGCGCACGTCTCTCACGAAGCATGTTTCTACGAATACATCAAGGAATGCGATAGTCAGTACTGCCCAACCTGCAGTGCGCCCCTGGGCCTCGATAGCAGCAGAGGAGGAAACCTCTTGGACCTTGGTAAGGCCAATTCGCTCTCTTAAACCTTAACCCCCCCTCTCCTCTCTCTCTCTCTCTTATATCCGCTCTGGAAGCGTCAAGCTAATCCGGCTTCTAGAAAAATTAAGCAACCTCGTCCGATCCGTCTCTGTCACTGATACTCCTGTCCACCGCAACCATCAGACCCCTACCCCGTCCTGGGATGTTGGCTCCCGTCCAAGTCAGCCATCCTCAAACGATTTCTCGGCCAGATCGCTGAATCGCGACAGTCAACACTCGCGGCGTCGAGACAGCAGGGATGCAAGCAGCCATCGCGAGAGGATCGAGCGACTGGCTACTCCTTCGAGGAAACAACATCAACATGTGCGTAATGACAGCGAAGTGACAGGAACTGCCACCTCGGGCGATTATTCCGACACACAACAATCGAGCATCGGACGAAGGCACGATTACGATGTCCAGGCGATGGAATCGGCGCTCAGTCCGCGACCGGGGATGATGAAGAACCCCATCCCTGCGCCGATAGTCACGGTGCGAAGCGAGTTTCCCACCCTCAATCGCTCGCGACAACAGCAGTCCCTCACTTGTCTCGTCACAATTGAAGTTCCCGATGGAAAATGGCATCCGGATCTGGAAACTCTGCGCCACGCGCCTCATATCCCTGCCTTGCCTCGTGAGGAACTCCAGAGTCCCCTGAAGCCGATGCACCCCTCCAATCAAGGCTCTAGTCGAGGACAGTACGAAGCCCAGGAGGATTTCGATCAAATTGCGGAAGATCTGCGCTCGCGCGTCGACAATTGGCATGGCCTTGAATTCGACCGGTATGGTCAAGAAATGCGTATTCCCCCCTAAAACTATGGCTGCTGATGAATAATCTTAGGTTTGGCAAGCTCAGGCTGCACGGCAGACTTAAAGTTGGAAAAGATAGAAGATCGTGGCAGGAACTTGAGTGCTATCTTTTCTCAGAGATGCTCATCTGTATCAAAGAAAAGAAGTCCCCTGCTACGAGTCCCTTTGATGATCCATCCACGAAGCGTAAAAACAGTCGGTGTACATTGAAAGGCTCAATCCTTATCAAGAAGCACCTTAAGGAGGTGGAGACTGTTGCAGGTACTACATATCCCCATCTAACCTTTTTTTTTTTCTTTCTTTTCTTTTTTTTTTTTTTTTTTTTTTTTTTTTTTTTTTGAAAGGAAAAAAGAGAAAATATCCTTTGGTAGCGCTGACATTATTCTAGACGAAACAATCTTGACACTAAATCTGTCCGTCAACGAGCTACCTTGCTTCCATCTACAGTTCCAATGTCGCACCCAGCTCGACGTATGGAAACGCGCCTTGTTGGATCTGCACAACGTCGATGCCCCCATTCGAAATCCGGATTACGATGTGGAAAACTCGGGCACGGAGGAGGAAGACTACAGAACCTTCAAAACTAAAACAAGGGTCTCTTCCACCAACTCTTCCTACGGTGCCGGAAAATCGGCCGCCACAGCATTGACCGATTATACAAATTCTATCCGGGACGGACGCCTCAACAGCTTCCACGTCCCGCTAGATATCGTCGTCGTCATCCCTGTCTCCTCATCCATGCAAGGCCTGAAGATCACGCTTTTGCGTGATACCCTGCGTTTCCTGGTACAGTCTCTCGGCCCGCGCGATCGCATGGGCCTGGTAACGTTCGGCTCGAGTGGAGGCGGAGTACCGCTCGTCGGCATGACGACGAATGCTTGGGGTGGATGGAATGGCGTTCTCAATTCAATCCGCCCCGTTGGCCAGAAGAGTCTCCGAGCGGACCTGGTCGAAGGTGCAAATGTGGCCATGGACCTGCTGATGCAGCGCAAGTCCACTAACCCGCTTTCGTCAATTTTGCTGATCAGCGATTCGTCTACGTCGGATCCTGAAAGTGTAGATTTTGTTATTTCCCGCGCGGAGGCTGCGAAGTAAGTCTTTAATAGTGGATAGCTGTAGTTACTCTAATGTTCGGATGACTGACATATTCTGGATAGGGTTGGGATTTACACGTTTGGGCTGGGGATGACGCACAAGCCCGATACCATGATCGAGTTATCCTCCCGTACAAAGGCGTCATATATGTATGTGAAAGATTGGATGATGCTGCGGGAATGCGTCGCAGGATGCTTGGGCTCCCTACAGACGACCTCCCACCAAAACGTCAAGTTAAAGTTACGTCTACCGGAGGGATCTCCGGCGAGGTTTGTCAAGATAAGCGGGGCCCTCCACACTACGAAACGTGCAACGGGCAGGGATGCTGAAGCTGCTCTGGGTGACTTGAGATTCGGAGACAAGAGAGGTACGTACAATGGTGATATCAGATGACTGGCTGAGTGGGGGGGAGTTCTAACATATTTTTGTGTGTCTCTAGATATTCTGGTCCAGCTTGCAATTTCGCCTGACAATTCTTCTCCTGAACACATTCCCCAGGATCCTTGGGAAAGCATTGTGTCTGGCCTCGAAGCGCTTGGAGGTCCCTTGGATGGAGAGGATCAGCGTGTGACGAGTATCGAGGAGGTCCCGCTGATCCAGGCTGATGTCACATACGGCGATATCCTGCGCGATGGGCACCTCGCGCATTCTCCTCGACCATCCTTGCTCGCCATAACTATGCTACCTGCTTCTCATAAACCGAAAAGTATTGGGAGGCCTATTACACCCCCTATTCCCCCTCATCCGTCCATCGTGCAGCGGCGTATGGAGCTGCTTACGTCTGATATGTTGACACGGGCCTTGACGCTGGTTTCACGCGGACAGCAAGATCGCGCGCATCACCTCCTCACTGAAACGAGGAGCATCCTCAAGGGACTTGGCAAGGGCAGCCTCCCGCCCCTGCCTACAAGTGCTACTATGAAGCCCACTTTTGATTCAAATAGTGAGCGGTTCTCTCCCGTTCCATCGTCGCCACGCTCTTCGGAGATCCTCGACGGCCGCCAGTCCTCGCATAGCTCGGAAGCAGCCACGATAACGCCTGTCGCCGCCGCCGTTGATTCCAGCACCATCTCCGCCCTGGATGCGGATCTGGAAGCGGCCCTGGAGTGGATCACGCATCCGGCCGTGTTTGGACGGGATTCGAGAAAGGCGGTGCTGCAGGCTATTGGGGTTATCTCGTCGCAGAGGGCGTATACTTTCCGAACGCCGTCTGAGGCCCAGTGGGCTGAGAGGATATCCGGTGTCAATCGGCTGACGGAGCGATCGCGGGAGTGGCGCGAGGCGGGAGATGATTGTCTAACTGAGGAGTGAGAGACTTGATGTCCTCTGAACTTCCCAGTTTTTGGTAATATTTTTTCTTTTGATCTCGTTTCTTTTGCACTATTGGTTTCCCCCCCCCCCCTTTTTTTTCCTTTTTTTTTTTTTTTTTTTTAAACTTACAGACGTTCTGCATTGTGTAGCCCTTTGTGTCCTTGGAGACTGTTATCATCCCCCCCCCGGTTGGTTTGGACTGGCTTAATGAATTGATGTTATTGTATGTCCTGTTCCTACGCATTTCAGGTTCCGGTTTACTTTGGATGGTTCTGTTTTATTTTTTATTTTATGCTTTTCTGTCATACATCACTTGTTCCCTTAGATCCTTGCCCAAGATACCATGTACCATTGTTTGTTGTTGACTGCGTTTTGTTTTTGAGCTATGGCACGGTCTCCAGACGCCACTTACCCGCAAGACGGCTACCCCTTCTAATCTCTGGTTAATATTTCGATGTTGCGCTATTATATAATTTTCTTCATATTTTGATTTGCTTTGTTAGAAAATGAGATCGGCACCGAAAAAGGGAAAAGAAATTGGATGCTGTTTGACTTCTTATGAATGCTCTATGTTGCTTCCGAAGATCATCTGCTCTAGCAATTGAGTATCACATATTATGTTTTGGTTTACTGGGAATGAAGGAGCCATATTTTCAGAGAGCTGCTTTTTTGATCTCGTTGATTCATTGTACAGCGGAATGAAACATCATATAAAAAAAAAGCAAAACTCCAAAAGGGGGGCCACTAGTATACACATATGGAGACATGACGAAACCCGGGGGGCGAAGCTCTAAAATAAATAAATGAAAAAGGAAAAGTTTCCATCCCAGGCCGTACATTGAACAAGCGGTTTATAAAAAAAAAAAAAAAAATCTCACACCCGCTCTGCTCCACTCCACACATACACACTCTTTCTATCACGATCCCACAGGGGGAAAAAAAAAAAAGAATAAAGGAGCAATCCCCTCTCTTACTTATTCCATAACGGCCTTCGCGCCCAACGCCTTCAACGTCTCAACGATCTTCTCCGCCTCCTCCTTCGGCACACTCTCCTTCATCACCTTGGGCACGCTCTCCACGAACTTCTTGCTGTCCACCAAGCTCAATCCCAGCAGCGACTTGACCTCCTTGATCACCTTGGCCTTGGCGGATGCGTCGAACGACTCGAGCTTGAGGTTGAAGAGGGTCTTTTCTTGCGCGGCGGGCGCGGGCTCGTCTTCCTCGGCGGCAGGGGCGGCGGCGCCTGGAGCAGCGCCGCCTGCGGCCATGGCGAAGCCGCCGACGGGGAGGTCGGGAATGTTAAGACGCGTCTGGAGGGGGGGAAGAAAAAAAGTTGAGGGTGGTTAGTGAGAGGGTATTTTAAGTGGGACATAACCACACGCGCGCGCACACACACACACACACACACACACATACATACATATATAAGAGAAATATAGGAATATAGGAATGAAAAGGGGAAGAAGGGACAAAACTCCCCGTGTGTGAAACTTTTCATTTTTATTTATCTTTCTTCTTGCTTACCTTCAAGCTCGAGACCAGGTCGGCCGTCTCCAACAGCGTCAGCTGGCTTATCTGATCCACTATCTGGGCGATCTTGGGGTTCTCTGGCGCCGCTGCGGCTTCTGTGGATTGCCACCGGGCGCGACCAGCGTGCTGGGAGGTAATATATGCTGGAGCCACTGCTCGCATGGCGAGGGACGATTGCCGGAGTGCATTTCTGCAGCAGCGCGCGGAGATCTGGACTGGGAGGGCCATGGTTTTGGGGACTCGTGGTATTCCTCTCTTTTCTTTTTTTCTTTTCTTCGCGTGGCTCGATCCGGCTATTCCCTTTTGTGTGCCTCCGTTTGAATGCCTGTCTTTCTCTGTCGACCCTGCGAATTGCGGACTTCAATGGGTGGGATTGGGAGCTTTCGTTCCTTCAGACGGCTTTTGGAGGTTTCGACTGCTCGAACTTTTGAGAAAAGTCGACGCTTTTTGGCCGGCCAATCGGGTTAATCACGTGAATGCTACTTGCTTAGTCATGTATTAAAGTTTCGATGGGGCTTGAAACTGCCGTTTTTCACCGCCCGTTACCTTTTTTGGCCCGCCGAATGTTCCTGGCGTTGATGACGGGGGATGGGAAATAAAAAGTGGCTTGATGCCATTACACAGGCTGGGCATATGAGATTTTGATTATGTAGTTGATATCTGCAATAGTCGCAATGTGCCTACAGGGGCCAGTTCTATTCCATATTTTGATTCCCCTCACACACATCCCTTATAGATCCGCCATTCATTATCTTAGTCCTCGTCCCAGTGAGGATTCTGACCCGGCGGCTTGGGCCCACCGGCTTGCCTTGCGACAATGATCTGGTCGACGCTCAGCACGGTTCTTGCAGCCTCGGTTGCGAGCTTGATCGCCCACTGCTTTGAAACAAGGAGGTCGAGAATGTCTTCCTCCTGCGCGTCAATGGTGCCACTGGGGGTGGATGCATGGATATCAACTCCAGTGGTCCAGTATGGCTCCTCTTCTTCCGAAGAACCTTCCTCTTCATCTTCGGACCCGGATTGGGCTTGCTGCTGGTGAGCGGTGTATAATCTGGACAAGACTTCGGTAGCATTGAGACCCGCAGATTCGGCCAGGGTGCGCGGGATGACCTCAAATGCTTCGGCGTATTTCCGGATCGCGTACTGAGCCAGCCCCGGGGTCCTGTCGGCGTATTTGGAAATCCTCTCCGTGAGCTGGATCTCTGTGGCACCGGCGCCAGGGACGAGTCGGGGATCCTTGGTGACGGCCTTCACGACATTCACACCGTCATCGATTGCACGCTCCACATCATCCAAGAAGTTTTGGGTTGCGCCGCGGAGGACAATGGTGGATGTTCGTGTGACGCTGCTGGCCTCCTCCTGGCGGAAAACCGTTACTCGATCTCCGCCGATCTCCATGGTCTCCACAACGTCGACGCTTCCCATCTCATCTGGCATCGGAGCTCCCAGGCGGGCTAGCGGAGTTGCTCCAACGACACGGCATAGTCTGCGGAGTTCGAACTTGGAGAGCACCTTGATGACAAGGATGTTGAAGCGGTTCAGATAATGTAGAGCCAACTCGCCAACGGTTGCACCAGCAACGACCACCCGGATGCCGGAATCGTAGAGTTCTTTGATCGCGGCCTCTAAGCGGTCTTCTTCACCCTTTGTGAAGCTAAGCATTTCTTGTGCATTCTTCAGGAGAACTGTCCCCTTGGTTTCCGTTTGGGAGATGTCAACCGGGCAGCTGAAGACGCCAACCTTGGCCTTCTTGGCCTTCTTGATTGATCCTTCGGGTTCCCGACCGAAAACCATACCCTTTACCACTTTCGACTGCTCTAAACTTCCACCCATGATTTTAACCACGCGAACATTGTCGATATTAAATTGGGCGGGATTTTTTGGCATGACGGCCAAGATGGCCTCGGCGACAAGTGGAGCCAAGATGTCTTCGGAGCCGCACTGCTTGCTGCCAATCACTGTCTTCAATGCCTTCCCCAACTCGGCTGTGGACCGTAATTGCTGCAATCTGTCCACCTCAAGATCTAAATCACCAGCAAAGAGTCAGACATGCTTGGGTCTCCTATCGGGGAAAAGTAGAGTATTTGGGCAATCTCAGGCAAGTACTTCACTTACCGTCTAAGCAACTCAAAGCAAAAATCTGCGCCTTTTCATAACCCTGTGCGATATCACTGGCCTTCAATCCCATCCGCAGGAGATCTTCTGCCTTCCGTAACAGTTCGCCGGCCAGTATGATGACCATATTTGTGCCATCGCCCATCTCGGCCTCTTGCTGCTGGCTGGCCATAACCATCAGTTTTGCTGCGGGGTGTACCACATCGAGCTCGCGTAGAATCGTCGCGGCATCTGAGGTAAGAATCATCTTCTGAAGGTGGTTGATGACGATCTTGTTGCGGCCGAAGGGACCAAGGGAGGTCTGAACGGTCTGTGCAATGGTGTGGCAGGCATCGATATTACGCAGAACAGCACCGTCTTCGGCATCGTAGCTATTGGGGTTGAACACAAAAAAAGCAGGGATGAGCATGAGCTGTTTTTATGGCGGGGTGCCCTCTGGAAGCTTTCCTCACCTGTTGTAGCCCTGTTTGAAAAGGCCGGCGTTCGGCGCGTTGGGAATTGCCAAAGACATTGTTGCTTGTTACTGGGCAAAAAGTATATCCTAACTCCAAAAAAGGGATCATGCAACGAGAAGAAGTTGGATAACCCCAGCTGTCGATGAATGGGCCCTGGGAGGCGAGCTCGGGCTTCGCTGGAGTGTGTCGATGTAGCGAAAATGCGTGTTTGCACTGTTTGCTAGTTAGTTAGTTTATGGAGTGAGTTGCATTTGACTAAGCAGCCGCCGCCTAACAAGGTTGTCGATGGAACTCAAGCTTCGATCTCCCCCAACGCTTCTCTGGTGAACAAAATACCTCTCCGCTCCAGGCTCTCTCCTCCTCTTCTGCGTGCTTTTGGTTGGTCTGGAGTTGCTGAATTTTTCCACAAAATGTTCTCGAGGCTTGTTCGCGCTCGCTCATCCGCCCAGCTGGGTCGATTCCCGTCTTCCGTCGCTCGCCGATCAGTGACCACCAATGCTGCTTCGGCGCATGCTGATAATGTCCCAGCTGTACGATTTCGTCCAATTCAACAACGTTTCCAGCAAGTTTTCCCAAACAGAATTGCAGGCTAATAGCATCATAGGAAGATGATAAACCATTCACAATCAAGCTCTCCGATGAGAGCTTTGAAACATACGAGCTCGATCCTCCCCCATACACGCTAGAAGTAACAAAGAAAGAGCTCAAGCAGATGTACCGTGATATGGTGGCCATAAGGTACGTTTCCAAATGCCGAACTCTCGTGACTGAGGAGTCCTTCTGGCGACTAACGGTACGAATTCAGACGCATGGAGATGGCCTCTGATCGTCTATACAAAGAAAAGAAGATTCGCGGTTTCTGCCACCTATCCACCGGCCAGGAAGCCGTCGCCGTCGGCATCGAGCACGCACTCGATAGAGAAGACAAATTGATCACTGCCTACCGTTGCCACGGCTTCGCGTACATGCGCGGTGGAACTATCAAGTCGATAGTCGGTGAACTGCTTGGTCGCCGTGAGGGTATTGCCTATGGCAAGGGCGGATCTATGCATATGTTTGCGCCAGGTTTCTACGGAGGTAACGGTATCGTCGGTGCTCAGGTTCCAGTGGGTGCCGGTTTGGCGTTCGCTCAGAAATACGAGGGCAAGCAGAACACTACAATCTGCTTGTATGGCGATGGAGCATCCAACCAAGGACAAGTCTTTGAAGCGTTCAACATGGCGAAGCTATGGAATCTCCCTGTCATTTTCGGCTGTGAGAGTAAGTGTTTTTGGACTATTCGAATTTTCTCACTCCGAGAAGGATGAAAGAAAAACAAAATGGCTAATGGCTACGTAGACAACAAATACGGAATGGGTACCGCGGCTAACCGTGCTGCTGCCATGACCGATTATTACAAACGTGGCCAATACATCCCAGGTCTGAAGATCAACGGAATGGACGTCCTTGCCATCAAGGCCGCCGTCAAGTACGGCCGCGAATACACTCTCGCTGGACACGGACCCCTCGTCTTCGAATACGTCACATACAGATACGGTGGTCATTCCATGTCCGATCCCGGCACCACGTACCGAACCCGTGAAGAGATCCAGCGCATGCGTAGCACCAACGATCCAATCGCAGGACTTAAGCACAAGCTGCTGGACTGGAACGTTACGACCGAAGAGGAGCTGAAGACAATCGACAAGGAGACCCGCAGCTTTGTTGACTCTGAGGTCGCGGAGGCTGAGAAGATGCCTGTTCCAGACGCCAATTCTCGCATTCTGTTTGAGGACATCTACGTCCGCGGCAGCGAGCCTCTCTGGATGCGTGGACGTACAGTCGAAGAGACTTTCTACTATTAGAACACTTTCTCGCTTTTTCCCTCCCTTCCCACCCTCTTCTCTTGCTGAAAACGTTGTTTTATATTTGGGCTCAAACCCTGTATGACCTACTGCCGGATACTTTTATTTCCCCTCCCTTTGGTTTTATTTTCTCTTTTTTTTTTGCTTGTAATTTAAGAGCTACATAAAATACCACAACGCGATTGGCCTTTTTCTTATGTCCTTCTAAAATCTTTGGCGACGTCGCCGAAACGCTCTTGCATGCATGCACTTGAAAGTTGATGGGAAAGCCAGGCATCTATACAACTATCGTACAAATACAGAAGTTCGTCTAACAAATACCCTTTATAAAAGTACATCCAGCAGCTCAGAAACACGGGCGTACATGAAGGCGGGTAGATTCAATCCCCGGGAAAAATCAAAACTTTGCTCTTCACTGCTGTCGCATACATACTCGGAAAGTGAAAATCCTAAAACTCCCCCCAAAAACACTGATTATATAAAAGAACATAACTCCTCATATGTATGTACTGGGCGCTTTTTTTCGTTCTTCATCTTCTTCTCAAGTACCATGCGAACGCTGCACCTCCAATCGTCTCGTTGAATGGAGTGGGAACTTCGGCCATTCCCGGTCTGGCCACGGGATGTCGGACGTAAACAGCGGCACAGATCTTGTGATTCACCTCCAGGTATCGCGGGATAAAGGCGAAGGCGCTCATGTAGTCGCGTGGGCGCCAGGGAGTGGCGTATGGTTTTGTGCTGTCGATGGGGTTTTCGTGGATTTGGATGAGGGCTTCTTTGAGGACGTCTAGATCGGTGTTGGAGAGGGACGTGAAGGTGGAGGCGTCTAGTAGTTGAGAAGGGTTGAGAGATGCTTCTTTGAGGGCCTTGGTTAGGTTTTCCATGGATGCAGAGTCGGTAGATTTCGTGTTAGCAGGGGAAGAGGCATCTTCGGAGGGTTGAGGTCGTGCAGTTTCGGAGCTCTCGGTTGTTTCGGAGGCAGAAGCCAGTTCAACGTCCTTGGTTAGGATGGCCTTGAGTTCGTGGAACTGTGCTTCGAGGTTATCAGTTAAGACGGTACTGGAACTCGAGCGGGAAAGCACTCGGCGGACTGCGCGCTGGAAGCCGCGGATCTCTTGTCTACGTTTGGCGGGAATGTTGTCTTTGCTGTTCGACATGATCGCCTTGGCCTGCGATAAAAGTTGTTTGAGTGTCTTGCGAGGATCTTCCGGTTCTTCCTTGGATTCACTGGTCTCTTCCTTTTGTTTCGTTTCCTTCTTGTCTTCTGCCTTCTCGGTGTCCTGTTCTTGTGCGGTGCGGCCTAGACGTCGTCGGATACGGCCAGCGCGTCTCTCTTTGGCATCTTTTGGGGCACCTGTGGCAAACATAACACGCTCCGGGTCAACTTGGAAAAGGTCGCCCGGGTTGAGTAAATATCCTGGATATTGCATCTGTTCTGAGCGTTAGCCAATCCCAAGTGATGCCGGGTTCAATCCACATCCAGCGATGCAGACGCACCTTTTTTCCATTCACTGTAACTGCCCCGTGGACAACAAATTGTCTTGCCTGTCTCGTGCTGCTGGCGAACATGGCACGGAAGATAGCCACGTCCAATCTTCGTTCAAGCGGTGCAAAAGTCATCTGCATGTACGGCGTCGGCGGAAGCGACCTCCGAAACACTTTTCCCTCCTCGCCGCCTTTAGATGGCGGTTGTTCTAGCCCGGAACCTCGCCCGGCAGACTCGAGCGAACCGTCGTTTCTCGCCAGGTATCTCGCATCCATTGGAACTACGGATCTCGGCCGGCGTGCAAACATCCGCTCCCACTGGCCCTCGCGTACTTGTTCTCCGTGATAGGCACGGGCAAGGGATTTTGCGGCCCATTTTTGCTGAAAGAATGTTTTAGTGGTCGTGTAGGGGGGAGTCAGGCGCTGGAGGTTGTAGAGGTTGTATTTGCTCCATGATTGCCGAACTTTCTATGAAGATTGTCAGTTATGCTCAATCTGCAAGAAGAAACCCCAGGAAATCACAAAGGGAGGCGCAATCTCAGGGACTGACCGGCGATTTAAGACGAAGAGAGCACCTGTTCCGCATCGTGTCCAGTCGCAATGGCAGGGAAAACTGCTTCGTTGAGATGCTCGGCCTTCCGCCCTCTCGCTCGCTGGCGGGAAATTTCGACATTCAAAAGACGAGAATATCACGTGATCATTACAGCTGGAAAACCTTGTTATGTAATAAACTTAATTGTTATATCACGTGAGGCAATCCATCGGATTCGGGTTATAGTTTATCCGGCTTTCACGTCCGTTCCAAGCCTCGTTCGAGCCACTTTCGCTTGAACAGCCACGAAAGAGCCCGAAAAAGGAAATAATTATAGATGACGGAGGAATTCCCTGAGAGATTGCTCCAGGGCTTCTTCCTTAGAATTCAGTTTTGACGCGCTCTTAATAGCAGTGCCGGCGAATGTGGATGGGCTGCAAGAATGGATGAGATCCCTTTGAGAGTTCCTTGGCATCCGGAAAGCTCAGACGAGCTGCAGAAGAACACAGCACCCAGTGCTATCTACCATCTGGTTCCAAAAAAACGGGATAGACACCAAACTTTGGCGCCGTTCAGCTCCCAAGCAGCTTTCTCCCGTGCGTCAAAGTAGCCATGCGATGAGCTGAAGACTGAGCTTCGGTCGAGAACTAAGACCGTGGGCGGAGGCGTTCCCAAACCCAAGCCGGGATGGGGATAGCGCCCCAGGCCACCACTGAGCAATGAAATCCCTGGATCGCTGCACAAGCAACCACACCCGGGAGAGCGCGCAACAGGGTCGCGGTGCCGTGCTTTGTGTGTACCCACAATGGCATCTCGCGACCTTGGGATGAGGGCCCAAGGTTCTCCCGGCATGTTCACACGTGCTGGAAGCGATACCGGTTGACGACGCATAAAAGCTGAGCGGATGCCCCCCTCAAGATGACTGGGCCAACATCGTTCTCTCAACCTGTCTCCTTGCCCTTGGCCCCCTTTGTGAGTCAGGGCTCGATAAAACCATGCGGCTTACTACCATCGCTTTGGTGACTGGAGCCCTGGGCTCTGCCTACGCTGCTCCCTCTCAGCCGGCCTCTAGTAAGCCCCATGGCTCAGTCAGGAATATCCAAGTTGGTGTCCGCCCGGATTATCTCGTTAGCCTGATGGACGATAGTCCGCTTAAGCAGAAGCTTCAATCCTGCTCTGAGAAACGGCTACACAGAACAGACTTCTCGATAAGCCACCGCGGGGCGCCATTGCAGTTCCCAGAGCATACCAAGGAGGGTCTGTACGCCGCTGCCCGCATGGGCGCAGGGATTCTCGAGTGCGATGTCGCCTTTACCAAGGACCGTCAACTCGTCTGCCGACACTCCCAATGCGACCTCCACACGACCACCAACGTCCTCACCATTCCTGAACTCGCCAAAAAGTGCACAAAACCGTTCACGCCTGCGAAGGATGGAAAGCCTGCCAGCGCAAAATGCTGTACGAGCGACTTCGCCCTCGCCGAATTCAAAACCCTCTGCGGCAAGATGGACTCCTCCGACAAGACTGCTCAGACACCGGAAGAATTCCTCGGCGGCACCCCCGAATGGAGGACGACCCTATACGCTCAATCCTGTGGCACTCTCCTCAGCCACAAGGAATACATTCAAATCACCAATTCCCTAGGCCTCAAGTTCACCCCAGAACTCAAGACTCCACAGGTTCCAATGCCCTTTGAAGGGGACTATACGCAGGAACAATACGCGCAGCAATTGATCGATGAATACAAAGCCGCCCGCATTCACCCTAGCCGTGTCTTCGCGCAGTCATTCCTGCCGGACGACATCTTCTACTGGCTCCGTCACGAGCCCGCGTTTGGCAAGCAAGCCGCCTACCTGGACAACCGCGTTGACTCACCTTCCGGACTCAAGCAGGCTATCGCGGACATGCCAGCCCTTGCCCAAAAGGGCGTCAGAATTCTAGCACCTCCAATCTGGGCCCTGCTCTCGACGGACTCACAGAATCGCATTACACCGTCCGAGTACGCAAAAGCAGCCAAGAAGGCGGGCATTCAATTGATTACGTGGTCGCTGGAACGCTCGGGTCCGTTGAAGGACGTTGCTGCAAACAATGAGTACTATTACAAATCCGTGCTGTCGGCAGTGAAGGATGATGGTGATATGTATGAGGTCGTGGATGTTTTGGCGAGGCAAGTCGGAGTCATTGGAATATTTTCGGACTGGCCCGCCACGGTGACATATTATGCGAATTGTTTTAGATTGTAAGCATCCGAGAATGGAGCTGGAAGGAGCTCTGTTTTTTTTCGCTCCTTTTCATTAATGCTTTGTATTCTGTGTATATATGTTCTATTCTGGCATTTGAAAATTAATATGAATGGCCTGCATGCAAGTGGCCGCGGAACATTGAAAACTCCTTCGCTGAGAGGCATTTAAAAGATCAACGCCTCCTATTCCCTACAAATCCAAATATTCAAGTGGCCAAAGTAGGTGGATGTATTGAACATGGGATATGCTTTCTATTAAGCCACAGGAAGGGTATCCGCATCGAATTCGAATCCGCTTCATGCACGTCTAATGCTTATTAGGGTCCTCCGTGACCCGTGGCTAAAAATTGCGAGGAAAAAAAAAAAAAGAAAAAGAAAAAAAAAGGGAGGAGTGCTATATACGAGACATTTCATCATGATTCCATAGCCTAACTGGTCGCCATAGGCGCAATTAGGACTCCATAAAAGATACTCACTTACTCGCCAGCCTTCGACGACCTAAACGCTTCCAGCAACGCTTCCGCCTCCTGTGGATTAACCGCATCTTCCAACATCTCATGGGCCATCTCAACCGTATCATCCGTAATCCCACTCTCCAACAACGGGCCTTCACTAAATGCTAACCTCGTCAACACCACTAGATGTTTCTGTACCGCGCCAGGCACAGCGCGCAGTTTAGGCGACAGGTCGACCTCGCCAGGAAACATCGTGAGGATGCCGTAAGCGAGACGGGTAAGACCGTTGACGAGCGCAGCGTGTAGCTCCCGTTCTGGAGGATACGAGTAGAGCGCGTCGAGCTCGTCGTGCATGGCGCGGAAGACCCGCGCCAAGGCGCTCGGATGCGTGGCGAGTATGCGACCTGCCTGGTTGCGCTGCGGGTCCGGGGAGGGACAGGAGAATGCGACCTCCAGCAGGAATGACATGGCTTCCATGCGCAGGGTGGCAACCTCCCACGGCGTGTAGGGCTTCTCACCTTCGTCGACGGCAGGTTTCTCGTGCAGCAGGTTGGCAAGGCGGTCGATGATGTACTTCTGGTTTGTAAGTTGATCTGCTTCGGTTTTGAGTATGGGTCCAAATGATGTGGGCAGGATACTGCACGAGAGGATATTGAGGACGGTGATAATGTCCCTGATTGGTTGGTAGGGGTTCAACATTATGAGGATGAAGTCATAATCGACTGATTGCCAAAAGAGGCGAAGGGCATCGTGGTCATGGCAACATCCGCTGACGGTGAGATAGAGGATTTCGAGTGCTTCTGTAGCATTTACCCGGTGATCCAGATCCTTCTGGGGCGTCTGTTTTATCTGCCCGTAACTCTGATGAGAGACTGGCGAGTTAGTAAATCTCGGCACCCCGTTGACGTAGACAGAGTTATGCAGCACCGGCAGCAGGTCGATGACAAGAAGAGGAGCAATTGCGGTAGTGTCCAGATTCAGAATGAATTTGATGATTGACATAAACATGAAAATCGGGTCGTAGAATGATTCTCTCAGCGAACGAGCCCATAGCGAGATCACGGCCTTTGCGTATTCCACCGCAAAGTTTTCTGAAGGCTTTGTTGTAGTTGCTTGCAAGATATAGGAGGAGAACATCCGTTCAGGCTCTTTTGGAAACGAGATGCTCGCAAAGGCCTCCAGGTCGCGAACTTTGCATGGGTAGGACTTGTGGTTCAGAATTTTCCGAACAACTTTGATGTTGTAATCTTCTTTAGGTGGCTTTACCAGTCGCGCATCCAGATCCACGGGGTCCATCTGCGCTGCCTCCATCAGATTTGATTCAAAGGACTGGCTGAGCTGGAGTGGAGCGGTAATAGGGGAGTCGTCCGCTACAGCCCGTTTTCGCTTTCCCGCAGCAGATGGAGTCCCCCGTTTCGATCTTCGCCCGGCCGACCTGCTCGGAGACGCCATTATCTCGTCATCGTCAAACCCATCTCGGAGAGGAAGCATTCTCGTCTTCCTGGGTGTCGTGGGTGCCGCGTCGTCGGCTTTAGCCACGGCTTTCCGATTTTGTTGTATCTCGTTGAGCCGAAGTGTCTCCTCCCGTAAGTCTTGCTTGAGAAATTGGTTTTCAGTTGCCATACGCTTGCTCTCCGTCATAGCAGCGTCTATCTGGGCCTGATGTTTTTTCAGCTCTTCATCTAGAGCATTCTGCAATGCACTTATTTGGCGGCTGTGGTTCTGTTCCGCCTTTATGTGGTTGGCTCGTATGATAGCGATCTCTCCAGCTCGTTTTTCAGCCTCCGTTTTCACGGAAGCCAGCTCTTGGAATAGTTGCTCGCGTTCCATCGTGAGCTGTAATCGTGGGTCAGAAATATTAACGTCCAAGAATAGCCAAGGAGGGAAAAACACACCCGCCGGATCTGGTCCATCATGTCGTCCACGTCCATGGTTTGGTCATCGACATCGATTCCATGCTTGCTCTCATCGGGTACCAGCATCATTTCACTGCCAGCATCAGTGTCTTCACCACGCGGTAGTCTTTTCCTAAGAGCCTCAGTACGTCCTTTGGGTGCCGCAATAGCTTCCACCCCGGCATGGCAGACATCTTCGGCACGATCTGGTGCATTTTGCAATCCGGCATGATGCTCTTCGACAGGGGACGGTCCGCCCCCGTCGTCCAACACCCCAGCGTCCAGATTTTGGGTATCTGTGTCGCCAAAGCTGATCGGATTCCGAAGCAGCTTGGACGGTGGCCGAAGGACAGAGGGCTCGCCATGGGAGGTTTGCGCGCCGGAGTTGTACTGGTATAACGCGTGCTGTGGAGGGGTGATAGGCTGCTGGCGGGGTGCGCTGGCGGCTAGTTGATGCTGCGATGCCGCCGCATCGGCATTGTCCACGAGCGCCAATAACTCGTCCGCTGAAATTCCGTCGACGAGCTCATCGTAATAAAGATCGTCGTCTTCCATTCTCGAAGCCGGAAGGTTCCTCTAGCCTGCAAAGAGGTCGTGGGGCGCTTGGATTCATATGTGTGTGTGTGGGAGCAGA
This sequence comes from Coccidioides immitis RS, assembly GCF_000149335.2. Lineage (NCBI taxonomy): Eukaryota > Fungi > Ascomycota > Eurotiomycetes > Onygenales > Onygenaceae > Coccidioides > Coccidioides immitis. The sequence goes on along the minus strand of NW_004504310.1, from coordinate 1,786,221 downwards.
GACGAACGAGAAAAGAACCAAAACCCTTCCAACAGGCGATGGCGTGCCGCTGCAATATAAGCGAAGGATTCCTGTCTCTGCCTGACCGGCTGTCTCGAGGCAAAAGCCAGCGTGCTGCGGCGGAGAGTTCGTCGCGCCGCCGTTGCGTTGACGTAAGAATTCCATGTGCAAACACCAACTGGTTAACTAGTCAGTTAGTGAGTTTGTTGGTTGTTAAAGACTGACTGATTCAGAACCAACAAACATCTGCGGAAAATCACACAACAGCCTGCCATCCCCTTCCGGAGCAGAACCCCCCTCGGTGAAAAACAGCTGTCCTGCTGTCGTTTTCTTATAAATTCTGTGCTGTCCTGCCGCCCGCACATGCGCTTGGAGCTTGTCTTTGCAGCTTGTTCGAAGCTCAGCCCAACGTCTTTTTTTCCCGCCGAAGCCCCAACGGTTTGCTCAAAATCCACGAAGCTCTGCTCTCGCCCAGGACGACCAGCCCATGAGAAACAGCCCTCGCTTCATCCACGATGGGCAGACCGAGAAGGAATGTCCGATTTCAACATCGGTCCGGCAATGAAGCCTCCAGGACCCATTCCGACACCACCGACGCATCCGAACCCCCCAGTCCCCGCAAGGATAGCAATGGTGAAAAGGGGGAGATGGCTTCACACATAGTATGAGAGCTCGCATGGTTTCCTTCGATCAAACAACGCTGGGTCGGCACTGACGATTGATCAATTGCCGCAGAAACAGGAACCCGCCGAGAGCCAGCTTTCGGAATACGAGAAGAAGAAGCAGACGTTTATAACTCGAACGATATGGACGTTCGTGATGATCGCTGGGTTCTTCATCGCCATGTTCTCGGGCCACATCTACGTGATCGCAATCGTTACGGCTATCCAGATCGTATCCTTCAAGGAGGTTATCGCTATCGCCAACGTGCCCAGCAAAGCGAAGAATCTGCGCTTCACGAAAGCGCTCAATTGGTATTTTCTTGCGACGACTATGTATTTCCTGTACGGAGAGAGCGTGATCTACTACTTTAAACACATTCTACTCGTTGACCGAGTGCTTTTACCCCTTGCGACCCATCATCGATTCCTCAGCTTTATGCTCTATCTAATGGGTCAGATTTCCGTGGTCATTTAACCCGTCCATGAACCTTTTGCTGACACCTTTTGCTCAGGTTTCGTCTTCTTCGTCGGTTCTCTTCAGAAGGGCCACTACAGGTTCCAGTTTACCCAGTTCGCGTGGACTCACATGGCGCTCTTCCTGATTGTTGTTCAAGCACATTTTATCATGAACAATATCTTCGAGGGCATGATCTGGTTTTTCCTTCCCGTCTCACTCGTGATCACAAACGACATCTTCGCCTACGTCTGTGGCATCACATTTGGTCGCACGCAGCTGATCAAATTATCTCCAAAGAAAACCGTCGAGGGGTTTGTTGGTGCCTGGATCTGCACCATCATCTTTGGCTATGCCATGACAAACATCCTCATGAAGTACAAATACTTCACTTGCCCCGTGAACGATCTGGGATCGAATGTCCTGACAGGCCTGGAATGCAACCTCAACCCGGTATTCAAACCGCAGCCATATCAATTACCGGGCTGGTCGCATGTCGGCCGAACCTTCTACATCGCTCCCATGCAGTTCCACATTCTCATGTTCGCGACGTTTGCGTCTCTCATCGCTCCCTTTGGCGGCTTCTTCGCATCCGGCCTGAAGCGCACGTTTAAGATCAAGGATTTTGGCGAATCGATCCCCGGACATGGCGGAATCACCGATCGCATGGACTGTCAGTTCATCATGGGCTTCTTCTCGTATATGTACTATCACAGTTTTATCGCGGTCCACAAGGCGAGCGTTGGCGGTGTCATTGAGGCTGCCATTACCGGTTTGACGGTCGACGAGCAGATTGACGTTATGAAGGGATTGGCCAAATATTTATACAACCAGGGCGCGGTATCTGAAACAGTATGTCCACCGTGAATCTATAGTGCTGCCGACTCAAATCACCTGTACTAATCGTTCCCTAGCTCCTCGAGTGTTTCAATGGCGACTTCAAGCTCCGTAGATGACCTTGGGTCTGTCTAGACTCTTCAAACATTCAACACCTCTGAAGACCTTTTGTCTGATCACGACTTGCATTACATCTGGCGACCCTACAATCCTCCTCCGTGAATATCCTTAACTCTATCCCTGCTGCTAAAGCAGTTTGCATGCGTGCATGCATGTACTGTTGTAGCGCATGATACCTGTCAATATTTCAGTTTCAAAAAGAAAGACAAAAGAACCTAATGTGAATGTGCCTTTTACTTCCCTAAAGAATTTTTAAACTTTCTCAACCTTAATCTTGGCTTTTATTTTTATTTTTTTATTTTTATTTTTTACGCCTCTTTCTATAGGTCATTCACATCAGCACTGAGGTATTATGGGTAACCGTTTCTTGTGTGTTCTTTTCTTCTGGAACCATTCTCCCTTTTTCCCTCGACCGTTATAAACTGCCCTTGATGGCATGCAGGGTCGAGGTTTGCATTTCAAAAACACGCTTTGACAGGAACCAAACATTTTTGATATTTGCATATTCCCATACGGTAAGGTATACGTATGTAATAAGTTGACATGATGGGCTTTTTGCGCTTCTCGCAGATCATAGGCAGGCTTGCTTTTATAACTCTTCGCACTTTCATTTTTATATTTTAATTTTATTTCCAGTTCAGCGGCGTTCCCTTTTATTATTTTACAAATTTGTTCGGTGATAGGCTTATTGATGAAGACAAAGCAAAGAAGATTGATTTAACTAAGTAAATTTTGTTTCTTGATAATTGATAATGTAATATGGGTATACAGAGTGTCACTCCTATTGATCAGGAAAATTGATGAAGTATAGATTTTAGATTACGCGCACAGATCTATGAGTGTGTGCGAATAACATGAGGATATTTCTCGGAGAGTTTGTGTGTATATAGGGACTAGATGGAAAACCCAGCCATGGAATGCGTACCGCCAAAGGGAGAAGCCGACCGGCATGTTTAGTTGGCGAGCTATTCTTTCCTCTCATATGCTCGTGCTTTGAGCTTCTGGTACCGATCTTGATTAGCGGGCTCAGCTCTTTCCTGTCCTTCGGAGGCAGACATCGAATCAGAACCTTGTCCGCAGCACCGTAGTTTCGACCGACAGAGCTTTTGGGCGTACACCTGGGAAAATGCATATCGGCCCGACGTGCGCTTGCGCAAGTCCCTTAGCGGATTGAGAGTGACGATATACCACGAGCTTCAAGGTCATCTTGGGTGTTTCTCGGGTAAATAGGGCTGTTATTGCCTCATTGTATCTCTTCTTTCTTTTTCCTTCATTCTTCCTCCACTTCATACTGCTCCATCTCCACCTTAAAATACTGCTCCACAGTCGCGCGCTCGGCCCTCGCCTGCTCCGGGTTCAACATAAACCGTATCGTAGCATCTCTACCCCTCTCCGTCGATCGGCGAGCAGGGTCGTGCGCAGCAGTTGGTGCGAGCGGGTTGACGCGCGGGGCGTCCTTTGTCGCTGGGCCGGCAGCGTTCTTATTGTTCTTACTATCCCTGTCCCTTTTCGATCCATTAGGTGCTCGAACACCGTTTGGTTCGGGCTTGCGTCTGTTGAAGTAGGCGTAGCGAGGTAGCTTTTTGAAATCGGCCTCTTGGTTGAGTGGAATGCGGATGTTGAGGAGCGTGTCGAGGGAGAAATCAGGGCCTATAGAGGTTGAGTTGCGGTGGTGGGTGTAGAGTTCGAGGAGGTCAAGGATTGTTTCTAGATAAAAAGCACGGGTTGTGTGAGCTCATGGGCTATTATCGCGGGTGCGTTGATTGGAAGGAATCATACCCATTACTTCCGCCCGGGACGTTTGCCAGCGTTCATACTCCGAGTCCAGGTCGATATCCTCTAACGGATCGTCCAATAACCTGCCTGCCAGCTCTAAACAAGCAAAGGCCATAGTTGTGGATGTTTGCTTCAACGGAGCAAACGTGCGATATAAATCGAGACTGATCATATACGCGAGTTTGGCGACTTTAGAATCCTTCCTTAGGCCGCGCTGCCTGATGAATTTCAAGAGAACCTTCTGGGGATGACGGTTCCGGAAGTCGAAGCCAGAGGACTCAAGCATAAGTCTTTCCAGACCGATGATGCTGCGAGAGTGCGATTCGAAGATCTAACACCACTTCGTAAGTGTCCTTAAGTTCAATGAGGCAGGGAGTGCTACGGACGGGGAAATGAACGTACAGGATCATCTGCAGAGAGCTTCTCTGCAGGCGATAGCTTTAGGTTATATGCGGTACAAAGAATGTCTCGCGATTTCTTGAGAGTGTCCTCGATCTTGCAAGCGGTGAAAAGCGCCGCTGCAGCCGCATCCTTGAAGGGAAATAGGTCAGTACGCAGCACGCGGGGCCAAGAGGAGACAAAACATACGACATGATTATACTCATTGTCAGAATGTACCAGGCGGAACTTATGATAGTAAATGGCCGCCGTATTAAATGTCCGCACGGGCCTGTACGCATAGAAGATTAGCACAGGCGCGAGAAGCAGAATGATAGATTAAATATATATATATATATATATATATATTTTTTTTTTTTTTCTTAATAAAAAAAAAGTGAATAAGCATACAAATGGAGTGCCTTTCGCACATTGTCAATCCAGGTTATACCCTGGAGCCGGATGCTGTCTTCCCGCTGCGGATTCACCCCCGTAGCCGTAAAGCATTCCTGCACCGTCCTCTCAAAAACATATGGATTTGCTACCTGGATGAAAGACGGATGAGGGCCAGCCGGTGGAGGAAGGGGAGGCGGAGGTGCATGGTTCTGATTTGCAGAGCGGGCATTTTCATTCCTCGCTGGAGACATTGTTTGTTATTTAACATATATCTGGCTACTCGACCAAGCATCTCGATATCAATTATCGAGCTTAGGGTGATGATGAATTGGTGATGCTGAAGGTGAAGCCGGAGAAAGAGATTATCCGCTACTTAAGTGTTGCGCTGAAGTGGAAAAGTCAAATTCAGAAATTAGAAATAAAAATAAAAAATAAAAAACTCAACCAGAGTGGAGGTTCATCGCACATAAGAGTGACAAGGGCAGAAGCCAGCGGCATTGCGTTTACTGCTGTTGTGTGTCTATTACTTAACTAGTTAGCTAACTAGCTGTTGGATATCCGAACGGTTACTTAATAGTCAATTACGGAGTATAGGCATCATCAGCAAGCTGAGGCATTATCAGCAGCTGTGGCACAAACTCAGCCTGATAAACCCCCCCCTTATCATCCCTGGGCGGAGAACTAATGAGCAAATTGTGTGCTGTACTCTGTAGTGGCCTCTATTTGTTATGCTTTTTGCTTTATCTAACTAGATGGTTACGTTCCCTCTGTCCACAGCAACCCCGATACACACGCCATTCCCCGCAAAACCAATCTGTCCATGATAAATACCATCCAGCCCATCAGAAATTTAGAGTTCAATATTCCTCCTTGCTTTGAGTGGCTCTTGTTTAATCTTGCTTTCAGAATTTGTCATTATTGACATCTTTGTTGTTATCACAACCTAGTTAGCCGCTCTCGTGCTTCTTGATATTCTCGTCATGGCGTCCACCACCGTTCTTGTGGTTTTTCAGCGCCATAGCATCACAAAACGCTTTGTTGCAGGGTCGGCAGAAGTTGTGATTTTCCTTCTGCTGATGGCTCCGGAGCTGCTCTGCTGTGGCTGATGTAAAACCACACGACGGGACAGTGCATTTGTACTTTCCTCCAGACGCCGCCACGGTGGCCGTGGGTTTGGGAGGGCTGGGGGTATGGCGAGAGTTGTCGTGCATCGCGGCCATGTGCTGTCTGTGACTCTTCTGGTCCTTGAAGTAACTGTTGCAGGGTTTACAGTAGCAGTGTGCCTTGAGCTGCTGGTGCGCGATGAGGTCCTCCACGGTGAAATGGGACAGTCCGCACACTGCGCACTTGAAGCTGTGCACCTGTTGCTTGTGCTTGTGAAGCAGAGTTCGATCAGCGAAGAAGGCATAGCACCACTCGCAGTAGTTGTGCTTGTCCATCATCTGGTGCTGGTGCAGTGCGATAACATTGCTGAAGTTTGTTCCGCATTCATAGCACATTATACCGCTCATTTGCGTGTTTTGCTCCGGCGATTTGACTTTGGGTGGCTGAGGCGGTGCTTGGGCACTTGAAGGAGGAGATGCCTTGATCGGTCCAGAGGCCTGCGGCGTGACTCTCGCCGAAGGGGGAGATGCGGTTGGCGTCGTGGTGGTGGAGATCGGAACTCTCTTCTTCAGCTCGACGTCTTGAGTCGGGCTTTGCTGGTGCTCGGCTTCAGGCTCTTCGCGTGTCGGTCGGCTTCTCACCACGCTTTGGAACTGGCTGATGGCTTTACTAAGGCTGCCTGCTTTCTCGTCTGGTGGGCTGAGGTCTAGCAACAGGTCTCCCTGGAATGGCTCTAAGAACGCTATTTCGACTGACTTGCCGCTTTCACTACCTTGGGCCAGGGCGCATCTATCATCGAACGGGTCCTCGAGTATGTCCGTGGAGGTTTCTGGATCTGAGCGGAGTTCACTTGGAAGCGGTCCCGGCGCATCTACAGTGCGATTCTCCCGAGGGCGCACTTCGGTGTAATCGTCCATCGGAAGGTATCTGAAGCCCTGTTCCCGACCCTCAGGCGCAACTGGCGCTGGCTGCGGTTTGGCCATTGCAGTATTATTCGTGCTCAAAACTCTAGGTGGACTCTGTCAGAGGAGAATTGCTGGCCGTTGCTGAAAAGAGCTGGTGGCAACTTACCGAGGATGGGCGACCAATTTGTGGCGTTCAAATTCGCACTCGATTTCAAAAATCAAAGCACACACATGGCATTGGCGCAACACTCCAGGCCTGATATGGCACATATAGACCTGGCTGTTTTCGACGACTGTCTTGCACTTCAAGCATTGGCGCATGAGTGCAGCTTCTTGCATGTTCTCTGAGTGATGCATCTGATCAGCAGGTGTTGGGACAATGATCTGGCCCTTTCTTGCCCGATATCGATGATTCTGCAAGCAGCAGACAATGGCGACTGTTGTTTCTTGGTCGTGGTGGATTGAAAAGAAAAAGGAAAATGGTTGTTGAGAGAGGATGCAGGTGGATCGGTTTGGATGCTGACCTTTATCATGGACGACGACGCGTGAGCGCCCTGATATCTTCCGGCTCCAGAAGCAACAGTAGCGTAGTGCGAGTGACAAAGCCATGAAAACTCCCGTTCTTTCTTTGAGCTCACTTTCCAGTCTTTGATCGCGCTGTATTTAACGGGAAATGTGAAGCCACAGTGAATGGTTTGCGATACTTGTAGTGAAGGTAGCAAAAAGTGTAACAACAGCAGGTTCTTGCAAAAGCTGCCCCTCAGGCGCTGCTTTTATTTCACTAGCCATTGGGTTTCCCGTGATGAGAGAGGTGAATTGACATTGGTGAAGAAGCAGCCATACTCATCTAAACATGACTGTTGTCTGCTTGAGAATGCCTCCAACACCCTCAAGCAGAGCGCAATTCACCTTCACGCGATCTAGCATCTTCCTTGGAAACTGGATCATCGCGTCTTACATACTCCAGCACGAGCCTACCACGGCCAAGTTACACAAAACCTGCGCCAGCTACCACGATCGCTGCACTAACCAGCCTTGATCCGAATCTCGATGCTGACCGTCCTCGATGATCAGCAACCCAAATCCAATCCGGCGCCCCCCGGATGCCTCCAGGGACTAGCTTTCCGCAGCACCCGCCCGGATGATGCAAGCCCCAGGAGCCTGCCCTGAGCTGGGGGGGGCATCACATGACGGCCCCGGCAGCAGGCCCCTCCTGTAGACAGGGAACCAGGGCGCTTGGGGGGGCGTCCGCTGCCCAGATGCCGCTGTGTTCACAACGTCATCGCTAGGCCTCTTCTGCTCAGCTGTTCATTGCTCGTCCTTATAAGTTGGCCGGGGACGCCGTCTCTCTCGTATTCACTCTTCTTTTTGCCTGCTGCTCTCTTTACCGAACCACCCAAAGTCGCACCACCGAATTTTCCTTTTCTTCTCTCCCAGACTGAACTCGCTGTCAGGTAGAACTCACTGGGAGACTTGAAGATCTTCCCTCATTTTTTATAGATAATAGCCGCTTTGATACAAATACATTCGGTCAGAGTACCTAGAAATACCTTGAAAAATATGGCCGTCACCCTGGGGCCTTCCAGCCCGGACGCAGACATCCATCCCATCGCAACGGGTCCTGCAAAGGAGGTTGTAGAAAAGCACTCCAGTGAGCAGCCATTCAAGTTTTATGCTGGCTGGTTTTGCCCGTATGAGTTTTGCTTTTCTTTTCTTCACCCCTTTTTTTTTTTTTTTTTTTTGCAATTTCGTGCCTGACGTTCTTTATCGCTTTTTTGTTTTCCCCTCTTTGTTTCGATCAAACTAAAGCGGAATTCTGACAATGGGTGTAGGTTCGGTATGCAATCGTGCAGTTTTCTTTTCTTAGAACCAGATACTCCCTTTCTTCCTTTTTCCTTTTCCCCTAGATATTTTTAAACTTCCAGGTCGACGGTTTGATCTAACAAATCACCTCGCCCTCTCTTTGTAGTCCAGAAAACCTGGATCGTTCTCGAGGAGAAACAGATTCCTTACCAATACATCGAAGTCAATGCGTCCCTCGATCCGAGTTCTCTCCTGTCACTAAATCCGCGTGGGCCGATCCCCACGCTTTACTGTCCCCAGCCAAACGGCTCCAAACCGCTCTATGAATCGAACATCATCAACGAATACCTCGACGATGTCTTCTCGTCTCATCAGCCACACCTCTTCCCGCTTGATCCGTACAAGAAGGCCAGGGCCAAGACCTGGGTGGACTTTGTGACGTCGCGGATCATACCCTCTTTCAATCGCTTCTTGCAGGCCCAGGGCGAAGGAGAGATCGCCAAGGCCCACAACGAGTTTCTAGGCCACCTGAAAGAGTTCATAGACGCGATGGACAGTAGCGGGCCGTACTTCTTCGGTGAAGATTTCACCATGCCCGATGTTGCACTTGCTCCGTGGGCGATGAGACTCTGGCTACTCGACCATCTCAAGGGTGGCCTGAGGATTCCAGAACCAGGTGAAGGCGGCGAAGACGAGCAGGTTTGGGAGAGGTGGAGGGAGTGGGTGGATGCAGTTGGCAGCAGAAACTCTGTAGCCAATACACTCAGCGAGAAAGAGTATTATTTGCCGATATACAAAAAGGTATGCCGATAATCTTGCACAAAACCAGCCGGTAAAGGTGACCAGAGGTTGAAACGGCGCATCCTAGATAACCCTATTTAGATAATCGGATAGCACCCGAGGTTATCAGACCTTTCGCTACTCTAAATATTCTCCCTTATAATCCACGGTTCTCAGGAGCTCCAGCGAAGGCGTGGGTTGGCGGGGCCCGAGCTTGAGAATTTAATCCAAAACGTTTGGGTGGCAGAAAAGGGCCGGGTGGTTTCCCTCTGGGCTGCCAGCTCAGGCCCTCGGTTCCACGGTTTTTCTGGGATAGTTGTCTTTGTGGCTTTCAGATTTCCATTCTCATTACTAGCGCGTTCCCTGTGCCATGTCATAGTTAAATCTTAGTGATGACCATACTTGCTCAGCAGTTTCTGCATGATGGACACAGCGCCGGATCGATAACCACCACCAAATATAGTATGATGGTTTAAGTGATGATACCTAGATGTGCCCGTGTTAGCATTGACTCACTCGACTCGCAAACTTCAAAGGGTTGGCCGTACAACTCGTATAGCTTGACTCGATCCACATACTCATCCACTGGCTCTGTCTTCGGCACCAGACAATGGTACTCTTCATAGAAGTCCCTGCCAAAACCCCCGAACATGTTCATAATCCCAAGCTCAAACTCACTATGCGCATAGCAAGCTGATGGGTCATATACCACATCGCCAATGTCCTCCTTTTCCTCGTGGAAACCGGCATCATCGCCATCATCACTGATTCTGGCACGGAGTATCGTCCCCCTCCCCACATTCCCACTCCACAAGTCGCCATGAACAACCACAGGAACGATCCCATTCCCGTTCCCGCGCCTATCATATCCTAGGTGGCCATCACCAAGTAGCCTTGGAACAACCTCCACAGCAACCCGTTCCACCAAGTCCTTCAATTCCTTATCAGGCCCATTCCTCTTCTCCGACTCCGCAAGCACCGTCCGCAACCTTTGATCCGCATAGAACTCAGCCCACGACCGACGAAACTCATTGGGCTGCCTCACATCCCCACAAAACGTCGGCACCGGAAACCCGAACTGCAATCGCCCATCGTCCTCATCGCCAACCCCACTATTATTCTCCACGTTATTATTATCACTTTTCTCCTCCTCCTTCTTCCTCTTCTCCGCCAAATTGACAATTTCATCTCCGACGACCGACGTGGGCGCTGGCGGCGCCGGCGTACAATGCAGCTGAGCCAGCCTCCTCGCCAAGCGCGCCCTTGATGTTTTCACGCCCGACGAACTCCTCCCTCCCCTCCCCGCCGGGCCTCCCAGGTCCAAAAACTCCGTAGCAAGAAACCATCCACCGCTGCCATCGTCGCCCAGCTTACCCCACGCTAGACCGCGCGGACACAGCGCCGGCACGACCGCGGCGATCGCATTCAGACTGGCACATTCGCCGCGGAACATTTCCATCGCGGGGTCCGGTGCGGGATCGGGATGGGGGCCGTCGCTGGAAACGTGGGAGCGGGATAACGATGATAACGACGTTTTGATGAAGAAGTGCCTCTCTATCTCGGCTTGTGGGTTCTCTGGGTTTGGGATGAGGACGCGCAGGTGTGCGGTGGATGCGAAGCCCGATCCGCGGCGGTGGGTGGAGAGGGTTGCTTTGGACGGGTCGAGGGCGGAGAGGGAGAGCGCTGCGAGGATGGATTGGCAGGTGGAGTGGTGGGAGATGTAAGACATGTTCTTTGGGTCTCCCGTTTTAGTATATTGGAAGTGAGTTGTGCGTCCTTTTCCCTTTTTTAATTCTGAGGGGTTTGGCTCGTTATGGTTGAGCAGAGGGGTAAATTTCTATGTGGTAAGTGTTGTAACTATATAACCATCACTGGCAGGGAACAATGAGACCGTTGGGCACGATATTCTGAGATGGAACTGGCTTTGTCTGTTACGAGGTTGTCTCTGATGGTGCCTGATCTACTGATCACTTTATGAAACTCACTACGAAGCAATGAACTCAGTATCTGGTTAACTACCAAACCAACCAGCTGGCGGGGAAAGCTTAGCGGTGATGCTATCCCGAAACCCCACCAAGCTGGCTTCAAGCTGCTAACATTCGCCACCCGCGGGGATGTGGTAGCAACACAGGTATACCTTGAATATGCAGAGTATATATATGCAATTTATTTTATAAACAATGCTTGCAATCGCTGTAAGGTGCTCAGCCTGAACACAACTGCTACTCCAATTAACGCATGCATCTTTTCTTTTTCACTTTTGCTGCCAAAACCACGCCTCGCTCAAAATATTCTAAATCCAATTACCCCCATGCTTTGGAACAGATAAGACAATCATGATCGTTAAGGACATGCAGGGGAGGAATGTTAAACCATACTCAATCCGAGTCCAATGTAATGCTTTATAAAGAAAAGAAAAAGTAATAATAACCAGGGTATAAAGTGTGCAATAACGGGTAAAACATAAGGGTCTGGATTAAAAGGGGGGGAAAAAAAAATGTAAGAAGGGGGGGAGAGAGAGTATGCGATCAGGCATTATCTCACCAAATCAGCAAGCTGACGCCAACAAATTGCCCATCAGGTCCAGTGCGGTCTTTGTGCGCTGCCTCACATCACATTCGGGATCGTCCTCTAATCTTACCAGCTGCTCCAGGACTCCAAGCTCTCGCAACTTGGCTGCGCGCTCTCTGCAGGTCGGACGATCGCGCTGATCATCTTCAACTGTGAGGTTGATCACAACCCACACACAGTTCACCCGCACTTCCTTGCTTGCATGCTGGAAGAGAGGCATCATGAGTCTCAGCAGGTCTGGGTGTAGCATGAGCAGCTGTCGATGACGGGGCAGACCCGCGGCGATATTGATCATGATATATGTCACCGAGGAGAGAATCTCGGTGGGAATTGAATTATCTTTAGAGGTAGGATCTTTGCGGCCGTGAGCAGGAGGCAGCTTAGGACGCAGCTTGTCTGCAAGGATATCAAACAGATCCGTAACCTCTTGAAATAAGTAATCAATCATTTCTGGGGCTCCGGTACCACAGATCAGATTCCGCACGAGGTCGAGAATCTGTTCTTGAACCTGTATGTCATCCCGACGCATTTGTTTCGTATGGTCAAGATCTCCATTCAATGCTAGCTTCCTTCGTCGGGCACTGTCTGTCAGGAACGTATCAAGGCTCGCTTTAGCAGGCATAACAGTATCGATCATTCGAAGATCTGGAGTCTGTGATTCTGAGTCCCTGCTGTTGTAGCCATGTACTAGATTCTGAATATCGGTCGGTTCCCCAAGAGGTGGAGTTATCTCCATCTCGTTACCCGTCATCTCCTCCTCGGCTTTTCGCTGTATCGACGGATCAGTTGGATCCTCGCAGATAACACGCTTAAGCCAGGCAGGCTCAAGGGTCTCAACGATCTTCATCTTTATGTCGTTGGTGGAGTTGTAAGCAATATGCTTCAAAGCCCAGATTGACTCCAGCCGCAACTTCGTGTTCTCGGAGTGAGAGTGTTCGCAAAGCGTGGGAATCATATTCGCCGAAATGATCGCCTTGAATATCGAGTCAGTTGAACCGAGGTTTCTTGAACGTGGAGCATCCGGGCTCAGACTTACTTCCTTCATCGGGCTGAAATCCAGGGCTAGATTGCAAATCACAGACGTAGCCGCAATTTGAATCTCAACGTTTCGAGACTTGACTAGTTTGAATATCGGGTTTGCAACGCCAGCATCGATCAAACTGGTGCGTAGCACGCTTACGGAGCGAGTCAGCGATCGGGCAGCCGCACAAGCAGCGAGCAGTGTCGGGATTGGATTCCCTTCAACGGCTGCTGACTTTGCGTCACTGGAACTCTCAGTGGATTCCGGTTCATATGGCTTTAAGGAATCGATCACAAGCGGTACAACTCCATTGTCACAGATAGCTTTGCGGTACTCTTCTCTGAAGAGCGAGAGCGCCGAAAGCGCTCTTAGAACGCCTTCTCGAACCCTCACTCTGTGGAACACCGAGGGGGAAACTCCGGGTGGTCCAAGGGAGGAGATCTCCGGCTGGAATCCTTTAAGAGAGGCCGTCCCGTTTGGCACGGGACTCCACATCGATCTTCCAGCGTCTTCAACTGCGTTGAACGATTCCTTCAACATCTGTGAAAGCTTCTTAATGGCACCACCGTCGGCAGCGTGCTTCTGAAGCTCTCGGCTGTCCATGACCAACGTGGCGAGCGTAGCAGGCGCTTCTTCTTTTACCCTTGATGTCTGTGAGATCGACCCACTCTCGCTCGATTCAGTATCTTCCGGGGCAGTGTATCCCTTCTCCAGCATCTGGAGGAGCAATGGCACGACTAAGTATCCGAGCATCGTGACGCGGTGCTTCTTAGCGAGGCCAAGACGAAACAGGATAGCTACTAATCTGATGGCCAGAAGCCTATCCATCCCCGCCCCTTCCCTCGCAATGGAAACCAGCCACGATATTATTGCGCATTCATGCTCGTCAGAGGCAGACGGCGACTCGCTCTGAAGTGGGGGAGGGCTGAAGAAATGAGCATGCTTGTCGAAAGAAGAAGAATGGGAGCCCAAGGGAGGGAAACTGGTTGATCCTGTAGGTTGGGGAGAGGGCACAGTGGGTAAGAGTGAATCTATGGGGTTTGACGAGTTCTGCTTGGACACGACAAATCCCACTGGATGGGAACCCCATGGCCCTCTTTTGACTTCGCCAAGGGGGATATTCTGGATATTTCGAGGAAATACAGTCACGATGGCCGGAGAGGTAAGGAAGTGGTCTGCGCGGGACTTCGAGTACTCAAGGATCACGCATATGGCGCGGAGTATGGGGCCGAGTTTCGCATTAGGCGGGGCGGGCGGCGGTATTGAACCCAAGCCCCCCGGCGCTCCAGCATAGTTTTCAGCTCCAGGAAGGACGTAACCCTGCGCTACTATGAAAGATGCTACCCTGGTGGCGAGGGCATCAAGCACACCGGCCTCGGCAAGCGTGACCTTGTGTGACTCTTCGGTGCATGTTTTGGAGATCAGCTCCGCGGCCAATTCGATACAGGACTGTGCGCTGGAGAGAGTCGAAGTTTGCTTGAGGATCCTGAGAAGGCTGGTGATATGCACCGGTGAATAAAGGAGTGCGGATAGGTGTCGAAGCTGCGAGTAGCCGTGTTCGTATGCTAGAGGGAGTCTGTCCGCGATAGTGTGAAGGCATTGGAGGACGGCCAGGTCTAAGGCGGGGGAGGAGGAGGAGGAGGAGGAGGGCGTCGAAGACAGAATCTCAAAGAGCGAGGGCAAGATGTCGCTGGCAAGAATCGGGGCAATGAACGCTGGGCCGCCTGCGATATCCCGAAGTGAGACCGTTCAGCACAGCACACCGCAGAGCCAATGGTGGTATGGTATGGGATTGGGGAATAATGTGAAAAAGCGTGCACTGACCTTGCACGAGACTGTTGATGATGATGACAGCTTCGCGGTGGGTAGCAGCATCAGCAGCCAAGCCATCCCCGCAGGCGGAGCACCCCTTATCTCCGTTTGTCTGCACGGTCGCGGGCCTGTCCCCGGCGAGGAGGGAGCTGGCCAGCAGAGTCGACAAGACCGGCACTATCCCATGTTCGATCCAGGCCTGCTTCTTCTGGTCATGGCCGATGAGTTCGTTCTTCAGGGCCCGAAGCGAGGCGATCCGCGAACTGGGAGACTCGGGATCCCGGATTTCCGAAAGAAGCTGGGGACGAGATATTATCGTCATCTTTGTAAGGAATTAAGGAAAAAGCAGAATAAAATAAAACAAAACAAGGAAATGGGAAGTAATGATCTGTTGGCCCAGACACACAGAAATCCCTGGATAACCGAGAAGTATTCAGCTTCAGCTCAACAAGGGGTGTGATGAGACATTCAAAACGGCAAGTTTCAGGCACAGCGATCGCGATGAATATCCAGGCTGGAAATGCACATACACACACACCTTAGAACTCCACTGGCTGGTCTATGATTCTCTCTATCTTTTGCGACCCAACGACAAGGGTTAGGTTGATGGAAAAGTGCAGGGGGGGAGGAAGAAAGGAACAAAAAAGGGAGCTTTGGCAGACAATCACAGCACAGTATGCGTGTGTGTGTGTCTCTGTGTGTGTGTGTGTGCGTTGTGTGTGGCCTACAATGGTGGCGATTGAACTCAGGGAAACACGGTTGATCTCTTGGGTGAAGGGACCCTCAGGAGCATGGTGACAAATGGTGAAGCTGGAGTCGCATCGTCTCGTCTTTCATCCCTTGATTCTGCACGACTGCTGTCTTCGTCTCTTGATTCTGCACGACTTGCTGTCCCTGTTCTCTTCAAGTCTCTCTTCTCGTTCTTCTCTCCCTGTCTCTTTTTTTTTTTTTTTTTGCAGTTTTTTCATGACATCAGCAATGCTTATGTCAGCATTATTGCCAAGCAGATGGTACTTATTATGTAATACAGCTATGCCATTCCTGGACTAGCGTTGTTTTACATAAGCAGGGCTGTTGATGACATAATTTCCAGCGCCCAAAAAAAAAAAAAAAAAAGGCAACACGGCGAAACCTTCACTGGGCCCAAAAGAGAACTTAAGTTGTTGTAACTAACGAAAACGCTCGACTCGAGGAATCCCGGGCCTGTTCTCTCTTTTCCCTCCCCGACGCGCAGATGGGCCAAGATGCGCCGTTCCCATCCCACTGCCCGACTCGACAGCGCTGGCCTGCTAGACCGTCTTCTTCTGCCCCCCGTCCGTCGTCCCCCTCGCGCGCCATAGCCGCTCCCGCCCAGGCCCACGTGCGTGCTTCCCTGGCTTCCAGCGCACAGGGGCATGATCTCCTCCTCGCCATCCGCCGCCGCGCTGCTATGCGCCTCTCCCAATCACCCTCCTGCCGCTGCCCCAGACATTCCCTCTCAGTCGCCGTTCTTTGACGCCCATCGTGCAGCAGCGCCGCCGCCCCCTCCTCCTCCTCCTCCTGCTGCTGCTGCTGCTGCTGCTCCTGCTCGCTCGCCTGCCTCGTCCCGCCTGCCCCGTCCCGACGCTCCCTGCGTGCGTAGCATTCCCGTCAGACAGGAGATACAGGTTGCCCTCCGCCGCCAGACCGTCGATGCCGGTACCCAGTACTCCCGTCCCGCCAGCCCAGCTGAACGAGTGGTGCCCCTTACCCACCAGCAGCCCTCGTCCCGCGAAACAGCTGCTGTGACCGACAATTCCACCTCACTCCCTTCCCCCACCACCACCAGCAGCAGAACCACCGCTCTCAGTGGCGAGCTGCCCTCGTCTGACGTCCAATCGACCCAAGCCTCTGCATCGCCTGAGCCTGGCTCACGGATGCCCTCAGCCACTGCGGGAACTAAACGTAGCACGCCGGACACACGGGCAGCGGCGAGTTGCAAGGCGACGAGATCGAACACCGGCGAAGACGGCCTACCTGACGGCTCCATACCAAAACGGCCCAGGCCAGAGCAGTTGGCTCCCAAAGTTCTCCCTCGGCAGTATGAAAATGCCGATTCGCGAGACCTGGTCGTTCTCATCTCCAGCATGCTCATGGAGCTGATCAGATTCAACGACCAGATCCCCCTGCGCGATGGTCGCCTCACACGCTTCCATTCGCGCTCTCCTCCGCGCATCTCCGTCCAGGACTACCTGCAGCGTCTGACCACCCACGCCACTCTCTCGCCCCCCGTCCTTCTGAGCATGGTCTACTACATCGATCGACTGTGCGCTCTGTATCCCGCCTTTACGGTATCTAGCCTGACCGTCCACCGATTCCTCATCACCGCGGCGACTGTTGCAAGCAAGGGTCTAAGTGACAGCTTCTGGACAAACAAAACGTATTCCAGGGTTGGCGGTATCACTATCGCAGAACTGGCTTTGCTGGAGCTCGAATTCCTCTGGCGGGTGGAATGGCGGATAGTTCCCCAGCCAGAAGTGCTGGTCGACTATTATCGAAGCCTCGTCGAGAGGTGCGATGAGTATGTGTTGGAGCCAGAGAACAATACCGGCCAGTGAAATGATAAGCGACATCTACCTTTTTTTTTTTTTTTTTTTTTTTTTTTTTTTTTTTTGTTTTCTCCCATCAATTACTCGAATGACACTGACATGTTCTGCATACTTCACGATGGATCTTTCCCAAGGCTCATTCAAAAAGTGGGAAATTCGTCTGATGATAATATCTATTTCCTCCCTCCTCCTCTTCACTTGCGCTGGTGTTGTTCCCCGCCCTTAATGAGCCCTCATTTGAAGGGCCCTCTACATTTTTTTTCTTTTTTTCTTCTTTTCAATTTAATGTTGTTGGTCTATGGGCATGATGTTTGGGGAGTTCGGTGATGTCTTTTAGTCTAATTATGAGGCTTTTCTTCATTTGATTAACTAGATGGGGTCTGGAATAACACGCGCACATACGCACAGGCGTTGCACCTACATACATTCTGCATCTGTCTCTTGCACATATTCTCAAATCGATCTTATATACATACTTCACAATGACTGCTGCTGCATGATTTGGATTTGGCCTTTACTCCTGTTTTCAGAAAACAAAGAAAGAACAGAGAAAAAAAAAAAAAGGACAAAAGGATCCCAAATTGAATGTGCTCAGGCAATCGACCTCTGGCAAGGCTACACAGTGGCGCCATGATTGCAGTTGTGATTTGATAGTCGAGTTGATTCCCAGCGAGGTGCAGTTGTCCTTCACCAGAAATTGCATTTTGTGTTACCAACATATCAACATTAGCAATGTGAAAAAGAAAAACAGTTATCTTTCGATTCATGTGTTATAATTAGATGTGTCGGGCAGCTGTTCTCACTGAGAGCTGCTTTGTAGTTACTCTACTGTTAGTTGGGTATACAAATTAGGGCATCGGTTTAGGGCTTGAGCCTTTTTTTTTTTCCCTGCGCAAGTTCTTTCGCCAGAAGGCCTGCCAAAGCAGCGCCATTACAGCAATCCAAGGAACAACAACGTTTTATTTCGACAAGACTGAGAATTGGTCAGTTTGCGCTTGTTTAGATTCAATAGTATCCACAAAAATATATCATCTTTCCCATGCTGACATTGTCTGGCAGACTGTCGCAGCTTCACGTCATGACCCCTCTCATGCGACAACCCGATAACCTCCCATCTTTACCTCTCCAGCTACTATGATGTCTGCCATCAAAATTGGAGATAGTTTGAAACATATCCAGCCCATCATCGGCCGCCTTGTGCCTCTGCCAACGGTCCAAGAGCTCCATCCAACACTTGAAGACGGTGAGCGACGGACTTTTTCAATCCCTGGTTGCATCAACGTTTTGCTAACAGACTGACGAACCCTAGCCGAAGCCTTTGTTGCGGAGATAGACATCAAATCAGCGAATAAAGTAGTAAAGTCCGAACCGACTCTCGTCACCTCCAGAAGTAGCAGATGTTGGCGACGGACTAACCCGTGCTCGATAGGCTGCTTGACTCGAAGTTCCCCAGAGATCCGTCTCTCAATCTTGCATACCTCCGACGCTTCGCGAAGCGCGAACATCTACCAGACCACTTAAAACAGCCGCAGGAAGAAAATGGCCTGTCCGAACCGACCTCGAACCGTGCGAAGACGATTCATGTCCTGATCTCCCCGCCGCTACCGGATCGCGCAGAGCTAGCAACTCTACTCGCTCCTCACACCACTACGTCCACGGGGTCCATACTGTCCGATGGTGCAGAAGCGCCATCTTCGGCCGTGCAATTACGCTCCACGAGGATACCCTTGCAGCCTCCCACGTCGCTAGAACAAGCACAACAATGGTCTCGAAAATACTGGCCGACGGTATACAACCCAGCCGCCCAACCGGCATCCCATTCGCCGCCTCCCACGATCTTGTCACGAACACAAGCTTCAATCAAGCCGCCTGCGGGGTTCTACCTCGCTCTCGCCAGAAAGTTAGCTGAAGAAGCAGAGCAATCGGGACGCGGTCGAGCAGTCGGCGCTGTCGTGGTCGACCCGGCGATCCTCGAGTCCAGCCTGGACGAACCACTCTCAGCCGTCGTCGCGGCGGCCGGTGATTCGCGATACCACGATCCAAACCAGCGCAGCCCACCACCAGCAGCACCGAATGAGCCTACCACCACCAACAACAGCGACGACCAACCTTACCACCCCGACAGCGAAGGCCAGCCCTCCGACCACGCCCTCATGCGCGTAATATCCCTGATATCACATAAACGTCTCACCATTCCACCCGCAGCATCCACCTCGAACCCACCCAATCCCCAGCCCGATCCTCCCCAAAATCCAAAACCCCTTCCTCCTGAAGCCCAACCCCTCCTCCACCCACCTCTCTCGCCACTCGAATCGCATTTCTTCAACACAGCCAACCTCTCCCCGCCATCCGGCGGCGGCTATCTCTGCACCTCTCTCGACGTTTACGTCACGCACGAGCCGTGTCTATGCTGCGCGATGGGCATGTTGCTCTCGCGCTTCCGCACCGTTGTCGTCGGGAGAAGAGCTCGAGGGAGCGAGCTGGCGTCGTTGGATGCGGAGAGGGGGTATGGCCTGCATTGGAGACGGGAGTTGAATTGGAGGGCTATGGGGTTTGAGTTCGTCGAAGAGGGAGTGGAGGATGAGGATGAGGATGGGGGAGCTAGTGATGGATTTGGATTTCATGCATAGAACAACTGGCTGCCCCTTTTCTTTTTTTTTTTTTTTTTTTTTTTTTTTGGTCACGTAAATGATGGAAGCGTGTGTTGTATAGAGAGGAGTCGGAGGCCCGTTTGGCCAGATCCCCGTTTTGGTTACGATGCATTTGTGCTGAATACATAATTGACGAGTTACATGTTGACATGTTAAAAAAAAAAAAAAAGGATAGAATTTAGGTTCCAGAGCCTTAAAAAAGGCCTCCGTTGTCCCTCAATATTCGCTACCAATCTATCCTGTCAATCACGAGCCCCCTAATGAGTGAATTGTCCATTATCACCATTCCTCAACATCGACGTCTCGTTTCCATCTCCCCAAGTCCCAAATCTTCGTCGAGAACCAAAAAAAGAAATAAAATAAAATAAAATAAAATCATAACTAGCAAGTCCTGTTTCCGTGGGTATGCAAGCTCCGTCTCGACTTTTCCACGTCCTTTTTTTAAGATATTATCATGCTTGTTTGAGCCAGCTAAAATGATGTCCTCAAAAGTGAATTCGTACCTTTTCTTAAAATACGGTTCAAGCAGCAGATGAGTGGGGCAAAAACAAAACAAGAGCATCCCGTACACTTCAGGAGAGAAATGCCAAACGTAAAAAGCACAATTTCATTATGGTACATGGGCATGAGTTGATACAGAGGCATCAGGGTAGATATCCATGAACCCAAAGATGATAGGATTCAGCCTTCTGAGAAAACAAACCACGGGGAAGATCGCGTGTAAGAATATATCTGTCATTTCTCATTTATGAGTATCACGAGCATGGCTTTTTGGGTAGAATTCGCTGATCGATCGTTTTCACCCTTATCAGTAGCCGTTCGCCTCCTTCAAATCTCGAGCCCAGCGAGTGAGGGGTGGAATCTTGGGGAGGATAGGATCGTGTGGTGAATGCTGCGCGATAGACATGTAAAGGTTCTGGAGTCTTCCAATTAGAACATCCATAATTTGAGGCACGACTTGGGCGATGTCGGGGTCCTGTGTAGAGTCATAAGCATGTGCCGAAACAAATAAACTGCTCTGGGTTAGAACATACCTGGATATTGACAGTGCGGAAGACTTGCTTGAGCCAGTCAAGACGTGCCGACACATTTGTCTCAAGGGAAGATGTGACAGCAGCGCTGACTGAAAGGGATAGAAGTGGCGAAAGAGTTGTGAGATAGTCCGAGCTATACTTGACGAAGAGCTTGTCAAAAAGCTCGGCCTGATGGGAAGATTGAAGCCACTAGAACATCATTAATAAGCTGGTAGCGCGTGACGGAAAGGGTTCACTTACTTTTACTGATGCTTCTTCGTAGTCACCAGCTTCCATCAGTCGAGTGATCTCTCGTAATTCTGCTTCCTCAGGGGATAGCTCAGGTGAAGGGCGCTCCTCAACCACAGGTCCAGGAGCAGCAGCACGCTGTTCTTGAGCAGCTACTTGCATCTCTTCAAAGCGACGACTCATTTCTAGGATCTCGCCTTGAAATTTCGTCTGAGACGCCGCCATTGTTGAAATCACTTGAACTAAAGAGTTTACTTGAGTAGTAAGCTGCTCAATCTTGACGCTATCGGTTATACGTTGCGTCTCAAACTGGTTGATCTTCGAAGCGAGCATTTGCTCGACATCAGTGACCAACTTCTCAGCTGTACGCGTAAACTCATTTTTGATTGTCGGCATAATCTTGTTGCGAACGGCATTGTTAAGTTCGCTTTCCACACTTTTAACGACAGCAGGCGCCACTAATTCGGATAGAGATTTGAGCGTATTCGGTGCTTGTAACGAACGAGTAACGGCGTCGGGGAAAACATTGCTAATAGATTGAGGAATCGTCGCACGAAGATTCTTACTAAGTTCTTCAGCTACCTTCTTTTCCAAAGATGCAGCTGTCACATTCCTGATAGTTGGTACGACGGTTGACTGAATATTATCACTGATAATACGGGCAAGGCTCTTTTCAACGTTCTCGGACAGAGTACTGGAGACAAGGCGCAACATCGCGTCCTGCCGCGCTTTTGACAGGTCATCCTGGGAACGTCTGTCTTCGCTAAAGCGGTCGTAAAACCCTCCAAGCTCATGGTTAAGACATTTAGAGAATTCTGCAGATAAAGCTTCCTTAACGTCGTTAATTCCCTTGGCCCAGACATCAGTCGACGTGTCTGTCATGGGCACGATCGCAGATAAGTGAAGCTTTTCGACTTGAGATTTCTCAACCAGAGATGTTTTGACAGCTTTAGCTGGCTCATTGTCTTGCTGAACGTCTCCATTAGCAAGTGCTTGTGGTGCTTCAATAACCTCTTTTGCCTTGGTGCCATTCTCCGCTGCACCCTTTTTCTTCTTCTTTTTCTCAGGCTTCTCCGAGGAAGCTGGCTCCAACGAGGCAGTTGTTAGAGTGGCTTGTTGCGTCTTTTTCTTTCCTTCCTTGGCTGGAGACTCAGAACGGGGCGATTGGGAAGATGGAGGTTTCTCAGCTACAACCTCGGGTTTCTTAGCAGCTTCTTTGTTATTTCCCATGACCGACGATGTAGCTTCGCCACTGACAGATTGTTCATCAGGTTGCGAAGACAAAGTCTGCAAATCCTTCAGTTCAATCAAACCGTTTTCCAAACTGCTAACATGCTTGAGGATCTTGTTGTCGGTGCTCCAGCCTAGGTCTGCCTTTTTGATATTCAAACATGTGACGCCACGAGAATGCATGACGTACAATTCGAACAGGCCAGTATCATCCTCTACGCTTCGCTGCGAGGAAAATGATTTTGCCAGGGGAAGCAATTCAAGGCTTCTCAACTGGCCTCTGGATCCAAATGAGAGCTCGCGAATTCCGCTCATGCAGGCGGTGGATTGAGGTCCAAACACCTTCTCGTCTTTGTCGACAACACCCTGGATATAAGCGCTCTGGGACATGGGTGGAAGGGCGTATCTTGGTGCAGATAGGTGGATAAAGTAGATCGAATTACGGGTCGGGTGGCCGACGACAATGATTCCGGAGCTGGGATGATAAGCAACACTGCAGATAGCATCTGATTCTTTCTCATGGGGAAAGTTGATTTCCTGCACAGCCTTTCCCAGTCCCAAATCCCACAACTGAAGGGTGTGATTCTGCCTGAAGCCAACAAGCATATAGCGCATGGCACACATCTTAAGGTACGGTCGGGACTTGTCAATGAATAGAACAGAGGTAGGCCATGACTTTTCGTTGGGCGTTCCAGTCACAAGTGTAAGAAGCGGCACACGAATATCAGGCTTGCTTGCCCCGGGGCTGGCGTCAATCATGTCGTGGATATCCCAGAACCTCATTCGCCCTGTTTTGTCAAGAGAAACAATGACGGTATCATCGTCGCTGAATACAAAGTCTTTTCCAGCTTTTCCGGTAGAAATCTTTAGAGCTCGTTCCTTGTAAAACTTTTCCGTATCAACTTTGCGATCAACGCCCGAAACACCATATTTCGGAGACATGGCAGCCTTTGGCCACACAACATGGATTGACTTCCCGCGGCCGATGGCAAAAAATTCGGGGTGACGTGAACTTGGCCTGGCGCGCGTTTTCAGCTGGCCGCCAGACGTGTTTTCGTCAGACGCAGGGAAAGGCGGAAGTATCAAACTTTGCGTGTCAAGTGCATCCCTCTCAAACAGGTTATCCTCTCCATTGGAAAGAGACGCCCAATAGACAGAACCGCTAACTCCAATACCCAAGACTGCTTCTTCCTTACCTTCCGGCGGGCTTGACCCCGCGCGGCACAAGGCAACATTGAAGATGCGATCATTGCTTGAGCGGAACACCTGTCTGTCACGGCCATCATCCTGACGGATAATACGCATTCCACCATTCTTCGAAAGAGCGTAAACAATGTACTCCGCATTAGCTGAGGTGAGAGAACGATCAAGTTGATCAAATGGCTTTTTAAGTCTCGCAATGTCCATGAACCCATCGTCCCGTACAGAGAGAGGATCAGTAGTGACGCCCTTCCAAGTAATGGATACGAAAGGCTTCAAAGGAAAGCTGTAGACAGGAACCACACGCTCGGTTTCATTTTCCCACGAGTCCACGAGATCTTCTTCTTCCTTAGTTCCATCAACAGGTTTGACGGGAATGTTTCCAGTGGGCTCTTTCTCAAGCTCTTCTGGAACACCGCCACCTGCCTGTTCGGCCTCTTTCGCAATCTTGGTCGCTGACTGTTGGAGCTCCTCAGTCTTATCTTCGACTTTTTTGGTTACTTGTTCTTCGTTAACGGTTTGAGCCAGAGCAGCCAGGGCAGCTTTGACTTCAGTATCAACTTTTTCGGCAACACTTCCAAGAGCTTCAGGCATACTCTCCTTTGTCTTGAGTTTCTTTTCAGGAGGAGATCCCTGGCCTCCAGCTTGGTCGGCTTTGGACTGGGAGTCAAACTCTTCGCGAGGCCGCGTCAGACCGTTGGAAGGTTTCATCTCGCGTTCCTTACCCTTGTGCACATCAGTAACCGGAACGGCTTGGGCAGAGCTAGTTCTATTTGCCTGAGAAGATCGGGGACGTGGCGACGCCGCAGCGAGCTGCTCGAACGGGTTAACATAGCTGAAAATCGATCCCTGCACAGGCGGCTGTGGCTTTGGAGGTTCGAACGGAGTAGTCTCACGGCTCTCACGAGTTCCGAACGTGCGAACTGGCGACGACTTGCGAACCCCGACGTCTTCCTTCTCGGGGACGTGGGGTTCAATGGGCTCTGGAGGAGAAGCCACTGGCTGGCCTTCTGGAGACTGGTTTTGCTGGGGCTTAGGACGATTGAGTAACCGTAGTAGCATCTCCTGGGCGTCTTCGACGGGTTGATTCTGGCTCATGGACGGTGAACCCGAGACAGCTACGCGTTCCGGGGTGGGCTTGGCCATGAAGGAAGCAACCAAGTCGGAAGCCGAAATGCCTCGAGTATGCCCATTTTGGTTCTGTTCAGAGCTTGCTGCTCCTTGTTTGGTAAAACCTGAAGACTCTCCTGCCAGATCTTGGGTTTTAGGCGCGATGCCGCCGGGCGCAGCGTTGCTGACTTTAAGCAAATTGAGCAATTGGGCGGTCCGGTTTGAGTTCGAAACAGTCTGAACACTCGGCTCGTTCCGTGGAGTAGAAACATTGGGACTAATTATGTCAGATCCATGGTGGGGAGGGGTCCCAGCCACCGGTGGACTGAACAGCGGCGATGAAACCGAGGGCGGAGCATATTGAGGGAGCCGTTGAGAGTGCCCGGGAGAGTTGGACGGGCCATGTGCGAGGTTCTCTTGCTGTCTGTTACCAGGCGATAATCCTGCCGCCTGTGGCTTCCCTGTAAGGTTGGCGAACAGAGCCTGAAGCTCTGACTGTGTGAAAGACATGGGTGCCTTTGGTCACCGGATCGGCGACTTCGGGAGGGGAAAACAGGCGACAGTCAAATATCAGCGAACAAACAAATCAGATTCACTTCTAATTAGGAGTAGCTGATTAGAAACTTTCAGCGCAGGAATGTGAGGTTGGGGAGGGAGGGAAGAAAGAGATGAGTGAAGGCAGGTTGAAGGATGGATTGTTGATAAAGAGCAGCGAGGCTGTTATTGTGCAGCTCACTAGCGCGTGTGTTTGCTTTGTTTGCCCGCAACTTTTGCCTCTCCGACCAACAGTCCATTGCAAGCCTCGCAGTCCCCGCAAAGACGACGCCGCTCTCCGCCACCTTGTCCCTCCTCCGATGCTTAAGGTGCCGGCAGCTGCGTAAGGGGATCTTTGTCGTTTCACTCTCGGGCGCAGGTACTCAGCATCACGACACAGTTTGTCGAGCTCATTCAGAGTCCCCGTTTCCTCGCCGTCCCCTGCCCAAACCAACCAAGATCGTTTGATGTGACGATGTTCTGTCTCAGAAGGTATTACGCTCGCAAAGCTTGCAACTAACCACCAAACTCCCCCGGGTCAAAATCCATTTCAGCCCGAATAAACTACTGACTCTGGAAATTTAGCTGGCTCCCGCTCCTTTTCATCCCCACAAACGCCAGTCCTCTCTTCATAATATCTTTCGTGACCCTGACCTATCTCCTCCACCGGCCGTGTATCTACTGCTCTGCTCTCCTCTTGATCCTTTTCATATCGTCCTGTCACTGGTCGGATAGATGCTTCATCGACTTTAAAAGCGATTGGTTCGCTCCTCGGTTCGCTACACCAGCGTCGGCCGCGGTTGGCAATGCCACTCAGGATCCCGCGTCAGGTTTGACGCAGTACGTCTTGGAAACGATGAATTCAACCGCAACTGCGTTAGCCACTGCAGCATTTGAAGAAGCAAAGAGACGAGTTGCTCCCAGTGCGGGCATAGACTTGGCAGGTGACCAGATCCCACAATGGACGGGAATAGGCTTGGAATGGCTGCGGAGTCTTTTGGGCCGGAGAGAGTGGACGCTGCCATGCGTGGATGTGAAAGTGCGACTATGAAGCCTTTTCTTTTATTGCGGGAGGGCATTTTGAAAGCAAGATATTTTGGGATTAGAGAGCTTGTCTCTGGTCCAGCTCCAGGAATCCCATTGACCCGTTTTGGGAAGACTTGCGGTTTGGACTATTCCGGATCTAGAAGCTACATAAAATAGCGGGCAAGATCGCAATTTTGTACAGGATCTTGGGCTTCTACTTTAAGGCTGGGAAACGATACCCGAGCTCTGAGACGGTCGTTCGATTCCCTGTATAAAGAACGAAAATGATGCATGTGAAAAACGTTTATGTCTCACGCCGTCTATTTTGCAAATTGACATGGTATTTTGCACTGCTTACACTTCTGTGTACATACATATGTTGATATGATATCCGTTGAAGCACCTCATCATGACGTCTATACGTTTGGGGAGTTCGTTCGCTTTCTAGGGATGGAGAATGGAGCTATCCTCTTGTTGCTGGTTTGGCGAGACTGCTTTTTTGTTTGGTCTCCGTACAGTAACCACCGAGCTTATAAGGCCGATATCACATCTTACCTTGGAATTTACCCAAAATCTTTGCTAGCTGTTATTCCCAATGGAGA
This sequence comes from Coccidioides immitis RS, assembly GCF_000149335.2. NCBI lineage: Eukaryota > Fungi > Ascomycota > Eurotiomycetes > Onygenales > Onygenaceae > Coccidioides > Coccidioides immitis. The sequence continues at coordinate 1,759,420 of NW_004504310.1, read as the reverse complement.
GTTGAGTAAGCTTGATTTCCGAAGGCCGTGAAATTAGAACGTATGTTCTACTCCCATCGGCTTGTAATCGATACCAAAGTGCCCCTATCTTCTGGCTAGAAAAGGTATATATATATTGGGCGGTTTGAGGGCCCGAGAGCACCGAATGGATCATCTGGAGTTGTCCATTATATATCCATGTGGAAGGCCCTAGTCCCTTTCTGCTCAAGGACAAACAAAAAGGAGCCCCCTGAAGGAAGATATTGACTAGCCTCATGATGGTCTGATTCATCGTGAAGAAAAGGAGCGTTCCCTGTGTAACCAAGCACCTGGCCGACTGTTCTGATTGTGTGCTTGGTTCTCAGCCTTATATATAGGGGGACCGAGGGAGCCAAATGGCACAGCCGCCTAGCGGACTACGCTAGACTCAGAGACAATACCAAGCAGAAGGTAAGAATATCTGATGGAAGTGTGATGAAATGATGGTGAAGTGAGTCGGAAGTAGACCTTCGCGTGGCCGTAATAGCATGAATGGATGGATCTACCTATTAACTCAAGGCCGCGGAAGATTATAGCTCCGAAAACATGGGTTGGTTGGAAGCCCTGAGCCTTGTCACAGAACCACCCAGGCAAAAAAGGACCAACCACCAAGGGGGTGAGTTCAATTATTCCTAACAGATCCAGCAGCTCAAGGTTCCCGCTCCCCACCAGTGTGTTTAAACCAACGACGGCTCCATAAGCAATCTTCCCAAAAAGGATCCCTTTCTGTTCTTAATATTCAAAACAGTTCTCAGTAGCCAAACGATCTCAAAATAGCCACTCCCGCGTTGGAGATGAGTTTAGTTACTCATTTTGTTTGCTTGGTAAGGCGGAAAATATTCCAGTTACTAACCCAGACAAACTGTTAAGGCGGTCGGCCTGGACCGCGCGATGCTCCATCCCAGAGAACGGGGGTCACACAGTGCCCTGATCAGCGGCATTCCGGGGCCCCGCCTGCTCCCTAGTGCCAAGATGCACGCCTGAAACCTTCGCGATCGCCGGGGCGAGCTCACAGGGGCAACAGGCCATTATTGGCCAAGCAGCTGCTGCCTATTTCCAAGTGCGTGAAGGTTTTCGTATTTTCACCCCGCCTGAAATCAGGATGCGAGAAGATACCTTTTTTTTTTTTTTTTTTAAAAAAAAAAAAAATCAAAAAATCAAAAAAGGAGAACTGGGACGGAAGGACTCTTCTCTCCAGCCTTTCTTGAGATGAAGATGCCTTGACTTTCTCTTCCAATACCCTTAATTGCTCCCTGCAAACCATACCTTAGACAACGGCGACCTTCCCAACGGTTTTCGGAGCCTCCAGCCATGGGATTCTCTCACATGGGCTTCTGTGTTCCACAACACAAGTTCGATGAGACCGTCTCCTTTTACCTCGCAGCTCTCCAGCCACTCGGGTACAAGGAGATGATGCGGCCCGTGGACAATGTGGTCGGCCTGGGTGTATACTATCCGGATTTCTGGATCACCGGAGTGAAATCCGACGACAATCAAGATGCAGATGAAGATTCGAAGCAGCAGAAACCCCTACATGTCGCCTTCAGCACGAACAGTGAGTCTTCCCAGCAATCCATTTTCTTCTTCCTTTTTCCTTTTTCTTTTTCTTTTTTTCTTTTTCTCTCTCTCTCTCTCTCTCTCTCTATCCCCATCCTTTCCCACTGCGAACGGAACTACCTCGCAAAAAAGAATTGAACTAAAGACACATGTACTTTAAACATCAAAGGCCGAGAGCTCGTTCACGCCTTCTACGATGCGGCTTTGAAAGCCGGTGCGAAGTGTAATGGGAAGCCCGGCCCGAGACCGCAGTATACACGGCTTTACTATGCGTCGTTTGTGCTGGACCCGGTGGGCAACAATATCGAGGCTGTATGTATGTGGCCGGCTTGGACGCATTGGCGGTATTGGTTTGGAACGGGGGTGTTTGGGAAGAGTGGGACGAGAACGGTTGAGGGTACTACCGGTGACCAGCCCCCCGAGTCCTCATAGGAGTATAGCAGCTCAAAGCGGCCTGTGCCTTTGTGTGGTAGTACTTCTTTTTCTTTCCACCTTCTACCCAAACAGGGTGGGTGTTGGTTTGCTCTCCAACCTTCACATCAAAGAAAACTTGCCGTTTGATGGAAAACATGCACCAAATATTTCCTGTTCAGGACATGTATACATACTATCTTTTTGTGAACCTTTCATCATTCCGATTTACTCCCTTATATATCACAATACGCTCCAAAGATATAGGAACCTATGTCAGCCACTAAGAACAGCAGAAGGCTTCAGCAGAACACCTTTGGGAGGCTTTTTGAGGTAGAACCCAAAGGCAGAGGAACGAACCTTCCCAAGTTTCTCAAAACATAAAACTCAAGCAACAGGAACAGGAACAAGCTTCAGGTATTACATCATTAAATTCCTCCCAGCAAAGGGGGCTCCTAACACGCTCCCATGACATCAAAGACATGCATCGCGTAAACCAGCTAATTCACATTATAAAAGAAAGCCCAAGGGTGGTGGTTGGTTGGGTGGGTGTTGGAAAAGTAAAAAGAATAATCATAACAGCCCAAATGAGATATAAAAAAAAACAAAAAAAGACATATCTTATCGAGTGAGCAAAGGGGGTATTTCCGCCAGATTTCTGGTATATTTGCGTGATGAACAAAATATAATAAAATAAGCTTTGATACATTTTTCGAATGTTTCCTTTTTCCCTTACCTTTTTTTTTGCTTTATATTGCTTAATTGTATCCTCCGGTGGATACAGGCATGGGCCAGTCATCTTCTGTTATACTACTCCAGAAGATCCAAACCATACCGACGGAGAGAAGAGTGAAGAGCGTCTCGAATAAAGCACCGTTGATCTTGCCATCCGATGCATGGCAGAGGTGGGTGCTAATAGCGAAGTCAAATATCTGGCCAAATGCAAAGAGCAAAGCGGCGCCCGAAAGGTACACTAAAGGATTTTTTTATCACGTCCATGTTAGCGATACGCCAGCACCAATGAATAGAGAATATGGGGCATCTCAATACGTACGCATTGGTCGCATCTCGCCGAGAATCCTCAGTACAAGGATAGACTCGAGCACGAAGAAACCAACCAGGCAAATCAGCGGAAAGAGCAGATAAAGGACATAGAGTCCAATGTTCCTGTTTTCTCCGGACAGGCTTGGGTCAAAATACCCAGTCCAACTGAAGGCGGTGTCCAGAGCGATGTAACCAGTCCCAATGAAAAGAACGGCGGCAGAGGTCAACAGCAACCCAATTGAAATCGGTGTACCATCGTCGAGGAATTGATACCCGACCAGCGCATTTACGAAGAGCATCCATGTTGTAGCGGAGATGGCAGCCAAGTGAACAGCCGTAAATCCCTAAAGGCGGTTAGCCGTAAGTGCGGGACAGGGTCACAGTACTTTGCAAGCAACACGGTGATCCGCAAAAGGCGCACGTACTTTCCGAACGTTATCGTCAAGGGGAAACCCTCCGACAGTGAATATTTCGCATATTTGAATGATGACAAACCCGACGAGAAATATTTGGATTTCCCTGCATGAGTCTATCAGTACCAGGTTTCAAATATCCGGTAATATACCTCCGCAACAAGTGGCCCCACCTTCTTCCCACAGCGGCCTTTTTCTTCTCAGACTTCCATATCAAAAACACGGTCATCAGGATCGCAATGAAGCATAATAAGATCGAACCTGCGTCTTGTCAGGACTAATAACAATTTCTCAATAACGCATCCAAGCACATCGGCGTACCGAGATTGGAAAGATGTCTGCCATCGCTTAAGCCAATTCCTGTCAGAGGACATCCACCAAACTTCGCATTAGGAGGTTGATTATTATTGACGAGTATCTATCGAGGTCAGTTGGCCTCTAGCCCGAACAACAACCAGAAGCGGTCGAGCAACACAAGGGCCGTATCTGGCAGCGACGTACGTTGCATATTGGCAGTGTCGTGTCCCGACAAAAGTCCTATAGGTAGCGCAAAGGCGTCAGCTCTATATATATCATAGAAGAGACAGAAGACCCCTTGATCAGTTCCCAGGAAAGAGACTTTACATGAAAGTTGCCAAACTGAGTCGATCCCATGGCGACGAGCGGGAACCACAAAAAAGAGAGCCGACCGCAGCCCACACCACTCGGTTTGCAGGTTGCGAATTGGACTACCACTTGTATGACCCGTACCAGCGAGCTTCTAGCCCTTCCCCGTCCCCAGGCGAGAATCTGCAATGCAAGTCTTTGATTGAGATGGACCGGCCTCGGCGTTCAGGGTCAACAAACCGGGGGAAGACGACGAGGGGGCTGGATGGAGCGACACAGGAAAAGCAAACGACCAGCGAATGGACTCGGGCTAGCGATGTCGAGAGAGGGAGAGCGAGCGTGTGCGTGTGTGTGTGTCAGAAGACAACAGCCGGGGCTGCCCGATAACCGCAACGGCCAGAATAGCGACGCCAGGGACCTGCCGGGAGATGAATTGTCGGGGGATGGATGGGCGAAAAAGCGACCGGTCGACGGGCTGGCAGGTCGGTCAGAGTGAAAGAGAGGCTCAACGCAGGCTTGTCAGGTCAGGTCAGGTCAGGTTAGGCTCGTAACGGTGTAACTGACTAGCGCAGCCAGGTGAGCATTGTCGTAATCTGCTGTATTAAAGTTACGGACTTGTCTGGGGCTCAGGGTCTAGTCGGCCAATTGACGAATCAGAGCTTCTTTCCAGAGACTGTCTTGGCACCACTGGTCGTAAGGATATACACGCAAGACACAACTATACACTCTCCATACCTGTCTGTATAGTTATACACATTGTACTCCGTACTCCGTACACGTTCCGTCTGGGCGCAGGCTGGCTAGCCGCTTTGGCAGCTCCTCACAGGAGAATTGAGATGCGCACAGCTCCCAGCCCGCCCTGCCATGGGATCGCGATCCGTCTGTCGGAGCTTTTTGCAAGACGCACCCGCTTGAGACCAGATGGGGTTACGCCCAATGTGCCGATTTGTCGATCGACGAAACAATTTATGTGCACTACGAAGTACCCTCCAATGGCTGGCCAACGTTGGCCTTTTGTTTCCAGTCCTGAAACTCAAAACATCCGCCGTCGCTGGGGATGGCGGCTTTGGAATCAACAGCGCATCAGCGGTGTCGAGGCTCCAGAGTTACAAAAATGGACACAATTCTTGCCACCCTCAGCCAACGATTTGGATTCTACGTACGGAGTAATTACATATGTACTCTGTACTCTATATTGTCATTGCCAATGCCGGTTGACAATGGCGGCGAGTTTCGGCATGCACACATGAGACGGGCTGTTCTTTTGCCCCGTTCTTTGTGCTCCTTCTGGTGAATGGCATTCTATGGAGAATGCTTACATCTTGAAGTTTCTCAGCAGGGAAACAATGAAATTGCAGAATCATTGATGCAAAATTTCGAGGCTTCAAAAAAGCAAAAATTCTGCTGCGGTGTGTCGCTGTGGGTATGGACTTTTTAGTCCGTACAAGAACTCGATAGTCAGAGGCAACTGAACTAAATTTGGAAATTCCCACTGAAAAAGCTCTCTCCGTTGTCTTTTGGGCCGCCAGGTACACACGGCTTCCCACGTTGCTTGGTAAAATTCAATGTGCTAAATGGAAACTTTCGCCTTCGTCTATGGTTTGGCTTCGCATACGTATTATAAGACCCGGGGTTAACCAACAAAACCTTACTCCGGCGGGAAGGAGAATTTATATAGCTCCCAGAAAGAGGTCCATGCTCCTCTCTCTAGCAGACATCCTCCACCTGGAGGCTTTTCCCGTCAGTGTCTCCAAGCTCAACCATGAGAGTACGCCCAAACACTTCAAACATCATCTCGACGCAAACTTTTGTTAACGCAGGGTCGTACCGGCCCTTGCTTAGCTCGTCTCTGATGAACGCGTCTATTGCAGAGTGGTGAGCGGAGAATAGATTTTGCCTGTCGCAGCACTTGTTCGCCGGGAACATTGAGAAAGAATTACTTACGCTGAGCCCATGCAGCTTCGTAAAAGCTGAAGCAAACTCCTTTCTCATGAAGCGTCTGCCGAATCAAGTCCCTACCGGCTGGCGGGACGTGTGTGTCATTTTTACCAAAGATCTAAAAAAAAAGTAGCGGTATTAGCATGTGCGTACCTATTTTTTTCGGGCCCTATCTGGTTTACTGAGGCAACTTGATAAATCCCTACTCAAGTCTATGAGCTTACCATGACCAATTCGCCTTTGATATCGCCCGCTCTCTGCAGGCTATCGTCATTCTTTCCCTTGCCGAGGGTTTTGCTGTGTATGTCAGTCGCAAAGAAGCACACCGCAGCTTTAACCCGTTCGTCCAGCGCGCAGCGGTACGCCAGATGCCCGCCGAGGCACATTCCAGTCGCCCCAACGCGGCCATTGCACGTGGGGAGTGACAGCAGATAGTCGACACTGAGCTTTGCGTCTTCATCATAAGCTGTAAGTTTCTAGAACAACATCAGGTTCAGGCGTCACGGCCGAATACTCGTTAGCAGGTACGGGTTTCAGGGCCCATGGGGGAGCACACTTTGGTGATCTTCCATGCATTGCCCTTATCGGTATCCGTCGCATCGTATTTTAGTGGCTCTGGACCGGTAAATTCATGGTAGCTCGATGGCGCTGCGCAGATATACCCGTGGCCAGCTATCATGCGTGCGAAGCGGGTGACAGGTCCGGTCACTGCATCGGATTTTTCAGCACGCTCTTGAGCTAATTATCCAAGAGTTGTCGCGGTTTCTTCCGCAGGTGCTCTTGGGAAGCCCAGACGCGTAGCTAACTATATAATTAAGCAATACACGGGTTATGACGCGCACCTTGGTAAATTTCGCTGAACACAACCACGCCAGGAAATTTTGCCTTTGGGTATCCGGGAATCGTGGGATGAAACACATATATTCCTGTTCAATGGGCCAGTCAGCGCAGTCAAATTTATTAGCCCGTGTCCTAAATTGAACGTTTAAAAGCTCCCCTTCGTACTCCGTAGTGGTATTTCAATTTCTTTCTGCGAGTTCCGATTCTCAAACAATGGCTCTTTCAGCACTCCTTCTGTTCTTTAATTGAAATACAGTCAAGAAGTTTCGAGACAGTAGCACCAGCAGCTTCTCAATTCAATTATGACTGCCATCACTCAATTTATAAAGTGTTGTGGGTGTGGAAATCTCAGGAGACTCACTCATGCTCCCCTCCCCCGCAGCGGAAGTTTTGACATCATAGTGTGACTCTTGGATCAGCATTTTTGTTTCCCTGGAGCGCTTTTGCACAAATGCAGTTAACTAATGTTGTTGTGGCCTTGACACCTGAAAAGACTGTCAATATTAATAAAGATTCAAAGAGCAAAACAAGCAACAATTGCGCAGGCCTGACAGGATATTTAACAGGGATGTCAAGGTTCACTTCCAATCCTCGAAACCCGCGCAAAATAGCTAGTTATCATGTGATCCAACCAAATTTCACCCGTCCAGTTCTTAGGGGAACTTCGGCGGCTTTGGCCTTTTGAGCAGAGGTGTACATATCAGATTCGGGAACCTTGTTCGCTCCATTCCAAGAGGCTTCCATGCCCCGTTCTTTATTCGTGCGACGACATGGGCCTCCGTAAACCTGCCCTCCGTGGTAACCATCCTTACATGCTTGGAGAACCCTGCGAATCTCTGAATAGAAACCTATTTATCGCTTGGCCGATGGGGACCTTGAGATATAAAGATATATAACACCATCTAATTTCGACTCGGAGACGAGAACACCCCGGGGACAGCTTTCCTCCAGACGTTCCAAGGGCATTTAGCCTCTCTCCCCCAAACCCCTAAACTATAACTAACTACTGCACACCTCCCTCGCCTTCCAGGAACCAAAAACATATGCCACCACCCGTGCTTTTCTTTATCCCGAGCTTTCTTCTTCTTCCCCCAGGATTCGAAATAAATATTAAAATAAGGGAGAGGCCCCTTTTCATATCTTTTTCCTTCTTTAATTGTTGTTGGTTTTTTAAAAAGAAAAGAAAGAGAGAAAAAGGTGAGGGCGTGTGTGAGTTTTGCGTCCCTCCCCCCCCAAAAGAAGAAACCGACCATGCAGGAAACAAACCCGGTCTCCAGCTTTCCCATTCATCCTGGTAACAAACAAAAAGAAACAATGGACTGCCTGAGCACCGCTACTACTATCACCATCACCGCCGTCATACACATAAACATCAGAAACCCAGGGTAAGCCCAGGGGGTTAAAAATGGAGCAAGATACCCGGAGAGTAGAGCTTAAAAGCCGCGGAGGGGAAGAACATAATGTGAGAACAGGTATGTATGTATGTATGTGTGTAGAGGGTAGGTTAAGATGGTATCAAAATCGAGGGAAAATACGTTGAGTTAAGAGAGCCTAGGGCATCTCGCTATAAACGGGTACTTAGATCCGCTGATAGAAAAGCAGATAGGCGACCTTGTTCTCCCGAGCTGCCAATCGGCTGCTGGAAGTCCTCTTGCCCGAGGAGTCTCCTGACGCGGTGTTGGGTGGGCTGGTTCCGTTGGCCAGCGCGCTGACTGATTTTTTGCTTGCGTGGCTCGACCCCGAGCCGTTGACCTGGTTCCATCCACGCTCGCTGTCTTGCTCGTCGTCCTGGTCGAAATGGCGGAAGATATTCGACTGTGAGCTGCTATCGAGAGATTTATGCTGCTCGAGGGCAGCAGCCTGGCTCTTTGGATCTTCCTCACTTCCTGCAAATGCAACATCCTCGCTTCGAACGCGGCGAATCACGGTATCATCGATACGGATCCATTCGCGGCCATCTTGACGGCGGATTTCCACCGTATAGTGGCCGCCGCTTGCATTTTTGCCATGGTGATAAATAACACCGGTAAGCCTATACTTGGGAAGGCCACCACCCTGGGCAGCTAACATATTTCGACGGTGTGGAGCGAACACCTCCTTGGGGATTTCGAGTTCCAAAGGATATCCAATCTTCTTCCAAATTTTCTGAGTGCCCTTTGTTACACTATCATAGTGGAAGCGCTTCAGATGGAGAATCAGGACCGGTGGTAGGCTTTCAATGAACACCTGCTTGGTGGCATTCACTTTGGTACCACGCGAGGAGCTAAAATCCCCGTGCATAGTTTCCGGTCTGGTAAGGCCCTTTAGTGCATCGATGATATTATTAACTTGAGGAGAGCCAATATCAAGTTGAAGCGACTGGTAAGGCTCCAAGGTAACGGAGTTTTTATTTCCGGGGACTCTGAATTCAGAGCGAAGGTTGCCACCGAAGATTCTCGTGATTGGGGATTCTGAAGCAATGTGTCCCGATGATCGGGTGACGGCGGCTTTCTGCTTATGGCCAACTTCTAACCAACCTTCACCAGCGGAATCATCTGTCATGGAGACAGCATCGACATCTGAAGCACTTGCAGCTTCAGGCAAAGCGGAAGAGCTCTTTATTGCATGTAAGCACTCTTCGTGAAGCTCTTCAAACAAGAAACCGAGGAATTCTTGGGCATCTTGTTGATGGCCTCGCTGTAATCTGTTAGAACTGAATCTGAGTCATAACATGGTAAGGGGTGGATATATACTCACGCGCATATCTCTAAAGCGAGGGAGATGTCTGATGACCTGGTAAACGTATTCTGGAATGAATGATGACCCATATTGCTCTAGTTCAGTCTGCTTCAAACGTTGCCGCAACTGCTCGACAGAACTTGCCGAGCCAATTACTCGAAATTCTCTCATAAACATAATCCTGCGAAGGCAATACGTCAGCCACCAACAAGCCACTTGCAATCCAGGGAAATATAAACTCACATTGCGTCGAGAAGCGGGAGCTCGCTCTTGAAGCTGTGTGCAGCACGACGACTAACCCGATCAAGGAAATCATAAAATGGAACACAAAAGACGAGAACTTGGAGGACCTGCTAGAAGTAAGCTCCAATTCGGAGTCGAAGTGCAGAAGGCTTTAGAGATATTATACAACTTACCGAGTTCATATAACACATATTACCCGTATTTACAAGACCTCGAGGCTCAACAAAGGCAATCTTATTGCTATAAAGATCCGCTTCTGAAGCCAAGCTATTAATAACGTCGACGAGAGATTCAGACTTGGACGGAGCCAAACCGCCAACACCCGATGTTGACACGGCGTCATCACTTCCCGAGGTTGGCTTTTTCGTCCGAACAAGGTCGGCCCATGATTTTGGCTGCGAACGAGGTGGAGGCGTTGCTTTCAAGTCCTGCTGGTCAGCAGTACTTTGGCTGGGCTGCACTGACTCAATGGGTTTAGTGTTGTCTGTGGCACTTCCGGTGGTCTGCTGTCCTTGCTTCGAAAGGTGGGGTGTAGCTGGCATGATGGGAACAACAGGAACGATCGGAACGATTGGGGCTGCCATTCGTGGCGTGGTTGCCTGAGACACTTGGCGAACATGGGACGGAGATTGTGAGTTGCTGGAAGACGAAGGAGTGGTTGGCTGTGTCGAGGTGGGTTCAGATGGGGCGTGGGAGGCTGTTGGAGTGGGAGTGGCAGTACGCTCGGGCAATGGGGGTTCTGCTTCAAGACCGGGTTTCTGGGGTTCATTTCCCTCGCTGTCGGCCTTGAAGGAGAGAGACACAGATTGCTTGGTAACTTCAGCGATCCTGGGCTTTCGCCGTCTCCGAGGTAGCTTCTCAGGGAATGGGGCCTCAGGAACCGACAACCAGGGCAGCTAGATTGATGTGAGGTGAGTGAATTTCTTTTCTCCAAAACGCAAACATTGACAAGGAAGATTACAACTAACCGGTGGCTGAAACGGTTCTCTGGCGGTGGGTTCTATGCTTGTGCGCTCATTGACCGAGGCTTCCGGAACAACTGCACTAGGAACCAACGCAGTGCCCGAGCTTGTCGAACCTCCATCAATTGCTTTGGATTGGGCCTCCGCCGGGCGGTTTGTGGATACATCTTCCTGTAAATCCGAAGTGGCAGATGACGGGGCAACGATTGGGGGAGGCGTCGAGGAGAAGGACGAAAGCTGCGGCGTTGAGGCGGTAGTAGGGGTCTGCAAGGGGAATGAAGGTGGTGGGCCGGTTGCGGCGATATGCTGGGAACGAGGGTACGAGGAGACGATCAAAGGACTGTACGACTGGTACGGTTGCGGTGGTGGAGGGTGTGGCATCTGTTGATATGGATACCAGTGCTGCTGGTATTGATGGGGTGCGTATGGGGGTAGAGGACCGGTCGCGTGAGGATGGGGGTGGTGATAGCCCATGTATGCTTGGGACGAGCGCACATTAGGCGGCGCCGACGCATAGGGAATATCGTGCTGTCGGCGAGGAGGAGGTAGGGGCGGCTGCCCGTGAGGCAGCGGGGGCAGATGATGGTTCATCATGCCCCGACTTTCGGACGGCGTAGCCTTTTTTGACTGCTGGGTGGGAGATGGCCTAGCGGCGAGCCATCAATGCGAAAGGAAGAGCAGTGAGAGCACAGAAACAGCCGCGGGCGTTCCGCAGACTTAGCATCCCATTGCGGAGAAAAAATTGGGTGCCTAACAGAGGGTTGGGTGCCGCTGGGCCGGATAGCAAGCCCTGGGGTAGGTCCTTTTTGCGACCAGGTCTTCCACCACAGTCGACAGACGGGGAGTTCGCCTGGAGGAGCGGAATTACCGATTATTATAGCAAAAGCAAGTAAAAGAAGGCGAGGCAAACAAGACAGGCGGGAGTCCAGGTGGCGGAGAGGCGGGCAGCGGGCGGCGACAGACGTGCTTCTCTTTTCCTGCTGCGATTAATTTTTGTGTTGACGATGTTTGTCGTGAAACCAGCGCGGCTGACTAACCCCGGTCACGGGTCCGCAAAAAACGGGCGTGTGGCGCCATGTACCGTACAGACCGTGACCGCAAGTTACCCGACGATTCTCCCTCTTATCGCAGAGTGAAACAGGTGCCCATACGTACGGTACGCCGTACAGAACGGTATTCGCCGGCGCAGGCAAGCTCACCTTCGTCGCCGCCCCTCATCGTCATCTCAAAAGCTGCGTCTCAAGCAACGCCCTGCAATCCGACGGCCCCCTCGGGGTAATCCAAGGGACCACGAGCCTTGATCGCTTCCTACCCACTCCCAATCTTCGTCCCGCTTACATCGAGCTCGCCTTGCGATGTGTTCCTGAAGGCGAGCCCGATCTCCTGGCGCCTGTGGGCCCCTACCCCCCTGCGACAGAGCTTCCTTTTCTGCACATTGGATTCCGTCAAGCAATGTCGTCCGCTTCGGGGCCATCCTCTAACCCGTCAAAACCGGCAAATACACAAGTCCAACTTGGACCTCCTCCCGCAGCCCCGACCTACACCGGAACCGTCGAAACAGGCTCTCACCGCCGAGGCTTTGCGAATCCTGCCTCAGTGAGAAATTCGTCTGCACCGAGAAACAACCAGGGCCGAAAGCAGCAGCACAAACGTCATCGTCGGCCCCGCTTGGTAGACGAGGATGCGCTTGCAGAGTCTGTATGTGCTTCTGCTCCGGTTTCGGTCTCAAGGCGTCTTCATGCTGACTTCAATACGGACCAGATTGCAGTGAATAGCACGATGAGTCGAAAAGGACAGACCTCGATCACCCATCTGATGAACTTCTCCCTTCCACCCCGCCCACACCATCGTCACCACCACCACCATCATCACACGCCGTATAGACCGCCTCGCCGTACTCATGGATGGGGAATCCGTTCGGGTGCGGTAGATAAAGCCAGGTTCGATCGATATCGTAATTGACAAGGGACCAGCCCCATTGTACTAACTACTACCCAGATACGTCCATGCCAACTATCGGTTCATTGTAAATCCAACGAAGAACTACCACTCCCAGGCCACAAATGCAGATGTCCACCTTGACTGGGACACGGTTTTGCAGGTTTTGGTTTCCTCCGAAACCCAGAAGACTAGTTGTCCGATCTGCCTCTCCACCCCCGCTGCACCGCGGATGGCCAAATGTGGCCATATATTCTGCCTTCCTTGCCTCATTCGGTATATGCACTCGAGTGATGACTCCAATCCAGTTCCCGAAAAGAGGCCCAGATGGAAAAAATGTCCGATTTGCTGGGATGCCATCTACATATCAGATACTCGTTGCGTTGCATGGCATACAGGACAGCAAGCCGACATGCTTATGGAGGGCGGCGATGTTCTGCTTCGGTTGGTCTGGCGGATGCCGGGAAGCACACTGGCCCTTCCCCGCGACGGCGCAATTATTGGGCCCGAAGAAGACATTCCATGGTACCATATCGCAGATGTGCCCGATTACGCTCGGATCATGAAAGGTGGCGAGGACTACATGCTCTCTCATTATGATACTGAGATTGAGGAGCTCAGAAAGCTGGAGCATGAAGATAATCTACTCTTTGGAGAGGATTCAACATGGACAGGCAAAGCGATCGCGGCCGTCAAAGATGCAAAGGAGAAGGTAAAAGGAATCGGCAATCCCCCGGAACTATCGAGAGAATCAGTCGAGCGACGACCGCCTAAAACACTTCCGTCTGAATCCTTGGATGGTGCTCCTGATATGTATCATTTCCAACGAGCGTTAAAGTCCGGCAATAGTTCTTCGAGTGCATCTATTACCGGTCCAAGTCTAGGCTCGAGTAGTTCGAAGATCAACGATGCGACAACGGCCGAGGAGTACCTTTCTGCAGGTGTTTCAAAACTGACCATCGACTCGAACGAAGCCAACCCTTCAGTTAAAACAGACACTGTCGCTAAACATGGCCGCTCGGTCACCGCGGATAAATCAAGATCTGGTCATATGCCTCACTCCAGCGATCAACCGTACTATTTTTACCAAGCTCTCCCTCACTTTTATCTTTCACCTTTGGACATACGCATCTTGAAGGCAGAATTTGGCGATTTTTCACAGTTTCCGTCTGCGATCCTACCTCGAGTGGAGCACATATCAACAGGCTACGTGGTGGATGACGATTTACGCAAGCGTGCAAAGTATCTAGGCCACTTACCGTATGGGTGTGAGGTAAGTTTTTTGGAGTGCGATTGGACCGATCTTGTTAGCCCCGCAATCCTCGAGAAGTTTGCTCCTGAAATCAGCCGCCGTCGGAAGCGAAATAAGGAGAAGGCGGCTACAGAAGAAAAGGAACGTATCCGCGCGGAGAAAGAGGAAGAGGACAAGAGGTGGGCCGCGGTCAGGAGGAAGAGGCCGAGTATAGGAGCTCCCTCCAACCAGCCGTTTTCGGAAACTGATTTCCAACCTCTTGCGGGTCCGTCTAGCGCAGAGGGCCCCCCCGTTCCTGAGGCGACCTTCCCACAGGGCCCGCCTTCACCCGGACCATCTCGAGAGCAGAGCCATTCGTCGTTCGCTGCGCTCGCTTCACCGTCCAGCAGTCCACCGACACGCCGGACGGTCTGGGGCACGGCAGCTGTGGAGTCCAGCTCGGAGCCATTGCCATACCGGAGCCAAAACGAGGTCGACGACGGATGGCTCCAGGGTTGGGAGAGGGAGCTACTGCTGGCAGAGCAGGAAGAGGTTCTTGCGGTGCGAGAGAACGCAGCTCCCGCCGCAGGAAACGGCAAAAGAAAGAAAAACAAGAAAATCACGCTGATGTCCACCAACGCCAGGCGAGCAGCTTGAGCGATGTAATTGTCGTTTGCTCGATGTGTATCTTTGCTGTGAGGCGTGCAAAATATATGTATTTTTGCTTCTGTAGCTACGGAGTACCCTGGGTGCAGATAGTAAATAGATTGGTGCTACACACGACCTGAGAACAAGACAAGTGTCTGGCTTCTGTTCAGGTGTGGAGACGATCTCCTGGGACAATCTCTACGGCAGGTGTCTCGATGACACCAGGGTTGAAACAGCATTGACCCATCTGTCCCCGTTGAATCATCTCATCTCTGCATCCCGTCCCAGCGTATGGTGCTGGCGAGGATTCCCCCCGTAACGTCGTGACGAGCGGGTTTTTCGTCCCATCCCTGTCCGTCAGTCACGTACTGTATTATAATGTATGTAATACACTCAGGATGCCAGACAGCCGGTAGCCGGGCCAATAGGAGAGCGTTTATACTTTAATTACACGCCAAGCTCCCCTCCGCGTCCTGTACCACCCCGTAACAGTCGTAACGGACGGACGCCACAACCGCCCGAGCCGCCACGGAGCGGCGTGATTGGCTGGGAGGTGTGGCACAACAGTGATTTAGGGAGATCGCAGCTTGAAGAGGCCAATCTGAAAGTGTATGAGAGACAGAGACCAACAGCGGAGACCGATTTTCATTCCTTTTTTTTTTTTTTTTTTTTTTTTTGGTTTTTTTCCTCTTTTTTCTTTTTCTTTTTTTTGCGCCCTTTTCTTTGTTGTCGCTCCGTGGATGGCCAGTCGCTGCTCCTTTATATCTGCTCCTCTCCCAGGATGACGCTCACCCGCTCACAGACCGGCAAGACGCCAAAGTAAGTTCCCTTTTTCGTCTCTTGTCTGCTTTTGTCTGTTTTGAGCACACTACTAGAAAAGCCCTGGAGGCATGACTTCGCTGTGGTGATACCTTGTGTTTTGAATTAGACCAATTTGCGCCGGAATTGGATATGAATTCCCGGTGCTCGCGCGAGAGCTTCGCGGCTGTTTCCTCAATTCCTCTCCGCTAGCAATTTCGATCGCTGATTTATGTTATCAGGAAGGTCCAACCTGATGGCTTCGTCGAGACCCCGAGCAGACGCATCACCAGGAGTCGCGCGTCGAAGAGCCCGGAATACAACGAAGCGGAATTGTCATCCAGCCAGATGATTGATTCTGGGAAGCCCAGAAAGCGGCGCGAGGTTGAGAAGCCGGTGGAGGATGTCCAGGCGGAGACCAGATCGAACGGCGCTGCATGCCCTGCTGCGACGACGGAAGCGAAGGCCGAGCAGGTGGTGGAGCACACGGACCACTTCGAGTTTGGTGGTTCGTGGGGTGTGCTGTCTATGATGATCGGCTTTCCGCTGCTGATGTATTACATGTGGATTGGTGCCGTGTATTACGACGGGCATCTCCCTCTGCCGGCTGAGGGTCAGTCCACCAGCGACTTTGTTCGGCATCTAGCGCATCTAGTGTACGAGGGCGCTTTCCCGTCCGTCAAGGCGTGGGCTATCTACTGGATCTTCTTCATCTTCGAGGCGCTGTGCTATATGTTCCTCCCTGGCATTGTCGTCAAGGGCAGACCGCTGGACCACTTAGGTGGAAAGCAGCTCCTCTACCGTTGCTCTGCCGTTTCTTCCTTTTACACGACCATCATCCTCGCTGTCGGCCTTCACGTCTCTGGCCTCTTCAAGCTTTACACGATCATCGATGAATTCGGTCCGTTGATGAGCGTTGCCATTCTCACCGGCTTCATCATCTCGTTCATCGCCTATTTCTCCGCTATGGCTCGTGGCGCCCAACACCGCATCACCGGATACCCGATCTATGATTTCTTCATGGGTGCGGAATTGAACCCGAGAATGTTCGGAATCTTGGATTTCAAGATGTTTTTCGAGGTTCGGCTGCCCTGGTACATCTTGCTCCTGGTCACCATGGGTGCTGCCGCGAGACAATATGAGAACTATGGATACGTGAGTGGAGAGGTTGGATTCTTGCTTATGGCTCACTTTTTATATGCCAATGCTTGCTCCAAAGGTGAAGAGTGCATTATTGCAACATGGTGAGTACCTGCCAAGGGGAAACATACCAAGGAGGCTTCGTTTTCTGACAATTATGCTCTGTAGGGACATCTATTATGAGAAATGGGGTTTTATGCTTATCTTCTGGAACCTTGCTGGCGTCCCTCTCAGCTACTGTCATTGCACCGTCTACCTTGCCAGCCATGCTCCAGAAACCTACCGCTGGAACAAATATGCCCTGGCCGCTATGTACGTCAGCTATCTGTTCGTGTACTGGATCTGGGACACGACGAACAGTCAGAAGAACCGCTTCCGCCAACAGCAACGCGGCGATATGGTCCTGAGGAAAACATTCCCACAACTCCCATGGCAGACGGTCGAGAACCCTCGAACCATCACCAGCAAGAAAGGTGACACTATTCTTGTTGACGGTTGGTGTAAGTATACCCAATTCATAGTCCGAGTCGGTCTCGCTGGCAGTGCTGATCATATCTAGACGGCTACGCACGAAAAATCCACTACACCTGCGACCTCTATTTTGCACTCATGTGGGGTCTCGTCACCGGATTTGAAAGCCCGTTCCCTTGGTTTTACCCTGTTTTCTTCGCGGCCATGATCGCGCATCGTGCCATGAGAGATATCCAGCGATGCAGAGCCAAGTATGGGGAAGCCTGGACGCAGTATGAGAAGGAGGTGCCTTATCTCTTCATCCCAGTGAGTTCGCCCAATGTCTTTGACAAGCAGTGGAGATCTGGACTGTGTGATTGCTAATAAATTCCCTGTGTGCAGTATGTCATCTAGGTGGTGGCATTGTCATCAGTCTTTCGGAGATTCGGTGGACTTTATCGTTTCATTTAGCCCCGCCCCATAGTTTTATTTAGTTATTTCTTTAACTTGGGGATTATTTTAGAATACTTCTTTTTAATGGAGGTTGTTACATATAATGTACCATCGGCAGATCGTCCGTCTCCCCGATACTGCGGGATTGCCTGGGTTTATTCGTAAAAGGGTACGATGGACTCTGGTTGTTTCTAGCTCGATGCCGTCGTAATGTTCGAGAGGCTTGGAGAACAAGCCATTCTCGCTGAAACTGGTGGTGTGTTTGCAAGTAGGCAACTGAAGAAGTTTGGATGGAAAATGGAAGAGTCCTGCTGATCTCAATATCTTTCGGTGAGATTCGGGGGCCGGACAAGAAGTTGTGACCATTGAAAAAAGAAAGGCAAAGATAAGGGTTCTTATTTATATGTTATCACAATCCTACTCCGTACAGTGAGGGGACATCGGTCCATTGCGGCTTGGAGCTTCAGTCTTCTCCCCCCTTTCGCAACGTCTGCGGGTTATGCGCGACTCGATGGCCATGTTGGTCGTAGTAAACAACCTAGAGGACGTCAATTCAACCCACCCTGATGTCTCAAAATCTCTTGAACCGTGACGAATTCACTTACCTTTGGCGGATTCTTAACGTTCTCTTCCCGCGCTTCTTCCTGACTTGTCACAATATTCTCAACCTGCTCGCCGAACGGGATTCAGCTCACCAGGGCCAAGATGAAATTCCATCAAGGAAAAGATAACGTACTGTTCCCTTGCGAGTACCTCCACGGATCCTGGTCTCGACATCGTCACCTTCGTGGATGGGTTCGCCGGTCTTGTCTTTGACCTGGTCACTCATGTTTCGTGATTTCGAGTTGAGTTGTGGGTATGTGAAACGGATTCTTATCTTTTCTTTTATTTCTCAACCTGAAAGCATGTGGGCTGGCAGGGTCATATATAGCTTCCCAAGTCGGAATCCCTTATTTATACATGGGACTGCGTTCATACGTGCATTGTCCAATGTATACATACACGAAGCAATTATCAAGCTCCAGCTTGATATCTATCCTCGATTTTTTCAACCAAAAACATGGAAAAAGGTCCACTTCAACCTTTTTCCCTAAGCCCCGTCTCACCTCTCAGAGCATGCGTCTAAAATAAGATTATGACGTCTGGGATGACATCAGACGGCTGGACCAGCGCCGGGCGCGAAACTCAAATAGAGCAGCTCCTTATATATAGCAGTGATGGGGATTATGAGAAATTCAATACGGGAGGCGGCTATTTTGCCTTTGCCATCAAGTCCAATTATGTCTCGTTTGGATTGAACATAACCGTCTGTTTGTCTATTCCTCACATCATGGCTCTTGCTCTCCAAGGCCTCACATTCCTCCAGCAGTACGCCGCATCATGGATGCACGGAAAGACAAAATCGTCCTCTAGGGCTCTGAACCTCGGCGTCCTATCCACCGCTTCGATTAACGCTGCGGGAAGTAAGCGTCCCACTATTGTTTTCCCATTAACCTTAAACGCCAGAAGAACTACGTAAAACTAACACCCTGCTTCTCTCCCAGTCATTCATCCCTCCGAGACCCATCCTGATGTAAACCTCTACGGCATTGCTTCACGCGATGCGTCGAAGGCTGAAGCCTATGCGAAGAAGTATGGCTTCAAGAAATCTTACGGTTCATACCAGGCCTTACTTGACGATCCGGACGTCAACATGGTATATATCTCGCTGCCCAATAGCTTGCATTTTGAATGGGCCAAGAAAGCCCTGCTGGCTGGGAAGCACGTCCTTTGCGAGAAGCCGTTTACCTCAAATGCAAAGGAGGCCAAGCAGCTGGTAAAGTTGGCGAAGGAGAAGAAGCTGGTACTGGAGGAAGCGGTACGCTTGCAGCCAAAATTCCCATGACTATCAGAACCATGTTGATCGTTTCCCATCCAAAATAAAAAGTTCCATTGGCAATTTCACCCAGCAGCACACCTTTTCCGCTCCATCCTCGAATCTGGGAAATACGGTAAAATCATCAGTACAGATGCTTGGATGACCGTCAGCCCCGGCATCCCCGAGGGTGATATCCGTTGGAAATTCGACCTTTCAGGTACTACTACCACCACCACCATCATCCCCTTTCCCCTGACTCTTAAATCTCCTCCAACTAACCCCCTATATCCCAGGCGGCTCCCTCATGGACCAAACCTACGCTCTCTCCTTCACCCGCTACGCCATCCACACCACCTCCCCCCCACAAACCATTCTCTCCGCCGTCTGCCGCCCCTCCACCCGCGACCCGCGCATCGACGCCGCCATGCACGCGCACCTCCTCTTCACCTCCCCCACGACCCCGAACCACACCACCTACAGCCGCATCTACACCGACCAATCTCGCAGTCGCGCCTTCTTCGGCCTGCTGCCGCGCATCTGGGAACTGCCCTCCATCGAGGTAGAAACCGACACCGCAACGATCTTCTTCTACAACGCCATCATGCCCCATCTCTACCACTACATCTCCGTCACCGATAAGCGTACGGGAAAGACGGAATATCTGACGCAGCAGTCTGGCGGGCCCGTGTGGGGTGATAGGTGGACCACCGGTGGAAAAGGAGGGAAACCGTATTGGAGTACGTATCGCTGGCAGCTAGAGGCCTTTATGGATAGGGTTAGGGGTAAAGAGCCGCCATGTTGGGTGAGCAGCGAGGATAGTATTGCGCAGATGGAAAGCATTGATGCGATATACAAGGCTGCAGGGCTGCCTGTTAGAGGAATAAGCGGGAAGGCTGGGTGATTATCCATCACCTGTACCAGATGGGTCACTTGATGTCGCATGACAAAAAGGGAGGAGGGGGGTATAAGAATCAAAGTATTCCAGTGAGATAGTACACTATAATCAGCTACACTCCATTGGCACTATTGTGTAGTCCAAAAGTAAATGTATCCAATTAATGTAATCTATCAAACCAATCTAATCTTAATTGGAATCTAATGCTAACATGGTCGTATCTTACCCAAGAATATTCATCTTGCATACTGGAACTCCTACACGTAGTCAGATCAAGCAAGAGCTGAACACTCACATAACATAATCGAATGCTTGTCCTGTCACTTCGCTTCACAATTTATAGTATCCACACTGCTATGATATAGAGAACCAAGGCGTGGGCGGCTGGGTATATTGCCAATAGCACCGTAGCTATTTTCGTTGGTATCGCGCATACATTTTCCAGAATTGGCGCTCTGGCCAGCACCGGGATAACCACCTAAGTTGTGGGTTGGTAGGGAAACGCCTAACAGTGGTGGTGAGGACGATGGCTCTGGTGGAGCCATTGGGGGAGTCGGAGAACCCATTGGAGATGTAACTGGGTTTGTATGTACCGTCAAGCTTTTAGTGCTACTGCGACCATTTGGAATGATAGCAGAACCAGTACGAAAGAGGTTTGATCTTGGCGGTACAGGGCGACCACGACTCAAAGCTCTGGAAGAGTTTGAATTCCTGAGAGAGGGAACAACGCGAGAAGCAGCGGCGAAAATAGTATCGCGGAAAGGGATAGAGACAGCATCTTGCTCGATGTCCGAACGTTTATTCATGGTACTTGAGAGGGTGTGGAAAAGATAGAAGCCAAGCTTCCCAAGTGGAATGGAAAGGCCATGGATAACCTTGGATAGGATAGATTAGTTAAAAAGCCGGGACGCTGATAGCAGAGAGTGGAATAGAAGAAGAAAACAAGGGTGCCTACAATACTGCAAATGACCATAAACCAAACCACAACATACATTGTATCTGCCAGGTGCTTTGCGTCTTCACGGAGTTTACCATCGACCCTGAAATAATTATGGAAGTATTCCAAAGCAATATAAAGATAGAAAATAGCACTGACACCGATTGGACCAAAGAAACCAACAAAAGCTGCCTGTCGGAAGTCTTCAATCTGCGAAATGTATTTGTGCATGGCGAAAATCACAGGGATACGCCGGAAAAGGAGGACGAGGAGACCCAAAAGAACAAGTCTGTAAAAAGGAATGACGTCGTTATGGACGAACTCCGACCATGGACAAACCGCTCCAAACCACATGAAGACTGAAAGATTGAGTAACATGTCAATTGTTGGGTGTAGGGAATCATCCAGCGTTTCGAGCCGGAACCAGTCACTATTAAATTGTTTGGTTTGGTAAGGCTGCTTATAAACCCCACAGGGGAAAATGGAGGGGAAAGACAGGGAAAGGACAGACTTACTCGATGGTGAAAACGTTTCCGGCAATAAAGCATGCAAGAACATCATCACTGCCAATCATGCCACATGTGCCAACAATAAACAACTAGACAGTTCAGTGAGATGTTGACCGTAGGAATAATGCCAGGGGCTGTATGACTTACAGCTAAAGCAACTGCGAACACAAGAAAGCTCTCTCTATCGATATACTTATTGTCTTCGGCCCAATGCAAAAGCTCCTTGGCCAGCCAGCCAACCGCGATGCCATAGAGAACACTGAGAAAAATGGTATAACCCCAGGTTTCACCCAACCACAATGCCATGGCTGTTCGGGTACCACCGGATTCATCAGCGCCGCTGGATCTTGCATATTGAATGAGATACACTGCAACAAATAAGAACGGGTATCCAAGACCATCATTAGCACCAGACTCAGCGATGATAACGCGCTGCAGAGGTTTTGGGACGTTCTTGTCCGCGAATTTACCCTTGACGATTGAGTTGGACAAGACGGGGTCTGTTGGAGTAACACAAGCCGCCACAGCAAGAGCATGGAGATAAGGCGTATTTGGCACCAATCCCCAGACAACCACGCTAGTACAAAGCCACATCCCGGTCATGCCAGGTCCAAGAAGTAGTGAGAGGGTCTTCCATTCTTTCAGTAAAAAACGACTTGGAAGCTGGACACCGGCGATGACAAGCTGCACACCAAGTACCAGGCGGGAAAAGTAAAGAGTTATGGCGTTCAGGGCCTCCTGGGAACCGTTGGCATACTCAATAGGCTTGATGAAGTTGGCAGCATTGTGGGAGAGAGAGACTCCAGCTAAAAGAGATACAACTGCCGCGAGCGGCCAGAAGAGGCCGTATAATTGTCAGAACGAAGTATATTAATAAGGGTACTTTGTAGAGCTGAATGTCCGAGTTGGCACAGGGGCGGAGGCGAGTGCCAAGACTTCTACTTACAGGCATCTGAGAGATATAGTTTCTCTTTGAAAAGGTGCGAAACCAGGCCGAAAATGGTGACAAAGCCGCCTAACGTCGCGCAGACGACGTTGAAGTTCGTGACCGCGAGGGTCGGCATGCCGTACGATAAGTTAACTCCGAGGTCGCCTTGCTCTCGAATCGTTCTTGGCAACCCTTGGGGGGCGAACAAAGTGTGCGGAAGCTAAAATATGCTTAATGCAATCAAGAAATATGAATGGTGGGGAGTACGCTGTCTAATTTGCATCACAGCCGTCTAGATATGAAGGGCGGGAATGTGTACGCAGTATCGAGTTAAATCTCCGGATGCTATGCAGGGCCTGGGTCCTTAGGCTGTTGGGATATGAATGGCATATATATTTTCTTTTCTTTTCTTGGTTTGTGAAGATACCCGAAATGAAATAAACGCTCATTAAGGGAAGGATAGTTCGGCAAGTGTTATTGAGATAAAGTCGTCCTCAGAGCACGCGTGAAATCGACTTCTAGCTTGCTCATTGGGGGTGTTTTATGGAACCTGCGCAGCGGCTATCCCACCCACGACCACGGAGATCTATCAGTGGAGGCTCCGGAAGGTGATTTTATTGGAATGGAAGGGTTGGACGGGGAGTTCCCGCGTATCCGGATGGCGTCGTTCGCCGTGGACTCCTACCGAGCAGGGATAATACCGACAAGACAAGACGGGAAAAAGGCAAAGCAGCAACAGGCTCGAGCCTCCTAAACCACAGCCGTGCCCGGCGACAACGAGGGTATGCAGAGATCGGTGGGAGGAGAGTAGATGCGAGGGAGAGGATGGGGGAGGATGGGAGAGGATGACGAGGGGTGCCGTCAGAGGACGAGGGAACGAAGGCAGTTAAATTCCCGCCTTCACCCGCAGCCCCAAACACCGGGGAGGAGCGAACCCTCTCCACAACGGCTCGGTCAGCAGACTCTTGGCGCGCGGGCGGGCGCTGTGGCTGCGGTGGCGGCGGTGGTGGCTCCGCAACACGCTTGCCCTACCGGATTGTTTACCCCGCGTCCGCAGGCCATCAGATGACGCGCGACCTCCACGGAGATGCGCTCTGCTGCCCTCTCAGCGCCGTGAAGGATACCCGGTCTGTCTCCGCCCACACGGCCCTTGGGGGCCAATAGGAGCCCTGTTTGGCGGTTTCACATGTCCCGACTCGAGCGCCCAGCGTCCCGACTCCCACTCCTCTTCTCTCGCCAACATTCTTGGCTCCTCGAGAGTTCAAAGAGCGTTTCCTGTGCAGTTCAATGTCATCTTTAAGGTGCCCTGTGAAGGACAGATTTCGTATGGGTTCATCTAGGCCTGGACTCGGGACCTGGGGTCCATAAGCCAAGATGTCGTGTAACTGGCAGGCAAACATCCAGTTAGCTTTGCTGCTTGTGGAGAGCGGTGTTCCTCAGCCGAGAGTTCTGCCTCCCCAGAGCGACTGCAGATATCCACAGCGGGGGGACCCCGACCTCAGACGCAATGCATACTGGAGCATTTCTTCGCTCCCTTCACCCGTGTTCTTGTGACTAGACTCATGCGCACTGCAGAAGATACACGGAGAATGCGAATGAGGTTGATGTGAGATGGATAGGTAGGTCTAAAGACGGTTTTTAAACTTTGGTGCCATGTCCACATGCGCCCCAGAAGATTTCTGTATGACAAACAACAAAATGTTAAACTCGAATATTTTCAAAGTGAGGACCCAAATCGGACAAAAGCCAAGCAAAATCAGGTAGATATACCGAAAGTGTTTCAAACAAGGGTATCAAATGCCCGGTCCCCTACCTGCCTTCAGAGCTGAAGAACCCTTTTTTTTTGCAGGAAAATCCGGGATATGGGGACAGCTGACATTGGGCTGACTTTCCGCCAAAGCTGTCAGATGGCTGCAGCAACGTTCCAATAGATGTCAGACGGTAAATAGTAGACTGAAAACACTAGCCCTCCAAAAAATAAAATTAATAAATATGAACAGCTGAATATTGTGTGTCACAGCATTACATGCCACTTCAGAACCGCGACCAAAGTAGCTGTGTTGAACCGAAAACCGTAGGCTCATGTCGCATCATCATTCCCATCGTCTTCTAGAATATTCGAGTCCTTCATGTCCTGTGCCCCTTCATTCTCACCAACCCCGTCATTGATTTCCTGCAGACCAGTCTTGGCTCCTCTTACCGCCAACCGATCCGCGGCCTCATTTCCTGGATCCTTGTTGTGACCCTTCACCCATTCAAACAGTGTTTTCACATTCAATAGTGTGCGCTCCTCAATCTTGGCTCGGATGGATTGGACCAGGTCCTTATTTTCAACAGGCTTGTTATCCGTTGTCATCCATTTATTGCGCTGCCACCGGACAAACCACACAGTCACGCAGTCAATAGCGTACTTGCTGTCAGTGTAGATTGTAACATCACGGTGACGCGGTGCAATGTCCAGCGCACGGGATATGGCCGTCAGTTCCGCTCGCTGGTTGGTCTGACGATTACCTTTGAGGGGTTCTGAGACATTCCTGTATCAAACAAGCCCATTAGTCCGTAAATTGTGCAGAATAAGCATCTCAAGGGAAAGTACCTCTCATCACCAGGACCAAAATATACCCCAACTCCCGCCTTAGATACCGCCTTACCATTCCCCAATGAACTGCCGTCCGTGTATATCTTCAACATATTCGGCGGCGGCGCCGGTTTAGCCTGCAATTTTGTTGCAGCTTTTTGCTCCGGAGTCTTGTATACTAAACGCCCAGTCGACGGGTCCAGCAATATATTCGGATCAAACCCATCTTCCGCACCAGGGGGCAAAGGGCCCGTGCCCGGCGGATATTCATTCCCGAATTCATCCTTTAGCGGCTCTGCCGTCATCCCCGGGGCGCCACGTAGTTTTTCTTTCTTCGACGACGCCTCCGCACCCGCTCCATTATTCCCTTGCTCTCGACCCTGTCGCACAAATTCATCTGCTTCGGCCCAGGTGGAGAACTTGCGGTATTTCGGACCACGGAATCCTTTAATCTGATCCTGCGCAACTGCCCAATCGGTATACACGCCGGGCTGTCTGCCGCGCTGTACGCCGTAGAACTTGGTACTCGTAGCTGTTGAACTTTCCGACACCGGAGCCTGAGTCCCGGTCAAGAATGCTTTTGCTTCTGGAACCGTAAGGAAAGATTGGACTACAAAGAAAAAGAAAGTCCTCCAGGTTAGTATATATTATAATCCCCATTGAAGCTTGAAGCACCCACAAGGAGAGAAGGAGAGGAGAAGGGGGGGGGTTAAATTCAGACGTACAGACAGCTCCTTTAAACCCTTTTACCTGAGCCAGGCAGTCATTCCATGAGTGATATATTCCAGGCTTAAATCCGCTCTTCACGGCGTAAAATTTCGTCTCTGTACCCCGCTTTCGTTTTGTCCCTGCAGCCGCGGGAATCGCGGTTGGTTGCGTCGGGGATTGGGGCGCGGGCGATCGGTCCGGGCTTTTTGCATTCGGAGGTGGAACCGAAGTCATGATTGACAACGGATGATGAGCATCGATGAGGGAAAGATAGGTTCGGAAAAAGGGAGATGAGGGGGTGGTGATACGGAAGAAGGGCGGGAGGAGGAGGAGTCGCTTCCACAAGGGAAGAAGATGGTGGGGTTTAATTCGGGACGTGGTGGCTGCGATGATTGACGGCTTGAGGGTCTGTTGACAAGGGGTGAAAGTGATGGAAGTTAGGACTTATGCGTGTTATCCGGTGGTTCGTACAGACTTGGCTTTTATAATGAAAGAGAAAAAGACATTGGAGGTGGGCTGCGATGGAGCTTCCGTCGACTTTGGCACTCGTTTTGGCGCTGGGTTCGAATTTGCGCCGAGGCCAAACTTTCGCTTTGAGGGAGAGATGGGCATGCAGGTTAGGCAAAGCGTTGAAAGCGTCGAAACCCCCCCCTTTGCGATGACAGCCGAAATAAATTCGCTTCATATCTACTCATAAAAGTAATATTGCTATCAATATGATCGGCGTAGCTGTAGGGTTTCCAGTCCCTTCTACTATATATTTTAAATCCCAGAATATAAACAATAGAAAGTACCAGCGCTTGCATATATACCGGAGAGACAAATAAAAGAGCAGTGGATTTACATTTTGGCTTTGAGAAGGGCACCGAAAGCATCCAAGCCAGGTGGGCCATCGTAGATGAGCTGTTCAACAGCGCGGGCATTGATCTATTGAAACTGGTTAGAATCACCCAACATATTTCGAAGTAAAACATGGGCAACTAACATGCTGCATCCCCAAGTCTTCAACCTTTTCAACTCCTAGAAGACGCATAGCCGTTTGAGTTTCCTCGTTCAGAACTAAAAGTAAACCATTGTTAGACACAAAGCGTAGGACGGCTAGGCTACTAAGACTTACTCTGCAAGACTCTTTCCACTCCCTCAATCCCGCCAGCTCCAAGACCAAAAAGCGCTGGTCTTCCGATTCCAACCGCTTTCGCACCCAGACATAAGGCTTTCACAACATCTGTGCCTCGCTTGATCCCACCATCGACCCATACTTCCAATTTATCGAAAACTTCAGGGCAATACTTTCGCATCTCGAGCAATGTATGAACTGCTGGAGGAGCCGTATCCATAGCTCTACCGCCATGGTTTGAGAGAATAATGGCCTTGACTTGTGGAGTGTGCAGGGATGCGATGTAGGCGTCCTCGTGTGTCTGAAGACCCTTCAGCACGATTGGAAGATCTGTATGTTTCGCCAGCCATGGAAGCGTCGTTTTCCACGTTAATGAAGGATCCGTGCCGCCGAATAGCTGCTTGCCGATGCCACTTCCACCGACAACCGGTGTTCCACCGGATGCCTTGACCATCTCCGCGGTGCTAAGATTGTTGGGTTCTTTAGTTCGCTCATCATCCTCCCGTTTACCAGGGACGGGGGCGTCAAGCGTCAGGCAGACAAATTTGATGGCTTTGAGCTTTTTGATGCGAGCAAGCATCGCCTCGCTCTTGCTTTTGTCTGTCTGCACATATAGCTGCCACCCGAAGATCTGATTTGGCTTTGCATCCTTCACCACTTGCTCTGGCGTCATGGAAGCATTGTTGGAGATTAGCTGCATGGTCCCGAACTTCGAGCAAGCTGCAGCAATGCCTGCTTCACCTGCTGGGTGTGCAAGACGTGCCATTGCAGTCGGAGAAACATAAATTGGAGAACCAAGCTTGTAACCTAAAATACTCGTGGAGAGGTCGCATTTTTTGCAATCAATGAAGACTCTGGGTCGGAGTAAGATGGACCGGTAGACAGAGTTATTCAAATGTTTAGAAATAAGGTCGTCAGCTGCGGAATAGTAGTATCCCCAAGCCTTTCTGCTGATCTGTTTCGTAGCCACCTGTTCAATGTCATCTAGATTAAGGAGAGACGCCATTGGCGGTGGGCCTTCACGTTCTGGAGACGTCGGTGTCTTCACTGGGGTAAGTTGGTAAAGTGTCGTAGGGTCGACAGTCCCGAGACAAGCCTCCGGCCGTAAATTCTCCTCCAAAGTCCCACTGGGGTGAATTGGGTCATATTCTTCAGTAGCATCTTTTCCCGCTAATTTCAAGATGATACTCGCGCCCCCAGGATGATCCGGAAGAAAGTCTGTCACCTATATTTGCAGTTTAACATAAGGTCAACCCGCAATACCGCATAAAATTCACAGAAGCGTGCATGATGCCCGACTCACATCGTAAACCTTTCCGTAGAGCACCACCCAACAGCTGTCAACGGTGTTGTGCTTGGCGACTGCGAGTTGATGTCAGCAGGAGGGCGTTTTGTGCCAACGCCGCGATCGACAACAATAGTTTGGTTCACCAATGAATAGATCTCAGCACGCACCTTCTGCTGCATCCAGAATCTTCTTTTGTGCCATTGCTTTTTCCCGATGTTCGTCGCCTGCTTGATCGGCGTTTTGACTTTCGGCCTTATTTCTTGATATCGCCGATGACAGCAATTGGAGGATAAAGATGACCAAACGAAGCAAGAGATGGGCAATTACGAGCCCAATCGCACCGGCGAATTATAACTGGTCAGGGATCGCAATACTTGCAGGTTATTCAGGCAGGAGAGGGAAAAAACAAAAAGTCATAGAGTTTTCCAGCTTCAACCGGCAAAAAAATATATCAACCGCGGGGGGCGCCGAAACCTGATATTCTGGGGAAAGCTTCGGGTTTTCATATCTCTTCCCCAGCAGTTCGATGGGGCAAAACCTTCTCACCAAGTCGGCCGAGTTCTGTGAAAGGCTCATGCTTAAAACTTTAAGTCGGAGCTCGAGACCCAGTGGACACTTCCAGGCCTATCATCATCCTATGGATTACATTCAATGTCAGACTTACTGGAGGTTGTGGGTCCACAAGATACGAAGATTGCGGAACACACCTCTTCTAAGGTACGCAAGGGAACTTGCTCGGATATCTTGGCGATGGCAGGAAATCTGTACCGACTGAGAACACCAGACCGCTTCTGTGTGGGATATTCCCGTATTGGTACGGAGTATGGTTCCTGGAAACCTAAGATGTTGTGGCGCGTCCCCTGCCCTCAAAACCCTGACGGTTTGGGATGGATAGCCAGGTTCAAAGAGCCCAAAACCATGTTTGGGACCACGGGTAATTAGGCGCGGGAAGCCCAAATCGAAAGCTCGGCAAGAATCCCGCTTTTAAAATCCGCCCAAAAGGTTAAAGGAACGGACGAGAGAAACGAGAACCAAGGGACGCGCTCAGGTATAGCCTCTAAGCTCCCCTTTTTGATACTGTACGCATGTGGTATCCTATATCTTTTAGGCCGGATTTGCCTGACGATGCAATAAAGGCCCAAAAATGACACAAAGCCTAGATGTTTCGAAGTGGATAGCAGAGAGAATTGAGCTCTTTATATAAATAGACAAAGAGGAAGTCGAGGACGATGCGTACATCGCAGCCGCCATTGGGCATGCTTGATATTTCAAGATTTCTTGCCAAAATTTAGGTATAAAAGTTAAGGAGAGCTGGGAGCTTTAATTTGGTTATATTGTCATCCTGTGGAAGGCAGAGCAAATACCCTTCACGTCCGAATTCGTATAATTCGATTGAACAAAACAGCACAGCGCGAATGGTTGTTATCAACCTGCGAGAACCGCCTACGAAATTGTAATGCCAGTCGACGAGATATGACTGAACTTTCGGTATGTAAGGGGTACAGGAAGTCTTGAAAGCTCGCCGACGATCACTTAAATGACCTTCCAAGTGAGACGCTGCGGACTATAATGCAGAGATCTCTTTCTTACCTTGTGTGCCACGCCCAGGCTGTTCCCACTGTAAAAGATTCGGCTCAAGCTTGCAACATATTTTCGCGACGACTAATGTCCGTGATGGCCTTGTCGAGATAGCTGCTACCAAAGATTTTCAAGTGATGGATGCTGGCAGATGCGGTGTGCTAGTTTCAATCGTAAGAGACAATCGAGGCCGCTTCGTTGGATAGACTGCTGGGAATCATAGCGCCTCAAGTGAAAACATTTCAAGGTTCATATCGAATCTTGCCTCAATGGATATCTTCTGGGTAGCTATGGTTATAGGATAGCAGCGGTGCCGATTTTTAAGGTGCCCGACACACAGGACAGTTGCTTTGTGACGGAAAGACGTGAGCAGCAACATGCCCATCTTCATTCACGGGTTTCTCGGAAATATCGAACAAGCCAAGTATTACCATTCTACCCCGTAGACGGCCGTTTTCCATGATTGTGGCGTGCCCCGTCGTCCAATGAGGGAAAAACAGGATGCAAGATATACGGATCGTGAAGCCGTAAAACTCAGCAAATCATCCTTACTTGGATTGGCGAATCCACAAGTAAAGTTCTTCGAATTCTGTAAACCTATGAGACTGTCTCAAATCATCTGAACAGATAGACCTTGCATCCGCGTCACCAGGCAAGGGGCTTTCTCCGACAGGTTCCTAGCGGAGGAGAACCAAGCTGGTTATTTGCTATGTTGAGTGAATTGGACTGCCTTGGGCGTGCCCAAGGTCCAATCTCACGGGTCTTTAGGCAGACAATGCGATAAGAGAGTTAATCACCCCCACGTTAAATTCTATGCTTGCTGGAGGAATGAAGGGTAAGTTAGAGTTGCTGAAGACGTGGTACGAATATGATGTCAGGCCGAACCGAATTTCGGCGCTTTGGCCAGCTCAGGTGACGATGGCTTTTCGCCTTTCGCAGATTGTTTCTCCTCCTTTTCGCCTCTCCTAAACCCCCAGTTGCTTTCGATCAACGTCTTCTCCCATCTCGAGGCAAGCAGAAAGAGCGCTGGATAATATGGTCGATTGAAGTTTTTGACTTTCAGGGAGAAGCAAGAAGCAAGACCCCTATACCCTGCACGTTTTAAGCGCTTTTATTTTTGATTATTTTGACACAAGTCTAATCTTTCGCTGGGCGATCATGTTTGAGGTAAGTTACTACCGTGAGATACGACGCTAGAACATTATTTCCTGACCGCTTCATCGTATCCACGCCCGTACTTCTACCACCCACTCACCCTCGAGAGCCAGTCGTTTTTGATATCCACATGTACATGAGAAGGAGGGGAAAGCTAACAAGGAATTTCACCTATCAATCTAGCGTCGTGCCAGCGAACGATACCGTCTGCGCCTCCACCGCGCCCGCTCCGTCGTCCTCACCGAGCAGGAAATCGTTGAAGTCCGCGCCGCACAACGCACTTTCGAAGGGGCGTACATCCGTACCTCCCTCTCCCAGTTCTCCTTCGCGCTTGTCGTGCTGAAGATTTTCACCGCCGAGTTTTACAGCATAGGTGCGCTGTTCGCCGTCTATGGAGCGGCCGTGATGGTTGTCGGCCTGTTCCGCCGGCAGCAGGGGAACAAGTCGTTCTTCTCGGAGGTTGACGATGATGGTGTGAACAGGAAGAAGTTTCGGACGAGTGGTAATGTGGTCGTGGTCATGACGGCGCTGAGTGTCGCAGCGTACGCGTGTCTGATGGCGTTGATCGTGACGCTTGATATATGAACTTTTGTATGGCTGAAAGGCCCTCCGGAGAGTGAAAGATTGTTTTGATTCAAGGTAATATCTTTCGGTTGGTTAAAAGGGGGGGGGGGGGGGGGGGGGGGGGGGTTATTGTCCTATTTCAGGGCGAAATGGGTGGACTTGGTTTGGTGAAGCCTCAGGCGCTATCTTTGTCTGGGGGTAGCCGCATTCGAAGTTGTCGGTGCGTCATTGCTTTCGGACGACCGAGCGAGGTGCGAGAAGCACAAACGGCTCTCGACGGCTTTGAAAGCCAGAGCAGCTGGGCGTCTGAGATGGCGCCAAAGGGGACTCATCACGGTCAAGCGGCCTTGACAGGTTCCCGGGGCGGCTCAGGTTCGGGATAACAGAAAGCTGGTTGAATGCAGCTCACCGAAATGCCGGTTTACAGTGCGACCAGAGGCAATGCGGCCAAAGGTAATATGCACGTCTACGGAGGTATTTTCGCTCTACGGAGTAATTATAATAATAATTTACCCTGGGTATTGCTTTAGTTCTGCATGCAGCTTAGCGATCGCCGATAAATGACGGCACGGTTTCCATTCCACGGCACAATAGTAGAAGATTCGCGTTATTTAAAGCGTAAGTTATGTGGGTGGAGAGTGCCTCGAGCTGTACGAGTCATGAGAATCTCGCTTTTCGCTGAAAAGCAGGATCGGCAGCGCATCAGGCGGCGCATCTCCTGCGCACAACTCCCTTTGCACCTCAAAACTTGGATCCAACTCAATCTTGATACACAGAACCACGGTTAGTTGGTCGAGCAATTGCCCGGAGCTGCATAAGGTACTTAGGCTGCAAGTAATCAAAGATATGTATGATATAACTCTAAAACACCATCCTGTCGGGTATATCCGTCATGGGAAAAATATGTGCTTATCACATTGCCACAATGGTCAGCCTTGGGTCATAACCCAAGAGCGGGCATGCTCTTTGATTATCATTGACTGTTTCCATGTGAAGGACGATATATGCAAAATGCAAATCTTGAGCAGTTTATGATTGAAAACCAGTGTCAAAGCGAGGAAGCTTCTGTTAACACAACTGTCACCTTGACCTCATCTTGGAGAAAGCCGAAAACCCACTTCGCATATCCCTATCCACACACACACACTCTCTCTCTTTTTTCTCTCTACTGCTTTTTTCCCTCTTCTCCGTTTTCTTTTTTGCTCCATCCTGCTTCTTCCACTCCATACTGTTCTAGATGTCTCTCGGCTGATACCTGTTTATTTGTTGACCTAACTAGTGCCTTGTTTACATCTCCAGCCCATCGCGTAAAATCTACACTAGAATCAGCTTTCCCACACATTCGTCTCTCACTACATTATTACAGCCTCATCAAATAAAAACACCGGCCCCCCAATTCCCTTCCGAAACCACTCTATATCTATTATCTATTTCCGTCTGCTGATGTTGCGTGACTCCACACATTTTCATTAGGTATTTAGCCAAAGCTTGTTCCCCGGCTGATAGGGCTGACCCTCCCAACCCCCAACCTTACAGGCACGGCGTGATAGGTGCGTGTGCCCAAGCCCCAAGCCCAGGGTAGCCACTGCCCAGCCCCAGCCGCCCACTCCCGGGATCCATCCATGTCCCAACACTCCCACCTTGCGAGGACCGCCGTCCTGACAAACTTCTTTAATGCATCTGCCGGAATGCACGGTGATCAGGACGGTGAAAGCAGCATCGCAGACAACAACAACAACAACCATCATTATCATCATCATCATCATCATCATCCTCTTCCCCTCCTGCAGCACTCTGATCAGGAAGACTCTGATACTTTGATGCCTCCGACGAAAACTGTGATCGGAAGAGCTCTTGGCAATGATTGCCATTTGGGTGGTGGTTCTCTCGCTGGTGCCGCGACCCACGCTGGTGTCGGGAATGCGTTGACTGACACTCCGGTATCTACCGCGCCTCCATCACCCCAAATGTGAGTAGCCGGTCCCATCTCCCCAGTCTGCACTTGTGATATAAAGTACTGCTCCCGCTTTACTTTTTTCCTTTTTGTGCTTGGCCATGGGGTCATACAGGCTTTCTTTCTGTTAGGGGTTGCAGCCTAGCCGCGCGCCCACACGCCTTCGCGCTTGTGAACCACTGCTTTTAATTTCACTTCTGCCTCTGAAAAGTATTATTTACATGTCTCTCTCTCTCTCTCTCTCTCTCTCTTTTTTTTTTCCTTTTTTTCCTTTTTTCTTTTTTTTTTTTTTTTTTTTAATAAGCTAACGCTTCAATCTGGAAATAGTATCCCAAGATCCTATAGTTCTGGCGCCTCAACCCCTGGAAAGATCCGTGCCACGACCCTCGATATTCCTGGCCTAACCAAGTCCAAGGTTTCTCCCGATGGCCGTATTGCTCAGCGCGATGTTGGCTCCAAACTCGTCATCGTTATGGTGGGCTTGCCCGCCAGGGGCAAGAGCTATATCACCAAGAAGCTGTCGCGCTACTTGAACTGGCTGCAGCACGATACCAGAATCTTCAACGTGGGAGAGCGTCGTCGTGTGGCTGCTAGCGGCGGTGGACTTGATGAGCCCAAGGAGCCTCTGCAGGTCCCCAAAGTACACGAGCCCGAAGAGAGGTCTGAAGACGAATCCGGACACAGCTCTGACCAAAAGTCCGAAGTCGACTCTGAAAAGGAGCTTGGCAAAGACCCGGGAGCCGTCGAAGAACTGAGAGATTCTGTTCGTGAAATGGTGACCGACAAGAAGCTCGCGGAGAAAGAAGAAGTCCGCAAACAAGTTGAAGCTACTCTTGCGGTCCCTTCGGCCAGAATCCTAGTCAATGGTCAGCCTTTGGAGGATCCGCGAAAGGGGTTGCAAGACGCTAGTCCGATGACTGTTGGTCCTTCCACGCCCGCCAAAGGACAGTCAGGTGTCCCAAGTCCAGAGACCTTGGGCCATGGTGGCAAGTCCCAGAAGCAGAAGGCCGTTGACGGTGAAGAGCAGGAAGTAATGGACCAGTCCGCTGTTTTTTTTGACCCTAAAAATGAACGTGCGTTGCAGCTCAGAGAGAGGGTGGCTCTGGAGACCTTGGATGAGCTCCTAGACTACATTCTCGACCAGGGCGGAAGTGTTGGTATCCTCGACGCTACTAACAGCACCATCAAGCGTCGCAAGACTATCATGGAGCACATTCGTGCGAAGGCCGGACCGGCTTTAAACGTTCTTTTCGTGGAAAGCCAGTGCTTGGACCAGAATTTGTTGGAATCAAACATGCTCCTCAAGCTCTCTGGTCCAGACTACAAGGGTATGGATCCAACTGTTGCCTTGGCAGACTTCAAGAAGCGTGTGAAGCTGTACGAAAATTCATACGTGCCTCTCGGGGAATATGAAGAAGCGAATAACATCCCGTATGTCAAGACCATTGACGTCTGCCGAAAAGTTGTGTCATTTGAGGTGAACGGCTTCCTGTCTTCCCAGGTCGTGTACTACCTCCTCAACTT
Source organism: Coccidioides immitis RS (assembly GCF_000149335.2). Classification (NCBI taxonomy): domain Eukaryota; kingdom Fungi; phylum Ascomycota; class Eurotiomycetes; order Onygenales; family Onygenaceae; genus Coccidioides; species Coccidioides immitis. The sequence goes on along the minus strand of NW_004504310.1, from coordinate 1,724,419 downwards.
CAATCTGTCGCCTCGACAGATTTGGATTTCTCGCCACGGCGAGAGTTTAGATGATGTCGCCGGTAAAATCGGAGGGGACTCCCCACTTAGCGAGAACGGTGTCCGTTATGCTCACGCTCTCGCAAATTTTATTGATTTTAGACGCGGTATGTGGGAGGTTACCCGAAAAAACAAGGCGAAATCGAGCCATTTCCCACCTCGCCCTGGCGACAGCACTCCTCCGAACCCGCATCGCACTCCCTATGACGTTGAGACCGACCTCAACTTCTGCGTCTGGACATCTATGATGCAACGGTCTATCCAGACTGCACAGTTCTTCAACGAGGATAAATACGATGTCAAGGAGATGCGCATGCTAGACGAACTGAACGCTGGCCAGATGGAGGGCATGACATATAGAGAAATTCGTGGAAAGTACCCCGAAGATTACGCCTTACGTCGTCGGCAGAAACTCCACTATCGCTATCCCGGCGTTGGTGGAGAAGGATATCTCGACGTCATCAACCGTCTGCGTGCAGTCATCGTCGAAGTCGAACGGATGACCGACCATGTCCTGCTTGTTGGCCATCGATCTGTCGCCAGGGTGTTACTCGCGTACTTTCTTGGATTGAAGAGGGAGATTCTTACCGACCTGGACGTTCCGCTTGGGACAATCTACTCTATCGAACCTGTAAGTGCCTTTCAGTTCCCCATATAATCCCTGAAGAGTTGTGCCTAAGCGTTCGATTCACTTACTGACGTTGGGCTTCCTGAAGAAACCGTACGGCGTTGAATTCAAAGTCTTCCGATACAACCCGTCAACGGAATGGTTCGATGAGCTTCCAAATTATGAGCTGAAGCATGAGACTTATTATTAGTCTCCACTTGTCGACCTGTTTGTTCGACTTATTATGCTTCAGGACTCATAAACATTTAGCCTGCCAGCCTTTTGTTGTTTTCTATGCAGGGATATCCATAAGAATGTTGCTCTCAAATACCCTTCTCACTTATAGTTGAGATCTGCTAGAGCATGGAGTTAGGCACCTGTTCTACCCTTTGGGTCTATTCCCCACTTACTTTTTGCTTTAATCCTTTAAATAGCCCGCCTCAGTCTCCTTTTTTCTAGATTTTTTTTCTTATATTCTGGGTTTATTGGTCTTTCTAACTTGTCTTTTAAATGCTTTTCTCTTTTTGTATTTTTCCTATTTTCCGGTAATGCATGGTCCCTGGTGTTGGTATGATGAGCTTAATAACTGACATGAAGAACACTGGGAGGACGAGAGACGGATCAACAGCATTTGGGAGGGCGTTCAGTTTGGACGGTCTTGGGCTTTGGTTGTGACTGCATCATTCGTCTGGTTTTGGCTGCTTGATTTCTCCTTCTCGTTTTGACCCGGTGCAGTGTAAGTTTCGAATAACGGAACGTCTTCTAGGAGTGCATCTTTCCTTCTGTCCTTCTTCGCGTTGTAAGTGTTTTTTAGCCTGGCAACGGACTCGGTGTGAAATGTGAGCGGTGATGACTTTTTGCGAAAAAAAAGAGAGAGAGAGAGATGAGCTCAAGTGACAATCGCATACATTGATTTACGGTTTGGCTCCATATCTGACAATTTATCATATATATCCATGAAGAAAAAAAAAAAAGGGTTTAGATCAGAGAGGCCCGGGCTGTATTTCTCGCATCATGTCATGTCCACATCATTTCGGCTGAGACAAATTTCGTGCCATCATCCTACTCCTATTGGGCAATCAAGAGCTTCCAACCTGCTTAACAAACTGCAAAACCGCTTCCTCTGCTGGATTCGCAGCGATCGAAGCATTCGTGGCAACCACAGGGGCACCAGCTTGTGGGAGAGGATGTTTTACATTCCATACTGTTGCATACTATTTTGGTTTGGTCCGTTAGTATTTTTGTGCGACTTTAAAAAAAAAAAGAAACGGCCCGATAAGCGAATGGAGTGCGTAGATGAGTTGCAACGTGTTTCTCAGCTCAGGCATCATTGGTCGCCGACCATGCTTGTTCGTTTTGTGACACAACACTTATTTGGCAAAGCCAAAAGCCCATCTGTGTAACATAGGGCAACAGTATGTATGCAAGTAAACGAGACCTTTTCGCATATACTTCGGACGGTGCATAAGGATATAATGGCCATGGGGATATTAATATAACTCACCTTAAACCAGAAATTCAACACTAGTGCTACCGCTAGCCCAAGGCAAACTATCAACGGCCCCGCAATGTTGTCGAAATCTCGCCCGCTTCTCTGTCGAATCAGCTTCGATCTCCAGATATACATACCCCAACCCCATCCGCAGGCGAAAATCGCAAAACAGGTGTATACGACGGCTAATATCCGTGCAATAGAGTTCGATGGGCCGGCAGCGTTATAGAGCCCGAGAGATAATGCCGCGAGGAGAATGGAAATGTGCTGCCACTTTATAAATGTCCGTTGATTGGCGAGCCAGACCTTAGCTTCAACTCGGACGGGACCGGAATCCTTGATCCACGTCCCCGGTGCGTAAACGCCTGGAGGGAGAGGTGCTGTGCGTTGTCGGTGGGCGCGGGCGTACCGGGATAGCTTTGAGCGGAGACCATAGGCCCTTGAACTGGGTTGAGCTGGTAACTGCTCTGACTGGGGCTGTCGTTGTTGCTCCACTGACTCCCCTTCTTCTCCTTCTTCCTGCACAGCAACTGCATCTGGAATGGGCTGTGGCTCTATTCTTTGGAGAGACCGAGGTCTTGCATGCTCAGATGATTCTTCGGAGATAACCCTACCGATTGGAGATCCCATCACGGGCTGAGCGACCGGCGTCTTGCTTCCCAAGAAGCTACCTACGGCCATCTGGTCTTCGGCACGCCTAGCGATCTTTTCCTGTTCTTCTTGGAAAGCTATCTCGGGGTCACGACGAATATCGGTATCCAGGTCGCTAAGCCAGAAAGGGAAGCTGTTCACTTGGTCTTCGAAGAGCTGAGCTATCCCGTGTACAAATTTGGAGAAGCGTGGCGCCTCTTTCAGCAGGTGAGAAGACATCAAGTCTGCGATCCACTCCCTGCTGGCTCTGCGCTGGTTGTCGCCTCTCACTTTGATTTCTAAAAGGGCGTGCGGGAAGCGAGAGATCTCCCCTTCCTTGATGTCGGAAAAAGGGAACTCCAAACCATTGTCATCGATGTCGTGACGATGCCAGTCGTCCGGGTTACGACAGGGCTGTTCAAGATTCAACGAATCTTCCCGTATTAAAGCCAAATCTGTATCCAGGGATATCCTAACACGGTCATCGCCCGGGATCTGAAATGCCGTTCGAGTGTAGTTAGCTCGCACCATTGGCTGGAGCTGATTCTGCTGGATGAAGCTCTGGATTTCTTCAATATCACTCTTCAAGGCGTTTATGCGGTCCTGGTTCACGTTCTCCTGCCGCTGCATTCTGTTGATGATTTTCTCCATTTTATAATTCCCTTCTAGGAATGACTGGATGTGCTTTTGCTTAAGGCTGATCCTGACCTCGCGGCTGCTACCACTTTCCCCCATGACCTTCTTTTCGAGAAACATTTCCGGTTTGTCTTGCAACTTGCCAGTCCATCGAAGTCGCAAGGAGCCAGCACCAGTTGACCTCTGAATTTTCTTGGTATATAGGTCAAATCTAGGATTATCGAAATAGAGTGAAGTGATGGTTGGGTCGCCCTGTCCCAGGTCCAACTCCTTCGAGGTATTCGGGTTATAGAGTAAGACAGGCAAGCGACGAAGTATATAGGTCTTCACTTCCATGATATTGTCGACATGGACCCAGAATTTGTGAGAGGTATAGACATCATGGCCGAGGTGAGCGTCAACGGTGGGCATATCTCTAACGTGGCCAGGACTGAAATCGAGGATCTGGCGAACGTATGAATACATCGCGGAGAGGCGGTACAGAAGGGGAGAATAATCTTCTGAATTGAAGGGCAGCTGGGACAACCGCACTTGAAGCAACGGCCTGACTCTGTACCGGGCGCCTCTTCTCCGATCATGTTTCTTCGCCGCCTTCAAAAAGCCCGTGAAGTTTATGCGGCTGAACTTCTCCAGCTCGCTTAGCTCCTTGATGATCCCATCCAGCTTCTCCAAGGCCTCTCGTGCGATAGTTTCCCTCTGCTGCTCCTCGATGTGGCTCACGTCGGCATCGAGAGTCAGCGGTTCCAATGTGGCCTCACATTCTGACGTTCGATCGCGAAGCTGCTTATATGTCTCGACCTGGAATGCATTTACTTTATCGAGCTGGATATTCACCAGTTCTTGAACGAAATTCTCCTCGTCGTCTTCTGTCCACTGGGTGTCAGCCCCGTCGGACTTTGGTTCGTGCTCTCGAAGCAAACGCTTCAGCTTATGGTAGTCGATATAATGATCCTTCCATGGGGCATATATGGAGGACTTCAGGGTCTTTCCGAAACGCATGGTGGTGGTGGTGGTGAGGATGGCCCGCAGAGCCCGATGGGTGTTGCTCGTTGGAGGTCCAAATGTCCCGAGTCGGACCCAGTCAGGCGATCTCGGGAGCTTAGGTCACTCACCTCTGACGGAAAAGCAAAAAAAGGCTCTGTTTTGTGTTCACATGCACGTCAGATCCTCGACGGAAAAGTCAATTGCAACGGCATGCTTAGCCCTGCATGGAGGCGAGCCGGCTGAGAGTAAATAATATCAGCGGCCAGGGCAGCCAGAGCAGCCATCCGCCCGGCGCAGCGTCCTGTCAACTTCCGCCCGCCTGTTTTTTCTGCGTGCGCGAGCTGCGTTGAACCCCCGGCCAATCAGGGTGGCTGATCTGCTCACGTTAGCCACTGTCAGCAGACGCCTTCCCTATTCTAGACTAGCGTAACTCTTCGTGCCAAGATGACATCATTGTGGAAAAGCATGACTAAGCGGTAAGGTTATCCTTGGCGTGTTTGGGCTGTTTGCTGGTCTTCCGCGCTCGAACTTTCGTAGAACATCGCGCTACAACCAAACATTCAGCTCCAAACAACAGCGGTCAGCCGGTGCAAGAAGGGGGGGGCTGGCGTTAACTTGAGGACCGGCATTGTGCTAGCAGCTAGCTGGGTTATCCATAGGAAGCATGGTCGTTGCACCAAAGCTATATCCGCGGGCGACAGTCAAGCGCATTGTCAAGGCCCATACGCGGAAGAACCTCAGCAAGAACGCAGACATTCTCGTGGGTCGCACGGTGTTCAATCAGCTTCTACAGCAGGATAGCCTTGATTTTATCTGGAATCAGACTTGCTGATGCAATTTGTCTACTATGCAGATATTTTTGGACTACATGCTCTTCATGAAAGAGTAAGTCGTTGCCACCTTGACCCTCCTTCAATGTTTTTGGACGGTCATGTTTTTGTTTGTGCTTGGTGGTCGAAGTGCAATGTTAACAACCACCATGTCCCGTTTTCCAGGTTAATGCGAGAGGCCTCAATCACGTCAAAGAAAAGCGGGGAGACCACCATATCCGCGAAAAGCATCCGAAGAGTCACCGAGGTACGCCCTCAGCAAACTGATCCTGGTCTCCTTGAAGCATTGCTGATGCGTCTGGATTTCCTAGGGAACTTTACGGAAGTTTAAGGGATAAAGAACGGAAAATATGTGGCAAAGTCGCAGACAATGGGCTTCATTCTTGCAGGGTGTTGGCGTTCTGGCTTTCGATAACGAAATTCATATGATACCCGGGATAGGTGAAACACGGGGGAAGACAGCCTCTTTTATTTTGTTTTCCTTCCATCTGTGTTTGTCTCATCAGTATGAAGCATTGAAGCATCGAATTTAGAGTTGAAGTGTACCAGTATCCGCGCTTTACAGGCGTAAATACAGTTGAGACGTAGAAAACGGGCGATAGCGAGTTGGATGTTGCACCTAGCAGTGTGAAACTACTGGGAGTACGGAGTAGACGTGTAAAACCAGCGGAGTGCTGGCAAAACCACACGGCTGGGGGTCCAAAGGGACCTTGCCGCATTGTCCACTTGAGGCTGCGGGTTTGAACTCCACAAAGCCTCACCCGAAAATCAACAACAAACTCCTTGCTTCCTCCAGCTTTCCTCCTCGCTACCAACTTCTACTCACCCTTAGCTCGTACGCCTCTCTGATTCTTTTCTTTTTAAAGCCTCTAAAGCTTTTTTCTACGCGCATTTTCTTGCTGCCTGCTTCTCCTCTCTGCCCTTCTTCTGAGAACCTTTCCTCGTTCAATCTCACATCACACGACACCCACGTCGCGACTCGTCCGTCCCAATCATGTCTTCACCAGCAGTCTCCAACGCTCCACAGGTGGACTCTAAGAGCTCAAAGAAGAAGCGTGGCAAGGCTGAGGCCGCCGCTGCTCCATCCACCCCGCCAGTCCAGGAACCAACCACGTCCGCCGAAGCTCCTGTCAACGGCGCCTCTCATGAGTTTCCCTTCTTGAAAGAACTTCAAAAGTATGAACTTGGCTGTTCTTATGCACTTGTCAGTGGTTTAAGGCCTGCAATCACACGTTGCTGACGCTGTTTTATCTCGTAGGAGTTTGAGAAATGCGACCAAGAAGCTTGTGAGTCCCAACTCTCCACTGACATCTTCTCAAAGCCAGCAGATACTGACAGAATTTTCTTTTCTCGTTTATTTAGAATGCAACAGCAAAGGTGGATGCCATTATTGCTGAAAACCCTGGAGTGTCCCTTGATGACCTTGTCACATCCAAGAAAATCAACGCCGATCAAAAAGCGCAAGTCCTGAAGAAGCCCGTCCTCCAAGAGAATATCGCGTCTATCGAAGAACAGCTCTCTCAATTCAAACAATATGGCGCTTACTACAACGATCGCCTTGAGAAGCAAAAGGAGGAACTCGACAAAGCTCATAAAGAGGAATTGGATTCCATCAAACAGGACGTTGTTGCCGAGACCTTGCAAGCTGCAGAGAAGGACTTTAGGGAGCGATTGCTGACCCTCAGTAAATTCTTGCGAGCTGCGGCAGCAATGAGACGCAGTGGAGATGAAACTTCAAGCGACAGTCGTGCTTTTGAAGGATCACTGTTCCAGGTCTATGGTGGAACCCCCGAAGCTGTGGACGCAATGAACAAATTGATCCAGGGTGCAGATGAGAAGGTCCCCGGTGTTGAAGGCGAGCTTCTTGAGGTTCCATGTAAGTTATTATGGGAATTTCCGTCATTATTAACCTCTATATGCTAATGAAGTATCAGACTCGAGAGTCAAACAGGCTTCACTGGATTACATGCCTCCTACTGAGGCTACGTGGACCGAAGAGGCTCAGCAGCCAACCGAATCCGCGCCCGCTGCTGAAACTATCCAAACAACTGACCCAACCCTTGCGAACGCCGGCATGACTGAGCTACAAGATCAGACTTTGATGGCGCAAGCTCCGACTTCAAACGGCGTGACATCTGCTCCCTCTCAACCAGCAGAGACTGTTCCTGCTCAGACTGTTGTGACTAATGGAGCTGCCAACCCCATGGCGCAGGCTGCATGGGAACCCCAGGCGTCAATCACCACCTCCCAAGTTGGCGAGGAGTGGGTGAATGTTGAGACTCCACCAAAGACAGCCGAAGCTCCTCCAGCTTCGACACAAGAAGGTCCGCAACTACCCTCTCAATTTGCGAATAGTTGGGCTGAAGACGTTCCAGTGAGACTAGCTGCTCCGGCCGAAGGAACTCAACCTGGCGACGGCTTCGAACGCGTTGTTCATCACGCTAGACAGAACAGTGGACGTGGTCGAGGATTCCGTAATCGTGGTCCAAGAGGTGATGGCCATCGTGGCCGAGGACATTTTCGTGGAGACCGCGGTGAGTTCCGTGGCCGCGGTCGTGGCCGAGGAGATTTCAGAGGTGGGCGGGGACGTGGTTCATACCATAACCAAGGAGGCGAAGCTGCGCCGGCACAGTAAAGACGAAAAGCATCTAACCTAGAATGCGCAGTCATGTAGGAATCAGCCAAATTGATTTCCTGCGACGAGCTCTAAGCTATGGTTCAAATATTTATCCGGCAACCAATGCGGTTCAGTCGGCGTTCTCCTATGACTTTTGCTTTGATCTATATGGCTTTGTGATTACGATTGACGGTTTCTCTCTCTCTCGCGCCCTTTTCCCTCTTCATCCTTGCTCGCGGCCATTTTCACAGTTTCCCCCCCCAAAATCCCCAATATCTCAACATCGCATCTCAGCATTCCACGAAAATCAGCATTTTCAAAAGAACGAAATACAGGGAATTATAAGAAAGGCTTTCTGACTCTTTAGCGTGCATTCGGTTTTTTTATTTGCCTTTTGTCCCCCCGTCTTCCCCTACATTTCGCCTTTGCTTCACATCCAAACTTCTTTTCAATCGAGGGGCTTGGTCTTCTCTTCTATTTCTCCTTTAATTGTACTTTAAATGACCTAGCAAATTGGGGTTTGGGATGGGATGGGAGGAAGGAGGTTTCTTACGACGGAGTTCACATCGTCCTGCATCAATAGCAATGGCACTAGAGTAGCCCGGTTCTCCAATATGAGTTGTCAGGTGATTATTATGGATCCCTTTTTTTTTTTTTTTTGAACTAAAATGTACTCCGTAGACCGTAGAGCTGTGCAATGCTTGGTCTCAGCAGTGGGCGCTTTGCGGAAGTTGGGGAGCTTTTTCCATGGCACAATGGGCTCGAGGTCGCCTTTCTTTGCCAGCCTGTCAAGCTTGCAAGCTCGCAGGATGGACTCTTTGAAGAACGCATAGAATTTGCCGCCGACCATCGAATACCATAAGTATTATGAGCTGAATACTCCGTATTCTTATTTAATGTCTAAAGAAAGAACCTAGCCAATATGCAAGACCATATTCTTTTTGTAAGAGAAGCCAGAGATACTCCATATCCCAGAGCTTTTGTATGTACGTATGTATGTATATGTATCCAACCAATGCAAACGTATGTATGATCCGAATCACCTCAGAAAAAAGGAATCACCTCTTCCCAATCTTGTTCCCACTCACCGGGGATTTCAAAGCGCCAAAAACAACCGCACAAACACCCAACATCGCGACAGCGCCGACATTATAGGCGACCTCCCTTCCACCCCACCAAAACAAAGTACAGAAAAGCACTGGCCCCGTGGCCCTCCCCGCCTGTCCCCAGCTTCTCAGCCGGCCCAGGAACACGCCTCGCTCACCCTCCCCGGCCTCAAAACTTCCCAGGCTGTTGAGCCCGGTGACCACTGTGGCGCTGGTCACGGCGAGTAAACAGCCTGCGGCGTATAGCCCGGAGAGCGAAGAGATGCGCGCTAGGAAGAAAAATGATAGAGTGCATGTCAGGACCCCGATGCGCACGGTGAGCAGGGGAGGGAGACGGCGGACTATGGACCCCTGGAGGAGGGAGGAGAGGAGGCCCATGACGGAGAGAAGACGGCCGTTGAGGGCGGAAGGGTTGGCTGCTGAGTGTGCGGGAGATATTTGGGAGTAGAGTGTGGCTGTGAGGAAAGGGAGAGAGAATTCGAGGCCCGAGAAAGGGAGGAGGAAGAGGAAATGCGTTATATTGAGGAGAGAGGGGTTGTTGGTGTATTTTCGAGGGCAGGATGGTGTCGTTTCCCTTTTATCGCTATGTGCTTTATCGACGGGTTGCTTCTGCAGAGACTCCTCAGGAGAAGGCTTCTTGTCGACCAACTTGGAATATCGTGGATGCGTTTCCGGTAAGCAGAAGTAGATGTAAACAGTCTCGACCAATATCAATAGGAGCGAGCATCCCGCGGCAACAGCGAACGGATTGTCCGTGACGGCTGTAACATTCGCCAGTGCTGCTCCGATCGCAGGTCCAAACGTAAACGCGATGCTGAAGCAAGCACCGACAAGTGCCATCGTTCCCCCCCTCTGGTTTTCATCACTTATATCGGTCGCAATCGCATTCGCAATCTGTACATTCCCTTCGCTCAGTCCGCCCACGATACGGCTGCCGAGAAACGTTCGAAAGTCCGTTGCTGCAACCCACAGAGCAACACTCGCTATATTTCCCATCATCGACCAGAGCAAAGCGGTGCGGCGCCCCTTTTTATCGGAGATGTGCCCAATGAACGGGGCTGCGATCGCTTGGAGGAATGAGAAGAGAGAACCGAGGGCTCCTCCAAGGAGAACAACGTCATATCTGGAGTCGATGGGCTTTGCAAAGGCATTCTTATAGGCGTTGAGGTAGTGGAGTATGCGGTTTAAGAGGGAAGTTGGCGAAGGATCTCGCTGCAGGTAGAAAGTGAGGAGGGACGGGAAGAGAGGCAAGATGAAGGTAAAAGAGATCTTCGCAGCGGTCAGCTAACGGGCACTCCAAAGGGCCCAAGGAGGTCAGTTAAATAGGCAAAGCTTCTCCGAAAACCTACCAGATCCAAGAGGAGAGAGGTAAATAGGACTTTCAAGATCCGTTTTCTCTGGGGTGCGGCCACCTTCATTGCCGCCATGATGGATGTATTTATTTATGCTGAGAGTCGAAAGGGACTCGTTCTCCAGACGCGTCGCCGCGTACTTAGCCAGGACGGAAGCTGATTGTCTTAAATAGACAAAGGAAAGTGATATGCAAACCGTTCATTTGGGGTTTCGAAGCTCTCCAGAGACTGAGACAGCCCCAGAGGTTCGAAACGTCAGCTCATCACGGAGCTGTCCGCATCGCCGCCCTGATTCGCTGCCAGCTTGGGCGACACCGAGCTCAAACCCACGCACCGCACAGCACACGGCGCAACTCCGGCAATATCATCCTCCAGCCAACGACATTGTTGACGTCTGAGTAGCTGGTGCAACAGCTAAGTAAGTTTCAAATACTGGAATGTCAGATCGGAGCAAAGGCTAGACCCAGAGTATTGCACTTAAAACCACCAAGGTATTCTGTTGATAAAAACTTGTTTTGCTTTAAGATATACATATAGCGGAGATTTTCTTCGGTGCATAATCTGCAAGGCACCGGTCACCCAAGAGCAAGAAAAAAGGAACTCTGCCAGCGCCCAGATCTCTCGCTGTGCTCATCCAACGGAAGATTATAATGTACAAAGCAACAAATACATCTTCTTCCTTCCCCGTGGGACTATGATACTGTCAATAGAAAGACACAGTATCAACCAGACAATGAGCAAAGGCAACTCCATATAGTTGAGAATCAACACGGTATCAGAAACATCAAGCTGCTCAGAAATTCCAGGAAATCAGGGTCACGTCAAAATGAATCGTAACACTTCTCCAAAGACACCACAAACACCAAGCCTAACAATTTTTATAACCACAAACGATAATCATACTCACCCTGAGAAATGTCATGTAGACCAGCACCTTTTGTCGTAGCATGTTGCGCACTCGCTTGGGGCTCGATCTTTTGGGAATTCCTGGGGGCCATCTCTAAACCGCAATTTATCACACATACCCATGGGCGTCTCCACCGCGAGCGCTGGCGCAGCATTCGACGGCTCTCTTGAACCCCATTTCGCTTTTCCAAGCAACCAATCCGTCAGCGTTACCACCTTGGCAGTTCGATCCCATCCCGAATTCTCGTCCGCATGCTCAATCGTATGCGTCGCTATCCGGCCTTCTTCATCGAACGAAAATATAAACAATCCCGTAAACTGCTCCTCCTTTCCAAGCTTGAATATCGGCGCCTCGCCACCGAGTAGTACGCTTAAGCCTCTATTTGTCCCATTCGATGCAGAAGAAGCCGATGTTGCGCTATTACCTGTGCCTTTGATTTCCCCCTTTGATCCGTCGGACGCAGAATTACCAGAGCCAGCTTTATTTCCAGAGTTCGAGGAGGAATTCGAAGCACCACCCTCCGTCATCCAGCGCACAACAAGTTTTTCGTCGCCACTGTTGTTTTCACCGTTGAAGTCGCTCATGGCACCTCCGCGCACCATGCGCTCACTCATAATCTGTAATCGGACATTTCCAACTATCGGGACGCTTCCCCATGCCACCGGAGCTGTCCATAGGGCGGCGCGGTACGCCACTCTCCCCTTTACGGTCGGCAGATGTGGGTGCGTGGAAGGGAAGAGGTGGAGGGTGATATTCGGAGAAAGTATCTCCTGAGGGAGTGGATTGACAAGCAGGGTAGGTAGCTGTTCAGTAAGGATCCGGAGGGCTAAAAGAGCGAAGCGACACAGAATATGTTAGTTAGCCATTTGCCATATGGTAATGGTTGTAGTCTTGTCTCTGCGCAAAGACGAAGGATTGCATCAGCACTCACTCTTCCCTAGCTTGACTATCCGCTCATCAACCGGTTTATGATTTTTAACACGCTCCGATTTCCCATCCAAAGATCGCGCATCGCTGCGGGACATTAACGTGGGCTGTGCTGCAGTGAACCATAATAGCTGCGAGCTTGTCTCGCGCTCAGACCGCAACCGGGCCAAAGATCGTCTGGGCAGCGATGGAGACGCGGGGCTTTGGACTTGGCTCTGCGTCCTTTGCAAAGGAGACGGAGCTGCGGGGATTGTGGAAGATGAATAGCGCCGGATGAACCTGGCCGCCGATGTCCTGGGAGATGCTGGTGATACGAATGGGATGCTGAGGAGTTTGGGCATTGTGGGAGGGGAGAAACGCCGAGATTGATAGTCGTGTTAGTTCATGAGAGACTAAAGTACATGCAATTCACCTCATAAAAGTAATTTTTTATATGCTCCGCGCAGCTGGCTGGCTTTTTCGAAGATTGGACGTGTGTTCTCAGTCGGTTGCTCAAAGAACTTTTTGGTTTGCTAGTTACAAGCCGCAAGCCAAGCTCTGGAGATGACGTCCGCCCAGCAAGCCGGAGAAATCGGTTGGTTAGTTAAAACGCTCGTCCGGCCGTCGGCCAATTTTCGCTTTATTATACTTCATTATGTTCAAAGGGTAGCCAAATGATATGACAGCGCAGTTTTCTGTGCTTCTACCTAATAGAGAAAGTTCAAATCATGCAAAGTCATCATCGTCGTCATTCCCGTCATCCTCGCCCAGAAGCCGTTTCTCCGCGAGCTTCCTGATCCTTTCATCCAGGATAAACCGTTCATATCTTTGCGCAACTTTGCTAGCTGCCTCCAGAATCTTCCCAGTCCGGTCTCGCAGCAAAGTGACAAGCTCATATGCTTTCATACCCCTCTCTTCCCCTTCCCGGCATTCAACCGCCAGCATTTGCAAGATGAGCTTGTCAATTTCCACATCCTTCCTCCGCTGTTCTGTAGCCTGCGCTGAAGTACCTTCTCCAGCTTCGACACAGTCTTCCAAAAGGCTAGATTCGAGATTGGCTCTGACAAAAGACTCTTGAAGCTTGCGATTGGCATCTTTGGCGGTTGTTCCATCCATATCGGTGTCGCCATCATCGTCACCTGTTGGCCTTTTACGGGTCGACGATATCGGTATCTCAAATTCGAACTGTGTGAGTAGAGGTCGCGGGAAGTATGGATATCGGTCCCCTCCTTTCAAAATGATACAGTGGAAAACATCGTCCGCCACAGCGACAGGCCAGTAAGTTTCTTGCTTCTTACCAGAGGCGACACGATCAAGCTGCTTTGTATCTAGGAGAGGCACCCATCTAGCTTGGCCAGGTTTGCGCCAGTGCTGCAGGACCAAGAGTACCCCGGATGAGTCGTAAATACATGGATCCTAATAGTATTATTATTAGTATTATTAGGATAGCACACTAGCTTAATGTAGCACGATTAACATACCCCTTTATCTGAAAAGAAAACACTGCGAAGTTCTGTACCTTGTACAAGGGAAACAGTATCTTCATTCTGGCAGATTTGGTCCTTTTTGACATTCTCTATTGAGTATGTTAATTTTGTGATTCCATCACCGCCAATTGGGCCGTTTCCGATAGTCAGCACATAATCTTTCCAAGCAGCACAGGTGACAGTTTGGCTTTTTTGTCTGTAGACGCGATAGGGAGTACCGAATAACGTATAGATCCGAACATAGTCTGTTGACGTGCTTACAGCAATATAGGAATTGCTCAATGCAATTGCTACATATCACTCTTAGCAATCAGAGAGACAGAGTCGCGGCGTATCTCTCCCTTACCTGTGATTTCCTCTCCTTCAGGGAGCTCTGTTCTCCAATCGGCCCTGGTCGTCCACATCTCATGTGGTCGATAGAAGATGATTGCGGGATTTCCATTTGAAGGTTGGCAAGAGAACAGGGTTCCTTTTTCGTCTACAAGCTGTTAGTAACCACACGTATTGCAATGATATATATGGAGTTTGCATACTCAAGCAGGCCTTGTCATACAGGAACGGATCTGTAAAGTGGAAGTCACGATATCGCTCCCTATCATAAAACTCCACAGTGACAGTGTTGTGGGTTTCTTGGTCAACACTCCACACAAATCCTACAAGGTTCAGACCTACCTCCGTTATTAATGGTTCGTATGGGAAATTGGATACGAATTTGAATTTTGTGACTTACATAGGTATCTTCTACCGCCCCTCCAGGGCGTGCTCCCAGGCTGAAATGCCTCGTGTGCTTGCGGCTGCCATGATGTTCCGATTCTTCTCTTATTATCGTGGCCATACGGATCACCCAGATGACCATTGCTACGCTTCCCAAAACCGTTGACATCTTCAGCATAACCTGCGCCATCATCATCCTCCACGAAATCGTCGTCTTCGTCCATGGGTCCTAATATATCATCTAGAGAATCAGGAGTACCTCTCCGGACTTGCCTCTCCCTGCGAGCCCCATTCGCAATGGTTCGACTCGGAAGCTCATTGCCAATATCAACTCCGGTGGAAAGTAAAGGCGCAATTTCCAACGCTTTCTCAAGTAATCGCTGATGTTCTGAGGGGACAAAAGCTTCATGAATATACAGCTCTCCATCTGAGGTCGTAAATGAGACTTCGTTGTTAACCGGGTGCCATGCAAGGTTGATTACATTCGCGAAGTCGTATTTTCGAAGAATGCTTTGGGTTCGGGTTTCCCAGAGCACAATCTGGCGGTCTGCACCTGCACTTGCTAAGAGTGCACCATTCGGTGACCAGGCGAGAGCCGTAATATCTGCGGTATGCCCGTTGGAAAATCTTTTCTGCTTTGTCCAGTCTCTGCTAGATACCACGACAATATCCTTTGTGGCCTCTACAGCTGCGAAGGCCGTTCCATCGGGATGCCATACGGCTTGTGATGTACCCTCGTCCTCAGTCTCAATTCTTCGGATAACACCGTCGATCTTCTGTATGAGCGAAGGCTCCATTTCTGTGAAGGAATAAACGTAGATGATTCCATCGGAACAAGAAACTGAGACATATCTCCCGCTTGGGTCGAAGGTAACATGTTTGACACCTTTTGTCTGATCTCGTAAATACTTAACTTGTGTCATATCCTCTATGTTAACGATCTTGACGGCAAGCTCGCTAGAAAACCACCCTGTTAGTTTTCGAACATTTAAAACAGGCGTGGCCGTCGTCTTTCACTTACTCACTGGCAACCGCTAACCAGTCCCCATCTTTCGAAATAGCTAAACCTCGCACGGGCAACGAACATCTGACAAGCATTTTATCCATTTGACCATCTGGCAGTCCATACTGCCAAACTGTTCCATCTTCTGCCCCCATTATAAACGAATCATTCTACTTAGGGGAGGATGTGTTCTCCTGTTAGAACGCATTCCACATATCCCAGATGTCTATCCAGAACAATATCAGCCATACCAGGGCGGCAATTGCCAAGTGACCCTCCACACCCTCGTCAACCGTCTTTGGCTCGCCATCTTCCCCAATCGTATATATTCGGATTGTGGAGTTCGAACCGCCTGTGACAACTTTGTGTCCGTTGGGAGTGTATGATAAAACGGTCGTCCCCGGTGTATCTGCACCACAACATCAAATCAGCATGGAAGACGAATCTCAGGACTTGAATCTGACTGTCTTTCTGGGGGCATCCTTACGCGCAGGTCTGCCTCTGGGTCGGGCGTTTTCCGGCGCCATTTTGCGCCGATTGTCTCAATTGCGTGGTCGCCAGTAGGTTCAAACGAGCTGATAACTACACAAGCATTGATTTGATCAAAATATTCCGTAGTAGTCTTCAACACCTTGAAGCTGAACCAAGAATCGGCACTGCTGTCTTTCCCTGTGGTCCTCGTTAGTTGACTCGGCTGGTGGACGCGTTTTCGCGTTTCGACTCGCGCATCATGATTGGCCCGACAGGCCCTGCCAATACTAGAAAAGGTTTAGAGCTAACGTTTTCTTTCCTCTTACCGTCGCAACCGGCTATCCCCTATATGTTGGTTTATGGCATGAATACTCCGTACTCTGTACGGAGTACTCCGTAGTGCATTCACGATTACGGAACACAGGTTGAATAATATAATAAAGTTACATTTAAGAAGAAAATACGGCAAATGCACGCATGGAGCATCAGTATCGAAATCAGTAAGGCTCTATGAAAAAATCCTTTGCCCAACACTGTGCTCAGCACATGTTGTCGTCTACACCCTTAGCTTCATCCTCACCATGACATCGTTCCTGGGCACACACACCGCGCTACCCGCCTTCTGGCGCGGAACTGTCCAGCGCCTGCCACTTGCCCGTTGAATGTCCCACATCGTGAGAAAAGCAGCAGTAAAGACAAGAGCTTGCCCCTCCGCAAACTCGCGACTGAAGCCCAGGACGGGGCTGGCCTCACTCGGCCAAATATCGTTTACCTTTTGGGAAATCGAATCATTTGATATCAACTTCTCATTTTCAGATGATTCGTAATTGTCGGGGGTATCTGAATCTTTCTCTAGATCATGAGGGAAAATTCTCTGTGGGTCGAACTTCGTTGGTTCGTGGAAGGAGTCGGTATTCATATTGTGTATGAAGTGCGGAATAGCAACATAAGTACCGGCTTCGCACTTGTAAGTCGATGATGGGGAATCGACCACTGTAGGCTCCGCTAGGGACACATCCTTCGTTACCTGTCCGTAACTTAGCGGCAAGGAGTAGAGGCGAAGGCTTTCATAGTAGGTAGCCTTCAGTATTGGACAAGAAGAGACAAGCGCGTTGGCATCCAAACGCAAGCGAGGTGGTTCAGGGATATTAAAGCCCGATTCCCGCCAGTCGGGGCGTGCCGCATTCGAATAAGGTGCGATTTCTTCTAGTATCTTTTCATGCAGCTCTTCGTCGGAGAGAATGTGAACTAAGTTCCAAAATACTAACGTATTCGTTATCGTATTCATAGCCCAGAAGAAGGCCAGGTGTTCAGACGCCGCCGCTTCCGCTGAACACCCTGCCTCGATCAAAGCTCGTGAACGGGCCTTGACAACCTCTGAGACGTCGTCCATATCCCGCCAATCAAATCCAGGATCCACTCCGATTTCAGTGGCTGCAAACGCGTCATGGAAAACCTTCATGGCAAGTAATAGACGCCGGCGACTTGAATATGAAGACACAAGTCCCGGAAACGGAATCCAGCGAGGAATACTCGACAGAATTGCGTTGAAGTTCCCATCAAAATTCCATAACTCGTTAAGAGCATATGGGAAAGTTTCTGTAAAAGCGCTTCCCATAAGGGCGGTAGTGGATATCGTACCGATGAAATTTCGCACAAGGGCAAATAGGTAGACTTCGCAAATTGGCTCTCCATTTTCGTGGCTAATAGATACGTCGCTTACCCTCTCCCACGTTGACTGATCGACAACACTGGGGGAGAATGATAGCAGGTTCGGCATAGCTTGCTGAACTTGACGTGCAATAGCAGAAGTAATATCAGTTAGCCAGGGTTCTTTGTTGAGAAACTGAATTGGCCCGGAGTCCCCGTAAAAGTCACTACGGTTAAGTGTCCCAACACTTCTCCCCGCACCAAAGGCATTTTTTAAAATGTAATCGGTTGCAGGCTCAGTGGAAAGTGATGATGACTGCTTCAACAACGCCGCTGCCATGGCTGGACTGAGTATAGCGTTATGAGATTTGCCTCGAACGTTGAGGCTAACAACAGGCTCCTTGGTGGATTTTCTGACAGATATCAGATAAAATTAGGATAAAAAAGGGAGGGGGACAGAAAATCCTGACTAGATACTTACCGTGCATTCTCAAAAAGCTTCCGCCGTCTGAAACCCAAGGAGAACGCATGTCCAGCATACGGGAGCCAGTACGGGACCTGCCTTACTGATACTGTTCCATCTGGGTATGTTTTGCTTAGACGACTAGTAATTCCAGTAGTGATTCGGGTCAAAATGCAAATTGAAATGACGAGCGCAAGAACTAGCAGCGGTGATATTCCCGATGCAACCTTCGAAAGAGACTGGAAGATAAGAAGCGGAACAGACACTGTTTCTTCTTCCATGGTTCTGGGGTAATCAAAAATTTTCTTCCAGTCACTTGAGTCGAGTGGGTGTTGAAGCCATACACTTCGTTATGACACCTCCTTTCTCTAAGTTCTTGGGGAAGCTATATGTGAGCAAGGAAAAGAGCAGGATGAAACAACCGCTTCAAAACTTAAAAGATGCAACCAAACGCAAAAAGAGGCAATATACCCTGAAAATGAATACTCTAGAAACAAAAAGAATGCCTATTGAAATATGTATCCCGAAATGCAGATTTGATATGAAGTAACTACAAAGCTGGGTTGGGTGAAGCCGAAAGCTGAAGTTGCAAGCTAGACCCGTTTAGAGTTTAGTTAGGGTAGCTGACTTACCTAATCAAGATGTGCCTTCGCCCTCAGGCATTGATTGGCTGACTTTAACTACGTCTGGCAGCGAATACTGACATTCACATTTCGTTCACCTTTTACGGAGTACGGATATCCAACTTTTTTTTTTTTTTTTTTTTTTTTTTCCTCTTCTAAAATTTTGGAGTAGATCTAAATTACAGAGCACTGTGAATGGATATTCACAGGTAGTTGGGCCCATCACATCTTCGACTGAAGGATCCTCCTTAGTCCTACACTTTCCTTCTCGTACTTTTCAATCTTTGCTTGGCTGCCTGCGAGCTTTTCGAGGAGCCATCGAACTCGGGGCCGAATTTCCTTTGGTTCTTTTTCGAGAGACCCCAATACCTGTAACTCTCCTTCGTACTTGTTGATGTTTGCGTTTTCCATCGCTATCTGCTGTCCGAGCGTCCGCAGTCCAAGTCGACACCGAAGGACATCATCCTCAAGCAGTCGCCTAAAGGCAGCTGCAAATACAGGCCTGCCCGGCTTGATTGTCGACGGGCGGTCATTGAGCGTGGTTACAGAGATCAACTCCGCTTGTTCAAGGGCGCGAATCGTACTTTCACCATCCTTCTTAAACAAATCGGAGAATAAGGCTTCGCTGTACAGGATGCTTCCCCCTTGGGCTTCTGCAAGGCTGCTGACCAGGTACCATGCTTGTTCTGGCGTCCAATTTCGAACGGTGTTGTCAACGTCGGCAATATACATCTTGAGTATTTCTGCAGCGGATTGCACAATAATGTCATGGACAGCATCTGTGTTGTATATTAACATCATTCTTACACGAAAATGGCTTTTTCTCTTATTACTCACCGCTAGGACTCTGCCCTCTGCTAATCATTCTTGCAAAAAATTCTAGATCTGATAATCGACCCCCAAGGACTTCAATACAATCCTCAAGATCCTTGATATCGCCACCTTCTATAGTATCCGGTCCTGCCTGGGTGTAACTACTGCTGTTACTCTGATCTGTGTGAAGGTGATCAAGGACAAACTGCTTCGCAACATCTGGAGTGCAGTCTCCGAGTTGGATTTCGTGGAATATTTGATTAGGCAGAGCCCGACTGAGTGTTTTCGAGTAGGAGATATCCCCAGTTAGGAAGATGACTCGAGCGATATTGGAGACTGTTAGCGCAGCTGCCCAGTCAGAGAGTTTCTCATATATCATCGGGTTGTTGTTGGCCTTGTATAAAAAGTTGTCGATGACGACGACAGGCCTACACTCGGGATGAGCTTCTAGGAACTCCTCGTCCGTCATGTGAGAGTCTTTACCATCCCACCTCTTTTTCTCGAGAGCTACTTTTTTCAATGCATTTGCAGTATTTTGGAGAATGTGTCCCAATTGGGAGTCCAATGTCTCTGAGAGACCTGCGTTTGCGCCCAGCGTCTGCGTCGCAACATCAATGAGGCTGCTGATGCTGTTCATCCACGAGAATACAGGCCGATAGCCGACTTCCGCCGCAGCAGCGTTGATTGTAGCGCTATCGCCTCTTGCCTCTTGAATAGGCTTGCAGTCAATTACAAGTTTGTGTCGATAGCCCTTTAATACTTCGTCAAGCACAAGCTCCTTTTTTCCTGATCCCCTAGGTCCATGAACAACGGTAAAGGTATTCGTGGCTTCCAGCAGCCAAGTCTGGAGCCGCTGGATGTCTTCTTTACGGTCTTCCCATATCGCCTTCAGGCCTCTAGAATCCGAGCGTTGGCGTTGACGCAATGACAGAATGTCGTTTGCTTTGCTCGCTTGTCGTTGGATCCACTGCCATAACCTATTGTCTTGAACATCAATTGGTGGCGCGATCTGTATCTTAATGAAAAAGGTACGAATGGGATCGAAGACGATAACGGTGATCGCCGCAATAACCGCAGCTATTATCGGAATCACGATTCTCGGGTGGCTGACAATCCAACCTCTGATGACGTGCGGTTTTAGTTTCCGCTCGTATGAAAGTTTTAATAGCGTGCCAGCACTTCCTCCGCCTTCAGACGCCGAGACTTTGTATCCATGGAGACAATTCTTCGCTATGACAGCATAACTAGGCCTCGTAAAATCGAGAAGGGCATATCTTGGCTGGATTTTCGAGTCGGACGGCTGGGGGATGATATCTGCCAATTTTCCATAGCGGCGACTTAGCGAATAAAGCAATTCAGGTGTCAATTCTACCGATGAAGCACCCGGAGACGTTGGGAGAAATTCCACTTTAATTCTTGAACTGGGAGACCTCTGAAGGTCTTCCAGCCAAGGTCGACCACGAACCAGAGAAGCCCTAACCGATGTAAAAGGAGAGAACCACAGCTTTAGCGGATTCTGTTCAAGATGTGTGTTCAACAAGCTTGACAACCCTTCCTTGTCCATATTGGGCGGGTGCGAAAGCTTAACGAACGCACCACCCTCTGAATAGCGCGGGATGACCTGCTGAATGTTCTCCTGTAATTCTAGAGGGAACGCTCGCCCAATGACATTCAGCGGAGTCGCGCCAGTCAGTTTTATTATTAGATTCCCAATTCGTCCTGTCATCGACGGAGCCAGATCTAAGGGTGCAAAACGGCGCGAGAAAAGGGCCTTGACTGGTAAGACACCTAGCTTGCTATCAGCATCCATAACATTGCTAAACAAATGACAGACGGGGCATACTATCGAAATAGAATACCGACTCGTTCGGTGCCGTATCGATATGCCCAGTTTCATCAGCTCGGGAGTAGGTTGCGGTGTATCTCCTGAATGGCGGGACATGGAGCGGAGGTGAAGAGTGGGCGCCATGACAGCGCAGGCCAACACCGGCCGCACATTTCCAACCCTGCCGTAGGCATGCCCTTCCCGAAAATTGTATCATTGTGGTGTCATGATCTTCATTTCTTTATGGTAATGAAGCCGCGATATGGCTGGGTCTGGGAATAAATGCAAACCGTCAGCAAGTCACCTCGCCGGCGGAGTGCGGAGAGCTGGCAGGGGCAATGACGTAGCCATCTTCAACCTTAAAATACGCTAGTACCAGTGATACAGCCCTGGTACGCCAAAATTTCAAACGACGACAATTTCGCATTCGCAGCTTTCGGGGCACTGCAAAGCGAACTCTTGTCAGAACCTACAAACGGAAAAAAGAAAATGGGATGGTGGTGGAGCTCGTCTAATCAACCTGAAGAAGCACCAGCGCTTCCCGCTTCCGACAATGGACACGCGCCATCGCAGCGTCAGGCGACGGAGCACCCATCAACACCTTCGACGCTGAAGCACACACCAGTGAGCCGCGATGAGCAGGCGGACGCTGAACTGCAAGCCTTTCTTTCCGGAATGAAAGACACGACTGAATCCTCACACCCTATAAATTCTTCCTCACAGCTTACCTCCCTGCCGTCTTCCATTGACCCCGACTCCCTCTACCCGACCACGATGTCCTGCCGCACTGCCTTCGACTACGCATTCTTCTGTCAATCCTTTGGCGGCCAGTGGGTGAATTACTACCGGTACGGCGAGCTACGGGACTGCAGCCAACACTGGTCCGATTTTTGGTTTTGCATGCGCACGAAGTCATATTCAGAGGAAGATAGGGCCAAGATGATCATGGATCATCAGCGCAAAAAGGCCGCCAAATGGAAGACGGGTCCGACTAGTGAGGATGTATGGGATATAAGAACCGAACCGGTAAAAGGCGCATTTCAAGGAGATTTTGCAGCAGTGGAGAGAGAGATGAAGCTTGCGGAACAGAGGGAGAAGGAACAGAGGACGCAAATGAGGGCGTCTGGGACCCTGTGAATGCCGTATGCAATGACTGAGGGTTTCTTTGTTTCCTTTTTTTTCCCTTGTGATATTCCATTTTGGAGGTGGTATATATGTCTTTTTAGACTCTTGTTTTCTCACCAAAGAACCAGACTGACCGAGCATTTATAGTCTCTCTAGAGATTTAAAACATCTAGAAGCTCTCGTCTTTCATCATATTCAGCCTTATTATCAATAAATATGACTTTATCACTGGAGTACAAAGGGCTTTCAAGCTATTCAAGAGACCTGAAGATCAAAATGTCTGATAACCACATACTCTTTGACTGTCTGAAAGCAATCTTCTAGTCTATACCTTTGATACTGCGTGACAGTGACATGATATCCTTGACCGAAACCCGCGACTAGCTCATTCCTGAGAGCGACATGGCTGGCTTCCAAAACTAGAATCTCTTTGTTTCCAACTTCAACAATTTAGGGTATTTTGCTATAAGGGGGCTATCGTATACGGGCGGTAGCCCGGCCAAGTGCCTGCTAGATGCAGTTAAATCTGACAAAGATTGAGAATTGCATCGAGAGAAGATGCATTGGAAACAAGGAGGGGGTTGCCGTGATAGAGACGTTTGGGAAGACGTTTCAAGAGCTTGAGAAGCTCAAAATAGAGCAGGCAGTGCTGTGCGAGGAATGGGCGACATTACGAGAGGAGCTGCAGGAAACACAGACAGGCACCATTAGACTCCACTTGGATGTATGCGAAGACACACGTGTCCTCCTGGAGGGTGGACAACAGGACTGGGACGCAAATGTAGTCCCACATGGGGGAGATATCATTTTCGATGTCAAGGCTATCCAACACACCGCGGAAATCAATCACCATTTCAAGGTGACGATGGAAACAGTTCAGTTTTCAAAGTTAAGTGATTCGAAGAATTGAAAATAACTTCCAGTCTGGAGAATAGAAAGGAGAGATTGACTCCAGCTTAGAGGTATTGGATGGAAACGGGAGGGCATAGGCGAGGGGTGTGTTGAGGAGCATCAAGACCGGGACCGATTGCTGACGCCGATAGCTCAGTTAGATCTATAAGAAGATTCGTTTTGCACATGGATAGATACAAGTCACAAATGAACCAACGTTCCAAGAATCCAAAGATCCATGCAGATTAGTTTGGGAAAATACCGAACTTTGACTTTGACAAAGCTAGCCACACACGACTCTATGGCGACTGACCCAGGGGAGTGAGCTTAATCTTGCAAGCAGCACATTATAAAAACAATGGGAGGGTAAGCTACTGCAGTTTGTTTTTGTTCCAGCTGTGCTTTTGGATACCTTTTATACATACATAGCCTCAATCAAATTCTACATTTATCACTCATCCGGGGGATCGCACAAGGACACAACAACATTTAGTCCGCAACCTTGTGAAGGCCCAAGATGCGTGTATATATTTATGAAATGACAAGGCGCGAAAGCAGAGGGTATATGTTTCAATGCCTAGAACAAGTATGATAATACACTGCTTTGATAAATAGTCCCAGAATTTTCAGTTGCTTGCTTTCGAAGAAGAATAGGTATCTTAACACCCCAACGCAAAAAGGATATAGAGGGAGAGAAATTGCTGGAAAAACGTGAAGATGTTTGAAATCAGCCAATACATCAAAAATTGGGATAAGAGACGAGTATGCCTAGACTGTGACTGAACACAGAGTGATACTACACGGGTAGAAATGCGTTTCCGCCATGATCACTTCTCTACGCAAAAACCGGTTGAACTTGAGGTTGAGGTGTCACTGGCACAGAGTCAATAGCGGAGCGGCGAACAATGCCTCCAGTGACAGGAAGGTGGGACGATGAGCCCATGAGATAAGAGTCGACTTCACGGGCAGCTTGACGTCCTTCATTGATACCCCTAAGGAAAAATTAAAAATTATTATACGCTTAGACTAGCCAAACGGAATGTATGTTAGCTCATTTGGACTTACCAGACGATCAGTGACTGCCCGCGTCTGCAATCTCCTGCAGCGAACACGCCGGGGACATTGGTGCTGTATTGACCAGCAGGTGTCTTGATGTTCTTACGGGCATCCAATTCTACCTCACTGCCTAGAACACGTTCCTCGGGGCCCAAAAAGCCCATGGAAAGCAGGACAAGGTCTGCAGGGAAAAATTGCTCACTTCCTTCAACTGTCTTCATGTCCCAGCCTCCAGAAGCGCTCCTAGTCCATTCAACGCGAGTGATATTGATACCCTTCACGTTGCCATGTTCATCGCCGACAAATTCTTTGGACATGACGCAATACTCGCGAGGGTCTTGACCGAAATGCGCCTTAACTTCGCTGTGACCATAGTCCACACGATACACACGTGGCCATTGGGGCCAAGGGTTATCACCAGCACGCTCTGGGGGAGGCTGTGGAAGAAGTTCAAAATTGGTGACAGACTTGGCGCCATGACGAACTGAAGTTCCAACGCAATCATTACCCGTGTCTCCACCTCCAATAATGATAACATTTTTACCTTTCGCGGATATGTATGCGCCATCGGCGAGCTCGGAGTCAAGAAGAGACTTGGTATTCTTATGGAGGAATTCCATAGCGAAGTGGATACCCTGCAGCTCACGGTTGGGAATTTTGAGATCCCTAGCAACCGTTGCACCGGTAGCGATGATGACAGCATCATTTCCTTTCCGCAGAGATTGTAAAGTCACATCACAGTCTGGCCCAACGGGCGTGCTTGCAACAAATTTGATACCCTCAGCGGCCATGAAATCGACACGTCTTTGAACGATCTTCTTATCAAGCTTCATGTTCGGAATACCGTACATCAAAAGACCGCCGATACGATCGGCGCGCTCGTAGACAACAACACTGTGGCCAGCACGGTTAAGTTGATCTGCCGCAGCAAGGCCAGCCGGACCAGAACCAATAACGGCAACGGTCTTGCCTGTGCGAACCGGAGGTGGCTTGGGGACCATCCAACCCATCTCAAATCCACGGTCAATAATAGCGCATTCAATCGATTTGATGCCAACGGGATCTTCATTGATACCAAGAACACATGCGCCTTCACACGGAGCAGGGCACACACGACCCGTAAACTCGGGGAAATTGTTTGTCATAAGCAAACGATTAAGTGCATCCTGCCATTGGTTCTGGAAAACTAGCTCGTTCCACTTTGGGATAATGTTGGAGATCGGACAACCAGTGTCGGATTGGCAGAATGGGACACCGCAGTCCATGCAGCGAGCAGACTGGTATTTGAGTTCGTCCTCGTTTAGGCGTTGGGACAATTCAGCCCAATCTCGCGTTCGAGTTTTGGAGCTTCGGTATTTCTCGTTGCGACGGTGATATTTCATGAAACCCTTGGTCTTATCAAGAATCAAAGTTGTGCGCTTTTTCTCAGTTTTGGAATCAGTAATGCTATCCTCAATATCGAGAATATCACTTTTCTTCGCTTCCTCACGGTGCTCCTTTGAAGCAAGATTGGGCGACTGAGCGGGGGTAAAGGCGATTTTCTTTGCACCAGCTTTCTTCGTGGCTTCTTCTTCCAAAACCCGCTTGTAGTCAGTGGGCAAGACCTTGACAAAGTGAGACAACGCCCGAGTAAAGTCAGAAAGGATTCGAGCTGCAATTTCGGAGCCGGTATAATGGTGATGGTCTTCAATAAGGCTGCGAACAGATGCAACTTCCGCGGGATCTTCTATTCCGGAAAGCTCAACCATTTCCGTATTGACCCTAGTATGGAAATCGCCATTCACGTCTAGCACATAGGCGATTCCGCCAGACATACCAGCTGCAAAGTTACGGCCGGTAGAACCCAAAATAAGAACCCGACCGCCCGTCATATACTCGCAGCCGTGGTCACCGACACCTTCAACGACTGCAGTAGCTCCTGAGTTACGGACAGCAAAGCGCTCGGCCGCCACACCACGGAAATAACAGCTGCCTCCAGTGGCACCATACAAACAGACATTTCCAATGATGATATTTTCCTCGGCTTTAAACACCGCCCCACGAGGCGGGTAGACGATGAGACGGCCGCCGGACAAACCTTTGCCGACGTAGTCATTGGCATCACCTTCAAGCTCCAGGGTAATGCCAGGGGCTAAGTAAGCACCGAAAGATTGACCAGCAGAACCTTTAATATTTGCGTGTATAGTGTCTTGCGGAAGCCCGGTATCACCGTATCGTTTACTTACGTGGTAGGAGAGAGTAGCGCCCATTGCACGATCGGTGTTAACAATATCACACTCGACACGGCAAGGAAGGCCTTTCTCCAATGCAAGTTCGGCCTCGGCTATAAGTTTATTGTCCAATCGAACATGGAGACGATGATCCTGTTTCCGAACACTATAGGTCGCGACTCCCGGTCGGAGAGAATGAGCAGGAGTAAGAATGAGCGAGAGGTCGATGTTTTCCAGCTTTGGGGAGGGCAAATCATCACGGATCCTAAGGAGCTCCGCACGGCCAACCATTTCATTTATAGTCCGCATACCTAGTTTAGCCATAATCGCGCGAAGCTCGTTGGCTACATAGTAGAAGAAATTGATGACGTGCTCGGGTGTTCCCTCAAATTTCTCTCTCAAGGCAGGATCCTGTGTCGCGATACCAACTGGACAGGTGCCGAGATGACATTTGCGCATCATAATGCAACCCATGGCAATCAATGGAGCCGTGGCAAAGCCCCATTCTTCGGCTCCAAGCAAGCATGCGATGGCGACATCTCTACCGGTGCGTAACTGGCCGTCAGTTTGCACGATAACGCGACCTCGAAGGTCATTCAGGACAAGAGTTTGATGGGTCTCGGCAAGACCCAGCTCCCACGGTAAACCAGCGTATTTGATACCGGTCCATCGGGACGCACCCGTTCCTCCATCATGGCCGGAGATGAGAATGTGGTCTGCTTTAGCCTTTGCGACACCAGAAGCAACGATGCCCACACCGACTTCGGAGACAAGTTTAACGGAAACACGTGCCTGAGGGTTAGAGCATTTTAGGTCGTAAATTAATTGCTTCAGATCCTCGATAGAATAAATGTCGTGATGTGGTGGCGGAGAGATGAGTCCGACTCCAGGGGTGGAGCGGCGCGTCTGTGCGATCGGTCCCGTGACTTTGGAGCCGGGAAGTTCTCCGCCCTCGCCGGGCTTGGCACCCTGCGCCATCTTAATCTGCAGCTCGTCGGCGTCGGCCAGGTATGCGGAAGTGACACCGAAGCGGCCTGAAGCGATCTGCTTGATGGCAGATCTCATGGTGTCCCCGTTTTCGAGGATCTTGCTCCGTTCGGCATTTTCTCCACCCTCGCCAGTGTTGGATTTACCACCAAGGCGATTCATGGCAACGGCGAGCGTCGAGTGCGATTCGTAAGAGATGGAGCCATAGGACATGGCGCCGGTGACGAAACGACGGACAATTTCAGTCCATGGTTCAACTTGTTCAATTGGCACAGGAGTACGTTGTTCGAAGTCGAAGTCGAGCAGTCCACGGAGTGTGCAATTCCTGATCTGCTCATGTTCTGATCGTGCGTAAGCTTCGTATGATTTGTCGTTTTTGGTCCGTACAGCGTCTTGGATATTGGCGATGCTGACGGGATCGTTGATATGGGCTTCGCCGCCATCTCGCCAATGGTATTCACCGGATTCCGGAAGACCAGGAATCTGGGTGATCTGGCGGGTGGGATATCCTCGTTCATGGAATGCAAATGCATCCTGGGCGATCTGTTTGAACGTCATTCCTCGAATTCTGCTGGGCGTTCCGGCAAAGCAACGATCGATAACGCTATCGTCAATGCCCAACGCTTCAAATATCTGAGCTCCTTTATAGCTCTGCAGTGTGGAAATACCCATCTTGCTCATGACCTTGAGAATCCCTCCATCACACGAGGCCTTATAGTTTGTGATGACTTGCTCATCGGAAAGCTCCTTTCTGATCAAGTTCTCACGGTTCATCTTCAAGATGCATTCCATGGCCAAGTACGGGCAAATGGCATCGGCGCCATACCCGACGAGCACACACATGTGGTGGACTTCACGAGCCTCAGCAGTCTCCACAACAATGGCAGCTAGAGATCTCCATTTATTGCGAACAAGATGATGATGGACGAGACCAGTAGCGAGGAGCGCAGACACGGCAACCCGATCCGCAGACGTGGCACGATCTGACAGGACAAGGATGCGATCTCCGTTCGCAATGCCCTCGGTAGCAGCGGCGCAAATATCATCCAGAGCGTCGATGTATCCTTGTATGCTTTTTGACTTTTCAAAAGTGATGTCAATGGTTTTGACTGTCCACTCACGATGCAACGTTGGCAGCATCTTCAGGGCATTAAACTCATCGATCGATAAAATGGGCGAAGGAAGATGGAGACGATCGCACTGAGAGGGATCGATTTCTAGTAAGTTGCCCTGAGGCCCAACGTAGCATTCCAGAGACATGACAATTGCTTCGCGGATAGGATCAATCGGCGGATTTGTGACTTGAGCAAAAAGCTCGCGGAAGTATTCATACAGAAGACGTGGCTGCTGCGCCAAACAAGCTAGCGGAGCATCATTCCCCATGGACCCGAGAGCTTCTTTAGAATCTGCGGCCATGGGGCCGAGCAGAAGACTAACTTGTTCAAATGAGTAGCTAAAAGCCTTGAGCCGCGGGTCCTGTTGAATGGTGGTGTCATCCAGTGCGGGTGCTAGACTACCCTTTTCGGCGGCCTTTTTATGAATTTTGGGCAGGCTGAGCAAATGTGTCTCGATCCAATCCTGGAAAGGCTGGCGATTCGCCACTGTTCTCTTTAATTCCCTGTCGTCGATGATTCTTCCGGCAGCTGTGTCAACAAGGAGCATTTTTCCAGGCTGTAATCGCCCTTTTTCGATAACGCGCTCCGGGTCAATGGCGATGGTGCCTACTTCCGAAGCACAGATGATACGGTCATCATCGGTGACATAGTACCTACAGGGACGAAGACCATTTCGGTCGAGATTCGCACCGCAATAGCGACCGTCCGAGAAGGTGAAGAGAGCAGGGCCATCCCACGGCTCCATCAAACAGGCAGCCCACTCATAGAAAGCAGCCTTTTTAGAATCCATCGCTGGATTGTCCTGCCATGCTTCGGGAACCATCAACATGACCGCCTCGGGCAGAGACAATACTCCGTTAATAGTGAGCAGTTCGAGCACGTTATCGAAAGCAGCAGAATCCGAACCGCCCTCTTCGACGATTGGATACAAATGTTCAAGCTCGTCGCCAAAAATGTCAGACCTCAAGACACCTTCTCTAGCTCTCATCCAGTTTTTATTCCCACGCAAGGTGTTAATCTCTCCATTGTGAGCGGCCCATCGCAACGGCTGCGCACGATCCCACGACGGAAACGTATTTGTCGAGAATCGGGAGTGGACAAGTGCAAAATGGCCTTCATAATCGACTGAAAGAAGATCATGATAATATTCATAAACCTGGATGGGCGCAAGCTGACCCTTATAAACAATGTTCTTGTTGCTCAAGGAGCAGATATAGAACCAGTTGGCCAAACCCAAAACATGAGTCGCCCGTTTCCGCAAGACATAAAGTTGTCTTTCGAACGTTCTTTCATCAAACAATTCCGCATGGCGGCGATCTGGGGTGCTCCCATCGCCATAAGCGGAATGAAGTACAACAAATGGTTGTATAATATATGGCTCTCTAGACAATGCTGCGGGGCCAAGAAGCGTCGAATCACGAGGAACTTCACGCCATCCCAAAACGCGAAGGTCCAGCGACCTAGCCAAGTCTTCAAATATGGCTTTCGACTCTTTAAGGGCTTCAGGATCTGGTTTAAAAAATAGGTTGCCCGCTGCATACTGGCCTAGAGGCGGGAGTTCTACCCCAACGTCCCGGGCAAAGTGTTTGATGAAGAATTTGTGAGGTATACTAGTCATAACACCAGCGCCGTCACCGTCTCGTGCATCTGACCCTACTGCCCCTCGATGGGTCATGTTGCAAAGAAGGTATCGTGCTAATCGACGCCAACGGGAGTCAGTCTGACGTATCAGGTCTAAGGTAATGAGCCCTCCTTACCATCGGTGATGATCTTGTGACTCGGCTTTCCCTTAATATGACTGAACCAATCGGTTAGCAACACCGCCCCAAATGCTTTGGACCCAATTTTACGCACGCTGTAAACCCTACACCACAGGCATCTTTCTCTAGCTCGGGGTCATAGAGACCTTGCCGTTGGGGCAAGGCCTCTGCCCAGCCATACCCCTTCTCCGACTTGTACTCCGAGTACACGTACGGCTGCTCCTCTTCGATAATCGAATCATGTGCAATTTCTGGGAGTCCCATTTCTTCCGTCGGCGACCGACAGAGAGCGCTAATGTTGCGATTCAATTAGGGAATGGAGCTAAAGGATATCACTTCAGATATGCCGCCCAGGGTGATTATAAAGGTTGAAAATTGTCTAAAAAAAAGGATCGGGGGTGTATCTCTATCTTGGGTTGCAGGGAAGCTGGGAAGGAAAAAGATAATGAAAGAAGACGGGGAGAAGGAGGGAGAGTTATGTGAGGAAGTGATTGATTATGCACTCCGGCCGAACCTCCTTCGACAACCCGGTATTGTGGGGGTCCAGTCCCGATGTCCACTCGTGGCAAGACGGCCCAGGGAACGCCAGGTGAACCAGTGACAGGTCTTTATTGTGCTACCTCCAGTAGCCGTGATAACGGGTGCACTCCGTATGAAGCGGCCAGCGGTGGACGGCGCTCGAAATTGCTACATAAAGAAGAGTCCATAGGCGAAACGGGACTCCAATTCCCGCAGATTCGTCTTCATGAAGACCTTTTCCATCGCATCTGTCAAGCAGCGCACCGGCGCCTACAAAGCATGTGAACAAGCAAGCTGTCGCGACGCCTTCCAAGGAACAAGCGGCGCGCAATCAGCTTTCTCCCTCGGTCCTTGCGCCGCGGGGGAGCAAAGAAGCTCAAAACCTTAAAAGCCTGATAAGCACCACTGACCAACCACACGTGTCCGATTACCCAGATCGCAGTGAGCGGTCCCACTCTTCGACAGGGAGCCGCTTACGGCGACGAAAATCTGGGAAACCTTAACTACTTTAGGCTTTAGAGCTAATTTCGACCGATGACCAGTTAAAACATTACGTTTTCATCGGCTTGGCTACGAACATATTTGTAAGTGACTACTCCTCCATCATCCATCGCACTTCACGAACATCGAGGTCCTAGCACCTGTTTCAATGTATGCCGCTGTATGGGGTGGTGTCCACGACACAGCTACTGACCATTGCACCAAACAACAATACATCAACAAACAAGGACGAAATTTTTCGCTAGGGAGGTCCACCGAGCGGTGGCAGAGAGTGTGCGATGTCGCCCTTTTTGTCTTTCTTCTTCTGATTGGTGAGTAAACAGCCGCGTGTACGGCATTATTTGGTACGGCCGCGGGCCCGGGCATATGTTTTCCTCTGCCGTGAGTAACGCTGGCATGGGCAGACTGCTGCCCTTCTTGGCAGAATGATCATTCCGGCTCCCCTGGGAAACATTACGAGCATTTTGTTCAAAGAATATTCACCTGTCCATTATTTTTTGAATCTTGTTCATGCATACTCTCGATGGCTTTCTTCTAGCTACGTATTCCAATGTTCAACAAATATCCTATTGCCGAACGGAGGGATGCAAGTCCTTTTTGGCACAGCACTATAAATAATTCGGAGGACCTATCTCGTTTTCGACTTTAGCATGATCCTTACGTACAGTTAGAGGCACCATGCCTTTGTTTACCTATCTGGCAATGCTCTGAGCTATGTTTCTTCAAAAGGAACAGAGGCTGAACACAGGTATAAAAAGCCGTATGCATCTTGAATGGTTCTATGTATATCATGTTCCTGATCACTGCATGGTCATTCGATTTTGCTAAAAACATCCCGTCTTGATTCTCTCCGGCAAGTTGGTAGAATGTCCTGCGGAAGCCGTCACCCATGACGGAAGTTAAAGCTGTTTATACCAGGCGGCCGGCTCCACAAAATAAGCATCCGACATCGCAGCTCGTCTCCAAATCACACACGCCCGATTGGACTCCAGACTTTCTCATAGTCACAGATTCAAGTCACGAGTTTGTCCCACGCATGAGCTTGAGCTTGTCATGTAAACTCGTGGATATCCTCCGCAGGGCTCATGAATTCGGTTTAGGCGGGTTCGTTCGTTTAAAGCGACAGAGGGAGAAGGTCTTGACTGTAAAAAGAGCCCCACGTTTTGATTTCCCGGCAGATTGATATCTCTTTTTGTGGGGAATGGTTTTTTGCGACGGAGGTCTAATCGATATGCAGTTTTTAGTATAGATAGGCGTGCTCTTTGCCTATCTCTACCGGCACTATTGCTCAGTCTCCAGTTACGATTATTGAGCAAAATAATAATAATAGTAAGGAGGGGGGAAGATGTAAAATGAAAAGGAAAAAGGGGAACAAAAGAAACAGCGCATGGAGAACCGTTGTGACCGACTACTGCTCTTCAACCGTATCCTTCGTGTCTTAGGTAGGACCTTCTTTGCCCCAACGAGACCAGTAACCCCCAGACCATGTTGATGAAGAGATCATCCCTTCGAGTTCACATGTGAGGAGATGAATTGTACTACATACATCCCCATGGGACTGCATACATCTACATACCGCGCATTGCTGGCCACGGCGTGCTCCATAATATCTCAGTAATTAATAATGCCACAGTTGAGAACAATGCACACCTGGGTTATTCCGCTCATAATTTCAACGCCAATCTTCTCGTCGTTAAATACTCCGTACCGAAACACTATTTCAAACCACTGATAAGAAGACATGCGCACCCTTGCCAGGGGCAGATCTGGGATTTTGTCCGAGGGACCATGAGTCCCGGTCCCACCCGGCGCATCTGCAATGCTCGGGAAACTTCGGAGACTGGACCGCACCACCCTAGTCCGTATTCGTCGAACAAATCCGGAATATCGACGATATCCACGAATATTTCCTTTTCTTTGGATCGCCGCTCCGGCTTTGCGAGATATTCCCCCTAGGCTGCGGAATATTGTGCCCCATTCTGTTTCAACTTCAGTCACCGTGCCTCGAAACGCTCGCAACCGTCGTTCAGCCTGCCAAGCCCGCTCACTCGACCCCTGTTTCTGTGTGCACCGGTTGTCCGGCACATTCACTGCGTGAAGTTGGCAGGCCAATTGAATGCCGCCTAAAGTCAAGCCTCCGTCTTGATATGATCTATCCCTCGCAAAATTTGATGATCCAGATAGCGCTTGGGAATCGCATAGCACACATTCGGAGTG
Source organism: Coccidioides immitis RS (assembly GCF_000149335.2). NCBI lineage: Eukaryota > Fungi > Ascomycota > Eurotiomycetes > Onygenales > Onygenaceae > Coccidioides > Coccidioides immitis. The sequence goes on along the minus strand of NW_004504310.1, from coordinate 1,690,883 downwards.
GGGATACACTCCATTGAACCACTTTTTCAATCATAGATTTCTGAAGCTTCTAGTTGATCTACTTTTCACTGCAATACACTATATTGCGTTGTGATCGAGTACTGCTATTTCCGGGTTCAAAAGGTGCAATCCGCGAAGCCATTCAATTTCAAAGCAGGGGAATAGCGATGCAACTTCTCCTGCAAAGAGATATCTCGTGCAGTGCTTCTTGAGTTAACAAGGTGCATCCTACAGTTGACTAGTTATCTTCTACTATACTTAAGATTCTCCCTTGGTGAGACGACCGCACCGAAGAGCACAAGAGGTATGGACGGAATTTCTCCCCTCCAAAACCCGCTAGCGTTGCCAATAACGGTCTCGCTACGGTCATAAGAATCCGGCGGCAGACAAGACCTCCATTTCCCTTTACATTTAAACTGTTCACTATTAGCAGAGCAAACACCATATGGAAATGCCGGAACCTTACCTGAATAAACGGGACATAATTATTGTATCCCTAAAGTTTCATCAACTTCAAAGATGTCGGCGACTTGGGGAAATTCAACAAAATATCTTGCAGGTTTGTCCGGGTAGTTGATGTGGATCTGCATGATTCTCTGCGCGCTTTCATCATCAAGGCATACATCAAATGAAATCCTAGTTGTTGTATCAAAATGGATATATGCTGCCCGTGAAATGGTGGAGCGAAGGATCTCTCACCATGGTGTCCAACGGGTATCCACAACCGACTCAACAGTCCCTAGGTGGGACGGGCGGTTTGGTGAAATATAGCTCAGGCCCAGTTCGATTTCCTGGAACTATCAACCAGCACTTCGCTGGCTGGCCCAATTGTCAGTCGACATCAAACGTTAAAGAAAATAGGAAGTCCAGACATCGCGAATCAGAATCAGTATCCGGTTATTTGCATATCTAATCATATATTTCTTGACCATGCCCTTTCGTTGAACTTCTCAAGATCCAATTAGGCCCATCGGCGACTTCATCAAATGCAACATCTACTGTGCCAATGCCATCGCTCTCGATTGCAAGGGACTTGCTAATTTCGTCCGGGCGATAGTTTGCACTGTCTTTAATCTTACGACCAGTCGAGTTCGACAGATGTGCGTTCTCCCTCCCATCTTGATGAGATGGATTCTGACGAATTTGGTCCTGAGTTTCACTCTCGTCTCTCTGAAACCGGGTATGCATTTAGCCTTCGATGTCGCATTGCTCTCACTTTTCAATTGCAGCGCTATCTCGTCGACGAAAAATAAGGATTCGACATTATTCAAAGATTATATCTTTTAACTCGTTTGGTCTCTTTGTCGATTCTCTCGTAACTCGCTAGCAGCAAATGGTTTTGATGCTTCAAACCGATGGATGACATACTGATTTGCTTCAATACAGGGCCGTGCCACTTCTCCCCAGTGGGTGTAGTCGGAAGGGATGAAAACGCACCCCGTGCACTTGCCGCTAATATCGAGGGTGAAAGAGAAGTGGGTTCAAGGAGCCCTATCAGATGATACAACTGCGAAGCAGAGGGACCGCACATGAGAGCGACACCCCTTTCATGCAAATGCCATGCCCTACATCTATTAAAATGGGGCCACTTGGTGCTGAATGCAAACTCCAACCGTACGCCAGAACCCCATTAGGGACCCGCCTTGCTTCTTTCCCGCTTGTGAACCGTGTGCCTCGTCCAAATCGAGTGCGAAAATTTTGCGGAAACCGCTCGACGTCCCTGACACGTGTCGACATTTTTCGTGGCATATCGGGCATGAAAAGTCAGTCGACCGCTCCCGATTGCCCTTGTCCCGCCGGGTCATGTTGCTGACAGGGCCAGCTAAAGGGAATATTGATTATCTTTTACGGGCAGGATGGTGTAGATATACGTCTTTTATCCGTGCTGACTTGAATCAGGTAGAAGTGATTCAATAGTCTGGGTCCCTAGCTAACTTTCTTGCTACCAAAGGCACTTATATCTAACCAACAGCTGACTTCGCCTTTTTTTTTTTTAATGGCATCCCTTGTTCATTCGAAAAGCATGGCTGTCAATGTTATCAAACGGCTGTCAAAACGTTGGGGCTCGCCGTTTCGGTTTTTGGAACACTACTGCTTGTCTATTTCGGGTGCCGGCTCGATGTCTCTTTAGTTAACTAATCTCTGCGAGGTGGAAGTCGACTAGGTACCGTTCAAAGATTGGGACATCAAAAGTTCACAACCCCGACCGGACGAAATAAATCGACCCGCGTGTAAGGCTCGATGTCATTAACATTCCATTCATCTTGAGAATGTATAATAGGCGCTTGATGGATATTTTCGAGCTTTCGGAATCACTCATGCCCTACATGACGATATCAAGACGAAGAGTTTGTGACAGATCATGAGCACGTAGCACATCTGAAGGGTGCATCCCAACCATTTCAATAAATGCGAAACCCCTTAGCTTTTACACATACTATTGACAAAGGTGACAAATGATTGAAATTCAATTCAGCTTTCGGCTGTAGTTGCCGCAGAGCTACTACCTGTCCCATTGCTGCTTTAACGGAAGTACCAGCCTTACCTACAGAATTTATCTCATGGCTTGTCTGGTTGCAATAGAATAGTCTCTAGTTGTAGATGCTAAAAGCTGCTAGAAGTATCTCGGTGCTGTAGCCAGGCCGCCGGTTCTCCAGCAGACACAACTTGACTACGGCGACACGCCAACGTCCATTTACCACATGTATATTTTGCAGCCTCATTCTGTGCTAGTCCTTCACCCCTCTTCTGGAGCAATAAATAAAACCACTAATATCTAGAGCTCACGAGGCCATATGTGGGCTTGGCTCCGATTATAGGTTTTAATACTCTCAAAAACAGGTTGAAAATTAGATGAGTGACGGGAACTTGAAACGGTGGACCCATGGAGCTGAGCTTGCTCAATGTCAATTTAACGTCCATTTCTATCCAGCAAATACTATGTCCGAAGAGGCACCGGTATCGTACCTGGGGTGTGCGAAAATGCTGTTGACATCCGACCGTGGATGACGCTCCATGACGTAGCTGATGTTTATCCTTGGGCTAAGAGGTATATATTCCCCTGTTGCGAAGGGAAAAACTTCGATATTTACGGAGTACTTCCACAGGGATTAAAACTACGCCACTGTCAAAAACTAGGGGCTCATCTAATTAATCTGCGGATCAAAAAATAGGGCAGTCTTTCCATCCCAAGTCCGTCCAGCATGCCTCGCTTTTCTGAGGGCCAGAACGTTCGCTACAAACCTGTGGGAGGTACGGAGTATAGATATTAGCATTTCTCTCCCCTTTTTTGGCCACTAAAATTTAACTTAATTCCCCAGGCCCCCACTCTCTAACATCTGAGAGCATCGGCACGATCGTGTCTGTCACGACTCAGCCGACACGGCGAGCTGGCCGCAATATTGCTGCTAGCGAAGCAGATCCCAGATATCAGGCTAGCTATACATAGTTATCTACTCGCTATTCGCGATGCTAACGATGTATCGACAGATCAAAAACAAGAATACGGGCAAAACTGCTGCAGTATACGAGAGGAATATCTTGGGTTCTACTTAGATGGAAAGGGAGTATTCCGGTGTCAAGGTGCTTGCTAAAGCTATGTGATCGGTCCTCCTAGCAGATGAATTGGCATACAGAGTACAATGATAGGGCATCCTAACATATAATGTTCCTATGTCCTTTTTAAAAAGTTGTAGTTAAACAGATTTCAAGCTGAGGGAACTTCTTTAGCTTCAGTTCTTTAGGGCCATAAGAAAAGTATTCCATTGTAAACAATAGGAGTTTCACACTCTTGTGACCTATCATGAGCAGGCGATCCTCGTTCTCATTGTCTGTATCTTTGTCCGCAGCGTGGACGGCATCCTCGCTCTCATCATCTACATATTCGTCTTCGGGGCGGACGGCATTCTTGTTGACGGGTTGACTGACCGGGCGGCCGAGAACGGAGGGTTGTGTGGGAGTGGACTAGGTCTCGAGTACGGTTAGAGATTGTCAAGACATAGTAACTAATTAATAGTAAACAGTGATAACTAAATACCAGCATTGTCAAAATCAAGATCTTTAATGGATTTGTGCTTATGACCATTGTGGCAGAGCTCAATAAGCATGCATGAGCTCACATTGCCCTCCTGGTTTACTGTGGAGATGGTGAAGTGACTCAGTTTAGAATGACATTTGTCAGGCTGATTCTGCATTGTGTAAGTTCTCTGGTTGATCCTGACTGTTGACAACTGTGGACTCTGTGATACTGCTGTGGTGATTTTTATATAAGATTACTGTACGGAGTATGGATTTAAGAATGGGCACGCATTTTATAGCAGCCTGACTCTCAAGAATAATATAGTACTTTAGTTTTGCTTTTGTAGATTGTCTCTTCTCCTACATTGCTCCCAAGCCGTCTCCTATGCAGGCGCTCTCTCTCCTAGACTGCGGCATAGCAACAGTGAGCCAAACCTTCAACGAGGAGATCCAGTTGCCTAACTGAACTTAATTAATGCAGGATCAAGGACAACGACCACATCAGGAAGATCGATATGCGTTTATAACTCCACAAGGCTTCCCTGCCTGCGATCACAGACAACTTGCGTTCTTTGCAGTCTACGATGGACAGTGCGTGATTTGTTCCATACGAGTCTACCCGATACTGACCAAGGCCTTTTCCCAGCGGTGGGCCTGATGTCTCGGATCACGCAAGCAAACATCTTCATCTAAACCTTATTTCATCGCCCGCCTTCCAAGCTGGCGACTGTGAAAATGCTATCCGTGGTGCGATAGACGCGGAAGAGAATCAGCTATTCGAAGGATTCGCATCGGGTGGAAATGACGCTTCAACTAGTGGTTCAACGGTTGCCTTGACCCTAGTTGATTTGAATAAGGGAGAGGTGGTTATTGCGAATTTGGGAGATTCACATATTGTATTAGGAGAGCTGGAATGGACTGGAGGGAAAATCACGTACAAGACAGTAGGTGGAGGCTTGTATCAATGCTCATCATATTGTCCATTGTTTAATACAGGCTTGATAACACGTTATAACCCAGAAAAGGCTAACGACAGCGGATAATCCCGATGTGCCGGAAGAAAAATCTCGAGTCGAAGCTGCTGGTGGGACTATTCGTCGTCGTGCAGGACAAGCACGGATTGGTCCGTGTCCATTTCTCTCTGCATATTGCTTATGGTCTTTCTTTTTTCTTTTTTTTCTTTCCCTTTTTTTTGGTAGCCTAACGGACTTTATCTTCCTTTCTAGGCACTATAAATATGTCCCGCGCGCTCGGGGATCTACAATATAAAAAACCACTGAACGATGAAGATGCCACAGGAGACTTCATATCGAGCCAAACCCCACATATGTCTCCTCAAACCTAATCCCGACATTTTAAGTGTCCACATCATAGTTACGGATGATGTGCGGACTGTTGTTGATGAGCATACGCTGGTCGAATTTATTGGCCAGCAAATGGAAGAGGGGCATGATGCAGGGAGCATTTGCGAGAAATATTACACAAAAATGCGCATCAAGAAAACATGCAGATAATGCCACATGTATTGTGCTTTTTTTTGCTAAGGACAAGATTAGAATTGAGCATTGAGGTTAGAGCTGCTGTGGAATACCGCCTTGTGAGCCAAGGCAAAGCCAGTTGCAGTTTCCAGACAGTTCAGCACGATCGGCTACGTTTTTCAGGTGGGAGCTGACTAACCTTAGAATTGACTTAACTAACATTCTTTTTTCGAAGCTTTCTATTATTAAAATTTCCCTTGAGTAAGAAGCTCTAGCTTTTCAGTAAAATAATGAGCTAAGTATATTTCAACAAAGGCATACCTTGAAGAGAACAAACACAACGTACTGTGCCTGTGACACTTCCAATCTAAAGTTAAGGGTGGGTCGATGTAAGTCCAGCCGGCGGGTTAATAAGGTTTCTCCACAAAGCTTGTTTCATTGCCAAGACTACAGCTCCCCAAAGCCGTAGGCCAGGCCAGGCAAAATTACTTCAACTCTAAGAAAAACATCAGCATATATCTGGGAGTTGTGTGTGCCGTATATAAATGTAGGGTTGCAGGATGTAGAACTAAAGGTTGTAAGTTATAGCAAGAATCATCATTTCGAACACGAGGATACCCATGGCGTCCCTATGCGGGTATGGGTGCCTTACGGAATAGTAGATTTTGCGAAAATCAAAGGGTTTAAGGGGAAAGGATAAGAATTTCCGAGAGAAGCTAATCCGTAATATTATCGAAAGAACTGCTTATGAGGTCCAACTGTCTTCGTACATTTCCGGTCAGACGCAACCAGAAGGATTAGGGGTGAGAGAACTAGAGGTTGACTGAAAGAGATATGTGAGCCATGCCGTGGCCCTTAGCGACCCTGGACAAAACCTGTGTAATATGCAAGCCTATGTAAATACCCTTGACCGTTTTTTTCTCGAAGCCAGTTTCAGCTGTCACGAGCAGCAAAACCCCGCGGGATTTAGTATGACGTCATGGCTCTCTATGTCCGGTATGTTGATGCCAGGCAAAGTATCAGAACAATCCCACATTTCCATGGCAGTAAATCGCCCCCATACGTAATATCGTTGAGGGGAAGTAGATAAAGCTAGTGGCGCGTGAGCTGAACCCGAAGTGATCAAGGTCTTGAATGCATATGTGCAATTCCAGCCTAAGAAGATTCGCGCTCTTGAAAAAGAATCGCGATGTTTTCCGTCTGGGCCCTCCTACATAGTTTCGCAGACTGGGTTCTCGGGTTCTGCAAGCTCTGCCAGAACCGTGAAGTTGGTTGGCAGACGCTCGACCGGCGCTCAGGGCGGTACAAGCGAGAGCAGCAGCCTCTATGGAAGAAATTCAAACTGATCATACTGTTCAATCCACTTATGGATTGGATTGACAGCACATCGATAATGCGGTTGTGGATGCACGAGAAAACTATAAATGCTGGTAGGTCCTGAAGCGAATGAAAATGGAGCATTCCGGTTTTTGTTGCTTTCCTTCTAATCAGTTATTGGGACGTTACTAGGCAAGAAAGAAGGAACATTGGCATCTCGTTCCCAGATCAAATCCTTTGTCGACTTTTTCCATATAAACATGGATGACTTTGAACCATCCGATATATCCAAATACCAGACATTCGAACAATTTTTTGTTCGGAAGCACAAAGCCGGCGCTCGGCCGATCCACGAGGCATCGAATCCGTCAAAAGCGTGTGTTGTCGCTGACTCCCGAGTCGTTGTGTATCCAACAATGACCGCGACGCGGACGCAATGGATCAAGGGAAAGCACTTCACCATCGGGAACCTGATCGATAACGAAAAAGCTGCGGAACCGTGGATCGACGGCGCTGTTGCGAGCTTTCGACTAAGCCCGCAAGATTATCATCGATATCATTCGCCTGTCACAGGGACAGTCAAGTGGTACAAGAGGATTCCTGGAGATTTTTACCAAGTGGATCCCGTCTGCTTGCAGAGTGGAGTGGATATCCTCACGCGAAATGCACGATGTTGCGTATGCATCGATAGCAAGGAATTTGGTCAAGTACTGTTCGTTGCAATTGGGGCCACCGACGTTGGCGACGTAGAGTATGTGTCCCAAACTCGCGAATAGCGTAGCTGTGAAGGGAAAGCTTACCTCGGCGACATAGGATTCGACCTGAAATGCAAGAACCCGGTCATCTGGTGAGAAAAGGAGAAGAAGTCGGTCTCTTCCAATTTGGCGGATCCAGTATCATCGTGGCATTCGAGAAAGGAAGGATAGAATTTGATGATGACCTTGCTACCATGAGTAGGCGTCAGATCATGGTAGATGTTGAAGTTGGAATGAGTATGGGAAGTGTACCACCAAAGAGAGTATAGCTGTTCCCGGGGGACCTTTGATATCTTTGAAACTGCGTGGAATTTGAAGCATATATTAATTTGGTGTTAGGGGAGAGAAAATTTCGCTGGTTATTACACTGTGTTTCCCTTAGAGGAGTTGATACATGGATTATCATATCAGATTGCTGAGCGTCAACAGACTTATAGCATATTTAATCATTTTTTGTGAGCTTAACTCTCTTCACAGAGGTGCCTATTAATTATACCTAAGAAATGTCAGTGCTTGCCCTGCTAATAACTGCCAGCTGTCTGGAATACCAGCAGTACAGAACTACAATAAGTCAGTTGAGTAAAGTAATTGGCTCTGTTCACTTACATTAGAATTGCGGACTGATGAGTTTTGAATTTATATAATTCAATATCTTCACGAACCCGGCATTTACGCAACACTTCCCGCGGGTCGTCTATAGAATTAACGATTGTGAATCACTCTGCAACCGCAGAACCACAATGATCGAACTCTCTGATGACAGCCAGTTTTGGCAATGCGGATTCAACAAGAAATATTTGTAAAGTGGGAGCTAGAACTTAAGAAAGCTTCAAAGCCTTCATAATGTAACAGGAAAGAAAAGATCTTATCTTCCCAGAGATGGAAGAAGGGCTCGATTTATAAGAAGATGCGCAAAATATCACATTGTAATGTCCAGTTATAAATGGAAAAAGGTCCGATATGGCTCTCACTTCAATCACCTGTTTTCCACTACGTGGAATTCCTGTCTAGATGCCATTTCTCTTTTTCTCACTTCTAGTTTGCCGACACACAAGCTATGTCAAGGACCAAGTTTGACAGATGTTTCGAGAACAGGCATAACATATCGTTACCAGTCAGATACCGCAAAGCATTGCTGAAAATGCAAGACTTCTAATGGCTGTAAATATACTCTGCTGGGGACAGAGGGACATCATTTTAATCTGACAGGACCCTCAATGCAAACAACAAGGATCTAGAGATACGCAGCCTTGTTTGATCGCAAAGGATAAATGAGGCAGGAGGAGAATTAAAATATACAAAACATAGAGAGTATAGGGAACCAGAATTAAGCCCATACCCTCGAACTGAGAGCGAGACTGAAGGTTGTCAGAAAAATGTTGGTTCTTGGGTAGGAAGCCACAACATATACCTAAAGCCCTTCAACTAGGCCCCCGGTAGCATGAGCAGATAGCGTTTGCTAGAAAGGGCCCTACTGTATGTACGTGTGTACGGAGTACTCCTAAACACCCGGAGAGGGATCTCGGGTGCCTTCAATCCTAACTGACACTTGGTCTGATCGCTCTGGCTGGTTTTGGACATTGGCCCAACACGGAGAGATACGACGAGAATTGAAAATAAAAAAAGGGCACCGATAGTTGGCTACTTCACTCCCTGCCAGACTGGCGCCTTTTTTGATATTGGAAAAACAAGTTCTAGTTTTAGCACTGTTTCTCCCTAATAATAGATCTGCCTTTAGTGATTTAATAGACTGGTTGTTTCGTAGAAGAAGAGCACAAAAAGAAACTTTCAGGATGCGGGTAAAGGGTGTTTCGAAGGCCATCCACCCGCTGCCATTCAGCTTTGTTGATGTTAACAGAGACAGGTGGTGCACCTTGGCAAAATCGGCTCCAATGAGCAATTGTGGAAAGGTGCAGAGCAATAAATCTCTGCTGTCTGGAGATAAGACATCCTGTTTTATCTCGCCCTAACAGAGAGAAGTCGAGAAAGTCGCTCTCTACATTCCGTCTCATCCGTACAATGGTAGGTTTGGAATATTAGTCTGACAAATTGTTCGAGAATTTACGGAGTAGAGTGATCAGATCGCAAAAGAGATCTCGCCGCTCCTGTGGGGATCATTTTCGACGATCACTGATACGAGAGTGCGAGGCCACAAAGATGTCCATCTTGTGGCGACAACGCTGGCAGACATTCGAGCTACCATGCACTCTGCACAAGCCAATGCAATCAACCATTGCAACTTGCACTTAATTGGCGTCGTCAAAAGAAGAAAAACGGATGTCTTTACTCCGTAGACAGCAACCCTAAACGGTCGTCATTCGTTCAGGCGTCAAGGCACCACACGCCCAAATCACCTTCTGGGTCTCCAAGAGGTGCGAAACGCGATCGGCTTGCGCTAGTTAGTCAAGTGGTCCAAGTCCCAAGGGACCCGCTTTCACAACCCCAAACACCCACGTTTCCCGGGGCGCAAAGCCCACTTGGGCTTTCATCCTCGACTTCCAGCCGTGGCACCCCTGTAATTTCGGCTCGACTCGAGAGAGCCTCTAATGGACACACAACATGTCAAGCTCGCGCTCTTTTTGCAATGTCTCATTGCCAATCAGATTGGGGCTAATGGGGTTTTACAAATCCTGAAACTGTGTACTCGAGAACAAGGTTGTGGCCGTTAGCCATGAGAATCATGAGGTGCGTTTCACAAAAAAAAGCCTGGTTAGAATTCATGAACAAGGCTCTCGGAAAATAACGTCCCTTTTTGTCTCGGCTTTCAAATGAATCAGAACACCCAAGCCTTTTTAAATACGAGGCGGGTTCTGTCAATCTCGTCAGTCATACGGCGATATCCAATGTGACTGGATGGCGTCGCATGGTTGGCCTAATTCTAGTTACGAAGCCAAAGTGCCCAAGGCCCGAGATATCATTCCGGACTGGCTATTCTCGAATTGCAAGCTCCAAATTTGCTCGGCAGCTTACTCTTCGTCAGCTCTTCCTGAGCGAGCGTACCTGGGACAAGCCACCGGGATGCGGCATCAGTCCTTGGCCTCGCGGCCTGCCGCCTGAAGAGGAAAGCCTTTTCCTTTATTCCCCTTTCTTTTGGAAAATTCTCGCCAGTCTCTCGTTCTTCAAAACTGCTTGTCGAAATTCCTTGGGTCTTCGTTGCTGTTCTGGTGTATTTAAATTCGCTCGCTACACTTAACAATACCGAAAGGTTTCTTTTGCAAACATGCATTTCACAACTTCCCTCGCTCTTTTTGGCACTCTCGTCGCTGCCTCCCAGGCAGTCGAGCCCATCCGTGGCTCCTACGAGTCAAATGAGGTCCTGTCTGTACTGAAGCGCCAGACCGTCATCTGCAAGCCTGTTCCTGCGCCGTTTACTTGCGAACGTTCTTGCGGTCCCGGATTTGTCCAGTGTGTGTACCCATCCATGTGTTACAACCCTGGCAGGGGAGACTCCTGCTGCGCCAACGGAAGTAAGTAGTGCTTTGCTCCAAACGCTTTAGAATTCACATCCTAATTTTGCGAAACACATAGAGTACTGCAGGAAGGGCACATACTGCACAGATAGAGGCTGCTGTCTCGATGGCTTGAGCCTTGAGGAATGCGGCGCTACCCGTACCATCAGTGTCATTCCACCACCAGACACACAGCCCAGCACTGAAGCCCCATCTCCCACCGACGAGCCATCTGAAACCGAGCCTGCTCCCACTGAGACTGAAACCGAGGAGCCTGAGCCCACCGAGACCGAGGTCGAACCCACTCCGACTGAGGAACCAACGACCCCAACCATCATTCCAACTGGCACTGGAAACCCTGGCTACCCTGGCAACAATGCCACCTTCACTAGCCCATCTCCACCCCAGCAGACAGTGAACGCTGCGGCCCAGATCAAGGGTGCTGCTATGGCCCTTGGTCTCGGTGTTGTCGGCGTTGTTGTGGCCCTGATGTAAATCGGGAGGCCTATCATCGGATAACCTGGAGGAATCATCTTGGCGACAACAACTTGTTCATTCTTGTCGTTCATTCACGTATAATTAATCATTAATGGATCAGAGTTGTATGTAAGAATGGAGCTGTTCATAGGCTATCTTTAGACAATGCGGATATATTTATCGTTTTCGAATATAAACTTAGGAACGAGTTGATCAGTGAAGCCGTCTGCCAGTCATAACATTGAGGTCAATCAGCATGACAAGATTTTGCAGTTTTCTTCATTTTTCAAGCACTCTGAGGATCCTCTCGAGTTCCTTGTGTCTCTCAGTCTTTTCGACCGCGGGAGAAAGCCGTTTCTTCGAAACAGGTTTCAGTTGACTACACTTTGAGAAGGGTTAGTTCTCTGGTGTGTACTCCGCAGTTGGTTAAAGCTGTCCCTTGGCTCGTTGACGGGCAACCCTTGCCACGGGCAAATTGAAATGAACGGAGTTGGGAGAATTCGACAGCGCTATCTGAAACGCCATAGGCGCTCATCTGCAGGGAATAGGTTATTCCATAGATTACAGAGTAAAGTACACCTTGGAGAGCACAAGAGTGCTTCCAACCGCCGAATTGGTGTACGATAAAACCACGCCTTGGAAGCCGGCGGCGCCGTTCCAACGGTGGGCGGATGAAATATTTCTCCGGTTCAGACCGGCTTAGGTAAGGTACCAAATCATCGTTGCCATGGGAGACTGCGGCCAACCAACCACCCCACCAACAGGCCTTACATGCTGTGTTTTGAGGCCAGCGAAGAAAGAAGGGCTCTGGGGGACGGGGTAGGCGAGGAAGAGAGTTGTAGGTCGTGAATTGGTAGCTAGATCCCACCACCAAGTTCGGAGCAGCTCAAGCACAGCGCATGCGTTGTCAGGGCGGCCCGTCCAGGCAGCGCAGCTTTTCTGGCGCACAAAAATTGTTGGAACATCCCACCTTGATTACGTCATACCTGGAAAAATGAGAGCGATCGGAGAGCTTCCACCGACCGCCGCAAGCACTAGGATAAGAGCCAGAGAAAGGCGAATTTTACGCGGAAAAGTTTGCTGGAAGGTTGCCAAAGGTTGTAATTCGGCCTGTAGAAAGACCCCGATTGAGCTGGAAGGTTGGAGTTTTGGAAAGAAAGTTCTTGAGATTACCTGGTGTGTGTGGAATGTTGTGGATTGCGGTCGAACCTGGAGAGTTGCTAGAAGCTTCTGGCGCCAAAAATTTGACCGCCCACATATAAACATCTCTTCTTTGCTTCTTCCTCGCTCTTTCAACCCACAAACTTTTTCACCTTTCACAATCCCTCCTCACACCTCTCTCCACCTCTCTTCTGTGAACTCTTACATTTCTTTTCGCAGATAAACCTGCTTTTTCTAATATCCCCTTTGTACCATAGTCTGCTTTAACGATTGTACTGACGACCTTTCATAATGGCTCCCGCAATTGGTATGTCCTGCCTCATTCTTCCCCTCGGAGCTCAACCCCCACTCTGAAAAGACAGTGAGCAAGCTTTGCTGACTCGCAAATAGGTATTGATTTGGGTACCACCTACTCCTGCGTGGGTATCTTCAGAGATGATCGCATTGAAATCATTGCAAACGACCAGGGAAATCGCACCACCCCATCATTCGTTGCCTTCACAGACACCGAGCGCTTGATTGGTGACGCTGCAAAGAACCAAGTCGCCATGAACCCCGTAAACACAGTCTTCGATGCCAAGCGTCTCATCGGTCGTAAATTCAACGATGCTGAGGTCCAAGCCGACATGAAGCACTTCCCCTTCAAGATCGTCGATAAGGGCGGCAAGCCCATCATCCAAGTTGAATTTAAAGGCGAGACCAAACAGTTCACACCGGAGGAAATCTCCTCCATGGTCTTGACGAAAATGAGGGAGACGGCCGAGTCTTATCTTGGCGGCACAGTTAACAATGCTGTCGTAACCGTGCCAGCTTACTTCAACGACTCCCAGCGCCAGGCTACTAAGGATGCCGGTCTGATTGCTGGTCTCAACGTTCTCCGTATCATCAACGAGCCCACTGCCGCCGCTATTGCTTACGGCCTTGACAAGAAGGTCGATGGCGAGCGTAATGTTCTGATCTTCGATTTGGGTGGTGGTACTTTCGATGTTTCCCTCTTGACCATTGAGGAGGGTATCTTCGAAGTTAAGTCTACTGCCGGTGACACCCACTTGGGTGGTGAGGACTTTGATAACCGTCTCGTCAACCACTTCGTCAACGAGTTCAAGCGCAAGCACAAGAAGGATCTTTCCGTCAATGCTCGTGCTCTCCGTCGTCTCCGCACTGCTTGCGAGCGTGCCAAGCGCACTCTTTCTTCTGCCGCTCAGACTTCCATCGAAATTGACTCTCTCTTCGAGGGTATCGACTTCTACACCTCTATTACCCGTGCTCGTTTCGAAGAACTCTGCCAGGACCTCTTCCGCTCCACCATGGAGCCCGTCGAGCGTGTCCTCCGTGACGCTAAGATCGACAAATCCTCTGTCCACGAAATTGTCTTGGTCGGTGGCTCTACCCGTATTCCCAAGATCCAGAAGATGGTTTCCGACTTCTTCAATGGAAAGGAGCCCAACAAGTCCATCAACCCTGACGAGGCTGTCGCCTATGGTGCCGCTGTTCAAGCTGCTATCCTCTCTGGCGATACCTCTTCCAAGTCTACCAACGAAATTCTCCTTCTCGACGTTGCTCCTCTTTCCTTGGGTATCGAAACCGCTGGTGGTGTCATGACTCCTCTCATCAAGCGCAACACTACCATCCCAACCAAGAAGTCCGAGACCTTCTCCACCTTCTCCGACAACCAGCCTGGTGTCCTGATCCAGGTCTATGAAGGTGAACGTGCTCGTACCAAAGACAACAACTTGCTCGGTAAATTTGAACTTACTGGCATTCCTCCTGCCCCACGTGGTGTTCCTCAGATCGAGGTCACCTTCGATCTTGATGCCAACGGTATCATGAATGTTTCTGCTCTCGAGAAGGGTACTGGAAAGACCAACAAGATCGTCATTACCAATGACAAGGGTCGTCTCTCCAAGGAGGAAATCGAACGCATGTTGGCTGAGGCCGAGAAGTACAAGGCCGAAGACGAGGCTGAAGCCTCCCGCATCAGCGCCAAGAACGGTCTCGAATCCTATGCCTACTCCCTCCGCAACACCATGAGCGACTCCAAGGTCGATGAGAAGCTCGACGCTGCTGATAAGGAGAAGCTCAAGACTGAGATCGACAAAATCGTTGCCTGGCTCGATGACAACCAGACCGCCTCCAAGGAAGAATATGAAGACAAGCAGAAGGAACTTGAAGGGTATGTATCTCCTTTTGTTTCAAAGACATGATCAAACATATGCTAACTGGTGAACTAATAGTGTTGCCAACCCAATCATGATGAAGTTCTACGGATCCGGTGAGGGTGGAGCTCCAGGTGGATTCCCCGGTGCCGGTGCCGGTGGTCCTGGCGGATTCCCTGGTGCTGGTGGTCCCGGAGGTGATGACGGCCCAACCGTTGAGGAGGTCGACTAAATTTAACGCTTCGTCGCTTTCGATCACTTCTTTTTCGACCACTTTTTCATACCTGGCGCTTAAAATCATGACTTGTCGATTTTCTTTATTAGGGTGCAAGGTTTTTTAATGACACGTGTGTTCCCTTCTGTTTTCTTTACGGTCTTGAGGGGTCACGATGGGTTTGATATGTCCTATGGTCTTTTTTTATGACATTGCATAGATTTGAGTTGGGCGTCTGCCAATTCGAATTTTTTTTCTTTCCAATTATGCTCCGCCTTTTCCTTTGCCTCTTATGAATAAACAAAAACAGAAATCTTTATGGGGGTTGTAGGTAGGAAAAGTTTATCATAATAAACGGAGCTGATGCAAATTTCAAAAGAACTTTCTTCAACTGTAAAGCTGTAGCCAAGTTAATTGACAAAACGCGCTTTGGAACCCTTTTAATGGATAATGTCCTCTGTAGTCTGTAGTCGCATCTGTATCTGGAGCCCTTACACCAAAGCCTTAAGAGATCGCAAGAAGGCCCACCTTAATATGTTTGTCTCATGAATGCTGCGATTTTGAGTGCCCCTTGATTAGGCCCACACCACAGGCCTCGCGACAAGCATCGTGAGGTGCATCAACATCATACATACCCCATACTCCATGCACGCGATGTAATCTACAGGGTGATGGACAAAAAGGAACACTCCATTCCTTAGCTTAGATTAATCAATTTACTCTTCTCCAGCTGGCAACCTCCCATCCAAAAAGTTTGAAAGTTTCTGAACGGCCCGTGGAATCTCACGTGATGGATGAAAAATCGCGCTAAAGTTAAGCACGGATTTCCGTTCCTCATGGCAACGCGACGCCTGAGTGCAAAAACCAACTCTCACTTTGGCATAAAGCCACCACTCCTGTTTTCTGTGCATTTACCCACCTGGGCCATTGCTGTCGCATACCTTTTCACCATTCTTTAGTGTCATTTTTTTTTCTCAGTCTCCTTCAATCCCCCAAATATGAGCGCCAACCAGGATATCACCCTCACAGAGGGCGAAGGTTCTAGGCCAGCTGGTGACAAGGGCAAGGGCAAGGCTGTTGGGTCTGAGGATATACCTATGGAGCAGTATTCTGGGGACTCTGAGACAGAGGAGAGTGATGCTGCAGATGATGAGACTGTAAGTTGATTTGCTTGTTGGCCTTGTCTGCGGGTTAGTGGTACAGCGGTTAGTGGGGAATGAAATGGCTAACTTGTCTTTCTTTTTAGTTTCCTGAAGGTGAGAGATAGCCTGTGGCCTCCGATATGGGAACTTTTTGTTTGCTTCTGTGCCATGTAACACCGAAATTTGTGCGCATCAGTCTTGATATATTTGTTGCTCACACACATGGTTTAGATGACATTGAAGAGGAAGAGGAAGCGGGAGACGATAACCTCGAACGCATTTCGGAGGAAAACATCATCCCAGGCGGTCGTCGCACTCGCGGTAAAGTCATCAACTTCGCCGAAGCCGCAGAAAAGGTCGAAGCGGACGATGCGATGGACGATGATGACGACGAAGAATACAAGCAACGCGACGAGGACGACGAGATGCAAGGCTAAATCCCACTCTCAATTCTACGTACCCAAGCGCGGCCTTAGAGCTTAGGGAGATAGCCCTGTCCTCAGCCAGGGAGGACGCTCATTCTTTTTACTTCTGGCATTTAATCCCTTTTTGCCCCCTTTATTCTGTGGGCGTGGTGTGGTGTTCATGCGTCGTGCGGGCCTGGACCAGGGTTTAAACATTGGGTCAATTGGTTTCTGGTTATTCCATGGCTGGTTCGGTAAAAAAGAAACAAAAAGAGGGCGCTCTTGTAAAATGGCACACATGATTGTTCACGTTATGGATATGGATGTACCACAAAATAATGAAGATCAATGATACATACCAAGCAATTCGAATTTGAATATATCCTGATTTTCTCATCTGCCCAGATTTTGCACTTCGTGGGCAGCTTGTTCATACCCTTTACTTCAAAGAAGTGTTATGGCTTTTGCTGGCAGGCCTCGGCTTTGGATAGCTTTGGCTTCGCGCGCAGGCAAAGTATTCGTTTGCGCGATGAGACAGGATCTTGGAGCCAGGCAGTGCTCGCCGGTTGCCAATGAAAAGCCATCCTCTAAGCTCCCGCGTGGCCCTTCTGAAGGTGTCAAATGTCCGTGGCCCGTATTCGCGACCTCGTTTCAAGTTCCGGATAACTTTCAGGGCGATCGAGTGTTGATTACTCAACAGAAGCAATTTCTTGGCCTTGAAGACGGACAGATATCAGTAATCTACAAATGCTGTCATCTGTGGGGATGCTATTTGACGAGCTTGTTCTCCCATGTTTTGCCAAGTGTCTGCCTGAAGTGGCATCCCATTTTAACGTTCCGCAACCTCGCACGACTTCTTGTCTGGGGCAGTGTTCGCAATTTAGCCGTCTTGGATACGACAGGTGCAGATCGCATGTCCGGCGTGATAGCTTGTACGTGGTGTATAAAATGATGGGACGAACCCGGCTCGGCTTCTCCCAGATGAACTGATTCAAGTCATCTTGCCAGAATCTTTGGAAATATACCCGGCTGAAGTTTGGCTCTATCCTATCACGCAAAAATCCTCTATCTACATCCATAGATACACACATAGTTACTTTGCTCCATTCCACCGATATTACCGCCGAAAGAATGTCCTTCCAAAAAAAGATCTTCATCAACCTCCCTAGCAAAGACCTTGAAGCTTCCAAACGCTTCGCCTTCGGTCTCGGCCTCAAGAAGAAGTTTGAGGGCTCTGGAGAGATGCAAACCGTCGTCTTCGTCTACGCAGATAACATCTTAATTATGTACCACGCCCATCCGACTTGGGAGCGATGGTTATTCGAGGGTCGAAAGACCGCCGATGCGCATTCCACCACACAAGCGCTGTTGACCTTATCCGCAGAATCAGCGGAGGAGGTGGAGAGTATGGTTAGCAAGGCTGTGGATGCCGGAGGGAGAAGGGGACCCCAGATGGCGCCGGACAACGACCAGTATGGAATGTATTCAAGGAGTGTGGAGGACCCGGATGGCCATGTTTTCGAAATTGTATATGCGAGTAAGGGGTGTTGTATGGGGGCGTGAACTAAATAAAGGGATACCTTCAAGCCTTGTATGTACTGTACATACATATCAATTAAACGGCCGTTTGCTCCGTGCAGAGCGCAGCAATTGATCCCCAGCGGAGCGGAGTGGGCTTTTTCGCTCCGCGCCTCCACTTCCTGTCTCCACAGCGTTAATGTGAGGGTTCTACGCCATGCCATACCAGGACAGGTGTCTCTCAGTGGCAATGACTAAGCACAGACCCCATAATGGGAACAAGGCCAAATAATGGTTTGTTTCGACGGGTTGGGGGGAAAAAAAAAAGAATAAAAAATAAAAAAAAGCAGAAAAATGATAATCTTGCTGTCTGCCCTTTGATATTCTAAATGGCGTCAAGGTGTGGCTTTCCAGATTCAGAGTGCCGTTTCTGCACCAGAGACTGACGGACTAACCCTTCTCAGATTTCCTCATTCGGCGCTCCACCAGCGAGATCCTAGGTCGTCGTCGAGCTTGTTCGATTCCTACAGCGGAAGCAAAGAGAGAAATCGTCCCTCGAGTCGATCTCCCGGGTATACAGGAGGAGGATATGGATTTGCGGGGTCATCAAACGGAAGCGTAAATCCAGGATACCGAGCCGCAACGCCGAATAAAAAGTACGAGTTACACTAAAAATTTCTGGGTCTATGAACGAATCTTTGCAAGTCTGGTAGTGATACATGGCTGACGTTTGCTTATGGAATTTAGAGGCCAGTACTCAGATGCAGTCTTATCCTCCTTAGAGTCTCAGAATGATGCCGAGGTTGAGGGTATTACGGCCAAGGTGAAGATGCTGAAAGACGTATGTCTCCTTAACGACAATCTTACATACGTTTGAATGGATTTCCTAGTTCCTAGGATGAACGTCGTTGTCTAACTTGGAGCGGAATCTAGATTACCGTAGCCATTGGTGACGAGATCCGTGAATCCTCCGCCTTCGCAGATAAAATGAATGACACATTTGATAATACTCGAGTTCGACTACGCGGCACCATGAACCGAATGCTACGAATGGCAGAGCGTAGTGGCGTTGGATGGAAAGTCTGGCTTGGATTCTTTGTCGCCGTTTTCATGCTCTTCACATACGTCTGGCTGTTTTAAGCGCTCGCGAGTTGTTCCACATGTCCATTATTCCGCATTGACGACCTTGCTCGGTATCTAAATGACGGCCTACGTATTCCCCGTGATCGATAATTCATCGCTACTTACACATTTACAATGCAACACTATTATACCTACCTACTGTTTCAGGCACGTCCGCTCTCGATCGACTTTACGACTCTTGCTCCTTGTTACCTATTTTCCGGTGTTTGCTCCAGGATGGCAAAAACATTTACCATTAGCCGGCGCTGTCAGAGGGAAATGCACCAATAACACTTTGCACAAGCACACGATCTCTTTTTAGTTATGGGAAACCTTTTCTTTTCTCCTCTTGTATCTGTCCATTTCGAGGAAGCATCTGACACGAGACCTCCTGGTGAGCTCGAAGGAGGACGGCGTTTTCGTTGCCATTTCGCATATCACATGTATATTTATATAGCCCTTTTTAATACCCGTGGCCGCACGGCTTTGACTCCGGATGTCCTATATCAGAGGATGATTTATGTCTGCGCCAATATAGATATATTTCAATCCATGATGTAATCTCGAAATGCCTGTAACTATAATTATATTTCATGACACAGGAAAGCTACTACAGTGGGCATACCGGTCGACAAAGCGTCCCGGCTAAGATCCCTGTTTCGACGTAAATCTATCACATCATCAACTCTAGGGTAAAAAGCCTCAAGCGCCTTCGCTTCGCAAAAAAAAAATCAAAAAAGGAAGGGAGGGAGGGAGGAATATGTCGTCGTCTAGCTATAGGATCAATACCTCCCCCCCATTGTGCCCAGGGCAAACTTCATGGAACGTTGATAGACTCATCGGACAAAGTCGAACGTCGTCTCCGATTTCGAATCCTTGGAAGACGTAGATTTCGTTCAGACATTCCGCTGGATCGGAAGGCCGCCATGGAATCCTCTACATCGTCTCCGATTCCACCGCTCCATCGTTCGAGAAATAGTCGCTGTGCTTCTGTTTCCCGGTGACGGACGAGAGGCGGTGGGAGGGGAGGAGAATTCTCAGCAAGCGTGGATATACTCGACCGAGGGCGATGTGAGGCTTGATAGAAGTAACGATCAGTCATAGAATAGTGCAGGCCATCGGATTGGTCGTCCTCCTCGTCCTCCTCGGCATCGGTATCTGTATGCTCCCATTCCTGTTCAGGCACATCCTCATCCAAATCGCGCTCCATCATACTAACATCCTCTTCCTGAGGTGAGGCTGAAGGGATATCATCATCCAAATCAGGCTGTTCATCGAAGTCTTCATCCTCTTGGTCATCGTCATCGTCATCATGCCCTATCCCAAACCCTTCAGGAATATCATCATCTAAATCCCTCTCCATCAACACCTCCTCCTCGTCCTCACCCTCGACCAAATCATCCTCATCCAACCCATCCTCTCCATCCTCCACCAACCCACCACTAAACTCATCCTCCTCCTCATCCTCATCCGCCTCCGGGATCTCATCATCCAAATCCCTCTCCATCTCCTCCAGATCATCCCCTTCACCTCCTCCGATGCCACCATCAAGCCCCACCTCCCCCATAAACTCCATCTCGCCTTCCATCGCCGCATTCGCCGCTTCCTCTCTTTCAGCCTCCTCCTCGCGAATGCCCTGCATGGTCTTCGGATACCCCGCCGGCCGAATCCATGAGTACCCAAACGAGGCTATATTCTGCTTGCGGATTCGCAGCGCGCGTTCTTCGAGCATGAGGGCAGCGAGGGAGTCTGATGTCGGAGGAACATGTGATGCTCCTCTAGACTGGCCATTTCTGCGGATGTTTGTGGTTTGGTTTCCAGCGGGGGCAGTGTAGCTCGTGCGACGGGAATGGGGAGGTGTGAACCACAGCATGTGGGACTAGACGGAGGTTTGTCAGTTTGGTTCAGTTTGGTTTTGCAAGGAAGTCGCTGTTATATCTGCATGGGATTTGGCAGAGGAGAAAGGAAGTAATCTTCTAACACTCACATCTCGAGGTTCGATCAGAGGGAGAGATAGCATCGTAGCTAGCTTCTCACGCGTTTGATGTTCGGAATCGGAGTAAATTGATAGGTTCCAAAACCGAAAGTCAGGCTAGATTTAATGTAGGTATTTACCGGGAAATGGAAAATATAAGTCTTTGCAGGTTATCTGAGAATTCCACTTTAGATTTACTCCGTACTCCCCATACATAAACCTCCGAGCTCCGTACATCGACTTTGTTAACGAATTATGACCGCACAGCTGGCGGCCGTGTCTTTGGCTGGCACCAAGGCACCTTCCCTAATCAGGCCTAGTTCAGCGCAGAACTACCTTAGCGTAGTTCGGGCCACCAAGCGACAGGCACAGCTTGTGTCAAGAGGTTTTAGTTGATCAACTAACTACTCCGTACGGAGTACTCCGTACATACATAGCAAATGCTCACACCGTAGCTGACCTAACAGCTGAGGTATGACGTAGGGAAGCAGAGATCGAAATTGAGGTATCAACACAGGTGAACGGAGAGCACCCAGAGACATAATTTTGTCCATCTGCAGCAAAGGCCGGAGAGAAAGGAGCTATCCAATATTAGGCAAGCAACTGGGTTTGCATTTCTCCGGGTAGCCCCAAACAGACAGCCCCCAAACTTATGAACAAAATTTTTGGCCAATGGTGGACTACCCAGGAGAGCTATCGCGTGAATATAGTAAATAAGAGAATTCTACGGAGTACAGAGTTACAGAAAAACAAAATCCAGTATTTAGTAGAATAGAAAGGACATTCTTCGTATAAGGATGTTACGGGGTAGCTGAGTTGGCAGCTGTACGGAACACGGCAGACATGATGTATGAGATGTGAGATCTCACTACTCCGTAGTTAGGGTCGATCGCTTGGGTTCGTAACTTAATCACCGATGGATAGTAGGGGCATATGTAAGTAACATACTCTGTACATGTGCTGCGCTCCCCACAATTATTGCGATCAATATGAAAAATGCTACAGAGAAGTTGCCCCGAATTGATTGCTTTCCCGTGAAACCTTGCAGTTACTCGAATTAAGAATATTAACAAACTGTTCCCCCTGCAATCCAAGCTTGACATCCGAAACCTCTCCACAGTTAACCCAGAATAAAAGTTAAAAAAAAAAAAAAAGGAAATAAGCATCGTTGAGGCCCTCCGTGGTTCATTCAGCTAGCGGAATGTACAAACAGCTTATACTTCTGCTCACACCATTCCCAGAACTTTGTATGATAGCCTAATCCACCTTGTTCGACTGGTGTCATGGCCTTGATAATATCCTTCCGCGGACAATCGTTGTCGGAACGAATCCTTCCCCAAGGGATGATATAAGCACCGTTGTTCTCCAGAGTAATGTCGCGCGAGAACGCAGCATATAGCTCAGTGTACGCGCCAAATTTTGGGTCACGAAGCAGGCCATTCATGAGCAGCATATTGATAGCCGGAGTGCCACCGTACGCACCACTCTTCAGGAAACCCGGGTTTTGAATGACGCTAATAATGCCATCCTTGCCGTATCGCTGAGCCATTTCCCGACCTAACATCCAAGTCCCAGCTTTGGAAACGGCATAGTTGCGAACACGACCAGTTGTACCTTGATCCAGACGCTTAAAGTCAATACCGTACTTCGGTGTCCCACCCTCGGCCAAGAAGCTAGATGTCCATACCACGCGAACGGAGCCTGGGTACTCTAGGGCGGCAGCCACTGCAGCGCGAAGCTGGGGAAGAAGGAGTTCGGTGAACAATAGAGTCGCGATGCAGTGCATACCAACCATAGCTTCGAAGCCCTGTGCTGTTTTAGCCCCGACCTGCACGAGGTTGGCGCCAGTGCCTGCGTTGTTCCAGAGGATATCGAGCTTGGACTCCTGCTGCGCAAAGGTTGCTGCAGCTTCCTTGACGGAGTCTAGATCGTTGAGGTCCAGGTGGAGAAATTTGAGAGTGCTTGGTGTTTCGGGCTGCGGCGACGACTCGGTGATCGATTTGATGGCAGCTTCTGCTCGATCCTGGGTGGGTGTTAGCAAGACTGACTCTTGAGGTTTATCAACAACGCGTAGATTGCGGATGATCAATAGCGATATTGACCATCCCTTGCGCTCTTTGGGCTCTCACCTTTGATCTCGATGCCATGTATACCGTTGCTCCTGTGGCATAGAGTAGCTTGCATAGTTCGAACCCAATGCCCGCATTGCCGCCGGTCACGATGAAGACCCGGCCACTCCGAGAAGGGACATTTTTCTCAGTAAAGGCTGCGGGTGGGGGGAATGACTGAGAGTAAATGCTGCGTAACGTTGAGAGACACATGGTTTCTGGGTATAGAATCGAATAACGTGTGAGCACGGCAGCGGTGTCGTAAACTGATTCCCTCTATCTATCTATCTCTCACTCTCTCACGCACGCACACGCACTCTCTCTCCCGCGAGATTCGCAAGTTAGGCAACATGACTCCAACCGCGCTTTATATTTTATATGTGTGGGAAGGCGAAGCGGCCCACGTGATGCTGAGTCCGGGAAGCTCCTTCTCTGTTGCTGCTGATACTCAGACCGCGTGTTCGGTGCTGAATCAGGCAGGCAGCATAAATAGATAAACATCAGCCGCCGGCCGCCGGTTACGGTCATCCATATCGCATTTGGACCGCACAGGGGTCCTGCAAGGGAGGCTGGTGAGTTTGACAGCATGGCTATCCGTTTGAAGCATCCTAACGCATCCTGTGCAAGGTTCTAACAGGTTATCCTTCATAATCAATTGCCCGGAATCACTTGATTCTCCTCCGTTTAGAAACATGTAGATTCCAGTTCCTGTCCTCCTTCATCGAAACAGTTTCCCACTGCCATGAACTTCCAGGCCCCCAAAACTAGGTCCGGATCCCTGCTATAAATGCTTGTTTAACGGCTTGCGCCTTACCCGGTAGCCCTTTCTCCACTCCACTCCCAAGGCGGAGGCAAACAGATCCGTAGCCGAGAGCCAATAGCGGCAGTTTGATACCGGGTGAGCTTGGCCTACGGTATGCCAGAAAGGGTCTTTGCTAAATCAATGAAAAACGGCAGTGCGGAGTACTCCGTATGGAGTATACACAGTTGCTATCTCTGGAGTCCTGGAGTACTCTGGGGTATCAAATGCCGAAGCCCGGCCCATCTTTGACTGCTGTACCGTCGGCATTTTAAGAGCGGCCCCATGAGAAGCTCGGTATTATAAATAAAGCAAGTGCTGACAAGACTGTCAAAGACAGATATTCCTGAGTCAATAAGATCAGGGCCTCTGTGAAGTTTGGGACACGCGAGGAGTCAGCCTGTATTCTGTGGTTGAAAGGCACCCAGACGTTTGCGCTCCCGGATTGTTATTCCAATTCAGTTGCGTTTCGATTTCAGTGGAATCGTTGGCTGTCTTCCTTGCGGGGAGACTTTTGACGACAAGTCCTCAACCAGCAGGGATTACTACGCATCTTCGACAATAACTGTTGGCCCCTAGGACCGCTTTGCCGCCATGATGAACGACGGACCCAGGCAAGCAAAGGGCAGTCCCAGGACGGTCGTGGCGCAGCTAGGCCCGTCGGCTTTTCTGCCACGGTTCAAAAGCCGTCAGTCCCGTTTCTCGCGTCCTCATTGGTGCTTCGGAGCTTTGGCCACCAGCTGCCACATCCTTCCGATATCGAGTTCTATCGCGACAAGGGTGCGAAATAAAGCTACCTAATTCCAATGTAACAGGAGAAAATGTCTGATACTACGCTGCGCTTTCTCTCGAAACGAAAGAATATACGGAGTAGAGAAAGTTTCTTTTTGGAATGCCGTTGTCACTTTTGACATAACCCAAAAGAGGCAACGAGAGCTACACGATGGAGTACATCACACTCAAGTAAACAATGCCTCAACATTTTTCTTTGTCTCTTCTTCTCATCTACTGATGAGGCTTCCGCTTTCAGCGTTGCAATTTTCATTTTTATCCCTACCTAACACCTCAGGATTAGTCCGAAAGCAAGCCACGTCGACGACTCAGAAAATGTCCCCGTCGGGTATTCCATCTCTGTATGAGATACTCCAGCTGGGAATCCGCGCTACTGTACTTGTGGGGAGCCTCGCAGTCCTTGCGCTTATGATATTCGTCAGAGTGAAATTTGTCACAATTGATACATGGTCCATTGCCGCAGTATGTGTGCCTCAGACCTTTCCATGAATGCCACCCATCACATATGACTCAACAACTTCTCCTGACTCCCGTTCATGCGTTCATGCGGTGATAGGTATGCTGGTGCATCTGCGTAGATACAGCAGAAGTGTTCCGTTTACTGTCCACCGGACGTCGCACCAACGTTCCGTGGCTCTCCGTGACGGCGATGATCACTCTGGATCTTATATCCGTGATATTCCTTACTGGTGCTATTCTTGCGACGTTATTCAGTGACCTATCTCATTCCAGGGTAGAGCGAACTCGAGCACAAATAGGGTGGTGTTTGGTTGTGTTTTGGTGTCAGATTGCGTTAGCGTAAGCAAGCTCCTCAAAACGATTTCGGCTACAAACTTGAATTGTCGTCGCTGATTATAGGGTTAAAAGGGGGTATCACTTTATGCTTGTGATGCTGCACTGTTTTCATCGATGCAAATATGGAACAGATCTGAGTTGATGAGTACCTTTGTTAACCGGTTCGCTTGGCCTTTTTTTTTTTGGCTATCATCATCACCAACATCGCGTTTGTCTCTGTTTTAGATAGCAGATATTACCATACTAGGAGCTACTTGAGTTGGTTGTGAGTATCTCTAACATCAAAGAATGAAACTGCTTCTCCAAAATCAGAGCTTGTGAATAGCTGCTGGTTAATTTCGCGTTGCTATTTCCCCGGGTTGTTGGATTAAATATAGGCTGCAGACAGACACTTGAAGCAACAAATCAATTGGTTTGAATCCAGGGCTAGCACAAAGACCGGTCGTAAAGCAGGCGCACGGCCCGGTCGATCGCATTGGAAGCGTGACATTCCCCGCAACGTAGTTGGAACTGGTGGCCCATGCTATCAAAAAAAGGCACTATGGGAAAAGTAGCAAATCTAAATATATCAGAGTGAGAAACTGAGGAAACAGCTGATAAACATCATTGCAATACCTTCTTCAGGGACTATCAATCAACCAATCTGTTTGTGATAACGGGTTGTTTTGTTCAGCGGCATGCCATTTGGGCAATAGCATTCATAACACAAAACCGCGGGTCTTGGCAGAGAAATCCACCCTTGCAGCACATATGGGTAAATCGATTGAAGCACACAACACCATCGCAGAGCCAGGGTAGATGTACGGGGCATTTCCGAGGGCGCTTGGAGAGATCTCGTGCATGTTGTCTCTCAGTTGGATTTCCACTGGGTAAGTCTTCCGGCGGGATGGCCATGGTGATGTTGGTTGGGTCGAGTTCAATGACTTCGTTGATATCTCGAGATTCCTTTTCGTACTTCTCATTGGGATCTAGGGTGTTCGTGACACTGCCCGATGCAAGGGTGAAGTTCTCGAGTTTGGGTTGAGTAGTGGCTTGGGCGCAGACGAGGAAAGCCTGCAAGAAGAGCAGGGTAAAGCCGAAGAATTTCATATTTCGTTGTGGATTTGATGGTGGTTGAGATGCCGTAGATACCAAGCTTCTTCGAAAGAGAAATGGCTATTGGAGAACTTGGATTTCTACAAGTTGTGAGGAAGATCCTCAAAGCGTCAAGTTCTGCTGAAGTAGGAGTATATATAGGCATCACTGCCTCTAAGCGAGTCTCCCAGTAAGCCATTGATTGCTTGCATGTTTACAGTATTTATGGAATATGACAATCCTTGACGACATAACCGTCTTCACGGTGACGGTTTCGCTCCACGAAACCCTCAACTGTGAAATTCAGAGCAGTGAAGTGATGACAATTATTTTTTTAAAAAAAAGGATAACCCATTGTCCAGTCACTTCATTCATAACCAACGAAGGATGTGATTCAGGGGTATAATTTGACATAGAAACCCATAGTGCGTACTTCGTATAGCCCTATGTAAAATCTCGCAACGCCTTTTCTTCCGCTATTCACATCATGGTGAGACCCGGAAGACGGCACAGTACCGGATTTCTTGGACTCGGGAAGATAGAGAATGGGTATGTACGGTACTCCGCGTATCGATGTAAGCGACAGATGCCATTGGCCATTATCAGCGCGTGTGCTGTTGGTGACGACAAGGCCCAAGCAGCAAAGCATGCCTTGCCTCTTCACTGTTGCCAACAAAAAAAACCGAAGACAACGAAACACGCGGAGGCAGGGGCCGCGTATGGAGAATCCCTATGGGGCGGCCGGCGGGGGCCCCGAGTCCCGAGGGACCGTGTTGATGTCGAATTCTCCCGACGGCGAGAACAAGCATGGATGGCCTGCTGGGCGATCCCTTTTGCCCGCCCGGGACTCAGGCGCCAAGCAATCATGTGATTGAATGGAGAGCGCTGTCGGAATGCGCTATGTCCGTTTGGGATTAGTCCCGCAGCGTCGGCCGCGAAAAAAAAGATTGCGGTGCTTAAATTTTCTAAGCATTCGGGAGTCGGGCGCCGCAATTGCGAGAGGAATCCTTCGTTCTCTTCTAGTATTCTAGACAAAGCTCTCCCTGTTCTCTTTCTGCAGATTGTTCTCTCCCGCTCGCTTTCTTTTTTTTCTCACAACTTTCGCTTTTCTATCGAACACAAAGCTCCGCGATGGCTCCCGCTCTTGCTGCACCAGTTGCCGGTTCCGCGGCCAAGGATGTCAAGAGGGAATCAGCAACTGCGAGACTACTGGGATCCGGTAAGGACACAGCCTGCTCAGCGATCTAGGGCCTCTGCTAACATAGTTAGGCTCTGCCGGTATCGCTGAACTTCTCATTTTCCATCCAGTATGGGCCCGCTGAGATCGCCCTCGATATTGGCGGTTGCTAATGCATCACACAGGTCGATACAACCGCGAAGCGTTTGATGAGCAATCAGACAAAGGTGCGTGCAATTTCAAGCGGTTCGTTTTGCTGAGCTATTTTTACTAACCCTTTCCTCCACCAGATCTCGTCTGTCTCGGCCCTCAACAAAGTCGTCTTCAAAGATTATGCTTCTGCCTCCGTCCTCCGCAAATTCACATCCTTATTCCCTGGTCTAGGCTATGCCGCTGGTTACAAAGTAAGAACATGGATTTGCAGAATTCCTTTCCGGGCGGCTATTCATTCTAATTTTTCTTGCAGGTCTTGCAACGAATCTACAAGTACGGAGGACAGCCATTCGTCCGTGATCACCTTGCCAAGCACTATGGCACCGACTTTGATAATGCATTCGGTAAGGGAACTGGCAAGGCTATTATGCATGCGACGGCCGGAAGGTATGGCTATACTCTAAACAATCCTTCATACGTACCGAGCTGATCATTTTGGCTCTCGCAGTTTGATCGGAATCGGAGAAATCGTTCTCCTTCCTCTCGATGTTTTGAAGATTAAGAGACAGACAAATCCGGAGGCGTTCCGTGGCCGTGGCCTCTTCAAGATTATTTCCGACGAGGGAATGGGTCTATATCGCGGTGCCGGCTGGACTGCTGCCCGTAACGCTCCTGGTTCATTTGCGGTAAGTGTTATAATACTGGGTAAGTTGATGCCATTCTAACATATCTCTAGCTGTTTGGTGGTTCTGCCTTTGCAAAGGAGTATATCTATGGCCTTTCGGACTATAACCAGGCGTCTTGGCTTCAGAACTTCGTTGCCTCCGTGGCTGGTGCTAGCGCATCGTTGATCGTCTCTGCACCATTGGACGTCATCAAGACCCGCATTCAAAACCGAAACTTCGAGAACCCCGAGTCCGGATTCCGTATCGTTAGCAGCATGGTTCGCAACGAAGGCCTTACCAGCTTCTTCAAGGGGTTGACACCCAAGCTCTTGATGACTGGACCGAAGCTGGTGTTCAGCTTCTGGTTGGCGCAGACCTTGATACCCGCTTTTGGAGCAGTTGTATGATGAAAAATGTGTTTTGGTACATCGGCGTTCTCGTATATGTGTTTTGCCTTGTTTTAATGCGCCCTCATAGATTTTTAATGCTCGGGTTTCGCATATGTATTTATAGAAACTCCCTTCTTCGGGGTGCTCGGTTTGGCTTTTTTGGAGGAGTTCAGCGAAGAACCTTAAAGCGGGATTCAAAAATAGGGATGAGCTATTTGACTCTAGAGCGCATATATTAAATGAAGACCATTCTATAAAGTACACAGATACAATCCGTACTTGATATACATATACGCGATGCTACGGGCTGTAAGCTCAGCCGCTTGTCGCCGCTTGATCCTTGATCCACGTGACAAACTCTCTTTTAACATCAACTGCAAATGTAGAAGAGCTGCCATTCCTGTCATCGTCTTCTAACCGCTCCGCAATGGCACCCGCTGTGGCATATCCTTATTTAATCTCCAAGTATGCATTTTTGCCACCTTCTTAACTCCCAATTACCCCCTTTTTTGGAGCGAAAACCCGTGTTTGTCACGTTCCATAGCTGACTTTCCGCGCCCAGGTTCGGCGATCCTTTATTCGCCCTGTTCATTGGCACTTCAGCTGCCTATGTCCGAATTCGTCGTGAACACCGAGAGAAGCATCCTGATGCGCCCAGCGACATGCTCTCTATACTAAGTTTGGGCAAGGGGAGAGTGGTGAGGTGGTGGAATGGATGGCAGTAAGAACCATCTTCGTGAGCGACACTTGACACCCAGCGCCTTGAGGAGCGGTATTGGCATCGCTGTGCGAAACGAACGGTCAAGTGGTATGTGAATGAGCAATAACGGATTCGAGAATGTCCTCGGACCACCGCAGAGCTTAAGAGTTAAGGCTTGGGGAGGAGATTTTGTAGTTGTGGAAGACGTATCGATCCGAGGGCGTGGCGAAGAAGCGAAGAAATCGATTCACAGTATATGCGATTATATCGATTACATGTCTCCTGAACCGCTAGCTGCCTGCGCATTACCCGCCAGCAACAGGGAATACCCCGAGCTTCTCACGTTGCGCGGTCACGGAAACCAAAGGAGTTCTAGGGGCATTGCTTTGTGGATGTTGATTCACTTGATTCAATGCCTCACTCTACCTAGTGCAACGATTTGAGCGAGGATCACGGATTTCAGAGGCTACCAACGAGTCCAAAGTCAAAAACACAAGAGAATCATCACATGAATAATAACTACATTGTTAATTGCATGAGAAGTCCGAAGAGATGATGAGTGTGCTGTACAAATACCTAAAAGCATGAGTGAACGGGAAACACACTTCGGCGGCTTGCTCCTCGATTCCTCAGATCTCACTCAATCTGGTCCACCGGCGTCCAGCCAAGTTTCTCAAGCGATCACAGCCACGGTATTATTCTAGGATTTAATGGGTTTCTCCTCAACGGGGCTACATGTATCACCCTTGATTGTTGCCCAGTAGGCTCCATTACAGGAGGTGGTATTTCCTGAGGACGCGTCCCAGGAGGTCCCATTCTCGAACCAAATCCCATCTCGCGGCTAAATCCCGATTTCGGATACGGGAGCCGGAGTAAACGTATTGAACCTTTCGCGCTCAAATCGATTCTCCAGCCTAAACGATCAATGAGCATCTGACAAAGTCCCAAGGCCAATGCAAAATAGACACCGTGTCCGTCTGGCACTATGGAACCGCTGCTATCCACATCTTCAAATGATTGGTCTACTAGTACTAACGGATAGGCGTGGCACATTTCGTGGATTAATACCTCAAGAATATCGTCCCTCCTCTCACTCCCTGTCCCTGCCAAATCGGTGTCGAAGTGCGTGGCTGAGATCTCGATCACGACGGGATTGCCAGGATATGTTACGCCCCTGGCGTTGCGTTGCACTGCATCACCCGACCCAAGGTACACCCCTTGTTGGAATTTATCACCGAAGAATATCGTATCGAGATCTTGAAAAATGGCAAGAGCTATTATCCTCACTGGAAGTTTCTGGAATTGCGAATCGTAGTATAGCTTTCGGACGATTGTTTCCACAGCCTGCCTTCTCCGGAGTGATAAGAAACCGGCAAGACAGTTTTCCTGAAGCTTTGCCATTGCGTTGCGGAGGTCCATACGAATGGAGTTCGCAGGCATTCCGGCGAGGAGCTTTGCTACAAGCCGTCGATCTCGTACAGGGTATTTTTTGCAAACATAATTGATGCTTTTCAGTTGTTGGACTTCATCCGCTGTTGGGGGCGAGTCACTTGGGTGGCATATGACAGCGCAATATGGTAGCATCGCTGTCAGAGCTGTTTATTGGGAATTCAAGATCTTGTATTGGGACTTCCTTTTTCCCATGAACAGGGCACACTCCGACAGCTATATCAGCAGAGCAATAGCTATGTTTTCAATGTCTGAAAGCCAGCACACTTCCAAATTGCAGCCGGCAACGGGCCACAACAAGACAGGTCACTGCGAGCTACTCAGCAGAACATAGATATTGAAAACAAGTTGAAGTTTTCAGATGGAGTTGTCATCCATGAGAATCATTTGCAACTAAGCTTCCTATGCAGCAGCTGGCTTGCTGTGCAGTGAATATGCCCGTGGCGATGATGTTTATGGTTAGTTTACTGTTTCATGGTGGTATCTTGATACACATGCATGCATGTATGTATGTATGTATGTACGTACTACCATGTACCACAGCAGCAGCTTTTGGATTCACTCTTATGTCATATCGGCAATATTCCTCCTCTCTTTCGGAATCTATTATGTACACTCACAGGGGTAAATGAATGTTGTCCTACGTTGCTATGTATTGCCGGCTACCACGAAGCCCCCAACACGAGCAGTTTGCAAGTTTGAAGAAGTCATGAGGCCTTCCCCCCGGCTCTACGAAGATGATCGACAAAGTAATATAAGAGTTCAAGGATCGCTAAAAAAAAAAAAAAAAAAAAAAAAAGGATGTGATGGGTTGGCCCGCTATACGGCTCTAGGCAGAGGAGTCGAGCTCCACCAGCCCTTGATAATTAAAGGATACTTCATATCAATACATGTTAGCTGCAAAGGAGACGCCACGAAGAGACAGGAAAATCGTCACTATCAATATGTACGCTCAGGATTCAAAAGTTCCTCCACCTGGCTGCGGTTTGAGGCCTGACAGGGCGAGAAGAAGCATTTAAGGACTGTGTGCCTATATTGCACATAATTCATGTTGTGGTCATGTAATATGGTATTAAAGTCCTTAACGATGCTCGAACCGAAATTTGACGCCGAAAAAAAGAACTATACAAATATCCCAACGGTGCGCCTATGAAAGCGCAAATCGAACCGAGTAGTCGAGCCCCGGCATACCCTCTTGTGGCCAGCGGAATAGCCCAATCGATCGTATGAATCGGAATTTGTTTCCGACGGCCGAAAGAGCAAGGGAGGAGGAGCACGGCAAGCCGAGTGATTTGCGGTCTCCTGTCCTATCCTCAGTGGTCGTATACCTGCTGGGTGTTGACCAGGTCAGTTCGAGTTCTATCGACACACGGGAGATGGGCGTTTGAACGCATACCATACCCAAAGTGGCGCCTATCGTGCTTTGACGCTTTTGAATTCGTCGTCCAATTTCAAGTACTTCTCGGATCGCTTATATACGAAGCCCCCATTCAACTTCCCTTGCATGGCGTACCCTATCGCTCCTTCTTCGTCGCCGTGAGCTTGCAGCATCCTCCACGATTCTTCGTCCTCGACCTGCTCACGGAACGCGCACACTCCAAAGTCAATCATATAAACCGTGAAGTTACCCTGCGGGCGGTCATCCCGTACGACGAAGTTCCTCGGCTTCACATCCTCGTTAATGATGCCACAATCGCCAACGTCGTTCACGATGCGAAGGGCCTCGTCGCATATACTCTGCCACATCTTCCTCGGGGCTTTTAAAGACAGTTGACGCAGCTGGAAGCCCGGGATATGTTGTAACAGAAGCCCAGGAATGACCGGCTCGTCGCAACTCTTATTATCCTTCGTCGGGAGGCTGGTATTCGGCGAAAAGTCTGCCCTCATCCTGACATTCGCAAAAAGCCTCGGTATTATCTTCCCCTGCAGGCCTTCCAGTCGTCGATACGCCTTTGTTTCAGTGTCGTGGATCTCTTTTGCCAAATCATCGAGGTATTCCTCATCCAGAGAAATCCTAAAGGCCCTCTTCTCGTCTTCAGAGGGCTCGATGCCATCTCGTCGTCTGTTACTCCAACCTTGTCTACGCCCGCGCACGATATATTGTTGGTACACGGTCTCGATTTGAGGAGACCAGCGCAGGAATTTCTCCCCTTCGCGGAAACCACATGCAAACCGCCTATCGTAAAGCTTCAACACCATCGGCCTTTTTATTCGCAAAGAAGTGGGGCTTAATCTAATGACCGCGGGTATCGCCTGCACAACCAACACGCAAGAGAGCGTGAATGGTGTGAAAACTTCAAGAATAGTGGCTGTTATCGGTTTCTCATCTCCGGCGTGCAAGCGGAGCGTGTTGCCAATAAAGTAGGGACACCTGCCAAATTCCCGTCAGTTCACATAGCCTGATACATTTAAAACCATGTATTTAGGTCCACTTACTCTGATTTTGAATATTCAAATCTTATTGGGGCGCTTTTTTTTTAAGCATTCCGCCCCCTTGTTCCACCCCGACGGGGTTGCTTTCCCATTGTTTGCACCAGCTCTGCTTTTTCCAGGAGCTCGTAGGAGCAATTTCAGTCCTTAACGAGATGAAGTGATGAAAATGCGCCATTTTTAGAATTTTTGTTTTGAGTCAAACATGGTGATTCAGGTCTGAATGACTTCAGCTTGACCTCACTGGGAACACGATGAAGAAACTTCGATGTCATATAAGGATTGAAAGTTTATTCCAGTGTTTGTACAGCGAAGAAAGTCATTGGGATTACTGTCGACCAGCTGTCACAAGTCCCGTAAAAGAGGCTAGGAGCCCACCTTTACAGATGAAGGTCGCATCAACTGGGGAAATCTACATACATCGCATGTGAGTCGATAGGAAGAGGAGGTTTGGAACATAGTTCCATTTAGATATAAAAATAATCATAATGTGCAGACAACCATGTTCATTATCATACTAATCACAAACCTGACAAAATGAACCACTACCAGAAATGACTCAATCTTGCACCACCAAACATCTTGACCACAACTTTGGTCGGGTCCATTGAGTGATGATGCAATCAAAGCAAAGCAGACGTTAACTCACAGCAAAAACGCCGTTGCAAGCAAGCAGAACACCAAGCACCGCAGTCATTCCGATTTCTTATGTATTTTGTCCCAGGAAGAACGAGTCCAAAAAGGGTGGGAAGTATGCTGGGAGAAGGATAGGGGTGCCGAAGAAGACCAAATCCATTAACACTCTTGATATTAATACTTCAGAGCCATCGAATAAAAACCGGGATTCTTGGCGCTTCCCCGTACACACTAGGATTGCGAGCTAATTTGATTATTTCAAAATCCGGAAGCCCCGAACTTAGTTTCCGAACGTATTCTCGCCAGAGTATCTGTTAAGCCGTCAGTCACCGTACTATGCAGCAAATAGAGGTGTTAAGCCACATGGGAGCAGGCACAAAAAGACCTACGTAATATACAGGAATCCATCGTCGTCTTTGTGCTCCTCGTAGATGCTGCTCATCAGGGCAGCGGTGGGCGGCAACACCTCATCGACGAAGATGAAGATGGCTTTCTCGGGTGACAACTTGATGCGCTTGCGAATCACATATACGAACTGGCCCACCGTGAGATCTGCTGGGACGAGGTATTTCTTCTTATCGATGGTTGCAATGTCCGACTTTTCAACCTTCTCGCAGATTACCTATCGGAAAGAGCGAGTTAGCGGTGAAGGGGTAACGACGAAGGCCGGCAAATTCTGGGGACAACGAAGGGGTGAAAGGGGAGAAGGAGGAAGAAGATGGGCGCATACTGGAATGCGGTCTGCGTATTTCTGGCGGATGCGCTCAGCTTCGGCCTTGCGCTTTTCGAAGGGATGCTCGTCCTTGAACTTGGAGCGCATGGTGGATAACGGGCTGACGTAGTCGATTTAAATCGCGGATGTGAACGGGGATGGGCTGGATGGGTTCGAAAGTAGAGACGAGGGTGGCGATGATGGATGCAGAAACTTGGTTTGTGAGAAGCGTGCAAATGAGTTCGATTTATGGGAGACGATGAGAAGCAGTGCGGGTGAGATTGAGAGAGAGTCGATGGGATGGTCGCTCATATGGAAGGCTGCAGCCCCGCGAAGTCAATATGTAAGGGCGGTGGAGAGTGGTGCTAGGCCCGATCTGGTCTAGTGGCAGTGGCTGCTGACCTGGTAGTATGACTAATTCCAGCAACCAGCCAATCACAAGGAGCCACAGCATCCCACGTGATCCCCTGTCTCGAGTGACTCGAGCAGGAATGAGCCGCCAGAAGACACGCAGGAAGCGTTCAAAGAGTGCCACAGGGCTCGCGTTTGGAGGCCGTTCATCTCGCAGGGACAGGACGAGTCAGACCGACCATGGAAGCCTAGGCTGGCCCCACCGGCGGGTGGCTCGTCCTGAGCCTGGAATCTTATTTCATGCGCGGCCAAGCAGCGTCCGCACGTATTCCGTGACTCGAGACAATGACCTCATCATGCAAACGCCCCAAACAGGACAAACAGCGCAAACCTTTCTTGGCATGCCCAATTACGCTCGCTCCGTCGTTTCTCCGGGCATCTCGCGCCCTGATGGAGGACTTGTATGCTTGTCATTCGCTAAGCTACCTAAAGGGGAATCTCGGCTAATCTATGTGGGTCACGTGAGCGAGGTGCTAGTTGGATTACCTAACACGCCCGCCTCTATTCTTTTCTCCCGCCTCTACTCCGTACTGAGGTTGTGGTCGGTTCTACAACGGCGAGGTTGGGATACATGCCCTCTGGCCGACATCAACTTCGTTCATTGTAATTAAAGTCTCGCAGGCTTCTCTTCTACCTGTTGCCGCGCAGAAAAGTGGTGTGGAACAGCAGCAAGATCAGCCTGTCCTCCACGGTTCCCACAGCGAGTAGGAATCACGTGCTTGACTGGGCTCATGGGTCGTGCTTCCGGGATGTCGTGTTTATGGTCGAACGACAGAGCTCGAGCCAAAGGAATTGCCGGGAATTTAAAGCAGCCGTAACAGCTGCTTAGTATAGCCCCAGTTTCATGGCATTCATATCGCAAACTCTCGTGTATCAATTGCTGTTTTCTTCACATTCTCCATAGATGTAATTGTCCAATTTGTCCTGCAAAGTGTAATCGTTATGGCAATTCCCCGCATGTACTCCCGCTACTCAAGGGCATTTGGGCCTGGCTTTTGGAGATATCCCTGCCTTGCAGCTTCAAGGAGCCAGCGTCGTCAGATATTCTCATTCAATTTCAGGTCGTCAGAGAACGCGAGAGGATGGAGGCCGGTCGTGGCCTTCTCAATTGCAGCAGCAGCAATGGGTGCTTCGCTGCATGCTCTGGTATACGACCCATGCACATATCAGTTCAAGTTGTCAAACGTACATGATGCTAATTACAAATTTGAATAGACCTCAGAGCCCGTCAGGCTCGATGCGCCCTCGATTGCTGCTCTCGATGATAAAACAAAGCGCGGGGGCACCATAACCTCCTCATCGCCCATGCGTCTTCGCATGGAAAAGCTTATAAAGGACCACCAGAAGAAAATCGTAGATGAGCTGTCGCGCATAGACGGGAAGAACTTCATCGTTGACGAATGGAACCGACCCAATGGTGGTGGTGGTATCTCCTGCGTCCTTCAAGATGGCAACGTCTTTGAAAAAGCTGGCGTCAATGTCTCCGTCGTATACGGCCAATTACCACGCCCGGCCATTGAGAAGATGCGCGCGGACCATAAATCGTTCGTCGCTACGGACGTGGACTCGCTAGACTTTTTTGCTGCCGGGCTCTCTCTAGTCCTACACCCCAAAAATCCAATGGCTCCGACAGTCCACCTAAACTACCGCTACTTCGAAACTTCAGACCCCAAAGATCCCATCCACGGACCGAAGAACTGGTGGTTCGGCGGAGGCACAGACCTAACCCCATCATACATCTTCCCCGAAGACTGCAAGCACTTCCACCAAACAATCAAAGACGTCTGCGACAAACATGACCCCAGCTACTACCCCAAATTCAAAAAATGGTGCGACGACTACTTCTACATCCCGCACCGCCACGAAGCCCGCGGCATCGGCGGGATCTTCTTCGACGACCTTGACGCTGAATTTCTGGCCCACTCCACCTCCCACTCCTCGACAAACCCACAAGAGACCCTCTTCGCGTTCGTTTCTGACGCCCTCGCCTCATTCTTGCCGTCTTACGTTCCCATCGTCGAACGCAGGAAGGACATGCCGTTCACCCAAGCTGAGAAGGACTGGCAGCAGCTACGTCGCGGGCGCTACGT
Organism: Coccidioides immitis RS; assembly: GCF_000149335.2. Classification (NCBI taxonomy): domain Eukaryota; kingdom Fungi; phylum Ascomycota; class Eurotiomycetes; order Onygenales; family Onygenaceae; genus Coccidioides; species Coccidioides immitis. The sequence continues at coordinate 1,653,318 of NW_004504310.1, read as the reverse complement.
CGAGTTTAATCTTGTGTATGACCGCGGGACCAGCTTCGGGCTGCGTACCCCGAGCGCGAGGGTGGAAAGTATCTTGATGAGTCTTCCCAGAACGGCGGAGTGGGTGTACATGGATCCAATCTCTGGGACGAAGATGGGTGAGGAGAAGAAGGTTGTTGGGGAGGAAGTCGGCGGCGAGGAGAAGAAGAGGGAGAGAGAGCTGATGGATGTCTTGAAGTATCCCCGGGAATGGGTGTGATGCTCACATTTCGAGCTACGAGGCGTTCTGGGCTTCTGTGGTTGATTTCCTTTTTTTTTTTTTTTTTTTTTTTGGATAGTTCGAGTCTAGCCACTGGGGACGCGGCCCGTGGGAGTGTATGATACGAGGGATAGTTTTTATTGGTATAGACAGTGACCTATGTTGAGAGAACGGAGTTTCTCGTATTTGGATCAATGGACAACGGTGGAGGGCTGAAAAGTTGGGAGTTATAGAGCCCTTTCACGATGTTTTAAACATATAAAACAATAATACCAGAGTTCCTCAAACCAATGTCAACAGTGTTATAACTATCATGTAGAGTTCTTAGGTGTATGGTAAACCTACTCTACCATATCTTTTCAAAGGTATGACTTGTAGATCTATGGTGCATGCTGTTACATCCAATATGCGCTTAGGTCTTTCGATAGGGAAATTTACTGATACGTTGAGATACATAGGGTACCTTATCTTGCTGCGGCTCTTTCGCATTCATTATATGTAGGTAATTCGTCGGCAATTCTGACGGCATTTTCATTGACGGATAGCTCAGGAATGGTATGAACTTATCCAACACTGTGACAGACACAGACATAACATATTCACATGCGGATACTGTGTATGTAGAAATTTCATAGAAAGGCAATGTGTGAAATTAATACTCTGTATATGCCAAAGGTATCCTGTATGTATCTAGTATGGCTATGAAGCACTTGACAAAATAAAAAAGATGAAAGGGAAAACAAAAGGTGAAAACAAATTGCAAATAGACAACTAGGCAAATGACGCCTAGGGCCATGGACACAGGCGGCCAGAATCGTTGCCGCGGACGAGGGAAGCTCTTTTGGAGCCGCTCTTTTTTGTTACTCATAATATCCACCTGGAGATCTTCACATCACTTGCCCACAGCTCCCTTACCTCCAACACCGCCAACCATAGCTCTCTGCCGTACTAACCATGTCCTTCCAACCTCCGAGCCCATGCCACCTCCATTCGCGCCTCCGCGCTGATGGTACCGAGCCATACCACCCGCATTCTGGTTCTGCAATCGCGACTGAAAGTTGTACCAGGCGGAGGATATGAGAGCAATTTCTCGGGCCTGACGTTGGACGACTTGCATGAGCTCGGCCTATGGAGCGTTGAGTAAGCTTTGTTCTATCATCATAGGTCGTGGCTGAAAAGAATTGTCTAGCCAAAATAGAAAAAAGCTATAAAATTACGTACCTCTCGCTCTTTAGCAGCTCTGAACTCATCCAAATCTGCCGAAAAATCCTCATAATGCTCGATCCGCTCTTGCAACGATTTGATGAGTACATTTTGCTCTTTAATGTGCTGTGTTCGATTCAATTTTCTCCCCGGGGGGAGGCAGAAGTGATCTATTAGCACAGAATCTCTGATCGGATTGGACATAACGGTGTAAGGTGACCTCAACGGAAAACAGCTGCGTCAGGGTAGACATGGATTGAGGATAGACTGCGGTGAACACGACAATCGCGAGAATTGGCAAAGAGAAGGACCATTGCCAGAGCCTTATGGTGCTGCTCTTGACCTACTGATGGTCAACCTCTGCTTTGTACCAATCTCGGTCGAAACGTGAATTCGAAGGGGGATTTCGGGTTTATGTTTTGTGAAGAATTTGGGTAAGTGTAGAAGGATGTAATATATTGTTATATGTGCTAGGTCGGGATATACATGCAGGTGAGGGTTGTGATAACAGGGGCATATAGGGTACTCGACTTACCTCTACGCGCTTCGTAAGGTTCTCAGCATTTTTCTCTGTCGTGTCAGCGAATTCTTTCAGAAGCTCTAACGGCGATGACTCTGGCTTATCTGAAGTGCCGTTGATTCGGGATGTAAGCTCCTCGAGGAGTTTCTTCATTTCGTATAGCGTCACCTGGTCTTCGCCCCGGAGTTCCTCCTCTCTTTCGTCACGGGCAGCACGAAGGGCATTCCTCTCGCTGCAAACCTCTCTGACAATCGTGCGGCTGACGTCGAGTTTGCCCTCAAGCTCTCGAACCCTATTTTGAAGTGTGTCCCAATCCGCACGCATCTTCGCGATTTCCGAGGCATTCGACTCTTTAATTTCGTTGAGTATGTCCAACTTATCCTTATCAACAAGCCCCACTGCCGCAATAGTTAGAAATATGTCCTGAACTTTTGGACAGCTCTTCAGTAGGAGACATACAGTCAATTTTCGCATCTGAGAGCTCACGCTCAGTTGTTTCCGCGCGTGATTCTGTTTCGGTAAGCTTGGTGCGCAGTGTCGCATACTCCTCGTGCAATTTTCGATAAGTCTCGCTACAGAGATGATAAGCCTAAAACAAGTCAACCAATACAGTATTTATTGGTTGCCTAGAACTCACTTTTCAATATCGCTTTCAGGAGACTCAGAATTGCCTTTAACCTTCCTCAGTTCTTTCCGAAGTTCTTCCTTCTCAGTGTTGCTGCAACTGATTAGCATGAATGCTTGCTAGCCTTAGACGGAACAGTTAACGAACAGTTGAGCCTCCCGTTTTCCAGCTTCATCAAGATCACGTTGGAACGTTCCATGGCCTTTTGGTGTTGCGGTACCAGGGCTTTCCAAACCTTCAAGTTCCCTTATACGCTCTCGCAGTTCAGCGATAGTTGCCTCATCCCGGGAGTGCTGCTCGTCAGAACCTTGTAGCCTTTCGTTCAGGGCATGGTTATCAAACTCCAGCTGCTTCTTTAGATTCTGGATTTCATGGTGGTCTTGTTCGATTTGTGTTATGAGCTGCTTGTACTTGTGAAGCTCTTTGCTATGCTCAGATGAAAGCCGCTGGTTAGAGTCGCTTTCCATCAGCTGTTGCTTCAGGTCCTTCACCTGGATTTTCAGCGTCTGGTTCTCCTTTTCAAAGTCCTGACTGACTTGAAGTTTCTGTCGATACTTCTCGGCCGCATTTGCTTTTCTGGATAGCTGGTCCCTTTCGTTTTTGATCTCATCATAGTCATCTTGCAGCTTTTGATATCTTTCATTTTTCTGACGCATCGATTCCAGTGACATTCGCAAAGTATCAATTTCGTCCTGTGCTGCAATCAGCCTTGCCTCTTGTGATGCGATTATATCCTCTTGCTGTCGGTTTCGGCTTTCAAAACCGACTGCGTCGGGTCCTAGGTCGCCCTTCCCAGCTTTAAGGGTTGCCAGTCGGTCTTCTGTCGACGAAAGCTTTGTCTCCAGGGTATCATTCGTCTCTTGAAGTTTCGCTAACCGGTCATGTAAATCTTCCAAAGCCTTTTCCAGCTCCTTTTTTTCATGAGAGAGTTTATCGTTCTCCGCCAATAATTTTCCGACGCGTTCTTCGAATTGTAGTTCAGGATCCATAGCAATATCACGCCTAGCCCTATATTCGTCCTGTTCATAGTTGATCTGTTCAAGGCGATCTTCGGAGGGGCTTTGGGCTTCTTGTATTATGTCCTTCAATCCTTCCTGCGTTTGCGTGGAAAGTTCCTGCATTGTGGTGATGTAGGATTCGGCGTGAGGGGAACTAATAGCCGCCATCAACAACAACTTTAGAAGACGGTTGGTATCCTTGACGAAGGCGCTTTCAGCTATCGCTTTGAGGTCGGGAACGGTTGAGAGGCCCGCCGGAACTTCGCCGTCGTTCTGGTTTCGGATGTAGGTGATTAGCAGTTTGTGGATGTGCTTTAGATTTTGCCATTTTGGAACCCAGTGATCCGCGGGGGCATTTTCGGGGAGGTTCCCAAGGAAGTACTGAGGATCAATGTCCTGCAGGATCTCCCACAGGATTGACCCATCGCTCAGATCGTTGCTGGACCGGATCACAGTTCCGAGGGAGAAACTGTTGATCCATTCGAGCAAGGTACTAGTTTCGAGTTCGGAAGCCATGACTTTAGGAAGCCCATCGAAGCGGCCCGGATTCAATTAATTCGTCAAGAGCATGCCGGCGACGAGCTGCGTAAAGATATCGATGCGCATGAAAGTCGTGAAGAACCGTTTCAGTGAATATTATATGCCAGTTTCGGTAAGGCGCCGGCTACTGCTGACATGATCAGGGGTCAAACCTTCTCCGACAGCCGCATAATTCACGTGGATCATCTCAGTCAAATATTCCAGTCTGATTCTTGCTTTCAAAATTCAAGCAGTCCATCAACTTATTCATGAGCAGTCCAGCTGGAGGAACCTGTTGCTCAGTGTTGCCAAGGGATGTGTTCAGGGCCGTTTTGCTTGTGGCATTAATTTTTGGGGAGGTGAAACCCATAGTTACATAGTCACTCTCCGACACCCTCCATGTTGACCGTAACATCAGAAGCCACACGCGAATTGGGGATTGGGAGAGATTGGACGGCATGAGTGATAGGGTTAGCAAAAGGAACAACCGCCCAAAGCAGGAAATCTGCACTGCATTCTACCCCGGCACCCAGAGAGCCATATATCACAGAGCCTGGTAGCAATGCTCTCTTGCATGCTGTTCTTTTTTACATGCATCAACTTTCTGTGCAGAATACTCTGTATGCAGACATATTGTTGATGGCTATCTAGCTAGTGAGCCATGTGGCAAGGTATCCTGCTTGACCAAGATGCAGTTAATCATGGCTCGCGATCAAAATTTCCTGCTGCTTTTAAAGACTGCACTTTCGCTTGCCATTGCCATGACCCCAGCCTATACTGCAGCTGCCAATAGCTCGACTACATAGAATGGCTACAAAAATTCATATCTTGAAGGTCCTTCTTGCCCAGGAGAGCCCCAACAATGAACTCATATACATGTCGATTCGCTCCTTTTACGTTCTCCATTGATCCCGGGACTCGGCCGTCGTGATCAACTCGCGATGACTCGATAGTATACTGCCTAAAGGTGACGTGGCCAATAAATATTTCGGGCAGATGAAGTTCCGTGGCGATTAATAGGCCATGTCAAAGCCCAATAACCTATAAGTATTGGGGATGTACCCAATAGCAGAAACATGTGTAGTGTGAGCCATTTGGTAACGGCCTTTAAGCGACACCTTAGGGGCTCACAGAAATTGACCAGATTTATACAATCTCGAATCCTCATGCTATGATATCTAGTCAAAACATGTAATTATCTGATGTCAATGCAACGCCCACCGTATCTCCACCCACAACCAGCTACAGAAAATGACACCAGCACAGTTCATACCTAGGAAGAAGGCCTATGTCCCCTATTAGGGGTGATATTTCAGTTCTGCAGTGATATGTGCGTATGTAATATAGTGAATTGATGTCAGACCAAGATGCAGCAAAATACCAAAGCCCACTCTTGCTGCCTCCAGTTATCCTATGGTCTATAGAAGACATGATAGACCACCGTCGCAAAAGTAACTGCACCGTCATAAATAGGAGAAAAGAGTGCAATTGGGGCATTTTTGAAACATCGATGCCCAAATCCAAAATTTTGTTTAGCAAGTCATAAGCCCGGCATCACCACGTCGTGGATTCATTCCGGTTTTCGGCCATAGACGGCATAACTGCAAATCACGTAAAGAAGTAACTTAGAACTCACATACTTTGGAAAGGAAGCTCTTAAGGGGTATACTCACAAGTCAAACATGCCATGAACATTACGGTTACGCATGTCACTCCTGGCCTTAGCAGAAAGATCTTTTACTTGTTCCTCTGTCCAGCCCGAAAATCTCGTTAAAACAGCCATAGCACCCGCTTCGAACCCGCCGGAATCAAACTGGAGCAGAGTCCACGTGCCGATCTTTTTCTAGTGCGTAAGATATCTATCAGTATACTGGTTGAAGATCTTGGAGAGTAATGGTGAAGACCACTGTGTACATAGTATTTATCTTTCGGCCAGGTTCCAATCGGTACCAAGAATTTTTTGACAACAATATCCTCAAATCCGGCTTCGCGAAGCCACTGTTCAAGAAACGGGCCGACATTCACGGCATATCCTGTCTTAGTGAACGCATTGATAACTTCATCATAGTACTTTTCCAGAGCAGTGCCTTTCAAGGATCCATCTGTCGAGTAGGGCTTAGGGTTCCAATCCTGAAGTTCAACCCATCCTCCAGGCGCAAGGTGTCTTGAAGACGTGAAATGAAGTTAATAACCTGGTAAGAGAGCATATCCCAGGATCCAATGATTCTTCCCGAAGCGACTCACTTGTAACACTGCTTTATTAGCTTAAGATAGTCCTTAGTGGATCCGGCTAGCCACCTAGCGTGTATAAAGTCGAAGTAATTGGGTTGGTAGACCCATTCTTCTTCGAAGTCTTCAACAATGAAACGGACGTTCGGAGGGACACTAAAGCAAGTTTTAGCAATCCGTAGGTGAGATATAGAGATAGCGAAAAAGGTAAAACCAGTTAGAGAGAGGAATTTACAGGCTTGGCTGGGTAGGACTCAGGTCGTTTCCAATAACCTATATAAGACTCAGTTTGCGAACCTTCCGGTGACATTGGCCTCTGATGAAGATATAATATACACGCACCTCTGCAGACGGGTACTTTTCACCTATGGCAATGTAAAATCAGCCATCATAGCAGCACCAACGGTATTCTCTATTTGGATTTGCATACCGAAGTCGATAGCCCAAATTCCCGTCCCGGTCCCAAGATCAATCACTTTTTTCACGCCTGATGAAATCGGTGCCAGAAACAATTTGCCCTCCATGGCTGTTAGCAGCATGTGGTGAATCATATCCAGCCGTTCCGACTCTTGTTCATCATTTGGGAGGAGGTAATCTTTCGCCGGACTTATTTAGCATTGAGGACCACCATTAGCAAATATGCAGAAGCGACCTACTCCCATCGCGGTAGCCGTGATATCGTCTACCATTTTCCTGTCGGTAGTTAACGACAGAGGATGTGAGAGAGGCCGTGTAGTTCGAGAGCTCAGATCCATAAAGAGAGTCGTTCTCAGTAGCCTGTGGAAGGGAAGCAGCAAATAATCAACAGGATATCCGGACGAGTTATGCAGACATAAGCACCAGATGGAAATCATTACGGACCCTGGAGTCAACTTCCAAGATATCATTGCGATCATTGGCAGGTTGGCCAATTGCCTCAACTGGTTCAGCCATTTTGTACTCGGTGGGCGACATGATAGGTAACTCTGGACGTTTGTATATGCGGGGACCTGGATCCCTCCTGTTCTGGATTAACTAACTAGTGCCTAGCACCCACCGGTTTATTCTCCCCCATCTTTATGCCATCTTCACCCTGCATCTTCACCTATCCTTAGGCTGAACACATTTCCCGGAATTACTCGTACTATAACAGTACTGTACTGGTTTGGGAGCAGGTTGGGATGGGATGGAGAAACTATTTGATTGACCTGGTATGGTATCGGGCCCTAGCTTGACAGATTGGTATTAGGTCTAGTACCAAATTTACAAGCTTGGGATGGGATAAGGTGGTATCAAAGATTCTACTAGAAAATCTGTACTCCGTAGTACGTTTGGTATACCGTGTCTTCGGGGGTTGCCCCACAGGGTTTAGCGCCACCTAAATCGGGTAAAGCGCCATATCGCCGCTTCAACGACTATATAAACCACCTTCCCCCCCGCCGCTTGACCATCTTCTTCCTCCGTTCTTATTTTCCTCGCTTTTCTCACAAATTTCCCTGCAACCCTGTTCTTGGTCCCCCCACCCTCGGTTTCACATGGAATGGCTGTGCCGCAGCCAGCCCCGGCCATTGCTTCCACTTCCCACTGTCTGCCACCCTGCTGCTTTCTGAATTACGAGTTTTGCCTGGCATGGCTGGCTGATTTTCCTTCATCCGTCAATATTATTTTCCCATGACTTTGATTTATCGACCTCTATCCAGCGTTGGCAAATTCCAAAGGTGAATTTGTCGCTGAAATTTCTGATTGTTTTCTCTCTCAACGCATCAGGACCTGTCGTCCTTGGTTCTATGTGCAACTGAGGATCTGCAGCGACTGATGAATCCCCTGCCTACTCGCGGCACGCTGACAATAGTGACAGCCAATGGCGAAAATGCCTCATTGCAGCAGATGCTCTACCCTGTTGCACCTGAGACACCGGTATGCAATGTGTCCCGATCATGATGAGAACTACTAAGGGCGGTATGTTCCATCCTCGGCCGGTTGAGGGGGAACATGGTTTGGATGGCACAATCTCAGCAGCCTCGGTGCTGCTGTATTGTGATATCTCATGATCTCAATGTGGGGCCTGCAAGCCTCCAGCAAGCAGCTACGGCAGCGACGAAGATAGCTGCCTGTGTCGGCGTCCTCATTGGCTCCCTGGAATGGGCCTGGTCCTCCAAGCGATAGGGAGACGCTGCGTCGCGAAACCAACGGGCTCCTTCCTCCCTCTCTCCCTGACCTCGCCCCCGGATCCCAGAGCTCGCAAAACCGCGCCACACCGCACGCTGGCATGCTTCCAGCCTGTTGTGACGGTGCCCCATTGACGGCCCCTGTGATTCCGCTGAGACAGGAGCGAAATGAAGGGGGGACGCGACACCATTCAGGATATGTCATTTTGAGGGTGCCGTGCCGCAAAGGATGCACGGTCAATGGGGCTGAGTGAGGCCGGGTATTGCCCCGGCTGTTCCTGGTGTAGTCTGGACAGCGCAGGCTCAGCTGAGGCCTCGCGTACAAGAGCCGGAAGCGCGTTTCTTGCAGATCGCGATGGGCTGATGTGGTTCATCAAGATGGATCGCACTGCGCCGCGGAGATGGCATGCCATTTCTAGTCCAGACTGATCGAGCGGAGCCCTCTATCCAGGTGAGGAGCGGCTGAGATGGCGAGATTGAAGGATATGGCAGCAGTTTTCTTTGAAGCGATATTATGAATGGCAGGACGGCGGCACTCGCGATGAACGATTTTCCTACCGCTATTTCAGAAGCTTATAGGACTATTGCTGGGGATGGTAGGGAGATCTGGGACTTGCTTGATTAGTGAGCTAAGGGCTCAGATGAATTCCTTCAGGGGGGCTTTAACTAAAAGGTTGACCACAGCTTTATTAAAACATGAGCCCGGGCTACTAGAGAAGGTTTCAAATCCGACCTCGTACCTTGAGAGCTCTTCTGTAGCTTGACCGCTGCAGCGGGCAGGCATACCAAAATGAGCCCCGGCCACGAGCTTCCCCTGGCCACAAGCTTCCCCCAGGCACAAACCTAACCGGGCCATGAGCCTCCCCTGGTCTTGAGCTTCCCCAGGCCACGAGCTTCCCTAGGCAGTGCTTTGAATGCGAATTGAGTCCGGAAAGAAGAGTTGGGTGATCGCTCATTTGATGTTGAGGTTTTTCATTCTCTCATTTACTAAATCGGAGAGCCTGTGGAGGATGCTTTCCTCTTTCAACCAGTTGAGGAAATTTTTCTTGCGTTTATGTGGCCCTCATCCTCGCGTGACTGACAGAGAGTACTGGAATCATCATAGTCTTCCAGAGCCCGTACATAACGAGCCAGCTGCCGGGGTGAGATCTCGTAAGAATATCCTCGTAGGAGATTATCAGTAAAGCCAGAGATGACTTTAAATATGTCCACTGGGATATTGTCGTTGGTCAAGTATGGCTTAACTTCAAGCGTCTTTAGCGTCGTAATTGCTCGATCCATCATTGCCGGGATTAGAAAGTGCCCTCCAGCACATAAGCTGTCCTCTGAAGTCTTCACAACATGTATAAACCCCGGTGGAAATATGCTGGAGACGACTTAGTCAATGGTCCAGGGAGATCAGCAAAGGGGAGACTCACATGCTGTAACCTTCCCTCAGCCTTATAGCTGCCCAGGGATGGCCATATTCACGAGGATCATCAGCCATTTTCCATACACTGAGGTCAACCTCAGTCAATCCATTCTGAAACCAGATAATCTTTTCCCCACGAATGCATCGGATCCAGGTCGCTACAACGACATCAACGTGGTCCTTGCTGACAGCACCCTTTTCACTCATTAACAGCCAACGATCTAACCTCTTAGAGCCAGGGACCCAGGATGCCAAGTGGTCCTTGCGTGCCATTCCTGACTGGTGCGATCTCCACCGATTCCCATGCGCAAATTCAATTCTTGGGTTGGGGTCGGATTGAAGGCGCTCGAGAAAATCCAGGCTCTCAAGCAAAGGTGGACCTGGAAAATTGGAAAAAAGGCTATCCCTGACCTCAAGACAATTGATTGGTATTGCCCTTTGCTCCTGTGGAACTGCAAAGCGCTCTCTAACCTCTTTGCAAGTCTTCAGACCTGTGAGATCTTTCACTTCGTTGGCTGATAAATCCTGAACATCAATTGTCAAATCATCATCCCATAACAAAAGATCAAGCAGCTGTGAAAGGGTTAAATCCGATAGGTTTTGGGTTGAGTCGTTGAGATGGAGTTTCTGTTTCCCAAGAGGAGATTCAGCTGGGATTAGAACAGGGTGCTGCAGTCCCGCTCTAAGGGCCACATCAAGATCCCTCTCCTCCAATGCCAAGGTGTAATTGATCTCTCCTTGAGCCCAGGCATGGTTAGACAGTTCAGTTGTCGACTGCCCCGAAAGCATAGAAAGCCACTTGTCTGGCTTTGCAGGTCGAGTATGTTGCATTAACTTCTCAAGGAATTTAATGTGTTCGGCGAAAATGCAGTTAGATTCTTGAGAACGAAGACCTGGGAACTGAACTGGCAATGTGAGATGGGTCAACAAGGTGTTTGGCACGCTAACAGTATCGTCTCTTGAGAACGTTTCTTCATGGCCAGAATCAGAAGTAAGCCCTATCAGTGTTGTTAGCCTGATCCAAGATGAGAGATGTAAAAACTAGGCGATATACTTCTCTTCTGGCAGTTTCTGATATGCCGCTGAATATTACTCTTCCCTCTTTCCTGCCCACAGACTGGACAACGTATTTTCTCTGCTCTGAAGCCTTTTGTGCAAGCACTAAGATGCCGCGCGTAGTTCGAAGCAACCACCGTTTTTGAGCACCTGCCACATGGCTTTCTTTGTGACCCCATCTTGAACAGTTGCACGATAGGCGGCAATGCCACAAAAGATGGTGCCGAGCGATGGTGACGAGCGATGGCGATGAAGAGGATCTATTGCTAATATGACTAACTGGACTTGGGGCTAGAGACGAAATGTCAAACAGTGGAGTCGACAGCCTTGATCTCCCACCCTTAGTTGTTAACACCCTTCTGAGGATGATGGCAACGTTCTGATTTCTTTTCCTCCGTTCCTCCATGATGTTGGGGACTTTCTCCCGCTTAAGGTATTCAAGATACAGTCTTGAACATTCTTTCGAGACTCCTCCATCTCTCCTCCACGCTATATCTGCGTTGCGGCGTATATTGGCCGCATGGTCTTCATACCCATACCGGTCGTCTCGGTAGCAGTCCTCCACCTTTACTCGGACAAAGGGCATTTTCTCTGCCCAATTTAGCCGGCCTCAATCGCCATCTCCATCGCCATCTCCTCACCACTACCTTGTCAACCCCTTATCGCGCCACCTCACTTCATCCTATTGTCATCATACCTGGCATATGCTTAATATCCCTTTCCTCACACATCCCTGCAGTGAGGAGGTGTGAAGCATCCTTGTACTATTAAGAACTCATTGCTCAGCTTGAACTATTCCTGGGTTTCTCTGCTCGGCTTGTTCCTCATGTGCTCCTGAATTGCCCAAGGAGCTTGGTTTCCTTTAAGAAGTTCACAGCCTGGGCTGCTAGCTTCCTATTAGAAAGCCAAGGGGGACACCTTTGTGCTTGCTGTTAAGTGACACCCAAGTGGAGATATCACTCTATACATGAACAACACTGAGGCTGTGAAGAGGATGACAGACCATAAAGAGGAATGGCTGGGAGCTATGGGGGATAAAGCAGTGGTACGGACACCGTCCTATGGGGCTGTGGTGCATGGAGTGAGCACCAGAATGGAGGTCTCAAACATAACTGAGATGGAGGACATGATACACTGGAACAACCCTAGCCTGGAGAATGCAAAGATGTCATTTATCCTCTCTTTTATCGTTTCGGCTGTGGCCAGTCGGGCCTCGCTTGTAGGGTCATCGTTTTGGGTTTTAATCAGGACTTCGCGTAGGCCGCTTGTAGGTCGGGGCTGGGAGGGTCTCGGCACAATGGGACGAGAGAGCTAGGAGGAGAATGCTAGGACAAGAATGCTAGGACGAGAGAGCTAGGACAAGAATGCTAGGACGAGAGAGCTAGGAGGAGAATGGGACGAGAGAGCTAGGAGGAGAATGCTAGGACAAGAATAATAGGATTTCTGGCTTCCTGGCTCTTTCTAAGACCACCAAAAATGGCTCTTATTCATCTTTGATTTTCTGAGGTGACTGCTTCTTAAAAGGAAACAAACTGTCCAATTTTCCCGGAACTTGCGGGAGTGGTGGAGCACATCCAAGTCCTTTGTCAATGGATCATCTGGGAGTGACAGGTCCCATAGGGACCTGTTGAGAACATCGCTATCTACCCACCCCGCGAACCCTTTGTATTCAATTCAATCTCCTTCCCCAGGATGTCAGTAGCAGTTGTCCAAGGTTTATTAAAATACACCTCAGGGCTTCGATATGCGATGGAGGTAATAGTTCCCCGCGAGGGTCTCTCAACTGCCTTCTCCATTGGTAGACGGATCACTTGGATGAAGTGATAGAATAAAACCCATACTCATCCCCAGATCAGCTATTTTTGTTACCAAACTCTCACCAGATCCCGGTTTCTCATTTTCAAGGTTGGACCATTGGATCACTGACTGTGATCGCCGGTCTGCGCAGGCGTGCTCGCTTTGATCACCAAGACTGGCAGCCATTGGTCGCAATCACTGGGCAAGGGTGATTATTGCCTCCAGGTCACACCCTCCTCAATCACTCTGGGTTGCCGCCAGGCGACTACAGCAGCCCAGGCGGGTGCCGTGCCACACAGATAACTCTCAGGGCATATCCTAGGCACTAACTGCACCATCAAACCAACCACCCAACCTCAACGTCACGAGCCGACCCAGTTCCGTGGATCCACCCTCTCGTGCCCCAACTTCATCCATATCCTGGAGAATTTTGTCAATATATTCACCTGCCCCGGAGAGGTGAAGGATATGAGCAATGGCACGGTGAATAGCGAGAAGACGGGGCGATGGAGGTTCTATTGATCGGTCGGTGGTAAGGAAGAGTTCGCGTGTAACTGGGAGCTCTGGCACAACCTCCGCAGGCAGAAAGCTGTCAATTCGATAGGTATGGTCAAGGCCGGGCACAGGGTTAAAAAAAACCGAGAAGTTGCCAAACATAGCATGGAAATCAGGAGTAAGGCTCATGGCGTTCAATGGCCGGTCAATGTTGATGCCTTCAATGAAGTGTGAGACACCACAATCGAACATGTCAAGCACTAACAATGCAGCTTTTTTTGAGTCACTCTGCAAAGGCTAGCGCGTCAGAATGAGGTGTTATGCATCCTTGTAGAAGGTGGCTTACCAACTGTCCATCCGCGTCCGCTTGTGCCAGAGAATGTGGAATAATATGGGCTACTTCAAGAATTGCAAACGGTTGCCCTCTAAGCTGGTTGCCTTCGTCGTCTAGAGAATTGCCACCCTGTTGCTGGAAACGACTGATTGCTTCCTTACGGTCGAACTGGCGGGATATCATGCATCGATGGTGGTCACGGAGGAGGCAGAGGCCTCGAAGAACCGACACTCGGTCTGGTGTTGGAAGATACCCATGCGTTTCTCCTTGGGCTCGTTCGATTGCAGAAAGGTGGGCGGGGGAGGGCTGTGCTGTGCGCTGGCCAGAAGCTTTGACTAGAGAGAAGAGAGAAACGTCAACACGTGGTCACTCTGGCAATGTTATGATCACGGACGTGGTATGAAAAAATTGTCGAGCAAGAAATCCGCGAAGCTGGATAAACTATCACGCAGCTGGTTCTCTTTGCCATCCAAGTCGGGATCCTGCTCCGCAGCAATATCCAAGCTCATGCAGTCAAAGAATGCGCGTAAAAAGGTGTCCTGGGAAAGCTCAGAGCGGGAATATTCATATGTATAGCGGACAAGCAAAGGGCGGCGGTAAGAATCGTCGGATCCTTCAGTGCTGAAATGGTTAATGATGCTGTAGAATTGGTGCTTTGCACGAGCGCGTTCATCTGCTGCCAGGGGAATGGGGCCTGAGAAGTTGATAATCCCCTCAAGGGATGCTTGGTGGCGATGTCTGGCCATTGGTTGTATTTTTTTCTCCGTCACTAGTGAATAGGTTGGATGTAAAGTTGTTATATTGAGATAGAACGGAGTGATGCATATGAGGTCGGTTTTCTCCTTGTTGAACACGGTGCTTAGTTTCTCCGGTCCATATTAGGTTTAGTGTGCTAGAGTATATCACCACGTGATGCAACCTAAAAAGAAGACTCCTTTGCGAACAGTGCTTCGCAAGGTTCTCAGAGCATCAAAACGGCTCGAGAGGGGACAAGGCAGTAACTGGCCTACAAAGGTAGCTTACGCAGTGGGAAAAATAAGTCTTGGATTGGTTGATGTTCTAGCAGAGGTTTTCTCGAGCTCGAGAGATATATCTAAATCTGCGCTGCGCCAAGGCCTTTAGCGCGAAGCAGGCGACTGCCGGCTTGGCAGGACAAAAATACGAGGGCTGCTCTCAACCTACGAGCTCCCGATCGTGAGACGCGCCAAAACGCGATTGCGAGCTTCGACTCTTCAGCTTCAAAATCAAAAAAAAAAAAAAAAAAAGGTCAACGAAGACGTTTTATGTGACGGCGCTGATCACTACATCGATTGCTACATTGCTTCCAACACATTGCAATCGCTTATGTAACTCCTCACTGCACCCCAAATCAGCGATGAAGGGCGTCTCGCTGCTCTCAGTAGCAAGCGAGCTTGAGACCATTGGAAGAAATGTTGGGCCATGGAATTTTTGACCGCAGGCTATGACGCATGCATTTCTGAGTGAGGCTTGACAGGCAATATTCAGCTACAACGCAATGTTCCCATACCCAGGCTCGCCACCGTGCCCTGGCTCATGCCACCACAGTTTCGGAAGCTTCTCGCCATGATGGACGCTAATCCTAAAGAGGCTAGATCATTAGATAGGGGGAAGCACGTGAATTCTGTCTACAAGACGGAGAATCGGAGAGGACTCTCTTATGCTGTTTATAAGTATTGCTCTGTCTTGTGTTTACTGTCTTGTGATAAATGTTGTCATGAGTCAGCTGTCACAACTCTTGGCAAGAAATGAGACTAGATCAGTCCTGGGAATTTCTTCCCATCTCAAATACTGATATGAGACTATTGCGCTATCTCATTGAGTGCCCGGCCTGGGACACACGATACAAGCCATGCTTTGCAGAATTTTCCAGGCAACTGCAAGGCCATGAAAAATACGTGGCACTAAGGCGTTGCCATTTTTGGGGCGGCTGGGAGCCGCTATGGCCAAGATTGGGATTGACCACAATTTTCTCTAGCTAGTGCTCCTGAGGGAGACCACACATTCCCAGCTGATGCCATGCTTACGCCAATTCCGCAGGGCATAGGATACTACTGAGGCAGACCACGCATTTCCCAACTGATGCCATGCTTACTCCAATTCCGCAGGGCATAGGATACTACTGAGGCAGCATCCCAGCTGATGCCACAATGCCGATTCCGCAGGGCAAATGGTGCTTTCAAGGCAAGCCACTTGTTACCCAGATTAGGGCCTTTCCTCTTAGGGCAAGCATGCCATCAGGGCATCTCGGTCCATGAGGCATTTTTTGCCCTAGAACCCTAAATGCACTGGGGCAGGCCACAATTTCAGCACCAAAGGCGGCCTTCTATCAAGGCATTCCTGATCTTGAGGCATGAACATTCTCAGGGCGCCTTTTGGACTGTGGCAAGCCTCGCTTGAGCCACAGACTTCTTATTCCTCAAGGCAACCCTACGCCCAAGCACACGCAACCCCCCTGAGGCAACTTTTCGCCCCGGGGACACCGCCAAACCATCAATTTTCAATTGTCTCCCAAGGCAACTTGCCGCCCTAGGGCAACCACTTATGTAAGGGGGTAGAGCCGAAGTAGATTCGATTAACTAACTACGCCCAAATAACGATAAGGGCTCGATGAGGAGCGAAAGAAATCTAGCTACACAAGGCTGTCTATATACTACGAAGCATGCATGTCCCATAGTCTCCCGATGTCTGTGCCGGACGATATCGGTTGTTGGTCTCGGGCGATAGCCTCTTGAGGGAGTTGAAAGGGGGCCGGCAAGTGAATCGGTAAGAGGACAACGGTAGTACGATCGGGAAGACATCAGTAAGAGAGTCGGGAATAGAACATCGGCAAGAAGACCGGAAGGAAAGCCGGAACGAGAACGTCGACGATGTGACGGACACGTCTCCGATCTTCGGATTATGGTTCTTCCGGTGATTAGTCATCAGGTGGCCCGAGCTCTGAGGTCGGCGTCGGATATCTCGCACACTCGCGTTCCCTTCTTCCTTTGCTCCCTCAAGTTTAGTATTTTCGATTTATGAGTTACCTAGGTACAGAGTACATCAGAAATGATAAAAAAGTAACAATCTTAGGTAATGATGTTAAGCTAGTTAACTACAGAGTACTCCGTAGTTAACTACATAGTTATTAGCTATTCGGTGGGGCTGTGGTGGACACCTTACTGTACTCCGCAGCCAAGAATGATTTAGTGAACCCATCCCCATCGCCATCGCCATCTCCATCTCCATCTTGATCTTGCAAGCCATGTCGTCCCGCCCTTTCAACCCACTGCCTGCGTGCCCCATCCCAATTCAGTGGGATGTGCCAGGCCGTATTGCAGAGCTGCAAGCCATGATCAATGACCCTGTCACCAGTGAACCACAGAAGCTAAACCTCTAGGCTGCTATCGACCTGTATCATGCAAAAGAGCTTCCAGGGCGGTTTAAGTGGATCCAGGACGGCAAAGTTGTCCACCATAGGGATATCGATTTCCATACTGGGTTGAGGTATTTCTCTTCCCCTCAATTATCTGTCCACCCGTAGTTGTCATTGGATCAGCACTGTAAAGGTCCGGTGGGTTGGGATCCATCTTATTCTTATCTCCAGCTGAACTTGATTTCACTCCCGCCCTTGTTCATGGCTCAAACACCAATCAGCACAGCGCTCAGATCATGGGTTCAGATGTGGCCATTCCATCCAGCAGAAGAATGAAGATTCGAGCTGTCATTCTGTTTATTTATTTCTTAACAATTGCCTGTGCTCTTCTTTTCCCTTAAAATTGCGAGGCTGGGTGCAATCCATCATAAAAATTTGTTGTATGGGGTATTTTTTTGCCTGAGACTTATTTGGTTCCCTGGGAGAGTTGACAGCACAACCCCTGTCACCCCTGCAAAAACACACGGGTGAATATGCACTATAGGCTTCAGGCAAAGTGAATGCTAACATGCAAGAGTCCAAGGCAGCGAGTCTCCTAAATGGCATGGTTGGGGCAGTGAGAAACCTGAACAGACTTAGTCTCATTTTCCTATCTTGTCTATACACCTCTCCTTGTGCCTGCCCTGATGAAGCCCGGCTGGGATAAGTACATGGATAACTATCCCCCTACTTCATTTGAAAAGAACATGGCTCTGGGTTATTGAGGTGAGTGGTTAGAGAGGAGTCTCTCGGGAGACACGTGGCAAAGGATATACATTAAATACTCCATATACAACCCTTTTTTGACGTCTTCGCCATGAACGACTACATGGCAAGCAAACCCCCTCTATGATGAACTCAACCGGGGGGGACCGGGTATTCGATTAACGCTGCATCCGGAAGCTCCAACAGGAGCTGCCCGCCAGCAATGTTTTCCAGAGTGTTTCCACTCTAATAGATGCCGGGAACGATTCTCCATTTCACAACCTTTTTGTACTTGTCCCAGTCATCGCCATACTTCTCTGCACAGGCGGCATCGTCTCTCCGTTCACGATGAATGAGCATAGTGGCAAACCACACAGCGTAGAAATACGTATAAAGAGTGCCCCACCCTCGTGCGGCGCCCTGGATCACCTCCCGGCCATCGAGCATCTTAGTGACACCCACATCTGCAACGTGGCTATTGGCTGGAAAAATGAGGTAGCCCGCAAAAGCTGTCGGGAGACTAAAAGGCAATGACTGCGTCCAGTCCCCAAAGTAATTAAT
This sequence comes from Coccidioides immitis RS, assembly GCF_000149335.2. Classification (NCBI taxonomy): domain Eukaryota; kingdom Fungi; phylum Ascomycota; class Eurotiomycetes; order Onygenales; family Onygenaceae; genus Coccidioides; species Coccidioides immitis. Next base: position 1,635,068 of record NW_004504310.1, on the reverse strand, counting down.
ATGCCGTGCGACTCCCCACCATCCGGCAGTGAGTAGCCTTGTGCCTCTCTTTGTTTGTATGTACGACATGCCCGCGACGCTAGGGTGATTGGGGTTAGTGCGAAAGGTGTTTTTCTGGCCGTTGGCGGCGCGGAAGATATACAGGCCGATGGCGAACACAGTACTAACTGCGACAAGTCCCATCCACCCCAGTTGTACCGGGTAGACTGAGAGATAGCGACACTGGGTCGAGTACAAGAACGGCACCCAAACGATATCCCCGAAACTGAGCATAAATCCTAGTCCGTCCGTGGTGATGTCCATCATGCCCAGAATGCCTGTTTCCGCATACTGACCATCGAGTACGTAATAGCCCTGCACCGCCGTTATGATAAAGATGCTGTCGGTTACGTAGCCGTACGTACGGTATTGCTTAGCAACGAAGGCTAGGTTGAGCAACGCCCAACCGGTCAGACCGGGACGCATCTCGAACCAGGCCTTGAGATCAACTTCGCCAATGAAGGGGAGCGTGATTCGGGGATTTAGTTCACGTCCAATGTAAAAATCGTAGATCATATTTCCAGTGTGGCCTCCCCTGGCGAGTTCTCGCATCTCGCTGTTACCAGGTTTCACACCAAAACTACCAATGTAGACGTACACCGAAAGGACATAGGCGATGATGATATTAGCGCTCAGAATTTGCAAGTAGTTGTCGGTGATGAATGTCCAAACGACGAAGTTCGCACCATAGAGGTAGGTGCCGACCGCGCATGCGGCCAATTGGACAATGGTGGCATAGAAAGCTGTAAGACGCCGTTAGTCCTGGTAAACGGCGATATCGCTCTCGGGATAACCTACCATTGAAGCGGTATTTGAGCGGACGGCCAGACTCGCGCAATTTGGTCCCGTATACCTCCTGAGCCGGAAGCACCCGATACAGGACCAAGCTGAGCAGATAATAAGCTAGCGTCCACTTTGTAGCTTTCCAGCTCGCGAAACCCAAGATGCCATCCCGTGGCCACGGGATTTGCGACTTTAAGCTTTCCCAGGTAAGAGTGCGGATATCTAGAAGAGCTGGTGCTGGACAGCCGGTCACATCATTGCAGGTGAAATAGAGAAAATTCATCAGCACTGGAAGGCCAAGGACGATAGCAGTGGCCCCTGGACTAAGCAGCGAGTAACCCCTTGTTAGCAATGCCCTGGCAGTTGATGACTGAATTGAGGGACGACTTACGGGCCCCCGAATTCATACTTGGGTTTCTGTCTGGCCATGGTTGAGGACGATTGAAACGCGCCACAAGACGCTGAAATGGGCCGACGAGAAATTCCTGGCCCAACGCGAGTTTGAGAGCTCCCTTCCGAGATTCCAGAAATTTGAACGAAACATTTTAGCGTGTCAGAGCCGAGAAGGCTTCCCCTGAAATATCGTCTTGGCGCTTCTTGGTGCAGCTAACGAATTAGTGTTGCCTGAAGGCCTTCGTTCCCATCAACCAGAAAAGGGTCACCCTGACCAGCGCTTTGAAAGCTGGCAAACGATAAGACTTACCTTGGTCCGCCCATAAGCCCTGGAAGTTTGAAGTTGGCATACTCTGTACTTTAACCAAATCTAAGCTTCGGATCCCGACAACTTTTTCTCGTTAGTAAAATTGGCCTTTAGCCATCCACGTGCGAACCTTGAAGGCCTTGATGGAGCAAATGGATGAACTGGCATCCTTATTCCTCCAATGAACAGTGGGTTCTATCATATGGAGCTGGAAGCAATTCTGATATCTCTAATTGCCAGCGTACCAGTAACCGGCTTTGATCGCTTTGTTCCGGCAATGAGTATTAGTCCATAGTTGATTCACTATGTAAGTTTAAGTACTAAATTGAACTTCTTGTACGGAGTATATCGAAACAGGTTCCTTGTTTTTAAAGAGCGAAATAGGATCTCCCATATGTACGGAGTAGACCGCTCCACATGAGAAGACATTGCCAATAGAATTCATGACATTCAAAGTATGATTATAAGTAGATTCTGAAACGATCCTTCGAATCCACTTCCCCCTGAGTATCCCCATAAAGCGTTCACTTTGGCCAGGGATACACACAAAGAGCCACTAGCCCATAAAGAATCCATTCATCTCGGATCGGACGTAGAGGATTGTCCCCATCTCATCAAGACATCAATTCGTAGCCGGTTGGTTTATGGTGACAATCTGATCGTCCTCAATGACGGGGGGGTATTCTGTCCCAAGAGCACTAACAGCATCCATGGCAACCGACGGCGCTTCGGCCGCAAATCCTCTGCAGATAAGGACGGTGAGGATCACACTCATATGGTGAGCGATAAATGGGGTAATGCATACTTGATCAAATCTATACAGAGCCATAAGTTAGCAAAAGGTCGCTGATGAATTAACGGCGTGGTTGCAACTTACTGTATTCATGGGTAATTTTGCCACCCTGTTGACGAATGGAGGGGTTAGTTCTCGTGGTAGTACAACTGGGGGATTTGACTGCCTAGCATACGTTTGCCTTGATCGCATCCTTTGCCTGTTGAACCACCGAGTCAGGCGTTTCTGAAGGGAACGTGATGATGACGGACTTGTGTTGAGCGGAGGCGGCCATAGCAGCTGAGAAGAGAAAGCTAAAGATGAGAGTGAGTGTCACTTTCATGCTGTGGAACAGGTTAACTTGGAGATGTGTTGCGCTCAACGCGGGGTTGCGTGGAAGTTAAATGTGTTCAGATCAGGCACTCTAAAGGATCGAAAACTTGATGTGTTTTAATTTGTAATCACTCGAGAACTGCGTGAAAGGGTGAAGAGTAGGGGGGGGGGAACAATTAAGCGTTTGCCTGGCAGTCCTCTCTTCCTTTATATACTTCTTTGCTGATGACCTTGCAAGCAAGGATGCGGGAGGTTGCTAAACAAGTGGCACACTCGCCCATGGGACCATCGTCATCGCCAGATACGCCCATACGCCAGTCCCAGCGAAATGTAACATCGAGACGGCCTTCCGATCCCGAACCTGGAAAGCCACGTCATGTGATCCGGGAGCCACCCGCCACACTTGGCTCTGCTTAGTCAGACGTCGAACTCAGTACATACCGTGCTAACTAGTTAGTGGCGCAGTATGGCCTGGTTTTACATAAGAATCCGACGCCAAAACCTCTTCGCCTTCCACTGCCATCGTCAACCTCACACCACGACTCCTACCCCTACCCTCTGTTTTCTTTTCACCGCGCTTGTTCTCTTCTTAATGCCTAGATGAACGTCTTGCTTCCTTAGACGCCTGTTCTATTCGATTTTGCCTTTTTTTTTCCTGGTCTCCTTCGAAATCAGCCCGCCACCATCCAAACCACCTCGCACGTGTCGTCCTTTGCCAGTCTCAGAGTGAGATCAGACAATAATCCCACATCTCCCGGCCTAGACTAGTCAGCATACGCCGCTTGAAGGGAATACGTAGAACGGGGGAAGTGTTTTGATTTTTGGTTTTGCGATAGGCTGAGGAATACAAGGTGCTTTGGGAGTGAATTCGTGGGATATCGCACGGGTTCTGTTCTATGACCAGTCTCTGCGAATAATAGCTAGCAAAGAACAAAACTTTTTGCATACTGTTTTTTGTGTTTCTTCTTCTATTGCTCACTCAAATCAGAGATTTATCTCCGCAAGGAGGGAGAGAGACAGAAGACAGTCAAACAAAGAAACATATCATTGACTTATACTCCTGGCAACACAGGAAGCTACTTACTCCAGAATTTCACACTGCAAGAGAATAATCAGACCTCACCCTCTCTCCCTTGTCTTGTCATTTTCCTCCTTTTTTTTTTTTTTTTAACTCTTCAGCCTAATATCTCGACGGCGCTCGCCTCCGTCTGTCGCATTCCAATTTCCCGCAGTAAATCTACTGCCCGGTATGTCTGGACTCGCCTCGGATGAAGTCGCTGAGGACTACAAGAACTCCCTTGAAGACCTGACGACGAACGACAAATTCCAGATTAGCAATTTAACTGTCATTGCTAAGGAAAACACTGAACATGCGATGGCCATATCCAGGGTCCTGGAAAACCATATACGGACAGTAGGTCAAAATCTTCCTTTCCGTTGAACTCTATTTGTCGGGCTTTTTTCTCTTTGCGTTTCCATGGCTTTTGCCTATATGTCGTCAGATTTGTAGACGCTTATATTTTGCGGGATCGTTGTCTAATTTGTTTCTGTAGACCCCCCCTTCGCAAAAGCTACCGGCTCTTTATGTAGTTGACTCGGTCGTCAAGAACGTAGGGACTCCCTACACTTTATTCTTAGGACGCAACCTCTACCAGACTTTCATGAATGCGTATACCCTTGTCGATTCCCAGACTCGGAAAAAACTAGACGAGATGTTAAAGACGTGGAAGGAACCTGTTCCAGGGTCCTTGGACCCCAGGCCTGTGTTTCCTGTTGAAATCACCCGCACTATCGAGAACGCTCTGATTAAAGCAAGGACAGCGGCCCTTCAGCAACAACAGGCAAGACAGCAGCAGGAGATTCGCAGCCGTACCCGTGGGGTTGCTACTCCTCCTCCGGCATGGAAGCAAGCTGCCACCCTACCCCAAACTGCAGCTCAATATACGTCGTCTTCCGGTCAGCCACAGCATGCTAACGGTCAGATTCATGTAAGTGATCCCGCTGCTATTTCCGTTAATATCCTAATTCTTACACCCAATAGTCGGATCCATACCAAGCGAGATACGCACAAACTGCTCCCCCTCAGTATCCTCCAGCTGCACAGCAACAATACCCGTACAGCCAGTCGTATTCAGAGGGTGTTGATCTGGCTTCTTTGCATCGCGATATCGACAACTTGATCTTGAGCGCACGGAGCGACTTTGCTAACAAGCCTCTTGATACCGCTGTCCAACAGCGGCTTAAGGCGCTTTTAGATCTACAAAGCATTCTCCAGCAACAAAAGCTACCACAAGAGCAACTAAAACTTATTCGCGATCAGGTCTCCAAACTTTCAGCATCGGCCCCAGTAGCACCCATAGCCCCAGCTGCCTTACCCCTTCCGCCGATTACTACATCAGCTGTCCCAACACCGCCGCTCCTGGCGACTCATACTCCTCAACCAAATCTTCAGGCCCTATTACACCCAAGTACTCTAGCAGAGCTTATTAAAGCCACCGCAAATCCCCAAAGTCGTACTCCTCCACCACCTCAGGCTCAAGTATTTTCTCAACAAGCCCCTGTCAGTACATCTAGTACACCCACAACCGCAACTCCGGCGCTCAGTGAAAACCCCTTAATTGCCTCCCTTAGAGCACGCGGCCTTCTTCCACCGGCGCCCGGTGCTCCTGCATCCCAGCCAGCCCCCAGTCTTCCATTCATTCTTCCTGGTCAAAACGGATATACCCCAAGCACAACTCCACAATTACCGACTCCTACTCAAACAAATATCAAAATTAATGTGCAAATGAGCTCGGCATCTATCAAAGTGTAAGTTATTTTGTTGGTTCTTCTTTATCGTATAATTATTAACTCTTGCATATAGGCCCCGCCCAAATCTTATTTTCCGCCTCTATGAAGAAAAATCAAATCGTTGCGGAACGTGTGGGCGTCGTTTTGCGGCTAATGATGAAGGGAAGGAGAAGAAAGCTCGGCATTTGGACTGGCATTTCAAAACCAATCTACGCATGAACGAAGCATCCAAACGTGGCCAAAGTCGTAGTTGGTACGTGGATGAGAGAGTAGGTACCCCATGGACCTTTATTGCTCTCTTTTCTTTTTTTTTTTTTTTTTTTTTTTTTTGGGATAACTACTTACAAACCGTAGGACTGGATTAAATCCCGCGACTATGACGATGATGTCGATTTAACCGATGCCGCATTTACTTCGGCCGGTAAATCAACAGGCCAGGATGGAGCAACGAAACAGGCCCCCCAGCAACGATGGATTCATGCACCAAACGACGCAGCGCTGCGAAATACCCCGTGTCCAATTTGTCAGGAGCATTTTGAGTCAACGTGGTCGGAAGAAGCGCAGGATTGGATATGGAGGGATGCGACTAAAGTGGGTAGTCGTGTATATCATGCCAGTTGTTATTCAGAGCTCACAAAGGATGGAGCTGCTGCTCCTCCCGGCTCACTAACCCCAGTTGGGCGGACATCCACTCCCGATTCTGTTTTAGGGAAACGCAAGGCAGAGGTACGATGTTGCTGAGGTACTCTCTTGGATTTTGACGTCGTTCTTACTAACACTTTGACAGGACATTGACTCTCCTGGATCTAATGTTAGAATAAAAACGGAACCGGTTTCTTGACAAGTCAAGTTTACGTAGCTTATCACCTCAACGCTCAAGTGACCATGTCCGTCCAACCATCGACTCCTACAATTCGGCGTGGGGACCAAACACGACGAGCGATATGTTCACGGCGGAGGACCCTGTTATTTTTACTGCATCATGTACTATTTAGCCGAGAGCCTTAGACATTCAAATGGCATGCATTTGGTTACTTTGTATCACTTGTTGTTCGAGGTTATTCTAGCTTTTGGGCATTTGAGCTTATCTACTCCGTATTTGCGTGTCACGCGGCGTTGGTTTACTTATCCGATGTAACTCTGTTGTGGAAACCCCTCATCTCTATCACCAATGGGACATAGATACCAGTATATAATCAATTTGATTCGATTATTTATTTGACTTACGGGAAGTCTTCACTCTTTTTTAACCCAGGTCATTTGAAATTTCATATTCATAGCTCCATATTCATCATGGCGGAACCGTATAAGCTACGTTGGGGAATGATGGGTGAGGCGCGTCTTCATCCCTAGATTCCTTGCATCAAGTATCAGGCTGACGACATGTACAGCGACGGGTGGTATTGTCAAAAGTATGGCCCGATCTTCTTTGGACTTTACATTTCCCTCGAAACTCCCCAATCCCATATCCAGGCCCTCGATCTAACTGGATGACCGAACAGAATTCACGCGCGACCTCCTCATCGACCCCGCTCTCCGCAGCTCAGGAGACATTTCCCACACAGTTAGCGCCGTAGCATCATCTACGTCCAAAGCGCGCGCGGAGCAGTTCATCGCCGAACTCGGACTGCCTGCTCCCTGCGCTGCATATGGATCCTACGAAGAATTGGTCAAAGACCCGTGCGTCGATGTCGTCTACGTCGCAACTCCCCACTCCCATCATTTTCAGAATGCCATGCTTGCCCTGGAGCATGGGAAACATGTCCTTTGTGAGAAAGCGTTCACGGTGAATGCGGCGCAGGCGAAGATCTTGGTGGAAACGGCAAGGAAGAAAGAGCTGTTTCTGATGGAAGCGGTGTGGACAAGGTATTTCCCACTTTGTGTGGAGATTAGGGAGCTGGTGAAGAGAGGGGAGATTGGGGAGGTGCTGAGAGTGATAGCGGACACGAGCGCAGGGAGTGATTTAGAGAAGGATTGGAGTCTGGATCATAGGATGGTTAACATAAATCTTGCAGGTGGTGCGCTACTTGATCGTGAGTGTTGAGCATCTCTTCTTCTGCTCAGGCTTCCCTCTTTGAAGTCAGCGCTTTAGGCTAATGTGTGCTCTACAGTGGGTATCTACTCATTAACCTGGGCTTTCCAGATTCTTTACCATACACTCCCACCGTCAGACCGCGCTGCTCCTTCTGCGATATCCTCTCAAATCACCAAGTACCCCGCTACCGGAGCTGATGAATCCACGTCTATTTTACTTGAGTTCCCCCGGTCCACACCATTAGGGAAACTCAAAAGCCATGCCGTTGCCATGACGAGCATCCGCGTGTCCATTGACCCAGATGAAGAAGGCACTGCAGGCCCATCAGTCCGTATTCAAGGCACAAATGGTGAGATCCAAGTCTATGGCGATCCTTACCATCCCAAAAGATATAAGATTATACCACGAAAGATTGTAGGTCAGCTTGTGAAAGCTGTGAAACAGGTTGACGCTGTGTTCCCAGGGAATGGACGGGGAATGTACTGGGAAGCTGATGAAGTGGCTAGATGTCTGAGGGATGGAAAGCTGGAAAGCGAAACCATGCCTTTATCAGAGAGTTTGGTGATTATGGAGGTCATGGATGAGGTGCGGAGGCAGGGAGGGTTGGCGTACCCGGAAAAAATTGAGTCAACGCAGTATCCACTGCAACTTTGAGAGGTTGGAGCTGTGTTTGCATAGGTCTAGGGATGACAGCTGGCATCTTTACATGTATATATGTATGTACGCCTTTTCTTCGCCTCTTATGCCTTACCCTTCTCCCAGCCGGAAATTATGGTGGTTAAATATGTACCTGAATGACATTTTGCACTGTTTGGCTTTCAAATGTGTGTCGAAATAAATGCATATGTACGGAGTATGCCGTGTGTGCTCTAAGCTACCTAAAGGGGATTTTGTCTACGGAGCACCAGGGGCTCCAGATTGGAATGTGCCAGACGCACGTGACACGCGAGAGCTGGATTACCTAACACAGTACGCAAATGTTGGTCATGTGACCACAGTTTACCGCCCGTAACTTGCTGCGATCCATCCGTGCTCTCTCTTTTCTGCTCATGTTTGCTAGCAAACGTGCTTGGGAAGGGAAAGGATCAGTTCTAATGCAACCCTCGAGAATAAGCCTCTCACGGGGCGCGATTCTTATTCCTTTTTCACAGCAACATACAAAGAAATGACACCCCTATTACCCCAGCATCGCCATCAGTCATCCCTTGAGGGCATCATCAATTTTTCCGGCCCTAAACCCTTCGCAGTGGATGAACGGGCTGGGGCTCGGCGCAGATTTTATGATATTATTAACCATTTCGACACAACAGATAATGACAAAAGGGTTGGATACAGGCGCCCTCGACTTGTCCGCTATACCTATGAATACTCGCGCTCTGAGTTATCACAAGATACCTTTCTACGTGCCTTCTTCGAATTTATGAAGCTAGATGTCGCTGGGGAAGAAGATATTGACTTTCTTGATGAAGACCTGGAGAATCAACTGGGCAAGAACTTGATCACATTTGCAGACTTCCTGCTAGATAACTTCTTTCTACCACGTCTGGTCCCTATCCACTGCCCTGTCAGACATCTGCTAACCTTTTTACAGTCAAAGCTTCTGGCCGGTACACTCCACAGCCCTCCCCTGCACATCTTTCAGCCATCCAAAGAGCACAAGGAGGAATACATGAATTTACTGGGACACCTGACCGAATATCAGTCCTTCGAGGTTCTTGCCTTATCCGTGACCGCCATCGCTGTGTGATCTCGCGCAAATTTGATCAGCAGGAGGCAATAATTCGGTTGACAAAACATGGCAATAATGCCCAAGATGATGAAGGGAACCTGCTTCGGGGACAGTTATCCATGATTTTAAGAGTGGCCCATATACTCCCACATTCTCTAACACAAGCAAATGCAGATTGTCTATTAGTAAGCCACCTTGTCAAAGAGAATCTTTCCCTAGGCTAAAAGACATGCTTAGGATGATTCCAAAACAGCAGCACTCATGATTCTCAACATGTTTGATTGCAATGTTTCACATCTTATTGATGGTAACAATATTGACCGGCCATTTAATGCTATGAGTCTTACTCATGATCTCCACACCCATTTTGGCAATTTTGCTGTTTTCTTTGAAGCTGTTCCTGGCCAGGCGCATACCTACCAAGTCAATACTTTCCTTCCCCCCGGAATTTTACAAGATCTCCCTGTTACTCGCACATTTTATCTCACCAATGACCGATCAATAGAACCCCCTTCACCCCGGCTCCTTGCCATACACCATGCTATTGCTCATATCCTTCACCTCTCTGGGGCAGGGGAATATATTGATAACATTCTGCGGGATATGGAGGAGACAGGTGTACAAGAGGATGGGTCCACAGAACTCGGCCGTATAATGAAGTTGAGATTGGGTGGTTGGCTAGATGGCGCGGTTGGTGCATATGGTTAGCCCTTGTGCTTGTTGCCTGTGTGTCTGGTTCTTCCTTCAGAAGGCCTTGAAGAGATCTACAAGGACCAAGATCTAGACCTCTTCATCAAGCAGGATGTGGAAGTTGGATCCACCTGCCCGTTTTTTAGTGCGATCAGCAACTAGGGCCCCCTTTTACGGTATAATTACCAGATCTCTACGCCTTGGAGTCGCTGGGGGCGAGTGGCTTAAGAAGAGTACCAGTATTATAGGATATGAAGGCTACTTTTACATAGAATAACATCAGCATCCATGAATGGCGGGCATTGGACCAGATTCCCACTTCTTTCACAAGAGCAAATTGTAAATAAATTCTCAGTTTGGTGTTTTCTGAACAGTTTGGCCGAGTTCTCCTGGCCGCGACATGCTGCTGTCTACAATCCACGTTCGTCGTCAACAGCTTCAGTTGACAGAATGGGAGCGGCCTCCCCACTTTTCAGCCAGACAGCGGTCATTATCCTAAATGCTCAGAATGGGAGGAAGCAATCTGATCAATTGTAGCTTTGAATTACTATTTAACTTATTTTTACTTTTATGTGGCATGGTGACGAATAGCATCCCTACTATGGTCAAGCATCTGATGACAATTCGAGGGGCTGGATGCTTTCACTAAGTCTACCAGGGTGTCGTATCTACACGTTTGCTTGTATATGGTTTCATGGCCTATATTCAAATACTCTCAAGAATATCAGGATTAGACATTGAGCAAAGGCTTCCCTATCTTGTCACTTTCCACCAGGATCTGGCAGGCTTGCTTATTGTCAACTCCCATGTCTTTCTTGACCAGCATAACCAGCTCGGGCATCAAGGCCTCATACACATAGCCAGTGAGTGCACCATAGTTCAAGACAAGGAGCTCAGCCCCTGCAGTGGATTTGATATCATCTCCAAAATGAAGCATGATATGATGCTGCCGGCTGGGGCAGGAGTCAGTCAAGACACTCCCATCAAATCCTTAAGAGAAGGTTAAACCCACAGCATGAAATAAGATCAAACAGTCATCAACTTGTATCATATATATAAGAATGCAAGTTGATGAACTTGTTTATTATGATTAATTTCCTATCTCTACAGATATCTATTGAAGTCGAGAATCATGTAGTCCCTCGTCTAAGTAGGTGACTCAGATCGGCAAAAATCCTTTAAGCTCGGGGCCCGCCTGGGGCACCAGCATAAGATCCCGGCGCCCCTGACCTGAAAATAGGCAAGAGTGGCCAATTTACAGGCACCTTTTTTTAGCGCCGGGCGCCCCGGGCGCCCTAGGCAGCCAGCCTGTGGTACTCCTTATAAGCCTGCTATGGTCTAGTGTTTTTCCCTGGTACAAAGCATCAAAATCTTTTTGCTCCAAGTCCTAGCATATCAACCTAAAATCCCAGAACAATTTTGTGGGAAAGAGCAGTGAGTTTATTTTGCTTCAGGGTAACAATCTTACAGGATGTCAAATTTTCATTCTCTAATCAATATGCTATGTGTCCGATGCTGTTAATTTTTATTAACAGGTATGTAATAATTTAATACTTGTCTACACATATCTGCAAGTCTGGTCTGGATTCACAGTTGAAGCAGGATGACATGACTTACTCCTGGGCTGCTGGGCAAAGCCGCAAAAAAACAAAGAGCCTGATGTTCTCATTGCCCTCAAAGGCCATAACAAAAACTATCAAATTCTTTGCTTGCCTTCTTACGCATTCAGCTGTCATCCAGGCAAGCTGCAGCATATCACTTGAGTATACCCCATGGAACAATGCAAACTTGAAGATTTGAAAAGTTGGCCCCCGAATGGAAGCTTTAATGTTTGCATCCCCATCCTCATTTGTAGTCACTACTACACCTTGATTCAATCTCTGATATTGCATTGAGTTAGTGAACAATTTTGCCAGGCAAATGCGGACACAAAGATACAATGTGAAGCTAGCACTTATACCTAGCTGAAGGAGAATTTTCCTTCTGTGCCAGTGCCTGAGTTTCATGGAGTTGCCCTTTCAGCTGGCCAAATGGTATGGGAGATATGATTGCAACAATCCAATCAGGAGCTTGGCTAATAAAATAATAGTTTACAGCGGTTGGGAACTTACTGTGGCTTCATTGGTATTTCTACCACTTTCATCGTCGCGTTCTGAAGCTAACCACTGCAATTGCTTCTGAAACCATTGATCACGTTATAGAGCTTGCTTGTCTTCCTAGAACACTGCAGCAAGCACGCTCACTTCCCAAACGACCTTTAGAGAAGCATACCATCACACATATGGTCATGTCACAAGGCAGAATGCCCCATGCTACCAGTCCAGCGTGGCATCATATTGCCTAAGCTATTCCTCATCTGGTCCATCGGTTTGTACCTTGATGTCGTACTCAAGAGTACCGGCTACGACTCAGCCGTGCTTGAGACCATAACGTAGGCCTGGAAAGTGCTCTGCTAATTATTGGGACCCGTAATAAAAATTTGATTTTAACAAAAATCGGCGAATTCGGCTGGGAAAATAGACGATTTCAGAAACATCCGTAGGGACATCCGTATTATTTCAACCCCGCTATGGCGAACGTACGATTACGTGCAACCTTGTCGAATACAAAATTTGACGTCTAGATACCAGTTTCTTTTGATTCCTGAAATATAACTTTCATTTAATTCCAGGTTGCCTGAGATCCAAAGCCAATTCAGCCGCAAATTAGGGCCTCACTTGACAGGATAAATATTTTGGGGAGTCCGGCGGAAGAGGGCGCCAGTCCAAGGCAGGGTAGCTACCCTGAAGCCACTCGAGAAATACACTTAAGGTTAAGAGGAGGGCTTTGGGGGTACTCAGAGAATGAATACCCCCAAGACCGAAAGAAACGCCAAGCCTTACGTGGAAGGGAGCAGAAGATTCAATATTGCCCTTAGGGCCCTTCGTTGCAAGGTACGTACAAAGGGGGACAAAGGGACATAACGGTCTTCAGGAAATAGTGGAACGCGCAGGAAGGCCGACCGCAAGGTACTCTAAGGAAAAAGCATACGAAGAGAAGTTTCGATGTATGCTTATTTGAAGGAAGTTGAAAAGGGTAAAAGAAAAAGGGAAGAAAAGAGAACCGAATCAGATTTCGTCCTCCCTATATTCAAAAGAAAATTTGGGTCGCAAGGCAGGGGTTGAAGCAGCCGTGGTAGCCTCAGGAGCAGCTTGCTGGCGGCTCTCCGCTTCCGAGTTAGCTGCCTGGGGAGCAGAAGAGGTTGCCTTGACCTGCGGTAGGAATGCATTAGTTAGCTTACTTAGATCCCCATGTTTGAAGGAGCGGAGTTAAGGAGGTTTAGGGCGCCCAACGACTGGAAGCATAAGGATAAACGGGCGGTCTCACCTCTGGCAGAGTAAACTCGGCGATTTGGGCCTTGACGTCGGCCGGAAGGCTCTGCCGGCGCACTGGGGTCCCTTCTGGAGCTTGTGGAAGATTGATTGCTATAAATATCAAAGAAAAACAGTCTGTTAGCCAGGCCAAGGGGAAAAGCAGCCTAGAAGCACGTGATGCTTCATTGATAGGTGATTTACAAACAGTTCTCGAACATATCTCAAAAGACAATGGAAGGCTGTTAGAAGAGAACAAAGCACACAAGAACCACGTGAGCTGCCCGTGTTGGAACTACCTGTGATTGGGACGAATATAACCCTCTAACTTACATCTTAACCTCATTCTTTCAACATTCGCTGTGGTATAGTCTCTAGAGAAGGAAGATCCAGGTTAGTGGCCAAGATCTGTATCTTGGAGGAAGTAACTGTGCTGAGGACACTGCTAGAACTCACAAAACTGGACCACTGATCTGTCTGTTATGCCCCAACTGGGGCCTTTCTTTCTTGCCAAAGCAGCAAAGAATGCTGTTGAGGCACATTTTCTATGGAGATCTAGACTTTCAAGCTGAAGAAGAGCCTTTTGAATATAGTGCAAGAAGGAAAGGAGAAGCTTGATATAAGGAGGAAGGTTGTTGGCAAGTGAGAGAAGTTGACAGTAAGAGAAGAATTTATCTCAGAGCTCAGGGAAAAGATCATGTGTTCCTTTAAGGCCGAGCCTTCTAGCACATGGTTCTTAAAGGGATAGTGAGCAGTAAAAGGAGCGTCCAGTGAATAGAAAACCGGGGCTAATTCCTAGGGCACACGGGTAATCTTTCAGTCTTCCGACGAAATTGCGTATTACCTATACTGGATCTCGTCTGAACAATGCCTAGGGAACACCAGAAACAGAGAAGAAATGGCCAAACTGGACATTTCCAGAAGCCACTGATTGCCCGGCGTAGAAAACGGGTAATTGTATCCACAACTCACAGAACTTGGAGTCTATATGCATACAAGTTGCTTGCCTATCACACAACAAAAACATAGAAATAGAATGTTTCCACAAGAACAATCATGAAGACATATCTAATCCTCCAACAGAATCTGGTATCAGTCCCTGGAGATTGGGCACGGAATCAAAAAGACAAAGGTCATAAATCTGGGTTAACAACCCCACGTTGTCAAGGAATCCACTGGATCATTTCTTTTCAAAGACTTGCAAAAGACTCTTCCATACCTGGCCAGGCTCTTGGCTGGCATCGATTCCCTTCCAGATACCGGTAGACTTGTAATAGCCGACGACAGGGGCGGTTTGGGAATGGTATGTAACTAAGCGTTTCTTCAATGCCTCGACGTTGTCGTCTGAGCGCTGAATTAGGGGTTCGCCAGTGATGTCGTCAGTCATTGGGACCTTTGGAGGGTTGAATATTTTGTGGTAGGATCTGCCGGAAGCGGGGTGAATCAACCGCCCTGTTATCCTGGACACAAGGAGCTCATCGTCGATCCGGAGCTCGACAGCGTGCTGAAGCTTCTGGTGACGAGCGTTAAGCATCTCGTCTAACTTTTCAGCTTGTTTAACCGTGCGTGGGAAACCATCCAAAATGAAGCTATAAATTTATCGGGTTAGTAAAATTCTGTTAATCTCAATGTCTCGAGTTTTGGTCCGCCCTACCCGTTGCGACATTCCTGGTTTGTCTCAAGCTCGTGCTTGATCATGTTCACCATAATGTCATCACTGACAAGCCCTCCCTGATCCATGATCTTCTTGGCTTGTTTTCCCAACTCCGTCTGTTTCTGGACTTGGGATCGGAGCATATCACCAGTTGCCTATGGGATCATTGCATGATTGTTCGGTTAGGTATATCTCCAGCAATTAGGGTCAATTGGGTACTGGAACGAACGAGGTGGCATATGCAGTATTTCTCCTTGATCTTGGGTGCCTGTGTTCCCTTTCCTAAGTTGCCATTGAGTTAGTTGCGGTCCACGGCACAACGTCAGTGTTTCGAAGGAGCATTACCGGCACCAGGAGGACCCATCAACACCATTCGCATACCATCGGCGAGCGAATTGACCTTCGAGCTACCCTCTCCATGGACGAGCTTCTGCTCCAATTGAACAACACGAGCTTCAAGGTCGCGGATGATGCTCTTCAGGCTATCAACGGTTTCATCTTTGGTTGGTGCCATTACGTGAAAGCCACTGAGGGGGCCCTGGCAAACGGGGAAATTGGAAGAAAGGATGAGGGGTGAAGCGGAGCGAAATGGAGGGGAAGAGAGAGAAGGGAGTGGGGAGAGAGAATGGCTGGTGGTCTGGTCTGCGGAAGAAAAGACGTGAGGTTGGAAAATCTGTGGAAGGTTTCTTGGAGCCAAAGCTGCCGCAGGGCCGAGGTGGTTTCCAGAAAACCAAGTGGACACGGTTGACGGTGAGTGATGGCGGTGGATCTGCGCGCCTTTTTGCCGAGAGAGACGCGATGTCTTTGAGTCCCTGACACCATGCAACCAATTATGAAGGATCTGCTATTAAAAGCAGGGTTTGATACGATAAAGTAATCTCCTTCGAGCAGAAAGGGTTGGGGAAGTTGAAGAATGCGCCGGTTACAGCCATCCATGTTGTGAAGCCGGTCTACGGTGCTACGACAATACAAGGCCAAACCATACTAGAGAGCTCTTTTCTCTTCGAACATTCCCGAATATTGGCCCGCATTCCGTATCCTACGATGACATTGTCCCTCGCAAACTTTGCTTCTCCCGCACAAACGCGCGAACTCGTCAGGAGAATATTAGCGATCGAACCGCCAAGAGAAACCACATGATTTAGCTTGGATATGTCTTGGCGTCTGCTTAGTCAGTCGCTCCAGGCTGGAGCTAACTTAACTAGTTAGTTATCAAATCGGCCATGCATCATCAGCTCCAACCGGGCTACAACCTCCCTCAGCAGCCCAAGCAGACAGCAACTTCTTTGAATACCGACCATCGAATTATTTTCAGGAGCCGGTATTCATTTGATCCCCTTTCACCATGCCGGCCACCACCGCCGACACCCTCTCCTTAGTGACTCGTACCGTCTCTGTTGCTCCCCTTGTTCTTCTTTCAGTCGCAGATCATTACGGACGGACAGCGAAGGGCACCCGAAGACGAGTAGTTGGTGTTTTGCTAGGGCAGAATGATGGCAAAAATGTTCGGGTATCAAACAGTTTTGCGGGTACGCAGCGCTCTCCGAATGTTGAAGTAGAAGTTCCGTGATGTTCCCGGTGCTGACGTATTTGTTATATTTAGTGCCATTTGAAGAAGACGACAAAGATCCATCTGTTTGGTTCTTAGATCATAATTTCGTGGAGTCGATGAATGATATGTTTAAAAAGATTAATGCACGGGAAAAGCTTATTGGATGGTACCATTCTGGCCCCAAGTTGAGGGCATCTGACCTGGAGATCAATGAGCTGTTCAAACGATACACGCCGAATCCCTTACTAGTAATCATTGATGTACAGCCAAAGGAAGTTGGCGTGCCCACTGACGCATACTTTGCTGTGGAAGAAATCAAAGATGTGAGGAGGACCGTTGTTTTGTAGTCATCCAGCGGCTAATGTTTGTGCATTTGTGCGTGTCTAGGACGGAACAACCACATCGAAAACCTTCGTTCATACCCCATCAATAATTGAGGCGGAAGAAGCGGAAGAAATTGGTGTAGAGCACCTTCTTAGGGACATCCGTGACGTTGCAGTTGGCACCCTCTCAACCCGGATCACTTCTCAGCTTCAGTCATTACAAGGATTGCACTTAAGGTTACGCGACATTGGCCAATATCTACAAAAGGTCCTGGATCGTGAACTGCCTGTTAATCATGCTATCCTAGGCAATCTTCAGGATATATTCAACCTCCTCCCCAACCTTGCAGCGGCCAAACAACGCTCGTCAGGGAACGCATCAGAACAACCACAAATTGAGAATACAGAACTTGCGCGCGCCATGAACATGAAGACCAATGACCAACTTATGTCGATATATATCAGCAGTCTGATCCGCGCGATCACTGCTTTCCATGATTTGATCGAGAACAAAATCCAGAATCGGCAGCAACAAGAGGAGCAAGAGGCGAAATTAGAAGAAGGCAAGGATGAGAAGGCGGTGACAAATGGCAACACAGAGGAAAAGAAGAAGAATAATAGCGAGCCAAAAGATGAGTCCGACAGCTCGAAGAATAAAAAGAAGGGATGATAGGTAGTTCGTATACCTGTTCATACCCTTCTCTCCATCTATGATATTGAACCTTGCAGGTTAGCCTCTTTTTTTCCGTTGTAGACTAGATAGGACGTCCGTGTTACGGCGAACGATATTGGGAGCTCGTATCGGGGATATCAAATGGTTTCATTTATTGGACATATCCACAAAATTTTGTCCGCCAATAATGCAACCGGAGCGTATTAGTCCACGAGCGGATCAAATAGTGCAGTCTATCACCCCTACAACGGCGCTCGCCTCAGGCTTTCCATTCAAAGTTATGTTCTTTTCAACGCTCGGGACATTGCCCAGCCACAGCTCTTGGATAGAAAATCAATGTTTTCCGTATTTGATAACTCAAAACACCTCCCAGAGATGTATAGTTCGTACGCTACAGGTGAATACTGTAAGTTAACCCTGGCCTGTCGACGTCACAGAATACAAATCACCGCCCCATAATCTCACAAAGGGTTATATCTGTGGCGTAGAATTGGCCTTTTCGTAAGAATTTCATCCGGCATACAGGGCTGCCATTTCCGCTTCATTCACAGCAATTTGTTCGACTCCATGCGCAAATAGGTCCGGGCACTGGGATGCCAGAGCACAAGCAAGCAAATGCTTACATATCGCCGGGCTAGATGAGCATCGATCTCCGCTCCCACCGCCCGTTATTCCCCGTGCAAGTAAGCCGCCGAATCGCCAGTCCTGCGTGATATGACCGTCCGCTTCCTTGAGATCACTAGACTCCAGCTCTGGTGTATCCTGACTCGGAGACGAGAATGACGCCACTGCAAAAGCGGGACAAGTGCAATTCCATGAATGGAGGTGGATTTCGTAATACCTTTCCGGTAGGTCGATTCCTGAATGCTGCTGGCTAGCACCTGGTGGGGAGCGGGGTGCCTGACTTGAGCTTCTAGTTGGTTGTTTCTCTATTCTTGTCGACGAAGAGAGCACAAAGTACGTTCCGTGTGTGGTATCTTGTGCAGTAGAGGCGTTTGTGCGAAGGTATTTTCTGATGAGTTTCCGGTCTAGGAGATCCAAGGCTAAGAGGAATTCATTAGGGAAGAGGCAATGAAGTGTCAAAAGGATAGGCTTGACTTTTGCTAGTGTTTCGGGAGATAGGGACGAGAGTGGGTTGTGAACTGAGTCCGAATTATGAGGAGCACGTAGGACACCAGGGCTAGGAGATGTTGATACTGGCTCCAGAACAATGCTTGAAAGTTCACGGATGACTGATGTTAGGAAGACTGATGGAGTAGGGAGGGTATTAAACTGATATCCAGATTCCATGGTTCAAGGGTTTATGGTAGCTATGTCAACGACGACAAAGTGGCCGTCGGGGGTTCATGTTGGAGAAAGAGGTTAGTGCTAGGTTTCAAGATTGGGTATGTTTAGCCAGATTTCGCTATCCCTCGAAGACAATACGATTTAATCCAGCAAGGAACTATGAAATCTTTCGAGGTGTAGTTATATTCCCAAAAGTCAAACTTCTGATACCAACACCAAGCACGAAACACCTTGCCATGAACAATCAAAATCCATTGCCAACTGTTAGACTTAGAGCGCCTCTAGCCACTAAGGATTGATCCTTTTTGGCTCAGTTGGTTAGTTCAACACCAACACAGCGTCCAACCACAAACTCCCAAGAAAAGCTATTGATGACAACCAGCCTCTGCTGCAGATGTTTGAGTAGTGGCCTTTGGGGTTGTATCGCCGGATGCATCCTCCGCTGTCTGCGCGTTCCTGGTGGTTTGCTTCGATAACCTGTGTCTCTTTGTCACGCCTTGTGGCCTTTCCGGCGGAAGCGAACCTCTGCGAGGAGAAGAGACTTGCCTGCGGCTTCTTTTTAATATACCCCTTAATACTCCCGTCAAAACCATTTCGCCCATAGTTACCTTGACTGTGATCTCTGCCGGTTGGCCCTCCCACTTTGTCGCAACAGGCGCGGGCATGCCAGAACGAATTGGAGGCGAGTTTCCAACCTCGATATCTGAATCCTCTCCCGGGTTTGGGAACTCAAAACTCGCCTTTAAATCTACCTCAGATCTGTTGTCATTCTGACTTGCAGGATTTTGCACGTCTTGACCTGACGGTCGGTCCGTCTGCTCGATATGCTTTATCGTCGATTCGTCGATAGTCGCTAAAGTTTCGTGGAATAAACTGTCGTCAGTTGTCAACTTGGATACAGGGTCCGGACAGTTGAAAGGTTTTCGGATATAGACCAAAACATATGGCACACTTGAGGCAGAATGCCCCTCCGTGTTATCCCCGAGAGCGTCGCTCGCAGAAGACTCTCCGATATCCTCGTCGTTCACATATACCCATCTATCATCGGGGGTTCTCACATGTGCGTAGTAATGACCGCCGTGGACGTCATTTCCTTCATGGAAAATCGTGCTGTAGAGCTCATATTTCAAGAGCTCCTTATCCTTATCTCTCGCATACGGTTCAAGAGCGCCGGTCAAGTCAAATTTCTCATTGTATCGTATCTTATTTACTAGCTTGCCTCCCCCAGAGCGGTGACGGTTAACCCGAATGACGAGAATTTCAGGCGCATCCCTAATGACTGTACGACGGACTGCTGGCCCGGTATGTCTGCAATCAATGCAATGATAATCTGAAGTGTGTTCAGTAAAGGTCCGCTCAATGGCTTCATGGAGTGTTAATGAGCCGGTCTCGGGCGGAGAAGTGCGCAAAACGTAGTCGATGCTCTTTGGAGAATAAGAAACTATGCCACAGTTCTGGCATTTGGTCCGCACTTTATACACCGTTTGGAACATGTGTGTCAAAGGCTGGACATCCCTATAACAATTGGAAAGTATTCAGTCACCATAATCACATAGGAAGCTAAGGATCAACTTCGTACCGTTCTGGGATGTCAAATTCGGCCATCAAGTTATTTATAAGAGCTAAGAAAAACTCCTCGCAATCTTGCTGTGCGGTAGCATCCACAGCCCAGAACTTCCCTCGACAGCACTCCCAAAAGTCCCGGGCTAGACTGTTGAATTCGGCTTGACTTTTCTCTTTCCCGTACTCCCGATACTTCCTAGCCAGGTAGGCTAGGTGACACGCAACGCACCCATAAGTCGTATCCATTTCTTTACAAGGAGCCGAAATGTGAAGATAGAGCCATTGTACGAAAGCGGGCATATGCATCAGTACCACTAGTATACAATTCCGATAACAGGCGACGCCACTATCATTAGCAAAGCCCACCGGGTTAGGGCTCCTCCAGCAATCGAAGGGCCATTCGGTAAACATCGCAGTCAACTGATCTTGGTTAGTGAAACACATGGAAATGGTAACGTGCCACAGGCACACGGACTGCGGAGCTCTTACCCTTCCGCGCCGGACATGCTGCCACGGGCTCTGTGGGCTCTGTCGGCCCCGCTGATGGGTTGCCATAGCCTGCTCTAGTCAAATGAACAAAGTTTACTTATTTAAAGATGATTTTTTTGATTGCCTATGACTATGGGTAATCCCAGAAGCATAAGACTTGGAGTATGGAAATCAAAGGCAAGGAAAATTTTTCTGTAACCGAAAAGCAGCATGGAAGAATGAAGGTGGAAGTCCAGGAGCTCTTCAGCTTTAAATATCACAGCATCCAAAAGGCCACTACAATCTGTAATTCTCTTTTATTGAGCATCAGGCTCTCCATTAGATCTCTATCCATTCACTGGGAGGGCATCCATTGTTGATGGCTTGGTAAGGAAAGGGTATTTGCTCAAGTAGACAAAGTCCGATTTAAGGAGAAAATTAAGGACAAAGAAAAGAGGGCTTGCTGTAGCCCTGGAACAAGCTTCCGTTGTTCAAAAAGAAACCCCTCAGGAAAGGGACCCGGAGATGCAAGCTGTGTAGATTGTTGGCTTTCAACAGTAGATTTGACTTCATCCCAGCGAAATTGCATTGACAGATGTGAGGCAAAGCAGCCTTGTATCTGCTCTGAACAAGAAGCGAGCACTGGGTAATCTCAAGAGTCAAAGGCCATGTGAGATCATCCCATAAACTTGATATATTCACACATCATCAGCTCGATATCAAAGGCTTCATTCACCTGGAGGTGAGCTCTGCTCCCTCATAGCAAATGTCTCTGGCACCAAATTTGATTCAATAAAGAAGGCATTGTTGTTCACCAGCTTGGTCCTAGGTTCTTTCAGCCAGCTGTTCTCGCTGCCCATGGCCTGACGTCTGGGCTGTCAGAGTGATGGCAGGTCACATGATCGGCAGTTGCTGCGGGCTGCACAAAAGGGAAATGCTCGAGCAACATCGCTTCATGCTTGAGATGCTAAAAGGACATCAAGCAAGGTTTTGTCATAAGCACCTTGGGCAAACAATGGCAATATGATAGCAAGAATTAGTGAAATTGAACATTACTTTTCTGCTGCAGGTCAATGGAATTTAGTTTTGCCCAGCCGGGCCCAGTCGCTGTGGATCACAGGTTTGCGGGGAATTCTGCTGGTGAGGGATCAAGCTACGCAAACTTCAGGCTTTAGGGGGTTCCATGGCATCTCCTTGGGGTAAAATGGTTATCTCCAGCTTTCCACAATGGTTCGTGAGTTGGCTCGGCTAGTCTCAAGCCCTTCATGGTTCGTGAAGGCGATCGTATTCGATGAATGGAAACCCCACACGATTCTTAGATGGCACCGAGAAAGGCGTTCATTCAAAGTTAACGACTACTTACAGTGTCGATCTCAAAATTTTTGGAGCCAAAATCTATGCAGAATTCGTGCCCAATTCGAGCTCTGGTCTCTACAAATCTTTCGGGGGGATTTGAGCACACTGTTTCAATTATGGGAGTCTCTGGCGAAAGGGTATGTACTCTCTACTTTTCCAATATATTTTCAGAACTGCAGCACATTTTGTCGTGTTTGGGCTTATGCTTCGGATGATGTGATAAGCCCTCTCAGGCTTGGAAGCCTAGGTTCTGGACTCGCTCGAGGCCCTCCAATAGCGCGTCTTCACCGCCTCATGAGAATGCCTGACCAAGGGCCACATCATGGTGCATTGCATGGTCACTTCGACAGTGCAATCCAGACTTCCTATGCCGAAACGAACGATAGTGCTTCTATCCCGTTCCCATCCTCTTTGGCTCAATGGATCTGACCGCCTTTTTTTTTCGAGCTGTTTATGTGCTCGACTTTTATTCATTTCAGGACACAAAACGTATTCGTTCGTGGTCAAAAGGGCCGAAAAGCCACTCCCGGCATCTGCCGTGATGATATCCAGAAATTGACGGTGGAGCCTCGGATTTGCTGCGTTCTGCACTCCTCGGCGGCGTAACACTTCCTTGTTCTTCCGGTTTTGTTGCCAACAAACGGAACGAAAAGATTCTCTATCGAAGCCTCACTCTGGTAACTTGGCAAGGATCACCAGAAGTTGCAGTCGAATATGGAGTATCTCTGCTCATGAAATTCCCAGTGATTCAACTTCATCCTGCATATCAGGCTGAACCAGTTATCTTCAGCTGTCACACACCATGTTCGTGCAGCTGCGCTTCAAACCTTAACAAAGACTCTGACACGGGAGTACATTGGTTTCAGACGGGGGCTTCGGTCTACCTGGGGCGAAGTCAGAATTTCCAAGCATGGGTTTAGGTAACCAATAACTGCGATTACGCAGCAAATTAATGGCATGCAGTGAGTGTTCGGGAATTTGCAATGGTTGATCCTCATGCAATGTCAGGTAGGTAGCCGTTCGAATGCGCTGCGGGAAGTGCGACATCGCAAGATGGAAAATGAAGCAGGCACGGGTTATTTCCTGGCTAATACGGATAACTTGTCAGCCTGGCAATGTTGGGCAGCATATTGTTCCCTGTTTGCGACATCATACCCCCGGTGCCCAGCCAGCCTCTTGAAATTCCGAGATGAGGCGTAGGCTGCAGGTTCGGGCTAACGTGTAAGCTGGACCATTCGATTGATACGGTGGAATCAATCTGGATCTGCAAGGCTGTGTGAGGCGGGCTGTTCTGTGGCAACCACATTGGGCGTCGTGAATTTGTCATGGGGAGACTACTGGAGCGACATGATGGCATCATTACTGGCATCCAGCTTGCCAATCAAGCCAGTCGAACCGGACTGTCCGGATCTGTTGCTTTGCGGCATGTTTCAGGAAAGTTTGAAAGAGGACGACAGCGTCGAACCGACATATTCCATCGAATCCGTGACGTTAACGGACTACGTATGGATATACAAAACTAACAAGTACCGTGAAGTACTCAAACTTCTTGAAGTACTTTGAGAGCAACCGTGTACGGAGTACTTCTGGGGCGTTCCTTCTGCTGTCGACGAGGAATTTGTATTCCAGCTGCTGTTCGGTTGAAAGTGCCCATTCATGGATTAACCCGGCCTGGATGATGATATGATAGAAAAGG
This sequence comes from Coccidioides immitis RS, assembly GCF_000149335.2. Classification (NCBI taxonomy): domain Eukaryota; kingdom Fungi; phylum Ascomycota; class Eurotiomycetes; order Onygenales; family Onygenaceae; genus Coccidioides; species Coccidioides immitis. Next base: position 1,611,275 of record NW_004504310.1, on the reverse strand, counting down.
GGCGTTTTTACTCCGCACACTATCCAGCATGTCGTGTCAGGCCAAGTCAGCATTGACTCTGTACTTGGATTCCATCTGGATGCCAGTCTCGAAACATGTGAATTTGCCTTGGGATCGGCGAGGATACTTTCAAGCAGGTCCTCTCAGAGAGTCGTACAATTTTGCTTGACCCCATTTTGGGGAGAGCTTTGTTGTCATCTCACTGCCCAGTCTTCCATGCGCCTTTCTGATTTCGGGAATGCGAAAGATGAATTCCCCCCTTTTGCCCATCCGCTCGAATACGAGGCAGGGTAATGAGCGGGTATTGGATTACACTGCATAAGACTTGCGATGGTCGATGTGAAATTTGACGAGCGGAGACATACACAATATCGACTGGGCTCACAGAAATGGAGACAGTAGTCGCTCCTAATATCCCATCAGCGCATATGGGACCCTTGGTTTGACTGATGCTTGGCGGGCTGATAGTTGTTCTTGGACTCGGCGTATTCCCCAATGATCACCGTCCATGAATGGTGCACACACGGGGAAGCATGCAACCGGGCTCATAATACCTGCCAAAATGAATTACGTTTGCTGCGGCATCATGCTGTGAAAGGTTGCTCAAATTTCCTGTGTGATGTCTAGGGAAGATTGCAGTTTCACTCCCAGCTTGAAGGTCAGGGGAAGGAAATGGCCTCAGGCGTGTCTGGCTTCAACCTAACAGAGATGCAATTGGTGGGTCTCCTGGCCTTTGTTAAGATCCTTCGTCGAGATGGTTTAAGGTCGCAAGGGTGAGGCCCGTGAAAACGGATAACCGGAGATCGAGGTTGCCTGTATTGCTCTTATGGGTGTCACTGAATTTTGCTTCGTCCCTTAGGCCACTTGCGAGAATACCATATCTCGAAGCTGAGATAGCAATAGAGGTGCGAAACAACTGGGCAAGTCGAGTCGTTCTTAGGGTTCTAACCCTCTTTCAAGACGGAGCAAAGTCTTCCTTTGATGTACTATCTATGTTATTATTATAAACTTTGGATATGTCCACCAGAAGACTGTTATCTCATAACCATGGTCACATAGCCTTTACAATAGATGCTACCATTTTTCGAGGGAGTATGGAATAGGGAGGGGCCAAACAATGCATGCATCGTATTCCTTGACAAGTATTCCGTAGACAGAGAAGGAATGTCTACACACCGTATTTTCGCGAAGAAATTGGTAGATGAAACGACTATGGGTACGTAGCGAACTCTAAGCATCGTCATTCCTCTCACCGCTGGAACGAGATAGTACTCCCAACAGATCTAGCTGAAGAACTCTAGGATCAAGCGGTCAGCGATAGCACGATTGCCCGGAAGAAAAGAAAAAGAAGAAAAGCTACCAGATAAAATCCCTATACAAAAAGATATTCGACCGACGCAGGATTCGAACCTGCAATCTTCTCCAGGTTCCGGAGTGGATAGCCGGAAAGAGACGCCTTACCATTAGGCCAGCCGGCCTTTCGGGAGCTAAAATATTTCTCTTTACGATTATTAGAGGATAAATCCGAGACAAGCCAGAGAGGCGTTGTCCTCGGGTGGATGATGCCGATTAGCCGTCGCACTTATGAGAGTTAACCGCTGAACCTTGTTTGGCTCCATGCACCATCTCCCTGAAGTCGAAAGACGACTATCTATATGAGAGGTATCAACAATGCTTGATGATACACTACGAATGCACAGTGCCATTGTAGGTTCCGTACGGATACTCCATACATGTTATACACACCGCCAGCAGCGGAACGTTGGCTGTGACGCGCGCTTGATGAATGTGAGACGCGAGGCCCAAGTCCTCGCGCTTCGAACGCCCATTTAAGTAAAATACCGATGTAGGGAGTATTAGCCCTTCAACACCTTGTTCTTCTGCTTGAGGAGAAGTGGCAATCCTGTGTATTCCATCACGGCGTAGGCAAGACAACGAGCGGCTATGCTGCCGCATCATTCACGCCCCCCCCCCCCCGGCGGGCGAAGCTAGAGAGGCGAGATTCAGCAAAGTTTTGACGTTGTGGTTGATCAACGGCTCCCACCCAAAAATTTACAAAAAGATTTTCTTGATTAGATCTCATGACGCGCAAGCAGATTTGACGGGGACAATAAGAGTTTGGGATATGCTATTTGGCACACCGCGCACATCTGTCATTTCTGCGGCAAAATTTTGATTAAGCAGTGCTTCTCTTGAGTATGACACCGCAGTGTATTTCTGAAATCTAAAGTTTCCGAGTCTGACTCGAAGACTGGAGGCAGGACTGAAATAATTCCAACGAGCTACGGTTGATGGTAAGTACTTGATGCTGCAGCTTTGATCTGAGAGCGCTCAACGCTCTCCTGATTTCATTAACATGATTCGACGCCCCGTATAACCAGATGTCATCAGGCATAAATAAGGACGATCCCAAATGCGCGCGGATAATAACATCAAATCTGGCTCACGCGGTTAAATGCTGCAAAGATAGGCGCCGAAATACAGGTTTATTAAGGAGCCACAGATTAATGCTCAACCGGGGTCAAATAATCCCTTCTCTTCTAGCCTGTCCTGCTCCGTCAGCAACACGTAATAATAAAATGCCTCCCGGCTCATGACACTCGTAAATCAAAGCTTTGCACTCTTGGGATGCGAAAGGGTGAAAGTGACGCCATGAAGAGGCTGGTCGTCTGAGGCTCCCCCTGAATCACGTGGTCATTTGCTGAATCAGCCCATCGTGATCTCCGGTCTGAAGCGATCGAAATCCTTCGTTTCATCGACGGGAAGCGAATCACCCCAGGCTTTGACCCAATGACGAGCCCGTTGCCCTCTGATACGTGAGCTTGCCCATGAACACCTCCGTGTTGGTGCCCAAACACGGCACCTCTCCCGTACCAGACTAGACAACTGATGGTGTGGTGCTTGTGAGGCATCAGAAACCCAATCGTGGGGGTTTTGCCCGGTTTCAGCCCTGGGGTGGTTGAACTGAGGCTAATGCGAGTCATCCTACTCAAAGCCTTCGGTGTGACTGCCGTTGGCTGAGGGGATATCACCGGAATCACACGAACTCCTGCTGAGGAATTTTCGCTTTGCTTTTTGCGTGCTTTGACTCCTCACTTTAATTGGGCGAGTTCGCATTCCTTTTTGTGAATTATTGCCCCAAGAGCCTCCCAAAGTTTAAAGGAGGCAGTGGCCCAAGAGGAGTTCAGTTTACTTCGCTTCAGCGACTCAAATGTGAAACAAATTTGAATTCTGACTCATTTAGATGGCTCGGAACTAACGGAGATGATATGGTCTTGCACAGGACAAGTTCGGGAAAATAGGCGCAATGTATTTTCTCCCTCCTGATATTCATCTGTCGCTAAATCCCGAAAGCTACCGGAGCCTAAAGTACATGCATACGGGAGTCATTGTGGGAATTAACTGTTTCCGGTGAAAGAAGCCATGCAGTCGCGACATTTCTCGTCGAGCTGCGCAAGTGCCCCTACCCGGGATTTCCAATGAGGTGATTTTGGTCGAATGACGTGGCTGGTGCGGTGAGAGTTCGGCCCAGCGAAGAAAATGCTCCGGGCTTTCGGTACATGGATGTACGTTTTTCGCGTTCTCCGTACGGAGCGCCTCCTTTTCGATTCCAAGCCGGAAAGCGAACAAGGTCCGATCGAATAGAATCGTCCGTGCCACGTTCACAATGTGTAAACTGATAATTCGATAGTTAACTAACTAGCTAGTTAGTTATAGTTACCCCATGAAAAGCTTAGGTAACTAATGTGTCGAGCCAAGGATCCTCACCCCATGCCGAAGCGAACTCCAGTATGAGGAGCAGTTCTTGGAGGGCATGACGGGTGGCAGATCACACTGGAGGTATTTATTTTTGGACAAAGTATCTCTTGCATCTAGGATCCACGCATAGATATCCCTGGGGAAATGACTTTGCGCTAATTTCAAAACAGTTACCCCAGAAATAGCAGCACACAACAGGAGAATAATATTGTGTATTCATGCATTACTTTGATCTTGCTTGATACCCCGCCTGACTTCTCAGTAAATCTAATTGATTCCCTATACAGGTGCGGGACGACACTCAGACAGCGGTGGCTTGCTTCACTGCTTTAACTTGCATACATTTAAGTCAGCATCGCAATACGGAGTAGACGGACCGTGATCAGATGATGACATGTCTCCTTTTGCTGCTTCTTAAAGCTTGTTTCTGACATAAAACCATGTATGGGCGCGGGCTTGTGCAGGATACCGGCATTGACAGGGAAAGTCACCTGAGAAATACGGTACCATTGGAGTACTTCCTAAATGCCGAAGGTACTTGACCGGTACATTCACATCTACGTTGGGGAGATACCTTCGCAGCAGCGTCGTCCACTAAAAGTCCAGCTCCGTCCGCAGTTGGGACTGGATGTCTTTACGAGCCTTTTCCGGAGTAGATGAACCGGCAATGTGGTTCATCTCAGCTCTGGCAAATGTCACATGGACAAGTCGAAGGCAAAAAGATGCTGTGGACAAGCTGGAGTTTAGGGACTGGTAACTGGAGTCCCGATAATATGGTTCATGCATGCACGTTTGCATTTCATCTCTGCCGCCACGGGCTGTACCAGCTTACACAGAATCTTAGTTGTGTCGCGGTGCTTAACGGGGTTGGTTCCGCACTGAGGTTTGATTACGCCGGACATTCCGGGCAGCCTGCAGACGCCGAGAAGATAACAATCTACGGAGTACGTAGTTAGTCGGGTTTCCCGTCCGACGGAGAGCGCATAAGCTGTCATTTCTTTTCCAAACGTCAAGAGGTAACTGGGGCCTCATGTTTGCTTCAATCAAACACCGCTCGCGACCCAACGGAACAGGCCAATCATCGGCGCCGATATACTCACCCTTTCTACCCCTGCTGCATAAAACCATCACAATCCAGCCTGCAGTAATTATTATGTCATGTTCCTTTTGCGTAACCTACCCGACCTAATTATGGTGCGCTTGGAGCTCAAAATCCAGAGTATTAACTATTATGTCCCACCTTTAGGGTGATTCCTGGGCTTCAGCTTAAGGCCATGCGCAATTCGCAAGAGAGCTGCCACTGTCCATCCCCTGTGAGGTCTCTCAAATTTGATTTTTCCCCTTTTTAGGTAAGCTTTTAATAATTCTTACCTTAATGACTGGTTTGTTCTGAAACTCTGCACATCGGTCAACAGCTTGTTCCCTTACACTACTTTTGTGCAACTCATTAACCGCAGGACACAAGACACAGCAAGTCGACCTGTACAGAGGATGTAAGGCAGCAGGCATCTCTCCTGCCATGAAATGATATTGCGCGACCCTCTTTTTTAATTTTATTACAAGGCCGCTCCTCGGCGAATTGCATATCCAAGAGCACACGATTCTTTTGTTTCGTCACATAAACCATAGTCTGTGCACTAAAATCAAAAATGGGAGCCCGAAGAATCGATGATTTGCTCCGGCTGTGCTCCGTACCCCTGGACGTTGAATATGATTGATAGGATATTCCACTATTAGAGTTGACCCAGGAAGGCAAACCGGCCCAGGGCGACCCGGCCCCCGACCCGAGTTGCCGTCCGTTGGATCCTCAATCTCGAGATTCGATCATATCAGAGAACGGTAAACGCATGTCAACAGCCTCTCAAAAAAGAATTTCCCGAATAATGAGTTGACCGCCAATTCTGACTTGGTCGACGCACTATGAAACTCTTTCTTTCTTTCCAGTATCATTCGCGGCAGTTCTTTGTCCCCCTTCATTGACAAGGAAAATAATCACTTGTCAGAGTCAGGCACTTCTTCTCGTGCTCTGCATCCAGACATGCTTCATAACCTTACCTGGAGTTTCCTTTCTCCTCACCGCAAATCTGAATGTCCCTCAAATCATGTCGTCAACGTGCATATCTAGCGTCAAAAAATCCCAAGGAAAAAGAAGCCTGACAATGCATGAATTGTTCTTGGAATGAGATTTCCCCCCTCCAAAAAAAAAAAAAAAAAAAAAAAAAAAAGGTGTGACGGATCGCAAAATGATTCAGAAAAAGAATTTGTCATTTGCTCATTTCCGGGGTACTTGTTATAATGCAGAGAGAAAAAGGTAGATAGATAGGCTTTCCAAGTCATTGATGTCGCCAGGATGTATTTTGCATAAGGGGGTTGAATGGTGTTGAGTCTGGAGAATCAGAGATGTGTCTGGGGATTTATTATGTTCCTAGGTTTATGCTGGGATTGGGTCCAAGTGTTCCCTGATCAGAGAAGCTTGGGTACTAACCGTGCAATGACCCAGTTAGACAGGTACAAAGTATGAGGTTACGTTATTTAACGAGTTCGTTGTCGAAAATTCTTGTAAGTGTCGGTGTGGCTTTTTCCTTTTTTGTTTTTTTTTCCCTTTCAATCAATGCTCGCATGAAGAGAGGAAACGCCTCCAAGTTTCATTCCTGACACATGTCCCGGGTTTTCCACACCGCAGGAGGATGCCAATTCTTCATTTTTTACTTGTTCGTAAGTGGATTAGGGAACGCACCCAGAGAAAGGATCTCCAGCCATAGTTAACTAGTTTCTCTGTGGAGTTCGACAACATTCAAAGAAGGTCATAGGTGGTGTTAAGGTAAAGCCCCAAAAGGGTATAACTAACTGCATCAATCCTAGCTTCGAACAGCGTAGTCGATCAGTTGCCTCGTTGATTACCAGGTTCAGATTGACAGATTCACGTTAGCGCTTCCCATAACTCTTTCGTCCAAGGTGAGATTTCTAGTAGAGTTGACTTCAACTTATAGTTATCCTCGCTGAAGGTCGACTATGCACAGCCATTTTCATAAAGATCATGTCCGATTACCTGTGGCTGTCTATATCGGCGCATGCGATCTCAACCTGTTTCGATACCCAACGATGCCGATACGATCCCTGACTGAGACGACTGAGGCGTCTGGTGTTCGATAACTGTCAGCAACGCACAAGCTCACCCGAAAGCATTGGCTTCCCGTCCATCGGAACTCCTAAACCTAACCTACTCTAGTTAAGCTTATGCTGTGGGTTTCGACGCTCGTGACTCGTAACTTTAGGTGGCATCAGCGAAGAAATTTGGGGAATGTCGGTCTGACGTGACCAAACTGATCGAGTATCGCAGGATGGGGCATGTTCATGCGAGCCTGGAAAACCTCTTTTTTCTTTTCTTTTCTTTTCTTTTCTTTTTATTATTATCATTTTTTTTATTATTATTATGTAGATGTGCATGAAGGGGATGACCGCTTTCGCAGATGGAATGTTTCGCTGCTCCTTGCTCTTTGCAAATGCTTGGATCGGAGAGAGCAAAATGCTATTATGCCTGCCCGCCTCGAAATCCTTGGAAGACCGTATATTGAGCCTCCCAGAAGAAAGTAAAAGCGCCTCCTTCGGAGGCCCTATCCGCGTATCCACATGCTTTGCTTTTTATAGTAACTTGCGCAGCGTTTTGTGTGGGTGGTGGATTTATGCCTGCCTCCAGTTCGTAGTCTGTTCTACTTGTTGGCCACCCATAGGGCTCGTTCCAACGCCTCGAAAATGCGCCTATTTAAGTACCATTTCTGCACCAGCCTGTAAGCATAAAACGGGGGATCATATGTGTTCGTCCCTCTGTCGGTATCTGCTCCTGCCTGCGTACTGCATTGACGCCCCGTCTGATCTCGCCCCAGTTTTGATTACGTCCTTGCCGAGCTCAGGCACAAAGTCCAAGGGATGCGTGTTTCAAGATACACTTTTCCTCAATCCTGATAGAAGCCCTTTCGACGTATTTGCAACAGTGCCGAGAAAACGAATTATTGCGCGTAGTTACGCACTCTCGGCCTGGCACAAAAAGGGACGGGAGCAAGAAGTAAAGCCCAAAACATAAGAATCGAAAAAAAAGGCAAGAAGACACTGGAGCCACAAATAAAATAAACCTCGCGGACGAAAATATAACGGTTTTTTGGTCAGTTTTTGAAAGCTCGGTAACGTCCTAATCGCGAAACAGGCACGTCGAGTGGTCCGCACTTTTCCCGTCCATTTTCTTTTTCGCCGGCTATTGCTTGTCGGCCTTGACTTAGCAGAGCCTGATAATAGCTTGCTGTATACATCAGTTTATTTATGAGGGTTTTTGCTTGAATTCGACGAAAGGAAACGCGAAGCTCCGCTTGATTGTTCCAGTTTCTCCAACCCCACTCTTCACCCATTCACTCCTTATTAAAATACAATATTGTCTGTGCGTGTCATACCTCGTGGCATACCTGCTGCTGAATTTCTCCGTAGGGGGTCGAAATCTCAATTTCCTTTGCTGGGTTTCTAACCTTTGCTCTTCTTTGATTCCCTTGCTTGTTATTTCAGGTGACACAGCCTCCAAGTCACAACTGGAAGCAGGATACGGCGTGTATCAAGATTTGTTTGGTCGAGGGAAAGGTGCCGTTCGCTCAAATAGTCGATCTTATTCGATCAGGAATTTCAAGGCCATCGATTGGTTGTCAGAGAAAAGGAGGCAAATAACAGCTGCAACAACAGGGTGCAGACACTTTGACCGACTATTTGTACCATCTAATTTTCCCTTCCTGTCGCTGCGTTGCCGGGTTTGGTTGACGGTCTAAGTCTTGTCAACCCACTTTGAAGGCCCTGATCGACGGTGCTACAACGCTCGTGAGACGGTCAAATCTGATTTTGCTTCGATTATTTTTCCAGATCTCTCGTTCCTCTCCGCAATCATTGAAAGTGGCACTTGATTGTCCCACAACGCAGACAGCACACGGTGACAAACCGGACGAGAGTCGTCTTCTCCGGCAAATCGAAGATCCCGTCAAACCGCTTCTGGAAAGCCGACTCAGCTTTAGGATTCTGCGAATAATCGGTGAGAGGAGGTTTTAGGCTGCAATAAAGTCAAATACTTTACCTGTGCCCAAGGCTCTCCGAGGGACCACGCGCAACCGCTTCATCTAAAGAGCGTCGAGACCATAGTCATCCCTGGAAAGTGGTGAGAGCAGCCCACGGAACGCCGGCTGACGACGCATTGCCTTATGGTCCTGCGCATCATTCCACGTTTTACCGCAGACACATTGGATATCTCACTGCTTTTGGGGTCTCATGATGAGGAAAAAGAGGCGACGAGCACAACCACGACGGCTGGGGGAGCAACCGCATCACCCAGGCCACCCGACTCAGAGTTAGGTACTCTCCCAAGACCATCGGTTTCGACGGCTTCGCCAGAAATTCCAGGAGCCCTGCTAGCGTCGCGACCCGGGTCTTCCGCTAAGAGACCATTACAGGATGCATCACCTCGAGGACGTCCTGCCAAGAAGCAATCAAAGTGGTCGCCTGAAGAGAACGCATTAATACTCGAGCTTCGGGGAGGAGGAATGAAATGGGACGATATCAGTAAAAGAATTCCAGGAAGAAGCCCCATAAGTTGTCGGCTACATTATCAAAATTATCTTGAAAGGCGGTGCGAATGGGATGAAGACAGAAAGAACAGGCTAGCAAGACTTTATGAAAGGTAAGTGCCAAACCAGCAATCAGGGCCGGGGTCTTCGATTATTATGGCTAACATCCAAATGCAGATTCAAGGAGGAAATGTGGTCAAGGATAGCCGAAGAAATGGCTATACCTTGGAGAGCAGCAGAGGCCATGCACTGGCAACTTGGTGAAGCCGAGATGGCACAGCGAGCAGGAGTAACACCATTCTCATTTTCCGCCCCCCCAACGCAGTCTTCGCCGAGAGCGCGTCGAAACACCCTCTCGAGACGAGACCGCTTAAGCACAAGCCAACTCCCATCGTTGGCGGAGCTCACTGCTGGAATCCCTGCATACACCTCACAAATGGTGGGTGAGCCTCATCCAGCGATGGCTTCTTCACTATTCCACCCCGAGCCAGGTCCGACGCAGATTCGAAGGGGATCAAGGCCCCGAGCACACAGACGATAAGACGATGGAAGCGGAAGGGTCTATTTACTTAGCATGTATGCATAGCGCGGGTTGGGGTCGCGGGAATCGGTATGGTAGATTCGCAAGGTCTGGGAACAGCATATTATGTAAACCTAATTTTGGTGTTTTTGTCTTTCTTGCTCTTTTCCCGAGTTCGGATTTAAATTAATTTTGCATTTCAGTTCATGGTCGATATAATCCTTGCTCAATGGAGAAATTGAATCCTAGCATAACCTTTTGCTCATCGAGGGAGTGGCGTCGCAATGGCCCACCAGTTATCCTTCTCGTAGCCGTGGTTCAGAACACGGCCACCAGCTGCGCATATGTCGTCTTCTAGCTCATTTGATCGGTAAAGATGGTAGTAGCGGAGAAACGTCTGAGTCGATTCAGCAGATTTGTCAGATCCTTTTCCCCTTCTCACCCAAGGAACCATGACGTCCTGTTCATCACCTGCATCCCAACCTCGCCGGCTGTTCTTTTGCTCGAGAGCCCAAACATATATGAGGGCCTTACCACCTTCAAAGCTGTCCTGAGGGGGTTTTAATGTATCAAGAATGGCCTCAACAGCCTTGACTCTGCGCTCACGGGTCGATAGATGGTGCACCACCGCAATTGAAATTGCAAAATCAAAGCATCCGTTCGGGTGGGGAAGACTTAAATTATCAGCTATTACAGTGGAATGCGGCTGATGCTTGCTCGCAATTTTTATTAAAGCCTCGGATCTGTTTGCACATTGTTAATTTAGACACAACTGAAATTGAAGATTCCTATCCGCCTACCTATCTGAAGCTATTATAAAGATATTTGGGTTCACCGGCAGGTATTTACCATTACCGCAGCCAATATCAAGCCCAACGGAGCCGGGGGCCAATTCGGTCAGAAATCGCTCTACAATTGGCCAAGCCTAGAGAGTGAAGAGTCAGCCTAGAGGATCGAGCTCAACAAGTAAAAAGATGAATTTAACCTACCTTGTACCTCGTTGATGAAAAATGATGTGCAATTTCTTGGTAGACCCGATGAACATGTTCCTCCTCGTACATCTCCTCCTGCCCGTCAGTTGCCATGTTTGGCTTTGAGAGATCACCAAAGTTCTCTAGAAATCCTTGGTTTTAAAAAGTAGACAGGATCAATATACTGGGATCGACGGGGCAATGGCTGTCCCGAAGCGATCCACAAGCCCTTTCACCCTCTGTGCTCCGACGAACTGTGCAATGAGCTGCGCCGTCTAAAGCTGTTCGATGAATTAAGGTTTGGCTGCGGCGCCTGATTCTGTGGGGCAATCACGTGGTTGCGTGACTTGATTATGTAAGTGTATTACCCGCGCTTATGGCTTTGTTGCATAGTTACTGATGAAATCGTAGGTGTGCCAGAAAGCTGGGCCAGCCTCGAATCGTTGAATATCAATTAAAATCCTTGCAGGGTACGGAGTACACAGTACCAAGTACCAAGTACAGGGTGCTCTATGCTGCATGGCACGCGGCTAGTGGCTGTGCTGCCGCCGCAGGCGCAGGTTGTTGGTCATTCTTATCGATAAGACGATGCACAGACTAGCGCTTAATTCTGTGATTATATCAAAACCCCGCCGCGCGTCTTCCTTCAACTGGCCGTCGGAGAGCGTTTGATATTCTCGGAATTCGATTGTTTCCCGATACTGTTTTAGACAAAGTGCCTGCACATATTTCCACGTCACTGCCCTGTTAATTAAGTTTATGCTGGCTCATTATTCAGGAGCCAATATTGAACACAATATCCCCATATATTTGTACACGAAACGTCAAACGTCTGTGCTTCAAGATTAAGGAGCCACAATGGCTTTCCAGGCTACGCCAGCAGATGTTTCTGTCATTGTCACCGTTGCGGCTGATGCCTGTTCTGGAGACAACTGTGCTTCATTCGCGACTGAGCGTCGAATAACTCCAACATGGACAGTTTCGCTATTGAAAGCGAAACTGGAAACTATGTGCGGAATTCCACCTGGGAGTCAAAGATTGCGCTTAAAAGCTCCCGGACGTGAAGTCAGGTGGATGGATAACAACTCCCAGCTTGTTGGTGATTGGGGCCTCGCCAAAGGTTGCGAGATTGAGGTTAGTTGCTGCTTTATATACCAGGGTTTCCTTGCTTGGTCCGTTTTTCTGTGACTCTCTCTCATTCCCTTGTTTACCCGCAACGTGACCCCAAGTGATTCGAATACTTTCTATGGAAAATGCTGACAAGTATTTAGATCCATGACCTACGGCCACCAGCGGCCAGGCCAAACTATACGGATGTCTCATCAGTGGAAAAGTACACCCTCCCAACGTCTACCTACGAGTCACTTCCAAATACCGTTCTTTCCTGGAAGAAGGCGCAAAAGCTTGGCCGCTTCGATCCTAAGGCTTTAACTCCCGAAGAAGTCGCAAGAAACCAAGCGAACAAAGACGAAAGTGACATCAGAGAACGAGGTGAGCTCCTCTACGGATAGAATATCATACACGTAGGATCCCTTCTTATATGTCAAAAGGCATTGAACTCTCAAGACGTGCAATCGTACTTCCTTCTAGTCCACCACATATCAGGAGGGGCACTATCCGCTTCGTTGGTCCTGTCCCAACGATACCCTCTGGAGGCGCACAAGTGTCGTTAAACCCCGGGGACCCGGCGCCTCTGTGGGTTGGTATCGAATTCGATGAGCCCCTGGGTAAAAATAACGGTAGCGTCGGGGGTAAGAGCTATTTCACTTGTCCAGAGAAATGTGGAGTTTTTGTAAAACCTGAGAAAGTTGAAGTGGGGGACTTTCCGCCACTGGGTTTGGATCTAGATGCAGACATGGAGGAGATCTAACATCTCATTTTGATTCCTCTTTGGTTTCTTCTAGTGTCGTAGATCTTCTGTGTGATTGGATCGTTGTCAAAATTGGAGATGCTTTGTCTCTGCCTCTCTTCCCTTCGTACATGACAAGATGGAAAACCGAGCGTAAAGACTTGTGATAGGGTTATAGACATGATTTCAAGCCCTTCTTTGAGAGGTCCGATACCAGTTGAATTTTGGATCCACAAAGTACTCCAGGCATACGACGCTTGGGTTAAGTTGGATGTGCAATGCTGTCCTTCAGGTTATCCAGTTAACCTCCTTACTTTCATCCCTCTCTGCTGAATCCTGTCTTGAAACTATGCATAAACTGATCCAAACTGGAATAGGAGCGTATGAGCAAGTAAGGGGTACAGCATCAGATGAGGGTATGGATTTTCCACATGGATAGAGGACCATGTAGCATTACTATAGACAAGAATAGGAGATGCCACTTATTAATTTGAACATGCCTCATGAGAAATTTATTAGTCCCTGTGTAGGAAACCATGCCAAAAATCAGACAACTGCTGCTCTATACAGATTGAGGATGATTTCGTCTCCCTAGTTCCAGGATTAAGTTGTCTGATATCTTTCGCCGGGTGTACCGCCCCTATCTCTCGCTAAGGGTTCTGTTTCGGTCTCCCTCTCCTTTTCTTCCCCTTTTTCTCTTTCTTTTCCTTCGCAACTGCCTGGATGTGCTCCTGCTCTTCCTGCGGTTGCTGGCCCTCTGCTTGCTCCGGTGATTGACCCTCTTCCTGTGGCTGCTGGGTCGGATCTGGGAGAGGCGGAGCTGGTGCACCCGTGTCGATATTTCCATCCGCATCAAGTGGTATGCAGCCCTGTGTGAAAAATATAGCCGCAGGTTTGTCATATTCATTTGCAAAACTATAATTATTCCCTGATGTCCAAGCTCAGTAAACGCACATGGCTTGGTTGAGGCAACATAATATTTGTGGGAAGACTCACCTCTTGGGACCTGGAAAACACACCCTTTCCCAGCGCTGAACACGAGTCCTGATACATCAACTCGTATTCTGCCACGATATACAAAAAACACCATATGCATTCTTTTCGAGTTTTTCTGCTTTTTGACTGCGCCTGGGGGCATCTCCACAAACCCTGAGCCCAGGAATGGTGTACTGAGGATTTTCGCAAAGCGGAATGTGGAACCTTTAACTTCGTGGGTTTGAATGGCTGAAGGGGCATAGGCGACGTCTGTTTACTATTAGTCCATATAACTCCTATATTTGTGTGAACCGGAATTGTCATACCCATCAATTCCTCCTGCAGTGTTCCAGCCTGCAGTTCAGGATCCCACGTCTTTACCGGTCCGTAGAAAACCCCCTCGTCAGTCTCCCAAGGCTCGACATCTTCGTCTTCCTCATCAGAGAGCTCGTCGCGCTTTTTCTTCGCTTTGGCCTTCTTACTTGATCTCTTGGCCTTGGTATATATTGGTTCTGGCTCATCGATTCTGACAATTTCCTTAATAGTGGATAGAGGGAACCTTTCGCCGAGTTCGGCTTCGCCTGTACCGTACACACATTTCTCATTGCGCCAGTATGCCAAAGGACGTACTGATACGCGACCGGATCGCGTACGACGGACATTGTCGTCTGATGGAGCTTCTCTCCTGAGAATATGCAGGCTTCGCTGCTTGTTGTGAGGCCCATCTCTCTTCGTAATATTTTCGATGACTTGGTTTAGATCCCTTTCTTGGTCTGCGGACATTTTCAAAGTTGAAGCTCCTGTGGCTGCCGTTGTCTTTGTTCGTTTGGCTGACCTTGGGTTTTGACCCTCTGCATTGGCCTCATTTGCTTCTTCCCGGACGGCCTTTGGTGGTCTTCCCCTTTTGCGCTTAGGAGGGGGCACTTTGTCCACGCTCTTCGCGCTAGTTTCAGGTTCAACAGGCGTACTCTTCCGTTTTCTTCCTCTGCGCGCTGCCTTTGCTACCACAGATGGAGAGGGCTCCTCTTCCGGATCATCTTGTTCGGTTCCATTTTCGATATTATTGGTGTCTTCATTTTCCACAGTTTCGGTAGGGCCACCTTGGCCACTCTCATGATAATCACCATACGGCTCCACAAAACCAGAGTCTTCCTCAGCTTCCTCAACCAAGTAATTTCCATCGTCCGAGAAATCTGCAGTTTCGCCACTCACTTCAATATCAACGTCCTCTTCACTCTCCCTGGCTGCGGGCGATTCGAGCTCCGGCGGTATAGAGGTAGCCCTGATTTGCTTGAGCGGCGATTTACCAAGGCGGGTTTGTGCCCTCGATAGATCAAGAGCTCTCATGGTGACCGGCCGCGAAGATGGACTGGATATCTGGTCGCTTTGCGGGATTGGAGAGGAGCGTATTCCTGGTGTCCTCCGAGGCGATCCGCTGAGATGGGTTTTGATGGGCGATCGAGAACGCGGGGGAAGGACGTACGAATTACGCCCAGGTCGCCGGGCGGAGAGCATATCTGCAGGCTCGGGCATACTGCTGCCTAGGATCGCGTTGTATAAGCACTTTTACGGCGAAATAAGAACAGGATATTGCAGCAGCGAGCAAGGTAAACATACTGCCTGCCGTTTCCATATCTTCAGAGTTTAATACGGTGTCGTTTGCGATGCCATTATGGTTTGCTCGCATAGGCGACTTCTCCGGCGAAGAAAACATCCCATCGATCTCCTCCATTCCATGCTCGTCAAGCTTCCCCTTTTCCAGTGTAACGCCTGTTCGTCTAATCAAGAATATCAGCATGCGAAGCTTATCCTCAATTGAAAGGACAGTAGCCCAGTCGGATGACGAAGTGTAGAAGGCTATATTACCTTCCTGCGACCCCTACATTCCCAAAATCCATCTCACGGGCCTTTGTAGGAGCTCGTCGTGCTGCCATTGTGTCGTTCGGTATGCGAGTACGTGTATAGAGGAGCTAGAGATTGGGGGGGAGCGCCAGGCGTATCAACGCCCTGGGAGAACCAGCGGGAAGCACAATTGTAATGCTTTATCCCGATTTGAGTTGTCAAATGGGATACTGGACACTTGAAGATCGTTTTTGTGGATGAGTTCGTTCATAGATTCCCCGTTTCGACAATAATAAACTCGCCAGCCACCTTTCCAGCGACGCGAGCTGACCGCACTAAACCCAATTCGACACCCCAATCGCCGGGCGCGCCGCACGCATGTCACGCGCAGCCGAGGACATTCGTCAATCATCACTGAGGTCGGAGTGGACAATTTGAGATGAAATATCTTTGCTAGCGACTGATACAATCCTAAATACAATGGGTGATTCCGAAGACGAGCAGAACAATGTCTCTCATGACGCTCCATCCTCCAGTATCTACCACCCACCCTCAATACACCGCTCCTCACTCCTTTCCGGCCAGTCATACGCGCATTACTCTTCATGTCCAGCTGCCATAACACCCTGTGCAGCGGGCAATTCCACCTTGTCTCATCCAGACCATTCAATTCCACCCACGCCATGCGTCCTCGGTGTCGATGAAGCTGGGCGAGGCCCTGTTCTTGGCCCGATGGTCTATAGCGCCTTTTACCTCCCTATGCCTCTACATCATTCGCTTCTAGCTGAAGAACACCAATTCAACGATAGTAAAGTTCTCACGCCGGGGATACGGTCAAATCTCATGCGTCTCCTTTGCACGCCGGATCACCCTCTACACGAGTCTTGTGGATGGGCCATAAAACTGCTGTCCGCGCGAGATATTTCTTCTGGTATGCAACGCCCTGGAGCTGCAGTGTACAATCTCAATGCACAGGCGATGGACGCCACTGTGGAAATTATCCGTGGGGTTGTTGAAGAGCGTGGAGTGGACGTTAAAGAGGTATATATCGATACGATTGGTAACCCCCAGACCTATCAAAAGAAATTAGAAAGGATATTTCCATCCTTGAAGATTACCGTCGCGAAGAAAGCAGACGCATTGTTTCCGTGTGTTAGCGCAGCGAGTGTCTGCGCAAAGGTTACTAGGGATGCTGCGCTGGAGATTTGCTATGAGGAGCTACAAAGGCAGAGGGCAGGAATGGTTGAGATGGAGCATATGAACAATGGTTGGGGGAGTGGATATCCATCCGATTCCAAATGCGTGACGTGGCTGAAGAAAGAGATGCATCCTTTGTTTGGATGGGGAAATGAATGCCGCTTCAGCTGGGGAACAGCAAAGGACTTGTTGGAAGTGAAAGCTGGTCTTAAGGTAGACTGGCCTGCGGTTGAGGACGACGACACCAAGATGACACAATTCTTCATTACTGCCTCAACGGAAAACGCGGAAGCGCAAGACGAGTTGCGAGATTGGTACGGGAGGAGACCAAAGGAGATTTTTTGACCTCGACAGAATTGAAACCCATTATCTATTGCGCAGTAGATAATTAGAACCTCATAACAAAATGATACCCACGATAGAAGCTTTAACTAGTCCAGACCACACAAGTAGCTCTCCACTGCCGCAGGGTATCGACACCTAGAAAAAGAAGTAAAGAGGAACCTTGAAAGGATAACCCATCCCCAACCGTGCTAAATGCATATAAAGCCAAGCCAGAAGCAGAGCGAAGAACAAATGAAATAGCCAATTTTCAAAGAGTGGCAGTCGAAAAGTAGTAGTTGTCCCACAAATATTCATAATCATCGATAACGCTGCCCACCAAGTCAAGCAGCGGCTTGCCCTTCATGCGCTGGGTCATGCCTTGCAGCCAGGGTCTATTGTTCGGGTTAGAATCTTCTAAGTAGAAGGCGGTTAAATTTCAAGCGACTTACTTGGTGATGCTCTCATAGAAAGCTCCTCTCATTATCCACCAACCCATACTCCATCCTCTTTTCTTTAGCTCATCCCTTTCTAGGCCGGTCAAGCCCCGTAAGCCTCCAGCTACCCTGGCGCGGAAATCTTTCTTTGCCATCTGTCTACATCCGTATTCTATTCCAAATCCAATTAGGCAAGGTGTCCAGCTCTTCTTTCCGCTCCATCTCTGCAAGGCCAGGGCATAGATCAGCGGGCGGAGTATATACATAACTTCCGCGAGCTGACCCATCCCAGCAACGCGATGTAGCAAAGTTTTTGGTGGCTTGACATCATCTGCTGTGAGAACCTTGGAGATAAGATAGTTCGAAACATCGCTCGCATCCGGTAAACTAGGCAATGAAAACCCCGTTCTCGGCATTGTCCAGCTCGTCTCGGATGATTCTTCACTCTTCGGGGTGTCCATTCCGTTCCAATCACCCCCTTCGTCCTCATCCTCTGCCGGCCGTGGATCGACTTCCCGCTCCGGCAGAGGTGGACTAACCAGCGGTCGCGAATTTGTTAACCGAAGCAGAATCAATCGGCAGAACGCCTTGAGTCCTTCAATAAGGACGACCACGCGCCACCGGATTTTCTCGCCACGACGCCGCGCAATCATTTCCCATAGCAATTCCGTGTATTTAATCATTTGTAGAACAAGCGCAACTCGGCGATATAGGGCTGAGCTGGATGTCCAATATTTAGTGTACCGTGCGTGAGGAGTGGGAGGGGATCTGGGTACGGTGAGAGGTAGGCGAGAAATGACACGGGCGACGAGGGAGTCATGGTATAACGACAGAAGCTGAACTCCAGAATGGACTACATAGATTATTAGCAGCTTGTTGCATGCCAGGCCAAAAGCGCACAACTCACTTGATTCTGAAGCCAGTTCAGATTCTCGAAATCGCCCTGTAGAGATGAGACTGGTCAGTCACACAACCCTGCGCTTACCGGGCAAGATCATCGACGGATGCCACGAACCAGGAATAATATACGTCAGAGATCGCAACGCCGATTCGACTTGGCTAACAGAGCTGGAATTCTTCGTCACAAACTCCTCGTACTTTCCCATGAGCTTTGTCGGTTGTGATAACGCCGCGGATAATCGGGTCTGCGGTCGCGTCAAGGACTCCATCTTTGGCAACATATCGATAACGGTCAACGTCAATCGTCGGCCATCGCAAGTTAGTTATCGAGTTTAAGAGCCATTAGCAAAGTCAGATGAATCAAGCCCTTCCCTTTCAACTGACTTGAAGTAGTTGCTTCAGGACGTTTCGTCGCCATGGACGAGCCCCACGTGATTTCCAGCCCTCCGACCTCGGTTGAAGCCTAAGGGGAGAGACCCAAGCTTTTAAACTTCCTGTCAGATGACTCGCGATCGGAGAGCTACAGAGAGTCGGGGGCTGAAATCGCAAGAACTCTTGAATGGCGAATTTCAATCAGCAAAACCGCGAGAACCATGACTTCTTGAGAGTAACGACAAAGACTGTGACACCTTTTATGAATATTGACACGCAGTACAAACCCAATGGGAGCATGACATTCCCCCAGCTGGCGGGCCAACGCATCCATCCATCCTGTTTTCCTTTTCGCCGCACCGACATGTCCAGCCAACACGCTTAAGATCTTCAAGGAAGCAGGCGTCTTCCCCGCAGGGATTGGAGTCGGAGACTGTTTCAGTGGTTCTTCTCTGAGTACACGACGGCCAGTTGCCTTGGTTGTAAATCGCGTGCTTGCAGTACTGAGGTGCCGACCTTTTTTGTGCCCGCAGAGAGATTAATGAAGAATGGCTGTCCCTACTGCTCTTTTCTTGCTCTGGACAAGTCTTTCAGATTATTCCCACAGACATATTCTATCAGAAGAAGCCTCTCATCTCCGGTCCTATCCTTCCCATCTCCAGTTTATTGTCATAAATAACTCTCGGTCTTCTAAGCTCTCTGCTCATCGAAACTCCTGTCGAAGAACCGACGATTAAAGGAAGTCCTAGATTATTTCACAAAAAGGTGTTGCATTAAGACTCCATAGACTGGTCACTATTCTGAATGAGTCTTAGAAGAATGGCTTGCGGCGAGATTATACCACCCACAAACGCCTGCGAGTTTCGCACCGGATACCGAACTGGTGGAACGCGTTACACATACAAGCTTTCAGACTGTGGCGACAGAACGTGGAAGTAGTCCAGCAGCTATGTGCCACCCCAGCAGTGAAGGGATAAGGACATTGTAGTGGGCTAATATTGCTGTGACGGGTATGAGTTAAGAACAAAGCTTGACAATGCATTTTGAGAGATAATGAAGTTACAGAAAGTACTGTTAATATTTTTGTCGCCTTAATTCAACATTCATGGCCATGTCTCCCCTTCTCTTCCCCTCCCATCAGGATTTCTTGTATCTTTGAGAGCCCAAAGAAGTCGTTCTGCTGGGTTGTGTAGACAGTGCCCTCCATTGCCCAACCAACTGTTCCTGCCTTGAGACCTAATTGAGCCCCTTCTCTCTGGCATGAGTCAAAGTCTATAATTACAGGAATGTCCCTCTTATCCATCATGACATTTGATGGATTAAGATCATTATGTATGAGCCCCAAAGTATGCATATGTTTAATGCCACTCTCAATCCCTTGTAGGCAAAGGACCCTGTCAAAGGGAGTTGCCTCCCATAGTCTCTGTGACAAGTTCATCAGATATTTGACAAAACACAGCCCCATTATCCTATCATTCTTGGTAACACAACCAAGATACTGAGCAATGTTGGGGTGTGGGTTTCTTTGAAGAACTTTGCACACTTCCACCTCAGCCAATAGCTGACAGCCCAGCTCCAGGGAAGCAGGAGTGTCACTGTAATATAGAAGACTCAGCTGCTTGATGTAGGAATTCAGAGGTAAAGGGTTGGGAGCGGGAGTATAACAAGAATCCATTGGCGGCCAGATGTTTTTTGTGAGAATTTTGTTGATCTTTAGCTGACTGATATCAACCGCAGAGGGTGAAGAGACACACCAGTTGACCCTGGCATAGAAATACTCGCCATCTCCTCGCAAGATCAGCTTTGTATGGTCGAAGATAAGATCGCCGTCTTGTTCCACGAATGCTTCGCTTTGCTCGCATATCTCCATAGTACACATCTCTAACTCCGAGTCCGAATTAATTAGACAGTAACATAATATAGATATGGCTGTGTTACTAGATGCTGGATAGTGGTATTGTTTCAATTGTTCTGGGCAGTGGCAGCAATTCAGAGATATATATCGCTGCTGGAATAGGGCAGGATTTTGGGAACTCCGAAAACTGAGAAGCCTGGGGAATAAACACAAGTGTACCCAGACCTGTGATTGTCTGTTAGAGCGGTTCATTACTACGTATGGGAGATATACTCCGTACAATATTTAAAAGATGGCTTTATCTACAGATTTATATATGGAATAACTACAGTCTATCCAAAATGGCCAGTTTATTTTTCGCTTCAAAATGCATCCACGGACAATCAGTGCTTGCTAGAGAAGTCATTCATCAGCAAATTTCCAAATGCCGTCCCTTCTCAAGGCCTCCTTATATCTCACGTGGACTCGCTCTCGTTCCATCTCTCCAGCCTTTTCTCGATCGTCAAGCGCCTCTTGTGAGGTAGGCATATCGGTACGCCAAAAACCAGGAGGCGATGCTGCTCGTCCATGTGTATATCTGTGTCTCCCAAATCGATTGGAAAGCTCCCAGGCTTTTGCTTCAACCAACAGTTCGTATAATTTATCGCTTGAAATGTTCCGGAGTTTATCCTTCTTATCCACATGGAATTCTTCCAGGAGATCACGATGCTTCGGGCTCAATGTGTTAAAGGTGACATCCCTTGGGATTTCGCCTCGCGCCAGCGCCTGAAATGCTGGCCCGCAGCATGATTGTGTTACACATCCTGGAAGGCATCGTTTAACGCTTCTATTCCTGATTACCTCGTCATATGCGTAATTCAAGCCATAGTTCTTGTCGGGATTCAATTTAAAGTCTTCCAATCTTAGTCGATGTAGTGGGCGACAGCGAAGAGCCTCCTCCTCTGGGCGGGCTTCGCTTTCAGATACATTATTGCGGTGGGTATTGAGGTGTCGAGTTGAAGTCCTCGCAGCCGGCCGGGAGAGGGAGGGTGAAGCCCTTATGATAGTTCGGGGTGTTGTGAGCAGAATAGGTCTCGGTGGAGGTGTCTCGAGGAGATCTAACACCCGCTGGGCAGCAGAGGAACGAGTCGTAGAATCCACAAAACGATCTCCATCTCCATGGTGTTCATGGTCCCCAATCTCTTCTTCTCCGTCCTCCGCAACAGAAGGGATCGCAGCTGTCCCACGGGACGAAAACTTCCTTCTCTTACTTTTTGACATTATTTCTTGCCGCGGAAGGGGCAGAGAATTGATATCCATCTCCTCTAGCGCATGCCGTCGCTTCAAGCCAGACACTGGAGGCGTCGTTTCAGACCAGCGTTGGTGATTTGCTGTCTGAATACACGAAGCTTGGTCCTCCTCAACTGAACTGCTTGGGAAATTGTCCGCTCTTCCATCTAAATCTTGTGTCTCATCGGAATCAAGATTGTGGGGGTTGCTCGTTTCGGTTTCATGGGGTTGGTCAGAGGAAGGTTCACTTTTTATTGTTAAGGGCCGGGTGAAGCTTCCAGTCTGCACCATGCTTAAAGTTCTCGGTTTCCACGCAATTTCGTCTGTACGTTTATTCCTCACTGGTCTCGTAGATACTAGTTCTGGGACGCCCGAAGAACTGTGTACAAGCTGAGGTGGCTCAGTTGGGTCATATCCAGGCTCTTGAGATTGTGTTGGGGCAAGTTCTAGGTCATGTGGAGGAGGTGAGCTGGTAATGATTGGGTCCGAATTGGTATTCAGAATTGGGGGCAGCGTTGCAGTCTTGGGTGCGGTTGGTTCGGGTCTTCCAGCTTTTCCCACATTGGGTTCCCGACGAGTACTTTGGCTCGAGACGGCTCGCTGAAAGACAACCTCCTCCCCATCCACATTGACCTGAAAAGAGCCCTGTTTGAAGCCGCGAACCCAGGCTGTGGCTTTCCTCTGGGTTATTTCTAACCTCTCCCTAACCGCGCAAAACGCACGAGATATTGTAGAGAATTCCCTGTACAAATCGCGATAAGAGCTGGCTAGGGACAAGTAAGACCTTGAAGACACTTGTTCGGCGGTAGGATTTTCAGGAATGAGTTTCTTCGGGTCTAGCGCTTCCAGGGCCTTTGAAATGGTATCGTCGCTGAGGCTGGCATTATTTGCATTTTGCAAACTTTTAATTTCTTCCCGGAGTTTAGCGTTCTCTCTGTCAAGAGATTCAATTCGTGCCTCCAGGTCAATCTTGACAGCATTTGCTTCTTCGACTTTGGCCTCCAACCCCTGAAGTTTGTCTTCTTTGAGTTTAATGTGCCGCTTGCAATCATACGCGAAGTCATCCACCAAATCGTACAGATTCGAGTAGGAGGCCATTTAATCCATTCGCATTTCTGACCACGGATTGGACAAGGGAACGCCAATGATGCCTTTAACTAACAAAACGGCATTTCAATTCCCCAAAACATTCCTTACTTTAGCCTTTGGGTCACGTTGTCAGATATTCTTCAGGCAAAACAAAGCATCGCGTCGAGGCTGGGCAGTCGCGTTATATGGCACGTGATGATAAGCACAAGCCATACATAGCAGAAATGGGGAGGATTTGTAAACCATTAATTAAGATATGAAAGAGAATCATGGCGCCCCACTTAGTTACCCAATTATTAGTTATTATTGGATCACTAGGTGAAGTAGCTTTTAGTAGCACAATGGAGCCTACCCATCCGCATCATTTTAACTTCACCAGATGTTTACACCGCAACTCTGGTGGGTAAAAAGGTGTGCCAGTTGAAGGATTCAAACCCCGCATCCTAGAGTGCACCTGCAGCTTATTTACCAGTAAGCCACCTGGCGCAGCACCAGTAAGGGTTACTGCAGAATTTCTTTGTGATAAAGTATGTAGGAATTAGAAAGAAAATTGCTGTTCAATTGGGGAATCAGACATAGTAGCAAACTTGTTGAATGTTAGAGCAGCTGCAAAATGTGCCAACTGTGCCACAGACCAACTGTAATATCTCAATCACCTAGACCTGTAATTGGCTCTAAGGGATGTAAGATCAGCAATGATCCACATCCTCCTGGGTGATCAGCCTATTTCAAAGAAATCAATCACTTAGTGGCATTGAATTTGAGAATGTAGGGGGATATGGATACAGATCTGAATAGCAACTTGGGCAGTTGAATGCGCTCTGAGTCAACTATATAATAGACACTAAACCCCCCCATCTAACCGATAGATAGCAAACCCCTCTAAAATTCAAGCATTCACTCTTGTTCATCCTCAGTTCACTCTGAATCATGGAAATCCAATAGCCAAAATGTTGGACATGCAGCGCACACCAGCACTGAAAAAGACATCTTGTATCTTGCCATGGCCTGAATCACGCAGCACTCCAAAGTCTCAAGGTGCATCATTCCAATTGAATACAAGTACTCAAACCGAAGAGCTCTCCTTTGATTGGTTGATACATACACCCATCGCACCCGATTTCGCATCTCCTGCTCTACCACTCGAATCCGCCTTTCAACCTCTGTATGATCGGAGGAGAACTCTTCGGTTCGGGTACTTGTATTCAATTGGAACGATGCACCTTGAGACTTTGGGGTGCTGTGTGATTCAGGCCATGGCAAGGTGCGAGATGTCTTTTTCAGCGCTGGCGTGCCCTGTGTGTCCGACATTTTGGCTATTGGATTTCCATGATTCAGAGTGAACTGAGGATGAACAAGAGTGAATGCTTGAATTTTAGAGTGGTTTGCTATCTATTATATAGTTGACTCAGAGCGCATTCAACTGCCCAAGTTTCTATTCGGATCTGTATCCATATCCCCCTACATTCTAATGGAGCCAGTGCTTAGTTATCGACGAACTAGTGATTACATCATCAGGAAGCGCAACCCACACGGCCAAATTGCCCTGGTCTCCCTGGGAGTATACGGCCATGGATCTCCTGAACAGTGGCTAAATCGAATGAAATCCGAACCTATAATGAGTGGCGTACCGATCTAGTTTAAGGGTTCTACAGGTAACATTATGCCAAAACGCCCACACGACGAGTCAGCTCGCGAACTGCCACAGAAGCGAGCCCGCCCGACACTCGCTCCGGATCGACTATCGGCGCTGAGCGATGAGCTCGCTCTCCACGTCTTGAGCTTCCTTCCTATCCGCTCTTTAATAACTTGTCAAAGGTTTGGCTAGCCCTGAAACGAAGCAGATATTGTTGGTGGAAATTAATTTGGTCTTTTGCCTAGAGTATCCCGTCGGTTCTATATCTTGGCCAGCGATTCAGAAATATGGAAGCGAAAGTATTACTCGCGCTGGATACTACCTCGTGCTCGACGAGTTAGGCAGCTTACACAGCTAGATGCAGCAACCGAGCCTATTGGCTATTCCTCCAAGGTGGTAAAATGGCTGGAACATGGACGCTCCTGGAGGGAAGGCCGGGAAATCGATTGGATGAAGGAATACCGCCTCCAACATAACTGGTCAAAAGGGAGCTGCCGGGTCAGAGAGCTGGAAGTGGCACAACCACCTATTCCACCGGTTCTAGTGAATCTACATGATGGAGTTGTGTTTACCGTGGACGCGAGGAATGGACTTCGGGCGTGGTCGATGGAGGATACCGAGGTGATGCTAGCGAGTCAATCTTTCGACGTTTTTCCATCCGTAGCACCCACAGCTGTGGCGATTTCCTCCAATGAGTCTTCATCAAAAGATCAAACCGTCGCGGTTGGCTTCGAAGATAGCTCATTCGAAATATACACGTTAGACTACGATACCAAACGGTTCAAACGTCGCCTGTCAAAATCCAAACATGAAGATGGCGAAATCACTGCTCTTGCTTCATGTCCAGGCTATCTACTTGTGCTTTTTCAGAATAAAAAGCTCTCTTTGTACCGGCTGGCTTCGGATTACTCTCTCCGCCTTATCGACTCGCTGCATGCGAGCAATATTCGAGCCCCACTTACGTTGTCCGTACGAATCGTCGGGTCTGGTGTTATTGCATCCATCGCATACAGCTTTCCTAGAATCGGATGCGGTTGGTGTATCGGTTTACAGGAGGTTCGCTGGGACGAAGACGGCCAAAATCTGGGTTCCCACCTTGCTACACCGCTGGATTCCCAAGCATTGAGTTCTCCAATAGGTCTTGGAGTCACGATGAGGCGATCTGAAAATCCAGTGTCAGCGCTTCAGCGACAGCAGTCTTCCTTTCCGTACCCATCCTACACGCAGCCTCCCACGGCATTGTCTTACTCCCATCCTTATCTACTGACTGCGCACTCTGACAACACTCTTACTACGTACCTGGTTGTGTCAACTGCAGAGAAATTGACGATCAGCCCTCCTCGTCGTTTATGGGGGCATACATCATCGATTTCCGGGGTTCAGGTTGGTGGACGCGGTAAAGCAGTGTCGGTGAGCTCTCGGGGAGACGATATTCGTGTCTGGGAGTTAGAAGGAATGGTCTCGTCGCCTCTGATAGCAAAGGCACCACGATTACGCGAGCGGAGCATACAGCTGAGTCCCGAGAGGATGAAGTCGCAGTCAGCTCCGATAGGGTCGAAAAATGCGCCTAATGTCTTGTTGGAGTTTGGGACCAGCCCGCGGCTTACTCAAAAGGATACCTCGAGCGAATTGACTAAGATGACAGGCCTAGTAGGCTTTGATGATGAACAAGTTGTGGTGCTCCGAGAGCAGGATCTTGGAACACAGCTTCTTGACTGCTATGATTTCAGGTAGCATTGTGATTACGGTTGCACCTGATTGATAAATAAATAGATCCAAATACTGGAATTGTCTTCTTTCAGATGACCCTTATCTCGTGGCTTGACGCAATTCGATAAAATCAGTAAAGTTGTAATCTTCTTTCTCCAAAGGTACTCAATGTGCATCTCCCTATATATATTCGAGGTGCCGTGAACACTCCGTAAATTCGCCCATTCTTTATAGCTTTGGTCTGTAAAAAAATCTTTTCTAGGACGAAGGTAACTATTCTGTTATGACACAGGAAGCTTCAACAATTTTGTGAACCGTCCGTGATGTATCTGCCCATGCCCTCTGATTGGATTCCGACAGCTGCCATTGCCCGCAGACAGGGATTCGAGTCCAGATATCCAATATACCACTGCTGAGGCCAGATTTCTAGGCTCAATGTGCCTCTTAAGGTTAGTACCAGGCACCGTTTCGTCGTTTGAGAAGGCGAATGAAATGGATCATTTGTCCCTACACACTCTCAGCCCTAAGACGAATTTCATGAATACAGCAGCCAGGTTTATCTCTCTCGCGAGAGCCTCGCAATGTGGAACGAAGAGGTACACACAGCCCAGGAAACGCGACAACAATGGACGATGCACTGATGAAGGAACACGCCACTGTCCCCATTTCAAGGACAGGGCTCTGTCTCACGAATTCAGTCTCCCTTGCCGCATGCTCGCCCGGACACGTTAAATTTAAGATCCATCGCCTCAGATCTAGCCAATGGCTGCCGGCGTAACAGCACCTCTACAGGGGTTGGACAGCAGAAAAGCAAATATTCCAAGGCCTGGAGCTGCAGCATGACCCCCCCCCCCGAACCTGCTTTCGCGTCGTTATTTTCGCCATTTCGCCCGCTGTATGATTCTAGATCTAGGCAAATAGCCAGAAAAGGCGGAGGGGGTCCAGGATTGGGATTCGCACGACTTCAATGCCTAGGCCTGATACAGTCATGGCGGGAGGCGAAAAAGAAGCACACGGCGGAGGAGATGCATCATGAAAGCACAGGGAAAATGCAGGGCTAAAGCATACCAAAGGCAAAGAAGAAGGAAAAGGAAAGCAATTCTACTGAAAAATGCATTGTCAATGATACTGTCCACACTAAAGGGAAGACGGCGCAGAAAATGCCACCTTAAAGCTCACTAACCAGGTGACCTGTCTTCTGTGGGTTCCCTTTTTTGACTGTTTTGACTTTTTTCCGCCCCGTCAACTCTCTCTCCCTCTCTCTTCTCTCTCTTTTTTCTCCTCCTCAACACTTGTGATTCTGCTTCACAAACAGACTTTTCTCTGTTCACCGCCCGATTTGCCTCTTTACAAAATCCTCTTCATCCGCCTACCTCTACGGTTTGCACGTTTCGTCTCATCTGTAGGTCAGACCTGGTTTAGCCCTTGACACCTCTCCGCCCTCATTCCCTTCAATTTTTTTTTTTTTCCCCATCTCCCGCCCTCATCGACACCGTTTACTTCATGTTTTCCGTGTTGCGTAGTCGCCTTGCTTTTTACTGCCGTTCCAGACCCTCTGATCGACCGGTTAGGCTTGCTAGTACCGCTTCTACTGCCTTTCGCCCATATACTCGAAGAAAAATGGAATATCAGGCTGGTTGCTTCACTTGTGAGTCTCTCTGTTACTTGCGTGCTTTATGGGTTTGCTGTGCTGGAGTCGCAATGCCTCGGCGCAAGTCTCGCTTTCAAGACATAATCCCCATATTATTCTCTCTTTTTTTTTTTTTTACTTTATATTATTCCGTTTTATTGTATTTTCTGTGTCTTTTCTGAACCTTCTATGATATCCATAGCCAAGCGCTTGCGCGAGCTTTTTTTTTTTTTTTTTTTTTTTTTTTTTTTGGTTTTTAAAGCAGTCTGCGGCATTCAGCTATTTCCTATTCCACTTCATTGTGATGCGCTTTGCCTTAACTATTAAGCTCAATGCTAACATTACTGTCAGGTGGCGATTCGGCCCACCAGGTTAATATGATGCGTGCTCCGTTTGTGGTGGGATAACATTAATTTTTCCCTCTTAGGCCCGCGACTGCCCCAAGAAAGGTTCTGTTATCTGGTATGATACTTCCCCCCGGGATCCCAAATCGAGACTTAGGCTCGACTGGACTAACATTTTCTCTAGCTACAACTGCGGTGGTATGTCAGGATATCGCGTCACCGTTGACAGCTGAAAGTATGAAGTTCCCTAACAAGCTTTTTTTTCACATTTTAGGAGAAGGACACGTCAGTGAGTAAATATTGGAGGATGGCCCGGAGGTGAAGACATGTCGACAAATTCCCATGACTGACCGTGTTGAACCCGTTAACCCTTAGGCCGCGATTGCAATGAGCCCGCAAAGGAAAAGTCCTGCTACCGCTGCGGCTTGACAGGTCACATTTCGCGTGACTGCCCTCAGGCAGGCGAATCCGGAGGCGCCAGAGGTCAAGAATGCTACAAGTGTGGCCAGGTCGGACACATTTCTCGTGAATGCCCCCAGGGAGGCGAGTCCGGAGAGGCCAGAGGCCAAGAATGCTACAAATGTGGCCAAGTCGGTCATATTTCCCGTAACTGCGGCCAGTACTCTGGATACAATGGTGGTGGCTACAACGCTGGCTCGTACCGCTACGGTAACCGTCCTCTGACTTGCTACTCTTGCGGAGGGTATGGCCACAGGGCTCGCGACTGTACCCAAGGACAGAAGTGCTACAATTGTGCGGAATCCTTCCTACCTTCTTTTGGATATTCAGAAAAAGTTAACTGACAGAGCGTTCGTCATAGGTGGTGAGACTGGCCATGTCTCTCGCGACTGCACCACCGAGGGCAAAGGCGAACGTGTCTGCTACAAATGCAAGCAGCCCGGTCACGTCCAAGCCGCCTGCCCCAACTAGACCGGCGACATTTCGGTTCGAAATCTAGCATAGGAGCACGTAACAAATTGAATCTTGGTCATGACACGACTCACCCGTCCCCTTAACACATACTTTTTTCGGACTTACAAGCAACGACCATAAAAAGCGTGCGTCATGACCCCTCACTCTATCCAACAGATCGCGGAAACGTTGTATCTTCCTTTTGCGACAAAAAAAAAACGTCTATGAAGTCTCTCGCGTGCGCTCCTCCTCGCCGTTCAAATATAACTTCTGTGACTCAAGCATCCTCGGGAATAGGTATGGGAGAGTGCTTTTTGATTGCAGGCACACAGGCTACTGAGAAGAGGAAAAAAAAAACCAAAGGTTTCATGGGGAATAAAAAGTGATTGTGCAAACGGTGTTGTTCTTCAAATGGGAAATTCAGTTGGGAGACTTGGGGATCAGTTGTTTGAGAATTCTACGGAATCAAATGATACCAGAGTCTCGGATTCCTCTTTTCCAAATGTCTGCTTGCATAGTTATGCATTGCTGCTAGTTTTCTGAGGTAGTTAAATATCCTATGTCAAGCATAAGTCTTTTCACAAGGGCTTAGTTGTTTTGATAGGGAGCTCTATTTTTCTGAACTATCGTAGCCAGTCATCGTCAACTACTCCTAACCACTTCATCTGTTATTCAATGGAGCTATGGCACATGACTCTTGCAGCGTACTAGGGAGTAGCAACAAATTCCCCATGCTAGTATGGTTAGACGATTCAATTGATGTCTAATCGATTTCTACATATAGAGGACAGGATCCCTACAGGGAATAGGATATAAAAAAGCCAGGAAAGACTAATGGAGTTTCAAAAGAAGAAAACTTTGATAATGAATCTCCCATATGTAATAGAGGGATCTCAGTATCATAGGTTTTGCTCTTTTTAGCAAAAGTTTCACCACTGCCGTCGGCCCTGCCCTGTTCGCTGTCCAAAATTCTGGTTCGCAACCCTGAGAGCTTCTCCCAGATCCATATCCCCCACGACTTTGACCCTCATCCCCTCACCCTCGCCACCTGTCTCAACATAAACTTCTTTCGGTCCCTGAAACACATATCTCGCTCCCCTTGGTGGTCTATACCTCGGCATGCTGCAGGCCTCTTCATACGTTGGGATGCCCCGACTGCGTTGAACGGCTTCTTCCTCTTCGTCGCGCGCTTGATCGGCAGAATCGTTGATTGCGGCTTGGAGGGCAGCATCAAAGGCCGGATCAGCATCTGCGGGGAAGAAGGGCCCGGTGGGGAAGGCATCTATGCGGGAGCGGGCAAGTATTTCGGAGAGGGAGTACATGGCCGGACTATGAGCAGGTTGAGGAATTATGGGAGGGTTGGAGAAACCAGGCTGGTGGTGGGAGTGACGACGGGTGGTGTATGGGGCTGCGATACTGGAAATGCGGCGCGCTAGAGATTCGCATGCACTGTTGGCGCGGGAAGGGGTGCTTGCTCTTGATGTGCTTGCTTGGGGAAGATGTGACGGTACGGTATCCTGGAGCCGTGGTTGGCGCGCTCGTCTACCACTCAGGCTGTTATCCTCCTGGTGGGTTGTGGCGGATCTTGACCGTGCTGGGCCGCTATTTCCATGAGTTGCACGTCTTCGGTCAGTTTGAGGGACAGTTGATGATGCTGTGCTTTGGCGTCTTGATCGTTGGTTACCACACCCTGGTTGAATTCCGGTAGCGGATCTGGCTCTCGTTGAACCAGTGTTTCCACGGACTACGTCTTCGTTGTTTCGTAGACTCCTGGAGTTCGCCTGAGCGGCACTGTCACCTACACGCTGACCTGGACCACTGCCGAATTCTCTATCCATCTGCAGTAATCTTTGTCTCTCTGCTTGAAGCCTCCTTGCCCTCGCGCGCTCCTCTGCCTGACTCCTTTCTATTGCCATCATCAATTGATCATCCTCTTCCCGAGCAGCCTGTCTGGCCCTCTCCGCATCAGCCCGGGATACTCTGAGAGCTCTTTCATTAAGGTCGCGATGGAATCTTCGCGATTCTTCAAGCTGCCGTTCATGCTGCTCGTTAAGGTGGTAGTTCTCTTCGAGAGCCCGACGCAGGTACTCATCGTCATCCATGGACATAAAAAACTGTAAGCTCTAGTTAGTTTGATCGCTAAGGCAAGAGGGATGAACCATATTCAAGCTGCTGTTGAAAATGTCAAGAGCAAACTGTGTGAGAAGTCATGACACAACGAAATGTCTACCAAGAACACAAGGACCTGTTAGTTATAGCGGGCGCATTAGGCAAATAATGCAAATGCCCTGGGCAAGAGGTGTATTCAATAACAAGCGTTAGATTCATCAGTCACCGGGACAGGTATAAAGAGTTCTATCACTGCAACAAATCAGCTGTTATGTAGCTCTATGTTCTGCTCTCAAGAAGAAAACATAAATATTTAAGCCAGGTATGTCTTCAAGAGCTGCAGCTGCACATGGTCATTCTCTTGAATTGGGGAACATCTCCACACAACCTCTCCTCTTCCTCTCTGTTCCAATTCCATTCCTCTTGAAATGGATGAAGCGCCATGTGCATGACACGACCGAGGATATCTCTATCTCCCTGATGCTGAACACGCTGTATCACTTCATCCAAGACCCACGATCGTGGAAGGAACTGAAAAGAGATATCAGCACTGAACTGTTTTATGCAATGTAGTCTTGCAAGTTCTCACCTTCGGGTTCACCGCCTTCATAGAAGTTTGGCGTTCGACATCCGAATCACTTCCCCAATCCTCGATGACCCTATCCCTCCAAGCAGATAACCATTTTGCAAGCCGCTCTCTGGCAGATTCCTCTGTGTTTCCAATGCCACCAACGCCCTCCTGATGGAAGAACACGCTAGCAACTTCTTTCCTTTTCTCCTCGCTCTCGATGTCACTTAGAGAGAATCCAGACAGCTTTCTGAAAAAGTGGTTGAAGTCTAACTCTAGGGCCTCGAGGGTATCAAGTAGATCAGAAAATAACTTTTCAAAGTCCGAGTCTTTCTGGGTCTTTAAGCCTAATCTGGCGGTCATCAGGCGTTTGTATTCGTTCAAAAACACCGTTCGATATTCCTTAGATGCGTTATCAATAATGGTCTCGGCTCGTTTAATGAGTATCGGGGCAAAATCTTCAGTGATTCCTTTAGAGACGAAAGTTTCGTCATCGACCTTGTCGCCTGCACCTATTAGTTCTCCAAACGATTCTCCTAGTCGAACCAAATTCCACCAAATAATCGAGGGTTGATTCCTATACGAATATCGTAGCAGTTCATCATCGTGGTTCGGGGTATAATTTGGGTCGAAATTATCCATAAAGGCAAACGGGCCATAATCAAGCGACAGTCCGAATATTGAAGTATTGTCTGTATTCAGCACTCCATTCATGAAACCATATGCTTGCCATGCTGCAACTGTTTTCGCATTACGTCGTACAATCTCACGGTAGAGCCTAGAAAACCTGTTTTGCTCTGCGCCTTGTTCTCCTTGCATTTCATCTTTTGGCACACCTCTAGGTGGATTATCCACATCAACAGGAGGAGGGCCGTCATCCGAAAATTTCAAGGCTGCAGGGAGGGACTCCCACCCAGAGAAAACGTCCTCGGCGATGTAATTAGCGAGCTTGCGCGTGAGATCTCGATCTCCGCGCGCACGAAGGAGATCAAACGTTCCAATACGAAGCCAAGATTCAGCAAACCGAGTCACAATGGCTCCAGGCTCAATCTTTTCTCTTCTTACTGCAACATCAGGTAACAGGGTGAGGGCGAGTGCACGAGTTGTAGGTATTCCAAGAGCATTCAAAGCTAAAATCCAGAATCAGACCCACACCTTTGGGACAGAGCTGGCACTCTACAAACCTTCTGAGATTACGTATTCTCGAATGCTAGAGCGAAGGACTGCTTTTCCATCGGCAAATCGCGAGTACGGGGTCCTTCCAGCCCCCTTAAGTTGAATCTCATACCTTGTACCCGTAGTCGGATTTACAGTTTCAAATAAACTGATGGCCCGCTACAAGGTTGTTAGGAGTCGACTTTTCATAGCGAATTCTGGTGGGTTTGGGGGGGGGGGGGGACCTACACCATCGCCTAACTGTCCTGCCCAAGCTCCGCTGCGGATACCCGTCAGTAATTTCGGCAAATCGTCAAGCTCCCATGAGATCCAACGTACAATTGCCAACCTCAAAAGACCCATGAGCATTAGTCCTCAGTTTTGCAAAGATATAGCCGGAAGAACCAACCTCCGTAACATTGCGCCCATGGGTATATTCCTCCATGCTCCTCACTCCAAAATATCTTATTCCCAGCCGTCATATCTTTAAAGGCCTTTGTCTTCTCCTCACCGTCTTTCAACCCGATATCACGCATTGCCCGAGGACTCACATCCAAAAGCTCCAGGTCGTCTTGCGGTTCTGGTCTAACAAAGGTATATAACGCCCCTTTGACCATACGAGGTCCCAATTCCTCTCGGGGAGCATTATTTGAAGATTCCGGTGTTTGAAATGCGGGGTCCGGGGGAAGCTTTGTAGTGAAATTGTTGGTTTTGGGGATGTCCTCTAAGGATAAGCCACTGGTATTCGCTGTCTGTGGACCGTTAGATAGATGGGATGCCATTCGTGCAAGGCGGGATTGAAGGATCGTCGGCACGCAGCGATAAAAAGTGTTTCTCAAGAGCATTGACGAGCGTGACGGGAAGGTACACAGGTGCTGAGAAGGCTGATGCCCGTTTACTTGCTAAGTTGAGCAAAAGAGGGACTGAATCAAAATTTATACAGATCATATACTCCGTCCTCAGTCAAACCTATAGCGAGAGACAGACTACATGTGAGACGTGGAGGTTTCCTGCGATGCGGTTTTGGATACTTTGGATGCAGCCGGATTTCATCTTATCTAATCAAGATCTGACGCCGGATGACATCACTTCTTGGCATCTGGGCTTTCGGCCAGGAGAAACGTCGGCAAAGGGGAGAGAAACCTTGGGCGTGGGATGCAGTTACGGCGTAACCCCAGTTCCTTGAAAACTAAAGAGCCAGCAAGGTACTCCGTAGATCTATGGGCCTTTCGTGATTCCGCGATCAGCATGGAGGACTATGTTACATTTGAAAGCTGTAAATGCCGCCCTTGATCGCGCAGACTGGAATTAGTTACCCACCTTTGCGTACGCCCTTCGCTGCCACTATCCAACGTCCTCCGTATATCGCACATTAAAACGGCCACTGCGAAATGGACCTCGTATTGTATTTTTCTCCTTCTTAAACTGGTGCCTTTGAACTCAGTTAGGACGTTCAAAGATAGGCTTTTGCCATCATGGTCCCGTTGAGATTACCCGGTTAACCCCCCCACATATTTTCGGCCCATAAGAACCCCGGCGTCCCGCAATTTTGACCCATCCTCTCCAATTGCTCTCTTGGACCCCGTTTCCCCTTCCTACCTCTGCAGCAAGATTCAGAAGATATTCAAATCGGTCGCGCACGATGGTTGCAAGTATCCCGTCCGTGAAGCTCAATGACGGAACCACGATTCCAATTGTAAGTATGTTCCTTTGTGTGTAATCTGCTTAAACTGCAGATGCAACTCCTGGTTTGTGCACGATGCTGATAATTATTAATCGAAGCTCGGCTACGGAAGTGGCACAAAATGGTTCAAACGAGGAGAAAGCACCGGCCTAGACCGAAATCTCGTCGATGCGACCAAGAATGCCATCAAGCTGGGATATCACCATCTTGACGGGGCGGAGGTTTACGGGACAGAAGAAGAACTTGGAATTGCGATCAAAGAAAGTAGCGTTCCGAGAGACCAGCTCTATGTGACGACGAAAGTGATCACCAACATCTCTGATATCCCGAAGGCGATTGACGAGAGTTTGAGGAAATTGCAGCTGGATTATGTTGACCTGTATGTGCTCCCCCCTCCCCCCCCGGGGCATTTTACCAGTGTATCGCGGGCAACGAACTCACGAGCATGACCTAGATACCTTATTCATTCCCCCTTCTTCGCAAAATCTGACGAAGATTTGCAAAAAGCATGGGCCGAAATGGAAAAGGTCAAGGAATCCGGTAAAGCACGATCAATTGGTGTATCAAACTGGCTCCAAAACCACCTCGAAGCCGTCCTAAAGACAGCCAAGATTGTGCCGTCCGTTAACCAAATCGAATATCACCCCTATCTCCAGCACAGTGGTCTACTCGATTTCCACCAATCCAAGGGCATCACCACCACTGTGTATGCACCCTTAACTCCTGCAACGAGAGCAAAGGGTGGTCCGGTGGATAGCATTCTGGATAGTCTAGCCAAGAAATACAACACCACTGAGGGTAACGTCTTGCTTCGGTGGGCTATCGACCAGGGCGCAGTTCCCATAACCACCAGTTCGAAAGAATCGCGCCTGGCCGAGTACCTTGAAACGTTGAAGTTTAAGCTGACTCCGGAAGAAGTTGAAGAAATCAAGAAGCTGGGCGAACAAAAGCATTTTAGAGCTTTCTGGACAGATAAATTTGCTGCTGACGATCGATCATAGATAGCGATGTGAAGGTTCGTTGAAAACGGTAAAATGCGAAGTCTTGCAATATACGTAAAACACGCGTGTTGTAGCTAGTCGTAGCATCCAAACTAGATGGAATAAATGCCGAAACTCTTCTGAAATAGGCATTTAATATTCTTCATATTCTCTCTCAACGAGTGGATATATCCACCAGCTATGTTGTTATGGCCCTTCTTACTTCCTCTTTGATTCATAGTCGCTCGTAATAGATTTGTTAGCTCCAAACCATGAAAACTAACTTCGGATCCCCGAGTAGGGTTAAGCCTAAATTTTGGGGGCATGCCCTGTAGTATCTCGACGCGATCCAGCAAGTGTTTGATGGCCTGGATGATGAATTCAGCTCGCATGCCGCCGTGTTCGAGAGGCAGTCCGAGTTGCGGGCCTGGGAGCACCTGGAGGCGTGAAATTGATGGCTCTGACGTCTGGTAGGATTCCAAATGAGACTGAGCAAAGATGACATTGTATATCTGGATGATCTGGATGTAATATGCTGAAATAATGAGGATGGTAGCAGTGTCTAACTTTGGCTCCGAGGTATTAAGTTCCATCAGCCGTCTTGTCGTTGAGCTAGGAGCCGGGAGAAGAAGTGGCGAGGACGGATGGTCCCATTGTAGAAGTAGGTTGTGAATGAATAGATCTGGGCCCAGATGTGGTCGATAGGTTACTGAAGGCAAAGCACTGTTGGAAAAGTCTGAAGGCACAGAAGTGCCCGTGTCCAAGCTAACGTTTTTGGAAAGTGCAGAAGCCTGTAGGATACCTAAAATCTTTGACGTTCTCTGCAGCACTTCTCCAAGCTGGCTCTTATTTTCTGGGCCCGGCTTCTGTAAACCGTCTCCACATCCAACGTGCTAAAGGGAACTCCTCAGGGAACCGAGCTTGACCGGTGCAGCTGCCCGGATAAGCATAAATTAGGCTTACACAAACGCTGAACGAGATGAACTATTCGAATGACCTTGGTTGGCTCTTGTGCTGGTTATTCAAGAGACCCGCTTCCCAGGCCGGTGCCACCCTCGCGCAACATGTCGTTCTGGCTGTCAGTACGTCCACAGTTCCAGGGCTGGATAAGAACCTCCGGCACGTGGAAGCCAATTAGAGTACTCCCAGACGAAGGAGGTATATCCGGCACATTGGCATTACGCAGCATGGAGTCACCGAAACTACTATCTGCATCTGGGATTTCCAAGAGCGTACCTGGCTCAAATCCAGGTATGTCAGGATCGTTCGTTTGAAACCAGGACAATGATTTATCCAAGGGCTCCTGGGAATGTCCTGTAGCTATCTCTCCATGAGCTCTCTCTGCTGGTGGTACAGCAGTAAGATCAGGACCCGAATGCACATATTGCTGTTGTCTAGAAGTGCGAAATACGATGTTGCCGCTGCCACTCTGATCCCTTTTACGTACTCTTTCAGTTGTTTGGGTGGATGGTGTTCCCGTCCTAGACCGAGCAGGGCGACCTAATGGCAGGGCTGTGCTTGTAACACACTGTGCGCCTGCGCGCAAACACCGTGGGCACGAATCGCCAGCCTGGGCTTCTCGAGGACAACGGAGTTTATGTTTTCGACATCGATCGCACGCGTATCGCTTTGGCAAATGTGGTATGCCCTTTCGATGACCTGACATGATAGAGCTCGGAAGGGTGGTTCAGCTTGGAACCCAACCTGGATCAATCACCGAATCGACCAGCGAAAGCAGTCTTGCACGTCAACTAAAACATGTTGTACATAGTACAACTGACAAGAAACAATCTAGCTAAGCCATGGATATTGACGCACAACCTCGACTATATAAATTTCATTTGTTAAAAGTAAGGTCTGATGACGGCAAGCCGAAGCAGCATTCTCGTCGCTCCTTGATGCACACAAACAGCTGCGGCTAAGCTGCAATCGGATCAACTCTTCGCCGAGATTACTTACCATATCGGAATTTTGTAGGCCCGAAAAACCATGGAACCCTGATGAACCCACTGTAAACAGCGCCTGAAAGGTTCCCGCAGCAGGAATGACATGTTTACTGTTCCTGAATAGGAAACAGTTCTCATTTTTAAAGGTTCCCCTGCCTGAGAAACATTCCTGATTGCTGTAGAATGATTTCAGAATGGCAGGAATATTCTCAGAATTGCTGAGAACATCAGTAGGAACCCAGTTGGAACACTGTTGGGAATTAACTACTACAATCCTAGTTCCAGGTACCATCCATTTCTAGTCCTTGATCAAATATGTACAAAGCAGGCAAATCTCAGAGAAATGAAACATCCCAGATGCATAGTAGAAAGATTCTGGAATCATGATCACTGAAAATCAGATTGCTGCTGGCATCCAATGTCTTACTAATCAGTATGGTGTAAAGACTCAGCTTTTTAATTGCAGGAAGTCCAATAATGGTGTAGTTGCCACCCTCTAGATCTACCTGCACAATTAGTAGATCTAAAACCCAATCTCTCATCATTTTCAATACTGGAATCATCAAAAAGAATACTCTTTCATTTGTATGCAATTCATGAATGAAAATGCTGGTAATTTGCCTGATGGCAGAGCTGGTTCCATGTGTATACTCAATCAAATCATTAATCATTAGTTTGATTTGCTGGTCTTCAAGTGAGAAAGTAATATTCTTATAGAACTGTATTACAGTTGAGCCTGGTTCCACTACAGACAGCTTATCTCAATCTTTCTTATATGCATTTTGGAGTTTCTGCAAAAATGGGTGAAGATTCAGTAATATGAATAGCCATGCATTCAGAATATCTAGCACTGGCACCATTTTTCCTGCAGATTATTGTGCCCAGAGATTCAGAGAATACTCACCAGTAATATCTTTATCTTCAGCATTCAGTACCTCAAATTCATCTTCATGCAGATCAGTATTCAGTTGAAGTAAGTTTGTGAAAAGAGTCAGGCAGTACTTATAGAGATTAGAGATGTACTGGATCAAGAATAACTCACTATTGGCAAATGCTTCTTCAAGTAGTAGAAGCAGTGTATATCTGAAGCTCTCTTGCATTAACAGAACCTTTTTAACATCTTACTTGTTTGTTCTCTGGACCAGCTTCTTGTATTTCTGATGCTTGTTCTCTTCAATGAGAATATTGCAATTGTTCAGAATTGCATATTCATTTGCTTGTGCTGAATAATGTATGCTGACATGCATATTTGGGTAATTTTTAAAGCTCTGAATTATCTTTATCTTCTTCTTTGAATCAAAATTTTCTGCAATTAGAATGCCTGTCTTTTTGGCATATGAATCAAGTGCTGGGAGCTCAATTGGAACAGAAGATGGCCTTGTACTGATTATAGAAGCTGCTCTAGATCCTGCTTGAGTGCCTGCTGGATAGGTAGTCTTAACAGCTGATGCAGCAGCATCAATTAAACTTTGTAGATCCTGTCAGACTGTTATGATAATCTCTTGCAATCCTGCAGAGGCAAATTGAGCTGGTGATTGGAATATTAGAACAGAATTGCTGCATGCAATTCCAGCATAAACTCAAACAATCAAATTCTTTGTTAATCTTTCAGAGTAATCTTTAAATGTTACAGGCATTATTCATTGTACTGCTGGATTTATCCATTTCTGAATCATGTAGCATTAGAGAAGAAGCAGAATTATAATAGATGCTTGTGCATGCTCCTGTAATTAATAGGATTCCAAATGAGTAAGCAGAGATTGAAGACAGGCCCATCTTCAACAGAATGAAAATCTCTGAAGCAATTTACAGTATTCTTTTTGACCATGGGGTATAAGAATTACTGAAATCAATAAATAGTGTGCCAGTTTTGATATTCCCAAAAATTCACTGTAACATGGGTCAGAAGAAAAGAAGATCACCAGATTAAGAGATGGGCATATTTTGAGTAATGCTGTCTGCTCTTCAGCCATTTCATATTTCTTGCAGAGGCTTTGCTTTAAAGCTTGAGTTTCTGTAGAGTTGATTTTTTCTCTCTACTGCAGAATCCAAAAATGATAGCATCCTTCAGCAATAGTATCAAAATTCATGTCATGTTACTGATTCTCTGAAATCATGCAGCTCTGACAAGAACATGTTGCTGTAGGCTCTTTTATTCCAGCATTGGCATTCTGTTGTGGCATATCCTCAAGAAAATAGAGACAAGAGGAAATAACTCTAGTGACTTTCTTGCTAGAAATATTCACATTAATGCTCTTGTCAAGCAATGCTAGACTGGGCTCCAAGGCTTCAATCACATTGGGAAAATTGGTTCCATGTGGCCTGAAAGTAATTGTATAAATATTGTTATGCTTGGCTCTTTTGGTAGCTTTCATGTCAGCAGGTATCATGTAGACACCTATAAGACTTCAGTACATGTTCCAGTATAGGCTGAATCCATCAATGAAAAGTTGGTAGGGAAGAGATATAATCTTTTTGCTGTTGAAAAATGTTTGCTTCAATATCTCTCTACTATATGCTGCTATTTCTAGCTCATCATGTAGTGGAGTGCTCATATTAAGCAGTCAAGCTTTCAGTGTTCCTGATTTCAAAGTTAGCACTTGCTGCATGAAATATTGGGCATTCAGAAGCTCATATCCTGAATTCTTCATATTGAATTCATAGTTCAGATATACATCAACTTGAGAAAGAATATTGCCTGCCAAAACAAATGTTTCTTGACTTTCAAGAGCAAGAACTTTATTTGGGTGGTGCTGTAGATTCAAATGGGATAATTTTCCACCATAAAATGTCAGCATGAATCAGTATACTGGTTGAATTCAGAGAGTGATTGCATTTTCAGCAATTGGATTTGATCTTTTATTCTGACCAACAAATTAGACTCTCTCCAAATGGTCATAATTCATTAGGTCTTTATTGCAGGGGCAGTCAGTATTGCAGCATTAGTAGAGAACAAAGTTGGAGAGAAATATAGACTTGCCATTGCAGTAATATACAAATTTGCCTGAGAAGTATTTAATGGAGCTTCTCCAGCTTCAAGATTGCCATAACTCTCTTGAGTTATCAACCAATTCAGCCATTTCTATATGCAGTTTCTTCCAGAAAATCAGTGATTTCACAAGTGTGGATATCAATGCAATGGGGTTCTGAAAATACATGTTTGTGCACAATGCTGCTTGAGCAAGTCTTTTGTCCACATCTGATAATGTTGGCATTTTCTTTGAAATGACAGACAGCAGTTTTTGGCAGATAGATAGTATTGGGAATTGTGACTGGCATCTCTTCTTTAATATTGACAGTCCAGTAGGCATAAGTTTTAATGGCTTGATATCTGTCAGGTTCTGGAGGATTTCCCTCAGTGATTGGTATTGCTGTTAGAATATGCCTGTATGCTCACACTATAACACAAGAGACATTAGAAATTGATCTATTTAATCATATACTTTGGCCTGTAAGTGTGGAATAGCTTCTGATGATTCATTCTCAAGAATTGGCATTGTTACTTGAGTATCTATTGTCCCTGGATCTTTGTCAATTTCTGAATCTTCTTTAACTGGAATTTTGTTTTCTAGGCATGACAATTCTGCATCAGCTGCAGCATCTTTCAATATTTCATGTAATTGATTGTTATTGTTAGTATATGCTGGGCCAGTATTGCCATTGCCAGTATCTAATATAGACTATGCAATATTAGCCTCAGCATTTAACAATCCTGATAAACAATTTTTTGCACTATAAGACCAAATTTGTTATCATCAGAAATTAATATCAAATTCTTCAGCTGCCCTGACTGTAGTGATATCAGGTGGGCACTGCTTTCATGTTCAATTGACTGATGAATACTCTCTCCACTTGCTTGACCCTGGATCTGTTGTTCACTGGTAATTGAAGTATTATTGCTTGGATTTGGATCTCAGAGTGTGATTTTCTTGACTTTTTGGAGATTTGAATGTGACATTTCAACAACAAGACTATTATTAATTGTATAAAGTTGTAAAAGAAATGTGTGGAATGCTCTTGAAGTAAAGTGTCTTTGATTACTCTTTTGAGAAGTGAAGATTATCTGTTACCTGTCAACAGAAAATGTGGGGGAAATTGCTGATAGAATATGAAGTCAGGAATAATCACTTTCATGCTGGGGTCAGGAAGCTTGCAATTGATATAGATTATAGTATATTCAAAATTCTACAAGGGTTTTAGAGTTAAATTCTCCAACATGGATGGTGAAGCTTTCTTTTTTGATGAATTCAATGTGAGCAACTTTGATGACATTGCCACCACAGGAATCAATGCAGACATACAGAGGATGAATATACAAGATTAGAATTCTGAAAAAGGCAAAGAGAATGAGAAAAGGGGCAAGAAGTGCAAGTGAAGAGTTCAGCATTCTGATACAGGAGAATATGAGAGAGAGAATTGGTCAAAAGAGAAGGCCCTGAAACAGTAAGTAAGGTGAATGTATCTTATAACATTCAGCAAGGAAAAACTTCCTGAAATTATAGAGGAAGTATATAAAATAAACAATGAAGACTTATATGTCTTCAGTTCAGCAAGAGTATCTGTTCTGGAGTTTTTAAAGGGCTGGAAATGTAAAACATTGAGAAAGATGAGTGTTAGTATGCCACTCCATAATATTGAGAGATCTTTTACTGACTGCTAGCAGAAGCATGTCAAGAATGTAAAGAAGATTGACCACAAGAACAATTCTAATATTAGCATGTACTGTTGCCAGAATTCCAACAAACTCTTTGCATATTTTGCAAAGCACTTTGATTCTGAAAAATTCTTTAAGATTTTCTTCTGGGCAGAGCCAATTGTTAATTATGAGAAATCAAAGCAATTAGAGCAATGGTATATCAAGCATATGTCAGAATTGAAGACAAATATAAGATAATGAGCATTACTGACCTTGATTTAGAGATATACACCAATTTGGTGGTGCAGGTCAAACTGCATGATAATCTCATGGAGAAATCAGGCTGTAAGAAGGAAGCCATTGGGGCATGATGAGAAATTCTTGAATTTTAGGACTATATGGGACAACATCTGCAATATAAGAATGTCAACAAAGAGAACTTTGCAGAAAAGAGAAAGGAGACCAAGAAGAAGACAAGAGCTTCAGCTTCTGGAGCTGATAAGTCAGTAATTCTTACAAAGATTTGATTTTCAGGTGAGGCTTCACTGAAAGAGTGAACTGCAAAATGCTGAATTGGTGATATCAAGCTCTCTTGAGGCATCTGCACATTGATTAGCATGTATATATATATGATATAGAATCCAAATCTGAGCAGCACTGAAGCTGCAATAATCCTCACAATAATTCAACAGGCAAAGCAGCTGTATAGTAAAAATCAACTTTTCAAGAATTCCTGCCAAAAATCCACTGGGGGATTGCTTGTCAGGGTTGTGTAGATAATATAAAAATCAACACATCTAGTAGAGCACATGTCAATAAAGCTCTATCTAATCAGGACAGCTCTCACATATATAAACAACCCCTTTCACAACTTCTTCTCTTTCTCTTCTCTCTCTCTCTCTCTCTCTCTCTTTTCAAGCCTTTCTAATCTTTGTTTCCCCACCCCCTCTTTCTCTCTTCCATTGGTATTTCTTTTTGAATTCATTAATATACTTCAATTTGCAGAAGTAGGTGATCTGAGATATATGAGATTAGCAAAAGCTGATACATTTTGCAGAAAAACACATTAAAATAGTGAACATGTGTGGAACCCTGAAAGAGAACAAGCCAGACCATAAACCAAAAGATAAAGCTTCAGATGGGCCATCAGTCTTCTGTCAACAATATGTTACAGCATATATGACCCTGAAAAATCTTGAAAAGCCCTGTAATAATGTCCAGGACTCTAGCAATACTTGCTCAAACTGCTTATGAGACAAGAAGCATTGCTGTAACTTTCCTGAGACAATAATTAATCAGATTCTTGAGTTGCAAAGTGCATACTTCAAATGAGTGAATACAACAAACACTGTCATCAAAAACACTCATGAAGTGAGTGTTATTACTTTTGCTCAAGCTATTAACAAAAAGTTGAAAACTGTTCTTGTAAATATGCTGAAAGAGACTTCTTCCATTAATGATAAGTCAGATGCATTAAATGGTGAAGTTGTTAAAGCTCTTCAAGAGATTTCTGTAATCTTGAAAGAAATTCAGGAAATTCAAGAGACAAACTTTATTGCAGTCTCCAATATAAAGAATG
The DNA here is from genome assembly GCF_000149335.2 of Coccidioides immitis RS. NCBI lineage: Eukaryota > Fungi > Ascomycota > Eurotiomycetes > Onygenales > Onygenaceae > Coccidioides > Coccidioides immitis. The sequence goes on along the minus strand of NW_004504310.1, from coordinate 1,567,439 downwards.
CTCTTAATGTAAGTTCACTTCACTTCTCATCTTTAAGGTGAAGATTCTAACTTTCAAAAGAATATGCCACAACTTATTAATTCAGGTCTTTGTGCAGCTCTTGCTGCTTGCTCAGCTCTGCCTGTAAATAACTCTCTTTCTTCTCATGCTGTAAGATATTCTCTTAGAATTGAATTAGAAAAGAGATCTAATAAGAGTAAATTAGTTAAAATGTTTCTTTGACAGTGCTTCTGATTCTGAAGCAAAAAGGATCTGCTTAAGCTTCTTGCTATCATAAACTGTTTTCAAAACCCTGACTCTGATCAGGAGTCTTCAATTTTCTCTGTTTTCAACCAGTATGTGTGCAAATAACATTTCCTGAAATATACTGACTGTTTACTCCAACAGAGCAACAAAGTATGACACTAAAGAGTGTGTCTTCTTCTCATAATGTGACTCTGACATAAACTGTCATTTCTGCAAAGCCAAGTACACCAGTGGTCAAAAATCCTGATGCCAACAAGAAGAATGCTGAAAAGAATGATGCTGACAACAAGAATATCAACAAGAATGATGCTGACAAGAATGCCAACAACAAGAATGCCAATGAGAAGGGTGCTGAAAATGAGAATGCTAAAAAAGCTGATGCAAATGTTACTTTCAATGTTAGCAGCAAAGATTTCCAAAACTGGTTTTTCAGTCAGGGTGATCTATAAAGCAGCAGGAATTGTGTCACTACAGTAGTTACCTAGTTTTCAAAATTAAGAAAAGATTCTTTCAATTTGAAACAAAACCCCTGATCTCATGGTTCAAATTTCAGTTATGTTCTAGAACTGAGCTCATTTCCTGAAAGGAAGCATTCTCAGAAAGGTAATAGGAATCCTACAGTGCTCCAACAGTTCTCTATTTGGATTATGGTTCTCGCACAATTCCTAATTAGGTTACTGTGAGATCTCAGAAATGTAAGGGTTTTTCGGACCAACGAAATCCTGATATGGTATTAACAAGTTAGTTCCAAATAGGTTGGATTGTGCCGACGACTGCCGATGAACACCTTTTCTCTCCCGGGCTGCACAACGTCGAAATGCTCGACCAATGGGTTGTGATGATTCCTCGGCTCTTGACGCATGATGACTTTGGGTCTCTATATCTATAGAATGGCCTTCGCGTTCTTCACTAGAGGCCAAAGCACATTGTTCGGAACCATCCGAACAAGGGGATTTTACATATGATGCTCCCGAAAAAGGGGCTCAATGAAGCGACAAGCATATGTTCAAGAGTTCGGGCTATATCGAAGCGACATCCGCTATAGGGATGGCGGGAGAATCTGTTTGGAAATGAATAGGAGTTTGGCATATATTGTCATCATGCTGTTCCAAAGCAACGTTCCGTCTCGAAGATATAATCTTTGGGAAATGAGTTGTTGACTGACAGCTTCATCCATTGCCCAGACAACAAGTTTTGCTTTCATTTTGCATTTTCTATATTTCGAGCATAAATCTCTTTCATTTCATGGCTCAATCAGAAAAAAGGACACGGCTGTGGTGCCACAACATGAGGGCGCAAAGGAGCTTGACTCGAAAGTGCCGGTGACGAAGAAGGGGCTTCAGTTTTGGGCAATTATATGTTCACTTTGTGTGACCAGCTTGCTTGGAGCTCTGGAAATCACAGAGATTGCTACATCCTTCCCCACAATCGTGCGAGCTTTGGATATCGGCGATGGCTATGTCTGGGTTACAAATGCATTATTTTCTGACAATGTACGGAGTATGCATGTCACTTGTATGATCCTTTTCTCGATTTAGGCACCAAAGTGGCTGGTTTTTCAGAAGGGGACGCATGTTGTGGTTAGCAACTATTATATTTCATCAGCGCCGCTGTGCAGCCGCTTTTCGGACAATTTGTCGAATCTTTTCGGAAGGGGATGGGTGACGATATTCATAATTTCAATATCTGTAGCATAGAGATGCTCATAACAGGACGGGCGGTTCAGCGGATTGCGATTAGCGGGTTCAACATGATTGTCGATGTTATAGTAGCCGATCTCGTCCCATTGCGGGAGCGTAGCAATTATATTGCCATTGTCTTGATGGTGTACGCGATTGGAACGTCAATAGGCCTATTTATAGGCGGAATAATCGTAGACAAAACGTCCTGGAGATGGTTCTTTGACATCAATCTTTGCTTTTCTTCTTGAAATCTAAATATCAGCTTGACAGGGACGTCACTAAACGATTGAAGGGCATCCATTACGCCAGTAATATTATGATCATAGATTCCACATCCGTTGTACTCTACGCCTCAACGTATGGCGGCTCGCGATATCCCTGGTCATCGTAGCGCATAGTCATCCCGCTCATGATGCGTCTTTGTGGTATGGTTCTCTTTATGGCCTAGGAGAGCTCGAGGTTTTGCAGGGAACTTGTGACACCTCCCCGGCTTTTCACACACCGCATGTCATTGGTCGTATATATCAGCAAGTTCTCCCTGACTGACCTCCTGTACTGGGTGTTTTTTTGTTTTTCCTTCCTGTCTATCTCCAGGCCGTCCTTGGTTCATCATCAGCCCGCACAAGTGTTCAGTTACTGCATGTCACGTTGGCCTCCGTCGCCGGGGCCGTCATTATTCTTTCATAAGTTGGCAAATATGGATCCTTTCACTTCGCTGGATTCGCGATCCTGGCACTGGGTCTTGGTCTATTTGCTCACTTTAATAGAACGTCCTCCGCGGCCGAGTGGATCATCTTCCAAATGATAGCAGCCTTGATTCCGGGGGATGGTGCTCAACACCTTGCTCCCTACATCCCAAGCACCGCTGGCCGAGAGCGATCATCAGTTTCTAGAAACCGTCGTATCGCATCTTTGATACGGATATCCGGCAACTTCTGTCGAACGCTCATTCATAGCGAGCTTCCGGGAGCCTCTGAGCGGCGACGTCACCGGTGTTTTCTTGGATGCGTTGAAATTTGTTTTGGGAGGTATCGGTTGCCTTCGCGGGAGTAGCCTTCCTTTTGGTTTTCATGGAGAGAGAGAGAGGTCCGTCCTGGAAAGGGGCTTGATACTGAGTGTGGCATTGAGATGAAACCAGAAGCGAGGAAAAACGGATGTTTTGAGGCATGATAGCAGGAAAAAAGAAAGATCTCGAATGCGCCATTACGTTTTTAGACTTTGGCAGAGGTGCATTAGATCCCGGCTCCTCATCAACGGCTTCAATTCTCCAATAGCATATTTTGTCTAATGTATGCAATAGATATCTCCCGAGCAAGAATAGTTTCTCAGGATGTTCGGTACCCCGTACCTATGTACATAACATACATGCGAATTCCTTTCTTTCGTACTCCGTACTCCGTATTCACATTTCCTCTCGGGTGATGACAGCTACATACGTCAACGCCCAGAAAAAGGAAGCGGAGGGTGGGTGAAGAAAAAAGCAATGATCGCCAATCGGATGATCGCATTGGCCACGATCTGCTGGTTAATTCCGTCCGTGACTCTGTGGTCAGCCCAGGAGCTAAGATGGAATCGGCAGCGATGGCACCCCACGCCAGGCAAGCTTGCTTGGAGAGGCGTTTGTATGCAGTAGCTGCGAAGCCCAGGACGTGCTCCATTAATCAGTTTATCGGACTATAGCTAGTAGATGAACCCCGGGGGAGGCCTGAGTACTGTTAACTGTTGGCTGGCAGGCTGTTCTTTTCGGTGGCTTCTGCCGTCCTTCTGCGCGGCTGTAGGCGCCGGAACTGTGGGCGCAACCCCACCGAGACCCCCCAGCCAGCCCGCTAACTCGCCGGGCTGCCCTGGGCCCCAAACTCCCCGAAACTCAGTTCTCGTCACTGCCAAACCGTCCTCCTCGTCGTCGTCGCCCGCCTGCCCACCCCCAACACTCCAACTTGTTCTTCCGTCGCCAGTTGATCCTGGGTGGCCGTCTCCCATCTCCCTGCCACTCAATCGCTGCCCTCGCTCGCCTAACCAACACCCCCAACTCCTATGGCCGTGCCTATGCGAGCTGGCCACGCTTTCGCCGATCGTGGGCACAGACTCAGCCAGCCAATGAGATTCCGTGGTTCTCGTCGCTGAGCGGAACCAGAACCTTTGGCTGCTGGACGGGCCGCCTCGCCGCCGTCACGTCACGCCTGGCTGCGACATCGGGGAACGAGAAGCTGCTCCTGGAGGAGAGTAACGAAAAATCGCCTTTTTTTTTCTTTTCTCTCTCTGCTTCTCTATCCGTCCCCGCGCGTCTGCGTTGAGGCTGTCCCACTGTGTTGAAAGTCATCTGGCGTTCCCTTTAGCTGCTTGTGGAACCTTGCCGGGCAGCGCATTCACCCGCCCTGTTATTGAAAGTCAACAACACCCCCATTTTGTTTTGGCCTGTTCAGCCGGCCCGACTGAGCAGCTTGCGGAGCTTCATGAATCCCATTTATCCTAATTCACTATTGACGCACTTCTCTCTATTGTCACAGGCACCGAGCTCTTGAATGAGCCCCAGGCGCATTCACATCAATTCTGCTCTTTCGTTTCCCTTCCCCCCGACTGTCCTTCCCATGGCCTGAACATTCGAGCTCGAATGCCTTTATCTGAGCTCTGCGCTTGCTCTTCACTTTCAAACTCTCAACCCCCCGGTTTCGCCGTTCTTCCCAGCTTTGCCTGTGACTCCCTTCCTTATCGACTTCCGCTGATCTCTGCGGCCGATCAGAGCTCTTCCTCCCTGTCTCTCCACCTCTATAATGCCACTCGACCACGATACTTCCCTCCCCGCCTCCAATAAGACCATCTCCAAGTCTGCACCAAGCAAGAAGAGGTCGCATTCAGAGTACCTTCTCGATATTAACTCCCGGTTCAAGCGTCTCACGGAAGACGTCTTCCCTCACCACCCATACCTCCTCACCGTGCCGACGGAGAAACCGTTCCGGCTGGGTTCCCGAACAGTGACAAACTGGGCTGTTGGCAAGGGCTGCTTGTTTGCGCCAGAGGAGGAGCAGCTCCAGTACATGACGTTTCTGTCTCGTCAGGCCGAAGACACTCTCCTGGTCGCCGTGGGGGGATGGTCCGATGGGAATGGAAATATCATCGAGGAGGATGAACCTAGAATACATGCAGTGAAGATGAGAAACAATCCGTCACAGAACAGTCAGCAGAAAAAGAAAATAAGTTTCAAGGACTACAAGAAAGCGTTGGAGACATCCGTTCCGCCAACTCCCGCGTTGGGATCTAGCAACAAGACCGAACCCTCACCTCTCAAGCAGGACGTTCCGTCGAACAGAAGGGGCCAATGCCCTAAAGCTTCTACTTCTACGAAGGAGGATGTTGCTCCCAAGAGAAGGCCGGAATCACCGTCTTCAAAGCCTGTTGATGAATCTTCACCGCCCCATCGCAAGAAGCCACGATCCGAAAAGGACAGTGAAGAGGATTCAGACAAACCCCTTATACAATTAAAGAAACCGCCAGCCGTTCCTGAGTTACTTTCACCTACTCTTCCTCCGGACACCACTGGCCCGAGTATACCTCCTCTGCTCTCTCCAACGCTCCCTCCTGAACTTGAAGAAGAAATATCGCTTTCAGAGGAGAGCAAAAAGGCACCACCATCCGCGGCTAGGAAAAGTCTTCCCAAGCCTACGGGTAGCCACTCTGATGCGACCAAATCCAAGTCCATAGAACGTAACCGGCCCCGCGAAGACTCATTTTCCAGTACCAAGGGAGATACCAAGCTTAAAACGCCAAATACTTCATTCGCTGCGAAACCTGGAGTGAAAAGCTCCCCAATTCCTGCTCCGCTGACAAATCGTCCCATTAAGAAAGTTACTGTTACCGCACAAGGCAGTGTTGTGCCATCGTCCTCCGCTGGCAGGTCGGCGCCTGCAACTCCAGCAAAGCCGAGACTCGTTGTTAGACTTAAGTACGGGCGCCAAAACAGAAAGCGAATCGAAGCGCTGTTGAAAATAACCAGGCGCAAAGCTCCAGCTGAGAAACGCCCGGCAAAACCTCAGGAGGATGTACTAGATCAAAAAGAAATTAAGCCACCCTCGACTTTAAAAGCTCCTGAAAAACAGCGAGAATCGTCCCTGGGAAGTAAACGTCCTCCACCAATAGATGACATTCCTTCCGAAGGCCCAGCGCGTAAGAAGCCAAAAGCGACCGCGCCGACATCTTCCGAGCCAAAAGGTACACCCAACTCTAAAACTTCCGGCCAGCAGCCCAAGGCCCAATTTCCAACTCCCAAAAAGGAAGTGAAACCCGGTACCAAAGGAACTTCTATGCGACGTACAGAATCTACAGATAGCGAAGCAAAACCGTCAATAGCTAAAGCAGCTGGTGCACTTGATGAGAGGCCAACCAGCAAAGCTTCACCGGCATTATCCACAGACAACCAGTCCACAAAGTCGCATGACGCGGAATGGCGTGCGTGGCGCGATGAATGGCAGAAATACAAGGACCTAGGTCGGGAACTTAAACATGCATCTGACCCGCTCGCAGATCAAGGAAGGTCAGGTGGTTCTCAAAGCAGAGATGCAAAACTCAGTGCCGCGACTGCTATTGAAGCTGTTCTTTGTTTCTCCCTTGCATTCATCGCGGACGATAAATCCAAATCCCTTAGTCGCCAAACCCGCCAGTCATCGAACTGGCACTCACTTATTCCCTACTGGCAGGCCGTTGCCCACCGCACGGCCGCATATCCCCACCTACATGGACTTTGTTTACTTCTAGGTGCTATAATCTATGAAGCTGTCCATACTCTTGACCTCGACCGCCTCGCTTCCATTGCGCTTCCGGGTGAACCTTCCAATAGCCACAATTCCAACCAGAAAAATAAGGCGGTCGCTCCCACCCCCGGCAGTGATGATGCGGACATTTCATCTCAACCTTCGACGCTAGCCCAGGACTCCAAGGTTATCCGGGAACTAATCGATCTCCGCAACCGTCTTCCTCAGTCCCACCGCGAGTCAAATCGCCTCTGGCTCGAAGGCTGTCGTCTACTCCCCGACGTTATACTTGCGCGTGAGTATCCTATGACGTGGCAACGACGGAGCCGGAACTTTGCCGAAAGAGGTAGAGAGGTGTTGAAGGTTGGGAAGTACAGTGGTGATTTTTTCCTGCCGATGCCAAGAAGTGGTGGTATGGCGCCGGGGACAGGGACGACAGGTGTGATTGAAGGCATCCGATTTGCCACGGTGTTTATGCGGGAGTGGTGTGAGAAAGAAGACGTTAGGTGGATTAATAAATTGAAGCTTTAGAAGTGGGAGGAGGAAAAGGAGGGATCTCTGCTGCTAAGATGGGTCTCTCTTCTTTGCATCTCTTTTTGAATCTAATATGGCTAAGTAGGTGCTTGGACCTAGGGAGGCATCTGTTTTTGTTTTCGTTGCAGTTGGACAGGCTTAAACTACATACCCCATCTGTCGTCATTTGCTTTTGTGATTGATTTTTATTTGCTTATAGCTACATGTTAGATATTTGCCAGTGTGCCTGGAAGGGAGCATATGTAGGTGTGTACGATTTATACGACTTGCTTTCCCTTTTTTTCTACCCTTATTTCTGCTACTGATACCTCCCGCGTCACGCACTTATATGTGGTTCATTAGGTCTTGACTTTGCCATCACTTGCCTGTCTTTGCATCTGTTGTCTTGTTTTGTTTTCATCTCCGCTCTTAAAACGATACCATGAACCCGGGGGAGGGGTTGGTTTGTTTTTTTCTCGTCCGGCCTACACAGGAGTGCATATGGTGTGAATGGGATGTGTGGTTTGACTTTTATGTAGAGGTAGAGAGAAAAAGATGCGGCAGTTAACTTAGGTGCTAGTTAATCAGAGGATCTATGAAGTGATTATACTCTATAGTTAACTTGTTACCTATGTATACGGAGCACATAGTATCAATTACTATCAATAGAGAAATGGTCCAAATGCCAACTCAGCTGAAGTATAAATAGGTATTGATAATGAGATAGCCTGTCCTAGTACTCCGTACCTGGGGTTGCTCAACCTCCTCTGGGGGGGGGAAAAAAAAAAGATGCACGCCAAGGGGTCAGTCTCCACACCGAGACCCCGCCCCATAGTTAACTAGGGGGAAAAGACCCGTCCCCAGAGCTCCCTAGCTCGCTAGCCAACCCCAATTAGGCCCGAGATATGGGCTTTTAGCAACATAGGTGCACGGCTCTGAAATTGCCCAGCGAACCCATAGACAAAGAGCATCATATACAAACGCACATCCTTGCAAGGAAACTGCGGAAATCCGGTTTAACTAACCAATGGCAAAGTCGATTGTATTAACCTGAGCCTATTAATCGTGCAAAATTGGATAATCAAAAGGGGGCCTAGCTACATGTCTCCGAGCTGTGTCATTACTTTCTCAAGCCGTCTTTTTTACCCCCCTGCCCATCCTCGATCTCTTACCTTGATCAAGGATTTTTGCTGTATGAGTAGGCACGTGCATAGAAGAAAAGGGCTTAACCCAGGTTGAAAAAGAAGAATATTGCTCCTGTGCCCTCGAAGAAACGAAAGATACTTTTTTTTTCCTCAAGAACAGAAAGAAAGGTAGTATCGAAAACCGCAGTACGCCTCTTCTATGTATCTCCTCAAAAAGAGGGGAGAAGGGGAGGGGAAAAAGGAAAAGAAAAGAAAAGGCTGTCCCCAAATATAAGTGAAGATTGGACCCCCTATCGCCATGATTTTTAGAGTCAACAGCGGCCTTCTCCAAGCCATCTACACCTCCTCTCTGTGGCGTTCCCTTCCTCCTCCGAACAGCCACCCAGCTTCCCGGCAATACTTAACCTCCCTGCGTGTCGTCCCTACCTCTGTCGCCCAGCAAACCACCGCTGCATCCAAAACGCACGCCAATACCCCTTCCATCGCTGCTAACACTCCCCATCCAAGCGCCCCGGCGAGCATGCCCACAACGTACGCGTATAAGCTGCCACGGACGGTGCTGCTCCCATCAGATACTTGCAGCTTTCGAGCACTTGAGACCCAGCCTGCAAAGCCCAGTGCAAGCGACATTATAAAGCGCGTGGCATGGAGGAGGAGTTTGGCAAGGCGATACGGGACTAGTGTGGGTGCTTCGTGTCTGGAGTTGCTGGAGAACGAATGGGGATGGATGGTCGTTGCCGCGGATGAAGGTGCAAGGAAGGTGAGCTGGCTAAGAGTTCTAGCCGATGGAGTTAAGGGTTGAGTGAAAATAGAAGCGTAGGTCAATGTTAACGGGTTTGTCAAAGCCGCAATTGGCGTGGGGATGATCGAGTAGGCTGCCAGGGATAACAAGGACGACAGTCGTCGTGGCAGGATGATTAAAGGGAGACGGATGAGAAGGGAGAGGAATGTGGAGAGGCAAATGGTCCCAAACATTGTCGTCAAGGAAAACGAGAGCGCTGCAGGCACTATTTGGCGAGGGGTTATCGATGGAACCGCGAGGCGATGGAAATACCATTGGCTGACAGTGGCAGCGGTCACAGATCGTTGAATTCCGGCAATGATCCCGAGAGACCAGAGGTAGATCAGAATGAAGTATGCGCCTAACCACCAACTCTCAGGGTTGATTATAAATATAGACTTTGTCTTGCTCAAGTGGCCTCCAAGGAATACCCGAGTGAACATCAGAATCCATGCCCATGTCCACGCAGCAATGAGTGCCAGAGTCGCAAGGCCCACGATAAGCAACGGGGAGTTGGCGCTAAGGATCCGGCACGAAAATTCCAAGATGCTGATTGCCTTTCCAGTGGAATGGCGACCTTTGACCGCGGAATACACCCACGCCGTTGCCATGATCGCCGGAACCGATGATCCCCACCGCATCACTTTATCTTGCACGCTTGCACCATGCCACGAGCCTTTGAAACTAGAGACGAATGAATAGAGAGCAAATGAATATAATATGACCGGAACAGCAATTAACATTGCGTAAACCAACGGTCGAACGTATGATTTGAGAAGCGCAAGCCACAGCAGCGACACGAATATAGAAACGAGCGTATATGTCCCGAGAAGATAGAAAGATGCGTGAAGGGTCGAATATATCGTATCACCAAGTCTGGGCTTTCCTGACGGCTCTGACGTATGAAGATATACCATCAACGACGACGCAAAAAGGCCGGCTAGAGATAGTAAAAACAAATGTCCCCAAAAAGCATCATGCATGGGAGGTTCTGCGTCGTACGCCACCGACCGTGGTGCCTCCGACTGCCCGGGGCTAGGGGGTTGAGGATGATCTAATAGAGTCTGCTTGTCTGTTTCGCGGGGTATGAATGACGAGTTGGCCTGAAAACTATCGTTTGCGAAGGGCGACCGTCGGAACTGCTGGACAGCCGGAGGATTGTCATCGTGAAATTCGGAGTGTAATCCATTGTCTAGGTTAACCATATCGTTTGGCACCGAATCTTCCAGGCGCACGTCAACCATTTTTCCTTTTCCTTTACTGCTCGCAGATCGCGCGTCGTCGTCTTCCTCCTTCTGCTCATGCAATGTTTCCACTCCTGTCCTCCGGGAAGGCTCGCCACTGGCATTGCCTCCACGCCAGGAGCTTCTGATTCCCCTCCCTTGGCCAAAGCCATCTGCATGCTCGGTGCTATCGTTCCCTTCCTCCCCCCCTTCTAGCTCCGATGATTCCTCCATCTGGATGGCACCAAAGTTCCTCCGAGATCGCTGGAGAGCGAAGTAATCCGCTATCTCCCGTTCATGCTCTTGTTCATCATCCTCCTCCCGGAACTGATCGGTGGTGCTGTAGAAGAGTGGAGCTTGCGTGGAACCCCGACCGAAGGGAAGCTGTAGATGTGAGGAGCCGGCTTGGTTGTATGGGTTTCCCAGCCCACGGTTGAGGTAGGATCTCGAGGCTGGGAACCTTGAGGACGACTGGTTTGGCCGTCTCTGGCGGTCACGCGTGTTCTGAGCGCTATCGGGAGCGAAGCCAATCCTCGACTGGGACTGTGCAAGAAACCGTGACGCATCTAGACAAGAGGCTGGTTAACTCTTATATACAGGATGCCAAGTGGCCACAGGGTTGAAAGAGCTTACATTCTGAAAACATGGCGGTTCGAAGTCATTCACAAAAGTTTGAGGAAGAAGGTGAGGGTTCGGAGAGGAGCGGTCAATATTAGACTCTAGTTGAGAAACACCGGCTTACCCTCAGGCAGAGGTGAAAGAAAGGCTCAAATGGAAGAAAGGATTAAAGACAACACAGCCAAAGCCGAATTATGGGTTGGGAACGACAGGCAACAAAAAGGGCATTTCATGAGGTCGTAATTATATATATAGCGTGGTGGAGGGTAAGCTGGTGATGCTGGTGATGCAATAACTATAAGAGCCCAAGGAGAACGTAGGATGCAATGCGTAGGAGGATAAGGTGTCTGCCGGGACTTTCAAAAAGCGCCGTAGAATGTTCCTTTGGAGTTCTCCTGGCCTCCCAGACTCGAAGGAGGATCGTAGAGGCGGGAGAGCGAGAGAGAGCGAGAGAGCGAAGTGATGAGTGGGCGAAACGAGGTTGGATCGCGATTGACTGGCTGGCTGGCTGCTGATCAACCGCCCGAGTGAAGCAATTGACGGTGTGACAACGTCCATACAGTACCGTTACACTAGCGCCAGGTTTATCTTTGCGGTGAGGGTAACGCGCTAGGCGATGTTGGGACTGGTTCCGTGCAACGCAGTCATGTGCTCGTATGACCCATGACCGCTTTCGATACCGGCCGTTACAAGTGTGATATCATCATGTTATCGCAGCCAAAAAAACAGAACGCCAGCCGGAGAGCGTTCCCAGAGGCCAGGAGGCCGGTCAGGAGGAGCGCAGCGGCAGAGGGACCCTTCGGCGCGAGGACATCTGCCTGGAGGAGAGCGGGCGAGTCACACAGGCAGCAACAGCGGTGGCATTCACTAGCAGAAGCAGCAGCAGAGCGGGCCGCTGGTTGGGCCCATCCCTGCATTGTTACCCGGACTGAGTTCCGGCTGTGGCGGCAGGCGGCAAGGCCTAGAAGACTGGGCGGGCTTAACTGGAATTGGGTATCACAACACGCCTCCACAGCACCCCGGAAGAGCTATCAGAACCCGCCAAGTCAGGCACCCTTCACCACCCCCGAAAAGTCCCTCACCAACCCCCAACTGCTGAGCTCACGTCGCCATCCTCGTTCGCCAAAGCTTGCCTGCGTCAACTGGCTCCAACGGCCAGCAACACAGGAATTGGGCCAACCTTTCGTTCCTCCCCGCTTCCCTCTGGGATCTCAGCCTTTCGTCTTCCTGTGTCTGTGCATCCGTAGCCATCATTGCCAGGAAGATTCCAAAGCAGACTGGCCGTTCGTCTGTGGATTACCCGGCCAACATTCTCACACACCCAAACAGCCTTCATGTCGCACCAGCCGCCATGGGACTACATCGCAAAGCTCGTCTGCATCGGTGACTCTGGTACCGGCAAATCCAGCGTACGCACGTCCCTCAATGCCCGCATCCATAGCACCGCTTCTAACTCCCTAGATATAGCTGACAATCCGCCTCTGCGAAGGCCGCTTCACCACCACCCACGACGTCACCATCGGCGTCGAATTTGGTTCTCGCATCGTCCCCGTCGGCCCTCCAGCTAGCGACGAGCTCGACGACGATGAGGCTTCCCAATCCCAATTCCAACCGTCGCACATCCCCACTACCTCATTCCCCGAGACCCAAACCCCCAGCGCATCTAAACATTCCTCTCGGCCCTCTTCCTCCCCCAGCAACGCCAACCCGGACCCCTCTCCCCAGCACCTCTCCTCCGGCCTCCCACCACCTCCGCAGAAACCCAAATCCCAGGCCGCACCACCCGTCCAGAAACGCATGAAGCTCTCCCTCTGGGACACCGCTGGCCAAGAGACCTACAAATCAATCACGCGCTCCTACTTCCGCGGCGCTTCGGGCGCCCTCCTCGTCTTCGATATCACCCGCCCGCCCACCTTTTCCTCCCTCTCAGCATGGCTCCAGGACCTCCAGCAGATCGCCGAGGAAGGCATCGTCGTCGTGCTCGTCGGCAACAAGAGCGATCTTGTCAAGGACGCCGACCGTGAGCGCGGAGAAGGATACATCACCCGCGCCCAGGCTGAAGCCTGGTGCAGAGCTAACGGCGTGGTGCGATATGTGGAAACGAGCGCCAAGTCCGGTGAGAACGTAGAGCGGGCGTTTTTGGAGGTCGCAGAGCGGATATATAGGAATATCGAGGCTGGGAGATATGATCTGAATGACCGCCGCAGTGGGGTGAAAGGGTACGGGAGCACGAGCGGGTCGAGAACTGGTGGTGGGAAATTGCAGAGGACGGTGACGCTGGGGGTAAACGACGCGATGGGGAGAGGTGGGACTGGATGGGCGGGAGGGTGTTGTTAAGAGACCAAAAATATTTATCTCGATCGAATACCCGTTATCGCGAGCTGACTGCTTTCTTTTGTCTTTGTTTCTATTTCGGTTCTGACTATTGTTATGGGGGACTGATGATATCCTCCACGAGCTGTCCTCTTTCTTTTTTTTTTTTTCTCTTTTCAGGCATTTCTTTTCGAGGCCAGCGCGAAGCATGTCGGACTCATTGCATTTGTCTTTTTGGGTGGCAGACTTTTTCTTTTACCAGTTTTATGATTCATGGGAGCCAGAACGTGGAATATAGTCATATATGTACTCCGCCCACTGTATATAATATTTAGTCGCACAAGCCCAAGGATATACCACCTCTGACCCCCTCGTTAATAATCTTTAAAACTTAGAAAGCGATATCAGTCTTATCCATGAGATAAGTATCCGGACTACTATCCCGATCATGCTGTTCAATATGGGGGAGAGTGCCATGAAAGACAACCGCGCTGAAACAGTAGCCAGCCCATAGACACACAGAACTCCTGTAAAATAAGATACATGGAAGTCAATTTGAATAGCGCAAGTTAGATTATACAAGACGGATTTCCATCCTTTCGAAAAATATCCATTCCTTTTTTTCCTCTTCCAATGTCATCTTTCTTGTTCTTTTTCCAGAGAACTGGCAGTAAATTGAGAAAAGAGAAAAGTCCCTCCATCCAAAATTAAAACCAAGGGAAATCTTCCAACCCGAGTCGTGTATTCCTGGAGTGGTATCTATTCATCAACATTAATTTTCCCAATCCGACAAACGTCCATGCATCTCTAAGGCACACAGAAGCTACAGCAGTAGCAGCTTAAGACGATGTCGGGTTAGCAATGCGCCAAGTGCTGAGCCAGTTGAGATACTGCCACTGCTCGTTTGATCCCTGCATTCCAAAGACAATGTCCTTGAATACAACAAAGAGGGAGATGACAGCGGCATATAGGACAAAGTAAACCGCCCATTCAACCGGCTTGCTGAGCTTTTGGGTGAACCAGTTGACGCAGAATCCCATTGTCAGAATCGCAAAGTAGAGTGCCGGATAGTAATGGTGCACATAGGTGACGCGGGCCATGATGATGAATGGAAGGTAGTGGAGAACCCATCCAAGGAGAGGATAGATACCAGAGTAATGGATGTGGTCTATATCTGCCTGACTCAGCTCGGTGTAACCGCGTTGCCAGCGGACGAGGTACCAGGCAACCACTAAGCCGAAGACAGCTAAGCTGGCTGTGCTGCCCCAATACACAAAAGGGTTGCCGAGGAGGAAGTATTTGACGGTGTCATTGTCCCACGAACACATGCGGAGCCCGACATTGAGAACAGGCCACTGCCACCACTTGGAAGCCAGATCATCCTGTTTATCTGGGTCGGGAACAAGAGCATTATTCGAAGTCATCATGGCAACGTTCAGATGGATGAAGTCTTTCAAGAATGGCGACTTGTAGGCACCAGGATCACCTTTCTGCACTAAAAAGGAGTCAGCAATGTAATTACTCGCTGGGATAGGGAAAAGTGGTAACATACGTCTCTCGTTGACGTGAGATTCAACATTCCAATGCGTGTGAACATCATAGGGCTTATTCTCCTTCACGCAGGTGGTTTCAATCTGCTTGAAACCCCACTGAGGCAAATTAACATTGCCAGCACGTAAATAGCATCCTAGGCTAGGGTGGCGGAGGCGGAAAGCCGTAGTGAGGGTTCGGATCTTGGATCGATCTTTAGAAGCAACATCATTAACGACTTCCACTACCCAGTGGTCTTTGTCATCGCCAACAGTTGTGTTTCCATAACAAGAAACTTCCCAGTTGGACTTGGTGATTGGAGCGGGGATAGCATGAGAGTGTAAATTACGGCCCGTTTGGGCATGGATAAGGCGAATAATGTCACCGTCCCCGATAAATCTGAGTTCGCCCTCGGGATCATAATCGGGCTGAGTGCGGTTTGGATAAACGAACCAATCGTTATTCGAGTCCTTGTGGTGATAGCATGTAACTTGTTGTTGCGAAGAGCCCGAGGGATAGGTTTGAACGTGGGAATGAAGTAAACCACCACCATATCCCATGTTCTTTATGGTAACCTTGGATCCAATGGCAATCTCCAATGGGCTGTCCTTCCCGACAGTGGTTCCTCTCAGGTTCGCCTGGAAAAGTGAGCTCATCTGAGCATCGCCGGGGCCGGAGTTTTCGAGGACGAGGAAATGAATGTAGAAAGAGAACATGTATACGGCCAACGGCACAAGGATAAGTGCAATGATACGAGCCACAAGGTGTTGGGCAAGGACGGTCTATTCGATAGTTAGTAAAACGCCGAAACAAAATCACAGGATAAGCTGGAAATAGCCCACCTTTGGCATTTTCAAGTCGCCGAACTTATTCCATAGATCCTCGATAGTGTAAAGTCCAACCAACGCAGTACAAAACAAGCCAACCATCTTCACGCTGCAGACACATCCGATGCTGATACCAGTCAAGAACAACCACATGAACCATTCGCATGAGAAGCTTTGGTTCTGAAATCGGTGGAATCGAGCCCAGCAAAAAACTGTCGTGAAGGTGAAGCACAAAAGCATCGAATCCAGGAGAATAAATCGAGAAATCGTTGCGTAGGAGTTTTCGAAGAGGACCATCAACGTAACAAGCCAGACGGTTGCCCGACGGAAATTGAGCTCTCGGGCGGTAAAGTAAGCTAATGGCACGCATACCACACCAAAAAACGCATTGAATATTCGCATGAAGGTATAATTGAGTTCCTCAGGGTACTTTTCGCCAGACTTGAATTCGAAAGATCCGTTATACCCGGCCAAATATCCAGAGAGACCAACAAGCATTTTACCCAGCGGAGGATGCACGTCGAAATAAAACTCCCGTTTGATATAGTGAGAACCGAACTTGCCAAAGCTTCGACAGCCATTAGCCTCTGATGGATCCGCAGTGATGACCGTATGCCATATTCCAATAGCAACTTACTGAGCCTCGTCCCATGTCACAATGTTCGACAGGCCAATGCGCCACATGCGAGTGAAGAATGCCAAAGCGGTAAATATTACTGGTGCAATAAGAAATTCCCACTCATCGAGGACGTCTAGGAAGGACGATTTCTACCAATTCCAACCAGTTAGCTAAAGGGGGGCCCATGCTTTTCAAACTTAGAGAATATCATGGCAAACTTGCCGTGAAGCTGGATATATGATTTGTAAAGCAATTCCTTCATACCTTTGCAAAAGCTTTCTTGCCATCCACCACAATCTCGGGTACACCAGACCCGCCATTGGCCTTCTCCGAACCGGGAACATTTCTCCTTCGAACGTCTGCGCTGGAAGACGCACCTGTAGCGAACGCAGTCTCATTGCTCGCCATGGTGCAAGGATGGAGAGAGTAAAAAAGAGTGGACACGCAGAAATCAAGAAATTAAACCAGAGTTGAGAAGATTAAAGGGTGAAACCAAGATTAGAGTCGTAGCATAAGCGGGAGTCGAATCGAAACGAGCGAACAATGAACCCACGCGGCTCATGAAAGATCTGGAATTACAAACGGGTAAATTCCAAACAAAGCAAGTTCCTCCGACCGAACCCTAATCGTCAAGGGGGAAGAGGAGGAGCTTTGCTGGAAAGAAGACAAGTCGGCGGAAGACTGCCTAAAAGCAGTGTTGGTTCATGTGAAGGGCAAGAGTTGGAAACGAAAAATAGGGGGCGACCGGTTGGGGCCAGATTGCCTCTCAGCGGGCCAAATTACAAAGAATGATAAGCGAAAGAATTCAAGGGGGTAAGAAGAGAGGAGAAAAAGCAGGTACTAATAAGAAAAGAAAAGGCCGGAGAATTAGAAGAAGCTCTGTTGAGAAGAGGTGAACGGCTGACGGGGTGGTGAAGCCTCGCTGGGATCAAGTTGCGTGGTCTCAGCGTGTCGCGGCCGACGCAGGCTTCCACGTGATTCTACCCGAAACCGCTGCGCAACGGCGAAGCCGACAGACGACGAACTCGCGGGGGATTGGATGGAACTGAGGTGCTGCGATTCACTACTTTTAGAGATGCAGAGTATCGGCGACATGTAAAGTTTTAATAGATTCGGCTTTTCATTCAAAAACTAACGCTGGATATCAAACAAGCTCCAGCCAGCTTCAGCCAGCTCCAAACACCTATTCTACAGCGCTTCGATGACGGATCCACGGGTCGGGGGCAACCTAAAGTGAACTCTCTCAGAAGCATGACAAGGCAATAGTAATCAGCAAAGAAATAATATAGCCTGCTCAAGTCTCAGTCCTGTCCAGCTCTAGTCCCAAACCAACTGTAAATGGCCAACAATAAAGCAAACATCTGGCTGATATCCCCCCAAAAGAAATCATTAATATAAATCAGTTGTAAGTTTAAATCTATGCGGATTCACCATGTCTAGGCAATTGTATCGCCATTCCACCCCACCAAAACCCACTAGGACCTGGGAGAGAATTGTCAAGAGTAAAGAAAGAGAAAAGAAAAAGAAAGTGGCAATGAAGAGAACAATAAACAAGCAAAGTAGAAGAAATGAATTGCAAAGAGATGAATAATCTCGAAATTAGGAAATCCTTTGCTGCCAGGTGGATTGGCACGCTGTCTCAAAGACACCGATCTGAAACGCCAAAATAGCAGTCTAGTATTATACCATCTCTCATATCAGACCTCGTCCCAGAAAGCAAGAGGACAAAAGCGAAATGTTAAAAGTCTCTGAATCCCACGTGAGCGAACCACAACACAGCTCATCGAGAGAGGAATCGGAATTCTTTTTCATAGAACCTACATCCGCTTGCGGTGTAGATCTCCGGCCTCCATATGTATGTGCCGGGAACACGCATTCAACATCAAGGCGAGAAAGCTCAGCCTTCTTCATCCTGACCAACTCTCCGATACTCGCCTTGATCGTCGTTGTCTTTCTTTCCTTGCCTTCCACGTCTGACCATATTGGATATCCATCCTCCAATTCCTTCCCTACTACCCGTTTCTTCCACGGATCTTCCAGTTTTAGCACTAGGGGTGGGGGGTTCAATGTTAAGGCCAGGGATGTCGTATTCGGGGGGAAGACGGCCATCTGGACCACGTCGGATATCAAGAGACGGCACAGGAGATCCAGGTCCCATCAGAGCATTGCGCTCAGCTGGAGTAACAGGGGTTGGCATTGCTGTAGTGGCATCTCCAAACAGGACATCCATATCTTCCAGACGGACACCACTTGTCTCCGGGTAAAGGAAATAGACTGGCAGGTCGAACGTTAGACGCACAAACAGAAAAAGGTCAGGTGATGGGAGCTATCTAACTTACCAACAACAAAACTGGTAGCGCAAAAGAAGGCGTGCATCAAATAAAGTCGCCACTGGATCACCTCTTGCAAAACAGGCGTGAGCTCCCCGACGAGCCAGTTGAATGCCCAGTTAGCTGCCGTACTCAAACTTGCACCTTTAGCACGAATACTTAGTGGTAGGATCTCTGGAGGATAAAGCCATGGAATGGGTCCCCAGGAAGCTCCAAAGGCGGCGTTATATATCATAACAAAAACAACGGTCAAGGTTGGCGTCGCTGGGATATCAAGGTAGATCCAGTAGGCAATGAGACTGAGCGAAATGATCATTGCGACGGCACCAGATAATAATATCGGGCGCCTTCCCCAGCGATCTACCAAGTACCACGGGGGGATGGTCGAGCCTAGATAAGAAATTGCGTTTATGCCAGTCATCAAGATGGCATTTCGACCGACCCAGCCGGCAGATTCGAATACAAGCGGCGCATAGTACGAAATAACGTTGATACCGTTTAGCTGTGCGAAAGCCTGAGCCGACATCGCAATGAAAACACGCTTATAATAACGACGGAACATATCCGCATAGCTCCGCTCGCCTTCTTGACGCTGAATCAAAACATCCATTTTGATGTCGCGATATTCCTGGCGAGCTTTGTCGTTGTGGATATCACCTCCTCCATACAGGTTGGCAATCACAACCATTCCTTCTTCATCATGATCATTGTCTAAGAGCCATCTAAGAAAAAGTTAGCCATCAAAAGTTACTTCAGGATGGAAGGGAGGGTTTGGAATAAGTACCGAGGCGATTCACAAATAATAAGACTACCAACTCCGAGAAGAGTTCCCATCACGCATTGAAGGAATAACGGAATCCGCCAAGAATAGTGGCTATTGATAAAACTGCAAAAGTAATCTACCCAAACGCTAGCAGCATAGCCGCAGATATTTCCCGTGAATTCGATGCAGGCGAGCTGTCCACGGTTGTGAGGAGGTGAGATCTCGGATTGGTAAACGGGAACAATAGTGGACAGTGCTCCAACCCCAAGACCAGCCACGATACGGCCGACCAACATCATTGGGATTCCTGTAGCAAAGGTCTGAAAAGCACCACCGATGAAAAAGACAATAGACCCGTAAAGAATAGTTTTCCTTCGGCCTATGATGTCACCGACTTTTCCAACACAAAGCGACGAAATGAAAGCTCCGACTTCTAGGATAGCGACCATAGTCCCAATCTCCGCCCGCGTCGGTTGGTTAAAGTAGTCCTTGAAGAATGGGCCTCTAATCGGGTTGTTAATACAGTGAACACACGCCAGGATCAAGAGGAGCGGAGAGCAAGGAGATCAACATACGTGATAATGCCCGACATAACGCCTTGGTCATAGCCGAATAAGAAAACACCTAATGATACAAAAACACTTGTGAAATATCTACACTATAATATTAGTTCAACTACCAGAATGAAGCCAGTACAACTTAGACAATAAGGAGGGAGCATACAAGAGAGGCTTGCCCACCAGCCCATGCATTTGGGCTGTCCGCCTGTTTCCCGGCGACATGATGGAAGCTAGAATCGTTTCGACTCGGGATGGTTTCCGGGGGGGAGGTTCCGGGACGCGAATAGCCTCCTTAGAAATTCCGCTGTCGCCAAGGACGTCCCGCTCCTCCTCTTGCTCCGAGTAGTGAACTCTTCTAGACCGAGAACGTTTCGAACGCGCGCCAGTTCGACTGAATGCTTGTTGATCGAGGGATTTTCGAAGCTGGATATGTAGGGGATCTTCTTCGCTGGCGAGTTGCTCCGCTAGATCACCAGTATCGGACCAGACTGAAAAGGTTGATTCTGAAGGGGTGGAAGGTGGTGGTGGAGAGGACGAAGGAGACCTCCGGGCGCCCTGTTTCTCGCGAGAGTCGTCGAGTAGCGAGGATGAGAATTCAGAGGAGGGCCGGGAATTAGGGGTGAAGGACCGGAGGGGGATTGAAGCGGAGGAGTCTGGTGGGTTTGAGGAAGAAATGGTGGCGGTCGTGCCGGGCTGACCGAGGCAGCCCTATCGTGATCAGAAATTCGGAACTGAAGTCGGGGAGGGCAAAAAAGGGGATAGAGGCTGTATCACAGGTGACCAGGTGGTGGAGTCTCCCGGAGGTGCATGGGTGAGTTTGCCCGTGGAAGCACAGATGAGGAGAAGAGACGAGGTAGCATCCCACGGGGAGTGGACGAGGTGATCGGTTGACTCTGCAAAGCCGTCGGGATAGGCTGCCAAAGGTGCTTGGTCGTGCAGTCGCTGAAGGGTGAGGTGGACGTTGTTTGGACCAGTCGTGGTCATGTGCTGGGGTTTAGTGCAGGACCAAATTATTTCCGTCTGAACAAGCCGGGGGTTCACTCCACAGCGCTGCCGCGGAAAGGAGGGCTAAGCTGAAATGAACTGCGACGATATGACGTTGATCTTCAGCTTAGTGAATCTTGTCCCCCATGGGTCCGGAGAAGGGGAAAGCTGACAAGGGCGTTTTTATTATGTATTTGTTTACTCCCAACCGCCGCCTTCTGTCGCTGCATCTACGTCGCCCCCCAGCGGCTCTCTATTTATACACCATGTCCCCCTATATTTCCGCGACCGCCCAATATCTTCCCCCCGTTTTCGACCATCTACAGAAACTTCCACGCTTGCTAATTGCAGCACAAAGCCGAGCCCGATTCGAAGAAATTTTGAATTTTGCATTTGGGTTCGTTAGGTAAGCCGTGCCGCCCACTCGCAGCGTCCAATGAACGCCGCCGCCTGCGCCCCGTCGGGGTGATGTGGAGTCCTGCGGTCGCCCTGCGATGACTTGATCAGCAGATGGCACGCGGATGACGGCTCGAATCCGTGCGAGGCGAAATCGCAGACTGCCTGTGTGTTCACTTTCATCAAATGTATATGATATTGTGGCGTTACCGCTGCCATGCTCTTTGTCCATGAGAGATATCTAGCAAAACTGCAACAACGGGTATGCACAAAGATTGCACCACGCAAAAAGCAACCTGAGAAAAACCAATATGCACATCTAAACGTGGCTTCGAAAATGTCGAAACGCTCTAACAACGGTGTCACATCCATCCAACATTTAAACGCCCCTGCGATCGAGATCAAAGAGAAACTACCTTTCGGGCCGTTGTGAGCAGAATGCCAGGAAATCGGGCCTCGCCGGCCCGCCTACGCCAGAAGAATGTCATATCCATCCTTTTTGATGTGAACGGCTTCCGTGGGGAGCCCATACTTGCGACGCACCAGCTCGAAGATCACGAGGCCGGCGCTAGTGCTGGGCACCTGACGAATTGTATTCCACAAGAACCCACGATACAGCCAAACCCTCCAGCTTCCGACCCGCTGTGCTTTCCGTTGACAGCGCTCAAAGGTCTCTCGATACGCATCGAAGCGATCTCTCATCCAGGCGCGTCTCGACTGGTTCTGGCTCAGTTTGTCATCGAGGTGTTCCAACCGTCTGTAATACACATTGTGAATTAGCCCAAGGGGGTGTAACACAACCTGCTGCCCGATCGAGGCCGTTGCGCCGGCGAGCATCAGAAAGCACGGTTCCAGCGCGTAGTGCGGCTTGATGACTGGATTCTCGCTCGAAGAGTTTGCAAGTGTTGACAGCCTTTCCACCGCAGGGGGTTGGAGAGAGCCATAGTAACGTGTCACAAAGGAGTAATATCCCTGGGACTTGATTGTTTCAAACAAACAGAAGAACAGAGCCGAGCCGCAACTGTCTTTCAGAAAAGATAGCGTCCACCCGGAGAATATCCCTCGCATTCCGAGTTCGCTAAGTTTATTCTTCCAATAGTGCCACGCACTCCGGTGCTGACCATTGAGCATTTCGTCCGATCTGAAGCGCGCCTGGATAGCATCCAACGGCGCAGCGACGACCGACTGGACTGTGCCCGCCGCAAACCCAGCTAGAAATGTGTCGACGGGGGACGGCGGTGGGTAAATGCGTCTATTAGCCATCAAGGCGGGCCCATGTAGGTTGTTGAGGATCTGAAGGTAGGATGTATACAGGACTGCTCCAACACTATGACAAAGTCGTCCGTTAGCACCTATTATGCTCGTTGGGCTATAAGGACCATAGATATGGGGATACGAGTACCTAACGTTTGCGATCAGAGGCGGCAGGACCTGATATGGAATAAAAGTCCAGCCGTACGTGCGGACCGCGTGAGCTAATAAGCCTGGAGTAGTAGTTTTCCAGGACCAACTGCCGCCTTGAGCAAGTCGAGGGTTGATGGCCCTGGCAAGCACCTACGGCGCTCAGCGCATGTCACAATCCCAATGATAGAAAAGCAGCATACCATATAACTGCAAGCAAATATCTATTAGCTATATACCCCCAGAACTCTGCTATACTAAATACATACTCCACGCGGGTGCGAAAGAAGGCTTTAACGGGTGCCCGAAAGTAAAATGCTACGGCCTGCGCACTAAGCGCTCGAACGCCGGCGGCGGAAGCTCCGGTGGCGGCATTTGTTCGTGGGTTTCGACGGCCACTTCCCTCGGAATCAGCGTCGGAGGATAGGTCGGTTTCGAAAGAGAGCTGAGAAGGGTCATCGGTAGGAAAGGACATAACTTTGCGCCCAAACGAAAGACGAGTGCTCCATCAGCAGTGAACGGCGGAGAAGCGGAAATCCATGGAACTGTGAAACGAGTTGGGCATTTGATACAAAAAAGAGTGCATAATACAGAAGAACACCGGTGAATATTAGATCATGAACACAGCTCTCCCGTGATGCCGTCAAAGATATCCCGCTGGCTTGTCGTCGGGAGAGATTTCTTCTCTGGTGCCTGCCGCCCGCCAAAGTCGGTTCTGCCGGAGAAGTCAAACAAGACAAACGACATGCTTATGTCATTAATCAATTTATTATATAATCTGACGTGTCGCGCTAGGCCGCATGCGGCTAGAGTCGAGCAACGCGTTGAGAGCTTTCCGTCCATCAGGGCGAGAGCGCATCGCCTGGGAGAGCTGCAATTTCTTCTCCAATCTTCATTCAGCATTGCACCTGGCATCCACCTCCGTTGAATCCACAATTGTTCTGTTTAGTTAGCATTAAATCATCGTTTTCTTTGTGGCCCGTCTCCATTTGCACTTTCCAATATCTTAATATCCCTCCCCCCGGGACTGCGCCCGGGCTCAACCCCCGATATGGGAAGCGATACCAAAATCGACAAGGCTGCATTTTCCAACCGCCTATCAACCCTCTATTCAGCATGGAGGGCAGACAAGCGATCCGCCAACCCACTGTTCGGCGGTGCCACTTCCATTGTCATTCTGACCGGCAAAACTGAGGATACAAATTCGTTCCAAAAGAGTAATGCGATGCATGTAAGTAGCACTGGAGTCACATTGATGAAAGCCCCGTCTGACGGTATTCAGTTTTGGCTTTTAGGTTATGAGTTCCCTTCGACGCTTTGTGTATTCACCACAGAGGCGATGTATGTTGTGACTACGGCTGCGAAAGGTGTGGAAGAGCCCTGATTGTGTTCGGCAAAATGAAGCGAATCTAACATCTCAAAGCAAAATTCCTGGAGCCTCTTAAGGGTGGAAAAATCCCTGTGGAGCTTTTGATATGCTCAAAGGATCCTGAGACGAAAATCAAGGCATTTGAAAAATGCCTAGATGTAATTAAAAGCTCCGGGGTAAGTCAATTATCTGACCCAGAACACTCTTTTGAAACCAAGTTGCTAATATCCGTGTAGGACAAAGTTGGCACTCTATCTAAAGACACATCGTCTGGTCCCTTTGCCGATGAATGGAAGCGCACGTTTTCCGAAACGCTTAAAACTATCGAGGAGGTGGATATCGCACCAGCGCTTTCGAGCGTCTGTTTCTCTATTAAATCGCAGGAAGAACTGGTGGGTGACGGTTTTGCTCTAATAGTATGTTGGAATTCAACTAAATCCTAAATTCTAGATCCTAATGCGGAACGCTTCACGCGCTTGCAGCGGACTTATGTCGAAGTATTTTGTGGAAGAGATGTCCCAGCTTTTAGATGAAGAGAAGAAAATGAGCCACCAAGCATTCGCTGCAAAGGTGGAGGCAAAAATTGACGACTCGAAATTCTTCACTAAGCTCGCAAAACTACCGGCCGGATTTGATCCTGACCAGATTGACTGGGCGTATGGACCGATCATTCAGAGCGGCGGAAAGTATGACCTGAAGTTTTCTGCCACAAGTGACTCCAATAACCTACAGGCTGGTATTATCATTGCTACCTTTGGCATTCGGTACCAGACATATGCTTCCGCAATCGGACGTACTTTTCTTGTCGATCCGACGAAGTCCCAAGAAAGCAGCTACGGTTTCTTACTCAGTGTCTATGACACCGTTATGAAAGATATTCGTGACGGAGCGATAGTGAAGGATATTTATAACAAAGCTCTTGGGATGGTCAGGGCAAAAAAACCTGATTTGGAAAAGCACTTTGTTAAAAACATTGGTGCCGGCATTGGTATCGAACTACGAGACGGTAACATGGTGCTAAATGGCAAGAATACCAAAACTTTGAGGAGCGGAATGACCCTGCGTGTTTCAATTGGTTTTACCGATGTTGCAGATCCCGGTGCAAAAGAACAAAAAGACCGGCTCTATTCCATGGTTATCACTGATACAGTACGTGTCGGTGAGAGCGGACCTCACATCTTCACAAAAGATGCCGGGATTGACTTAGACTCGGTGTCTTTTTACTTCGGCGATGAGGAAGAGGAGGAGGAAAGACCGAAGAAATCCAAAAATGAGCCTTACAAATCAAGCGCAATTGCAAGCAAAAACATAACCAAAACCAAACTGCGAGCAGAACGACCTACACAAGTCAGTGAAGGTGCAGAAGCAAGGAGACGGGAACATCAAAAGGAACTGGCTGCGAAAAAGACCAAAGAAGGCCTTGAACGGTTCGCAGGCACCACTGGTGACCAGAATGGAGTCACGCAGAAAAACTTCAAGCGCTTTGAATCCTACAAACGAGACAGTCAATTGCCTACTAGAGTAAAGGATTTGGCTATCTACGTTGACCCTAAAGCATCCTCAATTATTGTCCCTATCATGGGTCGGCCCGTCCCTTTTCACATAAATACTATTAAAAACGCCAGCAAAAGCGATGAAGGTGAATATGCCTATCTACGCATTAACTTCTTGTCTCCTGGCCAAGGAGTTGGCCGGAAGGATGACCAACCCTTCGAGGATCCATCAGCCCACTTTCTGAGAAACTTGACCTTGAGGTCCAAAGATAAGGATCGACTAGGCCGAGTTGCGCAAGATATCACTGAGCTTAGAAAAAATGCTTTACGAAGAGAGCAGGTGAAGAAGGAGATGGAGGATGTCGTTGAGCAAGATAAGCTCGTTGAAATCCGAAGTATGTCTAATGTATGTCTTTATGATGAGATTAGTATGCTAACATATTTTAGACCGCCGCCCCATCAAATTGCCAGATGTCTATCTTCGACCAGCTCTGGATGGCAAGAGGGTTCCAGGAGAGGTTGAGATACACCAAAACGGTCTCCGCTATCTCTCACCCTTGCGAAGCGAGCATGTCGATGTCCTCTTTAGCAATGTGAAACATTTGTTCTTCCAACCGTGTGCACACGAAATGATCGTGCTTATCCATGTTCATCTCAAGACCCCAATCATGATTGGCAAACGCAAGACCAGAGAGGTACAATTCTACCGTGAAGCCACGGAGATGCAATTCGACGAAACCGGCAACCGTCGAAGAAAGCATCGATATGGTGACGAAGAAGAATTTGAGGCTGAACAGGAAGAAAGAAGACGCAGGGCTGCCTTAGACCGAGAGTTCAAGGCTTTTGCTGAAAAAATTTCCGATGCTGGCAAAGACGAAGGTGTTGATGTCGATATTCCTTTCAGAGAAATCGGGTTCACCGGAGTACCCAATAGATCAAATGTTTTGATACAGCCAACAACTGATGCTGTTGTTCAGCTAACTGAACCTCCTTTCCTGGTTGTAACCCTGAACGAAATTGAGGTGGCACACTTGGAGCGCGTTCAGGTAAGTTATCCTCACTATAAGGACATAATTTTGCTTCACGCAGTTTCTAATTCCAATTACAGTTCGGCTTGAAAAATTTCGATCTTGTGTTTGTATTCAAGGACTTCCATCGACCTCCCGTTCATATCAATACCATCCCTGTTGAAAATCTTGAAGGTGTCAAGGATTGGCTTGACTCTGTCGACATTGCTTTCACTGAAGGACCTCTCAATCTTAACTGGAGCGCTATCATGAAAACCGTCACCAGTGATCCACATGGGTTCTTCCGTGACGGTGGCTGGTCCTTCTTGGCCACGGAGTCTGACTCTGAGGAGGAGGAGGAAGACGAGGAATCCGCTTTCGAGATGGACGAGTCAGAACTTGATGAATCCGAAGAAAGCTCTGAAGAGGAGAGTGAGTTTGATGATGACGCTAGTGCTTCGGCTAGCGAGGGTATCAGCGGAGAAGATGACGAAGAAGGCGAGGATTGGGATGAGTTAGAGACAAAGGCGAAGAAAAAAGACGCTGAAAGCAGATTGGACGATAGGGAATCCGGAAAGAAGCGAAAACGCTGAGTTTGCTACAGCCTCCTTCGCCTCTAGCATGTTCATTCGCTTCTAGTATTTTAACCTGTGCGCTGAGAGACTCGATTTTCTCTCTCCCCCCCCGGATACTTCTTTGTATTCATCCGTCCCCTTTCCCCGGTCTAATGTTCATATCAAATGTATTTTATCCTGGAATCTGCGTTATTTCCTTTTCGTCATCCTTCGGAATATTCCCCGTCAAGGGTGGCCTTATGCCTTCATTTCTCCTCCTTGCACTGCTTTTGTCATCGGTTTAGGAGGAAAGGAAACAGGGAAAAAAGAAAGGGAATTTGGACTATGTACGTACGGGATAGTTAGCTCATGCGCCGAAATCTCGATATCGAGGTTACATATCCCCGAGATCGAGCCCTTTTACCCCGTAGTACCATGCATCTTGAGATCATTTCTTTTTTCACGAGATCTTGTTTGTTGATGCTGGGTGCTGGCTGGGCGTGAATACGGGGAAGACCCGCCATCGGTCCCCCGAGAGCTCATCTTAATTCTCAAATCGTCTCGAGCTGATTATAGTTCATATCAGCTCGTCGCTTTTCCACGGGCTAATACAAACAACGAAGAGTACAAAAAGTACCCCAGCACAGCCGCCCGCTTTTCAACTCCTCAGCATTCCCCTTCCCTCCCTCGCCAGAAAGGCGCCACGGAGCATGGTAGAGTCCATGATAGAGCGACGGCAGGGACCTGTCAAAGATCCTAGTCATGCACGGCCTATACGAGCTTCCAAGGATCCTGTGAAACAACTATCACCCTTGCTGGTAGCATGCTGTACTTGACTTGATGCCATTTTCCCCGGACGAGGAGAAATTTAGGAAGGTCGAGCCTCCGTGAGGGAGATTCACCGAGATTAGTCGCCTCCTCTTCGCTGGGGCTCAGCTACCCATGGAAAGAGTGGACGATGACACGGTGGTGGAATCCGCTCAGAAACCCTCGAAGAGGTCTATTGCTCCGTTGTCATATTGAGAGTTTGGGACATAAGCCACCAGAATCGGAAACGCTGGGGGCCACCCACAAGGGACCCGGCTGAGGATTATCAAGATCTGGTCTGGAGGGGAGGGATACATTCAAGGCCAGGAGTTTCCATTGCTGTTCTTTTTCCCTGCTTTTCTTCCTTGGCTTTGGGAAAATTTCTACGCGGAGAAACAGGCAAGTCGCCCTTATCTATTGTGAGCAGAGATAGGCTTGCATTCATAGAAACCTTGGGCATATGTGTACTTGGGTGAACATACGAATTATGCTTGGAGATATTGCCGGTGGATTGCATGCCATGTGTTTGTTGATAGTTTACTCCGCAGTTATGATTAGGAACATTTTTGACTGCACCAGGGACGTTTTCTGAACAATGCGTTTTAAGTCATTTCTCCCGAGAAACGGGACCGAGAAAGCCCGGGTGATCTCCAGGTACTAGTAAGTTAAGGCACACTAGTTTCCCATGCTCCTTTTTATTGTAGGGTGGTTATTTCGGGAGTCGTACTCCGTATTGGCTTTTGAGAAATTCAAGGCGCCGAAAGTGGAAACTAAGGTAATAATAGCCCTATTAGAGGGGCTCAAATAGAAATGTAGCGGAAGACATGCAAAGCCAAATGAAGCCAAACCCTCCAAGGATAAAAAGACATAGAAGCAAACGAAGGCTAATTGCCCATGAGACCAATATCTTCTGTAAACGCCGACTCAACCCACCCTAGAACCTGCCTTGAGTACCCAAACGTATATAACCATGAAGGGGAAATCAAACAAAAGTGTACAAGCAGCTCTTCAAAATCAAAGCGGAAAGGTAGCTGTAATAACCATTTAACGTTCATCATCATTTAGCCACCAAAACCAGCATCGCGCCCGGTAGTCATGGCCGTAGGCGACTGCTCGTTATTCCAGGTGAGGTACCTATGATCACCAAGTTTTCTAAAGTAATGAGATTAGTATGATATGCATTTGAGAATATGCAATTCAAGGGAGAAGCTGAGTGTACCTTGGCTTAATCAAGTGGGCCAAAGTGAAAAGTGCGCCTAGAACGATGCACAAACCGCCCACGACGACATATGCGATTCCCATAAACGGGTTTTTTCCACCCATCACAGTGGTGGTAGTAAGGACAATCGATTTCTTTCCGTCATATTTCAGGACAGGAAAATCTGTGTTGAAAATTAATACATGTCCTCACAAGCCGTAAAACAGGCGACAAAAATTAGCTTCGGCTCAAAAACGTACAATAATTGATGTCAATTCGATAAAGACCAGCAGTCATGGTCTTGTTATCAGCTCGCCTTGCAAGCTTACTAAAAGTCGGCAGGCCTGCCGTTCTCATCCATACTTGAAATTCCTCCCACTCCCGGAGATTGGGTGGGGGGTAGTCTTCCGTATAATCATCGGGATACATTTCTTTCCAGTTCGGAGGTGGAACGACCTGGTCGTAGCTGTATTCTGTAGGCCCATACAACTCCCGGTCTGAAGCCCAGGATATTCCTTGGTTGGTCATCTCAAATGTCTCGTTGGGGCTAGTTCCAACCTTGACCGGGCTGGAAAAAGTGTCGTTAAAAAGCGAATTCGCGATCAGACCGCAGGGATAGTATGCTTTCCCGTCCGGATTCAATCGAAGCGGGTCACATGCACTGCTGCCGATAGTGCCGTTCGAGAGAGCCTTCCCTTTAAGTTGTTCCAAGTCAAGTGACTTCACGTAACGGCGATGGTTTTGATAGAATTTATCCAAGCGATAGTAGAAATACACAGGAGGGCCGATATCATTGGGAATCTCGAATATCAAAGAGCAAACAGTGGTATCGTTTTTGACCACGCCGGAGTGAAGCTGTACTGCCTGGTTCTCCGTTCGATACCATTGAAGTTGGGATATTGGCTTCTGAGATCTAAACGAAGCTCGAACGTTCTCTTCCGGGATCGAACGGGCATTGCCGCTTCCCAGTGGAGCGTCGGTTTCACACTTTGAATAATCGATTACAATTTCCTCAACCTGTTCAAGCCATTGGGAGTAAGTGATATTAAATTAACCTTTTGCATTCTCGCCGAGATATTAACAGGCGAGCCCATACCTGTGAACTAGCCCATATCAAGAGCCCTCCAATAGGCGCAAATATGATTCCCACGGCAAAGAATAGCGGAAGGACAGTTTTCGGTGTAAGAATCGGTCTAGGTGAAGGGTGCGAATGGTCAGAAACAGCTTTTCTCCCGCAGGCGTACAATGGCAATCGATAGCATTTAACTGCGGTGTCACTCACTGCCATGCCTTCAATCTTTGTTGTCGAAACGCAGTATCTATATTACCAAAGAACCAAGTCAGCCATAGAGTCTTCTAAAAACCAAAACATGAACGCCTTCCCGTCGATCGACGGATGGATCGGAGTTCGAAGCAAATAGCGAGAAGAGTCAAAGGTGTAACTGGGGGAAAGGCACGCACTTGCAGGTCTCCTGCTCTTGGGTTTCTTGTCCTCCCTGGAGTTGTGAGGATCCTGCTCCTCGACGGAGTCGGCGCGAGTCACGGTTTGCGACATTCCGCCGCCCCTTTCGACCAGTTCAAATCAGTTATCGACGATGAATCGAAACGAGGGCGTGGAAACGAGAGAAGCGACGAACTAGCAAGTCAGCCCGCAGGCTCTCTCTGCAGCAATA
The DNA here is from genome assembly GCF_000149335.2 of Coccidioides immitis RS. Taxonomy (NCBI): domain Eukaryota; kingdom Fungi; phylum Ascomycota; class Eurotiomycetes; order Onygenales; family Onygenaceae; genus Coccidioides; species Coccidioides immitis. The sequence continues at coordinate 1,536,662 of NW_004504310.1, read as the reverse complement.
TATGGAACGGGGTAAACGTCGATTCGGCGGATGGCTTGGTCTATTCAACGTTAAAATCGAGCTGAACTTTCCAGCGCCGTCCGTCTGCCTCTTCAGCTTACGTAGTTCGATACCGCCCGCACCAGGCAAACCAAACGTGGCTTAGCTGTTAGGTAATCCAACTAGCACCTCGCTCACGTGACCCACATAGATTAGCCAGATTCCCCTTTAGGTAGCTTAGCGAATGACAAGCATACAAGTCCTCCATCAGGTTATAGCCCTTTGCGCTGAAGAGCAAGTGTATAAGGTTGATTTACAGCTCAATTGGTTATTGTGAGGATCGTACGTGTGGATCAGCGTGACAATGAATCTCTAGGAGGAATATACATGGAAAAGAGTACGCGAGGTAAAAGGTCTGTATTCTGGCAACTATGTACGACTTGTAAACAAGATTGCCACTGGCTCCCAGCAAGGGGTTCGCACAGTGACGGCCTTTTATGTGTGCTCGCGAGCACGTGACTTAGTGCCTCGCGAGGACACATGCAACTCCCAGCAGCTCGCGAGCTGAGGCCTCTGGCCTTCACGGGTGCTGTTCGTCCGTGTAAGGGGTTCGCGGCGAATCCTTACAGTTATTGAAGCTTACAATCAACACCCTGAACAGTTATCCTTGTGGATAACAAGGTTTTACAAGCACTAAAGAGAGCATACATCAAGATAGACACCTCCTATACATGCAAACCCCTGTAGCTTTCTAGCACCAAGCTGGAGAGCAAGTTGAACCCTGTAGCTTTCTGGCACACAACCAGAGAGTGAGCAAAACACCTGCTAAACACATCTAGCAAGCAAATCAAGCACCTGGCAACACCAAAGCCATGGTGAACTGTACAGATGAACCAGAGCACCAAACTCCCAACCAGAAAGCTCCAATAAACCTCTCTACATCTTAAATCAAGCTTAGGCAGTCAAGTAGGCTCAGAGGCAGCCCACCAAACAACAAGCAGGAGTCTAGAGAGAAGAGTGAACTCCAAATGTTGCACAGAATGATACTGAATCAACAGAAGATGATGTAAAGATAACAGAAGTTAATGCAAAGGCAACAGAAGACAGTACAACAGCTGGCATAGCAAGTGAATCTTCTATCAGGCCAAGCAAGCACCACAAATGTACCTGCAACAATGCAGGAGAATCTAGAGCACAAAGCTCAACAAGAAGAAGAAGAGGACCAAGAAATAGATTCTAATAAGAAACTAGAAGAATATGTCAGCAATCTTATAGACATAAATACACAAATCAGCAGAGCAATCACCCAATTCACAAAGATCACAAAGACAGTGAAGAAGTCTATAACCCTGGCTGGAGCCAGCAACTACCTAGCATGGAGTAAAGCCATTCTAAAGATAGCTCACCAAGTAGATGTTGAGAGAATTATCCTGAAAAGGCAAGAGACTTCACTACAGCCAGAGCACTTGAAGATTTCACAATACTGGAACATTCAGAACAATTGGCTACACAGCCTAATCAACAGCACAATATCTGCACAAGCCAGAGAACACTTTGAGAAATCAGATAGTCTTAGTGCTTATAAACTCTGGAAAGCTGTAAGAACAGCCTTCCAAGAGAGACCTGAGATACAGCAGAAAAGCCTACTTACAGAGTTAGTGAGAATGACACTACAGTCCACTGGCTCAGAAAGAAATTATATAGAGAGATTTCTAGCAATCTGTAAGAAATTTGAGAGATTAGGGTTCAAACAACTGGACCACACTCTACATGATATCTTGAAGATGAACATTATATCCCAATAAAGAGAGTTCATACAGAATCAATTTGATATGGCATGCCAGAGCAGAACAAATCTACCAGAGAAGAATTTAGAAGGCCTACTGAAGAATATTCTTCACCAAATTCTCAAGAAAGATCTGAAGAAAGGTGGATCTACAAAGCCAAATACAAATGCAACAAGCTTGGATCCCCAAAAATCTTATAAGAATACAAACTCCAAATCCAATCCAGAGAAGAGCTTACTGCAGAACTGGAACTGCTATATTTGTGGCAAATCTGGCCATTTGACTAAATTTTGCAAATCTAACAAGAATTTAAAGCCTAACAAGCCTAAAGAAGACTCTAAAGGCAAAGACAAGAAAACAGCTACAGTTACAACAGACAAGATCCATTCAGTTCATAAAGCAGCCTTCTCTATAAAAGAAGCATGTGAATCTACAGACAAATGAATTCTTGACTCTGGAGCTGGATCCCACACAATCTCACATACAGATCTAGTTCAAATGGATCCAAAGAGCCATGCAACACAACTGCTTATGGCAAACAGTTTGAAATCAGTTACCAGAGGATTTGGCACAGCCAGTATTCAAACTGACAATGGAGAATTGAGCATTGGGAGGGTTAGAATTGTGCCTGACCTCCAGATTAACCTCATAAGCTTTAGGAAGCTTATATGAGACAGCTTTACAGTGGAACAGCTTTATGTCAACAGAGAACACATCTTCCTACTAGAATCAGCAGATAAAATACAGAGCTTTGAAGTCATGCTTAACAAGAATGACATTCTAGTCCTACAAATGCCTAGAATACACAATTTACTGGTATACATGTTTCCAGTACCTACAAAACTTCTAGAGCCCTGCTATGTAACAGCAACTCTAGAGAATAAAGATAGAGATGACATACTTTTGGCACCAAATCACCTGGCAAAGACACCAGAAATCAAGAAGAATACAATGGCCAATTAGCACAAACACTAAGAGCATCTCAACACCCACAATATAGCTATTCTAGCTAGAGATCTGAGAATGGCAATGCAAATAAAGAGAGTAAAGAAGCTAGAGTTCTGTAAAATCTGTACTAAAGCTAAGCAAGCTTGCAACCCATTCAAATCTAGAACACACTCTACAAAGCCTGGAGCTAAAATTTTTATTGATATTGCAGGTGGCAGCCATATTCTATCTACAGACTCCAATTCTCCAAGCTACAGCAGAGCAAAGTATTTCCTACTTATAACAGACAATGCCACACAATACAGGTGAATCTATCTCCTGAAGAAGCAGATAGAAGCTCCAGAAACTCTAAAGAACTGGATCAACATGATTAAAGTGTCTACCAAACAAAAAATCAGCACTATACTGTTCAATGGAGCTCCTGAATTGACAAGCCAACAACTGGCTGAATTCTACAGGAGCAAGAGTATACAACAGAAGATTACATGCTTATATACATCTCAATAAGATGGAACAAGTGAACAAGAAATACAACTTCTTTGCAAGCAAACAAGAAGCATACTTATAGACTCAGAACTACTCAATAAGTTATGGGGTGAAGCTCTTGTCACAGTCTCCATAATGGTGAATCTATCACCTACCTCAGTGCCTCTATACAGATGCAAGAACATGAAGCTGTTGACACTCTTTGAAGCCTGAATGGGTCACCAACCCCATTGCAGATGGGTCCATAGATGGGGATGTGACACCTATATGAAGATTTTGAATGAATTCTTGAAGCTCCAATCTAGATTCAAGAAGATCAAATTTGTAGAATATCATGGCATACACACCTACAGGCTTTGGGACCCAGAAACAAACAGTATAATGATCTCATGAGATGTTATATTTAACAAGAAATTGGATCAAATCCCTACAAATTCACTAATTAAAGCTGAATATGTTGAACTCCCAGAGAAGTACAATTACATAGATCCATTGAACAGCTGGCAACACAAGTTACTAGCTTACCTTGCAAAGAAGAAGCCAGAAATCATGAAGAAGCTTACAGACAGCAAATTAGAGACTTTAGAGCCCATATACCTGGGCAAAGAGCAAGAAATTCTCTTGAATACAACAGAAGAAGAAGAGATGAATGGAGCTGAGCTTCCAGTACTCAGCATGTGTACAGACATATCAAAATCCATCATCAAAGTCAAACACTCTGAAGAGTAGCTTTATTAAAAGAAGACTCTAGATGTTAAAGTCTCCAAACTACAAGAGAAAGACATCTGAATTCTAGTCAAGAAGAAATCTGAAATGCAGATCCTCTCTGGCAAATGGGTATTCAATAGAAAGCTCAATAACACAGATGGTACAGTACAATTCAAAGCCTGTTAAGTTGTATACAGATTCAAACAGCAAGAAGGTGTTCATTACAAGAAGATCTATACAGCAGTTGTCAGTGGACCTACAACAAGAGCCTTCTTTACTATCTTAACAGCCAAGAACTGAAAGGTCAGAGTCTTTGACTTTGTGACAGTCTTTCTAAATGAAACTCTTCCAGAGGACAAACATGTATACATTCAACTACCCACTGGATTCAAGCACAGGCAGGGTAACCTAGTAGAGCTCTTATGCCAGAGACTCTACAGATTGAAGCAAGCTACTAGACTTTGGTATCAAGCAGCTACTGACTATCTGAAATCTCTAGAATTTCAGATCTCTCCATACAACACAGGCCTACTCTACCACAAGAGGAAGCAAATCTACCTAACCCTACACATTGACAACTGTCATATAATGGGACCCAATGAAGCTGAAACAGAACAGCTCATTGAGAAGCTTCAGAAACACTTCAAAATCAAGAAGATTACAGAACAGAACCATTATCTAGACATGTGGGTTCAAAAGCAGCCAAATGAAGACCTTTTTGTGAACCAGGAACAGTATATCAAGAATCTACTGACTAAATATGAAATAGAAGACTGCAAACCTTCCAAAACACCAATAAAGAAAGAAATAAGCATCAAATTCACACCAGATCAGACTCTCAAAAATGAAGTTGACAAGCAGGCTACACCTACAAATTACAGAAAAGGCCTGGACTCTCTACAGTTTCTAGTTACATGTACAAGGCTGGATATTGCATTCACAGTCAATTATCTGGTGAGATTCAACAGCAGGCCCAATAGGGAGAGCTGGGCAGCATTCAAGCAGATTCTACACTATCTCAAGGGCACAAAATCAAAAGAAATAGTCTTCAAAAGAGATATGGATTCTGAAGGCTTGAAACCAGCAGCCAGTTCAGATTCTGACTGGGCTGGAGCTGACCCTGCATACAAATCCACCAGCAGCTATATTATTATCATGAATGGAGCTCCAATATTGTGGAGATCACAGCACCAGACATCTGTCTTGAAATCTACAACTGAAGCAGAGTATTTGGCAGCTAGCAAAGCCACTTGTGAACTGGTTTGGATCAACAACCTGTTGATAGATGCTGGGGTAATTAGTGAAGGCTCAGCAAGGCTAAGAAGCTCAAAATTAAGTGTTGACAACAAGAGAGCCATTGACTTAGCCAAAGCTGAAGCTATAACATGAAGAGCACACTATATTGAGATTTGGCATTATATGCTAAGAGACTGGGTGCAAAAGAACAAAATCTCAATCAAGCATATTGAAAGTGATGCAAATAAAGCTGACAGACTCACAAAGGCTCTCACAATGGATCCCTACACTCAATTTGTGAGCACAATAGGGGTGATGGGTTAATACAGGAAAATATGGAGATTTATTAGTGAAGCTGGTGAAAATACCATATTGTGGTGAATAGAGCTAAGCCTAAAGAAGGAATAAATCTGGATTTTGTAATTAATTTTTATTGTGGATTTGAGAGATTAGGAAGCTTTGGATCTTTGTGGCTCTCACTCACTGCTGGAGCTTGTTGCATGGGGGGGTGTTAGGTAATCCAACTAGCACCTCGCTCACGTGACCCACATAGATTAGCCAGATTCCCTTTTAGGTAGCTTAGCGAATGACAAGCATACAAGTCCTCCATCATTAGCACCCATAACCACCGGCAGAATGTTATTCCGTACGTGCTTATATAATCAAACTTAGTCGTGGAGCATCACGTGCATTCTGTATAGATGCCAAGAACATTCCGCGCCTGATTGGTTCGGTTAGCGTGGCGTTTGGCGGAAAGCAAGTTTGGCGGCGTTGCGACTGTCTCCGAGGAGGACTGGACGACCGCCGACTCGACATTGAAGTCAAGCTGGGATGGAACAACACGAGATGTGATCATTTTGATATGTCTCATGCATTCTCAGTCTTGTCCTTTTCGTTCTATCCTACGCTTCTCCCGTGTTGTGTTTTACAGTCCCGCGCACGGCACAGCAGCCTACCTAAGATGCCTGCTTGATCTCTTAGCCTGCAACCCTTCACCCCAATTAAAAGATGCAGAATTTACCGTCTGCATTACTCCCTCCTAAACTTTAGTACAAGTTACCTTCTGCAACCTTGGGGTTCCATTCCGTCTGCAAATGGCCCGGAATGCTTGTTTAAACTATTTTGAATGCGTTCGTGGGAATCAACGCTCTGGGCGGATAACCCCGAGTATTGGGGCCTTGTCCCCGAAACTCCTTCTGGCCATGAAACCCCGACGTTCTGTACGTTGAGATACGCTAAACCGCATGTTTTCAAGGGATAGGGGACCTCCTGCGATGCCCTTATTCTTTTTTTAGTTTATTTGTTTATTTTTGATTTACCCTATTAGCTAGGAGTTTGGGTGTGGGTGCACATCCCTGAGCAGCGTGGTGCTCATCCCAATCCCAATCTCCCCGTTATATCCTCCAGACTTGTTCGGCTCGACTTGTCAGCGTATCGCGGGGAGTATCCCGGCGAGACTTACCGCACATGACAGATTCCCCGCAGGGTCTAGGATCATGCGCGAAGAACCCATCCCAGCTGATATCTTCGTCGACGGATGTGGTTATAGCAAACCGGCAGGATATACTCGCCCAACACAGGCAAAGGGGTGGGTGGGAGGCCCTAAGTCAGAACCAAGAGAAATCAATGTGAGATAACTCGAAACGGCCTGGCCTGTTCAATTACCCAAGCTGGCCAAGAGGAAAGGCGCAATCAATGAGACCATTAGTCAGATGCTCGTGGGCGAATCAAACTCTGTCTCGCCCAAACCTTGTTCGTAATAAGAGTGATGTCGGATGCGCTGTCGATCGTCACCTACACTTTACTTTCAGGCGGGACGGTTTGGAAGCGAGGGATCAAGGCTCTCCATTGGTGGAGAACTAATTCTCTTGCCACTATCAATGAGGAATTGGAGGGCCCAAATTGACGGGAAACATTGGACGGTCTGTGCCCATTCGCTCCTCATGGAGTTCGCAACCCATCCCAGTTCCCCACGACAGATTTAAAGCTTAAACGCATTCCATGCAGAAGAGCGACCATGGCATGATCAGCGCTTTCCCTGTCGATCACCGGTGAGCTTGACCTGCCGGGCCACTCCCCATCCAAGTGACGAAGTGGCGTGTGTCACAGTATATGCGGAAATGGAAGACGACTCATGGGAATACCTAGGTGGCAACTCCTCCGAGGAAGTAATCGCTGTTCCCTGCAGAGCGGCCAGCCTTGCGTAAAGATCCGGAGAACCTACGTCCAAACTTACGGTCTCAACACCTGCCATTTCAATCTCGCTGCTTTTATGTCGACCGTCCAACAGCCTCAAGATTCCAACGTTACCCCCGGGTTGAGCATATTAGGACCCTGATCCCGGTAGTTCTAGAAAGTTGAACCCAAACAGCTGCCTAATCGACCAATTAATAAGGGTTCAGGATTATGTCAGATAAATACTGTCTTTGAATTGCCTGCTCAACCCTTGCCACCTTCAACCGATGAAGAGCACCCAGTGAAGTCGACCGCCCAGCCACGGGCATCCGGGGTATATCTTCTCAGGACGGTATATGCGGCTTGACCTCACGGGTTAAATGAATAGTGTCGTATTCCAAGCAAGCCCTCATGAAATCCCTTTCCAATAGCAGCTGGGTTATGGTTTACAGGGTGGCATTCACCCGATCTTCTCACGAGCCCCGACGAAGCCTTTTCGTCGTAGTTCCAATTGCATGTGCAGCCTAGCCGGTTGGAGTTATCCGATATCTCCAAGCAAATAATGGTGTGCGCTGCCAACGAACAGATATGGAGCAGCCATCGCAATACCGCCCCGACCCTGGTAGTCCGTCGATACCCTTGTGTCTGGGGTGATGGTTGCATGGAATACAGTTTGTTTTCTGGGGGAATCCTAAATATTTCCTATATCCTCCTTTCCTTGACAACATATATAAATCGTGAAGGATTTCCCTGCTTGAGTCTCGATCCTTTCCACCACAGTCACCTGTGAAATCATTCTTAGGGCATCAAATTATTTCATTTCACCACGATATATCGCTCTTGTTCGGCTCCTCCGACTCCCATCGCTGTCCAATGAAGCCCACTCTTCTTCTCCTCGGCCTTGCTGCCGAAGCCCTCGCAGTTGTTCTTCCAGAAGGTGGCGACCATGAAGTCACTCGAACTTTTGAACTCCCACCTTTCACTGATGGGCATCCATGGCCAACCAAACGACCAACCAACACACACTCGCATCCTCACCCAACTCGGACCAATAGGCCTACTCGCACACGCACTGGTAGGCCATGGCCCACACGCGGTGTAGACGAACGTGATGTCGTTGAGGATATCGTTGAACGTGACGATCTCTCCGGAGACGCGCCCGATCCCGACAAGGTGCACATTGTCAGCGTTAACTATGGCGGTACCGGATGTCCACAAGGAAGTGCTCGCACCGTCATCTCGGATGATCGTGAAACCATCACCGTCATTTTCGACAAATACGTCGCTGCCATCGGCCCCAATGTTTCACTCGATGAAAGCCGCAAGAACTGCCAGCTCAACCTTAAACTCCAGTACCCTGGTGGCTACCAGTACTCCGTGCTAGGCGTTGACTACCGCGGATATGCCCGTTTGGATCGTGGTATTGACGGTCTCCAGAAGAGCAACTATTACTACTCTGGCGAGACCAACGATGTATGCAATTTCTTTTCTCCGTCGTTGACCACTTTACACCCTCTTTAGGAAAGGCTAACAGCACCCCAGTTCGCTTTAAGCACCCATTTCACCGGCCCAACTGAGGGTGACTACGTCCTTCATGATGACAGCGACCAAGGCTCTCGCAACTGGTCTCCTTGTGGCAGTACCCGAGCTCTTAACATCAACTCCCAGGTCCGCCTCACCAGCCGCGACAAGAACGCATCGGGTGTTCTCACCAATGACTCGATCGATGCCGATTTCCGACAGATCTTCCACATCAAATGGCGAAAGTGCTAGATGGGGCGATCGAAATCATCTCCTGAAGATTATAGTTCTCCCGCACATCAATCCCTCGGTATATTCGTGGCCGTTTAATGGAAAACCCCGCGAGCAGGCCTATTGCTGGAGCTCTGCACTCCTCCTGTGAAATCAGGTGTCGGGAGCTCTTTCATCAGGAACGACCCTTAGTTAAAGATTACCTGTCATTCCTGGATGCACATAGTTGATTGATATTAACCAGTCTACTCTCCCTCTTCCTCTACTTTGGAAGACAGGAGAGGGAGGAGGCCAGCAGATGCTTAACACTTGTTCACTCCTGCTTTCTCCGCTTTTGTTGTATATATTTCCTCCCCCCCCCCAATGATATAAATTTTTACGAAATAAGGTCGATACTCTTCTCTACGAGTTAATGCTGTCGATAAAATAAAGCTTGTCGATCACCCGCTGGCCTGGGAGGGATGTACGCAGATCTTCGACAGCAATGAGGTTGGGCCTTGTAAAGGATCATCTGCCCCTTTCCAATCGACGAAAGGCAGGGTATCTTGAGCCCTGCTGTACGCATCGGGCGTCTATACCATATTCTACCATGATTTGCGAAGATCGAACGATTTTGGTTGCACGGGAGGCTGATAGGCCTACTCTGTACTCCGTACATTTCCGAGTCACGTACATCGTACCCCGCCAGAAAATACATTTGTATATTTATCGGCCCTCCATTTTGATATATGCAAAAACCGTTCGATACGCTTGCACGGCTTGTGTCACTGGACGCCTAGTTTTGTGGAGAGTTATTTATTGCCATCACTTTTTCTTTTCTCTCTCTGCTTCGTCGATTTGGTACGATGAAACTCTACTGGCTTAACAGCGGAAAAGTCAATGAGTCGGTCTCCACGCGGCGAACTAGTAAAAAGAGGTCCGAGAAGTCAATTATTCATATTTATATCCATGGCAGATTTATTTAGTCCTTACTTTCAATTCAGGGGAACAAAGGAAGTTCTTGATCCAGTCTTTCTCGCCACGATGACGGCGATGGAGGGTCCGAATTGTCGAATCAGCGTGCTCCAATTGAGTGAGGGGCAGAAACAGGAAAACTTGAATGCAGCGAGGCCGCAGGGTGGACCGGTATCCTGATTTCCCGCAGCCCCTGAGTCGGTCGCGAAAGGTCTGGTTTATGGGACGAGTTAGAGGCGCGGCGTGGCGGAGAGACGTGGGGATATCTAATCAATCGGCCACGATCAATCTGAGGTAGCGGGATGTACCTGCGAAGTACCTTGGTCTCGGTTAACACTGTGATGGACTCTTTATCGAGCATCAATCCCCCAATTCATCCACAAAACAAAGCAGTGAGTTGCGTTGGAGACTGAAGGCAGCCGGCAAAGCAACGTTATAAATTTTGCAAGTGACATTCCTAGTTTCTGCCCACAACATCCCCCCTCCGCATCCCAATGTGTCGGCTTGCACTCCTGCTGAGCATTGCTCGGAAGCAGCATGGTACATCATTAAGTCAGAAAGAGGCTTGCAGAGGATCATAGCACAGACCAACTCACTAGCTTCATTGTTTAAAATCGGGGAGCATCTTTGCTAAACATTTACTTGCATAGCTAGGGCAAAATAATGCTCCATGGACACTTCTGTTGCAACTCCATCACCGACTTTCCCAGTTGCCGGCTGATAATTATCTTCATAACAGGGCACTTGAGTTCTGGCCATCACAGGCTATGCAATCCAAGTGAAGTTAGAGTGCTAGAGTTGCTCTACAAACGATGGTGAAAACTAGGGGAACGTCCACAGATCGTTCCTTCTGCACATATGTTGGTGATGCTTCACAATATCTTCGCACGTTGACGCAGCAGGAGTTCTGTGGCTCCCAGAAGCAGCCATTTTCCCATTTGCAATGCGAAAAGAGTGGTCATAAGGCATAAAAGAGTAACTATATATTATTTTAATCTGTTCCAGTTACCAGTTTGAAACATATCTCTTTCTTTCTTTCTTGCTTTCTTTCTGTATTCTCTCCCCCTTGTCTTGAAAGAAAGTATCATTCGATAATATCAGCATGGAGGCTTCGATGCCGAGGTGGTGTTTATCTACCTAGGAAAGCTATATAAGGATGCCCATTCCCATAGTGCTAACTTCAAATCCATCATAAGAGACGTGCTCACGAGGCTCAAGACTAGGAGTCGTGTCATGGATGTTGGGTGCGGTACAGGGAGACCTGTGGTAGAGATGCTTGCTGCGCCTAGGCATTCTGTTTACGAAATTGATATCGCAGAGAAGATGGTGAAGATAGCGTGCTTCCAGGTACCAGGACCTTTGAAAGACAAGACAAGAAATACAACCCACCACACAGGTTCAATGCGATCCTAATGATCCGTTTTCTCTCTAACCAGATCCCCCAGGGAAACGCATCCCGTGGTGGATCAGTCGTCTAAACGGTTGCAGGACAATGGCATCCTAGTTCTTGGTACAACCCCCAGGACAACTTGGATAGAGATCAAGTGAGACTACTCGATGAGAAGACCTGGGGTTGTGACACATGAGACAATAAGGCGTGAATGGCCAAGCTTGCAAACGAGACGTTCCTATCCAAGCAAGGGTGAAAGGTCCTTTCCTCCGCGCTGGGCAAATGACTGAGGCGGAAAATCTCTTCACATTTGTTCCCGACGACCATGATTACAAGAGGCCGGAGGATCATTATCTGGCTATAGTGAGGAAAAAGGTGAATTGCTGCCCACTTCTTGGGTCATATCCACTTTCAACATCATACACATCAAATATACGCGGCATAACTCTTCTTAGAGAAAATTTGGGAGAAGACTGGTCTTTGAGGAGGGAAATGGAATTACAAACACCTTGCGGGACAGTCTCAAATCCTTGATATAGATGGTAGACTGAGAAATGTGCGTAAATCGTAATACATCTTCTTGCCTGGACAATCGCTCTGGATATCACTGATGCGCAACGTCCATTTATGTTCCCAAAAGATTCTGTCGATATCAAAGCAAAGACTGTAGAGGCCGCCCTTCAACCTTTGGGAGGCCTACCATTTAGTGCTAGCAGTTTCGATACTGGCTCTGCAATGTTGACCCTTGATGGTGTCAAGGAACCCAAAACTTTTCTGTGAGAAGTTGCGCGGTTTGTGGTTATATCTAGCCCAATTTCTTGCATTTTCATTATTAAATCGGCCCTGAAAAGCGAGATTAAATGCTGGTGGGCTCCATGTGCGCACCGAGAAGTGTCCATACCAAAGGACACCATGAATGATATCTCCTTCATAGAGCGGCTAGCGTTTTTCTCCAACTGGGATTTGGCCACATATCCATGCAATGAATCATTACTCATCTGCAGTTCAGCGGTGACGCGCACCCACAGGAGTGTGCTCAAGCAGCAGAAGTGTTAGCGGGCGTCTAGTAGCAGAATGATCCCAATTGTTCGCAGATGAAGGAAATGTTGATCCCCCAGCCGGAATTGCTCTTCCAAGACCATCCCAATGATATCCAGAGTAAACTTGTGATGTTAGTTGCAAGACCTTTCGAACTAGCATATTCATTTGACCGTGGAATGCGCTATCTCTTGGGTTGTGTCCAGTTGGCTTCTCTGTCTCCATTGATATGTTCCCATCCCCATATTGCCACCAGAATTTTTTTCAAAGTTGCAGTTGAGCTTCGGGCATCAATCAGGTCCGAAGCCGTTTATGAATTTAAAGCACTGTTACTTATCCAAGCGAGTTAAAACAAAAGGTCACCTTTCATAGTTGATTCGATCGGATAACTATCGGCGCTTCAGAGTCTAGCGTTAACTCGTAGCTAATCTCAAGCCTGTGACTCAGGGCCAGCTCCACATCCTCCACCAACTGTCAGCAGGGCATTTCAATATCCGTTTGTCGAATTGGTTGGTCGGTGCCTATAAGCTTGTCGGGATTCGGATGCAATTTCTATCCATACATTTCTTACGGAGTACACCCAAAGATTAGTACAATTCATATCATAATAATCATTGTGATGATACATCGTCATAAGCTGCTGTTTCCTGATGGCAGCTCTCTTGCTCCGCCCCAACCTCGTCATCAGGACCCAAATATATGAGCCCTTGAATAACAATCAAACCTCATTTCTGCATTGGCAGCGACCAGAACCCTTTCACACAGAATTGGTCCAATCTAATCGATAACATATTCCGTAGAGTGTAGGAAGAGGGAAGAACTCAAAGCCTAGCTTTTCCTGACTGGTAAGCCCGAATACTCCCTCATAGCCTTGGCTGATACATTAATGGGGGTCATATAAGTATTGTGGCTACCAAGGAGCAGGTAGGCATCTCTAAGATTTATTTATGATATAAATAGCCACTTAATATAATCTCTTTTGGCGGCTTCCTTGTACCCTTCAGCGGGGGCACAAGTGACAAAGAAGTGACAGCGATGAGAGTGAGGAAATGCATGGTTAGAGAAAAATAAGGAGTCTCAAGCAGTATATATAGGCCGTCATTTAGCTTTGATTCTTGTTTGAGATAAATAGCTGTGCAGAGCCAATATTTCTTGCTTTTGCAGATGGCGCTATCATTTTATAAGGGGGAGGAATTGCTTGACTACATTTCTAGCAACACACATCCTAGCAAGATGTCTAATTGTTGCATTAAAAAAACAATATATATGGGTATCAGAGAATAGAATATCTATAACATTATTAGCACTCTCCTTTTTTGAGTGATAGGAGTCCCGCTGGGACGACAATAGACATGAACGCCCCCTCTCTACCGCTGGCAGTGTGGTGAACCGGTTGTCATAATAACCTGGTAGTAGGCACCAAGAAGATCTCACTGCATTGAAACCCTCTTTGCCACAGTGCAATTTGGCAATGAAATCAACACTGCAAAAGTGGATATCTGGAGAGGTGTTCATATGATAAATATTCGGGTCTTAAATCCCAGGCAATGTTAACGAAGGATGCTAAATGACGCAAACGGAAATAAGACCGAGAAATTGACTTAACCTCGACGAAAATAAGCCAAGTACTCTCTCTATATGGAGTACACACATATGTGCTCTGCCTGTGAGGCTGAGAGAAGGGGACAGACTGCTTCGCCTTTCGGCCACCCTCCACGAGACTTGTCACACGATTGATCTCGTCGGTTAAATTTAGCAGAGTTTTGCCGTCAAACCCAAACCTCCAAAGTCAAAAGAGGGCGACAAAGGGGTAACAAGCAAGCCACGCTGCAAATAACCAAATACTCCGAAAGTCCGTCCGTTCCTGAGGCTTTTTGGAACTTCCCCGCAAACGGATCGGAGGGCTTCCAAATACGGAGTACGGACATACTTAACTACTACGTCCTACATCCCATGCTTGTGGGTGTGTTGGTGTGGTGTGTATGCATGCTGCCGCCTGCATCCGCACGGGGCATAGCCAAAAAAGCTGTCCCGATGACCAGTGTTTTTCGCTCAAGGCTGAACTAAGCTAACCAGCTGAATGGATAGCCAATTTGCAAGAATTTAACTGGACTTTTCTCCGCACTCTGATGCCCTCAAGGCTGAGAGTTTCATTGAGCCGCAGACGGGAAGACGAATTGTCGACGGACTGGGCGCAAAAAGAGGCAACGCAAAAATCCAATCAGGCTGCATTGGTTATCTCCAATTGCCGCTCCGTACGGAGAACTTACGGGAGTTTATTCCACCACAACCGGAGAGGACGCAGGATGCAGTGCATTGCTTTCGTCATGAGACACACTTTGTACACCCATACAGACATGGATGAATACGGAGAGAAGTGCTTCTAGTTTATTGATATCGGGTTTCAATTGATAGTATTCGTCAATAATAATGGTAATTTAGCAATCTCATATCGGTCCAATTGTGAGACAATTTGAATCTTGGACTGTAAATAGGGTTAAGAAAAAGTTATCGGTGTATGGGGTATCGTTATCACGCAGAGGGGGGCAAAAGCAACTTAAAAAAAAAAAAAAAAAAATTCCAGAAGGCAAACAAAATCAGCAACCCAATAAATAAGCGACGGTGTATGTGGGATATAACCGGTAAATACGCGGCCTGTGTATGAAAGCAAACGAATGCAGAGGTCAAGTGAAAATTCAATGCGTAGAGATCAATGCCTGAAAAAAGCAAAACATGCAAAACCCATGTGTTCCTCAAGGCAAACATTCCAGCATTATGTAGTTAGTTATACGCCAGACGAAGACTGCGCCCAATCCGTATCCATTTAAAAAGAAAAGAAAAGAAAAGAAAAGAAAAGAAAAGAAAAGAAAAGAAAAACGCAACAGGCAACAAGATAAAACGAGAAGACGAATTGGCCAACCAGTCTCTTGGATAGTTCATAAGCAATTGCAAACACAAAACCGCCAAGTACCCCATACCCTGCACGGAAAGACAAGAGAGTTAACCGCCCATCATTCCATTCCGTTAAATGCAATTTGAGTCAAGTTTGAACTGAATGCATGAAGCAATCCCAATGCAAAACAACACCATAGAGCCTGATAAGCAAGAAACAAATGAGAGGATAAGCCCATAAAACTGGGTCTAAAATCAAATAAAAACCACCAATAACCATATTGACCACCATTTGAAATGCACTGGAGTAAGGGGAACAGGAATAGGAGTGGCCGTAACATAATAATGGAAGAAATACGAACAGTTATCAACAGCCATTATCACCGTCGTCGAGGCGAAATCCAGCCCAGCAGACTCCACTGCCTCACAACGGGAAATCGGAAAAAAAAAAAAAAAAAAAAAAAAAAAAAAAGGGTAAAAATGCGTTAAGGCCCAGGTCATCAGGTGTCGAAGGCCGAGAAGGAAATTTCTGACAAATTGTCGTATCGTCCGTCGTCGAACATCAATGTATTGCGGAAGAAGGGAAGTCATCATGATCATGAAGGTGCGTCCATAATGCTCTATCATGGGACAGACACGCTTCATTGGGTATTATTCAGGTTACCAGAACCATTTATTTATGTGGTTGGGCTCGTCGCTCGTACTCCGCTTAATTTTCGAGGTGATGTATGAAATGCTCCCGTTTGAACCATCCAACCCGTTCAAAGGCCGTCCAAAGCTTGCTTGCTTTGTTGACGTCGATCTTGCAAGCTTGTTGAGCGTCGGTCTTTCGAAATTCCTTGTTCTCGCTAAACTTGTTGAGAAGAGCCTGGAAGATGCGGCGCTTGCTACAGAGATAGGTGGCACACGACAAGCGAAGGGTAGCAGCGAGATTGATTTCTGCTGGATCGAGTGCGTCCCTATTGGGATCATTGCTGAGATCAAGCATCTGGCCTTTCCAGTCTGCCTTGAGCCCCTTGGTACCGTGGAGGGTCGAGATCGGAGGGCAGTAGTCTGGAAGAGAATTGTAATCTGTATCGTCGCGGTTGGTGCCGATCACACGAGGCTTGGGAGGATTGCGAGTAGGAGTCGCGTCAAACGAGTCGACGACTTTTGTCTTGGGACTGGACCGCTTAGGTCTCTGTGACTTTTGCACGCGAGGAGCGCTGGCATTACCACGCCTAGAGGGGGCGGGGGCGATCTTCTTCAACTTCGACTTCGTCTGCTTCCCCGGGTGCACCAGGGTCCATTGGTAGTCAAAAATCTTCCGCTCCTGTATGGCGTAGGCACGGGGATTGCGGTTGTAATTGGAGATCACACGGGAGACACATGACAAGGCGAGCATGTATTCATCGCGAGTTGGCTGCTGGAACTTGCCCTTGGCCGTCGATTTCTTGCTAGCAATGTGCTTATCCACCAAGGCCTCAGCGTCAGGCACCGACTCAGGGCCAAAGAGCGGCTCATGCTCAAGGAGGGAGGATCTTCTGTCGGACGGGAAGAGGACGGGGTCTCTGGATGGGCCTGCAATGGCGTTGGAAGTCGTATGGCCATTGTCACCGTCAACGGTGTGCCTTCTCTTACTTCCGTTGTATGGAGTGACGGGTGGCGACGGCAGGTCCATGTCGGACTGGGGTTGGGCTCGTTCAGGAGCGATGGGAGGGAGCTTGTCGGATGGGGAGAAGGGCAATTGCGAGTAGAGGTCGGAGTTGAAGCTGTCGAAGGGTTTTGGCTCTGGAGGAGACACCAAACTAGAGACAGGCGGTAGCCGGTTCATATCGCGGCGACGAGATGATTCCAATATAAGAGAAGTAATCGAATTGCGAGGCGAATTGGGCAAAAAAGCGGCGGAATCGATCAAAGGTTTGTATTATGGGATTGGTTGATTGGTTTGCGGGGGTGTCAAAGGGAAGTATGTAAGAAGGAGAATGAATGGAAGGAAGAAAGTAGTAGTAGTAGAAGAAGAAGAAGAAGAAGTAGAAGAAGAAGAAGAAGCAGTAGAAGAGAAGAAAGAAATAAAAAAGAAACCGGAAAATCAGCCAGCGCCTCCTCAGCAGCGGATAAGAAAACAGTCAGGGTCAGATGGCAGACTTTGATGACCAAGACAGGTGGAAGTCAATGGAACGCCCTGGCCTTGGCGGCTTCCGGTGGAGGAGGGAGGGCGCGTGGCGGATTTGTCAGGCGGAGGCTGCGTGGCGATAAGCCGCCGCTCGGACTTTCGGCGTTAAGAACGATGGTGCGTGGCTTAGGTAACGAAAAGGTTTAACGTTATCACCTCCCACTGCCTTGTAGCTGGAAGTCACTGTCTCTAGCAGGGCCGGTAAGGTCAGCGCGAAGATAATACTCAACGGAGTGATGGGAAGATAAGAAAAGGAAGAAGGAGAAAGAGTGGGGAAGAGGGGGTCTGGGGGGGGAGGTTTTGCTGGGTATTTGAAGGCAACAAGAGTATGAATAAGAACGTGAGTCAAATGATACGATCATGCCTAAATGATGTGTCTTCTGCGTCAATGTGAGGGGGGCAGCGCAAAAAGGGGACCGTAGCTCCGGTCTGGTTGCGTGTACCCTGGAAAGAGTATGCCTTTTTCATCCTCTGGTAATGACGATGATGATATATAATAGATGCAAAAGAAGCAGAATACTCACCCAGAGAGTAAATGGACGTAATTATGCGGTGTCTCTGAACGATGCTTCGATGATGCGTTCTTCCATCCAAACCGCGGGTCAATTTGGAGGTGAAAGTCTGATGAGGACCGGGCGGACTGACGGCCGTTTGACGGGTGCGACTCCAAGGGATTCTTATCAGTCAGTCAATCTGGTGGGTGGATTTCAGGCAGAACAAATATAACTAATCAGCCGGTGGATTCTATTCTAAACTATGTAAATTACCCGGCCCAGATGATGACAATTGGGAGATGTTGGGATGGAAACCTCGCAAGGCCGGCCGAAAGACGGGGTGCGGGGAGGGACAGTGTTAAATACAGTTTTCTTATTCTGCCTGCGGGAGGCCAGTCTACGGCGGATGGTGATCTAATTGAAACCAATTTACCCTTTTTTGGAGCGCGGCGTCAATGGGGGATTAACGCTGAACCTGCGGACGCGCTGCCGGAGATGAAGGAATTGGGCCCTTTCTTGGTTGCGTTGAACATGGGCTGGTTCGCGTGTTGGTTCGTTAGGCAGTGAATCAGCGACCGGTGAGGTCAGGCATAAGAATAGAACAGCCGGGGGAAAAGCCACAACAGGCGTGTATGTTGATTCGGCGGGATCACGCGAACGGCCCCATCTTCCATCCCAGGGAATACATAATTAATAGTTAATGACGATGGCACTGCAACACGGGAGCTGTGTCAAGTCTGTGTGCGCACAGTCCTGAGCCGGTGAGATCGGCCAGCTGGTCAAGACGCCTGTCGCCTGCGCCCAGGCACTCTTCGACACTGATTTGTCGCTCTCAAATGGCCACCGTCGGGTGAGACTCGCTCTGGCACAGCGCAAAAGGACAGGTCAACGGGGCACCAATGGAACGGCGCAGAGCAGCCCGGCTCCCACGGTTGAGGAGCGAATCAGACGGCACAATTAAAGTGTCGGGACACGCCGTTCCTTACCCGGATTTAGCCAATTGACCGCTCTGCACCGTCGTCACCCCCTCATCACCATCGTCATCGACTGCGGCTGATGCCCTGGGTCAGCTGCCTTGTCTGATGTTTTTTGATCAATTGACCGATTGCTGCCCTCCATTGATCGAGCGTCGACAACGGGTTTTCCAGGCTGGAGGGCTCTTTGTCCTCGGTGAAAGAAGTTCTTTTCTCCCTCCTAGCCGTTCAAGCCCGACTAAGAAACAAGCGTTGATGAGGTCGCGGGGATGCCATGTCACCGTCCCCGCTGTATCCACGGCTTTGACTAGGCAGATTGTGGAGACGGACCAGACAAGTGTCCGAAACACTTCTGCACAGCTTCAGCAAAGCTAAAATAAAAAAGATGCGCCAACCTACGGGGGCCCTTGTCTCATCAAACGGCCAATTTTTCAATACAAGGCTGCTGCCCAACAGATGATGAATTGGCTAATCAGAAGGCAGCAAACACGATAGCATCACCGTCAAACACTGACTCATCAAACGAAATCCCACTTTCATCATTGCTTCTCCGTGATGGGACCTTTGCTTCATTTCACCAGCATTGCCCTGTTGAATCACTTCATCCACACAGGCCCATGAACCATTCTGCAGACTTGCTACCGGTGGCCACCCTTCTGCCCATGAAACTTGAAGATGCTATACTCTCGTGCGTCGAGGGAAATTTTGCTCTATGGGCCAGGCAGCTTCGTGCCCTACACCATGGTATTTGCTATTACACACTTCAAATCCAACCATTGATCAGGCACTCCATGGATCATTCATTCTTGGGGTACTTTCCCGAAAGTACCTGGAAGCACATGGATGGTCTCGCTTACAGACGTACGTACAGACATACCACCGGTTTTGGAAGGCTTCTGAACGTTTCTTCAAAAGCATTTCGCATCCTTCGAATGATGCCTTGTGGGTTCCGCGAGACTCCGCCAATTGCATACTTCTGCGCCTGCGAACAACCATATTACTTTGTGGATGCCTGAAGGAAATGCAACGGTACCTTATCTTTGTTGCATTAGATGTGTTTTTGATGGACTACTCGCAAGAGGGAGCGAATCTTCACAACATTAATGACAGCTTTTAAGTCCTTTTAAGCTGTGCTTATGTCGCTTCACTTCTCTCGAATACAAGCATGGAAACCTGTATTCGTGACTTTCCAATTCAAAAATACTTGGCAACTTAACTTCTTGAAAACGATCGCATCGTTACCAAGGATCACCAGGGATGCCTGCAGCTTTCTATGACGTCGCTGAGGATGATATGAACTCTCTTGGTCTAGACTTTCGCTCCCTCCAGCTCTGAACCTGGTCGACAAGCGCCCGAGCTATCAGTTCGGCCTGGCAGAGACATCAGTAGAAACTTGACAGCAAGGAACGTTTGACTCGAGCACGGCTCTACTCCTAGCATCTATTGGTCCAGGCATCAACCGAACATGGATCTTTTGGCTATGACTCATCTCAGGGAGGATCTCCGGGTGTTGCTTTTGCGGCGCTCAAAGGAATTTAGTGGCTCGAATTAAATAGGAAACTACAGGAAGGCACGGCGGCTATTTCACGAAATTTTAGGTTCTAACGTCGATATCAGGCAACAAAATTGGCACTAAACTGCCAGAGGTTAACCGCGTAACCATGAGTGGTAGAGTGTACCTGGATACCTAAGAGAGGTGTGGTTGCGAGCGACGATTGTAGATGATGTCAAGAACTTTACTGTTCTGATGCCTTGTATATCCATTTATGCCTATATATGAATATGTATACTCCGTATCATTATCTGGAAATGATGTTGATTAAAGTTAAGTTTATATCTGGATCCGCGGCTAGAATTGAGGCGCTGAGCATGGGCTCTTTGGCGTTTGATAGCGGCGTAACATGCATGAGGTATCGACGTCTGAAGACGATCGGTAAATATGTGAAGTCGGGTATCGCTATGGGCTTTTCTTTGTTCATCATATAGCAGGGGCTCGCATGGAAATACTAAAGATATGGACCTCTGTTGCCCCCAAAAAAAAAAAAAAAAAGGGGGCGTCTTCGTACGATTGAAGGACCTGGTATCAGAATTCTCGGGGCGCTCACATTGTCCCATAGCATCCAAGTTGAGAGTTAACTCGCTTGAGCTTTGAAACGGTGAGAATGTATCGTCATTGGAACTGACAGTACGGAGTACACTTCGTCTGGGAGCTCGGTCAGGGAAGATGGGAGGGAGTAGTACCCCGGCGAGGCCAGGGATTCTATGGTTGCACTTCAATATCAGACGGAGATGGCTTTCCAGGAACCCAGATTTGGAAATCCCTTCGTCCAGTAAGAAACTCCAATTGATGATTTGATCGCCTTTTCTGCCGCCTTTGTTTTGTCGACAGGGGCCGGCCGACTGCTGCACCCTCCGATCCTCTTTCATGTCCCGATTGGCGAGCGTCTCAAGGCGTGGCGGACAACTCTTGTGATCAGAAACTGGACCGCCAAGTAATGGCCCGACAGGTCGTTTTTGGAACTATTATTGGCCGATTCGGGCATAGAACTTATGGGCGACAAAATCGATGATGGACGGGATGCCCTTCTGTCCACCGCTCTTAGCCAATGTTTGACCATACTTCATCGCCTTGCCTGCTGAGCCGGCGGCAAGGAAACCAATTCCTGGTAAGCAATTAGATTGTCTCTTTCTCATTGCGTTGATTCTGAGAAAAAGAATATCTGTGCTCCGCACGAAATGCCTGGTCACATGTAATCAGCGGATGCATGTAGACATGGAGTACCGTATACTCTCATGCCTTCTTGCGGGCTGCGGTCGCCTGGGGGGCACCCTTGATCTGCGGCAAGGCTTCTCAGCTGGAGGGGCTCTTTTTTTTCCGTATTGCACAGCATAACTCGTCCATGCAACCAACCCAACGCAAGGATAGTTCCGTGTCGACCTGCTGGGCGAGATTCATTGTGTGTCTGGAGCACCATTCTCTTCCAAAATGGTCCGTCTCAACAATCCTTTCCCATAAATGCATTATCCACGGCAAGCCCATTGCTAGCAGCAACGTCCGCATGATCTTCTCGCTAACCCGATTCAACACAGTCATGAGTGCCGGATCACAACTTGATTCCATTCCCAGTCCAGTGGCTTGGATGTGCAGTCCTCCAATGGGAGCGACCAGTCTTCCCTGCCCCTCCATTAGGGAGAGACCCGACTTGCGGCCCCTCACTGGCGCAACTCACGGACCACCACCACATCCTCCACCCCTGCGCGATCCAAATTGGGCTATTTCCCCCGTCTGGAGCCTAAAAGTCGTGTGAGTCAGGCGCATGACATGATACAATCGCATCCACTCTCTGGTGTAACGGGAGGCCATCACAACTGTGGGGGTGGTTTCACCGGTCGCATTCTCGGGACGCCGAAGACTTTGGGGCAGGTACTCCGTTGTTACGGAGGAGATGGTCAACTACGAAGCAAACTAACCACTCTGCATCCTCCGTACGGAGGACATCCATCATTATCTCCATACCGATTTTTGATTTTTCATCAATTGGCTGAGAAATCCACCGCTGAATAAGACTCATCTGACTCACACCTCCCAACGCGGTGTTTACGGACACAACACGGGCGCGAGCTTGTTTACCGCCATCTTACCCCCAGCAACGGAGAGATGGTTGTTCCGCGACTGGTAACGGGGCTCTCGTCACATGCAAATCCCTCATGATACGTGGGATTAAGGTTTTTTGGCTCTTCCCCAAGCTCAAGGGGAGGGGAGAGGGGGGCATGACGTGAGAAAATGCAGTGCTCCGGTGAAGACGGAGGTGACAGGTGACAGCGAGAGAGAGGGGAAGAGCCTGTGTGAAATGACAAGGGAGTTAACGATCCTGCTTCTTTCGAAGGATGCGACCGCCACACAATTGGTGCCAATTTAATCAAACAGCCGAGCTTCACGCCATTGAGATGGTCTAACTACCCGCTGGGCTCACTGCCGGTGCTGATTGGCTCCCCGCACTGTAGAGGCGGTTGTCATGCGTGCATCTCATGGGATGCAATTGACTTTTTTTTTTCTTCCTTTTGGAGGGGAACAGTTGATGCATATCTCGACACTTCTGGAGTGGGATGTGCTCCAAGAGATGAAGAGCGTGTGCATTGGCTCTGCTGTTGAAGGATGAAACCGCTTGCAGAATGTCAATTGACAAAACCACTTCTTTGACATGCGGATAAAAAGTCACTTCGGTGTCCAAAGTTACTTCACCGTCTACTCTCGGGGAAGGTTCAACAAAGCTCGGAAACACAAGGCCATTTCAAAGCTGTGAGGTCTATCTGATATACACAATATTGACACATCTACACACATTGGGTATTCTTCTCATATCATACACTCTGAAAACTCCCATTGGCGTCTCGCAACGCTTTCCTTTCAATCAAAACCCAATTGCGTCCTTGACTCTTTTCATTGTCTTATCCGCATTACTAGCTGCCTTCCTCGCCCCTTCCTCCGCCACTTTATCAAGGTATTTTCTTCCCACCGCATTCGTCATGAGCTCCGCGTACCGCTCTCGAATCGGCGCAAGATGGTCAGCCACTTTCTTCGCGACATGCTCCTTCAATATCCTCAGACTCGAGCTCTCATGTTCCTTCGCTAATTCCGTCGGCGACAAATTGCAGTTTGTGTCGAAATTGCTGAGGATATCTAGGAGGTTGGAGACACCAGGTCTCCTCTTCGGATCGTAGGTGACGCCCGGTTCGGAGTCGGTAAGTGCCACTTTTATCTTCTTGTGGATTGTCTCTGGTTCGTCGGTGAGGAGGATTCGGGAGTTAGGGTCGGCGTGGGATTTGGACATCTTTTGGTCTGGGGATTTCAGGGACATTATGCGTTTTGCGGGTGCTATTGTTGGTATGTCCAAACACATTAGTTTACGAATCTGATGTGGGATTGAGTGGCGGGGTTTGGCGGGTAACTTACACACGAGAGTATTTGGGGGAGTGAGAACGGGTCCGTATATGTGATTGAAGCTGTTGGCGACTTCGCGCGAAAACTCGAGGTGCTGCTTTTGATCTTCTCCGACAGGAACGTGGGTTGCCCTAATTCGCGATACAATTAGCATGGCTCTGATGCGAGAGCCATTGTCGAATGACCATACGAATGGACCAATATATCCGCTGCCTGCAGAACCGGATACGAGAACAGGCCCAATCTCAGCTTCGCCCGGGCGCTGGAGTCTTCTAATGTCGAGTTCTCCGGTAATTGTAGTTTACTCTACATCTAACGTTAGCGAGCCACTCAATCAATTGATAAGAAGATGCCAAACATACCTTCCACTGCGTCATCCTCGATAGATATCCCATTGAAGAAACTGTGCTAAGAATCCACATCAACTCCGCATGCGCTGGCACCTACACCACTCCCACCCGCGTGTCCGGCAGGCAAGTCAGTCAGCCCTCACAATGCCATAACGAGAACAAGAGTGTCCCATATTGCTATGCCACAAAATAAACGCACAGCGCTCTGAAAAAATATCATAGCCCTCTCCGGCTTCAATCCCACCGCCAGCAGAATCGCAAACGACTGCCTTCTCCATTCCCGCAACACCTCTGGATCCTGCGGCATCGTCAACGCATGTAAATCCACAATCGAATAGATCAACTCCTCTCCCGGGGTTGCGTCATCCTGGAGCTTCACCCATTCTCGTAAAGCGCCTAGATAGTTGCCCAGGTGTGGAATGCCGGTGGGTTGGATACCGGAGAAGATGATGCGTCGGGGGTCGGTGGGCGCAATAGTGGTGGTGCTCATCTGGCTTCGTTGGTGCCATTGGTGCCGCGTTCTGGTATAATTAGCAGCGCGAATTATCGAACTCTTCGTTAACCCGGTGCGGGCTCGAAGATAGTGCGCAGGTATTGACATTTTGAGCTTTCTGCTCGGCCAAAGCTCCCGCGTTGGCCGCCGAGTGAAATCCAAAAAATATATATCACGTGATTTATGATATGACCCGCCAATATTTTTTCGGGGAAACCGAATTACGGAGTTGGCAAAGGGGTTAGTATGAGGAGTACGTAAATAGCGGTCTTCGAATTCTATATAGATCGATTGAAAAGAAGGTGACGTAGATATACATCGAATTCAGACTCCCGAATTTCCCGGCTAAACAGTACAAATAACCCAAAAAACCAAGGATTTGATAATAATACAACTCCAGTGCAGAGAGAACCCGTTTTTTAGCCCTTTCGAACCTCTGATAGAGGTGCATGATTCCGAGTAAATTTTTCTCTCTCGATTATATCTGCCACGGACTCGGGGGATTTTGCGTTCTTTTTGGTGCCAAATTGGCCGAGTTCAGCTTCAAGAGCCTTAAGTACCTCATCGCCAGCTTGATCCATGGACTTGCCAACACCTGTATCCAAGAAAATGCAATTAGTTAGCGTCTCTTAGTCTCGATTTACAAACAAATGTGTGGAAAAGAAGCCGCCAGCAATCCATACCTAGGCTAGCATGCTCCCACACATTGGCCTTCATGCCCACGCCGTGGAATGCATGTTTCCTCAGAAATGCCAACCACGCCTGCACTGATTCCGAATTTCCATCTTTGATCTGTATTAATCTTCTCATAGTAATTCTCTCAAAGTTCTCCGGGGTCTTTCTATGGATGAACGGACTTCGGTATAATGTCCATCTTTCGATGAGTCGTGGGAGCGGAACAGGGCCTGATGCGGGAAGATTGAGATAGTAGGCAGCTCGGAGAGCAAAGTCTGCGAAGAATTCCACGTGGCGGGCACTATAGGAGCGTAGCTGGAGATCGCAGACCGGAAGGCCGTATTCGGCCTTGCGTTTAAGAGGTTTGAGGTAGACCGCTTGGACGCTTCGCGGTAATCTGAACTTGGAGTTGATCGATTCTAGTCGGTCCATCCTGTACGAAATATTCTGTCAATTTAAAGGTACGAACGGGATATGATGTGCAGTGCAATTCTGGCTAACCATTCTTTTGCTTCGGGATCTTCATCTGGGGCCTCTGCGTAGCTATCGTGGCTGGAGGTTAGCAGGTTATTCACCTCGGAAGACGAAACGTAACTCACGATAACTGCTGGGGTGTCAGTTCGGATGCATCCATCTCCGTCACATTTGAAGGTCGGTCTTCTTCTAATCTGAGCGATGTGGTTGTGAGCGGCCTGGCTGGGCTCGATAACTGTGATCGAAGTGGTCAGAATTGTGCCATTGAGCATATGGAAAGGCGCTAAGTACCTTCAGCCGTTTGCTGCATCGCAACGCCGACCTAAAATAAGAAAATGAAAACATTATGACTGCACGGTTTTGCGCGCGTGTCCGCAATGCTTTTTCACATTACCACTTCTCACGGCGTTTCGACCATTCATTTTTTTGGCTGTCGCTGAGAGATCAAATTACGTAATCATATCTTAAATTCTCCAGCCAATGCAAATGCGCCTTGGTGGTTCCGCTCCCAAATTCAAAATCGCGGATTGCATCACGGAGTACGTACGGAGTACGTACGGAGTAGAGGAATCTGATTGCGTCGTGGGTTCCGAAGACTTAAAATACATTCAGTCGCTAGGATATTAACAGCTAAAAAGCTGCTTTCCTAACAAATCTCCTTTTCACTGAACAATCTACACGAATATAACTGCAGGGTGCAGAAAACGAGACATCGCTACCCCGCCAGGAACCACCCTTTCATTTTCAACTGGATATATTCAACTCATCCCACGCCAATTGCACCCTCGCCCACCCCCTGAGAATGGCGGAATCGTCGATGTTTAAGCAAGCCCAGGCGGCACTTAACTACCTAAGACCCCATCTCCCAGAGGCCTTGCGAACTCCTCGAGTAGCCGTAATATGTGGTTCTGGCCTAGGGGGTCTTGCAGATACCATTGATAGCAAGACTAAGGTTGAATTTGATTATCGGGACATTCCGAATTTCCCTGCTTCCACTGGTAAACTAAATATCTTCGCTTATACGCGTGTTTTCATAGATACATATTGGCTCTAACGTTCTGTGAATCAGTACCGGGTCACTTAGGAAAGCTTGTATTTGGATACTTGGGCGCGGAAACGCCAGCTGTTTTGATGGTGGGAAGAGCACAGTAAGTGATAATTTCCGATTTGCAAATAACTGGAGGGATGAGTTTTGCATGGAGATCGAAGCTGATACCGCAGCCAGTTTCTATGAGGGACACTCCATCGACAAGGTCACGTTTCCGGTGCGGCTTTTCAAATTACTGGGCGTGGAGATCATGATAGGTACGGGAAATGAGCATTTGCTTGGAAAACATAAGATTCACAGCCCAACTAAGCAACTATGTACAGTGACAAATGCAAGCGGAGGATTAAACTCCGAGTATGCAGTCGGCGACGTCGTTCTGATCAACGACGTATGTTATTGCGGTTCCACAAACAGAGAGTAAAGCTAATCATGATTGATAGCACATCTTCCTCGCCGGTTTAGCCGGCCTACATCCATTGCGAGGACCCAACGAGGATGAGTTTGGTGTCCGGTTCCCAGCACTTTCAGACGCATACGACCTCGAGCTCAGACGAACAGCGCACCGCGCATGGACCAAAGTCATCCGGGTAGAAAGCAAGCGAAGAATTCATGAAGGCGTGTACGCCTTCTGTGCAGGGCCAAGGTAAGAACATTGCAGGACCGAAGGAGAATGAAACTAATAGCCCGACAGTTTTGAAACTAGGGCGGAGTGTAGATTCTTAAGACAACTTGGCGCAGACCTGGTCGGAATGTCGACCGTGCCAGAAATCATTGTGGCACGACATTGCGGACTTCGAGTGCTTGCTTTGAGCCTCGTTACCAACAATGCAGTCTTGACTCCCGTGCCACGTGGCGATGACCGTCTCCTCCAAGAGACGGAAAGGGCCCAACTCAATAGAATTGTTGAAGAGGGTAAAGCCAATCATGAAGAGGTTTTGAAGGCGGGTAGCCAAGCAGCAGCGGACGTACAGGTACGTCAAAGCTTATTTCTCATGTTCCGTGCAGACGCTAATGAGATCCATAGAAACTGGTCAGACAGGTAGTCCTAGATATGTTTCCACAAACCATTAACTAGGCCTTTCACTGGTGGCCTGGTTATCCCATAAAATCGATATCTATCCATAGACACGGACCAGCGGTCTCCATCTTTACGTGTTGACTTTGACATGATAACATTTCTGGAGAAAAGTTCAGCGGTATTTTCGACTTCGTTTCCTCTTAGCTTGTAATGCTTTGTAGTGAGCCTTTTTACCGCTAGTCTTTGACTCCTGAATTTCGTCATATTTGCGTTTGAAGCGGCCATTCTCTTCTTCAGCGGCCATGGCTTCTTCAACAAAGGTCCCCTTGCGGTCCTTCTTGGCGATGCGAGCACTGAAAAATTCGGTTGAACCTTGAATAATGGTACCAATCTGAGAATACTCTGGAAGCTTTGCTTTACCGCTCTCTTTCTTATAGTGCCGTTTTGGGTCAAGCACACTTCTCATGCGCAGCAGTTGGAGATCCCTTTTCAGCTCAGGGGTGAGGACCGTCCTGGGAAGGTCAAACCAGTCTGAACCAGCAGTGGGTTTTTCTTTACACTAATATACCTGTTAGCGAAGCTCGATAGATTTTTTATCGGCATCTAGGATATAGCAAAGGTTGAATGCATTGACGATGTTCAGAGTAACTATGATTAAAAAGAAACCATCATGGAAGCAGACTAATCCAAAACGGATTAGGGGACCTGCATCAAGAAAAAGTTTGGGATTTGATTTCCTCATAACATCCAAAATAGCATGAGACTGCAAAGGGAAGAACAAAACAAACCTTTTCTACCAATTTCGGTTGCTCGACAGCTCGTGTTGTGTTTGAAAGCTTTTTCAGCCGATCGGGAACAGCTCGTGCTTCATCAAGTGATGCCACACCGTTGACTTCACGCACATATGGAGCCACAAAACGCTCTACCTTCAAGGTTGGGATACTATTTCGATGTAGAATATTAGCCAAACAGAACGATCAGATAAAAGAGAAATAACATCCAGGAAACCTACCGTACTCGCGCTTCAACTTTCGGTTCTTCAAGGAGTCTGAGCTGGTCTTCCCCTTCAGCTTCGGCTTTGTTATTCTCTGCGGCTTGCTTTAGAAGTCGCTGTTCGGCTTCGAGCAGAAGAGCTTGAATCTTTTCTTCAGAAAGAATTTCTTCTGCGTCTCCGGGATGCAGACATTCTTGCATGGGTGAATCCACAGCAACCATTGCGCCTAGATAGAATTGCGCATAAAAACCTATCGAGGACTTTGGACCATCTGGGATTGATGCCGGCTTAGGAGACCATCCTGAAAGTGTTGGGTTGGATTCTCTGTGGGAGAAATTTTGTGGTGCGACTTTTCGAGAGCTCCGAACTTTAAAAAGTGAACCGCCGCCAAGCCTCACGTGAGTCGCATCGGCTCTCTAAACCGGAGGTGGTGATTATCCGCCCCGGTTTCTCTGGGCGTTCCGGCCAAGAGCACTTCGCACGTCAGGGGAAGAGATAAAATGGTTGAATGATGCGTGTAGCAGTCAAAATAGGGTCATATTGGGCATAAGGAATGCCATTCTGCTGGCATATATTCCTGATATTTGGAATATGTTGAGTGACCCTGATCTTCAATACACCTCTAGAAGGCATCTCCTGCTTCCCTTCCATACTGACCAGAGTTACGCGACCTACAAATGGCCATTGCCCGGTAAGAGATCCATGGCAATAGCTAATATGATAATTGCATTATATAAAGTGCAAAATATGTTATGATTCGTGGCTTGAGGTTTAAGCACCTCAACTTCACCCAGCAAGAAGAAGTTCGAAATGGATTTCATGGAAACATTGGGACCCCTCATCCTTGAAGAAATCAACGGATCTGCAGGATGAGAGGGATGAACTCTGCATAGTCTCCATAGTTGGGCGCTCTCCGCCTTGGCCCAATGATACGTCAAATCGTCTAAGTTACTCCCAATGCTCTGCCGCCCTTTAGGGGCTAGGGAGCAATTGGATTGGCTCCTGATACCCCAGAGTGCCAACGAAGCATTCTTGGTCAGTGGTCACTTAACTTTATCACCCAGAAGTTGTCTAGACTAACGTTAGCAATGTATTCTGTACCAGGCGAATGAATCTGTGTGTAAGCGATTGAACCCCGCGGAATGAAATAACGTAAAGATACCAGGACCATGGGAATATCCTGTAAGAAGACATATAAAGATGGATATCCGCAAGAGCATCCGCAGTACGGGGCGTTTGATCAGGGATAAAAAGCGAGGGTTCATCTAGAGCCCTTTTCCCGAGGCTTCTCCGGAGAGAACCAGTGACGACTCCATACATGTCTTGATGTAGCGGAAGATAAACACCGGGTCCTAGCGTTCCAAGTGACAAGATAACGGAAGACCTACCTGTTCAGGGATTGCAAGCTCCGGAATTGCCTTGGAATATAGGCGTGCCTTTTTGCCCAGAAACTTTCGCCAAAGTAGGACACGACAACAAGCAGCTCGCGTGCCAACACAGCTGTTTAGTGTCTCTTTGAGAGCAAGAGTACTCGGAAAGCCGATAATCCACGTAGTCTTCACGGAACTCTGATCCCGAGAAATTAAGTGAAATCTTAGGAACCTTTGTCCTGTATATCGTTCCGGTGCTCCTGCGTCCGGAGTCTGTATGTGCCTCTGGTATGTTGCTTTTCTCGAGAGAAGAATGCACCTCCTCCACTCAAACAAGGTTTTGCCTTGATTCCAATGGAAGATTGGAACGAAAACCAAAAAAGCAATAGTCGCGGTGCTTGAAGCAATTCGGCGATATCATTGGAACTCGCCCCATACCTTGTCTGGAGTAACTCCAAGCTCATTGGTCTCTATCAGGCGATCAAGGGGAACTGACCCTATTAGCTGCGAGAATTTCGGTCACTGAACGCCTTGAAACTCTTGCCTCACCATGCAGTGACAGGGAACGAGAGAATTGGGCAAGGTTGGAGGCATGTAACCACCTGGTTGGCACGAGCGGGTGTGCAGGCTGGGGCCTGCATTGAAGACTGTTCGAGGTTTCGAGAATATCCACAATGTCCCTGTACAGGTCATGGAGTGACACAAAACAATGTGATTATTTTTGTAGAGAAGGAAAAGGGGATGTAAAGAGTGAAATCTCATGCTCCGTAATTGGGCGACAACTGTTTGTGGGAGCTGAGTGCGGCCTAATTCATGCTCACTACTCCGTAGTTAGTGAACCTTGTCTGGTAGAAGCATCGTCCCATGCATCATCTCGTCACATCCACATCCACACTCAACCTGGTTGTTCCTCCAAGCCGCCCAATCTTTCTTCCCTTAATGCTCAACTTTTATTCCTGATCGGGTCCTCTCTTCTGGTTCTCCAATCTCCCTTTTATCCCTCCCTACCATTTCCAAGCAACCTACCCAAACGCGTCCTACAATCGCCCAATCTCACTTGCGCGGTCAGTTAGGCGCGCCGCTGCCCTCACGCCGCATTCCCCGCCGACCAAGACCCTCAATCCTCAATCGCAACGAGTTTTTTTTAGTTGCTTTTTACTGGCCGGGCGTGATAGGAAATAAGTCACGAGTAATAACCTTTTAGAGTCCCCCAAATGGAACCGGCACAAGCAGGCGCCGCCGGAGGCGCTGGTGCTCAATCCGCTGCCTCACGTCAACGACATCACCACCATCAGCCACAGGATACCCAGGGCCAAGGTGGACAGCAGGGCGGTCAGCAGCAACAACAACCCGTGTATGATATTCGAAATGGTGGACACTACGGTGCGTTGTTTTGCTCCTACTGTGCTAGTCTTGGGAGACTGGAATAAACCTGATTGCTTTCTTTCACGGAGCTTGTGGGCTAACTTCTCCACGAATTTTCGGTTAGGATTAAAGGCGCCAGTGCAGCGGTACGGACCTCATAAGTTTGATTTTATGGCGATGGTCGTCGCGCTAATAGATCTACAGCTCTCAGCACAAGGCTATGCACCGGTACCAGAGCTATACACAGGCACATGGGCAAATGTATGTCTCTCCGCGGGGACCACGCTACACTCTCTACCTTGTTATCTCAATGATGGAAGCTAATTTCAATCGAAATATGAATATATAGGTCAATCAAGGGCTAACAGGCCAAGCACGCGATGTTCTAACCACTTACTGGCAACACATGATCAACCATCTCGAATCCGACAACCACGACTACAAAATCCACCAATTGCCTCTTGCCAGAATCAAGAAAGTTATGAAAGCCGACCCCGAAGTTAAGATGATTTCCGCAGAAGCACCCATCCTCTTTGCCAAAGGGTGCGATATCTTCATCACCGAGTTGACCATGCGCGCCTGGATCCATGCAGAGGATAACAAGCGGCGTACTCTACAACGGTCGGATATTGCTGCAGCTCTGGCCAAGTCGGATATGTTCGACTTCTTAATTGACATTGTGCCCCGGGAAGAGGCAACATCTCATACGAAACGATCTGCACCCAGTGCGCCGCCACAGCATGCAAACGCTGGACAGATGCCACCTCAACAACCTGGTGTGCAGCAGCCACACCATATGGGCCCCCCGGATTATGGATCACTAGGCCAACCGCCTATGGGTCAAGAGCAAGATTATAGGCAGCAACCGGCCATGTATGGCGGAGCCGTCCAATCCGACCCTGCATACGGCCAACCCCAGCCTCAGATGTTCGAGGGGATGTACGGATATTCGCATTTGCCCACCCAGCAGGTTCGTCTTTGCGTTCCATATCCCTCTTAAAGTAACACGCAATAGAAGCACACATTGAAACTAACTGATTTGGCAATAGTGACGATAAAACTCGTTGGTGTTTGTGGGAGAAAAGGAGATATCAAGAGCGAGAATAGGAATATGGAGTTTGGTCAAATAATTTTTTGGAGATCGTTCACGATTCTAAATCGGGCATATGATTGTATTCCGCCCCCTGTCAACTAAATTTACTTGACATCGGCTGTGGTCCCATAGTACCATTTATTTACCATTTGTTTCCGGCGACAACCCAATACGTTCTATGATAGGAAAATTACCAGGTTTGCGATATTGGCTTTTCTCGATTCAATGCTGTTGGGGTTATCTGTACATGTCAATCGTAGCTTCAAGATGACTTCATTCCAAATCGACTCGAGAGAGAGCCGAATTTATCCGTCTTTGCCGGTGGACTTTGTAATATTTTCGTGAGCCTGTCGAAGAGGTCAGCCTATCTGTGGTATAAAGCAGCATATTACTTGCAGCCCATAGAATCGAGCATACTTTTCAATTAATATTGGCCCGTTCATCGCATCGACACGGCCATATTTTTTATTCCGAATTGAAATATCGTAGAATTCTTCTGTGTTGTCGGACATCATCAATTGTACGGTTTGCTGCAGTTCGTCGAGATTCTCGAGGAGAATAGGGACGCCCAGTCCCTCTACGAATTTGGTGAGGTAATCCACGTCTCGTGCGAGAGCGGCAACTCCGTTTGGGTTAATCTTTTTGACGTCTGGGGAGAGTGGGAGCGCCTATGCGACTTGTCAGAAGAGGCAAAATGACCAAGGGCGAAGGAGAAAGGGGCCTCACCAGAACCATATTTGCGGCATGGCTCAGGGCGTCGAAATATATAAGTTCCTTGATTTCGGTCGGCAAACCAAGGAGGGTGGAGTTCATGATATTAGACAGAAACCGGGTCAGAGTCTGCATATAGTTACTCGGCTCCATCTGCAAGCTTGGTGCATTCCAGTCGTATTCAGCGGTTTCGATGAGATCGTCGATTTTAGAATTGACGAGCTCGAAAATTCGCTTTTCAGCAACCTTCTTGTTATTCCGGAACTTCTCTGTTGCAGCAAGGCTCACTGCTCCATCGCCAGATGATGGTGATCGTGCTGCAGCTAGGAGCAGTTCAAGCTCTTGGCATGCTATTTCGAAGTACTCGAGGTTGATGAGAATTTGGACAATTTGGCCTAGGTATTGAGCGCTGAGCCGTTCGACAAGCGTCTCACAGACTTTGTCGGAGAGCAGTTCGTCCAAAGACTATGAATATAATTAGTCGTATACCGAATAGGAGTGCTTGAAGCCGCGTACGTTCTTAAGGGTTTCGTCGATAATATTCGGGTGCTGAAAATCATCGTTCGAAAAGAAGTAAAACTGATTCAAGAAATTCCGAATATCGATACAACAAAGTGGATACATCTGCGAAAAGGGCAGGACGCAAGGGAAGCTATTGATCATTAGCGGTGGTGCTATAGTTGGCGCAGGTAATTTAAGGCTCACATCTGTTCTTCTCTGGGCTTCTCTGGAGTATACCAGCTCACATTGAGAACCTTATCGTATTCTTCTTCATTTTGTATTGCCATTGGCATGTAATCGTCGGATTGGACGATCTATTGTCACTCGTGAGCGACGTGTCGGATCAGTCTTTTCCAATCGGGGGGATGCGTACCTCTTGGAAGTCATCGCTGAACCTCCGTTTCAACAGTTCAGCATACCTGTCAAATAACTCTAGTAAAAACCTATCAAAAGCTCCTACTGGAAAACCCCATGTCTGTCGGACTTGTCAGTGGAATGACTCACGACAAGGAGATCACAACTCACATCCATTGTTTGCATGAACAAGGCAATTAGGTTCTTGATTTTTAGTAGGTTTTCTGCATTATCCACCGACGGCAGCGCCTTTTTCATCAGGCCGACTGCGGTCTGGCACATCGAATCCCAGAGCTCGTCGACCTAATCCCGGTCAATTATATCTTGGGGGCTTGAAACTGAGGGAACAGCATACATCAACTGGCGACCTTAGATCCGGTATCTTTTTCATCGTTGTTCGCTCAACGATAGCGAACCCAGCGATCTCCTCGAGGAGAGTGTGCAGACAAGCACCCTCTTCGTCGAGAAGATTAATTGTAGGAGGCAGTAATAGTTCCTTCTGCCGCCTTCTGGTAGTGGCATATTCGACACGGAACTTATCCATCTGCCCAAGGGACTGATGGATATGCAAACATTCAAACAGAGGAGTGAAATCGACTTGAAGGTCATCGTTCTGTAACAGGTCAAACTCTTCATGCTCATCCGAAATCAGTTCAATTGCCGAGTTCAGCTTGAAATGCTCGAGATATGGTGTTTTCTCAGCACGCTCTTTCAGTCTGGCTCGACGCAGATCTGTGTGATAAAGAGATATTTCCCCAAGGTATTGTGACATCTCTCTGATACGGTAGAGCCATGTGTTGAGGTCTGCCATCACAGCATCTGCAATTGCCTTCTGAGTAATTGGAACGGAACGCTGAATTACTTCCGCAATTTTATATTGAGTCACTCCCTTTAAATGAACATTCTGCAGTTCATCCAGAGCCCGCAGGGCCGCATAATGGTTCTTCCTCGCTAATAGATCATAGACCTGATTTGCCAGGAGCAGTACCTCCAGACAGTCCTGCAACGCCTTCGAGGTGTCATCAATATTCTGTCGGTGGCTCCGGGACTCAACCAAGGCTTTCTTCTGTTCCGCTAACCTCTTTGTGCTGGCCTGGATTGACTGATTGAGGTCTAGGATCTCCGACGTCAGGTTGACAGTGCCCTCTCGGATGTCCAGCAGCTGGTTGATAGAGGTCACAAATTCCTGATGTGTAGAAGTACATATACTTTCGATCTGGGCTTCACGATCGTTCGCGAATTTGGTGAGGGATTGCAGGAGCTGAGAGGTTCGATTGCCATGGCTATATTCTCGGATTGAGGGAATAAGCTGGTCTAAGTAGTCTGTGTCCGAGGAAGAATTGACTATCTATATTGTTTCCGGACTTCTGTTACTATGGAATGCTGAGGTGGAACGTGTCCATTCTAACTTACATGGTTAAGGAGGTAGGAGAGCTCGCTGCGGGAGTTTGTCGGCCCCGGCATATTTGTTCCAAACCAGTTCTCTGGTCGCAATCCGGGAAAACCACAAAGAGAGGACAACTTTTAAGTAGAAGGAACGAGCTTATACTTCAACTCTACTATATTTTTCATTGGGAATTGCCTGCTGTTTACCATGCCGCATATTGCTGGGGCCTGACGCTGTTGATACTGGTCACAGGACACTCCGGGGATGATTGGTTGGTTAGATAACGTAATCCACAAGCGAGCGAGCAGCTAAATCACCATATTTTCCATTTCCTAACCCATCCAGTTCAACGCGCAATTATGCCACCAATTCGCAAGAAAAATGCTAGAAACTCTATAGAGATAGAGGGAAGACTTGAGCTTGCAATATCTGCTATTAAAAAGCAAGGAATACCCTTAATTTCTGAAGCTGCATGCCTCTTCAATGTGCCACACTCTACTCTAGGTTATAGACTTAGTGGCCAGTCTTCCAGGGTGAATTTACACACAAATTCACATAAATTGACTGAACCTGAAGAGAACCAGCTAGTTTAATAGATTCTAGACCTGGATAAACAAGGATTACCCCCCTGGCCAGCATTTGTTGAGAATATGGCTAATCATCTTCTCTCATTACAGAATCCCTGTGAGGATCATACTTTGTGGATCAGTGTGACAATGGATCTCTAGTAGGAATTGTATATGGAAAGGAATACACAAGAGCAAAAGTCTTATATTTTTCTAGCAACTGTATACAACTGTAGACAAGATTATCACTGACCTTCATTAAGAGATTCATACAGTGGCTGTCTTTTATGTGTACTTGTGAGCATATGACCCAGTGTCTTGTGAAGTACACATTCACTCTTAATAGTTATCTTATAAGCAGCTCTCAGTTCTTACAAATATTGTTTGTCTGTATAAGAGATTTGCAGATAAATTCTTACAGATTTCTCTCTCTTATAAAGTCTTGATTTCTCAAGATAGCTGTCTTATTAAAAATCTTCATGAGTAGAAAACAAAAAAATCTCTTGAGAAAATAAAAATTTTCTTATAAGAAAAGGAGTATTTTTTGTGCTGGTTAGCAGGGCGCTGAGCCTGTCGCGCCCAACCACCATTGGTCCACCTTGTGCACCATGCCTGTTGCAGTATCACTGTTGCTGCTTCAGAGATGGTGTCTGCCTTGCTGCTTTTGCAGTCATCTTACATCACCTCAACATCACCACCCAATCTATAGAAACCCATCTCTTAAATGATGATATACTGGAGCGGGGTATGATGGGGTGCCTCGTCAAGGTAGGCGAATTGGTTGAGATGGTGAAAGCGCAGGAAAGATGAACATCAACAGCAGAGTAGTCAAAGGCCGAGTAGTAAGAACAGTTATAGGCATGCCCTAATGGACGCCTAAGCTGATAAGGGATAAGAGTACTAGGGAGCCCTGTACTAACACAGGCAGCTCTAGAGAAGAACAGTAGCAAGCTTCATGAACAAGAGATCTTCACATTCTCTCACTAACAAACTAACTAATAAGAATGAACAAGTATGTAGTGTAAGTGTAAAGATGCGTGAAGATGTTAGGCAAGATGTAGGGGCTATGGGTGGTTTATATAGCTCAGAGAGAGTAGCTTTGTGGGAGGGTTGTGCCTCAGACCAGAACAATCTTTGTTCTAAATCAGAATCCCCACTACATTTTCTCCTGACCTCCAGTGTTGGCATCCCCTGACAACAAGCACCATATAAAGCAAAGCAAAAGCAACAAATGTAAGCAATTTAATAAGAAAAATAAGAGAATAAGAATTAGCAATTGGTAATCTGGTAAGAAAAGACATAGGAAATAAGAATAAAGAGAGTGATGTTAGCAATCTCTAATAGTGATCACCATGATTCTCTTCTTCCACCACATTCTCAGGAGAAGGAGAAGATCAAACAGACACTGGATTAATGTTGTTGTGCCACATACAATATCAATAGGATTTGTTACCAAAAGCTCTCTTTTTAATTTGGTATATCTTGACAATAGCATTCAGGGCAATTTATGTGGTCTTTAGATATCAGTTATTAATGAAGTTCTGGGTCTTCTTCTCATCTGGGCCAAAGAGGGTATCCAGTTCCTCAATTACTATAGGGTTGTCCCATCTAACTCAGCCTACCAATGCATCCAATATAGCTGCTAAGTCTTGTAATTGAATGGCTGTAGGGAATCAATATGGAACTGATGTGTAACAGTTGGCCAGATGGTGACAATGGCCCTGGAACTAGGTCTTTATATGCAGCAGAGAGCTGGGACCAGGTACTGGCTTTGTTGACCTCTAGATGTTCATGGTCCTCGTGGATTGCCACATACCAGGGTAGCATAGTGCAGCAGACCTTTTTGCATGGACCATAGGTCCTATGGGGTAGCAGAGGGCTTGAAATTCAAACATCACTAGGCTTGCAAATAACATCAGTCCACTTGATACCAAATCTCTTCTCATTGTCTTTGGTATACATAGTATCCTTAATGCAGTGGACATAGCCATCAGTGGATAAGCCCTGTTCTTCAACCAGTCCCCACCAATCTTCTAGATGGTTATGCATTCCTGGTAAGACTTCTGTGCAGTCTCTGGGCTCTTCTGCAGTTAAAGTCAAGGATCCTTGTATCATGTTAACGCCCCTTCCAGTAGTAATAGCATCTGGAACATTGAAATCGATATGGCGAAACCCAGTTTTATCCCCTGGCTTTGCATACTTGGCGTAACACGACGACGAAGAACCGGAGGCGAACTATGGAGTCAAAACTACCCCAAGAGATATGGCGCTGCTCAGCTCGTCGGCCGATGCCGCAAAGAAGAAGCGAAATGAGAACCGGGATAATGCAGCCAAAAGTGCCTTGAAGACCCGTGGGACTTCGAAGCGCGAGAGAATACCAGAATGTTCCCAGTTCCCAACCTTGATTCATGACCATTGACAGACGATGCTGCTGGGCGCCCGCCTCGTTTGGGCCAAGCAGCTTTGCTTCTTCCGCTGCAAGTGTATCTACTAGTTCCTGTCTGAGTCGACCATACTCTTCAGGCTGTTCGGCAATCTCATCCACAGCTTCGTCTGTCAGCCATGGGGGAATGCGGCACATCTCAATAGGCAATGAGCACATCCACTCCAGATCCACAATACAGGTCACATTCCAGTCTTCATCGACAAAAAAGTTGCTCTGATTGAAATCGGTAAACGTCAATATAAAAGGGCCGCGACGCAGGCCCGGGTCAAAGAAGGATGGCAAAGCCGCTCGTAGGATTGTCAGAGCTGCTGCCTGGGCACCGTAGTCACCAAGATTGTTGATTCCATTGGGCTGATGAAGGAGACGATTGTCATGAATCCTTAGAACATCAAGGATATAGGAGTCGACTGTCGAGTAGGTGTAATTGCGAGGCATGTCGGTCGGAATGTTTTCATTCTCCAGCGCCTGGATCTCAAGTGATAGTGGCCGGTTGGTGAGTTGCAGATAACCGTTATTATCAATTACAAACGATCCAATGCATGGTAACGGGGTTCGTGTGATGCTCAACAAGATTTGAGAAAGTGAGCGAAAGAGGTTCCCACGTAACCGGTCATCATGCCTTTTTTCACTCCATGTATTAGAAAGCATCCGGCCGGCCGATTCCTCGATGTACTCAATCAGAAGGTAACCAATATCCGTGGCTTGACTTTGTGGCTGATGGGGAACGTAGCGCGAAGGCAGCGGACAACCAAGCAATGACAGGGCTAGGCACCGAAGTTTAAAAAACCGCCGCTTCCAGAATGACAAGCAGGTGGCCGTGGTGAACTGAAAATGCACAAAAATCAACTGAGTCATCAACAAAACGGGAGGGATACATACTGTCTCTCCAGTTGATACAGCAAACCCATACATGTGTGGGATGGGCACATCTGCGGCATTCTGCTGAAGCCACGCATAGGTCCCAGCTTCACATCGAAGTTTCTCGTCGCTATTTCCCGGGCAAAAGTGGTCACCGACACGATATGGAAGTGGAAACCGGAGCATCAGCCTTTGCCTTTTCCTCCTCCAACTTGAGGAGACAGTGACCGGAATACAGACATTGAAGCTGCCATAGATCCAGTCCCCAGGGCCAGCCACATAGCATGCATCGGGAGATGCGCCAAGGTGGTGGGCAACGATTGATCTCATCCAGGCGCGCTTGTGGTGCAAGACATCAAAGAACTTTGCGCGTTGCTTGACGTATCCTAGGCGATGGAGGATGTTGATCTCCTCGTCTTTGGCGAAGGAGTATGTGATCTCCCCATGAAGAAGGCTGCGGGTCTTTTTGGCCATTGTTCGTCGAGCGAGTCAACAATTGTTTGTAGAGACCCAAAGCCCGCCTCCAATGGGGCCTGGAAGCTTAAGAGTACTAACCCTAAAAGGCTTAGCCCACATGCCTTTATGGGGTCGCTCGATGTTGCTGGGCACTCCGTAGTCTCACTAGAGATATAATATCAACATAACTCTAATCTGAATAACACAACAGAGCTCAATAACATAATAATATATAGAG
Source organism: Coccidioides immitis RS (assembly GCF_000149335.2). Lineage (NCBI taxonomy): Eukaryota > Fungi > Ascomycota > Eurotiomycetes > Onygenales > Onygenaceae > Coccidioides > Coccidioides immitis. The sequence goes on along the minus strand of NW_004504310.1, from coordinate 1,496,355 downwards.
AGTCTCTATTGTTCTCACTAGCTCTGTATTATTATTAGATAATGAAAGCTAGCTTAAGAGAAAGCTTTTTCTTACTTTCTCTTTCTCTTTTTTTTTTTTTTTTCTTTCTTCTCTAGTCTCTTTCATCTTTATCAAGATAAGTGAACTCTCTAAGCACTGCTTTGTGTGGGAGGCAGACTGTTGTGGAAATCCCGAGACTGAAAGGTATCAGGGCCGCGGGAAGGTCAACAGATTGGGGGAGTGATCAATAATCCAATGGTGCTCCAGTTGAGTAAGCAGTCTTGCTCTGATGACAAAGGGTTTCTGTACAGGTATATCAGAGTCAGGGCAAGGCTAAGGTGCTTTCTCAAGAGTAGCAGATTCAGGTACAATTTTACAGTATCACAAGACTTCAATGGTATGGAAAGTAATCAAGGTATGAATGTAACTGAGTTAAAGATATCTGGTCAAAGTCAATATCTGTCTCCAGCGACATCTAGGCCCATAAAATCGAAAAAGGCGCGTAAGAAGGTGTCCTGCGATAATTCAGAACGTGAGTACTCATAAGTATAGCGGACGAGGAACGGGCGGCTGTAGGCAACATCAGATGCCTCCAGTGCTGGTCTGAAATGTTTGATGATGCTGTAAAATCTCTGTTTTGCCCGGGCGTGCTGATCCGCTGGTAAGGATTCAGGTCCGGAAAAGTCGATGATGCCCTCGACTGAGGCCTGATGGCGATGCCGGGCCATTGTAGTGATTAAAAAGTATCAGGAATCTTGTAAATGATCGTCTGGGATCACCATTGTCAATCTCATGAAGGGGTGCTGGGTAGTCCCAAGCACCCTGCAGGACCATGGCACCCACAAATTCTGCTGGGGCAGGGGGAACAGCAACCACAATCTAGAGAAGATTAACCATGAACTGAAATGTGATAGAGAATACTCACATTACCAGCCAGAGCCAGCAGAACAACAATCACAGGAAGAAGAGAAGGCACAACAGAACTCTAATGTAAGGGGTTCGCGGGCGAATCCTTACACTCAAGCTGTAAGTGCCTTGCACAAGCTGACATTGGTTTGCATGCTGAACACTTGTGAGGGCTGGGAGCCGCTCGCGAGCACACATAAATAAAAGGCAGTCACTGCACAAACCCCTTAATGGAGGCCAGTGGCAATCTTGTCTAGAGTCATACACAGTTGCTAGAAGAATATAAGGCTTTTACCCTCATGTATTCCTTTCCACACACAATTCCTACTAGAGATCCATTGTCGTGCTGATCCGCGAAGTACAATCCTCACAGATAAGAAGATGATTAGCCATATTCTCAATAAATGCTGGCTGAGAAGGTATTCCACATTTATCCGGATCCAGCACCTATTGAAGTAGCTGATCTTCTTCAGCCTTAGTAAATTTGGTTAAATTTGTGTGTAAATTCACTCTTGAAGACCTGCCCCTGAACTGATCCTGCAGAGTAGTGCAAGGCACCTCAAACAGACATGCAGTCTCATGAATTGAGGCTAATTCTTGCTTTTTAATAGCATTTATTGCAAGTTCAAGCTTCCTCTCTATGTCTATAGAGTTTCTTGTGTTTTTATTGCGAATTGGTGGCATAATTGCACGTTGAAGTGGCTTGATTAGAAAATTGAAGATGTTTTGAATTTGGTGGCCGACTCGTTTGGGTGGGTAGTATGTGGATTACGTTAATTCATTAATCGGCTTACTAACCTGCCACTCAGCCCTACTCGTCGGCTGGCTTGGCATCAACTTCACTCCTTCATGCCACTCAAAACAGCGACTTGCAAAGGGTAACGGGTGGCCCTGTTCTCCCTTAGGGGCTTGGAGTTATGCTCCAAGCGAAAAGCCCTATTGATACCTTTGCTTCAGCACATATCAAATCTTTCGGATTGCCGTTTCTTCGTGAATGTATAAAGGACCTCACTGACAGATATCAAACATTCAGCAAATTTTCAAATGTACAGCACCGCCTGTACATGGTTTCAAGTGACTTTCCGGAAATTTCTTTCTCTGGGAAAATTTTTATTGAGAGGGGCTGGTATGGCCGAGCCCCAATTGTCAGGGCTGATGACTTGATATTTTCTTTGTTAACCCCGTGTTATACACGGGAAGACCCGTTCGAGGCATTCCATGGAGATGGGAGTGCTTGTCAACGATGGCTACCATCACTGGTTGGACACCGTCTTGTTCAAGAGAGGAGGGAATTCAAAGCTGTTCCGTCGAGTCCATTTGGAGCAGCTCACACAAAGCTCTATCTAGATATCCTATCAGGCAAGCTCGCATCAAAGAGACCACCTAGCTTCTTGAGGACACGGCCGGGATGATACTGGGCCTATGTATATACATATAATCTATATACCCACATCATTCATGCATCGCATCATATATGCCTCTGTTTCCAGGTGTGGCGCAAGTCCCGTTGAGTCGCCGGCGCCGGCTTCGAGGCCTTCCCAAAGCGGCAGCGCCCCCTTTCAGGAATCTCTAAAACCTAGCGCATGTGATATCGGCTGTTGGAAGAGAAGACGATCACCGAGAAGGTAGGTGGTGCCGTTCGCTGCGTATTAGACGCCCAGCTGCCCAACAGTCCAGAGCAGCACTGCCAGCACCCCTCACTCCCCTTGCCTAATCGGGACATGTTGGGCCAGGTGCTTATCTCGTTCCCCGCGCCCGCTCTATCCTGAACAGGCTGTGGCTCGTTATCGTTGCGAGGCCGTGTTGTGCTACCCCTCTTTTCGCTATCTGCTGCTCTGTGTTATGGGTGGCTGGCGGGGGGTTGTCAGCACGCATCCTCACTCTGTTGCTGTGACTGCACCTGATATGCCGCCATTCTACCTCTTTGACAGTGGGCTCTCATCTCGACATTGCTGTCCTCCCAGCCACCCCGTTCTTTGGTGCCTGAAAATTTTCACTCAAGGAGATTCCCTCTCCTCCTTGCCACCCTCCCATCCTAGTCTCCTTTCCGTCCCCTCTCCTCCATCTTCCCCTCTCTATCTCTCTCTCTCTCTCTTTCATTTTCTTCATCCCATCCATCTCTCATCTACCACAGATCAAATCGTATCGAGCCTTCTCTCCATCACGATTTCCACTTAGCTTTGCTCTCCTCATTCAATTCATCTTTACCTCATTCGTCCACTTCTGCTGCTCCGGCAGTTTACATCCTTACATCTTTTTGACTTCTCTACCAAGTCTTCTGCGACTTGCTCATCATGATTCGTGGAAACGGATCTCCTGGCGCAGCCAGTAGCAACCGTTCCTCCGACGAGGCTGCTTCTCACAATGGCTCTCCTGAGACCAAGCTCACTGCATTCTCCCCGGAGGATGCCCGCATAAAGTCCCTTTTGGACAATTCAGGTGCCATTGGCCTTCACAGACACGAAACCATGACTTTTACATCTGTGTAAGCTTCCGCCTTCTCCCAGGCTCCTGTGGGGTCCCAGCAATTCTAACCGCTCTGCTTATAGCCATAAGCCGGGAATTGGCCAGGATGCATTCAGGACCATTTCGGGACCAAATGCACGAATCCAGCTCTCTCCCACGGCAAGCCCTTTCACTCCAGCCAGCTATATCCAGGGTAGATTTACTGGAAATGAGAGTGTCTCGGCCTTTTTGAAACAGAACGATGTTTCCCCAGCCACAATCAGCTACTTGGCAGCGAATTCTGACCCGGAAACCCCATTCACTCCAAATGGCTCTTTCGCTCGAAACTCCCCTCCACGTTTCGGCCCGATTGCTCCCGGTGGTCCTGTTCATTTGACTTACCCCAAGCAGGATGAAGCAGCTCGCTCGAAGATGAGCTACTTGACAGCCACCTCTGAACTGGAAATTCCGTTTACTCCGAACGGGTCACTTGCTCGCAACTCGCCTCCACGTTTCGGTACCATTGGTCACCCTTACGTGGCTCCGACACCCATTCATATGGCGTATTGCCAGTTTGGTACTTTTGACAAGATCAACCGCAGTCGTGCATTTACCATTGAAGGCGCACCGACGGACTTAGCCCACTTGACCATTGTTAGCCTTTTTGATGTAAGTGATGTCTCATCCGAAGTCAAAGTGCTTTCTGTATTGATTGACGTTCTTGCAGCGCCATGAGTTCAGCACTCTCAAGGGGCCTATCCTTACTGAACTGGGCACTCATGGAAAAATTTATGTCGGTTTTACCGATAGCCGCGATGCCAAAGCTGCTTTTGATAAAGTCAAAAAGCAGTATCCCGCCTGGTATTTGCAGGCCTTGACTGCCAAAGAGTTTACTGGAAAACACGATGCGACTTATGTGGGTGCAACTTCTGACTATGAAGGTTACATCTTTGCTTCGGTTTATTTCAATGGCAACAATCCAGCTGCGGATGGATGCGTGATCTCCCACAATTTCAAGAACATTCTCGAGAAGTTCGGCGACATCAAAGCCTTCTGCACTATTCCCACCGAGCAGAGGCATGTCGTTGACTTTATGGTCGAGTTCTTCGACACTCGTGCCGCCGAAAACGTCGCTTCCACTTTGAACGGCAGTTCAGTTGATGTAGGTTGGCCTCCTCAATTAGTCACCCCTCTTAACCTTTCTCTAACTAACTAGGGACATTATAGGAATGTATTCTCGAGATCAACCTCTACAGGCCCGATGTTGTAGAGAATCATTACATTGATTTTGAACACAAGGATGCCTCCGATGCAGTTACAAAGCAGTCGGTCGGACGCCGCGATAGCTTTGGACAACCATATGTCAAACTCAGTCCGACCGGTCGCTCAACTATTCCCGTCGGCGATCCTGCCAGTGAATTTGGTTGGCTTCGCAAGGCTGAAAACAATTTGTCCTATCGTCATCGTCACGAAGTTGGACGGCGTCAGGATTCTCGTCCCAATAACCAGAATTATGTTGATATCGAGAAGATTCGACTTGGTCTCGATGTCCGCACTACTGTGAGTTACGACCGAACTACCCATTTGAACATTTGCTTACTAGTTATAGATTATGTTGCGCAATATTCCCAACAAGATTGACCAAGTAATGCTAAAGAACATTGTTGACGAGACCAGTTTCGGCAAGTATGACTTTATGTATTTGCGTATCGGTAAGTGGATAAAATAACGACCGTTTAAACTCGCTCGTTGACAACAATCTAGATTTCGCCAACAATTGCAAGTTAGTTTTATTCTACTACAAGTTCCTGTTTAACCACTTGCTTACCTATATACAGTGTGGGCTATGCCTTCATCAACTTCGAGGATGTAAGATACCTTCTACCCTGAACACGACGTTATTCTCGCTAACATCGATTCAGCCCATCGATATTATTGACGTGAGCTCACTATATACATTAAAGAAACCGATTGACTGACCTTGCTTAGTTTGCCAACGCTCGTGCTGGTCGTACATGGTAAGTTAATCGCCAAATCCATATGAATTTGCAATTAACATTTGAGCCAGGAATTGCTTCAACAGCGATAAGGTCGCAGAGATCTCGTATGCCAGTGAGTGATCACGCCTCGTAATCCATGTTGACTACTTGCTGATTTGACCGCAGCCATTCAAGGAAGAGATTGTCTCGTTCAAAAGTTCCGCAACAGCTCCGTCATGTTGGAGCATCCATCCTTCCGTCCTAAAGTATTTTCACACAATAAATGTGCTTCAATTCACTCTTTCTAATTCTTTACAGTTGTTCTATACTGGCAGTGGGCCACTGGCTGGTACAGAAGAGCCTTTCCCCGGCCCTGACAATCCATCGAAGATGCGACGCAGCGTCGAAAATGCCGAACACGTTGGCATGTATAAACTCGTGAAGACCTCCGTACCGAAACCGGGTCTGTACTAATGTATCAGCAGGTCTCTTTGCGCCCAGAGTTGGTCAACAGTACCGTGATGAACAGCGTCGCCGTCGGTCCCAATACGATCGTGGAACCACTGCCGCAGAGCGCGAGACTTACTGCCCCCGCCACTATTATCCTCGCCGTAATAGCAACAGTTTTGCTCCAACATCACGCTGGTGCGAATTTCAGTATCAGAACTGAATTTTTCAAATTTGCAACGACGACATCCGATGACTATGAACGTTTTCCAACAAGAAGTGTTTGGAATGTGATTCGCGATGTCCGATTTGCTTTTTGCTCTTCTTTTCCTTTGCCCCCCACCATCGATTACTACTCTTTATCTTCTACTTTCATAATGCTTAAAGGAGTCAGGGTAACTCGTCAGCAATTTGGGGACGCTGCTAACTGTATTCAAGGGAACAAGGAAGTATCCATTATCAGCGCCTGTTCACGTTTATCTTTGGGCTGCTTGGGTATGGTGCACCGGATTTCCCTCTCGAAGTTTTCCGCATTTGGTTGCGAAAATTCCAAGGTTGGAAGCCTACACCTCCTTCTTACATATTTTCGACAGGTAGCGGTTCCCCTCCTATACCTTACCCCCTTTATTAGCTTGCTGTGGACTACGATTGATAGCTTTTGCTTTATCGTTGTTATTCCTTTCTGCAGTTGCAGTTTCACACGGCTTACAGTTCTTTTAACCTTGATGATTCGGTGAATGCGCCTCGACGTTGACAGATATTTTCGCAGATGGATGTTGCACATGTAAGATAATTTCGGTGCGTTGTTCTTGTGCTGATGCTTTGCTCTCGCTGGGAATCTTATGAAAAAGACAAAAAAAAAAAAAATATTTTTTTCTCTTTGTACTTAAGAGGAGCGAAGGCTACCTATCTAATTATTGTGGAATACGACCATCGGTCTCCCACGCTCAAATCTCCAGCAGATGAGAAGTTAGTGACTAACAGGCAATATTGGACCTGATTTCTTCATCTAGGCCTTAGTCGGCGAGACGGTTCATAGTGCTATTGAGTATCATACACGTAGTACCATCACGAAAAATCAGGTCAGGTCACAATATGGTATGTGACAATAGACATAAGGACTTCAAAGTAAGTTCCCTTCTCAATTCCCCCAATATAATTGCAAATTTTATGGAAGAACGACCATGTGTTTGAGGCTGGCGTAACTGAATCCCCCTTTTGACGCTAAGCGTAAGGTTAGCATTTACAGTTAGTATACTTTTGTAGAGCACATACGGAGTACATTGGAGGGCAAATTGGACAGCTTTGTTTGTTTTTATTTTACTCTATTTTAGTCCGTACTTCATGCAGATTTTAGTGTTTCTACAGTACGTACGGAGTCAAGGCAATTAATCCGTTCTCCGTAAGTAACTAGGTAAGTATTCCAAGCGGCCTACGGGGAAAGCCTTGCGTCCGCCGTTACAGGAAGGAGTTGGAAATGTAACATCACGGCGTGATCCGTGTTCCCAGCGGAAGCCAAGGCCCAACTCGCTCCACTTTCCGCTCCGTCCCGCTAACACCTGCATGATTCCACTACCTACCCTCGAACATATGAACGGTCATTGTTCAAGGGTGTGATTTGGGGGCGCCGGCCCTTGTACTCTACCCGCACTCTTTGTTTTAAGGCTATCTTCAGAGCCTGAATCATATTCGATACTTGTTAAGTGTCAAGTCAGTCACTTCAACTGTCAGATGTGTAACACTTTTATAACCTCATCAGTACTCTGCTAAAGCATCAGATGGCTTATTACATACTGAGATTTCCATTCCCAAGTTCCTTTTGTCGACTTCAAATTTCACTGGCCTTTCTCTCGCTCTCTAAAACCTACCAACTGCCCGACCCACTTCTCGCTACCCCTTGCCAGGTCTTCCGCAATAAAGTCAGCAATGTGCTCCAATTTAGTTGTATAGCCAGCCATGTTCATGATGATTTCCAAGCTTGTGCCAATCCAAGGGATCCGAGCCACCCATCTACGTGGCCACGCAGGCGGAATGTCAGCAGTGGTGAGTAAGTTATGGGGATCCGGCTCTGAGAGAAGCTCGATTCCTTCGTGCAGCGGTAGCATGATGGCGATGCAAACGAGAGTCCAGCGAAGGTCGGAGAGGGGAATAGCGTTTATGATCGCTCGGGTTTCACGATGCTGTTCAACAGCGAAGTTCGGGAGGCTATGTTGATGTTTAGCATGGTGGCATTCCAAGATAAGCAACCGCAAGAGACATGCCAAAATGAATCAGGAAGCACAGAATACTCACTAGCTACCAATTGTACGTCTCGGCTGTTCCACGTTTGGCGGAGATGTGGAGGCCTTTCCTTGTTGAGACTTCTCATCGCTAGGTAGCGGATACTCCAGCTCACCGAGTCCACAGATGAACAAGGCTCGCATCGGAACTCCTCGCTCCCTGCCAATATCTACCGCAGCTTGCGAGGCAGCCCTCGCAATTTTCTGGAGCTGATGCTCTTTCCACGGCCAGACTTGGTTTCCCGCAGTGTCCACCATGGCGTCGCAATGGTGTTCGCGGATGGCCGTCTTGAGGCCCTCCGCGTCTGTGGCATCCCCGTGAAAAACTGTGACCCGGGAACGAACGCCCTCAGGGGCCATATTGGCAAACTTCTGGGGAGAACGGACGTAGACCACAACTTGATGGCCATGGGCGAGGAGCGCCGCAACTAGGCGAATGCCTAGATTGCCTGTTGCGCCGAGGAGAATGACGCGCATTTTGATGGAAAGAAACAGAACACGGAGTCAAAAGCATGAAATAGCGGAGCAGACCGCTCAAAGCTGGAGATGCTAAACGAAGGGTATTTAAAGCTCCAAGGGCATCATGTAGGTTCAATTCCAGGACACAACTTCCAGTTACTTATTTCTAATAAGGTACTGTACGGAGTAGCAACACGCGCATGCGCAATGACGATGACGTGCCCAAGCCTCCATCGGAGCGGCGACCAACTCAAACTTCTTGATAAATAATGCTTTTTGCTCGCCCATTCCGGGCGCCATCTTTGCCGTCAACAGCCATCGATGATGTCGTACACTAAAAGGGGGGAAGTCGCCAAGCCGGACGGGTAGGTACCTGCTCTCGGCGCCCGGGTCCAAGAATCTCCGAAGAGCCGCGCACACAACAGCCTTGTCCCGAGCCGCGATCCGCCAGCCGCACCCCCGGGGTTCGCACAGCCAAGGCCCAAGAGAAGCACAATCACGTCGAGAACCGTCCCTCTCTTCACGGGCTGCCAGGTCGCCCGTCTCTCCCGCTCCTCGACCACTTTCCCAATGCCCAACTCGCGCTTGCCGTCTCCACCCTCAGCTCAGATCCCCTCTGCCTCGTCGCTCTCCACGGTCTCCGATACGCTCCATCTTCTTTATCACCATAACAAAAACCAACACCGGAGCGCCAAATGGTTTAAATGGCTGGGGATCTTGAAGCGATGGACGAATAGGTTAACCCTCGAGCTTCAGGTTGCTGAAGCTCAAGGCCATCTGGATTTGGCCTTTGATGATGAGGAGGCTGGTGGTATCCGGAGTGTGATGGCCCACATGGGACGGAATATCGTTCCCCGATGTTATGGGTGCGTGCATATCTTATTGTCTATTATTCTCGTTTCCAACTCGAGGACACAACCCAGTCCACCCTGACCACGGTCGAGCACTGATTCCTCTTATGCCAGTGCGTTCTCCACCATAATCGCCGACAAACAGTTCTCCGCCCTGGGCGTGGTACTTCTATCCGCGTTGGCGGAGATAGCTGGCTTGATAAAAATGCCAGGTTTGGAAGGCGGCTTCCTCCCAGCAGAAGCAGTGGCTTCGCGATTGGATATCTCTGCGGCAGCAACTATTGATGACCCCAGCGTGCCGATACATGGGCCAGAAAATGAGAGCCGCGGTCAAGAGGATATCGGAGAAGTGATCGGTCGTTCTGAAATCGCTGAAGGTTCACTGCCTAGACGTTCAGAAAAAGAGGAATCCGAGAGTCAACCAAATGTCTTTGGAGAACCCTTAGAAACCAGGACTAAAAAGGGTAAGAAAAGAAGATTGGAACGAGACGAAAACCTTTCGGAGGAAGATGTCTCCGCGAAATCACAAAGGCATGTGAAGGACATACAGGCTCCTAGCCTGGTCAAAGTGAAAGAGAAAGAGAGGAAGAAGAAAAAGAAGAAAGGCAATGCAATTGATGATATTTTTGGTGATCTGGCATGAACTAGGCCATGTACTTTTGAAGTTTGCGATACCCCTGTACATATATACATTTATTTCATGAGGTCTATGATACATCTAATTCTAAGCTAAGGGAACTATTGTTATACACAAAACAACCGCATAGCAAGTGAAAGTCTTTGAACCAGAAAATCTTTTCAGTGAGCCCAGCAAACCAACAGAAGAAACAACAAAAACTCATTAATTATAGAGCAGCCTCAAAAGGCCCTCCCCGAACAAAATATTAACCACGACATGGTGCCCCAATGCCCATGCTGCACTGTAAAGGAATTTGGGTGAGAATACGGTCCAGATGAACAAATGTGCTCTGAGAACTGTACATGCTACCATCACAGCTAACAAACTTGTAGCTGTAAATAAAGTCCACAGTTGAAGGTGAATGTCTCCGGGTGTCTTCAAATTTTGATTCTTCGTTCGAAGCATGCACTGCGTGGCAGATACCCACCAGATAGGGCCGGCCCAATTGCCGACGAATGTGAGGATTCCAACCAAAATGACATTGTAGCTGCCGATCCCGTTGTAGGCGTTTGATAGATCAATAGATGATATAGCATTGGAACCACCAAGAGCAAAAAACGCAGTGTATTGCATCAAAAGAGACGTGATGGCGATTTCGGAGTGGGATAGGCTCATAGATAAGAGGAGGTCGTATTGAAGTTGGAAGATTCCAAAGAGAGGGACATTGGTCGCCCGGGACTGGGAGAGAAGGAAAAGACTCAGTATAGCGTGGAATGTAGACGACCAATCTAACATTATGTTAGTCTTTTTCAGATGAGAGGGACCCACAAGCTTACCTGCTCGCCTTCGATATTGCAAGCCCCGGCTTGCTTTAAATTTTGCAAAGGCACCATAAAGCAGTGCCCCGCATAGCCCAGCAAAAATGAATCGGGCTTGGAAAAGAAGAGAAAGGCTTTGCACACTTCCCACCAAAGATGAAAGGAGCGGAGTGTGGCGGATTAGTTCTGGTGCATCCGCTGAGGTAAACGCGGCCTTGAATATGAAAGCAAAACTTGTCAATGGAAGATAAAGTGCCGATGCAATATTGACTTTGCGGCCTTCCAAACCTAAAGGTTTAAGTCGCTGGTAAACATCGGTATACGTAAAAAGAGCCAATATCCATAGAATATTAGGATGGTTGGAAAAGAATGTTGTGGCAATGTCGGGTTCGGCAGCGAACTTTTGGCCTGTTTGATTCCAGCGTCTGGCAATTCGGGATAAAGCCGCCAGGCACAAAGCACTACCGAATTGAAAGCTGCTAGTTGCTCGACGGCACCTAAGAATGAATTAGTTTCTTTTATTAATACGCCTGAAGGAGTCATAGCATACGTCCTGAGATATAAGTAGCATATCCATCCAGTTAACGCCCAGTACCAAAACTGTTGCTCTTCTTCCACGTAGCTGCTGGCAAACATCAAAGAAGAATAACCGGCGACCACAAGTAAAAAGTATTTCACGTCTCGCGTTAATTTCAATGAAAACTTGAAATTTGAAATGAGAGACAATAGAACCGCCATAAATGCTACCGCTGTGCCTTGATATAGCCTGGTCACAGTATAGTTACTCGAAGCATTGCTCATAATGCGTTGAGCTGTGCGACAAAACTCAATAAGCGACGTTTCTGCATCGGGGAGAAGGGTCAAATCGGCTTTGGCTTCCTGAAAGAGCTGAGACGCCTTCTGCCATTGGCACTCAAGGTTAGATAAATCTGTCGCTAAAGTCCTTTCACCACAGTACAGCGCGGAGTGCTCATTAAACTTGGGATAGGTGGCTTTAACAACATTGAGGATTTGTCTACCATTGTCCAGAAGAAGCTGTAATCTCTCCAAGCCTATCAGAACATCAGCAGACGGAGCCTATGACCTTAGCGATTGGCGTAAAACCCACCTTGCGGCCATAGAGAAAGAAACTCTGGTATAAAAACACCTAAATTATTCAAGGGTATTGGGAATCCAAGTAAGCCTGCCAAGGTTGGTGCAATATCCGACTGCTCAACAACATCATAAAAATTTAGGTCCTCAGACGCCACACTGGGGGATATTTTACCAGGCTGGGTTTGGCGGAATTTTGGGGATATAAAGGTAAGCGCCGCGGAGGTTTCTCCAGGAGATGCTCCTCCGTGATTTCCAGCATCGTTCATTCCATGGTCACCACACAAAACCAGGACTGTCGACGCAAGGTGATCCTGTTTTTCCATTGCAGTGTATATTTGCTTCACAATTGAATCCATTTCCCGTTGTTTGGGTATCATATATGGACTGGCTCTCATCAGGCTGCAAGTCCACTTAGCCAAGTTCTATTTGGTTACATACCTGAATGGGCCAGCCTTGTGGCCAATATGATCAAGGCCAAGATAATGCAAGATCATTGCCGACCAATCGTCATTTTGTAACTCTTCAGGCACATGACGCGTAACATTATTATCCACTTCGACAAAATCCTAACACAGGTCAGCTTCCTTGTCTTGTCTTTTTTTCAAGGCAAAGGCTTTCAGGTTATACGAACGGAGACAAAGAAGCTGGTAGTCCCGTCATGCCTGTCAAACATTCCGGGAAAGAGCTTTAGCCACGTATCATCGCCATACATAATTAGCCGCCCACCAGGACGGCGTTTGATTTGCGCCAGCCATGTGTCTTGATGAGCTAGGGTGGATGTTGTGTCAGATTCTGCAAAGTTGAGGATTACATCTAGAAACGACGGCACTGATCCGGTCGTAATAGCTTTCACTCGTGGCATCGTAATTGTTGGAGAGCTTGCATGGGCAGTGAAAGGCAATGCGGCGCCATTTCTTATCAATCTGTGTGGTGTCAAAATACTCCTGTCCAATGCATTGCAGCTTCACTGACCCCTGTGTGAATTCAAACCCTGAATTGTTTGAATATACAAAATCACTATCCAGACATGTAAGGAAATGCATAGAAATAAGATATCGGGTTCATTTGTAGTATACCTGCGCAGGGCATCAACGACCATAAATATGGCCCTATCAAAGACCGGAGAAGGCCGTGAGCCATCTTCGTTAAAGGCAGCAAGACCAGGAAGAAATGGCTTATAAGGAAAAAAGCCACTGGCAAATAGCACAAGAGAAATAGGAAAGATGAGAACCGACACCAATGCCGCGATTGTCTTTGAAGTGTTAGTTGTCATCTTCACAAATTGCATGGAAGGGTGATGGCAGTTGCAATTGCAGGCAAGACTTCATCCCATTCCTCAGAATGTCCTTGAACCCCAAACATCATCTCAGGACCAATGGACATGGGATTAATCAACAACAGTCCGCAGAGATGACGCCCAAGCTTATGTCCAACATCGCATTCCTTGCATGGATGTTTTGCAACTAGTGTTGGCCCGAGCCCCTTTTTGACTCACCTGATTTGCCGATATTCACCGCCTATTAAGATAAAGCATATCGCTCTCTGTGCTCCGAAGTACCACTCATATTTACTCTTCGGACGCACCTTCACGGAGAATACATGCTTGGCCGACCGCTATCAGATGAAAATATAAATGAATCATTGCATTTTGACTTCAGAGTTTCTACTATTGAAGTACTGGGAAGTCGATCTCGATTCGCTAATCCCTAAGAAAAATTATATTGAACATAGCTGAACGCTTTTGATATTCCCTCCGTTATCCAAAACTCCATTAAAACCAAATGCCTCTAGTATTCGTAAGCGCGATCAAAGAATCGAGAGAGCACCATAACCGGTTTATACATCGTCATTTCTTTTTAGACGACCTCTTCACCTTGCCAGGGTGTGGTTTAAACGTAATTGAAGGCCGTGTCTTTCTGCGGACTCTTTTTTGGATTCGGCCCGTACCACTGGACTCTGGCTTGGAATCACCAGAATTCTCATCAATGTCCATATCTGTTTACGAGCGAACTGGTATTAGTCGCAGTTATAAATGAAGGTTGATAGCGGGGTACTCACTAGTTGAAGCGTGATCTAGCTTTTCTAAACAGCAACAAAATGTCAAATTTTGCTTCTAGACTATACGGATAGAAAGCGTAGGAACGAACCGATCAGAGTAAAATCTGCATCTGCCATATCTGTATCCTTCACAGAAGTCTTGGAGGCCAATTCTTGAAGCTTCGCCGAAAGTCTTTCTGTTCTTTGGTCCGCAACAGGCCCAAACACTTTGGCTCGTAGGTTTGCCTTATTACGCTTTTTAACGCTTGACCGAGCGCCTTTTGCCATGGTGCTTCGGCTGTAGGACGGATGGATTGGCTTTCGCGCGAGTAACGGGTTCACGGAGGGTTCGAAAAAGAGGTTGGCTATGGATTAGGCAGCAGGCAAGTAGGGTAAATCCCAATCTATAAATTAAATATTTGCTTCAAAAATAAGTATTGTAGAGGAAGAGGTTTGCTGTTCCGCGATCTTTTCATGCACCCCGTCTTCATGCCGCCGTGCTTTTTTTTGATCAGCGGAAAAGTAACGATGATTATATAATCACAATAGGCCGCTCTTATGTCATCCATCCTTCACGCTCGCAGGCTGAATGTCTTCATAGAAGCTTCCGGCGTGAAGAATAGGCTAGCAAAATTCACAGCGCCTGGGGGACACTGGATCTAACTGTGGGAATTCCTTACGGTTGTATATCTATTCCCACCATGCTCTTGTGCACCCTCTTTGCATTTCGTCCTGTTCTCGTGGAAGGTGTTTGATCTCCAGGAGCTCCACATCCACCTTCTGGACTTTGCAACCTATCCGGATCTCCTGGGTTTCCCTTTGATCACGAGGAGGAGCAGCTGTTATTTTAAAAATGCCTGGAGTTTCTGAAGCAGAAATACAGACTGTGACTGGTCTTATTAAGTCTCTACTCAATGCGCAGCTTAAATCTATCTTGCGACACGAGCACCTTGCTGTATCTGGGGTGAAAAATGTCCTTCAGTTCAGGATACTTAACCGTGAGTTCCCGGTCATCCCAGGTTTAGGCTTTAGGCCTATAATAACACTTGAGAGGAACATAGATCTGCACAGAATGTCCCAAAACCCAGTAGAGTTTGATCGAATCAGGAGATATATTTACTATGTTGCCCAACACCCGATGCCGACCGCCCCTACGCCCTCTCCATCATCGTTCACACAACCTCCTCATTCCGCTCCTCAACCCTTACCAGCCCATAGACCTCCTTATTCTACAACTATGACTCCATCTCATGGCGTGGCAATTGGTAGTACCTGTTACCCCCTTACGAGATATAGAAAACCGGTTAACCATGAGCCAGGGCGCTTGAGTTTCAAGGAGAGTCCTTTTTTCACGATACTTGAAACATTGACACCTGTTGTGGAGTGCAAAAGTAGGGGGAATATTGTCCCATTATCCTGTATTAGCCCACTAATTGCTACTTAGTTCGTGAAAGCACAAGGGAGACTGTTGAACTTAAGGTCAATTTCAGTGAAATGATGGCCTCTCGATTACAGAGTGAGCCTGACTTGCGAGTCATGGTTTACTGCGCGGGAGACAACGGTTTAAATCACTACTCCCGATCAGATATCGCATTTCCGCACCAGGTTGAACTCAAGGTTAACCTTGATGATGTAAAGATAAACTTGCGAGGCTTGAAGAATAAACCTGGGACAACTAGGCCGGCAGATATCACGAATTTCATCCGCAAAAAGCCGGGCTATACAAACTACGTCTCTATGACTTATGCTCTTACACAAAAGGCAAGTTACTAGAAATTTTGGCATTAAGGGTTGCTTATAGTAACTGTGTCGCAGAAGTTTTTTGTTGTTGTTAACCTAGTTAAGAAGCATTCGGTCGATGAACTCGTCGAGAGACTTAAAAGGAGGACGATTATCACCGCCGAACAGGTAATCCGGGAAAGTAAGAGGACCCTTGGTCTTAACGGGCTCGTATGCTGTTGATTCCTGACGGATTTTTAGTGAAAAACAAAGCTGCGGATACCGATATTGTGGCAACATCAAGCGTTATGTCCTTAAAATGCCCCTTGTCGACTCTACGTATCACGGTTCCTTGTCGCACTGTGCTCTGTACTCACAACCAGTGCTTTGATGCTACATCTTTTCTGCAGCTGCAAGAGCAGGCCCCCACTTGGACTTGTCCTGTCTGCAATAAGTCCACGTCATTTGAAGGCCTTCAAATTGATCAGTTAGCCTCCCTTATATCTGATCCGCTAGGATTTAACTGATCAATATTCAGATATGTTGATAACATCCTCAAAGCCACATCCTCTGACACGGATCAAGTCACTATCGAACCCAACGGCAATTGGTCCAACCCTGAAGATAAAACAATTGAAACCCAAGGTCCCACTCCCGCTGATGACGGAGACGATGATCTGGTCGAAATCCGCGATTCTCGCGTCTTAACTCTCAAGCAAGAACCTACTCCATACTCACTTCCGTTCCAGTCTTCAGTCACCCCAACTCGCTCCTCACGTGAACCGTCATCGGTCTCATCGGCACCGCGCCCATCAACTAACAAGCGTCCTGCAAGTCAGGTTATTGATCTGACAGGAAGCGACGACGAAGAGCCACCCCGCCCATCAAAACGACCTGCTTACAATCATAACCCATCTCTCAACGGATTTCGTCGGCAGAGCTATGACTACCGTGCGGGCGGTAATTACGGAAATACACAATCTCCTCTTTCAAACTCTTACAGCAGCTATTGATTCGAGTCAAAAAACATCGACATCGCGTCCACTGTTGATCTGCGAACCAGCAGCTTGTTCGACTTTATCCCAGTTCATTTGCAGGTTTTCACCCGAGGAGTTTCAAGGAGGGCCTTCTATTCTGGCCTACAAGCCGCCTAGCGGCGTGTAAATAGGATATTGAAGGGAGTTATGTGGGTAACTAGGTTTTTTCTGGGTGATATCCATTTTGTTCAAGGATAGGAAATGGATATTGTTGCATTTCAGAGTGCGGTATGGCTTTTCCGACATGGTGGTGGCGTTGATTATATGTACATACACACATAAAGTAGCTACTTCAGGCTATAATATTCTACGAGACTAAATTTCTAGAGTTTCGGCTTTATTTACGTTACCTCTTCTATCTCAAGTCTCGAGTCGCTGTTGGGTGTGAGAAGTTGGGTTATGCGAAGCTTCTAGGATGCTGACCAGTAATTAGTTAACTAGAGACCGAAATTAGGGCGGAAATTCAGGAACCTAAACGTCGTCACTGGGCATTACCACCGGTTTGATGCTCCCCACGGGCTTCAATTAAAGATATCGAGCTTTGCATTCCGATGCTCTCCTGCAATTCTCACACTCTACAGAGTATTAAACGACAAGTTCCATAACCAGTCCAACATACAAGTTATTGTATACCCTGGGCTACTCCACCCCTTGCTCCGTTCATTCACGACTTCCCTGCAGCGGACCTCCACCTTCCTCTTCCACCTCCACTTCCACTTCTCGCGCCTTTAAACGAATCTCGGCTTCACAATGTCCTTCGACACCACTCCTACGCCCTCTTTTAGCGCCTCCGATCCTCACGCCCGCTTCCTCAATTCCTCATGTCTCGATCTGCTCCTCATCGAGCTCGTGCCCATGGCAGAGCGGCTAGTTCAAGAGCTGGAAGCTAACAATGCTCCGGACGGAGCGAATGGCGCAAAAGTACTAGAAGAAGAGGAGCTGCGCGAAGCTACGTTTTATAGATTGGAAAGTCTGGGATACAGGGTTGGACTGGGGCTGGCGGAACGGTGAGTTCGTTCTCCCCATATCCTTGGACGAAACCCAACGATCGGTGCGGGAAACAGGAGGAACTGGGCTTGTAACTGAGCAAGCAAATCTCTACGAGTTATGAGGTGTTGCAACTAGTCTCTCAAAAACTTGACGTGATTTTCCGCCCCTGGTCAGCGGAAGTATTCGTCCGCATTGGCTAGGTAGAAACAGAGCTATTGTCGACGCTTCTGACTCCTGTCCTCTCTCACGCTCACTCCTATCCCATATATCCTTTTGATCTGCTTTAAATTATATAGTCCATCACTGATTCATTGTCTCTAGATTCTCCCGCGATCGCCCCCGCTTCACTGATAACCTAGATGTAATCAAGTTCCTCTGCAAGGACATGTGGACAATCCTCTTCAGAAAGCAGGTAGACAATCTCAAGACGAACCATAGAGTATGGCCAACAACTCTCCTCATCTGTTCATTTCTATTAACATAATTTGAATTATACAGGGTGTCTATGTTCTCACAGATAATTCTTTTAAACCATTCCAGCGCATGAGTATGGCTGTTAGGAGCGAAGCAGTTACAAGAGCGCAATCAGTATGTTTCGCTACACCCATCTACATATAATATTTTGCCTGCTAACTTTACATGCAGTATCTCTGGTTTCCATGCGGTATAATTCGCGGGGTATTAGCGAGCCTAGGTATTAGTGCTACAGTTCAAGCCGAATCGGCAGACTTACCAGGCGCGACGTTTCAGATCAAGACGACGCAACTGAAGTCATGAAGACCATGGTGAAGACATTTACGCTGCAAGTTCCGGAGATGATACCCCAATCTTAAACTTTCTACTTCGCCTACCACGATCGAGACATGTACATGACCTAGAGGGTACCCTGAAGGTAAAGTTTCGAGAGTTATTACAATTTTATTCATTTGCTTGCGGTATATCTACCTACACGATGACCCCGCCGTCGATTCGAGAACGCCATTCATCCAGTTTGTTACCTTCGATTTACAACCTATCAAAAAGTCAGCAATTAGCAAAGTATTCTCACTTGGCGCAACGACGACTGCCCATTAGAAATAATGGGTGGAAATGGGCCGATGGGTTGCACAAACGGTAGTGGTCAATCGGACTACATAGTCTCAACCAAGGCGGCAGGTAGTTTACTTTTGTGGAGGGTTCTTGACAAAGTCAATTCCTTTCTCGATGTTGCCCTTGAGGCCCTTGTAGCAGACGTCTAGAAGCTGCTTCTCCTTCTCCGTTGCGCCATCGAGGATATCGATAGCCTTCTCGGCACCAGAGGCCTGGATATATTGTCAGAAATCCACGAAATATCAAATAATTCTACTGGACTCACTCCAAGCTCAACTGGGGTTGAGAAGAATTCTAATCCGGTCTTCTTGATGATAGAATCACCACCCTGAACTCCCGGAAGATAGACGAAAGTAGATTCGACGATGCCCTTCTGGCCCTTAACAGCCTTGATGACACTCTCCGCAAATCTATTTGGGTCAATAATGATTCTCACCCGCACATACATAGTTTGGTACTCCAAACGTACCGGAATCCTGCCCATGCCATAGACAGAGTGGCCGATCCGGCGCCACTCTTTGCCTTGACGACCTCGTCTCCACCAAATTGAATACCTATTCCGAGGTTCAGCGATTTTCTATTGCATTCGTATCGTAACCATGCACTCACGGTTCACAAGGGCATCATATCTGTCTGCTGGGACGGTGAACGCAGGCTTGGCCTGGCTAAACATTGGGACAATGGTCTCGCCAGAATGACCGCCGATAACAGGGATCACGGTGTCAGCGGGGTTCTTCTGGCCGTTGAACTCCTGAGAGAAGGTTTCAGCACGGACGACATCCAAGGTGGTGACACCGAAGAGTTTCTTGGGGTCGAAGACGCCCGCCGCCTTCAGGACCTCGGCGGCAATCGGAACGGTAGAGTTGACAGGATTAGAGATGATAAGAACGAAAGCCTTGGGGCAGTAATCGGCGACGCCCTGGACCAATTCCTTGACGATACCAGCATTGATCTTGAAAAGATCATCACGAGTCATACCAGGCTTGCCTGCGGGGAAGCATCAGTAACAACTTGGTGATCGCCATAGGGGCGGAGAACATACGGGGGATTCCAGCAGGAATAACGACAAGGTCGGTCCCAGTAAGGGCTTTCTTCAAGCCATCATCATCTTTGAGAAATCCAGACGTTTTCTGTATGACTTTGTGAGCAATTCTATGACCCCTCGTGTTACCCCGCATCCCAGGTATTTACTCACAGCAACGGAGGAAATGTGAGACAAATCGGCAGTAACGCCAGGAGTGTTAACAACATCAAAAAGAGCAAGTTCATCAACCAAAGGGCAAATCTTCAAGAGGAGGGAAAGGGGCTAGATGAATGTATCATATCAGTCGAGAGGTCCTAAGCCGCGGAACTATGGATAACCGACTCACCTGGCCAATGCCGCCAGAAGCACCAAGAACAGCTAGATTAATGTTAGAAATGCATTTCCGATGCCATCCACAACAATTTGGTGTTCTTAATCAATCTCACCAGCCTTCATTGTTGTTGTGTTAGAGAGCAAAGGGGTGCGGGGTATATCGGAGTGAGATAATGTTGTTAGAGCTCCCAAAACCTGTTAGAAGAAGATTGATAAGAACACAGAACTACGGCTAGCAGAACCAAGTGGTGCACTCACTAGAGGAGGGTGGAATTGAAGGTGAGAATAACAGAGAAATAGATGGAGTGGGACAAAGAGGAGAACCGGAAGTTTGGGGTTTAAAGCAAAGGGAGTTGGATCGGGAGGAAGTTTCCAAGTCACATGTTCTGGGCCAAGGAGGGGCTCTCAAGCTGATAACTGAAGCAGATCGCTGCTGGGTGGGGGGGAAGAGGCACTATCGGGAAGCCAATTCTGCCCTGGAATGCGGGCTTCTGTGCAGCACTATGACATACATGGTCGCCCGTTGTTTTCGAGGGCCTGGAATATAGCCGAGCCTGAATCCGCTTCCGATATTTTCCCCTAGCCTTTTAATCATTGCGTCTTGCCTGAGGATTAATCCTTAACCGGGATTTCCAATTCACTTCCACCCCAAAATATGACGGCAGAGCTTTGCTTTACGCTGTCAAATAAATTAGGTCCTGACCACCTTGGTAGCTTAATGTGTTCTTCACTGGATCGTAAGACGAACTCGCTACCAAACATGTAAGACATCCTCCGTACAGTAGTTCGGATACGCCCCTTTACAGTCTATAGAACACAAACAAACACAGAACGTAGAAAATGAAATCATTGCAATTTGAAGACATGCAATGCCTAAATTGATTCGAGAAAATCCATCACGGGAACAGCTACGTCCCCCTTGAGCAATGTCTACCATACAATCCTTTCCAGGTCCATCTCCAACTAACCAGGAGATAATATTTTGCACCAAAACATCATAGAAGCCCCCGGGTGTCAAATGCCGGCACCGTTCCTCCAGGTGAAAAAAAACTCCCTGTCCATAAGCAATGCTTTCATGGTGCAAACAAAAAGAAAAAAGAAGTGAGGACCCTTTTCTCCGCGCTGTATCGGATAGATGTGATTTCTCTCGTTTCATTCATTCAAGATTTCTTCAAATTTACTCCGCCTTCTCAGCAGCCTTGCGGGCCTTTGCGCCTCTTGGCTTCCTCTCTGGAGCATCCTTCTTTGGGCGCTGGCTTTGTCTGATAGCGCTGGCGCGGGCAACAGCCTCAGCACGGAGATCTGGACGATAGCCGCCCAACACGACGCGGTTGGCAACACCCTTGTAGACTCTGCAGCAGTGAAAGGGAATCGGGCATCAGCATCGTGCTCTTCCAAACGCGATCTATTTCCTCCCTCTAGTTCTCGCTGGGCAATTCTGGATGCTTACTTGCGGTTGTGGCTGGTGCCGGAGATAGGTGTGTTCACAACATTCTTAGCTGGCTGGTTGGGGTTGCCAGGCCTCTTCGTGGAAACGGTGAGGCCGTTGTTCTCAGCAGCTTGGATTCCGACAGCCTGAATTGGGACTTCTGTGAGTACCGATACTTCGCAATCCCACCAGGAATTCAACTACCAACCTTGTTGCTGGAGAAGCCGGAATACTGGATCACATAATGTCAGCTGTTTTCAAACCCCGCAGGAGCCACTGATTAAAACTGACCTTGCGAGTGTGAACGTTGGTCAAGTTCAGAGGGTCACGAGTAAACCTGGCACCACCCCCAGACTTGCGGTTGACCAAGAAAGAGTTCTGGGAGCCTGTCATACGAAACAGAACCGTTAGAATCTCGCCAAAGTGCCTGCTTGAGCCAAAATTGGAGTCCTTCATCCCGTGGGCCGAATTTCATTGGAGGGGCGATAGGCTACATACGAACAATCTCCCAGACGAGGTCCTCAGAAACGTTGGGTCTTCCGGCAGCGGCCATTGTGAAATATCGTCGTAGGCGATTTGTTATGCGTAGAGAATGAGGACGTAAATGGCGGGCTTCGAAGTTCTTCGCGAACCTCACTCTTCCACTGCACGATTAATTGTTGTGTATTTTGAAGTCTTGGCACGGAGCGACCAACGGAAGCTTGTGATTGGCTTCGCTAACATGACCGCTTTGAGCTTAGATACACGTGTAAAAGTGCTTAGTAATCACAGAGTGATGGAGGACTTGTATGCTTGTCATTCGCTAAGCTACCTAAAGGGGAATCTCGGCTAATCTATGTGGGTCATGTGAGCGAGGTGCTAGTTGGATTACCTAACACCCCCCCATGCAATGAGCTCCAGCAGTGAGCGAGAGCCACAAAGATCCAAAGCTTCCAAAGCTCTCAAATCTGTGATAAAAATTAATTATAAAATCCAGATTTATTCCTTCTTTAGGCTTAGCTCTGTTTGCTGTGATATGGTATTTTTGCTGGCTTTACTGATAAATCTTCATATTTTCCTGTATTAATCTGTCACCCCTATTATGCTCACAAATTGAGTGTAGAGATCTATTGTAAGAGCCTTTGTGAGCCTGTCTGTGAGGATCGTACGTGTGGATCAGTGTGACAATGAATCTATAGGAGGAATTGTATGTAGAAAAGAGTATGCGAGATAAAAGGTCTGGTATTGGCAGCTATGTACAACTTCTAGACAAGATTGCCACTGGCTTCCAACAAGAGATTCACACAGTGGTGATCTTTTATGTGTGCTTGTGAGCATGTGACTTAGTGTCTTATGAGAACATATATACTCTCAACAGCTTGCAAGCTGAGGCCCTGAGCCCTTGTGAGTGTTGTTTGTCTGTATAAGAGGTTTGCAGGTAAATTCTTACAGATTCTCTTCTCTTGTAAGTCTTGATCTCTCAAGACAGCTGTCTCATTAAAAATCTTCATGAGTAGAAAAACAAAATCTCTTGAGAAAAATAAAAATTTTCTTATAAGAAAAAGAGTACAGTCTCACTAGAGATGTAATATTAACACAACTCTAATAACATAACACAATATAATAATATAACAGAGCTCAATAACATAACAATATGTAGAGAGTCTCTATTGTTCTCACTAGCTCCATGTTACTATTAGATAATGAACACTAGCTTAAGAGAGAGCTTTCTCTTGCTTTCTCTTTCTCTTCTTTTCTTTTCTTTCTTCTCTAGTTTATATTATTATTATTCAGATAAGTGAACCCTTCAAGCACTGCTTTATATGAAAGACAGGCTTGTGGAAGCTCTCTGATAATTAGAAGAATTAAAAATAGCTTTATTCAGATGTTCTGTATGCTTAATCTTACAATTACAAGTTAGTGAGTTTACTCTTGATTACATTTTTACTTTACATGATTATAAAGTTTGTCTTTGTGTGAGATTTAATTTGTAGAGAAACTGATGCTTGCTAGAAGTTTCTGCAGATTTGCAGTCTTTTTCTTCTCTCTCTTACAAGTTATTACTGCTCTTCTTTCTTAGAAGAATCTCTACTCTTCTCTTTACAGAAGAAGTTGGGTCTTTGATAAGTAGTCTTGAGAATTTGGAAAGTGTTTATAACTGATAGTTCTAGAGTATTATTACTTCTTCTTCTTCTTCTTCTTCACCAGTTATTATTACTCTTTCTTCACCAGCTCAAGCTGTAAGTGCTTCTTGCAAGCTAACATTTGATTCATATACTGATGAAGTTAGAGTTTTGCTGCTCTATCTCTCTTTCTCATAATTATTGTGCTGGTTCTGACCAGAAATGTGAGTATTCTCTATTATATTTCAGTTTACAGCTAACTCTCTTTAGATTATTATTATCATTTCTTCTGCTCTGGCAGAGTTTGTGGATGCTGTAATTCTACAAAGTGTCTAGAATTATCTAGTATCTTCTTTATAAGACTGATAATAGTAATTTCAGATTATCTTCACTTAAATGCTGTCAGTCACTACTTTTACTAGTGCTTTACAGACTAACCCAGTGATTCTCTCAGATTTTCTATTCTATACTAAAGCACAAGCTTTATCTGTCTGTAAAAGAACATAATGTTGCAAGCTTATTTAAAGATCTGTACTTATTACTAGTTTGAATAATTTAAAGCAGTTGACTATCTGTATCTAGCTTCATGAGAGTATTCTTGTAACTCAAGCTGAGATCTAGCTATCATCAGAACAGAAGTGCTCCATCTGCAAGAGAGCTTAGCAAGACTATAGTAATATAGTCTTTATAAAGTGCATCTCTGCAGGCTTAAGTCAAAAATATAATAACTGTCTATATTATAGATATCTTGCTTGCTCTTTCCAGCAGTAAGATTATAGATAGTTGTTATAAATTTTTACAGAAGAAAGCTGGAGACTCTTATATAATTCTTAGCTTAGTTTTTTCTTCTTTTAAGATTAATTTAATTTGATTCAGTTCAGCTTGACTATATCTTTTCTCTCTCTAACTTATTTTCTAGCTCTATTATCTCCATTCATCTCTTTTACAAACCAGACTTGTTCAGGTTTCTACTATAAAATTGTTGAAGTAGCTTTCTCAGTAAATGAATATTGCTTGCAGAAATCTATATCTTGTTCTTCTTATTATTATAATCTTCTTAATGTACTCTGTACTACAGCTTGTGATTCTTTCTTTTTAAGTTAATTATCTTGCAGATCTAATACTTCTTTTCATTCTTGTCTGCCTCACAAACTTTATAATAAGATGAGCTATTAATTTCTTTGTGGATCTTGTGCTTGCAGAGCAGAAATACATGAAAGATATTATGAGTTTGCAGACCTGAAGGCAGCTTCAGTCTATAGACTCACAAGTCTATCTTCTCCATAATTCTACAAGATCCATGCCTCAACAAATCCAATTTTTTGTTAGGCCACACAGTCTTGATATTGTGAAGGTCAAGCCATATCTTATCTTTTATCTGGAAAGTCTTTATAGTATACTTCTGATTATAGTACTTCTTCTGGTAGACTTGTATCTTCACAAGTGATTTCTTAATCTTCTTATGAAGTAATCTTATTGCCTCTGCCTGATTCTTTGAATTCTTGCACATATAGTTATACTCATCAGAATCTAATAGATCTGTTTACAGATTTAACTTATATATTAGCTGAAAAGATGATTTCTGTATGAAGACCTGCTGTAAGTTATTGTACATAAACTCTGCTATTAGCAATCACATCATCCAGTTATCTTGATTATAACTGATATAGTGTAGTGGGGATTCTGGTACCATATTAGGACAAAGGTTGTTCCAGTCCGAGGCACAAAACCCCCCCAGCTACTATCTCTGAGCTATATAAACCACCCATAGCCCCTGCATCTCACTCAATACCTTCACACACCTTTGTACTTTTCTACACACTCATTCTTTATTGCTAGTTTGATTATTAGTTAAAGAATATGAAGATCTCTTGTTCATGAAGCTTGCCACTGTTTCTTATTAGAGCTGCCTGTATTAGTACAGGCTCTTTAATACTATTATTTCTTATAAGCTTAGGCATCTGTTAAGGCATGCTTCTCTGTTCTTACTACTTGGCCATTACTATTCTTACTATATTGTGATTTTTCATTCTTCTTGTACTCTCATCATCTCAATTAACTTGCCTATTTTGACAAGGCATCTCATCATACTCTACTTGATTTGGTGACCAAGCTGAGACCTGAAGATAATGATGTGGTGATTTGGTGGCTGTTAAGAAAGAAAAACAAATTCTGAAATACATGAAGCAATACACTATTTCAAGATAAGATCTTATGAACTAGAAATACAGTACTAATCAGGTTTTTGTTTAGAAATAAGGCTAGAAAGCTTAGATTTGAATGGCTCTTATCTAAAGCTTGCCCAATAAATAGATTTTTTGAAAAGATATTGAATCATTGAGAAACAACAGAATATACTGTATGACATGACCAAAGATCAAGAAATCAAGAAATCAGAATCAGAATCAACTATAATTGAAGATACTACAGAATTGTATACAACTATATCACAAGATAAGAACAGGAGAATTGTGGTTCACTCTTACATTTCTATGCCTTCCCCTGGCACAGCAAATGCACCTTGGTTTGATGGCAGAGATGCTATCTTGTTTATTGAAAGGTTTTATCAAATGTGCAAGAATCATGAGGTAATTAACCCTAAGAACATTATTGAACAGTTGGCTAGATACTGTATTACATGAATTGGAGAATGAATGAAGATCTTAGAAGACTACTGTAAGAATTTGCCACAAACCCCTTACACAGACAAACAGCACCCATGAAGGCCAGAGGCCTCAGCTTGCAAGCTGCTGGAAGTTGCATGTGTCCTCACAAGACACTAAGTCACATGCTCACAAGCACACATAAAAGGCCATCACTGTGCAAACCTCTTGCTGGAAGCCAGTAGCAATCTTGTTTACAAGTCATATATAGTTGCCAGAATACAGACCTTTTACCTCACATACTCTTTTCCATGTATATTTCTTCTAGAGATTTATTATTATACTGATCCACACATACAATCCTCACATTTTGCCACTCTTCTTTAGTGACACCCAACAATGGTATCAACACAAAGAAGCCAACCTCCTGAAACTTGTGAATCTGGGACACCACACCTGAAAACCTACCTGAAGAACAAACCCAAGTTCACAAAGAGACAACCAACCTTGACACCTCACCTCTCTCAACTGTTGATGAAACAAGCACCACAAACTCAGAGAGAGAGTCTACCTTGACACCAAAAGACAAAATCCAACAGCTTCATGAGGAGACCAAGCTACTAAAGAAAATGGTGAAATGACAAGAGAAGTTGAATGCTCTCCAGAACACCCAAAAGCACTCACAAAGTAAATTTCTTGATATGGCCACCTCCAACCCAACATCTGTGAAGTGTCTGTTGATCTTGAGACCACCACAACACACAAAGTGCTACCAGACTGGAATCTACACAGAATATCACCAGTTCACCTCAGATATTGAATTCATTTGCAATACAAGCAAACTGAATGATGAGGATACCCTCACATATACCCTCACAGGACTTGATTATATTGAGAAAGACCTTTGGGAGGCCCATTATGAAGGCAATCCATCAAAAAACAACTGGACTGGCCTTAAAGAATTTCTACACACAAGGCTAGAAGATCCAGCAAACCACATGTGAAACTCTTGGCAAGCAATCTTTGGCCTTCACAAAAGTTTGGATGAAACTGATTATGCCTATTGTCAATAATTTCTAGAGCTCACAACAGAGATTGGTGAAGAATTTGAAGATTCCACAAAAATAAAGAAGAACCTGTTTATATGGGGCTTGAATAAGCTCATGCAAACCAAACTGGATGAACAGCTGGAGATACCAGATGACATTGATGATATAGTAGTACTGGCCATCCAGCTCTAACCAAGTGTGTCAGTAGTCTATACAAAGAATGCCTCACATGTGAAGTCTACTAATCCAGTTGAAAGTGCTTATAGAGATATGAAGATCAATAACTCAAGACTGTAAATAGATAAGAGGAGTCAACTTCAGAGGCCTGCTCAGAAGATGGGGAAGGATCTTATCAAGAATCACAAAGCCTTGAAAAAGAATGAGAGATACTTTGAGTGTAGCTAAAAGAGCCATCTTGTGAAAGACTGTCTCAAGAAGAAGAAGAGTAGCAAATAGGAAGTTGAGGGGCCACAAGTAGATAAAATCAATATAATGAAGTTGTCCAAGAACAGTCTTCTTGCTCTCTCCTCTATTGTTCTAGACATACAAAGCCCAACTGACAGAAGTATTACCTGGTCAGCACTAATAGATTCAGGCTGTCAATCTCTAGTGATCAGTTCACAATTGGCCACAAAGCTAGACCTAGAGATGCACAAGATACCTATAGAGATTGAAACTGCTACAGATTATGAGAATGTCATTCTTGCAGAAGGGATTGCAAATATATTCTTTGAAGCCTGTAACTCTCAGGGAAACTGGTAGTTGTTCCATAAACAAGTGATGATTATAAATATAAGAGATGAGATGCTAGTGAGTTTGAGCTGGCTGCAGCAACACAATCCCAAGATGTATTTCAAGAAACTAAGACTAGAGTTCCAAACTGTGTGTCATGACCTGCTTGCAAAGATTAAACCAGTTAACCTCTCAGAGCTTGTGGAAGAAGGAAAGCCCATCTATATGATAACTCTCCACAAATCAGAACAGGTGGTGACAGTAGATCTAGACCTCCAGATACTGGAAGCCTACCACAAACTTACAGAAGTATTTAGTGACAAGAGAGCTTGCAAGCTGCCACTACATCACAAAGATGATTTGGCCATAGATCTTGAATCAGGGAAGCAGTCAGGATTTGGAAGAACATACAGACTTTCACAAGCTAAGCAAGAGGCTCTTCACAAATATCTGAGCAGTGCTCTAACCTATGGGTTCATCTGGTCTTTCAAGTCATCTGCAGGAGCACTCATTCTGTTCATGTTCAAGAAGAATGGTGGACTAAGAATGTGTGTGGACTATTGTGACCTGAATTCAAAAATAGTCAAGAATAGATATTCTCTACTACTGATTGAAGATATATTGTATAAGCTTGTGGGAGCTGCAATATTCACTCAGTTGGATGTCAAGAACACCTACTATAGACTGAGGATTTGCAAAGGGGATGAGTGAAAGACTGCATTTCAGACTCCACAGAAGCTATTTGAGTACTTGATAGTGCTTTTTGAACTTGTGAATGCACCAGCAGCTTTCCAATCATATATTGCAAAGACACTTAGTGAATATCTGGATGTGTTTGCAGTGGCCTATCTTGATGATGTAGTTGTGTACTCAGCTTGTGAGAAGAATCATGAGAAGCATGTGAAATTAGTACTTAAGGCACTCAAGAATGCAGGTCTTTATTGCAAGCTGGCAAAGTGCAAGTTCAATGCCTGTAAGATTAACTACCTTGAATATATTATAACATCAGAGAGTGTTCTTATGGAGAAGAGCTGTATGAACACTATTCTTGACTGGCCAGAGCCAACCAGTAAGAAAGAGGTTCAGATCTTCTTAGAATTCATGAACTTTTACAGATACTTCATTCCAAGATTCTCTAAGATAGCTTGCAGTCTGACTGCTCTTCTAAAGGGAGGAGAAGCAAAGCTAAGCAGACATGTGTGAAGAGAGATAAGAAGAAAAGCCAACACTTTCATGACTGAGAAAGGTCATAAAGCCTTTATAAGTCTGAAAAGAGCATTCACAGAAGCTGTTATGCTTCACCATTTTGATATAGAATGAAAGACCAGATTGGAAACAGATGCATCTGACTTTATGATATATAGTATTCTATTATAGCTGGCAAAGAATGGCATCTGGGTTCCAGTTGGATTTTATTTGTGGAAGATGCAATCTGCAGAGATGAACTACAGCATTCATGATCAGGAACTGCTTATAATTGTGGAGTCATTTAGATATTGGCACTGCTGGTTGGAAGGCTTGCAAACACCAGTTCAAGTTCTTATAGACCATGATAGCTTGTGCTACTTCCAGACTGCTCAAGATCTCTTGTGAAGATAGGTCTGCTGGATACAAAGACTGACAGTCTTTTGATTCACAGTTGACCATGTAAAAGGAACTAAGAACTCAGCAGATGAACCCTTGCAAAGATCTGACTATATCAAGAAGACTGATCTAGATGATAAGGAGGGTCATGAGACTGCAAACCAACTAAGGGTAATGCTCATGAAGGAGCAAGAGACCACAGAAAAGTTGAAACTGACAGTCCAAGTTTCTCTGAACCAGAGAGAGGAGGAAGAAGATAAGAATGCACAACTCATCTTCATAAAGCTTTAGATTAAGATCAAGAAACTACTTGCAAAGATTGTCTTGGGAGGCATGTGCAAAGTGAAGAAGATTGCAATGCAGGTCCAGAAGGCCAAAGACCTGGTCTGTGAGAAGAATTCTTATAAAAAGGGCAGCTTTAACCTGTTGGCATTACTGCTAAATCTACTGCAAAGTGATGACTATGCAGCTGAGGTCTGTAAAGGCATTAAGACAGGCACAAAGAAATTCACAATGTGGAAAGAGGAGAAGAGTATCCTCTATAGAAATAGTTACATGTACATCTCTCAGAATGAGGCTCTGTAAATAGAGCTAATTAGATGTTATCATGATCTATCTCTTGTGGGGCATTTTGCTACAGCAAGAATGTATGAGCTTATAGCTTGCAAATACTTTTGACCAAGAATGAGAGAACTGGTGAAGAAGTATTGTGAAGCCTGTAGAGTCTGCCAGAGCTCAAGAAGAGTTTACAGAAAGCCCCAAGAAGAACTATCACTCTTATCAATTTCAAATTACTCTTGGAAATTTATTAGCATGGATGTTATTACAGATCTCCCTGCAAGCCTGAATTTTAAGAAGGTACAGTTTGACTGTATCCTGGTTGTAGTGAACTGGTTTACAAAGATGGCTCACTTTATCCCTACAATAAAGAAGCTGACATCAGAGGAATTGGCCCATCTCTTTATTTGTGAGATAGTGAGATTGCACAGATTACCTGCAAGCATAGTAATAGATTGAGAATCTCTGTTTGCAAGTGAATTTTGGGGTGATTTGACTCACATCTTGAAGATTATAAAGGCAATAAGTACAGCATTTCACCTGCAAACTAATAATCAGACTGAGAGACTGAATAGTGTGCTGGAGCAGTACCTGTGAAGCTATATCAATTATGATCAAGATGACTGGATGATGTGATTGCCAATGGCTGAGTTTGTGTATAATAACTTGTGACAGGCTTTCACACAGAAATCATCTTTCCAGCTGATATATGAGTTGAATCTGTAAATGAAATTCTTGGACCCTGATGAGTATAGCTATGTGTGCAAGGATTCAAGAGATCAGGCAGAGGCAATGAGATTGCTCTGTGAAGAGATTAAGAAATTACTTGTGAAGGCACAAGCCTACCAGAAGAAGTACTATAATCAGAAGCACACCACAAAGATCTTTCAGATGAAAGACAAGGTGTGGCTTGATTTTTGCAATATCAAGACTGCACAGCCTAACAAAAAACTGGATTTGTTGAGACATGGATCTTGTAGAATTATGGAAAAGATAGGCTCACAAGTCTACAGACTGAAACTGTCTTCAGATCTGTAAACTCATAATATCTTTCATATATTCCTGCTCCACAAACACAAGACCCACAAAGGAATTAATAGCTCATCTCATCATAAAGTTCACAAGGCAGACAAGAATGAAAAGAAGTACCAGATCTATAAGATAATTGACTTGAAGAGAGAGAATCACAAACTGTGGTACAGAGTACATTGGAAAGAATATAATAATGAGAAGGACAAGACATGGGTTTCTGTAAGCAATGTCTGTTCACTGAGAAAGCTACTCCAACAATTCTATAGTAGGAACCTGAACAAGCCTGGTTCACAAAAGAGATGGATAGAGGTAGTGGAACTAGAAAATGAATTAGAGAGAGAAAAGGCATAGTCAAACTGAACTGAATTTAATTGATTTCAAAACAAAAGAAGAAAAAACTAAACTAAGACTATATAATTAGAGTCTCCAGCTCCTCCTGTGAAGACCTGTAACAACTACTCATAATCTCACTGCTGGAAAGAGCAAGCAAGATGCCCATGATATAGGCAGT
This sequence comes from Coccidioides immitis RS, assembly GCF_000149335.2. Classification (NCBI taxonomy): domain Eukaryota; kingdom Fungi; phylum Ascomycota; class Eurotiomycetes; order Onygenales; family Onygenaceae; genus Coccidioides; species Coccidioides immitis. The sequence goes on along the minus strand of NW_004504310.1, from coordinate 1,464,628 downwards.
TGTTATATTTTTGACCCAAGCCTGCAGAGATGCACTCTGTAAAGACTATATTACTATAGTCTTGCTGAGCTCTCTTGCAGACAGAGCACTCCTGTCCAGATAGTGGCTGGACCCCAGTCTGAGTCATGAGAATTCTCTTGCAGAGCTGAGCATGCACAGTCAACTGGTTTGAATTATCTAAACCAGCAATAAGTATAGGCCTTTGAATAGACTCACAACACCATGCTCTTTTACAGGCAGATAAAGCTTGTGCCCCTGTGTGAAGAGAGAGATCTGGAAGAACCACCAGATTGGCCCACAACACATTAGTGAAAGTAGCAGCTGGTGATATTTAGATAAAGATGGTCTGGAATCATTATTGTTGGTTCTGTGGGGGAAATGCTGGACAGTCCCAAGCACCCCATGAGACCACAGCACTCACAAATTCTACTGGTACAGAGGGAACAACAATAATAATTTAAAGAAGATTAGCTGTAAACTGAAATGTGATAGAGAATACTCACATTTCTGGCCAGGGCTGGAGTAACAACTGTAAAAGAGAAAGACAGAGCAGCAGAACTCTAACTCCATCAGTACACAAATCAATGTCAGCTCACAAGAAGCACTTACAGCTTGAGCTGGCACAGGAGAGATAGTGACAACTGGTGAAGAAAAAAGAGAGGGAACAACAATACTCTAGAACTATCAGTCACAAACACTTCTCAAACTTCTCATGACTACTCACTGAAGACCCAATCTCATCTGCAAAAGAAGAGATGGAGATTCTCTCAAGAGAGAAAAGTGAAGATGAGTTGTGAGAGAGAGAAGAAGAAAACTGCATACTGGCAGCAACTGCTAGCAAGCATCAGTCTCTCTACAAATTAAACCCCACATGAAGACAAAATCTAATAGCCACATGAAGCAAAGACACAATCAGAGGTGAACTCACCAGCTTGTGGCCTTTTAGTCAATCACACAGAATATTGAAGTGAAGCTATTTTTCTTCCAGAATATCAGAGATCTTCTGTGAGCCTGTCTTTCATGTGAAGCAGTGCTTGAAGGGTTCACTTACCTTGATAATGATAATATAGACTAGAGAAGAAAGAGAAGAAAAGAAGAGAAAGAGAAAGCAAGAGAAAGCTCTCTCTTAAGCTAGTGTTCATTATCTAATAGTGACACAGAGTTAGCAAGAATAATAGAGACTCTCTACACATTATTGTGTTATTGAATTCTGTTGTGTTATTAGAGTTGTGTTGATATCATATCTCTAGTGAAGCTGTACTCTTTTTCTTATGAGGAAATTTTTATTTTTCCCAAGAGGTTTTTTGTTTTTCTACTCATGAAGATTTTTAATGAGACAGCTGTCTTGAGGAATCAAGACTTACAAGAGAGGGGAATCTGTAAGAATTTGCTGTGAACCTCTTACATGAATGAACAGCATCTGTGAAGGCCAGAGATCTCAGCTTACAAGCTGCTGGAAGTTGCATGTGTTCTCATGAGGCACTAAGTCATATGCTTGTGAGCACACATAAAAGACTGTCACTGTGCAAACCTCTTGCTGGAAGCCAGTGGCAATCTTGTTTACAAGTTGTACATAGTTGTCAGAATACAGACCTTTTACCTTGTGTACTCTTTTTCATGTATATTCCTCCTAGAGATTCATTATCATACTAATCCACACATACAATCCTCACATCTGATATAACAGTTGGTAATTGTGTTTACTTCATTTCTTCTTGGTTATTTTCATTTTTGCTCTCACTCTGACCTTGGTCATCCCTCCTATCCAAGAAGCTAACATCTGAGGAACTGCTAGAGGGAATATTAGGCTGGCTTCTTGTGGCATATTTTTGAGGAACATTCTCCATCTCTTCATCTGAATCTGCTGGGCTATCACTGAGCTGCTTCATTCCAGATCTTATAAGATACTTCTTTAATCTGCTTCCTGCAATAGATTCTTTGATTTCAGTGCTGTCTAACTCTTCAAGATGATAGGAACCTAGTTCTTGATTGACAGACTTAACTCTATAGAGTTCTAGTCATTGAAAGTGCAGGATGTTGTTTCTAGACATATTCTGTTCTTCTTTGATATTGTGAAGCAAGACAAGGTCTCCAGATTGAAGAGGGTTGGTCTGAATATTATGGATATCATTAAAGTATTTCTTATTCTTAGTGTGCATTTGGAGCTGATGATGTGCTGCTTCCAGAATATTCTCATCTTGTTGTTCAATTTGACATGCATGCATCAGAAGAAGGTCTTCAGTCATTCAGACATTTTGCCATGAAATTGTTTGTCAAGTGAAAATCTTGAGTTCAACTGGAAGAACTGCCTCCTGGCCCATTAGTAATCTATAAGAGGAGATACCAGTACTAGCCTTAGTTATCATTTGATCTGCCATCAGAATTGCAGGAAGATATTTAATTCAATCCCTTCCAGTACCATTGGTGGCTTTAGCTAATCCATCAGCTAAAGACTTATGACCAACTTCCACCATACCATTCACAGGAGGATTATAGGGCAAAATAACAATGTGTTTGATATTGAATTTCTTCAGTAAGATCTCCACAACATTCTTATTCTCTGGTCCTCCATCCATAACAAATTTAGCAGGCAGGCCCCATCAACAGATGATATTCTCATAAAGAAATTTGGCCACAGCTTCAGCTGTTGTCTTCTTCAATGCTCTAGCTTTTACCCATCCAGTGAAGTTACATCTTGCAACAACTAAATAATTTTGTCCTTGACAGGAAGGCATGTATTTGATATTCACCTCAACTTTCTCCCAACAGATAGGAGCCCAGATAGGATGAAGTTCTTCACTTAATCTTTGTGAATCTCTTTGTTGATATTGAGAACAGTGCTTTACATAAGCAGACACATCTTTATACATTCCTGACCACCAGTATTGAGCTTGTAAGGTAGAGTATGTTCTCTCTTGCTCTTTATGGCCAAATTTATTGTGCATCATGTGTAAAATTTGTTTGTGTTGTTCTTTGTTGTCCATGACATGTCTTAGAGGCACACCAGATCCTGCTTGTCTAAATAGTTAATCAGCCTCCACCACATATTTAATTGCTTTCTTTTGGAATCTTGTGTACTCTTTTTCTTCCATGCCCAATGGTTTTGATAGGGTGGTTAGATATTGTGCAATTTTCTCTGATTCTTCTGAATATGTGGAGTCCAGTATCCTAAGATCTTCACTATTGAGAGCTCAGCCAGCTAAAACTCTTATAGGATTCATAAAGGCAAACAGATCTTTGTCTTCTTCAGATTCAGGTTGTTCTCCAGTATCTAGTCCTTGGTGAGACAGTCTGTCAGCAGCTGTATGTTTCATTCCAGGAACATGTTTAACAGTAAAGTTAAAGAGGTGTATTCAAGCTATTCAATTAGTAACCAAAGCTTCTGGAACATCTGTAGCAGTTCTATTAAGTTGGGTGACAAGAGTTTTTGCATTGATTTCCAAGATAAAGAGTACTCTATAGATATGGTGTTGGAATTTCTTGAAAACTTTCAAAACAGCTCTGCATTCTTGTTTGCCAGCATTATATGTTTTCTCTGAATCATTCCATACTCTGGATTTGTATTGTGCAGGATGTTGAGCCCCTCATTGCTTCTGAATAATGCATCCTCCCCATCCTAATCCACTGGCATCAACAGCCACAGTGATAAGCAAAGGATCTTGTCCATAATTGATTGGAAGAATGATAGGAAATGAACATAACTTTTTCTTCAAAAGCATAAAGGTGTTATTTTGCTCTTCAGTCCATGACTATATAACATTTTGTTGAAGCAGATAATGTAAAGGTTTGGTTATCCAACTGTAATGCTCTATAAGTATTTGGAAATATCCAGCAAGCTCTAGAAATTCTTGTAATTCTGTAATGCTTGTAGAAGTAGGCCAATTTGCAATTTTAGCCATCTTAGTTTCCTCAGATTGTCATCTGTTATAGTTGCAGATTCATCCAATGATGTTGACTCCAGACATGCAGAATTGAGATTTGGTGCTGGAGATTCTAGCTCCAGAGATTTCAACAAGTCATAGAACATAGTCCAGGTTCTGCAGATGATTATAAACAAATCTTCTTATTTCTGGAAGGACTTCAGTTTCATCTTTGATACATGATCCCTTTACCCCAAGATCATCCATAAAGGCTTGAGCAATCTCTGGAAAAACTTCTTATATAATCTTCATTATCCTGTGTTGGGCTTGAGCTGGTGAATTTGTTGCCCCTTGAACTAAAGTTGTATGGTGAAAGAGCTCAATAGAGGTTGCAATGGCTGTCATATCCCTGCTTTCTTTAACTAATGGAAAATTATTGTATCCAGAGAACAAGTTGCATAGGCTAGCCATAACAAGTCTGCTGAAGTCTTCAGTGTATTCATCAATATTAGAAGAAATAAAAGCATCTTGAATAGTAACTTTGTTGTACATATGTGCTGTGTTGACTAAATGATATTTGCCTTTCTGTTTCTTTGTGACCAGAAAATAGGGGTTGATATATGAACCATGGCAAGGCTCTAATATTTTAGCTTCTAACCTGTCCTGAATGATTTTAATTAGCTTATTATGTAGAGCATGAGAAATTTGGTAAGTCTTAGTCTGCCAAGCTTCATGAGGCTCTGTCTTAATAACCTGCAGAGACAAGCATTCAGGATGAATGCCATATAGATCTTTGAATGACCACACCAACACCCCTTCATGTTTATAAAGGACTGATATGAAAAATTCCTTCTTCTGACTTGTTAGTTCAAATCCAATTTTGAGCTTCTCAATTCTCTCATTTGTTAGCCATTCTCCAACAGGAAAAGATGTGATTCTAGGCCTAATGTGATCATCAAATTTACAATTAAACATGATGTGTTTCTTCTCAGAATAATACTTATTCAAACAAACATCCACCCAATTATCTAGGTCTTCTGGTTTGCTTCCATCAGATTTTCCAGGTGCTAATGGTCTTATCTTATCAGCTTTCTGCTTATAAGCAGTGCACACTCTCCAGACTTCTGAAGAAGGCAGCCTGATGTCCCAGCCACTATTGAAAATGTCAACTTGATGTGATTTCTTTGTGACAAAATTGTGATTTTTGTTCAGAGATGTGTAAATTAATTAAGCACTTTATGGAATAGATTTTTGAATTAAGCTGGAATTAATATCACATGTGTAATGTTTGCAGTGAGCTGTAATGCTGTCTGGATTGGAAAGCAGAGAACAGAAAATCTGAACTCCTGATGCAAAATTATTCTTGTTCTCTGATTGGTTCATTTGATTCACCAGCATGCTGGTCAATCCAATTAGACTTAGCACACTTTTGGATTTACCATTGCTGGAACTATGTTTCTTCTTATTGCTGTAACCATCAACACCAGTACTACTGCCAATGCTCCTGACTTCTCTATTCTTTTCAACCTCCTGACCTTCAACCTTCTCACCATTAATTCTTATATCTATTGTCTTTGTTGCATTTTCTTTATTCTCATCAGGTCTTGTATCCATGGGCACCCACCTGATTAAATACCTGTTGAATTGTTTAAATGATTGCTGTTTGATTTATCAGTTACATATCTCATGTTGCTCAAGCTTGGCTTAAAGCCTTCAAAAACTAGATGATGTGTTTATTTCTTGTTATAAATTTCACAGTTCACTCCTCTGTCATCTGAGGTGTTGCATCCCCAACAGACAGCAAATTGTCAAGATCTTCCAAGAATAAGTTGCTGATCCCCTCCCTTGAATATAAGAAAAAAGATATGAGTAATAATGTCTCTGATCTGAACAGGCACTTTGTCACAAAATATATAAAAAGAAGTGACTTCTCCTGTTTGAACAACCATGGTCACTTGCAGCTTATTTTCTATTGGCAGATTCAATATTTTGGTGTACTTCCAAGACAACAAATTGATTTCTGAACCAGTATTGATCAATGCCATTAATTCTTGTTAGTTTATAGTGACTGGTGCATATAATGAATGCATTCCATATGCTGTTTTGGATTTTAGTACCATGGGCTTTGATGTAAGTCAACTGGAATTGATCTTTAGCTCAGGCTGAACTGGTTTGGAGACTCCAACCTTTGCATGGCTTTTGCTAGTACTGTTATTCCAACCTGATCTGAAGAATGCTTGATGAAGCTTTGGTGATACATCTATAAGCTTCTTGACTGACACTTTGACCTTCCTATTGAGAATTTGACCCATTAATTCATTGGCATCTGTTGAATTACAGATCTGAGAGAATAAATGATCTGTTGCAGAATATCTTGGTCTTTGTTTCTTCATGATCTTGTTCTGAATTTCAGGCTTCTTCTGATTGATCAGTTCAATGTCTTCCATGATATTATTATTGACACTAGCTTGATTATCCTGGTAGATAATAAATTGTCCAGTATACTGAGTATGGAGTGTTGCAATCTTAGCTTTTTGACTATTCTTAGCTTCTTCAACAGTTCCAATATTGACTGATGTTCTTTCTTCCAGTGGTTCATATTTCTTATCTGAATCAGATTCTCCATCAGACATTAGGTATACAAGTTGTCCTGCTTGAACCTTCACACTGATTAAATTTGCTGGAGGTGTCTCTTCTTGCTGATTGGTCTTCTTTTTAGGGCTTGTTGACTCTGGAATCACCCATTCATTCTCTCCCATAGACTGTACAATATACATGTTTGGTATTCCAGATTTAGGAGTGACAACTTGATAGTTTTGACCAGAGGAACCCATGCACAAGTTCTCTTCATCATCAATATAACAGAACCTGTTATTCGCATTGGATTGGTATTTGTAATACTGAGATTGATGGTGTCCAGGTTTTTCACAGTAAAAGCATGAGGGATGTGTTGAAATTCCTCCAGTTTGAGCTCCTTCTTGGCCACTAGAATGATAGCTTGTCATTGGTGAACTGTTTTGAGCCACATAAGAATTGACTAATTGTGGTTGGGTGTTCTCTTGTACTGTTGCAGAATTAGTAGTCACATTTGTTGTATAATTTGGTATGGGTTTTGGAGGCCCTTCTCTCTGCAGCATATAGTACTGATTGGAATTCCCTTGTATCTGATTTAACTGTACTCTCATGGCCAATGCCAAATTTGTAAACTTGTTGGTCATCTTTTCAATTACAGCTTCAATATTGGTGCTCTCAGAGCTCTTGGCTTTGGATTTTGATTCAGATTCTTCAGTCTTCACAGAACTAGCTGTTTTCTTCAGAGCCTCAACTGTAGGGGGTTTGTTAGCTAATTGATATTGCTCACCAAGCTTCTCCATTTTCTTCTGCTTCATTTCATCTTCTTCAAAGACCTTCTTATTCCCTTTATACTGGTTGATCAAATCCATGGTCACTTGAACAACCTTCCTAAAATCAATAGATGACATATTGTCTGAAAGATTGAGCTTTGCCTTGTCAATAACCTTATTCTGAAGCTTCTCAGGCAGCCCCTGAAGAAATCAAGACACCTTAGTGAATTCATCAAGCCTTCCATTGGCTTGTACTGTACTGATGATAGTAGTGTATTCTTGAACATAGGCGCGAATGTTGCTATCCCAAGCATGCAGTTTCTTTGTAATTGCTTGAAGATAATCCTGATGGTGAATCTTGTAAGTAATGTCCTGATCACAAAATTCATGAATAATCTCTTTAGAGAATACTTCCCAATTACCTTTCTTGTAGCCTTCTAAGGTCTTCATCCATTCTCCAATCCATGTAACACAGTACCTAGCCAACTGTTCAATAATGTTCTTAGGGTCAATTACCCCATGATCCTTGCACATTTGATAAAACCTTTCAATAAACAAGGTAGCATCTCTGCCATTAAACCAAGATGCATTTGCTGTGCCAGGGGAAGGCATAGGAATGTGAGAGTGAACCACAATTCTCCTGTCCTCATCTTGTAATATAGTTGTGTATGATCCTGTAGTACCTTCAACCATAGTTGATTCTGATCCTGATTTCTTGATTTCTTGATCTTTGGTCATGTCACACAGTATGTTCTGTTGTTTCTCAATGATTCAATATCTTTCCAAAAAAACCTATTTATTGGGCAAGCTTTAGATAAGAGCCATTCAAATCTAAGCTCCCTAACCTTGTTCCTAAACAAAAACCTGATTAGTACTGTATTCCTAGTTCATAAGATCTTACCTTGAAATAGTGTATTGCTTCATGTGTCTCAGAATTTGTTTTTCTTTCTTGGCAGCCACCAAATCACCGCATCATCATCTTCAGGTCTCAGCTTGGTCACCAAATGAAGCAGGGTATGATGGGATGCCTCATCAAAGTAGGTGAGTTGGTTGAGATGGTGAGAGCGCAAGAAGGATGAAAAATCACAACATAGTAAGGATGGTAATGGCTGAGTAGTAAGAACAGAGAAGCATGCCTTAACAGATGCCTAAGCTCATAAGAAATAATAGTACTAAAGAGCCTGTACTAACACAGGCAGCTCTAATGAGGAACAGTAGCAAGCTTCATAAACAAGGGATCTTCATATTCTCTAACTAATAACTAAACTAGCAATAAAGAATGAGTGTGTGGAAAAGTACAAAGGTGCGTGAAGGTATTGAGTGAGATGCAGGGGCTATGGGTGGTTTATATAGCTCAGAGATAGTAGCTGGGGGGGTTTTGCGCCTTGAACTGGAACAACCTTTGTCCTAATATGGTACCAGAATCTCCACTACACTAGTTCTGTGAAGACTGAAGAATCTGAATCAAAATCCAAAGTCAAGAGCTCTGAGAGCATTAATATTAAAGCTGCAATTGAAAAGATGACCAACAAGTTTACAAATTTGATATTGGCCATGAGAGTACAGTTAAATCAGATACAAGAGAATTCCAATCAGTACTATATGCTGCAGAGAGAAAGGTCTCTGAAACTCATATCAAATTATACAACAAATGTGACTACTAATTCTGCAACAGTACAAGAGAACACCCAACTATAATTAGTCAATTCTTATATGGCTCAAAATGGTTCACTAATAACAAGCTATTGTTCTAGTGGCTGAGGAGAAGCTCAAACTGAAGAAATTTCAACATGTCTCTCATGCTTTTACTGTGGAAAACCTGAACACCATTAATCTTAATGTTATGAATACCAATCTGATGCAAATAACAGGTTCTGTCATATTAATAATGAAGGGAACTTGCACATGAGTTTTTCTGGTCAAAACTATTGAGTTGTCACTTCTAAACCTGGAATACCAAATATATATATTGTATGATCTATAAGAGAGAATAAATGGGTGATTCTAGAGTTGACAAGCTCTAAAAAGAAGACCAATTAGTAAGAAGAGACATCTTCAGTAAATTCAACCAGTATAAAGATTCAAGCAGAATGACTTGTATATCTAATATCTGATGGAGAATCTGATTCAGATAAGAAATATGAACCACTGGAAGAAAGAACATCAGTCAATATTGGAACTGTTGGAGAAGCTAAGAACAGTCAAACAGCTAAGATTACAACACCCCATACTCAGTGTACTGGATAATTTATTATCTACTGGAATAATCAAGCTAGTGTTGATGATGATATCATGGAAGATGTTAAACTAATCAATCAGAAGAAGCCTGAAATTCAGAACAAGACTGTAGAGAAACAAAGATCAAGATATTCTGCAACAGATTGTTTATTCTCTCAGATCTGTAATTCAACAGATGCTAATGAATTAATGGGTTGAATTCTCAATGAGAAGATTAAAGTGTCAGTCAAGAAGCTTATAGATGTATTACTAAAGCTTCATCAAGCATTCTTCAGATCAGATTGGAATAACAGTACTAGCAAAAGCCATGTAAAGATTGGAGTCTCTAAACCAGTTCAGCCTGAGCTAAAGATCAATTCTGGTTAACTTACATCAAAGCCCATGATATCAAAATCCAAAACAGCATATAGAATGCATTCATTATATGCACCAGTCACTATAAATTAACAAGAATTAATAGTATTGATTAATACTGGTTCAGAAATCAATTTATTGTCTCAGAAGTATACTGAAATATTGAATCTGCTAATAAAAAATAAGCTGCAAGTGACTATAGTTGTTCAAACAGAAGAAGTTGCTTCTTTTTATATATTTTGTGACAAAGTGTCTGTTCAGATTAGAGATATTATTACTCATACCTCTTTTCTTATATTCAAGAAAGGGGATCAGCAACTTATTCTTGAAAGATCTTGACAATTTGCTGCCTGTTGAAGATGCAACATCTCAGATGACAGAGAAGTAAACTGTGAAATTTATAACAAGAAACAAACATATCATCTAGTTTTTAAAGACTTTAAGCCAAGCTCAAGTAACATGAGATATGCAACTGATAAATTAAACAGCAATCATTTAAATAATTCAACAGATATTTAATCAGACAGATGTCCATAGATACAAGACCTGATGAGAATAAAGAAAATGCAATAAAGACAATGAATATAAAAAGTAATGATGAGAAGATTGAAGATCAGAAGATTGAAAAAAATAGAGAAGTCAGAAGCATTAGCAGTAGTACTGATGTTGGTGACTACAGCAATAAGAAGAAATATAGTTCAGGCAATAGTAAATCCAAAAGCACACTAAGTCTAATTGAATTGACCAGCACACTGGTGAATCAAATAAACCAATCAGAGAACAAGAATAATTTTACATCAGGAGTTCAGATTTTCTGTTCTCCACTTTCTGATTCAGACAGCATTACAGCTCACTGCAAACATTACACACACAATATTAATTCCAGCTTAATTCAAAAACCTATTTCATGAAGTGCTCAATTAATTTACACATCTCTGAACAAAAATCATGATTTTGTCATGAAGAAATCACATCAAGTTGACATTTTTAATAGTGGCTGGGACATCAGGCCATCTTCTTCAGAAGTCTGGAGAGTGTGCACTGCTTATAAGTAGAAAGCTGATAAGATAAGGTTATTAGCACATGGAAAATCTGATGGAAGCAAACTGGAAGGCCTAGATAATTGAATGAATGTTTATTTGAATAAGTATTACTCTGAGAAGAAACATGTTGTGTTTAATTGTAAATTTGATGACCACATTAAATCTAGAATCATGTCTTTTTCTGTTGGAGAATGACTAACAAATGAGAGAATTGAGAAGCTCAAAATTAGATTTGAACTAACAAGTCAGAAGAAGAAATTTTTCATATCAGTTCTTTATAAATATGAAGAGGTGTTGGTGTGGTCATTCAAAGATCTATATAGTGTTCATTCTGAATGCTTGCCTCTACAGGTTATTAAGACAGAGTCTCATGAAGCTTGGCAAACTAAGACTTACTGAATTTCTTGTGCTCTACATGATAAGCTAATTAAAATTATTCAGGACAGGTTAGAAGCTAAAATATTGGAGCCTTGCCATGATTCATATATCAACCCCTATTTTCTGGTTGCAAAGAAACAGAAAGATGAATATTGTTTAGTTGATGCAGCACATATGTACAACAAAATTACTATTTGAGATGCTTTTATTTCTTCTAATGTTGATGAATATGCTGAAGACTTTGGTGGACTTGTTATGGCTAGTCTATATGACTTGTTCTCTGGATACAATAATTTTCCATTAGCTGAAGAGAGCAGGAATATAACAGCCATTGCAACTCCTATTGAGCTCTTTTGCTATACAACTTTAATTCAAGGGGCAACAAATTCACCAGCTCAAGTCCAACATGGGATAATGAAGATTATATAAGAAGTTTTTCCAGAGATTGCTTGAGTCTTTATGGATGATCTTGAAGTAAAGAGATTGTGTATCAAAGATGAAACTGAAGTTCTTCCAGAAATAAGAAGATTTATTTATGATCATCTGCAGAATCTGGACTATATTCTATAGCTTGTTAAAATCTCTGGAGCTAGAATCTCTGGTGCCAAATCTCAATTCTGCATGTCTGGAGTCAATGTTGTTGAATAGATCTGCAACTATAACAGACAATGACCTGAGAAAACTAAGGTGGCTAAAATTGCAAATTGGCCTACTTCTACAAGTGTTACAGAATTATGAGGATTTCTAGGGCTTGCTGGATATTTTCAAATACTTATAGAGCATTACAGTTGAATAATCAAATCTTTACATTATCTGCTTCAACAAAATATTATATGGTCATGAACTGAAGAGCAAAATAATATCTTTATACTTTTAAAGGAAAAGTTATGTTCATTTTCTATTGTTCTTTCAATCAATTATGGACAAGATTCTTTGCTTATTACTGTGACTGTTGATGCCAGTGAATTAAAATGAGGAGAATGCATTATTCAGGAGCAATGAGGGGCTCAACATTTCATATAGTATGAATCCAGGGTATGGAATGATTCAGAGAAAACATATGATGCTGGCAAATGAGAATGCAGAGCTGTTTTGAAAGTCTTCAAGAAATTCTGACACCATATCTATAGAGTATTCTTTACCTTGAAAATTGATGCAAAAACTCTTGTCACCCAACTTAATAGAACTGCTACAGATGTTCCAGAAGCTTTGATTACTAATTAGATAGCTTGAATACACCTCTTTGACTTTACTGTTAAACATGTTTCTGGAACAAAACACACAGCTGCTGATGAACTGTCTTGCTGAGAACTAGATACTGGAGAACAACCTGAATCTGAAGAAGATAAAGATCTGTTTGCCTTTATGAATTCTATAAGAGTTTTAGCTGGTCAAGCTCTCAATAGTGAAGACCTTAGAATACTGGACTCCACATATTCAGAAGAATTGGAGAAAATTGCATGATACCTAACCACCCTATCAAAACCATTGAACATAGAAGGAAAAGAGTATGTGAGATTCCAAAAGAAAGCAATTAAATATGTGGTGGAGGCCAATCAACTATTTAGATGAGTGGAATCTGATATGTCTCTAAGATATATCATGGACAACAAAGAACAATGCAAACAAATTTTACACATGATGCATGACAAATTTGACCATAAAGAGTGAGAGGGAACATACTCTACCTTACAAGCTCAATACTGGTGGTCAGAGATGTATAAAGATATGTCTGCTTATGTGAAGCACTGTTCTCAATGTTAATAAAGAGATTTGCAAAAATTAAGTGAAGAGCTTCATCCTATCTGGGCTTCTATCTGTTGAGAGAAAGTTGGGGTGGATATCAAACACATGCCTTTCTATTAAGAACAAAATTATTTGGTTGTTGCAAGATGTGACTTTACTGAATAGATGAAAGCTAGAGCATTGAAGAAGGCAACAGCTGAAGCTATAGCCAAATTTCTTTATGAGAATATCATCTGTCAATGGGGCCTGCCTGCCAAATTTGTTATGGATGGAGGACCAGAGAATAAGAATGTTGTGGAGACCTTACTGAAGAAATTCAACATCAAATGCATTGTTATTTCACCCTATAATTCTCCTGTAAATAGTATGGTGGAAGTTGGTTATAAGCCTTTGGCTGATGAATTAGCTAAAGCCACCAATAGTACTGGAAGAGATTAGATTAAACATCTTCCTGTAATTCTGATGGTGAATTGAATGATAACTAAGACTAGTACTGGTATCTCCTCTTATAGATTGCTAATGAGTCAGAAGGCAGTTCTTCCAGTTGAACTCAAGATTTTCACTTGACAAACAATTTCATGGTGAAATGTCTGAATAACTAAAGATCTTCTTCTGATGCATGCATACCAAATTGAATGATAAGATGAGAATGTCCTGAAAGCAGCACATTATCAGCTCTGAATGTGTGCTAAGAATAAGAAATACTTTAATGATACTCATAATATTTGGACCAACTCTCTTTAATCTGGAGACCTTGTCTTGCTTCACAATACCAAAGAAGAACAGAATATATCTAGAAACAACACCCTGTACTTTTAATGGCTAGAATTCTATAGAGTTAAGTCTGTCAATCAAGAACTAGATTCCTATCATCTTGAAGAGTTAGATGGCACTGAAATCAAAGAATCTATTGCAGGAAGCAGATTAAAGAAGTACCTTATGAGATCTGGAATGAAGCAGCTTAGTGATAGTCCAGCAGATTCAGATGAAGAGATGGAGAATATTTCTCAAAAATATGCCACAAGAAGCCAGTCTAATATTTCCTCTAGCAGTTCCTTGAATGTTAGCTCCTTGAATAGAGGGGATAACCAAGATCAGAATGAGAGCAAAAATGAAAATGACCAAGAAGAAATGGAGCAAACACAATTACCAACTATTATATCAGATGACTGGAGCTTTGCTGTTGTTATACCTCCACAAGATGTTTAATTTGTTGTGTTTTGTTTGCAAAAGTGAAGTTTTTGCTTGCTCTTTTGGAAGATTTCTTTTATTTGCCTGCAAAGTGAAGTTTTTGCTTGCTTATTTGAGAAGTTTCTCTTTCTTTGTTATTTGCAGAAGCCTTCACTTTTTCTGAATTTTTCAGAAAATATTTAAAGACTGATTTTTCTTTCCTGAAGCTTCTACTGTCTTTTATATTCAAGCTTGATTTTTTTCACAGATTCAACATTTTTAACACTTCTTCTTGCCTTCTATTTTGTTATTCTGACATTTGCAATTCTTTTTGGATCACTGATATTCTTCAAAATGGCTGGATGAAGCAACTTGCCTCCTCTAGCCCCTGCACCTGAAAACCAAGGCCTGGTTGTTACCAGAGACAGTAGAGTCAATCTGGATGGCCATTTCTTCAATAACCTAACAGCAGCTATGGAATACATTAATAACCAAGCTCCACACCATCACTATGGCCTACAGATCAAGCTAATGAATGCACTGATGCAAGTGACTGACATGATTACTGACTTAGTGGCCCATTTCTATCAATATGTTGAAAGATCCAGAGCTTGGCAACACATTACACACACTAATTTCAAAGCCAATTTCCATGATGCTTGAAAGGTTACCCTGGATGTCAAACAATGTTGCATTAATATGCAAAAGATCAAGAATAGACTTGTCAAACATCAGCCAATTATCTCTCTGGTCACAAACATGAGAATGTTTGACTTTAACTGATACACATGGATCACTGGAGTTAACAAGTTCACCACCAGCAATCTTCAGAAGGAATGGGAGACCACTGAATCTGTTGTTATTCTCCAGCTAATGTGCTGGTGGAACAATAGGTTACAAGGTACCACCACCACAGTACTCACTCAGATCAATAATGAATATGATATGTACTACCATCATCAGTAAATAATGGGAGGTTGTGACAATTATGGATGGTTGAGAACAATGTACTACAGTATTGGCCAACAACTCATATGCCAGGACCCTGTATACTACCTATAGTATGTGCTGACAAGACCTGACCATGCTTGAAAATTAATCTCCTATCCATATTACATCAAGTATGCTAAGCCAGGGGATAAAACTGGATTTTGCCATATTAATATCAATGTTCCAGATGCTATTACTACTAGAAGGAGCATTAACATGATACAAGAATTCTTGATCTTAATGGCAGAAGAGCCCAGTGACTGCACAGAAATCTTGCCAGGAATGCATAACCATCTAGAGAATTGGTAAGAACTAGTTGAAGAATGAGGCTTATCCACTGATGGCTATATTCACCACATTAAGGATACAATGTATACTCAAGATGATGAAAGAAAATTTGGTATTAGATGGACTGACATCATTTGCAAATCTGGTAATATCTGAATTACAAGCCCTCTGCTGCCCCATGGAGCTCACAGTCCATGCAAAAAGGTCTGGTGTACTATGCTACCCTGGTATGTGGTAATCCAGAAGGATCATGAACATCTTGAAGTTAATGAAGCTGGTACCTGGTCACAGCTCTCTGCTGCATATAGAAATCTAGTTCCAGAGCTATCATCACCTTCCAGCCATTCAAACTGTTATGCATCAGTTTTATATTGATTCCCTACTGCTATTCAATTGCAAGGCTTAGAAGCTATATCAGATATCTTGATAGGCTGAATTAGATAGAACAACTCTATAGTGATTGAGGAGCTTGATACCCTCTTTGGACCAGAAAAAAAGAAGACTCAGAACTTCATTAATAACTGGTGTTTAAAGACCACATGAATTGCTTTGAATGCCATTGTCAAGACATACCAAATTGAAAAGAAAGCTTTTGGTAACAAATTCTATTGGCATTGCATGCACAACAACATTAATCCAGTATCAGTTCAGTCTTCTCCTTCTCCTGAGAACTTGGTGGAAGAAGAGAATTATGGTGATTACTATTAGGGATTGCTGCTGTCACTCTCTTTATTCTTATTTCCTATCTCTTTTCTTACCAGATTGTTACTAATTCTTAGCCTCTTATTTTCTTTACTAAATTGCCTTTGTTTTGTTTCATATGTTGCCTGTTGTCAGAGGATGCCAACATTGAAAGCCAGAAGAAAATGTAGTGGGGATTCTGGTACCATATTAGGACAAAGATTGTTCTGGTCCAAGGCACAAAACCCTCTCAGCTACTATCTCTGAGCTATATAAACCATCCATAGCCCCTGCATCTTGCTCAATATCTTTGTGCATCTTTGTACTTTTCCACACACTCATTCTTTATTGCTAGTTTGGTTATTAGTTAGAGAATATGAAGATCTCTTGTTTATGAAGCTTGCCACTGTTTCTCATTAGAGCTGCCTGTGTTAGTATAGGCTCTTTAGTACTATTATTTCTTATGAGCTTAGGCATCCATTAAGGCATGCTTCTCTGTTCTTACTACTCAGCCATTACCATTCTTACTATGTTGTGATTTTTCATCCTTCTTGCACTCTCACCATCTCAACCAACTTACCTACTTTGACAAGGCATCCCATTGTACCCTGCTTCAATAGATATCAGCTTTCTTATTACTAAATGCCTTTTCTAATTGCTCCAGAATATAAATAAGCTTCAATTCTGAATATATTTTAATACTCTTTATCTTTTGCAGAAGTTGCTGTTCAAATCTACAGCAATAGCAAGTACCAGAGCATACTGTCATGACAGATTCTTCACACTTGTGTTGAGATATCTCTTCATTACTTTCAGGAGAAATAACAGACTCATCATTATCATCTAAGTCTTGGGGAATTTAGTGTGCTGACATGGCTGCAATTCTTTTACTGTAGCACTTCAGAGCTTCTGATTGGCTGGATAAATTGGCCAGCATGCTGGTGAATCCAAATGGTAGCTGTAATTGGCCAGTTTCAAATCCATGTGATCTAATCAATATTGTGCTATATATAGAGGCTTCTGACATGTTGCAGCTATATGGCATAGACATTTCACTTATTGGAACATCTCTTGATAATCTTGAAGACTGTAGTTCTTCCAGTAGATCTCAGAGACTGCTTGCAGTGGAAGAACTTCTAGCAATATTCTGAATTGAACATTGGAAGCTAGATGACTGTGGAAGAGTCAACAGCTGTAGAAGACTATAGTTGTCAATAATAAGGCCCCATCAGTATAGGATATCTCTTGAAGGAAGTTCATATATACAGTCAACTTCTTTATCAGCTGTAGTATAATTACCTGATAATATAGCTAAGCTTCAGCAATGTCCAGCTTCTGTAGCATCTAGTCTTCAGAGCACTGTACTGTTAATATTATTGGTGAACTTATCCCAATTCTTGTAAACATTTAGAGTATGGCAAAGCTTTTGTGCTGCCCACAGACTCTCCACTTTTGACCATATGATATTAATTCTGTCAATACCCCATGTAGCAACAAGTCTATCCTTGATTTTTTGCATATCAATGCAATATCATTCAACATTCAGGGTAATCTTTCAAGCATCATGGAAATCAGCTTCAAAATTGACATGTATAACATGTTGTCAAGCTCTGGATCTTTCAATATATCAATAGAAATGGGCCACTAAGTCAGTAACTACATCAGTCACTCACATCAGTATATTTATTAGCTCAATCTGTAGGCCATAGCAACAGTGCAGAGCTTTATTATCAATGTATTCTATAGCTGCTGTTAGATTATTGAAGAAATGGTCATTCAGATTGACTCCACTGTCTCTGGTAACAACCAGATCTTGATTTTCAGGTGCAGAAGCTAGAGAAGGCAAGTTACTTCATCCAGTCATTTTAAAGAATATCAGTAATCCAAAAAGAATTGCAAATGTCAGAATAACAAAATAGAAGGCAAGAAGAAGTATTGAAAATGTTGAATCTATAAAAAGAAACCTTCTAAAAGAGCAAGCAAAAACTTTACTTTTGCAAACAAAACATAACAAATTAAACATCTTGTGAAGATATAATAACAGCAAAGCTTCAGTCATCTGATATAACAGTTAGTAATCACATTTGCTTCATTTCTTCTTGATTATTTTTATTTTTGCTCTCATTCTGATCTTGATCATTCCCTCTATCCAAGGAGCTAACATCTGAGAAACTGCTAGAGAGAATATTAGACTGGCTTCTTGTGACATATCTTTAAGAAACATTCTCCATCTCTTTATCTGAATCTGCTGGACTATTACTAAGCTGCTTCATTTCAGATCTTATAAGATACTTCTTTAATCTGCTTTCTGCAATAGATTCTTTGATTTCAGTGCTGTCTAACTCTTCAAGATGATAGGAATCTAGTTCTTGATTAGTGAACTTAACTCTATAGAATTCTAGTCATTAAAAGTGCAGGATGTTGTTTCTAGATATATTCTGTTCTTCTTTAATATTGTGAAGCAAGACAAGGTCTCTGGATTGAAGAGAGTTGGTCCAAATATTATAGATATTATTAAAGTATTTCTTATTCTTAGTGCACATTCAGAGCTGATGATGTGCTGCTTTCAGAACATTCTTATCTTATTATTTAATTTGGCATGCATACATTAGAAGAAGATCTTCAGTCATTCAGATATTTCATTATGAAATTGTTTATCAAGTAGAAATCTCAAGTTTAACTAGAAGAACTACCTCCTGGCCCATTAGTAATCTATAAGAGAAGATACTAGTACTAGCCTTAGTCATTATTTGATTTACCATCAGAATTACAGGAAGATGTTTAATTCAATCTCTTTTAGTATTATTAATGGCTTTAGCTAATTCATCAGTCAAAGACTTATGACCAACTTTCACCATATCATTTGCAGAAGAATTATAGAGTAAAATAACAATATATTTGATGTTGAATTTCTTCAGTAAGATCTCCACAACATTCTTATTCTCTGATCCTCTATCTATAACAAATTTGGCAGGCAGGCCCCATCAACAGATAATATTCTCATAAAGAAATTTGGCCACAGCTTCAGCTGTTCCCTTCTTCAATGCTCTAGCTTTCACTCATTCAGTAAAGTCACATCTTGCAATAACCAAATAATTTCATTCTCAACAGAAAGACATGTATTTGATATCTACTCCAACTTTCTCTCAACAGATAGAAGTTCAGATAGAATGAAGCTCTTTACTTAATCTTTACAAATCTCTTTGTTAACATTAAGAACAGTACTTCATATAAGCAGACATATCTTTATACATCTCTGATCATCAGTATCAAGCTTGTAAGATAGAGTATATTCTCTCTTGCTCTTTATGGTCAACTTTATCATGCATCATGTGTAAAATTTGTTCACATTGTTCTTTATTGTTCACAACACATCTTAGAGATACATCAGATTCTGCTCATCTAAATAGTTGATCAGTCTCCATTACATATTTAATTGCTTTCTTTCAGAATCTTACATACTTCTTTTCTTCCATGCCTAATAGTTTTGATAGAGTAATTAGATATTGTGCAATTTTCTCCAATTCTTCTGAATATGTGGAGTCCAGTATCCTAAGATCTTCACTATTGAGAGCTTGGCCAGCTAAAACTCTTATAGAATCCATAAAGACAAACAGATCTTTATCTTTTTCAGATTCAGATTATTCTCCAGTATCTAGTTCTCAGCAAGACAGTTCATCAGCAGCTGTGTGTTTCATTCCAGAAACATATTTAACAGTAAAGTCAAAGAGACATATTCAAGCTATTTAATTAGTAACTAAAGCTTCTGGAACATCTGTAGCAGTTCTATTAAGTTGGGTGACAAGAGTTTTTGCATCAATTTCTAAGATAAAGAGTACTCTATAGATATGATATCAGAATTTCTTGAAGACTTTCAAAACAGCTTTGCATTCTCATTTGCCAGTATCATATGTTTTCTCTGAATCATTCCATACTCCAGATTCATATTATACAGAATGTTGAGTCTCTTGTTGCTTCTGAATAATACATTCTTCTCATTCTAATCCACTGGCATCAACAGCCACAGTAATAAGCAAAGAATCTTATCTATAATTAATTGAAAGAACAATAGAGAATGAATATAACTTTTTCTTCAAAAGCATAAAGATGTCATTTTGCTCTTCAGTTCATAACTATATAATGTTTCATTAAAGCAGATAATGTAAAGATTTAATTATCTAACTGTAATGCTCTATAAGTATTCAGAAATATCCAGCAAGCTCTAGAAATTCTCATAATTCTGTAACACTTGTAGAAGTAGGCTAATTTGAAATTTTAGCCATCTTAGTTTCCTCAGATCATTATCTATTATAGTTACAAATCCATTCAATAACATTAACTTCAGACATGCAGAATTGAGATTTGGCATCAGAGATTCTAGCTTCAGAGATTTCAACAAGTTATAGAATATAGTTCAGATTCTGCAGATAATCATAAACAAATCTTCTTATTTCTGAGAGAACTTCAGTTTCATCTTTAACACACAATCTCTTTACTTCAAGATCATCTATAAAGGCTCAATCAATCTCTGGAAAAACTTCTTGTATAATCTTTATTATCTCATGTTGGGCTTGAGCTGGTGAATTTGTTGCCTCTTGAACTAAAGTTATATGATGAAAGAGCTCAATAGAAGTTGCAATAGCTGTTATATTTCTGCTCTCTTTGGCTAATAAAAAATTATCATATTTAGAGAACAAGTTGTATAGACTAGCCATAACAAGTTCACTAAAGTCTTCAGCATATTCATCAATATTAGAAGAAATAAAAGCATCTCAAATAGTAACTTTGTTGTACATATGTACTGCATTAACTAAACAATATTCATCTTTCTGTTTCTTTGCAGCCAGAAAATAGGAGTTAGTATATAAACTATGGCAAGGCTTTAATATTTTAGCTTCTAATCTGTTCTGAATGATTTTAATTAGCTTATCATGTAGAGTATGAGAAATTTGATAAGTCTTAGTCTGCCAAGCTTCATAAGACTCTGTCTTAATAATCTGCAGAGGCAAGCATTCAGAATGAATATCATATAGATCTTTAAATAACTACACTAATGCCTCTTCACATTTATAAAGAACTGATATAAAAAATTTCTTCTTCTGACATGTTAGTTCAAATTCAATTTTGAGCTTCTCAATTCTCTCATTTATTAGCCATTCTCCAACAGGAAAAGATGTAATTCTAGACCTAATATAGTCATCAAATTTATAATTAAACACAATATATTTCTTCTCAGAATAATACTTATCCAAACAAACATTCACTTAATTATCTAGATCTTCCAGTTTGCTTCCATCAGATTTTTCAGATGCTAATAGTCTTATCTTATCAGCTTTCTGCTTATAAGCAGTGCACACTCTCCAGACTTCTGAAGAAGGCAGCCTGATGTTCCAGCCACTATTGAAAATGTCAACTTGATGTGATTTCTTTGTGACAAAATCATGATTTTTGTTCAGAAATGTGTAAATTGATCAAGCACTTCATGAAATAGGTTTTTGAATTAAGCTGGAATTAATATCATGTGTGTAATGTTTGCAGTGAGCCATAATGCTGTCTGAATCAGGAAGCAGAGAACAGAAAATCTGAACTTCTGATATAAAATTATTCTTGTTCTCTGATTGGTCTATTTGATTCACCAGTATGCTGGTCAATTCAATTAGACTTAGCACACTTTTGAATTCACCATTGCTGGAACTATGTTTCTTCTTATCACTATAATCACCAACACCAGTACTGCTGCCAATACTTCTGACTTCTCTATTCTTTTCAACCTTCTGATCTTTAACCTTCTCATCATTAATTCTTATATCTATTATCTTCATTACATTTTCTTCATGCTCTTCAGATCTTGTATCTACAGGCACCCATCTGATTAAATATCTATTAAATTATTTAAATAATTACTGTTCAATTTATCAGTTGCATATCTCATATTACTCAAGCTTGGCTTAAAGTTTTTAAAAACTAGATAATGTGTTCATTTCTTATTATAAATTTCACAGTTCACTTCTCTATCATCTGAGATGTTGCATTCCCAACAGGCAGCAAATTATTAAGATCTTTCAAGAATAAGTTGCTGATTCCCTCTCTCAAATATAAGAAAAGAAGTATGAGTAATAATATCTTCAATCTGAACAGGCACTTTGTCACAAAACACATAAAAAGGAGCAACTTCTCTCATTTGAACAATCATGGTCACTTACAGCTCATTTTCTATCAGCAGATTCAACATTTCAGCATACTTTCAAGATAATAAATTGATTTCTGAACCAGTATCAATCAACACCATTAATTCTTGTTGATTTATAGTGACTGGCACATATAATAAACACATTCCATATGCTGTTTTGGATTTTGGTACCATGGGCTTCAATGTAAGTTAACCAGAATTAATCTTTAGCTCAGACTGAACCAGTTCAGAGACTCCAATCTTTACATGGCTTTTGCTAGTACTGTTATTCCAACCTGATCTAAAGAACACTTAATAAAGCTTCAGCAATACATCTATAAGCTTCTTGACTAACACTTCAATCTTTTCATTGAGAATTCAACCTATTAATTCATTAGCATCTGTTGAATTACAGATCTGAGAGGATAAACAATCTGTTACAGAATATCTTGATCTTTATTTCTCTACAGTCTTGTTCTGAATTTCAGGCTTCTTCTGATTGATCAGTTCAACATCTTTCATGATATTATTATTAACACTAGCTTGATTATTCCAGTAGATAATAAATTGTCCAGTATACTGAGTATAGAGTGTTGTAATCTTAGCTTTTTGACTGTTCTTAGCTTCTCCAACAGTTTCAATATTAACTGATGTTCTTTCTTTCAGTGGTTCATATTTCTTATCTGAATCAGATTCTCTATCAGATATTAGATATGCAAGTCATCCTGCTTAAATCTTTATACTGATTGAATTTGCTGAAAGTGTCTCTTTTTGCTGATTGATCTTCTTTTTAGAGCTTGTTAACTTCAGAATTACCTATTCATTCTCTTCCATAGACTGTACAATATACATGTTCAGTATTCCAGATTTAGAAGTGATAACTCAATAGTTTTGACCAGAGAAATTCATGCACAAGTTCTCTTCATCATTAATATGACAGAACCTGTTATTTGCATCAGATTGGTATTCATAATACTGAGATTGACAGTGTTCAGGTTTTCTACAGTAAAAGTATGAGAGACATGTTAAAATTCCTTCAGTTCAAGCTTCTTCTTGACCACTAGAACAATAGCTTGTTATCAGCAAACTATTTCAAGTCATATAAGAATTGACTAATTGTGGTTGGGTGTTCTCTTGTACTATTGCAGAATTAGTAATTACATTTGTTGTATAATTTGATATGGGTTTTGAAGGCCCTTCTCTCTGCAGTATATAGTACTGATCAGAATTTCCTTATATCTGATTTGACTGTACTCTCATGACCAATGCTAAATTTGTAAACTCATTAATCATCTTTTCAATTGCAGCTTCAATATTAGTGCTCTCAGAGCTCTTGACTTTAGATTTTAATTTAGATTCTTCAGTCTTCACAGAACTAGCTGTTTTCTTCAGAGCCTTAACTATAGGGGGTTTGTTAGCTAATTAATATTACTCATCAAGCTTCTCTATTTTCTTCTGCTTTATTTTATCTTCTTTAAAGATCTTCTTATTTCCTTCATACTGGTCAATCAAATTTATGATCACTCAAATAACCTTTCTAAAATCAATAGATGACATATCATCTGAAAGATTAAGCTTTATCTTGTTAATAATCTTATTCTAGAGCTTCTCAGGCAGCTTCTGAAGGAATCAAGACATCTTAGTAAATTCATCAAGCCTTCCATTAGCTTGTACTATACTGGTGATAGTAGTGTATTCTCAAACATAGATGTGAATGTTGCTATTTCAAGCATACAGTTTCTTTGTAATTGCTTAAAGATAATTCTGACAGTAAATCTTGTAAGTAATATTCTAATCACAAAATTCATGAATAATCTCTTTAGAGAATACTTCCCAATTATCTTTCTTGTAGTTGTGAGGATTATACATGTGGATCAGCATGACAATGAATCTCTAGAAGGAATATACATGGAAAAGAGTACATGAGGTAAAAGATCTGTATTCTGGTAACTATGTACAACTTGTAAACAAGATTGCCACTGACTTCTAGCAAGAGGTTTGTACAGTAACAGCCTTTTATGTATGCTTGTGAGTACATGACTTAGTGTCTTGCAAGAACACATGCAACTTCTAGCAGCTCACAAGCTGAGGCCTCTGGCCTTTACAAATGCTGTTTGTCTGTATAAGAGGTTTACAGCAAATTCTTACAGATTCTCCTCTCTTGTAAGCCTTGGTCCCTCAAGACAGCTGTCTTGTTAAAAACCTTCATGAGTAGAAAAACAAAAAACCTCTTGGGAAAAATAAAAATTTCCTTATAAGGAAAAGAGTACAGCTTCACTAGAGATGTGATATCAACACAACTCTAATAACACAACAGAACCCAATAACACAATAATATATAGAGAGTCTCTATTGTTCTCACTAGCTTCATGTCACTATTAGATAATAAGCACTAGCTTAAGAGAGAGCTTTCTCTTGCTTTCTCTTTCTCTTCTTTTCTTCTCTTTCTTCTCTAGTCTATATCATTATTATCAAGGTAAGTGAACTCTTCAAGCACTGCTTTGCATGGGAGACAGGCTTGCAGGAGATTTCTAATATTCTGAAAGAAAAATGACTTCACTTTGATATTTCACATGATTAACTGAAAGACCACAAGCTGGTGAGTTCACTTCTGGTTGTGTCTTTGCTTCATGTGGCTATTAGATTTTGTCTTTGTGTGGGGTTTGGTTCACAGAGAGACTGATGCTTGCTAGCAGTTACTGCCAGTGTGCAGTTTCCTCTCCCCCTCTCTCATAACTTGTCTCCACTTTCCTTCCTTGGGAGGACCCCCACCTCTTCTTTTGTGAATGAGATTGGGCCTTCAGTAAGTAGTCATGAGAAGTTTGAAAAGTGTTTGCAACTGACAGTTCTAGAGTGTTGTTGTTTCTTCTTCTTTCTCTTTATCAGTTGTTGCTGTCTCTTCTGCACCAGCTCAAGCTGTAAGTGCTTCTCACAAGCTGATATTAGTTCACATGCTAATGAAGTTAGGGTCCTGCTACTCTGCCTCCTCTCTTTACAGTTATTGCTTCAGCTCCAGCCAGAAATGTAAGTATCCTCTATTATATTTTAGTTTGCAGCTAATCTTCTTTAGATTGTTGTTATTGTTCCCTCTGCACCAGCAGAATTTGTGAATGCTGTAGTCCTGCAGAATGCTTGAAACTGCCCAGTATTCTCTCTGCAGGACTGACAATGATGGTTTCAGATCACCTTCACTCAAATATCATCAGCTGCTACTTTTACTGATGTATTGCAGGCCAATCTGATGGTTCTTCCAGGTCTCCCCCCCTATACAGAGGCACAAGCTTTGTCTGCCTGCAAAAGAGCATAATGTCATGAGTCTATTCAAAGACCCATGCTTATTACTGGTTTGAATAATTCAAACCAGTTGGCTGTGTACACTCAGCTCTGCAAGAGAATTCTTGTGACTCAGGCTGGAGCTCAGTCACCACCTGGACAGGAGTGCTCCACCTGCAAGAGAGCTCAGCAAGACTATAGTAATATAGTCTTTGCAGAGTGCATCTCCACAGGCTTGAATCAAAAATGTAACAACTGTCTATACTGTAGGCATCTTGCTTACTCTTTCCAGCAGTAAGATTATGAGTAGTTGTTACAGATCTTTACAGGAGGAGCTGGAGACTCTAATTATATAGTCTTAGTTTAGTTTTTTCTTCTTTTGTTTTGAAATCAATTGAATTCAGTTCAGTTTGACTATGTCTTTTCTCTCTCTAACCCATTTTCTAGTTCCACTACCTCCATCCATCTCTTTTATGAACCAGGCTTGTCTGGGTTCCTACTATGAAATTGTTGGAGTAGCTTTCTCAGTGGATGAACATTGCTCACAGGAACCCATGTTTTGTTCTTCTCATTATCATATTCTTTCTAATGTACTCTGTACCACAGTTCACAACTCTCTCTCTTTAAGTTAATTATCTTGCAGATCTGGTACTTCTTTTCATTCTTGTTCATCTTGTGAACTTTGTGATGAGGTAAGCTATTGATTTCTTTGCAGGTCTTGTGTTCATGGAGCAGGAATACATAGAAGATATTATGAGTTTGCAGATCTGGAGGCAGTTCCAGTCTGTAGACTTGTGAGCCTATCTTCTTCACAATTCTACAAGACCCATGCCTCAACAAATCCAGTTTTTTGTGAGACTGTGTGATCTTGATATTGTGAAGATCAAGCCACACCTTGTCTTCCATCTGGAAGGCTTTTATGGTGTGCTTCTGGTTGTAGTACTTCTTCTGGTAGGCTTGTGCCTTTATGAGTGATTTCTTGACCTCTTTACAGAGCAATCTCATTGCCTCTGTCTGATTTCTTGAATTCTTGCACATATAGTCATACTCATCAGAGTTCAAGAATTCTGTTCACAGATTCAACTCATATGTCAGCTGGAAAGATGATTTCTGTGTGGAAGTCTGTCACAAGTTATTGTATGTGAACTCAGTCATTAGCAACTACATTATTCAGTCATCTTGATTATAATTGACATAACTTTGCAGGTACTGCTCCAGCACACTATTCAGTCTCTCAGTCTGACCATCAGTTTGTGGGTGGAATGCTGTACTTATTGCCCTTGTAATCTTCAAGATGTGAGTTAAATCACCCCAAAAGTCACTCACAAACAGAGATTCTTAATCTGTTACTATGCTTGCAGGTAATCTGTGCAATCTCACTATCTTGTAAATAAAGAGATGGACCAATTTCTCTGATGTCAGCTTCTTTATTATAGAGATAAAGTGAGCCATCTTTGTGAACTGGTCCACTACAACCAGAATACAGTCAAACTGCACCTTCTCAAAATTCAGGCTTGCAGGAAGATCTGTAATAACATCCATGCTAATGAATTTCCAAGAATAATTTGAGATTGGTAAGAGTGATAGTTCTTCTTGAGACTTCCCACAAACTCTTCTTGAGCTCTGGCAGATCCTACAGACTTTGCAACACTTCTTCACCAGTTCTCTCATTCTTGGCTAAAAGTATTTGTGAGCTATAAGCTTGTATGTTCTTGCTGTAGCAAAATGCCTCACAAGAGGTAGGTCATAATGATGCCTAATCAGCTCTATTTGCAGAGCCTCATTCTGAGGAATGTACACATAACTATTTCTATAGAGAATACCCTTCTCCTCTTTTCACATCACAAATTTCTTTATGCTTGTCTTAATGCCTTTGCAGACCTCAGCTGCATAGTCATCACTTTGCAGTAGATTTGGCAGTAATGCCAACAGATTAGAGCTGCTCTTTTTATAAGAATTCTTCTTGCAGACCAGGTCTTTGGCCTTCTGAATCTGTATTGTGATCTTCTTCACTTTGCACATGTCTTTCAAGACAATCTTTGCAAGTAGTTTCTTGGTCTCAATCTGAAGCTTTGCAGAGATGAGTTGCACATTCTCATCTTCTCTCTTCTCTCTCTGGTTTGGAGAAACTTGAACTGTTGGTTCTAACTTTTCTGTGGTCTCTTGCTCCTTTGCAAGCATTACTCTTAGTTGGTTTGCAGTCTCATAATCCTTCTTATTATCTAGACCAGCCTTCTTGACATAGTCAGGTCTTCATGAGAGTCCATCTGCTGGATTCTTAGTTTCTTTCACATGGTTAACTGTAAATCAAAAAACTGTCAGCCTTTGTGTCCAGCAGACCTGTCTTTGTGAGAGATCTTGAGCAGTCTGAAAGTAGCACAAGCTATCATGGTCTGTAAGAACTTGAACTGATGTTCACAAGCCTTCTAACCAGCAGCACCAATATCTAAATGACTCCATAATTGCAAGCAGTTCCTGATTATGAATGCTGTAGTTCATCTCTGTAGATTGCATCTTTCATGAATAAAACTCAACTGAAATCCAGATGCCATTCTTCACCAGCTGTAATAGAATATTACACACTGTGAAGCCAGATGCATCTGTTTCCAATCTGGTCTTCTGTTCCATATTAAAATGGTGAAGCATAACAGCTTCCACAAATACTCTTTTCAGACTTATGAAGGCTTCACAACCTTCCTCAGTCATGAAAGTGTTGGCTTCTCTTCTCATCTCTCTTTGTGCATGTCTGCTTAGCTTTGCTTCTCCTCTCTTTAGAAGAGCAGTCAGGCTGCAGGCTATCTTAGAGAATCTTGGGATAAAACATCTGTAAAAGTTTGCAAATTCTAAGAAGATCTGGACCTCTTTCTTACTGGTTGGCTCTGGCCAGTCAAGAATAGTGTTCATGTGGCTCTTCTCCATAAGAACACTCTCTGGTGTTATGATATACTCAAGATAGTCAATCTTGCAAGCATTGAACTTGCACTTTGCCAGCTTGCAATAAAGGTCTGCATTCTTGAGTGCCTTAAATATCAATTTCACATGCTTCTCATGGTTCTCCTTGCAAGCCAAGTATACAACCACATCATCAAGATAGGCTACTGCAAACACATCCAGATATTTGCTAAGTGCCTTCACAATATATGATTAGAAAGCTGCTGGTGTGTTCACAAGTCCAAAAAGTACTATCAAGTACTCAAATAGCCTCTGTAAAGTCTGAAATGCAGTCTTCCACTCATCTTCTTTATGAATCCTCAGTCTATAGTAGATGTTCTTGATATTTAACTGAGTGAATATTGCAGCTTCTGTGAGCTTATACAATACATCTTCAATCAGTAGTAGAGAATATCTATTCTTGACTGTTTTTGAATTCAGATCACAATAGTTCACACACATTCTTAGTCTGCCATTCTTCTTGAATGCAAACAGGATGGATGCTCCTGCAGATGACTTGAAAGACTGGATGAACCCATGAATTAGAGCACTGCTCAGATATTCATGAAGAGCCTCTTGCTCAGCTTGTGAAAGTCTGTATGTTCTTCCAAATTCTGGCTGCTTCTCTGGTTCAAGATCTATGGCCAAATCATCTTTACAGTGTGGTGGCAGCTCCCAAGCCCTCTTGTTGCTAAACACTTCCATGAGTTTGCAGTAGGCTTCCAGTATCTGAAGGTCTAGATTTACTGTCACCACCTGTTCTGATTTGTGGAGAGTTATCATATAGATAGGCTTCCCTTCTTTCACAAGCTCTGAGAGGTTAACTGGTTTAATCTTTGTGAGTGGGTTGTGACATACAGTTTGGAACTCTAGTCTTAGTTTCTTGAAACACATCTTGAGATTGTATTGCTGCAGCCAGCTCAAACTCACTAGTATCTCATCTCTTATGTTTGTGATCATTACTTGTTCATGGAATAACTGCCAGTTTCCCTGAGAGTTACAGACTTTAAAGAATATATTTGTAATCCCTTCTGCAAGGGTGACATTCTCATGATCTATAGCAGTTTCAATCTCTATAGACATCTTGTGCACCTCTAGATCTAGCTTCACAGTCAATTATGAACTGATCACTAGAGATTGACAGCCTGAATCTATTAGTGCTGACCAGATAATACTCCTGTCAGTTGGACTTCATGTGTCTAGAATAATAGAGAGAAGAGCAAGAAGACTGTTCTTGAATAACTTCATTATATTGATTCTATCTACTTGCAGCCCTCCAACTTTCTATTCACTACTCTTCTTCTTCTTGGGACAGTCTTTTGTGAGGTGGCCCTTTTGGCCACACTCAAAGCACCTCCCATTCTTTTTCAAGACTTTGCAATTCTTGGTAAGATTCTTTCCCATCTTCTGAGCAGGCCTCTGGAGTTGACTTCTCTTATTCATTTGTGGCCTTGAGTCATTGGTCTTCATACCTCTGCAAGCACTTCCAACTGGATTGGTAGACTTCACATGTGAGGCATTCTTTGCATAGACTACTGACACACTTGGTTGGAGCCAGGTGGCCAGTGCTATTATGTCATTAATGTCATCTGGTATCTTCAGCTGTTCATTCAGTTTGGTTCACATGGACTTATCCAAGCCCCATATAAACAGGTTCTTCTTTATTTTTGTGGAATCTTCAAATTCTTTGCCAATCTCTGTTGTGAGCTCTAGAAATTGTTGGTGATAGACATAATTAGTTTCATCCAAACTTTTGTGAAGACCAAAGATTGCTTGCCAAGAGTTTCACATGTGGTTTGCTGAGTCTTCTAGCCTCACATGTAGAAATTCTTTAAGGCCAGTCTAGTTGTTTTTTGATGGATTGTCTTTGCAGTGGGCCTCCCAAAGGTCTTTCTCAATATAATCAAGTCCTGTAAGGGCATATGCAAGAGTATCCTCATCATTCAGTTTGCTTGCATCATGAATGAATTCAATATCTGAGGTGAACTGGCAATATTCTGTGTAGGTTCCAGTCTGATAGCACTTTGTGTGTTGTGGTGGTCTCAAGATTAACAGATGCTTTGCAGATGTTGGGTTGGAGATGGCCATATCAAGAGATTCACTTTGCAAGTGCTTTTAAGTGTTCTGGAGAGCATTCAACTTCTCTTGCCATTTCACCATTTTCTTTAGTAGCTTGGTCTCCTTGTGAAGCTGTTGGATTTTGTCTTTTAATGTTGGGGTAGACTCTCTCTCTGAGTTCACAGTGCTTGTTTCATTAACAGTTGAGAGAGGTAAGATGTCAAGATTGATTATCTCTTCATGAACTTGGGTTTGTTCTTCAGGTAGGTTTTCAGCTGGTGTCCCAGATTCACAAGTTTCAGAAGGTTGACTTCTTTGTATTAATACCATTATCAGGCATCACCAAAGAAGAGTGACAAAATGTGAGAATCATACATGTGAATCAGCATGACAATAAATTTCTAGAAGAAATATACATGGAAAAGAGTACACAAGATAAAAGGTCTGTATTCTGGCAACTATATATGACTTGTAAACAAGATTGCCACTGGCTTCCAGCAAGAGATTCACACAGTGACAGCCTTTTATGTGTGCTCATGAGCACATGACTTAGTGCCTCACAAGGACACATGCAACTCCCAGCAGCTTGTGAGCTGAGGCCTCTGGCCTTCACAGGTGCTGTTTGTCTGTGTAAGGGGTTTGTGGCAAATCCTTACACCAGATGACTGGAGCTTTGCTGTTGTTATACCTCCACAAGATGTTTAATTTGTTGTGTTTTGTTTGCAAAAGTGAAGTTTTTGCTTGCTTATTTGAGAAGTTTCTCTTTCTTTATTATTTGCAGAAGCCTTCACTTTTTCTGAATTTTTCAGAAGATATTTAAAGACTGATTTTTCTTTTCTGAAGCTTCTACTGTCTTTTACATTCAAGCTTGATTCTTTTCACAGATTCAATATTTTCAACACTTCTTCTTGCCTTCTATTTTGTTATTCTGACATTTGCAATTCTTTTTGGATCACTGATATTCTTCAAAATGGCTGGACAAAGCAACTTGCCTCCTCTAGCCCCTGCACCTGAAAACCAAGGCCTGGTTATTACCAGAGACAGTGGAGTCAATCTAGATGGCCATTTCTTCAATAACCTAACAGCAGCTATGGAATACATCAATAATCAAGCTCCACACCATTGCTACAGCCTACAGATCAAGCTAATGAACACACTGATGCAAGTGACTGATGTGGTTACTGACTTAGTGGCCCATTTCTATTGATATGTTGAAAGATCCAGAGCTTGGCAACACATTACATATGCTAATTTTGAAGCCAATTTCCATGATGCTCAAAAGATTACCCTGGATGTCAAATGATATCACATTGATATACAAAAGATCAAGGATAGACTTGTTGCTACATGAGGTATTAACAGAATTGATGCTATATGGTCAAAAGTGGAGAGCCTGTGAACAGCATAAAAGCTTCACCATACTCTAAATGTTTACAAGAATTGGGATAAGTTCACCAATAATATTAACAGCACAGTGCTCTGAAGACTAGATGCTACAGAGGCTGGACATTGCTGGAGCTTAGCTATATTGCCAGACAATTATACTACAGCTAATAAAGAAGTTGACTGCATATGCAAACTTCCTTCAAGAGATGCCCTATACTGACAGAGCCTTATCATTGGCAACTATAGTCTTCTACAGCCATTGGCTCTTCCACAGTCATCTAGCTCCCAATGTTTAATTCAGAATATCACTAGAAGCCCTCCTACTGCAAGCAGTCCCTGAGGTCTACTGGAAGGACTGCAGTCTCCAAGATCACTAAGAGACATTCCAATGAGTGGAATGTCTATGCCACATAGCTGCAATGTGTCAGGAGCCTCTATACATAGTACAATGTTGATTAGATTGCGTGGATTTGAAACTGGCTAATCACAGCCATCATTTGGATTCACCAGCATGCTGGCCAATCCATCCAGCCAATCAGAAGCTCCAAAGCACTGCAGTGAAAGAATTGCAGCCATGTTGGCACACCAAACCCTCCAAGACTTAGATAATGATGACAAGTCTGTTATTTCTCCTGAAAGTGATAAAGAGATACCTTGACACAAGCACAAAGAATCTGTCATGGCAGTACACTCTGGTACTTGCTATTGCTGTGGATTTGAACAGCAACTCCTGCAAAAGATAAAGAGTATTAAAACACATTCAGAATTGGAGCTTATTTGCATTCTGGAGCAATTAGGAAAGGCATTTAGTGATAAGAAAGCTGATATCTATCTATGCTATAACCATGCAAAACTAATAGCTTCAAAACTTGGGTTGCAGACTCACACACTTAATAGGGAGGAGCTTCTCAACCATTTGGCTCACATTCATAGGAATTGTTGCAACATTGGCTCAGTCAAGATCAATGACAGCATCTACCTCTGGTTCCATTTGGCAAATAGACTGGCTAGAGCTGAAGATGCTTTAGGCATTTACAAATTCAAACATCAGCCAATTATCTCTCTGGTCACAAACATGAGAACATTCAACTTTAACTGATACACACAGATCACTGGAGTTAACAAGTTCACCACCAGCAATCTTCAGAAGAAATGGGAGATCACTGGATCTGTCATTATTCTCCAGCTAATGTGCTGGTGGAACAATAGATTACAAGGCACCATCACCACAGTACTCACTCAGGTTAATGGTGAATATGATATATACTACCATCATTAGTGAATGATGGGAGATCATGACAATTACAGATGGTTGAGAACAATGTACCACAGTATTGGCCAATAACTCATGCACCAGGACCCTGCATACTATCTATAGTATGTGCTGACAAGACCTGACCATGCTTGGAAATTAATCTCCTATTCATATTATATCAAGTATGCTAAGCCAGGGGATAAAACTGGATTTTGCTATATCAATGTCAACATTCCAGATGCTATTACTACTGGAAGGGGTGTTAACATGATACAAGGATTCTTGATCTTAACAGCAGAAGAGCCCAGCAACTGCACAGAAATCTTGTCAGGAATACATAATCATCTAGAGAATTGGTGGGGACTAGTTAAAGAACAAGGCTTATCCACCAATGACTATATTCACTGCATTAAGAATACAATGTATACCAAAGACAATAAAAGAAAATTTGATATTAGGTGAATCAACATCATTTGTAAACCTGGCAATGTCTGAATTACAAGCCCTCTGCTGCCCTATGGAGCTCACAGTCCATGCAAAAAGATCTGGTGTACTATGCTACCCTGGTATGTGGCAATCCAGAAGGATCATGAACATCTTGAAGTCAATAAAGCTGGTACCTGGTTACAGCTCTCCACTGCACATAGAAATCTAGTTCCAGGGCCATCATTACCTTCCAGCCATTCAAATCATTACACATCAGTTCCATATTGATTCTCTACTGCTATTCAATTGCAAGGCTTAGAAGCTATATCAGATGCCTTGGTAGACTGAATTAGATGGGACAACTCTATAGTGATTGAGGAGCTCAATACTCTCTTTGGACCAGAAGAGAAGAAGGCTCAGGACTTCATTAATAACTGATGCCTAAAGGCCATGCAAATTGCTTTGGATGCTATTGTCAAGACATACCAAATTGAAAAGAAAGCTTTTGGTAACAAATTCTATTGGCATTGCATGCACAATAACATTAATCCAGCATCAGTTCAGTCTTCCCCTCCTCCCAAGAACTTGATGGAAGAAGAGAATCATGGTGATCACTATTAGGGATTGCTGCTGTCACTCTCTTTATTCTTATTTCCTATCTCTTTTCTTACCAGATTGTTACTAATTCTTAGTCTCTTATTTTCTTTACTAAATTGCCTTTATTTTATTTCATATGTTGCCTGTTGTCAGGGGATGCCAACAGTAAAAGCCAGGAGGAAATGTAGTGGGGATTCCAGTACCATATTAGAATAAAGATTGTTCCAGTCTGAGGTGCAAAACCCCTCCAGCTACTATCTCTGAGCTATATAAACCACCCATAGCCCCTGCATCTCACTCAATACCTTCATGCACCTTTGTACTTTTCCACACACTCATTCTTTATTGCTAGTTTGGTTATTAGTTAGAGAATATAAAGATCTCTTGTTTATGAAGCTTGCCACTGTTTCTTATTAGAGCTGTCTGTATTAGTACAGGCTCTTTAGTACTATTATTTCTTATGAGCTTAGGTGTCTGTTAAGGCATGCTTCTCTGTTCTTACTACTCAGCCATTACCATCCTTACTATGTTGTGATTTTTCATCCTTCTTGCACTCTCACCATCTCAACCAACTCATCTACTTTAATGAGGCATCTCATCATACCCTGCTTCACTAGCTGTTTTCTTCAGAGTCTCAACTGTAGAGAATTTGTTAACTAATTGATATTACTCATCAAGCTTCTTCATTTCTTTCTGCTTTATTTTATCTTCTTTAAAGATCTTCTTATTCTCTTCATACTGATTAATTAAATCTATGGTCACTTGAACAACCTTTCTAAAATCAATAGATAACATATTGTCTGAAAGATTGAGCTTTGTCTTGTTAATAATCTTATTCTGGAGCTTCTCAGGCAGCTCCTGAAGGAACCAAGATATCTTAGTAAATTCATCAAGTCTTTCATTGGCTTGTACTGTACTGGTGATAGTAGTGTATTCTTGAATATAGGTGTGAATGTTGCTATCCCAATCATACAGTTTCTTTGTAATTGCTTGAAGATAATTCTGACAGTAAATCTTGTAAGTAATGTTCTGATCATGAAATTCATGAATAATCTCTTTAGAGAATACTTCTCAATTATCTTTCTTGTAGTCTTCTAAGGTCTTCATTCATTCTCCAATTCATGTAATACAGTATCTAGCCAACTATTTGATAATGTTCTTAGAGTTAATTACTCCATGATTTTTGCATATTTGATAAAATCTTTCAATAAACAAGATAGCATCTCTGCCATCAAATCAAGATGCATTTGCTGTGCCAGGGGAAGATATAGAAATGTGAAAGTGAACCATAATTCTCCTGTTCTCATCTTGTGATATAGTTGTGTACAATTCTGTAGTATCTTCAACTACAGTTGATTCTGATTCTGATTTCTTGATTTCTTGATCTTTAATCATGTCACACAGTATGTTCTGTTGTTTCTTAATAATTCAATATCTTTTCAAAAAATCTATTTATCAGGCAAGCTTTAGATAAGAGCCATTCAAATCTAAGCTCCTTAACCTTATTTCTAAACAAAAACCTGATTAGTACTGTATTTCTAGTTCATAAGATCTTATCTTGAAATAGTGTATTGCTTCATGTGTCTCAGAATTTGTTTTTCTTTCTTGGCAGCCATCAAATTACTGCATCATTATCTTCAGGTCTCAGCTTGGTCACCAAATAAAGTGGGGTATGATGGGATGCCTCATCAAAGTAGATGAGTTGGTTGAGATGGTGAGAGCACAAGAAGAATGAAAAATCACAACATAGTAAGAATGGTAATGATCAAGTAGTAAGAACAGAGAAGCATGCCTTAATGGATGTCTAAGCTCATAAGAAATAATAGTACTAAAGAGCCTGTACTAATACAGGCAGCTCTAATAAGAAACAGTAGCAAGCTTCATGAACAAGAGATCTTTATATTCTCTAACTAATAACCAAACTAGCAATAAAGAATGAGTGTGTAGAAAAGTACAAAGGTGCATGAAGATATTGAGTGAGATGCAGGAGCTATGAGTGATTTATATAGCTCAGAGATAGTAGCTGGAGGAGTTTTGTGCCTCAGACCAGAACAACCTTTGTCCTAATATGATACTGGAATCCCCACTACAGTATTTGGTCTTGTAGATTTATTATCTTTCTGCTGGCCTTTCTTGAGGATTTGGTGGAGAATATCCTTTAATAGGTCTTCCAAATTCTTCTCTGGTAGGTTTGTTTTACTCTGGCATGCTATATCAAATCAGTTCTGTATGAACTCTCTTCATCAAGACATAATGTTCATCTTCAAAATATCATGTAGAGTGTGGTCCAGTTGCTTGAACTCTAATCTCTTAAATTTTTCACAGATTGCTAGAAATCTCTCTATATAATTTCTTTCTAAGCCAGTGAACTGTAATGTCATTCTCACTAACTCTGTCAATAGGCTTTCCTGCTGTATCTCAGATCTCTCTTGAAAGACTGTTCTTACAGCTTCCCAGAGTTTGTAAGCACTAAGACTATCTGATTTCTTGAAGTGTTCTCTGGCTTGTGCAGATATTGTACTGTTAATTAGGCTATATAGTCATTTATTTTGAATATTCTAGTATTGTGAAATCTTCAAGTTCTCTGGCTGTAGTGAGATCTCTTGTCTTTCCAGGATAATCTTCTCAGTATTCACTTGATGAGCTATCTTTAGAATGGCTTTGCTTCATGCTAGGTAGTTGCTGGCTCCAGCCAGGGTCATAGGCTTCTTTACTATTTTTGAGATCTTTATGAATTGATTGATTGCTCTGCTGGTTCATGTATTCATGTCTATAAGGTTGCTGACAAATTCTTCTAGTTTGTCCTCAGAGTCTATTTCTTGGTCCTCTTCTTGTTGAGCTTCTAGCTCCAGGTTCTCATGCACTGTTGCAGGTGTGTTTGCTTGACCTGATAAGAGACTCACTTGCTGTACTAGCTGTTGCACTGTCTCCTGTTGTTGCAGCATCATTCTGTGCAATATTTGAAGTTCACTCTCCTCCCTATGCTTCTGCTTGTCATTTGGCTGGTCACCTCTGAGCCTACTTGACTGCCTAAGCTTGGTTTGGGGTGTAGGGAGGTTTATCAGAGCCTCCTGGTCAGGGGTTCAGTGCTCTGGTTTGTCTGTATGGTTCACCATGGCTTTGGTGTTGCCAGGTGCTCAATTTGCTTGCTAGGTGCATTTAGCAGGCATTTTGCTCACTCTCTGGTTGGGTGCCAGAAAGCTACAGGGGTTTGCACATATAGGAGGTGTCTACTTTGATGTATGCTCTCTTTAGTGCTTGTAAAACCTCATTATCTATAAGGATAACTGTTCAGGGTGTTGATTGTAAGCTTCAATATCCAATTGAGCTGTAAATCAATCTTATATGCTTGCTCTTCAGTGCAAAGGGCTATAACCTGATGGAGGACTTGTATGCTTGTCATTCGCTAAGCTACCTAAAGGGGAATCTCGGCTAATCTATGTGGGTCACGTGAGCGAGGTGCTAGTTGGATTACCTAACACAGAGGCGCGGAATCGGATAAACATCGCTG
Source organism: Coccidioides immitis RS (assembly GCF_000149335.2). Taxonomy (NCBI): domain Eukaryota; kingdom Fungi; phylum Ascomycota; class Eurotiomycetes; order Onygenales; family Onygenaceae; genus Coccidioides; species Coccidioides immitis. The sequence continues at coordinate 1,426,930 of NW_004504310.1, read as the reverse complement.
CGGCGGATATCGGAAGCCAGCATCGTCATCAGAGCCATAGGCCGTTCCCAGCTTTGCCTGCGAAGAACTTCGAATGAATACCCCGTCCATACCTCACCCAGCATTATGACTAGCTCATGGAGTGAGCTGGACTCGGAGGATCATTAATAACTATTTTTTGAACTCTCCTTCCGCTCGTTCTGCTTTTTCATTTAGTTCCTGATTCTGACCCTGTCCCTCCCTGGGAGAGTCGCATTCATTCACTTGTCCATTTCCTTTCGAAGCGTTATATAATTTCGGGCTGCCTTGTTACTCGCGGAGGTTAAGTTTCTCAGACCTAGCTCCCCGTCATAATGGCCTATCTCTTATACTCCCTGACCCTTTTCGTCCTCATTCTTGGAACAGGTATGTGCCTAAATAACCGTCACCGCTACGCCTCTACCAGCTTTTCGATCGCTAATCGTGACAGTAGTTCTCTATTTTACTCGTAACCGGTGGCTTCCTCTTCTGCCCGTCCCAGACTATTTCTACCAACGCCTTCCAACGACGTTCCATGGCGATGCCGAATTAGGACTTTCCTCCGCCGATTTTAGCCTTGCGTCAAACATAGAAGCAGGCGATGACCGTGGCGGCCTAGACGAGCGCGGTAAACGAGAAGTTCTGAAAATTATGAAAAGTAGACGGGTAGATTTCAACGAGGCTCGAAAGATCTATATGGAGCGACGGTTCGCGAAAAATAATATTGGACCAGATGGCATGCCTAGAGATCCCAAGTTTGTTTCATTTTCGTGATGAGGGATCTACGATGTCTCTCGCTATTTGAAATATCAATTTAACGGATTGGGAGAGAGGAAGGCGGCGTGCACTACATGGTTTGGCCTGGGTCGGGTTATAGCATCTGAAGAGGAAATGGTGAAGCGCTGCTTTTGCACTTTGATTCATCCTTGGTTTGCGATTCGAGAGCGCCTCTATATCTCCTCACACTAATGAGATATGCATCCCTCGTATATTTCCTATTGTCACAATCTCTTTGCAGCGTTTTGCGCCGAGACCGCGCTAGTTCTCAAATCCAGTCGCCCGAAATGTTTTGTTATATCATCCAATTTCCCCTCGCGATCTCCTTTAATTATATTAGTCTACATCACATGTTGCAGCGTATTTGAACCTACTTGCTAATGGAGATACCGTGGATTCATTCATCTCGCGCAATACGCTTCGCTTCCAACGTGGCAAAACAGACTTGTCTCATGGCTGCATACTCCGTATGCTCGATTTAATCGCAAATTCAACCGCGAAATGAGGCGCTGAAGGTTCGGCGGCAGGCGGCAGATATCGCTCCCCATTAGACGTTCGATATGACCTTAAAATGTTTACACTTATGCTGTGAATCATCGCTGAGCCTCTCATCGACCCCTTCCATACCCTGGTTGCTGGAATCCCGGTGGTAATTGTCCCGGCGGAGGACCATGTGTACCAACTGGAGGAGCGCCAAACCCAGGAGGCGGAGCAGGCTGGCCAAACCCCCGAGGTGGAGCAAAACCTGGAGATGGCCCGCCATAGCCGGCTTGAGACGGTGGAGGCCGAGCGGGTAGCCCAGCAGGCGGCGTGCCTAATGGTGCCGTAAGGGGTTGTGGTGGAGGGGCGGGCCGGTGAGGTGGTTGAGGCGGCATATTCCCATATGGCGCATTGGGCACAGGAACGCCTCTCCCAGCTCCAAAATCTGGCGGGCCTGTGCTGACGGGGCGGCTTATATCTCCATTCACAGCTGGTGTAGGAGCCATCGGCGGTGCATGCCCGCCTGGTACGTGGGGTGGTAAAACTTGAGTTTGTGGCTGGACATTGTGCTTGCGGGCTTGGGCGGCGAGCATTCTCTCTGCTTGGTCTCCGTGTCGCTCTCCCTTTCCATCTTTCTTGTAAGCATACTGAACAGATATCTCCTTGTTCATAAGATATTGTCCGTTCATATTAGCAATAGCATCGTCGGACGCCTCGAAATTAGCGAACGAAACGAATCCGTAGCCCTTTGAGAGATTTGCATCATCCCGAGCGACCTGTAGCTCAACTTTAGCATTCATCTAGTGACAAATCATGCCAAGGCATTAGACTCACCTTTGGCATTGATATTAAAGGCCCAAATCTGCTAAAAGTATCGTATAAAACCTGCTCTGTAACCATCGGGTCCAAATTCCCGACGAAAAGCTCCGCGCCGACTTCAATGGCCTTCAGTTTGTCCGCAGACGCCTTATTGACTCGAATCGGTTTACCATAAAGGCGCACCTGATTCATAATGCGCGACGCATATTCAGCGTCTTCTTCGCTGATAAACTCGACGAAACCATACCCTTGATGTGTTTGGGTAACTCGGTCTTTCGGGAGATGGACGTTAACAATGCGGCCGGCTTGAAGCATTAGCTCCCATACTAGGCTGTCTGTCACGCGCTCGTCTAGATTTCCAACGTATACCGTCGCCTCTTTGTCCTGCTCCCTATGACAAAAATTAGCCTGAGTTCTGAGCTGAGAGCTGTTTGTAGCAGCTTGTACCAATGCCTTGCCCCCGACATCGCGAATCAGATAGATCGCAGATGAAAATATTATTATTACAACAAGGAAAACGATAATTAGTAAGGCGGTACTGAAAATATGTCAGCTCCTGATTAACAGTATTCAATCTCAAGTTGCGAACTCCTCAGTGCCACTGCGACGTTTGAGTGCTGAAGTTGCTTGGTGAGTGAGCAAACGTTGCAAACTTTCCGTTGAAGAAAATGGCAGAACTTTAAAAGTTGATTTGCTTGTTGGCCCACCCCGTATCTGACGGCCATCTCTCGCACTCTGCTCCGGATAACGAACAAGTTTGATTCTCCTATCGAAACAGCCTCTTCCTACACTCATTTTCACATCCCTCACAATGGTTCAATTTTCGGAAGAGACCAAGGTCAGCTTCGAGTGCTAACACGGCTCCACGGTGGCAGATATCACTAGGATAGAATGCTAATTTTTTTTCCCTACAGGAACGTATTACCAAGGTCATTGACATTTCGAGAGTCGCAATTCACTAGTTGGTTTTGCCCCGAGATCTGATCGCTTTACGGGAAGAGCAGCCTCGACTAATGACCTCCCTTTTGCAGTGGATATCTCCCGTTGATCATGTACCTCGGTGAGAATAACTTACGCGTGGTGGCTACATGTTGTGTGCAATGGCTAATATTTTACAGGCTACACTTACAGTGAACCAAGACCACAACTCTTCAAGTACGGTTCTCGCGAGCGCCGCATGTCGAACATCACCCCCCGCTAACATTCAATGTAGGCTCTTTTCACCTCTCGCATAAAAACAATCACGGGGAAACTGGGGAAAGATAGAGATGTTCCGGCGATGTCGAGGCATATACCAGTTTTATTCCAATGCGATGCACCAAAGAAGGATTGTTATGATTTATCGGGGGAGTTAAATGCGCACCACGACGTCGTCGGAGCGACACACCGTTGCATCTTTGCTAGCCTTTCGACGTTTGCTTTTTCATCTACTCGGAGTTGGACATATGTACATTAGATTGGATATTTTAATGGGAAGTCAATGCCAATAATGTTGATTTGGTTCATATCGAAAGCTCGGGAATCCGATTCCTGTTTCAGAGGCAGCATTTGCCTCAATTTATCTCGCAGTTTCAAGCGTATCCTATACGTAGCTGGTGATGCTTTTAACTCAACTTTAGAGTCAAATTACGCTAGGGAGTTAAGGCCGAATTTCATAGCTTCCGAGAATCCAGCGCAAAATTGAGCGCAAAAGCAAAATTTTCTGTAATCTGTAGAAGTCACCATAGGCGGTATAATAAGATAATTTCCTACTATCTTTATACCAATATGCGGGATTATATCGCTTGATATCCGGTGTGGAGTACAGGGTATATATGCCTATATGGTTCATATGCCAATCCGTCCGCGACGTTGGAAAAATTTTGTCAATTGACAACCACGCAACGAAGCTCGCCATCCGCGATATTACTTTTGCTCTCAGGAACACAATACGGAAAGGGGTTCATGAGCGACAAAAATGTTCTCTCGCCATCCCTGGTTGAGACGATAGCCGGGTTCACGGCTGGCGTCGTCTCGACGCTTGTTGTGCATCCGCTTGACATTGTCAAGACTCGGTTACAGGGTAAGTAACTACGAAGCTAAATAAACACACATATTAACAAAGGTTTAAGACATTTGTCCACTAATATTTGTCTATTCTCCTACTAGTGGATCGATTTTCTACCTCCCGCATCGGCAATTCTCTTCGGATTATTCGTGAAATCGGCCGTCACGAAGGGGGGCTCCGAGCGTTTTATCGTGGTCTTACTCCCAATCTTGTCGGGAATTCTGTGAGCTGGGGACTATACTTCCTGTGGTATCGCAATCTCAAAGACGCATTGAATACATTTTATGGGCCGCAGAAAAATGGGTTGGACTCTTTGGATTATTTCGTTGCGTCTGGCACCGCCGGTATGCTCACACTCACCCTCTGTTTACGTACGATATGTACCTACACGTTTATACTGACAAGACTCGTCCCAAGGAGTTCTCACTGCTGTTTTGACCAATCCCATATGGGTGATCAAAACTCGTATGCTATCAACAGGTGCTAACGTAACTGGAGCCTATCCCTCCATGACACATGGTATCCGCGAAATATACCGGTCAGAAGGGTTTAAGGGATTCTACCGTGGCATGATACCCGCTTTGTTCGGAGTTGGTCACGGTGCATTGCAGTTTATGGCATACGAACAGTTGAAACGATATCGTTCGCAGTCGATGTCCTCTGGTCTAACTACTTCCGATTCTGGCGCCGGTAAACTTGGCAACGTAGACTATTTGGCTTTGTCTGGATTGTCGAAGATATTTGCCGGAAGCGTTACTTATCCCTACCAGGTTTTGAGGGCACGCCTCCAGACCTATGACGCCGCTGGTACGTATCGAGGACTCGGCGACGTGATAGCCCAAATCTGGCGTCGAGAGGGTCTCGCAGGCTTTTACAAGGGACTTGGACCTAATCTCTTCCGAGTCCTGCCCAGTACCTGGGTGACATTTTTGGTTTATGAGAATATGAGGGAATACTGTCTACAACCGTGACCGCAACCTCCTGGTTGTCACGGTCGATATCCCGTCCGAGCCGGAGTCAAATATAGATAGTGTCATTTTGCATCCATCCCTCTTCTTAACTAATGTCTTACATCGAATACGAAAGCACATTCTATCCAACATGGAGGGAAGCCTCCCGGACTGTGTTGATTCAACCCGAGGTCAACCCTTTTGAAAGCGTAGCCTAGGTGTAGCCTTGGTCTCGTGGGCGATATAATCGCGAATGGTGCGATGTTCGTATGTCCACCAGTTGTATGGTGAGACACTAGATCTGAATTCTATGATATATCAGCTTGATATGCTCGATTAGAGAAGCTGTAGAATTTCGTGTACTCGGCACTGAGTCCTCTGCGAGCCCCTTGTTTGACTTGTTTGTCGAAGTTGGGATGACGTCACTGTCTTGGTCAATGCCAGGGCAGTTGCACTGCAACCACACGCGTCGAAGGCAGCCATATTCTCTCTCCATCCACAGCGACATCCTTCGCACTGTGAGAAAATACCAGCATAAAAGGCGGAGAAACCGAGTTTTCAAGTGAGCGGTTTCGAAGAGAGAACTGCTCTAAACCTGTTTTGATAGTATAACTGATTAACATTTTGATGACTGTCGGTTTTATACCACGCCGCCTTGCACTTCAGCCGTTCCGGTCAATTCCCCGTATTACTTTTGTGCCGCTGCATTTTGGTCGCTTCGTTTCAATAAAACATGTTACCCTGGCTCAGACTTCGCCGTCCTCGCATTGTAGGACTCAATGATGTTAACCCAGAAACGGAGCAAGCACATGAAAGCTGGGAGACCCCGGAGTCACGCGCGGAGTCGCAGTCCGAATCCCAAGACCGGAAAGGAGAGGAAGAATATTATCCCAGCATAAATGATGTGCTGTGCGTACGGGAGTTCTTGTTACATTTTCAACTGAGGAAAGTGTGCCAACATGAGGGAGAAGAGCGCAAAGGCAAGGGTGATGTTGCAACCCCAGGCCATACTGAACGCCTCCCAGTCGAGATCATTGATATGATTCTCGATCACGCGGAGTACTGGCCTTCAGTTGAGACGAAGATCGAGGGAAAAAGGGTAATCAGGCAGGACCAAGACGCAGAAATTTTGAGAACGGGAGGACTGTGCTACGCGGTAGGTTAGCTTCATATTTTCTTTTCCCATTCCGGAAAAAGGAAAAAGAACGACGAAAAAGAAACGAAATAGGAGCAGAAAAAGAAAATAATCGTTGTCTGCAACGTGTATTTGATACCCGGATAATTGCCGGCGTCCTTGTTGCTATTTTCCGGCCAATATCCAGCCTCTATTACGAAGCCTTCGTGCTGCCCGGTTCTCTCCCATGACTCTCCCCTCTCCGCACTCAAGCCAGCAGCCCTCCATGCATGAAATCCCTCTTCTAACATCCCGTTACAGTCCTCCAGCCCCGCCATCAAACCCCGCATTCTCCCGCATCGCACAGTCCACCCCTGCCGTAAAATAGTGTTCACCCTGACCGCGCACGACCAAGGCTGGGGCGGAAGCCATGGCACCCGATCCGCCTATGAAGGCTCCTACAGTTGGTTCGATGCATATCGAATCCCTGCCTTCCACCCACTCTCTGATGATAATCAACATCAGCCTGCAGACCTCGTAGCTCAATACCAACAATATTACGAGGAACAGCGGCCCCGCTTCGAAGTATCGGCAAATTTCTTGCCTTCAAAGGAAACTTTGTGCTGCAATAAGGTGGCCGTCCGTCAGGCCCAAACCCGTCGTATCTCCTGGCATTATCGCGATGCTCTGGATCCTAATTCCGATGAGGCAAAGGAGATTGGCGCGAAGCAGGGTCGGGGCCCGGGAACGACTAGTGGGCAAATGGTAAGAGCAATGGAGATTGGCGACGAACTATCCGTATGGGCGAGGGCGAGATTCCCAGGATGGATGAATCATGTTGAAGGAATGAGCGTGCGAGTATTCTGGGCCGTTTAACAAGAAACGTGCGTCTCAAATGGTGGCTGATGATATGTGGTGACTTCTTATCGGTTTGGCATTCCGCGTGGATGTCTCCAATGATCATTTCGATCCCGCAAGAGTAGTAATACAACTCGCTTTAATGCTATCCTTTTTACCAGTAGCTAAACTCGACACAAATAAACTTGATATGTAGATACATGAATGATAATGCATTTGGAATCTCAGCCCAAAATAGAGAAACAATGTTCGACTTTACATCAACTTTCGCCCAGAGATGCAAGAAACCAGTTGGCTCAAAAGTTGGTAAAGCACGAATGTGAGCAGAAAGGGGCCGAATGACCACTGCAGAGAGTAGTTAGTTTCTGGTCATTCAAAGTGCCCTTTTCGCTAATGCCAGTATGCCCTAAAGATATATGTGAACTGTAGTGGTAAAACGCCCCTTCGTTCCACGAATTTTCTAACATTTCTGATGATCGCTTTTTGCCCAAAAAATTCCTCCTCATATATATACGCCATTCAAATCCTTCTCATGGGTATTGTGCGCCTGCATGAGTGCTAAGTATTAATTCAAAATTCCAACCATTCCCGGATATCGTCGTCATCGTCCCAGATTTATCTCCGTGAAGCGAGTCATTCCTACTGCGGGCCTCGTGAATACATTTGCTCATGAAAATCGACATCTTCGCTACTCGGCGTACTCATGTAAGAGGGTCGATGGAAAATATTCATTCGACCCTTATCGTCCTCCACACTAGATACCGTTGTCGTGCTCATTTCGTCAACGTTTGTAGTGCTTGTAGTAGCTCGAAGTTTCGCACTTGATGACACTCGTCGGTCCTTCCCACGCCCTTTAATTCCTTTATTGCTATTTTTATATAGAGTTGCGAAATATTCCCATAATTCAATGTCCTGTGGCGCTAGGCGTTCGGTGTCGGTTAAAGAAGAAAATCGGAAAGTCAAGTCCCGAAGAGTCTGCGCATGGAACTTGTTCTGGTGCGACTATATCCAGTTTAGCCGACAATTAGAAAGATCAAAAAAAGCGATCGAGCAGACTAACCTTAAGGTTACCCAGTTGTGTGAATTGCTTCCCACAATCATCCAACCTGCAGATAAATGGCTTTGCCTTCTCATGTGTGATTTTGTGCGCTCGGACATTCCCACGTTGTGCGAATCTTTTATTACATATTTCGCAAGAGTATGGCTTTTCTCCAGTGTGCCGTCGCTCATGCGTCTACAAAATCAGCATTGGTAACAAATCCTCGAGCGTGTCTCGTGGAAATGGTTGGCTTACCTTTAAGTTTCCCAGCTGAGAAAACCGCTGACCACAAGCAGGCTCTCTACAAACCTTTGATATAGACGAGCCAAACTTAGCATTAGCAAGACCAACAAAGAATAAGAATCAAAACGTACAAATGGCTTGTCCCCGGTATGCGCCCGCATATGAATATCCAGATGAGTCTTCTGGTAGAAGCTTTTCCTGCAATGAGGTAGATTGCATTCGTATTTCCTTCTTGGTTTCTGTTTCGTAGTCAAGGATCTATCCGGTTGTGAAGTGAAGAGCCCCTGACCACCAGGCGCTGATCCTCCGTAGGCTGGGTGCGACCAGCCTGGTACACCGTTTGTAAATTGATGCAGAGGAGGCAGTTGCGGCTGGACGAGTTTCGGCTTTGCTTGTATAGTTTTCATTAAAGTATCAACCTCTGTCGAGAACTCGATTTCGGGCTTCAAGCGGACTTTTGAGTCAGATGGTTCTTCCGGCTTGGAAGGAAGATGAGGCAAGCGGGACGGCTGTTCCGAAGCGGCTTTCGCCGGACTTGTTTCCGTTAGTCTGGGCAAGCCATTTCTAGGCGGGCCAGCGTTTGGCAACGATTGAACTGGTGCTGATTCCGGCAGCCGGCTGTTCTGTGAACTCGTTGGAGGTGCAGATCCATAGAAACTTTGATAAGAGGCATGGCTGGTGTTCAAGATATGTCCGAATCCGTAGGAAGATGAGTGTAAGGATGCCGCGTAGGGGATCGGTTGATTTGAATAATATGTCATGCCATGATCCTGTGGTGGCGCCATCATCCGACGATGGGGTACCCCCGTCAAGTCATGGTTGCCAAAGCCATATGTGACTGGAACCGCTGTTTCCATGTCAATGTATTTGAGATGGCACTGATGAAAGAGCTAGGGCCGTCGAAATCACCGGTAGGTAGGAAAAGGAATAAGTAGGTAGGATGCTCAGAGATGTGTTCCGATATAGAGTCGATGCGCGTGGAAGCCAGATAAAATCGGTTGTGTAACTCGTGACTTTCTTTTCGTTCGTTTTACTTCGCTTTTCTTTTTCCCTCCTGCAAGTTTCCTCAACTCTTGTCCGTCTTTCGAAATGTTGTATAATGTTTAGCTGGCGGATCTCGTGCAGGAGCAGTATTGAACGATCGGCGTGCTGTTCGATTTATGCCTGGGTAACGAGTCAAAGCAAAACTCGATTGTATTCCAGAGGGTCGGAAGAAAACCTCGGAGGAAAGTCAGTAGAGAAAGGGATATATCAAGGAATGAAAAAGGAATATTAAAGATCGGTGCGGCTAGCTAATGCTCTTGCTGGGGCAGGTGGATGTCTGAAATTAAGCATAAAGATTGGATGAATCGTTTGGTGGGAGGATGTACCTATGTATATGATTCCAAGCAATGGCACAGATCACTTAATATACAAGAGTTCTCCAAGATGTCCCGCAGCTTGGGTTTAAGCGCAGTGACACCGAAAGACAAAATCCACACCAAGTGCCTGGAACAATAGGGTTTGTCTGGGGGAGAGAAACAGGGCCTTTCATGTCGATCATTAACTCATGAAAGGCAGATTTATTATCTGGCCCCAAAAAGGAGCCAAACTGCTCTGAGGTTAGCTCATCCAGCCATTGTAGAGAGAATGATTGCGGCAACTCAAAGAGAACTTTGTTGGCGCAATACAGTTTTGGAACTGGCCTGTGGTCCGTAACCAATAATAAGGACCCGATTAAAAAATTTTAATCTCCAAAAATGGAGTGTGGGACACAACAGAGGATGACAATTCCTTAGGGGAGAGGACAGAGCTCCCAGGTCTAATGTGATTTAGCGAAAGTGACCCTTGTCAGTTGGGGAGTGGGCTAAGGTTCGAGTTGCGCAGCCCAAACAACCCAATCTTGTTCAAGGCCCGGAAGCCAAAAGGACTGGAATCAAACGCACCAATGATAATGAAGCAACAAGCCACTAACAGTAATTATTTTGGGGTAGTAAAGGGCCCTTGGGCCAACCAGGCCGACCAGGGGAGGCGTGTATCCAGCAATCACAATGACAATTGCGTTCTCATGCGGTACAACAGATACGAAGCCATGTACTCCGTAAAGTGACCGGGTACCTGTACGGAGGATGGACGGACTTATTTCCAGTCTGCTACAGAGAGCGGGCTCTGCCAGGACCCGTGGGCAAATACATAGACCATGAGACATCAGGGTAAACGATCATGGTCCAAAACTTGCAAACAGGCTCTTTGAGGCATTCTTCACCCGAAAGATTTGAATTGGTTTGGGAACATTTGATTCAAACTCCCGCGGATTTGGTTCCCAACCATTGCTTTTTTGCCCTGTCAACGCTTGAGCGTGATTAGCTCGCGCCCGTCGTTCGTTTTCGGTGGTGGGGCCGGGTCCGTTTGACCACAATTTCGGTGTGCCTGACTGAGCACTAAACCTAATACAACGGTCAATCTGGGCGAGCCGACAACGAAAATAGAGGAGCGAATATGGAGAAGTGCTATATTATGACACACGACCTTTTTTTTTTTAATTTTTTGATTTTTTAATTTTTTAATTTTTTTTATTTATTTTTTTTTGCATTTGCAGGGTGAATGGGAAAGGTTGATTACAGGATTACAGGTATGATGATGGTGATGAGATTTGTGATCCGATCTTGGTGCTTGTTCACGGGATGAAAACTGAGGGATAGTCGCCAGGAGTGAAGTTATTGGTCTTAGCCGCAGACTCGACAGCGGCGATTGGGTGAAGAATTGCGTGTTGATCTGATCATCGAAAAAGACCTCCAGCAAAATGGGCACAGCTGGGTGTGGGCAAACCTGGAGAGCACGAGGCACCCGACCAATCGCGGAAGGGCAGAATGACATCCGGTCTGTGTGGAGAGAGGAATATTCACAGCAGCTTGTGCAAGTGTGTGACTTGAACCCTTGTTAGTCTGAGCTGGGCGCTGCAAGGATGCCGTGACTGACCAAAGACCGGGACCTCAGCCGGGACCGCACATCCCATGCTCGGCCAATCCGCAACAGCCCAGCGCAAAGAGAGTTTTGCGATACATCAGCTATCAAGGACGATCCCGCGGTGGTAATGCGCTGCTCGTCCGCCACATTCCTCAAAAGGCGGTTGAGAAAAAAGAAGAGTCGACGTTGGTTCACTGCCAAGACGAAGGCCTTATTATTCATCACCACTCGCGTTGCGGCTCAATCGCCGACAGCCATCGGGATGCGTGTCATTGTCGCTGCCCAGGGGACCCGAACTGCAGTCCATTCCGTCTCCTCCGGAGTTTGCACAGCATATTGATCAATGAGCGTCCTCGCATCAGCCAGGCTATCAACTCCTAAAGTCTTACAAGCTCACTATTGTCTTGGGAGCCAGGTGATGTGAGCCTTTGAGGGTGCTTGGCCAGACTTTTTCTCTCAACTGACGCGACAAAGCCTGCAAGTTTGCAAATATGAAAGACCCGAACATGGATCGCGTGGAGATTCCCAAAAAAGGAAGCCTCAAAAACAAAAGTCCTCACGGGAAAAAGCAAAATGTTGGCCTTGAGCGGGTAGTCTAAGATCCCAGCCAAACAACCAGACTCGTGGGTTTCCCATCATTTTCGTATTTCAATAATCCCGAAAGAACCGATCTTAACTCAGACACATCCCTGGTCAGTCAAATCCTTACTTCCGATGATAAACTTGAACATCCTCTTCCCGATGCGGTGTCGTGACTTGTGCTCGCCTCATAACTAATGATGATATAATCCCAACGGCGTCTCTGGATAGGTCCCCGTTCCCCTCAAATAGCAACCTGCAGGCTCCTCAGCATGGGCCCTTGGTGTTTCAGCTTTTCCTATGGAGGCTAGCTTGGCCCGTCGGACTCGCGGGGAAGAGAGAGGAGCAAACGCTCGGTGCGGTATCGCTTACAGAACTCGACACATTTTATTGTTAGTACTCCGTAGTCCGAAAGCATAATCAATACTTAGGGTTTAATCTGCAAGCCGGAGCGCCGCTCCTGGAATCAAAATTATCGTGATTCTCGGAGACAAAGCGCCCGATGGATAGAAAAGTGGAATACGGAGTTCGCCTTATCATTATTTCTCGCATCAAACCATCATAAGGCAGACAGAAAGGATGAAATCGTGGGAAAAATTAATTTCAAATTGCGACAATCATTACGGAGTACGACGACAGGAGATGTATGATGCATTCTACAAGTTACACAGCGGGTCATTCATATGATACAGAGCACTTTCGCTGCCGGCACCCATGAAGCAGGGGAATTGACCTCTTATGCCGTTTTGGCGCAACCTGATAGAGTCCTGTTTCGACCTCTGCGCACGGGTCGGTTCTCTGTAGGGGAAGAAAACCTCCTGCAAAGTTTTTCTTCGCATCACCCATACTACTTCGCTGTCATTCGACACCCTGGCTGTTGATGATTAGACAGCGCCAAATGCGGAAGCAGTCGGCCAAGCAAGGGTACCATGTAACAAAGCACAGTTCAGACAGAGATCCTTTGCAGCCTGTTTCGCTGATATCGAGTCAGTTCTGAGCGCAACTTGTCTTGGAGTCCCGCGTGACCAAACCCCGTTCCCCTCTAAGAAAAGCTTAAAACATTTGTCAATCTTATCGATCTCATCAGTCGAGACGATGGGTCCAGAAACAAAAAGCAAGCATGGTATTGATACTCTCGATCAAGTTCATCAGCTGGCGAAAAGCCCTTCGAACGCCCGCAGCGGGCTTCAACGAAAGTTCAGTGCCTCAAGTGGAAAAACCTACACATCGCATTTACTCACGCTCTTCTTCGTTATGCCTAGTTCAAGGATCATCCCCTCCAGAAAATGAAGCGAGCACGATCGGTCAACCTTGTTGCCTGAGCCGGTTCGTTTTCTTAAGGACGCTCCTAACCGAGCGAGGACAAGCAGGTGTCGATTCGCAAGATAGCACAAGCCAGCACTTCGACGAACGGGTGGCTGCAGCGCCAAATTTGTTTTCTTTTTTCTTTCTCTCTTTTTTTCCTTTTTTTTTTTTTTTTTCCCTTTTCCCTTTATTTATTTATTTTTGCCCCAGGGACACGAAATATCGCCCGCTTCTGAAACGAATTGGTTAAATCGTAAAAGACTCCATCCTCGGACAGTAAAATCTTTCTTCTCGTCGATTGGGCTTTGATTTCGCGCAGCGAAAGCCATCGTCGGCAATCAATCCGTTTTCCTTCCGCACCTTTCACCGACAGAGCGGGAATTTTAGTTTTCTTCACGACTAGCCCGAGTTGGAGATTATGGACCAGCGCATTCCAGTACATATACCCAGGATTATTTGCATATCATATTCTCGTCACCGCCAGATTACCAACGTGGCCCATGTCAAAACAACCCGACGTCCCCCTAGCTTTGCAGTAAAACGTGTCATTTCCCCAGTTCCCGGCTTCCTGGACAGTGGGAGCGATTTTTCTTCTTTTGGGCCTTTCCCGGCTTATTTTTAAAAACTTGTTCAGTTTTCTAATTTTGCTGCTTTTCTTAAACCCATGGTCCCTGCTTTTCTGCCTTGCTTCTCCCAGGGCCCCTCCACTCATCGCGAATTCAGCTTCACAATTTTCATCCCTGCTGGTTGCTCTTGATACCGTGAGGGGATACAGCAACAAAAGCCGTTCCTTGTCACCCCATGCATACGAGATATGCCCACCAAGTGGGTTATTGTTGTTTGAGATTTGAAGAGAATTGTTATTCTTAGCAGCAAGTCGGTTAACAGGGACCAAACCGGGTAATTACTGCCTCCTGGCTGGTCCTGGACCTTTGGGCTTTATCCTAGTTACCCGGGAAGCGACACTTTGACCACGCGGCCGCCAAAATGCAAGCTAAAGGTAGCAAGGCCAACTTCCCGGGTGTTTTGGCAGATAAAGGCTGAAGCTCTCTTCGCTTCATTTCCCAGGACTATTTTGCCCCGGGAGAACCCACATCGGGTTCTCGACCCTTGGTGCGCATGAAGAACCCGCGAACCAAAGATTACCCTGGATTTGCCTTTACTGGATAATGAAGAACATGGGGCGTACGGGACCCAGAGTACACTGCATGATCCTTCTCTCAGCTTGTCCCACAGTGCAAGGTACTGTACATACGCGTTCCAATATTTCCTGCAGCCACCATGTTCAGAGTTGACGAGGTCATGCATTGTCCCTTCTGTGTCAAGAGCCACTCCAGGATCGAGTCAAAGCAAGCGCAGACTGCAGGATTGCACAAGGATTCGTTCGTCTTCGTCATTTGTGACAATATTCCAAATAAACCATTCAAAATTTCCTAAAATTAATGCAGCTTCTGAGACACATGACTGTGTGATCGTGCAAGTGACTAAGCACCGATGCGACAAATTTCAAGGCGCACAGTTTGGGCTCTCTTCATGAGAGAAAGGACGATATGCTGAGCACTCCATGCGGAGAACATCTAAGTTGTCTTCTCGATATTCTTTGCCGACTTATAAAATCACTCTTCTTGGCTTTTACCTCTAAAACCCGTATATGGTGAATGGGTAGCTTAGCATTGAAACGCGGCCTCTTGCCTCTCTTTGTCCTCTCTTGTCCGTTTCAATTTGTATCTGATCAGCGGAATTCTGGCATCTTTTCCTTTGGTTCTCTCAGTGACACAGAATTGCTTTGCTGTGGTTCCCGTTAATTTCTATCCCGCCCAGTCATCCGGTGGCCTTTCTACTCAGATTTCACGTTCCACGATCCCATATTTGGGAAATTGCATCTCAGGCAACTGCGAACCGTTCAATACCCGAAGAGCCAAGAGTTATAATGACTGAGGCATCCCACCTCCGCGGAATGCTGAACCGGAACTTCATGGAGGGCTCAAAGCCTGGACTTTTGGATTGTATTTCCACACGGCAATATCCCACTGAAGTTCCCGTGCGTATACAAGCTGGCTGTCTCTATGCCCTGCCTTTTATACCTTTGAGCAAGAGAAAGAGTGCGGTATGCTTCTGGTCCTGCTTCCACTCTCGATGTCCAAAATTTTACTATGACGACGACATACTGTACTCCTTAATAGGCCGTTGTGCGCGATATGCAAGGGTTTGATTTATACCCGGTCAACGACCAGCAATAGGCTTTATCGTCCATAAGATAAAAATTCATTTATCAAGTATTTGTTCCCTAACGCTCCATAACGATGGAGCCGAGGTCTCCACAACGGATGACAAGTCCTTTTTGGATGTCCTCGCCGGTCAGTAATTTGATTTATAGCTTTGATTGTGACAAATGTCATGGCCCAGTCAGCTGCAGTCTCCAAGTCAACCAAGCAGTAATCCCTGCAGCGCTTACATTATGTACAGGACCAGTGCTATAGCAGGCAAAGTTGTGACTGTCCCACATATATAAACTGCTAGAGTCAATGATGCTACAGAAAAACATCGATTGATTGGATCACATACTCTGCAGGCAAGCTTCAGGAGCCCACATGCATTAAGAGACAGTCACGAGATTACGTCCAGTGATGGATTTGCGCGTCGCCTAGATTTCAAATGTTATCGGCCGTCGGTCTTCGAAAACATGCTTTGAGCGGGTTTAATTGTGAATCGATCGCAAGGCAAAGCTATGGCATTTAATGTTAATGCAAGAGCCTCATTGGAGGCCCCTGAAGGGGTTCACCGAGTCGTAGCAACTTTGCCCTTGCAATTCTTCTCTCGTCTCGTGTCTCCAAGTATCATTCAATATGGCTCTCTATTACCTATGACTGCTTCTCCAAAGGGTCCTTCGGGAGGCATTATCACTAACTGGAGACGATAGGTTCCATTAGGCATGATCTATTCCCAGCCTGAGGCTGTAATAACCTCAGATATATAGCCAAAGAGGCAGCGGAGATGTACTTTATTACTCTCATTCTTTCGACTGGTCTAAACGACCATGTTGACCTATTGTAATTTGTTATAGAGCTTAGTGTTCACAGAATGATGGCTCATAGGAATCATTGGGTGAATTCTAACTGCGGGCTGGACCTGCCGTTCAGACTCCATCTATGTTCGCTATTAGAAATCTGCAGGGCACAAATAAGTGGTTTTCTCACGTTAATTTGGTTTGCGAGGTGTTCGGGGGATTTGAGCAACCTTTTAGTCAGACCACCGCATCAGGGAGAGAAGTTAATGTCCTGGGGTTAGCTTGCAGGTACTTCCAATGTCGTTATCTCGGTAGCAAGACTCCCGATTTAACGTCATCCTCTAGCAGGTTAAGGGCCCTTCGCACAGCGACATGATGCCTGCTCAAGAGTCCACGGAGGGCATCTCGCGTCATATTAATGCGATCAATGAGATAGTCTCGGCTCTGTTCTTCGATCTCGGTCATATAGTCATCATAGAACTCACTCCAGTGATCTGCCAGATGTTGCAGTGATTGATGTTCTCGTCCAATGAGCTTATATTGGGCTCGAATCATGTCCCGAGTACGCTGGGTACGTTTCGCAACATCTCCTATTTGATGGTACCGGAAGACGGATAGTACCTGCTTGGGTCATTATAATGTTTGTTAACTTTAATTCTCTTAGGAAAAGGATGCCCTTTACTAGGGATGAGGAAAACCAACCACCAATCTCAAGGTACTTACCATCCGCAAATTGCCCAATAGTTCTTGAGTGATAGTGCGATCACCTTCGATGAGCAGTCGAAGCCACCTATGCCACTGGCTTTCGCTACATCTCCTTTGAATGTCAAACACCGTCTGTTTCTGGGCGTTAATTTGCCTTTGCGTCATAACCATATTCTCTCGATTAGTCGTCGACCCGAATGCTTCCCATACACGATCGACAGGGGATCTTAAATTCGGACTGAATCGTGCTACGCGGTTCAGACCTGCACGCAGCGTGTTGGCGCCATAGTAAAGATTCTTCAGCGCTGCTGAGTCAACTGGCGGTGCTCGTGTCGCTCTAGATCCTCTCCTACTACCTCGAAGCCAACCTGTGTTCGCTACTTCAATAAATCGGGTATGCAAAGAAAGCTAAGGTGGAATAAGCTAACAGACATATTGATCCCGGGACCCAAAACTCACAGGCACCAGATGCTCGGTTTCGGCTTCGATTGGTAAGGTACCTAGGATATTGTGACGGTCGATCGTGTCGCTACTAACACCAGTGAACACACAGTGAGGGTTTCTAAGTCGGTAGTAGCGAAACAGTTGGTATGGCCAATGGCGATCACTGCGAAAGAACATGCTCCGGCTGGCGTAAGGGCGCGCCGGGGATAGGAAGTGCGCGAGACCTTTCAACTTGACACGGTATTGACGCCTCCCTCCGCGTGATTGGGGCCGATGCAGCCCTTTACACGAGAGTTTTTGGTTGCTCCATTGGACGAAATCAGGTTCGGCGCAAGGCCCAGAATCGGGCTCGAATAAAGAGTTATCGCATTTTGGCTCCTTCTTCAGATGTCTTCTGACCGTATGCCAATTCGTCTTGTCACGGTATCCTGAAAGCCGTTAGTACCGCGATTAAATCATTGTATTCTAGACGCTTGAAGCTATCGCAGAAACTGACCGTGATAACGTGGGATCGTGTCACCGCATTCGTTGGTAAGAAGTGCAACGTTATATTGAGCGCACTTCGCATCAGCGCACGCACTGTTTCCAATCCAACGGCAAATGTTAATTGTGGTCCGCGAAGGATTCGGAAGGAGACGAGCTTCCTCTAAGCTCCGTGATGTGACTCTACCGTATCCGTCTTTGCAACTCCAGTCAGGACTTCAAGCACAGTTAAAAGTCAGTTTGCAAGAAAGAATAACCCCCCCCCCCCCGGATCAGCTCACCATTTCGTCCCATAACACCTTATATTTGAGACTCCCTGGTCTTTAGTTCCAAAAGGAAACAACTTGGCTCCGAGATGGTATTCCTGACCGTAATACCTAAAACCCATATAGAAAACCCTTGAAGATTGAATTTTAAGACGCCCTTGACTAAGGAACAGGTCAGTCATGATTTTGAACCCAGTTATCGTGAAGGAATGACATACCGGAATAATCCTACCGTGGTCGCATTCGCGGGCCCATTATGGATGATACCGGAACAGATCATTCCGCACCTGCTATTGATTTTTTGTCACTGTTAGACCCCTAGATGTGACTCTATAGCAATCATCCTTCTTTTTTTCTTTATCGCTTCTTTTCTCGCGTCCTTGACTTTTATTTCTCTTTGCATTCGGTTCTATCCCGGTTCCAGATGCAACTTTCGAAAGCCAAAAGTTGAGACCTATAAAAACAATTTCTCTTCTTCCGCCACCCAGTCGGCCTATGCTTCATATCTTTAAATACTTCGTAAGAAGCAAAGGACTCATCCGTACCTATCCTCATCAATGAGCTCCTGAATCATTCCCAAGAGGAGACTAAATGGGGCTCGGCTGCTTACATGTATCGGTGAGACTCTAATTGCTTAGAAGGTCTTCAGATCCCGACTTATTGTGCTGAGATTCAAGAGAAATACTCCATCAGTCAAAAAGAACCAAGCTAGAGAATGTTTTACCGGAATTTGCTTGGGGGATATCTCTGGGCCTCTTTCAATGACCATACTAGAGATTGGGGGTCGATGTCAGAAGCCTTTTAGTTTCCATATGGATCATTGCAATCACAAATTCAGCTTCTTTTGTTTGTGAACATCCCTGTTTTCCTATGTGTTTGTTCATTTTCAAACCCCTTCATACACCAAGGTAAGCATTGCTTCCAATTTCTAACAGTTAAGGATGGCTTCTCCCAGAAGTGATTGGCCCTTGGAAGAGAGACTTGCAACCTCCCGATGCCGACTGGTTCAGTATTCCAATGCTCCGTCCGATTTTGGCAAGACATAGTGGGCGGGGGTGGATTTGCTGGCCCGTTCTGTTGCTATAATCCAACAGAATGTGAGATAGCTGGGAGTCGATTTGCTTTCCACTTTTAATAAAGGCGGGGAGATTTGCTGTCCTCTCTGGATCGAGGGTCAAGTGGTGATCTTGTATCCAAGTTCCATGTTGATAAATCGCCACCATGTGTAGCTTGTTATACGCACTTTTTGCCAGCGCAGTCATTGCGACCCCGCTTGGCGGGGATAATGTCATGAAACGACAGGGCTTTGATGGACCGGTGAACCCGGGAAGACGCCAGATTGCGGTTGGCACAGTACTGCTGAAGATGAGATTTTCACCTGTGCATACTTTGAAGAGCAATGGGAGCTCACTCACGACTAATTTGTGGCCAGGGTAGGTGAGAATCCTGCCTTCTGGTCATTGGCAAATATGCTGACAAAACCATAGAATCTTAGCATGGAGGATTGCAGTGGCATTCGGGTTGAAAATTCGTACTGCATTTATGTAGAAGAGTTGTCGATACCCGTTCCCACGCCTTCTCTGATCCAGGAAAGAATGGTTGATACGTGCATCCAGTTCTACAGGGCCGAACCAGGCGACTCTTGCTGCTTTTCATTGCCGAAAAGTTTGGATGGCTGAGCGTGTGGTACTTCATAACGTGGAATCCGGCGGTGAAAGACGACTGCTCTGCTCTATGGGCTGGGTATTACTATTGCACCAGGGATTACCACAGAGGTGCATCGACTTGATCGCGGGCTGCTGCCGTTATCACAGGCAAGTCACCTCTTCACATCTTCTGGGGCACATAGCGGGAGCATGCTCGATTTTTCCCGTCGTCTTTGACTCTTATTTTCCGGCCAACTATCGTGTATCTCATGATTTACTCTAAAAGATAGGTATCTCTGACGCTTTAATCAGTGGAATAACCGAGTTCCAAAAAAGAGAACACAATAATAAGCTGGTGAGCGGCGAATCGGCGATACCTGCGCAATGTAAATCTGAACACAAAATCAATACTTAGAATCAGCCTGTCAGTACTTGATGGGGGATATTGTAGTATGAATAGTTACTGAAAGGGAGAAATAGCCACAATCATGTACCTGGCCTTGTTGATGAAATATCTGGAAAAGTGTTTAAATTCTCGGTTACCACTTATGCTTCTTGTAGCAAGAGTGCCCTGCTGCATAAAAGTGCGCCAATATGGACTTCATTGTCCTTGAAGAAACCTGGAGCAGAGGCCTGGGTCAGCAGACATTTACAAATGTAAATAAGACAAAAAGAGATCATCTGTTGTGAATTTTCTCGTCTCTTCCCCACTGCCTTTCCCCAGATTTCAGTATACGCCAAAGAGTAGTCAAGCAATCTGGAGCAGGTCCATTGGGGCATAAGCAGCGAGGATTCACAGCAGACAAATCATTTAAAAAGAATGAAATAGCCCGGAAAAGTTTAGGACGCAGTGAGCCCAAGCGAACGCAGGTTTTTGTAAGGGTGTTTGGGTGATCGATTTCCTCCACAGGGAATTAGTTACCCGACAAGCAGTGTTGGATTCCATTGCCGCTTGGCCATAGCAGCGAAAACAGATCAGAGAGTGTACAGGCTCTCTCACCATTGGACGAGCTTTATCATATTCTGCACATCATATCCACCATGGGCGGCAACTGATATTATCCTGACCTGAACCCAGAATAACCATATTCTGCCCTGTATATCTTCACAAGGCACATCATGATAATTTTCTCTACAGAGTGGATCCCGTGAGCAATATCGCCCCAGCGATTGACCCTCTTGGAAGACACATCGACCCTCTAGATCATGACCATCCACAATCAGCACTTTACGCCCGCGAGTGGAACTACCTCTCCATCACCGGTAAGATGGCCGAGCGGTCCAAGGCGCCAGGTTAAGGTCCTGGTAGGGGAAACCCTGCGTGAGTTCGAATCTCACTCTTATCAACATTCACCCTCTTCAAAAAAGGGCAATTCATTTTTTTTCTTCTTCCAGAGGGCGGGGTTTTTTTACCCTTAAGGCGTCAGACATGAGCATGGCGGTTGCAACAATTGGTTGGAAATAGACGCAATCCCTTTCCTTGCCCACTGTTGCGCATTTATCAAACTCTCCCCTTTGTGTAGAGCCAAATTTGGGCGGATGGCCTAATGTGTGATCGAGCTGTCGGGAATTATGTCGATATTTACGGGTGGGAGATGACCACAGGAGATGCAATTGTACAGCCGGACCCAAAGGAGCAGGCTTGGCATTTGGTGGTTATTTCAAGCTCATCAAGGAGCAGATGGATTAACTTGGTGCAGTTTTCATATCAAGTAATAGCTTAAACAGGGTTTGCTGTTATGACAATGCTTATCTATTCAAATATGCTACGTAATACAGAGTAGATTAGGGTGAAATAGTGAAGAGAGCATGCTTGAAACGCAGCATGAAGCACACTCCGTTCATCTACTATTATTTCTCAAAGACCAACCTCATAAACAATTTTTCCTGGTCCTCCAGAAGGCACATTATAACCAAACAAAGAAAAGTGAGTATGGTTGAATGGACACTGGAAACATTTGAAGGACAGCAGCATAAGAATTATTCAACACACAATGGACAGCCCGTGTAAACTGAAAAAAGGGACAGTACCTGGTGCATACAAAGAGACGAAAACACTCAAGTAATAGTTCCAAGACAAGAAAAGAAAGGTGTGTATGCATCCAGAACATACACATAAAGCAATAAAAGAGAAAGCTAGTAAAAGCCCATTATTCACCTCCATCATTCGCCATACATACAGTCCCCCCATCCGTGCTCATCTTTGTTTTGTTTTAACCATACCAAAGCAAGTTATCATTGTTCATAGGCACATTTGGGCTGCGACCGGGAAACAAGGCCAAGGATCGGCAAAGTAACAAGGATATGAATACAAAGGTCATAAAAATCCAACTTCCTTTCAAGTTTATCTCAAGAAAACATTTGGGAAGAAGACGTGACTGAATCCATGAGGTTTGATTTGTTTACCGACGACCCCAAGGACCATAACTGCAGAAATTATGCTGTTAGGATTGGAAACAACAAGAGATACACGGAAGATAAAGAGAGGTAGAAAAGGAAGGCTAAAAGGTAGCTCACCTCCAGATTTTCGCGCGACAGTCACCACTTCCTGTCGCGAAGAGCTGGCCTGTTGGACTTGGCGCAACGGAGATGACTAGAGAGTATATCAGCCACAGGACAGCCATATAAGGTCGGGAGAGCGCATACCGGAGTTTCTGTGTCCTTGGAGCATCATTTGAGCATGGCCAGTCATAACATCCCAAAACTGCACACCTCTGTCCTTAGAGCCACTGAGAACCCAGTGTCCATCTGGTGTGAAACAAACGCTCAGAACAAAGTCCTGTGTGAATGAGTGTAAGTATAAGGAGATCTTCCGTTTGCCAAGAAAGGGTATCCCGTATGACACCTACCTTATGTCCTTCAAATGTACGAACACACTTGCCACCTTTTGGACCGCTGCCGGCCATGATACCGCGAGGGGGAGTCAGCTCCCACATCTTAATGGTCTTGTCTAAACTGCCGCTAACGAGGTCTCGTCCGTTGGGTGCGAATGCAACTGAGTAGACGCTGTCTCGATGTCCATCCGGGCTTTCTAGTCGCTCTACGAGGTATCCAGTTGTGGTATCCCACACTCTGACACTCCTATCAAGAGAGCCGGCAGCAACGTATCGGCCATCGGGAGAAATAGCAACCGTTGTGACGCCATCCTCGATGCTCAGTATGAGCTCCTGCTTTCCATCGTAAACGTCCCACATTCGCACGGTCTTGTCACCACTGCCGGACGCAATATATCGACCATTGCGAGAGTAGTCGAGAGAGTAGATATCGTTTTCGTGGCCGGCAAAAATATGTCTGATTTTCCGGTTCGCGATATCCCATACCTGCATTAAAAAAACATTATGATAAGCGTAGTTCACAAAACACATGAGATACCAAATTCAATTCTCCATACCCTGATTTGCCTATCTTCAGCACCGGTAGCCAGGAATTTTCCGTCCGGACTGAAGCAAACACTTCGAATGTAAAGATCACCCTCTTTGTTCGCAGTATCATCTTGCAATGTCGTAACCAATTGACCAGATGCAACGTCGAAAATTTGAGCAGACCGATTGCAACCTGTTGCGACGTATTTCCCATCGGAACTGAATTTGACGCAGCAAACAACACTGTTGTGGGACAAGGTGTGTACCAGCTCGACATCCAGCACACGAGGAATCTCAGGATTGAACACCGCGTACCAATCAGTGCCTTCTTTCTTTTGGGTTGGAGGGAGCTTGTCGGGTTCCAATTCCCCGAGGGCGTTTCCGACACGGTAGGGAATTGGCTGTCCAGGAGTGGGCTGTGGAATCTGTGGAGATTCTCTGGGATCAGCATAAGCAACCGGCTGATTCTGCTGGGGAGTGGCTGGTCCAGGAGGAGCTCGGTTCGCGCGTCCTTTTCCAGGGCCAGGGGAAGAGGTTGGAGCGGGTGGAGGCGGTCCATAACCTGCAGTTCATGAAAACAATGATCAGAATCAGCGCGATAAGAAGACCCAAGAAGTCACATAGGCATTCTCTGGAAATAAGTACCGTTCACCGCAGAATTCGGCTGATAGCCTCCAAACGCGCCCTGTTGTGGTTGGGGTGGTCCTTGTGCGCCGGAGGCCGGGGGCTGCAGGGAGTGTTGGGGTGGTTGCTGTTGGTCCTGAGGAGGTGGAGGAGCTAGAGCAGGTGGCCCACCGCCTTGATTTGCAATGATCCCACCAAACAGATTGCTAGGGCCGTGGCCTAAGGCAGGCGGCGGCGCCTGGGAGAGCCCGCCGTGGGTTGGAGGTCCACCAACGTGTGAAGGAGGGAGATGGATACCACGGGACTCTAGTTCCATTCGTAGACCGCGGATCTCGGCCTCGTATCTGTTTAGACCAGAGAGAAAAAAAGAGAAGAAGACATCAGCCAGGATTCAAAGCGAATGATATGCCGTTTAGAGTCTGCTTTAGAACAACATACTTTTGTTTCATGTCTATATGCGCCTGCTCCAGCTGGGTTACTCTCTGGCGAATCATTTCCATCTCTTGCAGCTGCCCGGTCACTAATGCGCAGAGTCAGTCAAGTGTACCAGAAAGCTTCAACCATGTTGTGTCCCATAGCAGTATGGTAGTAGAGCGAATGCGCCAAAAAGCCATGCTCATCCATTACTGCAGTCCTGGGTTCACAACGGGATCTGAAAAAGGTATATGGCTGATGTGCTTCGCGGGTCTGCGTACATTGGTGCTCGCATTCTCCATGGCTCCGAGATTGATTCTCATACTCTTGACGCAGCTGGTCAAAGAGCTCTGTAAGACGCGGATTCGGCGCCGGAACCATCGCTCGATTGTACATATTCGGCCTATGGAGGGGTGAGAGGTGTCAGGTGTTGGGGACACTGGCGAGGAAGGACAGGGTCGAAATGGTGTCACGTTGGCGATATCAAATACGCGCGCTCAAAACTAAAAAAACAAAAAAAGAAAAGCAAGATCAATGTTAATAACTGTTAGATATCAATTACATATAGGATTAGTATTATCCAGAATGAAAATGCAGCATTGGGACCACTCAAGGATGATGGATTGATGGAGTGATGTTGTTGTTGTTGTCGGGATTGAAGTCTGAAAGTGAGCGAGGGGTGAGCACTGACCAACTCTTGAGGCTGAAATTGGCGCACAAAGCGAGGTGGGCTCATGCGGTGAACTAGCCACACGCCTTCAACTCAAGATGAGATAGAGAGAGACAAAAATCTGTGAATGAGCCACCCCTAGCACGGTCAAGTTAATATTGGTGATGGGGAGCTATGATGGGAAATGTGAAGGGGAAGAGAGAGGAGCGGGAATGATGGAAGACAGGAAAAAGATGGTGAAAAAGGGAGACAAAGTTCGCAACGGAAGAAGTCCTTCTGATACACCCGAGTGACAGAGGTTGTGATGGACCCTATGGTACCCTGGTTGATGGAACGGGGAAACCAAAAGCCAAAGATAAACAAGTTCAGTGGAAGAAGCGATGAACTGGCCGTGTACTGCTGCCAAGCGCCGTGCTGAAGGTTCTTTTCGCCTTCCGCCGCCTGGGGTGGCTTATATAATCACGCTTGCCGCGCCATTTAGACTTTTGCGCTAAATTAGCCTCTCCATCTGCCCCGTCCGTGGCGCAGGCTCAATTCGTCAAAAAAACGTGGCGTCGTTTGTTCAGTTTGCATTCCACTTTTGTCTCAGTCGGCTCTCCAATGGCACTCTGGAGAGAGCAAGAAGACGGACTTTAGGCTATGTGAGGTATGTACATACCTACTCCATATATCTGTGCTACTTACGATTCAGTGAACAAGCAATCTGAATCATCTACAACTTTTCCTAAAGAAAGAAATCTATTCGTGAATGAAACATACGGTACATATTCAGATCTACTTGCGCAGACGGCGCGAGATACAAAACTGTGCTTTTCCGTCTAGAGAACTGCATCGCCACCATACTATTTGCCCCCATAGAAATTCAATCTTTTAAATATGCATGTGCCCTCTTCTCAAATTGACGATCTCTCCCCTTTGTTCCGCTATCTATTGGAAAACACTATGCCGGTCTTCTAGCCGAATGTACTCCTTGAAGATTCGCGTGTTGACATAATCATCCATCACCCTATCAACACGTCTTTAGGCTTTATGGAACTTATAACGATAGGATTAGGTTGTCCCGAGAATTCCGGCGCGCTGCGAAGGATGCATTTTGGCGCATATCTAGCTAACGCAGCGTAAGACCCCGATTCGAAGTCGTGTTTTGCGAGTTCCGTCAGGATATCGGTCCCTATTGCAATGATAAGTTTGAAGTAGCTGCTACAGGAAGCTTGTGCCGTGTGCAATCACCTAGCCCTGCAAAAAAGGTTGGTGTGTTGCGTTGGAGAAACTCAAAATGTATGAAACTTTTATGTAAAGATATGTGCATGCAGCCGCAAAATGAGCAAGACGGGCGAGCAGCGCCCCAGGTGGTTTCAAGATTAGCGGTATAGGAAGGATACGATCATCAGAAGAATCCCCAATATTGTGCTCTCGAATGTGTTGGCTTCCCATACGGAGATTTGTGAGGCTGTCCGAATAGTGGACTCCACGGTTGCCTTCAAGACCAGACGACAAATGTCAGCTGAATCTGATGGTTAATTCAAGCACAGTATCAGCGTTACCCTATATGCTATGTGTATAGCATGCCGTTATTTACAATCAGAGTTAAACCCTTTGATTTTAACCCCTTGCGAAGTTCTAGATTTCCATCAGTTTTTTAGGCACATGTATTAGGATACATGTTTCTATTATCTAGTATTGTTTGTATAAGCTTACCTCGAGAGAGCAGAATATATATTCTGTGGGCTCTTTTGTTCAGCCCGAAGACTCGCAAGAGTATTAAGATATCAAGAATATCTGGATCGAATTCATCAGATCCAACATTAACAACAACAGAAGCCCCGAGATTCCATGCCATTCTTCTTGATATCCCACAAGATTCTTTGGCAAGCTTGCCTAATTTGCTTGTCATTTCTTCCGTCAAGGTGTTCTTGACAGATGCATACCAGAATCAGAAGACAACATTTCTTATCACCAGCGCAGTTCATGCCGGCCTCTGACCCTCTGCCCTTTCTAGAGCAGGGCCTGTCAAGATGGGCTGGGAAACAAATAGGGCACAATGCTGGTAGAGAATATTCCCGACATCAGCCTCTGTGCTCTCCACAACTGCTAGCTAGCGGCTAGGCTTCTTACAACCAGTCGAATAGGTCCATCTCCAAGGATCACAATGATCATGCGCTTAGATTTGGCGCATCTAGTATAATGGTGTTGAATTCCTAATACGAAGGGCTTAAAGTTAGTTTTCCATGCCAGATTCGATGCTTGCTCAACAGTAAAGTCAATACTGAGCCCGCAGAAGAAACAATTTAAGGCGGTCTTCTAGCTTCGACCCAGTGTTGCCAAACCCAGATGCTGCCAATACAACACTGAACCTAGCGAAAACCAGGGAGCACATGCTATGGAGGAATTTGACCCATAGAGATGGCTAGCACCTGTCGTGCCACTGAAAGAATGTAAAAAACCCATTTGATACAGTCGCTAAGGGCACTAGGATAATTGCATAAGCTGTTAGCCAATGCTGCGGTACACAGTGTGTAGCCATCCATACTTTTCTTGGCCACCTATCAAACGCCGGTGATGGTAGTACATATTGTATTCACCATCATATATTTCAGAGGTGAACACAGCCCTGGGAAGCAGGAAGATGGAATGGAAGTCCCAGTTCCATTTGATATTAAAGTCTTTTTTCATTAGTTCCCCACTTTACCTTCATTCAGAAAGGTCTATGAATCGAGGAAAACAAAGGCAAGGAAGATTTGGTGTCAAAAAAATAGAGCTCACTTCAACAAGTAAATTGTAGGAATGTTAAATCTAAGTCCAAGTAGGGAAGAGGATTTTTAGCGTAATCTCATGCTGAAACTTTTGTAATAACGAGTTCTAGAGTTAGCAGCACAGTTAGATATATCTTAACTCTGCTGTTTTCATGATAGAGTACTCCGTATAAGCGCGCAATTTGTTGCATTCAACCCAGTTCGACTCGTGAGTCTTGAGGTTGAGTTAAGCATGCCGAGACAAGCTGGGGTCGTTTGTTTGCAGCCAATGAGAGAGCAATCGGACCAGTTTGAAGCGAGGGTCAAGTACTTGGACACCCAAGGAATGGAGGCGAATTGTAGCAGCATTGAAAGCTTTTCCACATGATGGTGAGATGGGTAGAAGAAAAGCCCAAAGACCCCTCTCGCCTTCGTATTTATTTGTAGCAAAATTGGGCCCTAGACTCTAGGTGTCTGTGGTTTAGTGAAGTGAAACCCGACTGGTGGGGAAAGCCGGAACGAGTTACATATGGAGGACGAAGTACATCACATCACTTTGGGGCGTCAAACCATGGGGTGAATTCAAGGGCCGGTGAATTCTATCAAGACTCACTGCACCCATATACGTAACCGAAATGGCGGAGCTCATGCCGGCAGTCTGGGAGAATGGACAATATGCGGAGTGGTTATCGACTCATGGGGGTTATCCCTGTTTTACCGGGTTAGCGTTGGATCAAACGCAAACCTGGGATCAGGATCCGATGACTCCGTTGAAATGAGCAGTAGACTACAGGACTTGGTTATTCTTACAGGTTCAATTACCCCGTCAAAGCAGCTCAAAAGCATATCAACTGCAATGACCGCGTAGTCCCAGGTCCAGCGGCCTGCGTAACTGTGCCAGCGAGGAAGACGACGCGGCGATCAGATAAGGACGGAATCCCTGCCAAGCCCCTGACTAAGCACGTAATACGAAGTACCGACCGGAGTTAACGGCAGCGAACTTCCCGGCCTCGTCTGATTACCCGTGCTAAACCCAAAAAGGTCATTCTCTTTTGGCGTGCGCCGGCGGTGGAGTCGCGAGCGAGCTTATCAGATTGTCACGGATTGGAAAATAATATTATTAAAAAGCCACTGGGACTCCTTTTGCCTGGCTCATCATTCTCTACTCCTCCTCCAGCATCACGACGACGCCCCCGAGATACTCAATTTCTCGGCAATCTCTCATACTTATCCCTTTTAGCCGGCTGTGGGTGCGAATCGATCGTCCTGACCCAGAATCGGTACCTTGTCGCTCCCTTTATCGGTTGGATCTATGAACCACCACTTGTGAGTTCACGAAAGAATTATCACGGACATCTCTAGCCATGGACGTCGTGCTTGAGGTTCTCGACACATTTTTATTTGATTATCTATACGCTCTGGCCGCACCAGCATCGCAGCTAGGTCCGCTGGCCTATTCGCAGATCCCCGATGGCCTAAATAAAACCGCGTCAGCTGCTGGTGGTTTCTTTTATCGTCCCGCCTCGCAATACTTGTATCTCGAGCCGTCGAAATACGCGTATATGAGCGCGCTACAGCGAGACAATGTGTACAGACAGGGCTTCTCTCTTTTCATCATCACTTGGTACGAATTATTTGTTGGATTGCGGCACTCGATCCTGGTTCTTGTTTACTGATGATGTGACACATAGGGTCTTCGGTCTTGCCGTATATTTCATTTTTGCGACTCTTTCTTACGTTCTAGTTTTCGATAAAACAACCGTCAATCATCCAAAATATCTCAAAAATCAGATTCGGCAAGAAATTGCACAAACCTCTAGAGCGTTGCCCGTCATGGCGATATTGACTGTACCCTTTTTCCTTGCAGAAGTGCGGGGTTACGGAAAGATATACGATACTTTCGCCGAGGCCCCCTTCCAGCTGTACAATATCCTTCAATTTCCCCTCTTCTTCATGTTCACCGATGGCCTGATCTACTGGATCCACCGCGGCTTGCACCATCCGCTCGTTTACAAGCGCCTGCACAAGCCACACCACAAGTGGATCATGCCAACCCCGTTTGCTTCGCATGCTTTCCATCCGGTCGACGGCTGGGCGCAAAGCTTGCCGTATCATATCTTCCCATTCATCTTCCCGCTGCAGAAATTCGCGTACGTATTCCTCTTCATGGCAATCAACGTCTGGACTATTCTCATCCACGATGGTGAATACGCGAGCAACAATCCAGTCATCAACGGGGCCGCCTGCCACACCATGCATCATCTATATTTCAACTACAACTATGGCCAATTTACTACCCTCTGGGATAGACTCGGTAGCAGCTATCGTAAGCCAAACGATGAGCTATTCCGCCGTGAAACTAAGATGGGAGAGGAAGAGTGGAAGCGACAGGTCCAAGAGATGGAAACCCTCGTGAAGGAGGTTGAAGGCGATGATGATCGCCAGTACCTACACGAAGAAGAGGACAAGAAGAATCTGTAAATCTGCCGGCCAGATGACACCGACGATATGGCCCTTGATCGCGTGCGTGGATAATAAATACGTCTTACTCCATGCATGTAGGTGGGACGAATTATGACCAACAAACGAAACATCTGACAATGTCGACTGCCGGCTAGCACTTTACTCTCCGAAAGCGAACATTTCTCTCCTTCATGCAGGCTCTTACCCCTGCGAATACTTCCGCCAAGGAAGTCTCGAATATTTTTTGGGGTTCTTTTGAATTATCTTCTAATAATTCCTCGTTCGGATTCGTCCTTGAGCGCCTGACCATATTGTCGCACTTTGGTTGGATTCCTGGGTAGCACTGAAATATCAATCCCTGCCCTCCCGATGTGTACAACCGAGCGTTTTATCTTTAGAGGCGGGGATGGGTTTTGTTACTAACATTTTTATTCCCAAACATGCCTGCCTGTTAATTCTCTTTTTCTCCCGGCAGTTGCACTACCATTTGTATTCTTATTTCCTGTCTGTGTATCTACGTTGTTATATATGAAACTTTGTAATATCAACATCTTTTCTAAGTATCAAATGATGGCCTCGTACATACATCGCGTATCCAATAAGGTGTAATTCGCTAATTTCTTTGAGGGAGTCCGCTCCTCATGAACTCCTTTCAATTCGTCAACGGTCGATGGTGGATCTCACTCTATGCGCATACCGAAGACGGCTCTATACTATATGTGTTCACATGGTACTCGATAGGAGGATTCATCCGATTACAAAAAAATAAAATAAAATAAAATAAAAATAAAAGTAAAAATAGAAAAGGCCTAGTGTTTTCATTGTAGACTATGCGCAAAGAACATAGGAATGCCTTAGAGGTGCTCAAAAGACAATCTTCAGGCTATGTAGAGTGTTCGACATCACTGAATTGGAAACCATGTTTCCATAGTAATGATGGTCAATACCATAAAGCATTCTCCTTCAGCTACAGAGTAACTATAATGTACTGTTGCTGATAGAGATCCTCTTGATGAGTTTGTGAGTCATTTGCTTGGGGTTTGGGAAAGTCCACTGTTCGCGCGTCAATGCAATTTATGGTTGTGAAAGGTTAGGATATCACAGCTGAACATAATGAATAATGGTCCATAGCTAGGTGAAGACCAAAATTTCCTCGCTGGAAGTGCCTGCCATGAAGTGTCCGGTACTGTGACATATAGTCACATATTGGGAGGCATCCAGCCAAAGTCCACTTTCAAAAACTGCAGTAGAATAGCAAGGATAGGTATTACAAACCCAAGGAAAAGATAACAGAAAGATTGAGTAATTAACAGCCCTCGAAACTGCAGATTAGTAGCCACAAATCAACCTGTTTTAAAAATACATTTCACCATCAAGCATCGATCCCTGTGCTTCACTGCTTTCTACTGAATATCGGTCATCTCATTCTGTCCATCCGCTCCATGGGTTT
The DNA here is from genome assembly GCF_000149335.2 of Coccidioides immitis RS. Taxonomy (NCBI): domain Eukaryota; kingdom Fungi; phylum Ascomycota; class Eurotiomycetes; order Onygenales; family Onygenaceae; genus Coccidioides; species Coccidioides immitis. The sequence continues at coordinate 1,395,510 of NW_004504310.1, read as the reverse complement.
CCATAGCAGTCTGTACCGGCTGCGGTTGCGGCTGTGGTGGCGGCATCGTCCCTACAGGCACCGCATTAACCATCGCCTCAGTGATAAACGCGTCCTCCACAGCAGCCTTCCGCCTAAACACTCTCAGCCACCTTTTCCCCCACTCACGAATAAGCTCATTCTCCGGAGCCAACGCACTATCATCATCGCGCTCCATCATCACATCGTTTGTTCCGCTAGCAACGGGCACAATAGAGTCGTCGATAAGTCGAAACATTGCTCTCATGTCTGCGCTCTCCCTCGTCAACGCATCTTGTATCACGCTGAGTTGTGGTTCCACGAGCGTCGGCTGAGTGCGGGCAGCCACAATCTGTCGGATGCGGTTCGTAACCTTGCCCATGGTGGCGGAGATCATTTCGAAAATGTGGGGTTTGGCGAGAATACTGCCAGCAGCAAGATTATCGACGAGAGCCCACTCGATGACCGATAGAGGCGTAAGGATGGTATAATTGAGGAGCTTGTCTACGATATTCACCGCATTTCCGGGCTGGTCGACCCAGTATTCCATCACAGAAGTGATTATTTGGCGGCGGGCAGCTGCAGATCTGGGGCCAATGGCAAGTAGTCTCTCTTTGCATCGTTCAATGGAGGAAAGAAGATGAGATAACGATTTGGAGCCGACGCAGCAAATGGATGTGACAAAGGCGTCCGTTGACGGGATTGATGGGTCAGCGATTCCATGGGCCTTGGCTTGCTCCTCGATAGAGGCGATGACAGGGGCAATTTCTTCGTCCGACGCCTTTTTACGGATGAGTTGGAGAATTTCCTGGCCCTCTTTTGAATACGGGGTAGCTGTGTGTTCCATTAGTATCTCATTGCCGTGAATTAGTAACAGCTGTTAGACGTACTCTCTTGTGCGTATTTGAAATCAGGAGTATCCTTCTCCTTATTTTCAGAAATCAAAGCCTGGTACGGCTCCGGGATAGTTCCCTTGATGCGCTGAGCGAAGCTCAAACGGATCTCTTTATCCAAGGCGCCAATAATGAAAGCCTTCTTTGGATGCACGGCTGGCAATTCAACGTCATCGACCCTATAGGGTGTCAGATTCCCGAATGGTCTATTGGTTGAAAGATCGAAGGGTTAATATACTCACCACTCAGTCCACTTCCAAGTGAAACCGAAATTGCTCAGATGATGAGAGAACCAATCAAGAAATCTGTATGTAGGAGCTAGATCTAGTTTGTCCACATTGCGGTAAAGGAATCGAATTGCTCGACCCAGGCTTGGCGCAATGGCTGCCGGGGCAATTTTGCAAGCTTCAGTCAAGACGGAGTGGTAATATACCTGCTTATGTTCAGGCGAAGGCAGCTGTAATAGTTGAGAAAATACCGCATCAAGCGCGACATCCTCTGGCTTCCAGGTCGGCTTATCCGGAGCTACATCACGCAATTTATCAAAGGGAGTAGCACGCTTGATGAACGTGGTTGGTGCGAAATAGCAGTCAACGTCAATCAGAAACTTGGCTGCGGCAATTCGGTTGTAGTCGAGGATGTTGATTGTGTCAACCAACACATCTCTAATCAAGGAAGAGGCGATATCCGTAGTCGGAGGGACGGTCTCAATATTCTGGTCAGCATAAACCGAAAGGAAAATCTCAGGGAATATTGCCCGTGGGCCGTTCTTCACTGGGTCGGGAATAGAGATGCTCGGGAAGGGATGCTTGGTGGCGTTTTTGAGAGGGTCTCTGTCAGAGTTGTCCTCCTCCTTGGGTGGCATCTTCCATGGTCGGGGAAGGCACGCAAGTTCCCAAGAATTCTTAGCTTCGTTCTGAAGTTGTTTTTGAAGTAGGCCCAGTGCGCTCAATCTCTCTTCCTCCGTTTTTTCTTCCGATGGGAAAGGATCCACGAGAGCCTCTAGCGTATGCGGTGTCGAGGCGATGATATCCGTCTTCTCCAAGAGCGCGGATGCATGGGATTCGAACCCCGATGCTGAGGACCCCATAACATAGGATATCGTGTATAGAATAATCTTAACAAGCTCAAGGCCGAGAGACTGTTTTTATGAATACGTTAGTAAAACCCCTCCCATCCGTTGTAGCCTTTGAGGATACGTACATCATCAGAAGACGCTGTCTGCAAGTCAACAGCCCGAGAAAAAAGCTCTTCCAGTATTGGGAAGATACCATCCCCTTCGAAAGCGCCCTGAAGGCAGCCAAGAAAGCGAAGGACAAGTTTCACTTCGCGCCACTCGCCAGCAGCAATATAGGACTGGGCCATTTCGCCAGCTTTGGTGAAGGCCCGGCTAGCGATTTCAGACTTTTGAGCGTTGATCAGGAGGACTACCGCCGCAACGAAGGGAATTTTAAAGGGCTGTTCGATAACCCTATGGCCAAATCAATATGGTCAGCTTTCGGTCGCAATAGCAACCCAGGTCCTGACGAAAAAATGCTCACAATTGCAACACCAAATCCTGGAAATCATTTTGCACCTCTTCATCTTCAGAATGTTCGCAGATAGTGTTTGCGATCTTGGCCACATCGTCTTCGACTCTTCGTACGGCCTATATTCGCACAAGGAAAGTTAGCACTCCCCGCAGACACCTTGGATCCCAAGGAATGCACCTAGGGCAAAACGACTCACCGACTCCGCGATTGTCAAAAGCTGTCTCCTAACTGACGCAGACAGCGGCTCCTCGTATCGCCGTCGCGGTCGATGGCGCTCCCCTCCTTCATCCTCTGCTCAATTCATAAGTCTCCAGCTCCTAACACGTATATTCTCCACCACTACGAGCGATGGAAGCAGGCACATAAGCCATAGACAAGAGACGCACCTCTGTACCGCCTTTTGCGGTTAAATCCTCCCGCTGGCCGACGCGCTTCGTGGTCCACCATCGCTTCTACAGCTACGCCCTCACAGCAATGGCCAAAAAAGAGGGTCAAACTCGAGAAATGGTAGTGATTTGTAGAACTCGTTTTTTTTTCACTAGAGCGCGAGTACTTCACACGTTTCCGACGGCGCGAAAGCGAAAACACCTCGCTCTCCCGCGATCTCACTGATAGCCTGGAAAGCCTTCAGTGCGATAAACGGTGCGCCAACGCAGTCAAACCCTTTAATCCAGTAGTTGAATATCTATCACCAATCCAAGTAATCAGCAACATATCCAAACACTTAATGGAGCACCTCAATACCGCATTTCGTCCCCACCACGCGGCAAGTAACACAAACCCCAAGAGACAACAGGAACAAAAAAAAAAAAAGAAAAAGGAGCTCCCGCAACCAAACCTACTGCAAAAGTTCTAACTACCTGCCGCTTTGCCTGCCTCACGCCAGGGGCATTTGATAGGAGGATATAGTTACTCTCGAGCTTGAGCGGTCAATTGCACAGAGAGGTCGATTCGATTTCCGGCGTCTGCACCAAGCGACGACTGGGGTGCTTGTCAGAACTCCAGACTCTCTCAAACCAAAGAGCTCACCCAATCAGATGAGGTTTGCAGTTAGCTGGTGAATGGGGGCATTTCCAATGCCGGGCGGCGGCTCGCTATTACATTTATCCGACATCACGTGTGAACTTAAAATGATATCCGGCACGACGATCTTAAAAGGACTTGACAGCAGTGATAAAACATGTCCATATCTACTGTACTTCCTGTGAGCTGGAAAATCCAAATTTCAGAAAATGTGCTTTGTAGTATAAGACAGGTGCTATAATACCTATATAACTATGCAAGCATCATGGATTCAGAATAAAACAGAGCTCCCTATTGCAAAAACCATGAATGCGCCACGCTGCAAATTCTCAGGTAGTAAGACATGAAAATGGGAATGGAAAGTAGTGACAAAGTAGGGGGTCGGTTCAAGGTCAAAGGATCGGTTAGCCCGGAGTGGTGTGTTAAGGGTTGAGAGAAAGGTGGAAATAGTGGGAAATGATAAATACCACTGGTTCAGGCAAGGTCAAAGGACTTTGAGGATTGACAGAGACAAGAAATGCAGGTATCTGGATTCAATGATAGTCCATGGATATGGAGGCCGTCGTCGAATGCGAATATCGACAAAAAAAATACACGTCATCCCCAAACTCAGGCTGTCTCGCTTTGCTTTTACCCGTTTACTCAATCTTCTCGCAAAGCCATCCTGTCACTCTCGGCTACCCTCCCCCCCACCACGCCTATCATTGAGACACCTTGGTTAATAAGTAAGAAAAATGAAAAAGAAAAAAGTTTCAGCAGGCATAACATGTCCCTATTCACTTGCAATTTCCGGAAATATGATTTCAAGACCCCACCGACCTGTCCGATAACTCCATGGTATCACGCGTTCACCATATCATGATCAGAAAAAGGAAATCATTGATTCATTGCCGCTTGGCACCATCAAAACCATGAATGGCATGATTGTAAAGCATTTTAGGTTCGAGGTTTTCATGCAGCGAAGGTCTAGACGATAACTCGAGGGGATTTTTGGTGTTTTTAAATTTCTGTTTTGAAGAAAAGAACCGTTCGATGCATAAGCTTGAAAACTCCAAAGTCATGTCAAGAGAGAAAGACTTCGAGACGAGCATTTGTCACTTCCAGCAAACAAGAATAGAGTTTGTGGTTCATGAGCTGAAGTTTTAATTCAGTCAAGGCGTGCCATCATTTCTTCCTTTTTGAGCGGAATGAAATTATCAATATCAATACCGCGGGAAAAAAGTTCGGATTTTGCATGAGGAGGCACCAGCTTATGGTTCAATGAAGGAGAAATGGACAGCTCTAGAGAACACGTCAGCTCGCGATGTGTATTTGGCGGAGTTATTTGACTTACCATGGTGAGTGAAGTTAAAAAGCTTGGGCAATTCACGGGCAGAAGCACTTGGGTGGCGTGAATCCGGCAAGCGAGTATTCGGGTCCCTCAATTCATCGAAGAACGGGTGGCACATAGCCTCGATGGCGGAAAGACGCTGGGTCGGGGTATATTCAAGGAGAGCAGTGATCAAATCAATAGCCTCAGGTGAAGCCTTGCGGAAGACCTTCACGGTGGTTTCGTTAGTAAATAGAACGCTAAAAGCTGACGTTGCGCTGCATACCTTGTTGAAGGGATGAGGTTTAATCTGCGGAAATTTGTGTTCCATATAATTCGGGTTCATGGTCTTAATCTGCTCACGGGTCGGAGTACCGAGAACTTTGATAATCTCAACGAGCTGATCGATACCGGATTCACCGGGGAACAACGGCTGGCCCAACATCAATTCTGCCATGACACATCCAGTGGACCAAACGTCTATATTCTGATTAGCGATTACAAGTGGAAAAAGGGAATCGAAGAACACCAAGGTGAAATACCGATCTGAGTGGTGTAGTTAGTTGCTCCAAAGATCAGTTCCGGTGCACGATAGTAACGTGAGCAGATGTATGAAACATTGGGCTCATTCTCAACAAGAATCTTGGCGCTCCCAAAATCGCAAAGCTTGAGCACGCCGGTACTAGGGTCGAGAAGGAGGTTCTGAGGTTTAATGTCACGGTGGCAGATACCCTGTGAGTGGATGTATGCGAGAGCTCGGAAAAGCTGGTAAGTGTAAAGCTTGACTTCAAGCATAGGCATAGTGGTTTTCATCTTGTTAAAGTAACGAGATGCACGATAGACGGTTTCAGGCACAAATTCGAGGACCAAATTCAGGTAAACTTCATCTTTCTGCGGATGGATCGGGGTTTCCAGTCAGTTGCCGCAAACTTGAAAGAATTAAGGACAGTGACTAGACTTACCCTATCTCCGTTGGAATAGTAGAATGCCTTGAGTTCGACGATATTCGGGTGACGAACAATGCGCATAATCTGCAGCTCACGGTTCTGATGGACTTTAGCTTCAATATTTGCAGCGGGCGTAACGAAGAAGGGCACGACCAACCTTGAAACGTTTGTCCTGGAGAACACGCTTAATGGCAGCATCCTCTCCGCCTGGAGAGAGCTTGGTCTGAAAGACAACTCCAAAGGAACCATTGCCAACAATCTTGCACTGTGTATACTGCATCTCCCGAGTTTCGCCAGTCACGCCATCCTGAACTTTCTCGCGAATGACCTCTGCAACAGCCGAAAATTTCTCAGTCAGTTCAATTCGAAATGTGGGATCGACTACGGAGCAGAAACGACTTACCCCCCATACGCAAGCTTGAAAACATGCTGGGCCGATTCTGTGACATTGCAGGCAGAAACGGAACCCGTAGGTAGACGACGCTGTCCAAATCTGGCTACAGCGGAGAACGGCTGGAGAAGTCAAGCAGAGAGGTGGAGCGTAGGCTCAGGTGTAGGGTCCGTCTTGGAAGAGGACAGGGTTCAGGGAAAGAATCTTCGATCGAGGGGCGGGGGAACGTTGGCGGAGATCGAGAATGAGGAAGGCTGGCAGAGAGGTTAAAGGAGGATGGAGGGAGGAAGGTGGTGTGAATGCCTTAAATAGTGAGGAGATGCGACGAAAAGTGAGCGGCTAGACAACACAACAGTGAATGATGCGACGAAAAGTGAAGGGAACTTCACTTTGACCTCAGACGAAAGCTTGCGAGAGGTGAGAAAGTGAGAATTGAGTGAGTACAAGGGGACTTTCACTGAAGGTGAGTGTCAAAAGTGAAGAAAAGAAGAGGAGTCTGAGAGGGCAGGTGACGTTGATGGAGAGACGAGCACCAGAATGGAGCACGGTGTGGGAAGGCGGAGTGGGAGGAACACTGCAAAAGCAGTGACACAGGCAGGGGGGGAGATATGTATGCAGGGAACCAGATTAAGCCTCAAAACACCACACCACAGAGAATATTGTTCTTGAGACAGTTATGAAGGAGAGGTGAAGAATGGAAAGTTCCCAGGAAGAATAAAAAAAGGACGGACCCGAAGGTGAAGGTAGGGAAAAGAGCTGAAGGTTGGTGGCTACAAAGACTCGACCGGTGGTTAGTCTTGCGGAAAGCGAACTGCTTTTCCTTGAGGGGGGTCTTTGCTGCAGTTTATTGTATTATGGAGTACAACATATGTAAGTTATCTGGCTGCATTACAAGCTGATACATGACGGCCTGGTGTCATGGAGCATGCACCTCAGGAATCCTCCGCAACGCAGAAACGGAACGCTATCCACACAATCTACCTGCTCTTCGGACCCCTACGGCGCCGTCCAGCAATCTATTTTGAGCTATCTGCCAGAGCAAATTCCAGGACTCGCGAGAAAGCAACGTTGCCTGGCAGTGACTTGGCCCCCTCCCAGCACAGGAGCGCGTAATTTTCCCTGCTGCATCGCATTACCGCGTAATTACGCAGGGAAGGTTCGTGGAAATAGTGTGTGTGTGCTTGGAAGACGTCAATGTCCACGTGCTTCAGCCTGACGAAACGCCACTCAAGCAGAGCGACAAGGACATTCACGGCTCCTGAAACAGAAAAAAGAATGGGCTCGAATGCCCAAACCAAGTTCCAATATATACTTGAAATTCAAGCTGACGAGGTATGTGTGTTTGATGTGAAATCCTGGCAGCCCGAAGAGTTTCAGCATGGCTTGAGCCCAAGGAGGGGCATGCACAGAGAAGTTTCGGGCCAGCAAGTTGCGTCCAGAGTTACCTTTAGCTCAACCATGACCCCCGCCCCGAAGTCTCTCTTCCAATAACTTCTGAAAAGGTTCCAAAACGCCCAAAGAATGGGAGGCGATGACGTGAAGACCGGGAGTACACACGTCTCAGCTGATCACCTGCGTAGCTGAATAAGCATGCCGGGTGCGCGGGCGACGTCGAGTTTCCAGTTCTCAGGAACATCCATGGGAGCGCAGGCTGGGTGTGAGAGAAGGGTTGGCGGTTGCGACTGCTGATGAACAGCGATGCTGGTTGGTCGGGTGACCAATTGCAATTTTCGCCCGTAATGAATCTTACAAGGAGCTGGCCTATGGCAACCGTGGGATTGGTCATTGATTGGCCGCCGATTGCTGGCTAACGGCGCTAAGGTAACAAAGCTCGTACCAGCCCGGCGCTCACCACTAACCCTACACAGGACAAGATGTACGGAGTGCGCTCTGTACATATACGTAGGTTGGGATATTAATTCGCCGAGCGCACGACTCGACCAGCACAGGGCCATTGGCAACATTGAACCTGACAGGTGCATCTGCCTGGTCGTTCTCGTCACTGCGATGCAGAAGTTCTGCTTGTGATGCCTGGAATCCGCTTGCTATTCCCAGCAAACTATTTGGGCCTTCTCCTCTCGGGTAGCCGCTTGCAGATGAGGAGGGGTAGGTTGCTAGCTTCATCGGCTCTCCTTGGCGACGATACACACAAGGGCCCGAGAAGCCCGCCCACACAAGAGAAGCTCTGTGCTTCCCCGATCCACCGCTGGCTTCATCGTCAGTCACCGGTATCGCCAAGCAAACATGAAGTCACTGGTGTTCTTGACATCTCCCCGTCCCAAAATTTGGAATTATAATAATATCAAATTCTATTTCGACTGCTTTCTATTGCGCCAATGCAGGAACAGAACCATAAATTCCTCCTCCACAGATACAACATCTGCAGTAGCTGTGAAAGATCATTACATCCGACTGGCTTATCGACCTGTACTTCCGAGCAGTGACATCTTAATAGGCTACGCTTCGTGTGCAGTACCTCCTCAGCAGATCCTCTTGGGACAATCCGTCCACAGTTACTCACCTGGATCGAGCTCGCGGGTTATCCTGTTACACAATATTCAACCGCCGCAAACGAATATTTGTATCCATTTTCTGCCTAGCAGTGCATGTATTCCGTAGCGGGCGCGACTTTCACTCGCAAAATTAAGACGAAGTATAACTATCTATTTTAAGCTATGGGTTCGACGGACGAAAGTGCTCTCTTTCTAAGAACTGAGTTCATGATCGACGTTGCCGTCTTAAGTTGTGCAGCGTTTGAGGATGACCGGTGGGTGGCCAGATCGCTGCAAAGAGCAGATTGGCCAAACGGCTCGCGGGAAACTTCTTTTTCTTACAAATCCCGGCTCACTCCTTCATTAAGCCGGTCACGGCGCGATGACGGGGCTGGAACATTCCCGTTACTCCATACATCCTCCCGCCCGTCCACACATAGACATACATATGTCCGGATACGTTTGGACTTTTATGTTTCACACTCAGGAGTGAGCTCTGATTCGTTAAAACAACTCGCTTCTTGCAAAAATGACGAAATGTCTAAAAATACTCACGTGCCTTGACTGATTCATTTTTTTCGTGAGCTGCGTCGAGCAGATTCCCAGGCTCAGATGGACCAGCGCCACGACCAGTCAAACTTGCGCCAGGGCGGTGTGATATCGGGATCGGCTCCTCCTTCCGCAGGTATGTATACCCTCCTGAAATTTGCGAACCGAAACGCTGGGGAAGCTGCTCTCGAATCAAGGGCTTGATATTCAACCTTGACAGAGTTTTGTCAATTTCGATTTACCCAAAGTGCTCAGTGCTGAAGCCATCGCAGCCTTGTCCATGAGGTTGCTGCAGGAACAGCAAGAATCAAGCGGTGTCTAATTATCAAAGGTACCGGGTACATGGTAGCCTTAGCAAGGGACTTTCCGTGGTTGTCCCTCCAAAACCAATATATGGAGCTTGTATTACGCCACCTTACGTCTATGCTTATTGCCACAACATACTCCAAAACCAAGCCAATTTGAGTTGCGGAAAGCTCGGCGGATTTTGGACAGAGCATGTAACTTGGTACCCTTTCGCGGCGCGCGGCGCATTGTAACCATCGCTCTGGTGGCCGGGCGCCCCTCGATCCGAACACTGGCTCAAAATTCGAAGAGGCAACGGTCTACGAAGTATCGTAGACATATTGACGTGATACTCCTAATATTACCGTGTTTCGTTTCCATGTATCATCCCGGGGAGGTTCCTTTGCCGAAACTTCCTTTTGGATTCAGGCACGACTTCACATTCCCCAGGAATCCTCGTGGAGAATTGAAAAAGTGTGCCTCTGATGTGGATTTCTCTCCTCCACCTACTCCGTAGACTGTGGAGAGTCGACTTCAGGTTCCTGCCCACCGAGCCGGGTTAATCTGCTTTGGGAAAAGCGTGGCGCAACCAGGTGCCGAATCAGCAGATCAGCTGGAAGCCACTAGCTGGGTGGGTCCGCCGCCTCCTGCTCAGGTGATCATGACTGGCATCCATGTCCATAACTCCGTAGGACTTAGCGGCGGGTCCAGGTAACTGAGGCGGCCATCATCCTCCCTTGCAGCGACGCTAAGAATAAATCTCCCACAACGTTGCCCCCCGGCCCTGTGCTTGTGGGTAGTCTGAAGAGCTCTGGGCTGCGCGAGTCGGAGCTTTCCTGGTGTTTCTGGGCTGGGCAGATCTTTGGCATCGCCTAGTGTAACCAGTCTGCAGCCATACGTTCCCGCCCGGTCCCTCACAATCATCTTTTTGCGAGCCCTGACATATTTTCTAGCGATGGTGATGGATGCTGAACAGCCGAAGGCAGGTGGAGCCACTCCTGCTGCCGAAACGGGAATTGCGCAGAAGCTCTCGCATGGGTTAGAGCGCGTACAACCCCTTGGCGCGCCAACCTCCCAGGAGACACCCAGGGACACGGCAAGGATGATGCTAAGAGAAATTCAGTCACCCAGGCAGGATCCTTTAGATATGGACGAGCTACCGATATATCGCCACGCCGTTTTAACCATGGGCACGGCTAGCGCCTATGGGTAAAACTCACTAGCAAACCAAGGCGAGGCTCGTGCGCCGGCGTGCTCTTATTTTTGCTCCAATATCTCATTCACGTTCCCCGAGCTTTCTCGAGCATAAAGCCTCTTACGCGGACTCTGTTATGACAGAAGCAAATCTATATAAACGGATTACATTAAGCTATATCCCGGATAATTGTGATAAGCAGGGAACGGGGATTTAGCGGAGTATTTTGGTAACTTGCACATTGCTTAACACACTATTTGAACAGTGCGTGAATTTCCAAAGGCGTGCACATTCCCGCTGGTATCAAGCCAAAAAGGAGACTTACATCATCGGGTATATGTATGGCCCTGGGCTTGAGAGCAAGACGAGACCGGGGACGATGAGAAATACGGAGTCAATGCACTGCATGTATCTTACCCTGGAGCCGACTGCCATCGTATACGGAGTACTTGGTATGTACTTAATACTCCGACGTGAGACGGACTTTCTCATGAAATGTGTCCTCTCCCCACGAGTTCGCGCGCACATTGTGTTCCGGACGGTTGAACAAGTTGAAATGCGCCATGCCGCTCACATTCCATGCAGTCTGTCGAGCTCTTCCAAGAAAAAAAGAAAAAAAGAAAAAAAAAGAAGAAAAGAAAGGGAGAGAGGGAGAGAAACACAGGGACTAACCGCATGCTGGATTGCTGGGCTCTGGTCCGTCTGATCTACGTACTTCCTGATTTCACATGTCCGAACCAACAATGAAGCGGAGACAGGGGAAAGAAAGCTGCATATGCTTATCGCAGCTCGCTTTCTTTTTCCATATTTCAAAAGGGCAAATGATGCATAGGCCGCACAATTGTGCATAGAACCTGCGGGACCGACCTCAGAAAAGCTACTTTGCAGACCACTCTGCGTTCCTATCAGAGAGTACTCTGCTTTTAGGAGCATGAACTTGAAATTATTGATCGGCCTAGTGTGAGAGGTAGGCCCGGGGCCATTTCCGAACGACTGTTGGAAGCACGAAGCCCAAACAAACTTGACTCGAGGACGGTAAATGCTCGCACACTTCCCTTACAAGTTGAGATGCTGGCTGTTGACAGCGACGAAGCACACGATCCCTTCCTTCCCCCTCGTCCGCCCTTTCCATCATTGACACTGGCAAAGATCGCCAAAGGAGACGCGCACTTTCCAACCTCTGGCTATCTAGGCAGCGCCTCGGTGCTGGGTTGGTTACAGAGACCACGCTCAGTGACTGCTTGGTAATACGGCACAGCAAAGATATGGCCTTATGAAATGCTGTAACCTAATTGCTTGACCTTTAATACCGATCGGCCTTGTGTTCAGGGTGTGCAGCTCTGTATCCTGGGTTCCCTAATCATGTCTGGTTGGGATTGATATCTGCGCCAGAGGATATGCACCTGCGGGAAATCTTCGTATTTATTCTGCAGCGGAAATACTAGTTACTGATGTAAGCAAGACCTGATAGGCCAGCTCATGGCGCAGGATGGTCGGCATTTCGAGTATTCCGCACTTTTTCTTGCGAGTCACGGATGACGATCCATGAACAGGGGGCGGAGCTTGCTCTTCATCTCCTCGAAATAAAAGTCCGGATTGAACTCGACTCCAGCCTGGTAGCTATCTATGGGAGGAACTAGTTACTGAGCACTTCTCATCCCGGCCGATAGTTCGAGTTCACAAGTTAAGCCATCTTGAACGCATTAGTTAACATGGTTCCTGTGGCTGCACCCTCTCTAGTTGTGGCGATCATGCCACTCCATGTTGGACTCTCCAAAGACCAGTTGAAAAGGCGCTTTGGATCACAAGCAAAAGCTCGAACACCTGGGCCTGGCCCACGGTGGATTTCGAACTGGGCTAATATCTTGCAGTCCAAAATCTACACTGTTTGTTGGGGCCAACACCTTTGAACGCGAAAAGCCCTGCACCGGCAGGATAGCTTCGATGCAGCTGTGCGGATTCTAAGGCTCGTCATACCTCTGCTAGTCATGCCCGGGCCTTTTCGTTTGCGAGCGGAGACTGACAAGTGTCGCTGGCAACTCCTATCGTCAACTGAGAGCAATATCTGTTAAGTATGAATGTTTGAAGACGGGACACCTCGCACACCCCAAAGAGGAATCGTACATCGTGTGTTGGAGCGGCTCAAGACCCCCAACCAAATATGATTCATGAAGGCTCCTTTCGACTAGAGATTATAAGTATGTGCAAGGCATACACATCTGCGTCTCGGTGCTAGTGCTACCACTTAAAGAAGATTGTTGAAATTGATATGCTTCAACCATGATTCAACTTTTTTGAGAATTCAAAGTGATCCAGTCGCTAACGAAGCTGCTAGAACCCTTCAGCCAACTAGTTTCTTCCCAATCCGCATCGTCGATTCCAACCAGGTTGTGTGAGCCCTGAATGCCTGCCAGGCCGCCAGCTCAGAACGGTCGAAACACAATCCCATTTTGCTGCCATAATCAAGACTTTATTTTACAAGTGAACCTTCCTCTAAAATAAATCACGTCAACGCTTTCGAACCGAGTAAACCCGTCAGAATCAAACCCACAGCCGCCCGTGACGAAACAGTCACCAGGGCACGGTCGAAAAATACAGAAATAGAGGAAGCAATGAAGGGAAAAGGTAGAATGGAGAACGAGGCGAATGGGGGGATGTAATGCAGACAACGGTACAGAGGTAGTCTATACAAGGAAGATCGATCCCGATGCGCCAGTTATGACCGCCTCACGGATATACAAGTAAAGGGGAAATGGATTTCCCTCCGGGGCGTCCCAGAAGGTATACCAGGAGTCCGGTATTAAAAGCATTGAATGTAATAAAGAGGCAGGTTGAAGGTGGTCACGAGCGCGCCTGTTTCCCGGATGATGGGATGTGATGCGGTGAGAAGGATGTCATGAGTGTCATCGTCATTAAAATGGTGGTGCTGCGACGTTGGCCATGTCACCACTTTCCTGCTGCTCCATTAATTCCTCTGAGGCCATCTCGAATGATACAGCGAGGCCAATTTTCGCTTGTTGCTATTTATCGCATAAGTTAGAATAATATCTTAGACCGGTTCAAAGGGTCTCACTCAAGTGGTCACTAACCTTGACTTGGTCGATCTCTCCAGCGAAGGTCAAAGAGATGGGCATGGCAACTCTTTTCTCCAAGAGACAGCCCAACTTTCCAGAGCTGTCAATCTGAGCCCTGAAAGTTGATGCTCTGAATTCGTATTTTGCCCCAACGGTTGTAGTTTCTTTTTTTCGAAGGCCACCACCCATCATGGGGTTGCCACTTGGGGAAAATTGAAGGTTCATGTCAACACCTGCCTCCACTTTATCGGAAAGCTTCTTCCAATACGACGCATTGATTGCTCCCTGGGCTTGCAACTGAGCGCTTGCAATCCAATCACTACCCTTGTATCTGGCACAGTATGAGATGGCCGTCTCCGGGCGAGCATTGAGTCCTGCACGCTGCCACATGGCCTCTAATCCAAGGGCCAACCCTGGGGTAATAGATTGCAAATAGCTTCCAATGTATATTCCTGTAAGGCCACCCTCCAGGAATGATGGGTTGAACGCTTTGATGGAGACAGAGAAATCCGAGCCGGTGTAGTCGTTGTCGATTTGGATGAGTCCCTGGGCTGCCCCCGGCATGATCTGGGCATTGGCTTTAGTGACCAGCGCGGAGGTCCACCGATAATTGCAGACAGCGTTAAGAGCTCCATCACTGCCGATATTGCCTTGCATAAGTACCTACGGTAGATGTCAGGCTTTGGTCCCTCGATTCCATGTAGGTGGGTAAAAGGGTGGTCAAAGGGAACTTACGCTGGGAGTGCCAAACATGGAGGAAAAGGCATAGGGTGGCAGGTTACCTTGCGAACCCATTGTGAATGCATGCGAGACTCTGAAAAGCGGAGAAACGCCAAAGACCTTTGTCAGATCTGCGCGGAGGCCGGTGAACATGAAATTGGAGAGCAAAACATCCTTCTGCACTTCACGGGCAACATTCTCCACGGTTCCGGGGTTCGTCAGCCCAAGGGCTTCTCTTCGTTCCGAAAAGGCATCGTATGCGCCTTTGAGAATCGAAGCCACCGCGTTGTCGGTGACAAAATTGAGCGCGGAACCGAAATCGGCCATGGTGTTCGGAGGACAGGATCGAGGAGAGAAAATCTAAAGGAAAGAACCGGCCAGATGACTGTATCTATATCCAATGCCAGAATCTGCCAGTCGACGCCAAACAAATTGAATCCCTCCTATGCGTCCCGGAGTTGTCGCTTTCGAGCAGTTGTGCAGGTTTGCAGCCAGCAACTGGGTGTTGAAGCTTTCGAAAAGCAGGTCAACTTTAGATTTTCTCCGTCCCTGCTGCTTACATCATCGGCACCAAGGCACATGACCTAGTCGCTAACCGGTTTGGGAAGTGTTCTACTGCCGCTGGCCGGCTGCTCTCGTGCACATAACCATCATTTCACCCAGAGCGCGTGCAAGTCGCCTGCATACTCGTCCACTTGATGCCGTTATCTACAGTCTGGAAACTGTTCTTTTTCTTATTAACTATATAAGACCGGCGGCCTAAAATTGCATCCGTTGAATGCCTGGTGCATCCAGTTTGAACATCATCATTCCTTATCAGCATCTCCGATAAGGACCATCAACAGAGTAACCGTCGGCCTGTCTGGCTATTTATATTCTTCCTGCTATCTGCCTTGAAGCTCAAGGAGCTTTAAGACATTTATATCCTGCATTTGCTTGACCCTGTCCTGGACCCTGCAGGATCTTTGCCGGACTCAAGTGAAAGTCGCACCCCCTCCTCCGGCTTTTGAGTTTAGTTCCGTGCCGGGAGCCCGATTTTTAAGTCTCAACGATGGATACCCATCTGTAGGTGTTGCTTCCTATGCGGTCCTTTCGGCCTGTCATATATGTGTGATCGCTAGAATAAGCGACTAGTCTTTATATCTTTGGATGAGCTCGGTCTGTGGACTCGCTCTAACCGCTATCAGAAATCCGGATGTTATCGCCAGCTCGCCTCGATTCCGGCGAAAGTCTAGCACGTTCGTGGACGCTATTCACGATCTTCCGGATAAACCGGAGATTGCACCGGCACAGCTCTACAGTACAGAGTCTGGCCGTCTGTTCCACTCTGGTCGAATTGTCATTATTACTGTTGGCTTACCCGCCAGAGGCAAAACGTCGGTATATCGTGCACTAATTACATATACCAATGACTAACCGTATGTTCTCAGTCACATTTCGGTGGCTATCGCAAGATATTTGCGTTGGTGTGTAATGTCTCACCTGAATCATGTTATGCTAGTGTTGACTTCATTCCGGTCTGACCCAGTGACTTGTTTTGTGACTGTACAGGCTAGGTGTTAAGACCCGCATATTCCATCTTGGAGACTATCGACGTGCCACAGTTGTCCCGGGACAGGATCTCCCTGAGGACTATTTCTTCGTGAAAGGTGTGGTGAAATTCCCCTCCTGACTCGAGTGTACGATCCGAACATTCCCCCGATCCGACCCAACTTGGTCTATATGAATCTTGATTTTCTCATTTAATTATCGATATCCTGTTTTCATCACTAGCTAGCCTGGATCATTCGCTTACCTTGCATTGTTAGCATCCGCTTCATCCGTTCTTTTGAGACAAAAAATTGTCAAAAAGTGCAGAGATGATATATACCATTTCCTTAGCGATGAAAATGGTCAAGTTGCCATATATGATGCTGTCAACCCTATCGCAGCAGGTAGAAGGTCACTCGCAAAGGAGTTTGGTAAATACGGCATTCAAGTGAGATTACAAAGTGCCCAAATGTCTCCGAGGCTTGACTAATATGTTTAGACTCTCTTTATTGAATCATGGTGTGACAATGAGAGGATAATTGAGGAGAACGTCCAAAGGGTAAAAATATCTTCACCCGATGTGAGTTCTCGATGAAGACTCCAAGCTGCTAAACGAAGCTCATGTAAGGGACGCACTAGTACAAAGGATGGGATCCTAAAGACGCTGTAAAGGATTACTTAGCGAGAATTTCGGCCCGTATACCACAGTTTCAGACTATGGAAGAAAAAGATTTGAATTATATTAAGGTTGGTCCCTTTACACTCAAACCTATCCTAGATTCTTCGCTGACAATATCAGATGATTAATGCTGGGGACAAAATGATGATAAACAACTGCAGTTTCGGGTATCTTCACCATCGTATCGTTTTCTATCTTTTGAATCTGCATATCCAAAATAGACGTACATATTTCGCACGGGTACGTCATTGTTATGGAATGGGTGGTAAACTTATGAAATCCGCTAATTATTTTGCAGGCTGGAACTTCTCTCGAAGCGGATTCTTACAAGGCAGATGCGTCCCTTTCTCCGAAGGGGGAGGAATATGCTCAAAAAATGACCCGACGACTTCTTGAACACCGTGAGGAGGAAAGGCGAGTCGCCTTGGAACAAGGAGATTTAGAAGCACAAGCACGACCACTTATTGTATGGACTTCAACACGGCGCAGGACAATAGAAACTGCACAATACCTGCATAAAAAAGGCTTTAAAACGCGTCACAGGTCGCAATTGAGCCAGCTAAACCCGGGAGTGTGTGAAAAAATGTCAGAAAGGCGGATCCGGGAGGAATACCCTGATGAAGTAAAACAGCACGATGAAGATCCCTACCATCATCGCTACCCTAGGGCTGAGGTGAGCGTGATCTAACCCGGAGAGGCTGCATTTGCTAATGTTTTAGTCGTACCATGATCTGGCTGTTCGGCTTGAGCCTATTATTCTCGAGTTGGAACGTGAGAGAAACGATCTCCTTATCATCGCGCACGAGAGCGTTCTCCGTGTGCTGTACGGCTATCTGATGGCGTGTAACGCAGCCGACATCCCCTTCTTGTCGTTCCCTCGAGATGAAATCATCGAGGTAATTGGTTGAATCCCAACTCTCTAAATAATGCGGAATTAACTCGCCTGCTTAAATAGATTATTCCCGCAAGTTATAATAACGAAGCCAAAAGGATACATGTCCCAAATCTTCCGCCAGAAATAATCCCCGGTTCTCCTGAAGACATCAAAATACCAGTGCCACCTAGTGGCACTGTTTCTCCGATGCCCGATGGCTCCATTGGTGCTCTGACTAGAGGAGGGACTCCACAAAGTGGGCTGAGGACGCCACGCAACCCAGAAAGGATCTCGCAACTCCACGTTGAGGACGTCGTATAACGGACCGTTAATGTCACATTTATATATGTAAAGATATGCCATGATTTTTCCTCGCCTATGATGAGGAGCATATGTCCCTGTTGCCTTTCCCCCCCCAAATCTACCCTCCATGGAGAGTCGATACAAATAGAATATTATCATTTTGTTGTATTCGATACTGTTCTTCTCCCTCCAGCTCCCAATCCGCATCATTGATAAGCACGAGTATACCAGGACGTCTGTAAAGTACCATATATTAGCATTAATCAGGGAGCTTAATTTTGAAGGAAACAGCCTACACTGAGTCATCCAGGACGAACAGCTCCTTACGCTCGTCTTTCATCAGATTCTGGCAGAGGTACTTGATAAGATAAGCGATGTTGGACGGAGCACCGGTTATATCTAATGAAGGCAAGGAAATCTTGTGTTTGCGCTGGTTTGAAAAGAGCATTTCTAACCCTCCACTAGAGCTATGGGTTAGCATTTCAATGCATCTTGCTGTGGTTTGCGGTCTGCGGGGTTAGCCTTTGATCTGGGAGACGAACGTGAATTCCACTGTGATATCAAGCAAGGCTAGTTGGCCATTCTCGCCTGTCATGTGGGAGCCCATGGTGTTATCAAAGAGTAAGAATTAAATAATACGTCCAAGATTGTCAATTATGAGCCGGAGGCTGTAGTTTTTGAAGGCAGTTCTGAGAGGGAGGGGGCAGAAAATATCTTATCGATAAGCTCAGAAGCTTGGCTTGGGGCAATCATCAGTAAAACGACTGTACTCCGTACAGAGTACATCCATACACTCAAGCCTCTTCACGTTAAGAGGCCACAAGGTTTCATAAGTCCCTTATTGCATCCTTTTTCCTCGAATATTACCCTTACCGGTAGCCATTCATGGTGTCCATTACAACGGAATATATCTGCGTCGGAGGCAATAGACATCCGGCTGCGGCGGACTGGCACAAACAGTCTGGCCTCGTCGCATATGGAGCAGACAACAATGTTGCACTTTGGGATCCTGCAGTATGGATATGTAGATGCTCCTGAATTGTTCCTAGCTAATTTGTGGTAGGACCGACGTAATCGCGGCGTGCACGCTATCTTAGCTGGCCACACAGACAAAGTCAATGTGGTGAAGTTTCACTCGCTACGAAATGCAGATTCGAAACGTCCGCTGTTGATTACAGGCTCGGTTGATCGAACACTAAGGATCTGGGTGCCTAGCGAGTCAAGTCCGCTGACTTTTACACTCGCGGCAACGTTACAAGGGCATGAAAATTCGATCAATTGTATCGCCGTCGCCGAAAATTCAGATGTCTTTGTTTCTGGAGCAGCAGATGGAACGATAAAGGCTTGGAAGATTACGGAAGAAGCTGGGAAAGGGATACAAGCTAGTCTACTGGAATCTGTCACGGTCAAGCCTCGTTTCTTCCCCCTCACAGTGGCGTTAAGGAAGCTTAATCCAGGTACTACCAGCGGAGGGCTCGTGCTAGCTGTGGGAGGTACGAGAAGCACTGTTCAAATTTACGTTGCGCAAGATATAAATGAGGCCCACTTTGAGTTGAAAGCCACTTTGACGGGACATGAAGGGTGGATAAGAGCTCTTGCTTTCACAAGTACCGATCTGCCGGGATCGCAAGATTTCCTGCTCGCATCAGCCAGTCAAGACAAATATATCCGCTTATGGAGGGTGCATCCAGGACTTGCAGCTATTCCAGCAGTACGAAATGCAGAAGATGCAATTTTGGGAGGCATGGAACAGGCCTTATCGAACAAGGCGCATACCTTTGATGCAGAGGGAACCACCTATACTGTCACATTTGAAGCTTTGCTCTTTGGCCATGAAGATTGGGTATATTCTATTTCATGGAATCCAAATCCTCAAAAGCTTCAGTTGATGTCTTCATCGGCTGATAATTCTTTGGTGATATGGGAGTCTGATCCAGTATCGGGGGTCTGGTTTTCTGGGTCCAGGATGGGAGAAATAAGTGTCCAGAAGGGATCCACAACTGCCACTGGCAGCGCTGGAGGATTTTGGATTGGGCTTTGGTCCCCAAATGGGGACGTTGTTATAAGCTTGGGCCGAACCGGTAGTTGGAGATCCTGGAGATACGATACCGATGCAGATGCATGGGTGCAGATACTAGGCATTACGGGGCATGTGAGAGCTGTCAATGACATTGTCTGGGAACCGAGTGGTGGATATCTCCTATCCACAAGCGCGGATCAGACGACAAGGTTGCATGCTTGTTGGAAGCACAATGGCTACCATTCCTGGCATGAGTTTTCGCGGCCGCAAATTCACGGATATGATTTGAACTGCATTGCCTCCCTTGGTCCGACAAGGTTCGTATCTGGTGCCGACGAGAAACTTCTGCGGGTATTTAATGAGACGAAATCAATCGCACAGCTGCTGGAACGGCTGTCCGGTTTTGCACAGTCATCCACAGAAGACATGGCCGAAGCTGCTAATATTCCGGTTCTTGGGCTCTCGAATAAGGCAGTGGATGATGCTGATGCTGATGCTGAGCATGACGGTGAGGGTGAGGAGAACGGAACGGAAGGCGAAGCGCCATTTCAGGCAGTTCAGTTAGATCCCGATCGTCCTCCGCTGGAAGATCATCTAGCCAGACACACGCTATGGCCAGAGCATGAAAAATTATATGGTCACGGCTATGAAATCTCAGCTGTTGCAGCTACTAATGACCGGTCTCTTATCGCCACTGGGTGCAAAGCTAGCTCCATAGATCACGCAGTTATTCGCCTATACGATACCCAAACATGGCGCGAGATACGCCCGCCACTCACGGCGCATTCATTGACGATAACCTCTCTTCGTTTTTCATATGATGATCGATATCTCTTGAGTGTCGGACGTGATCGGCAATGGGCTGTCTTTGAGCGTGATTTCACGGATAAATCTTTATATCGTCCTTTTAGTTCGAATCTCAAAGCGCACTCGCGGATGATACTTAGTGCGAGTTGGGCACCGCACCCAACGACCAGCGTTTTTGCAACTGCTGGCCGAGATAAATCGGTTAAAGTATGGGCTCAGGAAGGCACAGCTTTTGTGTGCAAGTCCAGCATCCCCATTGCTCGTCCGGTTACCGCGATTGACTTCCTACCCACAGTCCTTGATGGTAGGTTGTCTTTGGCTGTTGGGGACGACTCCGGGGAGGTTAGCATTCATGATATTGCTATGGATAGCTTCACGCCTGGGTCGCAGGTGACTATCCCCAAGCATCAAAGCCCATCCAAAGGTATTTTGCAATTGGCATGGCGACCAATATCTGCCTCGAATGAAAAAAAGCCTGCATACCAGCTTGCTGTCGCAAGTGACGATTCTTCGGTCCGGCTATACAACATTGATGACGTTCCACGTTAAGACAGCGTTTTTGGGTCCCTTCTTGGTTAAAAAGTATGTATTTACATAGGTTGTCTCTAGACCAAGTATTTTTCTATGGCGTTGAAGCAGAAACTCACTCATCCACCAATGTACAGTGTATCCCTTGTAAAATTTGATAATTGACTAGAGAAGGAAATTCGTCTCACCGTTAAGGGTTGAGAAAACCCAGCTAAGAGGTTAAAAAGGGTTGACCGTCACATGCCAGCCGACTCCGCCTATATTTCCATGTTATATCCTGGTTCCACTTTACTCTCACTCGGCCTTCCGGGTCGCGGCCCTCTTTCTTTTAAATCCTTCTTCAGCCATTCTAGAACCAACTCACCAAGTTGACTATTCTCAGACACTCTTGGTTTTCCGGCGTAAAACTTTTCAATAGCACCCCAGTCTCGTACTTGGCCCATATGCATGTGCACAAGATGAGTGGGCCAATTTGCAAGGTTATCCAAGATGTGAGTGGCATACAAGATAGTGCACGGTCGGATTTCCGTCTCCCTTCGCAAAAATGCCAGGAAATTGGCCCGACTGAGTAGGTCTAGATCAACAGTAATTTCATCCAGCAGGAGCAGATTCCATGGCCGCAGTAGACCCATGGCGAGCTGAACACGGCGCCGTTCACCGTCAGAAACAGCGTGCATATGCCATGATAGATCTACGTCGAGAATCTCGACCAATTCATCGCGACGTTCAGGGTAGTGGTCGCCTCCGACGGAGGCGAGGAGGGTGGGAACATCAATGTCTGTGCGGACGATAGGGTTCAGGACCCATTCCACCCCGAGATATGTGACGCCTTCAAGCCCCTCCTTAAAAGGATCGACACCACCGACAGTTATGGTATTAGCTGGAGCGAGACGTTTTCCTGAGAGGAGACGGAGGAGAGTGCTTTTGCCCGCACCATTCGCTATTAGATGGACAATTAGCGGCGATTGACTACTGGATAGGTCAAGATTAGAGGAATGAAGAACATATCTGACCTCCAATTAGCAAGGTACGGCTTCCCAGAGGGAGGTCAAGATTGATGTTTGTAAGACCAGCTGTGCCGTCGGGAAAGCTGTAGTTGAGGTCGTGAACGTGAACGGATGAATCCGGAGTGGCTGACGCCATGGCACTAAACACAAATTATTCCGCAGTTGGAAAAAATGGAATAGCTTAGACGATAGCTGGTGTGGCCTTAAGGCTGAACAATTGACTGAATGAGACGTGGGAATGGCTTTCGCAAAATAATACGACTTTTCTCGATTGCGGGGAAGTCAAGAAGCTCTCCGCTGTGTCTCCAGTGACGCAGTTGTTCGTTTTATGTAAGCGGATTTTTCAACGGCGATTTTACCCGCGAGAAAGCAATTGGCAGAAGACGTCTATCAACCATCGAGTTACTCATGTTCAGGACATTCATTCCTGTTAGATTCTACTCAACTCCACTACGAATCCGCATGAAGCCCCTCATCACAGTCCTTGGGGCCACGGGAACCGGAAAGTCCAAGGTTGGTCACCAAACCCAAATGCCCTCCGTATATCATACAGTTGGATGGTATCAAGACCCGTTACAAGCGTCATTTCTTTTTTTTCCCAAAACTAAACAATTGATAGTTGGCAGTTGACTTGGCTGTTCGCTTCGATGGGGAAATCATCAATGGAGATGCCATGCAGATGTATAAAGGCCTGCCCATAACAACTAATCAAATACCGGTCG
Source organism: Coccidioides immitis RS (assembly GCF_000149335.2). NCBI lineage: Eukaryota > Fungi > Ascomycota > Eurotiomycetes > Onygenales > Onygenaceae > Coccidioides > Coccidioides immitis. The sequence continues at coordinate 1,372,633 of NW_004504310.1, read as the reverse complement.
AGGAACGGGACGGAATCCCACATCATTTGATCGCATGTATAGATATAGACCAGGAGCCGTGGAGGGTTAGCCAGTTCCAAAAACGTTGTCTTGAACTTATTGAAGAAATAAGATCAAGGGGAAAACTGCCAATACTTGTTGGCGGCACGCATTACTATACCCAGTCTGTCCTGTTCCACGAACAACTCGTTGATAGAAGGAAGGATGAAGATGAGATTACCAATCAAGAGTTTGATGAAATTGCAGAGGGCGAAAAGTGGCCCATCTTGCATGCCTCAGCGGAAGAAATGCTCCAGAAACTACGGGAGGTTGATCCTGTGATGGCGGCGCGCTGGCATCCGAACGAGAGAAGAAAGATTCGACGTTCTCTACAGATATATTTGCATACTGGAAAACCAGCATCAGAGATATATAAGCAACAAAAAATGCGGCTAAAAAGCCTCTTAGCATCCACTAACGCACAACAGCATCGTGCCAGTGGCGATGTGTGTGAAGATGGGGAAACCGGGCATTTGAGATTTCCGACACTGCTCTTCTGGGTTCATAGTGATAGAGACATCCTTCATCAAAGGCTAGATGATCGAGTGGATGCTATGATCGACCAAGGCTTATTAAGCGAGGCGAAACATATGTTTAATTACCTTAAGGAAAAAGAGTCTGAAGGTGTTCATATCGATAGGACCAGGGGCGTTTGGGTTTCTATCGGATTCAAAGAATTGGATCCTTATATCAGTGCTCTCTCTTCCGGCCAGATGTCGCCCGAGGAACTCCAGGGGCTGAAAAAAGAACGCGTTGAATTCGTCAAATCAGCCACCAGACAATATTCCCGTAGCCAGATCAAATGGATCCAAGGCAGACTGTGGAATTCGCTGGAATCAGCTAACGCTACTGACCGTTTGTATATTCTCGATTCGACAAACGTGGATGATTGGAAAAGGGCAGTTCGTTTACCTGCTGAAAAGGTCGCCGAAGCTTTCATCTCTGGTAACCCTCGGCCGCACCCAAATGAGATATCGGAGATCGCAAGAAAGGTGTTTGAACTTAAGAAACGAGAGGCCCAATCTTCTAGCGATGATATGGAAATCAAACGCAAGACCTGTGATGTCTGCAATGCAGCGGCTATGACTGAAAGGCAGTGGGAGATCCATATGGCAGGAAGACGGCATAAGAATGCAGTCAAGGCTGCGGAAAAGAGAGCGCAACGGGAGGAGTACTTTAAGCGCATACGAGGAGCTTCAGAGGGATGAGTGAGGAATTAGCACATACGGAATATACTGGTCATCTCGGTCTTGCGACGTAAGATGCCCAACAAAAGCCAAATCACGGGCCAAGTTTCCAACGGAAATTTTGGGATCACTGGTCCAAGCTTCTGGCTAGAAACCCTAGCGGCTTCCTGGATGTGTGGGATCTTCCTAATTTCGGAAAAGCTCGGCCACTGTGTTGCGTAGACCAACAGATATTCAAAGGACACCTGCACAGGAACTGCCTCGCACAAGAGGATTGCTAAAGACGCCAAAACGCATAGTATGGGTATCAAGACGAAAATTTGAGACATAATGATACAAATATCTGTTGTCGAGTTCAATTCCGTGAGCGCCATTCGATGAAAGCATCCGATAAAATTCCACCGTGTCCAGAATCCTCCAGCTTAAAAACCTCAATGACAGGAGCTTTCTCCACTCTCCTTATCCTCCACATACCTTCGGTGTTAATTATACCCCGAATCCCTTATGCCATTAGTTTCAATTAACATTTTGAGCTTAAACTCTTGCGATATGGGAACAAAGAAACTCACATTCAAGTAGTTGAGCCGTGAAATTGATGCAGATGTTTCCATCCCAGTTACCTCTTCCTTGCCTCTTGACAAATCCGGGAATCTCGTGAGTTTGAAATTCTTCAAGTCGTTGCAAAATGCCGTGCTCATTTCGAAACCCAACAACTATCTTGGGGACTCCAAGAAGGAATGATTGCGCCCAAAATTTGAGAAGCTTCCGTTCAAATTTTAGCATATCTCTATCATTGCGAATCTCCGCAGATGTTTTCAGTTCTACCCAATTTATTGGATCATCTTTTCTGTCCGGTTTGCAATCCCATACTGTTATGAATTCGTGAGCGTGTGCTCCCACAGGGTCTGGGAGGTCGGTAACCAGCTCACCTGCATCGACTTCACCGCCGATGACCAATTTCACGCCTCCTATACCGGTACGTACGACAGAGCAATATTGGGAATTATTGTTCACAATCTTGTGTTCTCGCGACTCGATCGTTTCCCGTGACACGGCGTCCCAGGGCTCATCAATGAGCGATAAAGTTTCAAACTTATAACCTAGCAGCATTGTTGGTCAATGTGGACTCGGAAAGACGTTTGGCATTGGAAAATAACCTACCCCAGTACATCATCCTGTCCTGAGAGGGAGCCCCCGGTGGCATTCTTTGCTCTAGTTGTATCTTTTTCTGAGCATTCTTGTATTCGTTGTTCTCTTCGATAAAGCTGAGCCACCGTGAGACGAATGCCAAAGAACACCCTAATAATTGCCAAAGAACTATGGTAAACCGGGTGCAACTTACATAGAGCCCTTTTTAATGAATAAATCGTCAGTCCCAATCATGATCTAGGGTAGCATGCGGGAATCATTTTGCCCACTTGATAGTATGTAGCATTCATTTCGAAGCTGTAAATCTCTCAACACTTAGCGTCCGAGCTTGCAAGCCTCTGAAATAGCTGGGAACATATGATATTACCCGTTCCAATTGTCAAATGAAGCAGTCATTAACTTCCATATCAGAATCAGCACTCTCGTTCGATAGACTTGCTGTTGTATGCATTCCCGCAGAGCAGCTCACAAACCTTGGTCATCATGCCCCTCCATGTTATCACATCGGCCTCGCACTTCGCACCTGTGCTCTTCTCTAGTGCGATAATGGTGTCGAGTAGCGCATCTAGATGTTCATCTGCCGAATCGTCGAGCTTTTTGAAGGTTTCGAACCCACCGTTCAGGTCCACGGGTAGGCGAGGAGGATAGTAATAACGGAGGGACGACTCATCAAGGAGGAAATTATGGTCATCGTCGTAGGAGAAACATGCGATTTCCTTTGAAGCGTTAGTAGGTAATGCGCTAAGAAAGCAGTAGCTAAAGGGTCGCCTGCTGTATTCCCTAGACGCAACAACTTACCTTTGGGCGTCGGATTGCAGCATTCGAGCCAGCAAATCGCTGCAAAGGGTGGATATCAAAAGTATGAGAATTCATGATTCGTTTATGAAGAAAGGAAAAAAAGAGAACAGAAAGAGAAAAAGAAAGCTGAAGAGTAGCTTTTCTTCGAACTCATATAGCTTGTAATAGAGAGACGGAAGCTCGGGAATTTTGGCGCGGCCAGGGAAAATAGTTACTAAATAGCGGGGGGAAAAAAAGAACGACGCCGCAAGGATTCGAACCTTGGCCCCCGAAGGGATCACATATCCTAAAGCAGGAGCTTCAAGTGTGACGCGTTAACCACTCCGCCACAGCGCCTGTGAATTTAGCAAATTCAAAAGAATCTAAAATTCTGAATCAATACTCAATGCTGTGCTCTCTCACATGGACCACACTCGCGGCCGCAATGCAGTCCCACCTAAATCCGGCCACCTTATGAAAGACCAGCCCGCAGCGATCTATGACCGCATGTTTATTGGTTTCAGCCTGTAGCCACAGACGTTATAAAATTAAAGAAAAACTATATCTTCTTATCTTTTTTGTGCTGTTATTTGGTTTGGAGACTGAATAAGATCATCGCCTCTGCGTCCTAGGCCAACAGCATTATGACCTCCCGGATCGACAAGACAATTGCTCGGCAGCAAGAGAAGTACGCTCACCACCGTTAGATGTTGCGGATATGCTGTTTCTAGCTCATGCTCCTTTCGATCTTCCCCGTATCCGTGCTGCGCGTTGGCGTCTCCTAACTTAAATTGCCTAACACTTGCTCTCTATAGGATCGCCGCCGGAGCATACTATGAATCCCACCAACAACTTCGTGTCATCGCCGCCCGATACCTGAAACAATCAAACTATGATGCCGCTGCCGAACTACTTGCTGGGGGCGCGATCGCGCTATTAAAAGCTGGAGCTCAGCAAGGTGCCTCCGCTAGTGGCGGTGATCTCGCGATTATGCTTGTGGTTGATGTGTATAACAAGGCTGAGTGGGAGCTTTCTGACGATGAAGTAGGCAATAAGAGAAGACGTAAGTTAGTCTGGTCCTCTTGAAGCGTTTGTCACGAAAGTGTGATCTTTGGGACCCTGGTTTGGCTCACTGTTGGATGATAGAGCGTTTAATCGATATTCTGCAAGAGTTCCCACCCGAAGAGCCTACGAGAAAGAGGTATATAAATGAAATGATTGCATGGAGTGCAAAGTTTGGAGATATTGAAACAGGCGACCCAGAGATGCATCATGCTGTTGGGTCTATCTATGCTGAAGGTCAAACCCCCTATGAAGCCCAGCTTCAGCAGTCTTTATTGCTGTTTACCCACAGCTCTGCCATAGGGATGCTAAATACCGTTAATAGAAAACGAAGTGTATGACGCAGAACGACATTTGGCTTTAGGGACAGCCGTCTCGGCGGAGATACTAGCACGACTAGAGTACACTTGGTATACTCACGATGCGGTGCACACAGCAGGAATATATGCAGCTCGTGCAGTATTCCCTTATCTACTGACTGGAAGCTTTCGAAACGCGAATAAGGCATTTTTGATTTTCAGAAACCAGTTATCATCGTCCCCAACAAGCCATGCCCTCAATGTCCAAGAAGTGAGCAGTCAGAGTAATGACGTTCGCGTTTATCCATCACTACCACTGCTAAATTTCACAGGTTTGCTGCTGCTGGCTATTCAACGCGGAAATGCAGACTCGTTCAAGCAGTTGCTAAGGCACTATGCGACGTATATCCAGGAAGCAGGAGAATGGGACCAGGCGTTGGCTCATATCGGGGAGGTTTATTTTGGCATAAGGATACCCAAACAGTCGAATCCTTTAATGGATATGATGGGAATGTTCTTTGGCGGAGGTCCTCAAGGTGGAAATAGGTCAAAGACGCCGCAACGATCCAAAGCCGCGAAGCAGGTTGATGCTCCACCGGTGTCCATGGATTTGGATTAGGTTGGAATGCGACCTTGGAGATACCCTGTCGATTAAATGTGACTGAAAAGTAGAGTGGGGCGTAAAGGAGCAGCAGCCGTGAGTGCTTATGTGTGGCTTCCATCTTCTATTTCAAACATCCACCTGTCTTCATCTAGCAAGGTGACTCTATTCTTGAGACTTTGCTGGATAAGCAAATACACCTCTACACAGTGCTAGTTAGTAAAGCATGATGTATAAAGCATAATCAAGAGTTCAATCTTAGTGGCTCGTCTCGAGAGGCTGCATGAAGCGCTCAATGTGTGTAATATCTGCAAAAGAGGACATTACATACCAGAAGGTTCACTATTCATCTGCCTGCTTCGATTACGCCGCATTAGTTCCGCGATGCTCGCCTCGATTTCTGTAAAACGAGTTCATATATTAGCCGTAAGCCCTATTTGGCCTAGGATTGCTATCTTCCAGCTGGAACCAGGCCAAGGAACGGGAAATATGTACTCTCTTTATCCGCACAGCTTATACCTCCGTCGTGCTCCAGTCCAGTATGTCCAACGCTTTCAACAGCCTCCATCACCTCGTCAGCGTCCTCATCGCCAGCACCCTCACCAAGACTTCCGGGTTGTAAAATCGGCACATCGACTTTATAGGTACCATTCTTGTCCCGCGCGACGATATCGCCTTCATCTGGAAGCGAGCAATTTAGAGATAATACACCCGTCATAAGGCGGGATTTTAATATCCCTCCGCCCAAGGTGCTGCTCATTCCACTCCCATCACCGCTACCAGAGATTGTGCGGGTGTGGGTGCGATTGCGAGAAGTTCCTAGAGAGCTAGTGGAGGTGGACGAATTGTGCTGACGGCGGCTGAGGTGAGCGTGAAAAAGGTTCCGTCGGACTGTGGAAGGCGCGGCGGGAGGAATTGGACGCGAAGAGATTGGACGATTGGTATCAGCGATCGTGGTTGAGGCGTTGCTACTGCTGGCAGACGGAATGCGGGTGAAATGGGATCTAGATGCCATGTTCGGTGGCGAATGGATGTCACCATGAGGAGCGTTCCTGAGGGCGATATGGAAAAGGATATTGTCAGCCAATAAGGTGTGACTAGACCATATTATAAGGAAATATTTGTTAGGAAGAATAATGTATCCATAGCTGAAATTTGCGGGTTACGTGGTTCTTGATTCCATATCTTAGGTGAAATGCAGTACAGAGTACGGAGTACAGCAGGTAGTTAACTAACCTTGTTACTTAAACATTTTTCTAGATAAAACATTTTATTTGTCAGGATTTATGTATTTCCTATACCAGAATTCTTCTAGAACATGTTCAAAAATATAAACACTATCAGTATGGAGTATAGACTGTAAATAAATCCTAACTGATTTAGTAAAAGAAAGTCTTCTGATCAAATCGTAGGAAGTTCCTTTGCTACTTCACTAGAGTCATTTCTTCTCTCTCTTGCCCAATCTCGCGCATTTCACGCATCTCGATATGCAGTAGCAGCCTCTCGAAAGGTTCTGTATCACCAGTCATGGTCTAAGGCTTGGGCTGGCTCATAAAATAGTCCAGATGACCTCCAGGATTCCTGAGCCGTGTAGAATGCGAGGTATAAGCTTCAGCGTGCTATTATGATAGGGTTGATGAGATGGTATAAGCATTATCATATTAAACCAATTCCTCATTACGGTATGACTAGCTGCACAGACCGATCACCGAATGCACCATCATAGTAAGCATGCCTACCGCGGCAGGCTGTTCAGGTCCTTTAATTTCAAGATAGAAATTTAGGCAGATTGGACGACTGTCCTGTGTCGAAGTCCACAATGCTACTCAGTTCTTCAAAGATGTCAATGTTCAGGTCGAGCACCATGAAAGTGATCGGGCCAGGAACCGGAGACAGTACCATCAGTTAGTGTTTCACGGTTTCCAAGATTTGACCGTCGGTAATTCAGCCTTCAATAAAATTTACCAGCGAACAAGTTGGCAGTTCATTGCCTGCAGCCGCATTTGCGTCTTGGAATTCTTCAAACTGTTCATAACTTCGATGGAGGATCGTGGCTGAGTCAATGCTTCATTGATTTCCTTCCAGTGTCCAGCCATCGGGGTTACCTAGAGATCTGGGTAAATTCCCATGACCAATAAGATGCTGTTCAAAGCCACGACGATAAGCCCCATCACTGTGTGGTGTTCGCTTGTTAGAGGATGGGATATTACTTGAAGGGCGCCTTTTCCTTGAATGATGGCCTTAGTTTGGAACCATCCTATCCTCAAGGACTGTTACTAGGTGGGAACTATTGGGCTGATTAGTTAGAACTAAGGAGTACTCCGTAGTCCCCGCAAGAACTAATTTGAGATTTCCATACATTTCAGGGATCAGAGATATCAGAGCCCCCAAGCCGTGCAAACTTTATCTCCCTCAGATGTTGTGAGTGTTGTGTGTCAGAAAGGCGCTGGGCGTGTTTCAGTGTTTTCCGATTCAGCTCCCTCAACATTTTTGTCAAATAGACTTTTGTTAAGATGTTTTTAGCAGTTTGCCCAGGATGGCTGGCACCTCAAAAGTACGGGATTGGTATGGAGCTCGAATTCTGCCCCCGAGCCGCCGTTGGCCAATTGAAATTCCTCGGCAATCTGTTCTTGAAGAACTTCGGTTTCGGCGCGCCGTTCTACGGAATACCAGCCCCAGGTCATCATAGGCCCTGTGCGCTAGATGACCTTGAGCGAAGAAAATGGTATGACAGTGAGCAAGAAGTAGCAATTTACAGAATAATCTGCCAGCCATGACTCAGACAAATATTTCCCCTTGGCAAAACATTGTTGCCCGAAAGAGGGAAGCCAGGAATAAGGCGCTCAAGCCTTTCCTTACAGATAATTTGAACCACAGAGGAGAGTGGGTGGTGTCCGTAGCTGAAAGATCGCAAACCGGCTCGGAGAAGACTCAGATTATCACGGACATCAGCAGCATTGAAGTTCTCCATCAGCAACTGGAGAAGGGAGTTTTCACGGCGGAAGATGTTGTCCTAGCTTATATCAAGAGGTTCGGGTGTTCTGTTGACTATATAGCCTTTACCGATGCTGTGACGCTGACTGGTGTCTTCATAGGGCAACAATTGCCCATCAAATGGTTGGTGACCGGACTCATTTGATGTGTTTTAATTTGCTAACAAAAGCTATTGCAGACCAATGCCATCACCGAAGTGCTGTTTGAGGATGCGCTCAAGCAAGCCCAGGAGCTTGATAAGACATTCGCGGAGACGGGAAGGCTCCAGGGCCCACTGCATGGGATTCCTATCTCACTTAAGGATCAATTCAACGTGAAAGGTCATGACACCACTTTAGGATACGTTGGTCGTTCGTTCGCACCCGCGAAGGAAGACGCAGTGCTGGTCCAGATTCTGAAGGATATGGGTGCGGTCCCGTTTGTAAAGACGAATTTGCCGCAGAGTATTATGGTAGGATTTGCATTTATGCTGTGACTTTCAACCTTTGTGGATTATATTCTTGCTCATTTTATATTGCTAGTGGTGCGAGACGGAGAATCCTCTCTTCGGGCTCACGCTCCATCCGATGGACCCGGAACTCACACCCGGCGGATCGACAGGAGGGGAAGCTGCCCTGCTTGCACTGCATGGTTCCGTACTCGGATTTGGCACAGATATCGGTGGCAGCATAAGAATCCCTCAAAATATGGTTGGCCTTTATGGATTTAAGCCGAGTGTGAGTTAATACTATACGCTGTCGGTGTTATTTCTGAGGTTATGCTAATAAAGTGGCAAGAGCTCCCGATTGCCTTATTATGGCGTTCCTGTCTCTACAGAGGGCCAGGAGCATATCCCTTCCGCTGTTGGGCCGATGGCACGAGATTTGTCCACCATCATTCATATCAGCCGCCTTCTTGCCCAATCCCAGCCTTGGAAATTGGATCCAAGATGTGCCCCCTTGCCTTGGAGAGACGATATGTTTTTGGAACTCCAATCTCGGCCAATGGTGATCGGCCTCATCGTCGATGACGGTGTCGTGAGAGTCCATCCGCATATAAGGCGACATCTACTCCGACTAGCAGACAAACTAAGGGCTTTAGGACACGAGATTGTGGAATGGGATACCGAAGGGCATGATGAATGCATCGCTATTATGGACGCATACTATACCGTTGATGGGGGCGAAGACATAAAGCGTGACGTGGCCATTGCTGGCGAACCGTATGTCCCTCACGTCGAAGCTCTCATAAACAGGGGCAAACCCATCTCCGTGTACGACTACTGGCAATTAAACCGGAAGAAATTTGCTGCTCAAAAGAGGTATTTGGATAAATGGAAAAAGACAACATCTCCGTCAGGCAAGCCTGTCGACATTCTTCTCGCTCCAACCATGCCACATACAGCCGTACCCCATCGATGCTGCCGTTGGGTCGGCTATACGAAAGTTTGGAATTTTCTTGATTATCCTGCACTTACATTCCCAGTTGGTAAGGTCGAGGTGGATCTCGATATCCTTCCATCTAAGCTGTATAAACCACGCAATGATTTAGATGCTTGGAACTGGGCTCTCTACGATCCAATCAAGATGGTAGGATACCCCGTTAACCTTCAGATTATAGGGCAGAAACTGGAAGAGGAGAAAGTTTTGGGTGCTGCAGTTGTGATAAATAAGGTTTTACGGTGAAATACATTCAAAGAAGTGATCGAGTTCAAGAGAATTGAACCGGGGTTGCTTTGAAACAGCGATTAGACCAGCTACAAGGAATGGGACGCCTTGTCTCTACATCGAGCCACAGTGCAAGTTTAACTCCTGAAGTACCATAGGTGTTATTTATGCTTCCTGCCTGTACATGTGGTAGGGCTTGAGCGGCAGCTCACCGCTGTGGACACGATCCATATTTGCTGCGATGGGTCTTTCTTTAACCTAGGCTACTGCAGCCCTTAGGTTTTGGGCGTTTGCGGGGTACAGCAGCTCTATGTGTGGGGTACTTACAGCGTATTCCGTAAATAGTTCCATGAGAATCTAATCAATATACCAGCCAAGTTCCTTGCACAGTACGACGTACTTAAAACTTCTTAGGATCCCCTGTGGCTTTGGCAAGCTCTACTTTACAGACGATCACGATGGGAAAGAAGCGAGTTCTCGTTGGTTATGGTGTCGATATAGACGCCGTTGCCGGCTGGCTAGGCTCATATGGCGGTGAAGATAGCAGCAACGACATAAGTCGAGGTGTGTATTCACTACTCTGGCCAATCCACACTACTGAATTGTTAACACAAAAAGAGCATAGGTATCTGGGCAGGCACCATTGGAACGCGTAGACTGCTCAAACTCTTTGAGAAGTACAATATCAAGGCAACATGGTTCATTCCCGGCCACACACTTGAATCATTCCCCGAGGAATGCTCCATGGTGCGTGATGCAGGCCACGAGATTGGGCTGCATGGCTATTCCCATGAGAACCCCACGGATATGACGCTCGAGCAGCAGCGAGACGTGCTTACCAAGACATATCGTCTCCTCACAGATTTCTGCGGTAAACCACCACGAGGTACTGTTGCTCCGTGGTGGGAAACGAGCAAGGAGGGCGCGGAGCTGCTTTTAGATTATGGGATTGAGTATGACCATTCAATGTCGCATCATGATTGTCAGATGTATTGGCTTCCTGCGGAGGCCAAGTGGACCAAGATTGATTACACAAAGAAAGCGGAAGAGTGGATGAAGCCGCTCAGTATAGGATCGCCGACGGGCTTAGTAGAGATACCGGGAAATTGGTATCTGGATGATTTGCCGCCCATGATGTTTATAAAGAATGCACCGAATAGCCATGGATGGGTAAACCCAAGGGATGTGGAGGATATTTGGAAGGTAAGGCAAATATGTTATACTCTTTGTCATTAATATGCAAAAGCTGAAAATAGTTATCCCTTATAGGACCATTTTGACTACTTTTATCGGGAGTATGATGAATTTGTCTTCCCAATGACAATCCATCCGGATGTTTCCGGGCGCCCTCATGTATTGCTTATGCATGAACGGTTAGTAGTATTGTTATTTGTATGACATGCTTTCTCAAAGACTAACAGGGTCTCTATAGATTAATTGAATATATTAACAAGCATGATGGCGTTGAGTGGGTGACATTTGAGCAAATGGCAGATGATTTTAAACGTAAGAACACCCCTCCTGCAGGAGCCTTGATGCCGAAGTCGCCCAAGGATGTTCTGCAGAGGATGTCAGGATCCTGATTTATAATATACATGCTTGAAACATTCTTGCGGGAATTGGTCTGGCTCCTTTAAGAATATGAGAGATAGATGGGAGTGAATTAGCTTGAGGGAAGTGGAGATTGTAGAAGGATTTCTGTTCAAGACACATTGTGTTTAACAGACGAATTGTTTGTCAACAAGTCGCAGATGTAGTTATATTTTCTTACAGTCTCAAACCCCAAGTCTGAATAATTTATTCTTCAAGTGTAGTCCTTTACCACAGCTTAAGCCTAAGAATAGAGTTAGAAAGGAACTCGGAAGACGCTTCGCTTGCAATGTTCCGCTACTCCCTAGTTCTCGTGTGGGGCAGACGTTTCAATCCAGTGTACTCCGTACTCCGTACGGAGTAGAGTATGGCGCCTATGTTTGCGCTTGAAGTCTATTTTTTGCATAGGCCAGGAACCAAATTCGCCCTCTTCCCAACTAGGCCATCAAAATACTCCAGCAGTTGGGAAACAGGAATCATGTTCATCTTGCCCAAGTCCGGATTCGAACTGTGCATTACTCGTCCACCGAACAGAACGCGCACAAAATGCTCCTTTTTCGGCTTGTTTAAGCCAGTCCTTTTCGCGTACAGTTCGAATACTATTTCAGCCCCCATTCCTGGCCAAACCATCTTGTCGATTTGCATGATGGAGAGAACGCGCGATATGCTGCCATCATGAGCAATATTATGTCTATAAACCATCTTGCCATCGTGTCCGGAGATCTGATCACGTAGATGTTGTGCTAACTCGGCAATCCAGACGCCCATGCTGGCAGTGCTAGCCGCCAGGGAGGTGGGTGCATCACGATAGATATAGGAATATTCAAACTGGCCCAGGCGGAAGACCGTATCCGCTTGCGATTGAGAGATGCATTTTGACGTATCGTTGACGGAACAAGGGAGAGGCTTGGCATGACAAAGACGTGCGGATAAATTGTCAAAGTAGTGATCAAAACTCTGGTGCCAACCCGAATCAGAAGGAGGAACACCCGAAACGGAATCCAGCGAGGAAAAGAGGTCCTTGGTCCGAGAGAGATGTTCAGCCCACGTAGTGTTTGGCTGGCTTTTGGCCTCGGAGAAAAGGTCTGCGGCTTTAGGGCATGAGTAAGAAGGCTCAAGGGAGTCAATTGATTCAGACTAGCATTGATTAACCAGAGCGTTTCGTTTAGGAGTGGGCTTTGCCTTACCTCAACGTTGAGAGGCACATGGCCTGATATCCCATACATCCCGTTGATTAGCATTCCAGCAACCTGGCTCGTGATGACGTTTGTCGTCACCCGAAAAGATACTCTATCCAAGTCAAGTTTTCTGGGAAGAAACTTCAAAAGATCATGGTACACAGTGTACAGGTCGCGACCGTGCTGCCACGAGTCGTCCAGCCCTCCTTTACTAATCTGCGGAAACGTGCATGTGCCCTTAAAACCCGGGGCAGAGAATGGAGTCACCGGATTCTGGTATCCTTTCCAGTACGGCTCGGCGCTTTGCTTGCCTTTCATCGGTTGTCCATAGAAGTACAACCCTTCGTCGTCACAATTCCAGGGATATGATTCCTCGGGGAACGTGTTTGACTGGTAAGGAGTACGCTTGTGGTGACGGTGAATCTGTAACGAGGCTTAGAATAGTGCACAATGGCCAGTTGCCATCTTTGCAGCACGCGCAAGCAGAGGTTTGACATACCACTTCCACGTATTGCAATTCATAATCTTTGGGGGGCTTTGTGTACTCTCGTCGGCGCACATGCGGCATATTACACCAATTGTACTGGCCATAGTCCTTGTCTGGAGTATGCGAAGAATTGAAAATAAAGCCATAAACTCCAGAAGCATTAAGGACTTTGTCAAGGTCATTAATTTCGGTGGAGCTGGGCGCATGCCACGAGGCATCCACCGCCCACGCGCCCTTATTCACAAGTAGAGGGAGCAAGGCATAGAACCAACTGGGGGAGAGCATGATGGCAAGCGAAAGAACGAGCGGACACAGCGACGACTAGGTATTAAACTAGACGACGAGATGGAGCATTGCAATCAATAACTAGCATTTGCCGGGTCTTACGATTATATATATGTATATATTATATATACATACGGAGCATACATCACCCATCTGATCCGATGCCTCCCAGGCTCGATGGCGTTCTTCTTCTTGGGGTTCGTTAGCTCAAAGGTAAAGATCGACACGCATCGAGCCGTCCCAATCAAATGCCACACGTGCGATCTGCTTCTGTCCTGCACGAATTGATAGCGGTCGACGGCCCATATTAACAAAAATCTAGAAACGAGTCGGCATCTTTAGCAGTGAAGTACTCCACATTAGCCTTTGAAGAATTGGTCACTGTCGGTAGCTCCAAGCCGGCCAACTTTGGAAACCACCGTCAAGGAGAGGTTGAAGTCGTCTCTCGTCCATTCGGCGAGAGATTCGCCCAACAGAGACCTATTCTCGGCGCCATACTTTGCCGTGGCCAGTGGGCCTTGTCACTGGTGGTTTTCAGCGCGCTGGAACAAATGAGAAGTTCGCATCGAGCAACGTTTAGCAAAGGAGAGCTGGGACTCAAAAAGGGGCAGAGTGGTCACGTGTGATAATCCCCGCGATAAGGGCCTGTCATTCCACGTGGTGCGACGCGTTCAGACGCCAAAGCCATAGCCGCGTCTCCTCCACGGGCCTGTGGAGAGGAGTGAGTTCAGATTCACGAAAATCAAATTCGAGCACAATCTTCCAAAATGGTTCAGGCGGAATCATCCAATGCAGCTGTGAAACATGCCCTGCGCGCAAATGCGGCTGGCGCGCCCCCAGACTATGAGCTACCCTGGTAGGCACTGCAAACAAGGCGAACAAAATTGACGGATGCTGACCGAAGAATTGGAACATCCAGGGTCGAAAAGTACAGACCTGTATTCCTCGATGACGTTGTCGGAAATACGGAGACGATAGAGAGGCTAAAAATAATTGCCCGCGATGGAAATATGCCTCACGTTATCATTTCCGGCATGCCGGGAATCGGAAAGACGACATCCATCTTATGTTTAGCAAGGCAGATGCTGGGAGATGTGTACAAAGAGGCTGTGTTAGAGCTGAATGCTAGTGACGAAAGAGGTTTGTTTCGAACATAATTTTGATTCTTAGTCCTTTGGAATGATGCCATTGACAGGGTCCGTTTCCTCGCAGGCATTGACGTGGTGAGAAATCGGATAAAAGGGTTTGCACAGAAGAAGGTCACATTACCACCAGGAAAGCATAAGCTTGTTATCCTTGACGAGGCCGATAGGTTGAAACCCCTTTCCATCACTGTGTTTCCACGGCATGTCAATCCCTAACCCGATGCGAATAGTATGACCTCTGGTGCCCAACAAGCCCTCCGTCGCACAATGGAAATATACTCTGCTACTACTCGATTTGCCTTTGCATGCAACCAGTCTAACAAGATTATTGAGCCACTACAGTCGCGTTGTGCAATTTTACGCTATTCTCGTTTAACGGATGCCCAGGTCGTCAAGAGATTAATGCAAATATGCGAAGCGGAGGATGTGAAGTATTCCGATGATGGGATTGCGGCGCTGGTATTCAGCGCGGAGGGCGACATGCGTCAAGCAATCAACAATCTCCAGAGCACCTGGGCCGGTTTTGGTTTTGTGAGCGGCGATAATGTCTTCCGTGTGGTCGATAGTCCTCATCCAGTTAAGGTCCAAGCAATGATCAAAGCGTGCTATGAGGGTAAGGTCGATTCCGCGTTGGATACATTGACAGAATTATGGTGAGACACCGAGATTCCTCGAGAATAGCCCCGAATTAAATGTCAGAAAACCGCCAGCGCCTGGATTCTGACTTTGAGATGTTTTGCAGGGATCTGGGATACTCCTCGCATGATATTATTTCAACGATGTTCCGAGTCACCAAAACGATTCCTTCTTTGCCAGAACATTCAAAACTCGAGTTCATCAAAGAGATCGGGTTTACGCATATGCGCATTCTCGAAGGACTACAGACTTTCGTACAGCTGAGCGGCTGCGTAGCAAAATTGTGCAAAATCAACATGAAACCGGAGCTTTTTAAACCACCAAGGCCTTAAATCCAGAACGGGATCCCTGAGAAGAAATTCAATATAACATTGCAGTGGACGAGTCGCGCGAACAACGGCAAGCAATGGCGTTGGGGGTGATTATACAGGCGTTTATGGCAAGGTAAACTGGCTTCTCCTGATTTTGTCCCTCCTTTTGAAAGGAGCGTGGCCATCGCTACCTATGGTTTGTGAAATTCTCGAATTACTATTTTCAGTCTGGGCCGTGATGGGACCCGGACCACAGCATATACATATCATCGAGTTTCAAACTATCCCCGAAGCAGCGTACATTCACTCAGTATCAACCCTGATCAAAACTGTACTCGAGACTACGGATTATGTCTACATGCACCTTACAGATCTAATTTCCCTGGGCCCCGGAGGCTCTTCCATGCCCCTTAACTTGCCAACACTCCCACAAATCACGGCATACTGTGAATTTCAACAACACACCAGTCAACGAAACAGGTCCCTTGCTCGGATCTATGACTCTACTCAACCACTCCACCGCTACCTTGTCGTTCCACCCTCTCCGTCTCTGGGTGCGATCGGCTTATCTACCCGGACCTTGATATATTCCTGGCGCCCCGCATTTCTTCCCATTACAGCTAGGTGGCATTGTGACCGACGTTGGGTTTATGGAAGATGTAAACTCGAGAGAAGCACCAGGGGTGGGTGTCCATCGTTATTCGTTATTCTTTGAGCGCGGGTTTCTCAGGCACGGGCGTAGCTTTAGATGTACAGAATAGAGTAATTAAAGAGTCGCTACGCATATCACTCGCTTCGTCAAATGACAAAATGAAGATTGACCGAATTAATCTGGTGTGCCTAACACGCGAGCCACGAGCCGGAACGAATATTTTTAAAAAAAGAAAAAAAAAGAAATGCTGATGGTCCCAACGAGGGTCGAACTCGCGACCTTGGCGTTATTAGCACCACGCTCTAACCAACTGAGCTATGGGACCGCTTAATAATTTGAGTCGAAATTTCATCATTCATAGCGCCTTGCCACTCTCCCTAACACCAGACCAAACGCCCCTTTCTTTTGAACAGATATGTACCCATCAATCACCCGAGAAAAAAAACTCTGTAAATGTATCGGGGAAGCTCTGGTCCATTCACAGAATCGATCAAATTGGCAGCTGACCCATCGTCCCCATGTGCAGTCTGAAGGGATGGCTTGTCGCGTTTTCAGAGAAGGTACTCCACAGCTTGAGATTCATAGCTAACATCCATGCAAGTGCGACAGCAGGTGAAGTGAATTGGTGTCATGTATTGTCTGAAGGCACAGCTAAGTTTCACCATGGGTGTGGAGTAACTCCCTACAGTCCTCCAGAATTCGGGATTTAAGGGCAGCAGCGGTCAAATCAAGTTCGGCTTTTGCTCTGGGATAGCCACTAACTAGAAGAGTGCTCCCGGATCAAGACAAAGGGGGTGCCGTAAGAGAGCATGAGGAAAAGGATCTTGAAAGTTGTATGGAGCGGCCTAGTAGCGATTCGGATTTCTTTTCTTTTTTTCTTTTTTTTTTCAAGCTCAGAGAAACGAGAGGAGCTAATGATAACGAGACTATACCTGCCCTCCCGGAGTGTACATATCTATTGCCTAATTCTGGCTGCGGGTGATAGATTTCGGTGGCATTTGGGAGGCGAGATGAAATTCATCCGGAATACTCTCGACCATTTGATAGGTCGGGTCGGGCATGACCTCGACAACGAACAGAGTTGTGTGGCTTGAGAGCTCTTCCATCGGCAACCAAAATGAAGCTTCACGTTGGCTGTGTCCTCGGAGAGATAATCATGTGGTGGAAGGGGGCTACATATTTGATAACTAGCCTTGTAGGTCTTCGTGACATGTATCATGGAAAAGAGCTATGACATTCTCATTATCGCCGGAAGAGATCTTCAGAAGTTTGGATGCCGGTAGCCTCCAGCTAGAAAGCTTGTTTGAAGGGAAGCCAGCCACACGGTATGGAAAGCTACTCACATAAAATGAGGCTGCATCTTAAAAACGATCGTGGTGCATTTAGGACGGTCCCCGTACTGCACGAGAATCTATCAAAGTTGCCTCGGGAAATACAGGCGCTATCTGCTGAGCATTCACACTTATTATCAGCCGAACCATAGAGGTCGTCTACGGAGTACATGGGTGGATGATTGACCGGATCGCCAAAAAGTTCTCAGCGATAGTTATGCAGTTCTCTTGTGGAGATGAAGAAAAAGGAATCATGAAAACATGGTCGCTGATAGTCATACCCCGCATTGTGGGAATCGTGACAAGCGCAACTGTTAGTGGAAGTCTCCGTGTGATTGGGGCCGGACTTTCAAGCGTCCTATCAGTTACTTATTTCCCCGAAGACGTGGACCTGTTGCGACGTGAGAGCGAGTCCGATAGGGAAGATCAATTTTGGACGATGGGGAATAAGAGTGTATGGAATTTATGCAGCATTGGGTTACGCTAATGAGTTAGTGAACTGAACAAGGGAATCAAATAAAAAGCCTATCCCCCCTGAAATTGTGCTGTTCTTGTGTGGCAATCAAGCATGTCGCCTAGTGGTCGATTTCTGGCCAGATCGAGCGGCAAAAGGCACCGTTGAGTGAGCCAATTCGCAGGAGAGGCTGGCTCTCGAGCTCAGCGTGAGTATTGACTTTCCTGGTTGGGTTAAGAGTGTGCATGAGTTTGAAACGTCGAGACCGCTGGCCGCCGCGCTAAGCCTGAGAAGGAGACCCGAGCGAAATCTTTCAGCTCATAGGGAGGAGAGGAGAGAGTTTTGTGTTTGTGCCTGCGTCGACTTCGAGGGCCAAGCAAAGTCCATGAGTTGAAGTATCATTCGCTGTTGTTCTCCGTACAGAGTATTGCTCTTTCTCTTGTTCAGGGAGTGGCAAGGCTGGGGAAAAAAAAAAAAAAAAAAAAAGGACAGAAAACGGCTTCGCAAAGGTTTGGCTAGCTTTCATGCCCTTTTTCGAACAACCCGCGCCAGGCTTAATTTCAGAGACTCTCGGGAAGTCCCCATCCGCGGTACCACACTTTCATCGACCAGATGGCTTTAGGCTAAGCAGTGGATATGTACTCGTGTTTATCGAGCCTTATCATCAGCGCGCCGCTGCGTGCGAAGTATTGATTTGCACGTCAAATGATGGCTGGGCAGAAGAAAAATATAAACAAATAATTGATAATACCCAAGAGAGAGAGAGAGAATCGCGATGCTAAAAAGAGCACAGACTTTCTCGTGCGGAGCCTGTTTTCTGCACCGAGAAATAAGGTTCGTCGACCAGATTGCGTGCGAGGAACAACCCGGTGGGGTTTGAGTTTGCTTGTCTTAGAGCGGATCTACCAGTGACAGTGGCAATGATTGCATCAAAGGGGACTTCGGAGTCACCGATCCGCTGGGTCACCGATGAAAGCATCTTGCAGAGCGATCGCAAATTATTAGAAGAGCACGGAGTACTCCGTATATCAGCAGCGTTTTTCTCTCGAATCTTAATTCGCTCCGGGACCACATGGCACTGACAAAGAAGCACTCGAAACATGTGTCTTGACAGGCGGGGGGATTAGCGAGCGAAAGAAGCTGCTCTTAAAGTGCCATTGAACTGTGGGGCTTGTAACGTGAATTTAAAGATCAAATTACGGAGTACTATGGAGTCATAATGAATGACTAGCTAACTAGTTATGTAACTGACTTGGCCCACTAGGTTGCATTGTTATGCAAAGCGTTTGAGTGATGCTGAGCAACTCGCTACCAACTTTTGGAGCCCGAAGAGTAGAGGCAGCAAGCTTGGGTGACTCGCATTATTATGTCCGCTATCTACGGAGTACAAATATTGCATAATATATCCGAAGAACTATTTATCAATCAATCCAAACTTCTCTTCCAGTGGATTCCTCACCCAGTTGCGGAGAACTACGGAGTAGGGGTCCTGCAACCTTTTCTTTTCTCACCCCAGTTAACAAGGAGACGCCATTCTCACCAGAAAAAGGGACTGTGCTAAGGCCAGCCCCCCATCGCCACCTGTCGCGAGAGATACGCTAGGCTCCTTTAGATCGACCAGAAAATCCATGATGAACCAATCAGGTCCAAACGCGCCGTAGTTCTTGACAAGCGGTTTTGGCTAGGAGTTGGTGGTGGGAAAGTGGCAGAAACCTTACTCGAGACTTCACTTGGAGTCTGGCACTCTGGCCCCTTGGTACCATGTGGACCTTGCTCGCGGGGGAAAGCCTTATATTTGACAGGTTGCCCGAGATCGCGGATCCTGGCAAGGATCTTTTTGATCCGATACAACTGAGAACTTCAACCCGCATTCATATTGGTGATTGGGCTTGATCCTCATGGAGTGTGGCCTGTTTAATTGAGTTGGAGAACTGCCGTTGGAAGCGACAATGCTTCAGCTGCCGCAGGATTTTAGTTTTCAGAGTTAAGACCAAAGTCATCATGGCTGGCGAAGACAAGCCGGTGCTGGGGACTTCCATTCCCCGCGAGACGACGCTGGTATGTTTAGTCCTGTGCAAAAGAAAACAAAGAAAAAAAAAAGATATTGATAGGCCGATATCATTTGATAAATCCAAGAAATCTGTCAAGTCGTACATTGCTAAGCACCGGCTATATTAGATACTCATTTGGGTCTTCTTTGCGATATGTACGATGCTACTCATCTGTCGGTTCGCGATTCGATTGTGGCTGCATGGACAACTCTTCTGGGACGACATCTTCGCAGCAATTGGTTATGTGTTGCTTCTCGGCCACGATGTAGTGGCCACGATGGTCACGCCGGCAATTTACATGATGATTGGAACATATACAGGAGGCCCCAAACCACCGGACTTCCTAGACCAAGTTACCTACCTGGTTAAGTTGATGTTTACGGCCAACATCCTCTTCATTCTCTGTTTGTATTCGGTCAAAGCAAGCCTGCTGGCCTTGCTTTGGAGACTTGTCAAGAATCTCACCACATTCCGTCGTGGATGGTGGGCGATTACCGTAATCACGGCTATCGGGGCGCTTGTCACCATCATTCTGGCCCCTATTTCGTGCTCGGATTTGAGGGCTTGTAGGTGCTCCTTTTCATTTATTGTCACGGATCGGGGGTTTGACTGACAACCTGCGTGTAGTCGGATGCACTTCGCCGAAAGATATCGAACGAGACCTCATCACAGTGAGATTCACTGCCGCGTCAGATATTCTAACAGATCTTTTAAGTATGTTAAAAAGAAAAAATTTTTTTTTTCCCCAATGAATCTATAGATTGATGGCGTTCTAATGCGTTGCAACCAGTCATGTCCCTCCCGGTCGCGTTCATTCTCACTTCTTACCTTCCCACACCTCAAAAAATCGGTCTTATCGGACTCTTTGCGCTCGGATTCACAGTCATTGCCATGTCGATTCTCCGCATCGTTGTGAATGATAATAAATCCAAGCATCCCCCCCCTGCGTGGCTCCTCTTCTGGAGTGCAATGGAAAGCACGGTCGCCGTTATGGTATCATGTTTTGCCTCCTTCAAATCGCTCTTCACACTTCGCAAACGGCCCTCAGCATACCTCAACGAGACATCGTATCTCCAGTCGAAGAGTAAATCGGGTCGGAGCGAAGCTAGGAATAGTATTGCGTTACGATCTCGCAACCGATTCGAGCGATCTCCCGGGGCTACGAAGGCGGATATGAACACCGTTGTGATATCGAGCGAGGGAGAGCCCAATAAGTGGAGTGACGACGGTTCGAGAGAGGAGATATTGCAGAGAACCGAAGTCGAAGTGCGGTACGAGTCAGCATCTATCCCCGGGCAGTCCACAGTACCGGTAGCTCCGCAGCCATAATGTCCATTTTTTTTGTCTTTGATGTGGCCAAGTCGGATTCTCGAAACGGAGTCGAATGGGAAAGGAGGGGATTCGAGGTAATAGCGTACGCTCGAAGTATGTATGTACACACCCTAGAGATTCCCGGCTTCGCAATTTTTGGCGTGGTCCCGGAACCTACCCTGCGTGATTGGTTTCATTGTCCCACTGCGTTTTCTTTTTTCTTTTGTTTAATATCGAAGCGTGTACACATAATAATATCCACATACTTAATGTTTGCTGAATGAGTTTCCTTTGCCTTCGTCGGTACAGCAGAAATGATGATCCTGGGAGTGATGCTGCCCGAATGTTTCGAACCCCCGCCCCAGTTGGAATGTCGGCGTGTGTGATCTCGTGTGCGTCTTAACCCCACTGGTTTCAACCTTGGGGGCGGTGGGGGGATTATTCCAGCGACATCTGATCCGGGAACGAACTTGAAAGCTCTGCAAGTGAGCCAGCCCGGAGTGGCGGTATTTTGCAAAGCAAGCCGCTAATCAAGGCGCAGACACACCGGGGAAGGAAACGATCAGCCAGGGCGATGTTGGGCGGGTCGATGCTGCGATGATGCCTTGTGGTCCCATCTGCATGAGCTTTTGAGCATGGATTGGAGTGCGACCTCGAGCAGCATCCAAATTCGTGGCTCTTTCGAGGCAGCCGATCCGAAGTGCCGTGAGCAAAGGGGAGGGCAGCACGCAAGCATAGTTGTTGAGGGATGAACGAATTCCTCCGCGAGCGACAGCCTTTCGCCCCCGGTCTCTCTCCGATCAGATAAAGGACCTTGTCTGTTCTTACGACGATGCGTGCGAATCCAGTCGAGCTTCATCCATTAATTAACCCGGTATCATGAACTGGGTGACTTTGCCATGTATGCGGGTTTTCCGGTCTCTGAGTTGTCGGATGACGCCGGGAGGAGGGGGCTGCGCAAGCCTTGACTGGCATTCTCTCAGCTCATTCACTGCCCTCAAACTGACACCGAGAGACTTGGCTTACTCATTTCCGGCTTCTTCGGGGCGCCCGTCCAGCCTTGGAGCTTTTTGGCTTTTACCTTTAACTCTGCTTGCCCGTCATTGCAACATCCCCCACAGGCGCTGGGCTTTATCCTCTTCCGAGCCGCGGCCGTTCCTTTTCTCCATGTGCGTTAAAATTCTTAGCTAAGCCATGTTTCGGCCTGTGATTGGGCGCGCCGATCGGTTTCTGGGCGCTGATTGGTTAGCCCCAGCCGCTGTCTTGGCCTGTCGAATCAGAGCCGCACAACGGCGAGACCGCGTCAGCAGTTGGGTAAGCCCCAAGACTCCGCGTAATCCGGGCGATGATTGGCCGTGGCCAAGCCCTGGGCGCCCACATGGCCCAGCGGGCTGTCATCGTGGCTTGTGGCTGTTGCGAGCGTTATTGCTGCTTGAATTCACGGCGCAAAAAAGATGAAGGACATAATACGTACAGATGCATTAGCGAAGGCAACTGGGAAGTTCAGACCATGGGAACGCTGGCGACAGAGCTGTTATTCAAGTCAGTGGCGCTGACGTCAATCGTCCCTACGAGTCCTCCATGCGGATGACCAACTTTTGAAAAAGCCAAAAAAAAAAGGAAAAAAGGGAAAAAGGAAGCGCCAGAAAATGGGACCAACTCACTGCGCGGGACGAACTGCTTGATTTGTTGTAACATCTGTATGTCGACTTTGATAGCTTAGTATTGTGTACTCCGTACTCTGTACTCCGTACTCACTACGGGCGCACAACGGCCACACGGATGCTGCTGCCGGCGTTGAGACCCTGTGCGACTCTTGTTCGAGGATCCACGCGCGCGGCTTTCGTTCCAGGCTCAAAGTTAAGACTCGAATTTAAAGTACGGGGTACGCCGTAGCCAGCGAACCAGCGATTAGGCTAACCACGGTTGAGGATGATCGACTCCCTGCTTTTTTTAGCTGTGACATGCATCATCAATTTTCTTCCCCCATCCAAAAGCCGTTTTCCAGGTCTCATTCGAAAGATTCGCTCTCTTGGCCACAGAAGGGATCTTTGAGGGGGGCGTGGTTCCTAATTAGATTAGAACTTTACCAAAACTAGTCTTCGTAGACAAGTCCTTTGCTTTCTCTCTTTAAAATTCTTTTTCTCCTTTCTCTTCTGCTTCATGTTCTTCTGAACAGCCTAGTCTGCAGGCATTTCCCTGGGGTATCAGGCCCTGACCGCATATGTAAGGAGCCCGAATCCCTCCCGTTTTGCACATCCTAAACTTGAACCCGAAGTGACTGTTAATCAAAGCCCATTAGCACGTTGTGTGCTTATATGTCAATAACCACTCTGCAGAGCTAGCTTTGTCTTCCCTATTCACGGTATTCTCGCATCGTGCCAGTTCGGGCTGGATATTCACCTTCAATCCACTCATCACCGGACCTTAGCCGTTTCTCCCAACCCCCCCTCCCCGGTCCACTATGCGTGGCATTATTTTCTGGTCGCTGGCTTCAGCGACGACATTACTATACACGGTTCAAGCACTCGAACTTGTCAAAAGATCATCACCCGCCGTCGTCGGCTTTGAGCTCGAGCGTAAAAAGATCGTGAACCCAATTGAATATGACAAACGGAGGAGACGACGACAGAGCGATTCGCAGGTGGTAAACCAGGTTCTGGACAACGAGGTATGTAGTGTTGTGCCTTAAAATCTACCACTGAGACTCTTCCCGGGTGCGCGTTGTGTTTGATTTGGGGCTGTGGTGGGGGGGAAAAATGCAGTGGGGAGAACAGGGGGTTCACTATGAACGCTTGCCGCGACGGGGACCCTGCTGACGAACAACTTCGCCTTGTAGAAAACGCTTTATTTCTGCAACATTACACTGGGGACCCCGCCGCAAAATCTGCGGATGCACATTGATACCGGCAGCAGTGACCTTTGGGTGAACACCCCGAGCTCAGAGATCTGCAGCGATCGCCGGCGGCTTTGTGAGGTCGGCGGCACGTATGATCCCAGGAGATCATCATCATACAGACGCATCAACGATGACTTCAACATCACTTATGCTGATGGCTCCGGAGCGGCTGGCGACTATGTGTCGGATACACTGCGCTTCTCGGACGTCACTCTGAGAGACTTCCAATTCGCCGTCGGGTACACCTCATCATCTCGAGGTATGCAAGAGCAATCCCCCTGAATTCAAAAAGTGCAGAATCATGACTGACCGGTGTTTCACTGCAGAGGGTGTGTTGGGAATTGGGTACGCGTCAAATGAGGTGCAAGTTGTTCTAAACAGACAAAGGCCTTATGCCAATCTGCCACAAGCTTTGTTGGACGGCGACTTCATCAAGTCCAATGCATACAGCATCTGGCTGAATGACCTAGGCGCTAGCAGGGGAGAGATTCTCTTTGGCGGGGTTAACGCAGCCAAATTTGAAGGCACTCTGAAGACCGTCCCCGTCGTGGGTGTTCGCAGGAGCCGTAGGGACCTTGCTGTAGCCCTGACTGGTCTTAGTGTTAGAACCGGTGCAGGGGAGCAGCGATTCCCAAGCGGAAATTTCCCCTTCAGTGTCGTCTTGGACACGGGCAGCAGTCTCACCTATCTCCCAGATGTGATTACCAATGAAATATTTGACGCTGTTTCTGCCGTCTGGGATCCTAACTTCGGAGCGGCGTATGTACCCTGTGAACTTGCCAACTACGACGCTCAATTTGTCTTCACTTTTTCGGAGCCAAGCATCTCCGTGAGCATGGATGAGATGGTCATCAGCCCCGGCACCAGCCCCACCGGCGAGACCCTCCGGTTCAGAGACGGCACTGAAGCTTGCATCTTTGGAATTGCCCCAGCACAGGTCAACATAGCTATTCTCGGCGATACCTTCCTTCGGAGCGCCTACGTTGTCTATGATCTTGAGAACAACGAAATATCTCTCGCCCAGACTCGTTTCAACGTTACCAACAATGAAATACTTGAGATTGCATCGGGAAGAAACGGCGTTCCTAGGGCGACTGGAGTAAGGGATCCCGTGTCCAGTGCTGACATTACCCCTTCTGCCACTCTTGCAACTACCCTAACTCCAATTTCAACTTTGACTCCGACTATGGATGGCCAACCAGTGAGCTCCACTGCTGGAGCGGCTCCGACATTGAAACCTGAATATCCCCTAGGGGTGATTGCAGGTCTTGCGGGCGCTGGAATGATTTTTGCTGCCATGTAAAAACATTATCTTTCACTTTTTTTAAAAATTTTTATTTGCTCATTTGACGTCGGTATTTTTTCATGAATTGGCTTTTTCTTCACTTTTTCTTTTTTACCCCAGGAACTACTCCGTACACTGGGCGGTATATAAAAGGTGAAAATGCATCTCCCGGATGGACATCTGCATTGGAAATTTTGATTTCCCATACGTATATTGCGAGCATGTGGAATACATATATACTCCGTACATATATGCATATATAATATAGGTGGTCTTGCGTCATGTATGTAATCCGTACAGAATATGGAGTTTGTGGCTGAACAATCATTTGAATTTACAGAGTACAGATTACCGTGTCCATAAGCCATTGGCAAAAATTTATGGATCGGTTGATTGAGGATGAAGCAAACCACATTAATTGCACTTTGGATAGTGTATCCTGTTCTCTAGCCTTTAGAATCAAGCATGAAGCTCCCCACGACTCCGGAGTATTGCTGGAAGCAAACCCGGACCCACCTGCACGAAACTGCGCCAACTGGATTGATGATGTTTAACCTGAGGCAAGAAACCTGGCCTGATCATGAAACCAATGGCCAATACGTCTGAAAGCTTTTGTGCACTCATAACAAGGAGGGAGGCAGTTGCGTTGCATCATGAAGTTGTATCTAATCCTGACCTGTCATTTTCCATTTTTCATTTATTATCCTATCTCTCTACCTCTGTCTCTCTCTTTCACTCCGTTTGCGTGTGCGTGTGCGTGCCCTTGTTAGTATCACCACAGTGTCTCAGTCAAGAACGAATGAACCACATATTCAGAGTAGTATGGTGGGAGAATCTTGCACTAGATATTCAACCCAATCATTTTGCCACTTTCAAACATACGTAGCTTTGGAAAATTCCCAGTAATAGACTCCTGTAGTCATTAATATCTCTGGATATTGGACTGTAAGAGTAACAGGCAAACTTTCGGCACTGGTATATTTTCGGTATTTTTTTTTTTTTTTTCCAACAAAAAATCATGTTTTTCGCCTCGCTGATGGTAACATGAGATCCGAATTTGATTACAACTTCAGGAGATACCCTCGCCATCTTCACAACCCCCAGTTAAAGATAATGTTTCCGGCGTTGACCTTTCCATCGACGCATTCCGGATTACGTGCTGAAAAATCAAGCGTCGAGTAAATAGTGTTCACCTACGGCTCGGAGGCTACCTTTCGACCAGTTTCTCTCTCTTGCTTGCAAGACATATCGAAGAGATAAATGGCGAAAACAAAGTCAAAATGGGAGGAAGTTGGTCTTTGAAGATGAATAACTAACTAATCCAATTAAGAACTGTGTTGGAATACCCTAGGCTAGTGAATCAAGAGCTTGAATTTAAGACTTTAAGTAACAAGACAATGGAAGAAGTTATCTTCAGGCATGGTAATGAATTTAGTTTGTAGAATTTGTTGGATTTGAATGTTGGGATGCCGAGATGGATGATCAGGGATCGGACCCAAGCAGCACAAAATGACTGAGATGGCATATTGTGGGCAGGAATATATTTTTCGAGATCACACTGATTTGTGTAGGTCAATCTAATCACCCCGTCATCATCATAAGGTCTGTGGTAGGGAATAACTCCTTCATGACGACTAAGACATTCATAGATCTGTCTTTCAGTGACCATTTGCTCCAGATGTATCTTGTTGTAAGTGTTGTGACCTGAGGATGCTTTTGGGTATTTGACAATGTAAGAGTTGTTGGTCATGCAAATCACCCCAGTGGGCCCAGTCCAACCAACTTCAAGCAATCCAGGTTGATAAACAGCAACAACCAGTGTCTCTGAGGACATTATTTTCCCCTCTGTTTTGAGGGAGCAGAGAAACCCAAACTTCGTGATGGGTGAAAGCAAGAAGCACCAATTTTTGCAGTTCGGGGTGGCAGAAGCAAATGGTAGGTAATAGCTGTTAATGTACTTCGTACCCCATATCGCTTGACAGATACTATAACACCAGGAGCAGTCAAATAGGTCCTAACCCTAAAGCTGAAAGTGCTCATCCTTCAAGGGCGAGGGAAGAATAAAGAGAATTATTCTAGATTGTTTGCTGTGTCATATGTCTCTGTTTCTGTAAATGACAACAGCCCGTGCCCCTTCATCCTCTTCATCATCTGTGTGTTTTTCACTGGAAGCAAACATGTCATCACTTCCAAAATGATCACATTTCCATATTCTGGCCTCCAACCCCCTTGCAGGAGGATAACTGGTGTTTCTCCTCACTACTAAATCCACAATTCTCCTAGCCTGCGCTGGATCACCGCATTCCATCACAGTAAGCTTTGCACCGATAAATTCAGATATATCTAATAGCCGGGGATAAAATGAATCTTGTTGAGCCGTTATCATGGCATTTTCGTCATATTCTGACTTGTGAGTCTCAAGTGTTTGAGGAGATGCAAGTGGTGGAGGAACAAGGGCTAGAGTCGGCTCATGGAGCCTCACGCTGCGCCTTGTGGTTCCGTTGCAGAAGTCGACTGGTGAGATGTACGGCGGATTGGAAATTAGGACATCCCATTGCCCCCTTAAGTCTTTACGACTGTTGCGTATGTCTGCTGCCGATTCAAAGTCCGCCAGTACAGCCTGTAGACTTGGGATTGCATCGCCCTCGCGCTTCACAAGTTCCGCTTTTTCATCACGGAGAACATTCGCTTGCAGGAAACTAATGTCTTGTCTAGCGCGAGGCAACAGGTGGTTCTGGGAAATGTTGTATTCCAGGTTCTTCCTTGCAAGTGACAAGGCCTTGCGGCTTATGTCAATTCCCACTAGAGCCAGATCCGGTATCGATGATGCTAGGAGCGAGTGCAGAAGCAGAGGTATACAACCAGTCCCAGTACAAAGATCAAGAATGCGAATTGGTGCCGGGGATGAGCTTCCCATTTGCAGCTCCGATAGAATTAAGCGTGCGGTGCGAAATGTGTAGGATTCTGTTTCAGGCCTGAGGACCAGATGTGTATCAACATTATATCTTTCAAAGAAATAATAGCTTATATACCTGGGAATCAACACGCCTTTCCTACATAGGATATCCAGCTCTCCAAACGGCTGATCTCCCAGTATATACTGCAGCGGCATTCCTCGTGCCCGATCCCGCACCATCGACTTCAACTGCCTTTGCCGCCATGCATCATCACAAGCATTTGCTTTGCTAAGCGAATGTACATGCTCCCGGAGCCATCGTAGCTCGTTTCTAGCTGAGTCTAGATCACGACATTCTCGGAGGAGGAGAAGGAGGAGCGGATCTGAAGCGTATGCTCGGCGGAGGAGAGTGGAGGCAAGACGGGGCATGAACTTGATAACAGAGCATTGACAACAGGGCCTTGTTCCCTCAGGTGAATTAGCACCTGCAATTGTGACCTTCAATGCGGAATATTTTCCACTATGTCGTTGTCATGGCTGCAACTAGCCTCAGAACTTCCCTGCTAATTCTTGTCTGAAAAGGATTTTGTTCCTGAATTTCTTGGCATTTGGAGGACTATAAATTTGCCCATTTTGCCTTTTCCAGAACAGGTCTCCCAGGAGCCAAAGCCTTGAAGGGGCTCTTGGAATTCCCTCTTTATTTATTTACTTATTTATTTTCTCCCAATGGATTTAATCTATAGACTCCCTAGTCGATAATAGGTCATGGAATCGTGTTTGCGGACTCCAGTCAGCACGAGATTTACGATCCGCTTGCAAAGCTTCAACACCGCTGGCGTTGAGTTTGGATCCATACCCCTACAGCTATGGGTGACGCGCTATCCCTGCGAATTGTTTTGAGATTCCAATCCTCTGGTATTCCCACCGCTAACCCAGCTCCTGAGTTGCTGAATGAAACGGAATAAATATCAGGACCACAACAATGGGTTAGGTATTCCTGGTCCCTCAGGAATGGATGGGTGTTGCCAATTACCTCGCTTACGATAGCTCCAAGTTCCATTGTCTTTGCAAAATGGTGGAAAAGGTTCATTCTTTTGCGAAAAGAATGGTTGCTCGTATTCTCTGAGCTGGTAAAGCCTGGCTGATCAGGAACCCCCTGGTGCGTTTACGCTCCTGCAATAAGTACGGAGTACTGCGATGAATACTAGTTTCCAAGGCATTCCTGCTGGCTATTTCAGCAGCCCATCCTTCAACTGCCAGACACATGCCTCCCTTTACTTCTGTTGCTCGCAAAGCAGCGACATTTAACTGTTCAACTTTTTCTGTCCGTTGAATCTTAACTCATATTGGAATTTTAGCGTCCTAGCCGAGTATTCAGGACAACTTGATGAGAGTGGGATGGGTTAGCTGGTCTCAATGTCGATGTCAACAAGAAAGGCTCAAGTTCGGCCAGTGGGTGGCAGGATGTTTAACCACATTAACTAGCAAATTTGCTTCTATAGCACGGCTATTTCCTGTTTATGAATAATAATAATAATAATAAACGTATTCAGCCTGAATTCCATCGGACAAAAAAATGATAATTGTTAATTCTTATTTTGCGCCGGCCGGGACTCGAACCCGGTCCCCAGCATTGGGAATGCTGGATCTTAACCCATTGACTACCAGCGCTATATACACATCCAAGTGGCAAGGAATCCACAATTCCTGTACTTCTCCTGCACTTGAACTCCAGTGCTGATATTGATCCTGGAAAGATGGATTGTAAACAAAATTGTGTTATTATTCCTTTATGCTTCCTGGAAGTTCTAGTATTGTCACATGCAAGTTGTTGTCTCATAACACAAATGACTTGCTTGGCTAGTTTAATCAAAATCTAAGTTCACATAGAATCATTCCTCATTAAAAGTCGCTATTCAGGGAATAAAGTCTATAAAGTAAGAAACAGTACAAGAGCGACATGTGTCCAAGACATAGTGGACGCACATGTCTTATGGTTGGGTAGAAAAAAGTTGTCAATGCCATCATCCAACCTGTTTGAAGACATTGCTTCTATGATAGATTGATGCGAAAGGGGGTTTGCCGCCTTCACTACCGCCCCCATCTCCTCCAGAACTTCCACCACCCCCCTGCCAGTTGGCTTTTCCCATCTCGCTGGGATATTCTCCAGAAATATACCGGAATACCGGCTGCAATGAAAGCAACTACAATGAGTGTCTGCAACGGCTCGGCGAAAACAGCTCTGCTGAGAAGAAACAGGCTGACACAACAAAAGATAATGGGTGTCGCTATCCACGTCTTGTATGGACGCTCTAAATGCGGCTCCCTAATTCGAAGAACGATGAGACCCAGCACAGTAAGGAAATAGAACGTATATCCGGCCACGCCGTAGAATGTAACTAGGGTACCGAATTCACCCACAGCAACGTAGCACACACATAAAGTGCTGTTGAAAATCATAGCATAAATGGGGGTGTAACCGATACCGATGTCGTCTCCGAGTAAGCGGATGAGGAGCTTATGGAACCACGAGCGTGTTCGCAAACGGCCACCGGTGGGACTGGCGGAACCTCCGATTCCAATTTTGCTGAAGATGGAGGGAAGGTATCCCTCCCTGCCGGCAGCATACACTAGTCTTCCGCTGGTAAAAGTAGTGGCGTTTAATGCACCAATACAACTACCAGAGACTACGAGGGCGATGATCAAAGCTCCAATTGGACCAAATACCTTGCCTCCAAACTGAACGGCAACGGTGTTGGTTGCAGCGATGGTGGAAGATGGTAAGACGAAGAAATAGGCAACGTTTGCGAGTATGTAGCAAAGGATAACGAGAGGCATAGCAGTATGGATAACGCGAGGTAGGTCGCGGTTCGCATGCTTAAACTCTCCAGTCACATAGTTTGTCTGGACTCTTAGATTAGACAACGAGTATTTTGGGACATTGTATACAGTAGATACGTACATTGTCCCATCCATCAAAAGCCCAGAGGCCAGCATATAACGCCACAGCCCAGCTGGAAATGTCCTTGTTGGTCCCTTCAAACCATCCAGTGGTTTTCCAATCCATATTTGGCTTTCCATCGTATGAAAGTCCGGTACACGCGACAATGATTCCCGTTATGGTAACTCCAAGAAGTGCGACAAACTTGAAGAACATGAATAGATCTCCGATCCTTGTACCCAGCCTTGTCGATATGCAGTTCATAAAGGTCACAAACACGATTCCCAATAAAGCCACACCCTTGTTGATCCACGGGCTGATCATGTCGGCATCCGCACCAACAATCGCACGCACGACATACTCCCCAAAGATTATGGCGATTATAGCAGCAGAGCCAGGTTTTAAAACGAACACCGCGCACCAGGCGAACAAGAACCCCGCCAACTCTCCAAATATCTTGGCCAAGTAGACCTGTGCACCCCCATTCAATGGGATTGCGCCTCCTAATTCCGCGTAACTCGCCGCGCCTGTCCAGGCAAGAACCCCAGCCACAGCCCATATTATCAGGGAAGCGCCCGGGGAACCGGTGTTTGTGCTCACGCGACCCGGGGAAGAGAAGATTCCGGAACCGATAATCAGGCCAATTATTAGAGATAAGCCATTAAGATACGTCAAAGTCTTGCGCTTTTCGAGGGAGCCATCGACCAGGCCGACATGATGTTCTAATGACGACGCAGACGGTGCCCCCAGGGGAGCGTACCCGCCAACTGTTTGCGACAGAGGGAATAGGTTGCTTCCGAAATCAAACGCAGAGGAAACGGAGTATGATCGGGCATGCCTTTGGCGCGTAATGTCGTACGGAGAGTCTGAGAGCGGATCTTGGTTTTCGAGAGACACTCTTCGTGACGAGGATATCCCCGAGGGAGACGATGACCTCGAAGTTTGGTTTCTTGATTCGGAGGAAGCTAAGGAGGCGAGCTCGAGCGAATCTCGCGCCGCGCCTGCACCAGGCCGTACAGGATCAGAGAACGTTATAGGCGCCATTTAGCTCCGCAGGGTATTCATAGACGGGGTCGAGTATCTTCAGGCTGTGAACCGTCGCAACAGGGCCATTGTTTGAGTGGGAAAGGCGGTGGTTGATCAATTTCAGTATGACATCATATAACTAGTTCGACATAATTTATCGTGACAACACAGAGGGCGGGTATATTTTTCGTGGGCAGTGTCGTAGTCCAGGTCTTTTAACACAACCAGCCAGCCGAATTAAATCCCAATCGCGCAAACTCAACCTCCATCGCGGCGCTTGAGATGCCCCCTGGAAGGTTCCCACCCGTGTGCCCAAAGCGGGCTAGCTGTCGATCTGACTAATCGGACAAGCTTCTTAGCGTCAACTCGAGGTCAAATTCATGTGATCAAAGATTGAGAACGCGGACGAAGTAATCAAGCTTCTCTCTTTTTCTCTCACCGCTCACGCCCCCCAATGGTCGCCAAATTTCCTGCAGTTTGGGGCCTCGAGTCGACCATAAGGGCGCTTGCCTGGAAGACCTGCCGGAACCCTCGAAGCGTCCAGTTTCGCGAGAATGCAACGAGTTCAAATTCGAGCAATTCCTTACCGAAGAGACGCCGCTGGCTACAAATCACCATTTTGACCGTAGCCGCGGGTGGAATCGGTGCATACCTTCAATATCGCGAGAAAAACCCTAGTTCAACGTTAAATCCCTTCACGTTCACAAAGTACCAACTTATCTCCAAAGCACCCATCTCCTCCACGTGCAGCGTCTTCACCCTGCGGCCGGTCAAACAAGCGCAAAACTATGAAGTTTACTTGGAGGCGTGGAGAAAGGGGCTATGGAGCGTCCAATTCAAGCAGCCACACCTGCAGGTCGGACGAGATTATACGCCACTCCCACCGATTGGGGAAGATGAGCTGCCGATCGACGAGGCTGTCAGGAACGGTGATAATTTGCAGTTTTTGATTCGGAGGGAGCCTGAAGGGGAAGTTTCAGGCTACTTGCATTCCCTGAAACCGGGAGCGATACTAGAGTTCCGCGGCCCGCAGATGGAGTTTGAACTGCCTGATGATATCCGCGAGGTCCTATTTATAGCGGGCGGGACCGGCATTGCACCAGCATTGCAGGCCGCGCATACTATTTTTGGGGAGAGACAGCTGAAAGACGTGAGAATGCGTATACTTTGGGCGAACAGACGGAGGGACGATTGTCTGGGAGGACGAAATGATTTTCCAGCGGCAGCCCCTACTAGCTGGTGGTCAAGGGTCTTTTCAGGCGCAACATCCAGGAGAGACGACCCGGAGCTGGCTAATGAGCCTAAAGGCTTTACTGTCTCACAGCTAGAAGAGCTTAAGCTTCAATCTCGCGGCCGGTTGTCTGTTGACTACTTCGTGGACGAAGAGAACACCCTCATTGGGAAAGAAACTATATTACACTTCACCGGTCAGATGGATAAATACGAGACAGACAATCGACGGAAAACAAAATTGATCCTAATATCAGGACCAGATGGATTCATTAGTTATCTAGCAGGCCCGAAATTGTGGAGAAACGGAGTCGAAATTCAGGGTCCTCTCCAGGGTCTTCTTGAACAACTTAACTTGAAGGGTTGGACTGTCTGGAAACTATAAAATCAAAAGTCCATGAAATATCTATATATCCCCAATTTTTTACTTTTTTTGCCCGCATAGCTCTGGAGTATGGTTGAATCATTTCCCGCGGAAACCCCCCCCCCCCTTTTTCTTTTTGTGCCGCGTTTCTTTGTTCAATATACACCCGTTTCTGGTTGGTATATCATTATTTTTCCCCCTTTTATCTCAGCGATGATTTTTTTTTTCTCCCCCCCAGTGTTGAAACATGTACCATAGAGTATACCATCACGCCTTGCCCGCTTTAGACACGTCCATTGGCGTAATCCTCCAGATACTGAACAAGTCTCTCGACATTCTCAAGTGGCACGGCGTTATAATTGCTGGCTCTCATTCCGCCGACGCTCCGGTGACCCTTTAACCCTTGAAGCAGTCTCTTCTCTGCACCGATAGCGAACTCCTTTTCCTTGTCTGCATCACCTCCATGAACACGAAAGCAGATATTCATCCTGCTCCGTACGTCCTTTTCTGGCACAACAGTATAAACACTTGGATACTTGTCCAACGCACCGTATATCAATTGAGCCTTTGTGTTTGCAATTTGCTCCTGCCCTGAAACCTTTTTGGCTCCGTAAAGGTTTACTAAATTGATCATGACTTGACCGGCGACCCAGAGGTTGAAAATGGGTAAGGTATTATATAGCGAATTGTTTTTGGCGATTGTGGCATAATCGAGGACGATGGGACCGGGAAGTCCGCCGATATTGAGCTGGCGGAGCAACGACGGCGGAGGGGTGGCGGTGTGCGGAGGTAGGAGATCTTTCCGTATGATGATCACTGCAATGCCAGCAACACCAATGTTCTTTTGGGCGCCACCCTGTGCTTGACGGTTAGTATGAACCTGGCGGAATTTTTGCGTCTTGTAGAAGATAGATAGATAGATGAAAGCAGAAGACTTACAAATACGATTCCATATTTGCTAACATCCACTTTCCTGCTCAAGAAATTGGAGCTCATGTCGGCGACCACGATTCTTTCATCCTCCTCATCACCGCCATGTGGTTCCAAAACCTTGGGGAAACTCGGAAATTCTACGCCGTCCACGGTCTCATTGTCACAGAAATAGACAAAGGCAGGGGCCGCTTTTCCGCCCTCTTTTTTCGTCTTGGTGAGATTCCAAGTTTCTTCTGATGGTATCTTGCCAAACTTCCCTCTATTGTCCTTCCTCGCATCAACAGCAACATTGACATATTTTTCTCCAAGCAACCGAGCTGCTTCCTGGGACGCTTTCAACGACCATGATCCGGTGACAAGGTAATCCAACTTCAGTTCCTCCTCCACCTGCTTCTTTAGTTCCGCCACAAGTGTCTCCTCTGGAGCAGCGTTGATCTTCCGCCGTCTTCTCTCAACCCATACACTGACGAGGTTATACACCACGGCGCTGAATTCTCCTGACCCGCCGGCTTGCATGAACAGGATTTCATAATTGTCTGGGACATCGAGGAGGGTAGTGAGGGCCTCTTTGGTCTCTGCAAGGATCTTGTTGGCCGTTGGGGAGCGATGGGAGATCTCTCCAAGACCAAGACCGGCATCGTTGAAGTTGACAAAAGCTTTGGCGGCACCTTCGACAACAGGGGTGGGGAGCGGGGCGGGGCCCGCGCCGAAGTAAGCAACCTCGGACCGGGAGGGCATGATCGGCGTGTGATTTGGATACTGCGTAGAGGAGCTGCGCTTCGCGTGGGATGGTGATGATTCTGCGGTTGGAGGAGTTAGTAATGCTGGATTTTGGATGGTGGAGCTTGATGTGGGCAGGAAGGGCATACGGACGGTGACGGTGGGGTGATGTCTACCAGTGAGTGATGCTGCAGCAGGGCACCTATAAGTCGTCACTCAGCTCGCTGAACTTCTGAGGGAGAAGTACAGAGCAGTCGCTATGGGGCGAATGCGGTGATATATGTACGAGATGGACGATTCTCATCCGAACGGGTTTATCGCACTGAGTCTTACTTGCGAGCGATTACAGAACCAGTTGGCATCTCCCTACGAACCATTCAAGACATTGGAGTTCACATATAAGTAGTACCGTAACTAACAACCCCCTGACATGAAGACGATAGTAATTACTTCTGAGATGAAGGAGAGCTAGAGCTCTGATACTAATAAACACAACATCGAGGAGCTCCAGCGTTTTCCCCCGAATTCGGAGAGAGGCACAGAGTTTTTTTGTCTAAGCTCACGGGGGGTGCCTCAACATCTCTCCGTGGGGCACCTGGTTCCTTTCGAGTTCCCTGTGTGCCAAATCGCAGGGTACTTGACTTCCCGATCGTTTTCGACTTTGACGTTGGAAGTATCACAGCCAAAGCGTCCTGCCAACCGTCGATGTGCAACTTTTCCAGTGAGATAATTTGCTGACTAACCAATCAACCCCGGCATCGGAGAAAAGTGTTTGCCACGTTTGCACGGGCTGATTGAATTAGGTCGTCGCTGATTGCTCGACGAAAGTCTTCTAAGACGGCCCAGACGAGCAGTTGAGGGAAGATGACCAGCTATCAGCAATTGCTGCATCGGCAGGTGCGCGGGATAGCCACACAGGCTTCCCTGGGTGCACGGAGGTCCTTGGTATGAAAATTCCCTCCGCTGGGCACGTTCCGTATTGACTAACCCCCGAGGGTAGACCAGGCCTTTACCTTTTGCGCGGGCACAAGCTTGTAGATTACGAGCGTCTCCTGTGATTTTGAATCGCGGGTGCCCTAGGCTTTTTTCTTCGACATCATGCGCCTTGTCGACCGATGTTTTTCACTCCCAGCGAGAGGACCCTGCGGCAGCAGCTATCCTATCGGCGATGGAGTCATCCAAGGCCGTTCCCCAGACTCTTACGGAAAAGATCGTTCAACGCTACTCCGTTGGCCTTCCTAAGGACAAATATGTCAAATCTGGCGACTATGTTACAATTTCTCCCCATCGCGTCATGACTCACGACAACAGTTGGCCTGTTGCGTTGAAGTTTATGTCGATTGGCGCCTCCAAGCTGAATGACCCGAATCAGATTGTCATGACCCTCGATCACGACGTCCAGAATAAGTCGGAGAAGAATTTGAAAAAATACGAACAGATCGAGACGTTTGCTAAGACCCATGGAGTGGACTTCTACCCCGCTGGTAGGGGTATTGGTCATCAAATCATGGTTGAAGAGGGCTACGCCTGGCCGGGCACCTTGGTCGTCGCATCCGACAGTCACTCCAATATGTACGGCGGTGTTGGCTGTCTAGGAACACCGGTTGTGAGAACCGATGCTGCGAGTATCTGGGCCACAGGCAAGACATGGTGGCAGATTCCACCTGTAGCAAAAGTAACTTTCAGGGGAGTTCTGCCAAAGGGGGTCACAGGAAAGGATGTCATCGTTGCACTCTGTGGCCTGTTTGATAAAGATGATGTCCTCAACCACGCCATTGAATTCACCGGGTCCGAGGAGACCATGAGAAGCATTCATATTGACGATCGCTTAACAATCGCCAACATGACAACCGAATGGGGAGCCTTGAGTGGACTCTTCCCCGTCGACTCAATGTTGAAAGGCTGGCTAAGATCAAAGGCAACTACGGCAGCTATGTGGGGATCAACCGTTCCCGAGCTTCAGAGTTCTGCCGCCGAGCGGTTTAAGCATGCTGCACTAGACCAGCTTTTTGAAGAGCCACTTGTCGCTGACAAAGGAGCTAAATACGCGAAGGAACTTTTCCTTGACCTTTCTACCCTATCACCATACGTCGCGGGACCAAATTCCGTCAAGGTCGCCACGCCACTAAAAGAGCTGGAGTCCCAGAACATCAAGGTGAACAAGGCATATCTAGTATCCTGCACGAATTCGAGAGCATCCGATATTGCTGCAGCTGCCAAGGTTTTTAAGGAAGCCGCCGAGAAGAACGGTGGAAAGATTCCCAAGATCGCAGACGGCGTCAAATTCTATATCGCCGCTGCGTCCATCCCCGAGCAACGCGCTGCCGAAGAGGCAGGTGACTGGCAGGCGCTTCTCGAAGCTGGTGCTGAGCCCCTTCCAGCCGGCTGTGGCCCATGTATTGGTCTTGGAACCGGTTTGCTGGAACCTGGAGAAGTCGGAATTAGTGCAACAAACCGGAACTTCAAGGGAAGAATGGGTAGCACAGAAGCTAAAGCATATCTCTCTAGTCCCGAAGTGGTTGCTGCCAGTGCTCTTAGCGGCACGATCAGTGGTCCTGGATGGTACGAAAAGCCTGAGGGATGGACTGGAGTTGTTCGCGGCGAGGGTGATGGCAATGAGATGATCACTGCTGAACAGGCCCTCGAAAAAGTCATCGGCCAGCTCGACAGTATGGTTGAGGACGCTGAAAAGCTGTTTGCGAGCGAAGAAAGTAATTCTTCAGGAGAAGAGGGTCTTACAGAGGTCTACCCCGGATTCCCTGAGCGGGTCTCTGGAGAAATCGTTTTTTGTGACGCTGATAACATCAATACTGATGGTATCTATCCCGGAAAATACACTTATCAGGACAACATTCCCTACGAGCAAATGGGCGAATACTGTATGGAGAACTATGACACCCAATTCGGCAAAGTTGCTAAGGCAGGAGATATCCTCGTGACCGGATACAACTTCGGCTGTGGAAGCTCTCGAGAGCAAGCCGCCACGGCGATCCTAGCCAAGCAGATCCCGCTTGTTGTTTCCGGCAGCTTTGGCAATATTTTCTCCCGGAACAGCATCAACAATGCACTTATGGGCCTCGAGGTGCCACGCCTGATAACTCGTCTAAGAGAGACTTTTGGAAGCGATAAGACCGATTCTAAGCAGCTCACCCGCCGAACCGGCTGGACTCTGACTTGGGATGTGCGCCGAAGTCAGATCGAGATCCAAGAAGGGCCCGATGGACCGAAGTGGACACAGAAGGTCGGCGAGCTGCCGCCGAATGTGCAGGAAATTATTGCCCTTGGCGGATTGGAGAAGTGGGTGAAGAATTCGATCTCATCGTGATACCTAAATCCAGCTTGTACGTGTATATATAAGATTTTCTTTTGGCCGTTTCGGTGTTTCCCCAAAAAGAGAGCGCACTATTGGTGTTTGGGGTCATAGATGTGTATTTCCGTCGGATTCATACTACAGTCAGTTTGAGTAGAGTGTTTGTAATATCGAAGGATTTTACATACTATATCCCGGTTTCCGATGAAAGTAGCAAATCCATGGCCCATTTGGCTACTAATCCTGCCCGAATTTCAAACCAAAAAATAGTGTGAGCGGTGAAACCCAACAGGTATGAATGGGGATGGACTGACAGTCGATTCGAGCCGAGGGAGAAAAAAAACCAAAAAAGATTTTTTTCGAAGTAGCATGTCTTGGTTTCGATCCAAGGTCCTCCGGGTTATGAGCCCGGCGCGCTTCCGCTGCGCCAACATGCTTTGCTGTTGCAGGGAACAACAAACTTTCCCCTTAGTAGCCTAAATACTTTTTAGTGTGCCGAACCGCAATAACTAACTAGGGCAAACCCTGAACTATGGGGAACAGCATCTCAAAGTGTATGTACGGAGTACTTCGTACGCATGTCGATGTCTTCAGCAGGGTCAAGGCGCTCCTCTAGCTTTACCGTGTGGCATGCTCCCGCTCGGACTCGAAGAATAGGGATCCATTATCCACGAATTCGTGAGTGCGTCGCAACCTTCATTCGCTCTCTTCGGCGGGTTCTCATTGAGATCATTGACCTTGATCAGTACATCGCTAGGACTAGTATTCAGTTACCACCAGGATCCATATTTGCCATAATAGCTAACCTGTGCTGACATGATTCCTACTTTTACGACCCACAGGAGGGATATGACCCACAGGAATGCTTTGAATTCGCTTTTTTCAATAGGACGGTTAAATCGTTCCACGATTTATACCATTATTGGAAAACGACCAATCGGCATGAGTCGTGTCCTAGATGAACGTGCGTTTGATCTGTGTGTTCATAATCTGTGGCCGAGGTGTTCGACTTTCCCACCAAGTCAGGGTTGAGCGTGCACCAGGTTCAAGCCCATCATTGTTGCGACGTATGCGATCCGTATTTCTAGAATAAAAACAATCTCAGATTGGTGAGATGACATTTTCATCTACGGGATATATAACCGCTGTCTTTCTGCACCTAATAAATTTGATAGCGCCCACTTACTCGTCGACATCGAGGCCCCCAGTGTTACGGCTACAAGCGATTTTTCCCGTCCTTTTTCAGCAATGCTTATTCGCCTAGAAGCCGGTGCCTGTGCTAGGGGCACTGGGCTCCGTTTAATTACTCTTCCTGTCGTTAAATGTCACTCCGCCCATCGACAATCAGGCATTTCCCCGTACTGCTATCCTTCATGTGAACGTGTTTTTACTACGCTTTCGGGAACCTGTCAGCACGCAGAATATTTCCTCTCGGTCGTCGAGCCCCACGTCGAGGCGCACTTTTTGTTGCCCTTATCGGTATATTAAACAAAGACTATAAGACCCAAGCTTCCAGTACTTCGCTCTGTTGGCCAGACCTTTTTGGGGGCCTGCCTCTCTACCTTCACAGTTAGCAGCCTTGCTCTTTGCGGCTCTTGTTTCCCAAGCTTGTCCCGATCCAGTGTGGCTGTCGTGGAGTGTATTAAATTCTGTATGTATGTATGCATGTATGTACCTACATGGCAGGACATTGGATAATGGACTCTAACCGTGTTGCAATTATATTTTGTCTCCGGGAGAAATGGCACGTTCATACAGATTTTATTCCGGAGCTTTATTTATTTATTTTCCTTCTTTTTTTTTTTTTTTTTTTTTTTTTTTTTTTTTGTGGATTAGCCTGGTTAAGAACCGAGCCTGTTATCTATTAAGTGTATATTGTAATCCGCGTTCCGCACACACTTACTCTGTACATACAATAATTTTTAAAACGCGCATGGCTTTGAACCTGTTTCATGACCCCTGTTCCATAACGTTTCAACGGCTCAACGGTGTCTAGGATAATTTTTCTTAGTCACCTTCTTTTGGGTAAGTAGCCGACGTGTCCTCTGTAATTAGGTAGCTACTAACTTAACCCTGACCGCTTAAACGTGGCCAGGAGGCCAGTCTGGGCGGAGTATGGCTCGTGATAAGATTAAGGCTGAGGGTGTAGCTGGAATGAATTGCCGGTAAGGCTGGCGGGAAGTAAACAGTCTCCATCGCTTAAGCCGGAAGGGGGGATATAGCTTGGCCTATGGCAATCCTTGGGTCGCATGTTTTCCGTACATCGACGTGGAGTATGTCTTCGTGGATACTGTGCCACCCCCAGTATTGGCCGGGTTGAAAGCTGGCTCGTTCAATCAGAAGCCGAGAAGCCAGCTGCAGATCCCTCAGTGCAAAGCCATATTGGCTGGGTTTTGCGGTCGATCCCGCTAGTTCCCCGGGCCAATGTAGCGGCACCGCCGAAGTGGGAAGTTGGTAGGTGCTGGATATGCGACATAAGGGCTCCGTAGCTCCAAAGTGACTCAGGATTGCAAACGCATGTCAATCGGTACTGGCCCGGTTTAAATACTGCCCAAAGTCAATTCAGAACCAAGGTATCAACTTTTCAAGTCGGAACTGCTCTTGGAAACTGACACTTGATCGGGCCTTGTGTAACATTCTTGTCAAATTTAGGGAAGAGTTAAACATCTACACCGTATGGCTGGCTGGCCTAAACAGTCTACGATCAGGATGCCAAAATGTAGCATCATATAGGACCTAGAGATGTTTCAAATCGGTTCTCCAAATTCTGTCCTAAACTACTGATCATAATCAATGATTTTCATCCTAACAATTCTCTTGATACGCACTGGAAACCGGCGGTGACACATTCCTAGGATCAATAGAACAAGAGAATAGGTGATGGGCTACGAAATGGTTTGAATAATCTTCTTTTACTTGCTAGCGACCATGAGATCATGGTCGCTATGGGGCCATAGGTAAGGCAGATTGGTGAGCTATGCCTGTAGCACCTGTCAGCAGTGACAGTGGAATTTTTCGGTCAAGATGAAACGGTAGAGTGCGAATCAGTCGTGGGAAAGCCGATTAGCCCATAGGCGCGACACAAAACCTGAACCGATTGAATCCTTTTGGGAGTTGAGGTGTGTTCAGAGATATGTCAGTTATTTTCCCCATCTTGACTTCAGCTTTCGAGGACCCCATTGTGGTGGCTGAATGGACCAAAGCGCCTTGACCGCTGATACACTTTCCACCTATTCCTTTTTTCGTAGGGCTGAAGGCGCAGTGACCAGTTCCATCCACGTGGTTACATATTACGGACCCAAGACGAAGATTTCGCTGGTTGTGTAAACTTCGCCTTCAACATCGGGACTTGAGTCAAATGGCCAGTATTATTAATTATTAGGTGCTGTAGGTATCACCACCCGATTTGGACAATTTGGACCCAAAACCGGAATGGACCCGCGATATTTGATAGATAGGTATGGCCCTTTTGTCAGCAGCGTATTAAATTAACTAAAGGCTTCGAGCGGACATGACTTATGACCCCCTGTTGTGTAACGTGGCCAGGAACAGAAAATCATCTCCGGAGACATGTTTTGGCGGTGGCCACGCAAAGGCTATGAGATATTCTTAGTCTTAGCCGAGAGGGAGCACAGAAGGAGGACGGATGATTTGAAATCGAATAACCAGCGAAATCATGGCCTATCTGTTTGCATGATAAAGTGTCCGGACCGCATCCCACATCTCCGAGCAACCCGGTTGAGGTGAGTCACGTTCCTTGGTAATACGGAGTATGTAATGGCTGTAAGGCGTACGAGGTACTCCGTACCTCAAATGCATAGTAGTGCAAAGCTACATTCTAAATTTAGCTTTAAGCTCAGAATCGTTTCCACAACCTAAAAAAGTCTTTTACTTTCATGCTTTGACAAGCTTGACACCGAAACGTTGCCTGGTTCCTCTCTAGTCAATAGTTAAACAACTGGCATAGATGTATGGACCTCAGTTAAGGAACAAAAACCAGAAAATGCGGCTCCAGACACAACAATATTCAGGGGCCTCCTGTAGACAGTATAGTCC
This sequence comes from Coccidioides immitis RS, assembly GCF_000149335.2. NCBI lineage: Eukaryota > Fungi > Ascomycota > Eurotiomycetes > Onygenales > Onygenaceae > Coccidioides > Coccidioides immitis. The sequence goes on along the minus strand of NW_004504310.1, from coordinate 1,329,788 downwards.
AGGCATACATAATCTTCGCAAGGCAGTTTACCTAAAATACAACGACCCACACCAACGGTTAACGCCGAGCAACCAAACTTTATTGGTCGAAGGAAAGACTGCACCAACCAACTGTTCGCATTCCTCACTCTGACTGCACCCGAACCTGCAAATAATAAATCAGTGTCTGCAAACTGCCATTTGAATGCACAGATACATTGGGGTGAAAGCCAAACTTTAAAATTGAACAGCCCTCGCCCCACTGCTAAAGCATATCCCTCGGTATGGTAGATCATCTTCGTTGTAATTGCGCATCGTAGATTGGCCCAGCCCACGCAGGCAACAACAACGATGAATCATAGACACGAGACCCTTACCAAGGAGATTAATGCATTGAAAATGTGCTAAGCCATGTCCCCATCCTGACCTCTTTCCTCGGAGCACAAGATGTCCTCAATCCAGATCTGAACCCTGCGTGGCTGGTTTCCCGGAAATCCCATATGGCCCACTCGCTCGTTCGGAACCTTTCGTCCAGTCACTGCCCGAATTTCCTCGGTATTCCCCTCTTTACCTACCTGAGACAATCGTCTGGATCGTATCTGTAGGATCTGATTCGCTTTCACTCATCAGCCACTGTTTTTAAACAAAGGGCCAAGGGGAAAACAACAACGGGGGTTGAAAAGAGAGAACCAGGAAAGGCAAGAAAGCAACAATGAGGGTGAGACAAAACTGAAAGATTTGGACTGGGATCTCTCTGCTTTGTGTCATAGGGGTCTATTTTGTCGACCCTTATGCTCTCTTCTTTTTTTTTTTTTTTTTTTTTCAATGGGCAGCCCCCGTTATTGGGTCTGTTACAGGTGTGCCCCCGGGCTCTCAAGGGAGAATCTGCATGCTGTGTGTACCGGAAACGAATCGTGACTGTGCCTGTGCACGGGGCAATGGATTCGAGCTGAGGAGTTGGTTCCATGCATCCTACGGTTCTCTACCCGTTGTCATTAATATTTTCAAGGAGAGAGGCTCTAATCAATGCTTTCGGATATATAAGCCTCCTTCATCCCTTCTCTCTGCCTGTTCCAAATTCCATCTTTCATCGGCTTCATTCAAGCAAGACCTCTTTTTCTGGCTACAAATTTTAATACTATTTGTCCTCATATTCAGCCAACCTTTCAGTCTTTACTTGTTTCAACATCTTTATTTCTCCCTACGTTTCCGAAACAAGTTCGCTTTATAGTCGCACGCATAAATACCAGGCTCCTTCGCTCTGCCCTCAGGCAACCATCCGCAGAAAATCTCAACCGGAGAGAAAGAGCTTTATTCTATATAAACCCTACATGGGGCGTGGCGGATACAACTAAGTCAATTGCAAGAACAAAACGCCAAATCTTTCGCGCCTTCGAGACCAAAGCTCTACCACCCAAAAAAAAAAAAAAAAAAAAAGGCTCAGCCTCTCAATATTCCGCTCTTTATCTTCATTTCGGAAACAAATCAAACAAAATGGGTCGTGGCGGCTACAATGGACCCAACCAGACTTCTGGTTCAACACAGCCCGTGAATCGACAGGGTAGAGGCGGATACAACGACATTCACGACACGGATGAGGACTCATATGCGCCTCGATATCCGAAACACGAGCAATGAGTATTTCGAAATATGTCGAAACAGCGCAGGACGTGTTTCGAACCATTTCTAGAGATCCTTTTTCCAGAATTTAGTTGAAGAGACGGAAACTTTTACGGGATTGTACGATATAGAATGGCTAGGCGTTTCGGTCAACTTTGTGGATCGGGTTCAATTCCTCCTCCGGCGATTATTTTCCTACGCAAAACCTGTTCGAATTTCATGTCAGTTAACATTTGGGCAAAAATGGAGAACGACGCAAAAAGGAAACCAACTTTTCAAACACTACTCCCAAGACACTCTCTACGTCACCACCTTCGCCGCGGCCGGTAATCTTCGCTAGCGAATCCGCCGCAAATCGCAAATGTTCTGCCGCCAACACGATATCAACTTCGTTTTCGTCAAACATTTGACCTTTAGCGAGCGCATTTTCCGGAGTTTGTGCATTATTGTTGTCACTTGCGATATTAGCGTGTTGGATTTGCACGGTTTGGGATAGAAAGTCTCTTAGATGTTGGGCGCATGTTTTTAGATTAGAACTTTGTCGGTGCGTGACTCCAAGTGAGTCCTGATAATAAGAAAGGTCATAACGATTATCCTCATCTTCTGATCGAGAGGGCATTGCCATTTCCTCGAATGTGTGAATTAAGCCTCTTAGGAAGTTTTGTATATTACCGGGGTCCCGTCGGTCGGGAGACCCATCCTGCGCATCCTTGCAGGAAATTGCGTAAATTCGGTTTTTGTCGAGTCCCTGGAACGTGGAGCAAATCCTTTCCACCACGTTCGAGTATTGCCGACTAGTAACATCCGAGTTTAACCTATCAGTTTTGTTGATCGCAACGACCACTCGCTTGTCGAGACGCAAGCAATCCTCAATCGCGCCAACCACCTCAGCTTCCAGCTTTAGCGCGGAGCCATGCTGGTTCTCCTCAAGTGACAAAACTGCGATAACAAGATCTGACTCCAATGCTCGCGCCTTGGCTCGACGTATACCTTCCCTTTCCACTTCTCCAATAACAGTAGAATCCTTGCGCTCTTCACCAATGAGCTTAGGTGGCGCTGACCGCAGTCCCGCCATATCTCCAAACTTGCAAAGCCAACCGCCAAGGTCAACGCCAACATCAACAATGTCACGAGTAGTTCCTTCTTCGCTACTAACAATTGCTGCTTCTCGCCCCACAATTCGATTTAGCAGCGAGCTCTTTCCGGCGTTAGGGGCACCAAGCAATGCGATTTTGATTCCGCTTCGCAGCAATTCTCCTTTCGAGGCATTCTCAATGTGAACATCGATCTGGTTTAGCAGTTTTCGAACTTGTCCCGTGACGGAAATCATAAAATCATCTACAGATTCATCGAAATGTTGGTCCTCAGAAAAATCAATTAGCGCCTCCAGCTCGCCTCGAGCATACAGCAACTGTTGCCTCCAATTCTCATATCTTGCAGACAGAGTATCGCTTGTACCCCTGATAGCTAGACGCCGCTGCTGCTCGGTATCGGCTGCTAAAGTATTGCCTAATGCCTCAATCTGCGGAAGATCGAGGCGATCATTGAGAAAGGCTCGGCGAGTGAATTCGCCTGGCTCAGCGTACCGGATGCATGACTCTAGCCCGGTCTCGATTTTGTTCTCTAGACATTTAGGTATTGCATTGAGCACCGCTTTAATCACTGCAGGACTGCCGTGGATGTGTAATTCAAGGACGTCTTCACCTGTTACAGTCTTTGGGGCCGGAAAGTATAGGACCAAGGCGCCTGAATCGAGAACCGCATTCGACGATGGAGATTGCGTTGGATCGCATAATGTTCTAAGAGTAGCATACCGTGGCTTTGGCAGAGGAGATCCGGGGCACAAGCCTTTGTATACCTAGAATTGCGAAAATCAGCAAAAAGAAGCTTCGCGGAAATACGGATGCTCGTCATACCTGTACACAAGCAGGGCCAGATACCCGCACAATAGCTATTGCAGCTCTTCCTGGTGCTGTGGATAAAGCGTATATCGTTGCAGGAGCTCCATCCGTAGGATGTAGAGGTGACCGCGTCGTAGCGAGGTTCCTAGCGGGTGACGGGTGGCCTTTTCCGGGAATTGTCCCGCTGAGAATCCTTTGGTAGGGGAACGGAGTCCATAGCGGACGGGAAGACAATACTCGACGGAGTAGAAAACCGGGAATTCTTCGCATACGCAATGAGAAATCTCATGGAAATGACTGAGACGAAAACAATCTCGTTCGTGAAAAAGGCAGCGGATGCGGCTGTATGGGCGTAAGTTTAGAGTCACGTGGGCATGCCCATTGGCCCTAGAATGCTGCTGTCAAACTCGGTTTCTCATCATCACAACAAGCTCGGATTCATTACCGAGATGAACAGCCTCCGCTAGCAAACACATCAGAAAAAGTTTTTTAAATGAATCTAACCGCGTCACACCTTCTAAGGTTTAGTTAGGTCACTGCGCGACTGATACTGTACGAGTTAATTGATCCCGTTCGAATGAATCGAACTTCTAAATGTCAACCGGGGCCCTGGCCAGCAAGATGCCCACTCCATCCATCATTTCCCTAGAAAGAAATCCAGCCAGCGCCGGATGTTGAAGCCTGTTAGTTAATGGCTCACAGCCTACCGGATGTTCAAGAATTCTCTGCAGAAATCACCATCTCCAAAGAACTACACTGTGGTTCTTATGCCGTTGTCCGAGATTGGATGGATTGTTGTTTTCGTCCCATTCATGTCAGTTCTAATCAAAAAGTTGACCGCATAGGTAGCGGTAAGAACTTGGTGTCCCGAAAAATTGATTGCCGAATTCACCCAAAGACACTTACAATATCTTCAGAGGGGAAACCAAGAAGCTTCCAACAGTAGAAACGATTGCTGTTCGAGCTTCTTAAATTCTGGGTGCACTTGGTAATTATATGTGAAGCTGCCATTGCTGCTACTATCTACTAGTTCGTCCATTTTTGTTCGAGCTGGAATTGGAGGTAGCTCATGCTTGACCGCTTACAGCTTCAACTCGCCTTAATGTTCCGAGGGACGCTTGCTAGTTCTGCTTCCACATAAATCCGCAAATCAAAACTTTTGCACGGCCGCAGGCCGTCTCACCGAGAGGTCGATGAGCGGAGCGGATTGTGTCGCATAGTTCCTTCTCCTGAGGAAATGGGGACCTTGATAGGGAAGATCAAGCGTCATTCCAAGTTACCCCTTGGGATCAAACTTCCACATCCAATCATAAGTGAGCAATTACAATGTACCTTTGGAGGAATTTGCAGAAAGCTGCAGGTATTGCATTTGAATCAGATAATAGGTCGTGTCTTGTTCTCTGTAGGCGGAAGAATGAGTAACTTGGAGGCCGTATAAGAACGGCAAGGATGCCAGGGCCTTTAGCCCTGAGGTGAAAATCTCGAAACTCGCCTTCATTTTGCTACATATCTTGCAATTGACTAACGATAGTAAGATGGAAGTTGACTCAGAGAAAAGACCTGCGGCCCATCGCTCACCAGAGCCCAAAGATGGAGCTGGAGGGACACAGGGCCAAGAAGCCAGACGGCTGCCTGTTACCCTTCTATCAGGGTTCTTGGTAAGCGTCGGGGTCGGGGCTCCCGTGAGTAGGCATGCATTCTAACACTCTTGATATTAGGGAAGTGGAAAGACCACGCTGTTGGAGCATATCCTCAAATCGCCAGACCATGGACTTCGCATAGCTGTGATTGTCAATGATATGAGCAAGTCAGTTTGCACCCTATTTCAATGCAAGACACTCCGGGCTAATTGGGTTACTTCAACAGACTTAATATCGACGCTGCCCTCATCACACATCATAAAGTATCTCAGACGAAAGAGAAACTCATCCAGCTCCAAAATGGTTGTATCTGTTGCACGCTCCGTGGGGATTTGCTCTCGGAGCTTGCGCGCCTCACAAAACAGAAAGAAGTGGAATACGTTGTCATTGAGAGTACTGGTATTAGTGAGCCGATGCAAGTGGCGGAAACATTCACTGCGGAGTTTAGCGCGGCAATGCTTGAAGCTGAGGATCAGATCATGGATACCGATGAGGATAGCAGGAAGATCCTCTCCGAGATGTAAGAGTTTCATTTGAGCTCACCACTGCCAGAGCCGCCCCTTGCTAACCGGCCTTATTTCTGAATGCAGTGCCGAGCTCGGAGGGCTTCACAATTTAGCAAGCCTTGACACGACAGTCACTGTAATTGATGCATTCAATCTTCTATCGAGTTTCGACACAGCAGAGTTTCTTTCCGATCGCTATGGTTCCAAGGAAATCATTCCTGAGGATGAACGCACCATCTCCGATCTCATGGTAGATCAGATCGAGTTCGCTGATGTTGTGATTATCAATAAGATCGAGACCGTTGATGAAGAAACCCGAGGTCGGATTAGGAAACTCGTGAAGTTGTTGAACCCTGATGCGAAAATCCTAGAATCCAGTTACTCGAAGGTCGATGTACGCGAGATTATCGGAACCAAGAGATTTGATTTTCTCAAAGCAGCCTCGGGTTCGGGCTGGTTGAAAAGTCTGCACGAGATGACGGTTATGAATACTGATCAGGGAAAGAGGATGGCACCTAAACCGGAGACCCTGGAGTTCGTCTCTTCCTCCCTTTAACACAATCTCCTGCTACGAATGCTGACTTGGCACCCAGGTACGGAATTAACAATTTTGTATATACCGCTAGGAGACCGTTTCACCCGCGTCGGCTCTTTGCTCTTCTTCATGACAAATTCATCCTTCTTCAGCAGGGAGAGGAGGAAGAAGAGCAAGAGGACAATGATGACGAAAACAAGGACCAAATGGAGATCGACGAGAATGATCCTATGTCTGAGGACGAGGATGAAGATATGGAGACCCAAAGCGTACAAGGTTTCGAACAGCCTGATCCTGCAGTTATCCTTGCGAATAAACGCGCACATGCATTTGGGCCTGTTCTACGCTCGAAGGGATTCTTTTGGCTGGCGACTCGCCCCCTTCAGTTTGGGGAATGGAGCCAGGCGGGGGGGATGCTGACGGTGAGCTGTGGAGGACCTTGGTTTGCTGAAGTGCCCGACGAAGCCTGGCCAGAGGATAAGGATGTCCGCAAAGCCATTGAAAACGACTTTCAAGGCCAGTGGGGTGACCGGCGCCAGGAGCTCGTGTTCATCGGGGAAGGCATAGATGTAGACAAGATCACTTCTCTGCTGAACGAGTGTCTTTTGGATGATGCTGATATGGCCCGTTGGGAAAAGGTCATGAAAAATAAGCGGTTGTCGAGAGAGGAGAAGGCAGAAAAATTGGCCAGGATGTGGGAGGATGGATGGGAAGGATGGCCTGCATTTGAAATCGAAGAGGAAGATGAGGACGACGAAGACATCCAGGAGAAAGATAAAGAGAAGGATACAAAACACAAACACTTTGCAAGTGAGTATTTTGGACACACCAAAGAGAAGACCGGGAGCCATGCTCACCCTCATCACCATCACCACAAAATGGATCGTCTGCATCAGATGAAGGCAGTAGCAACCTGAAGAAAGTGGAATGTCAAGAGGAATGAATAGGCCATTCTGCTCACAGCATCAAAATAGTTTGAACAAATATCAAGTTGTCTTCAATCACCCATATCATGCAGCTTTACAATTTCCAAATCCCTCATGTGCTTTAAGACTCATCTCACCCACCAGTCAATCATGAGCTAAACACCAGTCGGAGAACAGCGTTAATTCCCACGTCACAACATTTGCAACACACGTTCCCTAAAGAGGATAGCTGGTGCATATGGGCTCGATGGATGCAGCGAAACACAATGATAAGAAGATGTATTCAAGTTTACCCTGTACTGAGGGGTGTTCCATACTGGCAGGGCGACTTCACGTCCTTCAGCTTTGTTGTCAGCCTGCTCGAATGTTCGTGGCTGTTCGGTAATCCAACTAGCACCTCGCTCATGTAACCCACATGGATTAGTTAGACGAAATCCCCATTTAGGTAGCTTAGTAAATAACAAGCATACGAGTCCTCCATCAGTGGCTGCGGCGGGTGTTTATTCTCCCGAGAAGAAAGTTTAACCAACAGAGCTTTGGTAGCTAACAAGCTGGGTCCCCCAGCATGTAGAGAAAGGCAAACTGTGGGGTGAAAAAGGGCTCCAGAGCTGCTAGAATGTCCTGAAAACTACCTAAACATTGGCAACATGCTGGCATGGGTAATCCAGCAAAAAGCCTGATTCATTGTAACTATGTACGTACTAGCAAAAACAGGACATATCCGAATCACGGACATTGAACTCACAATACATTCCATGATGAGGTCACTAATGGCTCATGTTGTTGCCGTTATCATTATGGTTGTTGAAAAGTAAGTGAGATGAGCTCATGGTATCGCTGCCCCGGCATCCGACAGCTTTTTCTCATTGAAGACTTTGGAGTGCTACACGCCGGCTTGTGTTTTCCCACTTTATTGCTGGGTATTCAGCTCTGTCCTCAAAGCTACCTTGCTCTTCCGTCATGATCCTTCATCACATTTACTACAGGAAAGGACAGAACCCATGGTGCTCGACTGCTTGTTTCTACCGATATCAACGATAGTTAACGAACTGCGGCATAAACAGGCTGGGCTCGTAGTACCATCTTATATGAACCAGCTACAAGTCTGGGTTTAGGGTGACACCGTCAGGTAACAGGAGGTAAATTGCTTCGCAACTGGGATAACATGCCACGAACGATACTTACTTATTACTTACGTTATCTTGGCACACAGCATCTTTTTTTTCCTGTCGAAAAATCAAGTAGACTAACAACCTAGGAGGAGATAAGCCGAAACGCTAAGTTAACGAGGACCCATATGCAAAAATGCTTTTCCCCAGGCGCACGACTTCGAATCGTGGACGGAGTGGATATATCCATGGCAGACCCATCCAACATCTCCATATTTCCAGATTGGGGTTGAGCTTAGCCTGAAGCGAACAGTCGACAAACCGCAGCCAGACACAGGCTTAAGACTTTGAAGCCTTCTCTTGGCGTTCAATCCAGTGGGCATGGGGCAATGGATCGGTTTCCATATCCACCCCTGACAAACGCTGACAATTGATTATGATACGCGTTCTTTTTCCTTGCTTCCGGAAGCCAGAGAGAGTTGTCCATAATGGGCTCTTTGGACGCCAGCCGGGGTTCTTTTGCCCTTGGGTTCCCCCTCCCCCCGGGTTTTGTTCCTTGATTTAATTTCTCTTAATTATCCTGGGGTTCCCCCGCGTAGTTTTTTCTCAAAATGCTTCGCCTTCGCTGATCTACCCCGGCCTGTGAAACTCTGTTCTTGTTTGATACCCTAACTTTTGTTGACGGTTGCGAAACGACAATGGCGCCTGACAGTGTAGGCAAGACCTCTTCCGACGAGGACTCCGTCCGGGGGGAGAAACCAGCTGCAAGTAATGGTGCCTCTGTCGACCTCGAAGCCGCTGGTGAGAAGGATGGCTACGTGCTTGACGCAGCTCAGATCGGAACTACAGAATTGATGACGGCGAAAGATGGACATACAGTCTTGATTCCCCAGCCTAGCAGCTCGTCTGCTGACCCGCTGAACTGGTCCAATTTCAAGAAGGCTCTAATCCTGACTATCATTTCTGCAACGGCATTCTTGCCTGATTATGGAAGTGCCACAGGAGCTGTCACTCTTATCCCCCAAGCCAAGTAAGAGCCCTTTTTTTTTCAAATCAGGAGACTAATGAACGATATGCTGACATATTTTCGGATTACAGAATATGGGGGATGACGGAAGATGAGGTGAACCACTCTCAAGTAGGGAATGTCTTCATGTTGGGTGCTGGTGGTGTTTTTGTTGTCGCCTTTTCCGCATACTTTGGAAGATATCCTGTCTTGTTCTGGTTCTTGGTCATTGCTTTGGCGACTGCAATCTGGTGTGCTGCAGCGTTGACGTTTGAATCCTTCATGGTAAATGCACTTTGATGCAATAAGTGTGATGTGCATTATGCTAATCTACTACCCTACAGGCCGCTAGAATTCTCAACGGTTTCTTTTCCACAGTTATGCAAGGGGTAAGGAAAAATCTGCCGCATGATCCATCGCGCCGACACTAATTACATACTCAGGGTGGTCTTATGTATATCAAAGACATGTTCTTCTTCCACGAGCACGCGCGAAAAATCAATATCTGGTCAAGCTTTATCATCGTGTCGCCGTATATGGGGCCTCTACTCACAGCTTTTATCATCAACACCCAGAAATGGCAATGGGCCTTCGGTGTATATTCAATCATAACTGGCCTCTGCCTTATTGCGGCGATTCTCTTTGTGGATGAAACTTATTATGATCGAAAGATCCCGGAGGACCAGCAACCGCCGCGTGTCAGTAGATGGAAGCGAATGATCGGTATCGAACAGTGGCAAAGTCGCCATACGAGAAACACCTTTAAGGATGCCATGATGCGTCCTGTCATCGTTATCTCCAAGGTGCCAGTTTTGATCTCGATGTTATACTACCTGTTTACCTTCGCGTGGGTTGTTGGCATCAATACTACGTTGTCAATATTCTTGGGCCCGCTCTATAACTTTGGGCCAAAACAAATTGGTAAGCATTTGTCCTCAATTGATTCCATCGAACTCGGAGCTTACGCGACGTCACAGGTTTCTTCTACTTTACACCAGTTGTCGGCGCTATCCTTGGCGAAATTGCAGGCCACTGGCTTCACGATATGATAGCGAGAGTCGCCTCCAAGAGGAACCATGGCCGGTTTGAACCAGAAGCACGTTACGTAGCTACTTGGGTTTCTACACCGTTCTTGATTTCTGGCACGGTCCTTCTCGGATTTGCGCTCGAGAGAGGATACCATTACATGCTTGCTTCCCTCGGTTGGGGCCTCTACGTCTTCGGAATCATGATCACAACTGTCGCTGTGAATGCATATGTGCTCGACAGCTACCCAGAAGCATCCGGTGAAGTTGCAGCTTGGATCAACTTTGCCCGTACGACTGGCGGATTTGTTGTGAGTTATTTCATGGTTGAATGGGCAGGGAAGCAGGGCGCCATTAGACAATTTGGCACAATGGGGGGTATCTGTGGTTTTGCATTTGTGATGATTATCTTCCTGCAAATATTTGGCAAGAGACTAAGGCAATGGGCTGGGCCGGTCAACTTCAAGACTGTTTAATATGGCGAGTATATGTTCGTACTCTCCTTTTCTTTTCTCCGTTTTTGTTAGGAATTTGCTTTCTATGAGGAACAGGATAGTCACTCAAACGAAAAAAAAAAAAAAATTTTTTTGTGAATATTGCAGAATTACCAAGTGTATAGTTAGTCAGTATGTATCTTTTACAACCGGGTTCGGCCCTCTCTGAACTCGATGTCTTCATGTCATTTCATTCCCTAACTAGTTTTCTATCCGATGTATCCGGAATCGTGAGGGAACGCAATGGGCATTGGTTGCTGCTCGCCTCAGCCGCCTGCGCAGAAACTAATGCCTGGGTTTCTGGAGCAAGGAACCCCAACTCTGGGGCCCCAACCCCATGGTTCGCCACACATCCACGCCCGTGGTTCGGGTAAATCTTTACCCCAAGAAATGGAGTTTATTTTGTCATCCTGAGGAGAGAGATTGATTGGACAGTCCGGCTGCCTATGAAGAAGCCTGTGGAGAAATGGTGAGGTTTTCGATAATGCAATGAGTATTTCCGCGCTCCGCTCTAGCTATAAGTTAACTATCCAGTTAACTTTTCACCAATTTCTGGACCTGTGAAGACTTCCCCCTACCCCAATAGCTCTCTGCTCCTCATATATACTTCGCATATTGACTCATATATACATGTAAATAATGTCAATCATTCCGTGCGCTTGTGCAGTTTATCCGTGCCATGAAACCAATCTAGTAATCCAATTGACCCATAATTCAAATTGAATTTCTCATGATGCAAATCATGCATCTTGGCTATCCCGCTGAAGAAATCATATCCACTGTGGACAAGTGCTGTATTGGACAGCTCGTAGGCAAGGAACGTCCAGAAGGTCAAGATGTGGCTCTTTAGTAGCGCCGGTGGGAGCGTTATGGGCAAGACATTCGCGACGATGTGTTCGATCGGATGCGCGTATTGGGCTGCGAGTGCGACTGGCGCGGTGAAACGGTGGTGAAGCTTGTGGATTCGTGCGTAGAAGATGCGGTGGTGGAGGAGCCGGTGGCTGTAGTAGAATAGGGCTTCGCGGATTAGGAGGCAGATGATAAAATCCCGGGCGATTTCGGGGAGACTAGGGAGTGAGGGTTCGATTCGGTAGGGGCGTTGCGGAGAGATGAAGATGAGGATGATGTGTAGGATGGAATTGATGATTTGGTTCCGCAGGACGAGGAGAACGCAGGATTTGATTTCCTTGCTCGTCGGTTGCTTGGGGATGGGCTGGAGCTTGTGTCGGTTAGAGAAGGACGGTGCCCAGATATCCAGGGACAGGAAGAAGAGTGATGGGAGCCAGAAGGTGACAAGCTGGACGCTGAGGGTGCCGAAGAATTCAATGCCCGCCGGGGAAAACGAGCCGGTAATGTTGGTCCATATTGTCTCCACGGAGGCGCCTTTAGTCAAGCTGGTGATGAGACGCTCCATCGGGGATGCCATGATGTCAAATGAAAATGTCTCTTGCATCGAGGTCCTAACTATTGAACCACGGATTGATCTGGTAACGGGAAATGTTCCCATCTTATCTTCGAAATTCCTTCACATTTTTGGTGGTGAGGTCGTATCACACAAGCCCGACCTCGGCTCAAAAAATGCGGATTGGGTCAGCCCACATTGTGCTGTGTCTTATCCGCATGTGAGGCAGGTCTCCGGGCCACTCTGAAATCTATTCTCCTTGTTTCTCCCCGGTTTTGTGGCCTTGACGGAAGATGATGTTGTCAGAATATTTATGAGGGTGTTCTCAAGGAACATGTGTGCGCAAATTACGAACCGAGCACTCCGTAGCACACGCTGACTTGGAAATCAATGCGGACGGGAAGCTGTGAGGCATCAACCAAATGAATGGCTATTGTAGCGAATTGCTCTATAATTTCAGCCAACCCTGCACGCATCAATCAGGCTAAGGAATAGCAAAGTGTAACCATGTCCACCAAACCAAGGCCATTTGCGCCCCTTGTTTGTGACATTCAATGCTGGTTGGGGCCCTTTCTGCCGACTTAAACTATTTTCTCAACCCGCAGCTGGGTATATCGATACACACTTCACGGTGGAGATCTCGGCGGCGAAGCCCGCTGGGCGTGGGGCGGAACGAGGCGGAGCGGAGCGGACCAGCCGTCGGGGGCTTAAAGCCAAGCGAGATACAGGTGGTTTTACACGGTGTTAAATTCTTCCTTTTGTTATATCACCGGGCCGCATTTCCAAGCTCACTGGCATAGATAGTTATGGGTCTGTGTCTCAGGGTTTCTTTTCGGTAGTTAGTTAGTAGGTCAATGTGTTCATGGATGTCCGACATCCAAAAAAAAAAAAAAAAGAAAAGGTCAAAGCTCCCATCCCCTGCTAGTGAGAATAGAAAGCATCCTGGATTCACCCAATTTCATCGCAACTGGACCAAGAATACAGAGCATCTTGTGCAATGACGGGAAAAATAATTTAGGCATACATATGGGTATTTCCACAAAACAACCATCCTTAGAGCCAATAGCCTCGCCCTTTACGCCATTGAACCATTAATCCCTCGCTAAATACCGTTAAATGCTTCATGTATTTCCTTTCATACCTCGTTCGACAATTCTGGTGACAGGGAGATATCGCTCTCTGACCTATCGTCGCCCCGAGAACTCACGCGGATTTCCATAGTCTTCATTATGCAGCCTGGCTCTATGTTTTGGCTAGGGAGAATAGCCTCGTCACTCCCCCCACTGCCATTAATCCCATTAGGTCCTATCCATCCTTTGTATTCACTGAGCGGGTAAACCTGAGCATTTGTGGATGTAAGAATCATTTTCCCGCTTCGACTTCTATTTCGGCCGCCACGGGACCGCTCATGGTTTGGTCGACCAGATATTCGAGAAAGCGGATGATTGGAACGGTATGGGGAGGAAGAGGATGTTCTTTTGAGAAGGGCATTGACTAAAGGTCCCAGCGTGGGGATAGATGCGGCGATTATGATTAAATATTGCTCTGTGGTGATACATACAGCCAGAGGGACACTGTGGAAGGTATAATCATCTCGTTTCGATAGCAGGGAGACGAAAATCGTTCTGATGATTGCAGCGATCATAGCACTAGATTTTGCATTAGGATTGACTGGAAATAAGGGGTTCGAGTGGACGTACAATATCCCAAGTGCTGTAACGCAACCGAGCCCAATTTTCAATTTTAATTCCGTTCGCGACTTCCAGAGTATAAAAATTGGATAGATCGCAAGGAGAAGGTCGGAAAAAGCTGAGAATGCTAGATCACGTCGGTTAAACCACCACATATTCTTCCCGCAAAATCATGATTGATCCAAACTTACATCCTTGAAAAATAGCATAACTCCGCTGAATCGAAGGATTCCAGCATGTTCCTTCGACACTAGAGTCCCAGAGTAATCGAGTGGGATTACACTGCCTGTAGAGTGAGTATATGCAGAGGACGTTAACAATAGTGAGCAGAACCATTCCTCCATAAAAAGCTATCCTTTGTTCTTTTGCTCTGTCGACCATTCGGAGGAGGAACAATGCGACGGATACCTTTCCCCAATTTGTCGACATTACGTGTAAACCTTGAGATATCCAGTTGAATTTATTGGCGAGCACCCTGTCGTATGCAATAAGATAGTATTCATGTCGCCCGGTGCCGTGGTTGACGCTGAGAGTGAGTAGAACGGATTGCGCCGTCGCATTAACCTTGAGAGACGGTCAGATCGGTGGTTGTATCAGATGCTGAAGAGTAATACCATAGCGAAACACATGAAGGCATCGTCCCAACCCCAGGATCTGTTCAGTCTTGTCCGGCTAAATATTCGCGACAAGATGAGCACCAACGCAATGCTAAATTCCACCCACATTATGATCGTGATCGCATTGCCTCTATTGACGTCTCCGTCTGGGGGAGGCCCAGTGACGACTATCATGGCGGGCCGTATCAGGACGGACGGCTATAAAAAAGGACGAGTTTCGCGAGCCTCATGAGAGGTCTAATCGAGTGGCTCCATGTGCGAGAGCCGAGCCTAGAAATGCGAGGCGAAGACACTTCTCGGTTGTACACATCGAATAAGCTGATTATGGGAATACATTCAGCATCAATCCACTCCACTGTTTAATTGTGTACAGGTGGGTTCGATCCGCCGGGGTGTCGGGCGGCTGATATGAAAAGGACAAGAGATAAGACTTATTTGAGATTCCCGCCATTTTTCGGACATCAGGTGCCTGTCGTGTCTTCGATCGAGTCAAACCAGTCAGGCTGGGATTAACGTGGGAAGTAAACCAGGGTCAACCTGGCAAATAGCTCTTACAGGCGCTATAGTCGGTAGTTATGCACCAAACAGGAATCTTGATGGTGAAAGAAAAATATTATGTCAGGAACTGAGATCAAAATCCATGTCAGCATGTTTCATCAGCGCTGCTAACTGAACTTTGTTTCTTGTTTGATGGCTAGGGTTGGGAGAAGTGCAAAAGAGCCAAAATGTCGTCTCCCGCATGGCGAAGCAAAGCGGGTGCTAGTGTTACAATTAGCGAGCTAGCATGAAGATGTAAAAAAGGAGAAAAATATTGAAAAAATACATCGATTGTGTCAACTTTTTCCTGTAGCCGCTCCACCCATAAGAATTCGAACCTATTCAGATGTGGAGAGGCGGCGGAAATGAAGAGCTAAACACGCTGGCCGTTAAAGGTATGTCCGATGGGAAGCAATATTCTCCTCTTGGGACGTGCAATGACAACCAAGCCACCGGTCCGGGTGCGAATATAGGGCAGGGAAAGCCGTTAAGACGTTCTCACTTTGTGGTGGTCCAGGCAGATGAGGAACGTGAAGACAACGTCAAGGAGCCCGGTGTCATTAATCATTGTCTCGGTTTCGCAACTAGTTACTTCGACAAGTTACCTGGCTGCTCATCGTGACGATCGTACGGGGTGGGCTCGTTAACTCGGTATGTCTTCGATATGCGGTGCACCGTAGCCCCTAGAATTACACAGTTATTTTCTCATGCAGCCAAGGTCAGAGCACTCGATGTTCGCCAGCAACGGACAACATGCACATGTATTCCGTCCTCCGTACCCCGTAACTGCTCGCATTTGCCAGCGAGGATCATGCACGAGAATCGAACAAAACACGGCACCCCACCGGCCCGACTGGCCTCTCAACGCGAGAAAATAAATGTTAGAACAACCTTTCCCCACTTAGCTCATTAGCCGCTGTCAATCCTTCTCCTCGCGCAGCCAGGAGGCCGCTCAAACTTGAAGGTATCATTTGTCATTTGCTGCTGGGGATGCAAGATCAGCAAGGGGCCTCGGATCCTTAACAAGAGATCCGGGGTACATCCTCTGGGATCAAGCTGCCCACATCTTCACCCGAGCACTTTTGCCTAAGCTTTTGTCTCGCTAACTAGCGTGATAAAAAGGGGTGGATCTCAATTGGCTGATGTTAATAAGGACATTTGTTCATGCAGGCAGGGCCACATGGTGGGACACAATGGAGCGGGGAGCCTTCGCTTCGTCTTGATTAAGTCAGGGAGTACAGAGTACTCCGGACGAACTGGGGACTTAATAGAATCTCGAAGGAGCGCCGGGGATATGAATTCTGGAACTTGGTTCCGGGGCTTAAAAGCACATGGCTTCCCATGTCACACAACATGTGATGCCTGCAAACGATCGCGGAGATAAATTTCTACCCATGCCGATTCGCTTGATGTCGAGGGGCAAGCTCGCACCAGCAGCAACGCAAAGCGAGGTAGATCTTGGTTGATGTCAATTGAGGATTATCATCATCCTATGTCCGCGACTAAGTGTCTCGAGATTTAAAATTCCAGACACGAAAAGTGCCATCCCTGGCCATATTCACCCCAGGAAACCTGTCATAAGGCTCATGTGGTCGTCGCTTACACGAAACAGATTTGGGAGAAAGAGAAAAGTCTCACATTAATATTAATTAATCGCCGCGTCAGCCTTCTTTTGTAAACCAGTTAATATCTGTCGCGCTCATGATAACGATTCGTCTATAAGGGCAAATCCCTTCCAACATGCAACATAAGAACCAAGCCCCAGCGGCTAAAGCTCAACAAGACTCAAAGGGGAAAAAAAATAAAAAAAGAAAAAAAAGAAAATAAAAGAAAAAAGTAAAAAAGAAAATTAATCAAACGGTGGGGGAACATGGATACCAAATAGTCAAGCACTCAACCCTCCAATTAACCAGGAAAAAAAGACTCCATAACTCAACCAGAAAGATACACGGGGCGAGTTTAGCCGCGAGATGTAAAGGCACATGTCTCGCGCTCACATAATACAAGGCGTCAAATAGAAACCTATGCTGAAGACCAAACATGTGTAGAACCGTAAAATGTCCGAATAAGAAAAGAGAAGTGCGTAACGTTCATGCAAACGAGGATATAAGGTGTATGATGAAATCTACCGCAGCGACAAAAGAGTGGTGTTTTACAAGACCCTTAAAACAAAAAAAAAAACAAAATATCAAGTTTCTTCTTTTTTCTCCATCTCGTCTGGAGTCGGGGCAAGCTCCGTCGCTGGCTCGTCGGGCTTGGATGGCTCTGGCTCGCTAGGCGACTCTGGATTGTGCTTTTCAACTGTAGCAGTATCGTCGGGGACTTCTGGCTCCGGAACTGGTGGTAACGGAGTAGAATCATTGTGGCTCCCTTCTTTAGTTGTGGCGGTCCCAGCTACTCGCCTCCTCATTCTTCGATTCCTTCTTGCCTCTTCAGCGCTGTCTCGTCGCCGAGCACGAGCCGTATCGGAGTCCATGTTCTCTCGCAAACCTTGGAGCATGCTGGCCGCTCTATCTGCAACATCTTCGCCCTCCGAAACCTGAACTTCAGCAGTGGGGGAGCTACATTCCGGTTTATTCTCCGGCTCTTGTGCATGCTCTCCGTTGACTGCTGTACTCTCTTCGGGCTTCTCACCATCATTTACCGAAAGCTCAGGCATACGCTGACCCGACGCTACACGAACTTGATGTCGCTCTTTCAACCTCGCACGACGACGGCGATCACGTTGATCACGTGCCTGAGGAGCAGCAGCTCGCAGTTTCTCCAACAAAGAATCCATCGCTCCGCTGCTGGCTGCCGTTTGCGAACCTGTCCCATCGGCTCCATTCGTTACGGCAGGATTAACACGTTTCCGGGCCAAAGATGCCTCCATTCGGCGTCGGTTGTCCTCCCAAGCGATGTTCTTGTCTTTAGACTTCTACAATTTTAAATGCCTAGTTAGCTTTAGAAATCCATGCATGGTATAAGATGTACGAACCTTCCATTCGAGCAAGAAGCCCGCGAGCTTTCCAAAGAAGTCTCTCCGGGCATTCTCATCAGTGCTGTCTTCACCATAGAATGTCATGATATCATCAAATGTCTTGGACATCTCTTCGAGATAGAGTTGCATCTGCTCTGCTTTCCGTCTCGCATCTTTCATGCAGCGTTGCACCACGATGTTTACCCTGTCTTGAGGATGGAATTTCTTCGGATCACTCAGGTTCCCTGCATCGAGGCTCGACTGAACGTTCTTGATGTTGCCAATATATCTTTCCGCGTCGGAACGTAGTTGGTCGATGTTTGCTTTGTGAACTTTGATAACACCTCCAATTTCGTCCTGGAAATTCTCCCATTCGGGGTATTGGTTTCGAACAATGCGCTCAACAAGATCGGCGAAAGTCGATTCATTTTTGTCGTCCTTGACCATTCCCAGTCTTGCCAGCGAGCTCAGCTTAAACCCGACGGCTTGCTTATTTGAATCATTCATGAAGTTACCAATATCCAGAATTAGGCCAAGTACGTTCATTAGCGAAACAGAATCTCGTAACGACTCGCAAACTTTGACAATTTCCTGAAGGTTAGCGGATAGTTCATCGTACTCGGATTCAAATGATAGCGTCATCGCAAGAGCTCGCATCCTCGCTTTCCAATAATGATGCAGTTCGAATGCCGTCTGAAGATACACCTGATCCTCGCGCGTCAATTCGCTGGGATCTTGCTCTCGGGTTGATGTGGCAGCATTTGGCCCTGTCCAGTCTTTGCTATACGGTGCCATAAGCTTGGCTGTGTTTTCCGGAATAACACACATATCCTCTCGTTGGAGGAACTCCATAATGACACTGTTACCCACAATTTCCGTATCACAGTGAATAATCATGCGGACAAGTTCCTCAGCAGGTACTTGCGAGAACTTGGCCATGGCAATCTGGAACTTGTGCATCAATTCACTAGAGATGATTTGCTTTTTATCCTTCTTCTTTGCAGTGCCCGAGCCAACAAGCTTGGTCTCTTTTGCCATGAATAGTCTCTCGACTTCATCCAAGACCCCTTTCTTGGCAAGCTCTGTATATTTTTCTTCTTTAGATGCGTGGGTTGGGGCATGGGCTGCCCATACCGTTATTTCTGGAGTGTCCACCTTATCCCAATGAAGGGCCTTGAGTTTCTTTTTCGGTCGGATGAAGGGAAGTACAACACCAGGTGTACCTGGAGCTTGAACAGATGATAGAAAATTACCCTTCCAAGCTCCCGGCAACGGTGGTGCGCCGGGAGGAGGGGGTATTGGAGCTCCTGGCATAGGTGGTGGAGGTGGTGGAGGCGCACCGCCGGAAAATCCGGGCAAGGGAGGTGGCGGGGGTGGAGGTGGCCCTCCTGAGAAGCCTGGCAAAGGTGGAGGTGGAGGGGGCGGAGGACCTGAAAATCCAGGTAGCGGAGGCGGAGGCGGAGGTGGCGGCCCATTGAATCCTTCTTGCTTTGCTGCCGGTTTCTCTGGCGCGGGCGAGGAATCGGGCTTTGGCGTTTCTTCCTCCTCGTCCGTTTGGTCTACTTTCTCAGCCTTTGAAGCGAGTTCATTCAGGAGACCTGTGGCCTGCTCCGGGTTCATCCGGGGGCGCTTGATTTCAATCAAGCGTGCCTTTTCTTGGACCATCTCTTCGCCTTCTTCAACATCAGAAAGCTGGCTATCCATTTGACCCTCAGCACTAGAATCTTTCCCGGCTTGACTCCTCTTCCGTGAAACCGTCCCAAGTGTGCTATTCGTGAACTTGCGCCTGGTCTCTTCGTCGAGCTCAGTGTCTACAGCGTACATACTGTCCATCCTCTCTCGCAATTCTCGCAATCGGTCTGACGGTCCATTCTGCTGCCATACTTTCCCTTCTAACTTGAACTGGGTTTTCGTTCGTTCCAATTGTTTCTCAAGGCGCTCCATGAGCTTTTCGCGGTCTAATATGCCCTGCATTTGCGCAGCATCCATTTCAGCAATACCATCTTTTCCAGTGCGTGCTTTGGAAGCAGCAACGTCTTGAGCGTCACGGAGCATCAGATATAGTTCTCGAGTTTCAAGTTCGTTGCGTTGCAGCTCTTGAGCCCGTAGCCGCTGGACTTCCGCGAGCTCTGCCTTCAGGGACTCATTTTGGCGGGTTTGGAGGTCCATTACTCCATTCTGTTCTTCAATTTGCTTTTGTAATTTTTTAACCAACCCGTCGGCTCCTAATTCGATCTGCGCTTTCATCGCATCTCGTTCTGCGATCGCCGCTTCGGCAATTTGGCGTGCTTCAAGGGATTCATCAAATGCCCTTCTGGCCTCGGAATCGGTATGTAGCTTATCCAGCAAACTCTGAACGGTGAAATTAAGGCTCTGCTTCAGTTCCATATCCGGTAGTCTCCTGTCCATTGCAACATAACTCAACATGGCGTCAACGAGCTGGAACATCCTTTGCCCATCTTCCGCTGCATTTTCCCTTATAAGGAGCATGTGTTGCATGGCCGATAAGAAAAAGTCCTGCGAACGACTTCCTCGCAACCTTTCAACAATTGCATTTGTGATTTGGACTGGGTCATTCATGTCAGCGACTTCTCCTTCAATGCCGTCTTTGAGACTACTACTCTCTCGTTGCAGGAGGTCTTCGTAGTCAATAGCCTCGTTTTCCCGATAACGTTCTATTTGTTTTTCGATGGCGTCGTACTGGAATCCTTCCATCTTTCCCAAAAGTCGTTTGATCCCGCATGCTGTGAACTGGGCCCTGATATGACAGCGAAGTTGCAAGTCATCTTGGGGAGCATCGATAAGCATATTTATCAAGAACATTGTCGATAGGGCGTATTCCATAAGTAAGTTCTCCATTCCTACACCACCGCTCTTGAATTCCTCGCTGGCGCCCACCAGACTTCCCATTTTGCCTCGTCCATCGATACTGACTTCGACAACCCGCATCCAAGCGTCGAATCGACCAGTTTCACCTTGCAAATTCTTAACATAGTCCATGGCCTGTAAAACCTTAAGATGACCCTGGCCATCGGCCCAGTGGCATAAGAAAGTAAGGATTTCGCTAACCATCTTGCGCGTGGTCAAGCGGGGAGATATTAAAGAGCTGGCCAAAGCAACGATGACTTGCTGGTGCGCCAACGCATCATCAGCACCATATTTGTTATTCATTAGGGCTTTCAAACATTTCGCAATGTCATATTCGCGATCTAGATCCTTGTCGCCGGACTGAGCAGTGGGGGGTGCTGGACCTGAAGCCTTCCGCCGATTGATTTTAAGAAGGACGCTTGTCAAAGCAATCTGCCCTTGCGCTTCTACGAACGATTTGACCCAGCTAGACCCTGAAAGTTAGTTATAGGGTTCCGGAAGTGGGCGGTACCATAAAATAAGCTTACCTTATGGGCTGCGTTCGCAAGCTGACGCTTAAACTTCCGAGCTCTTTCGCAGTAATTGTATCATCCATAACTTTCTTGACATACCATTCCGGGCTTCCCTCCTCATCTGCGCGATCAAGCAGACCCCTGGGTCCATCCAACGAGCCATATGTCTGCCGGGCGTGTTGTCTGCGCTTCTGTTCTCCTTGCCATTGTGTGAGTCGATCCTGATGTACCAGCGTCCATTTTTTGGAAGTTGGATACGCCAACATCTGTCTCTTCGCCTGCTCAGGTAAATTCTGCCATCCTCGTTTAATCATTAGCTCATAGAACATCTGATCGACAACCCTATCGTCTTTAGGTCTCGGGAACGAGCCATCTGGTGCCATTTGAAGGGGTGTAGTATAGGTAGGCCAATTATTTTGATAGGGATCGACATTTCGATAACCGCTGCCGCTTGACGAAGGAGGATATCGTTCATTAGGATAGCCGGTGGAGAGAAGGCGCCCAGAGGCGTCTTGGGTGGAGGTCCTGGTCGTGGACGATACGGAGGAATAGACACTCGTCTGGTCTAAGGAAGTTCGCGAATTGGCAGACGAGTCCGGTGTGGAATATGGGTAGTTGTATGCTTTGCTCAGTTTATCGTAGTAACCCATGCTAGAATGTGGGGGTGGCCTGGGACCGGAGAGATAAGTAGAATTGGTTTGCATTGGAGCATTGTTCAGTGGAGAATATTGAGGATATTCGTAGGGGCTCTTTGGAGGATCTTTGCGTGCTGGGGGTTCGGATTTCGGGAGGTAATCGACCGGGATCGGCGACTTTGCATTTGGGGGGACGCTATCGTAAGGTATTGCGGTGATTATTCCGGAGGAGGGTGGTTCCACTTCACTTGAAAGGTCCAGCGCATATAGAGAGTCGCGTTTTGAGTATCTGGAAGAGCGTGATCCGGCGGCACTCCCTGCAACGCTGAACGCGTCTGATGTCCCTTCCCCTCTCGAGTCTGCACCGCGGTCTTTGTGTAGCTTTCTCCCGAAAAACGACTTGCTGGCCGAGGACTGTTTGGACTTATCCGAAGGAGTTGGAGGACGAGGCATTTCGATGGAACTACCGTGTCATGCAGCAAAACTGAGCGGTTAAGATCCCAGCAACATCGGGACCAGCGCGGCCAGAGCAAGGGATTTTGGCGGCGGTCGTTTCCGTTCTGGCATACACTTTTCCCGGTTAAGCAAAGGTCCGGGATATTGTGTCCCCTATCGCGTGCTTAAGCAACTGCAACAAACTCTAGTTAACTCCCAAGCAAGGAATATGCCGACTCCTCGCGCCAGCGACGCATGAAGAAGGAAATGATTCTCGAAAGTTATTATATATGCAAGCAGCTTCGTCGAACTGTGAAGCGCAGCTCCTCGCTTGAGCTACCCCGCTGGAAAAAAGTGAAGTCTAGTATTATACCACAGACAGTGTCTGCACTTTGTAAAGACGGATAATTAATGCAGTCACTTCTGGGCATTTCACAAACGAGAGATTGTAAATCTGCATGAGTATCTCCAGGGCGAATCGCAGCTAAGGGGGGGACTGCCCAGAAAGGGTTAAGCGCCCGGCTTCACGTGAGGTCCCCACCGCCGAAGGCCAACAGCCCTGGCCGTCTCACGCTCCAACCACAGAGCTGAGACAGCAATGCCCTGGGCAAATGCTTGTCTGGTAATCTTGCCAGTCACAATAACATGTCACTTATGAGGTTTTTAAGAAAGGAAAAGTGTTTTTGAAAGTTGCACCCGCCATTTGGCTGGACAGAAACTCCCTTTCAACGCCCTCATGCTTACGAAATAAGCCATAGATGTGCTGAGCTATGGGGTCTTCTTTGAGCGTTGTGAAGGTAAAGCCTGTTGAATTGGCCCGGACATGGGAGCGGAACCAATTTGCTGACTCCAACCATGTAGACCCTCTTCGTTCCCGCCCTCATTTCCCTCGGTCTTTACATCCTATTGTTCTATGCAGTCATTCCTTTTGTTCGACGATACCGGCAAAGATATGCCCAGTATCTCCCTCTTCATACAATCTCGGCCCACACATCCTCCCTTCGGGACCGTGCATCCGATGCCCTAATGCGCTTCGTGCTTCCCTCCTCATGGAGAAGACAGTTTGTTGAGGGTCAAGATGACTCTGGCAGCGTGTTAGACGAAGAGGGCGAAGGGATGGTTGGATTTGAAATGGACGCTGCGCGCAGAGCGGCCCTTGAAAGACAGAGAGACGACCCTATGGGCACGGAAGGGCGACTTAGTCGAGAACTAGAAGAAGGCTTCATGGATGACAGTGACGATGAAGTCGGCGATGATAGAGGAGCCACGCAACATACACGTTAACCCAACCTGGATGAACACCCGCCTACATAGACCTGCTGACACTATTGATACCCGGTCGCCAAATGTTACCACGATTCTTATTCCACGGTTTCTGAGCTTTTGAGATCTGGATTGCAAGCAAGAGCACTTTGACTCGCCTCAAATTTTTTCCCCTCCTTTTCCTCAGCTGCCTGTGAATAGAATGAGGAACCTTAACAATAAAAGGGCATGGTATAGACCTCTCTCTTTCCCTCTTAGAAAACATAGGACTCCTTTAAGGGTGGTATCCCAGTTAATGCATGAATTTTTGTTCAGACAAAACTCGTTCAGCCAATGGGAATAACCAGTGAAACCGATGAACGTGAGGATTGTTATTCATGCTGGAGTGGTGTACAGAAGGAAAATATCGTGAAAAATTGGAAAGCTTTCAAATGAAGTAGCTTTCTCTTTTTTGTGCCACGATTATGTTATCGGCCACCTATCTAGGCCCTCAACATCCCCCGGCAACAACAAGTTTCCTGTCCAACTCTCATCATCCATTCTTCCCCATCAACCTTTGTTTCTTTTGCTGAAGGCCTTCTCAAGCACTGTGGTGAATATGGCCATACTTGACGGCGTCGAAGTTCAAGTGAGAGTTGTTAGTGTTGACAAGGCGCTCAAGGAGGCTGATGTATGCGCCGATGATTCTTGCCACAGCGATATAGTCCCATGGGCCAAGGACCCTATGCGGGTTGAAAAACGCGTCAATGCCCCTCCTGGGCAAGTCTTTTCTATCTGTATGCGGATAGCACCAAGCTTCGATTTCTCAGCTGGGGACGGGCTCCATATCACCTTGAAGCTGGATAATGGCAAGGCAGTCAACCATTATTATTCAGTCAAGTTCACCGAATTGGAAGCGGACGAAGACGGATGGTGGACGAAACATATCGACAACGCAGTAGTCAATTGCGAGGATGGGTGTAGGAAAGCTTACTTTTCTTTCGCATACCTTCCAGCAAGTAGGCCTTTCCGTTTCATATGATGTTTTCTGTTGATTGCTTGCAGGCTCATATATTGTAATAGAGCTCCACGCTGTTCCCGTAGGGTACTACTCGGATGTCGACTATCCACAGGGAAAAGTGGCGGTCACAATTATCCGAGTCTCCCATAGTACGATGCCACCGAAGAAGGCAACAGTCACAAATCCAGGGCCCACGCTAACCCCCGGGATCCCTGGGAGCGCGATATGGTTTGTATTTCATGGCATCTATTCATTGCCTTAGTCCGAAGCTAACGGCTGACCAATGCGTTAGTTACAAGGTTGGTGAGCTCGAAGTATTCGATCCACCCATGGTACATGAGCAAGTATCACCTGTCGATGATCCGGACGAGAAAGCGCGCCATTTTGTTTTTCACTACAAAGTCATCAGTAAGTCACCTATGGGGGGGTGGTTATTACCACCGTTGCTTATGGCATACCAGAATCTTTGATCATGGACTGTGTTGCGAGCGACCTGGAAATATCGTCCTCGGAGTCCGCATCCTCCCCAAACTAGCCGACGCTCAACCATCCTTTTCTTTCCTGTGACGGTCTATTTTACAAGCCTTTGGTTCGGACGAGATTTTGGTTGTCTAAGCTTGGTTGGAGCTCAACCTGTGGGTTTGCGTTCATACTGGGAATGTGTGGCCAATGAGTTTTCCTGCAGAGTGTGCCACACCCGTTCGTTCCTAGCCCTTATTGAGCTTTGCTGCGTCTCAACCAATAGCAAGGCCATCATTGTTTTTCCTTTTTCTAGAACGATGGGATTGTCAGTGCCATTACATCACCCTGGGTTGCTTCTACAATCTCCCACAATTTGGGCCAGGGGAGCTGATGTCCCGAAAGACCAATTAGAGTTATGTTCCTGAGCCATCTCGTTAGCTTTGATCAAAAAAGAAAAAGAAAAAAAGGGCACAGGTGGGCCGAAGTTGTCATTGATTGAGCTCCCTGTTTGGTTAAAAACCTTTATGATATTGTCCTCTTCTGGCTTTTTTTCCTTTTTTTTTTTTTTGTTTGCGATTTAAACCTTGAGCCCATCAATTTTGTCTGCTTATATCCTCAGCCGTTACATGCTCCAAGGAAATCCCAACCCCCAATTCCATCGAGCTCCGGGAGCAAATAGAAGATGGGTCAACATCCCAAGAATGCGATTCGTCTCCAATCAAACCCCCGCATCCATCCCTAGTTCTACCTACTTCCCATGGATAGCGAAGGGGGCCGGAACATGCGTCCAATCCAAGCATCTTGGGTGATGGGGATACGTACTCCTTGCCCTCTGTAGGCTGGTATGCTCGCATTCAGCCCTTCCCCCTACCGGGTTTACGATGCGAACGGAGTGCGGAGTACAAAGGTAGCTTGTCTGTTTTCGTTAGTTGCGCCGCCTAGCGGGGGAAGTTTGGGCTTGGAGCCAAAGCTTATTGGTGGTTTCGCGCAGCTTTGACCCTCACACCCCTCATTACATCAGCTGCTTCTACCCCTCACGAGTGTTTCTCTTCGCGCGGGGTACTCACTCCTCCTCCACGGAATATCACTTACCTGTGTGAGGAAGATGTGCAACACACGGCCTGTTATTGCCGACCTTGTTTCCAAAGTAGCTGTCCCGTTACGCCACGCACCCTTGGAGAAAGACAAACGGGGTTACATATGCAAAACGAGTTACCATCATCGTGCGACAAGCTCAACATCGCTGCAGTCTGAGGAAGACGCGGGGGTATATAGAGTATGACGCAGGTTCACGATAGGGAAGAGATACTATGTAATCTACCTCTGTAGGGCTCTGTTCCATCCAAAAGATGTTTCCAAGCATTATGATCCGTACCCAAACTACGGTGTTTGCAGGCCGGATCTCGAAAGGCGATTCTCTTCGTTAACCCCGCAGAGGGACGCATTGTCGTTATCAGCCAGAGTCTTGGACAAGAACCATGTCTCGGAATGATGGGATTCGAGGCTTCGATTCTCCTCATTGGTGAAATCATTTTGATTCCGGAGGGGTGCCATCAATTGCATTCTCCAATGAGTTGCGATCGATGCGGGATTCCATGCGCGTTTTCCCGCTTGATGCCACCTTCAGCGGTGGGGTTGCGTGATACAATGGCCCTCTACACCCAGGATCCAGTTTATTAAGCTCACCCAGGATGCGGATTAATGTTAGAAGAAGGGTGGATAATTATATTTGAATCGGTTTCTCCACCGGTAAACGAAGCTAAGGGGCTGGTGTTGGAGGATTTTGGGCTATATATATCTCGGATGAAGCTGCCTGTTCATCCATCTTTCTCCTCCTTTTTCTCTCCTCTTTCATTCTCATCGATTCTGCATCGCTCCTCTCACGGCATCGTTCCTCCATCTCAGTTTAAGGTCAACCGCCATTATCAGTCCTACATTGGCTGAGGTAAGGCTAGCTGCAGAGTTGGAGAAGCCTTCCCCACCCTAACTAACTCCGACAGCTCCTCTGCCCCCTTCCCCTCGCCTGCGGGATATGTTACCTTATTTTGGCTTAATTTCGCCTCAGGCCAGCCTCTGCTAACTTCATACTCATTCATAGTTCACGAGTATAAGAAGCTTGGAGCGTCCCTGACCAGCAAGTCTCATCCTCCTATCCACAAGTAACTTAACAAAGCTTGCTTGTTGTTTTACATTTCTTTCAAGATGGTAATTATCCGCTCCCTTTCTCGAGGGCTTCCTCGCCCCCTCTCTTCTCTCCTCGCAAGTCGAGGAAGCTTACGAAGTCCTTCTCCTTTTGCTTCATCATGGACCGCATCGTCTTCTTTACAATTGAATAGCGTCCGGACACTGACTGCCACCTCCAAATTACAGGGTAAAGTTCTTATGGTTATGTATGACGTAAGTTCCTCGTTCCACATCCCCGCCTTCGTAGTCCAATTGCAATTCAATGCCTGTTTAAGATGCAAATCTGGGTGCTAACATTGCTTTGCAGGGTGGGGAGCATGCGAAGCAGCAGCCTGGTTTATTGGGAACAACAGAAAATGAGCTTGGATTAAGAAAATGGCTTGAGGAGAGAGGCCACACCTTGGTAACCACATCTGACAAGGAGGGATCGAACTCTACCTTTGAGCGCGAGCTTGTTGATGCGGAGATCATCATCACTACACCGTAAGTTGACCTATCACTGCAACATGTGGAGAATTTTTAAGTTTCAACTTTTCTGACCCGGGACTTTGGCTTGAAGGTTCCATCCCGGTTATCTCACCGCAGAGCGTCTGGCCAAGGCCAAGAACCTCAAACTTGCCATCACAGCGGGTGTTGGTTCCGACCATGTTGACCTGAATGCCGCCAATAAGACCAACGGAGGTGTCACTGTCGCTGAAGTCACTGGCTGCAATGTCGTGTCTGTTGCCGAACATGTCGTTATGACCATCTTAGTCCTCGTCCGCAATTTCGTCCCGGCCCATCAACAAGTTGCCAGCGGTGAATGGGACGTTGCTGCCGTTGCTAAAAACGAGTATGACCTTGAGGGTAAGGTCGTCGGAACTGTAGCTGTTGGCCGCATTGGCGAGCGTGTGCTTCGCCGTCTTAAGCCCTTCGACTGCAAGGAGCTTCTTTATTATGACTACCAGCCCCTCAGCCCTGAGGTCGAGAAGGAAATTGGATGCCGTCGTGTTGAGAACTTGGAGGAGATGTTGGCACAGTGTGATGTTGTCACTATCAACTGCCCTCTCCACGAGAAGACACGTGGCTTGTTCAACAAGGAACTCATTTCTAAGATGAAGAAAGGTAAGCTACATTTTCTCATCCCCAGCTTTCTCGAAGACCATGGTGTATAGGATACTAAGGGGTAATAGGCTCATGGCTTGTAAACACCGCCCGTGGGGCTATCGTCGTCAAGGAGGATGTCGCAGAAGCTATAAAATCAGGCCATCTCCGTGGATATGGCGGTGACGTCTGGTTCCCACAACCTGCTCCCAAAGACCACCCACTACGCTATGTCCAGGGCCCATGGGGCGGCGGCAATGCCATGGTCCCTCACATGTCTGGAACTTCCATTGATGCACAAATCCGCTATGCACAGGGCACGAAGGACATCCTTGAATCGTACTTCTCCGGCAAGTTCGATTACAAACAAGAAGATTTGATTGTTCATCAGGGCGACTATGTCACAAAGGCCTACGGACAGAGAAAGAAAATCCAGGAGGAGCAACGGAACTAGGAGAATGCAGGAGCTTAGGACTTCGGCAAATGTTGCAAGCAAATAACGAGATGTTTCGCTGCAATGGACTGCAAGGCTGGTGTATCTTAACGATAGCATCCGAATAAGGATATTATGATTAATGCAATGAATTGAAAGAGGCCCAGGCCAATTCCGAACAACTACTCGTAGATCTTTCCATACGAACCTTCATTCCATCCAATCTTGCATCCCAGTCACCTTAGAAAAATATCTTGGAATTGAGAAAACCATGCCCAGAAGGCCCGGAGGGCCTTATCGAATGGAGTTGGCAGAGTTTGAGGAGATATGAACGCACAAAAAATGGCCGTCCACGCCTAATCTCCGAGTTATCCTTAACGTTTCACCCGGTGTATTAATTATACCTCCATGGGCCATGGTCTGGTTTTGGATGACACGAGACGAAGTTTTTTCCGGTCAAGCTGATGAGAAATTTCGGTGGCGAATTCCATCTGAGGGTATTTATTGGCCAAACACCAAGAGCTCAAGAACGATATTGATCAAAGCGTTTCGGGATGTGTTGGAAAAGGTGCGAAAAGTGGTGGTAGCGATTCTCAAGCCTGGACTACCCTGAAATTGATCCTGGCCGCAGCAGTGCCGAATCAATTCTACACGATCAAGCTGGACTTGTGGGCCTTGGTCCGGTCCCTCCCTTTCGCGTCCACCCTGCATGTGAAGCATACGTTGAATGATAGGACCTGATAAATAGTGTAGCCAGGAAGGTTATGGGCAGTCGACTTGCAGTGTTGCCTTCTGTTGGCCTCTTGTTCTCTCCGCAGGGACTACTACCGATTTGTTCATGTTTTCAGTGTGTTTCCTGCACCTGAAAATGTATCATGCACGAAAATTACTCATCCAGAAGGCGGAAAGCATTTGCACGGGCTGCTGTCCTGTGGGTACTCGATCACAGCTATAGTGCCACCGGAACGTGTGCTGTCGGTGATCTGGACTCTGTACAACTCTTACCACAGGGTGGTTATCTATAGAATTTGGCGACATCGGCCAGGAGCATTTCCATAACTCCGTCGCCCCCTGAGATTCCCTTTCATGTCGACGTTGGCCGAATTTGGTCTGGTGCACAGCCCTTGCTGCACTTATCATGCCCAGAAGGAACTTATCCAGCGGGCGAATCTGTATTGGAAATGAATTCTCGAATGCAAAGTCTGGTCAACCTCATGTGAGCTGCCAATTTGCCAAGTAGTCGTTTCTCGAAGCGGCTCTGCTACAACGTCGACTTTCCGCCAAGGAACGACCTCCAGCCACACTTCAGTCACATGACTCAATTTCCCGTTCGGGTATCCGTGCGTCAACGTCACCGCGTTCCTGAGAGATGAAACTGCCGTTGTGTCAATCAAAAATCCGCGGTTTAAACCAGCCAATTCAAGAATAATATCCCTTTCGATACATCCTGAGTGAGACAGGGAGATGGCAACATGGATAGTGCACAGGACCGTGCTGAAAGTGACGTCTGAACGGGCGGCCCAAGATATGCACCTGTTAATGAACTACATGCCCTTTGACGGCGTCCCCTGTTTTTTTTTTTTTTTTATTTGTATCATCCCTCGATTATATTACCCCGCGTTTTGGACAGCTTTCGTTCTCTTTGAAAGAGAGACGATTCTGGGCTTTTGGGGTACGTCCAGTCTGGGTCAAAGTCTTTCGGGATCCCATGATACGAAAACTACTTTTCTTCCTCTCTCCCTCCCCCCCCCTTTTTCTTTTTTTTTTTTTTTTTTTTTTGCATTGCGTGTTTGCCTGCAGCTATGGTTGTTGCCACTGCTGATATGGACCCTCGGGCGGTTTCACTATTGGATAAAGTGAGGAGGGTGGCGCTGAGTGCCGCATTTTGGGCACGTTCGTTGCCTACTTTAAATTAAGGGCCACAGCTATACGCCAGCTCCGTGGAATCTGCGAAATTGAACATTATGGGGGGATATAACACGAACATCAAGAAAGTAGCGGGAGGTGGAAATGGGGCCGCAAATAACTGATGGCCATCACACATCCTTGTTGCCCTTTCACCCTCACATCCAAGCGCTCCTCAATATGAAAAGTAGCCTCACATGGTGGCAAAGCCTCTTTATAATGCTCTTTCGGAGGATTTCAATCCTTCGGATATATTCCACAAAACGGGGATTTTTGAGAACCTAAAGCTTCTCGCCGGAAAACCATCTGACAGACAATGGCCAGCCAGTCGAACTCCACATTCCTGGGTCATCTTAGGTCAGATTGTTACAGAATTCAAAATCATGTTGCCTGTTCTGGATTAGGCTATTTTTACGGCTAATAATTCCTCTCCCGGGTTTCATCTTGCATGATCCTGTTACTCATTCGAGGACTCAGCCGTTCCAACTCAAGAACAGGAGAAGCCACTGCTTCCTTGGCCTCGACTATCGTTTACCTAATGTGTTGGCTTTGGCAGCTAAAGACCTTGGTCTCTATTGATTCCTGGGACTTGGTCCTTGGGATTTCATCGGACTGGGTGACAAATGTGGCCTAGATGGGGCACTGTATCATATCTTCATGGAGTACTCGATGAACTTTGAGCCACTTTCGTGAACTAGATCCCTCTCAATGCTCTGGCTTTGCCACTGAAACTCTGAGTGCTTGAACAGTGTCGGGCCAATGGAAGTAAAAAAATATACCAATATTCATGTTCTTCGAGGTGGTTTCTGGAAACCATCCTTTTCTTTCTCCTTGCTTCAACTCTTTCCGGAACCATTTGTCCTTTCAACATACAGTGAAAGAACTGCGCCTATTCCGCATGCTGTTGCATTCACGATGCGATTTCTGTGATTAAAACGGGATTATTGACAGCGTTTCTTTGGTTGATGCAGTTGTCCACCATGCCCGAACTCTTTACCCCCCAGCGCTCTTCTACACTCTACCGCCAACTGCATTAGTGTTATGCCCTGGAGGACCTCTGCGCATTCATCGCCAGTGTTTGGATCCTCATGGTTCTGAATAATAATGGCTATAGACGAGACAATAATCGACGCATTACAGAGGAGCAAGATCGAGTTCGCTGGCAATGCGACGACTCTGGCCGACACTCTGTTCCTTAAATTTAGTATCCAGAGTCGGATTTCTATCGTTGTCACAGCGGCTTTCAACGTCTTTGCATCTGCTGCCGTCGTGGTAACCGTTTTGTACGATAGCTGGAGAGTAGCGAGCCTTAGAGTGCCTCGAAGGTGTGCTCCTCCCTCCATCTAAAGCAGGGGTATGGAACTGATATATCTAAGAAAACTCGACTTTTTTACGAAAATCCCAACGGCTCATATATTCTCCAACGCATTGGCTCTCGCTACTATGACGCAGGGCTCGATTTTCATATCGGTGCAGACCATGAACCTCCAAGATGTTCTCACTAATAACTGCAGCGTCTACTCTCAAATTACCTGGACTGGTAAATACTTCTTCTCTGGACACGAATTTTCGTTTCAGCTAACTTTACGAGTAGCTGCTTGGCTTGTCGGATACACTATCTTAATCTTTAGTTCCGAAGCTGCGATTAGGAGTTTCAACCCGGCCTGTTCAGCCTCACCTTGCAAAAGCTATGCTTCAGTCAACTGGATCCTCGTGGTTGTTTTTTCGGTCTTAACTTGGATACCGTCATATCTCAGGCCTGTGACGATGAGCATATGCACCGCGGACCTGACGCAGTGGGTTGAGCCTTGGTCAGATATTGGGACAGGATTGGCTTCGAGTCTGATTCTCTTCTACATTGTCAACGCCGTAGTGTTATTGTTCCGGCTCCGACGAACCGAAAAGCTGTGTTTTGAGCAAAGAATTGCCACTCGCAATCAGGTATACTACCTGTTCGTTAATTCCGCTATATTTGTGAGTTTCCCCATATATCTTCGCTTTCCGTGAGTCTCCATAAACGCAGCACACTTACAGATTTATAGGCGTTCACTTTGCCATTTTGGATACAGGCAACGACATCCCATGCAACGAATGCGGCGGCCATGATCATGTCGATTGCGATAAATTTGTTTGGGATCGTGAATGGTGTCTTATTCCTTCTCCTGCGCGCAACTGGTCAGAACCTGATTACCAGATCCGCAAACCCGGTTTGGTTTATGAAGCCCCCAAGGCGGTACACTGATTCCACTGAGATGGCTGTCGCACAACAAATGATCATGCCAGTTGGCCTTGAGCGAAATAACAGCATCGTGAAGCGCGGAGATTTCTCGAGTGGCAGGTTTGGCCAGCGCCGAGAGCCAGAGCAACCTGACCGAGGACGACGAAGAAATTCGATCCCTGAAGCAGTTTTCCCTGATGGCCGCAGTTCGATGGAGCGCCTAACCGCCGGCATCCAAAGTAGGGAAAGCTTCCTTTCTTTATCTACCACTTCGAGAGATCGATCCTCGGGATTGTCATCCATCGTACCGATGACCGATATCGACGACTTTATCCTCCTTCCACCACAACCGTATTTCAGTCACCGGCGGCGTTCTTCAGATATAAGTGCTGCAACAGTTCAAATTGGGCTATGTCTAAGTAGTATCCCAGTACCGCTGCCAGCACAGCAAGCACACAATTCCTCGAAAGTCACCCATATCCCAGTTGACCCCCCGGAGACGTTAACATCAGCTCGATTCTCTGGTCCTAAAAAGACATCTACAGATGGTTCTAGCGCATCCCTAGATTCGTCCCTCCCTATCCATCCTTTACAAGTTAACCCTCCTTCGCTGAAGTGGAGCCTTGAAGACGTTTCCGCTCCAACTTATACCACCAACGAGAGGAGCGATAGCACTCTCGATCCTCCACCACTAGCCCTAGAGTCGGTGCCTAATCGTGCCTCCCAACGCCTCACCGACCTCCGCGCATCTTACGAAACCAACTCAAGTAGGTCGAAATTGCAAGGCGGCCTCCCCTCTAACCCCAAATCATCGCAGGCGGTGCCGAGGAGGGGAAGAAATGACTCCGCTTGGCCCCTACCAGAAAGGTTTTCGTTGTTACCAGACAAGACTTATTCTCAAATTCCGTGGATATGAGCCATCATGTCTATTTAACCACGGCCTTGGTATTTTCTACTCCCTTAGTTCTGCTACCCGGTTTGGGAATGGACCTTTTATTATAAGTGGTGCTGGGCGTTCCAGTTCACGGCTTTTTTAAGGGCTTTATTTGGTTATATTGCATTTTTATTATAGTTGAGATCTGTTTCACTTCTTTGTGGTTTTGGTTTTCGTACAATGGTAGCATCTGTGATTTGACCAGTGGGAAGTGGTTGGCTCTGTTGTTCTGCTGTTACCTGTATACTAGGTCTCTCAGTGATTGATATGTAACTCACATGGTCTAGAATGGCTATTGACACTCTGACACAATCTTTAACTGGCCTCAGTGTACGGTATCCCAGTCACTATACATTAGCCAGTAAAAGTAGCATCTATTTGTCCAGTCATTGATATATAAGCAAGGTTCTAATATACACATAATGTACAGTACATAAACTAAACCCAGGAGAGATGGTCTGTCCTGTTTAACATTGATGGAATTCATATCCAGCGTTCATCGAGACGCCTTCTCATCCTAGAAAACAACGTTAACAACCTTTCCACCACCGACAACCACAACACGCTTTCGCTTCTCCCAGTGGTTTCTTTCAGTTAGCCAGAGCTTTCCTTTGTCAGTCTCAAGTATATGAGAGATAATCCAGGATTGCTCCTCCTCACTCATAGGTCCATTTCGTTCCACCTTTCCCTGTTGCTTGGACTGTCCATTTGATTGCTCGACCGGGCCTACGGCAGATGATGAGAAGCGAGGGATTGTAGCCGTGAAACGGAGCTTTCCGTTTACCTGTACTGCTACTGTCTTTGAACCACGGTGCTGGAGCGATTCGACCTGTGGCTCTGTTAACAGTGGCGTGGGCCAGGGTGAAGAGAATATTGATAGCGACTGGTCATTTTCGTTCTTGCTGAGAAGAGAGGTGTGGAGTTGTTCCCAGCACTCCGAGGAAAACGCTGGTGCGATGGGTGCTAGAAGTTTGAGGAGAGAAGAGACGAGCATGTATAATACTGTCTTTGAAGCTGGGGACGATGGAGATGAGGGCAGTGCGGAGGAAGTTATTGCGTTTGTGAACTTGATTAAGTCAGATATAACTGTGTTAAGGGCGTAAGGGTTCTTTTCCATGCAGCTTGAGACGGAAGTGATTGTCGAATGTGCGATAAGGAGAAGATTAGCTTCGTCATCAGATAGCTCATCCAGAGGTGGTAGAGCAAGATTATCAGCAGAACGGATATTTTCCCGGCTTAAACCAAGTTCGGCGAATATCAAGGACTTTTCTGAGTCGGAAATGATCTTCCATAATCGACTAAACCATCTCTGAATTCCCACAATTTTAGTCTCATCCCATTCGAGAATCTCGCTGACTGGCGCGGCGAAGAGAATATGTGCCCTCGTTGCGTCCGCACCATATTTTTCGATGCATGTACTTGGATCAACACCGTTATATTTACTTTTTGACATCTTCTCAAAGGAGATATTTGGTTTGACCTTGGTCCCGGTTAGTACCGGTGAACCAGGAACAGAGAGATCAACCTCTGATGGACGAAGGAAACGGCCGGTGGCAGGATCAGTATATGTCTTGCCGTGCACCATTCCTTGAGAGAGTAGAGTAAGGAAAGGCTCTGCCGTATCAGATTTTGCTCGATGGCCACCGGGTATTAATCCAGACTCAGCGAGGAATTTGTAGATAAATCGAGAGTAAAGGAGATGTAAAATTGCATGTTCAATGCCGCCAATATATGTATCAACCGGTCTCGCCAGAGCGGGGGAGAATGGCATTAATTCATTTGATGGATCAAGGAATCGTAAGAAGTACCATGATGAGTCAACAAAAGTATCCATAGTGTCAGTTTCCCTCTTGGCTGGCTTGTTACAGTTTGGACAAGGCGTATTCAGCCAGTCTTCAGCTGATTCAAGTGGATTGCCAGCTTTGCCTTTCAATCCGGCCCCGTCAATGGTGGGTAATTCCACGGGAAGTTGGTCAACAGGAACGGGAACTGCACCACAATCACCGCAGTGAATGATAGGAATCGGTGCACCCCAATAACGTTGCCGGCTTATTAACCAATCCCGTAGTCTCCAGCTTTCAGTAAAATCGGCCGAGCTGTTATGATCCCGAAGGCTCGAGACAATTTCTTCTCTGGCCTTATTCGATGAAATCCCGGTGAATTTCCCGCACGTACTATTGAGAACTCCTCCTCCAAGGAATGCTTCTGCTCTCTGGATATCGTCTTTGTTAGAAAAGCCATTGCGTAAATTTGGCTCAATAACCGAGATAACTGGCGTAGACGGCATATTCTCAGCCCAAAAGGCAAAGTCTCGAGAATCATGTCCGGGAACACCCATAACTGCACCCTCTCCATAATCCCCGAGAACATATGGGGCTACAAAGACCGGAAGTTCTGCTGGGATGTTCGGGTTTTCTTCAATGGCATGAAGAGGGTTCACAGCCTCCACACTAGGCAGACGGTATCCTACCTTTGTATCTGGAGGAAGTAGACTGGCAGAGTTAACAAAAGCTTTGAGTTTTGAGTCTGTGTGTGCTAGCTGTGTCACCAATGGGTGGTTCAGAGATAAGGCAACATATTGGGCACCAGGTAGAGTATCTGCACGCGTGGTAAACACCTGAACATTCAATTTCTCTTTGGGAGTAATTATCTTGAATGTTAGCCGCGCGCCAACTGACTTTCCGAGCCAATGCCGCTGCATGGACAGAATGCGGTCCGGCCACCCGCTCGCCAGTGAATCAAGATCTTTAAGCAGGGCCTCCTTAAACGCAGTTATCCGGAAGAACCACTGCTTCAATTCGCGTTTTTCGACCACAGCTCCAGACCGCCATGAGCGCCCATTTGCGTCGACCTGTTCCAGGTGTTGTCAGAGAACATCGCCATACCAATTGTTGATGTGGATGAAGGTACCTGCTCGTTCGCCAACACGGTCTGATCGACAGGGTCATAATTGACCATTGCTTTCGCCTGGTATGCCAATCCTTTCTCATGAAGCATCAAGAATAGCCGTTGAGTATGCTTATAAAATTCAGGGGAACAGGTCATAAACTCCTACTAGCCACACCAATCAGCACTCTCTTCACACGCAGCTCTATCTCCATATAATATTCTCTCAAGGTATATAATCGCATACCCTATCCCAATCAAAATCCGTCCCCAACCCTTTCAATTGTTCTTTCATCTTTGCAATATTTTCCTTTGTCCATGTCGCCGGATTAATGCCCCTCTCTATTGCCGCATTTTCGGCAGGCAGCCCAAATGCATCCCAACCCATTGGATGGAGCACATCGTATCCCTTCATCCGCTTGAATCGTGCTAGGACATCGGATATTGTATACACACGGACATGGCCCATATGTAGAGTCCCCGAAGGGTACGGGAACATGGGGAGAACATAGGCTTTCTCTGCGGACGCGGAGCTGGAATTCTGACACTTGTGAAATTCCCATTTTCCTTTCCACTTCTTGTCTATCGCGAGGAGGTCGAGTTTTCGGATCGGAGTGGTGGACGCAGCTCGGAGGAGGATTCGAGGAGATCGGAGGTGGGCAGTCAAGCTAATGGCAGTCGGCCTGTGGGGTAGGACGGCTCGTCCCAGCATTAATTGGAGTCGCATTTTTGCTCCTCCTCATCTTTCAACCCCGAAGCCAAAGCACATATGCCGGGAGACCGTTTTGGCTTTGAACTGCTGAAGCTTCGAATTCAACGAAAGTACGGCCAATCGAGCTAATCCAATAACGGTCTAGTGCTGATTGATCTTATCTTATCTGATCGATAAGATAGGTGGATGAGCCTGAATATGAAGTCCACCTAATCCATCTTGCAGGGAGAATAAGTAGAATGCTCCTATCTAAAGGCTAAATGCATCGCTGTCTATCAATAATTATTAACTATCATGCAATCATAACCTCAGAATCCCGGCCTCTTCAGTGCCACCTCGGAAATGATCTCTAACAACACGGCCCTTCAGTATTGTCTCTTTCACAATTCCCTCAACATGTTTCGGCTCAACCCTCCCATACCAAACGCCCTTTCCGGCCAATGGATGTGGTAAATCTGATGCTGAGTTGATAGAAGATGGAAGATATATAATCACGTTTCCGGCATATTTATGACCGCCAATATGACTGATCAACTCCACATTTGCATGTCGCACGCCGTCGACTTTATCAACGCTGACTGAGAAGCCTTCATGTTGCAACACACGGCGAAATTCAGCTTGAAGAAGGGGACCCATTATCCCACATCGCCGATCTCTATTTCCATGGCCACAGATGAAGATTGTCGGAGAGTGCTTTAATTCAACCGCATCCGGAAACGACAATTGAAGCTCTGTTTTTCGTTTCATGACCTCTCGCTTCTCCGCTGGTAGGATATTGTGTGCTTGATGCACCTCGAGCGGTAGTAAAAACGCTTTTGTAAATCTCTCTAGACCATCTTCGTCGATAGGTACCTTCGGTATATATCTAAAGCTAGGAAATAAGAATGCAGACGCGGTCTTCGTTTCGGAGGCCGGATCGCACTGGGGCGTAAAGGAGGAATTCGTAATCAAAACACCATTATATGGCTACTCTTTCCCGTGAACGATGTCAGTCATCCCAACCGCCATTCTATTCCGAGCTCGTTGCAACCTACATCAGAGTATTTTCCGCCCCTACTGACTAGCCTCTTTAGCCCGTTCGCTAATAGTCCCCATCCCTGATCCTGTCCATCCTCTTCGATCCGACTTCTCCAGTCCGTCTGCCCCGTTGCAATCACAACCTGTTGTGAATGTGCTACCATTGTTCCATTGAGATCCTGAGAGTGGTCGATATCAAGCCCCTTGGGCATCTCTGCACACGCGCATGTTGGTTCCGGGCAAGAAGGCGTGACGGGGAACGGTGGTGGAATTTTTATGCGGCGAGAAGTAGAGTAGGAAGCGCATTGGGCGAAAGGGATTGAGGAGACGGGTACACGGGATCTGAGGAAAGTTACGGCAGCCATGGCTTGGGGGAATCGCCGGGGCTTATGACGCGTGTTAACTGCAATTCAGCGTATCAGGTTGTCAAAAATCATGGAGAATATCAATGTCAAAAGAAGAACAAAATAATAAAATAATAAACGGGACAAAGTGGCCTTTGAATATCAAAGGAATTCTTTTTTTTTTTTTTTTTTTTTTTTTTTGAACGACGGCGCGGGCTCACGGCCGAAGATCATATAAAATTAAGGT
This sequence comes from Coccidioides immitis RS, assembly GCF_000149335.2. NCBI lineage: Eukaryota > Fungi > Ascomycota > Eurotiomycetes > Onygenales > Onygenaceae > Coccidioides > Coccidioides immitis. Next base: position 1,290,703 of record NW_004504310.1, on the reverse strand, counting down.
TACTGCGGCCGCTCGGAGATATCGGAGTTGAGGATCTCAGTGCTGCGGATTACGCTCCAGGGCCCTGACTCTCCTTTTTTTTTTTTTTTTTTTTTTTTTTTTTTTTTTTTTTTTTTCCCTTTCTCAATGCGAATATCTGCACGGAGTACGACGGAAAAGAGTATAATTATATTCTCACTACGGTGTAAGCAACTTTGTCATTTGCTATTCAAGGCTCTGACATCCAGCTCAAAACGACGCCAACGCCAGAGGCGATTCGGTCAATGGCCAAAGCTGGCTCCAGAATACAACAGCTCCGGCAACCAAAATAACATAGTATGCAACAGTCCACCCGATACCAAGCTGCTTCTGCTCTACCCGCTGCGCTGGAAACTCCTCATCCTCCTTACCTCTCACAATAATAGGCTCAATTGGCATGTCAACTTGCACACGGCCCCAAAGTCGAGGTAATCCGCAGCAATTGCAAAACGAGTGGACAGCAATGACTGCGAAGAGCGACCCAGTACGCAGATATAGAAAAGCAGCGTACCAACCAAAAATCGTCGTGTAGGCGAATTGAAATACTGTGCGGAAGAGCATCGTTCCGAGAGGCGCATATGCGTGGGTTAACTTGAATTCATAAAAGTGATGAACGTGTGCAATCCCAAAATAAAGCGGGGAAACAAACACGATGCTTGTTGGGGAGATCTTTGCCATCAAATGCAGCGCGACAATGATCGAGCGGAAGACTACTTCTTCAGTAATAGGGCCCTGTAAAAGATAAGCATGAGTGCTGTGCGAAGTAAAGTTTTCTATGATAGACATACAGCGACATAATTCCGCCAACCAGCCCACTCGGTAAGAGGCTCAATAAGTGACTGCCATCGAATCCAGTTTCTCCATTGGCCTTCCGCAACTCCTCGTTCGAATAAGAATCCCAAAAAGAGGATAGCTGTAAGAAACAAAGATTTAACGATTTCTAGCGGTCCAAGCGGCCACCATCCAAGGAGTCGGAGTGCCTCTAGATAGGTGGTATGTCCCTTAGAAACAATCAGATATAGAGTGCCGAGACTGCATATGAAACACGCCGTCATGACCGCTCGGACTCGATATTTGATAACAGAAGGCGCATCTCTACTCAAGGTCGGAGAAGGTCTGCTAGCCTTCGACATGTATAAAGGCACAACATAGAGCAGAGTGCAAGCGATCTGAAACGTTCAAGTCAGCTTAAGCCAGCTTATTACTTTTCCGAGGAGCAGCAAGCAGAGCCAATGGCCATATTGGGGCTTTCAAGAGCGAAAAGGTTTCCCAGGAATTATCCCAGGATTGGTTGTCATTCAGCTATCTAAGCCATGAGAGAAGAGTGAGGAGAGCGAGAGAGAGATATAAGGAAGCTCAAAAACCAATATATAGGTTATCGAAGAAATTTCTTACCGAAAGCATGACAGCGACATTGGTCGAGATCAACGGCTCGGGTTCTTCATGCCGGTCAATCAGTCCCCGCAAAGCGAAAATCAACGGGCCGGCGGCCGGTGAAGGTAACTCGACGTACCTTTTTTCGAATAGAGGTCTTTAACACGCTCGATAATACCCATCCTTGCGTTGTTTCTCCTAGGGATGAGATGAGGAATTGCTGCGAGTTAAGCAAGTGAGCAGTGCCAGTGCTGCACAATTGGGGGAAAAAATCCCTCAATTCCAAAATTGGTATTGAATATGCAGGTTTCTTTGCTTTCATATTCCGTAAGAGGCCTCGACAGCTCTGGATCAGGGGGAGCTAAATTTTGAAGTTTGAGCTAAAAATAACATTCGTGAGCTTCCTGTTGTCGGCGAACTGATTTCTGTGGGCATCCACCATCATCTCTACATCACAACACTTTTGAATTCATGTTTGAACATGCTGTGAGAATGGATAAGTTAGTGATATACGCTGTACAGAGTACAGAGTTGTTAGCTAACTAATTCCCAACATGGCTCATGAGCCCATCCTGCCTGGACTGCAACCAATCAACATTTACTCGATACTCCCGACCGTGTTGCTCTTCCATGTTCGCCTCAATGGACAACCGGCCGCTATTGGCGGAGGGCAAGCTCACCGCATCAGACTTAATTCGTACGCAATGCCTATCCTCGAATTAAATTCCGGTGTCTTTTCCTGCATCGAAGATTTGGCCTCGTACGGGATGCAATAGCAGCAGGACCAGCAAAGCAACAGAATGTGAAGCCGAGTCGCCCACGTTTCCAGAGCCGCCACAGCTATCTACATTGATATATTGGGACCGTTATGGACGAGGATAGATTGATACAGCATGCCGAAGGAAAATCCGAATCGTAGTCGGGGTCTTGGGTAAGACTCAACATTTGGTCAAAAGCAGCCTCCAGCCAAAATGAGAAGACGGCTCCTCTTTCGATAAGGCCGCATATTCGATTCTGATACTATTTCAATGCCTCTTGGTCCCAGCAGGCAGCCGCTGGGAGACAGAAGGGGACCACATTCCCAAAGCTCTATTGCAGAACAAAATGTACTCTTCAAGAACGCTTTCCAGTTTCGTCCGAACATGACTATCAGTCTAGACAGGAAGATCAAAGCCAGGGCTCTCGAGAGACCGACCCTGGAGGACACGCCAAAGGCGTGAGCAGAAGCATAAATCAAAGACTCCACGAGACATACACCGACGGATCGTTTCTGGGCAGGCCTCCTCCCCGCATGCAGCGAAGAAACTGGGACATTGACGATTGAGGGAATCAGCCGGGATTTGTGTAGGAGCATCATACTCAGTCCCCCGTGCGGGTTTCAGCCCTTTTAATTTCCAAAGGATTTATCGCGTGGAAATAACTCTGGCTTGTGCCTTTGCCCCAGATCTCCGGGAATCATGATCGAAATAATATCTTGAGATCTTGCCTACAAGGGAAGAATGGTGTGATCGCCGATGCTTTCCGGAGTTACTTCACCCTTCAGCAAGGAATTCGGGAAGATCGACGGAAAGGTTATATGAACCTTGATCCTTGTGAAAACTCGACAATTCCACGTCGTTACAGTCAGGGGGTAACCACGCCGTCAAAAGACCACCAAGAGTTCAAAGAACGTTTTCGCCCAGGGCCCCCTTCGCAAATACGAACATTCGCAGCAAATGGCGAATGAATATTCGATTCCCATGTCCCAAAACACGCAACTGTATCGTAGAGATCAACGTCCATCGCCTCATCCGGAGAACACTTGTGCACATAGGGTCTCGCTTTCTCCTCTTCGATTTGCACCTCAAAATTGGGAAGTTCTCGTTGCTAACAGGACATAGCTAGCCCCGGTCGTGGAAATTAGTGTCTCCACATCTCGCGCCGTGAACAAGATAACACTCGAAATGATTTATGGCAATCAGGAGCGTGGGCTTTTATGGCTTTTTGTTTGCAGGATGGTTGACCCAAGCTTGCCTAATTCACCATGTATACAGCGGGATTGACTGATTACCCCATGACCTAGTTACTCGGTGTCAACTTGATATGCCGTGATGTACTCCGTAAAATGCGCAAGATCGCACAAGTCCCGATCTTTGGAGATGTTGTTGCAGAGCAAACCTCCACTACGCTGTTGAAGCTAACAATGAGGAAGAACGGTGCCGGGCCTAGGAATGAACCAGTAAGGCTAATCTCAGACCCGCAACGGGAGAGGAGCTAGCTGTACTCCGTATTCCGTATGGAAAGAAGGAAAGGGAATCCTTTCATGAGCAAGTATCATCCAGCAATATCCATTCAATCAAGTGAATTAAGTCCAATTCCCAAGTCTTTCGCAAACCACGCAACGGAGCGGGCCATATATTGGAATTCACGCTCCTGAATTAAGCATTCGTGTTCGAACGTCGGCACCTCTATAGAGTTGCTGAATTTATTTAAACACGCTTGCCATCTGTGGCTGGCATCTTGGATTATCATAATTTGAGGGTAGCGGCAAAGTGAAATATGGTGGCGAGCCTTTAACGACGATAAATTCAGGTCGAGAGACAAAAATCAATCAAAAAGTCAGGACTCCAACACCAACAATTGCGGCCCCTTTTTAGGCTGGAGAAGTGGGGATGTGCCAAAATTTAGGGCATCCTCCGCTTGTTATCACAAATGAAATTGGAATCGATTTCTGGACTCTGCGGGTGAGTATTCAGCCTATTCTAACCCTAAACCTCAGGAAGCAGGCTCTATCGGGGAGAGCAGTGAGCAGGATCATGAAGGTATGACTTTGAGATCGCAGCTTGAAGAGTGGGTTGGGTCAATTGAAATCTCATTTGCACCCTATTCACTGCATTGCTCAATCAACACATATCGCCAAGGCATGCCTCAAGCATCAGATATGGACAGAGCAGACTCAAGCCGTCAGAGCTTGAACTAGCAGTTCGCATAGCTAGTGAATAATGCTGTTGTCAACAGGATGATGTGAGTATAAAATGAAACTGTCCTTTTTAAATACAGTTTCGAAAGCCGAGCTTCAGGTAATGTTTGCCAGGGCAGTCCAGCTGAGGATCACAACCTTGCTCATGGTGCCGGGTGCCCTGGTTAAATTGGTCTCTTTGGGTGCCACAATGGATTTTATCTCTTGTCCTCACCAGGGCGAAGGGGGAAACCATGGTTGTTATCAGTGGTGGGGAAATGCAACAATTGCTAGGGGCTGGGGGAGCACAGCTGCGATGCAGTCATGTGCCTGCTGGGCTCCTATGCTTTGCAGGCATTTATCGGGAGTTGCGCTCGTGATTCCGTGATTTCCGAGGCCTGCCTAGCTTCAAACTATACCAATCTTAATCGCCAGCTCTCAACGCCAGTGTTTTTCCTGCGGCTTTTGCTGGGCGATGAGTGAACTAACTCAAGAATGTCGGGCCATCAACTCAAGCAACAAAGCGATTTAAAAGAAAACTCAGGATTTGCAACTGATCAGATCAAGCTCTTCCAAGCAAAGTCAATGAAAGCCACCAAGCAGAGCAGTTAAAGGCCGAAAGACGTTAACAAGTCAAACCAGTGAACTAAAAGCCCCAGTCCGTTCGTGTGGGAAAGCAAGAAATCCGCACGATGCCAAACCTTGTCTGCCAATCCTGTTCTTCTCTGCAGACAACCCTTTGAAACTCAAAGGATTAGTGTCTGGAGAAAAGAGGACTTCTGATTATGGATTACTCCGTACGGAGTACACTGCCCGAGAATCCAGAAAAAGCCAGACCCTGGGTTTGTTCAAAAAAAAAATTCCATTCGCCTTTCCAGGCTTGCATTAGTGGAGTTTTCAAAAGCCGGGAGAGCGTTGAGGACCTCCCATCTTCGCTTCCACGCTGGTGAACCGAAAGGGAGGTGCAACAGCGCCAACCAATTCAAGGGAGGGCCTGCAACAAAACAAAGTGGTGATCCCTGTTAGCGTTGAGCCTCCAAAAGCGCCAACTCGCCTCGCGAATTCGCTAGTACCCCAGTCCCTTCTGTTGCGATGACGACTAACGCGGATCAAATCCTTATGACAGCCAACCGAAACGCAGATCCTGTCTGAAGGGAGTTTGGCGATGGCTTTCTCGTGGCAATTTATCCATTTTTTCTTTTGACGGGCTCCAGACTCAGTTCAATCTTTGCCCTTTTCAGTTCACACTTGACCCATTCTCCCCGCATCGAAGCGCGACAGCGACCTTTCGTATATATAACTGCAAGACGAGAGTCCCAGTTTTGTGGTTCGGTCGGCTCCAGAGGACCACTTTCATTGTCACTCTCGCACGACCGGAGACTGGGTCTGTTGTTATAGGATTAGCGCGATGTCTGAAGAAATCTGAGAAGCTCTGTGGTACTCGGTCGTTGGGACTCTCGAGGAAGGAGGACTGGAATGGACGTTGAGCAAATGTCCACGAATATGGCCAATAATAAGACTTTCTCGGGAAACAACACTCCTGCGCAGTACGATATAATCATCGAACAACCGAAGCTCGTCACCGTGGTCCTTGTTCTCACTTGCGTCGCGACACTCATCTACCTACTGGCTATATTTGTACGATGGAAGCACAACCGACTAAGGGAGCTGGAGTGTGTCTTCATGCTCAGCGCTTTCGTCTTCTACCTGGTGTACGAGATTATGCTGCTTGTGTCAATGCCTCTATTCTATCGTCTGAATGCCGTCAATCTCGGTCTCATAGAGAAGTACCCGACCGCCCTTCAAGATAAAGAAAGATTCATACTTCTCCTTTTTGTGAACAATTTGATATTTCTTTTTCTGCTCTGGTCTGTCAAATTTGGTCTTCTTGTACTCTACCGTCGCTTGATGATCGGGCTACCACGCCAGCTCAAGGTTTGGCTGGTTGTTCTGGTCTATACGGTCATCACATTTCTCTTCTCCTTCATTACCACACTCACTGCCTGTGGTGGAATTTCAAATCTCCAAAAGGACCTGCGCAGTAAGTCTACTGGTTTATGGATGATGACTTGACATTCACTGACACAGTTTTGCGATGAAGCGTTTTGTTCAAGCCCTGTTGATAATATCACGCGAAATCTCAATTTTTTTGGTTCCTTCGCATCTGATGTCTCGACCGACCTACTAAGTGAGCGATCTCTCCGAATTTGATTTCCTTATCCCGGTACTATAAAATACTGATTGGCCCCATAAACTAGTTATGGTTCTTCCCTTACGGCTCATATGGGGACTACAGATGTCTTCAAGACGAAAACTGGCTGTTGGCGCTCTATTTTCCGTCGGTATATTTTGTACCATCACTGCGACTATTCGCCTGGTCCAGATTACCTCAAAGACCAGAGTTACAAACCCCAACGCCTTATGGCTAGCTCTTTGGGGTTCGGTTGAGTCGACAACTGGTAAATACTTCCCCGTTACTCCATCGGAGCTTGTCTCCTGAGTCTTCCAGACTTTCATTCTTTTCACAAAGTTTCACTTTGCATCGCTAAAAGAGATTCCGGTAGCAATAATCGTTGGTTCTCTACCATCTTTACGATTCGTACGGAGGACTTCCAGACCTACAGGCGCTGGCGCTTATACCACTAGCAATACCGGGTGGGCCAACAGTCGCAAGTTTCATTCTATCCAAATGCAGCCCTATAGTCCGAACAACACCCGACACGTAACAACCGTATACGGGGGTCCGGATACCTCTTCATCGCGAGAGAGCCTGGCTCCCAAGGATGGAGTGCTGGTCACCACGCAACATCAGGTATTTTGGCCAACGTAAAATGTGCACCAAAATTGAAGACGTCTGGCTAACCAAGTGATCTGTAGATCCGCACTGAGAGGATACTCCCCGGCTAACGACGTTCTTCCCGCTTCGCTACCTATATTTCCTCCGTGGTCTTTTCTACAAATGACGACTATAAAAAATACTGTCACCAATATGATCGTAATATTGTTAGTTAATGTTTCCTAATGATCAGTTTGATACCCTCCCAGTTTTCGGAATCATTGAATCCTATCTCTACAAAAAGATATCCAAATGGCATGGTCCTGAAAGATTTTTTGCCTGGCCTCTCGGCTATGTTTCTGGAATTTAGGTTTTAAGGTTGCGCGTGCAACTACTCCGTACCTCGAAATGTGTGAACGTTTGATTTCCCCGTTTTTTTGGGTCCCACATGCATCTCCATCGAATCCCGGGATACCGTGAATCCACCGTACCGTTAATTTGAGGAGAAGAAAGGGAGAAAGAAATGAGATGGCTATGCACTGTATATTAAATAAAAGACCGGGTCAAATTATCTAAATCCTAGGGGTTCCGGTGGTTTGCCTGCTTGCCATAACAAAAGTCTTTGTTAATTTTAGCCCTCGGTTCCTTGTAAAGTCCGCATGGTCGCAGATGTACTCCGTAATAAGCACTGTGAACCGCTCTCTTAAACCATTGGTTTTCTATACAGAGTACAACCCCGTCTTCTGGAACCCTTCCAGGAAGCTATCATTCTTGTAGATAATACAACGTCTTCGTAGAGAACCCACTTAAAAGGCTCATGTGCCGTTTCCGACAATCGATCTGGGAACTTACACTCCGTACGGAGTAAGGAATATCGCCGTTTGCATCGCATCGCTTGCAGAGGGGCTAAAAGCGGGGTGAAGTGCTGGCCTTTCTGGCCTTGCGAAATCGACCCACTGAAGACTTTGACCGGATTGGACGAAGAGGTTTGAGAATCTGTCCGCATGTGGCGGCAAGGAAGAGAAAAGCAGGTAACTATGGGTTGTGATAAAGCGCGCATTCTTCGCTGATGGAACTAACGGGGCCCAAATCCCGAAGGGCGTCGAATTGTCTCTGGTGGCGGTGAGTTTATTAACTCCTGAGGGCCCAAATGATGGGACAGAACGGAAAGGAAATAGTGAGAGGGTTTTATTCCACTACGTCAAAATATCTGGTGCTTCCCGTGAAGGTAAAAAGATAAAAGGATAAAAACCACGACACCAAGCGGATTCGAACCGCTGACCCCGAAGGGATGAGCTGGGGTTGCACCGTCTGGGGAGGTTCAAGGCTCACGCAATAACCACTCTGCCATAGTGCCATTCTGGTGGTTCCGGCAGTCGGGAAGATCCCGAGGGAGACTTCTCGGCTCTAAGGCGGCCCGATGGACCTGTGCTTTAGGCTTAGCGCCCGCTCCTGGTCATCGCCAAGCGCGCTCCACTTCCAAACTTCCCCGTGATTCCATAGGAAGGCCAACGCAGCTGCGGGGACAGAGTCGCATTCCTCGCAGGGCGGTTCCGGACCCTCGTCTTTTGCAGTTTGATCCAGCCAGAATATGATGTTAATCGTGATGCTCGCTAGTGGGACGAAATCCTCGGTAAAATTGAGCTTGTTCCACACAAATTCAAAGCACAGGCGAATAGGCGAATAGTTAAACGAGCGGACGAACATCCCACAACCCGAACATATTGGAAGGATGCTTGCTTCCGCCACGCGAGGGACCCGCTTCAAGACCATTCCAAGATTGTTCCGAGCCTGCATGCTCAGTCATACACACAAATCAACCTGAAGCATGGCATCGCTGATGGCCGACACGCTGCGAATTTTTTGTCATCGAACGTCGGGCTTCTCAGGCCGGAGACATGGGAGACCTTGCCAGGCGGATTGTCGTATGAACATGCTTGATATTGTACTCTGTGCACGACTCCGCACATATGTTTCTCTGTGCTGACTTTATGCTCTGAATTATGATTCTCAAGTGACAGGATTCGCAAGAACCCATGCCCTTGTCGCTGTCGGGGTATTGTTTGTTCCCCGAGCCGCAGGAACACGTTGGCCACCGAAGAGCCGCCATCAATCGGACAATTCTGCATTGTGAGAACGGCAAGTGGTCCCAAAGATTAAATCCTGATAAAGGAACTCTCCATGCGCCATGCCAATGGTTGGGCCAGCGTGGAAGCAGGAGCGGTGAGATTCTCTCCATCATGGTTGGGCAAATGGGGACATCCCGGCGAGCAACCTCGTGGTGCTGGTCGACGACAGGGATTACGGCGGGTGCGCAGTTGAGACTTTAATTTCCTCTGCTGGAGACGTGGTCTGACATGGTATTTGCGAGGGAATCTCGCGGTATATCTCGCTAGAGAAATGGTAGGGAGACAGATAGGGGAAGAGAGGATCTTCCGACGCTCTGTGCTCCCCTCTTCTACCAACTTCTAGACCTCTACAGTGTGGGCTAGCTGCATTATTCGCTCTTTTCGAGTTCTTTTTTTTTTTTTTTTTTTTCGGTTGGACTCTTGTTGTTCCAACGATTTATTTACGCCAGGTGTCTCCCGGGTTTTCATTTCTGTTGCTTCTTCATACTGTCTGTCTTTTTGGTGGAGTGGTTGCTACTCCGCCTGTACATATCTCTCTGAAGATCATAATCACACGCCATTGGCGTTAACTTTGTGTGTGGGCGCGTTCACTAATCAGGCAACATGCGTTCTCACGCCCTGTCAACTTGGTTTCTCTCTTCCATAACGTTGGTGGCAACCGCAATGAGTGCTCAAGCCCAAAGCTATATTCCTCGGCCATTGGACGACATGATAAAGGACTTGGGCTTGGAGGAGCATGTCAAGGATATACCAGGTGGTGATAACCTCGAGGGGAATGTAACTGCGCGATGTATTATTGCCGTATGTCATCCATTCAATAGCCGTACGATTCAGAATATACTGACTGTGTCCTCCTTTTGAGGGTAACAGACCGAAGTTTTACGCCGTGTGCTCCCTTCTGAGGTTGAGATGCCTGGCTCTGGTGCATATACTTCAAACAAGGAGAGTTACTGGGCTCAGCAGCAATCGACATTGTCGCCTTCTTGTTTCGTGGCCGCCAAGAGTCCCAAATCTGTCGCAAAGGCCCTTGCGATATCTCGCATTACACAATGTCCTTTCGCTGTACGGTCTGGAGGGCATTCGGATGTCCCCGGTGCCTCGAATACTGAGGAAGGCATTGTTATCGATCTCCGTGCTTTCAACGATATCAAAGTGTCAGAAGATAAGAAGGTGGCCACGGTTGGCCCCGGCGCCACCTGGGCTGAAGTATATCGACACCTTGACGAGTACGGGTTGACGGTTATTGGAGGCCGCGCTTCCACTGTTGGCGTTGGTGGTTTGGCCCTCGGCGGTAAGGTTTCAATTCACGTATGATGCCTTCGGAAGAAAACCCCGGGTTACTGATCGTGTGTCAGGTGGAATGTCATACATTTCTGGACGTGGAGGGTTTGCTTGCGATAACGTCTTGAAGTTTCATGTATGTTATCAAACTATATTTATGCGCGTTTAGAGTTTGTTGTTTCTCGGATAATTGCTGATAGTTCGCATAGGTCATGATGGCTGACGGCCATATCCTGGAAGTAGATGAGAAGTCTCATCCACTTCTTTACTTTGCCCTTCGCGGTGGCGGAAATAACTTTGGTATTGTTCTCCGATTCGACTTCGAAACTTACCCTCTCGGCGAGTTCTGGGGTGGAATTCGTGTTTACCCTGTCGAGGCTAAAGAAGCGATTAATGGCGGGCTCAGCTCGTTCAACGATAACGCATGGGATGACCCAGACCTCGCTGTCATTACCTCCTTTATCCATAGATCAGGAAGCTGGTACTCCACCGTCATCTTTGATTACGCTAAACCCGAAGCGAACCCACCTATCCTCACCACAAATTTCGCAGACCTACTAAAATACACTCCCTCAAGAGACACTAGCCGGATCACCAATATGACACAGTTTGCCATTGAGCTTGGACAGGGCACACCACCCGGTCTTCGCCAGCAGTTTACCACAGTTACGTATAGGAATAGCGCCGAGGTACAGAATCGCATGGTGGACATCCTTATGGAAGAAGTGAAGAACATAGAAGGCCGGATGTCCGCCAAGGAGGCATTCGCACCCATTGTTGCATTCCAGCCTATTCCTCCCTCCATCAGCTCTAAGTTTTCGAAGAGAGGTGGAAATGCGCTTGGTGTCAGTCCCGACGATGGGCCTCTTATATGTAAGCTCCCCCAACCAAACAAAAAAAAAAAAAAAAAAAAAAAAAAAAAGAGTAGCTCGCCATTGTTAGTAAAATGACACGACGATACTGACGCTAGTGCATAGTGGTCAATCTTTGCTTCCAATGGTCCAACGTTGCTGACGACCAGCTTGTTATTTCGACAATTGACCGGGTTCTTGAGAAGACGAACGAATTTGCTAGGTCCAAGGGCCTTCTACACGATTACATCTATATGAACTACGCTGCTCCATACCAGAAGCCGGTCACCAGCTACGGTGCCGAGAACGTGAAGAAGTTGCGCAAGGCGCAGGAGGAGTATGATCCTTTCTTGGTCTTTGAGAGGTTACAGCCAGGTGGATTTAAACTGGACATGTAGTGGGTTTTTGTACCTTCGAACGCGTTCGAAGTTAAAGAGATAGGGGAAGGAAGCCCGTTCTGGCCGGATATCATATAACACATCCCTTGTGTTATTAATTTATTTCGTTTTTGTTAACTCGAATCATGCAGTCACATTACGCGTGCGCATCCAAGCTATCTGGACAACTCGAATCTACATACGCGGGGTGGATTTTAGGATCTGTATATATACTTCCGGCTCATAGATGCCGATATGTGACCGAATATTAGGGGGCCAGAAAGCCCACTCAAGAACAATAGGGGTTAGCCTGTGACTGTGAGAGGTGACATGCGTATCCCAGTAACCTAACGGCAGGATTGAATTTATATCGCGAGTTATATAACTAGGAGGCATAATCCCATCCCCCTTTCTTCCCTAGTCGTACTGAACAGCGAAGAGTGGCGCTCAGCGTTCTTGCCTCGAGACATCCATCAAGGAGAAACTTGATGGTTAATGCGCAGAATACCCACATATTCTCCAATGGCCTGGCTGCATCGGCATTTGCTGGGCGAGGAGACGCACCCTCTTTTGCAATATGAGGAGACTTTACTTTCAGGATTTGAAATCGCCAGGTTGAGGATCTGCTCAGATGATCCGACGCCTGGGCTCTGGGACTGAACAAGCATCCACCCCTCAACAGAAATCAAGGATTCTCGCTTAGGGCTGCTGGGATGGTGTTTCTCAAGAGTCCCAACGCGCTCATATACTACGATTAGCAGAGATTTCCAAAAGGATCACAGAGATCCCCTGAAGCCAGGCCTATTTCGCGTCTGCAAACGCACGAAAAAAAAAAAAAAAAAGCCCTCCTGCCACCCTCACGATCAGCCACCCACCCGCCGATTCCTTCCCCTTCGCGACGCGCCACGGTTTCAAGGGCGCGGAGAGAAGATTCTCCGACTCCACGCCCGAAGAGCTGATGCCACGTGACCTGGACCGTGCGCCTCACCGCCTCGTTTCAGGTGCCGCGCTAGGCCCGAGCCGGCATGGTGCCGTGGTTTCGTCGCCGACCCACCGTCCTTCGCCCAACGTCGCTCACGAAGTCCGCCTCGCCGTCTCTTTCACTTCCCTCCAGCCAGCGATCCCCTTCTGCAACCCTTCTTTTCGGCTGTTTGTTGCTTTGTGCTTTTGGTCTTTTTGCTCTCTGTCTCTCCTTTTCCTTGTTCTTCATGTCATTCATTCTTTAAAATAGATAATTGGCCCCTAGTGCTATAATGACTGTCTTAATCGCCTTTTAGCCATTCATTTTATCGATCATTCGCTCTCTTGCCGCCCGGATAAAACACTTTATCTGCAGTCCCTCGTTTGAACTCCTGGACAAGCCGAAAAGCCAGATGAAAATAGCATCAATTTGCGTTCCCTGATACTGATCTTCATCAATTGCACGGCTTCTTTGCTGACACTCTTTTCTGAAAAAGGCGAACCAAGCAGTTTTATTATCTAGACATTCATTCTTTTTTTTTTCGCTATTGGCAAAATAGGACTTTGCTTAATTTATATTGCTTTAATTATTATATTACCCTCCTTTTTTTTGGCAACCTTAATGAGATAATAGCCCTTGTTACAGATCTCTCACACACCATGTCATTGTCTATTCCGCCCCTGTCCCCATCTTCGAAACGTCGAAGGCCTTTGCATGAAAGAACTCCGTCTCAAAGCAACGAACGCCCACCCGCGTCAACGTTAAGACTCGTTATGGATAAATCTTCCGAAGATGAAGCTGACATCTATTCTACGGATCCATATCCCACGAAACCGGAGCACATTTTATTGCCCACACCTAGCGACAACCAATATGGCGGACCCCTAACATCGAACCCTGTTTCAGCTTCGTTCCATAACGACTCAACCGATACCTCCCCCTCGAGCGCGGAATATGCCAGTCGAAACTTCCCCGAGGATCACGGTGGAAGTGTCTCGGAGCTTTCCACCCTGGTGCAGGAGGGAAACCTGTCGAGCTTTATTTGGGGTGAAAGCCAAAACTCAAGCAACACTTCCATACCACACCTGGCGACTCCCGTCATCGATGAGGCCGTCGAGGCCGGCGACGAAAAATCTGAAAGCAGTGACCGAACTCGCCTTCCACCGCTGAACACGACGATCAAGACCGTACCGCAGGACGACTCGACGCCAGAACAGTCTGACTCGGGCCTGACCAGCAGTTCGAGTCCGATTGTGGTTCGTCTAGGCTTGACTTCGAGCCCAAACATTATCCCCCTGGAAAGCTCATCTCCCAATTTTATGCCACTTGTGACCTCCTCGCCTTATTACGTCAAGGAAAGCGCCTCAGATTCTTCGTTATATTCCGCCAATACATTTGGGACAGCCAGACGGTATGTCCGTCCACAACAGCAAAATTCAGGTTTTTTGGAACGAGACAGCAACCAGTCACTATCTTTTTCTTCGGACCCTCCTAGTGCTATTCTAAGAACGCACCGATCTACATCGTCTTTTGCGCTCTCAAGAGGGGGATCGACACATACACGGACGGCTTCTGCATCCACTCGGAGCGGACAGTCACCCTCGGATATCCAAACGATCATTGATAGCGGCTTGCCTGTGAAGTATCCAACCATCCGATCACCTCCGTCCGCCGGTTCGTTAGCGGAAGGATCCTCGTCGAGACTACCCTCACAATCATCACAGTTAACGAGATATCAACCGGGTCGAAACCGTCTTTTGTCAATTGTGCCCTCTGAATGGTCGGCGGAAAGAGCATTGAGCTCTGCCAGTGCCTCGCCCCAGGTTGACCAAACGGACTCTAGTACGGAATCATCGGGAGATAATGCAATTAGGGGTCGCCCTTCCGACTTTTCAATTCGGCTCGTGGCTCAATCCGAAAGTGACGAAGGAGCCGACACCCTTTCCCAACTTCAGCCTTGCTTGCTGCGAACGAAGCGATCTGGATCTTTGAGTAATCGTTCTATGGTATCAAGATTTGACAGTTTTCGATTGATGAGCAGACCAGGTTCTAGCGCCAGCTCCATCCTCAACACCATCCCTACTTGGGCCAAAGTATACTATCGCAGCGGTGGCGCAGGGCTCCAGTTATCAGCTCTGTCTCTAGTTGAGGGTAGCCGCCCTTCGACGGCTGCGAGTGCCCGCCCCGCCGCCCATCTGGGTCCTCTAGAAATATCCCGCACACGATCTCGACCGAGGAAGAACACCGACACTCGATTAGCTTTGCCTACTGCTGATACGAGGGATCCCAGGACACATTGGGCTGGTGGATTCCAGCACAGCGAGAGGAACGTCCCAAAAACCCCTTCCCAAGAAGACCTTCCTGCGAATTGGTCACCACATCTATTTCCAGATCATCGCACAGGCTCCGTTCGGAGGTCTCTTTGGAACCCACCTTCTTTGGACGAGAGCGCGGAGGGTATAATAGGCTGGCGCAACGTCCAAATTTATTTATTTTGCTTAGGCTTCTTGGTGCCATTAAGTATGTTTTTATTGTCCGCAAAGAGTGTTACGAATGATTTGATAGAAAGTTACTGACTTTTCTACAGCGTGGTTCGTGGCTGCGTTCTTACCACTTCCTCCCAAAGTCTTTCCGTCAAACGAGGAATTCACCACCGACCAGCCGGACGTCGAGCGAACGTTCAGCAACCGAGTCAAACACATAGACCAAATTCGCTACGAGAATGCCCGATGGTGGCGAAGGCTCAATCGCTTTATGACACCAGTAGGCCTTATAATCATTGCTACAATTGTGAGTTTACCCTCCGCCAGTTGTCAAACTCAATTCTAACCTCTTCGCTACTAGGCTACCCTATCTGTTTTGGGAACTAAAAACATAATTTGAGAACCACAAAAAATAACAGAAAAAAAAGCTTCGTTTTCTTTTCGGTCCTCGACCGTACGACTTTACGCCTTTTATGCTTTACATATTCGTTATACATGACCCTACGACCGAATAAACAATCCAATCCGTTCCTGGGGCGCCGGATTCGCATCCACCCCCTTATGAACTTACGACGGCGTCATTGCTCGGTTATTTAATAGACCTTTTTCGTTTATTCAGCGATATTTGACTTTTTTCTTTTTTTTTTGACTTTAATGCTTCTGACGACCCTATAAAATGGTTCGGCTTTTTGTTGTATGTTTTTGTGTATCTGGGAGCTTTTATTATTACCACTTCCACAACTTCAAACTATCGCTGTTATATACTTCCCAAATGTTTACACCTCTCGCTGTACAAAGTATATTTTACAACACTTGCCTGTCTGGTGTCTGGAAGTATTATTCCTTATCTTTTTTTTCCCCTTGCTGCCTCGGCGGCTAACTACCTTTGGTTATTGGGTTATTGAGAGTATAAATTCCCCCCTTTTCGGCTTGGAATTTATGTGGGACATTATGGATGGCCTTTAATTGGTATTGAGTGGGAGGGTTTGTTTTTAGGAGGGTTGTCAAATATTAACTTCATATTTGAATGGAGGACATTACTATTTGGCTCGCAGTCTTCTTTTCTTTTCTTGTTTTTGTTTTTAACTATGCTGAGAGGCACTTTGGGCCTTTCTTTGGAGTACGGAGTATGTAGAAAAAGAATTCTTTGGCTCGAGCAGCACGGTACACACAACAATATATTCTGCAGTTTGGATTGATTATCATGTCGCTTTCAATGACGAGGTACGGCGTATAGGCTGTGCGTCTATTCTGCTGTCTGTGTAACATACTCTCGACCGAGTCACTCCATTTCTGCAGCTCGATCCTTTACCGAGTATATATGCAAACCACCGTCGAACTAACGAATCAGGCGCGCCAATGCACGCACGCATGCTTTCCAACGCTCACGACAGGATCACCTCTTCTTCCTCCCCAACCTCTCCTCAATCAACACCTTCAACTCATGGCCCGACGGCATGCTCACCACACTCCCCCTTCTCCTCTTCGCCTCAATCTCGCTCCGAATCTCACTCACCGCCTCATCGAACTCCCGCTCCGGGTCATCCGGCAATCCCAGCGTCGGCGGCTGGGCGGGTTCTTTCTTCTCGTCCCTTCTTCCAGCGGCTAGGCCCTTATTCCTGGCGTCGAGCTTCTTGACGAGGAATTTCTTGCCAGGACTGGCGAAGAACGCGAGCGAGGATGCGATGCCGATGATGCCGTAGAAGTAGACGTGTTTCCAGGCCGTGATGCAGTCGGTGAATTGCAGGATGATGAAAGGGGCGGCGGCGAAGGAGAGCGCCAGCTGGGTGGTTAGCCAGCCTAGGATGTCGTAGTAACGCTTGAGCGGAGTAGGCTTGGAACCATCTGTTGTGAGGAAGAAAGGACGGAGGTGGCGGCGGAAATCTGGGGAATGTTAGTGCACTGGGTTGACTAGATCGCTTGGATGGGGGAGAGTAATGCTTGAAGATCTGGAGTTAGGCTTACTTTTGGCTGTCGTTTGGAGGAACGCACCCAAGACAAAGGTGAGATAGTATCCTGCGTAGAACCCATGCCACATCGCACTTGTTAAGAAAGTCGCTAGACTAGCCCTGAAACCTGGTTTCTTGCCTCTTGGAGTGACTCGTAGATAGACATAGTTTCGGAGCCAATGGTTAGTATTCTTGTTCCAATTGCCTAGATACGCGTGTGGGTTTTGAGCCGTTTCCAAGCCCCATGGATTAACGTTTTCCAGCTTATTCCAGTGTGTTTTTCCGGTTTGAGGGTCGAAGCCGTTGTATCCCATGCCGCAGAGAATGCATGCTCCTTCAGTCAGCGCCCAAACGCCATAGTATTTGAACCGAGCGGTAAGGCCAAGCATGTGCAGGATGAAAACACGCTTCACAAATCCACATTCCAAGTAATCTTGGCTCAGAACCCGGGACTTGCCATACGACGGGCCAAACTGAATGAAAAGTAAAATCCAGAGTAACCCCTGCAGCATCTTCCACATTGCCGGACGACCACTCCGGGGTATCTTTCTCTTTTTCCGTGTCGGGGGAATCTTTGACGGGTCTACCCCAGGTGGGTGGTCGAACATAGTTGTTTCAATCCACCGTTTATACTCGACGTAATCAAACGCAGGTCCCGCGAAGAGCGAAGGGAAGAACAGCACGTAGCCCGCAAAATCCAGAACACTGGGCATTCTCCTAATAGCGGCATGTTTCTGGCCCTCCGAGAGCATATTCTCCGGCAAACGGCCGTCGTGAACATTCCAACAAAACGCACTGAGTTTCATCACCAGCACCATTTGCGCACCAGTGATGTCAACCGCGGAGGGTTCGGCCACGATTTGGCGGTATATATGGCTAATTGACATATACCCCATCAAGAAAAGAAAGCCTATCCATGGCATCAGGGATCCGTCAATGTAATATGCGATCGCGTATGCTCCCACTGCATTGTAGAGGAGTGTTCGGAGGCCGTCCCAGAGGTCGAAGAGGCCAACGAGGTAGAAGATCGAGACAAGGACAATGAATGCGTTCTTTTGCCATGGCTGCGAGTCGGGGAGGCGTTTGAGAATCGCAGCGAGGGGGTATGAGAGAAGGAAGGAGGTTACCAGCTTTACTGTGAGATGTTAGACTGGAGGACGTGGTCGTATCAGCTTGGTTTTGACATACGCTCATCAATGGAGGCACCAGTAAGCTCAGAGAGCGGAATAAATGCTTTTATGGAGTGAATCTATTAGTATATTATCATTGTCTTTATTTTTTTCAAAGGTAATTGCGAATCGACTAACGAGTATCTATGTATGGTAGCATCTTGTGGGTGTTGCTGGACCTCAGCAATTATCCCAGGTAAGTCGGTGCAGCTAGGACCAGCTGCAACGTCAGACAAAAACGAAGGCTGGCAAGCTCATGTTTGAAAGGAACGAATGAATGAGCTTGATACCCTGTGTTGCTCTTAATGAGAAGGATAAATATGTTGGTTTGGAGCTCTTCAGTTCAAGAACAAATTTTTCTGTGGGGATTAAACCTGGATGTCTTACAGCTGCACCAACAGCATCACGAGCAACCTGCAGAAAAGCTGTGTTCCTACAGGCACAATACTATTTGGCAAAATCAGATATGGAGTATTGAGCTCATTGATATCAACACTACTTTCTGTGAATTAACATCCCTTTCTAGCTATAACTGTGATATTCCCCAAGCATATACGGAGTACAAAGTACCCCATACACACTTCAGCCATGAGAATGACCTTCAGAAGCTTCTAAAAATCATTCACGCAGTACTTAACAATACCCGCATTAAATAGTTATTTAAGAAAACTAGAGTTCATCTGATCCAGGGCCTTTGCCGTGCTGGTAAGAGGGCATCCAGCCAACTTCCTAGAATCCTGAATGAGAGTGGGCGATAACCAATCTTCTCCATCCCTTTATATCTTTGTATCTCGTGCTCCCCTAAACCGCTACTTGCGTCAATGAAATCCTGCATCTATTCTAGGAATGCAGAGTACTCCGTATAGAGAAGTGCATATGTACTCCGTACAGAGTATGTGTCCTGTGGTCGCTATTCAAATAATGACGTACCGGTGGATTTCTGGAGGCCATTTACCATCACGTGATATAACTTTCAGCCGGGCTCTAAACGACCAGGAGCTGGCGCGAGCAAGAGGTGGGAAACAACAATCTCACCTGTCTTTTGTTATTGCTCTTCTCAAACCCAGGATTATCAGGGAACTTTATATCAGGATTGGCATTTGATTCTACTTTGTGCAAGGGAGTTGAATAGAAATCGCCGAAGATGGACGTTGTCGCCGCGGTCTCCGGATACATATCCAAGATGGTGTCCGCAGGCGACTCATCAACGCCCGGTTCCTCTGCTGCTAAAATGAAGATATTATTGCTTGATAGTGAGACCGTGGGAGACATGACCTTCTATCCCTTATGACTTGGTCTAATCGATACACTAGGTACACATTGTATCCAGCGCCACGACCCAATCCGCCCTCCTTAACAATGAAGTCTATTTGATCGATCGCCTTGACAATCAGTCGCGGGAGAAGATGCGACATCTCAAATGCTTATGCTTTGTCAGACCGTCTCCGGACTCGATCCAGTATCTTATTGATGAATTGCGAGAGCCCAAGTACAGCGAGTACTATATCTACTTCAGCAACATCGTTCGCAAGTCCTCTCTCGAAAGACTTGCGGAGGCAGACGACCACGAGGTTGTAAAAGCAGTCCAAGAATATTTTGCAGATTTTTTGGTGATCAACCCGGATCTTTGCTCTTTGAATATCGGCTTCCCGAAGCAGAGGACATGGAGCCATACCCCTGACATGTGGAATTCAGATGCGCTGCAAAGAACAACAGAGGGCGTGATCGCGCTATTGTTGTCGCTTAAGCTGAAGCCTCTGCTTCGATATGAGAAGAATAGTTTGATTGCCAAAAAGCTTGCTACAGAAATTCGATACCAGCTCACCCAGGAAGAGCAACTCTTTAATTTCAGAAAGTCCGACACACCTCCAATCCTACTTGTATTAGATCGCAGAGACGACCCCATCACACCTCTTTTGAACCAATGGACATATCAAGCGATGGTACATGAACTGCTCGGTATTAATAACGGGAGGGTCGACTTAAGTGAGGTCCCAGATATTCGTCCAGAACTCAAGGAGATTGTTGTGTCTCAAGACCAAGACCCATTTTTCAAGAAGAATATGTACCTAAACTTTGGTGACCTTGGTGGAAGCATCAAAGATTATGTTGAGCAATATCAGTCGAAAACGAAAAACAATATGAGTATTGAGTCTATTGCCGACATGAAGCGCTTCGTCGAAGAATACCCGGAATTCCGGAAGTTGTCTGGGAATGTTAGCAAGCATGTCACACTTGTTGGAGAGCTGAGCAGGAAAGTCGGAGAACATAATCTGCTTGATGTCAGCGAATTGGAACAAAGTCTTGCATGCAATGATAATCATTCCAATGATCTCAAGGTTCGCAGTGACAGTATCCTTCTACTATACATTCTCGTGCAGGTATTAATTGTCTCCTCAGGCTCTCCAAAGACTCATCCAATCTCCGTCAGTTACAGTAGATAATAAGCTGCGTTTAGTCGCCCTCTATGCCATCCGATATGAGAAGCAGCCATCGAATGCTTTACCGGTACTCATTGATCTGCTCACTGCCGCCGGAGACGTCCCTCCTCACAGGATCAATATTATTCCAAAACTTCTAGCATATCACCACTCGCTTCAAGCTCCTCCGGTTGCGGGAGGATTTTCAGATCTATTCGAATCCGCTTCCTTCTTGACTGGGGCTCGTGATCGCTTCAAGGGCCTGAAAGGCGTTGAGAATGTATATACGCAGCATTCTCCGCGGTTGGAAGCCACTCTACAAAACCTCATTAAAGGACGGCTGAAAGAGCTGCAGTATCCCTTCCTTGAAGGTGGCGGCCACACTCGGGACAAGCCACAGGACATTGTCATCTTCATGGTCGGTGGAACAACCTATGAAGAGGCCAAGGTGGTAGCCCAAGTGAATGCGAGCACACCCGGTGTTCGAGTCGTCCTCGCCGGGACATGCATTCACAACAGTACGACATTCTTAGAAGAGGTTGACGATGCGGTAGGGTATTGGCCGGAGCCGGCTCCTGCCACGGCAGCGGGGAGGTTACGAAGAGAAGTGAACCGATAGTTACCCTCAAGCTAAGGTTGCCAATGGGCTTTTTAGGCTATTAGGATTTCTCGGTGCATGCATGCGTTACTTTTTCCAGGGAGTTTTATGTCAATATTTGTATGACCTGGATCGTTAGAGAGGAGAATATCATGAAATATACTTGCTGTTACTTATTGACAAGGAATAGTGGTGCTGTTGCATCTGAAACGTAGTTAAAAGTGCCCTGATATTCCACGTTGTTTTCCAGCGCTTCCATAGTTTGTCCTCCACACATGAATTCATTGTGGGACCGAGAGCACCGTGCGGGGACCATTCTCTGCGAGCGCCTGAACTTCAACACGCCTCAATCTCAACCTTTAATCCGACCAAAGTCGGAAAGCTTTCATCCCAGCTATCACAGCTAATTTTTATCTATGGAAAATCATTCACAGGAACCCAAACCCGCACCGTCTCCGCAAACTTCGCGGGATGCAGCGCTTCGACTTCCGCCAACAACCAACCCTCCGGGGCCACAGAACCCACCAAAACAGTTGGTCTGGCTGGTAGGTCGGCCCACCTTCGCTACGTAGTTCTTACAGCGATGTGCTCAATTCGATCCTAAATTATAGATATTCGGCGCAACGGGCCACATGGGCCGTTCCCTCGTGAAATCCGCCCTCGCTCACAATGACCTCGTCGCAGCGGTCGGCCGCACCTTTGAGAACTCACCCGCCTACATGGCGCGTCTGCAGACCGAGAACAGAAACTGCCTTGGCCTGCTATGCGACGTTCGCGCTCGAGAGACCGTACAAGCCGCCATTGACCAGACAATCGCCCACTTCGGCCGGATCGACGTAATCGCCAACTGCTCTGGGTACGGCGTCATTGGGGCGTGTGAAGACCAGGAGGAATATGACATACGAAATCAATTTGAAACCAATTTCATGGGCACGTTGAACATTGTGCAGTGCTCGTTGCCGCATTTTCGAGAGCGCAGGGCCGGGCGGTATTTGATATTTAGTTCGACGTCTGGTGCACTGGGCGTGCCTGGCTTGGGACCATACTGTGCGTCGAAATATGCTGTGGAAGGGCTAATCGAAAGTATGCTGTATGAGATTGATTGTTTCAATATTAAGGGCACATTGGTGGAACCGGGACATATTCGTCGCGATGACTTTGATAATTTACCTGGCATCCCCGTTCCGGAGACCTATTTGACTTCGCCGTTGCCTGCGTTTGGACACTTCTTGGTTAAGCCTGCCAGTGCTCCGTATAGTGGACCCACAGTACCGGCGTCTCATGCTAGAAGAATGATACAGTGGTTGGGCGATAAGCAACCTACGAGTGCGGTGAGGGCCGCAGAGTTAGTTTGGCAGTTGGGCCATTGTTCTTATCCACCGTTGAGATTACTATTGGGAACATACGCGGTGGAAAGTATTAGAGACCGACTGAAATGCATTACAGAGGAGATTGAGGATTGGAAACATCTGAGCTTTCCGTCAAGTGAATCGCAGCCAGCCGGAGTGTCACAAGGAACTGAGAACAATGGGGAATCGGGCACCCAGAGTCTGGAGCCGAATATACAGAACATGGAGAACCAACCAGGTCCATCAGATGCCATCATGACGGAGTGAACAAGCGATTTCCCCGAAAATGTAATATATTTCCGGAAGCGGGCTGCGAATGTCCTCCTCATCCACCTTGGCTTCACCACACACAAACAATCAAACTCAATGGGTGGTTTGGTCATTACGCGGGTCCAGAATTATTGGTGGCTGCACTTCCGCGACGCCGAGTGAACCAATCGGGAGTCTTTCTCTTAAACGTCTTCCCATGAGCAGCCCGCAGATACAACGAGAAAAGCTTGTCGGCAAAGTCATCTAGCGACTCATATTCCACTCCCAATCGGACCGCTGCCGCGATCCCAGTGATGCAAGCAGCCTCATGCATGTTCTAGCTGGCGTCAGAATCAGGCTCTCACCAAGTCATTGATAAAACAGGAAGCTTACGGCGAAAGTCCAAGCACCTGCATATATGGTGTTGTTTTTCCCGTTGATATATCTCAAGTAAGGAAGCACCCTGATGTAATGCTTCCAACCCTGAGATGGCTGGTGTATCCACCTTCTTTCCAGCACCGCTTTATCGTCTATTTGGTCAATGGTCCAGATACCTTTCAGGTTTTCGCCCAGAAATCGACTTTGAAACACATGGCGTTCAAGTGGAATCGGCGGCTTGCCGGAGCCAGGTTCCGGGAGGAACTGATACTGGAAATTCGAATAGTCGAATGCCAGTTCGTTCTTACCTGGCCTTGAGTGATAGGAGAATGTGCAATATGACGGACGGAAGCCGGATTGGATGCCGGCCTCCCCCTTTGCAAATTTGATTTGTTCCTCCTGCTCCTTTGTGCGAGGCTTTGCACAGAGCTCCTCTTTGAACCGGGGCTCATACCTATTCTCAAAGTAATTATGGTCACAATGTGTTATTGTGATGTCGTCGTAATATTTTACGCCACCAAGTATCCATTTTTCTCTCCATGTGGCTGTTTCTCCGAGAATCCGCTTCGCCTCGTCTCCGGGGACACATAGGACTAGCTTGTCGAACTCTTCTGTCATGCTCCGATCATGAAAGCTGCCTTCTGTTACCCGAGCGTCCTCGTCCATTTGTCGAGTTTCCACGATAATCCCACGCTCATTCCGTTGGATAATCTTGACTGCCTGTGTATTAAGGCGAATGGTGACGCCCTTCGCCCGAAGCCCGGAGGCCCAGTCCATATAGAAACGGGTCATATTCGGGAATGCGAACATTGGCGGACGTGCGGGCATGAACCCAACAGGGTCGTAGTCCCAGATTTTCATTTCCGGATCTTCAAACAACCGTACAAGGATACCACATGGGACATCTTCCGCCTCGTTTCCGATTCCCATCAGCAGGGACGTTATTGGATAGACGATCCTGTAACCGAACTCTCTACTGAGACCGAAGAGCCAAAGAAATCTTTTCAGGGGGACTATCCAGAGTGGAAAAGGAAAATGGCGGACTGCTCTCAAAGCCCTCCCAAATTTCTCGATTTCGTGCTGGTGCTTTTGCAGGAGAGGGGTCGGGAACATATTCGTCCAGAATCCATCTTTCCCCTTTCCAAAAGAAAGCTGTATCCGCACCTCCTTAGGTTCATAGCCATACTCTCGAAAAAACTTATAGCTGTGCCGAAACATGCGAGTTCCTCCTTGCGCGCCTGTGTTTGCCCAGTCCGCTCCGAATTTCTCTCCGTCCACTGCTAAGGACATTGCCAGTCCGCCAGGTATTGAATTCTTTTCCAAAACGGTGACATCGAACCTTTCGGACCTTTTTGCGAGCGTCGCGGCACATGCCTAGATAAACACGGTTATTGAAGTTTCCTTTGTAGCTTAAAGATGCGCATATCTCTCTTCACGACTGTATACTAAACAAAGGGCCTACTAATTCATACCATTCCTGCCGCTCCGGCACCGATTATCAAAACTCTCTGCTTACGGTGTTCAGGATTCGTGTTCCAGCCCATTGTCGCAGCACTGCAAAATAGGACGCATCACCTGTTGGTCCGGATGAAGGCGGATTTCGCATCCAATTTAGCTAGTTCGGGGGCGTTGTCGGGGATGTTCAATTTAGAATGCAATCGAAAAAGCCGGCAGCTGCGTCGGGCCGACGGTTTGTCAGTTCTTAGGCAATCTTTGCGCTTTTTCACGTTACATCCGATTTTAATTTTTTAATCCTTTGCCGTCTACATCGCTTTCGCCCTGCTCGGGTGTGAACTGCTAACCAAGAATGACGTTATTGATCGCCGTTTGACTTTACGTCCTTGATTAGTCATTCCTGAGAAGCTTTCTCTTGCCATATGACTCGAGAGTTAATTGAGGACCGTGGAATCGTGTCAGATTTGACCTCCGGACTGTGATATCGTGGCGATAGAACCTTTTTGGAGGATTTGAGGAACATTCGAGGTCCCGCCAGCGCTTCGATTAAGTTATTAAAAGGAACTGGGAATGATTTCTAAACAATGCGGTATCTAATCAACATCACAAGCATGCATAGATAATACGAATATTGACGCTGTCTGGGGATTTAAAGGTTGATGGGGCGCTACGAAGGCGGATATGGTGTTGTTGTTCCGTGCTTGAACTCACCAAGTGGCCGAGGGTAACGAGCTAACCCCTGCCCGACCACCATAGTTAGAAATATAGCTGAAATATACCTGGGATCTAGAGGCTTCAGATTAACCAGTCCCGGAATCCAAGACGAGATGCTATCCGGTTGAGGTTGTAATACTAATTAGGAGACTAGACAAGCGTAAAGCAGAAAATAAGCTTTGATTTATTGGTTAACCATGTTTTAAGGTTTTGCGTCGGAAAATACGCATCAAAGTCCGATATGGTGTAGAGGTAACATCGCTGTCTCTCAAGAAGGTCACAGCAGCCCCGGGTTCGATTCCCGGTGTCGGAACATCAAAATTGTTCCCTTTTTGATTTTTTTTTTTGGCTCTCGTATATATATATATATAAGCAGACAACAATGATAGACAGTGCTCCAAATCATCACAACTCTCAGCTACCTTCACCAGCCTTGTCAAACCCTGCATCATCTGAGAACAAGCATCATGCTCGACCTGGTCAACACCATGAAATCCCATTTGAGGGCTTGCCATCCAAGGCAGCATGCTGTGGAGAGCAGACAAGGGCCTTGACAGTTAGTGCATCTAATACACTGACCGCCACGCCCAGCATTGCCTCAAGCAGGGACACCAGTACTGATTGTGAAGATAACATCTCTGTCCTCCGTGGTCTGAACTGGCAACCACAACATAAGGGAAAGCAACTGAGATCAAACTCACCTCCCCACCATGTACTTCACTCTCAAGTGAATACAGAATCCAACCAGTGTGATCAGCCGCCTTCTGTTGCTGTGGTAATCCCAGTCCATTGATCAGCCAGCTTGATGACAGGAACTTCCAGGGACTCCCTTGTGCAGCCATCACACTGTTTTCACCAAGCCAGTGCAAGTTGCAAGAGCAAAGAAGACCAGCCAACAGACAGCTTCACTGGAAACCATTCTCTGCTCACTAGAAAAGCTGCTGCTGATGGCGGGGAACACCTGCAGAAAAGGTGTTGGCAGAACCTAATCTCAAAAACTGCTCAGAACACCTCAGTTTCCACCAGCTGTCACTCTAAAGGCTCTATAGCTACACTTGAGGCCCCATCTGGAGTTGACTTTCTCACTAGTCCTGGTGAGGCACAGGAGATTTTCGGCCACAGCATCATCTGTATTCAACCACATGGCCAGCAGCATGCATATTTCCTTACATTTCTTCCAGATGCCATTGATCATCTGCCATCCCACATCCAACCCCAGTCAGCCCCTGACCAGCCATTATTCACCAAACATGCTACCCACACCTCATCAAAAGCATGTGCAGTCAAGAAAGGAAATGTGCAGTTAGCCCATTGCCAGACCCAGAATCAGAGAGTCAGCCCCAAAACTCAGAATAATCATTCAACGCGCCACAAGAATTCTAGGAAAGGGAAGCCATGGTTACCAGAGGAAGAGGAACTCTTGATGGAGTTAAGAAGGAATTGGGGGCTTCCTTGGTCAACTGTGACCAGATTGTTCTTGGATCAATATCAGGGAAGAAGTCAAGGTTCTATTCAGGTATATTGGAGCACAAATCACAAGAGGCTACTATAATGGCTTCCCGCACACTGTTCTCTTCCCTCGTGTACCATTTTCTGACGTCAGTCGGAAACCAGGATGCTCGTGGGGATAAAAGATTGATTGACTGTGGGCAGGCAAGCATCCATGCATTGACATCAAGCAAATTCTCTGTAGCTCGTCAATGATAGTACAAGCAGCCAAGATGATCCTCAGGGCGGGACTCCTGGGTTGGTTCCGGGCAACTAAAATACTCATAGCGTAGACAAGTGATCATTGTCATACAGAAGCTAAGGAGGGTCAGGAAAGGCCCGACAAGTACATAGACATAGAACAGATAGAGAGACTACATCATGCGCGACACAGTACAGAACTCACTACGCGGCAGCTTGGGGTTGTTCAGGTTATGAATTTTGCTGATCACACACTCTTTCTGCCTTGGGCATAAGGGTCCCTGCGGCCAGAGCAAACAGGGAAGCACTTCAGGAAGAGATGCATTACTTCCTGAAAGCGAGGGGTGGGGATCTCTCTACTGAGAGCTACACGAAATGCCTGCCGCGAGTGCGGCTGGAAAAGACCATAAGTGAGTCAATCAATCTGATTGGCTGCGGAAGCTGACCCACAAATCAGCACCGCAGTCGCGCTCACTGCGGTGGAAATCCAATTCATTGGCCCTGTTGAGTATCACGGTCGCTGAACCTTACAGCAGGGATCGGGAACGGATATATATGGGGCATCCCACACATGTAGAAGACAACTCTTCAGTCAATAATAAGAATCAATCTTAATATCACTTATCTCAGCAAAGATCCACTGGGCCCAGAAGATGCCCCCTGGGCAATGTCCACGCCCATTGGGCGCGGCACAGCAATTACCCATGCGGTTTGAAAATCGTAAATTGGGTCAAAATTTTGAAACAACCCAAGTGAAGATGGCAGACGCCAGTTGATGGAATTGGGTAAAATTCAGCTGAGACACTCCGCTAACAACATCAAGTAAAACAAACTACCCTTTCAACCCACTCAAGCATCCGTTAGCCGCAGATTTCGAGACCCAATGTCAATTTCGAGCACGCTCGGCTCATTTAAGGCGAAGAAATGGATGCTTCATCAGTTCCCCCGCTGTCTTTCGCTCCTCTGGGATCCACGAAAGCATCATCTTTACAAACGACAGGAAATTTTCTCTGTCACTCTCTTCAAGAGAGGGAATGGTGTCTGCCAGTGTTCGATTGGGAATCAAGTCATCATGCAAAAACTTGCCTGTTATGACTAGTTAGTCAGGCGATTGGCTCGCATATGTCATGCAGGGTCCTCAAATACCATCTTTACTAAAAAAAGGGCCACCGAAATATTGTTCAGAATTCTCACAGACATTCCCATCATCCTTCCTTACCGGCTCAGGAAATTTGTAGCCCACCGTTGAGTAGGTCCTTGCGATTAGTCCAGGGGGAGGAGGACCGAGCAGGGCAATCATTTCGGCGAGATGGGCTTTAGCATCATAATGGCCTTGTTTATCGTAAACCTGGTGGAAAAGCTCTTGTCCCTGCATGATATCCCAAATCTGGACTGATGTTAGTTACATAATGAATCCAAGTTCGGAACCATATCGCGCACGAGAATACCCAGGTTCCAAATATCCGCGCTTGTTCTCCACCCACAACCAAGAATAACCTCCGGTGCGCGGTAGTGGTCTGGCTGGATAGGGTAAATACCACAGTCATCGCAATCGAGTCTTGTGGCTAGCCCAAAGTCAACGATTTTCGGTATTATATTGTTGATCTTCCTCAGTGGCCCGAAGTCATTGTGACAGCGATAAACTGGTCGGCCTGTGGAGTCAATTTTATAATGCATTGGTTGATCAAACTGAGAGTTCATGAAATCACCAAGCACAGCCGAATCCTCAAATGTAACCATGATATTCTCAAGTTTCAAATCTAAAGTTATAATGTTAGCCAATTATTATCCAAATAAGCCAATTCTGCCAGAATACAGACCAGTGTGGACAACTCTACATGCCTCATGAAGATAATCAAGGCCTGCCAGAAGAAAGAGTATGTACGTCTTGACAATTGGAAGGGGGATCCTCCCATCTTTAAAACGCCTCTGGAAAAGCCATATTGGCTCTCTCATGGGCTCGTACGCAAGACATAAATGTGCTCCTTCTGGGCTGCTGACCTCAAACCAATCTAAGGATGTTCGAAAAAGTGGATAGCCACGATGGGATGGATCTGTCCCAGCAATATGTGCTTCAATTTCAAGTTCATCCTTGGCAGAACTCTTGTTGGTGTTGGTTATCTTCAGTGCTACAACACTTTCAGGTTCCGATTCGCCACTATATAGCTCATTAGCAACGGGCAGCAGCTATTATAGTGGAAAATGATACCCCCGCATATCACGGGCAAGCCATACAGTCGAGGACACTCCCCAGCCAACCTTTACAAGGATTTGATACCGATCGGCTAGTACCTCCCCAGGACTTGCCGGGTAGAATTTCTTGGAATTATAGCCTGGACAGATCTCTTCATCAACAGGTTCATCTTGATGTAAAAGAGGTCCTGGAAGAGGGGGCGGAAGAGGTTTCCTGCGAAATGAGGAAAACAAGCGCGCCATCGTACTTCTTACCGATCTTGCTGCAGGTTGCATTTCAGTGTGGTCGCTCGTCAAATAGAGGTGGAGCCAAACATAACAACGTCTAGGTCAGAAAAGCGAAGAGGTGGTTGAAGGGGCCGAACTGGAACTTTAAATAAGCGCTGCCAAGGATCCGGTGGAAATCACGTGATAAAATTACATCACTGTCGTTGCCTGATAGTTATTTTTTTTTTTTAAAGTCCCCCCTGATGGTATTATTTCTAATGAGGGCAAGGTAAAGACACATATGTTTTCCCGGATACTGTGTCAACGAAGACAATTTTCCTTTCAGCAACTAAGGAATGGATAAACTCTCAAGTTCGCGCATATACAGAAATTTAAAGAATGAGAGACAACTTCTGTCACCACCCTACTTAGTCCCATTGCAATTCGAACCTCACTGGGCCAACCTCAGCATCTTATCTTAATACCAGTGGCACACCCGTCACTTCTTATCAGACTTTGAGCCAGACTGGACGGGCTCTGAATCTGGTTTCGAACTTGCTGGTGGAATAACAGGAGCTTTTGGATGCGGCACCAGCTTTACATTCTGGAATTTTTTCTTGGAGAACTTGACATATCCATTAGGATAGCAATGCGCCGACGTTACACGCTGTCCAGCGTGATTATAAAGCTCCACAGATCCATGATATGGGTCATCTTTTGCAGGCGTTGGATGAGGGTTACCGCTAGCATCAGTCAGCTGGGTCGTTGGCAATGGTACATTTCGGTTGTGCTTACTCCGTACTTAACCTGCGCGCTCACCACACTCTCAAGTCCAGGAACATGGTCGACGCTGTCATTGATTTGTTCCATCAGCCAAGTTACATCTACCGTCGTTCCTTTCAGTTTCCAGTCAAGCTTCTTCATCTGGCGAGCACTGGTTGAAAACGCTCTAGACGCCATACTTGATCGATCACATGTTCAGAGGCTTTACGAACAGAAGAAAAGTAACTAATATGCCGATAAACAGTAACAGTGAGGTATATTTTGAAGGCTTGATTGAGTTACAAAAGAGAAGTTGGAGCTGGTTGACTTGCCCTTTATATGTGCACCTCGTATATGGTAATTTTTTTGCGCCCATCTTTAATTGTTTCAGCGGGATAGCAAGCCTCTCAATCCATTGGGCAAGAGTAAAGAACACGAAATGACTTGCTCCGCTACAGCGCTTATTAAAAAGTCGAAGAATGCCTGGGTTGCAAATTGTGGTTTACGCACTCTTGCTCCAAACCGATAATACAGCAGTATGAGTGGATCGAGAATTAGACACTGGCACAAGAGTCTGTATGTATCATTGTTCCACTTCGATTATTTGCGTGATCTCATTGGATCATGGTCCAATCACATCAGTATGATAGGCAACCAGCTGAACTTTAGAAGAGGGTTTACGCAGAAGATATCACGGTTCACATCTTGGCGGCGCTTACTTCGTCCTGCTAATGAACCTGACCATGTCGCTTTTGGGTGGCTCGAGCGGAAGCCAAGCAGACAAGGCTCGAGTCTGTACCAAGCTGTATGGGGATAATCCGCAGTGTCAATTTTGTCCCATTATGTACCACTTGCGATTTATCTGTAAACTAACTAGTCCCACTTACTGTATGGTTACTGGGGCTGAAACGCATGTTCACAATCCAATTTAAAAGGGCAGTGCCCATAGTACCATTTCTCCTTGATGATTGAAGTGTGACTGCGGAATGACCGATCTGGATGAAGATCCTCTTCTGGTGCTTGCACTCGCCAATCAAGTTACCGATATCGAGATTGCTTTCTCGCAAGTGTCAAGCAAGTGTCAAGTCTTCCAAAAAGAAGAACAAAAAAAAAGACAACAAGGAAGAGAAAGCCCTTCGGTTCATGGCTATTCCGACACCGGGAATCGAACCCGGGGCTGCTGTGACCTTCTTGAGAGACAGCGATGTTACCTCTACACCATATCGGATATTGACGGCAAACGAAAATGTTTGCTCCCACTAGCCTTTTGTTTTCTTTTTCATGTCGAAAGCATATTCTGGGCTAGGAAGTGGAGACACGCTAAACGCAACCACGTTATTTGTCTCCATGGTTATTGACCTCTCGCGGAGAGCATCACCATCGCGATTGATATTTCTATAGCTGCACAGCCGTGGCTGCATAAGCAGGAGAGCGGCGAACAATAATGTCTTCAGACTCAGAATACGCTTCTGACTCTGACACGGAGTCCGCGCCTTGCTTCAACCCAGAATCGTAGCCGTACTACCGGCAGATCCTCAAGTTCCTACCATCCGAGTTCCTCAAGTACAACGAAGAAAAGCATTCTATCAGCTCCAAGGCTCAGTGGTTTCGGCCCCACGCGTCCCGGTTGTCGATAAGCACTCGCTAGTCGTCCATATCGACGGCGCTTGTCGCAACAATGGGAAGCCGAATGCCCGCGCAGCGTATGGCATATATTTCGGTGTCGGAGTCAGAGTTAGAGTCTTCCGTGACAGTATCAGGTCCGGCATCATCACTGTACCCTTGCGCACCGATGTCCAAGGCCTCAGGTTTAGGAATGCCATTGTCACCGTCATCGTTATCCTGTTGCACGTTTGAGGGAAGCGCAAATAGTGCCAACTGCTTCTGATGCTTCGCAAGGTGTCGGCGGAATTGCAGGTAAAGAGCGATCTCTTGTTGCACAGGGGACACTGTACCACCGGGACTCCATTGTCGTTCCTGCAATTTTTATCAAAGCAGTCAATTGACTAGGTTGAGACGTATTTTTATAACTTTGCCGAAGATGCTCCCGGAACGCTGATTCTGATGTAAAAGCTTTATGACTGCATTCGATACATTCCCAGTTGCGCATATGCACCTGCTTTTCATGCTCAAACCACTCATTCCGGTGCGCAAATAACCGATCAGGGGTTGCGCAGTCTTCAAACGTACATATATATGGATGGAGATCCCTGTATACATGTTCTCTATACTTCCATTAGTGCCTTGCTCCAATTCCACTTTGGTATCAACCTACCGCCAAGAATGATGGTCACGGGCGGCAACTATCATAAAACATAGAGGGCACTCGAATGGCTTGCCATTCTTCGCTTCTTCAGGTAGTGGCGGTGGACGCAGTTTGACTGGATTAGCAGATGTTGCAGTGGAAGCAAAGGAGCTCGCAGTTTCTGAGCAAGCATCGTCTGGAAATTACTCAAGTCAATCCCTTCCACGTTAGGAAGAGCAAACGCAGCTGTACTTTGCCGAGCAATCTCAGTCAGGGAGTCTTGTTCGGCATCATGGTCGGGATGGATGCCATGGGATAACTTCTTGTGGTGTGATTCGCGATACTTCAAATACTGACGGCGCCAAGAGATGGCTCTTCCCAGCCGGTAGACCAGAAACTGGCTAGCATCCGGAAATTTTTCACGGACATGCATGGTGTCATATGTTTCGTAGAAAGAGGTCTCGTTATCGGCGGAGCTCATGATCCGATCGTGGGGAAGCGGGGTTGCGTATGGCCATAGAAAGCCGCAGTAGACATGTCACAATCTCTACCACGCTAGACATTAAGTAATTGTTTTAGCTCTGTAGATGCTTCTGGTTCCTGTTTAGTCGAGGAACATGTCGACTGTGTGTCTGCAATGTCGTCCTCATCTAGCGAATCACCATCATCATCTGACGAAAGGCAGTCCCATGGGACCTTATCGCCACGGACAATTGCGGTCACTATTATTTGGAGTGAGCCAGGTGTCAACGCAGTAATAGCTATATAACTTCCAAGACCAACTCACTATCTCCTAGCAACTCAAACAAGTCCCAAGAAGTGATACCACTCTCTGTCGGATATGTGATGCATCTCGTACCCTGTAGTCCAGTGAACTTCGCCCTACCCTATGGGCGGCAATATTGCCAGACCATATCCTGAAGCGGCCCAGTTCGTCTCGAACGTCGGCGAGCTGGACCTGATCTTGGAATGGACTCGGCTACAAATCAGCGCACAGCAACGAAAAAGACACCAGACAGCGCTGCACATGGAAAGCGATACTCCCGGCACTTGGCGTGCGGGTCGTTGCTGAAGATTCGGTCATATCTGCAGACATGCAGCGAAGAAATTATTTATATCGCGGTGATCAATATCTATAACGCCTGGCGAATGATGGCAGTATCACTTTCATCGACAACGACAGCAAGCAGATACATGTCCCGGCTCCACACATTGCCATATTCACGGCTGGCAACATAACATCACGAAGTTAACGGCACTCGATGGCCGAACCCCGCCAACAAGGCTGGTCATGGATGCATCGCACGCACCCAGTCATGATTGATCTAACTTGATGGCGGGGTTACATGGATTCTTTTTCCGTCACTCGCATTCGTAGCCCCAGTGCTTCGCTGCTCGATTGAGCTTCGAAAGAGACTTTAAAACGCATCCCCTCTTCTCCTCTTTCAAACGTTGGATCACACTAATACCTTGGCCAGGGAGCCATTGAGCTGGCTCTGAGAGGCCAGGCTCCTTTCAAACCTTGCTCCTTTATTTTCAGATATCATCAATACTTCCGTGATGCCCTTGACGGATTCGCCAATGCGATAGGTAGGCAGGCTTTCCTTGCTTTGCCCAGGGCTTCAACTGATAATTTGTTGTCAAAAAACGATACTCTCTGGAAGCTGCTTCTCACCTTTATAGCTCCTAATATCACCCGGAGTATTCGGGAAGTCACCCCTTGCAAACGTAAAATGTCGGGAATCGAGGTAGCTGGGCTGGTTCTCGGGGCAATACCAATTTTGGTGTCTGCCCTTGAGGCGTTTATCAAGGGTGTTTCCACTATCAAGAAATTGATGAGATACAAAACCGAGCTGAAGAATCTCCTTAGAGCCCTGATCACTGAGTACGACATATTTCGCAATAGCTGTGAAGAGTTGCTAGAAGGCCTCGCGCCAGCATCAAGGATTGCGCAACTTCTTCAGTGTCCTGGTGGAGAAGCTTGGAAAGAACCGCCAATCGAACGAAAGCTCAAGGACCGGTTACAGCGCTCGTACTTCGGATATTTACAGACCGTGGACGATATGAATGACGCGATTGAGGAATTCAAACGTAGATTAAAACTTGGTAAAGACGGACAGGTGCGCTGCTTCAAGCGGAGTGAAGTCTGTGGAATATATGGCTGACGAAGTGGAGCACGCAGGTCCAGTTCAACGACACCAACACCTTAAAGACGCAATACAAGATTTTGAAGTTCAGCCTCAGCTGGCCTGCGTACGGTGACTTGATAGAAAGAGTCCGAAAAGACAACTATACACTAAGCCAACTTACAAGGCAAAGCCTAGCTTTGGAGGCGCACGAGCCTGTAGATGTCGTCGAGCACCGGATTTTAAGACGGTTCGAGATTGCGCTAGGGTTGTCTACAACCTTCTCCGCTCGGGATGGAAGTGTAGCTGTGTAGAGTCGCACTGCGTGAATCTCCGTCTGGAAGCTCGAATAGATGCCGTCGATTCCCAGAAAGAAGAATACGAGGCCGCAGCAACGCCGCCGCGTTTTTGAGTTAATTTTTCTTATACCCACGAAAAAAGGGCATCTAAAGCTGCTCCTTGGACATGGGAAGAGGCAGAGGTCTGTTTACCGATAATCAGGATCATTGTGTCCCTTCAAGTGCCACGGCATGCTATAAATCAACAGCCGGAAAGTCCGTCCGACTTCAGGATCAGGCACAAGCAGTAGTACGCAAAGCGCTCGGCCAGCCGTCTAACATGGAACCAATTTCAGGACCTTTGCAGAGCCATAGGGAAGCTTCAGTAACCTCAACGTGACGTCTGTCTTGGTTTCTTGGTAGATGAAATCGATCGACAAAAACATGGAGTATATTTGCTCAAGAATTCGTCCACTGGTCAGCAGGATTAGCCAGTCCTTTCTCTCAGCAAGCTAATATCTTGCGATCCAGGCATTCAACACCGACTTTCGCGCGCAGATCGATTACAGCTAGCTGTTATTCTTGCCTCAAGTATCCTTCAACTGTATCAGACCCCATGGTTGGAGGATGTGTGGCAAAAGGATGAGATTCTCTTCATTCAGCGTACAGATGGGCCTGTGTATGGGCAACCGTTCATCACAAGGCATCTTTCATCTGCAGTATCCAAACAGACGAAACCTAAGCTTGAACCTCATACCCATCCCGTAATTCGCAATCCTGTTCTATTCGCACTCGGTGTGCTTCTCATTGAGCTCTGCCTCAGTAAGCCGCTGGAGCAGCTCCGACTTCCAGAAGAGATGGACAAAGACGGTCACCCAAACCCGTTATCCAACTGGATGACAGCAAACCGACTCGTCGATGAAATTTATATGGAAGGTGGAAGCCGGTATGGGGATGCAGTTCGGCATTGCATCGCCGCGATTTTGACAGGCGCGACGCCAACCTTGAACGTGAGGACTTCCAACAAGCGGGCTATGATAAAATCGTCTCCCTTTTAGAAAAGGACTTGAAAGATTTGCATGGTTTACGTTGAGATTTGCGGACGTGTCAGAAAAGTACGTGGGCTATGCGGATATGTCGATAGGGGGAAAAAAAAGCCAAACCGCGAAGACGTTGTGCTTTAATCTGTGGTCCATAGTTCAGCAGGATGAGGAAGCGGAGGATATAGTCTCGCATGCGTCAAGAAATACTGCCGAAATTTGAGTAAGTAGAGAGAATGTATTCCTCCCTTTGTAGAAACGCCGGCTTTTATGGGGATGCAATCTGACGGTGATGGCGTGCAGGATATCTGCTTTAGAAATTGAAACCTTCCCCACTCTGTCAGAATGAGACCCTGAAAAGTTGCACAGTTCACGATGAGAACTTTCATCAGTTATGAGTTTAATAGGTGTCATATAGTAGCCGGTTGCTTCCAACATAAATTCAATAAGATGCAGGTGAATAAGCCTTGTTCAGACAAATATTCGGCTTTATCCCAATAGCCCCATTTTTGAAGTTATTGGAGCCTATTGATAATGGCTGTGAAGTTTCCATTAGTGCAAGGGCAGCACACCCCATCACCACCATCATGGTTGCTTACGACTCCATCAACTCCATAACAAACCTACTAAATAGTTCTCGTCGCCGCTGTCGCAATCGCCACAGCTGCAACCCGAGACAGATAGCATCTTTGGTTGAATACAGAGCCAAAGACCATGTAACATGCTGCATTCCCTCTTAACTGGGTTCAACATCATAATCTAGGAAAGCTTTCTCGTTTGTTAGTCACCCCATCCGCAAAACTACGGCTCTCCAGGGCCTTACCAAGGAGGAGGAGAGACTCAGTCGCCTTGCTCACAAGCTTCATGCCATATCAACTCTCGAAGATCCACTGCAAGCGCATTAGTGAGCAGTATTGTAAGCCTCCAGATTGCTAGGAGATACACACATATACTTTTCAGCAATTGTTCTTGTAGTAAACGTCTTTTGTGGCACCGTACTTGGATGTTGGGGTTAATCCAGAGGAGGACCATCCAAATGTTCCAGGAACTACTCTGTACTCCGTACCTTTGATAACTTAATTATAAATTATAATTAAGTTAGCTAACTCACTACTCCGTACTCCGTAGTTAATGGCCCCACCAACTTAGTTATATATCACGTGACCCGCGGTCTGCGAGGATGCCGTGATAACATCAAGACAATGAAGCGCTGCTGGAACAGTGTATTACCCTGACTACCAGGCGGCGACAAGCTTATATGAAGCTTCCAACCCATAGTCGCTTGTTTACGCGTTTAGCCGTCTATGTTTCGAGATCGCGTCTTGCCCTGAGGTCATATTCATTATACCCCTTGGAGCCATATTCCAGAATGGATGGCTATTATGATGACGAGGAAGCTATCAATGCTGCTTTAGTTGCTTCTTTAAATGATTCCATCAAACCACACTCCAAATATTTGGCTATGGAGAGGGACGTGGTGGATCTTACTGGTGATCCAGAGGGCAATTCTCCCAATGATGCCGTAGAGGATTCAGTAAGCTCGGTTGACGATCCAGACCTGCGAAGGGCAATTGCGCTATCATTGCAGGATCAAGCTCTCGTACTATCACCACCTCAACGTCACCATGCCAGAGAAGTCCAACGAGAGAATCACGTTATAAGCGAAGACAATAAGGGCTCCAGTCCTTCATCGAAAGAGCACTCCTCCGGGGCTTTCTCTCTTCGTGGGATGGATCGAAAAAAGCAGGAAGAAGAAAGACTTGCGAGGCTGGCAAAGAAGAGAAAAGCGGAGGATGTCTCTTCGGCAGATTCACCGGCAAGACAAGCCAAAGCGGTGAAATCTGCGCCAATCGACCTGACTGAAGAATCTAACCAACAGAACCATGCTAAAGCGGTGAAATCTGCGCCAATCGACCTGACTGAAGAATCTAACCAACAGAACCATGCTAAAGCGGTGGCGACAGCATCAAAGCCACTTGCTTCAAATACACCTGATCCTTCCTTACAGTTTCCCAACGGTGCCATAAAGAAGACGTGGGCCTTCAACTATCCGCGAGAGGACGATATCAAATTTGAAGAGGTAGTCCAGAAAGATGATCTTGAACTTGCAGTTCTGAGCTCATTTCAATGGAATATGGATTGGCTATTTACAAAGTTCAATGTTAAGAAAACTAGATTTCTTCTCGTTATGGGACATAAGTATGAGGAAGAGGTAAGATGCCTACTCACTGGACAATTCCTCATGATATTTCCCTGCTGATGGCATATCACTAGAAACAACAAACACAAAAGGACTTCGCAGATATCCCCAGTATTCGCCTGTGCTTTGTGCCGATGGGTCCACAGGTTAATTGTATGCATTCAAAGCTAATGCTTCTATTTCACCCTAACCATCTACGACTTGTTGTTCCCAGTGCCAACCTGGTGCCGTATGATTGGGGAGAGCAAGGTGGTATTATAGAAAATGTAATTGCTAGGATATCCAGCATTGTCTTTGGTTGTTGGCTCTTGCTAACAACGTGACAGCTTCTATTCCTCATAGATCTCCCTCGAAAAATTCTGGGCTCCCAGGAGAAGACGTCGACGCCTTTCTTTGATGAATTAGTCTACTTTTTAAAGGCATCAGCCTTACACGAAAAAATCATTGCAAAGCTTTCCGAATTTGATTTTGGCAAGACGGCAGGTTTTGCGTTCGTCCACACAATGTGAGCCTCTGCTGTCTCCTTCCCGCTCTTTTTACTAACACCCAACAGAGGCGGCTCCCATACGGGGTCATATTGGGGCAAAACCGGAGTCTGTGGGCTAGGAAAAGCAGTTACAATGCTGGGACTCGAAACGCCCCAACCCCTGAAGTTGGATTATATTGTAAGCAATGCGGTAATCGATTGAATTGCTTTTGACCACTAATCTATCTACAGACATCGTCTTTGGGCTCATTGAACGATCAATTTATGCGAAGCATGTATCTGGCTGCTCAAGGTGATTGACCACCTGCTCCTTCGCTGGTTTTCAGCTAAGAGCCCTATAATCTGACATGGAGGCTAGGTGATAATGGGCTAAAAGAGCTCACTTTACGCACGTCTAAGACGTTTCCAAGCGATAAATGGGGCGTCACCGTAAAAAAGGCGGACGGCGCAGAATGGAAAGATAGGTTCCTTATTTACTTCCCATCCTTGAAAACGGTGCAGGGGTCCAGGGCCCGTCCATCAGGCGCTGGCACCATTTGCTTCCAATCAAAGTGGTATAACCGGGCGGAATTTCCACGCCATACATTAAGAGATAGCTTGAGCCGCCGACATGGCATTTTGATGCATAGCAAGGTACATCTTAAGTTCTTTGCAGAATTTATAGTTCTTGTCTCCTTGCTAAACGGTACTTCTAGACAATCTTTGTGAGGCCAGACAATGGTAAAATCATTGGTGACGCAAATACAACTGCATATCAGGGCTGGACATACGTCGGAAGTGCGAACTTATCAGAGAGCGCATGGTAAGTCAGCCCTATTTTAGGTTAACCATCATGTTTCCACTGTCATTTTACTGTTCCTAACAACTCTGCCATTATTTCAGGGGCCGTCTAGTTATTGACCGTTCAACCACCAAGCCTAAACTCAATTGCAGGAATTGGGAATGCGGTGTCATAATTCCGATTCGAGATGGGAAGCCAAGTACAACTGAAGAGGATGTCAGAGAGAGTAGTGACGATGATATCGATAGAATATTCGGGGGCATTGTACCGGTTCCGATGAAAGTCCCTGCACCTAAGTATGGTCCTGGCAATGGACCGTGGTTTTATCTTGAGGATTTCCAAGTTGAGTAGAGTTATACCCAGCACTGAGATAACATTTGAGTGCTTAATATGGAACTGGACTTGCGCAAGAGCCTCGCCATTGCAGAACGTCTTCCTCACATTTCCTCTCCCTGTCCTCACTCATCCTCGCCATCTACCAGAGCTTGACTCGTTTGTGTCACTGTCTAATTCATTCACTGTCCCACTCTACTTTGTTGCTCGGCAGAAAACGCCTCTGCTGCTAGGTAAATAAGAGCATTATTATAACACAATTTAGGTCTCCTATATCATATCTGCCATATTCACCTCATGGACTCTACACAATTCCCAAGAAATACGTCCTCAAAGAAGTGGACGGGAGGGCCAGAGAACCCGGATTTGATCCCGATAAATCTCGGGACGGAATCCAATACTCAAGGGATTACGGTTTGTGTGGGAAATCTTGAAGCAGGCAGCGATTCCTTTAGACATCAGTGTTTTCTGGATCGAGCCTTCGGCGTGTAGCTACAACCAAAAGTATTGTGACTGACGTCTTGGATGAGCGGATCAAGCAAAGTTTCATCATCTATATCAGTAAGAATATGAAGGAAATGACTTGCAAGGAATAGAGACTGAAACCTTCGTTTATCTCGCAAGAATGGAGGAGGTTGACATATAATAGGCTTTCAGGCTGGTAAAAAGCGTCCGGGTCAATGTTGAGGAGACCACACGGAGCAGGGAAAGTCCAACAGGAAGCTGGACATCAAGCTCGGCAACGGTATGTGTGCAAAGCGAATCCAAAGCCTGCTAATCAGGGATGACAGGTTGCTTCTGTCCAAAGCACGTAGTCATAGCGAGGTGTAGCTCGAATGTTCTCCGTCCTTTGTTAGCTGAAGTCTGGGTCATGTAGCTATCGGCATAACGTCAAGTATTGTGACGAACTGCTCTGTTCCTCGCGGCCATATATGCTGTAGATGATACAGTCAATTGATTGTGGCGGTTCCTCCAAGAGCGCTGGTAAGTCACTTCACCACTGCTTCATACGGCCACACGCTCTTCCGTCTGTACGCGTATATCATCCCTTAACAAAAACGGGATTTCAAATTCCGAAAGCCCATTACTCCGGTGAATAGAAGCGGGAGTTCGCGGGTCAACGCCAGGAGAGCCTGCATCCTTTCCTGCTGTTAACACCCCTCTTTTCTTTTTTCTTTTGTATGCCAGCACCTTGGATGAATGCAGAATTCCCCCTCCCTTTAGCCGCGCTACTCATGCTGAAGAA
This sequence comes from Coccidioides immitis RS, assembly GCF_000149335.2. Taxonomy (NCBI): domain Eukaryota; kingdom Fungi; phylum Ascomycota; class Eurotiomycetes; order Onygenales; family Onygenaceae; genus Coccidioides; species Coccidioides immitis. The sequence goes on along the minus strand of NW_004504310.1, from coordinate 1,249,647 downwards.
TAGGAGATAGCCGATGTGCGGATCGGCGACCACTAGTTGGAATGCGACGCTTTAATTTCCTGGCATGAAGGGTGCAGGCATACCCCTGAAAACCATTTCAATGAGTGGTGCGTGAGGGACAGAGTTTGGACAATTGGATTGATATTCCGAAAGTGTTGGGGCATCCGCTCGACAGGGACTAACCATCAACTGTGCACCAAACTCGCTGGATATTGTTGTCAGCTCTTTTGGCTTTTGTTTGGAGCTGTACACTTTAGAAAGAGCTACAGAGCAATGACACCCCCAAAAAATTGAAGAATGTCCTAGGCGAGTAGGATCAATCATATATTCCGTACTCTGGACGCATAAGTACGAACAAGCCCTCTTTGAGGAACGCTGGTGTGCCACGAGAATCCAAGAGATGACTGATCCATTTCGTCCTCGACCCGAAAACTACTCTTGATTGCAGTATGGCCCGGCTCGGGGGATAGTCGGGCGCCCTACGGGAGTTCTCCATCGAGCCCAAGAGTAATTATTGTTGCAGCCCCTCCAGACACGCGGAACATCGATTCTCGCCTGCACCATATTTCAATATGATAGGTCATCCTTGAGGCTTGCACACATCAGAAATATGACGGTCACGGGAGGATTATTAGGATATTCTCTACGGAGTAATAAGTATGAAACATATCTGTGGACAATATGAAAACAAGCCGCTTTTCTCCCGCAGTCCAACTCCAGCCTCCACGGTAGAAGATGCCTTTGAAAGAGACAGGTTGCTGATCTCTTGAGACCAAACAGGGAGGATAGGTCAGATACGTACTCCGTACTGCTCACTTGATTTGATACACAGGCTCAACTCCGGCATGGCGGCCATTTTCATGCTTCCATCAGCTCCACTGTCGTATGGAGTCATCGCAATTGCCCAGGTGAATCAATAGCGAGAGTGGACTCGTCTTTCAAAACCTTGCGAAGCAAATCCGCCGTTGGGGGAGGGAAAATAAAGGAGCAGATCAAATGAAGTCTGTACTCCGCACTCCACATGTACGTGAGAATTCGGCCAACAAAGCATATTTAGAGTAAGCTTAATGTTGATTGCTTGGTTCGACGTGCATTCATACATTATGCATACATATGCAGCCGCTCAGGTGGTTTAAGCTTCAATCAATCAGAGTTCAACTTATCCTGTCCACTTCGATTTGTGCATATGCGGAGCCTTGAAAATATGACCTGTCAACCCGATAATTCCTTCAGCTTGCCCTATGCGCACGCACGATAGCATCAGGTTCTGGCCCAAGACATGCTGACGTATTTTATTTGGGACCACTTGGCCCAGACTCTGTACGGAGTCGGAGGCGTGGACGATATTCTCGAGGCGTGCAGCTGGTTCAGTTTCAAAATGCTCCATTGCTCTCTTCTCCTTCATATCCCGCATATCATACTTGTCAATTTTTGAACAGCACGCTGATTGGAGGGGTGGAATGGTGGTTTCATTCCTTGTCCAAAAAATATTGGTGAAAGGACCAATCTTGTGTGACGATACGTACCCGGCCACTTGGTCGCAACGGTGAAATCCAGGTCACTAGCAAGATGTCCGAATAAAGGAAAATCGAAAGAATGGCATGCGTCGGCGGTCGCAAAAGCCAACCGAGATAGTGGCATCCAACAAAAATGACAAAAAAAGAATTCGGAAGATGGAGCAGGAGAACTCGGAACATTTACCAAGCAACCCAAACGCTAGCAAGACAGCGAATCAGCAAGCAAGCACCCCGAATCTTTTGCTCCTCGCCAAACCCCTCTGGAGAGAATATTATCTCTGCATGTGAATCTCCTGAGGAATCCTTGCACCATCATGGGCTAAAGAAAACGCTCATGCAGGGGCAGAAGTTTGTCTCCCTTGAGACTTTTTACGGGGCACAAGGAGAGTAGAACCGGAGTGGACGGAGGACGAAGGACTCATTTTTCCCTCCCTCCAGACGGCAGGATTGGGTGTTTTAGCGTATTCATGGAAAGAAGGGATATTTGTGTGGCTTGGACCCAACCACTGATCAGAAGAGTCAAAGAGCCATGTGTTACACGGCGGAACCCGATTCCGGAGAAATGGTCGCCTGATGGTACTCCTCCCCGTCTAGCGTACTCTACGCGGTCCTTGCATACCCGGCAGAATTTAATCCAGGACTGAAAGGCCGTAGTGATGATATGGAGTGTGTACTTGCTCTGAATCTGCAGCTCCTGCAGCGTTTCATTAGTTTTCCAGGTAATTAGTTTGTAGTTCCCTTCCTCGAGCCTGGAACTGGCTGGAGACGACATCCTGGGATTCAAATGATAGGAGTTCGTCTCTAGCATGAGAAGAATGGACCTCGGGAAAATGGGATAGTCAGCAGCATACGGCACTAGACGGAACGAAGGGCGGGGGTCGATATATTTAGATGGTTTCATTCAAGGTGTCTTCCCTGTCGGCAGGGATATAGGGTTAATCGTCTCAAATGTGAAACTCGCCCTTGTCCACCAGCATGCATTCCTGCGAAGCAACTTGTGGAGAGGTCTCGCTGTGGCTCTCTTCACCCATGTTTTATTCCGTACTCCGTACTCCGTACTGAAGAGAGAGTTCGTCTTCCACTGGAGGACATGATCGACATTCGAGTCGCAAAACAAAGTGGACTAACACAGCCGGGTAGCTCGCTATTCCGTAGTTAGTTATTGACTGCCATGCTTATTACCGGGAGGGACGAAAAGGAATTTTTTCCGTGTGTACTCCGTATGTTGAGAGAACCAAGTATTTGACGAACCGCACTGTGGTTAGGCAGCCCGAAAGAAAGAGAATCAAGCTGCAGAGCGACGAAGTTGCCCTATTCCCAACAGAGTGGTTATGGTTATGATTTTGAATTTGAGCCGATCAAGCTTGCTTAGCACCTCCTCGATACGATCGCTCTCATGGCTCCTAAGTCACCCTGAGAGCAAACCCACAGGCGCTTGGTCAGCTTTCTCCGAACTCGTGTCGCTGGCATCGTGGGTAGGTAGTACTAACTAACTGGTTATAATTGCTTTTCCTTGCCGGGCTGCCGGTTGGGCCGATCAACGACCAGTGAGCAGCGGCGCTTGCCTTCAGATGCCTTTCCAGGCCCGGCTGATGATGAATCGGCTCGAAGAGTGGAAATTTGCGGGCTTTTTTGGGATGTTCATTCATCATGGGCCTTGATCGCCGAAACCATTTGATAGAGAAGGATCAGAGATAGTCTTATCGTTAGGAAGAGACCACCACCTGCTATTAATAGCCACCAGAGGGTTTCACTTTGGCCTACAAAGGACTGCTTCCACGTGGGTATTGAGTTTGTTTGGATTGAGGTAGGTGGCTTTCGATATCCATCGATATCGAGACCAGGGAGAATCTTGTTTGTGCCAAGGACGCTTTGATCAGAAACGGAGAGAAAGAGTAAAGTAACAGTTATATCTCTCCCGTGTCCATGCCACCAAGCCATCATTTTGCAAATTCCATCAGAATTAACGTTGAAACAAGGGCGGCGGCCGTTGAAAAAGAATCCGAAGGTTACAGCCGCGCTCATCCCCAAGGCTACTCCGTACATCGCATCATTCCTGTGGATCTTTTACACACCGGCCCCGCTGCAAACGCGAGTGCAGGCGTGCAGAGGATGTAATATGAGAGCAACGCGGTCCGTAGTACGAAGAACACTTGACCTGAACCTGACCGTGTCTCGTGATCACTTTGTTTGGGGCCTCTTCCAGGCTCAGCTTGGCCGGATCATGGAAATGAAGAGATCTGAACTCCGGGCGGAGAACATACTTGATATCACCGCTCGGCTAACTAATTACTTGTGCTGTTTGTCCCGTGGAAATCGTGAAATTACGGAACAGAGAAGACAAGGTGCGTGGAAGGAAAAACACAGCGCAGAGCGGTTCTCTTTTTTCGTGGGCGCTTTTGCGGAATGTCCGGATGCATATGTATGCACGTGTACTCCGTACTCCGTCCCAACTCCGTAAATATGAGGTCTCAAATTTGTCTGGCGTGGCGATGGAGTTCCGGTTGGGGTCTACTGTTAATCATTGGTTGGGCAAGATAACAAAAAAGAAGCGCGCCCTACCTTCGTCTCGCTCGGGTGAATGGGTTACCAAAGCACAATGTTACCCGACTTTCCTTGGATTCGTTGCGACTGTGGACAAGAATCATGCTTAATTTTAGGCTTGTTTTTGTTTCCTCCCTGCATCCCTGCGCCTTTTCTTTCCTTTTTTTTTTTTTTTTTTTCTTGCGGTGTTTCGGTTGCATGGTGCAGCCCGTCCTCTCTGACTGCCGTGTGGACCCGGCTTTCCATTTGTTACCATGGATCTGAGGGCTCAAATCTGTCCTCGGGAGGTTTGCTGCACTCCCGACAGCGCAAACAACAATCGGCCAATGTGGTAGAGTAGAGCACATTCAGTCAATGTCTTGCGTGGATACTCCGTACAGCTGCTATTATCGAGAGAGATTGCAAGGGAAGGGCCCCCCTGGGTATTTTTAATTGGCGCCTTTTTAGCGAATTGCCAGCACACCAAGGTGAACGATCCAAGACATTCAATCACACAGTGTTATTTTTGCCAACTATTCCGACCCCGTCTTACTCCGTGGGAACGCCGAATCAACACGCCTTGTCCCATACACAAGTTGACTAGTGTTTTGGAAGTGCGTAGATCTGCAAATCCTCTGGACAGGCACCTTTGCAGCGATGGTTATTTACCTCTTTTTACCAATATTTTCCATCACGATTGCTCTTGGGCTCGTGACGGCAATTCATAATATGTTCTCTGCAACTTTTTTTTTTTTAAAGTTGACTTTTCGGACCCTGAATATCGGGTAATCTTAGCTTTCTGGGGATGAGCATGAAACTGAACTCTGAACGCAGTTCGATCAGTCTGGCCCGTTCATCGTTCGACTCAGGGATGTGGCTTATGCGCTGTGGGACTTGGAAAAAAGAGCACGAAACAAAGTTATAGACCAGTATCCGTTTTCATCCATCATTGACATCATTATGATTGTTGTCCAGCGTGGCTTCGTTTATCTTGCAGCAGTCTATCACGTCAATCACTTAGGTGATCTTCTCCCTCATTTGCCAGGCGAATGGTTTCTCTGTTGTCTCCAGCAAGACAACGAATCCCGCGTCTCTTCCCCTCAGTCTGTCCTTTTCTCGCCGGCTGGAATCTCGGGAGAATAACTTCCCTCCCAACCAACTGGAGCATATCCTTCTTGTGATTGGTGAAAACAGACAGGGTTTCCTCTCGCCGCGCACACCTATGTACGCTCACGCACCACCCCTCTTCTCCACGGGCGGCACCATTCGACGATCAAACGTAATCCACCACACGTCCGTCCGTATTTCTGAGGCGCGGTACGGAGTACGGTGGACAGTGTTGAGAACCCCATTGTGGGAGCTGTCCTTGTTAATATCAATATTATATGTTGGCAGTATCATTCTTTAATCCTCCTCAAGTCTCTTGGCTTGTCCAACATGGTCATGAGTGTATTCCTGCCAGAGCCGACGGCATGCCATTAGCAGTCCTAGTCGTGGAGTGTTGTAGGTATTGACACGAGAACATTTTGTGACTATTGTTTTTGACGCTCGCTAGCGGGCAGTTCCTCTTTCCGCCCTACCAGCCCCATCCCTGACCACCCTATTCGTCCCGAAAAATAAATCAACAAGGTGTTTCTTTCTCGGAAGCTTTTGTCGGGCAATTTTCAATCGGAGGGAACCATCTTTGACTCTTGTGAGTGAAATCGTGGGTTTCTGTTGCGGCTCCCCTTGGATGTCGACACCTGCGCCATGCTGGCGAGAACATCCAACCAAGTCTCGCCGCCTTTTTTTTTTTTTTTTTTGGCTTTTCCCCTCTTGTATCTTCACTCTTGAGATCCTGCTGGCCCACTTCGCCCAGCCGTACATTCCCGCGCCTCTGACTCCCATGACCACTCTGTATTTCGATTAGTGCTATTTTTTTTTTTTCTTTGGGGATCTCTACTGCCAAAACCTTCCCCCTTTCTTTCCCATCCGCGGTCCCTTGCCAGCCTTGCCTGTCGAATTCATCACTCTGCAGCACTCCGCAGTGGCAATCAGCCTAGAAGCCAAGCATCCCAGTGAAGAACAGGTTGACAATTGGCAGTGTTCCCACCCCCTGAACAAGGGCCAAGGGCATGAATTATTTTCCTGGTCATCATCATCACCAGGCATCGTCGATTCTTCAGGCCCCTTCAGGGATAATCCTCAAATAACTTTATCGCTGCAGCTAATTAGCACGCCTCGATCTGCTTGCTAATTGCTGATTTGTTCTAATTTTTAACTTGACCCTGCTCCTTGGTAGTATTATTTTAGCGTCTTTCCCACCGCTGCGAAGATTATTTCTTTTTTCTCTTTAGAACATTTTAATCTTACCTTGGCCAGTTTTATATTATTGCTTTTCGCTGCCCCTTGCTTGTCACGTTTTTGGCGGCTGCTGTTTAACTTTCAATCTACTGAACCTGGTCCAAGTGTTTCCTTCCACCCCCCAAGCTTTCGTAGAGAGTGAGATATCGAAGCTGGTCTCGAACGGAGCGTTTAGCAATTCGCCGGCTAACCGCAGCAATCGGGGAGAGGCCGGGTTTCTCTTCGTGTGAGCGTATCCGGAGCTTCCCTTCTCGCCTCCTATTTGCACCGGCAGTCACCAGATTATTACGCATTCGGGCTGTGTGATTCGTGGCGAGAACAACAGAAACCCGGAGAGCCACCAGTCAGCTGTAGAGTTTGAGCTAATTTCCTCAGACTCGACCGTGGGACCTCACCAACCATCTCCATCTGCTTCTGCCACACCCCCAATCACAGTCGATTATCGCCAGTCGATTACTCCCCGACCCACAAAGGGCCACGACCCTGATCGCACGGTGAGGTCCTTGGAACTCTATATATTGGTTAGACCCAAGGCTCTGGTTTAGTGCTCAAAGCTTTTTTTTTTAAATAAGAAAAGGGCCTTTGTGAGTGGGAAAGGGTGAAGTGGAAAAAAAAAAAATAAGATCTTGCCCACCAGCTCCAAAACAACGCAACCCCTCCATAAACTCTCTTCCAGCAGAAAAGCCAAAAAAAAAAAAAAAAAAAAAAAAAAAAAAGAGACTTCCAGCGTCCCCGTGTTTCCTGTCGATCCTTAAACTTTAGCAAAGAACCTCTAGCTCTGCATCGCGCAGCTCGAGGAAGGCGAAAGGGGAGGCGAAGGAAAGTTTCGACCGCATCATCGACTTCACCCATACGTGGGGAACGAGCCCTCGACCGAAAGCGAGTCAACCACACGCTCACACTCAACGTCTCGCGCACCTCGATCACACACCTCAAGTGACCCTTGAGAGTCTCCCTCTCGCCCTGGCTGCTTCTAGGCGAATTGGAATTTCGCCGTCATAAGCTCGGGATTACTAATAGTCGTCCCTCGATCTCGCCACACACTCTCCCTTCTCTTCCGCATATATACATCTCGTCAACGTCATCAGCTGGCTCGAAGCTCAAGTTAAAGCTGACAGGGTTCGCGAAAACTCACCGGCAAGCAACAAACCTTCATTGTTGATCCCAGAGCGGCACTGGAATAACAACGCGATAGTGTGCGACGCAGAAACCTTGCCCTTGCAGTGCAGCTCCCAACTTTGTCTTACCCTTTTTACACTTTACTTTCCCTCTTCTCCTAACTCTCTACGGATTAAGCTACAGTCGTCTACCCTGGCCGCGCTGCGGTCTTTATCTGCTACTTTCGACTATGGGTAACGGCACTACAGCTGTGTTGGAGCCCACTTTCACAGGTTATGTGGCTTCCACGCACGATGCCTTGATCCTCTTCGAAGCCTGCCTTACGGGCGTCCTTCACCATGTCCCGCGACGACCGCATGACCGTGAAAGGGCCCAGCTGGTCCGCAGTGGTAGTGTTTTCATATACGAAGAGAATGCCTCGGGTATCAAACGATGGACAGATGGAGTGACATGGAGTCCCAGTCGCATTCTCGGCAACTTTCTGGTTTATCGAGAGCTGGACAAGCCCTTCCCGCCGGGTGAGAAGAAACGAGCAATGAAGAAGGGCAGCCGGCGTCCACCGCAGCCCACACGTGCAGGCGAGCCCTACCCTCGTCCGCAGCCAGATAGCAACGGCCAGGCATACTCCCCAACAACCACCTCTGCCGGAACTACATATGGCGAAAGAACTGCCCAGTCGGAATTAGAGCGGGCGCTCGTGGGCTCTCTAGTTGATTCCTACGGGTTTAAAGATTCAGGGCTGGTGAAGAAAACCATGAGTGTGACTGTCTCTGGGGTTACTCACCACTTGGTGTCCTACTACAGTGTCGAGGATGTGATGCGCGGAGTACTCCGCCCCCCTTCTGTCGTCGAATCGCTCAAGTACATTAGACCGCGTCCCGAGCTCACAACCAAACAAAGCTTCAGAGCCCCCATCGATGATTTGGAACCGAATAATCTGGACACGGAGGATCCTAATCAGGCATTGTACGGTTATCGCAGACCTATGGTGGGCCAAGGATATGCTATGCCGAACCCCAATTACTACCCCATACCTGGACCTGGTTATGTTCCCCATCCCCAGCAACCTGGAGCAATACCTGGATATGCGCCTCTCCCTGGTCATCCTCAATATATGCAAAATCCTCCTCCTCCTCCTCCCCCTCCTCCGTCGGAGCTTCCCCCCAAGACGGAAGACTACTCGAGCTTCCGTGGGCCCGCTGGATATGCCCCGGCTTACGAAGCCCCAAGCCAAGCCATCCCACATATGCCACCCAACATGAACCGGCCGCAGCATGCACCTAATCCTCCCCTATACCGAACGCCTTCGCTGCCAGGCCGGAATGTACAACCTGCAGAGATGCCTCAACCAGTGGATCCAAATGCACAGCAACCCCCGGCCTCCTACCAGAGGAGTAGTTTTAGCGTTCAAGGGGGAATAGAGGGAAGCTACGGAGGGCAATAGGGAGCAGAGGAATATTTCAAAAATTCGCCACAAAATGTCATTTTGCAACCACCTATGCAGCACACATCCCGAAACTTTTCCCCGCAATCGACTAGTAGGCTTGAAAAGGTAAAAATATGGGCTTCAAGATTCAGTTTGTAATAAGAGTTGTTGCAAAGGCAATTTTCGAGTTTCGAGTTCTGGGTGGCAGTTTCTTTTTTTTTTTTTTTGTTATTTTCCTTTGTTAAGCTTCATGGCCCCTGCGTTAGTTCTCAGCCTTGTTTAGTGTCTTTTGTTTATTTTTCTTTTGCATATCAAGTATGGACAGTGAATTCGATGCTTATTTTTTCTGCTTCCTGGGTTAGAGTCCGTGAATTGGTGAAGTGAAGGGGGGGAGGAAAGAAGAAGAAAGAGACTCCTCAAACGGCATTGCTCAAGCAGTTTTAAGCATTCCTTAAACCTGGTCACCCCGCTTATTGTGTATAGCTTCATGAGAATATAGTGCCGTCTCCATTAAGATGCTTCTTCAGCACGTCACCCTAGGGTGGGGACTCCCCGTCGCATTTTAACCTGCAAGAAAGCCAGAATATACTTTGTGTCCGTTCTGATAGAATTCTGCGTTAAATCTAGCGCATGCGGCATTGTATCCACTTGAATCTTTAACTCTGGGCTATGGAATATACCCCGTATTATGGTTCCAACGGAGTTTTTGAAGGTTTGCGGGGGACGATCCAGCATCCATCTGCACGATCACCTTAATTTTGCTTTTTTTGTTGTATGCTTTTTTTTTTTTTTTTTTGGTGTTGCTCATTTCTTTGCTTTTTATGTATCAAACTGCAGAGGCGAAGACCTTACTCTTTACTTTCTTTAATTGTGCTTGTAGATGCCTGACTTCCCTGCTCTTTTCACACCATCTTAAATCCACCCTCTTGCGTCCCTCTGTATGTAGAGCTTATGGACACAAAGTGGCAAGATAAATAGGGAAAATGCTCTCTTCACGGATGATAGAGGTGGTAGACATGGTAGCATGCAACATGCACCAAGTCCAGCCCTGACCTATTCTCGCACTGCAGCACAGAATGCAACAAAATAGATCCAGCCCATGTCCTGACGGCCTGAATGCATAAGTCTGATTGCTGCTGCAATGTTGCTAGCGTGTTCTCTCTAAAGTGTGATGAACTATTTCAGTTGGTTGCTTGAGAAGATTCAAAATTCTCCTTTGCTTTGTTTCTCTGATGGTAATACGCATGATGCATTGCCACTTCTTGTGCCGTTTTCCTCGAATCTGTTTAAGTGTGTCACTATGAAGATTGGTAGTCATACCTAGTCTTCTTATCTGGTGTTCTGGAAACTTGCTGTACACCTAGTTGAGTGGGTTTAGTGTCCAGGGCTAATGAATCACATGTAGATACACTTGAATACCGAATACATTTGGAAGTGAAGGTGGGAGAAAGCAACAACAGCGGCAGGCTCAATAGGAGTTAAGACCGGCCAGAGCGACCTATCCTGTGTCTAGGACGCTGGCCGGAAACCTCGAAATGTATGAATACGGGGCACATTATATGTATATATACACCTGACATAGCGAGTCGGATCCGGGCAGTCGCGCAGGATGAGTGAGCGTATTATCAGGGCGACGCGCAGCAAAGTCCGAGTCATACATGGATTTCCTTTTTCGAATTGGAGCGGAGCTCGATAGTTCCTCTGAAGAGCAAGCATTTGTTATCCTCGAAAAACGGTTAGTATTCTAGCCTGCGATGTCTGGGACCACTGTTCGTCCAAGTCGCCGTTTTGAAAGCCTAAGTGAGCCGAGGTTGGCCGTCATCGGGAGCGGCAGGGATCATATTTTATCCGCTGCGGAGTTGCCTCCCTCCTTTCAAGGGAGAGAAACAACCTCACCCAGCTCAGAACGAATTTTTGAGATTTCTCCATAACTAGAAGGTCAACTGCTCTATAACTAGGCTCAGCCCACTGGCCTGACTTCTGGCTATCACTGAAATCATGGTCAGAGGGAGTATCTGACTGATTTTAGATGTTCAGTCACTCAACAACAGCAAGCATGCTACCTAACTTATAGTAGAGACAACAGCACTGCTTGAGCTTAATAATAATAAATACAGAAAGCTACTAGTTCAAGTCTTTAATATCTTTCTAAATAGTATTATCTTCTTTGCTAAAAAGCTGTATAAGCAGCTGCTCACTATAGAGATTCTCACAAAGCTTCAACCCACAACAACATTACATCAGCAACAGATTTGGAGCTCAATCTCTAATTTAAACTTCCACTTACTATTTACTAAGAAATATGTCACTCATTTGGTTATTGAATCAGCTTGGATCCTGGATTTGTTGGATTTATGTATTTAGAAATTTCTCTTCTCTCAGCACTGGCTGGAGCCTAGGGGGTGGGTATCAAGACACTAGTCTCTATGTAGTTAGCCTCCAGCTGAGCAGCTTGGATCTTCTTTAATCTGATGCAGACTTTTTATCGTGGTTCTCATCTCATCCTCTTACAAGGTGGGGGAGAGCAAGGGCATGAATGTATTGAGTTCATGTTCTGTGGTTCCTATAGCTTCCGCATATAGTTAGTAGCCTTGTAGGCCCTTCGAGATCATGTCATACTGGAACACTTGAGAGCCTCCTTGATCCATTGCTGAGATAGCAACTCTCCGAGTTGGTCTATCTGGTCCGGGCCCCTTAACCCAAGGATGATAAGCACTCGACCCTTATAGTCGTCGGATAGCGAAGCTATTTTGTCACCAAACCGGGATAAACTACCCAGTTGTGGGGATTCAGGCACGTATAACTCGGAAAGTCCACAACAAATCCGCCTTCAACTGCTAAACCTCCCACAGTGGAAGAACCGAGATATTGAACATGAAGCGCCGTGCCGCGCTATTATCATCACAATTATGTTGTTCCCACCGGCTTGCCAAGATCATGAAAGTGGAAGCCTACTAAAGCGCAATCCGCTCCACAGAATGATGACAATATGATCGCAAAAGGGTGGGGGAAATATTTAGCCCTCCTAAGGAATCATTACAGGCCAGGAGATGTTGATTCTACTTTAGAAGGGGCTATTTCTTGTAAGAAATGAGGTATTCACTGTACAGTTAGAGTCGAAACTGATGTCATCCACAGACTCTGGGATTGTTTCTCAAACTTTGGTTACCAAGCAACGTGGCAGCCGCAGCTGTGGCAAACGTGCGATCTAGGATCCGCTCAAACCTGCGACTCTTTGGCAAAGTCAGATCTCCTCGAAATAAAGGTGGACGCCCACGCAGCATCTCGCCAAACATGCTGGAAGCTCTTTGTGACCATTTGCTTGAAAAGCCTGGTTTGCATCCCGATGAGATGGCCATTTTCCTTTGGGATGAGTTTGAAGTGCAAGCAACAACCATCTAGTATCCGCCGTGCTCTTTCCTCTCAAGGTTGGTCGAAAAAAACAGCTCGACAGAAAGCAAGAGAGCGAAACTCAGATTTACGAGACGCATACTTTCACTTCATCTCGGATTTTCATTTATTTCAGCTTGTTACGTGGATGAATCAGGGCGTGATAAAAGAATCGGCTCCAGACGGACTGGTTGGTCGCCTCTTGGAGTAGCACTTGCTCAAATCTCCAAATTTCATCGTGACCGACGGTATCAGATACTGCCTGCATATGCCCAAGATGGTATTGTTCCTTCGCGTATTTTCCAAGGCTCTACTGATGCCTTGGTCTTTGAGGACTTTATTGAAGAACTTCTGCATCACTGCGGTAGATGGCCTGAGCCGAGGTCTGTCCTGGTTATGGATAATGCATCCTTTCATCACTCTGGGAAGATAGAGCAAATGTGCTTAGAAGCCGGAGTCAAATTAGTATATTTGCCACCATACTTTCCGGATCTGAATCCAGTTGAAGAGTTTTTCGCGGAGTTGAAAGCCTTTATTCGACGGCACTGGCAATCCTACGAAGATAATCCCACTCAAGGATTTGAAATCTTCCTTGAGTGGTGTGTGGATGTCGTAGGTGCAAGGGCACAGAGCGCGAAAGGGCATTTTCGACACGCAGGTCTGGCTGTTGAAGAGACACATTGATTGCCTATAAAAGAATGATTAGAGAATTATATACAATTAAAATATAGGCAAAGGGTTAAACCAGCCACCAAGTCGTAAACTAATCATGTGCCCCAAATTTGTTGAGCCATCTACCCTCACAACATCAACCTCCTCCCAAGTCTCGGAGGATCGTCTCTATATATTCGCCTGCGCCGCTAAGTTTCATAATCTTTGCAACGGCTCGATGGACACCAAGGAGCCGAGCTGATGGTGGATCAATGGTATGACTAGGGCTAAGGGTCAGCGTACGGGTGACGGGAAATATCGGATCACGTAGAAAGGGGATTTGCTCCATTGAATCGATTCTATACTCATACGGTTTGCCCGTTGGTTCGAAATATATCTGGAATTCACCAAACGACCGATGGTGATCATATGTCAATGTAAGAGCATTCATTGGGCTGTCGATCTTCGGACCATCAATGAGATGAATAATGCCAGGGTCAAACATATCCAAGATCCGGAGTACATTCTTCTTTGAGTCGCTCTGGGGCCTTTGGTCAGTAATGAAAATCACAGACATGAGGTACACTCAACTCAGACATACTAGATCGGTGTCCCGGGGAGTAACCGTAGTCAGACAATGCGGCAGAATGTGCGCAACCTCCAGATATTGAAAATGGTCGCTTGATTCATTCTTTAATAGATTTCCATCATCATCCTTACAATCTTCCCCGTCCTTTTTCTGCCGCCTGCTGGCTTCGCTTCTATCGAACTTCCGAGAAACCACGCACCGATGATGATCGCGCACGAGACAGCTTTGTTGTAGAATAGATACATGTTGTGTTGTACCGGTAGGTGTGGATGCCTGTATTGAGGACAATGATGTGGGCGTTGGTTGTGGGGTCTTCATGGATGAAGCTCTGACTGGATACCTGAATTAACATATGATTCTAGCGGTGGGAATTATATTGATAGCATACGTGGAAGAAGGAAGTTCTCAACAATGTACCTGGCAAAACTTTCAAAGGCGCTATTGACGTTCTGTTTTTGATTCTGATCCCATGTAGAGAAATTATCGAAGAAGGACAAAGCGGACGTAATGTCAGGTTCAATTGGATTTGTTACTCCTGAGTATAGGTTTTCATAGAGGTGTGAGAAAAAGAACAAAAGGAATGCATCTTTCGAAGTAACATGCTCAAATGTGGCCTGGATAAGTGCGGCAGGTTTGTAACCAGGCTGTATAGTCTGCCCCAGGCCATAATGCTGGATCAGGCTTCTGAAAAGAGTTGTTGCCGTTTGACGATGTTGAGGACTTAAACAAGAACAGTGGCGAGAAGTCCAATACCTTTTCGTTCCGCTTTCCATCTTCGCTGAGATCCCACCACAGTCTATCAATTTTCTCAATCATGGCTTTGCATCGGCATCAGTCATCTCGTTTGTATTTGGTCTCGTCATGAGTTGCGAGGCCAAGAATGGCGTCGGAGACTATTTTTCCGCTCCGGTTCCTGTTGATGGAGGACTCGTATGCTTGTCATTCACTAAGCTGCCTAAAGGGGAATTTCGTCTTAATCTATATGGGTCACATGAGCAAGGTGCTAGTTGGATTACCTAACACCTAGCCAGTCAATTGATTGGTTGAGAAAGAGAGGTCCCAGCAGGACCCTCTTCCTTTCCAGACCACGATTGATGCGAACTGTCCTCGTCGCATATTCCTCCTACTACTTTCCTTGAAGCGGTCAAGACGAAGAGAGGAGCCAAGGCTAGGAGAGCGCATAGTTCACCTACACCCATATCAGTGATGGAAGTGGGCCCTGACTCTCATAAAGCGCGGTGATGACCAGCTGGTCCGCTGTTGTCCAGGCTTCCGAGATTTCAAGTCATGCGCTTGAAATCTTACCTCTTCTCTGGCTAAATTGGTGGGCGTCACGCTTTCCCTGCTGTGACTGTTTTGCCGAGACTCTAGTGCCAACGTGCCCGAGGGTGAGCCTTCCAACAAGGTCATTGATTGGTTGAGGAAAAGAGGTCCCAACAGGACCTCTTTTCTTGCCCTCACGAAGTGACCAATGCTGAGACCCTGACCCGTGGGTCGTTCGTGGCACGTTGTGCAGCCGTGCGGGAGAAAATAAACTCGTCTTGAGAAAACTCAGGGATAGGGGTTGGAATGTTGGAAGCTCGAAGGCACACATTCCATTGCATTTCGTCGCCCCCCAACCAGGGATCGGCGCTTCCGATTTCCTTTGTTAAGGTGTCCAGGCAGCAGAGTGTTGGAGCTTTTCTTCTATGTCACACAATTATCAATTAAGCAGTCAATAGCATATTCCTCAAAGTATCTCCCAATCCCCTTCAGAGGCAGGTAAAAGGGCCAGTCACCAGAGCGTATTGGGCGAACCGTGTTAAGGGACTTGACAAACTCCCAGTACTCTGGGTATACACCACCGACCTCCCAGTCAATCAGACCAGTCACTCGAATCCCTCCTCCATCTTTAACGGCCAGAATATTCCGGGGATGCAGGTCGCCATGCGTCAGAACAAAGCGATGATTTTCTCGGAGCATGGGCCTGATAAAGTTGACATATGGTTCCATGCCAGATCGACAGTTCCCAGACAGAAGGAATTCGTTGAACTGAGTCTCACTCTCCATCCACAAGGGACTTGTACGCTTCCACATTCTGCAATCAACACACTGGGGCGGGCTCCCACCACCAAGATACTGATTTGGTGCTGGCAGCAATCGGAGTTTCTCCAAGATGAAGTCAAGTTGATCCCTGACAGAGCATTTCTCAACATCTGTCAAATCCGGCCAGAGTTTATCTAGGGAACAACCGTCAATGCGACGCATAAAAGCATAAGTTATGCCACCAAGGGAGAGTACACCAAGAGGCCGCGGGACTGGAATATCTGTAGAATTCCTTTGAATGTGGGTTGTCATGTCCGCGTCGGTTAATGATATGTTTGGTCCAAGCTTAACAACAACGCGATGATCGAGCTGCACCACCGCGCGTGCAAAGTGACTCCAAATCACTTCGCCACCCTTCAAGGCCTTGGATAGCGCAGAGTTGATACCATGATCACTTGGATCGCCCTCTTCCTCAGAGAACCGCCGTAACAGTGCGGTAACTTCGGGTGCTAGCGGCCGTAGGATCTCCAGTTGTGCTTGCGGAACTGATAACAAATCATTAAAGCGCAATGGCTTCTGAGAGCTGCTTCCGCGACCTTCATTCAGATGTAAGTTAGTTCCTAAATACTTCTCCAAGAGCATTGGTGCCTCATACACTTACAGTCTTGACTTTTAAGACTGCGCTTCTGGACCAGCATATGCCTCGTTGAGGGATACAAACGAGCCCATCTTGTAAACAACAGGCTAAGATCGGCCCATGAAACGGTTTTCTGCAACTCATGTTGGAATTTCATCATCACAGATTCATTTAGATCTGTCAGGGCCTTTCGAAGGTCCCCGTCATCATCTCCACAGAATGTTTCGTCATTAAAAGGGGTGGCATCTTTGGTTTTGGACTCGGATAGACCTGCGCTGAATGCTCGTTCACGATTCCAGAAAGCGAGGAAAGAGACAAGTAATGAAATACTCGCACCGAATACAAAGCTCACACCTGTTTGCCAACTTGCGAACCTAGACATGGTCGGGGTGCTGACGAGCATCGCGCAAGAGTTCGTTGGATCCAGCTTCCGGGTACCCAAGTGACCTGACAACCCATCAAAATAGAGAAACCAAACTGAACAAACTAAACAAACTAAACAAACTAAACAAACAAAGCACGAGCCCCGGATGTCTGTCAGGCGATAGGAACCACAACGATTGACTTCTGATTGAAGTGATTTCATCCGTCAAAGTTACTCGTCTAGAGACCTTTCCTCGAAAGAAATGACAGAGACAGAAGCTTAATAGAACGGCATCTACTAACAAAAGATGAGGGAACCTGGTACCACCTCGCCGCCATCTAGGCAAAGCACTGAGTTCCTTTGGATATATAGCACTGTAAAATCAGGCCCAGGGGACCCCTAGAACATGCTAGGAGGAGCTGAGCTGGACATTAGATTGTGAACTTGAAAGAATGGTGTAATATAGATGCAGTGCTAAGCCTCTTAAAGGCTAGCGCGATCCCGCATAGCTGCCCAATAGGTGGCTGGGATGGTGTATGACTAAAACCAAACCAAACCAAACCAATTCCTCGTTTCAAGACTGTGTGTGTGTGTGTGTGTGTGTGTGTGTGTGTGTGTGTGTGTGTGTGTGTGTGTGTGTATGTGTAATTCATATTTTTCGTAGGCCTTATGCAGTCAGAGACTATGAAGGCCACGCTATCTGTCAACTAGTTACAGGCATGTGTCCTCCTTGATGTGGGTGTTCGCGCACCCTAACTCCTTTTGGGTTTAGCGCACACGTGACCTCACGTGATCATCATCGGTCCGACTCTTTTCCGCTGCCAAGCTCCATCTCACCATAAGAGATGAGATCTCGCTAGCCCCCTTTTGTAGCAGTACAACGAAGCTTAGATTTCCATGCTCCAACAGTGGGGACTTCAGTTAAGTCATTCCGTTTAACTAAGCTCAAACTGCACATGATTCCCAGGGGAGGCAAGCCATGCCCCTTATAACTCACGTCATTCTCCTGATTGGAGCCATGCCCCAAGGGAAAACCCTCAAAACCTTGGGTGTAACTGACACATCTTGACATTTGCAAACCAATAGAAAGTACATAATTAAAGTGGATCATCTTGTAAACCACACAGGCCCAGTACATCTCATACCTAATTTGTGTATATTCCTGATCCATAGCAACCAATTATAACCACCCAACAGATAGCACCCGTCCTCCAAGGGGATGGGATCCCCCATGGTAAAGATTTCTTTTTGGTGGAGGCGAGATTCGAACTCGCAACCTTCTGTGAAAGAGTTAGACGTAAACGATCGCTGTAATCTATTTGCTCGGTCCCCTTTCCTTTTGCCGCCTCCACCACACTATTTTCAGGAGTAGGAGAATGGAGTACATAGCCCTTTCGGTGATTCTCGAGTGGCTCCTTAGCCGCGCGCTTAACCCACGAGTTCGGTCATAGGCGCTTCGCCAATCAGCGAGTAGCCCGAGTAGGTAGTTAAACTTTATCTCCTGACTTTTTTTCTTCGCTGATATTGTGCTTTCAGTTTGCCTCTCGAAGCCGTTGAAATCTCTCCATGTTCCTGGTCTGGGAATGGATGGGAGATTTACACTAGCAACTTGGCTACTAGAATTTGTTCAAAGGGTCCTTTGAATTCGGTCTTACTTTTCCTCATTCGTTTATGCTCCTGAATTACTGCTGCTCAGATCTCGTGGCCTGCGAGTCTTTGCAAAATGCTTTAAAGTATTGAGAAGCGAAGAAATTGAGTTAATTTTCAGAGTTACAGCGGGAGTGTTTTGTTGAAAAAGCGACAGTTGAAGTCTGAAAAACTGAAACTTTGGGAGCTCCATTGGTCGGGTGCAAAGGCGCCTGTTTGGAACCATGCGTGGAACGGTGCACCTCCGCGTGTCACTTGGAGCATTGCGTGCTGGTCGATCTTCTCTCCCGCCGCAGCAGCGTTCTCTGACAGTCTCCTACTTTCTGCCTTTTCACTGTCGAAGGCAATTGTCGTTTTCGTCGTTCGCTGACTCGGGCCGTGTTTCACTGTGTGCTAAAGCATTAAAGACGACCACTTGGGGATGTGGTGATTCAATGTGAGTTTGCCCAATGAATGGAGAAGTTGTGATGAAATCTTGATGTTTACCTGGGTTTAGGTCAGGTTCCGTATCCGGATTTAGAAGCGGAACTGGTTTGAGTTGCAGAGGGCTGCTGCATTGGAGGAGATCGATGAGCTCGGAGCGCACTTCAGAGAAAAAGAATGATGATACTCAGAAGGCGAGGTTGTACATCCCCTGTCTACTGAAGATTCTGCGAGCCGCGAAGACATGCTCTCCTAGGCAGCCGGCTAACGATCAGCATAGCGATTCAAAACCAAGCCTGGCATCTCGACTTCCAATTCCAGGTCGTGAGGATATCTATACAATCCCAAATATCCTGACGTTCACGCGGCTTGTAGCTGCCCCTATGGTTGGCTACTTTATTCTGAATTCGAACCACGTTATGGCTCTATCACTATTTGCATACGCATCCATAACCGACTTGGTTGATGGATATATTGCTCGAAGGTTCGGGCAGCAAACGGTTGTTGGCACCATAATTGACCCCATGGCCGACAAGATACTTATGACTGTGGGAGTGATTTGCCTTGCTATGAAATCGGCAATTCCTGGTACGTTCTATTTTGATAGCATCCGCCGCTGCTTTCGCCGTCGGGAAACCTTTAATACAGCTATACTCACCTTATCAATAGTCTGGCTTGCCGGTCTAATCCTTGCGCGTGATGTCGGACTTGCAATCTCTGCCATTTATTACAGATGGATCTCGCTACCACCCCCGAAAACCATGGCACGATACTGGGATTTTTCTCTGCCATCTGCAGTGGTCAAACCAACCCGGATCTCAAAGGTGAATACTGCTTTGCAACTATTGCTAATTGGGGGAGCGATGGCAATGCCCGTTATTCCCGAGGCCATACTGAGTGCGTGGAATTTGCATGAAGGAATGATTGGATTGCAGTAAGTTGATTTTCTCCCTTGCTTTTGCTTGTTGTCTCTTTCGTTTTTGGCGTTGCCTTTTTTTTTTTTTTTTTTTTCGTCTCCCCCATTCGTTAGGTGAGTTTGGGGGAGTTTTTTGCACCGCACTCCACGAGCAAAAACATTTCTTTTGCAAGGAAGGACCAAAGTCTCCTTTCGCAATAAATATTGTGGGAGAAAACAAACAAGCACATACGACCAGAGGAAGTGGAATACAGGGCTTCCCGTCCGCTCAGCCGTACTTAAGCCACTTGCCGGCCGGCTAGTAGTTGGGTGGGTGACCACCAGCGAATCCCGGCTGTTGTATGTTTTTGCTAACCGGCTTTTTTGATTCTTGTGGGGAATAGCGCGCTGCTTTTTGCTACTTGCTTCGCTTCCTTTTGTCCTTTTTTGTTCCTGCCTTGGCAAAAGTGCTTGGCCCGCTCTTCTTTCACCTTTTCCTCCAGCCCGTTCATGTACCTTTAACTGGGTTTAGCACTCTTCGTCTCAGCGTCTTGGATCCTACCAGGAGTGTGCTTAGGTGTTCTTCACTGGTGCTATTACTGTGGTCCTGGAGCAGCCCAAATCCATGCTGATCGGCTAATCCTGCAACATGCGCTGTCCTCTCATTGTCCCCTTCCTGTTGCAGTCGCTGGCTTCATTTAGTTCCCCACTGTACTGGATCAGATCCAATTCACTGACTTCTGATTCTTCCCTGTCTAGGTACATTGTTGCTCTCACAACTTGTTGGTCCGGGCTGGGCTACATCTATTCGAAAGATGCTGTGAGGATACTTTCTCGCGACAAATCAAGGTAGGGGTGATGTGATCCTGCCCCGTAGGTGGTACTCCTCATCTCACAAGTTGAGGTGGCTTGCTAGAGGCCGGATAAAGCATAAAAAGGGTGAAGTTAAATTATCAAATTTACAGGGCTTGGCAAAGCAACATAGCGACACTTTCACATTTCGTCAATAGATGGGGAGGAGTGGGCATGCAGGCACTTTAGTATCAGGCCCATTTGGGCTGCGCAAATGAGGAGGCACAGCATGAATTGATAGGCTAGGTCAACTTTTACCTGGAACGCGGCCCACACTGTCACCTTAGAATCTAGTATCAATTCAAATCGCAAAGCCCGCCCAGGCTCAAACCCTCCCGAGCAATGGACAAGATACAGGCTGAGCCCACTCTTATTCAATGACCGGATTCACATTCTACTTTCCAAGGCTTGCCGCGCATACCGAGGCAGGCTCATGTCTACTGAGAGGTATCATATCATGAAGAAGTAACTGATTCACCGTCTGATTCGCGGCGAGTAAAGGAGGATATAAGGGCGCTAACTGCATTGCTGGCAAGTTTCGGGCCTCAGCATGCCAAATATTCCAGTATTTCACTGTTTTCGCAACGCCCTGAGTGGCAGTTATCTTCTCATCTTGTAATTATTTATGAATCCTGATACTTACATTGTGAACTTATCCATGCTATGTCGATGTTAAGAAGTTACCTACCGTCAATTGTGAGGGTTGAGGTTTAATAATGGCCCGGCTGGCTGTTGAATGGATGTTCACATATTTATTGAACCTACTACTCCGTAAGCTTGAGGGATGAGGTAGCGACACCGAGCGCCTTGACAGCGGAGCTCCGAAGCCTCCAAGTCGGAGGGAGTGCGAAGTGGCCGCCGTGTACACATCCCGTATGAATCTTACGGAGAGACGACTATGAACCCACTTCGCAGATTTTAAGTTACTGACGCTCATATCGTGAGCTTTCTCCGAACCGTAACGGAAAACCCCTCTCTTGAAAATGAAATCTCTGCCACAAGCGCACCAAGTGTTGGTTTCATTTGGACGTAGGCGTTTCAGATGCGGGATTGGAGATGGGAACATATTGAGGCCGGGTTACACATACATGGGAATTGTTATTTGAATGCTTGCTATGTATTCCGTAGGGTGCGCCCTGGATTCGCGTAGACGGAGTACTGGTTTCGGAGCTCGCCGGATCGCGCTTGTACGAGCGAGTTAACTAGGCCCGCTCAATCAATGGCACGAGTTGGGGATCCATGGATAGAGGATCGCGGTTAAACTGGCGCCGGGCCTGGTTCGCCCTGTTGAACTTCCCTGGCAGCAAAATCATGGGTGCTGCAAATCCACAGGTCCAGTCTCCCGCAATTCGAGTTAACTAACGCTGAGAATCTTAAAGCACTCGGCTAAAAACAATTAACCAGCTAAATCTGGATCGCTTGCAGATCACAGTGTACCAAAGAACTGCATGAGCTGGGCGAAAGAAGAATTTCTAAACCTTGCTTGGGTTGAAGCTTGATATGGCATCCCCGAAGCTTCAGAAGTGATAATTTCATCTCAGCTGCCAGAAATCGGCCTCTATCAATAGAGCAGAGCAGGCATATCTGTGCAAATCTGCAATTAAAATGCCCTTCTAGTAAGTGGCGGCGGATTGCGTGTTCTGACACTGTCTTGCATTCTCTCCCAAATCTTCGTCAATGCGTTCGCAATCTGCAGGAGACGATCTCGGAATCCTGACGGTTGACGTTCGGGAGGTGTGAACCTCTCATGGCAATTTGATTCGAGAGATCCTTCGTGGCCTTATTGACGAGTCGAAGAATCAGATGATACTGCTTTTTTAACGATGATAGCTCCCAATTGCCGATATACATGTTCCAAAAGGGGGCCAACGACACCGCAAATGTTGAATCGTCATTGATAGGGGGCAGCATGCTCTTAATTCTCACCATCTAGTACAAGTCCGAAAATAAATCTAAACGATATATATAGTACCGATTGCTGAACGGTCGTTGACCATTCTTCACCATCTTGCAGGGGCGGTTTCGTGGTGTGAGGGGTCCACCGCTTTGACATCCTTGCCTCGAGAGTTCATGCCAACAAATGTTACCAAATGTGATAGGGCGGGGCATCAGGACTTTCTACTACCGAATGGCAACCCCTCGGCGGAATTTTTATCGGTGAGCTGGAGGCTGGAGGCAGAGCCTTGAAAGAAAGCTGGAGAAGCTCTCCAGTCACTTCTTCTCGGGCCGAGAACGAGATTGATACTATGCTTTTTTGCCGCAGTCCCCCATCTCCCCACCGCCCTCGCAAGGATTGCCGCTTTTGTCCATAGTCATCACGTGCAGTTACCCCTACCTCACCTCCACAGCTCAGCCTTGACCGACTGTTGGTTTGCTGGATATCTTGTCGGGGCACGAAGTACATACCGTCTGGTCTGGACCGACGTCCTTGAAAAATGCTGTAAGGATAATCACGAAGCCGGATAACGTGAAAAAAAAATCATGAGTGGACGCGCCGAGCATCCGTTTGTATATATTATCACGTCTCAGTGGAATGGGCGCCCAATTCCGAGTCCTACCAGTCCGTCCGTATTCTATCTAAAGAAAAGAAAAGACAAGGCTCACACATTACGTTTTCAAGGGAATGAAAAACAACTATCGGAGTTCTCTTCTCTAGAGGAGACGGCAGTAGTATCCTGAGACTAATGATAACTTCAACTTGGTCTTATCCGCCCACACGTTGACCCGATACGATGGACCATGCAATTGAAAAGCGCCCTGCCCGGATACTTCGGGATTAACTGACCCCCGGTTGCAGACCAAATGGCCCTCGCCCGTAGCTCACTAGCTAGGGTTGACGACGCCATGACATTGCCGAGAAGAGTAAGGGTTCCGAGATTGGTGGAGAGGCACCGGGCGAGCTGTTTTGCTGGAAGGCCAAAGGCCAACAAACAAGGGCCCGGTGTCAGTAATGCACTCATAAATGGTACATTCCCATTCTCTCCCCGTCACAACTAACTGTGAAGTTCATCGGAATCCCCGAAAGAAGATAGTGCTACCAACGGCCTGGCGTTTTGTAAGATGGGCCCTGTCAGCGCATTACCAGCCGGGCTCGATGAGAAGCTAGGATGCTAGCTAGGGGTTAGAACCCACCGAGGGATGAATATTCAAAATGAACTTCTCTCTCCGTGGAAGGGCAGAAATTGCTTCATTCTCTCTATCACCAAGTCAAACAGATCAGTATGGTGACAGCAACTAGAGCGGAAGATCCAGGCGCTCGCACTCTAGCACCATCGGCGCTGACAACAGCATCAATAATACCGACGACGACTAAGAAAAGCGGGCGCTTTTGGGCTATCTTTCCTGCCCTTTGCATGACTACCTTTCTCTCCTCACTCGATACGTCCATCCTCTCCACGGCACTCCCGACCATATCGAAGGAGCTCAACTCAGGCACGCTGTACATCTGGATCACGAACGCGTACCTATTTTCATCGACAGTCGTGCAACCGCTTTTCGGTCAGACCTCCAATATCTTTGGTCGAAGATCCCTTATGATTCTCTCCGTCGTCTTCTTTGCTCTTGGCAGCGGATTGGCAGGAGGTGCGAATGGAAATACGATGCTTATTGTAGGCCGAACGGTTCAGGGCATCGGCGGTGGGGGCATCGGCACCCTCGTTGATATAATCATCTCCGATCTGGTGCCCATGCGCGAACGAGGCAAATATGTTGCGCTGATGGCGGCAATATGGGCTTTCGGGACAGTAATTGGCCCCGTGCTTAGGGGTGCGTTAGCGCAGCACGTATCATGGAGGTGGATCTTCTACATCAACTTGCCGCTATCGGCGGCCTCTCTATTTCTTTTATACTTCTTCTTGAAAGTATCTCACCCACGAGGTGAAAACATCTTCAAGCGCCTTTCCAGGGTTGACTTTTTGGGTAATGGGATTCTTGTGGCAGCTGTTGTGTCTATCCTGTTGTCCCTGACCTGGGCAGGTACGGTATATCCATGGTCGTCCTGGAGGATTATCACACCCCTTACCGTTGGATTTGTGGGAATGATCCTCTTCTATACCCACCAAACATCACGCATCTGTGTCGAGCCATCAATCCCATTACGATTGTTTCCAAACCCGACATCCCTATGCGCATTGCTCCTGGGCTTTGTCCTTTCAATTCTAGTCTACTGGACCGGCTATTTTCTGCCTATATATTTCCAAGCGGTCCTTGGCACCTCGTCAACCATGTCCGGCCTCTATGTTCTTCCGATCACTGCTGCTATTACGCCGCTAGGTATCTTGACGGGCATCCTCATCGCGGCCACAGGCAAATATCGAGCATTCCATTTCCTTGGCTTTGGCTTAATGTCGGTGGGGGTAGGCCTCTTCTCCACTCTCGACAATCAGTCGTCAACAGGACACTGGGTGGGATTCCAGCTTCTTTTTGGCTCTGGAGCAGGGATGGTATTTTCGAGCACACTGCCTCCCATCCAAGCGTCTGTCAGGGAAGCTGATATGGCCAGAGCCACAGCGACGTGGTCATTCATGCGCAGCTTCGGATCGGTGTGGGGTATAGCGATTCCTACGGCAATCTTTAACGATAAAATCGAATCGATTCTTGGGAGAATCAATGACCCATCGCTACGCGTACAGCTTTCTAATGGTGGCGCATATGGACTTGCGAGTGCAGGCCTATCAAGGACTCTCGGCTCCAATCGGAAATTGCTTTCAGAAGTGATTGGAGTCTACGTTGATGGCTTGCGGTTCACCTGGCTTTTGGCAATACGATTCGCGGTTGCTGGCTTCTTGATGTGTTTCCCTATCCACCAACTGGAACTATCGACACACCTAGAAACAGAGTATGGTCTCCAAGAACGCACTTTGTAGGGATGGAAAAACTTGAAGCTCTGAGAATTCCGTT
The DNA here is from genome assembly GCF_000149335.2 of Coccidioides immitis RS. Classification (NCBI taxonomy): domain Eukaryota; kingdom Fungi; phylum Ascomycota; class Eurotiomycetes; order Onygenales; family Onygenaceae; genus Coccidioides; species Coccidioides immitis. The sequence continues at coordinate 1,224,347 of NW_004504310.1, read as the reverse complement.
GTTCCTTTATATAATTATGTTTGAGGTTGAAAACAAAGCTGGAGTCATCTACGCTCTTGCCAGCCGACATTTTATCCTAGCCAAAACAGGCAGCTTTAAGGTGAGTGCCCTACTACTTAATGGTAGGAATAACAATGAAGGGGAGCCAGGGAAGGCAGAGTGATGAGATCATGTATTGAAAGCAATCCAATGACCGGTACCTAAATGTTTATGGAAACATGTGTCTAATTCTTACCAAGGAATGCATGACCTGGCCTCCCAAACTCCAGCTAAGACATGTTATTCCCGACCCATACTCGCTCCGTGGTAGAACAATTATGCAGTAAATTGGGTATAAGAAGATCTGTTAAAAAGAGGGCCAAAAGGAAATATGAATCATTTTGCCCACGCCAATATGTGCGGTGAAATGGGAAACAACAGCACATTAGGGGAAATCAAACGTGAATTTCCTCCATAAAACAGGTTGAACATAAAGTGGACCTTCATTGCGATCGCTTTCAATATCGCTGTAATGAAAGGGCCTGAAGAAGAAATATTTTAACCGGACGAAGATGCCACGCCGGACTCGGCTTCGGCCTCACCTAGAGCGGCTGGTCCGAAATCGCCTTTGCTTCCCCAGGCACCGGTTTTGCGTATGTGCATTAGCAGCCTGAGGGCGCCGGTAGGCGTAACACCCTCAATTCGCCGTGCCATACCAACGCTCTCGGGCCGTACTCTTTCCAGAGCATGCCGTTCCTCGGTGCTCAGACCGTGGATTTTTGAATAGTCTAAATCCGGGGGTAGAAGGAGGGCTTCATCACGAGCAAATATACGAGCACTATTCGCCTGCCGTTTGATATAAGGTGAATAGGTTCCTTCTATAGTGACGCGAGCCTTGATTTTAGGGTCAAACGAGCCGGAGGTGTATGAAATGCCGCTTGGCGAGGTGATATGGGGGATGATAGCGTCAATATCTGCGTTATTAACGCAGAGGAGTTCGAATGCGGAGCGGAGGCTCGAGTCAGTATGGACCCGGAATCCCTTTCGCGACCATACCGTGGAAGGATATTTGGTATTTTCAAGAAGTGTTTGCAGTTCAAGCAGCTGGTATTTGGTGTCACTGAAATGGTTCCAGCGCTTGTCGGTGACTACTCCTGCTGCACGGCCCATTTCGGTCAGTCGAAGGTCTGCGTTATCTGCGCGGGTAGAAATACGGTATTCGCTACGTGTTGTGAACATGCGGTAAGGCTCAGTGACACCCTTCGTGATAAGATCATCAACCATGATTCCAATAAATCCGTCAGAACGAGAGAGGGTCATCGGAGGTTTTGATTGGGAGGCCAGGCCAGCATTAATACCAGCAAGAATGCCTTGGCCGGCCGCCTCCTCATAGCCTGTCGTGCCATTAATTTGGCCAGCGAGATAAAGACCACTTATAAGTTTGGTTTCAAGCGTTGATTTCAAAGAGCGGGGATCGACGTAGTCGTATTCAACTCCATAACCAGGCTGGAGCATTTTGACGTTTTCCAGACCTTGTATAGTGCGAAGCATCTCGTACTGCGCATCGGCGGGAATCGTCATCGAGATACCGTTAGGGTAGATCACATCGTTGGGTGCAAATCCTTCGGGCTCAAGCCAAATCATATGTCTGGGTTTATCTTTGAACCGGAGAATCTTGGATTCTAGAGAAGGACAGTATCGAGGGCCTTTTACCGTCTCTCGAATATGGACCGATTTATCCAGATTCGCCTTTACAATCGCATGGGCATTCTCGTTGGTGTACGTCGACCAGCAGGTTAACTGGCCCTCATCGCCCACGTCCACAGTATCGTTAAGATAGGAGAAAGGGCTGGGTGGAGAATCTCCAGGCTGGACTTCGAGGGCAGAAAATTCAATAGTCTTGCGATCAAGGCGGGGCGGCGTCCCAGTTTTCAAGCGTCCAAGCTGGAAGCCAGCTTCACGAAGCGATTTGCTCAAACCAAAAGTCGCTGCCTCTCCCATTCGACCGGACGGGAAAACTTCTAGGCCAATATGAATCTCCCCTCCTAAGAAAGTTCCCGTCGTAATTACCACACGCCCAGTTGGTATTACTTCCCCTGACTCCAGTCTCACGCCAACAATCTTGCCCTTCACGCCAGGAGTACTTCCCAGATCTTCTCGGGACACAACTATATCAGCCACTTTCCCCTCCACAATGCTTAGTCCGGGATAATTCGATAACTCCTCGAGCATATACTTTTTGTACAGATCGCGGTCAATCTGCGCCCTGGGACCCCAGACAGCAGGGCCTTTCGACCTATTCAACACTCGAAATTGAATTCCTGCCTTGTCCACTATCTTGCCGGCTACTCCGTCTAGCGCGTCAATCTCGCGAATCACCGTACCCTTCCCAATGCCACCAAAACTCGGATTGCAGGAGCACACGCCGATATTGGAACGGGATGGTGTGACGAGGGCAGTCCGAGCGCCCGATCGAGCAGCCGCCGCACAAGCTTCGGAGCCAGCATGCCCGCCTCCAATAACAACCACATCAAATGGACTATGGGCAAGTTAGTGGGAGAGAAATAGACGCAAATATCGCCTTGATCAGACGTACCGGGCGCCATCTTTCACAGTCGCAAAGTTCCGTCGATTTCGTGGTTGTCTTCTATATAAAGTGCGCACTCCGAAGAGCGGCCTAGGAAGCCGTATCCCCAACATTTTTGAATGAAATGACACCCACGGCGTCCGGACAGTTATCCATTCGACGAAAGGTAATGGAATTGCTTCCTGGCATCGAAGCTGATAATGACCTCAACCCTTGGTGATCGGGCTAAAGTATTTCCGGATAAACTTTTTGCCTCGGATTTTTAAAAAGCCGAAAACCGAGGCTTTGACAGATTGGCCAATCGGATTACACCTATCTTTCGTCAGCGCGGGGAACTGAAAGCTCACAAGCCGCTGTTCGATCGCTTGAAGGAGCATCCATCTATTGCATCTATCTATGCTAGCAGTATTAGAACGCGGTTAGGAGGTATTAGGATAGATAGACGATATTCAATTACCCAACATGAAAGCGTACTGGTACGATAACAAGGAGGTAACGTCCCCTCCGTTCTCTTTTGGCCCCGCCGATAACGCAACCTACTTTGATCATGCTTGTTGACGTTCGCTTCAGGGCGACCAACGCGCTCGCCACGACTCCGGCCGTGCCGTAGAAGAATCTTATCTTTCAAGCCTTGGTGTCCTATACCGTCGATGCCCCAATATCTCAGACGTCGACTCCCTCGCTAGTGATCGGGGCTACAAGAATCGCGATGAGATCACCATCTCCCCTGAGAAAATGGGCGACGTCTACGAAGAGAAAGTGAAAATGTTTTTCCACGAGCATCTACATGAAGATGAAGAAATCAGATATATCCTTGACGGAGAGGGTTATTTTGACGTACGGAGTGAAGGTGATGAATGGGTGAGGATTGCGGTGGAAAAGGATGATCTCTTGGTATTGCCTGCGGGCATATATCATCGGTTTACGACAGGGGAGAGCAATGTGAGTATTGAACTAATGCGGATTCATGTTACGCCCAGAAAGATTGGGTTTTACTAATCCGGGGGTAAAATAGTACATCAAAGCTATGCGGTTATTCCAGGACGAGCCCAAATGGACCCCTTTGAATAGAAGTCCAGAGGTTGACACAAACAAGCATCGCAAAGCGTATTTGCAATCTCGGACTGTGGCTGCTGCTTAGATAGCCGGCTACTCTCGCACATAGCAACATGATGGATATTTAAGCCAACATTGTTATACACATTTCATACCCATAATATTACAAACTTCTTCACCAATCAGCTGTGGAATAATTAAAACCCTGTGAACACCCATAGTTTTAAGATCATATTCTCGTCAAAATGAGTGTGCACAGTTGTCATAATTACTTTTCAATACCTAGATCCGAAATATCCTGACTCTCCATACATTCCTTGGGAGGCGATAGATTCACCTATATGCGGGGGACGGGGTTCGTGCAAGCGGACCAAAAAAAAGATATGACCGGATTTCTCAAAAGTATCACGCAGATACATTTGAAGCCACTAACCTTCGAACCGGGTGTCAGGTCACAGGAACGACATCGGGCAAGGACCCTGGTATTCTGAAAGGATCGTCCCTACAGGCTTGCTCTCGACTATCCTGATTTTGGGGTGAATATCTGACACCAGAAGTCTCATCGCCCGGAGAAGCATTCCGGCGATATCTAAGACCTTCCATATCAGCGTCCCTCGTGGCATGCGACCCTTCAGCCCCAGCATCGCGGGCTCCCAGCATGCTAACGTTAGCAGTGGATACCCCCGCGTTCCCACTGGAGCCCACTTCTTGTTGCTCCTCCTGTCCTCTAACCCCGGTGCGGCCCATTCTAGGCCAGATACCCGGTAAGGCAACGACCTGGACCCGTGGCTCAACAACCCTTTCTTCAAACCATGCCTGCACGCGAGCTTCCACCAACTGAGCAACCTTGGGCACGTCTTGAAGGCGGCTCCGCGAACCGATAAGGGAGCGGACAGAAAGGTCAAGTCTATAATCCGGGAGAAAAGAAAATGCTAAGCTGGTTTTGGGAATGCCCGTCGTGCCAGCGTTGTTAGCCTGCGTCGCTTGCTCGGTATCTGTCCGCTCTTGACGACGGTTGCCACGTCTATTTGCCCCGGAATAATCATTGGTCTGTAAGGTAGGATCGATATTTGATGGTGATGTCGCTAAATGGGTCGAAGTTTGCGTGGTGCCCGGAACAAACGATATGCATAGTGTCCCTGAAAACCTCACGACAGAAACTGACAGGGCAACAGGCAAGATCGCCGAATAAGGTTTTGGGTAATTAAGAACCAGGTTCGTTTCAATAGCCAAAGAAAGGTTATCATCGCTCAGATCGACATCCATAAGTGCCTGTAGGCGGCCACCGTCCGAACTCGGGTCATCGATTGCAATAACCCGGCAATTGCTAAATATCGGGAATTCCTCTCCCAGGGATATATCTGTTACTGTAATATCATCGATAAATGACGGCTTTTTCTCCGGATTATTGAGCGTTGTAGCAAGCGACTCGAGTATAGAGGAGGTCGGAGAATCTTTAAGGATATAAGCGGTTTGACGGTACTGAGCGATGGTTTGCGCTATCAGGACATTAAACCAATCCAGCGACTCCGGTTGATGTGTAGAATGGTGAGGCCTATGGCGGCCATGTTTTGAGGTGAAATTGGTGGGATTGGCACTGTAATACGTCTTCCGGAGGATCGATCGAGTATTGGTAGATGAGGACGGTACCGGCCGTAAGACGTTGGAGGACGGCTTCTCTTTCAGCGATCGAGAACCAAGATCCCTTGCTCCACTTATGGAATACGACCGTTTGTGGGGGCTAGTTCGACGAGTCTGGCTCCGGGAGGAAGAGGGAGAAGCTTCACCAAAGATGAAGAACTTGATGAATGCGCCGATTAAGAGAACGACGGAGAGTTGGCCAACCAACAGTCCTTGTGTAAATGAGAGTCTAAGCAGCCATTAGCTTCGTTTTGTAGAATTGGACCTGTGATACAGACGAAGATTGCGCAGGTTGGGCGGAAGTATCATCTATTTAAGCATGAGCGAAGAGTATGTTAGCAAATCCAGTTTTTGCGGGACGCACTTGACATTGTGATCTGACGATGAGCTAGATGGCTTTTCCATTTCAGCTATGACAGCTTTTGCACGATCGATGGACCACCCGGAGCCTCGATGCTCGCTCGTTGACGCTTGTCACCGTTGATATTTAGTCACATGTCCAGGCCATCTAGCGAAGAACGGCACCCGCGAGCGACGTGGAGAGGGAGCATGAAACCCCAACGCGGCTCACCCCCAAACTCTGCATAAATACTCCGTACAGCACGCTTAACACCCCGGATTCCAAGCTTTAATGTCAAGATCAATCACCATATATAAATGAATATATTGCTATACAGCTCTAGGCTAGCTCAGAAATGTAAATCCTAGAATAATAATATCCCAAAAAAACACCGTCGTTCAAGGGAAAGCATTTGGGGAGGTATGATGTAACTAGATTACTGTATTGTTGTACTCCGTACTCCATAGCTTTATCACTATGCTTGTGTAATTCCCATAGCAAATTTTGATATCAAAGTCCGAAACGAAACTTAAATGCAAGGTGCTGTACTCACTATATCGAAAGATGCGCCAATCTATTTTATATCACCTGTTCTTGAAGAGCTGATGGTCCCCAAGGACGCAAGAACTCCACGTCTTGGGTTCGCACACGACGAAATAGTAAGTGATCAAGGAGTAACTGTCAATAACATTTGGGGTAGCGGGAGAAACGGGTGCCGAAAGCATTTTGGGCATCAGTTGATCAATAATCCCTGCCTGAGACAGCTGGTTGCAAGGATGAAAGATAAATACATATGCATCCACAGTGTTTAATCCGACAATGGTAGCTCTGAATCAGTATAGGCACCCGATAACACAATGACATACCATTTCCTGAACAAATGAAGGATACGCTCGAACCTCTGCACCCTTTACAGAGTAGGTTGGGCAACAACCTCTTGAACTACATTCAGGATGTACAACCACTGATCACACGATAGGTTAAAAGAGAAGTAAATAGCACAGCAAAGCTTTCATTCTCCGACTAATAAAAGCTCGCTCACACAAGCCAGGGTTCATACTAGAATTGCTTGTGAGCACAATTAGATATATAGTTATCAAACCATGATTTCTCCGTACGGGGCACCCGGGTTACAAGTAGCATTGGTTTTAGACCTTCATCTGCAGCCTGAACATGGGTTGATGACTCGAGAAATTTTGAGAGACGGATTTCCGGGTATGCCACATCTAGCACATCATATCAGCCACCACGGGTGGACCTACTCAAGGGTCGGGCGCGTTGCCAGGTGCGCTAGGAAATCTTTCCTTCAAACGTATGTTATTAGTATTAGGTTGATAAGCTGGAATGGGAAAGGTACCCAGAGTCCGTCATCCATCCAAGATGGGGAAGATACTCCGTTCTAGCCACTATCCATTTCTCGATGACACTTTCGGTGTCAAATTCTCGCGGGTCATTTCCTTGGGCATTTCGACATTTCCTGCCACACGCCTTCCCCCCCCGGTGCCCTGGTATTCCCCGAGGGCACTCATAGACCTTTTCTGCACACTTGGAGTACGGGCTGAACTTCGGATCCCTCGTACTGCCGTTCCCGCTCGAGGCTAGTTCGGTGGCCTCCTGGATAGTAGTTTCTACTCGCCAGGTAACACATTTGTTGTAGCACGCGTCCTCCAACCACGCAACAAGCAGCGGGCACTGAAAATATTTAGCTTCTTCCAGTACCCTGGAGTACATAGAATAATTGTGCCCCCTCTGAACGTCGAAGGCAAGGGGGAATGTTCCCCGTCGAAGATATTGCATAACATAATCAAAAGCATGCGGGTCACCTTCGATGAATATGGATCCATCCTCCTCCTTCTCGATCGGCCACGCGCCGGAAAAGTAGGACTTGAAGTATTGGCTTTTTTCTACCAATGTTCCAACGGTTGTAAAGTACTGAGATTCCCCTACCCGGAGGACAACGCGTTCCGAGGCGCTGGGCGCTTCAGTTTCCATCGCCAAAAAGACTTTGCAAGTAAGGCTGAGAAATTTTCAAGTCGGGCCTTCCGCCGTAGGAACCTCCCTCATTGCAAGGTTCAAACAAGAAGAAAAGAGACGAAAACTGCGTGGAGTCGTAGGCATCAGACTGTTTGCGGGGGGAAGATCCAGCTTTTGTACTCTGTATAGAATGCAAGGCTGAGAGCATGCCTTTGGCCACCTACGAGCCCGCAGCTATCAGATTGATCTTATCTCTTTGGCGTCGAAGCTGCCACGCTGTTTGCTTGTAGTCGGAGCGCCGAGATCCGTCCAAGTCTGGACCTGTTGGCTGGCGCAGGGGAGACGCTCAGTTATTGTTTCTGCCTGTAAGCCAGCTTCGGTTGATGAAGTTGTTCTGTTCAACGCGATGCCACGAAATGCCCCGCGGCTGCTCATGATGCCACTTGTCCTGAATGCAATCTGATTCTCTCAACTTGCACAATCCTAACTAGTTAATTCCCACCCCCTGAGCTCAATATTGGAGACTCTTTTAAGAGCGAAGCTCTACGATTAAAGAGAGACACCTACTTTCCCATACCAGCTTTCCCCTGGAAGAAGCGGCCTTCCACGATGCTGCCCATTCCCGCTGCATTTTTCCTCTTCCTCCCCTTCTTCCTCGACCAGACAACAGCCTACAATCCCAACAAATCCCCTTCCCGCAATGCCGTTCTCCTCTCAAACATCCAGACCCTCACTCTCCATGCAAACCGAAAAACCAGCCATCGACGCGTCTCCGCTATCCCGCAGCTAACTTGCGTCGGCCCTTCCAAACGCATCTGCTCCTTGTATATACCCGACGTTATGCGCTGCACAAACCAAGGCTACGACTACGACGAGAATGATATCCAGTGGACGTGTACAGCCGAGTTGCCCCCGGAGTTTAAGCTGGGTAGCACAGAAGTAGTGTGCGAAGGGTATAGAGACTCCAATGATCCGTGGATATTGAAAGGAAGTTGCGGGGTAGAGTATCGGATGCTGCTGACGGAGGAGGGAGAGAGAAAATTCCCCTATATGACGGGCGGTGCGTTGGACGACAGAAGTTGGGCAGAGCAGCTGTGGGATTTCGTTAAAGGTGTGGGTACGATTTTTATCGTCATGGGGACCTTCATTGCGTTGATGAGTTATTGTAATCGGTCTACTATTGGCAATGTGAGGGGAGCGGGTGGTTGGTTTGGCGGTGGTGGTGGAGGCGGATGGGGGCCTCCTGGCCCTCCGCCACCCTATGATTACCATGGAAGGTATACGAAGACGGAAACATGGCAGCCGGGATTCTGGTCTGGAGCCCTCGCTGGGGGGCTAGCAGGATACGGGCTGGGAAATCGGCGTTCGTCAGGCCGGAGAACCGTATATACCCCAAGCAGCTCTGGCAGTAGCAGCGCCGGCCCGTCTAACTGGACAAGAGAGAGCACAGGCTTTGGAGGCACAAGACGTCGTTAGGCGCGAAATGCAAAGCCGGGGGGGGGGGGGGGGGGGGGGGAATTAGAAATAAGTTACTCTAATCGCTTGGAACTAAGCTTGTTTGGTTTCTATCACTATATAGCTAGCATTCGACATGCGGATAATAATATACATAGTGAAACCAAGACATTTATTAGGAAAGGGCGTGTGATCGATTCGAACTTAAAAGTCATCAATTGTACCAAGAATCTCTTCAGTGCCTCCACCAAATTGGGCGGACTTGGCCTGTTTTTTCTTTTGACTCCGACCTCGCTTCGTATCTGCCCCATTTTCTATACTGGGCAGTACATTTCCATCGCCAGGATTACGAAGCTGCTCCTCACGCGCTTCTCTTTCCTTCGCATGTTGCTGTTCGATTCTCTTCTTCTCCTCCTCCAGCTCTTGATGGATGACCTTGGGATCATCATAGACTGTATTAGTCATCTCCGAGTATGCGTCGAGGTCGACAGCTTCGCGAGGACCAAGTAGCGTCTCCTTGATCCGTTCAGGATCCTTTCTCTCCTCATTGCAAAATTTCAACTTTATATGTCTCCGCGTCCGGCCAGGGAACATTTTGCTGATCATCATAAAGTCCGTTCCGAACATCCTCAGGCCCTTGTAGAACAAATCGGTTAATTCTTCATCCCACGCCTCGTATCTTGTTCGCTTTCCAAAGGATGCTTGATTAATGCGTCGTGTTAGAGGGTTCTCTACCACTTCTTCCATCTCCTCCGCATTCCGAGCCGCATCAGCATGTCGGTCCATTTGCAACGAAGATGTATCCAAGACGATCTCTCCATTCACGATACGCATTTGCGGGCCGCTGGCTTTTATTTCATCCCGACTTAGCCGTTGTTCTCTTGATTCCGACTGCCTTTCGGTCGTATCTTTTTTCTGGTCTTGAGTCGTACTCTGCTCCCTGCTTTCTCTCTCCCTTTGTTTCCTTGCGAATTCTGCAGCTTCCATGCTTCTTAGCTCCATTTCTCGTTTCGACTTTCTCCCTGTGCGTAGGTCTCTACACAGATCTGACATCTTAACCACTGCTGAGACTATCTCGATCGACTCGGCGTTTTCGGGTGTCTCCTCACGTTTCCTCCGGCCGCGGGGTTTCCGTGGACGCACTGAATCCTCCGCACATTCCTCCCCATCATTTTCCGCTACTCTTTTGCGCTTAGCCTTAGACCTCTTTGACGTAGCGGTTTTCTTAGTGGCCGGGACTGGAGCCTCAGTATCTTGGGTTGTCGTCGACTCCACAGATGGCGTTACAGATGCAGCAGATGCGGTAGGTGCTATGGCCTGACTCTCCGCTTCTCTGCGCGAAGGAGGAAGTATCCGCGTTTCTGGTTCCGAGACTCTGATTCGCTTTGCTGGGCGGACGCTTGTTTGCGAATCAGAGAGCGCTGGGGTCTCTGTGATATCTAGGGTCACGAAGCTCGGACGGCCTGGCGCTGGGGAGCCACTTTGGGCATCAGCTCTCGGAGTATTGATTAACGTAGATCCTGCATTTCCTGTCCCCAGTGACGTTGGCTTTTGTGAAGGTGATTTAACGGTACTAGACTGGGTTTGAGGAGCCTTGGAAACGGAGGACCTTCTTGAAGGTAGGGGGATGCGAACGGCCTTGGGGGATGCGGGGCTTCGACGTGTTCGGGGCGAAGGTGAAGAGGGTTGAGCTGACTGTCTTGCATGTTCTGGAGACTTAACAGGAGTCGAAGAAGATGCTGGTGCCGGAGGTGCCGTTGCCGGTGGGGACGATTGTGCTTGGAAAGAGATTTGCGATGCTTGCGACGGTTGCAGAGTGGTGTCTCGTGCTGGCGGGGCTGGGGTAGTGGAAGGAGCAGGCGCACGACGCGCTGGTATCTTGGGAGCGAATTTTTTCCCGGATTTATCTACCAATAATTGATTAGCATGCATAGAGCGCAGTCGAGCGGGGGAGGGGAAAATCTGGGCTCACTGATGACAGAGCTCGAGAAGGAAGCCATGGCGGCGTTTGGCCCGCGTCTGGCAGTCTCACTCGGCTAATGCGGCGATATGTGCGTGGTCCACGTTGCGGTCGTCGCGCTCATCGTCCACCACGGTCGTCGGCAAGTCGAGTTGTGGGCGTCGGTCTGGGGCTGGATGGATGGATTGGAGGGGGGGCAAAAGCCACGACCCAGCGCAGGCCGCCGCCAAGCCCCGTGGCGCAGAGTCAATCTGTGAGTCACGTGAAAATGCCAAGCGCTACGCTAAGACTGGAACGGGTGGAAAATCCTCCCTTTGAACTTCACTCTCACCACGACCTCAACTCTTTCCTCTCTGCCCGTGTTGTCCTTCTCCTCCTCTCTGCCGCTTTCCTTCGCGTCAGTCTCGCCAGTCGGTCTGAAGGCTTTCTGGCGGCTTCTTTTGTTGTCTCCTTGGTGTTGAGGGCGCGCCTCTCATTACATGAACCGGCATTACCCTGATGACGGTCATCGAGGCGTCAACGGTCCCTTTAACCAAGCCTGGTCTTGTCGGCAAGATGGAGGACCGGAAAAGGCCTGCTTCCCATGATCCTAGCGATTCTACCCCTCCCTCGAAGAGGCAAGCGACCTCTGTGAATGGTGGTGCCAAAATTCACCCTGACGCCGATATGCCATGGAAGGACGATTTGGAGGTATGTTGCAGGATGCTATCTGCGAAATGATAAAACGTTTCCCTTCATTTGATGGCAAGTCGATTCGCCGATAACGGAGGCTAATTAGCACTCCTGAATAGCGATTCCAGAAAGATGCAATCCTGCGTCAGATGCAAGAGTACAAGCGCGAAAAAACAACACTAGAAGCCCGCATCAAGGAATTGACAAAATCCGCTGCTTATCACGATGAACACATTCGTGTTATTGACGCCTGGCTGCAACAGGTACTTGTTTTCCACTCCACTCTTTCGTCCTGTTTAGTTTTGAGGTTAGGACTTAACTGATTTTTTTTCTTTTTCTTTGCGATTTTAGTTGCTTGACGAAGTTAAAGTTTTACTCGGGCCTCTAGGCGAAGCCTCTGAAGGTAGCCAAATTCCCTGTCCAAGACAAGCTATTGTTCGCTGATACAGATTGAAAGATTCATCCCCACCCCAAAGCGCTCTGTTGTTTACCGGCAATGAGAATTTTCAAAAGCATTTAAAGGATCGCGCCGATTTAATTAAGTCTACTATGTTGTTACTATCCGCGCGTGCTCCGAAAGCTTCGCGTGACGTGGCAGAGCTGCAGTCTCAGCTCAATAAAAAACTAGCAGAAGAAAAAGCAACAATCGCGGAACTCGATCAAGCGCTAGCCGACAAGCAACAGCTCGAAGAGCGCCTCGAAGCAGCGTCACTTCGATATATGGTCGCAGAGAAAAGGATAGATAGGGCGAAGAGTCTGACAGTTGCTCGATTGGAAAAGCAATATATTCTTGGAGCACAAAAGTCTAGTGGAGAAAATATGTCGGCCCGACGCGAGGAAAGTTCCGGTCCTAATGGTCCGTCCGATTCGACAGAAAAACTTTCCGAATTAGAGATGTCCTACAACAAAACCATTGCAATTTCGGAAATTCAGAAAGAACAAATTGAGAAATTGGAAGCTGAGAACTCGAAACTATCCACTCAATTAACGGATCTACATGTTAAGGTAAGATAGTCGGTTTCTGCTAGCCTTTTTACCGAACATTGTCTAACATAGTCAGCTTTCGAAATTATCCGATGAAGATTATTCCCAGACCGATCTCTTTAAACAGCTGAAGTCTCAGCACGAAGATGTGATTAAGCGAGTAAATCACCTCGAAGCGACGAATGTACAATTACGCGAAGAAGCCAAGAAACTTCAAACAGAAAGGACAGCATATCAAGTACAAATAGAAAACGAGGTTCAAGCTTCTCTCGGTGAAAAGGAAGCCTATCTCTCTAAAGTAGAGTCGGATTTGGCTCGTATCAGAAACGCTCGGGATGAACTGCTTGCTGACCAGCAAATGCGGAAGGCCGCTCAAGAGCAAGAAAAATTTTCATTGATTCAGATGAAGGAACTACTGGAAGCCCGAGAAGCTCGTATTACATCGCTTGAGTCGGAAGTTGAGCGACTACATCTTCAAATAGATGGCGTCAAAGATGTCCGTTCGGCGACGACTGAACTATCCATGGACGAATTGAGGGCGAAGTACGAGACTCTGGATAAACAATACGAGTTACTGAATACCGAGCTTTCCTCGATGCAAGCAGCCTTCAAGCGGACGTCTAAACTCGCGTCTCAGAAGATCACTGAATTTGCCAATCTCGAAGATAAGATTCAGCGACTAATAGCAGAGAAGTCGAAAGCCGATCAAAAATATTTTGCTGCCATGAAGAGTAAGGAAGCGCGTGATTTGGAACTTCGGACACTACGAGTTCAAAATATGAAAAGTTCCGATATCATATCTCAACTCAAAGAATCCGAAAGTATGACCCGGAATCTTGTCTCAAACGTTGAAAAGCAGCTTTCAGAGACAAAGGAAGCTTTGAATAGCGCCCTTGCGCAACATCGAGCATCCCAGCAGCAGGTCACAGAAGCAAATCTTGCCATTCAGGGATTAAGGCTACAAGTCGCAGAACTGAAAGCTCTTCTTGCCAACAGAGATGCCTCCCTCGCGTCCGCCAATAGTACTTGCCGAAAAGCTGAAAATACGGTTGAGGGTCTTAAGTCAATACTCGCGGACACCAAGAAAAGCCTCGAGTCTTGGAAGGCGAAGGGGTTGGGTAATTCTTCCTCGGAATACGAAATGCTGAGAGTAAGTTTCTTCTCTTTGATAAGCTCACCGGGTACCTGTTAACGATTTCTCAGACTCTGGCACTCTGTACCGTGTGTCGCAGAACTTGGAAAAATACAGCAATCAAAACTTGTGGTCATGTGTTCTGCAAAGAGTGTGTCGAGGAAAGACTCACTTCTCGGTCTAGAAAATGTCCTAATTGCAATAAGTCATTCGGTAACAACGACTACATGCATATCACCCTTTAACGATTCTCCCGGTTTTTTTCTGCGTTTATCGCCAAGCTCGCCTTTACATTCTCGTTTTGTACAATACCTTTTAGTTCTGTTTATCCCTTTCTTTCGTGGCGCTTTCATGAGAGTTGAACGAGGAGACTCGGCCTGTCGTGGTAACAATCTCGAAACGGATGGCGCTGGAAACAATGCGGGCTTTTTGGCCGTCTTTAGCATGGGTTTTTTTCACAGCGGTTTTCCTGCAGTTCATGAGGCGGAGGTGGCGTTTATCTTCTGGGTCCGGCGGTTTTGCCTTAGGCTCCGTTAGGCAGTTGTTGGAGTTTTGCGGTCTGTTCAGGGTATTCCGTCGATTGGGACGGTCGGGTTGGCCTAGGGTTTAGCTTACACGATGTACATACATACAACTGGCGTGTTTACGAATTTTGATAATTCTTCGACGCAATCAAGGATGCTATTATTCGGCTTTATATCTTGCCCTGAGCTTCGGGCGGACGTTCCTTTACACCTCACGAGTTGAATATCCTGCTGTAGAGAAGCTCATGCCGGCCCACCCATAAGTCAATGACCGGAACTACCTGCCCAGCATTTTCCGGCTCAACATCCCATTCCCTTTGAATTCTTTGTACAATTAAATTCTGCAACGCTCGACTAGCTAATATCTCTTGTGCCTGATAGGGGCCCATAACAGACGCTCTCACCGCGGCGCTGAGTAAGGCTTTTGCATGATTCAGCATAAATACATATGCCATCTGGCGTAGATTCACTCCCATAGCGGCGCAAACCACGCCCCAAAGAGGTCCGAGATGGCCGTTCGGATGCCCATTCAGCAGATCTTCATCCCCATCGGCTGAAGGTTGTTTCAACAATTCTGAAAACGAATGCAGAGCAGCAGATGCCAATTGCGCATGAGCAGAGGGTCGATCTCGGGTGGTCTCTCCGCCTGCGTTATTTGTGAAAGAGGCGGCTCCGTAGGAGGCCTTGAAAGATCGTTCCCAGACGACTAGTAATGCCATACCTTGTGCGACGCTCGCTCTGCGAGCCACGCAACATGGCGTGGAGGCGTCGAGATCATTGTCAAGGGTTTCGAGGTGATCGGGATATCTATGTGATTTGAGGACATAAGGCAATGTAGTGCTTGCTATCGAGGATATCGAGAGTCTGAGGAAATCGTAAAAAGAGCCAAGCAGAGATGTGTTGGGTGGTAAGGGCTTGTTGTGAAGGATGTAGGATTCTAACCCACTGGAGTAGGCGAAGGAGCCAAGAGGAAGGGCAGAGTCAGAGAGCAGGAAGAGAGAGTGAGAGGAGGACATGGACGGTATAAAATCTGCTCCGTAAGTTTGTTTAGCTGTGATATACTTAGGAAAATGCTCCAAAATGAAACGGACCATTGGAATTGACGTCAGCAACTTGCAGTGAGCCTTCATTCTGTCGATTCAAAAGGGTCATGGCCTTTTCTAGCTGGCGTTCCAGACCTTTAATCTCATTTTCAAGCTCTTCGCGTGATTTCCCTATTGCCATGTTATCCGATGGACTGTGCTGCGGACTTCCTATGATAGCGTGTTGTCTTGCTAAGGATGCGGGTTGGTAAGGCTCTCCAGAGCTAAAATTGCCCGGATTCACCGCCGTGGCTCGGGTCAGCAGAAAAAGCTTAGCTCCAGGCCGCCCGATACATGATCCGATCGCGCCGCTTACAGGACAAAATTGCCGTCGCACGGTTGGGGTGTTCCGACTGATTGATGGTATTACAATGCAATTGACGTGATAGCTTGCGAGTTTGCCGTTAGATCTCTGCGATGTCAGGGCGTCGTCTTCTCGATGCCCTCACGCTCCTCAACGCCACACGCAATGTCGCCGCAAAGCACCTTGCTTTGCAGAGAAAGCACCTCGATATCCACGCACGAACGTCGTCGCTGACAAAAGAGATCAAGTCTCAGTCAGATCGATTGGGTCTTGCACTCAAAGCAGCTACTGAATTAGCGCGGAAACTCGACGACTCGTCACCGAGCACTGCCACGGGAAGGGCTAATGTGGGAGCGGAAGATTTTAGAACAGCGGAGGATGGAAGGAATTTTGCTGAAAATTCAAATTCTCTCGGGATCAGAAATAGTGAAGGGCTAGACGAAGGGCAGGAGGGCGTGAAAATAAGTTCAGCCCAGGCGTTCGGATCGGAATATGCGCCTAAACGAGATGCAGTGCCTCCAAAAATCGGAAGCGATGAAACGTCTGCTCCAAAGACGACAGAGCCACTGGATGATTTGAGTGACACTACAACTAGCAATGTAACGGGGTCTACAAACAGTGAAAATGCTGTCAGCCGCGAGGAGCTCCCGGATGATATGGTGAAGCAGCTCTTCCGAAGCCAGAAAATGTCAAATTCTATATATCGGAATCGCCACGGCGGAAAATCTTTCGTCTCTGACGAGATGTCCGGGAGGAGCCCTTTAGCCCCTGGACTTGCGTCTGCGCAACGCACAACAGGCGCATCCCATCCCGCTAGTAGTCCAGTCGAGCCCAAGTCGAATTTAGCAACGATGGCTTCGGCTCAGCCCACAGAACAAGACCAAAATCCGATAAACTTTCAAGAAATCCACGAAGAAACAGCCAAAGTAAGCTGCCACTATAAACGTTTAGTGTTTGGTCGACTGATTGAGCGTACTAGATAGACGCGAATGAGACCCCTTTAAAACGAGAATACCAAATGGTAGAATCTCGCATACCATCATCTCGCCTTGGAAGGCTGTGGGAATACGGCGGTCTTGCAACATCAATGGCATTCGGAATAATGGGCGAAAGCATACGTCGAGTTGCTGGCAGTGATGAGGCGAGCACCGGCTCCTTGCTGCTTAATCCTGCAAATATAGAGCGTCTTGTGGCAAAGCTATCTAAAATGCGAGGCGCCGCCCTTAAGCTTGGACAGATGCTTAGTTTTCAAGGTAGGATATTAAGATTCACGAATCTTGGTCATGTGGTTAATTATATTAATACGTGCGGTAGATTCAAAGATGCTACCCCCAACGATCCAAGAGGTCCTGCAACGTGTCCAAGACAGGGCCGATTACATGCCTGCTTCGCAGCGGGACAAGGTTTTAACCGATAATCTGGGATCTGATTGGAGAAACTTGTTTGCAACTTTTGATGAGGTCCCAATGGCTGCCGCGTCCATAGGACAGGTTCACGGCGCCACACTGAAAGAAACTGGGCAACGAGTGGCAGTGAAAGTACAATATCCAGGTGTCGCTGATTCCATTGATTCCGATTTAAAGAACCTATCGATTCTACTTACCGCATCCCGCCTCCTACCCAAGGGTTTATATCTGGATAAAACCATTGCAAACGCGCGGATCGAGCTCGCTTGGGAATGCGACTACATTCGCGAGGCAGAATGCGGCCAAAAATTCAGGCAATTCCTCCAAGACGACACGCCCACGTTCGTTGTCCCCGAAATTGTCCCCTACGCCTCGGGCAAACAGGTCTTGACCATGGAACGCATGGACGGCATAGCAGTCACCAAAATCCAAAATTTCACTCAGGGCCAGCGAGATTGGATTGGAACTCAAATCCTTCGCCTCTGCCTCCGCGAAATCTGCGAATTCAGATATATGCAAACCGATCCGAACTGGACCAATTTTCTCTACAACGCTCAAACCAACCGGCTTGAACTTCTTGATTTTGGCGCCTCACGCGCGTACCCTGCCTCGTTCATTATAACCTATATCCGCATCTTACTCGCTGCGTCTCGCAACGATCGCGAGACGTTACATGAGCTATCTCTCAAGTTGGGCTATCTCACGGGCTTCGAATCACAAGCCATGATCAACGCACACATCGACTCCATCCTCACGCTCGCCGAGCCGTTTAGAGAGAGTTCTCCTGATATATATGATTTCAGCGATCAAACAATCACAGAGCGGGTAAAGGAGTTGATTCCTTTGATGCTAAGAGAGAGATTGGCGCCGCCGCCCGAGGAGACGTATTCACTTCATAGGAAACTTAGCGGAGCATTCTTGCTATGTGCAAGATTGGGAAGCAGAGTACCATGTCGGGAGCTGTTCGCAAACGCCTTGAGCAAAGTGGAATGGGATAATGAGGAAGGAAATCACACTGTGGGTGCGAATTGGTAAATCTGGAAAATTGTCCGGTTTATGTATACTGTAGGATATGTAGGATTAAGAGATACTTTAAGATAGAGATAGATCTATATCCTGTACATTAGCTTCAATTCAATGTAAACTAGGTATTCATCGTTTTGTTTTTTCTTTGTGCGTGAAAAGCCGAGTAATTTCCATTCTGGCGTATCCCTACTATACAGGGATACGCCCTCATCAAGCAGCCCGAGTATCACGTATTCAGAAATGATCCACATCGGGGCCTCACGCTGCACTGTTTCGCTGGATGTGACCGTGGTATGAACACGCAGTCTCCACTCTTCCTCAACGGCGATCGCTTTTCAGACATTATTTCTCAATCGATCGCACAAGTTGCATCGACGTTTGGCAAATTTACGAAGTATGTCTTGACGCTCGGGTATTGTTTCAAGTTGTCGTAGAGTAATTCCCGGGTCATCGTCTGGAGGTTTGGACGATTCGCTGAGGACCGGGGCCAGGCTTCTTGCCGAGTTTCACGACGCCAAACAGGGATAAATCTCGCGGTACGCGTATAGCTTTCGAAAAGCTAAGTGTCCTCAAACGGCCTTTGGTGTTCGAACGGGAGCTGGAGCTTCTAGTAGAAATCCAATTCAACCAACGGGTTTCTATTTTCAGCCCTTCTTTTCAAACACATCATCCCAGTATCGTTTCACACCGTCGCAGATCCCTTTCTTATCCTTCCAACTTTCGAATTTATCTTCAAGCTCACACGCAACCCACTTGATCTCGGTCCAAAACCGCTTCACGACATCCTCTTCAAATTCGTCGATGGTATCTTCTGGAATCGTCCATTGACGTATGTAATTGCCCTGGGGATCCCGAACAGGATCAGTAGCGTGCTTTTCGAAAATCGTTGCAGGATTGAATTTTGGGAAATTGGCGTGAATAAAAAACGGTTTCGGTGAACGAGCTGCGGAAGGGTTTGCGACACGGAATATCCCCTTCTTAGTTAATCGGTAGTCCTCTACGGGGTCGTATTGGACCATGGCAGAGCCATCCATTCCACCATCGGCGGCCCTATGCCCAATCGCACGTAGTGGTTCACTGACTTGGTAAAATGGTTCATCCACAGCCGTAGCAGCGGCAATGAACGTTTCTTTATCTCCTTCTCCTGCTGCGCCCTGCGAGAAGAGGGGGTAGTAGTGGGACGGCCCGTAAAAATTGTAATACGTAGAAAGCATAAGAGTCTTCTGGTGAGTCTTCTTGGAAATCAGGAGTTCTCCGGATTCTGTCGATGCTCTAACTGTCGTTGAAGGAATTGGTTGTGACGCAATCTTGTAATATAGCGGCGAAGCACTAGACGCCCAAAAATCGGGCCAGGTAACCATTTTGAACGAACGGAAAGGTTCCGATGAAAATAGAGTCTTCGGATCGTGCAGAGGAAACGCGTCCGCATCCAAGAATAACATCTCTTCAAATGAGGAGAAGAGCATTGCAAACGGTTTATATTGGTATTGTTTTATATCGATGGGTCCAGGGACCTGCCTGAGGATCCTGTTAAGGATCAAGCATTTGGCATTTAATTCTGCAAAAACTTGCTCGCATATATACGGCTCGTACTCTTCCTCAGAAGCAAGAAATACCTCCATCGGTAATTTGGAACCGTAATGCCGAAGCATGCGCAAGGATATCGTCAAGATCGGTAAAAATGGACCACCCGCAGTCGATACAAGGCCACGCGTGCCGGGTACGTAATACGGATGGAGAGGCCGGTCAATGAGCGTATTCACAAAGCTATTATGCATCAGCTTCATCATTTCGATGTCCGCCTGAGGCATCGAGATGAAATCCGGACGCTCCACCGCATTATTTGGATCGAAACGTATGGAGTTGGCCTTCTCCGATTGTTCCGGGGATGTGCAATTTGGATCGTTCGCGACGAGGATTGGGTGAAATGCTTTCCAGAACTTTGAGTGCTCTTGATAGTAGTTTTTGGGCATAGATATGCTCTGTGATTCGGTGGCACGCGACCCGGCTGAGCGGCGCCAACGAGACGGCAAATAGACCAGGAAAACAAGGAAAAGGAAGAGGGAGATAAAAAGCTTCAATCGAACGGGAGATCTGGAACGAAATCTGGTCATGGTTTGGGTCCTATCGACTGCGCAAAATAACTATTTTTCATTCGCATATCCGTCGTTAATATGATGGAAAAGAAAGTTGGGGGGCGGTACTCAAGTCGCTGCCTAGGACGTTGCATCGGCTCACCTAGATATGGATTTCTGGTACGGAGTAAAGGTTATTATACTTCAGCTGCGCTTGGATTCCCACTACTCCGGAGAAGTGAACAAAATTGAAGAAGAATAACATTGCGAAACATCAAACGCTGCCGGCAGCGTCTGGGGAGAACGGTTTTATTTATAGATTACAGATGCAAGTCACAGATCGTCGTAAAAACTATCGAGTTCTAGCCTTGTCTAACGGCCCCTTTTCCCAGCACCTCCGCTAACACCCGGCATCAGGCCTCCAATAATTTTAATGCCGTTCAGCATTACGTGCTGAGGATCTGGTAATATTTTTTTTTCCTACTGGTGGATTGTCGGGGAAAGGAATTCCCAATATGTAAGACACTGATGGTATCAGGACTATTCCAGCGTCCTGAAAGGTCTGCTCCCGTCCGAGATATGCTCTGTACTACGGGGCACTGCCGGTTGCACAAAGATGTGCAGACAGAAAAGACGGTGCGGATGGATTGGTGCGAGTTGTCCTCCAGCGTAGTGGAGCAGGGCAGGGAGGTGGCCAGGACATGCCAGCAACAGTAACAGGAGTTTCTCTGCGGCCAAACACCAGAGTAGACCAGGGTGCCTGGACATCCGTCGGCGAAATTTTCCGAGTAAAACGCGAGCAGGTCATTGGCACACTTGGGGCACGATCTACTGTTCCTGAAGATCCGACAAAGCTCGAGAACAGGCTGAAATGGCATGTGGAAAAGATGCTGGAAATTGCCTAGACATGCAGGCCACAGACTGAAAGGTGACTCGCTCCTCCTGCGGCGCTCCAAAAAAAGGAATATAACCCCGGAAGCGCAACCCCTGAGAAAAGAGGTCTCGACGCTGAAACGGAGGCCCGACGCTCAGGGCCGATTCAACGTTCGGCCACCGCAAACACCATCTCCTGCAAAACGCCCCACAATCGGCCAACTGTCAGGTGCGTCCTTTCGCTAGCGCTGACGAACCGCGTTCTGCCAACACGACTCCGGTCCCTCGCACTCTCATGAGTCTCCCCTGGGGGCGGCTGGCACCGCCAAGGTCCAGCCGTCGATGATGGGCGATCGTTGCCGGTTGGCGTTTTTGGGCCTCGGATCCACGTGATCCCGCCAAGCCCTGTCGCCCCGCTGCCAAGCCTCACGGGCACTGACGTCAAACCCTAAACCCTAACTGCCCCGCTTTGGACAGGTAGTTGCTGCTTGCGAGAGGAACCATACGACATCATGCCAGGAACCGCTCTCTATCGAGCTGCATGCCATCCGTGTAGCAACGTCGTCGAAGCACAGGAGAAAGACGGAGAGAAACTTCCTTAGGCCGTTGTGCTAAGAAATTTAGTCTCTCTTTCTCTCTCTATCTCTCTCTCTCTCTCTCTCTCGCTCTCTCTCTCTCTCTCGCGCGCAATCCGTCGGCTTCATCCTCTTGGTTGGGCG
Organism: Coccidioides immitis RS; assembly: GCF_000149335.2. NCBI lineage: Eukaryota > Fungi > Ascomycota > Eurotiomycetes > Onygenales > Onygenaceae > Coccidioides > Coccidioides immitis. The sequence goes on along the minus strand of NW_004504310.1, from coordinate 1,202,558 downwards.
ATGTGAAGATGGGAAACACCCCGTCGAAACCCCCTGGTCAACCAGCGCAAGGCCCCTCGGCGCAATGGAACGACAGGAAAGTGAACAGAAGAACGTCCATCCAGGCATTGTCGGGGAGCAAATCAGCAGCCGTCGATCCATCGGCTTCAAAAGAGAGCGCAACCGGTCAATATTCTCAACGGCAGCAAACGCCGGTTCATCAGAGGCTACAGTCACGCAACATCGCCGAGTCGGCAGGTCGAGGTTACGATAGGCTGGAACGACGCATCTCCCGGAAGGAACGTGAAGATGATACTCGAGATTTTCCTATCCACCCAAAGCCGTCCGACACTCCTGAACCAGCAAGAGCCGTTCAAGTCCCGACTCCAGCGTCATCACAGCAGTATCCATATGTAGGTGGATATGGACCGTCTGTAAACACCTACTATGCTACCCCTTCACACCTCTCACGGCCCCCACGGCTTCCTCTGCCGATTGGCGATGCGATGTCGGTCCCTGGATCACCAATCACAGCCAGTGGCTCGTTGGGTGCAACGGCCGCTTTTGATAGGGCCGGAATCTACCCTGACAAATCAGGTTTGAGTGATACTGCTGATGATGACGATGAAGTTGTGGATGAGCTGGAACCATTTGTTACCACCGGCCTAAACAAGGCCGTATCGACGACTATCGAGTGGAGAGGTGGTGGGGAGAAGGTATATGTGACAGGAACCTTCGTAAATTGGGCAAGGAAATTTAAACTATACAAGAGGTAACCCCACCCCTTTGGTCCATGGCAGGCCACATTTCGGACCATATGGACCTGACCGTTGTCTCCTCTAGCGAGGTTGAAAACCGCTTGTTTTCGACTACCCTCAAACTTCGTCCAGGGACACACCATCTTAAATTCATTGTAGATGGTGTTATGAGAACTTCCGACAGCCTTCCTACTGCCGTTGATTTTACTAACCACCTGGTCAACTACATTGAGATAAGCCCTGATGAAATGCTAGCTTCCCGGGGAAGTGATAAGCCTCCTAAAGTTGTGATTCCACCGGGGCTTTATCCCCCGCAGGTGCTTCCCGACTCTTTACCCGTAGAAGAACCCGAAAAGGAACCTGAAGAAGAGATACCCCTCGGTGATTTCCGTACAATTATTCCACCGGTCCTCATCGATATAGATACGGAAGAAAGCACACCGGGCTATACACAAGCCGCGAACATCATAAATGATTTTCCTGCCCCACCGATGCTGCCAATGTTCCTCGGCCGATCGATATTGAACAGCTCCACGCCCATGAAAGACGATAACAGCGTTCTGAATTACCCGAATCACACTGTCTTGAACCATCTTGCGACTAGTAGTATAAAAAATGGTGTCCTAGCCACGAGCGTGACGACAAGATACAAAAGAAAGGTCTGTGTACTTCCCAACCTGAATCCGTTTATGCCGTAACCAGCCTTGCTGATTGATCTCGACGAACAGTATGTGACAACCATTTTGTACAAACCCACCGGCCATGAATAAACCTTCCCACTTGCTTGGGAAGGCTGGTTCTGCATTGCGGGCCTGTACACATACACACACCTTACACAAGCTGTCGTGGTACCATGGCATATCCTTGGTTCCATCGAGGGTGCCATGTCCCTCGCCAAGCCAACATGTGAAGGGCCAAATTGAATTGGGTTCATTTTCCCGCTTTGGTTTATTAGCTATGGTGGCCAAGTTAAATACAGCGGAGGTATTCATTCCCCAATCGATGCCTGAGAGTATTGGGCTCACCCGCTTGCCAGGCAAGCTGCCCTCTCTCACGTCCAAAAATTCCTTTTCAATATTTTTCCCCACTAGCGGTTTGATGAGACTGCCTTGATCTATTGAGCGACACCTTTATTTCATCGAAGCGAATTTTTTCGGTTCTTTGCGTTCTTGGCGGGACATTCACATGTCTTAAGCATGTCCTCTGGTGGAGGTTACAGGCAATCCAAGGTGTTAAAAGTTTTATGATGCATTTAGAAGAAGGGTCGAAGAGTCCCCTTCTATATGAGTTCGGATTTTAGGAGGCAGTTCCGAATTTTCAATCTTCCCCTATCCTTCGGAAAAACACGGCTAGATGATGTACGTTATGGGACTGGAACAAAGTAACGAAAGCGATAACTACTTGGAAAGATAAATGTCGGAGTCAACTCGCACATTAGGCGGCAAAGCAATCACTCCACGCTCGGTTCACAAAGTGAAAAGCGCCCAACTAAGGACCGGACGATCAACCGTACAGTCAAAATTACTCCTTTTGTGCTATTTTGATGATGGGAGAGGTCGAAAATGAGGCTAATACTTCTCCACAAACTCTAACACATTCCGCTCCACTTCCTCGGGATTTGAAAAGCTCAAAAAGTGCTGGCCACCCTCGACAACAATCAACCTTGCATCTGGCGAATTTACAAACATTTTGATCTCCTCTTCCGCATTAGCAACCGAGTACACAACATCGCTCGTCCCATGCATCCAGAGGACAGGGCACCGGATATCCCATAGCCGGCTGTGTAAAGTATCTCTATCGCGGAGATTGACCGCCGCCATCCTGATCCGTTTTCGACCATCGTTCCCCCGGTATTTAGACTGAAGGGTTTGGCTCCAGAAGGCTCGGACCTCGGAGGGACAGTTGGCGCCGAAACCCGCATCGATGAGAAAGTCGCAGTATGACTGCGTGAGGGAGAAATCAGGCGTAGGAGTGTCGCTGGTCCAAGAATTGATAAGGTCGGCACAGGGTTGGATGGGATCCCAGCACCCGAGAGCACGGCTGCGGGGGGACTCTGAGTCCATAGAAGTGCCCAAAGGGATGATTCCTTGGATCTATCCAGGTTGTATGGTTTGTTAGTGAGGGCAATATGATATGTCTCAAGTTAATGTCTATTGGATTCCCCACCTTCTCTGGGGCAAGCAATGCCATTCTTACGGTTACCCAGCCACCTTGGCTGGTACCAAGAATGAACGCTCTTTTAATACCTAATGCATCCATGACCTGCAGATTCATGATCGCAGTGTCCCAATACGTCCAGTGCTCGCAATCTGTCCGGGTTTGCCCATGCCCTAGGAGCTCGATGGCGAGGAGGTTGAGCTTGGATAACAACGCGGGGCTAGAGAATTGTGCATCATAGAGTTCAGAAGATGTTGTGAAGCTGTTTATCAAGATGAGGGTAGGTTTAGAGGCGTCGTAGGGATCGGATATACGGTATGCAGCGTCAATGCCGCCAAGGTGCGGGACGTGAATCGTTTTGGTGTTCGACATGGCTGTTGGTTTTGGGCGCTGGCAAGATAGTTGGAGAACTGGGAGAGCTGGGAGTATGAAACGAGCAGATGAGAAGAGAGCTCCATTTTTTTAGAGATTGTGACCCGGCCTGATGTCATGATAGACGTTTCTTGTAGAATAGCCGAGGGTCAAAATGTCTCGTGAAGTGAGGGGCTTGAGAGGGCCAAGGCGAGGGAAGCGGGAATGTCAACATCCTCCGTAAAAAGGACTCCGTAAAGAGTAGAGCAATATCCATCAATGGAAATAGATAGAACAATAATTCGTCATGCACACAACAATATGCAAATCCTCTCTCTTTTTTTCTTTTTCTTTTTTGTTGAAGAGCAGACGCTAGTATCTCCGCCCGTATATCTGCTATCCATTTCAATCAAACCTGCCCCCATGGACCCCATATCTCCATCCCGCATATCCCGCCGCCCCACCCGCCACCCCTAAACCCAGTCCCCCGAGCGCCGCAGTCCCTGTCCCGAGGCTTGGCACTTTTCCTCTCCGCGCGGCAACCACACACGCCACCGCGCCAAGTACTCCGCCAGCGGGGACCCATCGATCCATCTCCATCTGTCCCTTGTTTTCCAGCAACCTCCACGCTCGATCCTGCCACTCGATCTCTTCCCGTCCGCGCATCTTGAAAGTCACCATTCCTGCGCCGGCCAGCATGCCGGCAACGGAGCCCCGGCTGGCATATGTGATGAGTCGGGTGGTGTAGACGGAGACGGTTCGGGGTTGTTTTGCTGCGGTGAAGATGGTGGCGGAGACGACGGATAGGATTGAACCAACGGTTAGGCCGGCGCGAATGACGTGTAGGGGGAGGATGATATGGGAATGTGGTTGGTCTTCGGCGTAAGGGGGGTGAGGGAAGATTTTGTCCATTGTGCGCGGAAGAAAGGTGTCTGTGGGGGTGAAGAGAGAAGAGAAGTAATGCACTTGCTGCTAGTGATGATTGTTGGGTAATCTGTACTCTGCACTCAAAGGTTAATGTGCGGTTAATGGAAGAGAGAAGAACGAGGCAGAAATAAGTGGTCGGGGACTAGCATGCTGGACACCGGCGATCGCCTAGCTAATTAGTTTACATAGATGAATAGTTACACAGCTTCTGCGCCTAGTCCATACTCCGCCAGATTCATATTCTGCCTGTAATTAATTGCATGACCGAGTTTCCGAATCATTTGTGATGTCACCTGCGGCCGCATTACAGTTGGAGCCCCCCCAACCTCAGAACAGGCTATGAAAAAGCAACCTCCTGGGGGGGAATTTAAGGTCAGGTGGTTTGACGGTGATCGGAATTTCTCTTTGCCGGGGAATGACTTCTTGTTTATGGGCACCAGCAGTGAAACACAAAAGTGTTGACAGAGAAGCGCGCAATGGTGGCTCGCCTTAGGAGGGTGAAATTTGTAGCGAGGTCTCTTCTTGTCGCGTGGATACTCTAGCCCTTATTTACGTACTCCAATGAAGATTCTGTTGACCATAGTTCTTGCTTATTATCTTGACTTGTGAACATGCCCATCATATATGACATTGTCCCAATGCCTTATGTGTACTGTGCATAGAGGACGGGGTACCCATATCCCTGATCACAGGAAGTTCCCAAAAATCCCTTTGTCAACATATCTAAACTGAGAGACATCCAGATCGTTGTCCACCTCATCTCTTTGTGCAGCAAACCCAGCAGCCGGTCTAAATTTCATAGATCAATAGGCATCAGCACCAGGAGCAGAAAACAAGTGCAAATCATTCGGAACATCTCAATCGCTGCAGCAAAGAACTTACCACCCGGAAGTGCACTGGTTCCTATTCCATTGAATTAGCTTCGGGATGGTTTAAAAGAATGCGGATATCGTCCCAAGGGTCCTTGGGCTCAAGTGACGGGGGAAAAATAAGACGAAACACCTCAAGAAAGTACTCACCCATCCTTCCTGACACCATGTGGGCTTATCGACATAACATACTCCAGACTCGCATCGGTCAGCCCTCTCAGCGATATCCGGCGCTGGGGCGGCGGAGACACTTGCCAGGAGAGCCGCAGTGGCGAACGCAATGGCTTCCAGCCAGAACATATTTAGAAGGAGAATCGGGTGTTTTCTCGCGTTTGAAAGTAATTGGATATAGCGCTGCGCGTCGGGACGGTTCGATGCTTGCTGGCTGAAGTGGAAGGGGTAGCGATTTCCGAGGGACTTGATGGACAGGCCGCTACGCACGTCTTCTTTATATGTTTCTCTGCGTTGAAGGGCTTTGGTGTGCCAAGGGTATCGACATAACCTTCTTTATCCTCAGTTCTCTGCTTCTACCCCCGGGATTTCGCATGTAACTAGGGGCTCGGGATCTAAGTTTTGTTTCCGCACTTCTTTGTCGCTTCATCGCTGGATAAACAGATATGCGGGACCTGGATTGTTAAGTATAATTCCCCTTAAGCTCATGATGATGATTTTCCCTGTATCATGCGTCATTGTCTCGATCATTGGGAGGAGCCCCGCGTTGAGAAGGGAGCCTGGGACCATTCAAGGCTGTTTGTAAACAGAAGAACAAGACCCCGCATTCCTTCGCACACGGTAACTAACATTCATTGAACCCTATTATTGCCGTAATAATGCACGCACCGTGGTCGGTCGCGGTTTGAGAAACATAGTCGTCGAGCGACAAATTCAAGCGCCAGCTGTGAGAGCTGAAATCACAGTTCCGTGCCGGATTGGATTTGTCAAATGAAATGTATCCCCAAATGGCGATGATAAAGGTTGGCTTTGCGTGACCAACAAAGCGGATTTATTGGTTGGTATTGGTAGTAGACGAGACCAGGCGGGTTTCAATCTCATTTGTTGGCACTGTAACAGAGTACGGAGTTGCATCCATGCCAGGTGCCAGTGCCAAGGTACAGGAACTGCTGTGCGAGGAAACAAAATAGACACACTGAGTCACAGACTTTCCCGAGTATGTAGCCAAGTATTTCGAATTCAAAACCAAGTTTGTCAATGGGGGAAATCTGGTGGTAGCACAGTCTCTCATAAACAATGGCGGCCTTCTGCCCCTTGAGAGCGAGGTCGAGACGCACAGAGAGCGAGGCGGATCAAAAACTTCACTTCAAAAGTAGTACAACATAGGTTGAAGGTCGGCGTTTCAAGCGAAATTTCGCTACTCATCAAGTAGAGCTTCGGGCAAAATGGAATGTTCCAGGAAAAGTGAAGCTTTGAGTTGAAAACCCTGGCCAGCTTCCTCGATCCTATATGTAAATTGGTTACACTGGTTACTCCGTAAATAAATACTGAGTTCGCCTCCAGCGCCAATAGATCGCTCGCTAGACTTGGAAATCAGAATGAACCTCATAGCTTACCTCTTTTTTCTTTTTTTTTTTTTTTTTTTTGTTTTTTTTCCCCTCTCTCTTATTTCACTTTTTCGGTAGCAACCCCAAGTAATGCGATTCTGTGATGTACGTTAGCTGCAGAAGTCAGCTGTGCCACGGACAGGAGAAGAGCAGCCACAGTGGCGTTTCAGGATATATCATAGTTACATCTAGGAGCATTCTATATTGAAATTTCAGTCGAAACTCCTGATAATCATCGTGCGAGAGACGCACAGGGCTGTAACTGTGCCTTTCGCTGGAATTGGAACGGGAACGTGAAGGAACGGGTTAAGTATCGGTTGGTGTCATACATATAGATGCACTCCGAACCCACCTGGCCACCGACTCCTCTGGAACCTCAGCGCCAGGAGGTTGCTTTAAGGCACAGCCCTCTTCCATTCAACAATGGAATTTTGTGCCGGTCAAAAGCAACCCCAATAACCTTGTAGTTAGACCACGCAGCGGCACATCATCAAGAAAATCAAAGAAATGGCGAGACCCAGGCGGTAGAGGTGTCAACGGATGATATAGAAGCCAGCCATCACCTGGTTCGGTTGCGTGGTAGCCGGAGCCAGCACCAAATGGCCTTATAAACCAATTTTTGGGGGCATACCAGTAGACCTTTCCATCGGTTCAGGAAGGACGAGGCCCTGGTTAAGGAGCAATCGAGAACAACTGGGTCTAATTAAGCGTTTTTCATGCTTGTCTCCATGTTTCCGCGCTGAGTGCCTGGAGAAGTTGCGAGACAAGTTACAACATTGCAAGTAGAGCTCTTCAGGGTTCGGTGGCCCGATTACCATCCACAAATGTACCATGAGCGTGTTCAATTGTCAATAACGACTGAATGCGTAGAAGGAGCTAGTTACTCACACCAAAGAAACTAGATCATAGCTTCGTCCTGTTCAAGCCGGATAGTCATTTATTCTCGAACTTCAAGCCCGCATGTTCCCTGGCAACGCCGTAAATGGCGGCAATATCTCCTTTCTCTCCCGAATGCGCCTTGACCTCTTTCAGATACTCATCAACCCTCTCTGTTCCCTTCATCTCGGCCCCCACACTCTTCGCCAGATCAAGAACATGGGCAACATCCTTCCGCGCCCAATCAACCGCAAACAGCGGCTCCTCGCGCGTAAAATAATCCCCTGAAATCATCCTCTTCGAATACCCGACGTACGGACCGGGAAAGACGGCCTCCAGAAACTTGTGCACCTCGCCGACACCCAACCCGGACTTCTCCGCCACGACCATACCTTCCGACACCGCAGACACCATCTGGAAGATCATCGAGTTGCCGAGAACCTTGAGCATCGCAGCCCTGCCGGGATCTTCGGAGGTCTCGCTGAGATCGATGTTGGCCCGTCCCACCACGCCGGCGAAGTACGGCTTGACCCGCTCGATCAGATGTCTCTTCCCGGCCATCACGCAGACCAGCTGGCCGGCGTCCGCGGCGGGCGGGGCGCCAAAGACCGGACATGCGATGAAGCTGGCGCCCCGGGACTCGAGGAGCTTCTCCAGCTTGCGAGATGTGTCCGGGTGAACGGTGGAGCAGTCGACGAAGAGTTTACCCTTGACGTCTGTTGATTGGAGGGCTGCATCGATCGTGGCCTCGACGGCCTTGTCGTCGCCCAGACATGTGAAGATTATGGAGGCGGGCAGGACCGCTTCTGCGACCGACGAGGCGACGGTGGTGCTGCCGGCGGTGAGCGTCTCGGAGAAGGAAGTGGCTCGGGACTGAGTGCGGTTGTAGAGGATTAGGGGCTGGGAGAGCGAGCCTTTGGCGATGAGGTTGCGGACCATGCCCTGGAGCAGCGGAACTGTTAACATAATCGGTTCAACCCTTGCGTGAATGGAGGGCTTGCTGGCTTACCCGGCCCATGTTTCCCAACCCTATCCATGCTAGTTGGTCCGCCATTATCTCTTTTGAGATGTCCACACAGATCTATGTATATGTATGTACTATCGGGGGTATCAGCGCTGTGTTTCTTGTTTCGATAACCGCTTGAATGCCAAAACGATGGTGGTGCAGGACGTATTATTTCGTAGCGGGCTCGCTTCCCGGCTCGCGATTCCGCAGGCAAAAGAAATAACACGCGCAACGCCGTTCTCCAACTTTCCCCGAGCTCTTTCCCCTCCCTCCCCGCCGTGTGGGGGAAAAGCTCCGCTGCCACTGCTTAGTCATCACTGCCCCTGACACCCCCCACAGCCAGCTGAAAGCAGCAGTCGAGCATTTCAAGAAAGGCTGAATTCTCGTCTTCGAGGCCCGAGATACTACGGAGACGGCACTCTTTTACCATCAATTGGATACATATACCAGAGCCCGTGGGGATACTGTATGTATTCTGCAGTTACGGAGCGCATCCATCCCATCAAGACCCACGTGGACACATTGTTCAGCTCTCCGGAATGGGTTCCCGAGCATCCCGGATCCCTCCCGCCGAGAACGGCCGATGGGTGTTGGGATGGTCAACCGACGTAATTAAAAAAAAAAAAAAAAAAAAAAAAAAGGAAAAGAAAAAGGAACAAAGGAAAGGAAGGCCACGAACAATTTGGCAGGAGAAATCAAAAGCATATATGTCCCCTTCTTTATTATCTTCCCCAGGAATCAGATCCCTTCAATGAACCAAGACTTTCGGATACAACTCCACTAGACGCCGCCCCCCTTTGCTTCCAACCAATGAAACGAAAACAGTTGAAAGATCTGTCAGGTGAACATGGCAGAAGCTTGTTTAGATTCTATGATTCCATGCGACGGGGTGGAAGCCAATTTGTGAGATGCCACGGTACGACCTTTTTTTGCCTTCCAGGATACTGAAGGTTAACTATTCCAAAGAATTGGCGAGTGCCCGGCACACGAGGATTTTCGGATTCCAGAGACAAGAATGCGCTCTATGGACGAAAGAGGATATTGCTGGGTGAAACGGGAAGAGAAACGAGAAAGTGAGGCAAGAATAAAATAAAAAAAATAAAAAAAAATAAACCGAGAATCAAACCAAGCTTTTGGGCCACACCGGGCTCGAATCGCCGAAGAAATGAACGTCGGCCTCTCGTGGCTGAGAAACGGGAACTAAAATGTTGCCGTGTTGCAGATACCATGGACAGGCAGGCAGATGCCACGTTCACGGCCAGCTTCGGGGGTTTTGCAGAGGGAAAGGGAAAAGGAAAAAAAAAAAAGGACCATGTACCGTATGGATGTAAGATCTTGCAGGGACGGCCCTACTTACTCTTAGATCACGCCATCGTGACAGGGCACAAGTTTGGTACATGTCCCCTCCCCCACCTGTATGGTGAGTGCTCTCTGTGTTTTCTGGTTTGGCATGTAACGCCATTGCCATGGGGCGTTTGAGCTGGTCATCCAAGGCCGAAGAGAGCCAGAGAAGGGGAGTACGCATCACTGTACCGGAGTACCTTGGTTAAAGTTAGGGAGGGAGGAGTAAGTTGGATCGGAGGAATGTGTTTCCTTTTTGGTTCAGCTCGTAAGTATGTGGTTAGAGATGCAGCTTCATTTAAAGACGGCGATTCCTACGTGAGCTGCGTAAGGGGAGAAAAGGCTTTGCTTGAACTAACCAACGACGGAATGCGCCGTAGATCATCTTCGCCCACAGGCCAACGAACGACACGAGCCCCAGATATCGTTCCCCGTAGTCGGTTTTGGAGAGAGTAATATTTAGCAACCGGCCGATCAAGGGTCTGGGCAGCAGAATTTCGATAGTCTCGGTTTCATCCTTGTTCATATTGCTATTGCACCGTATTGCTGTTCGCTTGTCTTTCTTTCTTTCTTTTCTTTTCTTTCTTTTCTTTCTTTCTTTCTTTTTCCTTCGCTTGGTCTGTTAAGCCTCCAAGGGGCATATCCTGGCGACACTATTGGACCAGTTGCATCCCGGGGCTGGGGATGGCGTCGACATCCCGTGAGCTTGGCCATTCCAGAGTTCGTGATGGCGTGCCGTTGTTTGGTTCTCCGTATCTACTCCGTACAGAGTACTTGCTACCAATGGATGGATGTACGTACACACATGCATACAAAACTTACAACTGATGGAAGAGGAAGAGTCGAGCAAGCGCAGACTTTTTTTTTCTTTTTCTTTTTTTTTTTTTTTTTGGCAGAGAGACGATCGCACCATGAGAACTCCAGCCACAGTGCCGGGTGGGGCGGTTCTGAGACACTGATCAGACAAGAGAGTGAGAAGAGAGAGTGTGTTAGTGGGTGAGTACTTGGTCATTGACTAATGATTTAGTGAGTGAGTCGCCCATGATTGACTGATTATTTTTTTATTTATTACTTTTTTTGTTTTCGGTCGGAAAATTTCTGTCCCCAGACTGTCCGGGTTCCGGGTTGTTGAGAGTCGAAATGATGATGGATTGGGAGATGAAACACGCATGTATCCACCCGTGTCTGGGAGGACGACAGTGAAGGGCCCGGGCTGCAAGAGGAAGAGAACAGCTCAACGAACAAGGCCAGCTGTCCCGTTTTCCTGTCCAACGAGTGTGCAGTGACTTGGTGAGCTACAGCGAAGAATGAAATAACATGAAGAGGAAAAATATGAATATGAAATAACATGAAGAGGAAAAAAATATGAATATGAAATATATAATAAAAATCAAAAAGAGTACTCCGTAGAATAGAGTGACATAAAACCCATCTTCTCTGCACTCCCATTGGCAGTGGGCCGGCGCCTCAGTGAAACAAAGCGGTCGCTTCTAGACCCCCTTAGACGGCGGTTCCCTGCTGCGAGGCCTGTCCTCAGGTCGCAGTCTAGTTTAGGCGATGCCCTGGACCCGTCGCTGGGCTGCTGCTGTGATGGGGCCCATGGCACAGTCGATAGTCTCTCTTCTTTCGAGTCCGTGTCTCTCGCCGAATCAGAGGAAGAAGAAAAACAAAAATAAATAAAAAAATAGATAAATAAATAACAATAAAATCAAGCGAGGACGTCGACTTGTCCGGTATCATGCAATTTGGCCAACATCGGATTTGGTACAGCGTGGGGATTTTTGTTGCCCTCTCGTAACCGTCAGACAAATCTCCCTCGAATTTCGTCACAGGATTCAACACATGTCCAGATGATTTGGCGGATCCGAGACAAGGCTGCTCTCCCAGCTGCGGGATGTTTCACCAGTCTGTCGAACCCGTTTAGCTCTGACGGGTCAAGCCCCCCTTGGAATCATATTAGCTCGCCCTTCCAACCAGCCTATTGTTGCGAGTCATGGCTGTCATCGTCCATCAGCCGAAACAAACGAAGACCCAGCACCAGGCGATCCAGTTTCCTCTCCCTTTTCTTTTTTTTTTTTTTTTTCTCTTCTGGGTCTCTTGCTTTGCTGTGCTGGACGGAGTAAATCTTAGTTAGTGAGCAGAAGGTAGTTTAGATTATGTATGTGTGTACTGTACATATGCATCCACGCATGTACTGCACGCTGTGCTAGCTCCATTGGACGGCTGTACATCGTCGGTTGTGTTGGTGTTGTTGCCAGCCATCTGGACGATTGTCACCGTCGAAGAGGGATCGAGGCGGAAAAGGCTGATCCCCATCGCGCCGCCGCCGTCTTCCCACGTCCTCTTCGTGATATTGGTGGGTTTCTGATATTTAACTCCCTCCGAACGCCGCTACCCACGAACCCTACCCCTCTCCGCCCGAAGCACGGTGTCCACAAAACTCACGTCCAGTTTCGCTCGTCTCGGCGGGCTCGCGGGCGTGGAGATCCACCGCCCTCACAGGCCCCCTTGCTTGCTCGCCTGGAAATCCTTTTTTTTTTTTTTTTTTCCTGACTAGCCGCAGCCGCCCCAGACATGTCCGACTCGCCCGCCGCCGGCGCCTGAGACTCGAGCTTCTCCCCGTTTCCCACACGCATCCTCTCTCTCGTTCCACACACATACGCCGCCCTGTACCTCTCGGTCTCGCTTCTTCGTTTCTTTCTTGATTTCTTTGCTTTTCTTTTCTTTTCCTTTCTTTTTGGACTCCTCTTCTCCCGCTTGCTTCTTCTCCTCTCTGCCTCTCTCTCTCTCGTTAACCCCCTGATTCTCTCCCTTCTCTCCCTCCCCTCCCTCTCCCTCTCTTGTCTCGCTACTGCTGCAAGGGGGGATCGTCACGGACAACAAGAACGAGTCCACGGACAACTTCTTGACTGGAGTTGACCCCCGTGTTTCTTTCACTGCTAGAGGGATAAACCCAGCACGTTCTTTGTCGACACCCAGGACGCACACCTGCATGTCTCTGAGAGCTTGGCTAGGAGAATAACATAGTACATCCCACATATACATCCATTCAGCTGTCTCTTGATTCGAACCGTTTCGTCCCAAGAGTCAGCTCGCCGCCAACCCTCCACGAGTATTGGCCCCCATGCATGTCGGCCTGGCGGCTATCATCATCGCTCAGTGAAGGGTCTGGCAACCTCGCTGCGCTTCTCAGGAGATAATAGACGCTCACTCGCTCTCCCTGTCTCTATCTCCCCTCTATCCCCATCCGTCTCCCACCCCACCCTCCTTCGATTGGGCTGTTGGTGTCGAGGCCGCTCCTTTTTTTTTTTTTTGGAATTCCGTCCGGGACTTTCCTCTCGTCGCTCGCTTCTCTCGCTGCTGGCAATTCCTCCTGTCCTTCTCGGATCAAGTCGAAAAACCCTCGACGAAACCCCTCGCCCACTTACCATTCCCTGTTCGAGATTGTTTCGGTGGAATCAGGTTCGAAATACACCAAGTCTTAGCTGTGATTGGAAACAGAAACACAGAAGCCGGAAAAAAAAGGATTCCTTTTTTTTTTTTTCCCGTTTTCTAAAACGATTAAAGGGGAATTATAATAACACTGGATCTATACCCGATACCTTTTGGCTACCGGTTTCCGGTTCTACCGTAGATCTACCCCCTCGAACCTTACTTCGACCCCCTCGACCCCTCGATACTTTTACTCTCCTCCGCTTTGATACAATGTCCACTGCGGTTGTCCCTCCTACTGCTGCACTGCTAGGCCCAATGGTCGACCGCGACTCGAGTCCCAAGTCCTATCCCTCCCTTGCGCCGTTGTCGGCCGCCCCTTCATCCACGCCAACCCCAACTCGGGTACCGTCCGGCTCAAATGAGGTACCCACCGAAAAGAACACCCCCGAGGGGAAACGGTCGCCGAATACGTGAGTTGTTCTCGCATGCCAATCGATAAGCAAAAAGAAAACATTAAAAGGAAAAAAAAAATTATTTCCAAAACATAGATATCCTGCTAACGCATTCTTTCTTTCACTCTTTTTAGATCGCGGAGTGGAGGACCAGCGCCCAAGATCGCAATAAAAAAGGAACCCCCGACGTCTCCAAGTCTACAACCAGGTACACGACATCGCCCTCGCAAACTAGATCTGTCTACATCTACACCAGGGAACAACCTCTCCACCCGAGGACCGCTGACCGCTAGAGATGGAAGGGCCATGCAGGATGTGGGATTGGCCTGTTTATCTCCGGGCTTTCAGACCCAGGATCCTGCTATGAGAGAACAGCTGCAGCGAAGTATGAACGTGAGAGATCAACAGAGATCTATAATCGAGGCCCGACTGCAACAATCGGCCAAAGGAGATGGACAAGAGAGCGCGAAGCAACCTGAGCCATCCCCGTTCGGGTCGCAAAGATCCTCGAAGAAACGGCCTCCACCGGGACTCTCGATCGTACCCCCTTCCGCCTCCCAGTTCGCCAACGAACGAGTGATACAGTCTGCACCTCTGAACCAGACGTTTACCGGCCGCCGTCAACCCCAGCCATTGACTCGCCATTTTACGAATCAGGACTTCTCCGGGTCGCCTCAGATTCACCATACCCCAGCAAATCAAACTAGTAACCGCCTCCCTCCGATTGCCGATGTTTTCGGCGCGGACACGCTACCATTACGGGACCGAGATAGCAACGGTCGAGGTGCCTTCGGCCAGCCGACACCTTCGCAATTGGCACTTGGCCCTCTGCCATCGCCCGGTCTCCCTGGCGGCGGCCAACCCTCAGGACGGCCAAGAGAGTACCGTTCCGCAGAAGAAGCGGTTCACGAACTTGCCGGTGGCCGAGAGGAGCTACTCCCCCGCATCGTTCACTACAACGGCAACAAAGCCACCAGCCCGCGCTCCCCACCAAACCTCCACAGCAGCAATAGCGGGAACAGCACTGGCGGTCCCCCCAACGGCGTCCAGCATCCGAACAGCATCCCGTCCCAGCCACACTCCATGTCCAACCCCACCGGGGCCGGGCGTCGCCGCACCAGGCACGAATACGAGCAGGATAACGGCAGTCCGCCCCTCGGGACCGGCCCAGACATGCGATTCCGCACGGGTCCCGGGCCCAGCGCCTACGGACCGTTCGGCGCAGGCAGAGATTCTCCGGAAACGCAACGGAGGAAAAAAGAAGAGTTTTTGAGCCTGTGCGCGCGAGCTTGGGACTTGTTCCACTCATGAGAGCCGAAAAAAAGAAAAGGAAAGGATATTTATTTGAGCAACAAGCGCGAATTATATATACACATATACGAGCGGTTATCTTGGGCCACCCTTTGTTGTCTTTTTTTTTTTTTCTTCGGAAGAACTGAATTATGTGCGATGCGATCATGGTTTGGTTGGGAGGGAATTATTTTTTGTCTCGACGTTTTTTGGCAAGTCGGGATTGTCGATGATGATCTTGCCGCATAAATCCAAAAAAGCCGCCGATTTCCTTTTTTTTTTTTTTAATTTTATTATTATATATATCGCTCCCTCCTTGCTCCCTCTATATTCCGATATGTCTGGATTACTGGGGAACCTCCCCTCTCCTTTGTCGCCTTTTATTTTTCTCTATGCTGTTTTTTTCCTTTTCTTTTTCCGCGTTTCAGAGATCTGGATTACTCCTGGGTATTGTTTGCAGTTCATTACCCGCACGGTCTGGACACTGTGAATAGGATGAAGGAGTTAATGTGCATTTTGACAGTGTCCCTCTTCGATTGCTTCATTTATCCTTTGTCTCTCTTTTTTCTTTTGATTGCCCTTTTTTTTTTTCCCTCTTTTTTGCGCTCTTGCTGGATACCTTTGCACGCTTTTTTTCCTCATGGCGGGTTTGGGTCGAGTTAATCTGCTCGAATTATTTTTTATTTTTATTTTTTTGGCTCTGTCTTTTAGGGCCTTTTTATATTAACTTCTATTCTTCATTCTGCACTATTTCCTGTATCCTCCCCCCTTTGTTTTTCGACGTATTTTTCTATGTGTCCTCAAGTTACGCTGTGATGAAGTGGAAAGGGGGACAACAGGAGTATTTTCCTGCCTGCTACGACGAAGGAATCAATTTTCTTTTTCCTTTTTTTTTTTTTTTTTTTTTGGGGCTGAAGTAACTCATCTCATGCGGAACGAAAGCTGGACTGACATGGAAAAGAGAAAAACAAATAAAGAAAAAAATAAAAATAAAAAAAAAAAACACTCATAATTGTTCCTTTTTTTTTCCCTTTCTTTCTTTCTTTGGTCTTCTTCCTCTCGTTAAATTTCCACCCTTACCCGCCTTTTCCTAGTTCTTGATTTTCCTTCCTGATATGCTGCGCTGGCTTGGAGTTTGTTTCCTTTTGGCTGTCTAGCTATATATTCAAATCTCTGTTATAGCAGACTAGATATTCATTTGATATACGTGAAATGAAATTGGAGGATTTGGAAATTGGATAATTGAGAATGTTCGTTAGATTAGGGCGGTATTTATCTGGCCGAGGTCCAGAGTAGGGATCCTGGTACGGAATTCCGTACCTGCGTGAGATATCGAATATATGCTCTATACTCTCCTAGAGGGCTGCAAGATATGGTGTCTTCCAACGGACAAACCTGGGGTAGATTGGGGGCATTCTATTCCCCTCCGCTATTTGGCTTTTTGTTATTCAAAAAAGCCATTTCACCGAAGGTAATTTTTATACGCCTTGCGATGGCATTCATATTTATCCGAGTCATAGATTTTTTCCTTTTTCCCCGGTGTATTAAGTCTCACCCCGTCCTCCTCATATCAGGCATCTCCCTCCTCTCCCGGGCCGCAACCTTCTTCCTCCTCCTCACAATGCTCTTCTGCCGGTCCTTCGCCCCCATCTCTTCATATCTCTGCTTCAGCACTTCCTTCTTCACATCCCCCTTCTTTAAGAAATACGGCGTGCTCTTCTTCCCCTCGCGAATCAAATCTCTCTCCCTCCGCCGATGCCGCGCCACCACCTCCTTCTCTCTCTGCTTCCGCTCGAATGTTCGAATCTTATCCGTCATGGATCGGATAGTGCGCTTGAGCTGCTCCTTTTCGGCCGGATTTTTGGCCTTGGCGAGTTGTTGCTTGAGCGAGGAGAGTTCCGCATCACGATAGTCGTTGAGGAAGGAGTAATTCTTGGCCGCGGCGGCCTGGGCGTTGCCGAGAGCTTGCGGATTGGAGGTCCCGTGTGAGAGGACGACGCTGTCGAAGCGCGGATCGCGGGCTTTCGGACCCGAGATGGCGGTTGCGTCGACGACGGTGCGCTTGCGGGAGACGGCGTGCTTGGAGGATTGAACGGTGGGTGCGTGTTTGGAGGAGCGGTGGGGAAGGTCTTTTTTATCTTTGCTGGTCGTGGTGGAGGCGGTGGATTTGGATTTTTCTTCGCGTGTGGCACGGATGCGGGCGCGTATGTCGTCAAGGGGAGATGGGCCCTGTTCTTTGTCGGTGGATAGTTTACGTTTTCGCCTGTTGTTGCTGCTGCTGCTGCTTAGGCCCAGGGAGGCTTGAGCTTTGGCGAGGGCGCCGAAGGAGATTTGGTTGAGCGAGGCGTCGATGGCGGTGTCTTCGGGAGCGGAGGAGTCGGACTAGAGGAATAAGCATTTGGGTTAGGCGTATGTCCATGAAATGATATTAGTTAGAGAGTGAACTGGGGCCCTACTAGCTCCTCATCGTCCGATCCTCCATCGCTTGCGGCTTCAGAGCCCTCTAGTTCGTCGGAGTCAGCATCTGACCCATCTTGCTCTGACGAGGACAAATCTGAGTACTCTTCGGGGTCATCGTCGTCCACGCGGGCCTTTATGCGCCGGTTGAGGGAGTCCAAAAGTGCCATAGCTTCCAATTGTGCGTGTTTTGGAGCCGGCTCGCTGGCTGTCTATCCGCCTCGATGCAACAGTTAATTATAATAATTGCTCCAATGAGCTGACGATGTTTTGCGGGAGAAACAAACTCAGGGCGGCCAGGTGTGGCAGAAAGGAATTATTGCCACAAAAAGGCGGTGGGCCGGTCTACTCGCTCCAATCAAGCAGCAAGCAAAAGCACTCATCCCCGCCGCAGCACAGCGAAGGTGTGACGGTAGGAGGGCTCCGTTCTTTTTTCTATTGAGATGCTACTCCCGCGCCGGGCGTGTCCATTCATTTCACGCTCGCACCACGCAATCAGCGCATTCGCTTCTCCCACTACGATACCACCACTTCTGCTTTGTTTCCCTTGCCAGGCAAAGGCGTTGCCGAGGGGACTTGGTCTTAGAGTGCGACTTACCTCCCTATATTACCCTGAAATGATTGTACTAATTATAGAGTACTCTTAGTTTTGTTGTTCAGGATCGCGTGCGTCAAAAAGCCAGACCGTTGTGTGTCAAGGCAATCTCAAGGCACAGCGAATAATGCCACCCCGAAAACCTAGGCGATCGAACGGACGAAAGGCACAGCCACTGCAGCAAAATGACGGCGATGCGCACTTGCTAGCCGATGGGAGTAGATGGCGTCCGGGCATTGGCTGTCCTTCCCGGCGCCAAAATGCCGACAGCTACTCTGGACGTTATGATTCCTACCAGCCAGGAGAAAGACAAAGGCGGACGAATGGTGATAGTTGGCGACCGGAAATGACCCGATATACCCCTCCAAGTAATCGGAATACAGCTGGAAACAGATCCGCTTCGTCCTCGCAGACCGATCCTTACCTGCAACCCAAGATGCTGCCGCCGACGCGGTATCAGCCGCCCCCAGCGCAAATGAATCAGACATTACTGAACTTGTCCACGTTCCCCGCGACGCCCTGGATGGTAACCCCTCCGCATCCGTGCCCAGCTTACACACTTGAGGCTGACAGGAATCAGCACCCTCCCGCCATCCCATCTATTCCATATCCTCAGTTTCAGTTCCAGTACTCTTTTCCACCTCCTATGTTACCCACTGCCTGGCCAAATTCCGCCAATATGCCACATTTCGCTCCCTTAGGTCACGTCAATACTCCATTCCCCCCCATACAACCTCCAACATATACGCCGTCCCATAACATGTCGACTTCCCGCCAAATAGCACCACCCATTGCCCCGATTCCTACGGAGGAATACCTCAAGAATGCATCCTTGGAACCAGCGTCGACCTCCTCTCCACGTCCCCTATTGATTATCCTCGACATGAATGGAACCTTGATCCACCGCAATCGGCGTTCGATGCCATCGGTTTTCGTCAAGCGTCCTGGCCTCGATAATTTCATGAAGCACGTGCTCGATCAGCACAAAGTCATTATTTGGACTAGTTCCAAACCTGGTACCGTGCGGGAGGTAATGAAACGGCTGTTTCCCTCGGCCATGCAGTCTAAATTTGTTACCATTTGGGCACGAGATAAACTAGATCTCACACCGGAACAGTATAACGAGAAAGTGCAGGTGTATAAAAAATTGGATAAGATTTGGGCTGATGACTTTATCCAATCGCGATATCCTGAGTCTAACGATGGCGGCAATTCCCCTGGAGGATGTGTGTGGGATCAAAGCAATACGATTCTGATCGATGACAGCAAGATAAAGGCTGCAGGACAGCCGTATAATATCATTGAGATACCCGAATTTACCAATGACGCATCTGTCGACGAGAAAAGGAATATGACAATTGTTCTCCGGCAGCTTCGAGTGCTTTCTAGGCAGCAGGATGCAAGCAGAAAGCTCCGACAATGGGCAGAGAGACGGGAGGCTGCCGATGCATCACTGTCAGAAACAGAGTTTTGGGAGACGGAGCTTAGAAAGGATGAACAGGAGCTTGGGTTGGAAGACGATATCTCTATCAAAAGAAAGGGAAAGAAAAAGAAGAAAGCGAAGCTTCTCACCGAAAAAGCCCCGCCTACGGCGAGTGTTGAAGAGGAAATCAAAGAGACACAGTCAGTCCTTGAATTGCAAGGCAATATTGCCGATGACACTTCTCAACTCGAAGACGAAGTGAGTGATGTCACAGAGGACGATGACCAGGTGATATCGGTGCCCAAGGACATTGTCGAGCGAGATCCCGCGATATCCACCACTCCAAACGTACCGGCTGTCTTCCCGTGAGACTATGTTGTCGCATATAGAGCTTGGCGGAGGTTTGGACAACCTTTGCTATGCTTTAGTATCAATGTGCATCTCGTACGGAGCCCTGGGTATAGAAGGTTTTGTTTTCGAGTAGTTCTGCCGGGATATGGGACTTTTGAAGTTTTGTGGCCTCAACACTAAAGAAAACAATTACCTGATTTACAATGATAAGACTACTCGTAGAAAGGAAGTAATAATGTATCCTAGGGTTGTCATTTTTCATCATTCTCATGATCATTTTAATTCATCATTTAGAGACACGCAGCTTGGGCCGACAAGACTAAAAGTCATCACATTAAATCGGACGCCTTGTGACGCACATGTTGAGCCACATGGATTTTTACTTATTTTCATTTACTTGAAAACTTTTCCTTCAGCACATTCATAAGACTTGCCATCGACGACAATTGGCTTGTCTTGGGCCCACTGGTCCTCAACGAATTGTCTGTCCTCTGGCTTGGAGGCATCCAACTTGGTGAAGCTGTAGCTCTCCCAGTCAGGAGCAACATCGAAAGCTGGAACAGCATCCTGGCCACGGATAAGGAAGGCTCCCTGGATGATGGAGTTGTTGCTCTCGCCATACACGGAGCAAGCACCGAAGATGAACTTGCGGGAAGCCTCAAGACGGGCAAAGAAGCCACCTATGAACGCGTTAATAGCTATTGTGGAGGAAAGGTCACCTAGAAACTCACCAATCAAGTTGTTGGACATGAAGGTCAAGGTGAGCTCGTCGTTGTATTTATAATCAACCTTCCACAGGGAGTAGTCCTCTGGATTGTAGTTTTCCCAGAACCATGGCATGGCAGCCTCACGGGTATCTTCATTGGAGTACTTGCGCTTCCAGTCATCAAGGATCATGGATGGTTTGGGGAGAGATTCAAGAGGATGCTTGGCCGGCTTAGGAGCTGGTTTTTCTTCCTCCTCAGGTTCCTTCTTGGCTGGGGCAGCCTTCTTCTCCTCCTTCTTGGGTGGAACGTTCTTTAGTCCTTCCTCAACAAAAACTGGGTTTGGAACAACGGCCTTGTAAATGGCCTGATTAACCACGGTCTCATACCATCTGGAAGTAGCAGGGTTGGCCTGGCGCCAGTCCTTGCCGAGAACAAATTGGAATGCTCGGGAGAAAAGAGAAGCGCAGAAAGTGTCAGCAAGAGTAAGGCGCTCGCCAACGAGGAAAGTATTGTTAGTAAGGTGCTTTTCCAAGACATCAATGGCCTTGAGGGCGGCCTTGGAGCTATTTTCAACGGCCTGCTTGTTGTATGGGGCCATTCCAAGAAGAGGACGGAACCAGTCCGCAAGAGGGTTAAGGATCTCCTGGTTTGTGAATGACATCCAGCGGAGAATGGAGGCATAATCTTGCTTTGTCTTTCCGAGAAGAGTGGTCTTCTCGTTCTGAGAAGCGACTACATATCTCGTCAGCCATGCTCGACAGGTATCCGAAGCATTTGGAACCGATAGTACAAATTAGAGGGACAAAAGGTGCTCAGAGTAAAGATAGTCAACACAGTTAATCTGACAGGGATAACTGAAAATGATAATATGCCTCATCTTTGACAATGCCCGCAAAAGAAGTTAGAAATAGAGGAAACGTACGGTAGACGGCGATGGCAATGCACTCAGTCAAGACGAAGCCATTGGCACCGACAAAGGTTGGAACCTTGCCCAGAGCGTTGATCTTGAAGTAAGCAGCATCGGGAGAGCCGGGCTTGGTGTCAACGAGCTCGATATCGAGATCATTGGCTTTGGCAACGATACGGCACGCAGTGGTGCGTGAGTTCTCCTGTGATTTACGTGGCGGACCCGGTCAGCCTGCGGTGACTTTGGAAGGACAGTGCAAGCGAGACAAGAGCAGAATCACCTACAGCAGCACCGTAGAGCTTGCCGAACGACATTCTGACTGGACTGGGTGAGGTGGTCTGAGGGTGTTGATGGAGGATGGGGGAATTGAGGTGAAGGCGGGGTGAGGATGACAGGAGTGAGGGAAGGTTTGTTTTTTCTGCGTGTTTTTTTTTTTCTCACGCTGGTTGTTGTGGAGCTTCGACGAGCCCACTAGTGCGGCTGACTAAGAAATTGATTATGTAAACGATGAGAGTCACCACGTGACTGCATTTCGCTGCCAAAAAGATTTCTCGTTGGCGGACGACAATTGGGAGAGAAGCAAGTCTCTGCCTCTCCGCTCCATACGCCCCTACTTTTCTTTTGCCTTTTTTTCCGCCGCCTGGCTGATAGACGCCATGGCCTGGCAGTGGTCTGAATGTGTGTTTCGGGCTCTAAAGCCATCCCAATGCCTACATCATCTCGAGCCTGTAGCTTTTCCATCCCGAACGGCGTCCACAAAGCCCTCCCGTCTCCCTTCTCTAACTCCCATTCAGATCACCCAGCGACGACTATTATCGATATCCTCTTCCAGCGCTTCTTCTAATGCCGCTCCGCCTATCAACTTCGCCGAACCAAACGCTAGACCAGCTCGGATTTTACCCGCGTCTCCAGCATACTTTTCTGGAACACCAAAGTTCATTGACCACTTCCTGAACTTGGAGCGCCTACGGAGCAAATATGCATCGTTACCGACGGTTCCTACCAACGAAGCGCCGCGGATGGCGTGGTTGAAGTTATCGCAATTCAACGGCGCTGTCGGAGAGGTTGTTTCGAGTTCAAAGTACAAGCAATTGATAAAGATCTTGCAAAGGCTCAGCAGGATTAACCCTAGCTTGATGCCAGAAGAAGTAGAAACTGCCATGAAACAATTCATCAGACCGGGAAACCCATATCAGCAAAAACCCGTTCCTCGAATGCTCGACGACATTGGTCGGGCCCGGGGTGTTGGAAGACGGAAGACTTCAACTGCCACGGTTTGGTTGGTTGAAGGCGATGGACAGGTCATGGTCAATGGGAAGAGTATAGTACACGTGTTCCCCCGCATTCACGATAGGGAGAGTGCCCTGTGGGCTTTGAAGAGCACGGATAGAATGGACAAGTATAATGTGTGGGCGATGGTTCACGGAGGCGGTGTGACTGGTCAGGCTGAAGCTATCACTCTGGCGCTTGCAAAAGCCCTTTTGATCCATGAGCCTGCATTGAAACCAATGCTTCGTCGAGGTAAGCAAATGTCATCCACCTCGACAAATACTCCCTCTTATCTGCAGCTGTCTCAGAAGCATGCGTTCCATATCTTCTTCCAATTGAATGATCCCTGTCTGGACATACGATGTGCTGACGTTTTGAATAGCTGGTGTCATCACGGCCGATCCACGACAAGTCGAAAGAAAGAAGCCAGGGCACCGCAAAGCCAGGAAGAAGCCAGCCTGGGTCAAGAGATGAAGTAATCACTCTTTTCCCATTTTTCCCTGTAATTTCTTTCAGCTCCTCTTTCCCTATCTCATCTCAGTATTTCACGTGTACATTATGCGTCTTGGCTTGTCCTTATATAACGTTACAACGGTTGGAATACTCCATATACGCAAGAAAGAAATTTTATCCAGTAAAACTTTTGAGCATACAAACCCAACCCCCGCCGGGGTCTCATTCCGAGGAATTCTGAGCCCACCAACGATCTAGAAAGAGGTAACATCAATGCGCCCTCAAGTAAAAGAAACCAAGGAAACAATGGCCTTGAATTTAATCCGGCCATCCTTGTCTCAGCGCTAGGCATGTTTCAGACACCCATTCCCCATGCTTCCTCGACCATCACGGTAGGTCATGTGGGAATAAAGAAAGATAGATTTGGCATTAGCACATTCGTGGCATTCATATTTCCTCAAACACAATCAACGGGAGGCATCGTGATAGTCTCACATGGTTCTTTTTTTTTTATGCTCAATGTAATGTTCTCCTCAGGGTTCACAAGTGGTATAGCCCGGCTATTTGTCGCAGAAGAAGCGAGAAGTTCGAAATACGCCTCGCATTGACTGACGTCAACCACATGATACGCATGATCCCAGGTAACTCTGGCCACGTAGTTTTCCAAAGTAATGGCGCGAAGAATGCTAGAATTCCATGTCTCCACTGTTAACAGGGCCCGCTGGCAGCTCACTGTCTCTTGTAGGGAGTAACGCTGCTGAAATGCGGCTACAACATCACCTCATTGACAGAGCCACCGTTCCTGCATTTTGCTAGCATCCGAAGCTTCCGCGGTGTGCGTTCAGGATCAAGTAGCTGAATGTCTCCTTATCTGTAGCTGCGCGTAGCAAAGATGTCGGAGATTGGCACATGAGAACAATCGCGCGCCATTTGCGGTCCGAAACAGGCTTTTTGCTTCCCCACAAGAAAAAAGGAGCAACATTGTACTCCGTAGTACCCAGGCTTCGGGTGTTTTGGATTTCCTCGGTAAAAAATGAAATTTTGCTAGCGAACAGGCTCAGAAGCCGGCATCGATCTTGAGGCCGCAGACGTACGAAGCGGGTTTGCCGCATCACGCACACCATAATGCCCCAAAGGACGTGCGAAGTGCATCATGCCATTGTTAGGTCGATCTTCCGGCCGCTTTCGGCGTATTTCTACGTCAATTGGAGAAAAAATAACGGTCGGGTGGTCAAAACTGAAATGTTTAATAAAACAATCCCCTGAAGCAAAGGCCCCTAGGAAATGATTTGTATCTTGTCACACAGCCCTAAAGTGGGTTAAATCCCAGAAGGACCAGGAAGAGCATTGATCAAAAACCTCTGTGTTCTGGCCTGGACTTTGCAGAAAGATGCTCAATGTCGCACGTCCGCAAGGGTTGCACCCCGTACAGGGAAACATCACTATTGTACTCCGTAACTAGGTTATTTTCCAGCAGGGGTCATACCTCGAGGCACGGTCTAATGAGAAGCCAGTGCTGAAGAGGGGGGGGGAAAAAAAAGGAATCAGGGTGGTGACAGAAGCTCGGGCCTCCTTCTTCCTTGTTGCGACCTCGTTGTTTCCGCGAAACAAACATTGAATTGCAGACGATGTTATCGATCCTGACCTTGACCTCAGGCCCAGCGTCGCCGTGACGAGCAAGGGCTGGTGGCGCAGCGGTTAGCGCGTCGGATTGCGTAAGTGGCGAATTAAGACAGATGCATCTCAGCAGCAAGCTAACCCTTGGATATAGAGATCCCAAGGTCCCCGGTTCAAATCCGGGTCAGCCCTACAGAGTGCCAACTATTCTTTTTATTTTTATTTATTCACTGTGCTTAAGCATCACCTTTGAAACCTCCTCATGACTTTCAACAGGGCTCCGTCAAAGTAGTAAAAGAGTAGAATGAAGGGCATTTTGCTGCTCATAACCCTGCCCTCGAATTTCGACGCCTTAACTAAAGATTCTTCTGGTAAACCGGTAATAGGAACTTCTGCATACGGACGGTCTATCAAGCGTCTTCCATTTTCCCATAAAACGGAATGACCTTCTCTGGGCCTTCGTTGTCGGGCTCGGGAATGTCAAGTCTTGACTCAGACTGTAACCAGACGCACAGGAGTGCCAGCAGCTATCCCCATACTATATAAGTGAAGGCAAGGGATAAACAAGCGGGCGTGCTAATTGAGGCTCCTGCTTCGAAAGGAAAAGTGTTGAGTTACTGTCATAACGTGCGGGGTCGGCTTCCATTTGTTGACGCCGGGTAATATCTGACCCAAGCTTCAAACAATGATCAGCTGGAGGATTAGTATGCCATTCGGGAATCACCTGGCACAATTTCCGCGGGCTTGGTTCTTTGCCATCTTTCGTATTTTGACCAAGTCCAGAGTACGCCAGTCATGACGAGAGGACACATTGAGGACGTAGTACGAGCGTGAACAAGCCCCTAACGTCGCATTCAGAACTGCATGGGAAGGACATGGCATCGTTTTTTGCGACCAACAAAAGTCGCTTATTTTCAAGTCGTCTTTGCCGCGGGAAAGCAAGCTTAGCCCAGCAAGTTAGTTCCTCTGCACGGAATACGGCGGACGGAGAAGAGCAAAATCATTGGAATCGTTAACTGACACCCTTAATAATTCCGAGAGGCTCCACACAACTGATAGCGATATCACTCCTCGGTAGCGCGCCCCTGATTAATTGCGCTCAATGCAAGAGAGTGTGCACTAGTCAATTAACTAGCGCCTCCTCTGAAACTCACCCTGGCCCTTCTGAAGGACTTCTAGAAGAAGATCGATCGTATTGGCTGTTGGTGAACTTCGACCAGTGGATCTCCATCCCTGTGTCAATCATTACATGTGGCAGAACAGATGTCGAAGGGAGCATTCTGTTCGTCGGAGGGGGCTTGATTCAAGTCAGCTCCAAGAGAGTACGGCGATCTCCTGTAGGAATTGACTCAACAACATCTCCTGCGATGTGACTGAGCTCTGCTCCGAATCAGCACCATCAGAGGGCGTAGCAGGGTAAACACACCCGCCATATCTCCGTGAATTTTTGCAGGTGGAGAAAAAGGGCACTTGGATACTCCGTAGTTAGATTATGTTCTCCGGAGTTCCAAATCGTGACATGCAGCAGGTTAGATCAAACTAAAATCAAGGCGGCTCATGCTTACGCCGTTGAAGATCATTCTGGAGTTGCGCCTCAAGGCCAGCGAAACTCGGGCCAAACAGGCTGTAGCTTTCGGACTGCCTGCTAAAGATCCCGGGCCGCTCTTCCACTGGCGAATCAACAGTTTGAGAGAGGATTACCCTAAGCAGGTAGGATTTTTTTTTTCTCCTATTTTCAGGACGGCGTTCGTGCTCGGCAGGATAGAGTCCAGCTGAGCACGACCACGATCGTCAATAGAATGGTATGCGGAAAAGGCAGTGCTGACGGCGAAACTGGACGTGGGCGGAGCGTTGTGGTGCCATTTAAGTTAACCACCGACCGAATTTGGCAGTTGAGCCTCATATCATCTGCCTACGTCCGGACTTCCACGCCAACTTCATCTTCGCCGCTTACGCTGTCGAAAAGGCTCGCTCTCGGTATCGGGGCGATCTCTGCACCCAACTCGTTGGTTGACTGATGCAGTGTACAAAACCCGCACTGGAGCTTTCGACCTGCTGCTTTTTGTGGTTACACCTGGCATGTTACGTCGATGAAATTGCCTTAATAACCCCAGTGTTTTCAGGGCTCGACGCCCTCGACAATACAGACGTGCTGGCACAGAATGATGGCGATAGCTACTCAACGCAAGACATCATGACGAAATGGAAATGCTGCCCATGGGTTTAAACCAATTAAAACAATTTTCAAAATGGTCAATCTTAACCCCTGGCCCTGTTTTGTCAGTATTCACCAGTGTCTGAGAGAGTAGGATATTTCATGCCATCTGGCTTCGAATTCTTCAAACTTCCTAACCACGGCTCTTCACAAGTCAAGCAAAAATGTCTTGGCTTATTAGTTAGTTATGTCCGTGACCAGAATTTGAAGTCCTTTGGAATCTTCAACGTGTTCTTCCTCATCCATCAGAAAGCTGAGTTGGTTTTTGACAATGTTATCTGTGGCTTGCCCTGAAACAACCATCTTCCTGGCATTGGTGTGGTTCACCATGGTTTTGTCCAGAGGTTAGCGTCAGGCGATCAAGCATGCCTCCACTTCGCGCTAAGACATTCTCCTGATTCTCAGCTGGCGACGCCTGGTTTGATCTAGGTGTCTGGTTCCGCAATTTTAACCCAGGGGAAGATTCCCCTCCACATCTGATAATTGACGACACAACACGCTATCACAAGTGTCGGCTCACTTCGCTTATCCTTAGCTATCTTGCTTGTGATTTGGGGAGATGCCAATGATGGTGTCTCACCTGATTTAGGTTCAGTATCCGGCAGATCCCCATGTGCAATTTTGCACTTCAGAACGATCCTCACATTCTAGAAGCTGATGAGGCTAGACCGGGATGTTGAAGACTCTCTCTTCGAAAGAGACAGTCACCTTGTCTGTCCCATAGGCCGACTCATTTAGCCCACAGTGAAAATCTCGACAGATGACTTGCGTCCCCAATCTTGACCAATCATCAATATCCATCTGCGGGAATCGCATGTTAGAGAAGAAAAATTTTCGGTGGCGTATCCGGGGTTGTTTTCGTTCACCACCTCCAGTCTTCCCGATGCCCTTTTAACTACTCCGTACTCCGAGTTCATTCTCCTATCCGGTTTGAAATGCTGAGGCACCCAGACACGACGCCATGAACACAGAGGAACGTCCGAGAAGAAACAACAATTAATGCCATTGAATTTCGTGAGGTTTACGTGGATGAATCTTCCAGGAATGCTTCGGGCGATTTTAACTGTCACAGGTGCTGAGTGTTGCTGCGGTTGCAGATCGATAATAATTCCCTCCGTGCTATCATTTGACCGCCGGTGACCCTGCATTTTCGGCCACTGGAGATGAAGAAATAGGGGCCGTCTAAGCTTTCGGGTCTAGGTTTTATAAGGCTCGGTTTTGCTCCACATTTGATTGACAACGGTTATTGAGGCAGGTAAGGTGTAATTGTCAGCAGTGTTTTTATGACACGGCTTTATTTGATTTACGGTTTTTCTCGCCCTTCATGATTACTTTTTTTTCCCTCTTCTTTTTGAAGAACGGCTTAAAATATTTCAATTCCTCTTGCCCCCGCATACCCTGTGGATTCGCCCAAACAAGCGATATCGGGTCATCCTTCGCTGATTTAAACTTAATATATTGATACTTGTCCCTCTTAGGACCAGCATTTGATCAATACTTATACTCGACCTTCCCTGCCCACTCTTGCTACCAGGTGCACCTGAACAGCCGCTTCATGGTCTGGTGCCACCTCTCTTCCTTGCACATCTGTATCTGTCAGCAAAGTCTAATATACAATTATCAGGTTCAACGCTCTTTTACCAACCAGTGCAATGCCCTTGTTTATGCAATTCCCTAATTTCGGATATCATCACAATATATTTCGACGCGCATTACTTTAGCGACGACAACACAGTGAACATTGTCAGCATTTGGTTTTTGGCTTTGGCATGGGCGCGATTTGAATAATTGGCTGGTCTCTGAACACAACTTCCCCTGCCGACTTTTACTTCAGCCATCCCTGCTGCCCCATTGCACAAGGGGCCCTCTAGTTTCGGTGATCTTACACACGAAAGACCTTCGTTTCAGCAATTTTTACCGGCAGAATAACGCTTTGTTTGCAGACGCGCCTCTTTGATCCACGCCGCCCTTTTGGCACGTCCCGCTCAAAGAGCAAAACTGGAATTTTACGCCAGCCCTCCCCTCTCGCCTCCGACGCATCGATCTCCATATTTCGATTCGTCGCGAGGCGGGACCGCCTCAGAGCAGCTTAGGGGAATGGATGGAGACAGCAGCCAGCGCAAGAAGTACGACCTCTCTGCGCACGGAACGGCTGGCGGCATAGGGAGGTCTCGGCCGCTTCATCACTCTCAGGAGAGTCCCATAAATCGCTTTAGGGATAACAATCAACCCCCAGCTTCTCGTGGGCTTCATGTGGATACGGTGGCACACCAGAGTCGTAATCCTTCACTCCACCCGTACGGTGGTTTCGAGTACGCCGAGTCAGCATCCTACAATGCACCATCGCTCCAAGGCGGGCCACTGCAGAGTGGAGCAATGCCCTATCAGCAAGATTTTTCTACATCTTCATCCAGGCAAAATCAGTCGCAGGCGACGCAGCAGTCAGGCCATCAGGATCAACAACGGCAGCAGCGAATACAGCAGTACGACCCCGGAATGGTTTACAATATTGCACCGCAGGCTCAACCGCATTCTCCATATGATACTGCTTCACATTATCAGCCACGGCACTCTGCAGCTATTGAAGTTCTGGCGACACAGTTTGGTGTTCCGCAGTACTACCCGACCGACGAGTCCCCAGCGACTGAATCCACCCATTACTTAACCACACAAGTTCAGCAGACCCCGTATTCCCAACCTCATTCTGCTACTCGCTCGCATATTGCGACTTCATTCCCCGAGACTATGGCCGGATTTAATACATCCGTTGCGCCGGAGCCTCCCAACCCGTCCGAACGGCTACGGGAGCCTTCATCTGGCCTGGAGGATGCATATAATCGGTACCAGCAAGCTTTAAGGCAAACGTTCGAAAATATTCGTATTGGCCGCCTGATTACTGCGAGTCGATCTCTCCTTGAAATGTCAGAATGGTTACTTGGGAATGCTGTGGACCTTGGTATGTAGCCTTTCTTTAGCTCTCTTTTAGTCACAGCATAGACTAGGGGAGCAACCCATTTCGAGCTAATAACTGATCCAAGGTCTTGTACGCGACGAAGAACATTTACACACCGACCGCATCAAACTATGGGATGAATTTAATACGTGCTGGTTGGCCCTATGTCAAAAGCAAAAAGACACGACGCAAGGCATGTTGGAATCCGGGCCTTCATCGCAGGAAATTCTCACAGAAGAAATACTTAATAAAATGGGGAAAGATTTGGTTCGTTTATGTGACAGAATTGAACAATACGGTTTAGTTGATTATCAAATGGGTGTGTGGGAAGAGGAGATTCTAAGCGGTCAGTTGAAAACAATCTTCTCTATCTTTCCGATTTGCTCTTGTATGTAGTTTACTGACGTTACAGATCATAGTTCTCAGCCAATGTCTCGATCTTTTGGAAGAATACGAAGACACGACTTCAGCCAGCCGCAGCCAAACAGGCACTGTCGGTCGCTAACCTCCTGTTTTTGGATTGTTTTCCTTCAGTAATTGTGACTTTACCTTCGTATTCTCGAGACGCCACCGATATTTGACGTCGGCTTTCATTTATTAGACCTTTAATACGTCAAGTGCAAGGCCTCACAGGAGGCCACCATCGCACGCGAGCGACCACGATACTCTTTTCCATCGCCCTCACGATTCAACTATTGTAATTGTTCAGCGCATACTTCCGATACGGGAGGGTTATTTTGCTTATTCTGTTCCAGCGAAACGAAGCATCGATGATATCCCATGGCCTAGATTTTAGAGTGGTATAGACTCGGTTCGGAGTGAATGGTTTGAAATTGGTTTCCTCGGGGTTTATTTTCCTTGCTCTTATTATTAACGCTTTCCGCTTACATTTGCTATTTGACTCCCGTGCCTTGGTTTCTTTTTTTCCCCTCGTGGGTGTGGGGAACGGATTGGATAAAGTGGCATCGAAGCAATTCGGCGAGCATTATGCGGCGTCAAGCACTGGGACTGGTGGTGTTCCGGTACTTGGAAATAATTTTCTGTTTTTCATTCTCTCTACCGTCTCTGTTCGGAGTTTGCTGCGTACTCTTCCCTCCCTCTAATTTGATATCCCCCAAGCTCTGTTTGTGTTACCCTGACCTTATGTTTTCACAATTGTGCTCCTGTTGTTGGGCTGGAGTGCGATGCGCGAACTGATTTCTATGTTGATGCTGACGCTATTATTCCGGACTAATTCTGTGTTTACCTTTCCTCGCGCCTGCTGGCTGACGAATAAGTAATATCCCTTAATTGGAGTGGGAATTCGCCCATACAAATTCAAGACATTTTGATGACAGCTGATTCAGTGGAGAATTAACAGGATATCGCCACAAAAATCCACAGTTGAATCTGAGGCACTCGCCTTGGTGGAGGAATTGGTACTTGAATATCACCTTTGGTGAACCGGTATCCCCTTCTGCTTGATGCCCAACAAAAGCACGGGATCGGCAATGTTATTATTCATTGGACCTATACATCACCTTTACGTATCGGAATGTCCATGGTAGCATAATGTATGCGTTGCCCTTGATTCCTTTGTCCATCCGATCATGCTCGACATTCGGTTTTAATATCTCAGCAGGCCGGTCCAAAATTGCCCTGGCCACGCTCTATGACGCTGCTAGTTTGTTCACGGGACATTGAGAAGCGAATACCCGTCCGGCAAAGATTTTTTACCGATTCAGGGCGTTAGTAGGACGACTTTGCGGTTCCTGTGTTACATGGGTGGTTTAACGAGGCAAACTCCCTGAAGCCCGTCCTCGGAGGTGTACCTGCTTAAGCTAGACCAGAGCCCTGGGGAACCGGTGCCCAACGCGTGTGATCTAGCGGGACTACCTGGATACGGGTGATGTGAAGTGCATGGCGATAACTACTGGATTGTAAGTCGGTTTATTTTATGGATAAGCCGTACGCCGTACGGAGCTGTGGTATGACATACAAAAGAAGGCTTCGTTGGTGCCAGGTAGGAGTCGATTGCGAACCGGACTAGCAAACAAACATTCCGGACACCTTCGTTAGTAGCCTAGTTGGGCATGTAAAATTGCCGGGTTCTCATATTCAACTTCAATGATCACGCTATTGTCAGTCCATAGAAGAAAACATAGCTAATCCAAGTCGATACGCCAATTCCCAAGCAACTGACAGCCTATCTTGTGTTACTTGATTGCAGGTTACTCCGGGCAAGAACATATCAATATTTGTTAGATAGAGCTGAAGAGCAAGTTGGAAGTGGCTGAGAAAATTCGTCAAGTTCCACAAGAAACATGCGATAACATTCAGGTTCGTCTAATAAATCCAGTTCATTAAGGGTCGTATCCTGGACCGCCCGGTGCTCTTAATGCTGGGTTTCGATCCTCAGTTTGCACGGCGTAAAAACAACATAGGGCAAGGTTCATCAAAGGATATCATTTGTTCAAGCATGAAAGAGCACATAGCCATGCCAATCAGACTTATGCCGAGAACTTTCCGCCAAAGGTGCTTAGAATTGATCTGTTCGCAGGTTGAGCAACATTCCACTTGAAAGGATATGGAAAGAAATCAATAGGCCACTCACCCAATGTCATACTCATACTAACATCTGTATTTTCCACCATCCTTGTAAATTCCTCGAAACTTATTCTCCCGTCGCCGTCCAAATCAGCTTCCATGATCGTCTTGTCAACAATCTGCTGTAGCTGCATATCCTTCAAATTACTTCCCACCATCATCTTCAATACAATGAACAATTCTCCGTTGGAAATAAAACCGTCGCGGTCGATATCGTATACTTTGAATGCGAAACGGAGTTTCTCCTCTTTGTTGCCCTTTGAGCTGAACGCTGATAGGCCGGACACAAATTCTTGGAAATCGACATCACCACCGCCGTCTTCGTCAAAGATGGCTATCATTCTGATCGCAACCTTGTCAGGCGGACATTCTAAAATGGGCTTCCATGCTCAGGGGAAGAAGATGTGGATGAAGATGTGGATTTACCGGGTTGAAAGCGGGTTCGAAGAGACTTGTGGGAGGGAAAGGAATTCATCACGCTCGATAGTGCCAGATTTATCCTAGAATAAGCATTAACTATCGCCAATACAATTCAATATCACTGTAAATGTTGTTTACTTACTCTATCCAACTTCATGAAGCGTTTCCACAGCCTGTCAACTTCTTCATGATCAACTGAGAAGCGCCTAGGTTAGCAATGTATCATAAAGTGAGGAAAGGTGTTGTGGAGGGAAATTCTCACAATTAGATCCTGACACAATATCATTTAGGACTTGCGAGCTGGAACTGGTTTGCTGCCGCTTTGTTGCGTCATATGATTCTGCATTGTTGTCTTGTTCAGTCATGGTGGCAGTCGTGAGGGATGGACAGTACACCAGGTATAAGGTGTTAGAAATAAAGAAAAAGACCGACTGTCACAGCAGGCTCATTGAACAGTGACGGACAATGAAGCTGGGCAAGCTCCTCAATGAATTAATAAGGACAGGCTGATGATGGATGCCGCCTACATTGATAAGGCTGGGCTAACCCAAAGAGGTAATTCTCCAGGTTTCGGTGAATCTGATATTGATCCGCCCCGCACTAACCCGAAATGGAAGGCTTAGCGCACCCCTGAGCCCAGCCAGCTGCCCAAAACAGGCCTCTCTGTGGCTGCATCGCAACATCAACTCATCAAACCACTGACTTGCCACCATTTTTGAAATTCGATTTTCTCACCACAACATCACTCCATTGCTATAAAAATTATATTCTGTCATTGCACATGAGCTAGGCTACAGTTTGACACCCAATTTGGGCCCTATTGCTTATGGTAGATTTTGTGTTATCGCGCCAGACTTATGTCGCGGCTCGGGGGAATGATGCGGTCTACGCGACCCAAAAAACTCACACCAAAGCAACCTATACCCATCTACAGGGATCACCAAATCGACCTTGCGGAAGATGATCTTCAAACAACATTACAAAATATTGAAACCGGCGTTGAGAAGGCCGAGGAGAGCGTAAGTGTTGCTCATGCAAATTTTTCATGTAGCCTTGTCACGATCACGTGATCAGGTGCATTGTATCCGCGTGGAGTCCAGAGCTCTGAGCTATGAATAGGGGCTAACCACCACTTGAACAATAGGAATACCATCTTCAGGCTGCCATTAATGCGGCGTCCCTTGGAAATGCATCGCAGAAAGCGCATATTCCCACGCCGGAGACGGTTACCAGCTCCCTTCAATATGACAAATTGTATCCCCCAACGTTCTCGCAGCCCGCAACATATATACGATTCTCATCGACGGTCGAAGATTGTTGCGGGTGTCCATATAATATGGTGGAGGAGGATGATATCGCTTTGAAGATCATGAACCAAAAAGCGGATGCGTCGACGCAATGCACCGAAGATCAATTTGAAGAGTTGATGAGCTTCTTCGAAGAGACGGCGCATACGAAGCAGCCTTTCGCGGCAGTTGACAATCCTCCTGTAATTCCGTATGAAGAAATGGAAGAGTGTTTCGACGGAATAGATGACGAAAATCTGAAAAAGTTTTCCAAGGGCGTGTACGAACACTGGAAATTGAGACGGAATAAGCTTGGCAATTGTCCGCTCCAACCAAGCCTAAAGGTAGATATCCCCAGATTTTTGAAGTTCGTCGCGGAGTTGATTTGCTAAATTCCAATGCAGTTCGAATGCGGACAGGACACCGACGACAGCGACCCGTATGTATGCTTCCGACGTAGAGAGGTCCGACAAGCCCGTAAAACTCGCGGCAGAGATGCACAAAGCGCGGAGAAGCTCCGTCGCCTTAGAAAAGAACTAGAGGATGCCAGGCAGCTGGTTGCTCTAGTCCGACAGCGCGAAATTGCAAGAAAAGAACAATTTACCATCGATAGACAATTGTTCATGCAGCGCGCTGAGGTCAAGGAAATGAAGCGCAAACTGGGTATCACAGATGATGATGAAGATCTCATCAACCAGAAGGTATATATCCCTTCTATTGGAGAGGAAGTTCGTCCGCTAACATCCGCTCAGCCCAAGAAGAAACCAACAGAAGTCGCAACCACAGCACGGCCGACCATTCCTCAACTCCGTACTCCTGCAAGGCCAGCTGGGCAGCCAGTCGATGAATTGAGACTGCTGGAAGATGTCCAAGCTGACAAGGAAAATGAAATCTCCCGCGACATCAAACAGAATGTTGTAAAGCATGCAAAGTGGAATGAGGGATATGTAGATATGACTCGAGCACCACTTACCCCGAAACCTCCACAACAGACCTTCGATGGCTCTGATTTCCGACCAGCTATCACCGAATATCTCCCCACTCCACCCACCTCAGAGTCCTCCGACGCGATGCAAGACGTATCGAGAGAAGGGCCAGACGATAAATTTGCCGTAATACACAAAACCACAGATACAACCGATGACCAATCACGACGAGGAATGCCCTGCTTCCGCCGTCGCATTGGTAGAGGTGGTCGCACGATGATTGATCGCAGGAATCTCCCATTCCGTAGCAGGAATGATATCGATCCACTGCAATTAGATCGCTTCAAATATGACCAGGACGATGACGAGGTCGATCCGGTATATGAGCGAGATGAATTCAACACCCAGATAATGCAGCACAGAGCGTACCTTCACGCAAAATCGTCAAGAGATCAGGCGATCCAAGCTCAGCTTCAAGCTCAAGCCCAAGCCGCCGCACAAAACGGTAGACGTTTGCTAGTCGGTTCCCAAGGTGGTGGTACTCCAACTGCTCCAAATCCTCCCCCTAAAGCCCCTCAACCCTCGTCTCTTAATCCGCTCCCCTCATAG
The DNA here is from genome assembly GCF_000149335.2 of Coccidioides immitis RS. Lineage (NCBI taxonomy): Eukaryota > Fungi > Ascomycota > Eurotiomycetes > Onygenales > Onygenaceae > Coccidioides > Coccidioides immitis. Next base: position 1,166,784 of record NW_004504310.1, on the reverse strand, counting down.
ATGTTGTTAGCCTTTCCCCATGCGATCACGAACCCCTGATTTTTTGAGCCCCTCTTGAGACCACCACTTTCGATCGGCCCTCACCACACACCATCGATAACCCGCCTTTCCAAACTCAAATGTTGTACGAAATCGGTGCATTTCCTGGGTCAAGGACTTTAGGACGGATGCGCTGAGGCCTATGTTGAACCTCCATTTGCACTGGTTGTTAGTGTACATATTCCGACGGCATCGGGATAGATCCGTGTAAGCTACTACCGAAGTTAGTTATGAAAAGCAAATAAAAATTTGAAACCCCTTCAACTAGTCCTTTCAAGACTGTTTTGAACCAGTTCACTGTTTCTTCATTATCAAAAATTATTTCATTCTTTGCTTTTTCCTTTCTTGCGCAGTTTGGGCCATGGGCCGTTTCGGTTGCCCTTTTTCCGTTTCCGCGGTTCCATTGATATACATGAGGAGTTTGTCGAGGAGGAGTTGCAATATTTCTTTCTCCCCTTTCCTCACTCGAACAGCCATTTCTCGGCGATGGACCTGCGAGGAACCAAGAGCTTGAAGCAATTCGTCGTCTTGCGCAATTGTTGTGGGGTAATCCTTTTGCCGATTTTGGAGGATCTCGACCAAGAGCCTCGCACAAGGTTTGTCAAGCTCCGCCTTGGGCAATTTTCCCTTCTTTCTCATCTGATCCAAATCTTTTCGAGGACTCCTCAAGGTTCGCAAGAGGATAAGCAACTCCGCCGGGATGGCCTCCGTTGTGATGGCGTCACCCTCAGGTCGGGAGAGGGCATATCCATCTTCGAGAACTCCGGCATCTTCTAGAAGCTCAAGCTACAATATTGTCAGTGTGGGTTACAAAAATATTAATCATCGGACACTGGTAACCTTACCTGACAGCAACCTTCCTCAACACCGGCTATGTTGCAAATTGCCTCGAGGGAGATCTCGACAACATCATATGGAGCGTAATTTTCGGTGATGTACCCGTATCGCCTAAGGAGGTCTGAGCGGGGAAGTTCACCATAGTCGTTAAAGATCTCCATTTCGATGCTAATGGGCGCTATGGACCTCATAATGAAATATCCATCCTCCTGAAAAAGCCGAGCCTTGATGAACTGATTAAACCTAGTCTGGCGCCTGGTCAAAGGAGGACACTTACATTATTTCGATGAGCATCTGCATTGAGCAGATCCGCGAGGGGAACCATTCCCTTCGCCTTCTCCTGTTCATCATCCGTAACATAGCCATCCTCGCCATCTTGGTCTTCATCTTGATCCATCTCGATATCAAAGGCATACGCCATAATAAGTGTGCCCATCCGGTGAGCCAATTGAAGTACGACTTCCTTACCACTCGGGGAGTCGAATGAAGCGAGTCCATTGACCGGCGGGAAAAGGTCAGGATGTTCAAGAACAACTGGCAGGACTTTATCCAAAATAACTTGGTCAGCCTCCTGTTTTCCGATCTTGTCCAAGACTGAGCTTCCTTGTAGTTCGCGAAGTTCATTTTCTGTCCAAAACATGAGTGTGTCGAAATCTGTGGGAAGGACGCCAAAATATGGTGACCACTTCGATACCCCACCCTGAAGATACTCGAAAATCATGGTAACAATGAGGGATAACCAAGTATCGAAGTTCTCATCAGCAAAGTTTATACGGTCTTTTACCTTCGAGTTCGCAACGCTGAGCACTAAATCTTCAGGAATGGCAAACAACTCTTCATCCTGGACAATCTCTTCACACGCGACTATTTCCAGTCAGCACGGGCTAAAATTTTCAAGAAAGGAGCACACAAAGCCTACCAACGCCTCTGCCAGCACCAGTGGGCCTCAGATCCGCAATTCTAATCTTGGGGTTTACCCTTACCCCAGGGTGTTGTTTGAGCCAGCCCATAAAACCGTTGGACCTCTGGGCAAACTCATCCTCTGCACCAGTGTTCATTTCTCAGGGGGACGCAGCAGAAAATGTAAATGTAGAACAGGGTAAGAATAGTCGAGACTGACAAAGGAGACAAAGGAGACAAAGGTCAAACTGACAATGGAAAAAGGGAAGAGAGAAAGGGGTTGTGTGTTGCAGAAATTGTGCAGATCTGTGGGAGGAAGAGGTGTACTAACTGTAGCACCCAAATAGCAATGGTGAACTGTTCCGGATAAGAGATAGTCCGATCCGATATTTCAGACCTAACGTTCACGTGATAAAAGCCCCACTCTGCGCCCAGCTGCTTTATCGATAAGGGCTTGGCCGTCGCTGGCTATTTTGGTAACCTCCTGCGATTAGAGTTGGCAATATGCATCGTCGCATTATTGGCCTGATTGGTTCAGTATGATTGCCATCGGCCTTGAAGGATCAGCTAACAAGCTAGGGGTTGGTATTATCCTCCATCCAGATAATGGTGGCGAACCGCGAGTCCTCGCGAACATTCGTCACACTTATGTCTCCCCGCCCGGAGAAGGCTTTCTACCCAAGGACACAGCAAAACACCACCGCAAATGGGTGGTATCTTTAGTCAAAGCCGCATTGAAAGAGGCAGAAATTGGTGTTAGTGATGTTGATTGCATCTGCTATACCAAGGGACCTGGGATGGGACCCCCGTTACAGAGTGTAGCTCTGGCCGCCCGCACGCTGAGTTTACTCTGGGGGAAGCAATTGGTCGGGGTTAATCACTGCGTGGGACGTATGTAGCCCATAATCTAAAGGTTCTATGCCTTAGCAATTGGCAAATATTTACTGATTTCGACTCCTAGATATTGAAATGGGCCGTTATATCACTGGGGCCCAAAATCCCATCGTGCTCTACGTTTCCGGTGGGAACACCCAGGTGATTGCATACAGCTCCCAGCGATACCGCATCTTTGGGGAAACACTCGACATCGCCGTGGGTAACTGTCTCGACCGCTTTGCGCGCACGCTACATATCTCTAACGACCCTGCGCCCGGATACAATATCGAGCAATTGGCGAAGAAGGGCAAGAGACTGGTGGAGCTACCATATACCGTGAAGGGAATGGACTGTTCTTTCTCGGGAATTCTAGCCGCTATTGATGCATTAGCGGCAGCATATGGATTGAGTGGAGACCAACAAGCGAAGGAAAATATTGGCCTTACAGAGGATGCCCTGAAGCTCAAAGTTGATTCGGTGGACAAGTACAATAACGAAGGCGGAATCCCCACTCGAGAAGACCTCTGTTTCTCGTTGCAAGAAACCGTCTTCTCCATGCTGGTTGAGATAACGGAGCGCGCGATGGCACATGTCGGCTCTAGAGAAGTTCTTATCGTCGGCGGGGTGGGATGTAATGAGCGGTTGCAAGAGATGATGGGAATAATGGCTCGCGATCGAGGTGGGAACGTTTTTGCGACAGACGAGCGATTCTGCATTGATAACGGGATCATGATCGCTCAGGCAGGAATTTTGGCATATAAAACCGGATTCACAACCAAACTAGAGGATTCAACTTGTACACAGAGATTTAGGACGGATGAGGTATTTGTACAGTGGAGAGATGATTGATATCGAAGGTATATACATAAACATGATGGCATATTCATATATAGATAAACATTACGTAGTGAGTGTTTACAGAAGCAGGTCTCTTTCCAAGACGTAAACTTTAGATTCGGTGCTGATCGCAACTAGCTTCAAAGGCTATACGCTACTTATATTCCTGTGCGGTTTAACAACCCATATTGGCCTAAACGTCGTTAAGACACTTTTTGATCATAGTGGCCTCATCAGAAATAATCCGAATTCACAAAAGAGCTTGGGACATCCATAATAAGTTCCATCCAGAGGCGTTGACGTTGAAGGCTTCCCCTTCTGCGGCGATTGGCAGTTTGCTCGCTCAGTCGTTGTCATATCTTATCTTATCCGATCCTTAGCGTCAAATCACGTGACTCGCTTTTTTCGACACTGGCCGAGCAGAAGACGAGCTTAACGACTTCGGGTTCTTTTCACCTCTCCTAGATTAAATTTCTCGGTGTCGCAGAATTACATTGCAAGAGTGTATTCTCTACATATTACACTGGCTTGTCCGGGCCTATTTCACCCTCCAATCAAACTTTGCTGACACCTTCTAGAAGACGCCGGGTAGCAACAAAGCCCTAATAAAATATCCCGTTAGAGAGCTATTCTCGAGTCAGCACAGTATTGCGTATTAGATACGGACACTTTTGTGGCCATGCCATCCTCCGTGCGATCCAATGACCGTGACCAAACAATGGCCGACGACGCGCCGTTGAATGACACGGAAATGCAGGAGCAAAACCCGGATGAACTAGAGGAAGAGATTCACGCGGCGGAGTTTGAGAAACAGAGAATCACAGTTGTATGTCGGCACATTTTTGATTTGCATAGTGGATACATTGCCTGCTGTACAAAGTGCGGATTTACTGAAGGTTACTTCTGTATAGTTGCCAGGCGCTTCCGAGACGGCGGCATCGTTCCAGTTCGAAGGAGAGGATCATACACTAGGAAACGCGCTGAGATATATTATAATGAAGAAGTGAGTCCGCTTCATAATGCCGCAGAACCGAGGCTGATGTATAAGCCTTGGATTCTGATCGCACAGTGGCATAAGCACATACTAACATTACTATCTACCCAGTCCCGACGTTGAATTTTGTGGCTACACCATGCCCCATCCTTCAGAGACAAAGATGAACCTTCGCATCCAAACCTATGGTAAGCTCGCTGTTCCTCACTAAGAATTTAAAAGTAACAAATGTGTCCAGCCTCGACGAATGTATTTGAAGTGCTTGACAAAGGATTGAGTGACCTCATTGACCTTTGCGATGTTGTAACAGAGACTTTCACAACTGCAAGAGATGATTTTGAAACGAATAAAATGCAATAATGATTTAATCTCGGTGTTTATTTGATGATATTTCATAGATAAATCCGCGGGTTGGTTCTAAAAAGAATCTTGTCAGGTATTTGGATTGGGCGAACCGGCGTTATATCATAGTGTTAAGACGTTCCTGCTGGGGTGGTACAGGGTATCTCAGATGGAACTTCGTTGATAGATTGCAACGGATCGGGGCAGATGGAGACCTTTGAACCGAATCATATCAAGTGCATTGCGTGATTGAACATATGTACATTCTATGGTACGCGAAGAGAAACCCCAAAGGAGATAGAAGTAAGAGGCAGAACGCAGAAGAGTACTTCAATTCCGACCCTGTAATTGATCGTCTGATCTTAGCCAAACATGATACAAGCAATGAGAGTAAAATAAGAGTGCGATTCCATGAGGGGATAAGTTTACGTACTTCTAGAAAGCCCTGCATGAAGTTTTTGGGGAGCTTTGCCGTTGGATCCTCCTCAACACGGAAGTATTTCATCACATGAGAGAGCTGCTTCCAGTAATTCAGAGTTTCCTATGGAATCCGAATATATATGTTAGAACTGTTCTACATCCTCATCACACGAATGGGAAGGCCAGTAACGGCAGCTATCACCACAAATACCCAAGCGCAAACATTGCCGCATAACCAAGGGAAGAAAAAAGGTGCATGGCTTGGTTTCCATACCTGATATTCAGCATGGCTCTGGAATAGAAGCACATCGACAGCGGCTAACTGGTTAACGTATCGATGGCGTTCAAACTCCTGTCGGATCTTTGTACGGATAGCGGAGACGGGAATGTTGAGCGAGTACATTGTTTGGATCTCAGGCGACTAACGCGGTGTACGAAGGAATAAGTTAGCTTTCAATGTCCATAATCCCAAGGAGCCTGCGCTCGGTATTCTAGAGATGGATTACGGGTCTCCGGAGTCGCATCAACGGGGCAAAGTGGAATGAAAAGTAACAACGAACCGCCCTAAGCCATTCCCGATATGACTTCAATACTCTCTTTTTTGCATCTCCCCAATTGACGGCTATTCGATTCGCATACCAGTTAGCCCACCAAATCCATGTCTTTCCGGTTGACGGGAATGGCAGAGGTCGAGAGGAGGTAATCAAACTCACATGAGCGCGTCCGCTGTGCCAAATAAGTCGGGTTCAGCACCATAGTGGGCAGCAACTATGAAATCACTTGCAGGTGCCGATTGATCGAGAGAGACAAGGTGAAGCACGTTCGATGAGGTGAATCCGCGCTTCTTGGCTTTCGTTGCTCCGGCGAATGGGAGCGGTGGATTTGCAAGCTCACCGCCTTCACCGGCTGGAGGCGCTGACTGGCTGGGACGGAAGCTGACTACGTTGAATTGCCGCGTCGCATTTATTTTCTGCTAGGAAAACTTCAATGCTGGCCCCGGAGTTTGAACGAGAGTCACGCACCACTATCATCTACACTCTTTACTTGGACGGTATTAAAATTGTATTATAGTAAATTTCGCTGGAATTAAAGGTCCTCGACTATTTGTTTTGCTGAGAACTTTGAATTCAACTCCTTTCACGCTTCCCGATTTACATTCACCATGGCACCAAACAGAGGAGCTTCCTCCTCTAAGCAATCGAACAAATCTGCCTCCAAAAAGTCCTCTTCCTCATCTACCCTGGCATCGAAATCTCGAGTTTCAAAATCCTCTGCAAACAAGAACGCTAAACGTCCACCCCCAAAAGAAGTTAAAACCAAAGCCCGGACGGAGAAAGCCCTCCAGAAAAAGACGAAGAAGCGGGAGTATACGGAGAAGGAATTGAATTTGCCCGCGCTCAATATGATTACACCCGTCGGTGTGCAGAAACCAAGAGGGAAGAAGAAAGGGAAGGTTTTTGTGGATGATCAAGTATGGATAAGCTTGCGAGATCTGCGTGGACGTTTTGTAGAATTGCGCTGACCGGTGTCTCTGTATTAGGAGAGTATGATGACTATTCTAGCAATGGTTAACGCTGAAAAGGAAGGTCAGATTGAATCGAAGATTATGAAAGCGAGACAGATGGAAGAAATCCGTGAAGCCAGAAGGAAAGAAGCAGAGGCGAGACAAGAACAGAGGAAATTCAAATATGTAAGTAATGACTGCACCGTAACATTGCCCAGGCTGCGTGTTTAGATGGGAACTGACAACTGTATAGGAAGAAACTAAGGAATTATTGAAACGGAAGCGGAAAAACGGCGGAAAAGAGCAACAAGCAAAGAAAGATAATGATCAGTCAACTACACCTCCGAAAAAGCCGAATAAGAAACGCGTTGCTTTCGCCTGAATAAAATTGGTTCTATAATTCATTAATCTATAAATCTCAGGGAACGTGACCCGGGAGTAAAATCATCTATCTATCGACGGACATTCAAGTCGTGAGACCAAGTATTTATATTGAAAACAACAACAGACGCGCTAGATGCATGCTAGCCAACCTCACAATCCGACTGTGGATGGGCCGGAATACTCAAGATTCGCGCCGAAAGTGGCTTGCACTTCAGATGAAACGATGTGGAAATCTTCGGATATGAGAAGGGTCTATTCATCGTCTTCGTTGACTAGAGGCATTTTGCATTTCCGCCGCATGGGCTGAAAGTTAGGAGTTGGCCCATACAGCTCTCCGGCGGGATTGGCGGGGATGCGCTGCGCTGCAGGAGTAGTATCCTCTACTTTGAGTGGTGATTCAAGGTCGATCTCGGTGGCCAGTTTGTTTAGGAACCCGGTGACCTAAGGGACATTTGTTAGCAGAAAGCACGCTTAAATCAAACACTATTGATGACACAGTCGCGAAGTCGTAAAAATACAAAAAAGTTTTCAATTGGATTGGGACTTGCACTCACTGGTTTAGTAAACCATCTAGACCCGCCGGCCTCGAACCAGCTCAAATGGCCACCCCAGGTTGTAGTGCACATGACCCCATATGGTGTCTGCTGAATTTCAAGGTATGGAAGGGCCTCTTTTACGGATATCTGTAAATAGATTCTTAGTTACAGTCGCCAGCATGGATAGATAAAGGCTCTCTTACGGGGTCGTCTTCCGCTTGGATGGCAAAGAATGGGATTTTAATAGCGAAAAGCGAGTCAATTGACGATGCATCTCGGTAATAAGCGGTCTCTGTAGGATAACCCCATACGGGCGCTTGCAATTCGCTAACAAGATTTCCATTAGCCCTTCACCGCTTAGGGGAGCGAGGCACACCTACCGGTCGAATTCGTGGAGATACTTTATATTCCTCACTCGCTCAACATTTACGCGAGGATGCTTCTCTACAGCGTCGACGTGTCTATATGTAGCTTAGCACTTCAAGCACCCAGCACATATGTAGTCCTAATGGATCACGCTTACCGCTCAAAAAGCCGTTTCATGTTGGCACCCATAACCTTTGAATACACTTCTAATCCTAGCCATGTCCGCTGCAGAGCGAGCGACCCAATTTCAAGGTTCCAAGGATTTGAGCATATCACTGCGGCTTTAAGCTGGCACTTTTCAGCCTCCTCTCCGAGATACTGTTTCTGTTGTTAGCTGCATGGGTTCACCAGGAGAGCCAGGTCGCGGGCCGCACATACGTTCGTTAAAATATTCGCACCCAGCGAAAAACCAATTCCAAACAGCGGTCTATTAGGGAACTTTTCCCGCAACCACCTCACCAACTGCCGGACGTCCCAAGTCGCGCGCGCATTGTACAAAATGGAGCTCGTAACCTTAGACTGTGCACACCCTCGGAAATTCAAAACGCACGCCTCCCAACCAGTCTCTAGCAACGGTGCAACCACATGCCGAAGGTATAACTCGTGCGATCCTCCGGACAGGCCGTGCAGGAGGACGAGCATTGGCTTCGTATCTTCCGATGGCAGCGCCGCAAACTCTTTCTCCGTGAAGAACGTGGTACGGGATGGAAGGTCCCTGTTCTCCTCCACTTGCGATAAGGCCGCCGCATCGTACTGGTCAACCACGAAATCCACCTCAAACGTCCCGCTGTAGTTGGGATTATTCGCCTCGAACCTCCACCTCTTGTAGTAGACCGGAACATCGTCGTTTTTCACCACCGTCCATGCGGTCTGTAGGTGCCCATTGAATAAAAGAGGGTTTAGCTGGCAGATAGAAGGCGTTGCAGCTTGGCAGAGCTCCGAAAGAGAGATATACTTTGAATCATCAGGGCCAGGATTCTTGCGCGGGAGGAGAACGGATTTGGGAGCGTGGTGGAAGGCAACTCGACCGCTGGGAAGCATCCAAGATAATAGGCCCATTTTGGGTACTCCGTATCGACCTAGCAACGAATTCAACACACTCAAGCGGCTTCCCGTCCGTTTCTATGTAGGTGTCCAGAGATAACACTTCCAAGGTGGTAATTTAGAACGGGAAGAGAGGTACAACTAAGGTCAGTGTTCCTAGATTAAAAACTGCCGTAAAACCCAATTTTTCCACAAAAGCGGAAAACAATAGAAGAACAGAACAAAGGAAGAAAGAAAGAATAGCTTAAAAAAAAAAAAAAGGCCACTGTGGGAGTGTTTCGCCGCAGCCCGGGATCTCGAAAGCTCTTCGCGCGACCACGGAGATCCTATTTTTAGACTTTTGGATCGCTCGGGAGTGCCGAGGCCCAAGTGCCGGTATGACGTCACTGCGCTCTTTGAAAAAATCCATTGCCAGCAGCCAGCCAGGGCGCATCAGGGGTTCAGGGGTTACGCGGCCGACGCTGTTGTTTGGGGGAGAAACACATGTACGCGGAGTGATACAATATCTACACCAGAACGGAACAATCGATCAGTTCATTTACAGCCCCTTGAAGAGGTAGTCGAGATTAAAAACAGATGAGCAGCCTCCCCTACGTGATAATCCAAATGATTGTGCATACCACGGCGCCCAAGATGAAAACGAGACTTTAAAAATACCAGTCTTTGCTTGCTGCAAAGCATTGACTATGATATCCTGAACACATATATCACGAGATAATACGGGAGCAGTGAGATGTCACCTTGCAATAAAATGAACTCTTCTATGAAAATAACATTAGGACATGCTAATTAACAGGCAGATACCCTCAGAGCGTGGAGTGCACCTTCATAAAAGCGCCAAATCCAACCAGGGACGCATGAAGAGGCGAAGGACTCGGGAAATAGCAGGGTTTACCCACAACTCTAATCTCGAGCAGATAGAAAACAGGGTGCTCTAGCGTGCCACACGCGCCGTTGATTTGGCACATCGGTAACCAAGTTTTCGAGGAAGAGACCCCGTTCTTGTTCGCTGGCGGAATGGTTTGGCGTATCGCCGTTGTCATTATTTTCGCTTACATCCCCATCTGTGCAGCTTTCCGTCGAAGATGCTGCTTTGAGTCGCCGAACTTCTTCAACAAGAGCTCCAATCTCATATTCTCCGCGGCAGAATGCCGTTATACCTAGGCGTGCTTCGGTTGTCTGCCTAGGGCCCAGGATCGGGAGCGCTCGCTGGAGCATACCGGTCCAGGAGAACCGTTTGGATAATTCCAAAGCGACAGAGTCTGGTTGATGACGGAGGCTAGGAACGAGACGAAGGAGGGGATGTACAGGCCTGGAAGAGCGGTTGAAGATTGTAACAAACAGCGTCAAGAACGAATTTGTTGGTATGGTGAATTTCGAATACCCTGTTTGCACCGTAGATGTAGAATCACAGTCGCTCTCTGCAGTATTGCTCGGACCCTTTGCCTCATCTTTAGGTTGACGTACTGAGAATGTTATTTCAATATCGTCCATGCGGAGAGCATCAACTATTCCACTATTTAACGTAATTCCACGTAAGCCAATAGCGCCTTTTCGGCCGGTCATATCCTCTTTCCACGTGCCAGAAAGTCGTTTGAGCAGCTCTTCGCGGAACCAGAACGCCTCTCTCCCAGCGACCTCTGCCTCATACGACACTTTCCGCGCACTTACGACAAATTGGCGCTTGTTTGCATGCCCTAAACTCGGGATTGCCTTGCAAGGGTTGTCTAAAAAGATTCGTGGGACGAGAACAACTAGACGGGTAGTACGGCCCGATTGCAGAACATCTACAACTTCATGCACAGATGGTTCAGTACTTAGAGAATTATTGATTTCGTCAATGTTCTCTGTGACTGAGATAGATGCGGTCAGTGGATTCGACCAGGAGTTCCGTAGGTCTAACAGGAGCAGGCAATGATCCGATCCATATGGCTCCATTCCAATTCGGGATAGCATCTTCGAAAATTCGGTTTTCGATGAGTGACTGGGAGGCGCGGTCGAGGTCGGTGCCCCTTTAGCGCTAGTGTCAGAAAACTTATGACGATGTCTATTTGACCATGCAAAATCAGGACTAAACGGTAGAATATCGCAACGGACAAGTTCGATACTGGGGTTAACGGTAATGGTGAGAGGAAAGTTGAGTTGTCTCGTGTAAAATGTCTCTGGGATTTCCGACGACGATACGCTGGTGTATCCATAATCAATTTGGATTTCAGCGTCATTTAATCCTGGTTTTCCAAAGACTTCAATAGTGAACGTTGAAGTTTCTTTTGGGGCAATTGTGATCTTCCCGTTGTCGTCGATGGGCCGCTTCCATCGTAAGGCCGGAATTTCGGAAAGTTGATATTCCAGTTCGTAAACCTCGGCTGGAAGGTTGTCTTTATTGCTGATGGCGGTTTGAAGCCGCCTAGTCGTGGAATCCTGGAAAGTGAAAAATATGAAACCAACGGGACACGAAGTGACGTTGCGGAGTGTAATATCGAAGGTGCTGGTCTGACCTTCGAGGAGCATGATGGCATTTTGTAGCAATGAGGAAGACTCGATCTCTAAGAGTGGCTGCTGCTTTATGACGTTAACGAGCAAGTGGTCAGGCTCAGGGCCAGCTTGCGTAGGAACATGTCCGCCTCCAGATTCGTTTGAACCCCAAGATAAGGGCCGTTGGAAGGATAGATCTTTAGCTGCCAATCCAGTTCGCTTAAGCTTGGGTTGGAAGCTTGGCTTCCAGAGCTTTTTGAATATCGGAAAATGACGTTGTCGGCAAAATCTTACTTTGGCAATGCAGCCGGTGATCTTTAGAGTCCCTTCTGTTGTTGCCAACAAAGGAATGATTTTTTCTTCCAAGGAGAACGGTCGGAGCCATAGGCCATGTGTTTCCGCTTCAAACTCCACGTCACTCCCATCTAACCGGAGGCGTTCGATTTCAATGTCAAATTCGTACGGGTTTTGGAGAACGACTTTGACCGCGCTTTGCTCGCCGGCAACCAGTAGCGACTCCGAACGGCCGATTGGCGCCTTTGAAAACGCACTGTATATGAATGGACCTTTATTCCCACGATCTTCGTTGACAACTGACATCCCGAAATCTTTCTTTGATCGCTGTACGGGCTGTTTTACATCTGCATTCTCTAGGATTTCAATGTCTCGCACCATAAAATCGTCCCAATATTCGGCTTCCATGTCGGGGTGCCCAAGTCTGTTGGCGGCCCCAACAGTACGCTTAACATTGTTGTAAAATCGGACTTGCTCTTCGGGTGCCAAAATTGGAGGAATATTGTTGTCATTTGGTGCAAGCATTGGGCTCCCCTTAATGGTCTGAAGAAGCCCAACTGTAAACTGAAGTACCCCTTCAAAATTTGGAAGTGCCTCACAAAAATCAATACAAGCCTTGAAGATGTCAACTTTGAGTAATGTATCCCCGTAGGATGCCAAAGTACTATCATTTAAGGCTCTTTCGATTATTGCCTCGACAGAATCATACCCGGGCTGACCTTCGGTGTCTTTGGAATCGGGCCGATTAATTTGCCCGTTTATTGCGCTTGGCGCGCCATATAGTGACGCGACCAAAGCCAACAGACCTCTCATACTGTCTTCAGTATTGCCAGACCCGGCATCCAAAGCATTTAAGTCGAAGGCTTCATTGTTAAGCGCAGACAAGCCAGCCGCTGGATGTATTCCCACATCAGCAGCTCCGATTTTGCGTGCTTGAATAAGCCCAGTGATCGAAGCTGTTAAAAGTTCCCTCAAAACAAATCCTCGTTTCCTTTCCAACCCTAGCTGTGACAGAACGGCTGCCATGCCAACAAGGATCTGCACAGAGTCTGTGATGGGAATCTCTGTCGCAGGAGATGGAGGTAAAGCTTGGAATAAAAATGACGCTATCTCGGTTTTGCGAAGCGCCATATAGCCCCGTGGGCGATCTGAAGACTGAACAGATTCTAAAGGAAGGCCCATTACTATATGATTTAAGGCATTATCATCTAAGAATCCGTCTCGATTGTAAGCAACCGTTAATAATTTAGCGAGCCTTATTGTCGTCTCGGAGTAGATAAACTGAGGTAGAGGTTCATCCGTGATATTAGTCGCTCGGTTGTACAGACTTAAAATATAATTTGAAATGTCGGGAAGAATAATCGCCAAGCTTTTTAAACACGCCGCCCTGGACTCTGAAGTCGCACTCGGCTCTGAATGGCTAGGAGTCGGGGGAGGCTTCGTTGTAGGTTTGTCGATGGATGGAAAACAAACCTGGGGTATCTGTAGATTGGGAATTAGTTAATCGTGGCTCGGGAGAGCGCGATCATGAGAGCTGGGCCCAACCTGAAAATCCATGCCAATCCAGCCATACAGCAGCAAACATATCAAAATACTTTCTAGCGCTTTTGCATGCCAAATATAATCACTTCCGCTCCTCGCGCCGATCGCACCCTCAACAAGCTCTTTCATAGCTTCAGGCCAGATACCTGCTTGAAGATGCAGTAACCCAGTCACTACTTTCAAACGAGCGTGGAATCTGGTTTTCGAGCGCTCATTTACACTTGAAGGGCCATGAATGGACATGCGCTCGCGGCTATGTTCTTGAGATCCGGGTTTGGAGCTGGATTTTAAAGCTGCCGTTGCTCGATTCGCGAGTTGAATCGATCGAGTTATTTCGTCAAATGTCGTAGGTGACTCGCGTGCATGGGCAGTGAGTTCGGTATCTGAATGATGACTGGTAGGGGCATTGGGCTGTGACGGTAATTGCGCAGGCATAGTCATTCGATGCTTGAGCTTATCTGTAGGCCGGACGTCACGTGTTCGACGCGGCCCCCAAGAAGACGCCGTGGGGGAATCTATGGTTCGCCATTCTTGCATTGACTCTGAAAAATCGCCGAGTTCTTTGAGTATTAGGGAGGATATATCACACATTAGAGTTTTGATGGTTGTCGTTCGGGACACTGCTGGAGAGGGTATCCACATCACATTGTCGGGCCCGGGGACCAGCTTATTGACACCTTTGTAGTCGAATATCAACAACTGCCGTGTAAGCGAGTGAGGATAGTTTGCTTTCAGTTCGCTCAATTCCGCGACGAGACTGTCAAGGTCGGGAGGTTTGGGATGCGGGGGACCTGTTACCCCGTTGGTTTTCTGCTGAGACAATTCATCTGGCTCAGGGGGTTCGAGCTCTTTCCCGTCCGCAATCGCTAAGATGGCCACGGGTTCCCTGAAAGGTTCGAAGGGGAACAGATCAAGATGGGAGGTCGGGGGTACCGAAGTGGACAAATCGTAGATGATCATTCCAGAGGGGAACGCCAGCGGAGAGAATGTATCTACTATTCCAGGGGCTGTCAGTAAAATAAACAATAAGCCAAGGGCGTCAGGCAAGCATATCATCCATTGGCGTACTTCTATTAGGGCGCCCGACGGGACTCACGTCTCCCAACCGAACCACATTTTGGGCCTGGAGCCGTTCGACAAGTTCTAAAAATCGCGATCGCCTGATTCTCCCTATGGGTAGCAGTAGAGTGCGTAGGCGCGCCGGCGCGATCGGTGAAATAGGGTCAACCGCCATCGTAACATCTGGATGGGCGAGATCCGGACTTGATATGTGACAGAAGGACGGCTGGTCTAAAGGAGTTGGGAGCTCCCCTTGTCATGTGGGCTGCAGGGTGTGTATGTGTGTGTATGAGGGCCAATCACTCCTCCATCGAGCTGGCGTCGATAATTCGTACAGAGCTCCAAGGTCCTGACCATGTGTCTGTATGAATCTGGCTTCTGCAATCCTTGAGCCACCCAACTAGATCGTCCGTCCATCTGTCGAAGGTGCACTTTGGAGCGGAAGCAAATGCCAAGACCAATGCCAAGACACTACTGCACTAGCTACGGAGAGCGAAGTAAACTGCGTGGTTGGTAGCTGTGCACCCACGGAACCTTGGCGTACACGTGATTATCAGCCTCAATGGATTGCCTGGTTGGACAACGTAATAATACCGTCTTGGCGCTGGGAGTCTCTGGCGGCTCATACCTCAATGTTACAAGTGATTGATACGAAGGTCAATCAGCCTCAGAGGCACTTCGCGACGGGAGCCAGCCTTGAGGACATCCTTCGCGTCCATGTCAGTGGGTTTCCATGGTGAAAGTTGGGTTGTTCCGGTCTTTTATACGGAGTACTCTCTTTTAGTACCCTTCCTTTTTTAAGGGTGTTCATATCTGTACGGACCCTAAAATCGTCATTTGACCGTTCGGAGACTGTGTTTTGGATTTCCGCAGACGGTTGAATTCCACCTATCCTCAGGTTCGGATTTGTTCGCATATGGAAATCATTATAATGCTGTCAAGCCATGGCTGGAAATGTCGACTTCAACGCCTTGAAGGCTCGTGCAATTGAGTCCGGCCTCGACGAAGAAGCCGTGACTGTGAATACCCGTGCTTTGATAGACAAGGTATTGGCCAGATACTCGGGAGAATGGTATGGTGACCCTCTGAAAGTGAGCTACTTTTTCTTTTCTAATAATTTAAGATAGGACCGTTTTGCGGGAGCTCCTTCAAAACGCCGCGGATGCCTCGGCCACGCAAGTTATCATTAAGCTAGAAACCCTTCCCTCGACCGCCGTGCCAATCCCACCCACGGACGATGCAGCTGCTTCCATAAAACATGTTATATCCCATCATACTGTCAAGAGCTTAATTCTCAAAAATAACGGTATTCCTTTTAGTGCTAACGATTGGTCTCGATTAAAGCGGATCGCTGAAGGAAACCCCGACGAAACAAAGATCGGAGCCTTCGGGGTTGGCTTCTACAGTGTATTCTCTGAGTGTGAAGAGCCATTTGTGTCCTCCGGGAAAGAAGCCATAGCCTTTTACTGGAAAGAAAATGCTCTGTTCACACGTCGTCTGCAGCTTCAAGATCAGGATTGCTCCCCAGACACAACGTTTGTTCTGGATTACCGTAATACTACTTCTCCAATACCCGCTCTTCTGCCATTATGCCAGTTTCTTGCGAGTAGTTTGACCTTTATTGGTCTCCAGGCAATCGAGCTTTGGCTAGACGGTTGGAACCTGTTGAAACTGTCCAAAAAGATTGCACCCGGTCTTTCCGTCAACATACCAAGGGATGTCCAGACGAAAACTTCCGAAGGCCTGATGAAGGTTCAAGGTGTCACACGGGAAGTTGTCCAGCTTGATGCTAGCTGGATGCCCGCTGTTGAATGGAAATCGCCTACAAATTCCTCTAGGTTTGAAGGAACCCGAGGGGATGATAACACAAGTTCTCTTCGAAGCTTTTTTTCCCGTCTAACCCGATCTGCCGGTGGAAAGCTAGCTGACAACACAGCGGACAACGGCAAGCCTTCCCAGGCCCCTATTCCTGAAAACCTCACCTTGTTCACGTCATCTTCGGTGTTTTTACACATTAACACCGCGAAAATACAAACGTCCGTTGGCCATTCTTTTGGACAGGAATTGCTCCGGGCAACGAAAAAGCCGGCCCCAAAGTTCACCTCCCTCGCGGTCTTAACCTCTTCATTCGCTTCTATGCAGCTCTCCGACGAGTCAGGGACGTCTAATACAAAATCAATATTCGCCACAGTCCTGCCCTCTAAGTCTGGCAGGGTTTATATTGGATTTCCAACCCACCAAACCACTGGTATGGGCGCTCATATATCGGCCCCTTCCATCATCCCCACAGTTGAACGGGAGAGCATTGACCTTAATGCGCGCTGGGTGCGCACGTGGAATACAGAGCTTTTGCGTGCATCTGGCATTGTATGTAGGATTGCCTGGGCGGCAGAAATGGCTACCATTAAAGATCGGATTGCCTCTCTGGCATCACGATCAGGGCGGACCACACCGCAGATGGACGATATTGTTCCAGTAGTTCCAGAGGCTGCACATATATCCAATCAATTTGTATTCCACCAGTCTACCCCAGCCACTCAAGTCGCACAGGTCATTGAAAATTCGTTCTGGACATGCAGCCAAAACGGATATCTTGAGGTGCTCTCCACTTGTGGCGTTCTTCCAACTCACAAAATTCGTCTTGCACCAAAAGATCTAAGCTTTATGGACTCAATACCTGTTATTCCTGATTCTCTGATGGATCAGTCTAAGGGGTTCATATCCAGAATAATTGACTTTGGGCTTATTACCGACATCACGGTCTCTGATATTAAAAGGGAACTCGAGTCAAAGCCTCTAAGTGCCAAACAGCTCAGTGAATTTCTTTCCTGGCTTGTAGAGAAGGCAGTTAATCATGAATTTGACCGAGCCACCATTAACGCCTTGCTAAGTGTTGTGGTAGCAAACGACGAATTAGACGGGGTACCTAGTGGTATTCTGGTCCTGAGAGATATCTCAAGCTTTCTTAATCCATCTCGAATTCCCGCAGATCTACCGATCCCTTCGTCGGTCATGCCTTTTAAGTATACCAAAAACCTTCAGGCGAATCAGCTGAGCTCACTTGGTTGGTATGAGCTGCAAATAGATTCTTGGGTCCGTTGGTTGGTTGAAAGCGATCTGAGTTCTTCTCTACCTCTAGAGCAGTGCATAACGCGGACACCATCATTCTCGGCTCGAATTTTGCCTATTGTCTCCAAGCAATGGGACGGTCTATCCCCACAATCGAAAACGGCTATTAGCAATTTACTTCAGCAGCATACTGTTGTTCCAACCAGATCAGGAATGAGGAAGCCTCCCGAGGCATATTTTCCTTCTGTGCGCTTATTGGAGGACCTACCCGTGGTTCATGGGCTGAACAACGTCAAGGAAAAATTTTTGGTGGGCCTTGGAGTCCGGAAAACTGTCGACCTTAACGTGATTTTTGAGCGGCTTCTCGGTGCTTCCACCGACACCAAGGAGGACAAGGTGAACCGGCCACGGTGGAGTCATGTTGAGCTTATTAAATACCTCACTACTGTTCGCAGTGACATACCAAAAGGCGATATTGCAAAGCTGAAGCAAGTGAGGTTTTGCACGGCTGAGGCGAATGGAGCTACCGCAATGTCCGACAAACGATATAGAGTGTGCGAGCTTTTTGAACCCAAGCAGTCACTGAGGGATCTAGACATGCCCTTGTTGTACTGGCCTGGACCATATCCGTCTGGGAGTGCAGAAGCACAATTTTTGACACTGCTAGGTCTCAGGAGCTATCCTTCTGCCCCGGAGCTAGTTCAATTGATTGCACAAGCCGCCTCTGAGAGGAATATTCACTTGAGAGACAAAGCCCTGGCCTATTTCATCAGCACTCATGTTATAAATGGGTATGGAGATTTTGACTATGCAAAAGTTACTCTTCCCTTCCTTCCGCTCGAGGATGGGACGCATGGCGCTCCAAGCCAGTGTTTTACGGATAGGGGAGCATTGTTGTTCGGTTTTAAACTGCTCAGGAGAGACCTCGAAGCTCACGCCTCAAAATTTGGGGTGAAACAGCATCCTCCAATTAATGACTGTTTGAACATCTTGGTTCGAGAGCCTCCTAAGTCGGCAAGCCAGGCCAAAGAGCTTTTCCAATATTTTGCCAAGCGCCTTGCTGAAATCAACTCTTCCACCGCAGACCGCATCGGTCGAGCTGCAATTGTTCCCACAAACCGCGGCCCCCAGCCTGGTCGAGGCCATACTGAAAAGAAATCTGCCAATCTGATTCACATTGCGCCACAAGATTGTTACCTCGGTGGCAGCGAGGATTATATGGATATCTTTGACTTCGTGGATTTTGGCGCCGAGGCTAACCTGTTTCTCCTTGCCTGTGGGTCGAAGAGAGAGCCTACAACGGTTGAACTGGCTAGCATGCTTGTAAAAGACTACGCTAGAATTGTCGATAAACTGCAGAACCCGGAAAAGTACCTGAAATTATTGCGGAGCATTGCTGACAATATGGATCAAATCAAGAGGGATCGAAACCTCATTAGAGACATGAAAAAAGTGAACTTTTTATTAGCAAGCAGGGAATTGCCATCCAAAACAAAAAGTGAAGGAATTGACGACGCTCACGAGGAAGAGGAAGCTCTAGTCAGAGAGTGGCAGTTGGTCAAGGCAGCGGATGCTGTCATTGTCGATGACTATGCGAGCTTTAGTTTATTCAAGGAGAGTGTACTCGCGGCGCCGCAGGAGGAGGCTTTAGAAGACATGTATGTTCAACTTGGAGCCCCAAATTTGGGCAGCATTGTTGTGGAAGATGTTCGCTGTGGTTATGCTGCTCCCGACCAACGCAATGCGATCAAGTTGCAGAAACAGATACATGAGCGAGCACGGCTTTTCTTACACGACCTTCCCAAAGAAGTAATAAAACACGACGCAAAGTGGCTTGAAAATCATTTAACAGTTCAAGTTGTGCAATCTATATCATTGCGACGTTCGCTACGTGGGCGGAACACTGGCCATGTCGAGAAACGAAGCGCAGTGGTATCAAGAAGACAGAATAACTCTAACCCTATTCTCTGCATCTCCCCGGGTGACATCAATTTCTATCAGGTTAGCCAGGCCTTGGTCCATGAGATCTTGTTGAGGCCCAAATTGCATTCCACACTTACTCTCGAAATGTTGTTAAAAACCGATCTGCTTGAGCTTCGTGTCAGAGGCTACAACGTGGAAAGAATCCTCCGACAGAAGGCTGCAGCCGCAAAAATGGCGGAAAGTCAGCGACAGATGCAAGTAGAAGAAGATCGCAGACGGCTCGAGCAAGTTGAACAGGAGAGACAACGCAGACAAGAGCAGGAACTCAATGAGAATGAGAACCTCCATCCAATGCCTGGTGTCTTCCCTGACTTCATTCCGAATTTCCGGCCGAACCGGGGTGCCGACTCATCACTGACCTCTTCTAATAATGACGGAGGTATGGCAGGCTTCATCTCAGGTCTCGGTCGCCGTTTTGGTTTGGATGAGCTCCTTCGAGGTGGCAATTCCGCTCCCACAGACCGAAGTTCCACCCCCAGTACACCTCCACCCCCTTATACGCCTCAGCAGGAGAATAATCCAGATAATCCTGGGCCTCATTCTGGAATTTCACCTAGTATACTGCGGCAGAACTTAACCACTGCCATTACGCGCTGCCGTCCCCATGGTCACTCGGCAATTCAGAGTACGAGGCAAGTGACCCAAATATCAGATGCGAAATCATATTGCGATGAACAACCTGGCCATGACTTGGTTCAGGTTGCCAATATCGCTGACACCACTCTTCGATTCTTCTTACCCCGATCCTCCGAACAGCTCTCCACCTTCTACAAGACACATGAAGCTGCTCTAATTCATTTTGCCTCAATTCTGATGGACTGTGCTAGCATTTTTGGGCTTCGAAAGGATAGCATCAGTGTTTTTTGCGAACCGAATGGCAAGACCATCGCTTTTAACCACCAAGGAAGCATCTTTTGCAACTTCCACTACTTCCAAAATTTACATTTGGCCAAAGTAACAGAAGGCAGTCGAGCTGACACGTTGGTGTATTGGTGGACAATATTTTGTCACGAACTAGCTCATAATATTGTGGAACTTCACAATTCTGAGCACAGTTACTATACGTAAGTTTGAACTTCATAATCTTGTTTCTATGCTTGACATTGGCTGACTGTATGTTCGTTCATAGTGAGAGCTTTGTAATGGAGTATTTTCCTGGGATAGCGGCAAAGCTCCAATCTTATCAGAATGCTCGCTAATTAAGACGTATGACGATAACTCCTATGGCGTATTTCTCGTGGTTTGGCGTCGATTTCTTCAGAGGTGCATCTAGCATTCCCCGATACAGATTTTTTGCTTCTTAAGAACAAGACGGTTTACGGGGACCGTGGATACATACAACTAGAGTGAAGTGGGTTTGTATCTATTCATATGTTGTGCGTTAACAGATCGTTTATTCTACTTTGACGTTTCTCGTTCCCAAGCGCGGATGGCTTCTTTCTCGATGAAAGTGGGAAGCATGGAGCGAAAGCTTGAGCTTTCTTTTTCTCCGTTCCGCTCTTTCTTCCAAGTTAGATGAACACAATCACAATGCAACTTCCTCTGCATTGAACGGTCATCGCTTGAGAAGGACGAGAATATCTTTTCTTGGAATTCATCTTCTCTTCTTATCATATCCGTCTTTGATATTGCTCTAGTATTTACATTGCTATCTTGTTTGATTTTTACCCTGAATTCGAAACCGGCCATTCGTTTATCAGCACACTCTGTTTCTCGTTTCTGCGTAAGACATCTATTATTATGCCCTAGCAGTCTCTCTCTCTTTTCTTCGCTATCCCCTACCAGCCACCTGAGGGACCCCTTTGGAAAAGCGATTGTCTCTTCCCAACTTGACATAGTCGGTCACATTTAGGTTATATATGCTGTTCGGCACAGGTAATTCTCTAACTGAACGATATTTCTACGCCATATCTACCCGGAATCAGTACTTCCGTTTCCACTTGGCGGCAAGATGAGTGAAAAGGGCGAAAGTTTTCGTGGCGAAGTTTCTCGACCTGCAAAGATTCTTTACATTAATGCATATGATGCCCCGTCCAGCGATCTCATTTCTCAGCTGCAGCGTAATCTCGGCGTGGACGTTGATGTTTGTGACCGTGTTAAAACACTGGGCATCAAAGGGTGCATTCCTGCCTTTCCGTTATATGATGCCGTTGTGGTAGGTCTGGGTGACGATTCGGACGTTTGGGAGGGATCTCTAGCCGAGCTTTGGGATTGCGAAAAGGTTCCTATGCTTGCAGTCGGCGTGCCCTTTCTGGATTTCTGCTTTGAGCACCATGCGGGAATTGAGAAATTTCCACGATCGCTAGATGGAACACACCTAGATTTGGTGCATTGCGGAGAGAATATATTTAAAGGCTTGGGGGAGTTTAAAGTGACACCGTTCTATAATTATCGGGCTGGGATTCGGCATCTAACAGAACGTCGCGTGGTGGATCACCAACATGAGGATAACTGGTACCCAAGCACGCGATGCTCAGAAATCGCACCTCTTGCTTGGTGCTCTATTCCAAGTGAAAACCAGTCGGCGTTGATGGCGGCTCACCACTTGAAAAATCCTATCTGGGCCATTTATTTTCGTCTTGAAGCTTGCAAGCCAACTCAACTCGGCTCCGAGCTTTTAAAAGGATGGTAGAGGAAAGTTTTAATATATAATAAACATGACCGATATAAAGCTGACGGCCAAGACTTGCCAGGAATTGGGAAGGTATTACCAGGGGTATATAAAAAAAAAATCGATCTTGGCCCTCAGCTGATAAAATGGTGCACCTCATCGACTAAAAGTGTCGCAGCGAGTCATCCCCTTGTCTCAATTGACATCTGAGAAAATCTGCGAAATCGTCGGCGTGCCAGCTACAGAGAGTGTAGTCTTAAAGACTCTAAGGTACACGATCATGTCTGTACGGAGTTGTGGTGCGTGGGTGTTAGAATATTCTGCCAAGTTGGGTACGTTGTTCGTCAATCGACTCTCCAGTCACAATCCGGAATCGTGGAAAACCACAGCCTCCGGTGTAACCAAGGCCATTCGATTTATAGCCCACATGAGAAAAGCTTCCGGAGGGCATCCGGGAATTCCATTTTGGGGCGGGTTCATGGGTGTCTTTTCGTATGAAATGGGGATCGATATATTGGGCATTGACGTGCCATCCAATGACAAAGGCGAAGCCGATACGTGCTTCCTATGGACAGAAAGAAGCATAGTATCGACCACAAACAAAGAGAGGTCTACATACAGTCCCTTTGCCGATCGGATAATAGACAAGGCGAATGGCTCGACTTAATGATGTACCGGCTCAGCCACTTTTTGTGTTATCCGTCGCTAGATCATGTTTTCCTCAATCTTTCCACCACGGCACTGGGCAACATCCAACGCGGAATGTATATACTCCAGATTAATCACACCCAAAACGAGCTGGCAAACCTGATGGTGGAGGGTTCGAAAATCACTTTCCCCGGCGAAGAGACATACAAAAGGAAAATCCGGCAATGCCATGATCATATTCGTGCTGGCGATTGTGACGAGCTTTTGTTGGCTGCCGAAGCAAACGTCACACTGCCATCATGTAGATATTGGGAGACATCATCCGTACGGCGTTGGATCCTGCTCAAGCAGTTCATGAAATTCCATCCGGCAAATTTCAGCGCATATATGAATATCGCACATTCGAAAGTTATTGGTGGCGCCCAGAAAAGTCTACTTCGCGGCAGTAGAAATGAGAAGAGATCTGGATTGCTTCCTGAAAACGAACCGGAAAAAGCCCCCGAAGAAGAGCCTGAGAAGAACCCCGAGAAGAGACTTAAGGATACTGCCGATAAGGAAGTTGAGGACTTGTTGACCAACGCAAATGGGTTGGCGAAAGACAAAGTCTTCGTAGATCGACTCAAAGGCAATTTATCCAAAATTTCGAAGTTACGAGACGCTCAGATCGAAAAAGAGGCGGAACACGAAAACAAGTCTGATATGTATCGACTGCCCAGGAATGGCGAGCCAGAGGCGTCGTCTTCAGTGCATCAAGGAGGGAGTTCTACCGCAGACAACGCATCAAGCAGTGGCCAACATTCGATATGCGATGATCCCCCTTCCGATTCACGCGCTTCAGATGGTATGTACTCGGAGATTTTGAGGAAAATAGAGAATCGTCCAAGGGGTGCCTTCTGCGGCGTCGCAGGATACATGGATGTCGGAGGTGGTTTCGAGTTTTTGGTTCTTGGTCACGCGGCTTTTACTTGGTCCGCACCCGGAACACCCGAAATTTGGCGGGTTGGAGCCGCCGCAACCATCAGCGCCAGAAGCACCGCCCAGCAAGGATGGGATGAAGTGCGGGGAAGATTGGATGCTCTACTGCAGATATTTCGCCATCGCCTTGATTCTGAGGTGGACGAGGGAGATCCAGAAAGGGACCGAGGTCTTTTTTCACAGGAGCAATGTTCTGAAACATCTTCTCAGGCTTCTCATTACTCCCAAGATGATAGAAGTTCTGCAGGGAAGTGGAGGTCTGGGAAGAAGAAAAAGAAGAAGAAGAAGAAGGGCAAAGCCTAGGGGATTATGGTTGGCAATCCATATCCTTAGATTGTATAATTATCAATAATCTGATGACGTTTTTATGGTTCTAGAGAGTGTAAGTGACTTCCTGCTACGTAGCTATCAGGTCTTCATCAGTCTGTGCATCGTGACTTTCCTCTAATTAGGGAATGTATACTCCGTACTCCGTACATGTACAGACAGTGACAGGCACATTGTACGGTTGGCAAGCGATGACATCAACGCCCCTTGTGGCCCTGGCTGCGGGGCGGAACGCAGCTCAGGGGTACTCCGTACTTAACTCTAAGGGGCGAAATTTATTCCACGTAATATGTACTCCGTACGGGGTTCTCCGATTTCAGCCAAGCTTACTCCGTACTGGCGTCCGTGCTCCCGTACAAGCACAAACTTCCACAATGGCTGTACGGAGTACCCTACTGAACTCCTTGTGGGCATCTAGGTACAGTACGGAGTACACCGTACCCGCTAAACTGACTCCGTACGGAGTACTGTATGAAGTAACTACAAAAGCTTTTCGGCTTTTAGCTTTCGGCTTTAGCTTTCATGCTATCAAGACGTCAAATGTTCGGCTTGGACTCCTGGCCCGTCTTCCTGAATAGTCTCCCAGGGAACAGGACAGCCTTCTTTATGGAAAACCACTGATATGGCATGCTGAGACGAGAGTAAATCATTTCACCAGGCCAGATAACTGCTTTATCGCAAGTAAACCACCCCAGCACCGCCCTCCTGCTTCTCATTGGACACCCACCCGGTTCCCCTCTTTCTCTACTCCTCTTTCTGAGAGAGAGCGCCTTTCCATCGAGTCTGCTCTTTGTGCTTTGTATGCTGCAGAGACAGTTTCTCGCAGAAGATGGATATTTGAGCCTGTTTGGCCATCCTTTGTTGTCACGCTCTGTCTTTATCTGCAAATATGCCAAACCTTCTTTCGCCTCAACGACACAGACCTTGCTCAAAATAGGCGGTGGCTTCTGGGTCAATCTGGTTTGCGTACTATTGAAAATAATCATTCCACCTTTTTTTTTTTTTTTTTTTAAGTTCCTCCTTTAACACACTGCTGATAAGCTGAATCGTCTAGTCTTCGAATATCCTGTGATTAGTCTTACCTTAAGAGCTATATCAACTTGGACTTCCTTTCCTGAGTGACGAGGAAGTAAGATGGAAATCTTTTGCCGCAATGTCCCTGACCAGGTTCAAGAGAAGCATTTGAAGAAAGAGTTTACGGCTATTCTCGCGCAGTTCTCGATTACCAGCTTCAGTTGCCGAAAGGCAGGGAAGAAAAATGCGTTTCTCACTATTCTTGACGTTCAGAAGGCCCAGAGGCTCATGGATGTTCATGGTCAAGATGAGCAGAAGAAGAGAAGACCGGCTAAACCGCTTAAGATGTTTGGCCGACCCATTTATCTCGAGAAGGGCCGAAACGAACCGGATGAATATGCCCTACGTGCATTGCGGTTTGAGGAAGAAAAGAGACTAGCCGCCCTAACTACTAGCAACATAGCTAATACACCGCAATCATCGCTGGTTGATGGGAAAAGCGCCACCGTACAAGTGAAACGCTTTCCTGTCACAACCATGTCTTGCGGTTTTTGGGATTATCAGCGCGGTGATCCTGTGTTCGTTGAATTCTTCCGATGTCCAGGTACTGGAAACATGCTTTTCGGGAAATCGTCACTTCGTGTCACTATGAAGAACGTTGCCCCGTCGACAGATTACTATTTGGAGTTTTCATACTTGAATGTCCAGAGCATACATATCGGGACATCCCAGCAAGCCACCATGACAATTTTGACCGACATCGCGCCCCGATATTACATATCTGACCCCATGGAAAAGGCAAAGGCACAAACGGCAAAATTGCTCAACAGATACGCTCAAGTTCCAACTAAGCGCAGAGTTGGCAATTTCGGCGGTGATCATGCGATAACTTCGGGGATCTGCTTTTCGTATCGATTCGAATTGTGGTACCGACATACTTCTGCAATTCGAAGGCTTCGTGATGATGACCACCTTCCTCCGATCGGCACATGGGCCGATCGCCGAGTGGTTTACCGATATCCTTTCACTGTTTTTAAGGAACAGTTTGACCTTTTCTTGGAAGTGCAGCAAATTCCTTTCACCCTCAAATTTCAAATTGCCAAATTAGTTTGGAACGGAGAGATGAGTCCCATGAAGGCTTTACAGTTCTATCCGTTCATTAAGCGTTCACGAGATATCCATGGGCTCGAGGTCGTTATTGAAGCCCTAAAGAAATTGACCACCAACCTGGAATATCCGAGCCCCGATACGCATGAATCCGACGTTGATGTGATCGCATTGGGAACTCTCTTAGATCAGATGATTGAAAGGGTAGACTTTCAGGACTCCACCCGCTTAAATCTTGTCCATCCGAATAATGTGAAAGTCCACCGAGCTCAGGTGACACCGAGTGGGACATATCTTTATGGGCCCAATATTGAAACAAAAAATCGTGTTTTGCGTCAATATAATGACCACATTAATAACTTTCTTCGTGTTGAATTTGTGGATGAAACGGGTGATCCTGTCTATTTTGATCCCCAAGCTTCACTCCACAATATTTTCCACGAGCGCTTCAAAGGGGTTCTAAAACAGGGCATTAAAATTGGAGGTTGTCATTTTAGTTTCCTGGGGTTTTCCCATTCTTCTTTGCGCAGCCAGACGTGTTGGTTCGTAGCGCCCTTTACAACAAGTAGCGGTGAGCGTTTTGATGCACAAAGCATCATTCAAGGCCTTGGCTCCTTCAGCCATATCTATTCCCCAGCAAAGCTAGCAGCAAGGATTGGGCAAACTTTCTCGGAGACGCAGACATCCATTGCAATTCCAGAAGACGCGGTTTTTTTGAACGAGCCCGATATGAAGCGAAATGGGAGAGTCTTTAGTGATGGAGTGGGTACATTCTCACCACGTCTTTTGTATAAGATTTGGAGCGAGTACGCTCTCCGAGAAAAAGTAAAGCCAACAGTTTTCCAGATACGATTTGCTGGTACGTTATTCATCCCCTTTTCGCCCGTTTCGATCCTTTCTCTGTCCTGCGCTGGCACCTCTGATGGAAGAGGTTTCTTTCTAATCTTTGGAGGCTGACGTTTTGTTGTCCTACTAGGAGCTAAGGGCATGGTGTCTCTAGATACTCGGCTTAAAGGGGAGCAGCTGAGATTGAGAGAATCTATGGTGAAGTTTTCAGCAAGGCGTGCTTTCAATATTGAGGTTTGTGGGTCTGGAATTCGGGCGTTGCCATTCTACCTGAACGCTCAGATCATCAAAATACTTGAAGATCTGGGTGTACCTCCTACAGGTTTCATAAAGCTTCAGTCCGATGAGATCGAACGCCTTCTTTCAGTTGGAAAGTCTGCTTCGAAGACCTCGCAATTCTTGGAGGAGTCAAGTATTGCGAAGGAAGTACGTGTGCCATGGCTCATCGAGATCCTGCATGGCCTTGGGTTCCATCATGATCAGGATCCATTCCTTCGATCGGTTGTTCAGCTAGCTATCTTCTTCAAGATGCGTGATTTGAAGTATCGAGCACGGATTCGGGTGCCAGAGGCTGTTACTCTTTATGGGATCATGGATGAGACGGGGTACCTAAATGAAGGAGAGATCTTTTGTACCTTCTTGAACGAAGAGGGCGGTCGTGAGATCCTTGTTAGAGACCAGGTTATTGTCACTCGGGCCCCTGCTTTACACCCCGGGGACGTCCAGTATGCAAAGGCCGTCGATGTCCCAGAGAATTCGCCTCTTCGCAGTTTGCATAACTGCGTGATTTTCAGTCAGCACGGGTTTCGCGACTTGCCCAGCATGCTGAGCGGAGGTGATCTAGATGGTGATCTCTACAATGTTATATATGACGAACGCCTAATGCCGCCATGCACTTATCCTCCTGCCAATTAT
This sequence comes from Coccidioides immitis RS, assembly GCF_000149335.2. Taxonomy (NCBI): domain Eukaryota; kingdom Fungi; phylum Ascomycota; class Eurotiomycetes; order Onygenales; family Onygenaceae; genus Coccidioides; species Coccidioides immitis. The sequence continues at coordinate 1,138,840 of NW_004504310.1, read as the reverse complement.
CCAAAGGTTGAAGAGAAATTACTCGATCGAGAGGTAGTTAGGGATGATATCATTGATTTCTTTGTCACCTTTATGCAGCAGGACCAGTTGGGCCGTATAGCCACTATTCATCAAGCCATTGCGGATCAGAGGCCCGCTGGTACCTTGGATCAAGACTGTTTGCTGCTTGCAGAATTACATTCAGTAGCGGTTGACTTTTCTAAGAGTGGAATACCGGTAAGAATTTTTATTCTAGGTGCGACTTAACAGGAGGTGACAGATTGCTTACCTTTTTAATTGCAGGTTGATTTGACTCGTATTCCTAAACGGCCTCGCTATTATCCAGATTTTATGGCCCCGAGCCCTCGTATCAAGATTGCAGATAGCATTGAAGTCGTCGAGGAAGAACAATATCTTGCTGAAGACGAAGACGACGATGAGGACGAGAGACCTCAAAGGCGCTACTATAAAAGTAATCGTATTCTTGGGGTCATGTACCGTAATATCAACGAGCAGGAGTTCCTTAATGCCGTTCGAAATGCCAGCAAGTTAAGGCGAGATGACAACACGCTGCTTAATGCTATTTGGGACTATGTGGCAAGCGAAACGGAAGGCTTTCAATGGGATCACCTTGTCGAGGATGGTAGGAAAGTGAAAGATATGTAAGTTTCCCTTATCCTATCGACTGCGGAATACTTTTCTAATCGACATCATATTGTTAGCTATGAGGATAAGCTCCGAGAAATCATGCAGCAGTATTCGAAGACGCCGTGGAAGAGCTCCCTGACGGAAGTCGAAGTTGTCATGGGATCCATTCTCGGACAAAATAGCAAGCAGAGTAGACGTGATAAAGAGGCATCTCAATCAATGCGGGAAGGTAAGTCCCTCTAAGCCCCAGTTTGTTCCTGGCTCTATTTCTGACTTAGCTGTATGTTTACAGAATACCAAGAGTTAGTTAATTTTACCATCTCTATGCTAACCGATAGGGACTCCGGCGGCGACGACTCCCTTGAGCGCTCAATTGCCTCTTTTTGGCACGCATTACATGCGAAGTATAGTGGATCGAGGAGCCAAAAAAAGGTGGCGTTGCTGAGTTTTCCATGGATCGCCGCCATGGTGTGTTTGCAAGAAGTCGATAGGTTCCAGAGAGCAACAGTGCCCTTCTAAGGCTCCAGTATCGGCATATTTAGGAGCCTTTTAATGGTTGATTTGTAATGGAGATATGTTTATGGTCACAATAATGGGCAACTAGTTAAAGGGTTTCATACTGGGGAGTATCACTGTATGCTATTTGTGTAATACGGACTGTACTCCGTAATTTTGAGGTGCCAACAATGACGGAAGGTATGATTAATACTGCGCTGTACTTTACCTGATCAGAATCTATGGCAGCATACCTACCATGAGTCTCTCAAGGCAGGTAATTTCATGTGAACTGAACTCCCCTTGGTGACCCTTGTACCGCAATGCCCTCCTCAGAGTGAGCCAACAATGGATATGTTGTTACAGCACCTGGAAAATATGGGGTTTGAGCGTTCATAATGTGCTTAAGTGCTGCGCTAAAGCTAGCCATCAATTGACTTCAAAATTAAAGTATGACGAAGAGTTCAGGAATACATTGACGGTTTCCCCGCCGAGAAGATGCGCCCTGAGCATCGCGAGCTCAAAGAGCGGAAGTTCGAGTTACCCCTGAAGTCTTGGCGTTAGGTAGTGGATGACATCACGGGTGCAAACAGAGCAAACAGCCTTTTCGCTCCTGTCGCATCCAAATCGCGCTCCGCTTCGACCTCCGCAACGCCCAGCAGGGAGCTACATACAGAAAAACTATACCCATTTGTCTCCGCACAGATGGAGCCCTCACCAGATGTGCCTCTGGAAGAGATAACATGGCATTCTCCGCAGCATGTTCAGATGATGGGTGGTTTTCTCCACTCCAACAACAGTACGCGACGGCCAACCCTCTCGCAAGATCGCCATTTGTCTGCGCATATTCCGGTGACCATGCTGACGCAAATCCGTTATAGTTCTCTTCTACTTTGCCGAATCCCCCTTTTTTGATCCTACGTCGAACAATGCGTCCCTCGCCCTCCAGGCCATGCATAATGAGAATCTCAGACCTTTCATTGAGACGCGCGGAGCATTCGAAGGGAGGCTGAAGACCATGCAAGGCCTGGAGTTTATAGTCGCGCATGATCCGTTACTAGAGGCGGCTGCTGCCAATGCGGCTGCCGTGGCGCGCGGAGAGCAGCCCAAGGAGGCGTCAAATGTATGGGTGATTAGAAAGCAGATGAGGAGGCGGTCGGCGGCAATGGGCGGGCAGGATGATGTACAGGTTTTGGCGACGTATTTTGTTGTTGGGGATTCTGTGTTTATGGCACCCTCAGTCTGGAGCGTAGTGGGGAGGAGGATGGTATGTGATTCCTATGTTCCATCATGCACCGTTTGTTAACCGAATGCTAACTTTTCATTTCCTTGTTCGAAGCTCTCGACAGTTACGTCGCTGACAAAAGTCCTTTCCACGGCATCAGCTTTACTTACATTCTCCCCCTCCTATGGACATAGCTATCTCCCACACGTACCAAAGTCCCTTGAGCCCACACAACTTGGCCAACAATCCGCACAGCAAAGCAAAGAAACAACGCCTATGCCTGATATGTCTGGGGATAAAACCACGTCAAGATCTGCGCTTGCAGATGCATCAACAACCACATTAAATGCCTCTGCTTTACAAGACGCCCGGGATTTTGCGGAGACCCTCAACCTCCTTGCTCGTTATGGCAATGAGTATATAGACGAAACACCGCTGGCCGGCGAACCAGGGTCGTTTATATTTACCAAAGCCTCAGCGTCTGCCGCGGAGCAATTGTCCGTCGCCGGTGCCGGCGCTCAAGCATCACGGCAGAATATCCGGTCAGGAGCAACAACACCAGTGCCGTTTGGGGCAGGAAGACCGGCGAGTGTACAGCCAGACTCTACGAAGGGGAAAGCGGCGGATAGGCCTCCTGCGGCGACCAAGGACAAGGGAAAGAAGAGGAAATCCAAAATTGGATCGATGAGCCAATGAAGACCCGGAGTGGCCTTCATTTTGAAATTCTGAGAATGTGGGCTCTTCATTCCCACATAGCAAGGCGTTCGGATAAGAATATGTGTCGGCGATGATTTACATGTACGTATCTATACTGTCCATTTCATGGATACCATGAATGTCCACCTAATCTCTTTCAAATGTTAGCCATGCAACGATCTACATACCGTCCCAATGTCAGTGATTCAGTCGGCATCGCACCTCCCGGCAACCCTCTCCCTCGGCTAGACTTGTGGCAATGAATGTAGCTCAATCGCCAAGTCATCAGCAAACCTTTAGGCTTGACTGCTGACTATTCTGGTAACTTTTAGGCACAGATGACACTTAAAGGTGCAGTTTTAGTATCAGATTCTAAAAAGGCTTAACAAAAATGCAACATAGCTCTAACTACAACTTAGGGCGGAAAAAGACGCAGAGAAATGGAGGCCTCCGTATTTTTATTTCAGTTTCTGGGGTAGTGAATCAGCCTCCAACACCATTTGGCACTGACTTCTACCGTCTTCAGCATTCACCTGCTGGTTTCAAAACATTCATCTTGTTTCCCTCTACAGAATATTCCTCACGAAACCTCTATGTGTGCTATCCGGTGACCTCTCCGACGTAATTTGCTTTTTAGGACGGGAAGTAAGATCTAGAGCTAGTTGAATGCTCCTCTAGACATCCAGGTTTGAAGCAAGTACCGCCGGCATGTCTCTCATATCGGCAGCCCTACATGGAATAAAGTTAAGGCACAAGTGCTAAACATGCTCCTATCGGATAGTTTAATGGACCAGGGTCTCGTATGGTTTACATTTTCAGATCCCATGCTGTCATCCTGGTCTATACAGCAATCAAAGAGGTGTTTATCTTGTTTCTGCTGATATCGTGTGTTAGTCGTTCAATAACTCCTGGCATCAGTTTGCGGCAATAGGCTATTTAATCCATGCGTGGAATATGTTGCAGGAGAGATCCAAATTCGGCGTCATCTCTTCTATAGCCAGAGGGTATTGATATGTATATTCCTCTCTGGGCCAGGTATGGATAATAATGTACTCCGTAGATGTCTGATAAAAGAGTAGTGGCCAAAATTTCTCAGGTGAAATTAATGCCTTTTGTGGGAGTGAAAGATAAATCATGAAGCAGGAAACAACATGGTGAGATCTGTCAACATAGTATGTTAGTCTGCTGGATGTCTGGCAGTTGGTTGTTTTTGCTACAGAGTTCGACAAGACCTAGGGTGACTGCGCCTCTGCTCCCCGCATCCATCCCACCTTGTATATTTATCGAGTTAAGGCACAACATCACGTTCAGCCAGCTACCAAGCCAAACTCCCAGTTTTTCCAATTTTCCGCTTCTTTAAGATTGGCAAATCAATAGAGATCACTGCAATAATCCCACTTCTCAGATAATGACCGTTCCCATGGAGCAGAAACGCCCTGTTGTCTGTGTCTTGTAAGCTCCTTACACCAGTTCTCCATCCGCAGCGTTGTACTAATACTTAGCGACTTCATCTAGCTGCGGCTCTAAGCCCGGAGCAAACCCAGCATATCTCGCAGCCGCACGCGCTCTTGCCCATGTCTTTCATAAAGAAAACATAACTTTGGTATATGGCGGCGGGACGGCCGGTATCATGGGCGAATTAGCTCGGACGCTGGTATCCCTCTCCGGTCCGGAATCAGTTCAAGGAGTAATTCCATCAGCACTGGTTGGAGTCGAGAACGGGTACAAAGCCGATTCGGCAGCTCGTTCGCAACGCGACGGAAGTTCGGAAGCTATCGGCAAGGCACCTGAGCGCATTGTTCCTCAGTCTTCTTCCCTAGAGAAAATCAACTCTGAATACGGCGTCACTACCATTGTTCCGGACATGCATACGCGTAAACAAGAGATGGCCAAGAGAGTGATTGCTGGAGGACCTGGGTCGGGATTTGTCGTGCTCCCGGGTGGGTTTGGGACTTTGGAAGAGGCTATGGAGATGATTACATGGAATCAATTGGGCATTCATCACCGGGGCATTGTCCTGCTGAATATAGACGGATATTGGGATGGAATCATGAGTTGGATTAGCAAGTCTGTGCAGGCTGAATTTGTGAGTGAGGCGAACAGTAAGATCATAGTGGAATGCAAGGATGCGGAGCATGTCTTGGATGCCCTGATGAAATATAAACTTAGTGAAGGGCGGTACCGGCTGGAGTGGGAGGGAACAAGGGAAGACTGTAAACCATAGTGATGTGGTAATGAGCTATGGGTTTTTATGGTGACAATAATACTCGATACAATGAGAATTGGAAGTGATTCATTGTCAGTTGCATAGCAATTAGCTAACAGAATGCTCCAAAGAATGAGCAAATCAATCATTTGAGGCTTTATGAGATGAGCAAACTGACATGAGACATGGGTATTGGCAAATCCATCTCATTACCCGTAGCTAAACACCGAACCAAGGCAAAACAAGGATAAGTTAGCAAACACAATGTCTATCAAAGGACATTATCAGGAGTCCACTTCCATCGATTCTCCTCCCTGAGGTTCTGTGGTGGAGGTGACGGCTTCGCCCGTGCTCGCCTCCAAGAAAGCTGTGACGTCCTGGCCATCGTACACCTTGAAGGTATCCATCTTCCCCCTTGTTGCCTCTGTGCCAATACCCGTGACCCCCACTGTGGTATTATCAATCGTCAACTCCTTATCCTGGGACAAACTCTCTTTCAATGCCTTCAGAGCGTGATTGATTAATTCGTCCCGTCCACAATTTGCAAATTCATCCAAATGCTTTTCTAGATATGTGCGTGCCATTTGGCTTCTTGCCCCAATCGCGCAGGCAAGCATCTCCTGTGTCATGCCAGAGGGCTGGAATTCAAACAAGTGAGGCCCAGCGTCGTCAACCCCCGCGACCAGCAGTCCCACGCCATAGGGTCTCCTCCCGTAATGCTGTGTATTTGTCTGAGCACGGTCACCAATCCGACTAACAATGCGTTCTACAGGGATGGGGCGGCCGTATGTCATCTTTGAGGAGAGAGATTGTTGTTTCATGAAATTGGAGAGGACACGAGCGTCTGACGCTAAGCCGGCAATGGCAATACCCATGTGCGAGTCGATTGCGATGACCTTCTTTTGGTAAGAAGAGAGTTCTTCTGCGTTTCTCTATCGTGGGTCCATGTTATGTTAGAATCATCGAAGAGTAGAAAGCAAGCAGGCGTGGAGTTGAGCTCCATGCTGGCGCCTATTTTAACATGCCTTGAGCGCGGCTAATACTGCATGTGTTTTGCTGACAATTCCAACCACCACCGAACCTTGCTTGACGGCTTCTTGTGCATATTCGACCTGAAATATTCTCCCTTGCGGAGAACTACAAGCGCATCAACCAAGTCAGCATCTGTCGCGAGCCCAGTGCGAGAACGGATTGGACTTACAATGTGACGGAGTCGTTGTCATAATTATTCCGAAACATATTGAATCAACAACCTGAAACGCAAGCCTTAGCAATGAGAAATTTCGAACTGCAGAATTGGGTACTCAAGTTCTAGAGGTGTAGAAAGGAAGCTGTTGATGGAAGAGGGATATCATGATGCTCGCCAAGGCAGAGAGCGACGACGACGTGCCAACAGAGCTCTTGTCCACTCCGGGCTTAGTGCAAACCCTAATGTGCGCCATTCCAGTTTAGCGGATATACTACTCGATTTGCTCCGAGCCAAAACTCATAAAGGGCTGTGATGGTGGACTCGTCTGGGATATGTACGGAGTATACCAGGTAGACAATGTTACGGGACCCGGAAAAAGCACAAGGCTACGCCTACTCCTTCAAGGCCATGTAGACGAGCACGGAGTACCTCTTAGTTCTTACAACCTATTTCCCGGCATGCGAAACCAGGGAGTAATCAGTATCCTGCATACTCTGGAGACTCCTTGGTTAGATACACAGACCAATTCACGCTAAACTATCTTAAGGAAATTCTAGCTTACTACATACTCCGTAGATAACTGAGTTACACGAGTTGGGATAAACATGTCGGTGTAGGTCACGTGGGGAAACGCTACCCGGAAACCCTCGTTAGCTCCATCGCCGATGACGCTGTTGTGGTTGGAGTGGCAGGCAGGCAGCTTGATGGTGAATTTGAAGATCACCAACAAGGGCTTTGAAAACTACGTTTTCCTTGATAAAGCCAGATTCAAATGGAATTTGAATATATCTAGCTTTCCTAATTCTTTGTTTTGCCCAAATTTTGGCCTTGCGCTCTTCGTCAGCGGAACTTCAGCCGCCTAGTCCTAAACCGTTCCCTCACACACCCGACTTAAGACTGGCATCATGACGCCCGGGTTAAAGACCATTATTTCTCTTTCGTTTGTATGTCCGGATTGTCCGATAGCAACCGGTCGAACAATGACTGACTCACGGCTCCAACATATAGGTTCTTGCGATCGGTTTTATTCTGGTCATCCTTTCAGCCGCAGTATGGCATAATTTCCTTCCGCTCCTTGTCGTCGCAACCTATGTGATCGCACCACTGCCAAATTGGATATGCGGGCGATGTGCCAATCCGGATGATTTTATGGAGGCGCCTGGTAGCGGGGTAGTTGACTTCGGACGATGGTTGACGGGATTCTTCGTGGTGATGGGAATTGGTATGCGTTACCTTTTATACCCATTACTTTCTCTCGCAAGGAACTCTATTTTACGCTGTTTCTAATGCTAACGATTGCTTCATGTAGCCCTGCCGGCGATCTTAGCTCATACGGGTGCGATCCAGGTTCCGGCTATGATTATGTCTGTTTTGGGGGGGCTCTTAATATACGGCACGATAATCAGCTTCACTATGTTTTTCCAGGAACAAGAAGAATTTTGAGCGTTTTAGAGTGATATCGCTGTTCGAGTGTGTCTCGCCTCCGTATGATAAGGTTCTGTTATGTCACGTTCGGTTGCTTGTTCTGAGTATCTCGGTGTAAAAGGCGTAACGTTTTTTTGCTTTTCATTAAGCGGCTCTATTCCATACCTGCCGATATTTCTTTATCTAGGGATTCCGTGAGCTCCGTGCTTATCTGTCGTCACAATCTTGACTTCCTCATACCGCGGGTTCGCCGGGGTATTCAAGCGACGAGTTGCATTCTAATAAAGTTCTGGATTGATGTATATTAGTATTCTACGGGTTTAGCATGGTCTATCATGTGTATCTATGGCGTTCACAGTTTTCTCTTTTGCAGGGCAGGTTTCGTCCTGATTTCTGTTTGATAGGCGCCGACCTCTACCTTTCCTCCACGTGACTACGCGTAAGCAGAGTCATCACCATATTCGGATAGAACGCGGTAACCTGTAAAATCAATGTGACTCTAGATGAAGGAAAGCAATTAAAATTCGAGGACATATACTGGGAGCGCACTAATTAAAACTGTTGCTTTGATCCCAACTTTACTTCGGCATGCGTTAACAACCCCACTTCACTATGGAGGTCTGGTCCGGGGTCATCACGGCAGACTCTCTAACACTTGATGGTACGCTTGTTATTCAAATATCTTGGATCAAACTGATTTTATACCTAGGAGTGCGTTTACTTAATCCGCTCTCAAGTAACCAATGCGATATCTCGAAGGCAAAGCTGATCCTCCGCTCGCTGGTCGACCCTACTCTCGTCCCGCTTTTTGCTATCACGGGTCCCGCATTAGAGGTCCATATTTCGAACACTGCTACTAGAGACTGGATTAGAAGTAGGCTGTTGCATAATGTGCATTTGGATTCTGAGGATCACCCGGACGAAGAATTCTGTACGACTAAGCAGTGCCCGGTCGGCATTTTACTTGCAGTGGAGCATCTAGATAGTAATGCGCACGCGCGGAAAATCAGCGACCTCCTTATATACGGCATTTTGTCATCATCTGAGTCCGACACACAACAACGATACGACTCTTCTTCACCCACGCGGGAATTACGTGTATATGCAGCACCAATATGTTCTACCCTTGTTGTAAAAGCTCTTTCCCTACCCTCTCCGCCCCTTACACCATCCGAGGGTAATCACGCCGACGGAGCAGAGATCCCCGAGTATGCCGAATTCCTTTCAGACCCTCTTGCTCCCAGTCCTAAACGGAAACGCGTTGACACACTCTTCGAAGCGGCCGATGAATATCACAAGAAGGTACGAAGGAAAGGCATGATTGCCGTTTCTGAGTATATAGAGAAGAGCAGAGAAGCCTCGCCGAAGTTGCAATTTCCGTACCCGAGAGCGAAAAGGGAGCCTCAAAATGATACCAGTATCCTCTATGGCTCTCAATCGAACCCAGGGAAACAAACTCTATGTGGTGCAGGAACCAGAGATTCCAGCCTACCCAGACAATTCTCAGGGGTATCTCGTCCGCGCTCAATGAGCATAGCAAGCCGGAAATCCACTCCCTCGGCGTCTGTTACGACCAAAGAATGCTCCCAGATATCCGCAGGCGACTCTTCCATGGAGAATATATTATCCACAAACAAAGGCCTTCTCACCCGAACCATACTAACATGCATGCGTATGTATGGCTATCATCGAAACGCAAGCGCGTCCCGGGCGAAATTTGAACTCAATCGTGATTCCACTGACTCGACAGCTTTGAATAATTCGACAACGGAGTTATTACAGCCCGCCGCGGACGCCGAAGAGGAGGACGAATTCAAGACAATGTATCACGCAACGTACCGCGCGTCGACATTTGCCCTGCGAAAATTCCTCAACATTAAGAGTCCTGCCTCAGGAGCAAAGCTGCATTCTTCTATTTCATCACGCAACGGCCCAGAAGGGAACACGCCCAGTGTTCCAGTTTTGGACAGGGCGAAAGCCACTGACGTTGTTGATTCAGTCCTGAAACTCTTCTGCGAAGAGCCCGGATAGCTATGTCCGTTTCATGGTTACGTCCCTAGGACCTAAAAAAAGAGAAATGATTAATGATTATGACATGAATGACCTCCAACCAAAAGAAATTTCGAATGATTATATTTTCGTGCAGCCACATCTCGCCGTCTTTGTTAGATCCTGTGAACTTTGTATACCGATAACTATTCCCTCCCCTACAGCCTAAATTTCTGTACATTCTGGCTACGGGCTCCTATACAGCCTGTGGAACATAATTTTATAATTTAACCGCAACATAGATCCCTTTCATAAGCGCTCGGTATTCTCGATGAAAGATCATTGGCTTTGTTCTCTCTTTCGCGGAGGAGACGCCATAGCAGAAATGGGGAGGATTTGTAAACCGTTGATCCACCAGCGATACTGATGGAGGACTTGTATGCTTGTCATTTACTAAGCTACCTAAAGGGGAATCTCGGCTAATCTATGTGGGTCACGTGAGTGAGGTGCTAGTTGGATTACCTAACACCCCCCATGCAACAAGCTCCAGCAGCAAGCAAGAGCCACAAAGATCCAAAGCTTCCAAATCTCTCAAATCTGTGATAAAAAATTAATTACAGAATCCAGATTTATTCCTTCTTTAGGCTTAGCTCTGTTCACCACAATACTGTATTTTTGCTGGCTTCACTAATAAACCTCCATATTTTCCTGTATCCACTCATCACCCCTATCACACTCATGAATTAAGTGTAGGAATCTATTGCAAGAGTCTTCATGAGCCTGTCAGCTTTATTCACATCAGTTCCAATGTGCTTGATTGAGATTTCATCCTTTTGAACCCAATCTCTTAGTATATGGTGTCAAATCTCAATATGATGTGCTCTTCACATTATAGCTTCAGCTTTGGCTAAGTGTTAGGAGAACTGGTCATAGGTCATGTAGGTTTTCCCAGAATTAGGGGTATGAAAGAGCTAGGTAGTTACAATGCCTGCAACTGATGGGGGGGAGTTGTGTGTAGAATGTAGGAGTCCTCTAACTAGAAGACTAAACACTAGGGTTCTCATGATCTATGTGAATCATGTGATCCTTATACATTCAGAGTTGAGGTCATGTGAATACCTCTGAACATCTGATGTTGTCTGATGCTTGGTTGATCTAGGTTTACATTCATAACACTATCTCCCTTCCCCAGAGGCCTTGGACTCTGAGGCATAGGGCCACCAAAGTGGTTTTTTGTATATTGTTGCAGCTTCTCTGTTACTGGTAGAGCATTAAGGTAGTTCACCACTAAGTGAGCCACACCACTAAACAAGCCAAATCTTCCACCACTAAAATTCCTCCAACATTCAACATTCAATATGCAACAACATGGTTAACAATATCTCAATTAGGCTTGCAATTGAAGATCTTGAATCACAAGAGACCCGAAATTACACTGAAACCACAAGAAAGTACTCAGTTAATTGTTGTGTATGACAATTTCTGATGGGGAACCTCCCTGGGTCCTTTAGAATCTTGAGGGTGTCAAAGGGCTTAAAGAGAGCAACAACAGATTGGAGGTAGTGATCAATAATTCAATGGTGCTCCAGTTGAGTGGGCAGTCTTGCTCTGATGACAAAGAGTTTCCATACAGATATATCAGAGTCAGGGCAAGACTATTGTGGCTTCTCAAGAATAGTGGAATCAGGTACAATTGTACAGTATCACAAGACTTCAATAATATGAAAAGTAATTAAGATATGAAAGTATCTGATTCAAAGATATCTGTAAGATAGATAAGAAGATTGATTACAATAAACAAGTCCATCAGATCTTTAGTAATAAGTGTTCTTATATATATGATGCTCTTCTGATGATAGTTCTGCTAAGCTGTTCTATCTGTTCTATCACAGTACACTTGCTATATCCTTCAATCAGTTCTATTACACTTGATGTAATTAGTCAGCTTATCAGTTCTATTACTGATTACATGACTTTCTGTTCTAAGATTTCTCCATAATGGTCTGTAACACTGTCTTGTCAGATTTCATCCAATTATTCTGTGTCTTTGGCTGCTGTGCTACAAGTTTTATAATATTATTCTCTTCTTTTACAGTGTGTTTGTAAGGATTTGCCGCGAACCCCTTACACAGATGAACAGCACCTGTGAAGGCCAGAGGCCTCAGCTTGCAAGCTGCTGGGAGTTGCATGTGTTCTTGCAAGGTACTAAGTCATGTGCTTGTGAGCACACATAAAAGACTGTCACTGTGCAAACTCCTTGCTGGGAGCCAGTGGCAATCTTGTTTACAAGTTATACATAGTTGCCAGAATACAGACCTTTTACCTCACATACTCTTTTCCATGTATATTCCTCCTAGAGATTCATTGTCACGCTGATCCACACGTACAATTCTCACAGTGTTGTTCCCAACTGCTCTGCTTTCTTTTCTGAGATATAAAAGAGTGTTCTTCTATTCTTTTTTGAATTTCTGGGTTTTTCTCTTGTTTCTTGTTTTCAGTAAGTATCTTTATAATTCTCTTTTATCATGTTGTCTGCTTTTAATATTTGCAAGAATAATCTTCTTTTTGTTATCAAGCAATCTGGATTTATTATACTCTCTCTCTGCTCTTGATGTTCTTTACTGAATAAGACTTGTCTAAAGTTGAGTCATTTCTCTCAGTATAGTGAGTGTGTTTATGCTGATTATTATTGCATTCATAATAATAGTTCTTCTGCTGCTAATTAGCAGAAGTTGTTTGAGACTCAGAATAAGCTTGAGTGTACTGAGCAAGAAACTCTCTCTTGTCTTCTCTGTTTTCAAAAGCAGAAAAAGTTACTCTGTGATTGAGCTGGTAAATTTCTTGAGTCTGAATTGAAGTCTGTGGAAGATCTAGAATATCTTGAGAAGAAGAAGCAGAAAAGAGTAGCTGAGCAGACAGAAATTCAAAATCTGCTTGCTTTATTAAATGATTTTTCTTTCTCAAGTTCTCTTCCAGTTGTTTCTGATTTGTTTGTTAATGTCTTGCTGAGTGAGAATGTTATTAATGATATATCTCAATAATTATCTGGGTGTTCTTGAGATTTTCTGTTGATTTTCAGATGTTTTCTGAGATATTATATTCTTTTTATTTCACTAAGTAGTAAAGTTTTCTGCTGATCTTCTGATGATCTAGTATCTGTTTAACTTTGTATTCTTGTTTCTTGTTGATCTCTGTGGGCATTTCTTTGGTGTGTAGTGGTGCTTCCTCCAGTAATGAGACATGAAATACTGGGTGTATTCTCATCTTCTTGGGTAGCTGGAGTTTGTAGTTAACTTTTCTGATCTGCTTCATGATTTTGTATAATCCTAATTTTTTGAAATTAAGTTTTTTGCTTGGTTGTTTGGTTTTGATATTCTGTTGAATTAGAAATACTTTTTCTCTCTCTTTCAGAATTAGTGTCTTCTGGCATCTTCTGTTATAGTAATGCTTTATTCTTTCATTCAGAAATTTGATATCCAGTTTCATCTGGTTCTGCAGTTCTTATAGTTGTATTGCTGTAAGTTCTGCTTCTTGAGCTTTTTGTTATGCAATTCTTGATTATTTCTGTATTTCTGGTTCTCTGTTATAGTTCATGTAGAATAGTGTCATTTCTGTAGTGGTGTTCTTTGCTCTGTTGTATACTAATTGTGTCATAAATAGTAATGTAACTTAATTATTCTGTTGATAGTTGATATATTCTTGCAGATATTACTTCAAGATTTGGTTCAGTTACTCTGTCTGTCCATCTGTCTGTAGATGATAGACTATTGATATTTTCTGTTTAATTCCCAATTGTGCCATCAATGTTGTTCAGAATTTGCTTATAAATCTGGTGTCTTAGTCTGTAATTATCTCTTCTGACATTCTGTAGTTGGCAAGCACATTTTGCAGTACTATCAGTGCTGTATCTGGTGCTGTTATTGCTTCTCTGAATGGTATAAAGTATCTGTACTTTGTCAATCTGTTAGTGACCACTAGTATTGAGTTGTACTTCTTCCCTTCCATATTCTTTAAATTCAGGAGTTTTGTGATGAAATCCATCACTATAAATCTCCATGATTCTTACAGTTGTGGTATTGGCTGTAGCTTTCTGTATGGTTAGTGTTTGTTGACTTTGCTTTGTACACATGTCTCACATTCTTTGACATGTTGTTGAATATCTGTTCTCATTTCTGGTCAATAGTAGATTCTTGTGATTTTCTCTATTGTCTTGTTGATTCCAAAATGTTCTGCAGTGATTGTATTATATTCTTATATCATTACTTGCTTTCTGACTTCTCTGAATACATATATTAGTCCATGATATAGTATCATTTCTTCTTCTTTTTTAAAGTTCTCATTTTTCTTGTTGATTTTTTTTGCATATTTGTTTTTTTTTATTACTTCTTTGATCTTTTCTTCAATATCTAATTCTTCTGTAGTGATTCTTGTTGCTCTCAATGCTTGTCAGTTCAGAATCATATTCTTTATTTCTTCCAACTTTTTGAAAAGTGTTCTTAAATCTTGTTCTTTTCTTGTAAGATCTGATCTTCAGCTTAATGTGTTCACCCAGGCATTTTCTGTGTCTTTGCAGTATTATATTCTAAAGTTATAGTGCATCAGTACATCTGTATACCATCTGGCTTGTTGTCTTGTAAGTTCTTTGGTTGTCATAAAGTATTGCAGATTGTTATGATCTGAGATAATCTCTGTCTGATGTTGATTTTCTTGTAGTTCAATCTTTTATTTTTTCAGTAATGCCACTATTGCAAGTAGTTTCTTGTTGTGGATATTGTAGTTTTATTCAGCTGGTGTCATTATTCTTGCATAGCATGTAACTAGTTATAGTCTTTCTTGTTTGTCTGGTTGTTATAGTCTTCCCACTATTGCACAGTCTGATGCATCTGTATTAATTACATATTTCTTTGTTAGATTGTAGTGTTATTTCTTCTTTTCTGAATTTGTCTTTTATTGCTTCAAATGCTTGTTGACACTCTGTTGTTTATTTGAATACTTTGTCTTTCTTGAATAGCTGTGTGAGTGGTCTTGCTTTCTTTGAAAATCTGTATATAAACTGTTGGTAGTAATTTGCTAGTCTGTGAAATATCTGAACTTCTTTGACTTTCTTTGATGTCAGTCATTGTAGTATTTTATTGATTTTTCCTGGCTCCATTTGTATTTCTTCTGTTGACATGATGTATCCAAGATATCTGATCTTCTTCTTGAAGAAGTTACACTTCTTTAGCTTTGCTGGTAGATTGTATTTTTGCAGTTTTTCCAGTACTTTCTTGACTTTTCCAGTATGATTTTTTTGATCTTCTTTGGTGAATATAACCATATTATCAAGGTATTTTGTTCTGGAGTCTGTTTTCCATTTGTTGCCTTCTTTGATTTGTATCTGGTGATAGGTGTCTTTGATGTTGATTAGAGTAAACTATATTACTCCTCTCAATCTGTCTTGCACTTCTTTAATCAGTGGTATTGGGTAATAGTTCTTGACTGTGATGCTGTTCAACTGTCTGTAATTCACACATAGTTGTAAAGTTCTGTCCTTCTTTGATGCAAACAGTATTGAATATTCTGCCAGTGATGTTGACTCTCTGATGTAATCTTTCTTGAGATTATTCTTAATGTATTTCTTTACTTCAGCTGATTCTTTCTTGTTCAATCTGTATATTAGCAGTTTTGCTGGTTGTTTTCTGTCTTGTAGCTTTATCTCATGATTTCAGAGTTTGTGCTTTAGTAAGCTGTTGCTCTGATTTCTTTCTCTGAATACATTAATATATTCCTAGAATTCTTCTGATAGAGTTTTCTTGATCTTTTTATTCTGGTCATTCTTTTGTACTTGTAGCTGCTTCAAGTCATTAGGATTCTTTATAGCTTGATCTACTTTATTATCATGAATTAGATTTCCATGAATTTCTTCAGTGTTGATTAATTATTCTCTATATGGTATCTTTCTGTTGACCTGACTTATTATAGCTAGTGTCTTGTCTAAGTTGTTTCTGAGTATGAGTCTCTGATTATGGTGTACTGGTTTGAGAGAGCATTTATAGTTTGTCAGTCTAATCTTTTCTTCTTACCAGTTAATTTCTGAATTGTGTTGCTTTAATCAAGAGTATCCCAAGACTATATTATAGTCTTCTAGATTTGTCACTTTGAAATGCACTTTCTTGTGATGTTGTTCTATTTTTATTCTGATGAGATATGTCTCTTCTTCAACTCTATCAAGAGTTCCTTCTCCCAGTTCTGGTAACTGGTAGGGATATTTCTTCATTCACTTTACAATGTCAGCTTGTTTGATGAATCTTTTGTTGATAAATAGTTCAGTCACTTCTGAGTTCACTAGAACTGTTGTGTGCTTTGATTTAAGTAAGGTTGCTGTAACTCTGAGATGACAGATTTGTTTATTAGTGGCTAATAGTTTTACTTGTCTATTCATGCTGCTTACAGACTCTTGTTTATGGCAGCCATTTTATTTCTCAAATTAACAAGAGTCATCTTAGATGTCTGTTCATGTATTTTGCAATTATTTTCATCAGTACATTATTTTTTGTGTATTTTCTGTATATACTTGTTGTTTTTGCATCCTGCACAGTTTTCACATTCTTTCAAACCATGCAGGAATCTCATCATTTTTCAAAATTTTTTATCTTTGTGAAATTTGCATTGACATTTGTACTTAAATTTATTATAGTATGAGTGGTTCAGTTTTTCCACTTCTTTCTGTTTTTTATTCCAGTGCTGTCTGTATATTATTATTGCTAGTAATCTGTTTTCTTCTTTACATATAATCCAGTGTAATTAGTTATCTTAGATCTGTAATTTCCTTGCTGTTGGACATCTTGTCTCTTCAGATATTATGCTTTTTATAAGACTGAGTTTCTTCAAGACATCTTCTTCATGTTTCTCAAATTCTAGTATTTCTCAACTTGGTTCTTTCTTCAACTCTGGTGTGGTTGTCTGTTCTTCACTTGATCAATATTCTTCATTATTATTATAATCTTGTTTCTGAGTTGCTTGCAACTTCTTCAGTAATTATAAGTAATATCCATCATTCTTTCTATCTCTGTAGATAGAGCAATTGTCATTATAGCAAAAGCTTTAATAAATTCTGGTGTGATCTGGATGTTCTGTAGATAAGATATTCTGTAGGTCTGGTATTTCCCATTCTTCTTTCTCAGTGTTGCATTTGCAATGCTGGCAATTCTTGATGTTGTAACTGTAGTCTTCATAATACATGAAGTCTTCCATAATCTGTGTTCATTATTTGAACTCTTTTTGTTGTTTCTGGTGAAGCTTGCATGAATATTTATAGATTGGGTACTAAATATATTTCTTGTACTTTAGATTCTGAATTTTGTCCATTTTCTTTCTGTAGTGATATTCACAGTCAAGTGGTTGAATTCTCTAATTATCACTTGATTTGCTCCTCATTTTCACACATAATTCTTCACATAACTCTCATTTCTTGTCATCCAGCTGATTTCAGCATTTTGATTTATCTTCTGGCTGCTGGAGTAGCTTCAGATAGACTTTCATGACTTGTTCTTTAAATATCTTCCTGAACTGTTATTGGAGTTCTTTTTTGATTTGCTCTTTCTGAGTTGTTACTTAGAGATGTTGTTTAACTTCAGAGTCTTTTTCATTTTCTTTTGAGATTGCTCTGAGTTTCTTGTTTCTTTAATCTATTTTCTTTGCTCTATATTACCTTGCTTAGTGTCCAGACTTAGCACAATAGAAGCATAATTTCTCTTTCTTTCTCTGCTCTTTCTCTTTCTTATTGAGCATGTCAACTTTTGTTACATCCAGCTTCATGGGTGTGTGTCTGTAAAGGTCTGATTATGTATGTTTGCTCTGGTCTTAACTTTCAGTATGGCTCAATAAACTGGGTTACTTTCATGGTACTTTTTCTTGCTTTTCTATCTTTTGTTTGTAAAGTCAGTTTCCAATTCTGACTGCTACTTTGATTATCTTGGTCAGGGTATGTGATTGTTTTTCTAATCATACTATTTCATTTTTGATCTTATTGAATAGTTCTTGATAGAAAGTGTCAGCTAAGACTTCATTGTTTCAATCAGTGTTGACACTGACTTGCTGGAATCTCATAGCATATTCTTGTGGTGATATCTTTTATTATATATGATGTAACTGCTGGGCTGCCATATTTTGTTTCTTAACTTTTCTGAAAGTGATTTTCAATATCTAAATAAAGATGTTGTAACTGTTAATAATCTTAAGCATGTTGTTGTTCTGATTAACTTTGTCTCTTTTGTAATAATTCTGCAGATAGGTGTTGAACTAATCAAATACTGCTCTGTAAAGATATAATGCTGTCATTATCATCTTGTCTTTATTACTGCTAAGTTCTTTGCCTTTCATATCCATGTAAATGTGCAGTTATCTCAAGAAAGCTTGTAATTTTTCTTGTTCACTCTTGAAGAGTTCTGGTAAGTTGACTTTAGCTTTATCTTTCTTTTCCTGCTGTTCAGTGAATGGAATGGCCATGATCTGAATCTCAAGCTGCTTGTTATAGTTTTTCAATTCATGGTTCTGCTCTTCAAGTCTTTCAGTAATCTGTTTGAGCTGCAAGATTCTATTCATAAGATCTTGAGTATTGATGGCTGGTGCTTTGGATGCAGACATGATTTCTATACTTTATTAGGTCTTGACATGGGGTGGGGGTTATATCTTTATGCTTGATGTAATGCAGAAAGTTCTTTCTTTATATGTAATCTCTGGGGTCTCAGATGTATTCTCTTCTGAGTCAGGGGTGATCAATGTGTTGTGTATGATAATTTCTGATGAAAAACCTCTCTGAGTTCTTTGAGATCTTGAGAATATCAAAGAGCTTAAAGAGAGCAACAACAGATTGAAGATAGTAATCAATAATCTAATAATGCTCTGGTTAAGTAGGCAGTCTTGCTCTGATGACAAAGAATTTCTATACAGATATATCAGAGTCAGGGCAAGACTATCATATCTTCTCAAGAGTAGCAGAATCAGGTATAATTGTACAGTATTACAAGACTTCAATGGTATAAAAAGTAATCAAGATATGAAAGTATCTGATTCAAAGATATCTGTAAGATAAATAAGAAGATTAATTATAATAAATAAGTTCATTAAATCTCTGATAATGAGTGTTCTTATATACATGATGCTCTTCTGATGATAGTTCTGCTAAGCTGTTTTATCTGTTCTATTGCAGTATGCTTGCTATGTTCTCTGATTAGTCCTATCATACTTGGTGTGATTAGTCAGCTTATCAGTTCTATCACTAATCATGTGACTTTCTGTTCTAAGATTTCTCCACAACAGTCTGTGACTCTGTCTTGTCAGGTTTCATCCAATCATCCTGTGTCTTTGGCTGCTGTGCCACAAGTTTCATAACATTAATCAAGAGACCCTGTGCTGACAGCATAAAAACTTGCAACTTGCTCAGAATGAAGTGGCCTCCTGATATAAGAAAAAGCTCTCTAATATACAGGAGGCAGAGCTTCTGAATTATATAAACAAGCTCTTTAGCTGTGGCCTTGCCATTACATCTCAGATTCTACAAAATATCATACAAGAGATGACAGAAGAGAATATTAGAATCAACTGGATTAATTAATTTTGTGAGTGATATAATAACAAGATCAAATGCATTTATCTCAAAGTAATTAATTAAAATAGACAGATAGCAGATAACTATCAGTGCTTTAAGTACTTCTATATGCTTGTAATTTGATGATTTATTTAATTACTTGCAATTGCAGTTGTTAATGCTGACTAACTATTTGACTACTACTTATGAAGTAGTTGGAGCAGAAAATTAATTAATATAATCTTAAGCCCTCAAACATCTATAACTTTAACAAAAAAGAATTTCTTCTAGACTTCTGCCATATCTCAAAGCAATTAGTCTCTATTGAAGCTCTACAAGCTGGAAAGAATGCCATCACTCAGAATAATAGTCAGGAATTTCTCTTATTGCTCTCCTTAGTCTTTGCTGAAGAAATTACACTATCTTTAGCTCTTATTTACCAGAGCAAATCACAAGATCTCTAGAATATATAGCTAGATAATTATGATGGAAGCAAATGAGTCTACTTTACAGCTTCAACAAATAGTTGAAGCAATGATGAATATAAACTGAAGTAGTTGAAACAGATTTTCAATCAGCATACTAAGAAACAAGCTGATTAAGAAAGACATCTGCTTCTACTAGATGAGCATTCCTCCTATATAAATATGAAATTTATCAAATACACTGACTATAAAAAGATTCTTCTTATGATCCTCCCACCACATTCAACCTACCATTTGCAATCTCTTGATATTGGAATATTTGGGCCACTAAGCAAGGCATATTTTAATAAGCTAGAAGCCCTACTACATCAAGAAATAAGCTATATTCAAATGACAAAAAGGGATTTTTGAAGATTATTTAATGTGGCTTGGAAGAAGACTTTGACAGTTGAAAATATACTTGCTAGCTTTGCAAAAACTGGAATTAATTCTCTAGATCTTCAACATTAACTATATCAATTTGAAACTGCTCAAGTCTCTACACTACCAGTTAAACCTTCTATTTCTAGCAATATGCACCAGCTCTAATAAGAGATCAAAAGTATATATCTCCAGCACAGCCTAAATTCACAAAGTATTAGATAGATTATCCAAGCCAGTAAGCAGTTTGCTTTTCATAATAAACTGCTGGAACATAAGAATCAGCAGCTAAGATCAACTCTAGTAATGGAGAAGCAATGCCACAAGCAAGACAAGCCCCTAGGCCTACTCAATAGAGATAATCCTAGTCAAGCACAGTTCTGGTCTTTAACAAAAGTTCTTAAGGCACACAAGCACCTGGATGAAATAAAAACTGAAAAAGCTGGTAAAATTGCTTAAATACAAGAGACAAAACTTCAACAGAAGCTTCAAAAGAAGCAGGCTGCTAGAGATATTAAAAAAAGACAGATTGAACAGAAGAATGCTTATAAAAAAATCTGGGAGTAACAAGAGATCAAAAAAAACAAATATGCTAGACAAAGAGAGGCACAACATGTTGCTTATGAGAAGAAGAAGGCTTTACAACTAGCAGAGAAGGAAAAACAGACAGTTAAACAGACTAATAAACACCAGCAGTCAGAGCTTCAAGCACCAGCTTCAAAGCACCATTAGAAGAACTCCCCTACTAAAGAGCCTTATTACAAAGAGCCTATACAATCTTCCAAAAGAGAAAGTAAGAGCTCTACAAGCATCTCTAGCAAGATATTAGACTATCTAGCCAAGAAATCTACTGTTGATATTTCTTTGAATTCTTTCCTATCTACCCCCTAAATCTCTTGCTCTGGCTGTAATATTAGGCCATCCACCTGTTTATTTTCTTAACTATACTAATTTCTATGCTTTAAAGAATACATTCATTTAATATTTAATAGCTATTTAATAATAAAAATCTGGTTGTTGAGATATTTAATAAATTCATTGCGTGGAGCATTTGGTGAAATTTGGCTCATTTAGTGGTGTGGCTTGTTTAGTGGTAAACTACCTTATAGATTCTTGAATGTGCAAGCTTCTGCATTACTACTGCTTGTCTATATAGACATCCCGCATGCATATCACTGCTGGTTGCAGTAGACTTTCTTTGTTGTAGAATGGTAATTATTTTATTACAAACATCCAGCATTTCATCACATACTTGTTTCTTTGTTTATTTGCTTGTCTGGTTGCTACATCATCTGTTATCTGTTGTCATGTTGTCTATCAACAAGTCATGAAACTAGCAACTTTAGTATATTGCAGTGTAGGTATAAATAAAGAGTTTCTGGCTGTAAGAATTTGCCGCGAACCCCTTACATGGACAAACAGCACCCATAAAGGCCAGAGGCCTCAGCTCACAAGCTGCTGGGAGTTGCATGTGTTCTCACAAGGCACTAAGTCACATGCTCATAAGCACATATAAAAGACTGTCACTGCACAAACCCCTTGCTGGGAGCCAGTGGCAATCTTGTTTACAAGTTGTATATAGTTGCCAGAATACAGACCTTTCACCTCATGTACTCTTTTCCATGTATATTTCTTCTAGAGATTCATTGTCACACTGATTCACACATATAATCCTCATACTGGCTCTCTTCTTTCTTCTTTTTCTTCTGCTTTGTTTGGGCTCAGGTGTCATTTCTCATTCATTTTATAACTTGTTACAATATTGTCATTAAAAGACTCTGTTGCACACAATAAAGAAGACACTCTTCTGTACTTCATCTGTATTTACTTGATGTTCATGGACTGCCTGAATGAAGACAAGCCTTGTCTATAGAATGTTAAGAAGAAATCTTATTCTTATTATTTAGAATATCAAATCTGTATCTATTATAATATAAGTATGTCTTCATCTGTTCTTCTTGTTGTTCTAACCTGGCTGTAGATTTCAGAATCTGCTGTTGAACTAGTTTGTTGACTCTTGTAACTTTGAGAAGAATACTATAATTTTGATGCAGCTGATCTGTATTGTCTGTACAATATCAAGTGCATATGTTAGGAGAACTGGTTGTAGGTCATGTAGGTTTTCCCAGAATTAGGGGTATGAAAGAGCTAAGTATGTACAATACCCATAACTGATGGAAGAAAGTCATGCATAGAACATAGAGATTCTTTAACTAGAAGACTGAACACTGGGGTTCTTATAATTCATGTGAATTGTGTGATTCTTATACATTCAGAATTGGGATTATGTGAATACCCCTGAACATCTGACATCATCCAATGCTTGGTTGGTCTAGATCTACATTTGTAACACTATCCCCCCTCTAGAAGCCTTGAACTCCAAGGCATAAAGCCACTAAAGTAGTTTTTTGTACATCATTGTAGCTCCTCTATCATTGGTGAAGCATTGTAGATTCTTGAATATGCAAGCTTCTGCATTACTACTGCTTGTCTATATAGACATCCTGCATGCATATCACTGCCAGTTGTAGTAGACATTCTTTATTGTAGGATGGTAATCATTTTATTACAAACATCCAGCATTTCATCATGTACTTGTTTCTTTGTTTGTTTGCTTGTCTGGTTGTCTATCAACAAGTCATAAGACTAGCAACTTTAGTGCATTGTGGTGTGAGTATAAATAAAGAGTTTCTGGCTCTTTTCTTTCTTCTTTTTCTTCTACTTTGTTTGGGCTCAGGTGTTGTTCCTCATTCATCTTATAACTTATTACAATGTTATTATTGAAAGACTCTGTTGCACATAATAAAGAAGACACTCTTTCATGCTCTGTCTGTGTTTACTCAATGTTCACAGACCACCTGGATGAAAGCAAGCCTTGTCTATAGAATGTCAAGAAGAAATCTTGTTCTTATTATTTAGAATATTAAACCTGTACCTGTTGTGATGTAAGTGCATCTTCATCTGTTCTTCTTGTTATTCTGATATGACAGTAGATTCTAGAATCCACTATCAAACTAGTTTGTCAGCTCTTGCAACTTTAAGAAGAATACTATAGTTTCAACATAGCTAATTCACATCACCCATACAACATAAAGTGCATGAGTGTACTTGTGCAAGAGTTTCATAAGCTTAACTCTAAAGCTGCCAAATGCTGTTGCTGCCAGGCTACTTCTTGTCTTAAAGAATCTTCTATAAAACACCATCATCCTGCATCACATTATGAAACCAAAACCATGAATCTTGTATCTGAAACAAAATCTATTAAAGATAGTTCATCTGAGCTTCTTCATCCAACAACCCCAGTTTGTACTGTTCTGTCTCAGATAGAAAATGAAATCAGAAACATCTGAGTTTTGCTTGATCATTTCACTACTTGTTTAATAAATGAAGCCAAAGCTCTTCAGAATATTATAGAAAGCAGTCTTGTAGATTTTCTTCACCATTTTTTCTTATTGTTAGACTAATCTCTGTCTAGGCCAATCTTACATCTTCAATTAACTCTCTGGCTGACATTGTCTTCTCTGGTTTCCAGAGTATTGTAGACACAATTTGTTCTTCTTATGGCCCTTTATCTGTTAAGCCTACTTTTATTACAGTACTATCTGTTATCATATTACCAGTTCTGGTGACTTCAGAACCACATCTCTCTTTGGCTGGTTCATCTTCATTACAGCTGTGTTTCAAGCACCCTTGTGGTACCTCTTCTCATCACTAGTTGTTTGGTTTCATTACATGTGATGATCTTTAACATGTCTAGTCTTCTTTTTGTACATAGATTCATTCATCTTAGAATGACTTTACTTCTTTTATAGATAATTCTTAAGAACTTCTTATGCATTTTCAAGATTTTCCTCAGATTTCCACATCAATTCCTCAATAGGGAATCCCTTCCATTTCACTAGGTAATGTTTCTTACAATAGTACACTTTGTCATTCAAGATTTCATCTACTTCCTACTCATGATGGTCATCCACTAGTATCACAGAAGGATGTGTTTGCACCTCACCTATTCTCATGCAGTATGATTTCAGCAATGAGACATGGAAAATATTGTGAATCTGATAGCTCAGAGAGAGCTTCAGTCAATATATGTTATTTTCTATGGCCTCTATTACTGAGAAAGATCTGTAGTACTTGTCATCTAACTTCTTGCAAGAACATATTGTTTGTAGATTTCTTAATAACAACATCACTTCATCACCAGATGCATACACTTTATCTTGATATCTTCAGTTATAGAACTGTGCTTGATTCTCTTTTGCTTTCATCAAATGTTCTACCAGACTATCTCTTGACACAGAGATTATTCTCAGTCTTCTGTTGAGTGTTATCTGTACATTATTGTTATTATCAATCAACTTCTGGATTTCATCTTATTCTCTAGATTCAAAGCTGTATATTGCTTTGAACAGAGACATGTGCATTACAGAGTGTTCTGACCTGTTGTATGCAAATTCTGCATACACAAGTTACTTCTCCCAATCATCTTGCCTATAGCTATAATAAATATAAAGATATTCCTCCAAAATCTTGTTCAGTGCCTCTGTTTGACTATCTGTTTGTGGGTGGAATGCCATGCTAAGTTTTTATCTAACTTTTATGTGAAAATATAGCTCTGACTAGTATTCACTCATGAAAACAGATTTCTGATCTGAAATAATATTATTTAGAAATCTGAAGTCTTTAAACACTCTTCTGAACAGAAGATTTGCTATCTCTGACACATTAATCTTCTTTCTACATACAAGAAAACATACAAGCTTTGTAAATCAATCTACAATGACCAGGACTGTATTATATGAATTCCTCTTCTCTTCACTTGGAGAAAGGTCTGTTATAAAATTTATAAATATTGAACACCAGAGATTACTAGATGTCAGTAATGATATGAGCAATTTACATGATTTATATGTTAAAGTCTTTTCTTATTAGCAGGTTTAGCATTCATGTATGTATGTCTGAATATCTTGTCTTATTAAATTGCCAATTATATTTTTGCTGGAGCAAGACAAACATCTTCACCATATTAAATTGATCTGCAAATAAGTTATTATAGTGGACTTGCAGTAGTTTCTGTCTTAGAGTCAGATTATTAGAGATATAGATTCTGCTACTCTTTGTCAAAAGATCTCATTTATCTATTTTCCACTCTAACTGCTGAGATTCTGTCTTAGCAA
The DNA here is from genome assembly GCF_000149335.2 of Coccidioides immitis RS. Classification (NCBI taxonomy): domain Eukaryota; kingdom Fungi; phylum Ascomycota; class Eurotiomycetes; order Onygenales; family Onygenaceae; genus Coccidioides; species Coccidioides immitis. Next base: position 1,113,398 of record NW_004504310.1, on the reverse strand, counting down.
TCTTACTTGTACAGAGAGATTATCTCTCTGTGCTTCTAGCAGCAGATTCAACACACTTACAGTTGATTTATTATAGATCTTTTTGTCTTTCATCACTATTTTTATGTGTATACAGAAAATTCAGAATCTTCTGTAATTTCTTTATTAAGCCTCCCCAGCATCTCTGGCTAGTGCTTTCTAAACTGACTTAACTATCTTGATGCCAACAAATCTCTTCTGTATCATCTCTATCTTACTGCTTTGAACAGTGCAAGCAGCATATACTTGAATATCTTCTTCATTAAAGAAAGTTTCTTTGAATAGATTCCACTCTGAAACACTATCTGTATAATATTGTTTGAGTATATACATCAGCAGACTAGTATTTTCTTCTAGTTTGATATAATCTGATCTTTGTAATAATGTATCAGCTGGATTATGCTTTCCAGAACAGTAAAGCATCTTAAAGTTATACACTCTGAGAATCTTTATTTATCTTATGTGTTGTTGTTGTGCCATCTTGTTTATAAACTTTATAAATAAACAAAGATTTGCATGATCTGTAATAATCTTTACAGAGTACTTTATTTCTTCTAAGTACTGCCACTAATGAACAAACACTCAGACAATGGCCAACATCTTCTTATCCAGCATACTATAGACTCATTGGGTCTGGTCAAACTTGAATAACTAGTAGGCAACTGGATACCATCTGTCATCAAATAGCTGTAGCAATATCATATCTGCAGCATGTTCTGAAGCATCTATTTTCAGACATATTCTATATTCTGGATTGTAGTGGTGGATGACAGGTTCTTCAGAGAAGACCACTTTTAATATATAAAATACTTCTCTAACAGCAGATGTCAGAAGAAATAATCTCTTCTTTTACTTATTTTTACTGTCTTTCAAGAGATCTGTTAACAGTGCTACAATAACTGAGTACTTTCATATGAATCTCCAATAGAAGTTCACAAAACCCAGAAATACCTGAATATTATAGAAACTTTATGGCAAGAGCTACTTTATAATTATGTGTACCTGCTTTGAGTCCATCTTAATACTCTTAGTATCAATAATATATTCAAGATACAAGATTATTTATCTTTTGAAAGTGCACTTAGCAAGCTTTGCAAACAACTGATATTCTTTTAGACACTCTATAACTAATCTAATGTGCTTCTCATGCTCCTTCTCTGAAGCTAAGAAGATAAGAATATTGTCTAGATAAACTATATAGCATATGTCAACCAGGCCTGTGTAAGGATTCGCCGCGAACCCCTTACATGGACAAACAGCACCCGTGAAGGCCAGAGGCCTCAGCTTGCAAGCTGCTGGGAGTTGCATGTGTTCTCGCAAGGCACTAAGTCACATGCTCACGAGCACACATAAAAGGCCATCACTGTGTGAACCCCTTGCTGGGAGCCAGTGGCAATCTTGTTTACAAGTTGTACATAGTTGCCAGAATACAGACCTTTTACCTCACGTACTCTTTTCCATGTATATTCCTCCTAGAGATTCATTGTCACGCTGATCCACATGTACGATCCTCACAGCCTGCCAGTGCTCTATTGATATAGAACTGGAAGATTGCTGATGCATTTGACAACCTGAAAAACATAACAAGATACTTAAAACTTTCAAACTTTGTACAAAACATGGTCTTCCATTTGTCTTCTTTTTTGATTCTAATCTGGTGGTAGGCATCATGTAGATCTATCTTGAAAAAGTAGTATACTTCCACTAACCAGCTTAACATCTCATCTATTAACAGCAAGAGGTAACAGTTCTTTATTATAATTGCATTAAGATTACAATAATTAATACAGAGCCTGAGTTCTTTATTAGTCTTGAATGCAAATAACACTGGAGCCCCTGCCAGACTTTATAACAGATATATTCAACTCTTGCATAACTCATTCTTGATATACTCTTATAGAATCTTTATCTGCTTGAGCAATAGTTCATAAATTGACATGTACAGAGGCTTGCAGCCATCTTTAAGAATAATTAAATAACTGATTTTTATTAATTTTGGTAACTCTGTTATTTGTCTTCTGAGAAAATATCTTTATAGTCTCTCAACCACTCAGGCACTTCTGTCAGAACTTGATTGTTGTCTGACACAAAAATAGCATAAGAAAGTTTATTCTTGATGTATACTGCTTGAAGAAATCTATCTGCATTCAGAAGTTTTACTATTTTCTCTGAGAATTAATAATACCACATCTTGTTCTTCCAGTCTATATCCAGATTGAAATCTTCTAACCATAACATATCTAGAACTATATTCACATTAACCATGTTGATTATCACAAATATACATCTTACCATCTTTGTAATCTTCATGAAGTTTATTATAGTGAGTTAGATCTTGTAGATGCTATATCAATCAGCCTCAGCTTCATTTAATATCTCAATGACTCCCATGAGTGTCTCTGGTTGATTCCAGTTTAATTAGAATGCCAGTTTGTAGAAGATACTGTTCACTGTGGTATCTGAGTTCAACAGTGCAGCTAACTTTATAAGATTATCTGATAGTGTAATCAGTGTGACCAATAAACACATACTGCATCTGCTTGCCTTCTTAATTAAGTTAACACTCCATTTTTCTAATATTTGACCTGGGTCTTGTATAGGCTTTGCAGCTCTAATCTTCACTCAATTCTTATTCTTTTCATCTGTCTGCTGGAACTTGTTGAAGCTGTTTGTACAGAACTTTACTCTATAGCCTGATTGATCACATCTTAGACAGAGCTCTTTATTCATTTATTATTTGTGTTTCTCTTTTAATATTTTTGAAAGTGGTTTCACTGGTGTCTTCTTCATTCATGAATAACCTTCTTTATTGTCTTGTTGAGATGCATCTTTCTCTTGAGAGATTAAGATTTTCTGTTTCTTCTTATTTTAGATCTTGTCTCACTAACTTTGCTTCTTCTTTTCTAGAATAAACTTAATGAGCATTGCTTGTTCTTATAATTTTATAATCATTTTTGATTGATGTTGCAGTTTATCCAGTTCAGCCTGAATGATTGATCTGAGCTTTGTCTGTAGAAAGAGTACACAAAAGAATTCATCTGATAAACTGTTCAAATTCTGTTCAAGTTTGACAATGTACATGAAAAACAAGAATATGAATTAGTTCTCTTATTAAACAGTGTCATAATAATGCTGTATTATGCCTTAACTATAAGTTATCTTGAGTTTAATGTTGTTCTTATACCACATCTCAAATTCATTCCATAATATAAATAGTTATTCTCTCTCTATTCTCAACATTTGCCAATATATCTGGGGTCTGTCACAAAAATAACTGGACACCCAATCAATTCTAACCACATCTGATATCTTTTGTAATGATTTTCTCAGGCAAGACTGTTATCTTATTGAAGCTAGCCACAATTTGCACTCATCAAGTAATTTGCCATGGTAGTAAGATGCTTTTAGAGGCTTCACATCATCAAAATTGTCTGACTTCTCTATTGATTGTGTGCATAAGAGAAACTCTAAAGAGAAATTGTTGTTTACTATTCTTTGTTTGTATTCTATCTGCTTTTGCAGCCTGCATATCTTATTTTATTTATATATGTCTGCTAGATTCTTTTGGAGATGTGTCTTCTTTTCTTCAAAGATCTTCTCTCTTCAGATTTTATTTAATATATTAAGAGATGTATCTTTGTTGTCTATATCATCTGCTGGTGTCTTGCTGGTGGTGGCTTTACTGCTACCAGTATTTTCTTCAATATTTATCTTCTCCATATTGGTGTCTATCTCTGTCAGGTCTGTAACATGGGGTGTTGTCATGGTTCATCTTGTGGGTCTTGATGGCATTATACCAACTTAGGCAATTATATATTGAAGTGTTCAGAATATTAGGAGAACCAGTTATAGATCACATAGGTTTTCCCAGAATTAGAGGTACAAAAGAGCTAAGTATGTACAATGCCTGCAACTGATGGAAGGGAGTCATGCATAGAATATAGAGATTCTCTAACTAGAAGACTGAACACTGGGATTCTCACAATTCATGTGAATTGTGTGATTCTTATACATTCAGAGTTGGGGTCATGTGAATACCTCTGAATATCTAACATCATCTGATGCTTGGTTGGTCTAGATCTACATTTGTAACAGCATAAGTATACTTGTGTGTGAATTTTATGGGCTTGACTCAGAAGCCACTAAATATTACTGTTATCAGACTACTTCTGCTGTTAAAGAATCTTTCATGAAATGTTGTTGTCCTGTCTCATGTTATGTAGTCAAGACTATGAATCTCATGTCTGAAACAGAATCTATTAAAGACAGTCTATCTAAGTTCTCTTATTTGTTAAGCTCAGTTTATATTGTTCTCTCTTGAATTAAAAATAAAGTTGCAAACATCTGAATCTTGCTTGATTATCTTATAACTTGTTTGATGAGTGGAATCAAAGCTCTTTAAGATAGTATAAAAACCAGTCTTGTAGATCTTCTGTATCATCTTACTTATTCTTAGATTATCTTCTGCTTAGGCCAATCTCATGTCTTTAATTAATTATTTAGCCAACATTGTTTCTTCTAGTATTTGAAGTATTGTAGAAACACTTTATTCTTTTTATAGTTCTTTATCTGTAATATCTTTCTCTGTAACTGTATCTTCTGTTATGATTCTGTCTGTCATTATATCAAATGTACTTGTGACTTCTGAGTCTTGCTTGTTTATGGCTAGTTCACCATCATTACAGCTGTATCTCAGATACTCTTGTGGTACATCTTCTTGCTATTAAATTCTTGATTTTGTAGATGTATTATAGTCTTTATATTTGTTTTGTATCATATTTATCTTTCTTTCTGTATGTAGGTTCATTTATCTTCTTGTAATTAGATCTTTTTTTTAGGTAATTCTTAAGAATCTCTTGTGCATTTTCAAGATTTTTCTCAGATTCTCATGTTGATTTCTCAATAGAGAATTCTTTTCACTTTACTAGATAATATTTCTTGTGGTAGTGTACTTTGTTGTTCAAGATTTTGTCTACTTTCCACTCATGATAATTATCTACCAGTACTGTAGAGGGATGTGTTGATGCTTCACCTGTTCTCATGCAGTATGGTTCCAACAATGAAATATAGAAAATGTTATGAATCTGATAGCTTGAAGAGAGCTTCAGTTGATATGTGTTATTTCCTATAATTTCTATTACTGAGAAAGATCCATAGTACTTGTTATCTAACTTCTTGCAAGAATATATTGTTTGTAGGTTTCTTGATAACAACATTACTTTGTCACCAGGTGCATACATTTTATCTTGATGTTTTTAATTATAGAACTGTGATTGATTCTTTTTTGCTTTCATCAAACATTCTATCAGACTATCTCTTAATACCAAGATCATTCTTAGTCTTCCATCAGACATTGTCTGTGCATCATTATTATTATTGATTGACTTCTGGATCTTGTCTGATTTTCTAGATTCAAAGCTGTATATTGCTTTAAATAAGAATATGTGCATTGTGAAGTATTTTAATCTGTTATATGTAAATTCTGCATACACAAACCACTTCTTCTAATTATCTTGTCTATAACTACAATAGACACAAAGATATTTCTTTAAAATCTTGTTCAGTGTCTCTGTTTGACTGTCTGTTTGTGGGTGGAATGTCATGCTAAGTTTTTATTTAACTTTCATGTGAAAACATAGCTCTGATTAGTATTCACTCATGAAAACAGATTCCTGATTTAAAATAATATTGTTTGGAAATTCAAAGTCTTTAAACACTCTTCTAAGCAGAAGATTTACCATCTCTAACACATTAATCTTCTTTCTACATACAAGAAAACATGCAAGCTTTATAAATCAATTCACAACAACTAGAACTGTATTATATAAATTTCTCTTTTCTTCACTCAGAAAGAGATCTGTTATAAAGTTCATGAATATTAAATATCAGAGACTACTGAATGTCAGCAATAATGTAAGTAATCTATATGGTTTATATGTTGGAGTCTTCTCTCATTAGTAGATTTGGCATTTGTGTATGTATATCTAGATATCTTGTGTTATTAATTGTTAATTATATTTTCATCAGAGCAAGACAAATATCTTTACTACATCAAAATAATCTATAAATAAGTCATTATAGTAAACTTGTAGTAGTTTCTGTCTTAGAGTTAGATTATTAGAGATATAGATTCTGCTACTCTTCATTAAAAGATCTTATTTATCTATTTTCCACTCTGACTGCTGAGATTCTATCTTGATGAATCTTACTTATATAAAGAGATTATCTTTCTGTACTTCTAGCAGCAGATCCAATAAACTCACAGTTAGTTTATTATAGGTCTTTTTATCTTTCATCACTGTGTTTGCATGCATATGGAGAATTCAGAATCTTCTGTGATTTCTTCATTAAGTCTTCCCAGCATCTCTAGCTGGTGCTCTTTAGACTGACTCAACTGTCTTGATATCATCAGATCTTCTCTGTACTATCTCTACCCTACTGCTTTGAACAGCATGGGCAGCATGTACTTGAATACCTTCTTTATTAAAGAAAGTTTCTTTAAATAGGTCCCACTCTGAAACACTATTTGTGTAATATTATTTAAGTATATATATTAGCAGACCAATATCTTCTTCTAGTTTAATATAATCTGGTCTTTGTAATAATATGTCAGCTGGGTTATGCTTTTCAGAGTGATAGAGAATCTCAAAATTATATGCTCTGAGAATCTCTATTTATCTTACATGTTATTATTGTATCATCTTGTTTGTAGACTTTATAAATAAACAAAGATTTGCATGATTTATAATAATCTCTACAGAATATTTTATTTCTTCTAAGTACTGCTGCTAATAAACAAATACTTGAATGATAGTCAATATCTTCTTATCTGATGTACTATAAACTTATTGAATCTGGTCAAACTTGAATAATTAGTAGATAACTGAATACCACTCATCATCAAATAACTGTAGCAATATTATATCTGCAGCATATTCTGAAGCATCTATTTTCAGACATATTTTACATTTTGAATTATAGTGGTAGATGACAGATTCTCCAGAGAAAGCTACTTTTAATATATGAAATGCTTCTCTGATAGCAGATGTCAGAAGAAATAATTTCTTCTTTTACTTATTTTTACTGTCTTTCAAGAGATCTGTCAACAGCACTACAATAACTGAGTTATCTTTGTGTTGGTTAGCGGGGCGCCCAGCCCAGCAATCAGGCCCACCATTGGTCCACAGCATGCACTATGCCCATTGCAGCATGGCCATTGCCACTTCAGGAATGGCACCTGCCTCACCACTTTTGCCACACCTCTCACCACCCCAGTGCTGCCAGGCAATCTATATAAACCCAATCTCACTTCCTTCAACAACAATGCACTTCCTCATCCTCTTTCTCCCTCATTCCATGTCCTGTTTCCCATGCCCAGATGCACTGCCTCCCCTCACCCTGCAGGAATGATGCTGTGTTATCTGGCTGTCCCCTATGTTTTTCACCTGCACCCACAGAGTCACCAAAGACCTGTCTGATGGACCTGACAGTTTGTGTCACTTCATTGGTTTCTAGGCCATCTGGGCCCCTCTTGTGACATTATCTGGCTTGCTGGAGGTTTGCAGCCATGTCATGATGGTTTTCATCCTGTTGTTCAATTGGCAACTCTAGGCAGCAGGCTGGTGTTCATCACTGTCTGCTTCCAATTTCCTTTGTCTCTTGCCCTTTTCTTTTATAACCTCTGTGCTCTCCTGCTCTGATTCCAGAGGCACCCCTGGCCTGCAAGGCTCCAAGCAAAAAAGGGCTACAGCCAGTATTGGAAGCCCTGAAGGTGGCTGGCTGGCATGTATCCTGAAGTCAGCACATCAGCTGGATTTGGTGCCCAGGCCTGCATCCTCCCACCCCTGACCCAATAAGACTGACTTTCCAGGATCCTGCTTTTGTTCTCCCACCAATGGCAAAATTACTGCATTGCTTTCACTGCAGGAGCAGGATGTGCCTCTGAGCCAGCCCAGGAAGGGGGGGTGTGTGTTGAGGAGTGTGAGTGGGACATGTGATCTTTGGACATTGCAATGATTGAACAGGATTGGCATAGGGCACCAAGGGTGGCTGTTTCCAGGCCATAATCTTGAATGGGATGGACATGTCAACATCCTGAAGCAAGATTCAAGGAACTGAGGGGTTCTCCCTGTCACTCCCCTTGGAGCAGTGGTGAAGCAAGCACATCAACAGACAGAGAGCCACTATAAGAAGGCCGACAGGTCCCCAGAGTTTCTGTTCCTCTCTGATTTTCCCACCACACACTCTCTGTTGATTCATATTCCTGACCTCCAGTTTCCTGATCATCTCTGTGTCCAAAGTCCACTCTTCTGGAAAATGCCACCTCCTGTCCTGTTCAATCCTCCATTTCATGCAAATTTCAAACCATGGAACCCCTCTCATCCCAAATCCCTCAATTCACACTCTCTGGTGACCAGCTGTTCCCTTCCCTTCAAATCCTGTCATGATCCTCCCTGCAACACTTCCCACAACACTTTACCACCCCCCAAGCATCATCTCTCTGCAAGACTGCCAGCTGAAGTTTGCATGTTATTCAGCATCAACATCAAGCCATATATACCATCAGCCTCCCAATCCCAAGCACAAGAGTTGATACCACCATCCAGTATGCCACATTCAGAGAGCCCTGAGCATGGACACTTGTATCCACATGATCCACTACAGGTTACCCCAAATTCACCTCAAATTGTTGCCTGCAACACCCAACATCCCACTTCTCCAGATGAGCCACCTCTGCTTGAGAAAGGTGCCACAGGGCCTAGTCTATCCTCACCCAGTACAGTTAGCTTGGACAGCAGTCTGGAGGAATTCCCTCAGCTCCCAGTTCTTCAGAACAATGACAATATTCTTATAGACCCAGCTATTCTTGCCAATGGAAGGCTCTGGGAGATTAGTGAGCTTCTTCTATCTTTATAGCAAGGCAACAGCCCTGCAATCCTAGAAGCACACTGTTTGTATCCTGAACCTTCTCTGTCTATATTCTGCAGCACACCCAACCCTCACCAAGGCTGTATGAAGAGATTTGATAGCTGGAACAAAAGTGCTTAAAAGAATAAACACTCTTACATCCAGACTTGTCTACAACTGCACCCCTCCCATCTCAGCACTGAGACTGATGCACCCTGCTCCAGCAGCATAGGTGAAGACTCCAGCAGCAAATAGTCAAAGAGTCTCAAGTGAGGAGCAGAGAAATTGGAAGAACAGATCACAAAGCAGTCTCAAATTTCTTCTACATTACCTACCCATTCCTTTATCACTGTCTGTTCCCATTTCCTATCTCTACAGCTCAATAAACACCTGCAGTTCCTGTCTTGGCTGTTTGAAGGTGCCTTGGCAAGCTGCACACCTGAATTTAATGAGGGTGTGCAGTCAGCTGCTTGCTTGGATTACCAAGGGGAGATTGGGCCAACTCAGCATGGGCCTAGTAAGGGGAAGAAAGGCAACAGAGGCAAGCAGCTGTGGCAATGGTCCCCTGAGGATGATGCACAACTTCTGAGCATGATAGAGGACCGCCAGTCCTGGCCAGAGATAGAGAAGTGTTTTCCGGGGAGGATGGAATCTGCCTTGCGCCAGCGGCAGTCTACACTTCGGAAACGAAGAAACAGGAGAGGGTTAGATCCGGCTAGATACACCACCAACACGCATGTCTCTGTGGCTTCCTCGCCGCGGCCAGATACTCCGGCTGTTGCCGCTAGTGCTGTTGACAGTCCCGCCCATACTTCCCAGAAGCAACCACCAACCAGCCCTCGACCACCAAGGTACCCCAGGGTTGAAGTGGTGATTCCCACCAGGTTGCCACACTCGCGATCCACCAGTCCTTGATGTCCCAGACGATCAGAGCTCCATCCAGCGGGGGGCCAACCTCGGTATATGATCGCGAACGCCATGGCAGTGCGGACACAGAGCAGCAGTTGTCAGCACCACCTGCAAAGCGGTAGGGAGTGTCCCTGCAGCCATCCATGCGCCATACTTAGCGCAGTGTCCGTAGTGAGCCCACCAACAGAAAGCCACCGACAAGATACTGCCGAACATGCCCGTGCACCATGAAAAAAATTGTTGTGGACAAGGGCGGCAAAGGAGACCATACTGGTTTTGTACAAACAGATCATGAAGAGAGCGCCAGGGAGCCTACCCGAGCAGGTCACAGCGCACTGCCCTCAGTGGAGGCGATGATTCTGGCTTCTGCCGTTGCACTTGGACTTTATTCGCTCTTCATGCTCCTTTCTGCAATGGGCACGCCCACTGCCGACTCTGCGGGCCCTGGAGCGTACAAAGGTTGGTCTAAAAAGGCGACTCAATTATATTTATGCTTTGTTGTGATTTGCACTCACTATATCTGTAATATTTCTCTGTCTAATACATAGAATAGGGTTCCACGCAACGACATTCGTGTCTATCCATCAGTGCAACACAGAGGTCATGTGAAAACTCAGGTATATCCTCCAGGAGTTTTTTGACGGCTTGCTTTTGCTCATCCTGGAAAGTTCGTAGCTTGGCCATCATCAACTCTATGACCAAATCCTTGAGCCCTCGGTCATGCTTGGCTGTTGAACGATACACTTCTTCAACCGCAGCGGGGAATGAATCCATATCGCACCGCCCCAGAAATGATGCCCGAAAGTATCCCTTTGCAAGTACTTTAAGCCCATCAATTTGGAAATATTCACCTTGAAGGTACATCAGAGCATGAAAGCAAGAAATATGCCGCTTAAGGAATTCCTCTGTGCTCTGGTGAGTTTCCGTTGCCACAGCGGGGTCATCGAAAGCAGCAGGGCCATCGAAAGGAGGCGATACTGTATAGTTGCCGGTGTACAGATATTGCAGGGTTGGTTCGACCAGTATCGGTTCATGGTCCTTGAGCACAATTTCCCGGGAGAGCGCTTCCTTCAACACATATCCACATCAGCGTGCATTTCTAGCTGCTGGAAGGGTACTAAACATCAATACCTTAAAATTTCCGTCGCATGCATGGGAAAAGTACTTGGACTGAGAGCAGACTATGATACGATGGCCCGGGAAAGTTTTGGTGCCACAAATGATGGTAAGGTCGCTATACTTTGGGTTCAAGTAGAAGCTGTACTATGCTTGTTAACATACATAACAAATTAATTGGACTGCTTCAAATAATTTACCTTGCAAAGTACCCCTTCTCCTTCTCAGTGTCTGAGGGCAGCTCCAGGATTTGTTTCTTCTTTGGCATGGTTAGGGAAGGTGGATATGGATGTTAGAGGATGAACATAAAGACTGAGACGGGGGAATGATCTGCTAATTTTATGGATGCAGAGAACTGTCCCTCTTTAGCTCTCAGCGTGGCATGGCAGCATTGGAAAGCCATGTGTCTGCCAAGGTGGAGGAGGGTCCTGCGGGACGGCCCGGCAAATCAAGTTTGAGCGCTGCTGACAAAAATATGTGGGTTCGCCTCACAAAGTCTTGTCTCCAATTGGCTGTTGAGGTCTCGCCTGATTCTGCCTCGCGTCAGCCCGAGGCACAAACACATGGCAATAAATGATTGATCCCCCAGATAACACATTCCAGGACGAGAGACGCGCCAGATGCCCTGGAGCAGGAGCACGCCCAGTGGACCCTTAATTACCCAAGAAGGACAATAATCGGCGCCGGTGTGCATCACCTCGCATCCCCAGAACCTTTCCATGGAGAATGGCTACGAGATTCATGAAAATGACCAGAGGTAGGATGCTTGCTTCAGATCTGTTGCTTGAACTTGCAAAAATGGTTGGTTGGTCTCCTACAGGTCAAAATTCAGCCTTTGAAGTTATTAAGTTCGCTGATGTGTTGTTGCTGCTACATTTGTAGTGATAGACGATACATCTCCAGTATAAATATCAGTCTCCTGAACATATATGCAAAAGGTCAAACAAGCTCAGTCATCCTCCAGGTCTTTGATCAGATCGTCCACAAGCTTATCCGCCGCCTCCTTCGTCGGGGGTTCTTTGACATTAACCCACGCCGTTGCATACGTGTAATGGGTCCCATTCGCCTTGACCAGGTCCTTGAGACCCTTGGTTTTGGCTTCCCTGTTAATCTGCAATTTCACAGCGACCAGATCAGAATTGTCTTTCCTGGCTTCTCCAGCATCGAGCCGGATTTCCCACTCTGCGTTGTTCTTTGGCGTGTCGGAAGGCCACAGACGGCGGCCTGGGCTACTGGGGTCAAAGCTGAGGAGGCGTGTTGGTCCAGACTTGGTGGCCATCGCAGAATTCACCATTGCTCGAAGCTTGTCTTTGAGGGCGTTCATTGCCGCAATTTATACTTTGCAGGGTCAGGAATTAGAGAAATAAAAAACTAAATAGTAAGGGAGTGTGTTACCTGTCAAGGTTTCTTGTTCTTGTTCTTCTTAGACGCGTGAATGTCTTTCCCACGGTTTGGAATATTGTCAAGAGGGGAGGAGCTGTGGCCAAATAACCTGATGTTAATGCATTCAAATCCATCACCTGGGAAATGCTTCCTTTTATCTTGAGACTCTCCAACGAGCCTGACACGGCTTTGCTGTCCTTGCCGCCATGGCGCAACCCGATTTCAGAATTATTGGCTATCGGGGATCTCAACCCTGACGCTGGGACCTCCCCTCATTGGGCTATCATTGAGATGGTTATGGCGGCCAGCAAAAGCAGGAAAGCAGCACAGAAACTGCAATGATGTGTCACTGGGCGATACCACCCTCCCTCGTTGAGCTGTCTGCGGCGGGGGGGCTGTGTGGTGGGCGATTCTGGGACCGAAAATAAGGTTCCGGGTTGGGTAGGCGAGCCTAATTTAGCTTAGTCAGTTTTACCTGGCGCCAAGCCAAACACCACAAGTCGCACCAAGCCCGTCTTGCCACCTGATCGAGACCACCCATAGGAAGGAATGCCCATGATACCCTACAAGATCCCTTGTTTATGCCATATGAGGGGCATCCACAGATTTGTGTTGAAAAATCTATTCAGCACACCACTCATTCCTCGTTGCTTCTGTGCAAGAGCTAGGGGGGGTTACTTCAGCTCCGATTGTCGCAGGATGCATCAAATGCGGAGAGACCTCAAAGGTATGAAAAAGAAACGTATTCCATGATATCACCTAGAGGTATCTAACCAGTGTTTTTATTACAGATTCAAAGCATGATCTGGAGGCTCTCCATCGATACACCTCAGGTCGATGGCTCTGGAATGAGCACCAGCAACTTGCATGCCGCTACGTGAAGTTTGATATGTCAAGGCTTTTGGAACTTGCTGTTTCTCTCATCGGATCGAAATACTGTGTCGAAGTTGTTAAGATTTCAGAGGGCCAGTATAACAAAGTGTTCCTGCTTACCATGAATGATGGACGTGAGGTGATTGTCAAACTGCCGAATCCCAATGCAGGCAGACCGTGCTTCACTACAGCCAGTGAGGTTGCGACCATGGACTTTGTACAAGCTCCCTTTTCTTCTCCTTCAACTTCTAATAATATTGACTAACTTTATTAGTTGAGAAACATCCTCCATCTTCCAGTTCCGAAGGTCTATGCATGGAGCTCGAAAGCGTCAGAGAACCCAGTTGGAGCAGAGTATATCATCATGGAAAAGCAAGCTGGCGTGATGCTGAGCGATGTGTGGGAAAGCATGAAAGGAAAGCAGAAAGCCCATATTGTGCTACAAGTTGTTGATTTTGAGAAAACCCTCACTTCAACAAAATTCACGAAGGTTGGAGCTTTGTACTACAAGGACGACCTCCCTGCAATGCTTGATACCTCGTCACCATTATATGTCGACAAAGATGGGAAGGAGGTACACAGTGCGAAGTTTGGCATTGGACCCACCAACCATCGTTCATTTTTCGATTTTGGGAGGGGGAAACTGGACATTGATCATGGACCATGTAAGTCCCTTAACCCTTTTAGCAATTTTTTTCATATGCTTAATAATGTGGAGCACTTCTCAGGGTCTACACCTGCGGAATTCATGATTGCCATTGCGCATCGAGAAATTCTCTGCGCAAGGGCGCGACTCAGATACCCATTGATGCCCGAAGGCCTTTTCTATGGACCCAGACAATACCAGCCCAGCTCTTCGAAGAAACTGTCCGCATTGCACAATTATCTCAAAGTGGCGCCCTATGTTCTGCCCGATAACAGAGCAGCCCTAACACCGGTTTTGTGGCATGGCGATTTGCACTTGCAAAATATTTTTGTCGATCCTGGAGAGCCAACCCGTATACTGGGCATAGTCGACTGGCAGTGTGTCAGCATTTGTCCACTTTTCATGCAAGTCACGCGCCCTGGCTTCCTGGATTACAATGGCCCGGCTCCTGAAGGACTTCGACAGATCCATCTCCCTGGGAACTTTGACTCCATGACCTCAGACGAACAACGGAACGCAAAAGCATTGCATCAAGCACAGACACTACACAATCTTTACTTGGCTAGATCCCGTCAAGTCAATGAAGAAGCCTTCCAGGCCATGCAGGGCCAAGACACACTCCGTCACCAAGTTAGTGTTATTCCGGGTTTGACGCTAATGGACTACGAACCATGCCTGAGTAGCTTGCTGAGAGATGTGGAGAAAAGGTGGCCAGAGATTGTTGGCATCGGGACAGATGGCTTGCCATTGGTTCCATGCCCCTTGCAGTTCTCAGCTGCTGAGATTCAGGAACAGGAACGGGACGAAGAGCTATGGGCCCAGGGTGTAGGGCTCATGAACGACTTTATTAGTGACACAGGATGTTTCAAACACTGGGATGGCAAGGTCAGCAATGCGGATTATGAATCATCGAAGAGGCAGCTGGCGGAGGGGATACAACGATTCTTGGGCCGTGAGGCTAGGAATGAGGAGGAGTGCAAGGCGTGGCTCAAAGCCCTACCATTTGTGGATCAAGAAGATGAGTGACGCCATTGGTGAAACAACGAGTCAACAGTTGTGGGCACACCACTTAGTGCCCGATTCTCTGAAATGCTGCTGCTAAGGAGGCGTGGAAGGCCAGTTGCACGACAAATAATGCTGTTGATTGGTTTCAACTGGTTACTTTCCTCCAACATTCGTAGACTTCCTCAACTCATTCTGACAGAGAGAGTCACAAATGCACATCTTGGCGTATGTATATCTGCAGGCTGACGGAACGGCCCGGAATTCCACATGGTTGGCTCGACTGGTCCACGAGTAGCTCGTTTACGTCGAGAAATGAATGGGGTAGAAATGCGGCAACGCGTACTCCAGAAAGGGAGGACAGCACTTCACTGGGTGGTTCTGGGAAGGCTGTTTGGCCAGCAGCGCGTCGGACTTCGCAACGGCCTGTGCTTTGTTGTTTGAGATTTTTGATCTCTTGTTTCATAGATTTTTGCCAAAACTCTCTCATTTTTTCTGATTTATTGACAGCATTTCTATATTCCTTAGATAATTCTCTCACTTCGATATAATTAAATAGTTTCAAGAAGTTAATTCCTACAGCATGGAATACAGGGCTTCCACCCTGGAGGTAGGAAGGTTCGGTAGTGAGGACAGCTTCGCGTCGATCGAGTGGCCCGGCCAGTTTGGGACCTACTTTCTCAACCAACCAATTGACTGGCTTAGGGAATGTACCATGGTGCAGGGAACAGAGTTCTTGTTTAACGGATGAAAGGTTTCTCCGGGCCTTGGCATAAAAACACGTTACATCCATGCAACCTCAACAGTGCTTCTCACGGAATGCCTAGCTAACAGAGAAAATTCAAAATTAAATTGACTCATATCAGTGCCGTAACACGGGGTCTGAGCATTCCACGCTGACTCCTTGGTGCTGCCTCAGCGGAGGATGGACTGCGAAGAAGGATAACCAGGTACTTCAAGATTCATAGACCCAACTGATATGTGCGGCAGTTCGACACAGGACGGCTTCAGACCATCATCGAACGCAGGCCAAAAAGTGGGTTACGACAGCAAGCTATCCTTGACTTGTTAGGAATTAGCCAAGGAGGTGAGCACATGGTTCATCCTGCGCATGGGCGAGAGACAATCCACTTCAACCACCAAGTATCCTGACCCGCCATGTCCGCATGCATCGTGGTTAGGTGATAACGAACGCCTGATTTCTGGGAGTACTCTTTGGAGCAGATCCCGCATTTCCATTTGTACACAACGTTGCGATGAGCTTCATGCACATGTTTTCGGTATTCCGACCCTGTGTCAAAGGATGATGCACAGTGAATACAGCTGCGCTTGCCGCTGTTATGGACCTGACGCTCATGTCTTCGAAGATTAGAGATCGACCTGAAAGTCGAGTTGCATGGCTTGCCTTTAGGATCGGTGCGCTGGCATTTGTAGTGATCAGATGGGCCAGGACTGTTGGAGTTCGATGCGATGGCAATTAGGTTGGAAGTGGTCGGTGCTGAAGCAGCTGAGGTCGCCAGTTGACTTTTATGAATTAGTAGGCAATCACTCAACGAAATATATGTCAATAAGGAGAAACCAGAAACTAGCACCAGAGAACTCACTCTTGGTGGCCCAGCCGACTACCCCAATCTATCCAGGAGCTGGTACCCATATTCCAGTCCTCGGTGAAAGGCTCGAGAGTAGACATATTCTCCCCGCCGGTCATTAGAGCAGGCACTTGGGGCAGTCCTGCAAGCGCATGGGTTGGTACCCAGGCTCAGAAGAGGAGGACAGATTCTTCTTGGTGGGCTCCTTTGTCTGCTGGAGAGGTAAAGGTGGAAACTCTGGAGCATGATTGTTGAAGTTTGATGCAACGGCAAACGGTGTCGATGTAGCTGATATCGAAGCCGCTGAGCTTGAGAGGGGTGTTGTTGCCATGAGGCGCTCTGCAGGCTCGCTATTCTTAAGTCAGTGTACCGAACATTCCTTTAGAATCCTCGGAGAAGCTCACGTTGGGTCATGGGCCGGCCGTCCTCCATCCATATATAGCGGAACTGAGGTGTTTATCGGCATTCGAGTATTTCGCATCGCTTGGATCAATTCTTCCCGCACTAGATCCGATGTATCTCCACTACGACGACCGAATCGATGCCTGGGCTGTTCCAGATAGATGCAGTCGGCAGTTTCTAGTCCATTCTTGAGCTAGCAATGGGATGTAGAGGCAAGTAGTTTAAGCAAGAAGTGAGCCTTTATATTTAGCTCAAGGAGAGGAACTTAATGACCAATTCCGTGCTATTTAGATCCCTGTTGTTAATGATGATCGTGGTACATTGGAATTAGTGGGTGGATAGCCAACACGAGAAGAGGCGCTGAGGCCAGCTGGGTGAATTTGCTGAAGGGCAATGCGCGATAGATTCACCTTTCATTTTCGGTGAAAGCCATAGATGGGGGAGGCCTATGGGATGCCGGAGACCCTGCCCGCGGAGCGATCTGGGACTGCTCTGACAAGGAACTGCCTGAAGCAAATGGGAATGGTGATGATCCCATCCATCCCTGCTCGGAGGTATTGTGGCGTATATTTTTTTTGATGGATGCCAGCACAAGGACCCGCACATTACACGAGTGCCTTGTCGCATGGGTGAAAGAGCGGATTGGCCGCTTATATTGGAGATGCAAATAGTCCTAAGACAGTGGATGAGGCTAGGAGGAAAATGAAGATGGGAAAATCAGAATTGAAAGACCATTACAGGAATCAACACCTAGTATTTTGTAGGGAAACATTGTGCTAAGATTGCTGAAAAGGTCCCAATTAAACCACTGAAGACAGCAATTCGCCTTTCCATCACTGTTGGCATATCCCTCCTGGCCCCCGACATCAACTCCTCGCGGACGTATGGGAATAAAAATGGTATTCCGGATTCCTTCTCGAACTGACTCCGATAGGCCTTGTAGTTTTCATTCTGGTCGGTAATTTTCAGAAGATTAGGTGGGATAATTACTGCTCTTTCAGGAGAAAACCCGCATCTATTGGCCAAGCACTTCAGCTACTTTTGCCGGCCTCGTGACTAATGGGAGTTTACCCGTCTCAAAAACTCCCCTCGTTCCTTCCATGGACATGCAGGAATAGATAGGCTAACGGGACGGTCCGGATCCCCACCGTGTTGTCTGTTCCGACGCAGATGGGTGCTACATGACTCGCTTTCATTTGCCAGGCTAGTAGAGTCTGCAGCTTCATCTCATTTCTGATGAAAAGGTGCTCCCAAGCGGCTTCACATGGTCCTATCAGCCAGTTCTCCTGTTGTCAGGGAGCCAGTATGGCAACCCAAGGGAATCCTTGGCGGCCAAGGACTACTTCATGGCAATACATTTTCCTGTGAAGATATGAAGTGAACGCATATAACCGCCGATATCCACGCTCAGAGAAGCCTGAACAGTGCTGCCCTTCACATTCGCCCTCCTTGCCTGGATTTCCGTCCATCCACGCTCCAAACAAAACGGTGCAGCCGCACAACAAAAATAGGATTTGAGTGAAAAACTCAAGATTCATTTCACGTGATATGCAAAGCGGGGCAGATTTTGGCCCGTTGATAATCAAATTACCCCTCCCAAGGCGTCTCTCCTCTCTGGGTTGAAAGTTTGCGTCGCTCCGTTGATGGATTTCTGGATCATATCCATTCAGAGTCTTGACCAGGAGGAAAGACTCCTTTGTGTTCCGGGGGCATTGCCATCTTGAAACCAGGTCACGGGGTCACGCCTGTGTTCTGTGAACCCCACCATGCTCGCTGTCCAACTACTTCACTCGACACGAAAATTTTCCATCAGCCTGAAAGTCGTTTAGTAAAAGGTGCGGTTGTCTGCCCCAGCATCTTTTTGCATAATACTGATCATTTCTGGATGGGAAGAAGACGACCACCCCTAGTATCCGACCGCCTTCACGCGAATACAAACGCGGGTTAGCGCCATGTCGCAGAGCAGCGATCCGATCACATATCTACCTCTTCCAAAGTCACTTCACGCCGCCATCAAAGCAGCAATAAGCGCAACTTCTGATATGGTGATTTCCGATTCGAATCCCATAATTTCGAACTTTGATTTACCTGATAACGAGAGTCTCAAGTTGGTTGTGGAAGAGGCAAAGAAGGCTTATCAGAAGGTGCGCACTGACGTCCCTGGGTGATACTACTGGCATTCTAAATGGCTTGGACATAGGAAAAGTTTCCATCTGAGGTCTCTGAAGAGGCAGAGAAGGCTCATCAGAAGGTGCGCACTGACATCCCTGGGAGATACTACTAGCATTCTAAATGGCTTGGACATAGGAAAAGTTTTCATCTGAGGTTTCTGTTTTATCATCGCACGGGGCTGTTTTTAGAGGAAGTTGGAGATCTGGAAGACAAAATGACACCGTGATTGTTCCGCTTATCGATTACCACACGGAGGTTACTGCATGGAATCAAGGCGGGGAAATAACAAGATTAGATTGGCATTGGACGAACGCCATATTCGTGCGAAGGCTTACATTTTTCAACATTGAAGAAGGACGCGAGATTGGCGCTGTAATTATCCAGTTTAAGCGATAATTGGGTCGACTATATGTAACGGATTGGTTCTATCCTATGCATTACAAGTTTGTGAGTATGGAAATGAGAAAAAGGAGTGGCTCTGCAGAGTATGATCACTGTGATGCTGTCAACTGGCATCGCCATAAGTTGGGATATTGGGTATGTTCGACTGCGGCTGCGTGGCACACTGCCTCGCCCATGCATCAGTGTCGGGAACGTATGCATTGGCGGGCAGAGAATCGACGCTGCCAGGCTGCATGGCCCACATGCCAGTGTTGGGGATGTATGCACTGGCGGGCAGAGAATCGGCACTGGCGGACTGCATGGCCCATGCGTCAGTGTCGGGAATGTATGTATCGGCAGGCAGAGAACCGGCACCTCCAAACTGCATGGCCCACACATCGGTGTCGGGGATGTATGCACTGGTGGGGAGAGAATGGACGCCGCCGGACGGCCCGGCCCATCTGTCAGCATTGGCGTATGCGTGTAGCCGTGTACGGCCTGAAGGACTATCTCGGCTTTGGCTAGCACAACCCGCATGGTGCTGCGTAGATATAGTGTCTGCATTGGCGCGTTCACGTGCTGATAATATCAGTAAATGTTTTAATATTCAGACCATGAAGACTCACCATGTGATGGAATGCAAATCAGCCTTCCAATTGATGGTGTTGAAATATCTGAGACCGCTGCTCCTCCATCAAGAATGACCGGTTCGGCCAAGTCCACATCCTGGGTATCCGTTGTGCTTGAAAAGCTCCGTCTAGATTCTTCAGACGATTGCTGACTGTCGTTCTCATCTGTAGTAGATACACTCCCATCAGGAGTAAGTGGGCTTCCTGTTCCTCTTTCTGAGGGATTCCATTGTGTGTGTGATCGCCTGCCCGATTGCTGAACCTTGTTCTTTCTTGTTCTCCTGCCATTCGAAATTGTTGTTGTGTCGAAGTGGTAAAGTGTCTCCTGTGCAGACGGAGCATACGCGGCAGCCATTCGTGTTTGTATATTTGAAACCGGCAGTCGCTGAAATAAAAGCAGCCAGTTATTAGATATTCGTTGACTAGGTCGTTGATTAGGATGGGCGGGCCTTACATTTTGAATGCTCTGTCCCTCAACAGAGAATGCTTGTACCTCAGGAGTTCTTTGGTTGTTTTCTCGGTCGCTTTCAATCCTCCTCCTTTTGGATGGGCGGAGCTCAATTCCTTCTCCGTCATGGCCATCGTTGCTGTCGCTGGAAAACGAACGGTCATAATGCGATTGATAGCTGTCAAGAGTTCCGGATTTGTCTTCCGCAAGCTGAGCAACGTCCTTATTCTCCTCTCCAGCCAGCAGAACCTCAATGATTCCCATTTCACGATAAGGAATCCTTCGCAGAAGAGACGACTTGAACGAAAATATGGCAGAGACCCCGCGGCGTGATGGGTTTTTTCTCTCGATAAACAGACTTCTTTGTCCATTCTTCAGTCCTCTTATCGCTCCCCTATCCACCTTTGCTTCTGGCGTTCCATCCAGTATTCCTTTGGATGTCAGGAACTCTAACATGTGGCCGTTCTTGTCTTCGGCGGCATGTGGATTGCTGACAATTTTATCCAACCGAGATGTTTGGTATTTTTTTAACTCCCATTCCTCGAATTCTAAAGCGAGGGATCGTTCGGCCAAGAAGCATCGAAACCTGTCATTGTAGCTTGAGTTTCGAGATACTCTCTGAATATCAAGGAGTCGAACCTCCCTGCCCTCCCAGTACGGTCTTCCGACGGCCTCGCTTTCCGGTTTTTGGAGGAATTCTTTGATTTTCTCAAAATCCTTTTTGATAGCGCCCAGTAACGTGATTCCCCCTTCAAGCTTGACAGTGTTCGCCAGTTTTTGGTGGGCAGTTCGGAAGGTGTCCCGGTCCCGGAGAAGAATGCGTCCAAGGGCTTCCGAAGAGGCACGAGAGAGAATCCTTATCGCAGAGATAATTCGCTCATCGCCATCCAAAGCCATTGTGGTGATTGAGAGAGAAGATTTGATGTTGATGAGTTCAGATGGAGGAAACAGCGGGCTCCTTGGCGTTGGCAACATTGCCAACGCCCAGCCGCTAGTACGCAGGTGACGGGCGCTCGTGAAGTGCATGAACCCATTTCCACAAAAAGCTCTATTTAAAAATCATCAATAATTGGCTCAGGATTAAGCGCTCGACCCATTTGCCCTTCTGAATTCAGGTTCCTTTTCCTGTCGCGAACAGACCCAGAGCTAACCAAACATCCCAACCTCGCTTCAAGGATTGGACACGCAATCACTTGTCTCCTCCTGTATCACAGCTGATGCTTGGACGCACCACAGTCACGGTCTTGGGCTTCTGAAGATCCCGTTTGCTGCAGTGCATTTGCATGGCTTCTGCGACACACGCCCAGGCCTCTTTCGGTCCGTTGTTCACAACGAGTATCGATTCTGGACCATCAAGATCTTGATCCCAGGATGGCACATTTGAATAGGCCGCTCCCGAAAAGCAATGCAGCGAAGGAGATCCTTGAATGTGCAGTTGATTGCCTTGATGAACATACGGCATATGAGATCCCTGAATATGCAGTCCGCGGGCAGGTCTTTCTCTGGCATCCCACATAGTTTTCATGAAATTCAATAAAATTAGAGGGGAATCTATCGCGCGGATTGTACATCGATTTCCTCTACCAACGAACCACCCCAACCTCGATCGGCCTGGCCTTCCTCACTGGATGCGACCCGTCCCAGCCAACCACTAGCAGCCTGTGTTGTTGCTCTTTCAGATTCACTCTCTGAACTAGAACTTAATGCAGTGAAGGAGATCCTGGAAATCTCTAGATGATCTGCTGTGAGTTACTTCTTCTAGGATACCCAGAGGCCTGAGTACGGCCTCTGGTCTGCTTACGGTTGATGGAAGCATGGCGAGAGCATATAAGGATGGTCACCGCCTTTTGGTTGCCTTGCGATGTTATCAGCCTCGCCTATAGGCAGCATTCTCCTCTTTCTCATGGCCTCTTGGATCTGCACTTTTTTCGGATGGCTGTGCCCCGTCCAGCCCAGCAAACATAGGTGTATTTGCGATCAGTCAGTTCACAATGAGCGCTATGAGAGCATTCTGTCAATGGAGCTTCCGACTCTACCGCCAAAGGTTATGCTATCTGAGTCCCCCTCCAAGCCAGGTACAAGCCTAATTGTCGAGCAAAGGTGAGCTTAATCTCCTCGATGCCTTCAATCGTTACTAAGTATCAAACAGGCCTCACTTTCCCGCCGATGAGATTTTGTGTGTTGAGCGCTTCGATGGGATCGTATACGGTACGCGAACAGGAAATATGCCTCGTGTGCAAGCAAGGGTTCGGACACTTTTTCATCCCAAAGGCGTACTGGCATACTTCAGTTTGGAAACTTATGAGCAAGCGCCGAACTCTCTAGAAGCAGTTCGGGAGGTTGGTGAAGATTGGGACTGGCTGAAGAAGAAATATGGCGAGGACTGGGCTTTTCGTTCTGGGTGACGCTCCAAGGATTGGTGGTGGACTACATACGTTGTACATACAGAAAATACGTTGATGTTTTATTAGAAGTACCATAAAACTGTATCCCGTTGCAGCTCGGTCAAATATTAGTCCATGCAGGGTGAAATGTGCCGCTCAACTATTGATCCTCCTTGATACTGATCGCGTCCTCCGTTTTTGTGAATCCCGAAAATGGAAGCACAACCTCACTTTCCACCTATGCATACCAGCTAGTACGACCCTCGCTCCGAGGCATATGCCTTGATTACGGACCAGTTCTTGCGCTACTTACGGACTCTCTGCGAAGCCGATTTGGGACGGTGGGCCCTGAAAGATCGTGAGACGCCACTAAAAGACAACGAATTATGGGAGTACGTCTGCTGCGCGCTGTGCCCAAAGCTGAACATGCGTGGAACCATGCCGATTGGTGATGGAGGTCATTATGCCCAAAATGGTGGTCGTCCCACACCCGCCATTTTCAAATCCTTCCCGCGGTATGATGAAGACAACGGCGTTGTTTATCTGGAAATCGAGGGAGAAATGCGACGCTGCCATAGCGTGCCTTTTCGAAATCGACAGCTTCTAGACCTGGAAGCAGTGGGAATTGACCTCGTGGACCTTGAAGGGGATGAGTGATGAATTGGGTCTTCTGTTAGTAGTCTGCTTAGGTAGTCAGTTTTCAGCAGTTTGTTCTTTCACGGGAAAATAGCAAATCTATGGCTTTGGCTTGAAGCTCAGACTCAGTGCATGTATTTCTGGAAATGTTGTCCACATCAATCAAGGGTTTGCTTCGGCTAATTGTCCCTGAGGCTTCCTATGCAAAGCCTGCTATCCAATACTACTCTAAGTCAACGCAAGTTCAAACAGCATCAGGCATACTATGATGGATATACGCTTCCTCCGCTACCTACGGGATATTTGCGAAGCGGACTTGGAATGATGGGTTGCTTACAAAGACCCTGCAGGGTTGCATAGTGAAAAGTGGAGATCTCAGTCAATTCACAGACTGATCCAGACCCATAAGTGGAAGAGGGTGGCACGCAAACTCAAAAGAGCGCTATACCTGATCTTGCTGTTAAAATAACACTTTTGAGTTTGGCCCACCTGAAGATCTTTGAGTTTCTACGGCCCCATCACCAGATTCCAGATCCTTACCATCTTAGACACCGCATCCGAATAGCACTAATATTCACGGTTGGATTCCTCGTAAAATGAGTCCAATGTCGAAGGCTCTCCTTAAAATTCTGACCCTCTCGCCCTCGTTATATATACAGAGCTCATCCACCAGAGGTTGGGCAGAGGCTGGAGGGGTCTTGCAGTTTGCATTCTATCTCCTATCGGAGGCCACGATCGAGCAAATATAACTTACGATGGAGGTTAATATGTTGGGTATGTGCACGATTTATCCTGTTCAGAATCATGCTGATTGTTTTTTAGACCAACTTTCAACAACAGATATGGTGTCCGTTGCCTCTAGATTGCTGGTGCGGGATTCGACGACCATCGAAGAGAAGACCTATGTGGTCCTTCACATAGCAAACGCTCGAGAAATAAGCCGATTCCATGACATCTTGATGCCGATATTGGAGAAACTTCTGGATGGCAGGACCGAGGATGACACATGTGTTGAGATCAAGCCGGAACCACCTCGAGATCTTCAAACAGCTGTTCTCATGGCCATTAAAGCCATCCTCCTGGACCTGACTGACAAGGCACCGACGACCTACTGTGCAAGATTGAAGCCATTGTTGGAGCAGGAAGGTCTCCTCCCTGAGGCAAGAAGCCTGCAGGATTTCATACGTCAACTGCTTGGGATACCTCGGGGCCCAACAGAGGTATGGTTGCCATCATTTTGAACCATGCAGGTGCTAAGACATTTGCAGGTGCTCGAGAGAGTGTTACGAGATGCACCATCCAGGCCCATCCTGCACAGTCTTCAGGATCTTTCAGACAACCTGGGTTGGGACTTTGCGGCAGACAAACCTGATTCACCCGCAATATACGCGAAGTGCTCCCTGAAAATAGAGGGGTCACCGCTTGAAAACATTCAGCCAGGCCTTGAGAGACTGGCCATGATTTATCCTAGGTGGACTTTCCGGATTTTGGAGAAGGGTGGCGGTCCTCTGATCTCTAGCTGTAACTATTATCCATCAACAAAGTAGAATCAGCATTAGGTTGAATCGCTTCTTCATGTCTCTATGTACATTATTCCCAGATTTCTAGCTGATTTTGGTTCGTCAGCAACCAAATGGAGTCATTTTGGTCTTGAGTGCCTCGCATTGCGATGGATGAAAGTAAGGGTAGTTCATTGCTTCTTGGCTCTCTGGCTAATTCCTGATACTATGAAAAATGACGAACCAGCACTCGGAGCCGCCACAACCCAAGAAGCGACCAACCTCAAAAGCGCTTTACGGAGATGCGAAGAGGGTGAACCCCCCTGAAAAGCACCCCCTGGGGATGAGCCCTGAGGAACAGGAGGGAATTGGCTCACTTGAGGGGTGGAAGTGCAAACGGGAGCAGGGGAAGTCAGGAAAGGAGCGGGTGGAAATTTCCTTCCCTTGCTTTGCTCTTTCCCCTGCCAGTGGTGCGCTCCAAATTCTATATAATATCAACCCCCAAGCTTTGATTTTTTGGTTGTTCTTCTTTATCAGTATGCCACAGACTCAGTTGCAGCTCCCACAAGCTCTGAACTCTCCCTGATATTCGAAGCACCATGAATCTTGCGCAACTTGTAACCAGCGACAACCGGGGAGAGTCCGTCACTCATAGCATGGCTCTCACCTCCAGAGAGGACCAAATGCAACCCAGAGTGATGCCCTGTGGAGTGATACCCTCGATTTCGATCCCAAAGAATATCTATCAGCACAGCAACCCGCCCAGCTATGCCCATCTCCGCACTGATCAGGCCCCCCTCTCTCCTCCAGAGGAAGAACCAATCAGGTGCTCTCTTCCACCTATCTCAACTCTGCTGAAAGGGGTAGACAGCATTTTGCCAGACTCTGAATTCAGTAGGTCAAGAAGTCGGATCCCGAACCCCCAAGTGAGTTTGCTGACCTTTTTCTGCTTCACAGAGCGACATAAACACAACCTGTCTGGAGATAGAGAGTGGAATCGAAGGCCCCCAAGTCACGCCTCAACCCAAGCAGCACGGTACAGGACCATTCTGCCACGCACTCCGCTGCTCAGGCCCGGATCAGGTTTTCAAGACGCCCGGCACTCCCCAGCTGCTTCATCTGTGTCTTCACGCTCCATATCCGTGGCCAACTTGACAGCACCATCAACTGGGGATCCCAAACGACACCATTTCTCAGCTCCTTCGCAATCCCATCACTCCAGCCGCTTGTCCTTGTCCCAAGAAGGGCCCTATTCTACCACAGTCAGCCAAAGCCACGTTCCCCCGTTCACATCCCCCATCGAACCACCCGCGAACGCCAGCTACACTCCGCTTTCTGTGCACCAGCAGCAAATGGGCAGCGCCGCCATGAGCCCCACGGCCTGGCAGCACCACCACTACTTCCCGCTGTCAAACGCATCCGCGTACGCTCTGAACCAGGGCAGACATATCTGTCAAACATGCAACAAGGCCTTCTTACGCCCTTCAACCCTACGAATCCATTCCCACAGCCACACGGGCGAAAAGCCGTTCCGATGCCCCCATGTCGGATGCGGCAAGGCGTTCAGCGTGCGAAGCAACATGAAACGACATGAGAGGGGATGCCATACTGGACGGGCCACTACTTCGTCGACGCTGGTGAGCTGAAGGAACGCTGTGAGCTTTGTTTGGTTTGGGAAAATACGGCTTTGTCAGGGGTAGCGCTTTTTCTAGTTTATGCTTGTGTAGGTAGTTATGTTCAAGAAGGTGGTCATCCCACACCCGCAATTCTTAAAAACTGCAGGTGGCTTGATGAAGGGTATGGCATTGTTCGTCTGGATACCAAGGGAGAAAGACGGCACTGTTATGCTTTGCCCTTTCAACACCGAGAGTTTCTAGACCTGAAAGCAGTGGGAATTGACCTGCAAATGGACCCCTACCTCAAATAGCTTTTCATGTATTTCGGTATGGAATCTTGGAGCCAAAAAGGGATTTGATCATGCAGTCGGGATGGTTGGCGGGCCCATGGCTTGGTTAAAAGTTCATCCAGACCTGCAACTAAAACTGGCATCAATGCTTTCTAGCCGGCTAATGCAAAGGTGCGGTCGGACTCCTAGGCTGCAGAAGAATGAGGATAGTATGGTGCGGGTATAAGTAGAAGAGTCGAGTCCAGGGAATCCTAAAATATTAGCCAAAGGCACAAGCTTCATATTGTTGTTTTACTGTCAAGCCATCGCTCACGGACAATCTTCGCAATGGAGACTCCTTATGGGTTTATTTTCCTCTTTGTCTTGTAAGTTGACCTCCTGACTGTTGCAATTTGCTCTCACTGAAATCCAACCCGAAGCGTCTATCGATATGCCCGGCTTGTTGTTAATCAATGGGCGTGTTGGATGCTCGAGCCCATCCACCCCCGACAGGGCCCGAAAATGAGCCGAGAAGATGTGACGGTGGTCATACCCTGTCTGGAAGCCAATCAGGAGTTGGAAACTACTGTTATTTCGATCCTGGCAAGTGCTCCACGAAATATTATACTGGTGACTACCAAGAGGAACTGCCGGCCGTTGGAAGAAATGGTCAACAAGCTCGGACGTCGGTCCGGGAAAACCGAACTCCAAGTTAAGGTTGTCCAGGACCCGAACAAACGAGATCAGATGGCTGCTGGGATAAGGCATGTCAACACCGAGATCACAGTGTTTGCTGATGATGATGTGGAATGGCCTCCTAACCTGCTTCAATGGATAATTGCCCCCTTTGAAGCAAAGGAAAAGATTGGGGCTGTTGTCACCTGCCAGCGTCTTCAGCGTCGCAACCCACGGAATTTGATTCACCGCATCTGGCTTTTCCTTGGAGCTCTATATCTTGAGCGAAGGAACTTCGACTGTGCCGCGACAAACTATATGGATGGGGGTATTCCCTGCATCTCTGGACGAACTGCCGCCTACCGCACTAGCATTGTGAAAGACGAAGGATTCCTAAAAGCTTTCTGTGATGAGACTTGTTGGGGAAAGAAGCTCGGCCCTGATGATGACAATTTCTTGACCCGCTGGATGATTGAGAAGGGATGGGATATCTTCTTTCAAAACCATCCTGACGCTATGGTTCAGACGACACTGGAGGACAACACAAAGTATTTGCTTCAATGCCTGCGCTGGTCCCGAAGCAACTGGAGGAGCAACTTGAAAAGCCTCGTAACATTGAGAACATGGAGGTCAGATTTCACTGACCCAAAGTATTCAGGTCTGATGGAAAAGCTGACCATACAGTAGAAGGCATCCTTACAGCATCTATGCTGTTTTTCTGACAACTCCCTTGCTTCCGCCTGCAGCGCTGATGGATGCCTTGCTCATCTGGCTATGCCATAGAGTGACTGGGTACGATCAAGTGCTGCATTTTCGGTCGCTGGCGTTGCTGCTTGGTTGGATGTTCGTCAGCAAGTTTATCAAGTTCGTGGATTACTATCGACAACACCCTTCTGACATTGTTCTCTTACCGGTTTCTATCCTCTTTGGCTATGTGCATGGGATCATCAAAATATACGCCTTTTTGACACTTCACGTGGTATGACTTGGAAGATTCTTCTATGCTGCGTCTTTGCTGATACAAACTTAGACTACCTGGGGAGGCCGAGAGGTCGACGTTGATGCTCGGCGGAGAAAAGATGACCCGAGCCAAGGAGTCTTAGGCCCCACAATCAAAGGAGGTCACACAACAATATCTCAGTCCCAGCAAGGCCAGGCAGTATGGAGGCACTACATCACCACTTTTCAGGTAGGTCGCCGCTAGCTATTTTCATGATGGAATCACTAACCATATTTCTCTCCAACCTGTAGCTCCTCGCACCTGTTTTTTGGCCCGAAGGCATCTCTCAATGGCTTCACCCCCTCAGCATTGGGGTATGCATCCTGGTGGATCGTGCCCTGAATGTCATGACGCCATTCCAGACTGGCCAGGCTATCCAGGATATGATTAGCCGATCTGATAGTATGTACTTTTACATTGCTAATATTGTAAATTTTCTAGATTACTAACTGAGGCCGCCCAGGACTGTCAGTAGGGGAGATCCTGACTGTGGCCATCCCCTACCTACTTGAACATTTGACTGTGACCCTGAGAATCCAGCGATACTGTTGGTGGACTTTGGAGAAAAACTGGTCCCGAAAAATAAAAGTTATGACGTACAACAAAGTCATGGGCCTTTCGGGCGATTTCCACCTGAGCGAATCGAGTGATCCATTGGACCTAATGTCACGACTTGGTGGACTTGAGAGTCTGGTGTCCAGCATTGCGTTCCCGATGACAGCATTTCTGGATCTGATACTATCTGTACATGCGCTGTATCTTCACTTTGGTATCAGGTTGGCAGTATACTACTCGATAACCGCTGCCACCTACTTATGGTATTCCCAATGGCTCCTCTCTCCGCGGGAAATGCAAAAACACACACTGGAAAACAAACAGCAGGAAAGCCTTATTACACGGGAATCCATCGCAAATTGGCTGATGGTGGCCTCTCACAACAGGTTCTTGCGTAAGCAGGGCCAGGTCTCCAAGGCAGTTGACGCCAGTCTGGAATCCAGCTTACGACAAAAGCTTCTTTCTTTCCGTGCACGTATTATAAAGGACGCCATTATCCTCATTGCAGTGGCTATGGCAGCAGCTAGCCAGCAAGACAGACAGGCTAAGGATCTTGTCATAATATGGACCTTGTGGACTAACTTATCAAACGTCCTCGGGTGTCTAACGGATGGGGCTGATGGACTAAAGCGGATTGGCGTGCAGTTAGAGCCAGTTATTGAGGTTCTAAAGCGGAAACCGGCAGTATTTACTCGAAAAGACGCTCCCATTTTAACCGACGTCAGTGGAGACATCGAATTTAAAAATGTCACTTTCTCCTATGGAGGACAGCCGGTTCTTAACAGTGTCTCATTCCATCTCCATGGTGGTCAAACCACTGCAATTGTTGGGCCATCTGGAAGTGGAAAGTCAACCATCTTGAACCTTCTTCTACGTCTCTTCGACCCACAGTCAGGCTCTATCTCTGTCCAAGGCCACAACATTTCAGAGATTTGTCTGGGAAGCTTTCGGGATAGTGTCGCCGTTGTCCATCAGGATCCGAAATTTTTCACTGGCAGTGTTCGGCAGAACATCGCATTTATCAAGGATGACGTGGATGATCATGAGATAGAGGCTGCCTGCAAAGCAGCAGAAATCTATGATTATTTAATACGGCGCAAAGGGCGTTTTGACACAAACATCCAGGAAATGTCAGGAGGGCAGCGGCAACGCATTGCGATCGCTCGTGGAGTGGTCCGAGATGCACAAATTTTGTGTTTGGATGAGCCTACCAGTCATCTTGATGGCAACACAGCAGCCAAAATTTGGGGGAACCTTAAGGCACACTTCAACAGGAAAACAGTGGTCATGGTTACGCACCAGCTTCACTTGGCAAAAGATGCACACTGTATCATTGTTATGCAGAACGGCGAAGCTGTCGAGCAAGGGACGCATGCAATGCTCATGGAGCAAAAAGGTTGCTACTACAAGATGTGGAAGTCCACGAAGGAGTAACACCTTTTTCTATACCCAACCCATCAACCGACCAGTCTCCCTTGATTAACAGGTGATGATATTGCGTACCCATACTCAGAGAATGCAAGCAAGGAGGGCGTGCGAGGCAGAGAGCCAAGACAGCGGTTAAGAACGTGGTTACATTTGGGGACTTGAGGACGCTGACAGGGATGAGTGGATGCGGTTCTCCGGTTTGCTCGCGACATTGTGGACTATTATTGGTCAGATTAATTCAGCGTAGTCGTCGCAACCAATCCCTATCAGATTTAGGCAAGGCTCCAGAAAGTCTGCATTTTTAGTCTTACCTAGTAACATTACTTCATACATTCCAGCCATAGACTTGAATATTCCTCTCACAATCGGAGGTATGGGACATCCTGGGGCTCTTGAGTTTATGGGTCCGTTCGCGGGCCGGTCCGGTGTAAACTGGAGCAGATGCAAATTCAAAAGCAAAGTTTATTACTCGGGCTTTTGGTTTCCGACTCCAATTTGAAGGAAGCTCACAACAACAGGTTCAGAAATAGAATAGAAACAGGCATTTGATCAAGTAGATCAGCTCCAAATCTCAATGTGAACCGGGAACAGGCTGTCTCAAAGACAACCCAAAGATTTGCATGGATCTTGACCCTGGGGGCATCAGCCGCACGAGCTGCCGGAATGGTGAAGACTGGCAGGACGATACTGGTTTTGTACAAGGGAGTCTACCCAAGCAGGTCACACATGCCTGTGCAACGTAGGTCTCAGAGGAGGCAATGACGTTTCACATCACTGAAAGTTTACATTTTGCTCAAAATGCCACTGTCACTACTTTATTTCTTTCGGGATCTACACTGAAATCTCACGTACTTAGTCTGCAGATAGGAGCGGGGAATCTGATAGAGTGGAGTAGCAGCAATGTCCAAACAACCAGGCAGCTTAGACCTCCCTGGTAGATTCTTCTCAAGGGCGAGTCTAAGTCGTGAAGGCGTTCTTCGATGGCCAACCGGCGGCAAAATGTCTGTTTCCGTCCTGCTGCTGCTTGCCATTGGTTCTCGAGAAAATGCTGTACGGATGACAAGGAGTGTGTATGAACCACACACCTAACAACCTAATTATCGAAGCAGATCATTAAGAGTGCTGTTTCGGACCACCTGCAGCCAGTAGGGGCTGCATAAGAAATGCGTGCCGTGCTAGATCTTCAGCTAGAAGCCTCTCTTCAGGTAACCATGCGAGCGCCGATCGCAGGAAATGCAAGAACATAGTACGGACATCCCCTTCCAGGCTCCGCTCGCGTATCTCTAAAGATTGCTCTGGGATAGGAATAGATCCTTTCCAGTTTGCTACGGACAACACTTGTTAGCTTGCAAGGTAGTTTGCAATTGCTGGGTTATAATCATACCATTTTCATCCCAGTACTGAAGACACTTGTCGCTTCGTCTTATGAACTCGAGAGGCGGGGGCCCAAGAAGTGACACCATTTCAGCTAGGTGCTGTTCATCATTCAGCAGGCCATCTTTTCTTGCGAAAAAAAGGTTTCCTGTTTCAAGAAGATCCCAGGTCTTGAACAACAAAATTAGTCGCACTTCACAAATATTTGGTAGAGATAATCCCCTTACTGTGAGGCCGACTGCCCAAATATCCACTTTAGAATCCCACTCCATATCCAGGATAACCTCCGGAGCCCTGTAAATCCCTGGCATGACATCACCCTTGTGCTTGTCACCGATGCGTGCTTCACCGAAGTCGCAGAGAACAGGTAATCCCGTGTTTATCAGCATGGGTCGCGAGACATAGATCGTGCGGTCATCAAGAACCTTTCTAGCAGTTGGCTGGTTGGCCTCACCATCTTCAATTTCAGAAAGGGCTGTAAGGTCGGTGATCCCTTGGAGAATGTTATTTGCAGATATATCTAGAAACCTCAGTAATTGGGTCCCAAGCTTGCATTGTATGTACCAGATAAGGAAAACATACCCGTGTGGACAACCTTGGCTTTATGTAAGTAGTCTAGCCCCAAGAGTATCAACTGCATGCTCCTCTGAATCAGGGCCTCAGGCATCTGCTTGTCGGGAAACAAGTCAAGAAATTCTGTGTAGCTCATCCCAAGAGGTTGGTAAAGCAAGCACTGGTGTTGATTCCCAGTTGGGCCCATGATGTTGAAAGAATCAAGTATCATGCGAACAAATGGTGTTCCGGGATGCTCAATGTTGCTTGCCTTGAGATGGTTGCAAATGGCAATCTCATTATTTTGCCGGTTGTGTGAGGTGCATACTTTGAGAGATAGATATCGATGATCCCTGACAGGAAAGTCAGTCATCTTGAAGTCGCAGTACGCGCGCATATTTTGGGAAATACTAACACAAGGTCCCGACAAAGCCAAACTGTGGATGACATACCAAAGCCAAGTTTAGCTACTACTTGGTATCTCTCCACGAAGACCTCACCAATCATAACTGGGTAAAAATCTCCTGGCACATAGGAGGGTAGTTCCTCCTCTTCTACCTTCAGCTTTGGGTCGAGAGCCACAAACCCCGACGAAGGGAATCTGCGTGGAGGTGAGTGAGAGGTCGAAGCCATGGTCCTGACTGCCGCTGGCCAAAAGTGGAGCAGGGAAATGGGCAGCGAGACACGACAGGTGTTTGGGAATGCGAGGAGCCGGGAAGTAATAATACTAGCAGGTAGACGAAAAGAGCCTCCACACATAATTGTAGCCAAATAAGGGTTGGGCCAAAGTACGCCGTAAGGTGATGGGCGGCTACAAAGAACGTGTAGGTGTGGTTTGGAGGAGGTCGGGTTGGGGGAGCGTAGGCTAGGTACTTGGCAAGAGGCTAGTTGTCAGCCAATGGTAAAACTTTCCACTGAGCGTTGGAGGTCAGCCTTGGCATGTGCCAAGTCCCCTCCCTAATCCGGCCTAGCACGATCAATCCCCAGACTTCCCACACCTCTTTCCACCCCTTGACCTCTCAACCAAAACCCCTTGTTGCTTCTTTCCTCGCGACCAATGAAAAGCTTTTCGAATCAAGCCCTCTGCCTCGCAGCGTTGGCTCTGCATGAACTTCTCACCAACAGAAACTTGAGGTTCTTGAAACACAAGCTGCATACTCCTAGTATCCCCCGCAATCTACGCGCCGGCCTCCAACAGCATATCCAAATTTAGGCGCTCTCCAGCTTCTTGGTGCCAATGGAAAGTGTTTGAATGTCTGCCTAAATGCAAAGCTCCAGAAATGGAAGCACTGAGTGGCAACAGCATGATACCCCAAATATATCCAGTTTCTCTTCTCCAATGAAAGGTTGTTCAGATCCTGTGTGATGCACATGCTGAAACAACTGAAGGGCCATTCAGTGGACAAGAATAGCCGCCCCCTGGTGCCGTCTGCTGTCAAATGGGGGATAAAAAGCACCAACTTTTCTCTACAATCCTTTTTTCTTTCCCCAACATCATGACCAACAATCTGTTTGTTCCATCAACAATCTTTTGAAGTAACATAACGTTTCTGCTCCTCTTCCCCCAACCAAACCTAACACGCCTTCAAAACGATGTTTACCCCTACCAAGGCCTTGCAAATGGTGTACAAAGGGATCTCCCTCGAGACACTCGGCTTAGAGGCAGGACCCGAGTTCATGAAGACGGTCAACATTGCGAGTGGGAGCATTGAAAAGAAGGTAGGGCTCACGAGGTAATCCCATAATGATGATGATGCTGACGAGGCTTCGCAGTATCCTCGAGTTGCTTATGCGCAGATCCAGTAAGAAACACTTGTCACCCCATATCTAATACGTCCTAATACAAGTATCCAAAGGGGCACAACGCCGCATACATCGAGCAGAGACAAGTCTGATAAACAGAAAGTCGTCACTGTCGGATACCACACCAGTTCTGGCACAAGGCTCCTCTCGATTCATGCCCATAACGACAGAACCTGGAAAGAGTTCTTCTCCCGACATGGAAAAACGGAAGCCGCAATCTCGGCAAGCTTGCAGAAGTCATCGGACGCGGAGGCATCCAATGCAGAAGAGCCGAAGAAATAAACTGCGGACCAGCACACATTGGTTAAATGGGGATCCTTATCCAGCCAACTATGCATTCAATATGACCTGCTGTTAGTTGTTTACTTTTCCTTCCTTCACGAGTCTAGGCCTTTGTGTGCTTGCATTGTATTGATGTGGTTTGCTGGTTTCAAGTGCTTCTTTCCATCTCCCTAGTTTCATTATCAGGCTTGTTTATAATCTCCACATTATATAGGGAGCATGTGCATCTCAGTAGGGTATCCTAGGCTTGACTGAAACTCGATTTAACTCCCATGTTCAGCACTATCACTTGGTTAGCTTTTGAATGCGAATGTCTATCATTCTCACTTTTGTCCAATTCGTTTCAATCCATCATGGAAACAGCAATCATAATACTAGACTGCACAATACGCACGGGCTTAATTGGGTATCAAGTAGTTACAATTTCTTCTCCTGGACAGGACCGGTGGTCGTCTCCAGCTCATCAAATGCCCTCGAGATGGTAGATCCCGGGCCGGTCAGTGGTTGGCAGGTCTCATGACAGGTGCCAATGGAACCGAACCTGTTGTCACCGCCGCACGTGTTCTATGCTTAGTCATTACATCCTCCGCATCCACTGCATCCACCGCGTGCATCAGCATCATCGCTTCCAAAGCTTCCCCTCCAGTCAGTAAAGTGTAGACCAGAAAAAAAAATTATGCTCTCATGTTTGGCTATTGGTGATATCTATGTATGTGCTGGTTTGAGAACACGTAGATAACAAACTTGAATACCACCTGCCTCACCCATTACTACCATTGCTCGTATAATGGGAATGAAGCTTCTAAGGTTGCATGCATCATCTCATTCTGGAAGTGCACCCCATGGAGTTGGCCATACAATCGTAGTTTTCGAATCGGGAGATGGTCACGTAGGGCCAGCAGGGCATTGATTTTCTGATCCTCTTCGTCACTAGCGGGGTCGTAGCGGACCTGAGGGGTGTTTGCAAGTTCATCCAGTTCGGCGAGGACGTCGGCAGGGATCACCAAAAAATCTCCACTGGTTGTAGCATTTGAGCCATCGCCTTCACTTGTAATGACGTTGTTACTTTCATCATCTAGTTCGTAGGCCACCATCGCGTCGTTTACTGCCGCCAAGCAGAAGTTGATGAACTTGAGATGCAGAGTCTGGCGCTCCATCAAGCTCCGGTCATGGAGAATCCCATGGTTCTTCATGTATGTTTCCATCACTTCGTCATAAGTGAAGTTGTATTCCCGTTCTCGGCAGTAGGGGCATGCAGTAATCGGAGTCTCATTGGAATTATAGTCCACACTGATGAGATGGCCCCACAGACACTCAAGGCAGAAGGTATGGTTGCATGCATCACCCCAGCGAAAAGGAAGGTAGAAGGGTCGCAAGCAAATTGAACAATCCGTTGACTCCATAGCTTAGAATAATCACTCAGGTTAGCTGTAGGCCATATAACTCTGGATGGCTTCTTGTTTACCTGTTGCGTATTCTGGGGCAGATACAGTGCAGCTGAATGGCATAGGGAGTAAAAAACTGAGAGGAATTGCAAGTCTGGTTAGCACTAAGCAGCGTACTCACGTATAGGCTAGCAGAGGGAAAGAAACTTACTAGTTACACAAAGCAAAGATCGAGGAAGAAGATGAGGTGCTGGGCAGCAGCGGAAGTGTAACAGTCCAAAAGTGGCATCAACAACAGCAACACTTCAGCAAACGTGGCAGCCTCTAAGCCTTGAGGTGTTGACACTCAAACACAGATCCGGATAGCAATTCCCTGCATACAGTCTCTTTGGTTTGTGTCTTTTCCCGAACTCGGAACCATTGCCTGGGGTGTGGATGTCGCTCGAAATCATCATGGAAGCTGCCCTTTGAATAGTCAATAGTGCACCGGCGTCGTTCTCATCGGTGCAAACCCAAATTGCTGAGTGCCTTCATGAAATCCACACCATCGAGATAGTAAAGCCGCTGGTGGTTGGCAGGTCTCGCGACAGGTGCCAATGGAACCTGCTGCCCCCGCACGTGCCAATGGAACCTGTTGTCACCGCCACACCTTTTGTGATTAGTCATTACATGGTTCGAGCTCCAGGTTGACCATCTCCATGGTGCGCAACCATTCTGCCTTTGCACTCTGAAGCTAGTTTTCTCGCGACCTAGTTCAGTGGATGAATTAAATTTGTTTATACATCAGTCCCAGCCTCATTTAAAATCGTTTTCTCTACCGGCACCTGCAACGCTCCACAATAAGTCTAGCCTCGGGCAAGGAGTTTTTGCGAGACAAGAGACAGAGAACAACTTCTTTACCCCTCAGCTTCTATCTCTTGCAATATTATACTTCTTCAGTTAGCCACGCGACACTTCTTCATGGCCATGCCTGCGTCCATCCACGCTCCCTCCATCCACGCTCCCTCCCCATTCCGAGTCGATGACAGCAGCAATGAGGATACGGATGACCCGACTATTCCTAGCGAGCTCAGGGAATTCCAGGCGAGTCTTCTTGCTCAGCCCGATGATACCATAAGATTTCAGCAATGTGTCGCGAAGCGGGACGAACTCTTGGCAAGACATGATGGGATCGAAGTCCTGATTGCGGATTATGATAAGGTGATGTCTTCTGGGTGCAAGCTCTATAAACAGCAGAGAGAATCGCGCCAGCAGGAGGCTAGAAGCAGTACGACTACGGATGAGGAAATTGAGCAATGGGACCGGTTCATTGGTGTTGCGAGGGACGGTTTGAAAATAAAAAGGACTCAACTTAACGCGCTCAAACAAGTCAGCAGATGCTGGGGTCAAGATGTACTTCAGTATTATGGGTGGCCCTCACTTGGTGTGAGGTTTTGCAAACTCCTAGCAACTGCTGCAAATCAAATTGCTTCATGGGAGGAAGCATGCATTAAGCTTAATAGGCTGATGCTCAGGAGAACTCGAATTCCTGGAAGGCGCCCAATTAGAAAGGCGAAAAATCCTATCTCTCAGATTGATTTGGAGAATCTGAAGAAGTGGACGCATAGGAACCCATATATCAAAGACAACGACCCGGAGAGAGAACCACTTCCATTTCAACAGCTAGGTATTGACGAGTTACCTGATGGCTATGGTCTGGACAAGTTTGGTTTATTTGTTCTGGGGGACTTTGCTGCAGCTCCGAACTCTGATGAACAGAGCCCCGAGAGTGAATCAAGAGAGGTTGGATCAGAAAATAACCCCGCCCATTCTGTGAACGGATCTTCCCAACCGCGCGAAACAGACCAAACGAACAATCCCGAGAACGAAACCCCCAATCCCGCGAATGAATCTGATGAGTCGAAGAATGAAAATCCTCATTCTGTGAATCAGGCTTCTCCACGACATGAATCCGACCAAGAGAGTGAGTCTGGGAATGAAGGTGATAATCTGGAGAGTGAATCCGACCGAGAGAGTGTCTCCGGAAATGAAGACAGCCACAATACCGAAATCAATGACCGGGAATCCAACCAAAAGAGTGAAACAAGACTCCGTCACCGGCTTCCAAAGGTTTACAAAGAGACACCAAAGCGCATGCGGCGCCAGGGAAGGCGTCGTTGCTGTTCAACTCTACCATCTCACATTCGGTCTATGCTGGATGATCTACCTAAGATGCATACGGACGGCAAGGGCTTCCTTAGACAGTTAATGCCTTACAGGAACTCTTTGTGTTATCAGCACCTTAGGAAGTTCACTAGTATTACCACAAGGATTGCCCTAGACGATGAAAGAAGCGATACTTGGAGAGAAGATACAAGTGAAGTCGTTCCTTCCTCACAAAGACCAACTTTGACCCGACGGCTGTCTGCACCAGACCTACATTACAGGGCAGCCAAGAGAATGCGTTTCGATGACCAGAATTCCCCCGTCCGTACTATGAATCGTGGGTATGAGCGACCACATGACCCAGTTCGCGATGAGAGATTTATGAAACAAGTCCTTGAAGAAATTGTGGGGAGGCTTCCACAGGAGGCTGAAGACTCGCATGGGGGAATTACGAATAGGTTGATTCATAGACTCTTGACCCGGAGCAAGACTGCTGATGATGGTATTGATGCACATTTTTGGTCTGGAAAACGTGCAGCGGCGGAAGTCGAGTCTGGGAATGTCAATATTCCAATCATTGTGGAATCTCAGCAGCCTTTTCAGTGGAGTGGCTCAGATCGCCCCATATTGCAGCTTTTCCAGCGCATGGGAGGCTTTCATCGTGAAGTGTCGGTGCAGATCCCATCCCGTGATGGTGAACTCGAGTCCTTTGAAAGTCGCACTCTTCATGAAGTCCGCGAACGATTTCTCAAAAATGAAGTAGCTGAAGATCCCTGGAATGTCCTCGATCTACACAATCCGATCCCATCAACCCTCCCAACCTTCCTAATGGGGGAAAATTGCCAACTTTTGTCACGAGTGCGTGATGTAGTTTTGATGGGAAATAGTGCTGAGAGGCCTGTGGCAGCCATTGACACCTGGAATGAGTGGAAAAATGTTCTTGAATGGGCCCTTCTCTGTGAAGGAGGCCACAACACAGCACCTCATATGGACAGCCATGGATTTTCTACGTGGTTAACAGTCCAAGAGGGACAGGTTGGTTTTGGCTGGATGTCGCGCCCAACAAAGGATGAACTAGATGCTTGGATAGGGGATCCCCAAGGTTATTTGGGCGGGCAATGGAGATATGTTGTTCTGCAACCTGGACAAACTATCTTTTTCACTTCTGCGACGATCCATTATGTCTTCCGTATCTCGAAGGGCCAGACATTGATGGTTGGTGGGCATATCCTTCAGTGGTCGGATATTGGTCGATGGATGGAAACCATGATTGCTCAAACGAAGAATCCAGATACCACCAATGAGGACATGGACTTTACTGCTGGGAAGTATGTCAAGGCGGTTGCAGATCTTATCCATGACCGGGACAGGAGCATTGGTGATTTGGACAAAGAAATGGTTAGGAAGTTCTTTGAGAATGTCAAGGTATGTTCCAAGGTCATAACCCAATTACATGACAGCTATTGACTTTTCTCAGGCTTTTCAGAGGATGAGGCAATCCGGTTCTCGCAAGAAGCACGGGCATCGGCACGGACAATAAGAAAGCCAGAAAGCCCAGTCAATAATACACGTGATGTTGCACCGGGATAAACCATTGGAAATACACGGCTAAGAGGCCCTCCGAGGATTCTGTGAGGCGGACAAGGACAGGTGGAGCTCATTGTGAAGTAGTTTGTGGCCGTGGAAACTATCCAGCTGCGGAGAGGGCGCTGTATTGTGGATGTAGAACACACTTTTGTCGAATAAGTATTGATTGAGAGCTGGTCCATTCTAACTTGTCAAGACATTGTTGCCTGATCCATTTCTTCGTCCAAAGCCTTTTTTAAAGTCGGCCCTGGAGCAATCTTAGTCATATGGCCACCAATTAACTAGTTGCCCACAATATGACCCAAACAAAAATAAAATTTGAATAAAAAATAGGTGGTTTTCATGTGCTTGAAGTTAGCCTCTCGGAGCAGAAATCGATCTTGCAAGTTGGATTCTGTTCATATGCATATTATTATGATGTCTGCCTATAAAATTACCAATTCCCTTTAATATGACCGAAGGAAAAATCAATTTTGGATAGAAACCACTCAAAGTCCGCCGCCTCCGCCGCGGGGGAGAAAAAAGGGGGGTTGGTTGAGCAGATAACGAACTTGCAGGCTGGATTCCAATCCTATCCATATTTAGATGGCATATAGTTATAGACTGACCAGTTTTCCTCAATATGACTCAAGGAAAAGTTAATTTTGGAATATCATTTAAAGTAAACCTCTTCCCAAGCATACCCTTTGCAATGGTCGGACTCAGTCGACTCATCCACTTCCTTCATTCTTAGATAGGAGATGATGTCCTGTCTCAAGAAATCACAGCAGTACTGTTCACACAACATCTTCTCTTTGAACTCTCACCTTGTGAGCTCACTTTGAAGGGGTGAAACCTGGATAAAAAAGTGTTAGTTTTCTTGCTCTTGAATTTCCCACACCAAAACTGATCTTGCAAGTCAGATTTTGATTCCATCCTTATTATATTTCATTTAACTATAAATAGACCAATTTCCCTCTATATGACCGAAGGAAAAGTGAAATTAGGGTAAAAAGAGATGTGTTTCAGTAACTTGAAGTTAGCCACTCCACACCACTTCGGACCTGGGTCTTCCCACACGAGTTGCAACGAGTTTTGGATCTGGCGTACTCATCCTCACTCCAGATCTGAAGATGGAGAATGTCGCCCTCAGCAGATTTGATTACTCAAAGCCTAGCGAAAATATCCATGAACTCATTGTCAGACTCATTGATTGTGGTTCCAGTGCATTAGCTCTCATTTGACATTTGTTTTTTGTATTGAAAAACTTCTGACCTCTTTGTAGTCACCAAGCCATCTACTGGAGAAGTGATATCAGAGCCCTGAAGTTCACTTTGGGAAACCATGGATTCAGAGTACAGACATTTGTTCTATAATGAAGACTTGTGCTAGGAGAGGCTTACTTGGAACTCAGGTCATCAAATGAGACCGGCCCTTGCATGTCAACATCACTTTTGGCGACCAGTCTGTTGACATCGATCCTGAAAGCCGAGAATGTACACCAGCCGCGCTCTCAGCAGAGCCGGAACTCCATCTCAGATTTGATAGCGACATGAAAGACCCTTCCCAAGGCTGGACCTTCGGTATCAACAGTGCCGCGCGGAAGATGTGCAATGTCCTACTTGGAGTTCACGATGACGTTCGACACAGCGGCAAAAAGATCAGTGCCAAACACTTCCGGATCTATTTCAATTTCGAGTCGGGAATCCTTGTACTACAGAATGAATCACAGCATGGTACTACCGTCCAAGTTAGAGGTGAAGAAGGGCACAAAACAAAGCTAGTTGGGCGCGCGCGCTGGTCGCTAGACGCTGCAAAGGTGACTGAAGTGACTGTGGACGACCTTGAATTCCTCCTCTATCATCCCACTTTAAGTGGTGTACAGAAGCTCCAGCATCAATCAAACTGGCGATTGTTTGCTGAGAAATACAAAACAGCCATTCCTGGACTCGGACAGCTCATTCTCTCCTCTGCGGCAAGCACTAGACCGCCATCCCAACGCATGGGGTTGCGTAATGGATACACCATGTTCGAGGGGATTGGCCGAGGGGAATTTGGAATTGTTCGGAGGGCTGTTCAATACCACAGTGGAGCAATATATGCTGTAAAAGAGTTCTTCAGGGCCAGAGATAAACAAGAGGCTAAAAACCTCTCAGAAATTGCCACCCTTCAGTGCCTTTTGCATGTAAGTGTTCCCAAGATACTGATGTTGTAATCCCACACTAACTCACCTGTGACCAATTTGCAGCCTCACATTGTTGAATTTGTGGATCTGATTGCGGACCAAGCAGGCCTTGCTCTGATCATGGACTTTATGCCACTGGGCAATCTCAGAGACCAACACCGGCGTAAGAACCTCTCGCGCACAGAGTTGAAGACTATTCTCCGACAGGTGCTCACAGCTGTCGCTTATCTGCATGGCGTTAAGCACGTCCATCGGGACATAAAACCAGAGAACATCCTTCTCAAGGGCTGGGATCCTCCGATTGCTAAACTATCTGACTTTGGTCTGACCGCGAGGGATGGGTTCCTCACGACTGAGTGTGGCACAAAGAAATATGCAGCACCAGAGATCTACATTGGTCACTACGACAAAAGTATTGACATTTGGTCAACCGCTGTCACTGCCTTTGACATCACTGATAGACTTCCGGATCCGGAAAACGAGTTCACAGGTGATAATTGGCCTGCAGAGGTTCAACGAAGAGTAACTGCAGCATATAGGGAAACAGGTGATCCTTTCCTTCAGCTGTTAGAAGAGATGCTCCATAAGGACCCCAAATCCAGGCCCTCAGCAGCAGCCTGTTTATCTGACCACCGCCTGGAACCTTCTCCCAAGGACCATGAGTTTGATCTCAACCGACAGGGCTGTGTGGGGCAGAACTTGCCCACTACAGTCTTCAAGCCGACTGCTTTTATCCGTGATAGCTCATTGCCGGCAACCATACAAGGGAGTGAGACTCCCACTGAACGGGATGAGAGCACGAATGATCCTGAGCCTGAGCGAAGGGGTACTTTTCTCCAACCCTACGAGTGCTTGCTTCAGTCGCCTACGCCGCTTCTCCCAGAGGCCTTGCCCTCACTTGATAGCAGCTTTTGGAATCAATTCCAGCTCCCCAGTGGGTTCACAATGAATGAAGACATATCAGGAGCTGGAGGAGAGGCTTATCTTCCATCATCCACCTGTGGGCCGCCCACAAGAAGAACACGTCGGAAGTCTTCTGCCACTTGTAACATACACACAGCTGGGACCCGAGGACTCGGAGTAATTCAGCTCGAAATGTGGGTTAACCATGATGCTAATAAGAACCCTTCCAGGGCTATCAATCTTACCAAGATATGCTGGGCTCTTCAGTTCTCAAGAGATGTGATGAGATCCTATTTGAAGAGTACAAAGGAGACGTTTTATGTCATGCCTGGTGGCCGGAGACATGGAGAGAAGCATATTTTGCGAGGCACATATGTTAGCTTGCCCTGTGCTATCGCATTCATTAAACGATATAGGCCTGAGTTGAAGGAGCTCCAGGGTGATCTTGAACGCCTGGAGGAGAAACAGTGAATGCCTATGAGCTCCTAGTGATCAACTATTTTTCCTGTATTAATGCAGTCGTTCTAGACCTTAGCCTCTTCATAATGAGTTCTGAGATTTTTGGGATTGTAATTTTGCAAGGACGATTTTCAGACTATTATTGTGTTTCGGAGATTTGTCCTATTGGAGGGAAATAACACTGTTGATGGCGATTCATGTGTTGCACGCCTTGACAGCGTCAGCATGCCCATGGATATTAGGAACATGCAGCTAGGGCTGAGGGATGAAAAAGCAATGGGCTAGTCAATATTGCTTTGGAGGAACTGCAATTTGGAGTCTCGATCAATACTCAGGGTCGAATTGTGGCCATTGCCCAGGGAGCGTAATGCTTCAAATGAAGAAATGTGGCTGCCTCAAGGAGGATATAAAACTCCAGCTTTGAGTGAAGAAATGTGGTGCCCGATAGTTGCCCTGGGGGATATCAAAGTTTATGGCTGTGAGTGAAGAAAGGTGGCTATTCTTGGGGCGCAGATTTGCCTCAGGGGCGACAATTGAAAATTGATGGCCCACTGGAAATGTGGTACCCTTAGGGCAAAAAGCTTGTCCTGGGGCGGCAAGCTGCCTTGGGACAGTTGAAATTGAGAGAGAAGGTAAGTGGCTGCACTAGGGCGACAACCTGCCCTGGGGAGAGTCGGAATATATGGCCGCGCGGTGGCTATCCCCAGGGCGAAAAGTTGCCTCAGGGGTTATTGAAGAAGAGCGCCATTGTTGCTGAAATTGTGGCCTGCCTCAGTCGATTCAGAATCCTAGGGCCGAAAATGCCTCAGGGTAGAAATGCCCCAAGGAGAGCTGTCTTTGTTGCTGAAATTGTGGCCTGCCTCAGTCAATTCAAGAATTCTGGGGCTAAAAATGCCCCAGGGACTGAAATGCCTTGAGCGCATGCTTGCCCTGAGGGGAACGGCCTTGGCTGGAAACAAGTGGCTTGCCTCAGTAGTATCCTCTGCCCTACGGAATCGGGCAACGCATGGCTTTCAGCTGGAAATACGTGGTCTGCCCCAGTAGTATCCTCTGCCCCACGGAATCAGACATTTTTGAACGGAGTATGTTTTTCCGAGCCTTTGCCCTGGGGAGCTGTGACAGTCAGGGGTTTTGGTATGAAATAGGTGGTTTGCCCCCGGGGGAGTTGGGAATCATGACCTTTGGCTTGAAAT
Organism: Coccidioides immitis RS; assembly: GCF_000149335.2. Taxonomy (NCBI): domain Eukaryota; kingdom Fungi; phylum Ascomycota; class Eurotiomycetes; order Onygenales; family Onygenaceae; genus Coccidioides; species Coccidioides immitis. The sequence goes on along the minus strand of NW_004504310.1, from coordinate 1,069,014 downwards.
GCATGGCCTGGAATATTTTGCCCTGGAGAGCTGGGAAAGCTGTGGCTTTTGACATGAAAAGGTGGTTGCCCCAGGGGAGCCTGATAATTGTGGGCTTTGCTTGGAAATATGTTGCTTCAAAGCTTTGCCCAGAGGAGCCCAGAAAGTCATGGCATATGTGAGAAATAGGTGGTCTGCCCTGGGGAGCCTAGGCTCTGATATAGGTTTGCTGTTTGCCTTGGGGAGTCCCTAGAGCCATGGCTTTTGGTATGGAATATGTGATTTGCCCTAGGGAGCCTGGAAAATTGTGGCTTTTGTGTGAAATACATTGCTTCCAAGCCCTTGCCTTGGAGAGTCCTCAAAGTAGTGGCATTTGGTGTGAAATATGTGGCCCGGAATCCTTTGCCCTGAAGGCCATGTCATATTAACCTCTTTTCAATTGCCTGCCACAGATAGTCTCCAAGATGTGGCAGGTCCTGTTGTGGAATCAAGGCACAGGTGTAAGAACAGGTGTAGCATTTGAAAAGGAGGTTGAAATGGAACATGAAGGATTTTGAGGGATGGGGCCTTGGATAGGGTTTTGCCAAATTACTGATCTCAACAGGTCTCATTGAGACCTATCACTCCCAGATTATCCATTGAATGAGGACTTGGCTCTGTAGGCCCCAGCACTCCCCATAGCTGCCAGAAAATTGGACAGTTTGCTTTAGAGAGCTGTACTGTATGGTTTTAGAAGTCAGAAAATTCAAAAATGGCGGTCTTAGAAAGAGCCAGAAAGCCAGAAAGCCAGAAATCCAAAAGTACCCAATTGCATAGATTATTATGGCCATCAATACACACCCAATTAGAGATCATTCACCCGGCCAGTCACCCTTGCTAGTGCAACCCATTTTTGGCATCGCAGTGGGCCACAAAAAGAGGGTGCCAGAAATGGCCTCTTCCATCTCCCAGGGCTACAAAAAGAGGGTGCTAGAAGTAGTCTCTCCTATGGCTTAAATTCAGGCACCCGCTACATTCCTATGTTCCAGTTCAACAACTAATCTTCATTACGTCAGAATATTACACCGGAGATGCCATCACAAAAGATTTCCAGAGTTACAAAGCCATGTCAGTCCAACAATCGGTTGAGCTTGCAACAAAGTCGACGCCGCTTAAAGAAGACCCTGGTCAAAAAGCTATGAGAATATAATATTAAGTGTGGCAGTGATGTCTATCTTGTCATTGCTGATCACATGGGTGATGATGTGGTTCAATTTTTTACCACCAAGTTCATGGTGCACCAACAGTTGACTGAAGGCTTCCCACCTTCAGAAAAAAGTCTTGTATGCCACTACAGTGCTTGTCTTTGGAAGATCTCTGCTGACCAACAATAGAACAGACATTATCCTCCCCCAAAGCGAATAACATCGGAAAATTACCTAAAGTCAGAAAAGCGCTCGAGAGCTACAGAACAGGGCCAACATGTGATGAACCAAGAGACACAGGAGTCTTACAGGCCCGATGGGTTGAAGCCAAAAGAGGTGGTTTCTCCAAGGAAGCAGCCTTAGGGGAATAGTTTGTAAGCAAACCGTACAAAATCTTAGTTCTGGAGTTCGCGGGCAATGGAGGCTTTGGCCTAGGAGCTTACGTGGACAATAGGTATATAAGGAGGCTTACATCTCCAGGGATGGTTTTTTGTTGATCACCTACTCCTCTGATTACCCTTACCCGCAGACGGCATACAATTATCGCCCACCTGGTAACCTGATGGGGAGGCCTGTTTGGGAGCTCTTCAGGCCCTCTCATGTTCTGGACTTTCTGTCCTGGAGGCATTCTTGTCCTATCATTCCCACACTGGTATTACTATTCCCCATTTATCTGTATAAAGCATTCTCTTTCTAGCACTCTCTAGCACTCTCTTGGTTTGACTCGGAGGGCAGGGACAGTATTATCTTTACTTTGTTCATCTACAGTGTAATCTTCTGGTAAAACCAATCTGAGAATCAGCTTAGGAATACACCTGGTTTAACCCAGGAAGCTCTATTCTAGTTCTTCCTGCATGCTAGAGTTCAAACCTTCAAACTTATCTTCAAGCTGTGTATAGAAGGATTCCACATCCGATTTCCACATGCTGAAGAAAGGCCTGATATCTGCAGAGAGCATGATTTGGGACTTGGTCAGAGGCTCCAGCTTTCGGCAGCGTGAAGGTTTCAATGTGGTCTTGATCTTAATTGGGAGACAGCCAGGAATAGGTCCTTACCTTGGACATGCAGCACGCCCCATGACACCAAAGTACACTGTTCATCAGCTGACACAGGCTTGCCAGCCAGCGGGATTATTTTGATGCCAATGTAGCTTTAACTCATCGGCAGGCATGTCGTTGAATTAAGGTTGATCCACATTAGTTCAGCCACGCTCAGCTCGTTCCTCACCATCGACTGAGTCAACACAGACCACGGGACCTGATCTATCTCGTTTTTGATATTTTCTGGCATTTTTCAAATGGAAATCTCAAAGGTTCGGACCTGTAGTATGCCAAGAAAATGGTGTAACGTCTTATTTCTTGAACATGATTCGATACTGGTTTGCAACTTTGCTGCTGCAATCCTGGGAGCAACATCTCTTTTCTGGGAAGTGTCTCTAATTCTGGGTATTCTCCAGGATCCAGGAAGACTCCCCAGTGGGGAGATGCTCCCAGAGAGAGATGCGCTCTCTATCTTTCCCAGGATGAGGCTAAGCTATGGAGGGAATATAGGAAGAGAGATTGCTAGGGAGAGATTGCTAGGGAGAGATTGCTAGGGAGAGATTGCTAGGAAGTGTTCCATGGCGTCCAGTTTGTCGGCAAGGTGATTTTCTGAGCGGCTCTCCTCTCTATAATTCCACTTTCATATTCTCGTAGTACTCTCCCCCTAGCAATCTCGCCTTAGTATTCTCCACCTAGTATTCTCGTCCCAGTATTCTCGCCTTAGTAATCTCACTCTAGTAATCTCGTCCTAGTAATCTCATCCTAGTAATCTCGTCCTAGTATTCTCGTCCTAGTATTCTCGCATTAGTAATCTCACTCTAGTAATCTCGTCCTAGTAATCTCGTCCTAGTATGCTCGTTCTAGTATTCTCGCCCTAGTAATCTCACTCTAGTATTCTCGTCCTAGTAATCTCACTCTAGCAATCTCACTCTAGCATTCTAGGACGAGAATACTAGGACAAGAATACTAGGGTGAGATTACTAGGACGAGAATACTTGGTGGAGAATACTAAGGCGAGATTACTAGGACGAGAATACTTGGTGGAGAATACTAAGGCGAGATTACTAGGACGAGAATACTTGGTGGAGAATACTAAGGCGAGATTGCTAGGGGGAGAGTACTAGGACGAGATTACTAGAGTGAGATTACTAGGTGGAGAATACTAGAATGAGAATACTAGAATGAGAATACTAGGAGGAGAATACTAAGGCGAGAATACTAGAGTGAGATTACTAAGGCGAGAATACTAGGACGAGAATACTAGGTGGAGAATACTAAGGCGAGAATACTAGAGTGAGATTACTAAGGCGAGAATACTAGGACGAGAATACTAGGTGGAGAATACTAAGGCGAGATTGCTAGGGGGAGAGTACTAGGACGAGATTACTAGAGTGAGATTACTAGGTGGAGAATACTAGAATGAGAATACTAGAATGAGAATACTAGGAGGAGAATACTAAGGCGAGAATACTAGAGTGAGATTACTAAGGCGAGAATACTAGGACGAGAATACTAGGTGGAGAATACTAAGGCGAGAATACTAGAGTGAGATTACTAAGGCGAGAATACTAGATACAAGATTTCCATTATCTTGGAATTGAAGACCACGGACTACTGTTACCAAAGATATGTGTGATTGGAGACCAGTCTGCTGGAAAGAGCTCATTCGTTGAAGGAATGTCTGAGTTCAAAGTACCTCGGTCCCTGGAACTTCATGGACGAACATCTTGAAATCCAGACCTCTCGGTCCTTGGCAGGAGCAGAACTAGTATGAAGAAGTCCTGTTTGAAACCCTCATCAGCAGGGGATATGGTCCAGGAAACCACAGGATTTCTGAATCTATCCTTTTTTGACTTGCCTGGAGTCATCAACATTGCTCGGATCGACGATGAAAACTAGCTGGTGAAACTTGTGTGGACATTGGTCAGGCAGTACATTGAGGCTGATAGTTGCATGCTGCATTATGCTCCCAGCAATGCCCATGACTGATGACACCACCAACTCAAGTGCTGCTCGCACCGCCCGGGAAGACTATGGAGCAAGAAATTGTACAATGGGTATATTTACTAAGCCTGATCGCGTTCAATATGAAGTGGGTCATGAGAGGTGGAAAGAAATCCTGCATGGATCAAAGTTCTCAATCGGCCATGACTTCTGCGTAGTCAAAAACAACCCAAACCTGATGATTGACCACTCTCAGACCTGAGAGCAAGAACTGCATTTCTTTTCTCATCCTCCTCGGACTACCGAGTTGCAGGAATTTAGTGAATGCTTTAGCACTAGGAAGCTGGAGGGCGCATCGCCAAAGCTACCCCTTGAGAGTCTTGCCTGTTGAACTGAACCCATCAATATCGCTAACCCATTGGGGTGGTAGGATGAGCTCTGAACTTGTTTCTATCCGCGGTTAATTTTATTAAGTTTAGTGTCTAGTAGAGATTTTCCCCCCTGAAGTGTTCATAATTTGAGTTTAGATAGTGAAGCTACACGATATACAATATACGCGCATTATTTTTGGTCTTGTGAGATCATTGTACAACTTCCAGTGAGCACCAGAGGATGCAGTGCAGCGCAAGATTGAAGCCTTTGGGGGCTAACCCAGCGCCTTCCATAATCAGGTGTACAGCATAGAGAACGCACCCTTGAAGTTCACCTGGGAACTTGAGCACCGACTACATCTTAGGAATCTAGGAAGGGCCGAAAGACCAAGCATTGTCGCTAATCAATGCCTGCGAAGTCTTTGATCAGGGGTCCTTGGTGCTTTCAGAGCCGCAGATATCAGGCTGATGACCTCCGCCGCCTTTAGGCTACTGTGGCCACCAGTTGAAAGGTTTTAGGCCTGAGCGGTCCATGGACCACGGTCCATAGACCGGTTGGGCTTAATGGACACAGTCTTCAGCACAATGGCATGGGCTTACGTGCATTAGTCCCCAGCCCTTTGCCAGTCGTCTTCAGCTACTGTGCCTTCCTAGTTGGGCTTCAGGCCCTAGTTTTGTATTCCCATTGGGTTTTGGACAACCCGCTACTCTAGATCGCCCGGCCTGACCGTCTTTCATACGGGCGCTCGAAAGCTTGTTGTTATATATATCCACCACGATCTTCATCAGAGTTCCACCCAGCGGCCCTTGAGCGTGTTCCAAGAATTGTTCCCGTGCGAACACACTTCCATCAGCATCAAATGCTTCACCGAGTTTTGCTTTGAGATGACTGTAGAGCCATGCATCATCTTTTGACAGCTTCTCATACACCTCCCTCCAGATATCTAAGGCATTGAAAGCTGATACCGATTTTCCAAATTTTGTAATATTCGCTTTTGCATGTAGCACCAAGGAATGTAATCCGTACGAGACTGCCATCTGATAAACAAGAACAGCCCTTCTGTATTCCAGGGACGCTTTTTCAGAGTTTCGTACGTTCGGTCGCCTCAGCGTCTGGTATTCACCAGTATAGAGAAAATGTACCAGTGTGTGCGCGATGTCCTTATCCAAGTCAGGTAGTCGAATGGTATGGTCTGGGTCTGGGTCTGGGTCTGGGCTGTAGGGATATGCACGCAGATGATATTTTGCAGCTTGGGACAACAGATCTGGGAACTTCGCCAGATAAATATGTGGCACGGCATACCGGGCTGCCTCAGCCCCAGCAAGAAGGTAGTAGCTGCGTCCTGTATATGGTCTATTTCTCAGTTAGACTGTGAGTGTTGTGACTAGGTGATAAAAGAACCTACAAAAACTCAGGCCGGGTATCCTCCTCACTTTCAAGTTCAAAAGCTGTGTTATTTTGGGTGTCGATGCAGGGTAGTATTTCGCTGCTACTAGGCATAGCTTGCTTTGCTTTCTTATTCTTGCGTCCCATTGTGAAGTACTCCATCCAGAGTTGAGCGTGCACTGGTATTTGGAAACTTGAACAGAGTAGCAAAAGGGTTTATATCATTAAAGAGGGCTAAAATAATGGAGGCGGCCAGCCTTGTTGCGTGGCGGACTGCAAATGGTCAGCTGCATATTCAGTTCAAATATCAATCAACCAAAGAGCATCGGTTAATTGTGCATATTTCAGAACTGCTGCTGATTCTCCTGCAAGTGCCCAAATTAGATATCACTGGAGCTACCCCACATCTGACTCAGACCCAGATGTGTCGGAAGTCGGAATAACGATCTTCATTGAATTCTGTTGGAGGTCAGCCTCGGCACCTGCCAAGGCATCTTCCCTAATCTGGCCTTGCTTAGTCATGCGACCTGAGGTGTGCAGTTCAGACTTCCCACAAATTCCTTCCCTCCTGATTTACTACACAGAATGGTGCCAAATCTAGCACTTTCAAAGCTTGAATTTATCCGTGATATGATAAATACTGATGAACCATTAACTACATCCCAGATGGCCGAGGCTGCTGGCCGCAGCAAGCGCGCAATCCAGCGAATCCGCTCTAACTTACGACACTTACGACTCTTCGGTAGGATTCAGGCACCCCCCAATAAGCGTATGGCCACAAGAAGTTTTGACTTCTCCGGCCCTTCCCTTTCTGCGACCGAACAGGTATATTATAAGCACTCTTCTTAGCTACTGTGAGCCATTGCAGAGCAGCAAGCCATACAAAAGAGTCACTCTTGTCCACCTGACATATGAGTAATGCCGCTCAGTTGATCTATTTCTCCAGCAGATTTTACCTATTTTGATATCTTCTATTGTTTTAGTGGTAAGACTGCTACACAACCATCCTTTGAGCAAGGACTAGTCAGATGTGCTGGATTCAGTTCCCGGTCTCTGGCGGCTCAGATGCAGGAGGCAGAGAGTGTGCAGTCCATTTCTGTGTTGCACTCCAATTTCTGTGTTGCAACCTACTTTTGAGGCACTTTTCCTTCCCACTGACTCCGCTGCCTTTAGGCCACTGTAGCTGCTAGTTGACAGGCTTTAGGCCCCAGTGGTCAGGGGTCCTTGGTTCATTCAGAGCCACAGACATTGGACTGATGACCTCCGTCGCCTTTAGGCCGCTGTGGCCACTGGCTGAAAGGTTTTAGGCCCGAGCGGTCCATGGACCACGGTCCATAGACCAGCTGGGCACAATGGCCACAGTCTTCAGCGCAATGGCATGGGCTTATGTGCATCAGTCCCCAGCCCTTTGCCAGTCATCTTCAGATTTCGGACTGACGACCTCCGCTGCCTTTAGGCCTGTGGCCACTGGTTGAAAGATTTTACGCTTGAGCGGTCTATGGACCATGGGCCTATAGACCATGTCCTCCCCGGGGAACACACTCTTCCTAGGGAACTCCTCGTCCTCAGGGAACACTCATCTATCTTTTCTGGTCTATTTAATGCATGAACTTAATGCCTATCAAGATCTGTGATTGGTCATTCTTTATTGTCCCTGCCTTGGAATCATTCTGAGCTTTCAGCAAAACTCAGAACTGCACTGAGTCCACTTCTATTGATTTTATTTCATGGCCTCCCCCAAGGTTTACACCTCAGGGATGCCAAGAAAATGGTGTAACCTCTTGACATTTTCACCTATCCACTGAATATATGAAAAAAAAATTAACAATGTTGAATTCAAGCACATCTTAAGTTCTTGCATTATGTTTCTGGAGTGCACTCTAGCTTGCAACATTTTCTACTGCTGCAATCTGGGAATGCTCCCTCCAGAAGCTCCTGAGAATGTTGCATACATATGATTATTTTTCCAGGTCTACATATCCCACATGTCAGTAGCCTCATGATAAATGCTGACATAGGAACAGAGTTGATTTAAGCAGAAGCTCTTAGGGGAGTATCTTTCATGAAATTACGCTCCTGTATAGTAGCTTGAGACGTGACATCTTTTTCAAGTGAATAGATATAGGTAGCATGCTATGTGTAGTGAGTCATAGCTATTTTGTCTGATGAAGGTGGCCAGACCAAGAACACTCTTTCAGGTAAGATGTTCTATGGGGGTATCTATCTCGAGAAAATCCTCTTGTGAAGAATTAAACATATAGTGTGTCCTAGCTTATGCAACCACAGTTAAAAACACCACCACCAGCTCAGAACAAATTTTTGAAAACGCGTAATATTTTGTGATCTCCACAGTCTACCTACATCCTCTTTGGCAATTACTTCAATTGACGCGTGAAAACGCGTTCAATTCGTTGTAATGGCGCCAAAGTGGCCACAGGTAAACAATGGCCCAGAACACATCAACGAGCATGCCACATACCTCCGAGAAGCATGCCATCAATTGCAGGCCGTGGACAAAGGCAGGCAGAACCAAGTACCATGGAACATAGTCCAGCAATACATCGAATCCACCATTGCGCTCGTTGGCAAGGTGCTCCGGCAACCTGCGATGAGCGAAATCCTCCGCCACGTTCAGGAAGCTGCGAACTGTACACAGAACATTCAGAGAGATGTCTCGATCATCAAAAACACCGTGGGCCTCAGTACGACACCACCAAATGCCGCCAACTTCAGCGGAGGCAGGGCAGCTGCAACCTGGGCGCAGGTAGCAGCGAGAGGCGCCCCTGCACTACCTCCGCCAGCCCCCCAAAACGCGCGTGCTACCAAGACCCAACCCACCGTCACGGCATACAAAGACCGAGCGATAACAGTCAGACTCAAGGACCACGGGATCGCCCAGCGCTTTCGGACGCTCTCCGCTGTCAAGATAAAACAACAAGTTGAAACGTCCATCCGAAGCTTCACGGCTACCAAGTCAGTGGCGGTGGTGGCCGCGCACCAACTCAAAAGTGGCGACATACAGATCTTCACGTCTTCCACAGCAGAAGCTATAAAGCTCAGAGGGAACAGAGAGTGGATCAGTGGTCTTGGAGAACATGCAGAACTCATTGTGCCAACCTATGGAGTCATTGTACATGGCATCTCGACAAGCACCATCAATATCAAGGACCAGAAAGCAACCATCCAGCAGATACTCGCAGACAACCATACAGTCATTCCCAAGGCAGAGATCACATACGTGGGATGGTTAACCCGGGAATCCTCCCTCAAACGCGCGTCCTCAATCGTGGTGGAGTTCGCAGACCCCGAAATGGCTAACGCCATCATATATGCCGGAATGGCATGGGATGGACAGATACATACATGCCAATTATACGACCGCGCCTGCAGAGTAAAGCAATGCTTCCGCTGCTATAATTATGGCCACATCGGCACTCAATGCGACGCAGCCCAAGCATGCGGCTATTGTGCCGAACTACATGAGACCAAGAACTGCAAGCAGAAGGGAGTGGAAGGCTTCACTCCCAGATGCACAGTCTGCAAAGGCAACCACACAGCATGGAGCAATGCCTGCCCAGCAAGAAAGAAAGAGATGGAGAGAGTTGAGCAAGCTAAGCAGGTCCGGAACACCTACTGGCATGTTGTACCAAAGGACGAACCCCCCAAGGATAACTCCCGGACTAAGCACCACCACGCGCGCAACCCCGCTCCCAACCGGATTATTACAATAACAGATACCCCGGACGTGGAACCCTCGGACCGACTAGGCTCTACCTTAGAGCCCCTGTCCGTACATACAAGAATCCCCCCTGAAGAGACACAGACACTCCCGGAACCCAGTGCAACACAAGCACAAACCAATACGCCAGGTGCAGAGGAATGGGCAACACCAGCGTCGCAACAAGAACCCACATTACAGCAGCCGACAATTGACCCACAGATATTGGCAACGGAGCAATCCCCGGAGGTTGATATGATAGCAGAGGGGACCTGGAATGCGGAAACTGCGCAAACGCAAATGGAAGCGGCACCAATCCAACAACCTCTATACCCTCTTGAGGCCGTACAGGAGGAGTTTGATATGAGTGCTGCCAATGAATGGTTGGATAATTTAGCGAACATTCCTGCCAACGACTGGGCACACGATCCTGGAACAGTAGGGTCCATCCCAACATCCATGGCAACGAACACCCGTACGGCTCAGGGAAACATATACAAATCATGCAGATGTCCAGAGCACCAGGAAATATACAGTAACTGGCCGACACGAGATGCTGAGTTAAGGATTGCCCACTGCATGAGGGTATGCATGTACTGTGGCAAGGACTTTTCGGTGGCTGCTGAACTGCGCCGACACCTGAAAAGGAGAAAGGAATACTGGGAAAGGAACCTGACGGTACAACTTGAGGGGAGAAAACATAACGCCCTTACCCCTGAATGGATACACAAGCCTCGCGCAGAATCATCACACCATCGTTCAACAACCCGAGCAAGCCGGAGCCGCTCCCCGATCCGTCAACCGAGGACCCGAGCAACTCGGGCCCGATCCCCCATACATAGTCCCGAAGCAGCACCTCTCTCATGCTAAGACACCGAGAGCTACACATCTTACAGTACAACGTTTGGAAGTCAAGAGACGTCGTCCTCGCCAGCCTATTCCAAAACCCCAGAATCCTTGATTACGACATCCTGGCAATCCAGGAGCCATGGCGAAACCCATTTATCGCAACATCATATCACCCTCTCAAGACACACTTCCAACTGATGTATCTTGCCGATGCCGCAACAAGAGTGTGCATGTACGTCAGCAAGCGAATCGACCCTGGTACTTGGAGCGTCTCGTACATCTCCAAGGACATTATCTCCCTGGAAATCTTCAACCCCCACTCGGGCAGAAAAGTCTCTATCTTCAACGTCTATAACGAAGTGGGAACTGATACGCTTTCCACCCTGGCAGGAGCGATCAGGGCCTTGGATTCACAAGAGGAGATTGTCGTACTTGGGGACTTTAACTTGCACCACCCCCTCTGGTCAGCAACACACCGACGCGCAAACAATACACCAAATGCCCAGGAACTTCTCTCAGTCATTGAAGAATTTCAACTTCAGCTCCTTACAGAGCCTGGAACCCCAACCTACCGATGGAAGGATGGAGAGTCCACGATTGATCTAACCTTCGCCTCAGAAGATGTGGCAGGCTGTGTAATTCGCTGTAAAATCGATAGGGAGGTGGACTGTGACTCTGACCACCTCCCGATCGCCATAGCATTCGAATGGGGCTGGCAGCCGACAGCCGCAATAAGAAAACGGTTATGGACAAAGACAAACCTGACATTATTGCGGAAAACAGTCGAGGCACGCTTACCCCGACCAGACGACATCACGGAACCTAGGGACAGGGATAGTATTGACAGACTCGTTTCCGCCATCGTCCGCGCTCTGGATGCCGGTATTGCTGCATCCACTCCATGGTCAGACCCGTCCCCCCGGTCAATCACGGGGTTTGATCAGGAATGCAAAGACATCTGCACAGAAGTCCAGCAACTCCGCCGCAGATGGCAACAATCACGACGAGATGAGGATTACGAGGCCTATCGACAAGCGCGCAACAGAAAAGGCCGCCATATTCAAAAGACCCTCCGTAACAACCATCGGCGGAGAGTAGAAGAGGCATCCGCATCACAGTCAGGCCTTTGGAACCTAGTCAAATGGGCTAAGAACAGGCACAATGCGACACCCGCATGCACGCCGACACTTGTGGGACCGGACGGTGAATCTGCTCACACGCCAGAAGAGAAGGCGGAATTGCTCCGCCAGACATTCTTTCCACTACCACCCCAAGCAGACCTCACAGACATCAAGGAGGGATACGAGTACCCTTCGCCAATCGAATGCCCGGACATCACCACAGCGGAGATTGAGAAGGCAGTGCGCAAAGCCTCCCCAAACAAGGCGCCAGGGGCGGATGGCATCACCAATGGTATCCTGCATCAAACACTTGATATCCTTCTTCCCAGCCTTTGCAAGCTCTTCAACGCGTGCATTGAACAGGGTTACTGTCCTACGCATTTCAAGGATACCATCACAGTAGTTCTCCGGAAGCCCGGTAAGGATGATTACACTCAGCCCAAGGCGTACCGGCCAATTGCCCTCCTCAACACACTAGGCAAAGCCCTGGAAGCCATCATAGCGAACCGACTCGCCTATATTGCCGATGCCTACCAATTACTTCCCAGCCGCCATACTGGGGGTCGGAAATTAGCATCCACTGAGCATGCCATGCATTTCCTCCTTCAACGGATACACCAGGCATGGTCTGAGGGCAAGGTGGCCTCCCTACTCCTGCTTGACGTATCAGGAGCATACGACAATGTCTCCCGAGAGCGGCTTCTACATAACCTTCGAAAACGCCGGGTCAGTGAGAAGATTGGAAACTGGATAGCATCTTTTCTAAGCAGCCGTTCCACCACTATCAAGCTGCAGGAGTATACTGCACCCTCAGCCCCCATTCAAACTGGAATCCCACAAGGATCGCCTATCTCGCCAATCCTGTACTTATTCTACAATGCTGACCTCATTGAAGCATGCAAGACAGAAGAGACAGAGGCAGTTGGATACATTGACGATGTGTCGATCCTGGCAGTAGGCACAACCGCACAGCGCAACTGCAAAACCCTCAAGAAAATCCACCAAAGAGCCGAATCATGGGCCCAAAAACATGGCTCCCAGTTCGCGCCAGCAAAGTACGAACTCGTTCACTTTACAAGAGACCCAAAGGCAAACAGCACGCATGCCCTGCGCCTACCACACACCACAGTTGCGGCCTCCCCGTCATGCCGCTACCTGGGCATCCACATGGATACCAAGCTCCGATGGGACTACCACCGCGAGAAGGTAGAGGCGGGAGCCACGAAACGACTCGCAGCGTTATCAGCCCTGGCATCCTCGACGTGGGGAACAGGGGCAATCAATCTCCGGCAGGTATACAGAGCAATGATCATACCTCAGATGCTCTATGGCTGCTCCGCATGGTATATCCCCGGCACCGGCTACACGGGCCGAGGCAGCGCCATGATAAACGCCATCAGAAGGATCCAGAGGCGTGCAGCCCAAATCATCACTGGAGCATTCCAGACAACAGCTGGGGCAGCAGTGGACGTAGAAGCGCACCTGCTTCCAGTACAACAGCAACTCGAACAGACTGCACTGGAAGCAACAATGCGCATGCGAACCTCCCCGCTACATAACGACATGGCTGTGCCTGGAGGTGACAACAGAAGAAGCGATACGCAAAGTCCCCTCGACCGTTTCTCGAGCATCCTGGAACACAAATACAATGTACAGCTCAACCGACTCGAGAAGCGCCAACCACATGTTGTGCCGCCATGGTGGACTCCCCCATTTATCTGCATAAAGGATTCTGCGGAGGAAGCAATCAAAGAACACAACACTATAGAACCGGCAACAATTTGTATCTATACTGATGGAAGTGGTATCAACAACCATGTTGGAGCAGCTGCAGTGGCGCCCTCACTCCAGGCTAATGGCGGCTACACAAAACGGACTCAATACATGGGCCCATCCAGCACCTCCACAGTGTATGCGGCGGAACTCAGGGGCCTAGTGCTAGCCTTGGAAATCATACTCGACCTCCATGCAACCGGCGCTACCCCTAGGAAATGCGCTATCTTTACCGACAACCAGGCCGCCATCCAAGCAATACGGAACCCCAAGCATTCATCAGGTCAGTATATCCTCCTTGAAGCTATACAAGCACTCGATATGCTCCGGAACTTCGGGTGGGAAGTGCAATTCCGGTGGATCCCAGCACATGTTGGGGTGCCAGGTAACGAGGAAGCAGACCGAATGGCAAAGGAGGCCACTGGCGTGGACCCAGGAATAAACATCGAACGGCTCCCAGAAACAGACCCTTTGCGGATTCTAACAGCAACCACAAAATCCACCATCCGCCAAAGGATGAAACATGAATGGGAGACATCCTGGGAAAATGCTAAACACGGCAGAGAGCTATTCAGACTTGGGATCCGGCCGGGAAAAGCGATACTCAACACACACAGTGGAACACACAGAGCAATCAGTTCAGCAATCACACAGATGCGCACAGGCAAGATTGGCCTACGTACCTACCTCTATTCCATCAACAAGGCCGACACTGACAAGTGCCAATGTGGGTATGGACCACAGACCGTGCGACACATCCTTCTGGAATGCCGAGACTGGGCATACGAACGGCAACAAATGTGGGCAGGCAAACCTCCATGTGTGGACATCAAACGCATTCTCTGCAGCTCAGCAATGGCGGTACAAGCAGCAAAGATGATCTTGAGGACAGGGCTCCTGGGGCAATTCCAGGCAGTCCCTTCCACAGTACTCCGATATAACTAGCATTCGAGTGATTATAGGTAAACAGAAGTAAAGGAGGGCCAGGAAAGGCCTAACAAGGCAGAGACACAGAACGCTCAAGATAACTTTGGTAGAGGGATGCGAATTCGAGCAGAAAAGAAGCACCTTCATGCAGGAATATCTGTTTGATCGCGGAGAACAATTCCTGCAGGAAGGGCTAAGTTTCTGGCTAGAACACCTGTATCTAGAGTTGTACGCTGCATAGCTGCCTGAGGGCGGCTGGGACAGTCTATGAATAAATCAATCAATCAATCAATCAACCGCAGTTTCTGAAGCTTACGGCGTGGCATATGCCAATGTTCTGAAGCTCAGACTTGTTTAATTCTAGGTATCCTTATCCTAGCTTGTGCCATTCTCCATTCTGGCTGGTGACAAAGTGTGGCACAAGCCAGAACATTCTGATGACTTGCAGGGAGCTGATGTCGTTGCTTGATCTGCACACAATACTCTCTTCGCCATAGTATCGTCCTTGGATGTAAAGTCCCTGGGGTAGTAAAGACCCGGGGGTAGTGAGTGCCCGGGGGTAGTAGAGTCCCTGGGGTAGTAAAGACCCGGGGGTAGTGAGTGCCCGGGGGTAGTAGAGTCCCTGGGGTAGTAAGAGTCCCTGGGGTAGTAAAGACCCGGGGGTAGTGAGTGCCCGGGGGTAGTAGAGTCCCGGGGGTAGCAAGGGCCCGGGGGGTCCCGCCTAACTTGGCGCTTAGCCGGCCACAAAAGTGCCGAAATGCAGAAGTTGATTATTGCGGAAATCAAACATGCAGATTCGGGTCTGGCTCTGCCATGCTGGCTTGCAGGCCAGAGATCAATAATGGGGAAGGTGTTCAAGTTTACTTGGGCGTTCATCAGCATGCCAGTGAATTCGAGCTGGAGCGGTTCTCTCCATACAGTGTTTACACGTAGGCAAGAATCAGTGAGAGAAAGCTGACCAAGCATAAAAAGGAATGGAATAATAATATTCCAGGTCAACATACCCCTCAGCTTGAACGAACGCCGCAAAAAATCAATAAAATCAATGCAAATCTAGCAAAAGTCATTCGGAACTTTCATCCATCATACTTCATAACACTTTTTCCTGCAGTTTTTGGCGATATGACCTGGTTTTCCACAATTGAAACATAGCCCATTCAGTCTTTGTTCCTCATGAAGTCGATCTTCAGCCTGCTTTGCTCTCCTGAGCATACTATCCAGAGTATTTGACTATTGTTCTAGCTACGTACACCACGAAGAAGAATAAGGATAAGCAAGAAAAAGGAAGAGATAAATCAGGTCCTCTGCTTCCTCCTCTTATACATATGAGCTCCTAGGTAAATGGGGGAAGCTACATCTCAGATCCTAATCAGGATCTTTGAGGTTGCACTGACTGGGAGTTCTGAACAAAGGGTCTCTGGGACCCTGCATGGATCGATTGGCAGGGCTGGCCGTGACAGCTATCTTCGGTAGGTCTCGAGCACTTTCCTGACTGGGGGTAATTTTCTGATGTTATTCGCTTTGGGGGAGGATAATGTCTGTTCTATTATTGATCAGCAGAGGTTTTATAGTACAAAGACAAGAACCATAGCATCATACAAGACTTTTTTCTGAAGGCGGGAAGCCTTCAGTCAACTGTTGGTCCACCATGAACTTTGTGGTAAAAAATCAAACCACATCATCACCCATGTGATCAGCAATGACAAGATAGACATCACTGCCACACTTAATATTATATTCCCATAGCTTTTTGACTAGGGTCTTCTTTAAGCGGTGTTGACTTTGTTGCAAGCTTGACTGCTTGTTGGACTGATGTGGTTTTGTAACTCTGGAAATCTTGGGCAATTGCATCCTGGGGTAATATTCTGAGGCAATAGAGATTTGAATTGGAACACAGAATGAAGCAGGAGCCTGAATTTAAGCCATAGGAGAGACCACTTCTAGCACCCTCTTTTCGTGGCTCTTGATGGAAGAGGCCACTTTTGGCGCCCTCTTTTTGTGGCCCACTGGGTGCCAAAAATGGCTTGCATTGAGATGGTGAATGATCTCTAATTGTGTGTATTTGGTGGCCATAATAATCAATGAGCAATTGGATACTTTTGAACTTCTGCATTTCTGCATTTCTGGCTTTCTGGCTTTCTGGCTTCTTCTGTATAATTTGGTGCAGTGCTTCTATTTCTAGTGGGTTCTTGGCGTCATTTCTGTGACATCCGGCACCCGAAATAGCCGGTGGATGCCAGGGCCATGTGAGTGCTTTGACCATAGGGCCACTTTCGGCCTGTGGCCACCACGGCTATGGGGCCCTTCGATCATAGGGTCCCTTCGCTCATAGGGTCCTTTTGACCCTGTGGCCTCTGTTGAAAATAGGTTCTGAGGATGAGATTGTTATTCCTTGCTTGTCCCGATGTTTGATGAGGTGGGACAGTCTATATATCTATTTCCAGCCCCAGCCACAATCTTCAGCCACCGTGATGTTCAGCCACAGCGATATTCAACACTCCCACTCGATGGCAACCGCCACCAAAGGGTGTCAGCGACTGCTCATCACGGTTGCGACGAGCCCCGTTAAAACCTTCAAAAAACCTTTGACGGAAAAGGAAGGAAAGGGTGCCCGTGGTCCCCTAGTCTCTATCCAAAAGGTCATAAGTCATGAGCGTCACTCAATACCAAGCCCTCTTCGAAACCATTCAAACCGTTCTCGTGCGAGAGGCTTGGTGAACCCATCAGCAATCTGTTCCGTAGTTGGAATGTATTTTAATTCCACCATTCCAAGATCCTGGATTTCTCCCTGCCATTTCCGTTGGATATCCATATGTTTCGTGCGGGAGTGGTATTGTGGATTCGAGGACAGAGCGATGGCTCCTTGGTTATCTCCACAAATGATCGTAGCAGCCTTCCCTTGGCTCATGTTCAACTCATTGAGGAGTCTTCTCAACCAGATTGCTTCCTTAGTCGCCTGTGTCTGCCCAAGAAACTCAGCCTCGCAGGTTGAGAGAGCAACAACAGTCTGGCGCTTCAATTGCCAGCTGATAGCTCCACTCCCAATGTTGAAGAGATATCCAGCCGTTGATCGTCTCGTGTCGTGACATCCACCCCAGTCCGCGTCTGTAAAACCTCTCAACTTCTGAGGCTGACCCTTGTACGTAAGCCTAAGGCTCTTTGTGCCTTTTAGGTACCGCAGGATGCGCTGAGCAAGTTTCATGTGCTGGGGTCCAGGATTTGCTAGGTATCTGCTGGCCATAGAGACTGCATATGCGATGTCTCCCCTAGTTCCAAGCATAATGTACATCAGAGATCCGACAAGGCGTTGGTATGCGATCCTTTGGTCTGTAGGACAGCTGTATCCTGGACTATTCTCTGGAAGTGGTGATGTTTCTACCGGCGTGCTAACTGGGGTGCAGTTGCTAATTCCGAGCTGATGAACAACTTTATCAATATACGCTTCTTGACTCAGATACAGTATCCTGTTTTGACGGTCTCGCTGGATAGACATCCCAAGGTAGTAGCTGCACGGTCCTAGGTCTGTCATTTGAAAACGATTTCTGAGATTTCGCTTGATCTTCTTTATCTCTGCAATGCTTGGTCCCACGATCAGGAGGTCGTCAACGTACACTGCGATGTACATAGTACTCCGGACGAAGATACCAAGATCGGCGTTGATTGGTTCGAAGCCAAGGTTGCGCAGGAAGTTCGTGAGGGTTTGATACCAGATCCAAGGAGCTTGCTTTAAGCCATAGAGCGCCTTTCAGAGCTTGCAAACTTTTGTTGTACCATCTGTCATGTGGTGAGGCTGTTCGACATAGATCTCATGATCAATATTCCCGTACAAGAATGCTGTTTTGACATCCATCTGTTTGATTTCGAGGTCTAAGGCTGCTGCGATTGCGAGCAGAGCCTTATAGCTCATTGGCTTGACCACAGATGCAAATGTTTCGTCATAGTCGATGCCTTCTTGTTGTGTGAAGCCTCTTACCACCCATCGGCACTTGTAACGGACGACCTCCCCATTGAGTCCTCGTTTGACCTTAAAGACCCACTTTCCACTAAGGATCCGTCGGTCCTTCGGAGGATCAACAAGTTCCCATGTCTTATTTTGCTTGAGCGAGTTGACTTCATCAGTCATTGCATTCTCCCATTCAGGCCAGCTGGTGCTGCTCTTTGCTTGCCAAAGGGTTTTTGGTTCAAAAGGTTCCGTTTCTTCTGCAGCTACTGTTAGGAATGTTGGAATTACATTTGCTTCAGGTATATTCATCAGCGCGAGTTCTTCTTCACTCTCAGTGGAGGCATCCTGCGTGGTCTCCGAGAAACGAACCCTTAGTTCAGGGTGATGTTCAAGTGTTTCTTGCTGCACTGTGTGTTCCGGGCGATCAACTTGGAGCTCTGCATATTGTAGCCTATCTCCTGATCTTTGACCTTGTCGAGCATTGTCTTGTTGCTGATCACTGCTGGTTGGTGAGTCGCTTTCATGAGCAATATCCCGCGGAGCATCCGAAAATGGCCCAAAGACATCCTCACTCCATGTGGGCGAAAAGGTTCTGTCTTCTTGTCCAGCAACAGGCTGTGAGTTCTCATCACTCAACTGAGACATCTGCTCTTGTACATTGTCGCTTCCCGATTGAGGCAGTCTTTGTTCTCGTGGTATCATGGACATTTGACGTCCTGAGGCTGGCATGGATGCATGCCGTACACTTACTGACGGTTGGTTTAATAGTCCTACCATCTCACTTCCCCCTGCGGCAGCAGCTGTTGCCACAGGTGAGTCGTCTTGTACCACTCCCACATCTTTTATAGTCTGTGTGGAGGAAGTGTTTAGGACTTCTTGAAATTCAGCATTTGGAGTCCCAATGATTCTGCCGTCCTCTAGCAGGATACGGTAATTCGTGTTCCCTTCATATCCTAGCAGAAGACATGGCCTCATTCTTGGGTCCAAGAGTTTCTTTCTCTGCTTGGGTGGGATCAGATATTCTCCCTTTGAGCCAATCACTCTAAGTTGTGACAGATCCGGTTTGTCACCATACCAGGCCTGATATGGAGTCATTTTGAGTTTGGATGATGGCGATCGATTAGACAGGAATGCTGCAGTTCGAGCAATCTCTGGCCAGAATTTGAAAGACAGCTTTGCATGTGCCAATGTTGGACTGACTCTGTCATAGATTGTCCTGTGCGCTCTTTCAGCAACTCCATTCTGTTGATGTTGGTCGACTCCCGTGATTTCGGCGTGGATTGCCTGTGAGAAGAGCATAAATTTCATTTCTTCTCCCACTTGCTCAGGGATCCAATTGAGTCGTATTCGTCTACATTTACGTTCAGGACGCTCGTTATGATCGAGGAAGAAGCGTAGTGATTCTATAACAAACTCCTGTCGTCGTGGTATGGGGATGATCTCTATCCAGCCCGTAAAGTCGTCAACAATGGTGAGCCAGTAGCGACTGCCGTCTAAGCCCTCGTCAAATGGACCAGCAACATCAATATGAAGGAGTTCCATTGCATACTCCCCCCTTTTATTTGAGGAACTGTGAGGCTTTTCAGTCATGCGTCCCTGGAGACATGGGTTGCAGGGTTGGCGTGGTTCCATATCCCGGACGCCATGAGCCTGTGTCTTGAGTCGTTGTAGATTTGCATCACTCATATGAGCCAGTCGATGGTGCCAGAGAGTCATTTGTCGACTGACGTGATAGGCAGGAAAGCTGTGATTTACCCAGAGATCAAGTGCATAGACCCTGTGATACTGGCTTGCGGTGTACAGGTTCTTTCAGTTTGATTTGTTGCGAATACTGGCGCCTTGGCTTGAGAACTCAACCTTTGCCCCCCTTTTGAGGAGCTGGAGCACAGATATGAGGCTTGCGTGTGCAGAGGGGACGAAGAGAACATTATCAAGGACAAGCCATTTCCGTCTGCCTCGTACGTCGCACAGGATATTCACTGTTCCCACCCCCGATGGGGTCGTGGAGGCATCAACGCTTCTCAGCGGTGGTCCGAAGTATTTGTCCATTTGAACAAACCTGGCAGCAGTATTGCAGATGTGCTGAGCACACCCACTGTCGACAATCCAAGCATCACGAATTGATGGAGTCTTTGTAGCTACCATTGCTAGGGTGTGATTGAATAGGGCAAGATTTCCTTCAATGTCCTTTCCGAACACGGTGTTCACATCCCCCTCTGAGGCCGTCGCTGCCATAAAGGTGGGCTTTTTCGGATCCCTTGGGCCACCAATTTCATCATCCTCATTATCAGAACCAGCTCGTTGTTTTAATGACTTGCGCGTATTTGTCTGTGAATTTCCTGGCCTCGCCCTGCGTCCCTTGACGTCCTTTCGCTGATCCTTTAACTTTGGATTCTTCTTAAA
This sequence comes from Coccidioides immitis RS, assembly GCF_000149335.2. Lineage (NCBI taxonomy): Eukaryota > Fungi > Ascomycota > Eurotiomycetes > Onygenales > Onygenaceae > Coccidioides > Coccidioides immitis. Next base: position 1,048,375 of record NW_004504310.1, on the reverse strand, counting down.
ACAATCAGGCTCTCCATGGTAAGGTTTTTGACAGAAGGAGCAGTATGGAACATTGTAAATCTCAATTAGGCACGTGGTTCCATCCGATGAAGGTGTGATTCTTCTGTCCATAGACTTTTGTGTCAGAGCGAAGGTAGAAAGCGCTTGCGTGTCCATTGACTGCCTGCCTAGTTGTCCCTTTCTGTGTTCTTCTTCAATCGCCTTGTTTTCAATGGAGTCAAAGGTAGGAGCTGGTTTTGTAACCTTTCCATTCTCATCCCTCTCATTGACAAGGTCCATTTGTCTGAATATATGATCACAGAAACTCTCATATTCAGGGCCCAATGCCTGTAGAAAGAAGAATATTCGCTCAATCTCGGAAGTGACACAGGCAGAGTCGAGGAGGAGCTTCTCTGCATGAATTTTCCTGATTTCAGCTCCAAGAGCTTGAGCACTCCCACATGCTGCTCTAGTGAGGGACAAGTATCGTCTCTGGAGCTGTACATAGGTTCCAGATCCCTCAGGCTTGAAGTTATCCTTGACTGCTTTGAGGAGTGACTGTACTCGAGTGATATCAAAGGCATTGATCCGTTGTGCCGCATCATGTGTCAATTTGGCCGTAATCATTGCGGAGTAAAACCTTTGACGGTGGATCCATTGCCATGCTTCCTCTTCTTCCACTGGCGGAGTCGCTCCGTCATCGGCAACAGCAGAAATTCAGATGAACTCATTGACCTTCTGGTTCCATTTAAACCAGTTGTTGGCATTATCAAGTGTGGGGATAGCATTATAAAATGAGTTGAGGCCAAACTGCTCAAATTTTGCAACATCAGTCATGGTGAAGGAGGTTGTTCTTCAGCGCTGAAGAATTCTGGGCTTGATATGTCAATAGGCGGATCTGAGTTTATAGACGGCTCGGGGCTTGACAACCTAGGGGAACGTGGCTCTAGACCGAAAAGGTCAAGGCTTGATGTGTTACTGAGCTGGGTTGATACAATAGAGGGACTGCGGTCTGACGATTCTGGCGTAGGAGTATGAGATGAAGGACTGTAGTCTCTGTCTGGTAATCCGTCCGACTCCAGGTGATCCTTGTATGATTTGAAGAAGTGAGGGAAATGACGGCGATCAACTCGATACTGAGGTTGTCTTTGTAAGAACTTTGTAGGCCTGTTTGGTCGAAGATTATAGCGTTTTCCGATCCTACGGTTGGATATTGCCGTGTCGTCCTCGGAACTCGATAGGGATGTGATAGAGGCTCTAGTAGTGCTTTCGGACTGAATAATTGGACGGGGAACAGAAGTAGAAGTATGAAGGTGACAAGGTCCAAGATTGGAGCAGGCTGCGTTGACGTCAGAAGCACTCCGTCGCTTTGAAAAGATAATTGATGCCCGACTGTTGCGTTCTTCCACAGACATACGACCGTGGGCTTTGCGGACAGCGTGGTAGGAGAGCAATGGGAAAAATGACTTTCGAATTCGCTGGAAATCCCAGTTATGTATTTCTCGGAGATGTGAAAGCAGATTCAGTTCTTTCTCCGTCCAAAAATGCCTATGTCTTTTCTGAAACCGAAGTGGGACTCGAGATGACATTGTGTGGTGTGAGATCTGAAAGTTGCGATGAGGCTGATATAAATTGTCGACCGACGCGAATCGAGATGCCAGTATTAATTCCGTGTTTTCAAAGTGCATATGATACGATGATCGGTACGTTGTGATTCGTTCATCGTCATCAAACATGACATGTCATCTGATGATTGGTCTGACGCCTCTTGTCACGGAGGGGTTGTGACGTTCTGCCACGTCATACTCGAATATTGCTCGGACCGAGAGGGTGCGGGGTCGTGAGAAGAGAGATAAACCATCTGGTTCTTCCAGAGTCTTCAGAGCCATCAAGACCAACACTGTGCCCATAGTCCTTAAAAGCTGTCAGTTAAGTGATTCAACTGACGGGACTATCGTGTTGAGAGAGGGGAAACTTAGCCATTTGAAAAGGAGCATGTTGGCACAGCCGAAGTGGTCCGGGCTCATAACCTGTTGAAAATAGGTTCTGAGGATGAGATTGTTATTCCTTGCTTGTCCCGATGTTTGATGAGGTGGGACAGTCTATATATCTATTTCCAGCCCCAGCCACAATCTTCAGCCACCGTGATGTTCAGCCACAGCGATATTCAACAGCCTGTTTGACCTCAAGGCCAAAGAAGCCATATGGTTGAAGAGACCACAAGATTGGAGAGGCTGTGTGGTCAAACGGCCCCGTGGCTATGACGGCCATCGATTGGAGTATAAGATAAAGCTTCTTACACTTCCATGATGAGATTCATTGCATGCGGATGAGCCTTCCTGCAGCACCTCAACTCAAGCATTCATCATGGCACCCATGCCCGCTGCCCATTCTGTAGCGCCGAATTCACTGCCGCTAGTGGTGCATAGGATAGGAAGCCCTGAATGTAGATGTAAACAGTCCAAGTAAAATCCAATTACCTTATCTTGTTGGCGATGCTTCTGATAATAGTTCAAGATGGAAAGACTATAAGAATTAGCTAAGGGATTGAGGGTCCCTGACACAACCAAAAACAAGGCCTCTGAACCTTCAATTTATCACCTAGTATGACACAACCAGCTCCCACAGCCAACTACACATCATGTACCACAAGTTCTCCCTCCAAATTGTTCATCCCTTCCTTGCCTTGTTCAGCCACTCCTCCATATCGGTCACTTACTCCTACATATCGGTTACCCATTCCTCCTCATCGGCCACTGCATGGGGTGGGGATCACTTGCGTTAAGATTGCCATGGTCAGCTGCAGACTGAGAAAGCGTGAACATTGATAACTTACCTCCTTTTCCAGGATCTTTGCACCAGCATTTTCCAACCGTTTTCTCAACTCTCTCTGCAAGGCTGGATTTCGAGCACGACTTAGCGGCTTCCCCAAGGGGAACGGTCGTGGCCAGTCAGTGACCCTCACTCGAAAGGTCATGTTATCTGAAAACCAGAAACCATGCAATCCCCTCACTCGAAAGGTCATGTTATCTGAAAACCAGAAACCGTGCAATCGTAAATCACCCGACACATCATCATAAGGTGCAGTATCGAGATACATATCCACCCCCTTGATGACCGCAGTTTGAAGCTTGTCGTAACGAGGCTGAAGCTCTCTCAACTCCTCCTCCATCTGTTGATTGTCCCCATCTTTGGCACAGGTCAACTGCAAAATCGACTTCCCGAGTGGGTATAGTGTCGGTCGTCTCTCCTGCCTCCCAGAGGTGAGGCTAAACCTCGTGCCTTTGGTAGCATGTGGTGCGGACCACCCAAAGGGAGCAGCCCCGTTCCATATTTTTGAAAGGAGGTCAGTAGCTTCATCCTCCCGCCCGGCCGCAGCATATGCCAAGGCCAATACTCTCCCAACAGGGATCAGAAGCTCCGCCAGGCCCCTTCTCCCAAACTCCTCCCAGCAATCTTCAAACCAACAGACACTATCCCGGCTCGCACGAATAGCCAGGGTGAACAGAGCTTGCAGGACACCACCATAGTTGGTTGGAGAGGAGTTCAGTTCATCGTATATTTGTCTTGGAATCCTGGTCGGAGTCAGGCTAGGTAGAGTCAGGCTGGGTGTAGATCGAGGGAAATCATTGAAGGTCCTAGAGCTGTGCATCATGGTGTTGGAGGCCGACCAGATTTGAGGGGTGAAATGAGATGCAGATATTTGGGTTGGACAATCTGATGGGTGAAGCTGCGCTCTATATACCTCTGCCCAGGCAGCCAAGGCGGCTGAGTCTCACAACTTTCATGCGCAAAAAAGAGCATCAAGCCAGGGTGAGTGCCAAGACTGGCCACCCATGCTTTGTTGGCTTCCCCCTCTTGCCTTGCAGTTCAGTGGCAGTGCTCAGCAATTTTCAGCCTCACAGCCAGGTGGGTGTAATAAGCTAGACTACAAAGAGACTAGTGTACAAAGAACAAAGGCGCCCGCAACCCAGAGATCAGGCCCATTGCGTGTCGCATACCAGCCTTTCTTTTTTTGAGAGGGGAGGGGCATTCTTCCCCAATAGTATTCTTGTTCAAGTGTTCTCACTTTCTAGAAATATTCAATGATCAGAGATTCCATCTAAAATCTACTCCAGTATTATAATTGTACAGGCGCGCTGCTCTACGGCAATCTTTCAATAAAAGCACCTCCTCGTACAACTGTTCCATGGGCGACCTCTGCGTGACTCAAAAGATCAGATTTCTTTTGTAGCACCTCCCTCTCACAAACATTACATTCAACCCCTTTGGCTGGCCAGGGAGGGTTCACATGTTTCCGCAAGAAATGCCTTGTAAGCGAACCAGGTGTTGCGTATTTTGTAATCCGGCCCTTCAGCGACAGATTGGGGTTTCCGACGCAGAGAAAGCAGACCTGTGGCCGGTCGTCTTCAGACTTGATCCGCACGGCTTCCGTTGCTTGGCGTAGAAGAATCTCAGTGTCATCCTCCACTGAGCGCCGTTGCCGTTTGGCGGGAGGGCAAGGGTCGTCGCCATCAGGTACGGGCCGGTGGCGAGATGGGGTTGGTCGGAGTGTGGGCCGTCCCTCTTCCATGCGGCAGAATGCGGCCATTGCGTTGATCGCGTTGATCCGGCGCTGATACTCTGCTTCAATGGTGGCGCCCGGCATGGACAGGATGGCATCAACCATGATCAGATGCTCTGGAGGCATGAAGCTCTTGTGCTCCAGTGTTTCCATGACCTTGGTATCCACTAGCTTCCCGGCCAGCTGCCGTTCAACATCAATCACAGGCTGCTCATCTCGATAGCGCTTCAGATTTGCTCGGATGAGTCGGTTCCGCTGTCGTTGCTTCTCATTACGCAGTTCGCGGACTGCTCTGTTGTACTTATGTTTAGCGTCCATTGTCCGATCCTGGAGATTTTCCAGCTTCTCCAGTAGTTGGGAGTGGTACTTGGAAAGCTCTTCTTTGTTAAGATGGCCAAAATGGGCTTGAAATGCTGTATTGGCACGTTCTAGCCTGGCTTTGCAATCTTCCCACTCCTGCTTGCGCTTATTGACTGTATCTTGCCGCGCAAGAACCTCCGGGAGGAGATTGATGGACCGAGATTCTTCTGTGGAGAGCTTATACGGTCGATTCGGGTCAATAGATGCGCTCATTGAACAAGCAAATCGAACCAATGGTGTTTGGGAACCTGTTTTACGGACGATGCCCTGTACATCAACATCAACATCCACCTCATAATGTCGGACGAAAGTACGGATATCTGAGTGCTGGAGGATGACATTCTGGAGAGCATCCGTGACCTCTTCTGCTGATTGGGTTAGCTATCTGGCTAGCCTGGGATATAAGAGAGACTAGGGGATACTTACCACTGCTGTTGAAGGCCTTGGCCCCAGCATATCGAAGATTGTACGGGTGGGCGATCTCTTCAAAGCCTGTGATCTCACCACATCGGCGCATCCGGGATGTCACAGTGGATGCTAACAGTCGCTTCTCCAGGTTGATTTGAAATCCAGTAGGTGTCCGCTCCACCTGGCAAAACACAAACTTATCCAGCAATTCATCTTTTAATCGCAACTCCTGCTGTCCCTTGCCCTCCAGCACTGTGAGACTGTACAGTTTTTCCGCAGAATCCAGCACTGGTCCAGTTGTTGAAATTTTCTTGAAGCCGTCAATGTAAAAGAGCATACTGAGCAGACAGACATGCGGACTGAGAATCAGAGTGGGATCGAAAATGATTTCTGGAATCTTAAACTCGTTCCTACCCAATTCAGTCAGTCAACACTTAGGAGCAATAAATCAGGGACACCTACGGAGCCTTCTTCCCCAGGAACCTCTTTGTAAAGTCCGGCTTTAAGAATATGAATAATCGAGGGCGCCCACCCTCCGGATCTCGGATCAGGGATAACATTATGTCCCGATAGCGAAGGTGGAGGAGCGCCCCTGGGCGGCTGGCAGTGATGGCCGCAAGCTGCACGAAGAAAAGCATTTGAATGCGTTGCCAGCCGCAGATGAATGTCATCTCAGTGGTGGTTAGGAGAACACGTGCGTACTCAGCCACATCTTCAATATACATGTTTTTCTTTGGTTTCCGGATGAGCTCGAGGCATTTCTCTTTGGCCACAAGGGCAATGACCTGCAAGCAATTAGGGGCTGTTTCTTTACTTCTAAGCTAGAGTATATTGACAATTGGTCACCCACATCATCTATCTTGACAATCGTAGCTTTGCTCAGTCCTGAGTTGGTCTCCTGTTTGAGAACCAGATGCCACGACTTCCAAAAAGTCTCGAGTGAGCTCTTGTACTGGATGCCTGGGCAGTGTCGACCATTCTTGCCACGACGGATGTCGCACCGCCAGCTGAAGAATGCGTAGAGGAAACAAACCGTCTCATCTGAGTCTGAGATCCATCGCCAATGCTTCACTGGGTCAACGCCAATGTACCGACAATGCCTGTCACAGGGCCGCCTGTAAGCCTTCAGCTTGTATGGGAGGTGGGGAGGGTTATCTACCTCTTCCAGTACATGCGGGTCTCCTCAAGTTTTTCCTCAGTCTGTTCACTGTACCGTTTCTGTCGAAGCTGAGAGACATCCAGACTCTTTGCTTGGGCGAGGTAGTGTTCAGGAGGGAGCTGGCCCTCATCAAAGGCATCGTCGTCGGAATTGTCACTGTCATCCTCATCCTCACTGGGGTTGCTATAGGAGCCACTTTCATATCCACTGTCCCAAAAGATCGAATCCAGCACGGCGCTGGCATCGCTCTTGCTCTGACTATCTTTATCATCAGGTCCGACGGGTTGAGAGCGAGGCGCCATGTTCAAGATGGCCCAGCGAGCAGCGAGGAGAGAACCTGAACTGAGGAACTGAGATGGGCAGTGCTTTCATGGACGAGTGCAAGACATGACGAGTGCAAGATATGCGGTGCTGCGAAGGACTGGCAGGAGGAAGGACAGGAGCAGGAGGAGACGAGCGGCATGCTGGGAACAGAACTCGGCGGAACATGGTGGTCAAGGGGAGCCATTTTTGACGCTCAGTCAATTCAGGCTCCCCCCGGCGGAGGTGACTGAGCGGGTGACTGAACGGGTGAGTGAGGGTGAAGGCCACCAAAGTAGGAGAAAAGTTGTGGCCGTGCGTGGAGGGAAGGGCCATGGCCGTGTGGATTGAGCCACGTGATTATCGAGGGACGGCGGTTAGCAGGAGGCCAAAAACAGCAGTGAAAACGGCCGTTTTCGGCCGCTGGCTAACCGTCACATCGATATTCTCAGTACTTTTATATAAATCTCTGATAGAAGTTTGCAAAACCCAGAAATACTTGAATATTATGAAAACTTCATAACAGAGACCACTTTATGATTATCTGTACTTACTTTGAGTCCATCTTAATATCTTTATTATCAATAATATATCTGAGATATGAGATCATTCATCTTCTGAAAGTACACTTAGCAAGCTTTGCAAACAACTGGTATTCTCTTAGATACTTTATAACTAGTCTAATGTATTTCTTGTGCTCTTTCTCTGAGACAGAGAAGATAAGAATATTGTCTAGATAAACTACACAACATACATCAATCAGGCCTGCCAGTGCCTTATTAATATAGGACTGGAAGATTACTGGTGTATTTAATAATCTGAAAGACATAACAAGATACTCAAAACTCCTAAACTTTATACAAAATATGGTCTTTTATTTGTCTTCTTCTTTGATTCTAATCCAGTGGTAGACATTATATAGATTTATCTTGGAAAAGTAGCATGCTTCTGCCAACCAGCTTAATATCTTATCTATCAACAGCAAAGTGTAATAATTCTTCACTGTGATTGCATTAAGATCATAATAATCAATATAGAGTCTGAGTCCTCCATCAGTCTTGAATACAAACAATACTGGAGTCTCTGCTGAACTTTATAACAGACATATTCAACTCTTGCATAACTTGTTCTTGATGTACTCTTATAGAATCTCTGTTTGCTTGAGCAATAGTTTATAGATTAGTATGTGTAGGAGCTTGCAGCTGTCTTTAAGAATAATTAAGTAACTGATCTTCATCAATTCTGGCAACTCTGCTACTTTTTCTTCTAAGAAAATATCTTTATAGTCTCTCAATCCCTCAGGCACTTCTGTCAGAACTTGATTGTTATCTGATATAAAAATAGCATAAGAGAGTTTGTTCTTAATATACACTGCTTAAAGAAATCTATCTGTATTCAGAAGTTTCACTATTTTCTCTGAGAGTCAGTAATACTGTATCTTATTCTTCCAGTCTATATTCAGATTGAAATCTTCTAACTACAGCATGCCTAGAACTATATTTATGTTGACTATATCAATCACCACAAATATACATCTTATCATCTTTATAATTCCCATGAAGTCTGTTATAGTAAGTTGGGTCTTGTAGATGCTGTACCAATCAGTCTCAGCTTTGTTTAATATCTTAAAAACTTTTATAGATATCTCTGGTTGGTCCCAGTCTAATTGAGATACTAGTTTGTAGAAGATACTGTCTACTGTGGTACCTGAGTCTAACAGTGCAGCTTGCTCTGTAAGACTATCTAATAATATAGTTAGTATGGCTGACAGATACATACTGCACCTGCTTGCATTCTCTATTGAGTTAATACTCTGTCTTTCTAATATTTGATCTGGATCTTGCATGATCTTTATAGCTCTAGTCTTTACTCAGTTTGTGTTCTTTTTGTCTGTTTGCTGGAACTTGTTGGAGCTGTTCATACAGAACTTTGCTCTATAGCCTGATTAGCCATATCTTAGACAGAGCTCTTTATCTATTTATTGTTTGTGTTTCTCTTCTGATATTTTTGAAAGTGGTTTCACCAGCATTTTCTTTATTTATAAATAATCTTCTTTGTTGTCTTGTTGGAATGTATCTTTTTCTTGAGAGATTGAGATTTTTTATTTCTTCTTATTTTAGTTCTTGTTTCACTGACTTTATTTCTTGTTTTCTAAAATAAACTCAATAAGCATTGCTTGTTCTTGTAATTCTGTAACTGTTTTTGATTAATATTATAGTTTATCCAGTTCAGCCTAGATGATTGATCTGAGCTTTGTCTGTAGAAAGAGTATACAAAAGAATTCATCTGGTAGACTGTTCAGATTCTGTTTGAGTTTGGCAATATATGTGAAAAACAAGAGTATGAATTGGTTCTCTCGTTGGACAGTATTATGATAATACTGCATTGTGTCTTGACTATAAGTTATTGTTAGGAGAGGACCTGATATAGGCTTTGTAGATTGTTCTAGATTTGGAATACTGTTACAAATGTAGACTTAGACCAATCAAGCATCAGACAATATCAGATGTTCAGAGGTATTCATGTGATCCCAACTCTGAATGTATAAGAATCACATAATTTGCATGAATTGTGGAAACCCCAGCATTCAGTCTTCTAGTTAGAGAACTTCTATATTCTATGCATGACTTCCTCCCATCAGTTGTAAATATTATATCTACTTAGCTCTTTTGTACCCCTAATTTTGGAAAAATCTATGTAATTTATAACCAGTTCTCCTAACATTCTGAACACTCTGACATATGATTGCCTAAGTCAGTATAATACTACCAAGACTTATAAGATAAATTATAACAACACCCCATATTGTGGATCTGACAAAGATAGACATTAATATGGAGAAGATGAACATTAATAAAGATGCTGGTAGCAGTGGAGCTACCACCAGCAAGACACCAGCAGATAATATAGACAATAAAGATACATCTCTTAATACATTAAATAAAACCTGAAGAGAGAAGATTTTTAAAGAAAAGAAGACATATCTGTAAAAGAATCTAGCAGACATATGTGAACAAAATAAGATATGCAGGCTGCAAAAGCAGATAGAATATAAACAGAGAATAATAAATGATGATTTCTCTTTAGAGTTCTTCTTATGTACATGACTGATAGAGAAGTCAGATAATTTTAATGATGTAAAGTCTTCAAAAGCATCTTACTATCATGGCAAATCACTTAATGAGTGCAAATTGTAATTAGCTTTAATGAAACAGCAGTTTCACCTGAGAAAATCATTATGAAAAGCACTAGATGTGGTCAGAATTGATTGAGTATCCAGCTATTTTTATAATAAATTCCAGATGCATTAACAGATGTTGGAAATAGAGAGAGAATAACTATCCATATCATGAAACAAATTCAAGATATGGTGTAAGAATAATATTGAACTCAAGATAACTTATAGTTAATGTATGATGCAGCATTATCATGATACTATCCAATAAGAGAATCAATCTATACTCTTGTTTTTTATGTACATTGCTGAACTCAAACAGAATCTGGACAATCTATCAGATAAATTCTTTTGCATACTTCTTCTATAGATGAAGCTCAGATCAATCATCTGAACTAAACTAAATAAACTGCAACACCAATCAAAAATGATTATGGAATTATGAGAACAAGTGATGCTTATTAAGTCCATTCTAGAAAAGAAGAAGCAAAGTCAGTGGAACAAGAACTAAAATAAGAAGAAATAAAAAATCTCAATCTCTTAAGAAAAAAATATATTTCAACAAGACAACAAAGAAGATTATTCATAAATAAAGAAGATGCTGGTGAAACCACTTTCAAAAATATCAGAAGAAAAACACAAACAATGAATAAATAAAGAACTCTATCTAAGATATGGCTAACCAGACCATAGAGTAAAGTTCTGTATAAATGGCTTTAACAAGTTCCAGCAGACAGATAAAAAAAATAAGAACTGGATGAAGACTAGAACTGGAAAGCTCATACAAGACCCAGGTCAAATATTAGAAAAATGAGATGTTAACTTAATAAAGAAGGCAAGCAAGTACAGTATGTGTCTGTTAACTATACTGACTACACTATCAGATAATCTTACAGAGCAAGCTGCACTGTTGAACTCAGGTACTACAGTGAACAGTATCTCTTATAAACTGGCATCTTAATTAAACTGAGATCAACCAGAGATGTCTATGAAAGTCATTAAGATATTGAATAGAGCTGAGACTGATTAATATAGTATTTACAAGATCTAACTCACTATAATAGACTTCATAAAGACCACAAAGATGGTAAAATATATGTTTGTGATGATTGACATAATCAACATAAATATAGTTCTAGACATGCTGTAGTTAGAAGATTTCAACCCAGATATAGACTGGAAGAACAAGATATGATATTACTAACTCTTAAAGAAAATAGTAGAACTTCTGAATACAGATAGATTTCTCTAAGTGGTATGTATCAGAAATGAACTCTCTTATACTATTTTTGTGTCAGATGATAATCAAGTTCTGACAGAAGTATTTAAATGATTAAGAAACTATAAAGATGTTTTCTCAGAAGATAAAGCAGCTGAGTTGCTGAAATTAATGAAGATTAGTTATTTAATTATTCTTAAAGATGGCTGCAAGCCCTGTACATACCAATCTATAGACTATTACTTAAGCAGACAGAGATTCTATAAGAGTATATTAAGAACAAGTTATACAAGAGTTAAATATATCTGTTATAAAGTCTGGCAGAGACTCCAGTATTATTTACACCTAAGACTAATATAGAACTCAGACTCTGTATTAATTATTGTGATCTTAACACAATCACAGTGAAGAACTGTTACCTCTTGCCATTGATAGACAAGATATTAAGCTGGTTGGCAAGAACACACTACTTTTCCAAGATAGATCTACATAATATCTACCACCAGATTAGAATCAAAAAAGAAGCTAAATAGAAGATTATGTTTTGTATAAAGTTTGGAAGTTTTGAGTATCTTATCATGTCTAGGCTGGTATTCAGGACTAGAACAGGATCCCATTTCCCATTGAAGCTGGTCCTGGTCCTGAATTTAGAAACAGCTGGGATCTCAAACATGAAATCTCAGTCCCATGTCCCATCCCACTCAAGAGCTTGAGATCCCATTCCTATTACTATCCCATAAATTATTTTCTGGTCCCATTCTCAAATAGAAAATTATGTCCCATGTTCCATCCCAGCAGAGAAGATAGGCTCCCATTTCCTATCCCAGCCAGGTCCATAGTGGGACCAGGATGGGGTCAGGTTTTCCAGCTCTATTGTGTCAAGAGTCAAACTGGTCAAATTTTGTGTGGACCATTACCAAATTTTGTTACTTTTTTAATGAAGGCAGAACTCTTAGAAAAATCAATTTCATTGTTAAAGAAAAAACAAAGTATTAAAAACTAAGTAATGGCCAAAGCCAGCAAAGAATCAGAAACTATCTAAATGGCAAGTTCATCATTCTTATCATTATTATCATCCTCATCATCATCATCATTCTTATTATTATTATCATTCTCTTTCTCTTCCTCCTCCTTTTTCTTCTTCTTCTTGTTTCTCTCCTTCTTCTCCTTCTCCTCCTCCTTCTCCTCCTCCTGCTCCTCCAGAACCAGCTTTGTGAACTGGACAGGGGCTCTAATACCCACCATTTGACAGGCAGAGACCCTGTCAGCACCAGGGGGAGGCAGAGAGGCAGTATTGGGCAGTGACAGTGGTGGTGGAGCAGCAGCAGAAGTAGTTGGTGGGGTTGGGGCAGAACACAGACAGCAGATGGTGGCAGCAGGGGCAGGAGCAGGGTGATCAGGCGCATCAATCAGGCCAAAATAGTTCAACCCAGTCATGGCACTGATGCCAAGAACAAGCTTCATATTGTCAGCATTGACCATAATGTGCTTATGGTGCGCCATTGCCATAACAGAGCCTATATTACTCAGTATAATTGTTGGTGCCATTGCCAATGGTGACTTATACTCAAACAGAGTGCATAAGATTGCTTCAGCAGCCTTCTGAAGTAACTCAATGGCAGTACATTGCCAGCAATATTCATGTTCTTGGTGACAAGACAAAGTAATTTCCCAAACCAATTACTGGAACAGGGCCACCAGGAGGATTAGCTCTGTAGAGCTCTGGAAGTGGCAGATTTCTTTAATGGCACCTATTTCACCAATTAGCATCAAGACCATTACCAAATTTCGTTACTTTTCCAAAGTTGAATAAATTGATAAAATTATGTTAGGACCATTACCAAATTTTGTTACCTTTTGACAACACAAATAGGACCAGGATTCTCAGTCCCATCCTACACTTTACTGGTCCCATCCCATATACAATATTGAAATCCTGGTCCTATCCCATTCTGTCATGGCCAGGTCCCAGGCCCATCCTATTAGCTAGATTTTGATCCTGGTCCCAATCCCATCCCAATCCCAGCTCCCATGGAACCATCCCAATATGCTGTTAAACAACCCAGTCCCATCCTGTGGAGCTGAGCTTCAACCTAATCCTGTTCTTGGGATGGGAATTGGGACAGGAATCTGGGACTGGGACAGGAAATCCCGGAACCAGATACCACTCTAATCATATCTTTTAAGTTATCAAACACATTAGCAATCTTTCAGTCCTATATCAATAGAGCACTGGCAGGCCTGGTTGACATATGCTGTGTAGTTTATCTAGATAATATTCTTATCTTCTCTGCCTCAGAGAGAGAGCATAAGAAACACATTAGACTAGTTATGGAGTGTCTAAGAAAATACCAGTTGTTTACAAAGCTTGCTAAGTGTACTTTTCAAAGACAAACAATCTCATATCTTGAATATATCATTAATAACAAAGATATTAAGGTGGATCCAAAGCAGATACAGATGATTATGAAGTGAATCTTGCCATGAAGTTTCTATAATATTCAGATATTTCTGGATTTTGTAAACTTCTATCAAAGATTTATAAAAAAGTACTCAGTTATTGTGGTGCTGTTGACAGATCTCTTGAAAGACAGTAAAAATAGATAAAAGAAGAGATTGTTTCTTCTGACATCTGCTGTCAGAGAAGTGTTTTGTATGTTAAAAGTAGTTTTCTTCAAAGAATCTGTCATCTGCTACTATAATCTAGAATAGGCTGGTATTCAGAACCGGGACAGAATCCCATTTCCTATTGAAGCTGGTTCTGGTCCTGAATTTAAAAACAGCTGGGATCTCAAATATGAAATCTCAGTCCCATGTCCCATCTCACTCAAGAGCTTGAGGTTCTGTTCCTATCTCTATTCTAGAAATTATTTTCCAGTCCCATTCTCAAATAGAAAATTATGTCCCACATCCCATTCCAGCAGAGATGGTAGACTCCCATTTTCTATCTCAGCTGGGTTCATAGTGGGACTGGGATGGGACCAGGATTCCCAGTTCCATTGTATTAAATTTATAGGGAAGAGTCAAACTGATCAAATTTTGTGTGAATTGTTACCAAATTTTATTACTTTTTTAATGAAGGCGGAACCTATAGAAAAATTAATTTGATTGTTAAAAGAAACAAAGTATTAAAACTAACTAATAACTGAAGCTAGCAAACAAATAGAAACTGTCTAAATAGCAAGTTAATCATCATTATTATCATCTTTATTATTATTATCATTCTTCTTCTCTCTTTCCTTCTTCTTCTTCCACTTCTTCTTCTTCTTCTTCTTCTTCTCCTTCTTCTGCTTCTCCTTCTGCTTCTCTAGAACCAGCTTTGTGAACCAGACAAGGACTCTAATATCTGTTATTTGACAGATAGAGACCCTGACAGCACCAGAGAGAGGCAGAGAGGTAGTAGTGGACAGTGACAGTGATGGTGAAGCAGCAGCAGCAGTAGTTGATGAGGCAGGGGCAGCATACAGATAGTGAGTGGTGGCAGCAGAGGCAGGACAATCAGGTACATCAATCAGACCAAAATAATTTAACCCAATTTTGGCATCAATATCAAGAACAAGCTTCATATCATCAGCATTGACTATAATATACTTACAGTGCACTATTGTTATAACAGAGTCTATATTACTCAGTATAATTATTAGTGTCATTGCTAAGAGTAACTTACATTCAAACAGAGTACACAAGATTGCTTCAGTTATCTTCTAAAGTAACTTAATGACAGTACATTGCCAGCAATATTCATGTTCTTGATGACAGAACAAAGTAATTTCTCAAATTAATTACTGGAACAGGGCCACCAGCAAGATTAGCTTAGTAGAGCTCTGAAAGTAGCAGATTTTCTTGATGGTACTTATTTTCACTAATTAGCATCAAGACCATTACTAAAAATTATTACTTTTTGATATACAAGTGCCAGCCTTTCAATTTTAAATGAGGAGGCAGAGGCAGAGATTCTTCTGATTAAAGTTAGCCAGATCAACATTTTTATTAGCTTTACACTAATTACTCTTCTTCAGGGCCTATTCTTTCAATGCAGTCTTGTGCCACTTCTCTTCAGCTGTGCAAAATGGATATGCACAGGAAAAACTAACATCTTGTCAGTAAACAATATGCACCAGAGCAGTATTCTGCAAGCACTCATCTTTTAATGTGACCCATTTTGTCACAGTATATGTTTGTTGTACATGCAGACATTAAAGCACAGTAAATAAAAAGATAGTGGGGGGGGGAGAGAAGAGAGAGAGGAAATCATCAACATTAGCCCTGAAGAGAAAGAAGAAGAAGAGAAAGAGAAAAAGAAGAGAAGAAAGACTGACCTGATGTTATTATTCTGTAGTCAGCATAGCAATAACACATTGATCTTGCCTATAGCAACATGCCTGTAGAATATAAACAATGTGTATAGTAACCATTCTACAGTACTTGATTAATACACTCTATAATTCTATTATCCTGTAGCTAGCATAGCAATAACATATTGAGCTTGCCTATAGCAACATGCCTGTAGAATGTAAATAATGTGTATAGTAACTATTTTATATAAGTACTTGATCAATATACTCTATAATCTTATTATTCTGTAGCCAGCAATTCAACTCATCATATACAATTATGAAGATGGGGCCAAAACAATATTTAATAAGAGAGAAGACCCATGCAGCACAAGAGCACTGCCAGATCTTGAAAAACTATTAAAAAGATATATTCAAGACAGAAGAGACAGATCACAAGACATATTATAATATACTAAAGAGAATCCAAGCAAAACATAAGTAGTATACACTCTCAGTAATTTGCATTGAACTATATTGATATTCATTACAGACAGAATAGCAGCAAGAAGAATCACAAGACAATTAAAGATAAAGTTATTGAAGAGTTGATGATCAAGCAATTTGCTAAAAGCAAGTCAAAGAAGTATCATAAGCACCAGCTTATAATCTCTTAGCAAAAGAAGAGAAAGAAGAAGAAGAAGCATTACTAAGAAGAGATTATAGAGATCAAGAATGAAGCTCAGCAGAAAAAGAAGATAGAATTCAAAAGTAATAAAATTTAGTAATAGTTCTGATATGTTTAGATCAAAACAAGCCAGATACAGCATTCTATTGCTGCATATAGAGAGATTCAATTCTGCCAAATGATAGCCAGACTTGAGGCCAAGATCATGGCCTATAATCATAATTATCTTGCTGCAGTTGGTGTGTCAAGAGAGAGGGTTGAGAAGAAAATAAAAGAATTTCTGGACCAATTACAAAATTCAAGTGAAGATAACAACAGCCTACCTATTCCAGAGAAGATGGAGAAAGATGATTTTGAGATTGTGATGTTCTCTGATGAGAATAATGAGAAGAACAATAAGACAGAGAATGATTGAATTATTGATATCTAGAGAAGAAAGTTAGATTTTTAATTCTTTTTTTATATTAATTTGAGAATGGAGTGCCATTAAATTGGCAAAATATTTTATTTTCCTGAAGAAGAATGTTCTATTTTGTAGAAGAAGAAGATTTTGTAGTTGGTTGCTGTACTTACAGAGTAAAATGAGACTAACTATCTAGAGATTGTCAAATTTTGCATGACCTCTGACCACATTTTGTTACTTTTTTGACTAAGGCAGAACTTAGAGAAAAATCAATTTGATTATGAAAAAAAAAAAAAAAGAAAAAAAAAAGAAAAAAAAAGAAAAACCTAATGGCTGAAGCCAGCAAACAAGCAAAATCTACAGAGATTCCTTCAGAATTGATCATAGTTCAACATAGAAAAAAAAAATTTGTATTATGGAAGGAGCTGCATCATAAGTTGTTTGTTACTTGGTGATTGACTACTGAAGCTGCTCAGTTGATTAATGATAAGAAGTATAATAATTCCAACTGAAAGATAAAGCAACATTATTCTGATTTTTGGTCAAAATTTGATCAGGTGGCAGAGCATTTTAAGAGCACTTTAGAAATGATTTGCAAGCATTGCCAAACCTTTCTCAGTTATTTAAGCTTTTCTCAAAATAGTACAAGTGGTCTGAAGAAGCATTTAACAAGCAAAAATTGTACAAAAACTGGTGACAGACAGGGTAACACTCTGGTTAATATGATGATAGATTATGGATTCTAATTTCTCAAATATAACAAATTTTAGTAACAGTTCTGGTGTCTTAGCAATAGTTTTCAAAGCATTCTCAAACAGATTCAGATCTGCCTATTCCTGAATGCAATCAAGATAATTTTCTTCAGCAGCTTGTGCAAACATTAATATTCTTGAATCTTTCATTTCATGCTATTGAGAATCCAGCATTCTGCATATTAATAACCATGCTCAATCCTGCAATAGCTTTACAGATACCCACATAAGAAACATTATATCAGATCATGAATAATATATATAATCAGCTATTCTAAAATCTTCTTTTTAATTATAACCCAACAATCAAGATATCTCTGGCAGTAAATAATTGGACAAGTCTCAATAATCTTTTCTTTATGGTAATTAATGGTTATTACATTACAAAGAATTAGAAGTACCATGAGCATTTACTGGATTTTGAAAGTTTAGAGAGTGCTTATACTGACAAGAATATAGCAGAGATTCTTCAACAATCACTAGCAGTATGAAGACTTGAGAGCAATCTTCTTGTAATTACAAGTAACAATGCATTAAACAATAGTACTATACAAGCATATCTTACACATCAGTTAAGGCCAGTATTGCAGCAGTTGAACAAGACAACTGATTGAAATACAGAGAGTGGAATAATATTCTGTCTTGCTTATATAATTTAACTTGTGATTCAAGAGCTGGTTTGCAATCTCAAGATTCAGCCAGACAATAATACTCTACCCACTATCTTTGATAAGAGCTTAATTACTGATAATCTAGCATCAACAGACACATTTGCAAATACTCTTAGAAAGATAACAAAATTTGATAACAGTCTTAATATACTTGAGTTAATTTACTAATCTTTGCTTGACAATAGATTTATCTTGTTACCAATACAACCAATGTCTCTCCCTAACTCACTGCATATTTCTGAGAATATTAACAAGAGAACTAGTGCAAGATGATTCAAGATATTCACACAAGATAAAATTTCATCTATAAGATGTGTGTTTATGTCTTGTTGCTTCAACAAGCTGTAAACTTATGAATCCAGAACTCATCACCAAAATATCAAAGACTTCACTTATTGAATCATGACTGGAAGCAGCTAAAGTATATGATTGAACTGTTGCCATCATTCAGTCAATTTATCAAGATACTGTCCAAAACAACAGGTCCAATAATTCATCTGGTATGGGCAATATACAATCATCTTTTCCAGTATTTAGAAAGAGAGGAGAACAAGACTCAATAGTTGACAACAAGAGAGAATATTCAAGAAGTTATCAAAGCTGCCAACTTGAAATTCCAGAAATACTATAGTAATACTGAGTATTCAAAGAGTGAGCTGCTAGCTGTAGCTGCTGCTCTCCATCCATCACACCACATGGGAGTATATAATTCAGAGGATTGGACTAGTGATGAGTATGAAACATATCAACAATATATTTTGAGATTTTACAAAAAGCATTATGAGAAATATGAACAGCCAAGAGAAGTAATACTTGATATAAATAATATATGTTTATTATAAGTATTATTCTGATTTCTTCTCTGCTAACTTCTCTAGAATATTGAGCAAATGATTTTTGAGAGATCTTATTAAAGACAAGCAAATTTCCAAAATAAAATGGAGCAATATTTAAATGACAAGAATTTGACATTATCTCAAGCTCCAATTCTGGAACAGTAGAAGATGCTAGAGCCTGATTTTCCAACTATTGCTCAGATGGCAAGGGACATTCTGGCTATATTTTTGACAGAGATTGAAGTAGAATGGGTTTTCAATATTGCTTAGAATACATGTTATTATCAACAATTACAGCTCCATGCATCTACAATCAAGAAGATCATGCTGCTTAAACATGAAGATAAGATGCATATGCTAGATAAAGCACTCATATTGCATGAGAAGTTGGCCAAGGAACTTATCCAAGACAATCAAGATGATTAAGATACTTCAGAGATTGTACAGAAAGAGATTGCAAGCCTGCTAAATCCACTACTTAATTCAGATGAGAAACAGGAAATACATTAATATTATCAATAGATAGACTCAAGTAGCTAATAGCTTGCAATATAATCTAATTATGCAAAGAGCATTATCAAATTTCAATACTTTTTCAAAGTTGAATAAATTAATACAATTATGTTAGAACTGTTACCAAATTTCATTACTTTTTGATAACACAAATGGGACCAGAGTTCCTGGTCCTATTCTACACTTTACTGGTCCCATCCCATATACAATATTGAAATCCCAGTCCTATCCTATTTTGTCATGTCAGGTCCCAGGCCCATTCTACTAGCTAGATTTTGATCCCAGTCCCAATCCCATTCCAATCCCAGTTCCCATGGAGCTGTCCCAATATGCTGTTAAACAACCTGGTCCCATTTCATTAAGCTGAGCTTCAACCTGATCCTGTTCTTGGGATGGGAATTGTGTGAGGATCGTACATGTGGATCAGTGTGACAATGAATCTCTAGGAGAAATATACATGGGAAAAAGAGTACATGAGGTAAAAGGTCTGTATTCTGGTAACTATGTATAACTTGTAAACAAGATTGCTACTGACTCCCAGCAAGAGATTTGCACAGTGATGGCCTTTTATGTGTGCTTGTGAGCACATGACTTAGTGCCTCACAAGAACACATGTAACTTCCAGCAGCTTGCAAGCTGAGGCCTCTGGCCCTCATGGGTGCTGTTTGTCTGTGTAAGAGGTTCACAGTAAATTCTTACAGACTCCCCCCTCTTGTAAGCCTTGATTCCTCAAGATGACTGTCTCATTAAAAACCTTCATGAGTAGAAAAAAAAAAAATCTCTTGGGAAAAATAAAAATTTCCTTATAAGAAAAAGAGTACAGCCTTACTAGAGATGTGATATCAACACAACTCTAATAACATAACAGAACCCAATAACACAACAATGTATAGAGAGTCTCTATTGTTCTTGCTAGCCCTGTGTCACTATTAGATAATAAACACTAGCTTAAGAGAGAGCTTTCTCTTGCTTTCTCTTTCTCTTCTTTTTTTCTCTTTCTTCTCTAGTCTATATCATCTTTATAAAGATAAGTGAACCCTTCAAGCACTGCTTCACATAAGAGGCAGACTTGTGAAAGATCTCTAATATTCTGGAAGAAAAATAACTTCACTTGAATATTCTGTATAATTAGCTGAAAGATCACAAGCTGGTGAGTTCATCTCTGGTTGTGCCTTTGCTTCACATGGCTATTTGGTTTTATCTTTGTGTGGGGTTTGATTTACAGAGAGACTGATGCTTGCTAGCAGTTACTGCTGATATGCAGTTCTCTCTCTCTCTCTCTTATAACTTATCTCTGCTTTTCTTTCTTGAGAGAACCTCCATTCTCTCTTTTGTAGATGAGATTGGGTTTTTGATAAGTAGTTGCAAGAAGTTTGAAAAGTGTTTGTAACTGATAGTTCTAGAGTGTTGTTATTTTCTCTTCTTCTTCTTTATTAGTTATTACTGCTCTTTCTGTGTCAGCTCAAGCTGTAAGTACTTCTTGTGAGCTGACATTAATTTGTGTGCTAATAGAGTTAGAGTCCTGCTGCTCTATCTTCTTCTTCTGTAATTGTTGCTCTGGCTCCAGCCAGAAATATAAGTATTCTCTATCATATTTCAGTTCACAGCTAATCTTCTTTAAATTATTGTTGTTGTTCTCTCTGTGCCAGCAGAGTTTGTGGGTGCTGTAATTCTGTAAAGTACTTGAGACTACCCAGTACCCTCTCTGCAAGACTGACAATAATAATTCCAGACCATCTTCACCCAAATGTTACTAGCTGCTACTTTTGCTGGTGCATTGCAGACCAATCCAGTAATTCTTCCAGATCTCCCCCTTCACACAGAGGCACAAGCTTTGTCTGCTCACAAAAGAGCATGGTGTTGTGAGTCTATTTAAAGATCTGTACTTATTGCTGGTTTGGATAATTTAAACCAGTTAACTGTACACACTCAGCTTTGTGAGAGAATTCTTGTAACTTGAGCTGGAGTCTAGTCATTATCTGGACAGAAGTGCTCTGTCTGCAAGAGAGCTCAGCAAGATTATAGTAATATAGTCTTTACAGAGTGCATCTCTGCAGGCTTGAATTAAAAATGTAACAACTGCCTATACTGTGGGCATCTTGCTTGCTCTTTCTAGCAGTGAGATTATAAGTAGTTATTACAGATCTTTGTAGGAGGAGCTGGAGACTCTAATTACATAGTCTTAGTTTAGTTTTTTCTTCTTTTGTTTTGAAATTAATTGAATTTAGTTTAGTTTAACTATGTCTTTTCTCTCCTTAACTTATTTTCTAGTTTCACTACCTCCACCCATCTCTTTCACAAACCAGGCTTATCCAGGTTCCTACTATAGAATTGTTGGAGTAGCTTTCTCAGTGGACAGACATTGCTCATGGGAACTTATATCTTGTTCTTCTTATCATCATATTCTTTTCAATGTACTCTGTACCACAGCTTGTGACTCTCTCTCTTTGAGTTGATTATCTTGTGGATCTGGTACTTCTTTTTATTCTTGTCTGTCTTGCAAACTTTGTAATAAGGTGAGCTATTGATTTCTTCACAGGTCTTGTGTTTGCAGAGCAGAGATATATAAAAGATATTATAAGTTTACAGACCTGGAGATAGTTCCAGTCTGTAGACTTGTAAGCCTATCTTCTTCACAATTCTACAAGGCCCATGCCTCAACAAATCCAGTTTTTTGTTAGGCCATGCAGTCTTGATATTGTGAAGGTCAAGCCACATCTTGTCTCCCATCTGAAAGATCTTTGTAGTGTGCTTCTGATTGTAGTACTTCTTCTAGTAGACTTGTGCTTTTGCAAGTAATTTCTTGGCCTCTTCACAGAGCAATCTTATTGTCTTCACTTGATCTCTTGAATTCTTGCACACATAGCTATACTCATCAGAGTCCAAGAATTCCATTTGTAGATTCAGCCCATATATTAGCTGAAAAGATAATTTCTGTGTGGAAGTCTGTCATGAGTTATTGTACACAAACTCAGCCATTGGCAACCACATCACCCAGTTATTCTGATTATAATTGACATAGCTTTGCAGATACTGCTCCAGCACACTATTCAGTCTCTCAGTCTGATCATCAGTTTGCAGTGAGAATGCCATGCTCATTGCTCTCACAATCTTCAAGATATAAGTCAAATTACCTCAAAATTCACTCACAAACAGAGATCCTCAATCTATTACTATACTTGCAGGTAATCTGTGCAATCTCACTATCTTGTGAATAAAGAGATGGGCCAATTTCTCTGATATCAGCTTCTTTATTATAGGGATAAAGTAAGCCATCTTTGTGAACTGGTCCACTACAGCCAGAATACAGTCAAACTGCACCTTCTTAAAATTCAGACTTACAGAGAGATCTGTAATAACATTCATACTAATAAATTCTCAAGAGTAATTTGAGATTGATAAGAATGATAGTTCTTCTTGAGACTTCTCACAAACTCTTCTTGAGTTCTGGCAGACTCTACAGACTTTACAACACTTCTTCACCAGTTCTCTTATTCTTGGTCAAAAGTATTTGCAAGCTATAAGCTTGTACATTCTTGCTGTAGCAAAATACCCTATAAGAGGTAGATTATAATGATATCTAATCAGCTTTATTTACAGAGTCTCATTCAGAGAGATATATATATGACTATCTCTATAGAGGATACCCTTCTTCTCTTTCCACATTGTGAATTTCTTTGTGCCTGTCTTAATGTCTTTGCAGATCTCAGCTGCATAGTCATCACTTTGCAGTAGATTTGGCAGTAATGCCAACAGATTAGAGCTGCTTTTTTCATAAGAATTCTTCTTGCAGACTAGATCTTTAGTCTTCTGAACCTGTGTTGTGATCTTCTTCACTTTACATGTGTCTTCCAAGACAATCTTCACAAGTAGTTTCTTGATCTCAATCTGAAGCTTTGTGGAGATGAGTTGTGCATTCTTATCTTCTTCCTTCTCTCTCTGGTTAGGAGAAACTTGGACTGTTGATTTCAACTTTTCTGTAATCTCTTGCTTCTTCACAAGCATTACTCTTAGTTGGTTTGCAGTCTTGCAACTCTTCTTATTATCTAGACCAGTCTTCTTGGCATAGTCAGATCTTCACAAGGGTTCATCTGCTGGGTTCTTAGTTTCTTTCACATGGTTAACTGTGAACCAAAAGACTATCAGTCTTTGCACCCAGCAGATCTGTCTTTACAAGAGATCTTGAGCAGTCTAGAAGTAGCACAGACTATCATAATCTGTAAGAACTTGAACTAGTATTCACAAGCCTTCCAACCAGCAGCACCAATATCTAAATAACTTCACAATCACAAGCAGTTCCTGATTATGAATACTATAGTTCATCTCCACAGGTTGCATCTTCCACAAATAAAACTTAACTGGAACCCAGATGCCATTCTTCACCAGCTGTGATAGAATATCACACACTGTAAAGCTAGATGCATCTGTTTCTAATCTGGTCTTCTGTTCCATATCAAAATAGTGAAGCATAACAGCTTCCACAAATACTCTTTTCAGACTTATGAAGACTTCACAACCTTTCTCAGTTATAAAAGTGTTGGCTTCTCTTCTTATCTCTCTTTATATATATCTGCTTAGCTTTGCTTCTTCTCTCTTTAGAAGAGCAGTCAGGCCACAGACTATCTTAGAGAATTTTGGAATGAAGTGCCTGTAAAAGTTTGTGAATTCTAAGAAGATCTGGACCTCTTTCTTACTGATTGGCTCTGGCCAGTCAAGAATAGTGTCCACACAGCTCTTCTCCATAAGAATACCCTCTGGTGTTATAACATACCCAAGATAGTCAATCTCACAAGCATTGAACTTGCACTTTGCTAGCTTGCAATAAAGATCTGTATTCTTGAGTATCTTAAGTACCAATTTCACATACTTCTCATGATCTTTCTTGTGAGTCAAGTACATAACCACATTATCAAGATAGACCACCACAAACACATCCAGATATTCACTAAGTGCCTTCACAATATATGATTAGAAAGCTGCCAGTGTGTTTGCAAGTCTAAAGAACACTATCAAGTACTTAAATAGTCTCTGTAAAGTTCAAAATGCAGTCTTCCACTTATTCTCTTCACAAATCCTCAGTCTATAGTAGATATTCTTGATATCTAACTGAGTGAATATTGCAGCTCCTGCAAGCTTATACAACACATCTTCAATCAGTAATAGAGAATATTTATTCTTGACTGTTTTTAAATTCAGATCATAATAGTCTACACACATTCTTAGTCCATTATTCTTCTTGAATATGAACAGAATGGGTGCTCCTGCAGATGACTTGAAAGACTGAGTGAACTCATGAGTTAGAGCACTGCTCAGATATTCATAAAGAGTCTCTTGCTCAGCTTGTGAAAGTCTGTATGTTCTTTCAAATTCTGACTGCTTTTCTGGTTCAAGATCTATGGCCAAATCATCTTTACAGTGTGGTGGCAGCTCTCAAGCTCTCTTGTCACTAAATACTTCTGTGAGTTCACAGTAGACTTCCAGTATCTGGAGATCTAGATCTGCTGTCACCACCTGTTCTGATTTACAGAGAGTTATCACATAAATAGGCTTCTCTTCTTCCACAAGCTCTGAGAGATTAACTGGTTTAACCTTCACAAGCAGGTCACAGTACACAGTTTGGAACTCTAGTCTTAGTTTCTTAAAACATATCTTGGGATTGTGTTGCTGCAGCCAGCTCAAACCCACTAGCATCTTATCTCTTATATTCACAACCATCACTTGTTCATGGAACAACTGCCAGTTTCCCTGAGAGTCACAGACTTCAAAGAATATATTTGCAATCTCTTTCACAAGAGTGACATTCTTATGATCCATAGCAGTTTTGATCTTTATAGACATCTTGTGCATCTCTAGATCTAGCTTTGCAGCCAATCACAAACTGATCACTAGAGATTGACAGTCTGAATCTATTAGTGCTGACCAGGTAATACTTCTGTCAGTTGGGCTTCACACATCTAGAATAATAGAGAGAAGAGCAAGAAGACTGTTCTTGGACAACTTCATTATATTGATTCTATCTACTTGCAGCTCTCTAACTTTCTATTTGCTACTCTTCTTCTTCTTGAAACAGTCTTTCACAAGATGGCTCTTTTGGCCACACTTAAAGCACCTCTTATTCTTTTTCAAGACTTCACAATTCTTGATAAGATTCTTCCCCATCTTCTGAGCAGGCCTCTGGAGTTAACTTCTCTTATTCATTTGCAGTCTTGAGTTATTGATCTTCATACCTTTACAAGCACTTCCAACTGGATTAGTAGACTTCACATGTGAGGCATTCTTCACATAGGCTACTGACACACTTGGTCAGAGCCAGATAACCAGTGCTACTATATCATTAATGTCATCTGGTATCTCCAGCTGTTCATCCAGTTTGATTTGCATGAGCTTATCCAAGCTCCATATAAACAGGTTCTTCTTCATTTTTGCAGAATCTTCAAATTCTTCACCAATCTCTGTTGTGAGCTCTAGGAATTATTGGTAATAGATATAATCAGTTTCATCTAAACTTTTGCAAAAATCAAAAATTGCTTGCCAAGAGTTTTGTGTGCAGTTTGCTGGATCTTCTAGCCTCACACATAGATATTCTTTAAGGCCAGTTCAGTTGTTTTTTGATGAATTATCTTTATGATAGGCCTTTCAAAGATCTTTCTCAATATAATCAAGTTCTGTGAGAGCATACACAAGAGTATCCTCATCATTCAGTTTGCTTGTGTCACAAATAGATTCAATATCTGAGGTGAACTGGCAATATTCTGTGTAGGTTCCAGTCTGGTAGCACTTTGTGTGTTGTGGTGGTCTCAAGATTGACAGACACTTCACAGGTGTTGGGTTGGAGATGGCTATATCAAGAGATTTACTTTATGAGTGCTTTTGAGTGTTCTGGAGAGTATTCAACTTCTCTTGCTATTTCACCATTTTCTTTAGTAGTTTGGTCTCCTCATGAAGCTGTTGGATTTTGTCTTTTGATGTTGGGGTAGACTCTCTCTCTGAGTTTGCAGTGCTTGTTTCATTAACAGTTAAGAGAGATGAGGTGTCAAGATTGGTTATCTCTTTGTGAACTTGGGTTTGTTCTTCAGATAGGTTTTCAGCTGGTATTCCAGGTTCATGAGTTTCAGAAGGTTGGCTTCTTTGTGTTGATACTATTATCAGGTGTCATCAAAGAAGAGTGGCAAAATGTGAGGATCATACATGTGGATCAGCATGACAATGAATCTCTAGAAGGAATATACATGAGAAAAAGAGTACACAAGATAAAAGGTCTGTATTCTGGCAACTATATATAACTTGTAAACAAGATTGCCACTGGCTCCCAGCAAGAGATTTGCACAGTGACAGTCTGTTATGTGTGCTTGCAAGCACATAACTTAGTGCCTTGCAAGAACATATGCAACTCCCAGCAGCTTGCAAGCTGAGGCCTCTGGCCCTCACAGGTGCTGTTCATCTGTGTAAGGGGTTCGCGGCAAATCCTTACAAATTGGGACAGGAATCTGGGACCAGGATGGGAAATCCTGGAACTGGATACTACTCTAATCTAGAATGTAGAATATAGCTGGAAACAGATACTTTAGAACATGCTGCAGGCATAATATTACTACAGCTGTTCAATAATAAGTGACATTCAGTTGCTTAGTATTACTGATTGTTCAAGTTTGACCAGACCCAACAAGCCTATGGCATGCTGGATAAGAAGATATTGGCCATTGTCTGAGTGTTTATTCATTGGTGGCAGTACTTAGAAGGAATGAAGTACCCTGTAGAGATTATTATAAATCATGCAAACCTTTGTTCATTTATGAAGTCCACAAACAAGGTGGCACAATGATGACATGTAAGATGGATAGAGATTCTTGAAGTGTATGGCTTTGAGATTCTCTACTGCTCTGGGAAGCATAATCCAGCTGATGCATTATTATAAAGACCAGATTACATCAAACTAGAAGAAGACATTGATCTGCCAACATATATACTTAAATGATATTATGCAGATGGTGTTCCAGAGTGGAACTTATTTAAAGAAACTTTCTTTAATAAAGAATGTATTCAAGTATGTGCTACTTGTGCTGTTCAAAGCAGCAGAATAGAGATGGCACAGAGGAGATCTGGTAGCATCAAGATAATGGTTGAGTTAGTTCAAGAAGCACTAGTCAGAGATGCTGGAGAGACTCAATATAAAAATTGCAGAAGATTCTGAATTCCGTGTGTGTGTGTGAATATGGTGATGAAAGATGAAAAGGCTTATAATGAATTAACTGTGAGTATGTTAGATCTGTTGCTAGAAGCACAGAGAGATAATCTTTCTGTACAAGTAAGATTTGCTAAGGCAGGATCTTAGCAGTGAAAGTGGAAAATAGATAAACAAGATCTTTTGATAAAGAGTGGTAGAATCTATATTTCTAATAATTCAGCTCTAAGACAGGAACTACTATAAGTCCACCACAATGATTCATTTGCAGGTCACTTTGGTGTAGTGAAGATGTTTGTCTTGCTCCAGCAAAAATATAATTAGCAATTGATGAGACAAGATATCCAGATGTACATATGTGAATGCTAAATCTGCCAATAAAAAAAGACTTCAACACACAAACTATATAAATTGCTTGTATTATTGCTGACACTTAGTGATCTCTGGTATTTAATATTTATGGACTTTATAATAGATCTTTCTCTAAGTAGAGAGAAGAGAAATCCATATAATGTAGTTCTGATTGTTGTAGATTAATTTATAAAGCTTGCATGTTTTCTTGTATGTAGAAAGAAGATTGATGCATTAGAGATAGTAAATCTTTTGTTTAGAAGAGTGTTTAAAGACTTTGGATTTTTAAATAATATTGTTTTAGATTAGAGATCTGTCTTCATAAGTGAATACTGGTCAGAGCTATGTTTTCACATAAAAGTTAGATGAAAACTTAGCATGGTATTTCACCTACAAACAGACAGCCAAACAAAGATACTAAACAAGATTTTGGAGAGATATCTTCATGTCTATTGTAGCTATAGACAAGATGATTGAGAGGAGTGGCTTGTGTATATAGAATTTGCATACAACAGATCAGAATACTCCACAACACATATGTTCCTGTTCAAAGCAATGTATGACTTTGAACCTAGGGAACCAGATGAGATTCAGAAGTTGATTGATAATGATGACAACACACAAACAATGTCTGACAGAAGACTGAGAATAATCTCTGTGTTAAGAAATAGTCTGATAGAATGCTTGATGAAAGCAAAAGAGAATCAAGCATGATTCTATAACTGAAGATATCAAGATAAAAAGTATGCATCTGGTAATGAAGTAATGTTGTCATCAAGAAATCTACAAACAATATGTTCTTGCAAGAAGTTAGATAACAAGTACTATAGATCTTTTTCAGTGATAGAGGCTATAGAAAATAATGCATATTGACTGAAGCTCTCTCTAAGCTATCAGATTCACAACATTTTTCATGTCTCATTGTTGGAACCATACTGTATGAGAATAGATAAGATGCCAACATATTCTTCTATAGTACTGGTAGATGACCATTATGAGTGAAAAGTAGATAAGATCTTGAACAATAAAACATGCTACTGCAAGAGATGTTACCTAGTGAAGTGGAAAGAATTCCCTATTGAGAAATCAACATGGAAATCTGAGAAAAACCTCAAAAATACACAAGAGATCCTTAAGAATTATCTAAGAAAAAGATGTAATTACAAGAAGATGAACAAATCTACATACAGAAAGAAAGATAAATGTGACACAAAACAAACATAAAGATTACAATGTCTATGAAACCAAGAGATTAATGGCAAGAAGATGTACTGTAAGAGCACCCCAGACACAGCTGCAACAGTGGCAAACCAGCTATAGATGAGTGAGACTTGGGAGTTGCAGGTATGTTTCGTACAACAACAAACAGAGCCACAATAAAAGATACAGTCATGAAAGAAGATATAACAGATAAAGGACCATGACAAGAATGAAGTGCTTCCATAATACTATAAAAATCAGAAGAAACAGCATCAATTAGACAGTTGATAGAAGACATGAGATTGGCCTAAGCAGAAGTTAGTCTGAGAATAGATAAAGATAGTAAAGAAGATCTACAAGATCAGCTTCTATACTATCTTGAAGAGCCTTTGTCTCACTTATCAAATAAGTGATAAGATAGTCAAGCAAGACATGGACATTTCCAATCTCATTCTTAACTTGAGACAAGACAGCACAAACTGGACTTGATAAATAAAGAAGTTCAGATGAACTATTCTTGACAGATCCAGCTTCAGACACAAGATTCACAGTTTTAGTTTGTTGATGTAATGCAGAATAATGATGTTTTGTAGAAGATTCTTCAAGAACAGAAGTGATCTGGTGATGATAATATTTAGTGGCTCTGGAGTCAAGCCCATGAAATTCTTACACAAGTACACTCATATACTTTATGTTGTATGGACAGTGAGGGTCTGCAGTATTAAAGAAGTAATACTTCTCTTGAAGATGTAAGAGCCAATGTACAACATTAAAAGTAGATTCAGGTATCTATAACCATGTCAGACTAACAAGAAAGAACAGATAAAGACACACTTATATTGCAACAAGTATAGATTTGGTACTCTAAATAATAAACACAAGATTCTTTTTCAGAATTTCATATACAGGGCTCTGCTTCATCCAAATGATTAGTGAACATTAAATATATGCATATCAAGCAGAGAAACACCTTCTTTTTGACATTGGAAACAGGATTCTTTGAAGAAGACATGATAATAAAGAATAGTATAGAAGAAACAACAACACTCTCATCAAGATATGATAGAAGAAGAAGAAGAGAAGAACAAGAATGAGAAGATCTCTATTTATACTCATATCATAACATACTAAGATTGCTAATCCTCCAACTTGTTGATAAACAATATAACAACAGACAACAGACAACATAGTAATTAGACAAGCAAACAAACAAAGAAACAAGTATATGACAAAATGCTGGACTTTTGTAATAAAATAATTGCTCTCTTACAACAAAGAATATCTACTGCAACTGGTGGTAATACATATGCAGGACGTCTATATAGACAAGCAGTAGTAATGCAGAAGCTTGCATATCCAAGAATCTATAATACTACACAAATGATAGAGGAGCTATAATGATGTACAAAAAACCACTTTGATAGCTCTATACCTTGAAGTCCAAGGTCTCTGGAGGAGGGGAATAGTATTATGAATGTAGATCTAGATCAATCAAGCATTGAACAACATCAGATATTCAGAAGTATTCATATAACCACAACTCTGAACATATAAGAATCATATGATTTACATGAATCATGGGAATTCCAGCATTCAGTCTTCTAGTTAAAGAACCTCTATATTCTACACACAACTCCCTTCCATCAGTTGCAGAT
Organism: Coccidioides immitis RS; assembly: GCF_000149335.2. Lineage (NCBI taxonomy): Eukaryota > Fungi > Ascomycota > Eurotiomycetes > Onygenales > Onygenaceae > Coccidioides > Coccidioides immitis. Next base: position 1,017,686 of record NW_004504310.1, on the reverse strand, counting down.
ATCATACCTACTTAGCTCTTTTGTACCTCTAATTCTGGGAAAATCTATGTGATCTATAACCAGTTCTCCTAACAATTATTACAGAAGAACTTTAGAATAAGAATCATATAATCAGCAATAAAACTCATAAGCTGACTAATTACACCAAGCATAATAAAATTAATCAGAGAATATAGCAAGTATACTGCAGTAGAATAAATAGAACAGCTTAGCAGAACTATTATCAGAGAAGTATTATGTATATAAGAACACTTATTACCAGAGATTTAATAAACTTGTTCACTATAATCAATCTTTCTATCTATCTTAGAGATATTTTTGAATCAGATACTCTTATATCTTGGTTACTTTCTATACCATTGAAGTCCTGTATTACTGTATAATTGTACCTGATCCCACTACTCTTAAGAAGATATGATAGTCTTGCTCTGACTCTGATATATCTGTACAGAAACTTTTTATCATCAGAGCAAGACTGCCCACTCAATCAAAGCATTATTGAACTATTAATCACTACCTTAATTTGTTACAACTCTTCTTAGAACCTTTGATTCTCATTGTATCCCATAGACCCAAGGGAGGACTGCAGATTACACATTATCTTGAACCTAACATAATAACTACACACTGCAAAGCCAGATGTATCTGTTTCCAATCTGATCTTCCATTTTGTATTAAAATGGTAAAGCATAACAGCTTCCACAAATACTTTTTTCAGACTTATAAAGACTTTGCAATCTTCTTCTGTCATGAAAGTATTGGCTTCTCTTCTCATCTCTCTTTATATATATCTGCTTAGCTTTGCTTCTTCTCTCTTTAAAAGAGTAGTCAGACTGCAGGCTATCTTAGAGAATCTTGAGATGAAGCATCTGTAAAAGTTTGCAAATTCTAAGAAGATCTGGATCTATTTCTTACTGGTTGGCTCTGGCCAGTCAAGAATAGTATCCACACAGCTCTTCTTTATAAGAACATTCTTTAATATTATAATATACCCAAAATAGTCAATCTTACAAGCATTGGACTTGCACTTTGCCAGCTTGCAATAAAGATCTGCATTCTTGAGTATCTTAAATATCAATTTCACATACTTCTCATAATCTTTCTTATAAGCTGAGTATACAACCACATCATCAAGATAGACCACCACAAACACATTTAGATATTCACTAACTGCATTCACAATATATGATTGAAAGACTGCCAGTGTATTTATGAGTTCAAAAAGCACTATCAAGTACTCAAATAGCTTCTGCAAAGTTTAAAATACAGTCTTCTACTTATTTTCTTCACAAATTCTCAATCTATAGTAGACATTCTTGACATCTAACTGAGTAAATATTGCAGCTCCTACAAGCTTATACAACATATCTTCAATCAGTGATAGAGAATATCTATTCTTGACTATTTTTAAATTCAGATCATAATAGTCCACACATATTCTCTACTATTCTTCTTAAATACAAACAGAATAGGTGCTTCTATAGATAACTTAAAAGATGAGATAAATCTATAAATTAAAGCACTGCTCAGATATTCACAAAAAGTCTCTTGCTCAGCTTGCAAAGTCTGTATGTTCTTCTAAATCCTGACTGCTTCTCTGGCTTAAGATTTATAATCAAGTTATCTTTAGAGTGTGGTGGCAGCTCTCAAGCTTTCTTATTACTAAATACTTCTACAAGTTCACAGTAGGCTTCCAGTATACACAACAAATGCAGAACCTTTCAAAAGGATATCACTAGTGAAAAGATGATGCAGGATCAAGCTAGAAATTAATTTCTCCCTTTAATGCAATTAGTTTCAGATTTCAATCTTTACAGATTATATAACAACCACCATTATGAAGACTATCAAACAAAAGCTTTCTTTGCAAAACCAGCTGCCAGAAACATCACATTTTACTCTCCTCAACCACTTGCATCAAATTCTTTCTCAAACACCTCTCAATACCTTGTTCAAGATTCTGAAGACCTCTTTGCTCTCACAGCAAAAGCATCATATACAAATAGAAGAAGCCTGGCAAGAGACATCCCGAATTACCTTCTTAATACCAGCACTAGAAACTTGTTGTGAACACTTTAGATATTCTACAAAATTACAAACATAGTTCATATAGGTGATGATACAGTTATTTATGCTAAAAAGCATGGCCTTGTTTGTTTTGAACTTTCTTCAGGCACAAGATTAATCCTGGAAGCTTGATATACCTCTGATATGGCTGAAAATCTCATCTCCAGGTCTCAACTTGACCTCATGGGCTGCCCAGAAGTGGAAAGATCAAGATACAAATCTCTGGCTCCCAACAGTGAAAGGAAATAGCTTTCTTGCTCTCTGCACATCTTTATAAGCTTACTGTTTTTCCAGAAAAGCTTTCATGTACAAAAGCACTGACTGTTAGATTCTATAATGATCTTTTATTGTGGTATCAATATCTAAAGCATGTTAATTTTCAAATTATTGGCAAATATACAAGTCATCAAGTTCTAAAGAATCTTCCAATCTGCAAAGCTTATTTACAGAGTAAAATGACAGCTGCATTCCATTCTCCAAACCCTAAAACTCTTCCTGAAGCATTGAAATCTTTTGAACTTGTATGCTCAGATCTTATTGACCTTGGTAAAGGCACTTTAGAACATCATCACTATTCCATGATCACAGTTGAAGGCCATACTCATTACACATTCACTCAATTTACTTATACAAAGAATGTACCCACAATGATCCTCTGCATGAAACATGTTCTCAATAAGATTGAATATCAACATGGAGCAACAGTGTGCAGATGGCATTCAGATAATGGAAAAATAAGCAACAATGAGATTAAGAGCTATTTTGCTTCAAGACATATACAACAGACAGTGTTATCTCTGCATGTTAAGCAGCAAAATGGCCTTGTTGAAGATATATTCACTATCTCAGAGAGATAGCTCACTCTCTCCTTGCTGACACTGGCCTTATATATGATAAATACTTTATTAGTGAAGCTTGAGCTACAGCAGTCTATATTACAAACCACATTTCTACTAGCACTTTGAAAAGATTACTATTACAGAGCCTATATTCTCTGGTTTTCACATCATAAACTCCCAGTTCAATCTCCAGACTTCTTTATCAGGGTTGAAGCTTATCATTTTGGAATTCAGTAGCTATCTGTTGGTTCATCAGTTGGTTCATTTGTTTATTTGTTGGAAGCTTTAACCATAAATTTCCAAAGGGCTAAAGATGTTATAGGTCTTAGTATTATGTTAGAAGCTCAGCTAGGTGCTGCAGGAAGCAATTCCTTGTTGCCAACTAGATAGCTATAATAACAAAATACTAAGACAGGCTCTAGAAAGAGGGCTCAGGGTGAGGGCTCACTATATACATATAACAAGCTTTCATATCAGATAAATATTTATCTCTTTAGCAAATCCTTCACCTAGGGTTTAGAGTTTCACCTCAGAACAATCTTCCACTAGTCTGCCAGCTCAGCCAGAAGGGTTGCAGGTCCTCACAACTTGATTTAGTACTATCTCTACTATATTGTGATTTTTTTACTTCTCTTGCACTATTACCTTTTCAACCAAATTGTCTATCTTAATGAGGTATCCTATCATACCCTGCTTCAGTACACATACAGATATACCAAAACTTATTACTAAAGCCAAATGCTCTAAAGAGTAACTTTATTAAAAGAAGACTCTAGATGTTGAAGTTTCTAAATTACAAGAGAAAGACATCTGAATTCTAGTTAAGAAGAGACCTCAAATGCAGATTCTTTCTAATAAATGAATATTCAATAAAAAGCTCAATAACACAGATGGCACAATATAATTCAAAGCTTATTGAGTTATATATGAATTTGAACAGCAAGAAGATGTTCACTACAAAAAGATCTACACAGCTGTTATTAATAAATCTACAACAAGAGTCTTCTTTGCTATCTCAACAGTCAAGAACTAGAAGATCAAAGTTTTTAACTTTATAATAGTCTTTTTAAATGAAACTCTTCTATAGAACAAATATATATATATTCAACTACCTACTCAATTCAAGCACAGGCAGAATAATCTAGTAAAGCTCTTATACCAGGAACTCTATAGATTAAAGCAAGCTGCTAGACTTTAATATCAAGCAGCTACTGACTATCTGAAATCTCTAGAATTCTAGATCTCTCCATATAATACAAAGTTACTCTACCACAAGAGAACACAAATCTATCTAACTCTACATATTAATAACTGCTGTATAATAGAATCTAATAAAGTCACAATAGAATAACTTATCAAAAAGCTTTAGAAATACTTTAAGATCAAGAAGATTATAGAACAAGACTGTTATCTAGATATATAGATTCAAAAGCAGCTGAATAAAGATCTTTTTGTAAATCAGAAATGGTATATCAGGAATCTACTAATCAAATATAAAATGAAAAACTGTAAATCTTTCAAAATGTCAATGAAAAAAGAAATAAGCATTAAATTCACATCAGATCAGACTTTTAAAGATAAAGTTAATGAGCAGACTACACCTACAAATTACAGAAAAGGCCTAAACTCTCTACAGTTTCTAGTTATGTGTACAAGACCAGATATTGTATTTGCAGTTAATTATCTGATGAGATTCAACAGCAGATCTAATAGAGAGAGCTGGGCAGCATTCAAGCAGATTCTACACTATCTCAAGAGTATAAAATTAAAAGAAATAGTCTTCAAAAGAGATATAAGTTCTGAAGACTTAAAACTAGCAGTTAGTTCAGATTCTAACTGAACTGGAGCTGATTCTGTGTACAAATTCATCAGCAGCTACATTATTACCATGAAGAAAGCTTTAATATTGTGGAGATCATAGTGCCAGACATTTATCTTGAAATCAATAACTGAAGCAGAGTATTTGACAGCTAGTAAAGCTGCTTGTGAACTAGTTTGGATTAACAATCTGTTGATAGATATCAGAGTAATTAGTGAAGACTCAGCAAAGCTAAGAAGCTTGAAATTAAGTATTGACAACAAGAGAGCAGTTGACTTAGCCAAAGCTGAAGCTATAATATAAAGAGCACACCATATTGAGATTCAGCATCATATGCTAAGAGACTGGGTTCAAAAGAATGAAATCTTAATCAAGCATGTTGGAACTGATGCAAATAAAGCTGACAGGCTCATGAAGGCTCTTGCAATGGATCTGTTAGGAGAACCGGTTGTAGGTTACGTAGGTTTTCCCAGGATTTGGGGTACGAAAGAGCTAAGTAGGTCTGATGCCCGCAACTGATGAGAGGGAGTTGTGCGTAGAATATAGGGGTCCTCTTAACTAGGAGACTGAATGCTGAGGTTCCCACGATGCATGCGAATTGTGAGATCCTTATACGTTCAGAGTTGGGGTCACGTGAGTGCCCCTGAACATCCGACGTCGTCCGATGCTTCGTTGGTCTAGGTCTGCGTTCGTAACAGGATAGGGGTGACAGGTTGATACAGGAAAATATGGAGGTTTATCAGTGAAGCCAGCAAAAATACAGTATTGTGGCGAATGAAGCTAAGCCTAAAGAAGGAATAAATCTGGATTCTGTAATTAATTTTTATCGCGGATTTGAGAGATTTGGATTTGGAAGCTTTGGATCTTTGTGGCTCTTCGCTCGCTGCTGGAGCTCGTTGCATTGGGGGGGTGTTAGGTAATCCAACTCGCACCTCGGTCACGTGACCCACATAGATTAGCCGAGATTCCCCTTTAGGTAGCTTAGTGAATGACAAGCATACGAGTCCTCCATCACAATCAATCAGAAAATCACATGATGGGTCACTCTTTTGCGCGAGAATTGCGACAGTCTTCGCCAATGCAGTATCACCGACAACCGCCATGTTTCAAATGGCTTTTATGCTCTTGTTGCAGACACTGCGGTGATGCCTGTCAGTATGTTTTAGTCTCAAGAACTGGATAGAGATTGCATTGATTTCTCCTTTGTCATGCCTGATTTACTGGCCCACTTGTCACAATATTGAAGCAGTATAGGTTGAGTGTCCCTTTCTATTGCAAGACCTTCCTGACCAGCTTACAATAGGGACCTCAATACAATTACAAAGCAAATGAAATTGGATGTGGAAAGGTTGAAACCATTAGCAGGGATGCTCAAGAACAATTTATCTCTGGTGGGCTAACTGGGATTGTGGAACTCCTTGATGATGGTATCATCCTCAAATCACCATTTCCTGACACTGAAATGGAAAACCACATCCTGGACATTGCCAAAGAAGCCAGTATCTATCATTGTGTTGGCCCACATGAAAGGCTGGTATGGATATTGGGTCACTCCAGGGATGGCCTTATTCTTGAGTACATGAAAAATGGTGATCTCAAAACATATATTCAAGCTTGAAGCTTGATTCCAATGAGCCTGAAGTTGAAGTGGGCATACCAAATTGCACAAGCTGTCTCTCTCCTGCATAGTAACAGCATAATCCACTGCAACATCAAACCACAAAATTTTCTCTTGGATGTGACTCTCAATATCAAAATTATTGACTTTTCTGGCTTTTTGCTAGACAGATCTAAACCAGTCTCTGGTGAGGGAACTCAATTCTATCTTCCACAACATTGGAGAGACCTGCCTACAGTGGCTACAGATCTGTTTGCACTCAGGTCAACTCTTTATAAGATCTTTCAAGAAACCAGCCCCTACAAAGAGATCCCTAGCAATCAAGTGGAAGTACTTTTCAAAAGAAAGGAGTTTCCCAATGTTTCTGCTATTCTATGCAGCAAGATTATCAAGTAGTGTTGGTTGTCCCAAGTCACTTCAGCCAAACATGTGCAGGCTTTCATTCAAGATATAATTTGCAGCAAGCTCAACACCAACTGTATCTCTCATCTCAATGGTTTGAATATTGCTAAGGGTATGTTGATTGACCAAGTGGGATATCCTTAGAATCAGGGCAGTCAATGCCAGTTTGTCTTGCTTCAAGGCATCAATTGAAAGTTCTGGTCATCATGTTGCATGATGTTGGACAGCCACAATAATGTTTGATGGACACAAGATATTCACACATTCTAGAAGCAGTTAACTATTGGTGTTTTGCTCCTTTTTGATGGATACAAACCTTGATTGCACTATTTTGTCACTAGATAGAAGGGCAATAAAGAATTCAGGCTGATGTCTGCGCGGATATTCGGGACCACAGCTGTTGAAGTAGCCATCATTTATACTAAAGCACCTGTCATCTAGAATAGGTGTTCAGAAGCAGGGTGTTACTCCCTGGTAAGATGCCAACAATATGCCAGGAAAATATACCTTTGGGTTACCAGGAAGGGGGGAACATCATGTCACATTCTCCCTACACATTAGATCTTGAAAGGAAGTGGCACAGTCACCCTGCATATTACCAGGAGGGGTAGCTGCAGTCAGCATACAAAAATAGAAGAACAACAAGAACTCTTATTGGAGGGCAAATGTCACCATATTTCTACTGGATTTTCTCTGGGATCACCATAAAAGCCTTCTGCCTCATACTTTTGTCACAGAGCATGTATGTGTGCATTTGATGTCACTTGCCCTGGTCTTATAGCTTTCAAATCCATGCATTAGCATCTTGCTATAGTCAAACATACCCATTGGATAGCTCAAGAAGACACTTCTGGGTGCAGTATGGCTGGGATCTGCCCTTGTTTTCAGAGCATCTCTGAGAGGAGATCCTGCTGGGGCAAGGAGAGATCACAACCACAATATTTGCTGAATGACACAGTGCTTTGCTAGGGAATTCATTAAGTTGGTACAATTCTCATTGCTGCTATCAGCAGGGCTTTGCAAAGGCTACCATGGATTGCAAGGCAACAGCATTGGAAATGGAGACTTTTTGGATCTGGTTACCACTGGAGAGTGGCTGGCATACTCCACTCTACTCTTTTGTTATAATCTAGAGTGGCCATTGTTTGTGGAGAAGAAAGAATGGCCTCATTCTTGTAGATGAGGTCCCACCACTTCAGCTGTTCCTCAGCTTTCTTTTGTCAATTTTGGGGATACAGCATTGCCTGTGAGGGCCAGCACCTGACCAACAGCAGTCAGATGCAGCCTATTGAGATGATTGGCTTGTCCAGCATATTCAGTGGATTCTCCCACATCATCCTCTGGGACTGCCAGGTAGTAAAACATGGTGCTCAGGTCCTCACCCATGTGAAGAAAGATGAAGGCCTCCCTAGTGCTTACATATCTGTATCCTACTCCAGATTTGATCATGTAGGAGAATGCTTGGGTAATAACTGCAGCCAACTCCTGATGAATTGTGATCTCTTTGGGTTCATCTGGTCTGTACAGAACTATTTCATCCAGGTCCATGTCCTGCAGGGTGGAATGGATTGAGGACAGCAGAAGTTTATATGGGGCCTTAAGTTCCACAGTAAACACGGGAATATTTTGGCTGTCTCCCTTATTGTATACACAGAACTCATCAGCTAAAGGGTAGGAAGATTGTGGTGTGATATTAGATGTGGCATCTCCTCTACCAGTCTTTCAGAACTTTAAAGGGTGTGTGGATTCCTCAGACAAGATAGCTTTGGTTGATTCATGACTTAGAGTATTTCCATGGTTCTCAAATGACTCTATAGCAGACCAACTATTCACTCTCTTGCATGCAATGCTAGCTTTTACAGAAGTGAGAACTTTCTTAATAAAAAAGCACAAGTATAAGTTCAAGCATCACTAATTAAAGTCTCATGATGAGTTTTTATCTGGCTCTTCTTTATTGTTGTTATCTGATGTAGGTATTATAAAATCCCCTGTGCTAGAACTTAAGAAGAAACAAAAGATTCAAGATAATAGTAAATCTCTTGTTGAAGATTCTGTTAAAATCTCTGTTAAAGCTCTTGTTGCAGATTCTATTAAGACTTTCATCAAACATCCTGCTGCTAGAATTAACCTTACCAAGACCACTAAGAATAGTGTAGTGTAGTGGGGATTCCGGTACCTTATTAGGACAAAGGTTGTTCTGGTCTGAGGCACAAACCACCTCAAAGCTACTATCCTTGAGCTATATAAACCACCTGTAGCCCTGCATCTTGCTTATTACCTTCATACACCATTGCTCTTTTCTACATACTTGTTCCTTACTACCAGTTTAGTTATTAGTTAGAGAATATAAAGATTTCTTGTTTATGAAACTTGCTACTGTTTCTCATTTGAGCTGCCTGTGTTAGTACAGGGCTCTTTAGTACTATTACTTCTTGTGAGCTTAAGTGTCTGTTAGAATATACCTATCTCTACACTTACTACTCAACCATACTCTTACTATATTGTGATTTTTCACCTTTCTTATGCTCTCACCATATCAACCAACTTGTCTATCTTGATGAGGCATTTCATTATACCCTGCTCTATTTGGTGACCAAGCTAAGACCTGAAGATGATGATGCAGTGATTTGGTGACTGCCAAGAAAGAGAAAAAATAAATTCTGAGATACATAAAGCAATACACTATTTCAAGATAAGATCTTATAGACTAGAAACACAGTACTAATCAGATTTTTTATTTAGAAATAAGATTAAAGAGCTTAGATTTGAATGTCTCTTATCTAGAGCTTGCCTGATAAACAGGTTTTTGGAAGATATTGACTAATAGACAGAATATACTGTGTGACATGACCAAAGATCAAGAAATCAAGAAATTGGAATCAGAATCAACTATGGCTGAAGGTACTACAGAATCATATGCAACTATATTACAGGGTGAGAACAAGAGAATTGTGGTTCATTCCCATATTTCTATGTCTTTCCCTGGCACAGCAAATGCATCTTGGTTTGATGGCAGAAATGCTATCTTGTTTATTGAAAGATTTTATCAGATGTGCAAGAATCATAAGATAATTGACTCTAAAAACATTATTGAACAGTTGGCTAGGTACTGTGTTATATAGATTGGAGAATAGATGAAGACCTTGGAAGACTATAAAGAAGATAATTGGAAAGTATTCTTTAAAAAGATTATTCATGAATTTCATGATCAAGATATTACTTACAAGATTCACTGTTGGGATTACCTCTGGACAATTACCAAGAAACCATGTGCTTGGGATGACAATATTCACACCTATATTCAAGAATACACTACTATTGCCAGTACAGTACAAGTCAATAGAAGGCTTGATGAATTCACTAAGATGTCTTGATTTCTTCAAAGACTATCTAAGAAGCTCCAGAATAAGATTATTGACAAGGCCAAGCTCAATCTTTCAGATAATATGTCATCTATTGATTTTAGGAAAGTTGTTTGAGTGATTATAGATTTGATCAACCAGTATGAAGGGAATAAGAAGATTTTTAAAGAAGATGAAATAAAATAAAAGAAAATAGAGAAGCTTGGTGAGTGATATTAATTGGCTAACAAACCCCCTACAGTTGAAGCTCCAAAGAAAACAGCTAGTTTTGTGAAGACTGAAGAATCCAAATTGAAATTCAAAGCCAAGAGCTCTGAGAGCATCAATATTGAAGCTGCTATTAAAAAGATGATTAATGAGTTCACAAATTTGGCATTGACCATAAGAATACAATCAAATCAGATACAAGAGAATCCTGATCAGTATTATATGCTGCAGAGAGAAGAACCTCTGAAACCTATACCAAATTATCCAACAAATGTGACTGTTAATTCTACAACAGCACAAGAGAATACTCAACTGCCAGTCAACCCCTATTTGGCTTGAAATAGCTCTTTTATGACAGGCTATAGTGATGCTTGTGGATGAGGAGAAGCTTAAACTGGAGAAATTTTGATATATCTCTCATGCTTCTACTGTGGAAAACCTGGACATCATCAATCCCAGTGTTATGAATACCAATCTGATATGAGTAATGAATACTGCCATATTAATGACAAAGAGAACTTATGCATGGGCTCTAAGAATCAAAACTATCAAGTTGTCACTTCTAAATCTGGAATTCTGAACATATATATTGTACAGTCTATAAAAGAGAATGAATGAGCAATTCTGGAGTCAACAAGCCCTAAAAAGAAGATTAATCAGCAAGAAAAGACATCTCTCACAAATTCAACCAGTGTGAAGATTCAAGCAGAATAACTTGCATATCTAATATCTGATGAAGAATCTGATTTGGATAAGAAATATGAATTATTGAAAGAAAGAATATCAGTCAATATTGAAATAGTTGGAGAAGCTGAGAACAATCAAAAAGCTAAGATTGCAATGCCCCATACTCAGTATACTGAATAATTTATTACTTATCAGAATAATCAGGCTAGTGTTGATAACAATATCATGAAAGATATTGAATCTATCAATTAGAAGAAGCCTGAAATTCAGAACAAATCTATAGAGAAACAAAGATAAAGATATTCTGCAACAGATCATTTATTCTCTCAGATCTGTAATTCAACAGATGCTAATGAATTAATAGGTTGAATTCTCAATGGAGAAGTTAAATTGTCAGTCAAGAAGCTTATAAATGTATCACCAAAGCTTTATCAAGCATTCTTTGGATCAGGCTGGAATAACAGTACTAGCAAAAGCCATGCAAAGATTGGAGTCTCTGAACCAGTTCAGCCTGAGTTAAAGATTAATTTCAGTCAACTTACATCAAAGCTTATAGTGCCAAAATCCAAAACAGCATATGGAATGTGTTCATTATATGTGCCAGTTACTATAAACCAATAAGAATTAATGGCATTGATTAATACTGGTTCAGAAATCAATTTATTGTCTTGGAAGTATGCTGAAATATTGAATCTGCCAATGGAAAATAAGCTGTAAGTAACTATAGTTGTTCAAACAGAAGAAGTCACTTCTTTTTATATATTTTGTAATGAAGTGCCTGTTCAAATTGAAGATATTATTATATATATCTCTTTTCTTATATTCAAGAGAGAGGATCAGTAACTTATTCTTGGAAGATCTTGGCAATTTGCTGTCTGTTGGAAGTGCAACATCTTATAAGACAGTAAAGTGAACTGTAAAATTTATAATAAGGAACAAAGATGTTATCTAGTTTTTGAAGACTTTAAGCTAAACTCAAGCAACATGAGATATGTAACTGATAAATTGAATAGTGATTATTTAAATAATTCAACAGATATTTAATCAGGCAGGTGCCTGTAGATACAAGACCTGAGAAGAATGAAGAAGATATAATAAAGATGATAGATATAAGAATTAATAATGAGAAGATTGAAGATCAGGAGATTGAAAAGAATAGAAAAATCAGAAGCATTAGCAATAATGCTGGTGTTGGCAATTACAGCAATAAGAAGAAATATAATTCCAGCATTGGTGAATTCAAAAGCATGCTAAGCCTAATTAAATTGACCAGCACACTAGTGAATCAAATAAATCAATCAGAAGACAAGAATAATTTTGCATCAGAAGTTCAGATTTTCCAATCTCTGCTTTCCAATCCAGACAGCATCACAGCTCACTGCAAATATTACACATGTGATATAAATTCTAGTTTAATTCAAAAATCTATTCCACAAAGTGCTTGATCAATTTATACATCTCTGAACAAAAATCACAATTTTGTCATAAAGAAATTGTGTCAGATAGATATTTTCAATAGTGAATAGAACATCAGACCATCTTCTTCAGAGGTCTGGAGAGTGTGCACTGCTTATAAGCAGAAAGCTGATAAGATAAGATTATTAGTATCTGGAAAATCTGATGGAAGCAAGCCAGAAGATCTAAATAATTGGGTGGATGTTTATTTAGATAAGTATTACTCTGAGAAGAAATGTGTTGTGTTTAATTGTGAATTTGATAACTATATTAGATCTAGAATTGCACTCTTTTCTGTTAGAGAATGGCTAACAAATAAGAAAATTGAGAAGCTTAAAATTGGATTCAAACTGACAAGTCAGAAGAAGAAATTTTTCATATTAGTTCTTTATAAACATGAAGAAGTGTTGGCTTGGTTATTCAAAGACCTATATAGTATTCATTCTGAATACTTGCCTTCCCAGATTATTCAGACAGAGCCTCATAAGACTTGGCAGACTAAGACTTACCAAATTTCTCATGCTCTATATAATAAGCTAATTAAAATCATTCAGGACAGATTAGAAGCTAAAATGTTGAAGTCTTGCCATAATTTATATATCAATCCCTATTTTCTGGTCACAAAGAAACAGAAAGACAAATATTATTTAGTTAATGCAGCATATATGTACAACAAAGTTACTATTCAGAACACTTTTATTTCTTCTAATGTTGATGAATACACTGAAGACTTTGGTGGACTTGTTATGGCTAGCCTATACAACTTATTCTCTGGATACAATAATTTTCTGTTAGCTGAAGAAAGCAGAGATATGACAGTCATTGCAATCTCTATTGAGCTCTTTCACCATACAACTTTAGTCCAAGGGGCAACAAATTCACCAGCTCAAGCTCAACACAGGATAATAAAGATAATACACAAGGTTTTTTCAGAGATTGCTCAAGCCTTTATGGATGACCTTGAGATAAAAGAATTACATGTCAAAGATGAAACTGAAGATCTTCCAGAAATAAGAAGATTTGTTTATAATCATCTGCAGAATCTAAACTATATTCTATAGCTTGTTAAAATCTCTAAAGCTAGAATCTCCAGCACCAAATCTCAATTCTGCATGTCTGGAGTTAATATTGTTGAATGAGTCTGCAACTTTGACAGATAATGATCTGAGAAAGCCAAGATGGCTAAAATTGCAAATTAGTCTACTTCTACAAGCATTACAGAATTACAAGAATTTCTAGAGCTTGCTAGATATTTCTGAATACTTATAGAGTATTATAGTTGGATAACCAAATCTTTACATTATCTGCTTCAACAAAATATTATATGGACATGGACTGAAGAGCAAAATAATATCTTTATACTTTTGAAAGAAAAGTTATGTTCATTCTCTATTGTTCTTCCAATTAATTATGAACAAGATCCTTTGCTTATTACTGTGGCTGTTGATGCCAGTGGATTAGAATGAGGAGAATGCATTATTCAGAAGCAATAAGAAGCTTGACATCCTGTATAATATGAATTCACAGTATGGAATGATTCAGAGAAAACATATAATGCTGGCAAACAAGAATGCAGAGCTGTTTTGAAAGTCTTCAAGAAATTTCAACACCATATCTATAGAGTGCCTTTTACTTTGGAAATCAATGCAAAAACTCTTGTTGCCTAACTTAATAAAACTGCTACAGATGTTCCAGAAGCTTTGGTTATCAATTGAATAGCTTGAATACACCTCTTTGACTTTACTATTAAACATGTTCCTGGAACAAAACACACAGCTGCTGACAGACTATCTTGCCAAGAACTAGATATTGAGAAATAGCCTGAATCTGAAGAAGATGAAGATCTGTTTGCCTTTATGAATTCTATAAGAGTTTTAGCTGGCTGAGCTCTTGATAGTGAAGATCTTAGAATACTGGACTACATATATTCAGAAGAATTGGAGAAGATTGCACAATATCTAACCACTCTATCAAAATTATTGAGCATGGAAGAGAAAGAGTACATGAAATTCTGAAGAAAGGCAATTAAATATGTGATGGAGGCTGATCAACTATTTAGATAAGTGGGATCTAGAGTGCCTCTAAGATATGTTGTGGACAACAAAGAACAGCATGAATAAATTTTACACATAATACATAATAAATTTAATCATAAACAGTGAGAGAGAACATACTCTGCCCTACAAGCTCAATACTGGTGATCAGAAATGTATAAAGATGTGTCTGCATATATAAAGTACTGTTCTCAATATTAATAAAGAGATTCACAAAGATTGAGTGAAGAGCTTCATCCTATCTGAGCTTCTATCTGTTGGAAGAAAGTTGGAGTGGATATCAAGCATATGTCTTCCTGTTGAGAACAAAATTATTTGGTTGTTATCAGATATGACTTCACTAGATAAGTGAAATCTAAAGTCTTGAAAAAGACAACAGCTGAAGCTGTGGCCAAATTTCTTTATGAGAATATCATCTGTCAATGAGGCCTGCCTGCCAAATTTGTTATAGATGGAGGACCAGAGAATAAGAATGTTGTGAAGATCTTACTGAAGAAATTCAACATTAAACACATTGATATTTTGCTCTATAATTCTCCTGCAAATGATATGGTGGAAGTTGGCTATAAGTCTTTAACTGATGAGCTAGCTAAAGCTACCAATGGCACTGGAAGAGATTGAATTAAATATCTTCCTGCAATTCTGATGGCAGATTGAATGATGACTAAGACTAGTACTGATATCTTCTCTTATAGATTACTAATGAACCAGGAGGCAGTTCTTCTGATTGAATTTAAGATTTCTACTTGACAAATAATTCTCTGGTGAAAGATTCAAACAACTGAAGACCTGCTTCTGATATAAGCACAACAAATTAAAAGATGAGATAAGAATGTTCTGGAAGCAGCACATCATCAGCTCTGAATATATGCTAGAAATAAGAAATACTTTAATAATACCCACAATATTTGGACCAACTCTCTTCTATCTGGAGACCTTGTCTTGCTTCACAATACTAAAGGGGAACAGAATATATCTAGGAACAACACTCTGTGCTTTTGATAACTAGAACTCTATAAGATTAAGTCTCCTAATCAAGAACTAGGTTCCTATCATCTTAAAGAGTTAGATGGTACTGAACTCAAAGAATCTATTGCAGGAAACAGATTGAAGAAGTACCTTATGAAACCTGGAATGAAGCCATTTAATGATAGTGTAGTGGGGATTCCAGTACCTCATTAGGACAAAGGTTGTTCTGGTCTGAGGCACAAACCACCTCAAAGATACTATTCTTGAGCTATATAAACCACCTGTAGCCCTGCATCTTGCTTATTACCTTCACACACCATTGCTCTTTTCTACACACCTGTTCCTTACTACCAGTTCAGTTATTAGTTAGAGAATATGAAGATTTCTTGTTTATGAAACTTGCTACTGTTTTTTATTTGAGCTGTCTGTGTTAGTACAAAGCTCTTTAGTACTATTACTTCTTGTGAGCTTAGGTGTCTGTTAGAACATATCTATCTCTACACTTACTACTCAACCATACTCTTACTATGTTGTGATTTTTCATCTTTCTTGCGCTCTCACCATATCAACCAACTCACCTACTTTGATGAGGCATCCCATCATACCCTGCTCCATTTGGTGACCAAGCTGAGACCTGAAGATGATGATGCAGTGATTTGATGACTGCCAAGGGAGAAAAACAAATTCTGAGACACATGAAGCAATACACTATTTCAAGATAAGATCTTATAGACTAGGAACACAGTACTAATCAGATTTTTTATTTAGAAATAAGATTAAAGAGCTTAGATTTGAATGTCTCTTATCTAGAGCTTGTCTGATAAACAGGTTTTTGGAAGATATTGACTAATAGACAGAATATACTGTGTAACATGACCAAAGATCAAGAAATCAAGAAATTGATATCAGAATCAACTATGGCTGAAGATACTACAGAATCATATGCAACTATATCACAGGGTGAGGACAAGAGAATTATAATTCATTCCCACATTTCTATGCCTTTCCCTGGCACAGCAAATGCACCTTGATTTGATGGCAGAGATGCTACTCTGTTTATTGAAAGATTTTATCAGATGTGCAAGAATTATGGAGTAATTGACCCTAAAAACATTATTGAATGGTTGGCTAGGTACTGTGTTACATGGATTGGAGGATGAATGAAGACCTTGAAAGACTACAAAGAAGGTAATTGAAAAGTATTCTCCAAAAAGATTATTCATGAATTTTGTAATCAAGACATTACTTACAAGATTTACTGTTGGGATTATCTCCAGACAATTACAAAGAAACCACATGCTTGGGATGGCAACATTTGTGCCTATGTTCAAGAATACACTACTATTGCCAGTACAGTACAAGCCAATGGAAGGCTTGATGAATTCACTAAAATGTCTTGATTTCTTCAGGGGCTACCTGAGAAGCTTCAGAATAAGATTATTGACAAGGCCAAGCTCAATCTTTCAGACAATATATCACCTAGTGATTTTAGGAAAGTTGTTCAGATGACTATGGATTTGATCAACCAGTATGAAGAGAATAAGAGAATCTTTAAAGAAGATAAAATGAAACAGAAGAAAATGAAGAAGCTTGGTAAGTGATATCAATTAACTAACAAACCCCCTACAGTTGAAGCTCCAAAGAAAGCAGCTAGTTTTGCAAAGACTGAAGAATCTGAATTAAAATCCAAAGTCAAGAACTCTAACAGTGCCAATATTGAAGCTGCTATTGAAAAGATGACCAATAAGTTCACAAATTTGGCATTGGCCATAAGAGTACAATCAAATCAGATACAAGAGAATTCTGATCAGTATTATATACTGCAGAGATAAGGACCTCCAAAATCTATATCAAATTATCCAATAAATGTGACTGTTAATTCTATAATGGTACAAGAGAATACTCAACTGCCAGTCAACCTCTATTTAGCTTGAAATGGCTCTCCTATAACAGGCTATAGTGGTGCTTGTGGATGAGAAGGAGCTTGAACTGGAGGAATTTCAACATGTCTCTGATGCTTCTACTGTGGAAAACCTGGACATTGTCAATCTCAGTGTTATGAATACCAATCTGATATAAGTAATGAATACTGCCATATTGATGATGAAGGAAACTTATGCATAGGCTCTAAGAGTCAAAACTATTGAGTTGTCACTCCTAAATCTGGAATCCTGAACATGTATATTGTATGGTCTATGGGAGAGGATGAATGGGTGATTCCAAAATCAACAAGCTCTAAAAAGAAGATCAATCAGCAAGAAGAGATATCTCCAGCAAATTCAACCAATATGAAGGTTCAAGCAGAATAACTTGCATATCTAATATCTGATGGAGAATCTGATTTGGATAAGGAATATAAACTATTGAAAGAAAGAATGTCAGTTAATATTGGAACAGTTGGAGAAGCTAAGAACAATTAAAGAGCTAAGATTGCAACACCTCATATTCAGTATACTGGACAATTTATTACTTACTGGAATAATCAGGCTAGTGTTGATGATGATATCATGAAAGATGTTGAACCTATCAATTAGATGAAGCCTGAAATTCAGAACAAGTCTGTAAAGAAATAAAGATAAAGATATTCTGCAACAGATTGTTTATCCTCTCAGATCTGTGATTCAATGGATGCCAATGAATTAATGGGTCAAATTCTCAATGGAAAAGTTGAATTATCAGTCAAGAAGCTTATAGATGTATCACCAAAGCTTTATTAAGCATTCTTTGGATCAGGCTGGAATAACAGTACTAGCAAAAGCCATGCAAAGGTTGGAGTCTCTGAATCAGTTCAGCCTGAGCTAAAGATTAATTCTGGTTGACTTACATCAAAGCCCATGGTGCCAAATCCAAAACAGTATATGGAATGTGTTTGTTATATGTGCCCAGTCACTATAAACCAACAAGAATTAATGATGTTGATTGATACTGGCTCAGAAATTAATTTGTTATCTTGGAAGTATGCTGAAATGTTGAATCTGCCAATGAAAAGTAAGCTGTGAGTGACCATGGTTGTTCAAATGGAAGAAGTTGCTCCTTTTTACATGTTTTGTAACAAAGTGCCTGTTTAAATTAAAGATATTATTACACATACCTCTTTTCTTATATTTAAAGAGGGGGATCAGCAACTTATTCTTGAAAGACATTGGCAGTTTGCTGTCTGTTAGGGATGCAACACCTCAGAAGATAGTGGAGTAAACTGTGAAATTTATAATGAGGAATAAATGTGTCATCTAGTTTTCAAAGACTTTAAGCTAAACTCAAGCAATATAAGATATGTGACTGATAAATTAAACAGTGATTATTTAAACAATTCAACAGGCATTTAATCAGGCAGGTGCCTGTGGATACAAGGCTTGAGGAGAATAAAGAGAATGTGATGAAGATGATGGGTATAAGAATTAATAATGAGAAGGTTGAAGATCAGAAGATTGAAAAGAATAGAGAAGTTGGATGCATTAGCAGCATTGCCCATGTTGGTGATTACAGCAATGAGAAGAAACATAATTCCAGTATTGGTGAATTCAAAAGCATGCTAAGTCTAATCAGATTGACTAGTGTGCTGGTGAATCAAATGGACCAATCAGAAGACAAGAATAATTTTGCATCAGGAGTTTAGATTTTCTGATCTTTACTTCCCAATCCAGACAGCATCACAGCTCACTGCAAACATTACACATGTGATATTAATTTCAGCTTAATTTGAAAATCTATTCCATAAAGTGCTTGATCAATTTACACATCTCTGAACAAAAATCATGATTTTGTCACAAAAAAATCATGTCAGATAAACATTTTCAATAATAAATGGGACATCAGACTGTCTTCTTCAGAGATCTGGAGAGTGTGCACTGCTTATAAGCAGAAAGCTGATAAGATAAGATCATTAGCATCTGGAAAATCTGATGAAAGCAAGCTGGAAGACCTAAATAATTAAGTGGATGTTTGTTTGGATAAGTATTATTCAGAGGAGAAACACATCACATTTAATTGTGAATTTGATGACTATATTAGACCTAGAATTGCACCCTTTTCTGTTGGAGAATAGCTAACAAATGAGAGAATTAAGAAGCTCAAAATTGGATTTGAACTGACAAGTTAGAAGAAGAAATTTTTCATATTAGTTCTTTATAAATGTGAAGAAGCATTGGCTTGGTCATTTAAAGATCTATATAATGTTCATTCTGAATACTTGCCTCTTCAGATTATTTGAATGAAGCCCTATAAGGCTTGGCAGACTAAAACTTACTGAATTTCTTGTGCTCTATATAATAAGCTAATTAAAATCATTCAGAACAGATTAGAAGCTAAAATATTGAAGCCTTGCTATAATTTATATACCAATCCCTATTTTCTGGTTGCAAAGAAATAGAAAGGTGAATATTATTTAGTTGACACAGCACATATGTATAACAAAGTTACTATTTGGGACACTTTTATTTCTTCTAATATTGATAAATACACTGAAGACTTTGGTGGACTTGTTATGGCTAGCCTATGTGACTTATTCTCTGGATATGATAATTTTCTGTTAGCTGAAGAAAGCAGAGATATGACAGCCATTACAATCTCTATTAAGCTCTTTTGCCATATGACTTTAGTTCAAGAGGCAATAAATTTGCCAGCTCAAGCCCAACACAGAATAATGAAGATAATACATAAGATTTTTCCAGAGATTGCTTGAGCCTTTATAGATAATCTTGGGGTAAAAGAATTGCATGTCAAAAATAAAACTAAAGTTCTCTCAGAAATAAGAAGATTTGTTTATAATCATCTGCAGAATCTGAACTATGTTCTATAGCTTGTCAAAATCTCTAGAGTCAGAATCTCCAGTGCTAAATCTCAATTCTGCATGTCTGGAATCAATGTTGTTAGATGGGTCTGCAACTATAACAGACAACAACCTGAGAAAGCCAAGATGGCTAAAATTGCAAATTGGCCTACTTCTACAAGTATTACAGAATTACAAGAATTTCTAGAGCTTGCTGGATATTTCTGAATACTTATAGAGCATTATAGTTGGATAACTGAATCTTTACATTATCTGCTTTGACAAAATGTTATATGAACATGGACTGAAGAGCAAAATAATATCTTTATACTTTTGAAAGAAAAGTTATGTTCATTCCCTATCATTCTTTCAATTAATTACAAACAAGATGCTTTGCTTATCACTGTGGCTGTTGATGCCAGTGAATTAGAATGGGGAGAATGCATTATTCAGGAGCAACAAGAAGCTTGACATTCTGCATGATACAAATCCAGAGTATGGAATGATTCAGAGAAAACATATGATGCTGGCAAACAAGAATGCAGAGCTGTTTTGAAAGTCTTCAAGAAATTTCAACATCATATCTATAAAGTGTCTTTTACTTTGGAAATTAATGCAAAAACTCTTGTCACTCAACTTAATAGAACTACTACAGATGTTCCAGAAGCTTTAATTACTAATTAAATAGCTTGGATACACCTCTTCAACTTTACTGTTAAACATATTTCTGAGACAAAACACACAGCTGCTGATGGACTGTCTCATCAAGAACTAGATATTAAGAAACAGCCTGAATCTGAAGAAGATGAAGATCTGTTTGCCTTTATGAATTCTATAAGAGTTTTAGCTAGCTGAGCTCTCAATAGTGAAGACCTTAGAATACTGGACTCCATATATTCAGAAGAATTGAAGAAGATTACATAATACCTAACCACTCTATCAAAACCATTGGGCATAGAAGGGAAAGAGTACACAAAATTTCAAAGAAAGGCAATTAAATATATGGTGGAGGCCAATCAGCTATTTAGGCAAGCAGGATCTGGTGTGCCTCTAAGATGTGTTATAGATAACAAAGAACAGCATGAACAAATTTTACACATAATACATGATGAATTTAGCTATAAAGAGTGAGAGAAAACATACTCTGCTCTACAAGCTCAATACTGGTGGTTAGAGATGTTTAAAGATGTGTCTGCTTATGTAAAGCACTGTTCTCAATGTTAACAAAGAGATTCATAAAGATTGAGTGAAGAGCTTTATCCTATCTGAGCTTCTATCTGTTGGGAGAAAGTTGAAGTAAATATCAAGCACATGTCTTTCTGTCAAGAACAAAATTATTTGGTTGTTGCCAGATGTGACTTCACTGGATGAATGAAAGCTAGAGTCTTGAAAAAGACAACAGCTGAAGCTATGGCCAAATTTCTTTATGAGAATATTATCTGTTGATGAGGCCTGCCTGCCAAATTTGTTATGAATGGAGAATCAGAGAATAAGAATGTTGTGGAGACCTTACTGAAGAAATTCAACATTAAACACATTGTTATTTTGCTCTATAATTCTCCTGTGAATAGTATGGTGGAAGTTGGCCATAAGTCTTTGGCTGCTGGGCTAGCTAAAGCTATTAATGACACTGAAAGAGATTAGATTAAACATCTTTCTGTAATTCTGATGGTGGATTGAATGATGACTAAGGCTAGTACTGGTGTCTCCTCTTATGAATTGCTAATAGAGCAGAAGACAGTTCTTCTGATTGAACTCAAGATTCCTACTTAGCAAACAATTCTCTAGTAAAAGATTCAAATAACTGAAGACCTGCTTCTAATACAAGCACAGCAAATCAAAAGACAAGATGAGAACATTCTGAAAGCAGCACATCATCAGCTCCAAATGCATGCTAGAAATAAGAAATACTTTAATGATACTCATAATATTTGGACCAACTCTCTTCTACCTGGAGACCTTGTCTTGCTTCACAATACCAAAGAGAAACAGAATATATCTAGAAACAACACCCTGCACTTTCAATAGCTAGAACCCTATAGAGTTAAGTTCACCAATCAAGAACTAGGTCCCTATTATCTTGAAGAGTTAGATGGCACTGAACTCAAAGAATCTATTGCAGGAAACAGATTGAAGAAGTATCTTATGAAATCTGGAATGAAGTCCTTCAATGATAGTCCAGCAGATTCTGATGTAAAGATGGAGAACATCTCTCAAAAATATGCCACCAGAAGTTAACCTAACATTTCCTCTAGCAGTTCCTCAGATGTCAGCTTCTTGAATCAGAGTGAGAATGAAAATGATCAAGAAGAAATGGAGCAAATGCAATTTCCAACTGTTATACCAGACAACTGGAGTTTTGCTGTTGTTATACCTTCACAAGATGTTTAATTTGTTGTGTTTTATTTGCAAAAGTGAAGTTTTTGCTTGCTTATTTGGGAAGTTTCTTTTATTTGCCTGCAAAGTGAAGTTTTTGCTTGCTTATTCAGGAAGTTTCTTTTATTTGCCTGCAAAGTGAAGTTTTTGCTTGCTCTTTTGAGAAGTTTCTCTTTCTTTATTATTTGCATAAGCCTTCACTTTTTCTGAATTTTTAAAAGACATTAAAGACTGATTTTTCTTCCCTGAAGCTTTTACTTTCTTTTACATTCAAGCTTGATTCTTTTTACAGATTCAACATTTATTCTGTTATTCTGATATTTGCAAATTTTTTTGATCACTGATATCCTTCAAAAATGACTGGACAAAGCAACTTGCCTCCTCTGGCACCTGCACCTGAAAACCAAGGCCTGGTTGTTACCAGAGACAGTGGAGTCAACTTGGATGACCATTTCTTCAATAACCTAACAGCAGCTACGGAATACATTAATAACCAATCTCTGCACTGCTGCTATAGTCTACAAGTTGAGCTGCTGAACACACTTATGCAAGTGACTGATGTGATTACTGACTTAGTGGCTTATTTCTATTGATACATTGAAAGATCTAGAGCTTGGCAACATGTTACACACACCAATTTTGAAGCTGATTTCCATGATGCTTGAAAGATTATCCTGGATATTGAATGACATTGTATTGATATGTAAAAGATCAAGAATAAACTTGTTGTTACATGAAGTATAGACAGGATTAATGCCATATGGCTAAAAGTAGAGAGCTTGTGAATCACACAAAAGCTTTGCTATATTCTAAATGTCTACAAGAATTAGAATAAGTTCATCAACAATATTAACAGTGTAGTGCTCTGAAGACTAGATGCTACAGGAGCTGGACATTGCCAGAGCTTAGCTATATTGCTAGATAATTATACTACAGCTGATAAAGAAGTTAATTATACTTGTGAACTTTCTTCAAGAGATACTCTACACTAACAAGAACTTACTATTGAAAACTATAATCTTCTACAGCTGTTGGCTCTTCCACAGTCATCTAGCTCCCAATGTTCAATTCAGGATATCACTAGGAGCCCTCCCACTGCAAGCAGCCTCTGAGATCTACTAGAAGAACCACAGTCACCAAGATCACCAAGTGATGTTCCAATGAGTGGAATGTCAATGCCACATAGCCACAATGTATTGGGAGCCTCTATACATAGTACAATGTCAATTAGATTGTGTGGATTGGAAACTGGCCAATCACAGCCACTATTTGGATTCACCAGTACACTGGCCAATCCACCCAGTCAATCAGAAGCTTCAAAGTACTACAGTAAAAGAATTGCAGCCATGTTAGTACACCAAACTCTTCAAGATCTAGACAACAAAGATGAGTCTGTTATTTCTCCTGAAAGTAATGAGAAAATACCCCAACATGAACAAGAAGAATTTATCATGACAGTATGCTCTGGTACTTGCTATTGCTGTAGTTTCAAATAGCAGCTTCTCCAAAAGATAAAGAGTACTAAAACACATTCAGAATTGAAGCTTATTCACATTCTGGAGCAATTAGAAAAGATCTTTAGCAATAAGAAGCTAATATCTATCTATACTATAACCATGCAAAACTAATAACTTCAAAACTTGATTTACAGACTTGCACACTTAATAAGGAGAAGCTTCTCAATCATTCAGCTTACATCTATAGAAATTGTTGTAATATTAGCTTAGTTAAGACTGATGACAGTATCTATCTCTGGTTCTGTTTGGTAAATAGATCAGCTAGAGCTGAAGATGCTTTAGGCATTTACAAATTCAAACATCAGCCAATTATTTCTCTGATTGCAAACATGAGAACATTCAACTTCAACTAATACACACAAATAACTGAAGTTAACAAGTTCACCACCAGCAATCTTCAGAAGAAATGGGAAATAACTGAGTCTGTTGTCATTTTCTAGCTAATACACTAGTGGAACAACAAGTTACAAGGCACCACCACCACAGTACTTATCCAGATCAATGGTGAATATGATATATACTACCATCATTAGTGAATAATGGGAGGTTGTGACAATTATGGATGGTTAAGAACAATGTATCACAGTATTAGTCAATAACTTATACACCAGAACTCTGCATACTATTTATAGTATGTACTGACAAGACCTGACCATGCTTGGAAATTAATCTCCTATTCATACTATGCCAAGTATGCTAAGCCAGAGGACAAAACTGAGTTTTATCATATTGATATCAATATTTCAGATGCTATTACTACTGAAAGAGGCATTAATATGATACAAGAATTCTTGATCTTAACTGCAGAAGAGCCCAGTGACTGTACAGAAATCTTGCCAGAAATGTATAATTTTCTAGAGAATTGATAGAGACTAGTTAAAGAATGAGACTTATCTACTGATAGCTATGTTCACCACATTAAAGATATAATATATATCAAGAATAATAAAAGAAAATTTAGTATTAGGTGGACTGATGTTATTTGCAAATCTGATGATGTTGAAATTACAAGCTTTCTGCTACACCATGAAGTCTATAGTTCATGCAAAAAGATCTGATGCACTATGCTACCCTGGTATGTGGCAATCCAAGAGGATCATGAACATCTAGAAATTAATAAAGCCAGTACATGGTCTCAGCTCTCTGTTACATATAGAGATCTAGTTCCAGGGCCTTCATCTCCATCTGACTATTCAAATTGTTATGCATCAGTTCCATATCAATTCTCTACTGCTATTTAATTACAAGGCTTAGAAGCTATATCAGATGCCCTGGTAGAACAAATTAAATAGAACAACCCCATGATAATTGAGGAACTTGATATTCTCTTTGGCCCTGATGATAAAAAGACTCAGAACTTCATTAATAACTGATATCTAAAGACCATGTGAATTGCTCTGAATGCCATTGTCAAGACTTACCAAATTGAAAAGAAAGCTTTTAGTAATAAATTTTATTGGTATTGTGTGCACAACAACATTAACCCAGCATCAGTTTAGCCTTCTCCTCCTCTTAAGAACTTGGTGAAAGAAGAGAATTATAGTAATCACTATTAGAGATTGCTGCTATCACTCTTCTTATTCTTATTTTCTATGTTTTTTCTTACCAGACTGCTTATTACTATTTATTATTCTCTTATTTTACTAAATTAGTTTTATTTTATTTTATATGTTGCTTGTTATCAGGGGACACCAATATTGAAAGCCAGAAGAAAATATAGTGTGGATTCTGGTATCTTATTAGAACAAAGATTATTCTAGTTCAAGATGCAAACCATCTCAAAGCTACTATTCTTAAGCTATATAAATCATCTGTAGCCCTGCATCTTGCTTATTACCTTCACATACTATTGCTCTTTTCTACACACTTGTTCCTTACTACTAGTTCAGTTATTAGTTAGAGAATATGAAGATTTCTTGTTTATGAAACTTGCTACTGTTTCTCATTTAAGCTGCCTGTGTTAGTATAGAGCTCTTTAGTACTATTACTTCTTGTGAGCTTAAGTGTCTGTTAGAACATACCTATCTCTACACTTACTACTCAACCATACCCTTACTATGTTGTGATTTTTCACCTTTCTTGTGCTCTCACCATATCAACCAACTTGCCTACCTTGACAAGGCATCCCATCATACCCTGCTCCAGTAGCTATCTATAATCATAATAGTAAGTGTCTGATAGTTTATTACTAGAATATTTGTTGACTCTATTAGTTTTCTTAACTTCAGACACATTAGAAGGTTCTACTTCTTCTGCTAGAACATCTTAAAAACAACCAGAAGTCTTTTCAGATCTTTTTAAAACAATCTCAAACCTCTTCTATATCAAAAAAATAGAAAAAAACACTGAAAGTATAGCTCAGACTATAGCTACAGTTCTTTCTGAGATCAAGTTCTCATGCTTCTCAGGGGGGCAGACCTATTAGTTGCAACATATTCTTATAGCACAAAGTTATAGTTAAAGAAACAGGACCCTCATTTACTTAGTCTCAAGAAGAAGTTCATCATCAAAATATTCAGTTACTTTATAAACAACTATATCACTTCAATAGTTCCAAGTGTGATCTTTCATACTATCTTACCAGATTATGAGAATCTCTTATTTATTTATTGTTAATAATTTCTTATTGCTAACTGGTTATAAACATAATACATTCTGTATCTGACTTGAAAGTTCTTATCTATAAGATACTTATCTGTCAGGTCTTACTCTTACATCACTTCTTTGTTTCAGAGTTGACCCAGACTGCTACTACTATCAGTAGCTTGGGCATCCACCATCTAATAGAATAGCAAAGCAGTCTTGTCAACAATAGATTCTTGAATATAACGCCTATCACAAAGAGGTATTAAATAAATACAGTAATAATTTATACTCTAGACTATGTCAAGTACCATTCTTGCACTACCTGTGCGAAAGATAATAGTCTCTTTTTGCAATGTATTGTTGTTAAAAGTATATCTGGTCTTGTGATGGAAAACAGCATCTGTGTGTCCTGTATCTGATCTAACTTTCTTCATGCTTGCTTACTACATTTCAGAATTACTAGATATCAGTCTTCTTCTCTCTAGAAAGTTCTTGATACTTCTTTACATGTTCTTTCTGGCCAAAAGACTAAACTTGTTGCTGCTTCCAGTTCTGATTAGAGTGGTATCTGGTTCCAGGATTTCCTGTCCTGGTCCTGGATTCCCATCCCAATTCCCATTCCAAGGACAGGATTGGGTTGAAGCTCAGCTCAATGAGATGGGACTGGGTTGCTTAACAGCATATTGAGACAGTTCTGTGGGAGCTGAGATTGGGATGGAATTGGGACCAGGATTAAAATCTAGCTAGTAGAATGAGCCTGGGACCTGGTATGATAAAATAGAATAGGACCAGAATTTCAATATTGTATATAAGATGGAACCAGTAAAGTGTAGAATAGGATTAGAATTTCTGGTCCCATTTATGTTGTCAAAAGATAACAAAATTTGGTAATAGTCTTAATATAATTTTATCAATTTATTTAACTTTGAAAAAGTAACAAATTTTAGTAATACTTTTTGCATAATTGAATTATATTGCAAGCTATTAGCTACTTAAGTTTATCTATTGATAACATTGATATATTTTCTATTTCTCATCTGGGTTAAGTAGTGGATTTAGCAGGCTTGCAATCTCTTTCCATACAATCTCTGGAGTATCTTGATTATCTTGATTATCTTGAATGACTTTCTTGACCAACTTCTTATAAAATATAAGTACTTTATTCAGCATATGCATCTTGTCTTTATGTTTAAGCAGTATAATCTTCTTGATTGTAGATGCATGAAGCTATAATTATTGATAATAACATGTATTCTGAGTAATATTGAAAACCTATTCTACTTCAACTTCTGTTAAAGATATAGCCAGAATATTTCTTGTCATCTGAGCAACAGTTGGAAAATCAGACTCTAGCATTCTCTATTGTTCCAGAATTAGAGCTTGAGATAATATTAAATTCTCATCATTTAAATATTGCTTCATTTTATTTTGGAAATTTGCTCATCTTTAATAAAGTTTTTCAAAAATCATTTGCTCAATATTCTAAAGAAGTTAGCAGAGAGAAAATCAGAATAATATTTATAACAAACATATATTATTTACATTAAGTATTACTTCTCTTGGCTGTTTATATTTCTTATAATACTTTTTGTAAAATCTCAAAATATATTGTCAGTATGTTTTATGCTCATCACTAGTCCAATCCTCTGAATTATATACTCTTATGTAGTGTGATGAATGAAGGGCAGCAGCTACAGCTAGCAGCTCATCTTTTGAATACTTAGTATCACTATAGTATTTCTGGAATTTCAAGTTAGCAGCTTTGATAGCTTCTTCAACATTCTCTCTTATTGTTAACTGCTGGATCTTGTTCTTCTCTCTTTCTAAATGTTGAAAAAGATGATTGTAGATTATCCATATCAGATAAATTGTTGGGTCTGTTGTTTTGGATAGTATCTTGATAAATAAACTGAATGACTGCAACAATCTAACTATATACTCTAGCTGCTTCCAGTCATGGTTCAATAAGCAAAGTCTTTGATATTTTGGTGATGAGTTGTGAATTCATAAGTTTACAGCTTGTTAAAGTAACAAGATACAAACACATATCTTATAAATGAAATTCCATCTTATATGAACATCTTGAATTATCTTGTGCTAATTCTCTTGTTAATATTCTTGAAAACATGTAGCAAGTTAAAGAAATACATTGATTGCATTGGTAATAAGATAAATTTATTGTTAAGCAAAGATTAGTAAATTAACTCAAGTATATCAAGACTGTTACCAAATTTTGTTATCTTTCTAAGAGTATTTACAAATGTGTCTGTTGATGCTAGATCATCAGTAATTGAGCTCTCATCAAAAATAGTGGATAAAGTATTATTATCTGGCTGAACCTTGAGATTGCAAACCAGCTTTCAAATTACAAGTTAAATCACATAAGCAAGACAGAGTATTGTCTCACTCTTTATATTTTAATTAGTTATCTTGTTTAACTACTACAATGCTGGTATTAACTGATGTGTAAAATGTGCTTATATAGTATTATTATTTGATGCATTATCACTTGTAATTACAAGAAGATTGCTCTCAAGTCTTCATACTGCTAATAATTGTTGGAGAATTTCTATTATATTCTTGTTAGTATAAGTACTCTCTAAACTTTCAAAACTCAGTAAATACTTACAGTACTTCTAATTCTTTATAATGTAATAACTATTAATTGCTATAAAGATAAGATTATTGGAACTTGTTCAATTATTCACTGTTAGAAATATCTTGATTATTGAGTTAGGATTAAAGAAAAGATTTTGAAATAGCTGATTGTACATATTATTCATAATCTGATATAATGTTTCTTATGTGGGTATCTGTAATACTATTACAGAGTTGAGCATGATTATTAATATACAGAATGCTGAATTCTTAATAGCACAAAATGAGAGATTCAAGAATATTAATATTTGCACAAGCTGCTGGAGAAAATTATCTTAATTATATTTGAGAACAGGCAGATCTGAATCTGTTTGAGAACACTTCAGAAACTGTTGCTAAGACACCAGAACTATTACTATAATTTATTACATTTGTGAAATTAGAATCTGTGATCTACTATTATGTTAACCAGAGTGTTACCCTGTCTGTCACTAGTTTTCATACAATCTTTACTAATTAATGCTTCTTCAGACCACTTGTACTATTCTGAGAAAAGCTTAAATAACTGAGAAAGATTTGGCAATGCTTGCAAATTATTCCTGGAGTACTCTTAGAATACTCTGCTATTTGATCAAATTTTGGCCAAAAATCAAAATGGTGTTGCCTTGTCTTTCAGTTGAGATCACCATGCTTCTTATTCTTAACTAACTGAGCAGCTTCAGTAGTCAACCACTAAGTAATAAACAACTTATAATACAGCTTCTTCTACAATACAAATTATTTTTTACCATGTTGAACTATGGTCAATTCTGAAGAAATCTCTGTAGATTTTGCTTGTTTGCTGGCTTCAGCTATTAATTAGATTTTTTTTTTTCACAATCAAATTAAATTTTCTCAGAGTTCTGCCTTAGTCAAAAAAGTAATAAAATTTGGTAACAGTCCAAGCAAAATTTGACAATTCCCAGCTAGTTAGACCTATTCTACTCTGTACAGTAACCAAACTACAAAAAATCATCATTATCTACAAAATAGAATATTCTTCTTCAGGAAAATAAAACATTTTGCCAATTTAATGGCACCTCATTCTCAAATTAATATAAGAAAAGAACTAAAAACCTAATTTCCTGCTCTAGATATTAATAATCCAATCATCATTCATCTCATTGTTCTTCTTATTATTCTCATCAGAGGACACCACAATCTCAAAATCATCTTTCTCTATCTTTTCTGAAGCAGGTGAGCTATTGTTATCTTCAATCAGACTCTGTAATTAGCTCAGAAATTCTCTCATCTTCTTCTTAACTCTCTCTCTTGACACACCAACTGCAGCAAGATAATTATAATTATAAGCTGTAACTCTGATCTCAAGCCTGACTATTATTTGACAGAACTGAGCCTCTTTATATACAGTAATAGAATACTGCATCTGACTTGTTTTGACTTAAATATATCAGAACTGTTATCAAATTTCATTACTTTTGAATTCTATCTTTTTTTTCTGTCAAGCTTTATTCTTAGTTTTTGTAATCTCTTCTCAGTAATACTTCTTCTCTCCTCTCTCTTCTTTTGCTGAGAGATCATAAGCTGATGCTTATAATACTTCTTTGACTTACTCTTGATAAATTACTTGATTATCAACTCTTCAATAACTTTATCTTTAATTATCTTGTAATTCTTCTTGCTGCTATTCTGTTTGCAATAAATATTAATATAATTCAATACAAACTACTAAGAGTGTATATCACTTATATTTAACTCAGATTCTCTTCAGCATATTATAGTATGTCTTGTAATCTGTCTTTCCTGTCTTGAATATATTTTTTTAATGATCTTTCAAGGTCTGGCAGTGCTTCTGTGCTATACAGATTATAGTATGTCTTGCAATCTGTCTTTCCTGTCTTGAATATATTTTTTTAATGATCTTTCAAGGTCCTATTTTCATAATTGTGTGTGATGAGTTGAATTGAAGGCACTATATAATGAAATTATAAAGTGTATTGACTAAGTACTTGTATAAAATAGTTACTATACACATTGTTTACATTCTACAGATATATTGCTATAGACAAGCTTAATGTGTTATTACTATGCTGGCTACAGAATAATGAGATTATAGAGTGTATTAATCAAGTACTGTAGAATGGTTACTATACATATTGTTTACATTCTATAGGCATGTTGCTATGGGCAAGCTCAATACATTGTTGCTACACTGGCTATAGAATAATAACATTAGATTAGTCTCTCTTTTCTTCTCTTTCTCTTTCTCTTTTTCTTTTTTCTCTTCAAAGCTAACATTAATAATTTTTCTCTCTCTTTCTTTTTATTTACTGCTCTTCAATGTCCCTCTGTATGATGAACTGCACTGTCATAATAAGTCACATTAAGAGATGAGTGCTTGCAGAATACTACTGTGATGCATATTATTTACTGACAAGATGTTAGTTTTCCCCATGCATGTCCATTTCACACAGCTGAAGAGGAGCAGCACAAGACCATATTAAAAGAATAGACTTTGAAGAAGAGTAATTAGTGTAAAGTTAATAAAAATGTTGATCTGACTAAGTTTAATTAGAAGAACCTCTCTCTCTGCCCCCCTGTTCAAAATTGGAAGACTGGCACTTATATATCAAAAAGTAATAATTTTTAGTCACAGTCTTGATGCTAATTAGTGAAAATAGATATCATTAAGAAAATCTGCCACTTTCAGAGCTTTACTGAGCTAATCTTTCTGGTAGCTCTGTTTCAGCAATTGATTCAGAAAATTACTTTATTCTATCATCAAGAAGATGAATATCACTGACAATGTACTACTATTAAGTTACTTCAGAAGATAACTAAAGCAATCTTGTGCACTCTATTTAAGTGTAAGTTATTATTAGTAATGGCACCAACAATTATACTAAGTAATATAGGCTCTGTTATAGCAATGGCATACTGTAAGCATGTTATAGTTAACACTGATAATATAAAGCTTGTGCTTGGCATTAGTGCCAAGATTGAATCAAACTATTTCAGCCTGATTAATGTGCCTGATCACCCCACCCCTGCCACCACTACTCACTGCCTGTGTGCTACCCCTGCTCCACCAACTACCACTGCCACTACTTCACCACCACCACCACTGCCCACTACTGCCTCTCATCTCTCTCTGGTGCTATCAGGGTCTCTGCCCATCAAATGGCAGGTATTAGAGCCCCTGTCTGGTTCACAAAGCCAGTTCTGGAGGAGCAGGAGAAGGAGAAGAAGAAGAAGAAGAAGAAGAAGTGGGAGAAGAAGAAGAAGAGAAAGAAGAAGGAAGAGAATGATGATGATGATGAAGATGATAATAATAATGATAAACTTGCTATTTAGATAGTTTCTGGTTGTTTGCTGGCTTCAGCTATTAATTAGTATTAATACTTTGTTTCTTTTGAGTTTTGACAATCAAATTAGTTTTTCTAAGGGTTCCATCTTTATCAAAAAAGTAATAAAATTTGGTAACAGTCCACACAAAATTTGATCAGTTTAACTCTTCTCTATGAATTTGACACAATAGGACTAGAAAACCCAATCCCATTCTGGTCCTAATATGGACCCAGCCAGGAAAGAAAATGAGAATCTATCTTCTCTGCTGAGATGAAATATGGGACATAATTTTCTATTTGAGAATGAAGCCAGGAAATAATTTATAGGATAGGGATAGGAATAGGATCTCAAGCTCTTGGATGAGATAGAACATGGGACTGAGATTTCATATTTGGGATCCTGACTGGTTCTAAATCCAGGACCAAGACCAGCTTCAATGGGAAATAGGATCCTGTCCTGGTTCTGAATACCAGCCTAGTTCTAATAAAGAAGCATCAAAATCTTCTTCTGCTTTTAAGTAAGTTTCTCTAAAGCTATATCTCCATCTATCAGCAAATCCCTATCAGGCCCTCCATGCCCCACAAATTTTAGTATAATTTTTCGCGCTGTAGATAGTCTTAGTGCTCTTGGCACCATATAATTGCTCTGGTTTTACTCCAGGCCACATTTTTGATTTTCTTGTTGCTCTGAATTAGCTCTGGTTGAGTTCTTCTATCTGTAATGGCTCCTGCCAGGCTTTACCAAATCATTCTTTCATTATCTCTTTTGCTTACCAAGTCACAGTGCCACTTCTGCCAGTACTTTATACTCTTAGCTGTCTGGAAGTTCTAACTTTATATATTAAAATAAATAATTTCAAGGCTAGTAGCATTCTCATTGTTTGTAAAAACTCATGAAGCTACAATTTAGATGTGTAAAAAACTAAAGTACATCATAAATTCTCAGAAACTCTTAATTTCTTGGTGCTACACAGAGGCTGTGTGTGAAGCAGACTTTTATACTTTTAATTGCTAGTATCTGATTTCTTAATTTCCTTGTTACTATTTTCTGTTCCATCTTCTGGTGCCTTATTTTTCTTGTTGTTGTTGTCTGTTTTATCTGAAGATGGCAAGCTGCCAAGATCTGTCAAGAGCAAATTATCAAGATTTATATGTTCCCACTCAATAATGAGTAGTGTATCTGGTGTTAGAACTCTGACAGAAAAAGTGAAGTCTTGTAAAGATTTATGTGAACTATCTGATATCTTCAGATTATCTTCTGTAATTTCTATAACAGTCTCATTCTCTGATAGATCTGCATGTTGTAGA
This sequence comes from Coccidioides immitis RS, assembly GCF_000149335.2. Classification (NCBI taxonomy): domain Eukaryota; kingdom Fungi; phylum Ascomycota; class Eurotiomycetes; order Onygenales; family Onygenaceae; genus Coccidioides; species Coccidioides immitis. The sequence goes on along the minus strand of NW_004504310.1, from coordinate 983,707 downwards.
GGCTGCTCTGGATCTGACTAAGCAAACATCTCATTACTAGATTTTACTGATGATTGTATTACAAGAAGAGTCTTGCTGGTTATGATCAGCTTCTTTAATGAAACTAACTTAAGTATTCACTAGATCTTTTTTATAATGTTGTCATCTAATTTCAAGTCTGTCATGTCTTTATATTTTAAATGTGAACAAGTTTGTCCAAATATTTTATAATAGAAGGTATCCACTTGTTTGCACACAATATTCTTAATCTTATTCAGTAGATTTATTATAGTATTATTCTGTTTCTTGTTATCTTTCTGATTTTCAACATCTTCTGAGAGTTTATTTAGCTGTATAGCTAGTTTGTCTTTGAGATCATCAAACAAGTTCTGTGTCATGTCAATGATTTGAGGAATCATCTTGTTTACTTGATTAAATTTAACAAAATAATCAAATATATTCATATTATAAAGAATCCAGATCTGTTACTTTTCTGTTTGATTAAGACAGTGAACTCTTTCCATGATCTGTAAAGTAGTGTTCCCATTAATTACTGGTTCAAGCATGGCAATGTCTGTATAGTAATGATGAATATTAATGTCAAGAGAGCAAGTACTGTAATTGGTGACAAAAACTTCAACATTGCTGTCAGAATTATTGAAGGCATCTTGTATTTTTTGCTATTTCTGAGACAACTGGCCTGCTTGCAGTGAAAGAACATTGTATTCAAGAAGTTTTAAGAAGATTTTGACATGGAACTCAACAGTCAGATAAGTAACAAAGACTAAAAAACAACATCTCTCATCATCCACAAACTTTTTGAAGAATCTTGAGAAATGTCAGGTATTTCTGTGTTGTTAAGCATAAGAATTCTGTGATTCATATGTGATTGACTGAAATACAGAAAATATTGACATCAGTAGTTATTCTGCTTATAAGCTACACAATTTCCTGGGATAAGTAGTACTTTTCATTAATGTCTTGAGAAAGATTACTCTTGCACTTTGCAATGGTTAAAGTAAAAAGATTTTTCAAAGCAAATGAAAATGATGCATGTCTGAGCTGGTGATCAACAGTTATATCAAAACCACTTCTAACATTATTTCTGTTCTCAGAAGATTCTTAAATATTGTTGATAGTCTCTTTCTTCAGTATCAAAACAAGTTGTAAGTGAATACTATAATACACTATCAGCTGTTTTATCTATGTTATTTTACACTTGATCATCTGTACACTATAGCTTGAAATATTTCTATCAATAATAATGTGTTAGGAGAACCAGCTGTAGATCATATAGATTTTCCCAGGATTTGGGGTATGAAAGAGCTAAGTAGATTTCATGCCTGCAACTGATGAAAGAGATTTGTGTGTAGAATGTAGAAGTCCTCCAACTAGAAGACTGAATACTGAGATCTTTATAATCTGTACAAATTGTGTGATTCTTATATGTTCAGAGTTGGGGTCATGTAAGTATCTCTGAACATCTGATGTTATCTGATGCTTGGTTGATTTAGATTTATGTTTGTAACACTATCCCTCTCCCCAGAGGCCTTGGACTCTGAGGCATAGAGCTACTGAAGTAATTTTTTATATGTTGTCATAACTTTCTCTGTTATTGGTGAAGTATTATAGATTCTTGAATGTGCAAGCTTCTGCATTTCTACTGCTTGTCTATATAAACATCCTGCATGTGTATTGCTGCTAGTTGCAGTAGACATTCTTTGTTGTAGAACAGTAATTATTTTATTATAAAAGTTTAGTATTTTATTGCATACTTGTTTCTTTGTTTATTTGTCTGTCTGATTGCTATATTACTTGTTGTCTGTTGTTATGTTATCTATTAACAAGTTATAGAACTAGTAACTTTAGTGTGTTATAATGTAAGTATAAATAGAGAGTTCTTTACTCCCTTCTTTCTTCTCTTTTCTCTACTCTATCTGGATGTGAGTGTTGCTCTTTTTTTGATTTTTAACTTGTCATAATATTATTGTCAAAAGATTCTGTTCTCTATAATGAAGAGAATATTCTTCTGTGCTCTGTTTGCATATATACTCTATATTCATAAACTGTTTGAATGAAGATAAGCCATATATATAGAATGCTGAGAAGAAATTAGGTACATATTACTTAGAATATCAAATCTGTATCTGTTATAATATATATATGTCTTCATCTGTCCCCTTTATTGTTCTGACATAGATATAGATTTCAGAATCTGCTGTTGAACTAGTTTGTTGGCTTTTACAACTTTAAGAAAAATACTATAGTTTTGATACAGCTGATTTATATTGTCTGTACAATATCAAGTGCATGAGTATACTTGTGTGTGAATTTTGTGAGCTTGATTCAGAAGTAACTAAACATTACTACTGCCAGATCACTTTTATTATTAAAGAATCTTCTATAAAATATTATTGTCCTGTCTTATATCATATAGTGAAGACTGTGGATCTTGTGTCTGAAATGAAATCTGTTAAAGATGATCCATCTAAACTTTCTTATATGATTACCTCCATGTCTATTGTTTTGTCACATATAGAGAATAAGATTGGAAATGTCTAAGTCTTACTTGATTACTTTACTGCTTGTTTAACAGATAAAGCCAAAACTCTTTAAGATATTACTGAAACTAGTCTTGTAGATTTTCTTCATCATCTTTACTTATTATTGAACTAACTTCTGTCTAAACCAATCTTATATCTTCTATAGATTGTCTTGTTGATATTATCTTGTCTGGTTTTTAAAGTGTTGTAGAGATACTTTGTTCTTCTTGTAATTCTTTATTTATTATATTTACTTCTGCTGCAGTGCTGTTCATTATTATATCAAATGTACCAGCAACTCCCAAGCCTTGCTTGTTTATAACTGGTTTACCACTATTGTGACTGTGTCTTGAGTGCTCTTGTAATACATTTTTTTGCTGTTAAATTCTTTGTTTTGTTGGTATGTTGTAGTCTTCATGTTTGTTTTGTGTTATATTTATCTTTCTTGATGTATGTAAATTTGTTTATCTTCTGGTAATTATATCTTTACTTTAGGTAATTCTTAAAAGTCTTTTGTGCATTTTTAAGATTTTTCTCAGATTCTCACATTAATTCCTTTATAGAAAATTCTTTCCACTTCACTAGGTAATGTCTCTTGTGATAGTGCACTTTATTCTCTAAGATTTTATCTACTTTCTACTCATGATAGTCATCTACCAGTACCACAGAAGAATATGCTGGCACCTCACTCTTTCTTGTGTGATATAATTTCAACAATAACACATAGAAAACATCATAAATCTGGTAACTCAGAAGAAGCTTCAGTTGATATATATTATTTTCTATGGCCTCTACTACTAAGAAGAGTCTATAGTACTTGTCATCTAATTTCTTGCAAGAATATATTATTTATAGGTTTCTTGATAATAACATCACTTCATCATCAGGTGCATACATCTTGTCTTAACATCTTTAGTTATAGAACTGTGCTTGGTTCTTTTTTGCTTTTATCAAATATTCTATCAGACTATTTCTTAATACAGAGATCATTCTTAGTCTTCTGTTGAGTGTTATCTGTATGTTATTATCAGATAACTTCTGAATCTTATCTGGTTCTTTAGATTCAAAGCTGTACATTGCTTTAAATAGAGATATATACATTACAGAGTGTTCTGACCTGTTGTATGCAAATTCTGCATACACAAGCCACTTCTCCCAATTATCTTGTCTATAACTACAATAGATGCAGAGATATTTCTTCAAGATCTTGTTCAGTATCTCTGTTTGACTGTCTGTTTGTGAATGAAATACTGTGCTAAGTTTTTATTTAACTTTCATGTAAAAATATAGCTCTGACTAATATTCACTCATGAAAACAAATTTCTGATCTGAAACAATATTGTTTGAAAATCTGAAGTCTTTAAACACTCTTTTTAAGAAGAGATTTGCCATCTCTGGTGTGTCAATCTTCTTTCTACATGCAAGAAAATATGCAAGCTTTGTAAATTAATTCACAACAACCAGAACTATATTGTATAGATTTCTCTTCTCTCTACTTGAAGAGAAGTCTGTTATAAAGTCTATAAATATTAAATGCTAGAAACTACTGAATGTTAGCAATGATGCAAGCAGCTTATATAGTTTGTGTGTTGAAGTCTTTTCTTGTTAACAGGTTTGGTATTTGTGTATATATGTCTGGATATTTCATCTTATTAATTATCAATTATATTTTTGTCAGAGCAAGACAAATATCTTTGCCATGCTAAAGTAATCTACAAATAGATTATTATAGTGGACTTGTAGTAGTTCCTGTCTTAGAGCTAAATTATTAGAGATGTAAATCCTGCTGCTCTTTGTTAAAAGATCTTGTTTGTCTATTTTCCACTCTGATTACTGAGATTCTGTCTTGATAAATCTTGCTTGTACAGAAAAATTATCTTTCTGTGCTTCTAGTGGAGCGGGGTACAATGGGATGCCTCATCAAAGTAGGCGAGTTGGTTGATATGGTGAGAGCACAAGAAAGGTGAAAAATCACCACATAGTAAGGGTATGGTTGAGTAGTAAGTGTAGAGATAGATATGTTCTAACAGACACCTAAGCTTGCAAGGAGTAATAGTACTAAAGAGCCCTGTACTAACACAGGCAGCTCTAATGAGAAACAGTAGCACATTTCATGAACAAGAAATCTTCATATTCTCAAACTAATAGCTGAACTGGTAGTAAGGAACAAGTGTATAGAAAAGAGCAATGGTGTGTGAAGGTAATAAGCAAGATGCAGGGGCTACAGGTGGTTTATATAGCTCAAGAATAGTAGCTTTGAGGTGGTTTGCACCTTGGACCAGAACAATCTTTGTTCTAATAAGATACCAGAATCCCCACTACATTTTCTTCTGGTCTTCAATGTTGGCATCCCCTGACAACAAACAACATATAAAATAAAATAAAACCAATTTAGTAAAATAAGAGAATAATAAATAGTAATGAGCAGTCTGGTAAGGAAAAACACAGAAAATAAGAATAAGAAGAGTGATAGCAGCAATCTCTAATAGTGATCATTATGATTCTCTTCTTCCATCAAGTTCTCAGAAGAAGGAGAAGACTGAACTGACACTGGATCAATGTTGTTGTGCACACAATGCCAATAGGATTTATTACCAAAAGCTTTCTTTTCAATTTGGTAAGTCTTGATAATGGCATCCAGAGCAATTTGTGTGGCCTTTAGATGCCAGTTATTAATGAAGTCCTGAGCCTTTTTGTCATCAGAACCAAAGAGAATATTGAGTTTCTCAATTATCATGGGGTTGTCCCACCTAATACATTCTACCAGGGCATCTGATATAGCTCCTAAGCCTTGTAATTGAATAGCAGTAGGGAATTGATATGGAACTGATGTGTAACAATTTGAATGGCCAGATGGAGACAAAGACCCTGGAACTAGATCTCTATATGCAACAGAGAGCTGAAACCATGTACCAGCTTTATTAACTTCTAGATGTTCATGGTTCTCTTGAATTGCCACATACCAGAGTAACATAGTGCATCAGACCTTTTTGCATAGACCATGGGCTCCATAGAGTAGCAGAGAGCTTGTAATTCAGACATTGCCAGATTTGCAAATGATATTGATTCATCTAATACCAAATTTTCTTTTGTCATCTTTGGTATACATTGTATCTTTAATGCAGTGAATATAGCCATCAGTGGATAAGTCTTGTTCTTCAACTAGTCCCCACCAATTCTCTAGGTGGTTATGCATTCCTGACAAGATTTCTATACAGTTGCTGGGCTCTTCTGCAGTTAAGGTCAAGAATTCTTGTATCATGTTAACACCCCTTCCAGTAGTAATAGCATCTGGAACATTGATATTAATATGGTGAAACCCAGTTTTATCCCCTGGCTTAGCATACTTGACATAGTATAGATAGGAGATTAATTTCCAAGCATGGTTGGGTCTTGTCAGTATGTACCATAGATAGTACACAGGGTTCTGGCACATAAGTTGTTGGCTGATACTGTAATATATTATTCTCAACCATCCATAATTGTTGCAACCTCCCATTATTCACTGATGATGGTAGTACATGTTGTATTCATCATTGACCTGGGTGAGTACTGTGGTGGTGGTGTCTTGTAACTTATCATTCCACCAGCATATTAGCTGGGGAATGACAACAGACTCAGTTGTTTCCCATTCCTTCTGAAGATTGCTGGTGGTGAACTTGTTAACTTCAGTTATTCATGTGTATCAGTTGAAGTCAAATATTCTCATGTTTGCAACCAGAGGGATAATTGGCTGATGTTTGAATTTATAAATACCTAAAGCATCTTCAGCTCTAGCTGGTCTATTTGCCAAATGGAACCAGAGATAGGTGCTGTTATTAGTCTTGACTGAGTCAATGTTGCAACAATTCCTATGAATGTAAGCCAAACAGTTGAGAAGCTCCTCTCTATTAAGTGTGTGAGTCTGTAAATCAAGTTTTGAAGCTATTAGTTTAGCATGGTCATAGTATAGATAGATGTCAGCTTTCTTATCACTAAAGGCCTTTCCTAACTGCTTCAGGATGCAAATAAGCTCCAACTCCAAATATGTTTTAGTACTCTTTATCTTTTGGAGAAGCTGCTGTTCAAAACCACAGCAATGACAAGTACCAGAGTGTACTGCCATGACAGATTCTTCTTGTTCATGTCAGGGTATTCCCTCATCACTTTCAGGAGGAATAACAGACTCATCTTTGTTGCCTAGGCCTTGGAGGATTTGGTGTGCTGACATGGCTGCAGTTCTTTCACTGCAGCGCTTCAGAGCTTCTGATTGGCTGGGTGGATTGGCCAGTTTCCAATCCACACAATCTAATCAACATTATACTATGTATAGAGGCTCCTGATACATTGCAGCTATGTGGCATCAACATCCCACCTATTGGAACATCTCTTGATGATCTTGGTGACTGTGGTCCTTCTAGTAGACCTCAGGGGCTGCTTGCAGTGGAAGGACTCCTAGCAATATCCTGAATTGAATGTTGGGAGCTAGATGACTGTGGAAGAGCCAATGGCTGTAGAAGATCATAGTTTCCAATAGTAAGTTCTTGTTGATGTAGAGTATCTCTTGAAGAAAGTTTGCAAGTGCAATCAACTTCTTTGTCAGCTGTAGTATAATTATCTGGCAATATAGCTAAGCTCCAGCAATGTCCAGCTTCTGTAGTATCTAGTCTTTGGAGCACTGTGCTGTTAATATTATTGGCAAACTTATCCCAATTCTTGTAGACATTTAAGATATGGTGAAGCTTTTGTGTGGCCCACAGGCTCTCTACTTTTGACTATATGGCATCAATTCTGTCTATCCCCCATGTAGCAACAAGCCTATTCTTGATCTTTTGCATATTAATGTGATGTTGTTCAACATCCAGGGTAATCTTTCAAGCATCATGAAAATTGGCTTCAAAATTAGCATGCATAACATGTTGCCAAGCTCTGGATCTTTCAACATATCAATAGAAATGGGCCACTAAGTCAGTGACTACATCAGTCACTTGCATAAGTGTGTTCATCAGCTTGACTTGTAGACTATATTGATGGTGTGGAGCTTGGTTATTGATGTATTCCATAGCTGCTGTTAGGTTATTGAAGAAATGGCCATTCAAGTTGACTCCACTGTCTCTGGTAATAACCAGGCCTTGGTTTTCAGTTGCTGGTGCTAAAGGAGGCAGGTTGCTTCATCCAGTCATTTTTGAAGAATATCAGAGATCAAAAAATTTGCAAATGTCAGAATAACAGAATAGAAGAAAATGTTGAATCTGTAAAAAGAATCAAGCTTGAATGTAAAAGAAAGTAAAAGCTCCAGCAAAGAAAAATTGACCTTTAAATATCTCCAGAAAAAGTGAATGCTAAGCAAATAACAAAGAAAGAGAAACTTTCTGAAAGAGCAAGCAAAAACTTCACTTTGCAGGCAAATAAAAGAAACTTTCTGAATAAGCAAGCAAAAAACTTCATCTTTGCAAACAAAACACAACAAATTAAACATCTTGTGAAGGTATAACAACAGCAAAGCTCCAGTCATCTGGTATAACAGTTAGAAATTGTGTTTGCTCCATTTCTTCTTGATCATTTTCATTTTCACTCTGATCCAAGAAGCTAACATCTGAGAAACTGCTAGAGAAAATGTTAGGTCAACTTCTGGTGGCATATCTTTGAGAGATGTTCTCCATCTCTACATCAGAATCTGCTGAGCTATCATTAAATAGCTCCATTTCAGGTTTCATAAGATACTTCTTTAATCTGTTTTCTGCAATAGATTCTTTGAGTTCAGTGCCATCTAACTCTTCAAGATGATAGGCACCTAGTTCTTGATTGGCAGACTTAACTCTATAGAGTTCTAGCCATTGAAAGTGCAGGGTGTTATTCCTAGACATATTCTGTTCTTCTTTGGTATTGTGAAGCAAGACAAGATCTCCAGGTAGAAGAGGATTGGTCTGAATATTATGGGTATTATCAAAGTATTCCTTATTTCTAGCACACATTCAGAGCTGATGATGAGCTGCTTTCAAGACATTCTTATCTCATCTTTTAATTTGCTGTGCTTGCATCAGAAGCAGGTCTTCAGTTGTTTGAATCTTTCATCAGAAAATTGTTTGCCAAGTAGGAATCTTGAGTTTAATCAGAAGAACTGCCTTCTGGTCCATTAGTAATCTATAAGAGAAGACACCAGTACTAGCCTTAGTCATCATTCAATCCACCATCAGAATTGCAGGAAGATGTTTAATCCAATCCCTCCCAGTACCATTGGTAGCTTTAGCTAGTCCATCAGCCAAAGGCTTATGGCCAACTTCCACCATATCATTTGCAGGAGGGTTATAGAGTGAAATAACAATGTATTTAATATTGAATTTCTTCAGTAAGGTCTCCACAACATTCTTATTTTCTGGTCCTCCATTCATAACAAATTTGGCAGGCAGGCCCCATCAACAGATGATATTCTTATAAAGAAATTTAGCCACAGCTTCAGCTGTTGCCTTTTTCAAGACTCTAGCTTCTACTCATCCAGTGAAGTCACATCTGGCAACAACCAAATAATTTCATCCTTGACAGAAAGACATGTGCTTGATATCCATCTCAACTTTCTCCCAACAGATAGAGGCCCAGGTAGGATGAAGCTCTTCACTCAACCTTTGTGAATCTCTTTGTTAACATTGAGAACAGTGCTTCACATAAGCAGACACATCTTTATACATCCCTGACCACTAGTATTGAGCTTGTAGAGCAGAGTATGTTCCCTCTCACTCTTTATGGCCAAATTTGTTATGCATCATGTGTAAAATTTGTTCATGCTGATCTTTATTGTCCACAACATGTCTTAGAGACACACCAGATCCCACTCACCTAAATAGCTGATCAGCCTCCACCACATATTTAATTGCTTTTCTTTGGAATCTCATGTACTCTTTTCCTTCCATGCCCAATGGTTTTGATAGAATGGTTAGGTATTGTGCAATTTTCTCTGATTCTTCTGAATATGTGGAGTCCAGTATCCTAAGGTCTTCACTATCAAGAGCTCAGCCAGCTAAAACTCTTATAGAATCCATAAAGACAAACAGATCTTCATCTTCTTCAGATTCAGGCTGTTCTCCAATATCTAGTCCTCAGCAAGATAGTCCATCAGCAGCTGTGTGTTTTGTCCCAGGAACATGTTTAACAGTAAAGTCAAAGAGGCATATCCAAGCTATCCAGTGGAGCGGGGTATGATGGGATGCCTCATCAAAGTAGGCGAGTTGGTTGATATGGTGAGAGCTCAAGAAAGGTGAAAAATCACCACATAGTAAGGGTATGGTTGAGTAGTAAGTGTAGAGATAGACATGTCCTAACAGATGCCTAAGCTTGCAAGGAGTAATAGTACTAAAGAGCCCTGTACTAACACAGGCAGCTCTAATGAGGAACAGTAGCAAGTTTCATGAACAAGAAATCTTCATATTTGCTAACTAATAACCAAACTGGTAGTAAGGAATGAGTGTATAGAAAAGAGCAATGGTGCATGAAGGTAATAAGCAAGAAGCAGGGGCTACAGATAGTTTATATAGCTTAAGGATAGTAGCTTTGGGGTGGTTTGCGCCTCAGATCAGAACAATCTTTGTCCTAATAAGATACCAGAATCCCCACTACATTTCCTCCTGATCTTTAATATTGGTGTCCCCTGACAACAAACAACATATAAAATAAAATAAAACCAATTTAGTAAAATAAGAGAATAATAAATAGTAATGAGCAGTCTGGTAAGGAAAAACATAGGAAATAAGAATAAGGAGAGTGATAGCAGCAATCTCTAATAGTGATCACCATGATCCTCTTCTTCCACCAAGTTCTTGGGAGGAGGAGAAGGCTGAACTGATGCTGGGTCAATATTGTTGTGCACACAATGCCAATAGAATTTATTACCAAAAGCTTTCTTTTCAATTTGGTAAGTCTTGACAATGGCATCCAGAGCAATTCACGTGGTCTTTAGGCACCAGTTATTAATGAAGTCCTGACTCTTTTTGTCATCAGGGCCAAAGAGAATATCAAGTTCCTCAATTACCAAGGGGTTGTCCCATCTAATTCATCCTACCAGGGCATCTGATATAGCTCCTAAGCCCTGTAATTGAATAGCGGTAGGGAATCAATATGGAACTGATGTGTAACAATTTGAATGGCTGGATGGAGACAAAGGCCCTGGAACTAGATCTCTATATGCAGCAGAGAGCTGGGACCATGTACCAGCTTCATTAACTTCTAGATGTTCATGGTCCTCTTGGATTGCCACATACCAGGGTAGCATAGTGTGTTGGACTTTTTTGCATGGACCATGGGCTCCATGGGGTAGCAGAGGGCTTGTAATTCAGATATCACCAGGCTTGCAAATGATGTCAGTCCACCTAATACCAAATTTTCTTTTATTGTCTTTGGTATATATTGTATCTTTAATGCAGTGAATATAGCCATTAGTGAATAAGCCTCATTCTTCAACTAATCCCCATCAATTCTCTAGATGGTTATGCATTTCTGGCAAGATTTCTGTACAGTCACCAGGCTCTTCTGTAGTTAAGATCAAGGATTCTTGTATCATGTTAATGCCCCTTCCAGTAGTAATAGCATCTGGAACATTGATATTAATATGACAAAACCCAGTTTTATCCCCTGGCTTAGCATACTTGGCATAGTATGGATAGGAGATTAATTTCCAAGTATGGTTGGGTCTTGTCAGTACATACCATAGGTAGTACACAGAGTCCTGGCACATAAGTTGTTGGCTGATACTGTGATACATTGTTCTCAACCATTCATAATTGTCGCAATCTCTCATCATTTACTGATGATGGTAGTACATGTCATATTCACTGTTGACCTGGGTGAGTACTGTGGTAGTGGCACCTTGTAATTTATTGTTCCACCAGCACATTAGCTGGGGAATGACAACAGACCCAGTTGTTTCCCATTCCTTCTGAAGATCACTGGTAGTGAACTTGTTAACTCCAGTTATTCATGTGTATCAGTTGAAGTCAAATGTTCTCATGTTTGCAACCAGAGAGATAATTAGCTGATGTTTGAATTTGTAAATGCCTAAAGCATCTTCAGCTCTAGCTGGTCTATTTATCAAACAGAACCAGAGATAGGTGCTGTCATCAGTCTTGACTGAGTCAATGTTGCAACAATTCCTATGAATGTAAGCCAAACAGTTGAGAAGCTTCTCCCTATTAAGTGTGCAAGTCTGTAAACCAAGTTTTGAAGCCATTAGTTTAGCATGGTCATAGTATAGATAGATGTCAGCTTTCTTATCACTAAAGGCCTTTCCTAACTGCTTCAGGATGCAAATAAGCTCCAACTCCAAACACATTTTAGTACTCTTTATCTTTTGGAGAAGCTGCTGTTCAAAACCACAGCAACAACAAGTACCAGAGCATACTGCCATGACAGATTCTTCTCATTCATGTCAGAGTATTTCCTCATCACTTTCAGGAGAAATAATGGATTCATCTTCATCACCTAGGCCTTGGAGGGTTTGGTGTGCTGACATGGCTGTGATTCTTTCACTGCAGCACTTCAGAGCTTCTGATTGGCTGGGTGGATTGGCCAGCGCGCTGGTGAATCCAAATGGCAGCTGTGATTGGCCAGTTTCCAATCCATGTGATCTAATTGACATTGTACTATATATAGAGGCTCCTGATACATTGTAGCTATGCAGCATCAACATCCCATCCATTGGAACATCTCTTGATGATCTTGGTGACTGTGGTCCTTCTAGTAGACCTCAGGGGCTGCTTGCAGTGGGAGGGCTTCTAGTGATATCCTGAATTGAACATTGGGAGCTAGATGACTGTGGAAGAGCCAACAGCTGTAGAAGATCATAGTTTCCAATAGTAAGTTCTCATCAGCATAAGACATCTCTTGAAGAAAGTTCACAAGCACAATTGATTTCTTTATCAGCTGTAGTATAATCACCTGGCAATATAGCTAAGCTCCAGCAATGTCCAGCTCCTGTAGCATCTAGTCTTTGGAGCACTGCACTGTTAATATTGTTGGTGAACTTATCCCAATTCTTGTAGATATTTAGGATATGGCAAAGCTTTTGTGTGGCCCACAGGCTCTCCACTTTTGACCATATAGCATCAATCCTGTCTATCCCCCATGTAGCAACAAGCCTATTCTTGATCTTTTGCATATCAATGTGATGTTGTTTAACATCCAGGGTAACCTTTCAAGCATCATGGAAATCAGCTTCAAAATTGGCGTGTGTAACATGTTGCCAAGCTCTAGATCTTTCAACATATCAATAGAAATGGGCCACTAAGTCAGTGACCACATCAGTCACTCACATAAGTGTGTTCATTAGCTCAACTTGCAGACTATAGTGGTGGTGTGGAGCTTGGTTATCAATGTATTCCATAGCTGCTGTTAGGTTATTGAAGAAATGGCCATCCAAGTTGACCCCACTGTCTCTGGTAACAACCAGGCCTTGGTTTTCAGTTGCTGGTGCTAAAGGAGGCAGGTTGCTTCACCCAGCCATTTTTGAAGAATATCAGAGATCAAAAAAAATTTGCAAATATCAGAATAACAGAATAGAAGGAAATGTTGAATCTGTAAAAAGAATCAAGCTTGAATGTAAAAGAAAGTAAAAGCTCCAGCAAAGAAAAATTGATCTTTAAATATCTCCAGAAAAAGTGAATGCTAAGCAAATAACAAAGAAAAAGAAACTTCCTAAAAGAGCAAGCAAAAACTTCACTTTGCAGGCAAATAAAAGAAACTTTCTGAATAAGCAAGCAAAAACTTCACTTTTGCAAACAAAACACAACAAATTAAACATCTTGTGAAGGTATAACAACAGCAAAGCTCCAGTCATCTGATATAACAGTTGGAAATTGCATTTGCTCCATTTCTTCTTGATCATTTTCATTTTCACTCTGATCCAAGAAGCTAACATTCAAGGAACTGCTAGAGGGAATGTTAGGTCAACTTCTGGTGGCATATCTTTGAGAGATATTCCCCATCTCTACATCAGAATCTGCTGAGCTATTATTGAATGGCTCCATTCCAGGTTTCATAAGGTACTTCTTCAATCTGTTTCCTGCAATAGATTCTTTGAGTTCAGTGCTGTCTAATTCTTCAAGATGATAGGAACCTAGTTCTTGATTGGCAGACTTAACCCTATAGGGTCCTAGCCATCAAAAGCACAGGGTGTTATTCCTAGACATATTCTGTTCTCCTTTGATATTGTGAAGCAAGACAAGATCTCCAGGTAGAAGAGGGTTGGTCCAAATATTATGGGTATCATCAAAGTATTTCTTATTTCTAGCACACATTCAGAGCTGATGATGAGCTGCTTCCAGGACATCCTCATCTCATCTTTCAATTTGCCATGCTTGCATCAGAAGCAGGTCTTCAGTTGTTCAAACCTTTTTTCAGGGAATCATTTGCTAAGTAGGAATCTTGAGTTCAATCAGAAGAACTGCCTCCTGGCCCATTAGCAATCTATAAGGGGAGACACCAGTACTAGCCTTAGTCATCATTTGATCCATCATCAGAATTGCAGGAAGATGTTTAATCCAATCCCTCCCAGTGCCATTGGTAGCTTTAGCTAGCTCATCAGCCAAAGACTTATGGCCAACTTCCACCATACCATTTGCAGGAGGATTATAGAGCAAAATAACAATACATTTAATGTTGAATTTCTTCAGTAAGATTTCCACAACATTCTTATTTTCTGGTCCTCCATTCATAACAAATTTGGCAGGCAGGCCCCATCAACAGATGATATTCTCATAAAGAAATTTGGCCACAGCTTCAGCTGTTGTCTTTTTCAAGACTCTAGCTTCCACCCATCCAGTGAAGTCACATCTGGCAACAACCAAATAATTTTGTCCTCAACAGGAAGGCATGTGCTTGATATTCACCCCAACTTTCTCCCAACAGGTAGGGGCCCAGGTAGGATGAAGCTCTTCACTCAATCTTTGCAAATCTCTTTGTTGACATTGAGAACAGTGCTTCACATAAGCAGACACATCTTTATACATTCCTGACCACTAGTATCAAGCTTGTAGGACAGAGTATGTTCCCTCTCACTCTTTATAGTTAAATTCATCATGCATCATGTGTAAAATTTGTTTGCACTGATCTTTGTTGTCCACAACACATCTTAGAGACACACCAGATCCCACTCACCTAAATAGTTGATCAGCCTCCACCACATATTTAATTGCTTTTTTTCAGAATCTTGCATACTCTTTTCCTTCCATGCCCAATGATTTTGATAGGGTGGTTAGGTATCATGCAATTTTCTCCAATTCTTCTGAATATGTGGAGTCCAGTATCCTAAGGTCTTCACTATCAAGAGCTCAGCCAGCTAAAACTCTTATAGAATCCATAAAGGCAAACAGATCTTCATCTTCTTCAGATTCAGACTGTTCCCCAATATCTAGTTCTCAGCAAGATAGTCTGTCAGCAGCTGTGTGTTTTGTCCCAGGAACATATTTAACAGTAAAGTTGAAGAGGTGTATCCAAGCTATCCAATTAGTAACCAAAGCTTCTGGAACATCTGTAGCAGTCCTATTAAGTTGGGTGACAAGAGTTTTTGCATCAATTTCCAAGGTAAAGGGCACTCTATAGATATGGTGTCAGAATTTCTTGAAGACTTTCAAAACAGCTCTGCATTCTCATTTGCCAGCATCATATGTTTTCTCTGAATCACTCCATACTCCAGATTTGTATTGTGTGGGATGTTGAGCTCCTCATTGCTCCTGAATAATGCATTCTCCCCATCCTAATCCACTGGCATCAACAGCCACAGTGATAAGCAAAGGATCCTGTTCATAATTGATTGGAAGAATGATAGGAAATGAACATAACTTTTCTTTCAAAAGCATAAAGACATCATTTTGCTCTTCAGTCCATGTCCATGTAACATTTTGTCAAAGCAGATAATGTAAAGATTCAGTTATCCAACTATAATACTCTATGAGTATTCAGAAATATCCAGCAAGCCCTAGGAATCCTCATAATTCTGTAATGCTTGTAGGAGTAGGCCAATTCACAATTTTAGCCACCTTGGCTTCCTCAGGTCATCATTCATCATAGTCACAGACCCATCCAACAACATTGACTCCAGACATGCAGAATTGAGATTTGGTGCCGGAGATCCTGGCCCCAGAGATTTTGACAAGCCATAGAATGTAGTCCAGATTCTGCAGATGGTCATAAACAAATCTTCTTATTCTTGAGAGGACTTCAGTTTCATTTTTGACACACAATTCTTTTACCCCAAGATCATCCATAAAGGCTCAAGCAATCTCTGGAAAAACCTCACATATTATCTTCATTATCCCACATTGGGCTTGAGCTGGCAAATTCATTGCCCCTTAAACTAAAGTCATATGGTGAAAGAGCCCAATAGAGGTTGCAATGGCTGTCATATCTCTGCTTTCTTCAGCTAACAGAAAATTATCATATCCAGAGAATAAGTTGCATAGGCTAGCCATAACAAGTCCACTGAAGTCTTCAGTGTATTCATCAACATTAGAAGAAATAAAAGCATCCCAAATAGTAACTTTGTTATACATATGTGCTGTATCAACTAAATGATATTCACCTTTCTGTTTCTTTGCAACCAGAAAATAGGGATTGGTATATGAACCATGGCAAGGCTCCAATATTTTAGCTTCTAACCTGTCCTGAATGATTTTAATTAGCTTATCATGTAGAGCACAAGAAATTCAGTAAGTCTTAGTCTGCCAAGTCTCATGGGGCTCTGTCTAAATAACCTGGGGAGGCAAGCATTCAGAATGAACACCACATAGATCTTTGAATGACCAAGCCAACACCCCTTCACATTTATAGAGAACTGATATGAAAAATTTCTTCTCCTGACTTGTCAGTTCAAATCCAATTTTGAGCTTCTCAATTCTCTCATTTGTTAGTCATTCTCCAACAGGAAAGGGCACAATCCTAGGCCTAATATAGTTATCAAATTCACAATTAAATGTGATGTGTTTCTCCTCAGAGTAATACTTATCCAAACAAACATCCACCCAATTATCTAGGCCTTCCAGCTTGCTTCCATCAGATTTTCCAGGTGCTAATGGCCTTATCTTATCAGCTTTCCACTTATAAGCAGTGCACACTCTTCAGACCTCTGAAGAAGACAGCCCAATGTCCCATCCACTATTGAAAATGTCTATCTGACATGATTTCTTTGTGACAAAATCATGATTTTTGTTCAGAGATGTGTAAATTGATTGAGCACTTCATGAAATAGGTTTGTGAATTAAACTGGAATTTATATTGTGTGTGTAATGTTTGCAGTGAGCTGTAACACTGTCTGGATCAGGAAGTGGAGGTCAGAAAATCTGAACTTCCAATGCAAAATTATCCTTGTCTTCTGATTGGTCCATTTGATTCACCAGTGTGCTGGTCAATTCAATTAGGCTTAGTGTGCTTTTGGATTCACCAACACTGGAATTATGTTTCTCCTCATCACCATAAGCACCAATGCTGGCAATGCTGCCAATGCTCCTGACTTCCCTATTCTTTTCAATCTCCTGATCTTCAACCTTCTCATCATTAATTCTTATACCCATCATCTTCATCACATCTTCTTCATCCTCCTCAGGTCTTGTATCCATGGGCACCCACCTGATTAAATGCCTGTTGAATCATTTAAATGATTGCTGTTCAATTTATCAGTCACATATCTTATGTTGCTCAAGTTTAGCTTAAAGCCTTCAAAAACTAGATGATGTGTTTGTTCTTTGTTATAAATTTCACAGTTCACTCCACCATCTTCTGAGGTGTTGCACCCCCAACAGGCAGCAAATTGCCAAGGTCTTCCAAGAATAAGTTGCTGATCCCCTCCCTCAAATATAAGAAAAGGGGTATGTATAACAATATCTCCAATTTGAACAGGCACTTTGTCACAAAACACATAAAAAGAAGCAACTTCTCCCATTTGAACAACCATGGTCACTCATGGCTTATTTTTCATTGGCAATTTCAACATTTCAGCATACTTTCAAGACAACAAATTGATTTCTGAACCAGTATCAATCAACACCATTAATTCTTGTTGGTTTATAGTGACTGGTGCATATAACAAACACATTCCATATGCTGTTTTGGATTTTGGCACCATGAGCTTTGAAGTAAGTCAACCAGAATTGATCTTTAGCTCAGGCTGAACTGGTTCAGAGACTCCAACCCTTGCATGGCTTTTGCTAGTACTGTTATTCCAGCCTGATCTGAAGAACACTCAATGAAGCTTTGATGATACATCTATAAGCTTCTTGACTGACAATTCAACCTTTCCATTGAGAATTCAACCCATTAATTCATTGGCATCTGTTGAATCACAGATCTGAGAGGATAAGCAATCTGTTGCAGAATATCTTGGTCTTTGTTTCTCCACAGACTTGTTCTGAATTTCAGGCTTCTTCTGATTGATTGGTTCAATGTCTTTCATGACATCATCATCAACACTAGTCTGATTATCTCAGTAAGTAATAAATTGTCCAGTATGCTGAGTATGGAGCATTGCAATCTTAGCTTTTTGATTGTTCTTAGCTTCTCCAACTGTTCCAACATTGACTGATGTCCTTTCTTCCAATGGTTCATATTTCTTATCTGAATCAGATTCTCCATCAGACATTAGGTATGCAAGTCATCCTGCTTGGACCTTCACACTGGTTGAATTTGTGGGAGGTGTCTCTTCTTGCTGATTGGCCTTCTTTTTAGGGCTTGTCAACTCTGGAATCACCCATTCATTCTCTCCCATAGACCATACAATATACATGTTTGGGATTCCAGGTTTAGGAGTGACAGCTCAATAGTTTTGACCCTTAGAGCCCATGCATAAGTTCCCTTTGTCATCAATATGGCAGTATCCATTACTCATATCAGATTGGTATTCATAACACTGAGATTGATGATGTCCAGGTTTTCCACAGTAGAAGCATGAGGGATATGTCAAAATTCCTCCAGTTCAAGCTCCTCCTCATCCATGAGCACTACTATAGCCTGTCATAGGAGAGCCATTTCAAGCTAAATAGGGGTTGACTGACAGTTGAGTATTCTCTTGTACAGTTGTAGAATTAACAGTCACATTTGTTGGATAATGTGGTATAGATTTCAGAGGTCCTTCTCTCTGCAGCATATAATACTGATCAGAATTCCCTTGTATCTGATTTGATTGTACTCTCATGGCCAATGCCAAATTTGTGAACTCATTGGTCATCTTTTCAATAGCAGCTTCAATATTGATGCTGTCAGAGCCCTTGGCTTTGGCTTTCAATTCAGATTCTTCAGTCTTCACAAAACTAGCTGTTTTCTTTGGAGCTTCAACTGTAGGGGGCTTGTTAGCCAATTGATATCACTCACCAAGCTTCTCCATTTTCTTTTGTTTCATTTCATCTTCTTTAAAGACCTTCTTATTCCCTTCATACTGGTTGATCAAATCCATGGTCACCCGAACAACTTTCCTAAAATCAATAGGCAACATATCATCTGAAAGATTGAGCTTGGTCTTGTCAATAATCTTATTCCAGAGCTTCTCAGATAGCCCCTGAAGGAACCAAGACACCTTAGTGAATTCATCAAGCCTTCCATTTGCTTGAACTGTACTGGCAATAGTAGTGTATTCTCAAACATAGGTGTGAATGTTGCCATCCCAAGCATGTGGTTTCTTTGTAATTGCCCAGAGATAATCCCAACAGTGAATCTTGTAAGTAATGTCTTGATCACAAAATTCATGAATAATCTCTTTGGAGAATACTTCCTAATTACCTTCTTTGTAGCCTTCTAAGGTCTTCATCCATTCTCCAATCCATGTAACACAGTACCTAGCCAACCATTCAATAATGTTTTTAGGGTCAATTACCCCATGATCCTTGCACATCTGATAAAACCTTTCAATAAACAGGGTAGCATCTCTACTGTCAAACCAAGGTGCATTTGCCATGCCAGGGGAAGACATAGGAATGTGGGAATGAACCACAATTCTCTTGTCCTCACCCTGTGACATAGTTGCATATGATCCTGTAGTACCTTCAGCCATAGTTGATTCTGATTCCAATTTCTTGGTTTCTTGATCTTTGGTCATGTCACACAGTATGTTCTGTCTATTAGTCAATATCTTCCAAAAACCTGTTTATCGGGCAAGCTCTAGATAAGAGGCATTCAAATCTAAGCTCCCTAATCTTATTCCTAAATAAAAAACCTGATTAGTACTGTGTTCCTAGTCCATAAGATCTTATCTTGAAATAGTGTATTGCTTTATGTGTCTCAGAATTTGTTTTTCTCTTCCTTGACAGTCACCAAATCACCGCATCATCATCTTCAGGTCTCAGCTTGGTCACCAAATGGAGCAGGGTACAATGGGATGCCTCATCAAAGTAGGCAAGTTGGTTGATATGGTGAGAGCTCAAGAAAGATGAAAAATCACCACATAGTAAGGGTATGGTTGAGTAGTAAGTGTAGAGATAGACATGTCCTAACAGACACCTAAGCTTGCAAGAAGTAATAGTACTAAAGAGCCCTGTACTAACACAGGCAGCTCTAATGAGGAACAGTAGCAAGTTTCATGAACAAGAAATCTTCATATTTGCTAACTAATAACCAAACTGGTAGTAAGGAATGAGTGTATAGAAAAGAGCAATGGTGCGTGAAGGTAATAAGCAAGAAGCAGGGGCTACAGGTGGTTTATATAGCTCAAGAATAGTAGCTTTGGGGTGGTTTGCGCCTCAGACCGGAACAATCTTTGTCCTAATGAGGTACCGGAATCCCCACTACATTTGTTGGTAACCAAATCTTCTGGAACATCTGTAGCAGTCCTATTAAGTTAGGTGACAAGAGTTTTTGCATCAATTTCCAAGGTAAAGGGCACTCTATAGGTATGGTGTCAGGGTTTCTTGAGGGCTTTCAAAACAGCTCTGCATTCTTATTTGCCAGCATCATATGTTTTCTCTGAATCACTTCATACTCCAGATTTATATCATGCAGGATGTCAAGCTCCTCATTGCTCCTGAATAATGCATCCTCCCCATTCTAATCCACTGGCATCAACAGCCACAGTGATAAGCAAAGAATCCTGTTCATAATTAATTGGAAGAATGATAGAGAATGAACATAACTTTTCTTTCAAAAGCATAAAGACATCATTTTGCTCTTCAGTCCATGTCCATGTAACATTTCATCAAAGCAGATAATGTAAAGGTTTGGTTATCCAACTATAATGCTCTATAAGTATTCAGAAATATCCAGCAAGCCCTAGGAATTCTTGTAATTCTGTAACACTTGTAGAAGTAGGCCAATTCACAATTTTAGCCACCTTGACTTCCTCAGATCATCATCTGTCATAATTGCAGACCCATCCAACAACATTGACTCCAGACATGCAGAATTGAGATTTGGTGCCAGAGATCCTGGCTCCAGAGATTTTGACAAACTATAGAATGTAGTTCAGGTTCTGCAGATGGTTATAAATAAATCTTCTTATTCCTGAAAGAACTTCAGTTTCATCTTTGATACACAATTCTTTTACTCCAAGATCATCCATAAAGGCTCAAGCAATCTCTGGAAAAATCTTGTGTATTATCTTTATTATCCCACATTGGGCTTGAGCTGGCAAATTTGTTGCCCCTTGAACTAAAGTTATATGGCAAAAGAGTCCAATAGAGATTGCAATGGCTGTTATATCTCTGCTTTCTTCAGCTAACAGAAAATTATTGTATCCAGAGAATAAGTTGCATAGGCTAGCCATAACAAGTCCACTGAAGTCTTCAGCATATTTGTTAATATTAGAAGAAATAAAAGTGTTCTGAATAGTAACTTTGTTGTACATATGTGCTGCATCAACTAAATAATATTTGTCTTTCTGTTTCTTTACAACCAGAAAATAGGGATTGGTATATAAATCATGGCAAGGCTCTAATATTTTAGCTTCTAACCTGTCCTGAATGATTTTAATTAGCTTATCATGTAAAGCATGAGGAATTTGGTAAGTCTTAGTCTGCCAAGCCTCATGAAGCTCTGTTCAAATAATCTGGAGAGGCAAGCATTCAGGATGAATGTCATATAGATTTTTGAATGACCAAGCCAACACCTCTTCATATTTATAAAGAACTGATATGAAAAATTCTTTCTCCTGACTTGTCAGTTTGAATCCAATTTTGAGCTTCTTAATTCTCTCATTTGTTAGCTGTTCTCCAACAGGAAAGAGTGTAATCCTAGACCTAATATAATCATCAAATTTACAATTAAATGTGATGTGTTTCTCCTCAGAGTAATACTTATTCAAACAAACATCCACTCAATTATCTAGGCCTTCCAGCTTGCTTCCATCAGATTTTCCAGATGCTAATAGCTTTATCTTATTAGCTTTCTGCTTATAAGCAGTGCACACTCTCCAGATCTCTGAAGAAGACAGCTCAATGTCCCATCCACAATTAAAAATATCTATCTGACACAATTTCTTTGTGACAAAATCATAATTTTTGTTCAGAGATGTGTAAATTAATTGAGTACTTTGTGAAATAGGTTTGTGAATTAAACTGGAATTTATATCACATGTGTAATGTTTGCAGTGAGCTGTGACACTGTCTGGATTAGAAAGCAGAGGTTGGAAAATCCAAACTTCTGATGCAAAATTATTCTTGTCTTCTGATTGGTTCATTTGATTCACCAGTGCACTGGTTAATCTGATTAGACTTAGCACACTTTTGGATTCACCAATGCTGGAATTATATTTCTCCTCATCACTGTAAGCACCAACACCAGCAATGCTGCCAACACTCCCAACTTCTCTATTCTTTTCAATCTCCTGACCTTCAACCTTCTCATTATTAATTCTTATACCCATTGTCTTCATCATATCTTCTTCATCCTCCTCAGGCCTTGTATCCACAGGCACCCATCTGATTAAATGCCCATTGAATCATTTAAATGATTGCTGTTTGATTTATCAGTCACATATCTCATGTTGCTCAAGTTTGACTTAAAGTCTTCAAAAACTAGGCAACACATTTATTCTTTGTTATAAATTTCACAGTTCACTCTGCTGTCTTCTGAGGTGTTGCACCTCCAACAGGCAGCAAATTACCAAGATCTTCCAAGAATAAGTTGCTGATCCCCTCCCTCAAATATAAGAAAAGGGGTATGTGTAACAATATCTCCAATTTGAACAGGCACTTCATCACAAAACATATAAAAAGGAGCAACTTCTCCTGTTTGAACAACCATGGTCACTCACAGCTTATTTTCCATTGGCAATTTCAACATTTCAGCATACTTCCAAGACAACAAATTAATTTCTGAACCAGTATTGATCAACACCATTAATTCTTGTTGGTTTATAGTGACTGGCGCATATAACAAACACATTCCATATGCTGTTTTGGATTTTGGCACCATGGGCTTTGAAGTAAGTTGACTGGAATTGATCTTTAGCTCAGGCTGAACTGGTTCAGAGACTCCAACCCTTGCATGGCTTTTGCTAGTACTGTTATTCCAGCCTGATCCAAAGAACACTCAATAAAGCTTTGGTGATACATCTATAAGCTCCTTGACTAACAATTTGACTTTTCCATTGAGAATTTGACCCATTAATTCATTGGCATCTGTTGAATCACAGATCTGAGAGGATAAGTGATCTGTTGCAGAATATCTTGATCTTTGTTTCTCTGCAGACTTGTTCTGAATTTCAGGCTTCTTCTGATTGATCAGTTCAATGTCTTTCATGACATTATCATCAACACTAGCCTGATTATCCTGGTAAGTAATAAATTATCCAGTACACTGAGTATGGGGCATTGCAATCTTAGCTTTTTGATTATTCTTAGCTTCTCCAACTGTTCCAACATTAACTGATGTCCTTTCTTCCAATGGTTCATATTTCTTATCTGAATCAGATTCTCCATCAGACATTAGATATGCAAGCTGTCCTGCTTGGACCTTCACACTGATTGAATTTGCAGGAGGTGTCTCTTCTTGCTAATTAATCTCCTTTTTAGAGCTTGTCAACTCCAGAATCACTCATTCATCCTCTTCCATAGACTGCACAATATACATGTTCAGGATTCCAGATTTAGAAGTGACAGCTTGATAGTTTTGATCCTTAGAGCCCATGCATAAGTTCCCTTCATCATCAATATGGCAGTATTCATTACTCATATCAGATTGGTATTCATAACACTGAGATTGACAATGTCCAGGTTTTCCACAGTAGAAGCATGAGAGATATGTCAAAATTCCTCCAGTTCAAGCTTCTTCTCATCCACAAGCACTACTATAGCCTGTCATAGAAGAGCCATTTCAAGCCAAATAGGGGTTGACTGGCAGTTGAGTATTCTCTTGTACAGTTGTAGAATTAACAGTCACATTTGTTGGATAATTTGGTATAGGTTTCAGAGGTCCTTCTCTCTGCAGCATATAATACTGATCAGAATTTCCTTGTATCTGATTTGATTGTACTCTCATGGCCAATGCCAAATTTGTGAACTCATTGGTCATCTTTTCAATAGCAGCTTCAATATTGGTGCTGTCAGAGCTCTTGGCTTTGGCTTTCAATTCAGATTCTTCAGTCTTTGCAAAACTAGCTGTTTTCTTTGGAGCTTTAACTGTAGGAGGCTTGTTAGCCAATTGATATTGCTCACCAAGCTTCTCCATTTTCTTTTGTTTCATTTCATCTTCTTCAAAGACCTTCTTATTCCCTTCATACTGGTTGATCAAATCCATAGTCACCCAAACAACTTTCCTAAAATCAATAGGTAACATATTGTCTGAAAGATTGAGCTTGGCCTTGTCAATAACCTTATTCCAGAGCTTCTCAGGTAGCCCCTGAAGGAACCAAGATATCTTAGTGAATTCATCAAGCTGTTACAAACATAGACCTAGACCAACCAAGTATCAGACAACATCAGATGTTCAGGGGTATTCACATGACCCCAACACTGAACATATAAGAATCACACAATTCACATGGATCATGGAAATCCCAGCATTCAGTCTCCAAGTGAGGGGACCCCTTACATTTTATGCATGACTCTCTCCCATCAGTTGTGGGCATCATACCTACTTAGCTCTTTCATATCCCTAATCCTGGGAAAACCTACATGATCTACAACCAGTTCCCCTAACATTCTGAACACTCCAACATACAATTGCCTAAGTCAGTACAATGTCACCAAGACCCACAAGACAAACCACAACAACACCCCATATTACAGACCCAACAGAGGTAGACACCAACATGGAGAAGATGAACATTGATGAAGGTGCTGGTAGCAGTAAAGCCACCACCAGCAAGACACCAGCAGATGATACAGGCAACAGAGATACACCTCTCAATATATTGGACAAAACCCAAAGAGAGGAGACCTTTAAAGAAAAGAAGACATGTCTGCAAAAGAATCTAGCAGACATATGTGAACAAAACAAGATACACAGACTGCAGAAGCAGATAGAATACAAATGAGAATAGCAAATAATGATTTTCCTTTAGAGTTCCTCTTACACACAAGACCAATAGAGAAGTCAGACAATTTCAACAATATGAAGCCACCAAAAGCACCTTACTACCATGGCAAATCACTTGACAAGTGCAAATTGTGGTTAGCTTTAATAAGACAGCAGTTTCACCTGAGGAAATTATTATGAAAGACACCAGATGTGGTCAGAATTGATTGGGCATCCAGTCATTTTTGTGACAAACTCCAGATGCATTGGCAGATGTTGGGAATAGAGAAAGAACAACTACCCACATTATAAAACAAATTCAAGATGTGGTGTAAGAACAACATTGAATCCAAGATAACTTATAGTCAAGACACAATGCAGCATTATCATGACACCATTCAACAAGAGAACCAACTCATACCCTCATTTTTCACATACATTGCCAAACTCAAACAGGACCTGGACAGTTTACCAGATGAATTCTTTCATGTACCCTTTTTATAGATAAAGCTCAGACCAATCATTCAGACTGAACTGAATAAACTGCAACATCAATCAAAAACAGTTGCAGAATTATAAGAACAAGCAA
This sequence comes from Coccidioides immitis RS, assembly GCF_000149335.2. Taxonomy (NCBI): domain Eukaryota; kingdom Fungi; phylum Ascomycota; class Eurotiomycetes; order Onygenales; family Onygenaceae; genus Coccidioides; species Coccidioides immitis. The sequence continues at coordinate 958,201 of NW_004504310.1, read as the reverse complement.
CACTCATTAAGTCCATTCTAGAAAAGAAGAAGCAAAGTCAGTGGGACAAGAACCAAAATAAGAAGAAACAGAAAATCTCAATCTCTCAAGAGAAAGATGCATCTTAACAAGACAACAAAGAAGATTATCCACAAACAAAGAAGACACCAGTAAAACCACTTCCCAAAATATCAGAAGAGGAACACAAACAACAAATAGATGAAGAGCTCTGTCTAAGATGTGGCCAACCAGGCCATAAAACAAAGTTCTGTACAAACAGCTCCAACAAGTCCCAGCAGACAGACAAAAAGAACAAGAATCAGGCAAAGACTAGAACTGCAAAGCCCATGCAAGACCCAGGTCAAACATTAGAAAGACAGGGTGTTAATCCAATAAAGAAGGCAAGCAGGTGCAGTATGTGCCTGTCAGCCACACTGACTACACTGTCAGATAGTCTTACAGAGCAAGCTGCACTGTTGGACTCAGGTACCACAGTGAACAGTATCTCCTACAAACTGGCATCCCAATTGGACTGGGATCAACCAGAGACACCCATGGAAGTCATTGAGATGTTGAACAGAGCTGAGGCTGATTGGTACAGCATCTACAAGACCCAACTCACTATAACAGACTCCATGGGGACCATAAAGATGAAAAAATGTATGTTTGCAGTGATCAACATGGTCAACATGAACATAGTCCTAGGCATGCCATGGTTAGAAGATTTCAACCTGGACATAGACTGGAAGAACAAGATGTGGTGTTACTGATTCTCAGAGGAAATAGTGGAACTCCTGAATACAGATAGATTTCTCTGAGTGGTATGTATCAAGAACAAACCCTCTTATATTATTTTTGTGTCAGACAACAACCAAGTCCTGACAGAAGTGCCTGAGTGGTTGAGGAACTATAAAGATATTTTCTCAGAAGAAAAAGCAGCAGAGTTGCTGGAATTAACAAAGATCAGTCATCTGATTATCATTAAAAACAGCCACAAGCCCCCATACATGCTAATCTATAGACTATTGCCCAAGCAGACAGAGGTTCTACAAGAGTACATCAAGAACAAGTTATGCAAGGGTTGAATACATCTGTCACAAAGTCCAGCAGGGGCTCTAGTGTTGTTTGCACCCAAAGCTGATGGAGGACTCAGGCTCTGTATTGATTATTGTAGTCTTAACACAATTACAGTGAAGAACTGTTACCCCTTGCCATTGATAGATAAGATATTAAGCTGGTTGGCAGGAGCATGCTACTTTTCCAAGATAAATCTATATAATGCCTACCACCAGATTAGAATCAAAGAAGGAGATGAATGGAAGACCACATTTCATACAAAGTTTGGGAGTTTTGAGTACCTTGTCATGTCTTTCAGGTTGTCAAACACACCAGCAACCTTCCAGTCCTATATCAATAGGGTGCTGGCAGGCCTGGTTGACATATGCTGTGTAGTTTACCTAGATGATATTCTTATTTTCTCAGCCTCAGAGAAAGAGCATGAGAAACATGTTAGACTAGTTATGGAGTATCTAAGAGAATACCAGTTGTTTGCAAAGCTTGCTAAGTGTGCTTTCAAAAGGCAAACAATCTCATATCTTGGATATATCATTGATAATGAAGGTATTAAAATGGACCCAAAGCAGATACAGGTGATCACAGAGTGGCTCTTGCTACAAAGTTTCCATAATATCCAGATATTCCTGGGTTTTGCAAACTTCTATCAGAGATTCATACAAAAGTACTCAGTTATTGTGGCACTGTTGACAGATCTCTTGAAGAGCAGTGAAAAGAGAAGAAAGAAAGAACCTTTTCTTCTGACACCCACTACCAGAAAAGTGTTTTGTGAGTTGCAGGCAGTCTTCTTCAGAGAGCCTGTCATCCAGCACTATAATCCAGAATGTAGAATACATCTGGAGACAGACACTTCAGAACATGCTGCAGGTATGATATTGCTACAGCTGTTCAAAAATAAGTAGCATCCAGTTGTCTACTAGTCATTCAAGTTTGACCAGACCCAACAAGCCTATGACACACTGAATAAGAAGATGTTGGCCATCATCCAAGCATTTGTTCACTGGCAGCAGTACTTAGAAGGAATAAAGTACTCTGTAGAGATTATTATGGACCATGCAAATCTTCATTCATTTATGAAGTCCATGAACAAGATAGCACAATAATGATATATAAGATGGATAGAGGTTCTCAGAGCATATGACTTTAAGATTCTCTACTGTCCTGGGAAGCATAACTCAGCCAACACATTATCATGAAGACCAGATTATATCAAACTAGAAGAAGACATTGGTCTGCTGACATATACACTCAAACAATATTACACAGATGATGTTCCAGAGTGAAACTCATTTGAAGAAACTTTCTTTAATGAAGAAGGTATCCAAGTATGTGCTGCTCACACTGTTCAAAGCAGTGGGGTAGAGATGGTGCAGGGGAGACCTGGTGGCACCAAGATAATTGAGTCAGTCCAGAGAGCACCAGCCAAAGATGCTGGGGAGGCTCAACAAAGGAATTGCAGAAGATCCTGGATTCTCTGTGTGTGTGTGAACATGGTGACAAAAAATGAAAAGACCTATAATAAACTAACTGTAAGTGTGTTGAATCTGCTGCTAGAAGCACAGGGAGATGATTCCTCTGTACAAGCAAGATTCACTAAGACAGAATCTCAGCAGTCAGAGTAGAAAATAGACAAACAAGATCTTTTAACAAAGAGCAGCAGAATCTACATCCCTAACAATCCAGCTCTAAGACAGGAACTACTACAAGTCCACCATAATGACCCATTCACAGGTCACTTTGATGTGGTGAAGATGTTTGCCTTGCTCCAGTGAAAATACAATTGGTAATTGATAAGACAAGATGTCCAGATGTACATATGTGAATGCCAAACCTGCCAATAAGAAAAGACTCCAATGCACAAACCATATAGGTTGCTTGCATCATTGCCAACATCCAGTGATCTCTGATATTCAATATCCATAAACTTTATAACAGACCTCTCTTCAAGTAGAGAGGAGAGGAACCCATATGATGCAGTCCTGGTTGTTGTGGATTAATTTATGAAGCTTGCACATTTTCTTGTGTGTAGAAAGAAGATTGATGTGCCAGAGATGGCAAATCTTCTGTTCAGAAGAGTGTTTAAAGACTTCAGATTTCCAAACAATATTGTTTCAGACTGAGGATCTGTTTTCACAAGTGAATACTGATCAGAGCTATGTTTTCACATAAAAGTTAGACAAAAACTTAGCACAGTATTCCACCTACAAATGAACAGCCAAACAGAGGCACTGAACAAGATTTTGGAGGGATATCTTCATGTCTATTGTAGTCATAGACAAGATGATTGGGAGGAGTGGCTTGTGTATGCAGAATTTGCATACAACAGGTCAGAACACTTCACAACACACATGTCTCCATTTAAAGCAATGTACAGCTTCAAACCTAGGGGACCAGACAAGATCCAGAAATCAGTCAACAACAATGATGATGCACAGACAGCACCCAACAGAAGACTGAGAATGATCTTCACATTAAGAAATAGTCTGGTAGAACATTTGACAAAAGCAAAAGAGAATCAAGCACAGTTCTATAACCAAAGACATCAAGATAAAGTGTATGCACCTGGTGATGAAGTGATGTTGTTATCAAGAAACCTACAAACAATACATTCTTGCAAGAAGTTAGACAACAAGTACTATAGATCTTTCTTAGTGATAGAGGCCATAGAAAATAACACATATCAACTGAAGCTCCCTCTGAGCTATCAGATTCATAATGTTTTTCATGTTTCATTGTTGGAACCATACCACACAAGAACAGGTGAGACACCAATGTGTTCTCCCACAGTACTGGTAGATGACTATCATGAGTGGGAAGTAGATAAAATCTTGGACAACAAAGCACACTACCACAAGAGACATTATCTAGTGAAGTGGAAAGGATTCTCTATTGAGAAATCAACATGGGAACCTGAGGAAAATCTCAAAAATGCACAAGAAACCCTTAAGGATTACCTAAAGAAAAGACAAAATTACAAGAAGATAAACAAATCTACATACAGAAAGAAAGATAAACATGACACAAAACAACATAAAGACCACAACACACCTACAAAACCAAGAATTTAATGGCAAGAAGACATATCACAAGAGCATCTGAGACATGACTGTAACAGTAGTGAATCAGCTATAGATAAGTGAGACTTGAAAGTCACAGATATGTTTGGTACAACAACAGACAGAACCACAACAGAAGATACAGTCACAGAGAAAGACATTACAGACAAAGAAGTATAAAGAGAATGAAGCATTTCTACAACACTTCAAAAATCAGAAGAAACAATGTTAGTTAGACAATTAATAGAAGATATGAGGTTGGCCTAAGCAGAAGTTAGTCTGAGAACAAGTAAGATAGTACAGAAGATCTACAAGATCAGTTTCTATACTGTCTTAAAGAGCTTTGGTTCCACTCATTAAACAAGTTATAAGATAATCAAGCAAGATTCAGACATTTGCAACTTCATTTTCTACTCAAGAGAGAACAATACAAACTGAGCTTGACAAACAAGAGAACTCAGACAGACCATCTTTAGTAGATTCTGTCTCAGACACAAGGTCCACAGTCTTGACTACATGGTGTGAGGCAAGATAACAACATTTCATGGAAGATTCTTTGACAGTAGAAGTGGTCTGGCAGCAGTGACATTTAGCAGCTCCTGAGTCAAGCCCACAAAATTCACACACAAGTATACTCATGTACTTAACATTGTACAGACAACACAGATTGGCTGTGTCAAAACTATAATATTCTTCTTAAAGTTACAAGAGCCAACAAACTAGTTTAATGGCAGATTCTGGAATCTACAGCCATGTCAGAACAACAAGAAGAACAGACAAAGATACACTTATATTACAACAGGTACAGATTTGACATTCTAAATAATAAGAACAAGATTTCTTCTCAGTATTCTATAGACAAGACTCATCTTCATTCAGACAGTTCATAAACATCAAGTAAACACAGACAGAGTACAGAAGAGTGTCTTCTTTATTATATGCAACAGGGTCTTTTAACAACAACATCATAATAAGTTATAAAACAAACAAGAAATGATGCCTGAGCCCAAACAAAGCAGAAGAAAAGAAGAAAGAAGAGGGCCAGAAACTCTCTATTTATATCTATTATAACACACCAAGATTGCTAGTCCCACAACTTGTTGATAAACAACATGACAACAGACAACAGACAACATAGCAACCAGACAAGCAAACAAATAAAGAAACAAGTACATGACAAAACACTGGGCTTTTATAATAAAACAATTGCTATTCTATAATAAAGAATGTCTACTGCAACCAGCAGCAATACACATGCAGAATGTCTATATAGACAAGTAGTGAGTAATGCAGAAGCTTATACATTCAAGAACCTACAATACTCCACCAATGATAGAGGGAGCTACAATGATGTACAAAAAACCACTTCAGTGGCTCTATGTCTCAGAGTCCAAGGCCTCTGGGGGGGAGGGATAGTGTTATGAACATAGATCTAGACCAACCAAGCATCAGACAACATTAGATGTTCAGGAGTATTCACATGACCCCAACACTGAACATATAAGGATCACACAATTCACATGGATTGTGGGAACCCCAGCATTCAGTCTCTGAGTGAGGGGACCTCTTATGTTTTATGCATGACTCTCTCCCATCAGTTGCAGGCATTGTACCTACTTAGCTCTTTCATATCCCTAATCCTGGGAAAACCTACATGATCTACAACCAGTTCCCCTAATACAAGCCTTCCATTTGCTTGAACTGTACTGGTGATAGTAGTGTATTCTCAAACATAGGCGCGAATGTTGCCATCCCAAGCACGCGGTTTCTTTGTAATTGCCCAGAGGTAATTCTGACAGTGAATCTTGTAAGTAATGTCTTGATCATGAAATTCATGAATAATCTCTTTGGAGAATACTTCTCAATTACCTTCTTTATAGCCTTCCAAGGTCTTCATCCATTCTCCAATCCATGTAACACAGTACCTAGCCAACCATTCAATAATGTTTTTAGAATCAATTACTCCATGATTCTTGCATATCTGATAAAACCTTTCAATAAACAGGGTAGCATCTCTGCTGTCAAACCAAGGTGCATGTGCCGTGCCAGAGGAAGGCATAGGAATGTGGGAATGAACCACAATTCTCTTGTCCTCACCCAGTGACATAGTTGCATATGATCCTGTAGTACCTTCAGCCATAGTTGATTCTGATTCCAATTTCTTGGTTTCTTGATCTTTGGTCATGTCATACAGTATGTTCTGTCTATTAGTCAATATCTTTCAAAAACCTGTTTATTGGGCAAGCTCTAGATAAGAGGCATTCAAATCTAAGCTCCCTAACCTTATTCCTAAATAAAAAAAAACTGATTAGTACTGTGTTCCTAGTCCATAAGATCTTACCTTGAAATAGTGTATTGCTTCATGTGTCTCAAAATTTGTTTTTCTCTTCCTTGGCAGTCACCAAATCACCACATCATCATCTTCAGGTCTCAGCTTGGTCATCAAATGGAGTGGGGTACAATGGAATGCCTCATCAAAGTAAGCAAGTTGGTTGATATGGTGAGAGCACAAGAAAGATGAAAAATCACCACATAATAAGAGTATGGTCAAGTAGTAAGTGTAGAGATAGATATGTTCTAACAGACACCTAAGCTTGCAAGGAGTAATAGTACTAAAGAGCCCTGTACTAACACAGGCAGCTCTAATGAGAAACAGTAGCACATTTCATGAACAAGAAATCTTCATATTCTCTAACTAATAGCTGAACTGGTAGTAAGGAACAAGTGTATAGAAAAGAGCAATGGTGTGTGAAGGTAATAAGCAAGATGCAGGGGCTACAGGTGGTTTATATAGCTTAAGAATAGTAGCTTTGGGGTGGTTTGTGCCTTGGACCAGAACAACCTTTGTTCTAATGAGGTACCGGAATCCCCACTACACTAGCAGCAGATTTCAACATACTTACAGTTGATTTATTATAAATCTTTTTATCTTTTATTACTGTATTCATACACACATGGAGAATTCAGAATCTTCTGTAATTTCTTTATTAAGTCTTTCTAGTATCTCTGGCTAGTGCTCTGTAAACTAACTTAACTGTCTTAATGTCATCAGATCTCTTCTGTACTATCTCTACTTTACTACTTTAGACAGCACAAGCAGCATGTACTTGAATATCTTCTTTATTAAAGAAAGTTTCTTTAAATAAGTTCTACTCTAAAACATCATCTGTATAATATTATTTAAGTATATATGTTAGCAGATCAATATCTTCTTCTAGTTTGATATAATCTGGTCTTTGTGATAATATATCAGCTGGATTATACTTTTCAGAACAGTAGAGGATCTCAAAGTTGTATACTCTGAGAATCTCTATCTATCTTATATATTATTGTTGTACCATCTTGTTTGTGGACTTTATAAATGAATGAAGATTTGCATGATCTGTAATAATCTTTACAGAATACTTTATTTCTTCTAAGTACTGTTATTAATAAATAAATTCTTGAATAATGGCCAACATCTTCTTATCTGGTATGCTATAGACTTGTTGAGTCTGGTTAAACTTGCATGACCAGTAGAGAACTGAATGCCATCTGTTGTTGAACAGCTGTAGTAATATTATGTCTGTAGTATGTTCTGAAGTATCTGTTTCCAGATGTATTCTATATTCTGAATTGTAGTGATGAATGACAGGTTTTCTGGAGAAGACTGCTTTTAACATGTGAAATGCTTTTCTGGCAGTGAATATCAGAAGAAATAATTTCTTCTTTTATCTATTTTTACTGTCTTTCAAGAGATCTGTCAATAGCATCACAATAACTGAGTACTTTCATATGAATCTCTGATAGAAGTTCACAAAACCCAGAAATATCTGAATATTATAAAAACTTCATGGCAAGAGCCACTTTATAATTATCTGTACCTGCTTTGAGTCTATTTTAATATCTTCATTATTAATAATATATTTGAGATATGAGATCATTTATCTTTTGAAAGCATACTTAGCAAGCTTTACAAATAACTAGTATTTTCTTAGATACTTCATGACTAATCTAACATGCTTCTTGTACTCTTTCTCTGAGATAGAGAAAATAAGAATATTATCTAGATAAACTACATAGCATATGTCAACCAGGCCTGCCAGTGCCTTATTAATATAGAACTGAAAGATTGCTGGTGTGTTTGACAATCCAAAAGACATAACAAGATACTCAAAACTTCCAAACTTTGTACAAAACATGATCTTTCATTTGTCTTCTTCTTTGATTCTAATCTAGTGGTAGGCATCACATAAATTCATCTTGGAAAAGTAACATGCTCCTATCAACTGGCTCAGCATCTTGTTTATTAATGACAAAGAGTAATGGTTCTTCACCATGACTGCATTAAGACTATAATAATCAACACAGAGCTTGAGTTCTTTATTAGTCTTGGGTACAAACAACACTGAAGCCTCTGCTGAACTTCATAACAGATATATCTAACTCTTGCATAAATTGTTCTTGATATACTCTTGTAGAATCTCTGTCTGCTTGAGTAATAGTCTATAGATTAATATGTACAGAAGCTCACAGCTGTCTTTAAAAATAATCAGATAACTAATCTTTATTAATTCTGGCAACTCTGCTGCTTTTTCTTCTGAGAAAATATTTTTATAGTATCTTAATCACTCAGGTACTTTTGTCAAGACTTGATTATCATCTGACACAAAAATAACATAAAAGAGTTTGTTCTTGATGCATACTACTTAGAGAAATCTATTTGTATTCAGAAGCTTTACTGTTTTCTTCAAAAATTAGTACCACCATATTTTGTTCTTTCAGTCTATATCCAGATTGAAGTCTTCCAACCATAATATATCTAAAACTATATTTATGTTGACTATCTCAATCATCACAAATATATATCTTACTATTTTTATGACTCCTATTGAGTCTGTTATAGTGAGTTATGCTTTGTAGATGCTGTACCAATCAGTCTCAGCTGTGTTTAACATCTCAATGACTTCTATAGGTATCTCTGGTTGATCCAAGTCCAATTAGAATGCTAGTTTGTAGAAAATACTATTCACTGTAATACCTGAGTCTAACAGTACAGCTTGCTCTGTAAGACCATCTGATAATATAGTCAGTATGGCCAACAGGCACATACTGCACCTGCTTGCCTTCTCTATTGAGTTAACATTCTATCTTTCTAACATTTGATCTGAGTCTCACATGGGCTTTGCAGCTCTAGTCTTTATCTGGTCTTTATTCTTTTTATCTATCTGCTGGAACTTGTTTGAACTATTTATACAGAACTTTGCTTTACAATCTGATTGATCACATCTCAGACAGAGCTCTTTATTTATTCATTATTTGTATTTTTCTTTCAATATTTTTGGAAGTAGCTTCACCAACATCTTTTTTATTTATGAATAATGTTCTTTATTATCTTGTTGAGATGTATCTTTCTCTTGAGAGATTGAGATTTTCCATTTCTTCTTATTTTGATTCTTATTCCACTGGCTTTGCTTCTTCTTTTCTAGAATGAACTTAATAATTGTTGCTTGTTCTTATAGTTTCATAACTATTTTTGATTGGTGTTGCAATTTATGTAGTTCAGCCTGGATAATTGGTCTGAGCTTTATTTATAGAAAGAGTATACAAAAGAATTCATCTGATAGATTATCTAGATCTTGTTCAAGTTGGATGATGTATGTGAAAAATGAGGATACCAATTGATTTTCCTGTTGGATAGCATTATAATAGTGCTGCATTATATCTCAACTGCAAGTTATCTTAGGTTCAACATTATTCTTACACTACATCTTGAATTTATTTCATAATGTAGGTAGTTGTTCTTTCTCTATTCTTAATATCTGCCAATGCATCTGAGATTTATTACAAAAATGACTGGACACTTAATTAATTCTGACTGCATCTGGTGTCTTTTGTAGTGATTTTCTCAGGCAAAATAGCTGTCTTATTGAAGCTAACTATAGTTTGCACTTGTCAAGTGATTTGCCATGGTAATAAGATATCTTTGAAGACTTCACATCATTAAAGTCATCTGGCTCCTCTATTGGTTGTGTGTGTAAGAGGAACTTTAAGAGAAAATTATCATTTACTATTCTCTGTTTGTATTTAATCTGCTTTTGCAGTCTGCATATTTTATTTTGTTTATGTATGTCTGCTAGATTCTTTTGTAGATATGCCTTCTTTTCTTTAAAGATCTCTTCTCTTTGGGTTTTATCTGATGTATTGAGAAGTGCATCTTTATTGTCTATGTTATTTGCTGGTGTTTTGCTAGTGGTGGCTCCACTGCTTCTAATGCCTTTATCAATATTCATTTTCTCTATATTGGTGTCTATCTCTGTCAGGTCTGCAATGTGGGGTGTTATTGTAGTTTGTCTTGTAGGTCTTAGTAGCATTGTACTGACTTAGGCAATTGTATGTTGGAGTATTCAGAATGTTAGAAGAACTAGCTGTAGATTATGTAGATTTTCCCAGGATTTAAGATATGAAAGAGCTAAGTAGGTACAATGCCTGCAACTAATAAAAGAGATTTGTGTGTAGAACATAGAGATTCTTTAACTAGAAGACTAAATGCTAAGGTTCTCATGATCTGTGTGAATCATGTGATTCTTATATGTTCAGAGTTGGGATCACATGAGTACTCCTGAACATCTGATGTTGTCTGATGCTTGGTTGATCTAGATCTACATTTGTAACATAATGACTCTGTATGTACTATCAAGGTTTATTTAATGACTATATGTCTGATAAAGCTGAATGCAGTTGAGAATTTGAGGCAAAGTCATTATTGCAGAGTATAACAACATTAAATCATATTGAAAATTGTAGAGCAATAAGTGCAGAATATGCAAGCAATTCATACTAGATATAGATACTTTCTCATAAACTTTGAGTGGGTTGTCAATTGCTTGAAAATCAAAATCTGTATGTAAAGATTTTTTATGGATAAGCTGCATAAAATCAGACAAATTAAAGGCTCTGTTCATTATAGAGATTACTAATACAATTCAGATATGGTCTCTTGAGATCAAGATAATAGTCTTGTAGACAGAGGTTCTTGAATTCTTAACTTTATGTTCTTTATCAAGTATCACATGTGTGAAGAAGTTTTTGATCAGCCAATCAAGTTTTCTGTAAAGCTGCTGAAGCATGTTCCTGAATACATTAGAAAGTCCATCTAGCTGTATGGTAGCATCTGGAGTCTTGTGTTGTATAGCTAGATCATCAGAGCTTGAATACATGTACTGTTACCATATTAAATATAACATGATGATAACTGTTGTTGTGGTCTTTGGATCATTTTTGTTGAGCTTTTTAAATTCAGATTTTAATGTAGTTTTGTTAACAATAAACTTCTTGAGAATGTCATTAATGATCTCTCTACTGCCAAGAATGCTGTAAAAAAAAATTAGTTGAATGCTATCAGAGAAGAACTGAACAATCTGATTAATTTAATTGGTGATAACTTCATTCAGACAGATAATCAGAGTAGAATAATATGGTTCAGTTAACTTTTACTCTTTTGCTTTGAGAATTAAAGTGTAGTATTGTACAGTCTTTCCTAGTTCTGCTTCATTAGCAAGAATTCTACATTCCACTGCTAACAGCTCCTGTGTCAATTTTCAAGCAACTCTGATGACTTGTCAAGATTTTAGTATAAGATTTGCAATCATTAGGTTGTCAGAGTCCATATTCAAGTTAGAACAAGCAGTAAGATAATCTGAAGCTTCTGCTCCAGTTATATTGAGTGTATAATTTAGCTTAAAGAGAGTATTGCTAGTATTCTCAATAGAATCTTTATTGTTGTCATCATTATTACTTATTTTGAGATGTTCCAGATGTTTGATATTAGCTATTAGTTTATTGTCAGATCTGTACTTTTTCATAAATAGTATTTTGATATTGATAGTATTTTTGATAAACTCTTCAAGTAAGGCTTTTCTTGTGCCTTTATCTATAAAAGGCAAAGAAATATCAGAGCTAATCTCATGAATAATCTTGTTTACAGTTTTGACAGTATTATTGATGTTCTTGAAGAAATCAGCATTAATATTTTTATTGATAGAACCAATTTCAACATTGTCTTAAAACTCTTTGTCAATAGCTGTGATAATAGCAGTCTTGACTCCTGCCTTTACAGCAGAGTCATCTTACATATTTAGGTCTGCATACTTTGAAATGATTACTTTATTATCTTGCTTATGATCTTTTTCTTGTTTAAGCTGCTGACTGGCAGATCTTATCTGTACTGTGTACTTCAATAGAAGAAGAAGTCTATGTATGTTTTCAGAGTTATTATCTTTGAATCTTCTCTTGGATTTTGCAATTAATTGCTGAATAGCCTATAATAATGCTACAGTAGAAATATTATTAGTAGGCTCAAGATTCTTGAGATTATTGTCAAGTAAAGAAATTTCTGCCTGTATTTGTAGAAGCTTCATTTTCTCTATTACATTAATATGAATTGAGATGTTGGATCTATGTGCAGGGCCAGTTCTACTGAAGAAATGGCTGTATTTCTTGTGAAATGTAGTTAAAACATAGTTAATTTCATCTGATTGCATTCATTCTTACAATATGCCTGTTGTTGAAAAGCCTAAATATTCTGCAAGCTTTGCTTGATTTTCATGGATTCAGCTACCATCAAGTACATGAACTCTGGAGATTATTACTTGAGTAAAGATCTTCAGTCTTAGCTGTCTTGGAGGCCTTTGGTGTGCTTATTTTCTTTAATAAAGTTGGAGAATCTATTTCTCAAGCTAGGCTAAACTCTATGTTAGAATGATAACCAGTCACTCAATATAGTAGATATTGAGGCATACTAGCTATATGAGGAGGATTTCAAGTTGGAAGATGCATTGCATATCTAGATGTATAATACACAATATCACAAAAAAAGTCTTTGAATGATGCCTAAGTTCAATATCAGCTTGTTGCTTATGAGGAAGAAAGTGCTTATAGAGCTTGTTTTGCAAATAGAATCTTATAAAGAAGTCTGTAAGAACTCTTTATTTATACTCATGCTGCAATACACTAAAATTACTAGTTCTATAATTTGTTGATAAACAACATGACAATAGACAACAGGTAATATAGCAACCAGACAAGCAAATAAACAATGAAATAAGTATGTGATAAAATACTAAACTTTTGTAATAAAATAATTACTGTTCTACAACAAAGAATATCTACTGCAACTGGTAATGATACATATGTGGAATATCTATATAGACAAGCAGTAGAAATGCAATAGCTTGCACATTCAATATTCTATAATGCTTCACCAATAACAGAAGAGCTATAATAATAATGTATGTAAAACTACTTTAATAACTCTATGCCTCAGAGTTCAAGGTCTCTGGAGAGGAGATCATATTATAAATGTAAATTTAGACTAATAAAGCATCAGACAATATTGAATGTTCAGAGATACTTATGTGATCTCAACTCTAAATGTATAGGAATCACACAATTTACATGAATTGTGGGAACCTCAGTGTTCAGTCTTCTAGTTAGAGAATCTCTACATTCTACACACAACTTTCTTTTATTAGTTATAGGCATCAGTTCTACTTAGCTCTTTCATACCCTATTCTGGGAAAATCTATATGATCTACAGCTGGTTTTCCTAACATTACAATAATCAAAAAAGTAACAAAATTTGATAACAGTCTTGTTATGAATGTAGACCTAGACCAATGAAGCATCAGATGATGTTAGATGTTCAGAAGTACTTATATGGCCCCAACTCTGAATATATAAGAATCACATAATTTGCATAAATTATGGAAATCTTAGTATTCAGTCTTCTAGTTAGAGAATTTCTATATTCTATGCATGACTTTCTTTTATCAGTTGTGAGTATTGAATCTACTTAGCTCTTTCATATCTGATTCTGGGAAAACTCTTGTAATCTATAACTGATTCTTCTAACATTCTGAACACTCCAACATATAATTGTCTAAGTTGGTATAATGTCATCAAGATTTACAAGATAAATTACAACAACACTCTATATTGCAGATCTGATAGAGATAGATACTAATATAAAGAAAATGAACATTGATAAAGATGCTAGTAGTAGTGAAGTTATTATCAATAAAATATCAGTCAATAATGCAGACAATAGAAATACACCTCTCAATATATCAGATAAACTCTGAAGAGAAGAGACTCTGAAAGAAAAGAAGATACATCTGCAAAAGAATCTAGCAAACATATATAAATAAAATAAAAATACAGACTTCAGAAGCAGATTAAATATAAATAAAGAATAATAAACAACAATTTTCTCTTAGAGTTTTTCTTACACATATAACTAATAGAGAAGTCAGATAATTTTAATAATGTGAAGTCTTTAAAAGCATTTTATTATTATAGTAAATTTCTTAATAAGTGCAAATTATAATTAGCTTTAATAAAACAGCAATTTTATTTGAGAAAATCACTACAAAAAATATCAGATACAGTCAGAATTAATTAGATATTCAGGTACTTTTATAATAAATCTCAGATGCATTGGCAGATGTTGAAAACAAAGAGAAAACAACTACTTATATTATAAAATAAACTCAAGATATGATGTAAGAACAACATTAAATCTGAGATAACTTGTAATTAAGATATAATGCAGCACTACTACAATGCTGTTTAACAAGAAAATGAATTTATATTCTTATTTTTTATATATATCACCAAACTCAAACAAGATCTGAACAGTCTATCAGATAAATTCTTTCATATACTCTTTTTATAAATGAAGCTCAGATTAATCATCTAGACTGAACTTGATAAACTGCAACACCAATTAAAAATAGTTGCAGAATTACAAGAACAAGTAATTCTTATTAAGTTTATTCTGAAAAAGAAGAAGTAAAGTCAGTGAAATAAGAATTAAAATAAGAAGAAACAGAAAATCTTAATCTCTCAAGAGAAAGATGTATTTTAATAAGATAATAAAGAAGATTATCCACAAATAAAGAAGATATCAGTAAAATCACTTTCAAAAATATCAGAAAAGAAATACAAACAACAAATAAATGAAGAGTTCTGCCTAAGATATTGCTAACCAGATTATAGAGTAAAGTTCTGTACAAACAGCTTGAACAAGTTTCAATAAACAAATGAAAAGAACAAAAATCAGATAAAGATCAGAGCAGTAAAGCTCATGCAAGATCTAATTTAAATATTAGAAAGATAGAGTGTTAATTCAATAAAGAAGACAAGCAGACACAGTATGTGTCTATCAGTCATACTGACTACACTATTAGATAATCTTACAGAACAAGCTGCACTGTTAAATTCAGATATTACAATAGACAGTATTTTTTATATACTGATATCCTAATTGAACTGGAACTAGTCAGAGACACTTATAGAAGTTATTAAGATGTTGAACAGAGCTGAGACAAATTAATATAATATCTACAAGACTTAACTCACTATAATAAACTTCATGAGAATCACAAGAATGGTAAGATATATGTTTACAGTAATTAACATGGTTAACATAAATATAGTTCTAAGCATGTCATGGTTAGAAAACTTCAATCCAGACATAAACTGAAAAAACAAGATATGGTATTACTAACTCCCAGAGAAAATAGTAGAACTTCTGAATATAGATAGATTTCTCCAAGCAGTATACATCAAAAATAAACTCTCTTATGCTATTTTTACATCAGATAACAACCAAGTTTTAACAGAAGTGCCTGAGTGGTTGAGAGACTATAAAGATATTTTCTAAAAAGAAAAAGCAGCAAAGTTGCTGAAATTAATAAAGACTCTGTGTCAATTATTGTAATCTTAACACAGTCACAGTGAAGAACTGTTACTCTTTACTGTTGATAGACAAGATGTTAAAACAGTTGATAGAAGTACATTACCTTTTCAAGATAAATCTATATAATGCCTGCTACCAGATTAGAATCAAAAAAGAAGATAAATGAAAGACCACATTTCATATAAAGTTTGAGAGTTTTAAGTATCTTATTATATTTTTTGAGTTATCAAACACATCAGTAATCTTTCAGTTCTATATTAATAGAGTGCTAGCAGGCCTAGTTGACATATGCTGTATAATTTATCTAGATAATATTCTTATTTTCTCTGTCTTAAAGAGAGAGCACAAGAAACACATTAGACTAGTTATGAAGTGTTTAAGAAAATACTAGTTATTTGCAAAGATTGCTAAGTACACTTTCAAAAGATAAATAATCTTATATTTTAAATATATTATTAATAACAAAGATATTAAAATGAACTCAAAGCAGGTACAGATAATTATAAAGTACTCTTTGTTATAAAGTTTTTATAATATTCAGATATTGTGAGGATTGTATGTGTGGATCAGCATGACAATGAATCTCTAGAAGGAATATACATGAAAAAGAGTACATGAGATAAAAGATCTGTATTCTGACAACTATGTATGACTTGTAAGCAAGATTGCCACTGGCTTCCAGCAAGAGGTTTGCACAGTGACAGCCTTTTATGTGTGCTCACAAGCACATGACTTAGTGTCTCACAAGAACACATGCAACTCCCAGCAGCTTGCAAGCTGAGATCTCTGATCTTTACAGATACTGTTCATCCATGTAAGAGGTTCACAGCAAATTCTTACAGATTCCCCCCCCTTGTAAGCCTTGGTCCCTCAAGACAGCTGTCTCATTAAAAACCTTCATGAGTAGAAAAACAAAAAACCTCTTGGGAAAAATAAAAATTTCCTCATAAGGAAAAGAGTACAGCCTCACTAGAGATGTGATATCAACACAACTCTAATAACAGAACCCAATAACACAACAATGTATAGAGAGTCTCTATTGTTCTTGCTAGCCCTGTGTCACTATTAGATAATGAACACTAGCTTAAGAGAGAGCTTTCTCTTGCTTTCTCTTTCTCTTCTTTTCTTCTCTTTCTTCTCTAGTCTATATCACCATCACCAAGGTAAGTGAACCCTTCAAGCACTGCTTCACATGAAAGGCAGGCTTACAGAAGATCTCTGATATTCTGAAAGAAAAATAGCTTCACTTCAACATTCCACACAATTGACCAAAAGACTACAAGCTGGTGAGTTCACCCCTGGTTGTGCCTTTGCTTCACATGGCTATTAGATTTTGTCTTCACATGGGGTTTGGTTTACAGAAAGACTGATGCTTGCTAGCAGTTGCTGCTGATGTGCAGTTCTCTCTCTCTCTCTCTCACAACTTGTCTCTACTTTTCTTTCTCAGAAGGACCTCCACTCTCTCTTTTGTGGATGAGATTGAGTCTTTGATAAGTAGTCACAAGAAGTTTGAGAAGTGTTTGTGACTGACAGTTCTAGAGTGTTATTGTTCTCTCTCTCTTTTCTCCATCAGTTATCATCATTTCTTCTGTATCAGCTCAAGCTGTAAGTACTTCTCACAAGCTGATATTGGTTTGTGTGCTGATGAAGTTAGAGTTCTGTCACTTTGCCTCCCCTTCTTATGATTGTTGCTCCAGCCCCAGCCAGAAATATGAGTATCCTCTATCATATTTCAGTTCATGACTAATCTTCTTTAGATTGTTGTTGTTGTTCCCTCTGTGCCAGCAGAATTTGTAGATGCCATGGTCCCACAAAGTGCTTGAGACTGCCCAGCACCCCCCTCACAAGATTAACAATGGTGGTTCCAGACCACCTTCACCCAAATGCCACCAGCTGCTACTTTCACTGGTGCATTGTGGGCCAATCCAGTGGTTCTTCCAGGTCTCCCCCCCCACACAGAGGCACAAGCTTTGTCTGCCTGCAAAAGAGCATGGTGTCACAAGCCTATTCAAAGGCCTGTACTTATTGCTGGTTTGGATAATTCAAACCAGTTGGCTGTGCACACTCAGCTCCACAAGAGAATTCTCATAACTCAGACTGGGGCCCAGCCACTATCTGAACAGAAGTGCTCCACCTGCAAGAGAGCTCAGCAAAACTATAACAATATAGTCTTTACAGAGTGCATCTCCACAGGCTTGGGTCAAAAATATAACAACTGCCTATACTATAGGCATCTTGCTTGCTCTTTTCAGCAGTGAGATTATGGGTAGTTGTTACAGATCTTTACAGGAGAAGCTGGAGACTCTAATTATATAGTCTTAGTTTAGTTTTTTCTTCTTTTGTTTTGAAATCAATTGAATTCAGTTCAGTTTAACTATATCTTTTCTCTCCCTAACTCATTTTCTAGTTCCACTACCTCCATCCATCTCTTTTGCAAACCAGGCTTGTCTGGGTTCCTACTATAGAATTATTGGAGTAGCTTTCTCAGTGAATGAACATTGCTTGCAGAAACCTATGTCTTGTTCTTCTTATTATCATATTCTTTTCAATATACTCTGTACCACAGCTCACAACCCTCTCTTTTTGAGTTGATTATCTTACAGACCTGGTACTTCTTTTCATTCTTGTCTGTCTTATAAACTTTGTGATGAGGTGAGCTATTGATTCCTTCACAGATCTTGTGTTTGTGGAGCAGGAATACATGAAAGATATCATAAGTTTACAGACCTGGAGACAGTTCCAGTCTGTAGACTTATAAGCCTATCTTCTCCACAATTCTACAAGACCCATGCCTCAACAAATCCAGTTTTTTGTTAGATCATGCAGTCTTGATATTGTGAAGATCAAGCCACATCTTGTCTTCCATCTGGAAGGCCTTTACAGTGTGCTTCTGATTATAGTACTTCTTCTGATAGACTTGTGCCTTCATAAGCAATTTCTTGATCTCTTTACAGAGCAATCTTATTGCCTCTGCCTGATCTCTTGAATTCTTGCACATATAGCTATACTCATCAGAGTCCAAGAATTTCATTCACAGATTCAACCCATATGTCAGCTGGAAAGATGATTTCTGTGTGGAAGCCTGTCATAAGTTATTGTATGTGAACTCAGCCATTGGCAACCACATCACCCAGTCATCTTGATCATAATTAATATACCTTCACAGGTACTGCTCCAGTACACTGTTCAGTCTCTCAGTCTGATCATCAGTTTGTGGGTGGAATGCTGTGCTTATTGCTCTTGCAATCTTCAAGATATGAGTTAAATCACCTCAAAATTCACTCACAAACAGAGATTCTCAATCTGTTACTATGCTCACAGGTAATCTGTGCAATCTCACTATCTTGTGAATAAAGAGATGGGCCAATTTCTCTGATATCAGCTTCTTTGTTGTAGGGATAAAGTGAGTTATTTTTGTGAATCAGTTCACTACAACCAGAATACAGTCAAACTGCACCTTCTTAAAATTCAGGCTTGCAGGGAGATCTGTAATAACATCCATGCTAATAAATTCCCAAGAGTAATTTGGGATTAGTAAGAGTGATAGTTCTTCTTGAGACTTTCCACAAACTCTTCTTGAGTTCTGGCAGACTTCACAGACTTTGCAACACTTCTTCACCAGTTCTCTCATTCTTGGCCAAAAGTATTTGCAAGCTATAAGCTCATATGTTCTTGCTGTAGCAAAATGCCCCACAAGAGATAGATTATGATGACACCTAATCAGCTCTACTTGCAGAGCCTCATTTTAAGAAATGTATATGTAATTATCTCTATAGAGAATACTCTTCTTCTCTTTCCACATTGCAAATTTCTTTGTGCCTGCCTTAATGCCTTTGTGGACCTCAGCTGTATAATCATTACTTTGCAGTAGATTTGGCAGTGATGTCAACAGATTGGAGCTGCTCTTTTTATAAGAATTCTTCTTACAGACCAGATTTTTGGCCTTCTGGATCTGCATTGCAATCTTCTTCACTTTGCATGTGTCTCTCAAGACAACCTTTGTGAGTAGTTTCTTGGTCTCAACCTGAAGCTTTGTGAAGATGAGTTGCACATTCTCACCTTCTCTCTCTTCTCTCTGGTTTAGAGAAACTTGGGCTGTCAGTTCCAACTTTTCTGTAATCTCTTGCTTCTTTGCAAGCATTACTCTTAGTTGATTTGCAGTCTTGCAACCCTTCTTATCATCTAGATCAGTCTTCTTGATATAGTCAGATCTTCACAAGAGTTCATCTGCTGGGTTCTTAGTTTCTTTCACATGATCAACTGTGAACCAAAAGGCTGTCAGTCTTTGCACCCAGCAGACCTGTCTTTGTGAGAGATCTTGAGCAGTCTGGAAGTAGCACAAGCTATCATGGTCTGTAAGGACTTGAACTGGTGTTCACAAGCCTTCCAACCAGCAGCATCAATATCTAAATAACTCTATAATCACAAGCAGTTCCTGATCATGAATGCTGTAGTTCATCTCTGTGGGTTGCATCTTCCACAAATAAAACCCAACTAGAACCCAGATGCCATCCTTCACCAGCTGTAATAGAATACCACACACTGCAAAGCCAGATGCATCTGTTTCCAATCTGATCTTTCATTCTATATCAAAATGGTGAAGCATAACAGCTTCTGTGAATGCTCTTTTCAGACTTATAAAGGCTTCACAATCTTCCTCAGTCATGAAAGTGTTGACTTCTCTTCTCATCTCTCTTCATATATGTCTGCTTAGCTTTGCTTCTCCTCCCTTTAGGAGAGCAGTCAGGCCACAGACTATCTTAGAGAATCTTGGGATGAAGCACCTGTAAAAGTTCACAAATTCTAAGAAGACCTGAATCTCTTTCTTACTGGTTGGCTCTGGCCAGTCAAGAATAGTGTCCACACAGCTCTTCTCCATAAGAACATTCTCTGATATTATGACATACTCAAGGTAGTCAATCTCACAAGCATTGAACTTGCACTTTGCCAGCTTGCAATAAAGGCCTGCATTCTTGAGTATCTTAAGTACCAATTTCACATGCTTCTCATAATCCTCCTCACAAGCCAAGTACACAACCACATCATCAAGGTAGTGTAGTGGGGATTCCAGTACCTCATTAGGACAAAGGTTGTTCCAGTCCGAGGCGCAAACCACCCCAAAGCTACTATCCTTGAGCTATATAAACCACCTGTAGCCCCTGCATCTTGCTTATTACCTTTACACACAATTGCTCTTTTCTACACACTCGTTCCTTACTACCAGTTTGGCTATTAGTTAGAGAATATGAAGATTTCTTGTTCATGAAATGTGCTACTGTTTCTCATTAGAGCTGCCTGTGTTAGTACAGGGCTCTTTAGTACTATTACTCCTTGCAAGCTTAGGCATCTGTTAGAACATATCTATCTCTACACTTACTACTCGACCATACCCTTACTATGTGGTGATTTTTCACCTTTCTTGTGCTCTCACCATATCAACCAACTCGCCTACTTTGACAAGGCATCCCATCATACCCCACTCCATTTGGTGACCAAGCTGAGACCTGAAGATGATGATGCAGTGATTTGGTGACTGCCAAGGAAGAAAAAAAAAAAAAAAAACAAATTCTGAGACACATGAAGCAATACACTATTTCAAGGTAAGATCTTATGGACTAGGAACACAGTACTAACCAGGTTTTTTATTTAGGAATAAGATTAGGGAGCTTAGATTTGAATGCCTCTTATCTAGAGCTTGCCCAATAAACAGGTTTTTGGAAGATATTGACTAATAGACAGAACATACTGTGTGACATGACCAAAGATCAAGAAACCAAGAAATTGGAATCAGAATCAACTATGGCTGAAGGTACTACAAGATCATATGCAACTATATCACTGGGTGAGGACAAGAAAATTGTGGTTCATTCCCACATTCCTATGCCTTCCCCTGGCACAGCAAATGCACCTTGGTTTGACAGCAGAGATGCTACCCTGTTTATTGAAAGGTTTTATCAGATGTGCAAGAATCATGAGGTAATTGACCCTAAAAACATTATTGAATGGTTGGCTAGGTACTGTGTTACATGGATTGGAGAATGGATGAAGACCTTGGAAGGCTACAAAGAAGGTAATTGGGAAGTATTCTCCAAAGAGATTATTCATGAATTTTGTGATCAAGACATCACTTACAAGATTCACTATCAGAATTACCTCCAGGCAATTACAAAGAAACTGTGTGCTTGGGATGGCAACATTCATGCCTATGTTCAAGAATACACTACTATCACCAGTACAGTTCAAGCAAATGGAAGGCTTGATGAATTCACTAAGATATCTTGGTTCCTTCAGGAGCTACCTGAAAAGCTCCAGAATAAGATTATTGACAAGACCAAGCTCAATCTTTCAGATGATATGTTGCCTATTGATTTTAGAAAAGTTGTTCGGGTGACCATGGATTTGATCAACCAGTATGAAGGGAATAAGAAGGTCTTTGAAGAAGATGAAATGAAACAAAAGAAAATGAAGAAGCTTGGTGAGTGATATCAATTGACTAACAAGCCCCCTACAGTTGAAGCTCCAAAGAAAACAGCTAGTTTTGCAAAGACTGAAGAATCTGAATCAAAAGCCAAAGCCAAGGGCTCTGACAGCACCAATATTGAAGCTGCTATTAAAAAGATGACCAACAAGTTCACAAATTTGGCATTGGCCATGAGAGTACAATCAAATCAGATATAAGGGAATTCTGATCAGTATTATATGCTGCAGAGAGAAGGACCTCCAAAACCTATACCAAATTATCCAACAAATGTGACTGTTAATCCTACAACTGTACAAGAGAATACTCAACTGCCAGTCAACCCCTATTTGGCTTGAAATGGCTCTCCTATGACAGGCTATAGTAGTGCTTGTGGATGAGAAGGAGCTCAAACTGGAGGAATTTCAACACATCCCTCATGCTTCTACTGTGGAAAACCTGGACATTGTCAATCTCAGTGTTATGAATACCAATCTGATATGAGTAATGGATACTGCCATATTGATGACAAAGGGAACTTACACATGGGCTCTAAGGGTCAAAACTATTGAGCTGTCACTCCTAAATCTGGAATCCCAAACATGTATATTGTGCAGTCTATGAGAGAGGATGAATGGGTGATTCCAGAGTCAACAAGCCCTAAAAAGAAGACCAATCAGCAAGAAGAGACACCTCCTGCAAATTCAACCAGTGTGAAGGTCCAAGCAGAATGGCTTGCATACCTAATGTCTGATGGAGAATCTGATTTGGATAAGAAATATGAACCATTGAAAGAAAGGACATCAGTCAATGTTGGAACAGTTGGAGAAGCTAAGAACAATCAAAGAGCTAAGATTGCAATGCCCCATACTCAGTGTACTGGACAATTTATTACTTACCAGGATAATCAGGCTAGTGTTGATGATAATGTTATGGAAGACATTGAACCAATCAATCAGAAGAAGCCTGAAATTCAGAACAAGTCCACAGAGAAATAAAGATCAAGATATTCTGCAACAGATTGCTTATCCTCTCAGATCTGTGATTCCACAGATGCCAATGAATTAATGGGTCAAATTCTCAATGGAAAAGTTGAATTGTCAGTCAAGAAGCTTATAGGTGTATCACCAAAGCTTTATCAAGCATTCTTCAGATCAGGCTGGAATAACAGTACTAGCAAGAGTCATGCAAGGGTTGGAGTCTCCGAACCAGTTCAGCCTGAGCTAAAGATCAATTTCAGTCAACTTACTTCAAAGCCCATGGTGCCAAAATCCAAAACAGCATATGAAATGCATTCATTATATGCGCCAGTCACTATAAACCAACAAGAATTAATGGTGTTGATCAATACTGGTTCAGAAATCAATTTGTTGTCTTGGAAGTATGCTGAAATGTTGAAATTGCCAATAGAAAATAAGCTGCAAGTGACCATGGTTGTTCAAACAGGAGAAGTCACTCCTTTTTACACATTTTGTGACAAAGTGCCTGTTCAAATTGGAGATATTGTTACACATACCCCTTTCCTTATATTTGAAGGAGGGGATCAGCAACTTATTCTTGAAAGACCTTGGCAATTTGCTGTCTGTTGGGGATGCAACACCTCAGAAGACAGTGGAGTGAACTGTGAAATTTATAACAAAGAACAAATGTGTTGCCTAGTTTTCAAAGACTTTAAGCCAAACTCAAGCAACATGAAATATGTGACTGATAAATTGAACAGCAATCATTTAAACAATTCAACAGACATTTAATTAGGTGGGTGCCTGTGGATACAAGGCCTGAGAAGGATGAAGAAGATGTGACAAAGACAATGAGTATAAGAATTAATGATGAGAAGGTTGAAGGTCAGGAGATTGAAAAGAATAGAGAAGTCAGAAGCATTGGCAGCATTGCCAGCATTGGTGCTTACAGCAATGAGGAGAAACATAATTCCAGCATTGGTGAATCCAAAAGCATGCTAAGCCTAATCAGATTAACCAGTGTGCTGGTGAATCAAATGAACCAATCAGAAGACAAGGATAATTTTGCATCAGGAGTTTGGATTTTCCAATCTCTGCTTTCTGATTCAGATAGTATCACAGCTCACTGCAAACATTACACATGTGATATAAATTCCAGTTTAATTCACAAATCTATTCCACAAAGTGCTCAATCAATTTACACATCTCTGAACAAAAATCATGATTTTGTCACAAAGAAATCACATCAGATAGACATTTTCAATAGTGGATGGAATATTGGACCACCTTCTTCAGAGGTCTGGAGAGTGTGCACTGCTTATAAGTGGAAAGCTGATAAGATAAGGCCATTAGCACCTGGAAAATCTGATGGAAGCAAGCCAGAAGATCTAGATAATTGGGTGGATGTTTGTTTGGATAAGTATTACTCTGAGGAGAAATGTGTTGTGTTTAATTGTGAATTTGATGACCATATTAGGTCTAGAATTGTGCCCTTTTCTGTTGGAGAACAGCTAACAAATGAGAGAATTGAGAAGCTCAAAATTGGATTTGAACTGACAAGTTGGGAGAAGGAATTTTTTATATCAGTTCTTTATAAATGTGAAGGGGTGTTGGCTTGGTCATTCAAAGACCTATGTGGTGTTTATCCTGAATGCTTGCCTCCCCAGGTTATTTGGACAGAGCCCCATGAGGCTTGGCAGACTAAGACTTACCAAATTCCTTGTGCTCTACATGATAAGCTAATTAAAATCATTCAGGACAGGTTAGAAGCTAAAACATTGAAGCTTTGCCATGGTTTATATACCAATCCTTATTTTCTGGTCACAAAGAAACAGAAAGGCGAATATCATTTAGTTGATGTAGCACATATGTACAACAAAGTTACTATTTGGGATGCTTTTATTCCTTCTAATGTTGACAAATACACTGAAGACTTCAGTGGACTTGTTATGACTAGCCTATGCAACTTATTCTCTGGATATGATAATTTTCTGTTAGCTGAAGAAAGCAGAGATATGACAGCCATTGCAACCCCTATTGGGCTCTTTCACCATATGACTTTAGTTCAAGGGGCAACAAATTCGCCAGCTCAAGCCCAACACAGGATAATGAAGATAATATGTGAGGTTTTTCCAGAGATTGCTTGAGCCTTTATGGATGATCTTGGGGTAAAAGAATCATATGTCAAAAATGAAACTGAAGTCCTTTCAGGAATAAGAAGATTTGTTTATGATTATCTGCAGAACCTGGACTACATTCTATGGCTTGTCAAAATCTCTGGGGCCAGGATCTCCAGCACCAAATCTCAATTCTGCATGTCTGGAGTCAATGTCATTGGATGGGTCTGTGACTATAATGAACAATGACCTGAGGAAGCCAAGGTGGCTAAAATTGTGAATTGGCCTACTTCTACAAGCATTACAGAATTATGAGGATTTCTAGGGCTTGCTAGATATTTCTGAATACTTATAGAGCATTATAGTTGGATAACCAAACCTTTACATTATCTGCTTCAACAAAATGTTACATGGACATGGACTGAAGAGCAAAATGATGTCTTTATGCTTTTGAAAGAAAAGTTATATTCATTCCCTATCATTCTTCCAATCAATTACAAACAGGATCCTTTGCTTATCACTGTGGCTGTTGATGCCAGTGGATTAGAATGGGGAGAATGTATTATTCAGAAGCAATAAGAAGCTCAACATCCCACACAATACAAATCCAGAGTATGGAGTGATTCAGAGAAAACATATGATGCTGGCAAACAAGAATGCAGAGCTGTTTTGAAAGCCTTCAAGAAATTCCAACACCATATCTATGGAGTGCCCTTTACCTTGGAAATTGATGCAAAAACTCTTGTCACCCAACTTAATAGGACTGCTACAGATATTTCAGAAGCTTTGGTTACCAATTGGATAGCTTGAATACACCTCTTTGACTTTACTGTTAAACATGTTCCTGGGACAAAACACACAGCTGCTGACAGACTATCTTACTGAGGACTAGGTATTGGGGAACAGTCTAAATCTGAAGAAGATGAAGATCTGTTTGCCTTTATGAATCCTATAAGAGTTTTAGCTGGCTGAGCTCTTGATAGTGAAGACCTTAGAATACTGGACTCCACATATTCAGAAGAATTGGAGAAAATTGCACAATACCTAACCACCCTATCAAAACCATTGGACATGGAAGGAAAAGAGTACATGAGATTCTGAAGAAAAGCAATTAAATATGTGGTGGAGGCCAATCAGCTATTTAGGCAAGCAGGATCTGGTGTGCCTCTAAGATGTGTTGTGGACAACAAAGATCAGCACAAACAAATTTTACACATGATGCATGATGAATTTGGCCATAAAGAGCAAGAGGGAACATACTCTGCCCTACAAGCTCAATACTGGTGGTCAGAGATGTATAAAGATGTGTCTGCTTATGTAAAGCACTGTTCTCAATGTCAACAAAGAGATTCACAAAGATTGAGTGAAGAGCTTCATTCTACCTGGGCCCCTATCTGTTGGGAGAAAGTTGGGGTGGATATCAAGCACATGCCTTTCTGTCAAGGACAAAATTATTTGGTTGTTGCCAGATGTGACTTCACTGGATGGATGGAAGCTAAAGTCTTGAAAAAGACAACAGCTGAAGCTGTGGCCAAATTTCTTTATGAGAATATCATCTGTTGATGGGGCCTGCCTGCCAAATTTGTTATGGATGGAGGATCAGAAAATAAGAACATTGTGGAGATCTTACTGAAGAAATTCAACATTAAATGCATTGTTATTTCACTCTATAATCCTCCTGCAAATGGTATGGTGGAAGTTGGCCATAAGCCTTTGGCTGATGGGCTAGCTAAAGCTACCAATGGCACTGGAAGAAATTGGATTAAACATCTTCCTGCAATTCTGATGGCAGATCAAATGACAACTAAGGCTAGTACTGGTGTCTCCCCTTATAGATTGCTAATGGGCCAGGAGACAGTTCTTTCAATTGAACTCAAGATTTCTACTTGACAAACAATTCCCTGGCAAAAGATTCAAATAACTGAAGACTTGCTTCTGATGCAAGCACAGCAAATCAAAAGACAAGATAAGGATGTTCTGGAAGCAGCTCATCATCAGCTCTGAATGCACACTAGAAATAAGAAATACTTTGATGATACCCATAATATTCAGATCAACTCTCTTCTACCTGGAGACCTTGTCTTGCTTCACAATACCAAAGAAGAATAGAATATGTCTAGAAATAACACCCTGCACTTTCAATGGCTAGGATTCTATAGGGTTAAGTCTGCTAATTAAGAACTAGGTGCCTATCATCTTGAAGAGTTAGACAGCACTGAACTCAAAGAATCTATTGCAGGAAACAGATTAAAGAAGTATCTTATGAAACCTGGAATGGAGCCATTCAATGATAGCCCAGCAGATTCTGATGTAGAAATGGAGAACATCTCTCAAAAATATGTCACCAGAAGTCAACCTAACATTCCCTCTAGCAGTTTCTTGGATGTTAGCTTCTTGAATCAGAGTGAAAATGAAAATGATCAAGAAGAAATGGAGCAAACACAATTTGCAACTGTTATATCAGATAACTGGAGCTTTGCTGTTGTTATACCTTCACAAGATGTTTAATTTGTTGTGTTTTGTTTGCAAAAGTGAAGTTTTTTGCTTGCTTATTCAGGAAGTTTCTTTTATTTGCCTGCAAAGTGAAGTTTTTGCTTGCTCTTTCAGGAAGTTTCTCTTTCTTTGTTATTTGCTTAGCATTCACTTTTTCTGGAGATATTTAAAGATTAATTTTTCTTTGCTGGAGCTTTTACTTTCTTTTACATTCAAGCTTGATTCTTTTTACAGATTCAACATTTCCTTCTATTCTGTTATTCTGACATTTGCAAATTTTTTGATCTCTGATATTCTTCAAAAATGGCTGGACAAAGCAACCTGCCTCCTTTAGCACCAGCAACCAAAAACCAAGGCCTGGTTGTTACCAGAGACAGTGGAGTCAACTTGGATGGCCATTTCTTCAATAACCTAACAGCAGCTATGGAATACATTGATAACCAAGCTCCACACCATCAATATGGTCTACAAGTTGAGCTGATGAACACACTTATGTGAGTGACTAATGTAGTCACTGACTTAGTGGCCTATTTCTATTGATATGTTGAAAGATCCAGAGCTTGGCAACATGTTATGCATGCCAATTTTGAAGCCAATTTCCATGATGCTTGAAAGGTTACCCTGGATGTCAAACAACATCACATTGATATGCAAAAGATCAAGAATAGGCTTGTCACTACATGGGGGATAGACAGGATTGATGCCATATGGCCAAAAGTAGAGAGCCTGTAGGCTGCACAAAAGCTTCACCATACTCTAAATGTCTACAAGAATTAAGATAAGTTCACCAACAATATTAACAGCACAGTGCTCCAAAGACTAGATGCTACAGAAGCTGGACATCACCAGAGCTTAGCTATATTGCCAGACAATTATACTACAGCTGATAAAGAAGTCAATTACACTTGCAAACTTTCTTCAAGAGATGCCCTACACCAACAAGAACTTACTATTGGGAACTATGATCTTCTACAGCTATTGGCTCTTCCACAGTCATCTAGCTCCCAACATTCAATTCAGAATATCACTAGAAGCCCTCCCACTGCAAGCAGCTCCTGAGATCTACTAGAAGGACTACAGTCACCAAGATCATCAAGAGATGTTCCAATGGATGGGATGTCAATGCCACATAGCCACAATGTATTGGGAGCCTCTATACATAGTACAATGTCAATTAGATCACATGGATTGGAAACTGGCCAATCACAGCCGCCATTTGGATTCACCAGCGCGCTGGCCAATCCACCCAGCCAATCAGAAGCTCCAAAGCACCACAGTGAAAGAATCACAGCTATGTCAGCACACCAAACCCTCCAAGGCCTAGGCAATGAAGATGAGTCTGTTATTCCTTCTGAAAGTGACAAGGAAATACCCCAACATGAACAAGAAGAATCTGTCATAGCAGTACACTCTGGTACTTGCCATTGTCATGATTTCAAACAGCAGCTTCTCCAAAAGATAAAGAGTACTAAAACACATTCAGAGTTGGAGCTTATTTGCATCCTGAAGCAGTTAGGAAAGGCCTTTAGCAATAAGAAAGCTGACATCTATCTGTGCTATGACCATGCTAAACTAATAGCTTCAAAACTTGGTTTACAGACTCACACACTTAATAGGGAGGAGCTTCTCAACTGTTTGGCTTACATCCATAGAAATCATCACAACATTGGCTCAGTCAAGATCAATGACAGCACCTACCTCTGGTTCCATTTGGCAAATAGACCAGCTAGAGCTGAAGATGCTTTAGGCATTTACAAATTCAAACATCAGCCAATTATCTCTCTGGTCACAAACATGAGAACATTCAACTTCAATCAATACATGTGAATAACTGAAGTTAACAAGTTCACCACCAGCAATCTTCAGAAGGAATGGGAAACAACTGAATCTGTTATCATTCTCCAGCTAATGCACTGGTGGAACAATAAATTACAAGGCACCACCACCACAGTACTCACCCAGGTCAACAGCAAATACAACATGTACTACCATCATCAGCAAATGATGGGAGGTCACAATAATTACAGATAGTTGAGAACAATGTATTACAGTATCAGCCAACAACTTATGCGCCAGGACCCTGCATACTACCTATAGTACATACTAACAAGACCCAACCACACTTGGAAATTAATCTTCTATCCATACTACACCAAGTATGCTAAGCCAGGGGATAAAACTGGGTTTCACCATATCAATGTTAATGTTCCAGATGCTATTACTACTGGAAGGGGCATTAATATAATACAAGAATCCTTGACCTTAACTGCAGAAGAGCCCAGTGACTGTACAGAAATCTTGCCAGGAATGCATAATCATCTAGAGAATTGGTGGGGACTAGTTGAAGAACAAGACTTATCTACTGATGGCTATGTTCACTGCATTAAAGATACAATGTATACCAAAGACAACAAAAGAAAATTTGGTATTAGATGAACTGATATCATTTGCAAACCTGGCAATGTCCAAATTACAAGCCCTCTGCTACCCCATGAAGCCCATAGTCCATGCAAAAAGGTCCAACACACTATGCTACCCTGGTATGTGGCAATCCAAGAGGACCATGAACATCTAGAAGTTAATGAAGCTGGTACATGGTTCCAGCTCTCCACTGCATATAGAGATCTAGTTCCAGGGCCTTCATCTCCATCTGGCCATTCAAATCATTACACATTGGTTCCATATCAATTCCCTACTGCTATTCAATTACAAGGCTTAGGAGCTATATTGGATGCCCTGGTAGAACAAATTAGATGGGACAACCCCATGGTAATTAAGGAACTTGATATTCTCTTTAGCCCTGATGACAAAAAGACTCAGGACTTCATTAATAACTGGTGCCTAAAGGCCACACAAATTGCTCTGGATACTATTGTCAAGACTTACCAAATTAAAAAGAAAGCTTTTGGTAATAAATCCTATTGGCATTGCATGCACAACAACATTGACCCAGTGTCAGTTCAGCCTTCTCCTCCTCCCAAGAACTTGGTGGAAGAAGAGGATCATGGTGATCACTATTAGGGATTGCTGCTATCACTCTCCTTATTCTTATTTCCTATGTTTTTCCTTACCAGACTGCTCATTACTATTTATTATTCTCTTATTTTACTAAATTGGTTTTGTTTTATTTTATATGTTGTTTGTTGTCAGGGGACACCAACATTGAAGGCCAGGAGAAAATGTAGTGGGGATTCCAGTACCTCATTAGAATAAAGGTTGTTCTGGTCCAAGGTGCAAACCACTCCAAAGCTACTATTCTTGAGCTATATAAACCACCTGTAGCCCCTGCATCTTGCTTATTATCTTTACACACAATTGCTCTTTTCTACACACTTGTTCCTTACTACCAGTTTGGCTATTAGTTAGAGAATATGAAGATTTCTTGTTCATGAAATATGCTACTGTTTCTCATTAGAGCTGCCTGTGTTAGTACAGGGCTCTTTAGTACTATTACTCCTTGCAAGCTTAGGCGTCTGTTAGAACATATCTATCTCTACACTTACTACTCGACCATACCCTTACTATGTGGTGATTTTTCACCTTTCTTGTGCTCTCACCATATCAACCAACTCGCCTACTTTGACGAGGCATCCCATCATACCCCGCTCCAGTAGGCCACCACAAACACATTCAGATATTCACTAAGTGCCTTCACAATATATGATTGAAAAGCTGCTGGTGCATTCACAAGTCCAAAGAGCACTATCAAGTACTCAAATAGTCTCTGTGGAGTCCAAAATACAGTCTTCCACTTATTCTCTTCACAAATTCTCAGTCTATAGTAGGCATTCTTGATATCCAACTGAGTGAATATTGCAGCTCCCACAAGCTTATACAACACATCTTCAATCAGTGGTAGAGGATATCTATTCTTGACTGTTTTTGAATTCAGGTCACAATAGTTCACACACATTCTTAGTTCACTATTCTTCTTGGATGTGAACAGGATGGGTGCTCCTGCAGATGACTTGGAAGACCAGATGAACCCATGAATTAGAGCACTGCTCAGATATTCACAAAGAGTCTCTTGCTCAGCTTGCAAAAGTCTGTATGTTCTTCCAAATTCTGGCTGCTTCCCTGGTTCAAGATCTATGGCCAAATCATCTTCACAGTGTGGTGGCAGCTCCTAAGCCCTCTTGTCACTAAACACTTCCACAAGTTCACAGTAGGCTTCCAGTATCTGGAGGTCTAGGTCTGCTGTCACCACCTGTTCTGATTTGTGGAGGGTCATCACATAGATGGGCTTTTCTTCTTCCACAAGCTCTGAGAGATTAACTAGTTTAATCTTCACAAGCAGGTCATGACACACAGTTTGGAACTCTAGCCTTAGTTTCTTGAAACACATCTTGAGATTGTATCACTGCAGCCAGCTCAAACTCACTAGCATCTTATCTCTTATGTTCACAACCATCACTTGTTCATGAAACAACTGCCAGTTTTTCTGAGAGTCACAGGCTTCAAAGAATATATTTGCAATCTCTTCTACAAGAATGACATTCTCATGATCCATAGCAGTTTCAATCTCTATAGGCATCTTGTGCACCTCTAGGTCTAGCTTCACAGCCAATCACAAACTGATCACTAGAGATTGACAGCCTGAATCTATTAGTGCTGACCAGATAATACTCCTGTCAGTTGGGCTTCACACATCTAGGACAATAGGGGGGAGAGCAAGGAGACTGTTCTTGAACAACTTCATTATATTGATTCTATCTACTTGCAGCCCCCTAACTTCTTATTCACTACTCTTCTTCTTCTTGAGACAGTCTTTTGTGAGATGGCCCTTTTGACCACACTCAAAGCACCTCCCATTCTTTTTCAAGACTTCACAATTCTTGGTAAGGTCCTTCCCCATCTTCTGAGCAGGTCTCTGGGGTTAACTTCTCTTATTCATTTACAGTCTTGAGTCATTGGTCTTCATACCTTCACAAGCACTTCTAACTAGATTGGTAGACTTCACATGTGAGGCATTCTTTGCATAGGCTACTGACATACTTGGTCAGAGCCAGGTGGTCAGTGCTACTATATCATTAATGTCATCTGGTATCTCCAGCTGTTCATCCAGTTTGGTTTGCATGAGCTTATTCAAGTCTCATATAAACAGGTTCTTCTTCATTTTCACAGAATCTTCAAATTCTTTGCCAATCTCTATTGTGAGCTCTAGAAATCATTGGCAATAGACATAATCAGTTTCATCCAAACTTTTGTGAAGGCCAAAGATTGCTCATCAAGAGTTTTGTGTGTGGTTTGCTGGATCTCCTAGCCTCACACATAGAAATTCTTTAAGACCAGTCCAGTTGTTTTTTGATGGATTGCCTTCACAGTGGGCCTCTCAAAGGTCTTTCTCAATATAACCAAGTTCTGTAAAGACATATGCAAGGGTATCTTCATCATTCAGTTTGCTTGTGTTGTGAATGGATTCAATATCTGAAATGAACTGGCAATATTCTGTATAGATTCCAGTCTGGTAGTGCTTTGTGTGTTGTGGTGGTCTCAAGATCAACAGACACTTTGTGGGTATTGGGTTGGAGGTGGCCATATCAAGAGATTCACTTTGTGAGTGCTTTTGAGTGTTCTGGAGAGCATTCAACTTCTCTTGCCATTTCACCATTTTCTTTAGTAGCTTGGTCTCCTCATGAAGCTATTGAATTTTATCTTTTGGTGTTGGGATAGACTCTCTCTCTGAGTTTGCAGTGCTTGTTTCATTGACAGTTGAGAGAGATGAGATGTCAAGATTGGTTGTCTCTTTGTGAACTTGGGTTTGTTCTTCAGGTAGGTTTTCAGCTGGTGTCCCAGGTTCATGAGTTTCAGAGGGTTAGCTTCTTCATGTTGATACCATTGTCAGGTGTCACCAAAGAAGAGTGGCAAAATGTGAGAATCATACATATGGATCAGTGTGACAATGAATCTCTAGGAGGAATATATATGAAAAAGAGTACACAAGATAAAAGATCTGTATTCTGGCAACTATGTACAACTTGTAAGCAAGATTGCCACTGGCTCCCAGCAAGAGATTTGCACAGTGACAGTCTTTTATGTGTGCTTGTGAGCATGTGACTTAGTGCCTTGTGAGGACACATGCAACTCCCAGCAGCTTGCAAGCTGAGGCCTCTGGCCTTCACAGGTGCTGTTCATCCATGTAAGGGGTTCGCGGCGAATCCTTACAGATATTTCTGGGTTTTGCAAACTTTTACCAGAGATTTATATAAAAGTACTTAGTTATTATAGCACTGTTGACAAATTTCTTAAAAAACAGTGAAAATAAATAAAAGAAGAAATTATTTCTTCTGATATTTATTATTAGAGAAGTATTTCATATATTAAAAGTAGTCTTCTCTGAAGAATCTGTCATCTGTCACTACAATTCAGAATGTAGAATATATCTGAAAATAAATACTTCAGAATATGCTGCAGGTATAATATTACTAGAGCTATTTGATAACAGATGACATTCAGTTATCTACTGATTATTCAAGTTTGACCAGAGCCAACAAGTCTATAATACATCAAATAAGAAGATATTAGCCATTATTTAAGTATTTGTTTATTGGCAGTAGTACTTAAAAGAAATAAAATATTCTGTAGAGATTATTACAGATTATGCAAATTTTTATTTATTTATAAAATTTATAAACAAGATAGCACAATAATAATATATAAGATAGATAGAGATTCTCAGAGCATATAATTTTGAAATTCTCTATTATTCTGAAAAGTATAATTCAGCTGATATATTATCACAAAGGTCAGATTATATCAAACTAAAAGAAAGCATTAGTCTGTCAACATATATATTCAAATAATATTATATGAATGATGTTCTAAAGTGAAACTTATTTGAAGAAACTTTCTTTAATAAAAAAGATATTCAAGTACATACTGCTTGTGCTATTTAAAGCAGTAAAGTAGAAATGATGCAGAGAAGATCTAATAACATCAAAATAGTTAAGTCAGTTCAGAGAGCACCAGCCAGAGATTGTAAGGATTCGCTGCGAACCCCTTACACAGACAAACAGCACCTGCAAGAGCCAGAGAGCTTGGCTTGTGAGCTGCTGGGAGTTGCATGTGTTCTTGTGAGATACTAAGTCATGTGCTCACAAGCATATATAAAAGACTGTCACTGCATAAATCTCTTGCTGGGAGCCAGTAGCAATCTTGTTTACAAGTTGTATATAGTTGCCAGAATACAGATCTTTTATCTCACATACTCTTTTTCCATGTATATTTCTTCTAGAGATCTATTGTCACACTGATCCACATGTACAATCCTTACAGAGATGCAGAAGAGACTTAATAAAGAAATTACAGAAGATTTTAAATTTCTTATATATATATAAATATAGTAATAAAAGATGAAAAGTTTTATAATAAATTAACTATAAGCATGTTAAATCTGCTGCTAAAGATACAGAAAGATAATCTCTCTATACAAGCAAGATTCATTAAGACAGAATTTTAGTAGTCAGAGTGAAAAATAGATAAATAAGATCTTTTAATAAAAAGTAACAAAATCTATATTTTTAGTAATCTAACTTTAAGACAGAAACTACTACAAGTCTACTATAATAATTTATTTGTAAATTACTTTAGTGTGGCAAAGATATTTGTCTGACTTCAGCAAAAATATAATTAGTAATTAATAAGATAAGATATTCAGATGTATATATACAAATGTTAAACCCACTAACAAGAGAAGACTCTAATATACAAACTATATAGACTGCTTGCATTATTACTAATATTTAATAGTCTTTGATATTTAATATCTATAAACTTTATAACAGATCTTTCTTTAAGTAAAGAGAAGAGAAATTTATACAATATAATTCTGATTATTGTAAATTAATTTACAAAGCTTGCATGTTTTCTTGTGTGTAAAAAGAAAATTAATACATTAGAGATAGTAAATGTTTTGTTCAGAAAAGTATTTAAAGACTTCAGATTTCTAAATAATATTATTTCAGACTGGGAATCTGTTTTCACAAGTGAATACTGGTCAGAGCTATATTTTTATATAAAAGTTAAATAAAAACTTAGTATAGTATTTCATTCATAAATAAATCATTAAACAGAGACACTGAACAAGATCTTGAAGAAATATCTTTATATTTATTGTAGTTATAGACAAGATAATTAGAAAAAGTAGCTTGTATATGCAGAATTTGCATACAACAGATTAGATGTGAGGATTGTACATGTGGATCAGCATGACAATGAATCTCTAGGAGGAATATACATGGAAAAGAGTATGTGAGGTAAAAGGTCTGTATTCTGGCAACTATATACAACTTGTAAGCAAGATTGCCACTGACTCCCAGCAAGAGATTCACACAGTGACAGCCTTTTATGTGTGCTTGCAAGCACATGACTTAGTGCCTCACAAGAACACATGCAACTTCCAGCAGCTTGCAAGCTGAGGCCTCTGGCCTTTACAGATGCTGTTTGTCCATGTAAGGGGTTCGCGGTGAATCCTTACATTAGAATACTTTATAATACACATGTCTCTGTTTAAAGTAATATACAGCTTTGAATCTAGAAAATCAGATAACATTCAGAAGTTAACTGATAATAATACACAGATAATATTCAACAGAAGATTAAGAATAATCTCTGTGTTAAGAAATAGTCTGATAAAATATTTGACAAAGATAAAGAAGAATTAAGTACAGTTCTATAATTAAAAATATCAAGATAAGATATATGTATCTGATAATAAAGTAATGTTATTATTAAGAAATCTACAAATAATATACTCTTGTAAGAAGTTAAATAACAAGTATTATAAATCTTTCTTAGTTATAGAGATTATAGAAAATAACACATATCAGCTGAAGCTCTCTCTAAGCTATCAGATCTATAATATTTTCCATGTCTTATTGTTGAAATTATATTATACAAGAAAGAATAAGACACTAGTGTATTCTTTTGCAGTACTGGTAAATAATTATCATGAGTAAGAAGTAGATAAAATCTTAGACAACAAGATGTGCTATCATAAGAAATGTTATCTAGTGAAGTAAAAAAAATTCTCTATTAAGAAATTAATATAAGAATCTGAGAAAAATCTCAAAAATACACAAGAGACTCTTAAGAATTATCTAAAAAGAAGATGTAACTACCAGAAGATGAATAAATTTATATATAAGAAGAAAAATAAATATAATAAAGGACAAGTCTAAATATCAAGACATGTCTATAAAATCAAGAAGTTAATAGTAAGAAGAGGTACTACAAAAGCATCTAGAACAAAGCTGTAATAGTAGCAAGCTAGTTATAGATAAACAAGATTAAGAAATCACAGGTATATTTGATATAACTACTAATAAAATCATAATATAAAATACAGCCACAGAAGAAGATAAAACAGATAAAGAATTATAAGAAGAATAAAGTATTTCTATAATACTCTGAAAACCAGAAGAAACAGCATTAATTAGATAATTAATAAAAAATATAAGATTAGTCTAAGTGGAAGGTAGTTTAAGAATAAGTAAAGATAATAAAAAAGATCTACAAGACTAGTTTCTGTGCTATTTTAAAAAGTTTTAATCTTACTTATTAAATAAGTGATAAAATAATCAAGCAAAATATAAATATTTCTAATCTTATTTTTAACTTAAGACAACATAATATAACCTGAACTTAATAAATAAAGAAGTTCAGACAGATTATTCTTAATAGATCTGATTTTAAACACAAGATTTACAGTCTTAGTTTATTAAAGTAAACTAGAATAATAATATTTTAACAAAGATCTGTTGAAAACTAAAGTGACTTGATAATAATAATATTTTGCAACTTTGAAGTCAAGATTACAGAACTCTTATATCAAGATACTTATATATTTTATATTATATAGATAGTAAGAATCTGCAGTATTAAAAAACTAATACTTCTTATAAAGATATAAGTGCCAACAGACAATATTAAAAGTAGATTTAAGTATCTACAATTATATTAGATTAACAAGAAAGAACAAATAAAAATACACTTATATTATAACAAGTATAAATTTAGTACTTTAAATAATAAGCACAAGATTCTTTTTCAGAGTCTTATATATAAGACTTTGCTTTATCTAAATAATTTGTAAACATTGAATATATATATATTGAGCAGAAAAATATTTTCTCTTCAGCATCAGAGACAGAATTCTTTAAAGAAGACATGATAATAAAAAACAGCTTAAAAAAATAATAATACTTTTATCAAGATATGGTAGAAGAAGAAGAAAAAAAGAATAAGAATGAGAAAATCTTTATTTATATTTGTATTATAATATACTAAAGTTACTAGTTCTATAACTTGTTAATAAACAATATAATAACAGACAACAGATAATATAGTAATCAGACAAGCAAATAAACAAAAAAATAAGTATGTAATAAAACACTGAACTTTTATAAAAAAAAACAATTACTGTTCTACAACAAAAAAGTCTACTATAACTAGTAGTGATATGCATGTAGAATATCTATATAAATAAGCAGTAGAAATGCAGAAGCTTATACATTCAAGAATCTATAATACTTTACCAATAATAGAGAAGCTACAACAACAATATATAAAAAATTACTTTGATAGCTTTATGTCTTAAAGTCTGAGATCTCTGAAGAGAGAGATAGTGTTACAGATATAGATCTAGACTAACAAAGTATTAGATGATGTTAAATATTCAGGAGTACTCATATAACTCTAACTCTGAATATATAAGAATTATATAATTTATATGAATCATGAGAACCTTAGCATGCAGTCTTCCAGTTAAAAAACTCTTACATTTTACACATAACTTTCTCCTATTAGTTGTGGGCATTGGACCTACTTAGCTCTTTTGTACCCTATTCTGGAAAAACTCATGTAATCTATGACTGGTTCTCCTAACAAGTCTATATAAAATTTGATTAGTTTGACTCTTCTTTATAAATTTAATATAATAGGACTGAGAATTCTGATTCTATAAGTCTAGTTTCACTATAGACCTGGCTGAAACAGAAAATAGAAGTTTAGCTTCTCTGCTAGAATAGAATGTAGGATATAATTTTCTATTTAAGAATGGGACTGGGAAATAATTTATAGAATAAAAATAGAAATGGGACTTCAAGCTCTTGAGTAAGATGGGACATGGGACTGAGATTTCATATTTGGAATCCTGGCTGTTTCTAAATTCAGGATCACCTTCAATGCGAAATAGGATCCTGACCTGGTCCCAAATACCAGCCTATTCTGAATTCTATATATTTTAAACCCTTTATACATGCATTGTAAATATATGGTTGATCTATGGTTTCAAGCTTGCAATCTGTGGTTCAACAGGTTGCATCAGATAAACATTTTCTGATGGTTGCCTGAAAAGCCCATTTTTCCGGTATGGCGACTTGATATGGTCACGTGAATTGGACAGCTGCGATGACTAATCACGCTACTAGAGTGCCTGACATCAGCGGATTCCGTGACCAGGCGGAGGCCTGCGAACCGCAACGGAGCTCTGGGATACTCAAAGGGATGGCAGATCGTATTACGACCTCTCCACTCTCCAAATAACTTCTCATCTTCCTCTTGCTACTTTCATAGCCGAATCTTTTCGCGAGGACCGTCCGTTTCCAATTCCAGACATGGACGACTCGGAGCACCGTCTCTTCCGCTTCTCCAAACCAGGATGGCTGAATAGCGCCAACGCTCGCACTGCAGGTGTTTATTCCTCCGGTGCTCTGGTATGTATCTGGCTTTCCACTTTAAACAGCACTTCAATCCTCTTCCTCCTTTCCCGTGTCCGCCCGTTCCGTTCGATTCTGGTGCTGTTTACCGCGCTCTAATTCATTCTTCCAACTTGATAGTTCTCCCTCGGATTTTTCTTCTTCATCGATGCGGCGGCTTTTTCCCATAGCTCCAGAAACGGCTCTGTCGTTCACATCAAATTCGTCGACTGGATCCCCGGTATCTGTTCTTCGCTCGGGATGCTTGTGATCAACTCGATCGAGAAATCCCGGTTAACCGCAGATAGCCTTAGCTACTTTGGTAGTGGGGTAGCTTGGAAAGTGCGATTTGTATTATTTTTAGGATTCGCGTTGCTGGCTGGTGGTCTAGCAGGGAGCGTGGTATGTTTTTTGAAATGTTGCTTAAGCATATTTATGTGAAACCCTGGTCAATGCTGACCGTGTTACTAGACTGTTATGGTTCTTAAGTATATCATTAAAGGATACCCGTTGCAGACGCTTTACTTTGGAATTGCCAATGTGATTGCGAATGGCTTGATTATGGTCAGGTAGGACTCTTTCCTTTTACTTTTTAATTTCAGTCTTTGTCGTTGAGAAGAATTTCGGACAGCTGACATTAATGTCGCATAGCTCTGCGGTCCTCTGGATTTCGCAAAACATGGAAGATGACTATACATACAGTCTTGCGCTCTGAGTTTAGGACTGATATGCCTTTACCGCCCTCGCCATGCTAATATCCACTATCTTTGCTTTGTCCTTTTGTGTACATCCGCTCTCTCTTGCATTCGTTAAAGATGACCTTTTATGTCCGGCTGTCACTCTAAGTGTATTTTTGCGGAGCATTCGGAGTTTGCAGGCGTTCCGTTCAGAGCTTTGTATACTCTAGTTTCGGATTTTAAACACCATTGAAAACATATATACTCATGGATTACTGATAAACTTGTGCCTGGTATTTACATTCAGCATTTATTCGAGCAGCTCCTCAATAACTCGAAAATCAGTGTCTAGCGGAAACCAGCTGGTTTATTGCCGGTAACATCACATCACATCTCCTTACAGAGTACGGAATACCATCTCCTTGGAATGACCCAACGCCCAAAGCAGCAATGCCGTTCACCCATCTAATCAAAATGCAATGATTTCTTTTGCCCAACCTCCTCAAGCCCATGATGCAAATATAGGAAATACGCAAAACTTTATATATGTGAAAAGTAAATAGGAGAAGAAAAAGTTGTCATGCAGGAATCTCTTTCAATTTATTCATAATCGCATCTATACGGTCCATGTCAGCAGCGTTCATCTTTTCACCCTCGGAGACATAGTCAGCTGGCAAAAGTTTTTGCAGCTCATCAAGTGAAGGTTGGTGATTCCGCACGGCAGATGATAATGCATAAATGGCCTTGCGGCGAACAGTTGTATCCGGATCCGTTTTTGCCAATGAGAGCAGTTTGGGAACCGCTTTAAAGTCGAGAAGCTATACGTCCACCCTTGTTAGTGATTACACGGAGGACAGAGAAGAAGGCGGGCGGGGGGCGAATCAAAGGTTGTCGAGCAAACCCACCTTATTTTGTGCCATCTCATTGTTCTGCACCGCCGTCCCAATACACCACGCCGCCATCTTTCTCATCTGCGGCTCCGCATCGCTGAGCGCCTCTACCAGCGGCGTCCACAGCCCCAGCACCCCCATATTATTCGCATTATCAAGGTTCTCAATCAATTGCTCAAAGTTGTCGAATGCGATGAGCTTGTTTTCGAGCGTGGCGAAGTCGTCGCTGACCACTTCCATGGCGGCTTTCATGAGATCTGCGTCGGAGGGGGCATTGCTAAGCAGGCGCTGGAGAGCCTGTGTGTCCAGGCGGTCGAGGGAGCGCTCTTGTTTGACTTGCTCTGGATCGTCGGGCTGAGCGGGCACGGAGTTTTCGATACTCCATTTGAGGAGGTTGTTCATGTGAGAGTCCATGGTGTCTTGTTCCTTTTTGCTCTTTCTTTCTTTCTTTCTTTTTTTTTTTTTTCCAGTTTAGATTCTTCGTAGATGCACTTGATCTTCCCGGGCTTTATCAGCGGAACCTGGATTGAACTGAGAGGAAATTAGGAGTGAAATACGGTGGTAGGTTTGTTTAGCGGCGGTCAATTATTTTTCGATGATGGCATGGACGAAGAGGCTCAAACGTGGAAGCTTATCGAAGGTCATAGCGGCATCTAGAACGCCCGACCAAGCTAAAAGGATTCGACCAGGACGCACGTCCGTCTTGATGCCACCATGGAGCTATATCTCCGTCGTTTCTACGGAGTACCCTGTACGGAGTTCTTTTCTGTTATGCGGCGAGGCTGCTACAGTAGGGTGTGTCTATTATTAACTTTCTTTGTGGTCTTGCCAATCCGTGCTCCGCTGTTACATACCCACCACGGCGAAACTGTGCTCATTTCAAGGCTATCTGAAGCTTTTGCTCTATCTGAGGTGGTTGAAAGAAGGTTCTGGGCTCATGCAATGGTTAATCCCTCCCTCCCCTGCAGGGAAAATGCTGCGTTTCACTTGAAAACAAAATGGATGCTTGTTTCCAATTACCCCCCGCCTCCCCTGCTCTCAACTTCCACAGAGCTAGGCTTCTGGCCAGATAATTTGCTTTCAGCTAGCCGTCCGTGGCAGTTAGTAACTTTGGTTCCCACATGCCGAATTAACTGAGCAGGCGCGGGCATCGGCCATTGTCATTCCGGGGAAAAAAAAAAAAAAAAAGAAAAAAAGAAAAAAGAAAAAAAGAAAAATATCAACGCAAAGCCGCGTGCTAGACAATTTCATTAAGCAGTACTCTATGGTCACCAGAGGATTGTAGAGCCGCGATATTCCAGATGGGGCCCAACAAAAGCAAAATAAACGGCCCAGCAAGGGTTCTGCGAATCAAACAGCCCAAAATTCCAGTTCCCGACGGTATAAAATAGCCTGGGAGGGGTAAAATCCAATGGTGCCTGACTGGTCTTTCAGACGGAGGCATGCTACATAATTTTGGACGAACCGCTGCGGTCACACATGGGTGCATGTTGCGGTGGAAATTTCCCTTCCTCACTACGTCGGCATGGGATGAATTGCGCGCGCGCGTCTCCCAGCGTAAACCCGCGAGCACCACGAAGGTCAGCCGACTGGTGCTCTCCAACCTCAGGGACTTCGCGATGGGTTTTGCCGATGCCTGCGGCTTAGGGTCTTCTGCAAGTCCTTGGATAGAACCACGAGTTGCCCGCGCCAAGAACTTTTTGTTTCTATTTTGGCGCACACGCGTCGCTTGTGCCACCGGAACCATTGACTTCGAGATGGTGGAGGGGCAATCCAGGGCTGCGAGGGGCCGTTTATCCTCGTGGCGAAAAGAGTCCTTGGTACGAATGATGCCGGTTGAGCGAGGCAGACGGATTTAAATATTTTTGCCTGAGAAAGTACACGTATGTGGTATCCGCAGGTCTGAGTTGGCCGAATTGGCGAGCTGTCAGGGAAATCTGTAACAAGTGTCAGCTTCTTGAACATTTTGAGTTTCGGGACTCTCAGCAGTGCTTGTGGAAGCTTATCACGTAAAAAAATCTCGAGATGTATCGGTAGAACAGAGAGATAAAAAAAAGGTACCCTGGACTCGAGAGATAAAAAAAAAAGGGGCACCCTGGACTCGATTGGATTCTTCGAATGCCACTCATTCCAGCTGCTTGATGCTGGAGGCACCAGCATTCCGGTGACTTGAACAATGTACGTGGGCCGGGCTGAGGTGGGTTTTTGTAAGAAGCTGGGCCTCCCGTATCTCCGGGGCCGCACAGTCCGTGCTGCGCTGGCCTCTTGCTGGGGAAAATCAAGGCGGCAACATTCTCGGATCGGGGAGCGGGAAGATGTCGTCGTCACGCAAAAAGACAAAGCAGTCACAAGAGCGGGAAAGAAAAGAAGAAGAGATGGAGCCTGGAGGAATTGCTGTCGCCTGGGGATTGAGAGTGCGTAGACACGACAGAGACAGCGCTGTCGCTCTGTGGTGAACCGTGCGTGTGGGAGTTTTTGCTGGGTTTTGACGAAGTACTGAGTACACAGGGCGGCGGTGGGAGTTGCCCCTGCTGGCCAAGTCACCAGTACCAAGCCACGCAAGACGGCGAGCTACTAGTACATAACTTTAACCTTCCCCTCTCCGAGCCCCCTTCCAACCCTTCAAAATTCTGTGTCTTTCTCTCGTCGTCTCTCGCTCCACTTCATCTTCCTTCCAACAACCCATCAACCACAAACCACAACAAACC
Source organism: Coccidioides immitis RS (assembly GCF_000149335.2). NCBI lineage: Eukaryota > Fungi > Ascomycota > Eurotiomycetes > Onygenales > Onygenaceae > Coccidioides > Coccidioides immitis. The sequence goes on along the minus strand of NW_004504310.1, from coordinate 914,355 downwards.
CCCCCCCCTTCGACCACCATCCACCACCCTTCCCCATATTCCACCATCTCCCCTTCGCGCTCCCCATCTTTCTTTTCTCTCGCCTGTACAGTACGCCGCTGCTCTACAGGCTCTCCTTTTGCTGCTTCGATTCACAACGTACATTTTCAGTAATCTTTAGTTTGCTTTTTCGCCGTCTCCCACCACCATGGAAGGTAAGGCACCCTGGACCTCAACCTGGGTCTCGCCCAACGTCTCCCCAATCTGCATCGCGTCTCGACGCTGAGAACTGAGGGCTAACATCGTCTCTCCGGCCGCTACAGAAGAAGTTGCTGCTCTCGTTATCGACAATGGGTATGTCTCCTGCCCCTTGGGCGCCCGCCCCGACCGACCGACCGTCGTCCCAGTTCAGCTCCCACTTCCACTCGCACCTCAGCCCCACCCTCTCCCCAAACCGCCGACACGATCCCCCATTTCCCACACAGGACGCTGTTGTCTGCTGCAGATGTGTGCTGACGCTTCGCTTCTAGCTCTGGTATGTGCAAGGCCGGTTTCGCCGGTGACGATGCTCCGCGAGCTGTTTTCCGTAAGTGCCTCCCCAACACAAACACTCAGGTCTTTCATCGAGTATTATACCAACCCTTGACCTCTGCCATCAACGAAAACTAACGCAGCTCACAGCATCCATCGTCGGCCGTCCTCGCCATCATGGGTAAATACACACACAACCCCCCTCCCCCCCCCCTCTTCGCTTTTTCAATCCAATTTTGAACCGGCAGATCAAACTTACATGTGTTTCCAGTATCATGATTGGTATGGGCCAGAAGGATTCCTATGTTGGTGATGAGGCACAATCAAAGCGTGGTATCTTAACCCTCAGATACCCAATCGAGCACGGTGTCGTCACGAACTGGGATGACATGGAGAAGATCTGGCATCACACCTTCTACAACGAACTGCGTGTCGCCCCCGAGGAGCACCCAGTCCTCTTGACCGAGGCTCCGATCAACCCCAAGTCCAACCGTGAGAAGATGACACAGATCGTGTTCGAAACCTTCAACGCCCCCGCTTTCTATGTCTCCATTCAAGCCGTTCTCTCTCTCTATGCCTCCGGTCGTACCACCGGTATCGTGCTTGACTCCGGCGACGGTGTCACCCACGTTGTCCCCATCTATGAGGGTTTCGCTCTTCCACACGCCATCTCCCGTATCGACATGGCTGGCCGTGATCTTACCGACTACCTCATGAAGATCTTGGCAGAGCGTGGATACAGCTTCTCCACCACTGCCGAGCGTGAAATCGTCCGTGACATCAAGGAGAAGCTCTGCTATGTCGCTTTGGACTTCCAGCAAGAGATCCAGACCGCTTCCCAGAGCTCCAGCTTGGAGAGATCCTATGAGCTTCCTGACGGTCAAGTCATCACTATTGGCAACGAGCGATTCCGTGCCCCCGAGGCCCTGTTCCAGCCAAGCGTCTTGGGTCTCGAAAGCGGTGGTATCCACGCCACCACCTACAACGCCATCATGAAGTGCGATGTCGACGTCCGAAGGGATCTCTACGGAAACATCGTCATGGTAAGACAGCCCGCTTCGAACCCTCCTATTTGCTTCACACAGTTCTGTCTGTGCGCTAACCTTGTATGTAGTCTGGCGGCACAACCATGTACCCCGGTATTGCCGATCGTATGCAGAAGGAAATCACTGCTCTTGCTCCTTCGTCGATGAAGGTTAAGATCATCGCTCCTCCAGAGCGCAAATACTCCGTCTGGATCGGTGGTTCCATCCTGGCCTCGCTCTCCACCTTCCAGCAAATGTGGATCTCCAAGCAAGAATACGATGAGTCTGGTCCTTCCATTGTCCACCGCAAGTGCTTCTAAGGTGTTGTGCGAATTCGGGAGTAAAAGGTTTTAGGAGAATCACCAGCCAATATCTTTTCGTGACAAGAGGCCTGTGGCAACTCTTAGTCAAATTTGGGTTGATTAGGTAGAGGCGCCATTACTCCATTCTCGAGCCCATTATTTGTTTCCTCACACACTCCACGGTATCGAGTTTAGCTAGCCGTTGTTATCCAACAGCTTTATCTTAAAGTCTTTATTCCCTTGCAAAAAATATTTCCTCTTAACTTCTTTGTGTATTTCAAGCTGGTCAAAAATGGAAGTTTCCAAATGGTCTCGCACTCCTTTTAAAAAAAGACTGAGGCATAGAGAGTACTGGGTTCAGATCCCCACAAAGGCACTATCAATTGATATTACGCTATGTGCCCATTTTACGTTGTAGCCTTGGAAGGCAGTAGTAATCTCATCCATTTTGAGAATATAGCCTCCATTTCTTGAACCAATACCCCTTTTTTACAAATTTAACCATCCAAGTGCTTCATGCTATAAAGGTAGAACCAGTGGAGTGCTAGCATAGTGAGATATCACAGCTGCAAAAATGGTTTCCTATCTTTGCCTAGAATGCCTCAAAGTCATCTTGCATGCTGTCCGAAGAGTGAGAGGGTAACGCAGGAGAGGAGTGAATACATCAACGGTTCTCATCAAGCTAAATTATTATAAGACTATATAGAGTAAAAACATAGCGGTAGCAGTAGCTGTTAGTACAAAGGATAACCACTCCCGGAACATTGGTTGAACGGAACCCCAAACACTCCCTCCTCTCCCTGTTCAAACTTCAACTTAGGGTGAACGTGGCGAAACTAATTGATCTCTTCATTCGAGTACTTTTGGGCGAACATCCCAAGGGCCTTCAGCGTAAAGCTGAATTTGTAGTTCGGGTAGGTGATCATGGTGCTCTTGTTGAAGACGCCTTCGATGGCTTCCTGCTTCCACTCGCCATTGGGCTGCTGTCTGTCCATTATCAGCTTGACACCGCGTCGCAACGGCTCGACATCAGGGTAGCCGGCGTTCATCAGGCCAATCAGTGCCCATGCTGTCATCACGACCTGAGAGCCTGAGGGGTGTTCGATATATTCGTGTCTCTCGCAGGACTGTTATTGTATAGAGTAGTCAGTTTGATGGATGGATGCTTTTGGGAGAGACTGGGAGAAGGGGGAAGGGGGTGGTTCTATGGAGTGAAATGCGAAGAAAAGTCTCACCCTATAACTCTCACTCCAGCCACCATCTGGACGCTGTTTGGAAAGCAAGAACTCGCATCCGCGCTTCGCGTGCTCGCTAGTTGCGTAGGTTTCGCCCACTAGCGAAAGACTCTCCAATGCAAACATGGTGGCATAGGTGAAACAAATGCCCCAGTTACCGTACCAACCCCCATGGGGATACTGTACCGTCTTGATCCAGGCAACAGCACGGTCGACAAAGGAGCGAATCTCCGCAGCTCGGTAGTCTGGCCAGTAATGACTGAATAACGAGAGTGTTGTCACCACGGCTGTCGTGCACTCCGGATAGTCGTACTCGACCATGATGTTCTCAAACACCTCTGCAGCGTTGAGCAATTCAACCCAGTGAGGCCCTCGTCTCCGCTCATAAGATGCACAGCCACCAGTGCTGTTCTGGTAGGTCAAGAGTACATCAATGGCGTCGAATATACGTCGATCCTCGAGTAGCTGGGGGATTCCTGGCGTCTTTTGCAGTAGGATAACGGATTTCAGAGCTTCTGCGACACAATCACTGACTGGATATCCCTGCCATCGGTTGCTGAAAGCCCAGCCGCCCTTGCGAGGATGTCTGTATTCTCGATACTGGCGTGGGACTTCTTCTCTTATCTGCTGGTCATCCAGGAACTGAAGAGCCTTGAGTAGCATCGGACGCCATTTGTCGTCTTGCGCTAGGCCTGCTTCGATAACGGCCTGGATAGTGAAGGCTGTGTCCCAGCACTGAATTCCGTTGGTTCCGTTGCAGAACATGCCTTCATGATTCACCCACATATTTTCCGCGATCCCTTGACGAGCCTGCTTGAACTCGTACGAGTCCGGCCCCTTGCTAGCAAAGTACACAACCATGTTCATCGGGCCGTTCGCAGGAGCCAGTCCCAAGTAATGAGTATTCTCGCTTTCCATGTCAACCATCTCGGCAACCCACCTCTCGGCCTTGTCCGCCAAAAAGTTCGGCCTGAGGTACGGCTGCCACACGTTCACCAGCACCCAGTTTGCCGTGTTCAAGAGCCATGACTTCGGATGAAAATTATCAATATTAGAAATCGAGTTTCTGTGAGCGGCCCAGTTTATTTCTTCCCAAGGCTGCACGAACATCTCCTTCCGCAATTCCCGAACGAGCTCGGTCTCCCTCATCACCCATCGCTTTGAATACAGCCACGACATAGCCAGATAGATGTATCTGATGTGCACCCACCAGCGCCATGGGTGGAACGGCAACCAGTCCGGAAGTAGCCATGCCTCTGGCGGACACGGGTTAACAATATCCCACTTCACAACGCCCATCAGAGCCAACCAGAATTTGGTCCAATGGGGCGCGTGAGTGGCACCTCCCAGCCTGTGCAGGGTTCCGCGCGCCTTGACCATCGCAGGGTGGTCTGCGTCGACGCCAACGATGCGCAGAACCGCGTAGTTGAAGGCAGTTCCGAGCACGCTGCTCTCTGCCTCGGTGTGAAGCCCCCAGCCGCCGTCTTCAGGGTTGGCACGAGCAAAGAGATAGTTCTTGATCTCGACACGGTGGGACCAGGGAATGGGCGTCTCTGTCACGTACCATGTGATGACAACGCCTGCAAGAAGGAACATGGGACCGCCATACTCGCATGCCCAGTTGCCGGGGGGTAATTGAAGCTTGGAGAAGAACGAAAGGCCGTTGTCCACAGCTTCCAGAGGCTTCTTGGCCTTCGGAAGATCAGGCAGGTCCTGGTACGGGTAGTCAATTAAAAGGTAAACAGAGTGTTGAATGAAAGAGTTGTGGTCGTTTTTTTGAACTTACAGTTGGGAGGTTCAGGTACCATCGGTCGGCAAGCGTCTGCGGCCATTTCTTTGCCTCCTCTTCGTCTAGGTAATGCCACGATTGCCGGCCCTCGACAGCACGCATTCGCCATAGACGGGGATCGCTTCGAGCTTCAGGAAATCCCGGATCCATAGAGCCATTGGAAACACCATTGGCGTCGGAATGTTCGGCTAACGCGGACGTACGCGCAGCCTCTCCCGGCATTGCTGTTGGGAATGAGCGCGTAAGTTGTGTAAAAGTGCACACAGGCAACCAACTGCCAAATGATTATAAAAGCCACGAAAAGATCGATTCTTCAGGCTGCCTATCCATGCACGGATTATTGATGAAAGCCTGTGGTTTAACTACGGGGGTGTCGAGCAGTTGTGGGCCGGCACGCGCTGTTGATTGAAACCGCCTTCCACGGAGTACCCCTAACAACGAACTAGTTAACTAGTAACCTGGCTAACCAACTACTAAAAACCAACTTACTAGCGGCTCAGCAGGACCAGTTCACAATCCAACCGAGCCGTTATCCGACCTTCTTGCAATATCGCTTCCCATCCTTGTTACACGAAGGCAGCACGGCGAGGTCTACACATAGGTAACACATATGCAGATGAAACGGTTCCGACTTGTGTGTTGGCCCGGAGTCACCCGAAAAAAAAGACTTCCCTCTTCCGAATGAGTAACATGAATGAGAATGGCAAGATATTCAGACATATGTGTAATCAGGGGATTCTCAGTCAAATCTCATGGTAATTACTGATGTAGTTATCATTTATTAAAGAGCAGCAATTTCTTCTAGTTATAGAGTCGAGACATTGGCGAAAACCTCCTAGTTAAGTACCCGTAAATGAAACCCAGTGCTAAAAAAAAATGCTGATGATGAACATAGAAAAATGGGGGCAAGAAAAGAAAAGAAAAGATAGGTGAGACAAAGCTGCCGCAGAACCTCCCCAAGGGGTATATATGCGCCGGAGACATTTAAGAAGTCATAATCATCTAGAAGATCTAGTCTATACTTTATGCGTTGCTTCTCGTTGTTGTTGTTGTTGATCTTGCGCACTGTTGAATTTTCCCAGTGGGAATTTGATGAAGGTTGTCTCTGGCAACATGATACCAGATGAACCAGCGTAGAAGGCCAGGAATGCGCAGACCACCGAGACCGCACCGCCGGTCTTATTAACCGCGATAGCAGCGTCCGGGTGTTCGGTAGCGATGAAATTTGCGAGCGAGAGGAAGAAGAAAGCAAGGACAAGAGTCGTGAAGACCGAGACGATGGCGATGTTGGTTCGGAGAGCGGCCAGGAGGAACAGGAAAGTCAAGAAGCACCACAGGATGAGATAGATGGCGATGGCGAAGGAGAAGGCGCGCTCGTCACCCTTGTAGGCTGCCTTGATCCCGAGTGTGGGAACGTGGAACATGGCGTAGCTGAGCCAGAATGCACCGTACGAGATGTGCACGGTGGTACCGAAGGTGTTGCCAACGCGGAATTCCATCAGGCCGGCAAGGAGTTGCGCTAGCCCACCCATGAAGATGGCAAGGCCGAAGATGGCAGCGTCCGGGCCAATGTCGCCTCGTGGGTTGCTACCAGGGAGACTATTTCAAGCAAGATCAGTGTGAGGACTCGCCACCAAAACATATTTGGCTTCCTCAGTGTCATGGCTTACCCTGCACCGCATTGATAGAGCCCCAAAACGAAAGTGGTAATTGCAAAAGACAGTAAACCCAGTGGACCGGGGTTGGCAAGCTTCTCGAAGGGAGGATGGGGCACCTGCGAAACTGTGAAGAGCCGCGGTTGCTCGCCATCTTTCACCAAGAAAGGGCTTTGATGCACGCTGGAGTTCCCATTCAGGGACCCGGTGTCGTAGAATTGCACCCCCTGTCCTAGAGCAGGAGCCAGTCCATTCTCGCTATGGTGTTCGAAAGACATATTTTTGTTCTTGAGACTAATAGTTCTCGAGGCAGCCGAAACGGGACCTGACCTGAAGCTTTGTCGGGAATGAGGAACGGAGGAATAAAGGGAAAAGAAAGGAGAGAGAGAGAGAGGGGATGATGGGAGGGAGGAGGACGGGGATAAATGTCAGGAATCTCGCCGTTTAAACCCTGTCCGGGCTTAACGCAATTAGAATTTCCCCAGTTTTACTCTTGCGATATCCTTGGTTGAACGCATCGCCGGAATTTAGTGGAGATTTTGAAAAGATACGGCATTTTCCTAACAAAATTCCCGGGGGTACTCCGTAAGAAACAGAGTGAGGCAAGGCCCAAAAGAAGATTTCTAGTGCACTGCGCGGAGTCTGGGTCGAGAATCTGGGAAATGTCCATTGGCCACCCGTGGGTGGAGGCAAAAGCGTCTTTTTCGAGTGTTATCGGCAGGCAATTTGTTGAGCGTCTGCTAACTCTCGTTGTAGACAGCGGCTACGGGAAGAATCTTCGGGTAATTGAAGATGATGGAGATGATGCCTGGCAGGTCGTGCACGATGGTCTCTTGAGCATAATTGAGGCGGAATATTCGCCCGAGCGGAACTGCGACTCTAAAACGAGGGTCATAGTTGATAAATGACCTGGGGTATGGAGTACTCCATACTCCATACTGCGTCCATAAAATGTATCCTCCCCGTCCATCCACTGGCCACTGTGGAGATCTCGTGCTCTCCGCGAGAGTTGCTGGGGGCCACTCTCATCTGGATCAGTTACAGAGTACAGTCGCCCTCAGCGTGTGCCTTTTCGGCGGTGTTTAATGGAAGCTTCCCAGTATTCCCAGGTGACGTGATTAGGTAGTTTGTCACAGACCCACGTTACAAGCAGATCAAGGCACCACACTCTGCCTGGCTAAACCACTCCGATTTTTCGTCGCAGATCATGTTGAAACGAGAGCTTTGTAGACTGGCTATTCCCTACTTAGGCATACATCGTAAAAAAGGCCGCCGTGTTACCACGTGTAGGCCTGCGGGACGCCGGATGTCCAAGGGCATCACGGCTTGTCAGGGAAAGCTTCCAGAACGGCCACGTCAAAAGCGTCATCCATGGGTCGAGCAGCACCCTGAAGGAACTCATGTGGATATTTCTCGGGGACCTTGCACCTCACCAGGCGGAGATCGCAAACTTTGAAAGGGCTCGTGCAACCTGCGCGGATAGAGGTCCCAAGGAACCTTCACATGTGGCAACAACGTGAGATGCTTCTCCTTTTTTTTTTTCCCCTTTTCGACTTACCATCTCTTATCAAAGGTGGTGAGATATCCGCGCTTTATATTTCGTAATCTGCAGAAACAATAAATTCTGAAATGTGAGCAGTATCCGTTGATAAGGGTGTCTTGTCTCTCCCTACGTCGCCGGCCATTTTAAAGCTTGAAGAGAACTGGGTCAGATCCATGGGGCTCGGACCGGATGTGTGGATGCCAGTCCATCTGGGTCGGCATATTCAGTCGGCAATGGTTCGTCGTGGGCATATCACGTTCTCCAGCTCGCTCACTCACCGGACAGGATAGACGTCTGGATGACATGTACTCACCAGTGCTCACCGTGGTTTAAGAGTCCTGATACGCTGGCGCGCAGAGGCTCCGGCTGGGTTTCTGCGTGCAAGCGGCGGTCGGATGGCGTTTTGATCGACGACTAGTGAGCCAGCCGGCCGGGCGGGAGGAAGTTTTAGCGAGTTTTACATAACTAACCAACTAGTTAGTTTAACTAGTTACTCCGTGGACACTAGCTAAGTACGGAGTACATGGTTAACTAGTCAGGTAGTTCAGTGCGCTAACCAACTGACCAGTGAGTTAACGAACTGACCAGTCAAGAGCTTGGACGGAGCATTTCACTCGCCAAGCGATTCTAAAGCTTCCCGGCAGAGCGGTCGCCGAACTGCCCAACTCTCTACAGCGTCACGCGGTCACGATCTTTCGGCGCAGTAGTGTTTGGGATAGGGACGGAGGTCGGAGTGGGAGTTTTTAACTATCCAGATGGAGTTTCAGGTTTGGGGAAAAGAGCTATAGTTAACTGCCTGACTAACTAGTTAACTGTTTAGAGAACGTTCATGAATCGAGAAACAAAGCCAATACAACAAAGGTCGGCCATATTTCTCGTAAGACACAATAACTAAGCCATATTCATGAAAAGCCAAAGTTGGGCCCCAACGTGAAACCAAGGTTGAAGATACAACGGAAAGGGGCTAGTTAACTAAGATGTACAAGTTGAAACGAAAGACGGGGATAGCAGTGATGCAGGCAGCTAGCAGCGGGTTTTCCAAATCAACTTGGCATCCCATTCTTGAGGTTATCATAGACCGACTCGGGATAGCTGAGCTCGTTCTCGCGCTGCTCAAGTTTGCCGGTACCTCCCAATCCGTTGACGACCTGGTTGGTGCATTGACTATTAGTATGTCATATCCTAAGCCGCCAATGCAAAGCACTTACGGTTCCAACGAGACTCTCATTTCCTGTCTTGTCGCTGCTGCTCTCCCACCACATTCCACCTCCCATTCCATTCTTCGTAATGTACTCGGCCTTCTTGCCCGCGATCTTAACTGTATCATAGCTGATCAGGTAGCGTTTGTTCTTGTCATAGCTATACGACGCAGCGATATCCTCAAGTTCAGTAACCTGAGCGCCTTGCTGCGGCATGTCTTTGTAGTCCCAGACACCGTTCTCCCAAGAACCTCCGCCAACACCGTTGAAGCTAGTGCCGATCCCATCGGTCGAGGCAAATGCTCGCCCATAGAGTGGCATTCCGAGGACGATCTTATTGGCTGGGACACCTGCTTTGATGTAGTCCTTGACGGCCTTGTCACTGCTAAAAGGTGTGGACTCTGGCTTTGTTGTCGAAGGGAAAACGTTGGACATGTGGCCAGACACTTTGTCCCAGCTGCCGCTGAAGTCGTAAGCCATGAGGTTCCAAAAGTCAAGGTACTTGTCCATCTCGGCTAATTTCAGCTTGTTGTAATTCTGGGGACCTATAGCATGTATTAGGACAGGATTTCCCAGAACACACGGGTGGGCTTGCTAGACTTACCTGCCGGTGAAGCAATAGTGAGCAAGAATTTCTTGCCATTCGGGTGTTTTGCGGAGTACGCGTCGAGTGCCTATACTTTTAGTCAACAATGTATATGTCTTTGTTTTCCCGTTTTGGAATTTGATCATACTTCTCTACATGCTTTGAGTAACAACACAAAATCATTCGCCTGCTTCTCATCTTCGGGGTACTGCTCTCAAGTTAGAAATCGACCCCAAGAATTAATAGCATTCCTTTAAGATGGGGAGAAACCCCAAGCTTACCTCCCAATCGATGTCAATCCCATCAAAGCCAAGGTCCTTCATCAACTTCAGAGATGTGTCAGCGAATTTCTTCCTGCCTTCCTCCGTGCTAGCCGGGGTTTTGAAGTTGGGGGAATACGTCCATCCTCCAATCGAAAGCAACGTCTTCAAGTTCCGGTTGTTCTTCTTGAGCAAGTACATTTGCTTGATACAGCCGTAAACGTTGTTTCCCGGCTCGTCCCATTTGTCACCGGGGTAGTGCTTGTCGGTATCTGCCCATGTGTCGGACAGGTACACCTCTCCTGACGGGCGGATATTTGCAAAGGCGTAGAGTATGTGAGTGAACTGATCAGCCTTCAAATCTTGCGGGTTATGACCACGTCCGTAGATCGCCTGGATGTCGTCAGTAACAACCGTCACGGCCGTCACGGTCGAAAGAGTAAACATAAACCTACCCAGTTCACAAAATAAACAACGGAGCGAAAGCCACCTTCCGCCGGAGCCTCGGGGACTGGATAAGAATTGGGCATACTTGACATCGAAGATGCCTGGACAAGAGTTTGGAGAGTAAGTAAAGCGCCAATAAGGAACCTCATTGTGAGATGGAATCTGTCGTCGATCTTGATAATGAAAAAGTGACCAGGAAAGAGGATATAGCCCCAGCTATATGTGCTTTGCGCGATTGATATATATATTCACAAGAATACAGAAGAGGAACACATCTTAGGGTAAATATCAAACCAGGTAATATACAATACACCTGACCACTAAGACATCACGCAAGCCCAATGTAGAATGAGGCCTCATAGAAGGTTTCAGCAGGGATTAGCCGGAGCAATGGATAGATCTCGCGGATGGCAGTGTAAGCAGGTTAATGCAATAGAGAGATCGAATGCAAATGGTCTTTGCCCTCGATGACGGGTGCATCTGTCAGATGGTGGACGATCACCCGCCTGAGAAGTCAAGGTGACCCGCAAGAGTCCGGAGTGGACCCGTTTGGCAAAGAGTAGACGCGCGCGTATGTATGGGGAAACACAAAGGGGATAACATCAAAAAAAACGCCAAAGGGTAATATGTGCTATCACTGCAGAAGTCTTGATGGACAACATCCATCCTAACGGGTATCGGCCATGCCACAAAAAAAACGGTAGGATGTCCCACGATGGAGGAGCTCAATCGTGGCCCCGAGACCACGATTGGATTCTAGAACCGCTGCAAATTCACGTTTGAATATACATCTGCGTGTTTCTGAAAGCCAGATGACCAGAGGGATAAGACAGATGCAATCATCTGTCTGAAGCTTTTTCCCGGTTGACCGCCAGAGAACGGTCTTCAAGTAGCCCTTCGCAGTTCCAACAAATCCTCTTTGCCGGTCCAACTACGCAACGGGGGGGAAAGGAGGCCTGGAGGACGCCATCCCTTTCCGCCTCCCACGCGCAAGTGCCTGCCGCTATGACCACCTTCACAGCGTTGTGGGTTGGAGGTGATCTGAGCATGAGATGCCATGAGAACCTTGAACTTCAGAATTTTTCTTTCTGGGTAGGACAAGCAACGAGCAAATATTAAACTTTGGGTTCACCAGCAGTACTGTGCCATCCACGAAGGCCTTGTGGGTCGAAGAAATCTATGGATCGAAGAGGAGGATTCGTCACAAGATGATGTCGACATAAGAGATGTGTCACATTCCTTGAAAATAGTTACAGGCAGACAGCCGGTTTTCTATGTGCTGGGTAGCTAAATGTGTATATAGTGCAAGCACTCTGCATCTCGCTAGTTGTCGCCTTGCAGCAGTGAAGGGCTCTCTAAGCAGTTAGCAGAGAGTAGTCACGTCGGTGGGAGTAAGACTCGAGCAGTGTCTGGACTCATAGCTCGACTCGAACATCGGGAGCCAAAATGAGGCCCGTTCCAGTTGACATTCGAAGTCGCGGGCCGGTTTGGAACGCCTGGTTAAACCCTTAAGTAATCTAGGTACGACTGTGTCACATCATGCCCGAGCATGGGTCCGTTCTGAAGAAAAAGCTCCGTGACCGATGTTTCTGGTTGAGTTATCGCTGTCAAGGTGGCAAACCCCAGTGTCAACCGATCGTTGCAGAAGATCGACACCAGTTGTGCCCACAGGGCGAATATGTAAGAGTCATCAAATCCGGCAGTCTTTCGCAATCAGAGTCTGCTCAAAAAGTAAAGAGAAGACAAAAGGGCCCCGAGCAGCTGGCTTCTCCCTGGATACGTACGTATATCATCGACGGGATGCCATGGACCGACCATACTTGCGTTTGCCCTCCGTCCGGCCGGCGCAGGGTGCTGCCAACCTCTCCCGTGCTCGGACGGTGGTGTAGGAATCCTCGTGAGGAGTCGTGCGTTTGTGACAAGAGCTGACCTGCATCTGAAGCTCCGACGTGCAGCCCTGTCGGCGACAGGGAAACATTAGCCGGGCCAAGCAAGGGCCCAGACAGGTCGCGAGCTTCACCCATACCATCTGACAAGACAAGGGAAGCACGTTAACTTCTTCCATTTTTGGCGAACGACAGAGCGGACCTGAGCCCAAACTTAAAGCCACGAGATACTTTAACGTTCACCGTCCCATCGCCCTCTCACCGTATCGAGGCGGCTGCTGCCATAGACCGACGACTCTTGATGGACAATCAGGGAGATTCCAATTCATCTATGGAGTACGGAGTGCTCTGTGCATTGCATCCGCTAAATAGGCGAATGCCCGCTGTTAACTACTCGAATAGTTACTCCTAACTTTTCCAAGCCTTTTTTTTTTTTTTTTTGGCATTTAGTTACAGACTCCGACGTTCGTCAACCATCCCGGCCATTACTTTCGTCAAAACTTAACCATCATCACTCAAAAAGACGCTTTCACTCATCCCATGTATCCAAGTTCTTAAGCACGCATCCTTCCTTGGACTTATCGCCCTTGTCGGTAAGGGATCCAATAACGAACACCTTTTCTCCCTGCTTTTCCATGTAGCTCTTGATATTGCCTGCCTCTTCCGCAGATACCACCATGACCATTCCGATACCGTTGTTGAGGGCTCTGCCCATTTCAGCTGAACTCACATTGCCCGTCTTCTTGAGCCACTTGAAAACACTGGGTAGCGGCCATGTGGTAACATCAATCTCGGCGCAGAGGTGGTCTGGAAGCGCACGAGGAACATTTTCGACCAAGCCACCACCGGTGATGTGCGCGAGGCCTTTGATAGCACCGGAGGCGAAAGAGCCAAGGGCCGAAAGAAGAGGTTTAACATAAATTCTGGTAGGTGTTAGAAGGGCGGCACCCAAAGATGCTGCAGACGTTTCGAATGGCGCTGGATCCAGGTAGGATAGACCTGACAGGTCCACGATCTTGCGGATCAAGGAGTACCCGTTTGAATGTGGGCCGCTACTGGATAATCCCAGCAGCACATCACCGGCTTTCATCTTCTCTGTAATAGGCAAAATGGCATTTTTGCTTGTATCAATGGCTCCGAGAGCAGCTCCCGCTGCGTCATAGGCGGCATCGACGAAGAGTCCGGGCATTTCAGCTGTCTCTCCACCGACTAGAGCGCACCCTGCTTCAACACAGCCATCTGCAACGCCGGAAACGAATGATGCCGCGGTTTCAACGTCAAGCTTCCCACAGCTATAGCAATCTAAAAATAGTAGCGGCTCAGCGCCTTGCACGACCAAGTCGTTAACATTCATTGCGACCAGGTCAATGCCAACGGTATTGTGGGTTTGCATCTCATGTGCGACTTTGAGCTTTGTGCCCACGCCATCTATGGCGGCGATCAACGTAGGAGAAGCACTGTGGAACCCGGAATTGCAGTCTGCGAGTGAAAACGCACCACCGAATCCGCCAATGACAGCATCGGAACCCGGCCGTTTAGTCCGCGCGACGTTGGCTTTGATTCGATTCACCAGCTCGTTTCCAGCGTCTATGGAGACACCGGCTGAGGCGTAAGTTAGCCCCTCCTTCTGGGAAGAGGAATCTCTAAACGCGCGGTGAGCAATATCTTTGCGATAATACATGCCCTGGAAATGAATGGTTGACATGCCGGAATATGCCTTCTTGACTGCATCTTCTAGGGTTCTTGACGTTGCTGTTGCAGCGATAACTCGGCCGCCAGAGGATTTCAAGTGGTTATCAACCATGGTTGTGCCAGCATGGAAAACCAGTGTATCTGATGCCGGAGTATCAAGGGTGATATCTCGGCCTTTTGCATATGACCCGGGGTAACCTTCAGCTACTGCGATGACAGTAGCCGCGAATTTGGGTTCGACCTTGATGGTGACACCATCAAGCCAGTGCTCTGTACAAGCGACCATTACTTCGGCAAGATCTGTGTCATTGCTGAGAAGGGGGAGTAATGTCTGGGTTTCGGGGTCTCCGCCACGGACGTTGTATTCAAGGACCTTTGGTCCATTTTTCGTCATCATCAGTCCGGTAAAGAGAATACCAACGAATGGGAAACCTGATGCGAACTCAGCTGCTCGTCCCGAAAAAGGCGTATGACGGCTGGAACATACCTTCTTTTCTCATTCCATCAATACTAGGCTTCACGATCGTCCTGTCGATTTCTGCGATGACTTCTTTCGAAGCGATGCGAGTAGGAGCATAACATCCCATTCCTCCCGTATTTGGTCCTTGGTCACCGTCAAAGATTCTCTTGTGATCCTGGGCGGGGGGGAGAGATCGAATGGTATAACCGTCCGAAAAGGTTAGTACGCTCAGCTCATCTCCCTCTAAAAATTCTTCAATGACAACCTCATCTCCTGCTTCGCCGAACTGTCGATCGAGCATAATCTCTTTCAAGGCCTGCAGGGCTTCTTCCTTGTTTTGGGGCATAATAACTCCTTTCCCGGCTGCAAGCCCACTAGCCTTGATGACAACATCATGGTCTATGGAATCTAGATATTCACATGCAGATTTATAATCGTTGAAATTCTGATACCGAGCGGTTGGGATATTGTGACGCTGCATAAAATCCTTAGAAAAAGTTTTGGAGCCCTCCATTCGGGCTGCGGCTTTTGATGGGCCAAAGCATCTTATGCCAACTAAAACACCACGAGTCAGTTCTGTGTTCATGGGGAAAGTAACCCTCGACGACTCGGGTTCCAGTTCGCATAAGCCCTACCTGCCTGGAAATACCCCTGGATCCCATCAACCAGGGGAGCCTCCGGCCCGGGAACGACGAGATTGACATTCTCTCTCTGAGCGAAGGAGACCAAGCCCGGATAGTCGTCGGACTTGATCGCAACATTTGATATTTTGGAAGACGCCTTTGCTGCGGTGCCTCCGTTTCCGGGAGCACAGTAAACGGCGTCAACCAGTGAAGACTGGCTAAGTCTCCATGCTAAGGCGTGTTCTCGACCACCGCTGCCGACGACGAGAACACGAAGTCTTTCCTGGAGCATATTGGGTCTGCTCCTCCAGAAGATACTACGGCTCATTATCAGAAATGACTCATTCACCGACAAACGCGTGATATCCCACGCAAAAATGATAGCAATTGGAATAAGTGAATCATAGAACGGCAAGCGTAAGACATTGACAGCTCCTTTGGAGAGAAGACTTGGAACCGCATTGCGGGAAGATATTCGTCGTGGTCTCCTTACAATTAGGGACCAGTTTAAATCATACAACAGCCCTAAAGAAATCCTGAAAGATTCAAGGAAAGGCGCAAAAGGGCAAGGGCAAGGCAGCATACCCGTGAAATCCAAAAGGTATGGAAAACAAGATCACGGCTAATTGTATGAATTTGAACGTGTGGCATGACTCGATGAGGGGTGCGGGGCCATTTCGAGCATCTCTCGAGCTTGGGATGATCGACGAGGTGTGGGAAAAAAAAAAAAAAAAAAAAAAGAAAAGAAGTAGAATGAAAAGGCAGACTCACATTACACTTCCACAGTGACTGGTTTGAGGAATCAAATAGAACGCCGCACGTTCAGCTGCTTTACATGCGACTGTCCTTGCTCAAGGTGGGATGAGTGCGCGCGGCACTGAATTATCTTTTTTTTTTTTTTTTTTCTCTTTTGACTTTTTTTCGTCATTGTGATCCGACCGTATCGGTACGGTATGGAGACAATTGCTTTCCGTTGTTATATGGGTATTTGGCGTATTTGTTTGTACGATAGTGTCATTTATTGATATCAAGTGGTTATCAGTGCAGTACCACCACGCGGTGCAGACACACATTGGTCTACCGTCTGACCCTGCTTTTCAGATCCGAAACCACTGTCTACTTGCATAAAAGAACAGACCCACTCTTAACTCAACCTCTTCCTACTTCGTCCGGGAATTGAAACTGCGCCAGCCCGCTCAAAGTCTCGCGATGGCAACAAATGTGGATGACATAAGCAAGACCTGCCGATAGTGCCAGTCCAGAATCGGCTAGCGGGCCCCTTCCGCCGTCTTGGCGCCCAATATCGCCGCGTCTGTTTTTTGCGCCCGTTCAGGAAAAAAAGTCTCGTCGGAGCCGCCAGAACAACTTTCACAACAATTGCAATCGCGGCTTTTGCTGGTCCATATCTTCTCCTTTTCCCCGGACTCCCTCTCGTCCTGTCTGTTCTTTCTTGCGGTTCTTGTCTTCTTTTCCTTCCTTTTCTTTTCATTTTCCGTGCGTGGTTTTTGGCGTCCCTTTGGTTCCTTATCCTAGCTTGAAGCTCAAGCTCCTTTTCGATTTCTCCATTGCACCCCGTTCGTTTTCGTTGAAATGTTTAGAAAATCCCTTCAAGCCGTTGCAAGGCCGTCCCGCTCATACGTTTGCCTTTTTTGTTTCTCTCGCACCTTTGAACGTTCATTTATCGCGTCGAGCGCTCGCCGTGAGCCCGCAGCCGATGTTCATCCACGCTCTGACCGGAAGGACGGCTTTATTCTTGATACTGCGCCTGTGAGCCATGAAGCGACGAAGTCCGATAAAACTAAGTCCTCCATAAGTCGTCTGCGCCGGGGTGATAAGACACATGTGAGTTCTGCTTTTGTCCCATCTTACTCTGAAGCTCGATCCATGTGCTACGTTGGAGGCTTGATTTAGGACTACGTCGTCTTTGACCAGAGCCACGAAACTAATGTGTACAATTTTTCGCTAGACCTTTAAACCAAAAAATGGTAATCCGACCGGTAGAAGCCTTGAAGAACCATCGCACGATGAAACAAGTTCCGGCGTAACAACAGCCCTCAAGAAGAGAAAGAAGAGAAAAAAGGTGGAAAAATCGTCGGCTATATACCCTCCAGTGCGTTCTGTGCTTTCGGGAAGGGCCAGCCGGTATTTAACCGGACAAGAAAAAGAGGAAGAATATAGGCAGTCAAAGGATCATGAACGTGTTCCAGCGGATGACCTGTTGCGTTGCCATTCTGGGATTTTAGAGCCTTCAGAAGAGAGTATAAAAGGTAAGGAACCCGTATTCAACAGAGATCCTGTCAAAATTTGTGTGCCTAACAGCATCTAGCTCTGAATGTCGAATCTACGGCTGTGCCCACTCTTGCGTATAATTTAGATCGGGTGCTCTTCAAGTAAGTCTAAAAATCTGGTTAGCATTGTTGGGATCTTGGAGGCTTGCTAATACCTTGTAGCCCAGGTGTTTATCATCTAAGAGACCCAAGGTCTCGTGTGTATAATTTTGACCCTTACCTGAGCACTATCATGCCGGTATCCGAATTCGATTTTGAGGCGCTGGGTTCTTACATCACAAGTTCACGGGACGTTTTTCTTCGCGAAATGGCACAAAAGCATGGCAAAAAATATATTGGGTCGTCCTCCAGTATGACGGGAGTGCTTTCGCACTTCCATTTTCTTCTTTCTGCTTGGCGACCCCTTAAACTGGACACTCTATCTCAGCAATTCTCCGACACAATTCGCAGTTTCACCCGCCTGACAAGAGCTCCGGCTGCCGTGTTCTTGCGGTATAAGGGGGATGGGATTTATGCTATCGACGCCGATAAGGAATTTGATTCTGCCAATATTCTGATGAATCTAGGTAGATCGATGGAAAAGCTGCTTACGATGCCTACGGACGAGTATGAACGTTATCGGCGGACGAACGGTGAGAGGACCCCTCTGGGCGAGGCGGAGCCAGAAACATACCATTATTCAACTTGTGGTGATTTCTTGATGAGAGCACAGCTGGATGCTTATGATCCGCGCCTCCCAGGAACCGGCATGTTTGATCTGAAAACTCGCGCCGTGGTCTCCATTCGTATGGATGCCAAAAACCCGGATAAAGGGATTGGCTATGAGATCAAGGATCGGTTCGGGGATTATGAGTCTTTCGAACGAGAATATTTTGATATGGCTCGCTCAGCCTTCTTGAAGTACTCGCTCCAGGTCCGAGTGGGTCGAATGGATGGGATTTTTGTTGCGTTCCATAATACCCAGCGCATCTTTGGGTTCCAGTATCTGGCCTTGCCAGAAATGGACAGGGCCCTTCACGGCCAAGAAGACGTAGCTTTGGGAGATGCCGAATTCGTGCACAGCATAACGCTCTGGAACAAGGTTCTGAATGCGGCTACTGCCCAATTCCCGGAACAATCACTACGGTTCCATTTCGAGACTAGGGACGGCGTGGTCCCGTTTATGTACATTTTTGCCGAACCCGTGACGGAGGAGGAGATTGACGAGATACAAACTCGCAACCAGGAGGAGATCGAGAAAATCCAACACAAGCTTCTCTATCCTGAGCTATACGACAAGTCCGAGGGGGCCAGCGACTCGGTCGACGAAGAAGCTAAGCCAGCAGAGGAAGTCAAAGAGGCCGATGGTTCTGAAACCACCAGTCAAGTCTCTGACAAGCCTGTGATGGGAATGATTCTGCGCATCTGCAACAACGTGAACGGGCGAATTGTTCCGCGACCTGAGCGGTTCGTGGCGCAGCACAAGTGGACGGTCGACTACAATTTCGATATTATGTCTGAGACTCGCGGGAAAGCGCTTCTCGCGGCGTGTAAACGGCGTCGAGAAAAGTGCCTCTCAGACGCTGCTAATTCGCAAGACGGAGGCTATGGCCACCGCCTGTGGGAAATCAGCAGCAAGGGCCGCAAGTGGCGTAAAGCCCAAGATGCGCTAGATAAGAAGCATGGTATTGTCACTCTGAACGATTGATAGAAGTTCACTAAGTGGAGTTAACGGCGCAGTGGTATGGTTGAGTTGTTTGCTAGCATGAGAGAATAATGTGTCGGTCTTGGGTTCATGGTTTCCCGGCTGCTTCTATATTGGTAGTTTCTCTGAGAGGACTTTTTTTCTTTTCGACGCCACAAAAAAAAAGGGGGGTGGAATGAGGCATCTGTATAATAATAAGGCTTATTAGACGGCAAATACATATAATCGCGACTGCATAGTGACACCTGTTCAAACGATATCTGGCTTCTATCCCAAGTTGAGCGCGACCCAATTTTTTTTTTTCACTTTGCGGGGATTGATGAAAAATGAATTTTTTAAGTACTATTTTCATTGAAGACGAATAGCTTTTCTTTTTCTTTTTTAGTTAAGAAGACGTCTCTAGAATTTAGTCTTCTGACTAAGACAGCACCAATGGTCAAGTGGTATGACGCTTGCCTTCCAAGCAAGCTGCCCGCGTTCGATTCGCGGTTGGTGCAAGATCATTCGGGTTATCTTCTTAGCAACACGCTGAGAATCCCTCTCTCATCTATTTTCTTTTTTTTCTTTTCCTTTTTTTTTCCCTTCCTTTCGTCTCACCTGAAGATCCTAGTCTCTGGTTTTTGCCACCCGCAAGGACGCGACTATCTTTTGCCCTTCAGCTTGGTTTTGGCGCAACGAAAAGGACGGGCTAACCACGGGGAAAGAGGCCCATCGAGGTGATCTTTGCGTAGCAACTACGAGGATAATACGGAACATTAATATGCCTGCATGTGGGATGAAAACCCGGTCGATCTCCAGATCTCAGTTGGCCACGACAGAGTCTTCTAAAGCTGGGATGAGAAGGTGTTTACTCAAAATATGTACTCCGTACTCCATATGGACTATGCGTGTACCAGGAGAGAAGCTTAGTGGCTGGGTTCAATATTTTCCCTTATTTTTTTTTTTTTTTTTTGTTTTGAAAAGATGATCGCCGTTCGCTCGGCAAAAAAAACCTTTTTTCTGTATATTTTCTTTTTTTTTCCCTTTTTTTTTTTTTTCCCTCTCTCTCTTTCTTTTTTCTCCTCTTCCGTCTCTTGGACGATCGGCGGGTTGATATCACGCCTCCACGGACACGTGTCCGACGTCAGATCCTGAAGCAAGAGACAGTTGTACGTTGCGTTCCAGTAACGGCGAAGCAGCCGAAGAGAGAACTGGATGATCAAGATTTGGGTTCGATATGAGATGGTGAGAAGGGGCTTGAAACGCAGACGCAGAGCTAGCTGGCTGGGCTCGATCACGTCCGAGCGATGATGACTTCGGACGAACGAGACGCGTCCAAGGAACAGACATATCCATGCTCCGTACGGAGTACACTCCCTGTGGAATGCTAATGGATGGACTTTTCTTGGAGATGTTGCTTGACAGGAGAGTGCCACGTTCGGCAGACGAGACTGCAAGCCTCAAGGAACAGAAACTCTAATCTGCCAGCCACAATCTGATGTTGTGCATTAGTTAGACAAAGGCGGTTCTCCCCGCGGAGCGATTTGCATACTACGGAGCATTATTCTTTGAAAAGCGCGCAATTTCGCTGACCAGGGCTCATCCCGGGAGGCAACTAATCAAAGGGAAAGCTGTCGTTAAATCTCGCCTGGCTTGAGAACCATTTTTTGGGGCCTGGCTGCAGAATGCACATGCTTTCCGGCGCAGGGCTTGATTGGCGCAATTCCGGGGAGAATTTGTCATTCGATTGACTTTTCTTTAGGGATCGCTCACTGGAGCGGGTGTGGGTGGAAATCATGCCCCGTAAATAATGATATGTAGTGCGCTCCCACCGCGAGGGTTCGCTCTGATGGCCCCGGTGGGGGTGCAATCGGAGTTTGAGATCTCAGCCAGCCACACTCCGGCCCACTCGCCCTCAAGCGAAAAGGAAAGTCTTGATCTCGTCGAGGGATGCCCGGTGCAGCCGAAGGGCCTAACTAAAGGAGTGGGCTGTGGCGGAGGAGAGGGGCCCCTGTTCGACCAGAATTTTGGGTTTCAACTGCGAGAGCATTCTTTTTTTTCTTTCTCTCTTCCTTTCTTTTCTTTTTTTTCCCCCCCTTCTTCCTGGTCCTGTTTTCCTTTTCTTGTCGATTCCCTTGTTCCTTGGTGGTGTTGAGCATGGAGCGGGTGAAGGGTGAAACATGCCTGGCAGTCAATGTCGCCTGCTTCAGTATTGTATCTGTAAAACCAGCGCTGGAGCTCGCTCGGGGGTGGCTTATTCGGTGAGAATCAGCTAGCGTAGCGGTGACATCACGGCGCTCCACCGACGTACCGGTACTGTCAGGGAGCGTACCGTTCAACCCAGAACACGTATTGGACGGGATGAAAAGCATGAACCTGAAACAGCGCTCTGCCGGGTGCGTTTTTTTGCAGCTTTGCTTCAGTCCACGAAACAGCGCATTGTCGATTTTGTTTGTTTCTTTTTCCTTTTTCCCCTTTTCTTTTTTCATTTTTTTTTTTTTTCTCTGCACTTTTGGTTAGGGACTGCAAGCATTTTCTTGCTACCATTTTGCACGCAAGGTCGACAATCAAGAGCAGCCTCGGATCTGGGTCGGACGGCGCCGTTCTCCATTTTCCTGCTTGCTGTTGCATCACACTGCCAAGGCACGTCATCGGATGATCCGTATTGTTACCATACGATGTTGGAGCTCTGAGACATGCGGCCTGGGCAGTCCTCAACTGCACAGCGCTTCTTTTCACTCTGTTTCCTCCACGCCCCTCAGATGGATTCTAGGCGAGAATTCTCCTTCTGTCGAGCTGGGCTGCTGTAAGCGTGTACGTGTGTTTGCGTGTTTCCTTTTTCTTTTTTTTTTTTTGCTGTTGAATTGGTATTGTCGTTTTTCCTTTTTTATTTTCGCTTCAAGGGGAGAGTGCCAGGAAACACATACATGCATACATAGACACAGTCTGGGATAGAATGACGTTTTAACAGCGGAGGCATGGCGTGCTGATCCGTTGCTGGCCAACCACCTGGGTTGAACGGGAAATCCTGGAGCGCTCACTCGTTCCTCTTTCCATGACGCCGTGATGCGCCCGTTTGGTTGTCAATAGAATCACAGTTCGGCACTTTTGCTTTCCTTCTTCCGCCTGTATGACTGCTTCTTGTCGCCAGTCTCGATCCCTGGCATTCCACACTAGCTCTGCTGGCGTGAACTTTCCAAAAACATGGCGGATGATGCTAAGAAGGTCAAACGGAGAAAGAGTTTTAGCTTGCTGTTTGGCTCAACAGGGCTCTTGGGCTCTGACGGCTTTTCCGCCACATCACGGCCAAAGTCGCACGGGCATACTCGATCCACTCCGGATAATTCCCCCCGCCGATGTAATGCTCCTGCTCCCGATCATAATAATGACGGTGATGATGTGTTGGGTGGCAATATAACCAGGCGCCGAAGGGGGAGCCGCCCGACAAGCAGTGGTTCATTCTTTGGGATTATCGGCGTCAAACGCCGTTCTCGAAGCTTTGGTGACAACCTCAACATGAAGAAAACCGGGCCTAGATATGTTAGTCGCGGCAGAGTGTCATCCACTCCTCTGGGGTCCAACGACTGCCCCGTAACTGAGGCAGAAACTCACCTATGGCATCTTCCCCCCGAATCTACCATACGCGCCAGATCTAAATCCCTCCAGAAATCGAAGCGGAATTCTGTGTTTGGCTCCTTTCGCTCGTTGGGCACATCTCTGGATGACGACCAGGTCTCCACCAAAGCACGTTCAAAAGAATCTTCCGGCGAAGAGGACGACTTCGCGGTCTTCTTCGACAGGCTACCCCTTGGCACCACCGTCCTCCACCACGGCGAGGTGCAGACATCGGCGCCAATGTGGAGGAAGAAGAGCCAGTATCTTGTCCTAACGGACACCCATCTCGTACGCTTTAAGAACCGGTCGAAAGCAGCCGAAGCATTCCCTTCCATACCCACCCAATGGGGTCGAAACACGGGCTCCACGTTGACATCGAACCGTCTTTCCGTGGTTTCCCTTGCTTCACTGCAGGATAGTCCACTGCCTGGTGGCGGCGGTGGCGGAGACAGTGGGAGTGGCATCGCGTTGAACAGAATACTTGCTGTGCACAAGCTGGACGATGGGCGGCCTTTCTTCTCTGTTGAGGTTTGCTACATGGAGGACAAATTGTCCAAAGCATCGTCGTTACAGATTCAGCTTACCGATCCTCTCGATGCAGAACTTTGGCGGTCTGGTATTCGAGATGCGGCGACAGAGGCGAGACTGGCGGATCCTGTACCATTCGAAAGGGATACCGTCGAATATATCTCCCGTACACTCGATCAAGAACGTGATTACGACCCGTATTCGATGTCAATGCATCGTGCTGTGCGAAGGCTCCCTGTCAAACAAGGCGGACGTTCCTCGATCGATGACAATATAAAACTTGCTTCCACGCCGTGCTACCTGGTAATAGGAGTCCATAAAATTCATATTCTTCCCTTACCTAAGACGGCCAACCGCGCTTCGATGGTGTCCTTGAGCGAACTCGACATGGGCGAGTCTTATGGTATCCTGTCACTGGCAGCGCTATATATGCAGCGCGGCGACGACGGACTCCAATTGATTTTTCGGTGAGCATTTAATCATCTCTACACGCGAATCTTATTGTCCCAAGGGTCGCAAAAAGACTTACCTTTTTCCTTTTTTTCAAGCCTACCGTTCAAGTCACCAGTACATATACATTTATCTTCGGCCTTTTCGGCGGATATCGCGCTTCACATTCGACAACGGGCTGAGTATTTACGCCCTCAATGGCTTCAACAACCATATACGTTTAACGTTCCCCACTGGCTAGAGGATCAGTTTCCCCCTCCTCCCACCAAGCCCGAAGAAGACGACGGTCACTTCGACCGTACTCTCACGGCATACTGCGCTGCATACGATGTCCACGCCTCTAACATTAGATATTCGATCGATTACTCGTGCGAAGATGCGCCATGCTTTCAGCTAATCCCGCCTGCTGGTTCCAGAGATGGAAAAGGGTATGGCGTTCTTGAACTGTTAGCTGTCATGAAAGCCTTGCGATATAATGAATCTTTCAGAACCATATCTTTCGGAGGTGTTAATTTAGATGTGCTGCAGAACCTGTACGATCCATATGGTTTCGATTACGATGCGATGCGGACACGCTCGAACGTTCCCCTTGAGATTCCCGGGCAGGAGCAAATGTCTGTCTTGACACAGGAGATTCGGGCTTTGGCTTTGAAGAGCAAGGAGCTGAAACGCCTGAATTTCGCATTTTGTCTTACTCGAATTCCAACGACGGGAAAGGGCGAAGTTGACCCCGGATGCGGTATTCCCGAGGCCATATTTCCGCTATGCCGCCGAAGACTTACCAAGGTGGACTGGGTCGTGTTAAATGGCATAAAGCTTGGGGATTCGGATCTGGACTACTTGATCGACGCTGCATCTCAAACAGCATCTAAGCTTCGTGCGCTCGAAATTAGTCACTGTGGAATTTCCATCCATGACCTCGATTTGATATTGTCGACCATGACTGCCCAAGAGGCCACCCTCGAAGCGATCAATATCTCTGGAGTTCAAGGCCGATTGAGTGCTGAATTGTTTCAGCAACAGATTGGCTACTTTGCGCATATCCGCAAGATCAACCTGTCGCACATCTCGCGCAATACCGGCCCTGAACCGCTTATTGCTCCGGAAACCCTGCTCAACTGGGAGTTGGAGGAACTGTCATTGAGTCACACCGTCGTAAATGAAAAGACCGTGGATTCGATCGCGGCATATCTCGCCAGCGAAAAATCAAGCAAGCTACGTGAATTGAGACTTGACCAGTGTGGACTTACCGGAGGAGACGTGGCCACGTTTCTGTACTTTATGATTGACGACAAGGGACGGCCACGAAATATCCATCTTCATGTCAGCGAGAACAGACTACACATCGATTATTCCTTGCTCTTCGAATCAATTGTTCAGAATAAGACTCCAACTCATCTTACGATGAGGATGATGGATTTCCAAAAGGAGGATCATTTTAAACAGCTTATTGAAGCATTGAGGAAAAATAAGTCTTTGAAATACCTGGATATATCGAAAGCTTCGCTTCCTTACGATGCTGGGCCTGAGACGTGCACGGCGTTACAGATGATGTTTGAGGAGAACACGACGGTAGAAGAGTTGGATATCAGCGGGGAATATGCACATCTGGATGTTGCGAGATTTGGGATCGGACTAAATCTTGCATTGACTGGATTGAAGAAGAACAAGACTCTGAAAGTTTTGAGGATTGAGCATCAGAAATTAGGACTGCAAGGAGCTAGTACGCTTGCCTCTGTCTTGGAGGAGAATGACTCTCTTCTTGAAGTGTACTGCGAGAATAACGAAATTAATCTCCAATCTTTTACCGTCTTGATAAACGGGCTGCAGCGAAACAAAACCTTGCTTCACCTTCCATGTATGGATCGGGATCGAGAGCAGATGTTGGAGAAAGTACGGCGTGAGATACAATCGGTTAACAAAGAGTCGAAACGAAGCAATTCAAATGGATCCACAGGAGGGTCTTTTCGCCGGACGATCCAGGCCGCCGTAAACGGCGCCAGTGTGGGCGGTACGAAGTTGACCAAGCCGAGTAAACCTCGCCAGACCAGTTCGTCTTTGATCTCACCTTCTTCCAGCACCGGGACAACTTCAGATTTTACGAATCCCCAAGTTCAGGCAATCCTGAAGTCGTTGAGCGAAAAGTGGGATCTCGAAGTCGAGCGACTTCAGCGCTATCTCTACCGCAATTACAGCCTTAGACATGGAATCAGGCAGGTCGATGAAAATGGAGACGTTATTGATACCTGGGATGCGTTGAGTGATGGCCGTCCGAAAACAGCCACAAGTCTAGCCACGTTTCTAGACCAGTTTGCCTTGGAAACCAACCAGGAACGACTGTTACTAGACAGCGATGCTGAATCCCAGCAACACCCAGAGGCAGAAGTTGGAAGGATGACGCCCCTAAGGCGACCGACATTGCACAAGAAACTCTCCGGTATCTTATCAGCTCCATCCCCCGAGCCCAGAAAGCAAAACATCTCCTCGTACGGTCTCCCGTCTTCCACGCAGCTTGGCGGAACAAATGGGAGTTCAACCCCGGTTCCGGCTCATCCTCGCCCAATGACGACACGCACTCAAACCAGCACAAGCTTTCTCAGCGGAGTTTCCAGCAACGCCAGCATAAACACGAGCGATGCTTCGGCATTGGGGATTCACAGAACCAGTAACACTTCGAAAGTAACGAGTGCCTCCTCGTCGCTGAGGAGCATACTGACCGCTCGCACGCAAGGGGAAAAGTTTCTTTCGCAGAAGAAGAAGGACAACCGGGTATCAGTGACCTTTGCGCACGCCCCAAGGCTAGAATTGGATTTGCCGAGTTTGGATTTGTCTTAAGATTTTTTTTTTTTTTTTTTTTTTTTTGAGCGATATATTTTTGACTTCATTCTACGTTGTTTTTTCGCTTCTTCTTCCATTATTATGGGTCAAGATACATCGGAGTTCCAGGGGGGCATGTATTGGTAATTCACATTGGCTAATTTGGGTTGGAAATATATGTGGATGCATTCGTGTTTGGGGAGGGAAAAAAACATGGACGGACGGCTTCGTTGATTATCTGGGTGCATACTTGGGCTCAGTGGCTTTGTGTTTTTCTGTTCAGCCATCTATTTTGAGCGTTCTTCTGCACATATTTAGCTACTGCAGTTATCATTGCCCCTTTTTTTTTTTTTTTTTTGCTTTTTGGCAGGCTTGATGTTGAGAGATTTTGACGGCAATCAACTGTACCTGATAAGATTCGGACAGAGGCTAATAATAGTATATAAGCAGGATACTAATATGAATACATAGTATGGTTCTGGAAGATGCAGGTCATCTATTAAATCATAATACAAGGTATATGTATAAATGTCTATGAAAGACTCCTATTCCAATACGTCGTGCACCCATCGGGCACATCATAACGGCGTAGTTCTCATATCCCACAAAAAGCGCCCATGGATAAGCATTTCCCCACTTTTTTTTTACACACCCACAACCATCGATCCTCTCACAGCACACCCTTCGTACTCACCACCTCCCCGCCGCCACCGACTTCACCGGCCCCTCTCCTCGTCGTTGCTCCCCTAATTGCCACCGCAACCGCCTTAATTGCACTCTCCGCCCGATGATGATCATTGCTCCCATACATGCAGCCAACATGCAGCGTCACGCCAGCGGTCTGTGCAAAGCTCTCCAGCGCATGGGGGATCATCTCTGTACTCAGGGCACCGATCTTCTCACGCTGTAGACCAAGGTTTATGACGCTGTAGGGTCGCGAGGAGATGTCGATGACGGCCCAGGAGAGGGCCTCGTCGAGGGGTGCATCGCCGCGTGCGAAGCGGACGAGAGAGACGCGCGGGCCCAGGGCGCGGGTGAAAGCGGTGCCTAGGGCGAGGAAGGTGTCTTCGGTGGTGTGGTGGTCGTCAACTGGGGGGGAATGGGGGAGTTAGAGCATGAATGGATATGTATATGGGAAGGAATGAGGGTGCACATACTGATCAAGTCGCCTTTGCATCTGACGGCTAAACTCCAACCGGCGTGTTTGGCGAGGGCGTGGAGGAGGTGGTCTAGGAAGCCGATACCAGTGTTGATGGTGATTTGCTGGGTGGATGTGAACTGGGTGGAGTGTGCAGATCCAGCTAAAGGCAATATCTGCGTCGCTTCTTCGGGAGAGTTCTGTGGGAAGTGCTCGCATGGCTCGAAGGGGAGGAGGACGCCGCCGTCGAGGGAGAGGGAGACCTGGACCTTGGTCTCGTTGGTGAGGCGGGTGAGGGAGGTGGTGCGGCGCGGGAGGGCTGCCATCGTGGATATTATTGAATTCTGCCGGTGCTTCAGACTGCTTATGCAATGAGCTGAGATGCAAGTTGTCTCTCTCTCGATCCTGTTAGGCGTTCAATTGCATCGCAAGCTCGACAGCGCGCCGCTCTTCGCCCTTTCATCAAAACCGCCCGCAAGAGAAAGACAGCCGGATCAGCGTATTTCCGAGTACCGTCGGAGCAACGATGATCCGGTTGCTGGGGCAAAAAAAGGTTCGAAGTTCGCTGCTCAAGGTTTGCTTTTGCTTCTGTCGCGCGACGATTCTGATCCGCGTCTTCTCTCTCGCCGGCTGAAAGCTCCCTGGCGTTTCTGCCAACAAACAGGCACTTACAGACACAGCACGGACTTCGCTGCAGGCCAATTGACATGCACCCACCACCACAACCATCCCCTGTCGCCTCGCATCCCTGTCCCCGCATTCAATGAGACCCTCCAACGTCATTTTCTTTGCAGATCCCAAACTCCCACCGCCGACCCAACCGCATGGCCCCGTGATCCTCAAAAGAGAACGAAGATAGAGAGAGAAAAGCGATCAGATCGGGTATAGCATTCCAGACCGCGAACCGGCGATATTTGGGAGCACCTAAATTGTTAAACTAAACCCCAGCCAGAATGCCTCCTCCGTCAAAGCTCAGAGCAGACGTTGAGCCTCCGGACCAAGTCACAGATGAAGGCATCAAAGGGTTCTTGACCGGTGCAGTGCGGGTACGCTTTCATGTCCGCCCACGCTCTTTTTCTAATGTTTCTCATTTCAAAGAGATCATGTATCCCACAGAATGCGCCTTTTCTTTAACAAAAAATAAAATAAAGAAAAATGGGAAGCATGGGAAGCCGGGGTAACAAATAGAAAGAAGAAAATCGGTTCGCTAATCTGCAATATCTCTTTTCGTCTTAGTTTGGCTCCCTCTCTATCATCGCCCATTTAATCCTCATCCTTCCCCATCCGATGCATTTCGCTGACCACACCCCCGCGCCTCCATCGCCTTCGTCCGCCTCGTCTTCTCCATTCCGTGGACGACGGCCCATCAACCTCGCCTCCGTCTACCGCCCGCTCATGTCCATCTCCGAGTCAATTGCCCCGATATCAAGGGTTTACCGCGGCCTGACGCCACAGTTCAAAGTCTTCCTACAGATCTCGGCGATGACGTTTGGCGGGTGTATCTGGGCGGAGAAGAGGGTGCAGGAGTACTTGGACGTTATGAGGAAAGTCAAGCGCGCGAAGAGGAGGGTGGAAACGGAGGATGATTGAATTGAGTAGGAGTGTTTCACTCTTTCTCACTCATTCCGAGAAGGGCCTTTTTACCCTCCTAGATGGAGATGGATTGGTCAATTCGAGGGGCACATTTTGCATTTTGGGGGTTTCAGACCATTGCTAGGATAGGATTACTTGGGACGGGATTTCTAACGGCTATTCACCTCTCTTTTTGTTTATTGTTATTCCTTTGGAATACGTGTACATATAACTACTTACCCCTCCGCACTGTCTAGGCGTTCGGGTTGTCGGGATCGGGAAAATGCTGTCATTCGCAGCTTGACAAGATTGCTGTGCTCCCCCTTTTCGGCTTTTTGTTTTATTTTTGGTGTGTTTGTCTTTGGGAAATGCTGTATGTTACAGCTACCAAGAATGCCTTGATGGTTCCAAAAGTTCAAGATAATTCACCGGAAGTTCATTGAGGAGGGGGCTACTCTCTGTGGTCGTCTGCATGGCAAGGAGGTTAACCCTCCAGCGAAAATCCGCATCCGCGATGATGAGATTAACCACGTTTGATCGTTTTTCATATCTGAATTGCCAGTCAATAAAGGTCTGGTACCCTCCACCAGGCTTGACCGATCTCACATGTTTCGTTTGTTCGGCGAGGATCGTCGTAATGAGCACTGGTTAATATTAGGGGTTGGCAAACCAGGAACTCCCAGCCAAGTACGGAGTTGCTCCGTAACATGCAACTATCTCTCGACTTTGCCGGGTGCCTAGGCTGGCGTCGCAGTGAACTCTGTTGCCGGACTCAAGCCGGTTATTCGGTTGACTGCATCGTATCTGACATCATTCTCAGACCTCGTATTAAGGGACATTAGTACCCGGTCACTGCAGTCCTGCAGGCACAGACAGAACCTCCAGACAAAGAGTATCTCGAGAAAGAATCATTGATAGTTGGGATTGGGCTTCATCATGGTCGCGATAACTGTCCCGCAGACTCTGGCGGGCTACGGCCTCAGCACGTTTGAGATCGAGGCAGGCGGGTCTTGCATTCGCGGGGTTTCGAGGGGCATCTTCAGAGAAGATGGCAGCACTAATGGTGGTTACGAGGAGCCAATACTGGTGTTGATTCATGGATATCCGCAGACGTGAGTGGGATGATATGTGAAATTGACAGCAAGTCGTGAATTACTGATGGAAAGCATTGCATGAGGTAGATACTTCATGTTAGTGATCTGAGATTACCCTTTGTATTGATATATCCCGGCCGCAGCTCTTGAGAGCTTCGGGAAGAATGAGCAAGGAGGCCACTATATCCATTATATACATACATGCCTCCCTCTCTCTCATTTTTTGGCTAACGCACTCCCTTAACGAATCAATTCTGCAGGTGGCGCCATGTAAGTGACATACATATGCGATGCGTCTTCGTGAATAAATAATTAAGGCGGCCCCCCTCAGATAATCAAACTTCTCCCCAAGACGACTCGGCTCTTCGCGCCCGATATTCCCGGATACGGCTACAGCTCTCCCTGCGAATTCGGACACGACAAGGCGACCGTCGGGAAGGCCATCCTCGCCTCTCTCTCCGCGTATCTCAAAACATCACAGACAGCGCAGCCGCAGCGCGTGATCCTCATCGGCCATGACCGCGGCGCACGCATCTGCCATCAACTGGCTGTCGACGCGGCGCAACATATGTCCTCTTTCACCATACTGGGTACCGTACTGATGGACATTGTCCCGACAGTCGTTCAGTGGCAGGGGATGTCGAACGTGGCCGAGGCGAAGGGGTACTTCCACTGGCCGTTCTTGGCGAACGCGGAGCTGGCGACGAAGATGATACTACAGATCGGCGGGGACAAGTTCATCCGAGAGCTCATGGGGCGGTGGACGGGAAGCAGTGAGAAGGCAAGAGCGCGGGCTGCGGCTGATGATGCGCTGGAGATGTATGAGCGGCCGTTCAGGTGGGATAGCGTTGTGCGGGCCTCGTGTCAGGACTACGAGGCCGGTGCCACAGTGGACGTGAGGATGCAGGAGGAGGACCAGAAGAATGGACGCAAGATGGAGATGCCCGTGCTAGTGCTGCACTCCGCGGGAATTGGGCGGAGGTTCGACATGAATGTCTGGAAGGATTGGGTTGCTGATGGCCAGCTGCTGACGGTTGTCGGGCTGGAGGAGGGTGTAGGACACTTTGTTCCCGAGGAAGATCCAGAGAGCTGTATGGCTGCCATGACTGATTGGATGCAGAAGATCGGAGTGCAGCTTTAGGCACGTAGGTATGTCCTGTACATATGTATGCTATGCTTCGTTAAACCAAAAGGCTATAGAGTACTAAGTATGTATGTAGTACATCAACTGGACTCTAGGAGTAGGTGCCAAGGCCTGAAGACTTGTTGTACAAGGCGGGAACGGGATTTCTCAACACAATATTAAGATAAAAGAGGTCCTAAGTAGTCGCTCAAAGCCTAAAAACATCAAATCGTGCCAGCACGATGAGATCCCGCCAATCCACGTTCTTCCCGTCGGCAGCAGAATCGGCCCTGGCCCTCCACACCGCGTCGACCAACTCTTCCAGCACCACCAGGTTCCTGAAGCCGAGCTTCCGCTGATCTCGGAACCAAGCCCGCATCCGCTGCTGTACACCTGACGAGCCGCACTCCGCCCCCAGAACCAGCACCGGCCAGAGCATCATGCAGCCCAGCTCGCCCTTGCCGACTCGCTCGATTGATTCCAGCTCGTGTACGCCGAGCTCGACGAGAGTCTGCACCGTGGCTACCGCTGCGTGGCGTATGCTACGCTGGAAGAAGACGAGACCGGCGTAGTAGAACACCTTGGCTATGTGGTGAAGGACGAGGCCATGGGCCTTGCTCGATGAAGATACCAGGTCTTGGGGTGGGAGACCCGGGAAATTGAGATACAGCTGCAGCTCGAAAGCGTCGAGCTCCTTTTCCAGTGTAGGTGTCCTGACCGTTGAGGTAGCGATAGTAGCTGCAAACGCGTTCATGCGATCGTGTTCCCGCAAGAAGGACCTCGATACGCCATAATACGGGAATGTGAACTCGAGCCCCTCGACAAAACGCTCGTCGTCGTCGTTGAGAAAGGACTTGAGGTCGTCCCGGACGGGAAAGTCGCACAGGATGGCCATCGATACCATATGTCTCCGAAAGCCGGACAGAACAACCTCCTCCACGCCGCAGGAGTGCAGTTTCGCAAGGTATGCCAGGCCGCCCTGGACGTGTGTCCGCCATCGTTGGGTTGTACCAGAGATGGCCTCAACCGCGATGCAGGCCATGATGGCCATCGCAAACGACTGGTCTCGATGCTCGTCGGCTCGGGCCAGGTTGTGCCGAAGGTGACGGATGGCCTGCTGTTCGTGGTTGAGGGCCAGAGCGCGATCCTGCTCGTTTGTCCTGCCACCAAGCTCGAACAAATTGAAGGCAGCCGACGCGCAGATCGCGTGGAAGATGGCGACGTCGGCGTTGGAGTCTTCCGAGCTAGACATGAGGCCCTTCAGCGCCATAGGGAGCATCATAGTACGGCAGGGATTGTGAGGCTCATCGAGAAGGACGATTTTGCTACTGGTGAAGGTAACCCAGTGGTGCATAAGCCTCTTTTGGCTGGCCGGCATGGACAGGACATCCAGATGGCGCGGCGGGGAATGTCCGTACTGTTGACGAAGCGGGGACTGGATTTGGCCAACGACTGGCGACTCAGGTCGCGGAACATGGTCGCGTTCCCACCCGAGACTTAAAAGGGTCTGAGCTACGGGCACAGCGTCCGGGCAAACGTACTGCTCCTGCCTCCCACGGCCAGCGCTAGAAGCGGCGGGCGATGATGGCGACTCCCTGCGAAGGTCATCGGTCTGGTTTACCGTCTCTGTCGCCGACAGCTCTCCCGACACGCGGTAGTCAGAAGGAGTAGGCGAAGGAGTCCCTGGATCCAGCACCGGGCGCCCATCCGGCTCAGCTGGAAAGACGGAGAAGCCCCTCTGTTCTAGTCCTGGAGACTCTCCAACAGGAGACCATGCATCAATCTGCCTCAACGTGACATCAAGCTCTGGAGACGACAGGCGCGGAACAGATGACACCCCGAGGTATGTCAGGGAGCGTCTGGACGCCCTGGTGCCCGGGGCCTGGCCATCATCCTGATCACCGTCATGATCATCGTGGCTTGTCCCGTCCGAACTGGGCGTAGGACGGTAGTGTACCCAATTCAATCGGATGCCATAGCCTTCGCATTGGACGCCGACCTGACGACAGCGCTGGCATAATGGGGTTGTTCTATGCACAGAAAGGGTCAGGGGGAGAGAGGAACGGCTCTGGCAGTGCAAGATCACTCACTCATCGCACTTCACACGACGCGACCGGCAGGTCCAGCAGCCCGAGAAACATTTGGTGCGCCGCCTGTTGGTCGCTTTCATGAAGGTTGAACTCGAGCCCGCATTTGACGGGTGAGGCGAGGACTGTGCCGGGTTGAGTTGAGGTTTCTGCGGATTATCATTCTCGTGCTTGGCGAGAAGGACGGATGTTTTTTTTCTTTTTTTTTTTTTGCTCATTACGGAAATATAACTCGTTAGTTAAAACTGTTACGGACAGCGGAATTCCGGTCGGACGATCCGGTAATTTTAGTTCCGATCCCTTCTATTGGTGGTTACTATGACTAATCACAGGCTAGTGAGACAGATTGACCAATAGGAAACATAGAAATTTTAAATCGACGAGTCGGCTAATGCTGATTGGCTCGCTTTCAACTGCCTGTCTCCATTCTCCAGCGGTGATTGGCTCGCTTTGCTTTTCCGCAGCGGGGGAATTCCCTTTCTCTGAACGGCAAGTCGCAGACGTTTGTATGTATGTCTGTATCTGGCATCTACGGAGTACATATATCTAGAATTTCCCCCCCCCCCCCCCGGTCGAGATGGCGACAGGAATGTTCATCTTGGGCTTCGTTGCCATCTCTGATTACGGAGACTTCTCATCCCAGATTTCATTGACGCTCCCTACACAAACACACATACGAAAAAGCCACCCAGCATACCTCAGGTCATGACTGCGAAGGCTAGAGGCCGGGACCATTCCACGTCGACAGGTCAGGTAGAGAAGGCCCCAGAGTCGACCACCAAGTTCAGCGATGGCGCATCCGACGAATTCGAGTTCGGCGGCTCCCTTGGAGTCACCGCGTTGATGCTCGGTTTCCCCCTGTTGATGTGGTACATGTGGATCGGCGCAACGTACTACAACGGGCACCTCCCCTTGCCCGACGACAACCAGAGCTGGCGCGAGTTCGTCGGTCACCTGCTTGATCTCGTCTACGAGGGAGCCTATCCGACCGCCAAAGCCTGGGCCATCTACTGGACGTTCTTCGTCTTCGAGGCGGTCATGTACTGCTACATGCCCGGCGTGCTGACCTACGGCCGGCCCCTGCTCCACGAGGGCGGCAAGAAGCTCCCCTACTACTGTTCCGCCTACACCAGCTTCTACGCAACGCTCGCCGTCGCCGCGATCCTGCACGCCACACGTGTCTTCCCGCTGTACACGCTCATCGACGAGTTCGGGCCCATCATGACCGTAGCCATCCTGTCGGGCTTCCTGAACAGCCTGATCGTCCATGTCCAGGCCATCGTGCGGCGGCGGACGCACCGCCTCACGGGCTATCCCATCTACGACTTCTTCATGGGCGCTGAGTTGAATCCGCGCATTGGAATATTGGACTTCAAGATGTTCTACGAGGTCCGGATCCCGTGGTTCATCCTGTTCCTCATCACCTGCTCCGTGGCCGCTCGCCAGTATGAGACGTACGGGTACGTCTCGGCCGAGGTACTCTTCCTGGCCATGGCGCATTTCCTGTACACCAATGCTTGTGCTAAGGCGGAGCAGTTGATCATCACCAGCTGGTAAGTTGCTCTTCATATATATATATATATATTGGCTTGGAGAAAGGTTCTAGCTTACCGATGCTTCTTCTCTTCCCCAAGGGACATGTACTTCGAAAAGCTAGGCTTCATGCTTACCTTCTGGAACATGGCCGGCGTGCCCTTCACCTACTGCCACTGTGCCCTATACTTCGCGAATCACGACCCGGCGGAGTACCGCTGGAACCCTTACGCCTTGACCACGCTCTTCGTCACCTACCTCTTCATGTACTGGATGTGGGACACCGCCAACGGCCAAAAGAACGGATTCCGCCAGATGGAGAGGGGCCAGCTCATCAAGCGCAACACCTTCCCCCAACTGCCGTGGCAGATCATCGAGAAACCGAAGGCCATCGAGACGGATGCTGGAGATCGCATCTTGGTGGACGGCTGGTTTGCGATTGTTCGAAAGCCGAACTATGTTCCCGACATGTTCTTCTCTATGTCTTGGGGTCTGATCACCGGGTTCAAGTAAGTTTTTATCACCTGTCTTGTCCTCCTTATATATATATATATATATATATATATTCGCGGTGCTGTGGACAGATAACTGAGTTTGCGGCGAGCAGGAGCCCTTTCCCTTGGTTCTATTCTATCTTCTTTATGGTCATGATCATTCATCGGACCAGAAGGGACATTGAGAGATGCCGAAGGAAGTACGGCGAGGCCTGGAAGCGGTACGAGAATGAGGTTCCCTACTTATTCATTCCGGTAAGACTAAAGACGGCCTGTATTATGCCCCTAGGGGGAGGGGAAGCATGAATATTTGCTGACAGATTTACCGACAGTATGTTATTTAAGAAGAGATTGCGGCCGGGATGACGTGGTCCACAGACTCAAGTCGGAACAGGTTCGGGTACAATTATCCTCGCGTGGGTAGAGGTCGGCTGTTTCCCCCGTTGGGATATATATATAGTGCTCTGTCAACCTGCCAAGCTGGAAACTCAAGTCCAGCGAGGTTTCTTGTACGAGGAGGATGCGAAAGTGGCAAAGTGACCTGTTGAAGGCCATCAGGATATGAAGTTTTGGGAAACAAAAATCACTCGCCATGGGCAACATGGCCGGGGTGAATTTGGCGGAATGCATGTCATGCAACCCAGGCTTGGGAGATAACATGTATGGAGGTTAAAATGACCGGCTTTCGCTGCTGCCGGGGATATAGAATATGTATAATATGTCTGTGAAACATTTCTTCAACGGGGTTTCAGTAAGTACCAGTCCTTCTGTAATAAGTTGTTGGCCATAGGTCTTGGGGGGGATTAGACACTGGACAGGGGGTGGTGGTTCCTCAACAGATATAAGACTTGCATGTGATTGTCTGGCGAGCCCATTTGTGACGTAAAGAGGACTGAGAATCCGCTTAGATAGAATGGTCGCCATTACAGAGACCAGGTGTGACAATTGTGATGTGGGTACTTGAGTGTCACAAGTATGCTGTTCTAAATTCGTGGCCATATACAGTCCTGAGCCTTCCCTAGGTCTTGACGGATCATTCAAGCTGACGCTTTGCCTTTATTTGCTGCACGACACGATACGCATAATGTTGGAATGTAAAATCTGAATATCCGTGCAGGCTCCATTCGCGTAAGCTAAGCAGGCATTCGGCGTGTAAATGATCGCTTTGTATTATAACAGAGGAGGAGGAGGAGTTAATGATATTTCTGTTCGGCGACGGAGCTATCGCTTTGAAGCTTGATGGCCCTGGTTAACCATGTCAGTTTGTAATATAGAGCAGAATTAGCCACTTGACTACCATATCGGGTGATAAACCACGCTGGACTCACTCCCAGAGCGGCGTGAGATACCCTCGTCCCTCGAAGTGATCCCGCTCAACTTTTGTGTTGGCCAGCCGACATCCAGCATGTCGGTTCGGTTACTCCGAAGCCCCCCCCTGTCGTGTTCAAAAACGGGTGTTCTCCTCGGGGCAACCGGGACGGAGCTGAGATCCCACACAAGATCCCACAGGGGAGCTGGAGGCGGGATTGGGATTTGGTGGACGACTGGATGGGGGGCCCCGTTCTGCGTACGCCGGATGTGGTAATAGTTATGCATATGTTTGTTTGAAGCCCCCCACCTGTTCAGCTGGCTGGTTGATGATTGACGAATAAATCGACCAGCATGCCCATCCACGACGAGCTTGTATCTTCTTGGCTGTTGTGCTCGTATACCGGATAGAGGAGGGGGGGGGTCTTAGGGACAATAGAGGATGCACTGCCGGGGACATTCACAGCTGAAGGGATACAAGGATGATTTTGGACAGGTCCTCCAGAGGAGATATTTTCCGGAGGTCAGAGAGAGAGTGTAGAGTGTGTGCGCGCAAGATTCCTTTCTCCGGGATGGATGGATGAATGACTTTTGGGCCTTTGGCTGCATAGACAAAAGAGAAGTCGTGTTTGCCCGACCACCAGACTGTTTCTGGACATGGGGGGATCGACGAATAGCATCGCGGACGGAGATGAGAGATGGAATGTCGATAATGATTCGAGAAAGGCCCATATCTCCTGAAGGTGTGTACAGTACTCTCATCCGCAGTGGACTGCGCGTGGGTTCGTTCGTGGAGAGGAGAGAGGAAACCCACCGTCCTCCGCGCCAAGTTCGACGACTACATAAAATACATGGGGTGGCTGCCCCGGAACCAGGCCCGAAGCACGCCTTGGCTGTAGGCGCCGGCCTCCCCTAACCACCGCCCGGAAACGAACCTCCCTTTCGCGTTGATCTGCCCATCTTTCTGCGCTGGCGACGACGACGACGACGACAATGATGATGAATGAGGATGAATGAGGATGAATGAGGATGAATGAGGATGAATGATGATGATGATGGTGATGATGATGATGAATCGCGATGACGCGAGTGTGAGTACAAAAGCAGATCCCACACCAAGACCCCAAATAATCAGCCAACGGAACCAAGTTAAGTTAACAAAGTACGGAGTAGTCAGTTTTAACTCTCCTCATCTCAAACTGTGGCCGCCACGCCCATCCAGAACGATAAATACAAGACGATGCAGACGATGGAAGCGATCCGAGGCACGTCAACCACACGGTCTTCTCTCCTCTCTCTCCCTCTCTCTCTCTCTCTTTTTCTCCCTCCCTCCTCTTGTTTTCTCTTTTTTAAGATCAACTCGTCTCCAAACCCCGGCTCGCCGTTGCTGACCCCCTTGAGCCCGCGCCGCATCCCTGTCGCGGCCTGTTGGCGCTGGTGTGGCAGTGTCAGCTCGTCCGGTTCGTCGCCAAACTTTCCACTCTCTCCCCTCTCATCTTAACCGTCGCCTTCGTCGCTCATCCTGCACCTCTTCGTCATATCTTTTTTCTTTTTCTTTTTCTTTTCTTTTCTTTTCCTTTTTTTTTTTTTCCCCCTTCTCAAAAATTCACTACGGAGTACTATTGTCGATATACAAATCTCATCTTAATACTCTATCCCTCGTCTCCCCCTCAACCTTCCCATCTCTCTTCACGATTTCGCATCTCCGTTGTCCCTCTTCACGGTCGTGATCCGTGGAGATCTCCCAAGCCACCGCGACCGACCGAGCTTGTTTGCCGTGGAGCTTGCCCGCACCTCATTTGCCAGCCCGCAGCCAGGGGTAAACAGCCCGTAACTAACTCACTTAGCGGGTGCATCGCCCTTTTTAGCGTCATTCATTCACTACTAGCTGAACCTCCGTGCGCCCAAACAACGTCTCCATCCACCGACCTCGCCGTCACTCTCTTTTTTTTTTTCCCCCAACCACACCAATTTTTTTGTATATTTTTTTTGGTTTTTTTGGTTTTTTTTTTCTTTATTTAATTTTTTTTTTGCCCCCCTCCTCTCTTCTGGAATTCACCCGTGCGTCCATCCTTCGCTCTTCACGTCTTCCTTCAGCCCATATTCGAACCAATTGTGCGCCCGTCCTCCTTCAGCTGGTGGTTACACCGCATCCTCGGTCTCGCCTGAACTCCCGACCCGGCCAATCCTTCACACCCAAAGTTGTAATAAAAAAAAAAAAAAAAAAATAGGAAAAAAGAAGAATAGAAAGATAATTTATTCCAGGCGCTGATCGAGAGAGAGAGAAAGTGGCAGAAAAGAGTCACTTCGAACCCCCTTTACCCTCTCACCCTCCCGTCGTCGCTCCGACGCGGGAACCTCTCGCCGCAAACACCACCACCACTCACCCACCATGCGGAAGGGCGCGCTGATCTTCATCATCGCGAATTTTATCGTCATCGCGTTCCTGGTCAACAGCGTCTCTACCCTTCTCAGTCTCCTGTTTGAAGATGCCGCGACTGACGCCATAAGCCGCACCGAGCTCCCCGCACCGAACTCGACCTTCATCGACCAGAAGAAGCCCATCATCCCAAAGATCATCCACCAGACCTACAAGAATGAGTCCATACCCGCTATCTGGCAGGAGGCCCAGCAGAGCTGCTTGGAGCTTCACCCGGACTATGAGTACAAGGTTCGTCGATATCTATGTTTTGGTCCCTTTTTTTTGTTTTCACCATTGCTCGTTTTTGTTTTCTTTTTCTTCTTTTTTTTGCCCCCCTTCAAATGGTTTGGATTGGGAAATTGTGCCTGTAGATCTCCTCGTCCTACAATCATCACACTAACAAAACCCAAAAAAAAAATATACAGCTCTGGACAGACGAGAAGGCCGATGCGTTCATCGAGAGCCAGTACCCGTGGTTCCTCGAGACTTTTAGGAACTATCGCTACCCCATCCAGCGTGCCGACGCTATTAGATACTTCGTCTTGACGTACTATGGCGGAATCTACATCGATCTCGACGACGTAAGACAGGTCTCCTGCTACCTACAATATATATATATATATATGGCTTTGTGGATTTGGTCGGATGCTGATATTGATCGCGTTAGGGTTGCAATCGCCGCTTGGATCCGCTCCTTGTCTATCCCGCCTGGGTTCGCAAGACCAGTCCCACCGGAATCTCCAACGATATCATGGGATCCGTGCCTCAGCATCCCTTCTTCCGGCGCGTCATCGATTCTCTACAGACGTACAACCGGCACTGGGTGTTGCCTTATATCACCGTCATGTACTCGACTGGCCCCCTTTTCCTATCTGTCATTTGGAAGGAGTACATGGCAGGCAGACCGTCCGCGTACGAGCGCGTTCGCGTGATGATGGCGGACGAGTACAATCGACATTCGTGGAGTTTCTTCACCCACCATCCTGGTAGCAGTTGGCATGGAAAGGATGCTAGGTTGATTTTTTGGGTGAGTGTCATCGTGTTACCTTTCACTTTTTTTTTTTTTTTTTTTTTTTTTTTGGACTATGTGCTAAGCTAACATATCCAGATGGGCGGCCATTGGGTCCTTCTCACGGTCCTCGGATTCGTTCTGGCCGGCATCGTCGGCGCGTTCTTATGGTGGGGATACCGTCGCCTCATCCTCCTCGGCTCGAAGTACTTCCATCGATATTCCCCGATCCAGACACGACCATCCGGCGCGATCCTGAACCCTTCGCGATCGTTTTCGCCGTCCCGCAAGCTCGGCATACTCCCCGCCTTTCTACAACGGAGAAGCAGCTCGAGAAAACGAGACGAAGAGAACGCGCTATCAGATACCGTTTACGAACTCCTCAATCGACCTGAATGAAGGGGGAAAAAAAATTCCCGAGATGTAATTAATATTCACATGTCGCGACCATCGAAGTCGACTTGTCCAATTTCTCCTTTTTTCTTGGGAATCTCACGATAGCGAGGTGCACCCTTTTCTTGAGAGTTTTTCCCTCTTTTTTGG
This sequence comes from Coccidioides immitis RS, assembly GCF_000149335.2. Taxonomy (NCBI): domain Eukaryota; kingdom Fungi; phylum Ascomycota; class Eurotiomycetes; order Onygenales; family Onygenaceae; genus Coccidioides; species Coccidioides immitis. The sequence goes on along the minus strand of NW_004504310.1, from coordinate 873,459 downwards.
GATTAAAAAAGGGGGAAAAAGGAGAAAGACCTCAAACAACCACGGCATGTCACGGCGTTCTTGTCCACCTGTTACGTGTTGTCATTCTACCTCCTCCTTTTTTTTGGGATTGGCGTCGATCTATGGACCTGGTCTGGGAGGGAAATGTGGAGGCGCTCTCCGGAGTTTTTTTATTATCTCGATTTACCACCTCTATCTATCTCCCTTTCTGGGAGCTAATCCTCGTTACGCTATTGCGAAAGGGAAAAAAGCGGTTCTTTTTTTTTCTTTTTTTTTTTTTTTTGGGAGATGGCACATAGCATTTTACTTTGCGTGTGTTTCCTCATCTCTGATATGCTCGTTGCATATGAACCCGTTCTGCTTGGCCTTTTTTCTTTTTTTTTTTTTTTTTTTGCGCTTTTTGTGTCCGCAGGCGCGAATTGTACTCTACTGCGATCTGGGCGGATGATACATATGTTTTTTTGTTTGGAAAGCAAGCCCTGTTCTTATTTATCTCTTGGTCCCTTAGGGGGTGGAGCAGAGGGGAGGAGAGATGTTTCTGATTTAACCTCCTACAAAACTCCACCAGCTGAGGCTGTGGAGATCTTTGCAGTTGTCCCTTTTCAGACGGCTGTGTGGAGTTAATTGTGGAAAAGTCTTTTTTCTCTCAGGAACAAAAAGATGAGAAGGAAAGGAAAACCAGGCATGTTACATATTAGCAGCAAGACAGGTGGGCGTTTCATGGGGAATGCTGCCTGGATGGGTCTTGATGTGCTGCTTGGTTTTCTCACCTGGGGTTTGAAGGTGTGTATAAAAAGAGAGAGAGAGAGAGAGAGAGAGAGAGTGTGTGTGTGTGTGTGTGTGGGCGTGTATGTGGGAAAGGGACATCACGAAACAAGACAAGAAACCAACTAATTAGCATAATATTAATAATAATGACCAACCGCTTTGAATGAAGCAAATTTGATTTTAATATGAGGAGTGTTCCATGTTTTGTCTTCTAGGGGGAAAGGTAAGTTAGCTCTCCTGAGACAACAGTCAAGCATTGTCTAATCTCTCTTTCAATTAAGATGGATGTATATAGACGCGGTGCGGTGAGTTTGTAAATCTGCGACGATCTACTCTGCATCTGAAACTTATCTCCTTGCATCTGCATTTTTTCGAATTTCGTACTGCGCAGGAAAGCTTGGCAGGACGTGGGAGTCGTATGTAGTTAGTTACAAGGTGGAAAAGCCTGACCAAAAAGACAAAGGCGTTCTGAGACAAAAGTGAAAGCTTCGATGATAACCGGCTCGACTTATCAGTCATGTACGTCTATGTATGTATCTCCGATGCCTCCGCATAGACCGCGAGTTAATTGATGCCATTTTCTAGAGATAACGGAGGTCATGTCCGTCGTCGTAAATAGCTTTTGAAGCAGTTATATAGATCCCAGCCCAACAACACCCAACAGAACAGACCGCAAAAGCTCAGGATCGAACCCATCGTGATCCATAACCTGTATTACTTATAAAACAAAGCCCTGCCGCAATTCTCGTTTTGCAAGGTACAGCCATCACATTGTAGTTTCAAAGCATCTCTCATTTTTTTTTTCCCCTCCCCCGGCATTGGACAGCGTAGATGTTTTTGAAGATAACATAAATTTTATATTCACTGATTATTTAAATGGCATTCGATGCCAAGTCGGGCCTTGTGGCGTAATTGGCAACGCGTCTGACTACGAATCAGGAGACTGCAGGTTCGAGCCCTGCCAAGGTCATATTATTTTTATTTTTTTATTTTTTTTTTTTCCCTTTTGCTTTTGCTTCCTCTTCTTTGCCTTTCGTGTCTCTCAGAGTAGTAGTTTGTTAGTATTGTTTGTGATAGCTTAAACCAGGTTGCCTACAATATCATTGAGTGAAACATTGTAACCTGATGTGTGATTTCCCAATTCAACACATTTAGATAGGGAAAAATTTATATTCTGCAAGCAATGCACTGGATCCATTTGCAGTGGCTGACTCTTTGAAAAGGTCACTATTTGTGAACACATGGCGGCCCCCCCCTTTTTCCCAGCATAATGCTTCACTTCTGTGGCATTATTTTCTGGGCTTTGCTTACAACCATTGAATCAAATCCACCTACCGTTCTGACTGGTTTTTGACATTGGTCTCTCACCATATGGGATATACGAAGATCCCAAATGGCTCCCCGTGGAGAGCAACTTAACCAGCTACTCTGCTGCTGAAGTGTACTGCGGGGGCCATCCCATCCAGAAGCGCCACGACTCTCCAGCTTTAGCTCCCAACTTCCCCAGATGCGAAAATTGGCGTAGCCGAATGTGATGATCCTTCTCCTCCCCCTTCCTCCCAGGGGCCGATAGCGACACCATGACAGGCTTGAAGATTTCCTCCAAGTACATTCCTTAAGTGGCCTTTTGCAATCTTTGCGCCGTGCAAAAAAACCCGTGTAATGAGCGTCGGTATGCAGGCAGAAGTGATAGCTGCGAAGTCTTTGTGTTTCCTGCACTTCGTACAAGCTCTCGAAAAGGCTTGAGCGAGAGAGCGATAATAGTGGTAGCGACAAATGGGTTCACATCAGTTTATAAGATCTTTCGATTCTTTCCATTTTTTTGTCCCCCTGTCGAAGTAAATGATGCCACTTTTGTTTCTGCAAAGTTTCTACCACAGCGAGGTTAGCAGACATTGAAGTGGAGCAAAAGCCGGAAAGCAAGAAAATCTCCGAGGAGGGGACGGAGTAACTTGCATATCGTAATGCTCCAGGAGTGTGGGAAATATAAGAGTCAAGACGGCACCCCTAAAAAATCTCAAGTAAATCCAAGTCGGAGCAGCGGCATGTCTTCGCCTCGATAAGCTTAGAATAGTGAGCACTGACTCCATATCCTAAATTAGGGTTCTAAATCCCAGGCATGTTAATGCAATTAAGAGGCCATCGTTCCAAGGTTGCTGTGCCTTGCCCTCCCCCGATAATGGTATTTTGTCTGATGTACACAAAGTATTTAATGATCTGACTCGTCATGCTCCCACAAGATATGGCCGGAGGTTGGGTGGGCACCGGCCAACAATAGCAAAACCAATCTACGGGAGTGATATAGTAGGAAAACAAGTGAAGAGAAAAGCCGCGTATAAGAAAGATAACCCAATGAAGAAAAACATACTCTCCCTCATGACAAATTTGCACCCTTCTCGTAGACAGATTACCTCCTGACTTCGGCGCGGAGACAACCGACCTAGCACACACACAGCATATAATCAGGGATGCCCCCCCTATATTTGCGTGATGAACAAAATATAATAAAATAAGCTTTGATCTTTTCGCACGCTGACCTTTGGGAGATGGTGGTGTCATTTGTCGCGAGATCTGAAGCTGACCCTGTCGTGAACACCCCGGAACCTTTTTTGCTTGTCTAGAGGTAGTTTGGACCGGGTGTGATGAGAGCTATCGAGTACGTATGAGGTGATCCGTGTAATGGAGCCTTCTCGACTCCGAAACAAACAAACAAAGCAAACAACGCCACCCAAAGCGAAAAAAAAAACAACAAAAGAAATTGAAAAAAGAAAAAAAAGGATGTTTTTGTGACCTTGGCAGGGCTCGAACCTGCAGTCTCCTGATTCGTAGTCAGACGCGTTGCCAATTACGCCACAAGGCCTTGTGTGCATACAGCTGCATTTCAATATTTTCTCAGTTAGAACCAATTTTTTCCTTTTTTTTCCTTCTCCCTTCTAGCAACTTATATATATAACATCTCGATTTTCTCAAAAAGTGAAAAAAAATGCATATTAAAGATTAAAAACAAAAAGAAAAACAGGCTGGATGTTCCCTAGAGGTCCTGACTTTGGCGCTAGTGCACGCAGCACACCTGAAGCGGCTGTCACTAATGGCTTCGGTAATACCCAGAGAAAGGGGGGCCACTATACAGAGTATATAACACACTCATAGAATCGACCTGACAAGCGCGATGCTCCAGGGGCCAATTGCAGCAGTCAGTTGGCTCCCGGGGAAGAGGGATGACGAGCAGATGTACGGAGTATACAGTACTCCGTATGCGGATTAGCATTCCGTTACGCTTGGACATTTCTCCCTCTCCAGCGCATATATATATATATAATTTTGAAATTGTATGAGTCGTTCTGCTACGCGTAAAAGCAGCTTTATATTAGAGTATTTAATTAACTATACAGTACTCCGTAACTGCCTGAGTTACAACTATGGCCACAAGCAAAGGGGGGGTATCAAACATGGGGGGAAAAAAAATAAATCATCTAGATACAGGTCCACATAAACCGTCTGCTGGGCATTAGTTAATTAAGAGTAAGACGAAGAGCTGCGAACATTCGCAGATTAAAGAAACCAAAGACAACAATTTTTTGTTCGCCGAAAACGAGCTCCCAGAGACCCTACATCCTGATAAAAGAACAAAAAAAAAAAAAATCCGAACCATGCAGAGAAAGAAACACCAGACAAAGTAAGGCACTTTTTTCCCCTTTTTTTCCCTTCCTTTTTTTTGAACTTAATGGGCGGACGTTGTCAGCAAGCTCAAATACTCTGGAGGCGCCGACGCTGTCGAACCAGAGAGCATACTCATACCCTCGAGTCTTGCTTGCCCGACATACTCCGGGCTCGGTGGCGTGATGACTCGCGGAGTGAAGAATTCGTCCGCTGCAGCACTCTGCGCACTAGCCTCTCTCGCGCGGTTGGCCACCACCGCCGTGAGGCTCTCCTGCCCGGTGACTTGGACGGGGATGCACAGCGAGATGGTCTGCCGGGTGGTGAAGGTGCTGGAGCTCGAAGGATTGTAGGACAGAGAGATATCGAGGGAGTAGGTGCGTGAGATGAGGCAGGAGTGGAATGTCGGGGCGTAGGCTTTGTGCGAAGGGAGGGAGATGGGCACGAGCACGGTGGCGGTGTAGTAAGTGTTGCCGGTGAAGCATGCTGTTGGGCCGACGAGGGAGCCGTCTGTCCAGTTGGACTGGATGGAGGAGCGTCGGCTGCTGCTGCAGGAGGACGGGGAAGGGGGAGCGGACGTGGTGTGTTTCTGCCACGTTGCGGATGCCACGCAGCGAGAGGCGAGACAGAGGGTGTCCGTGTAGACGCCCTTGTTGTAGTTCCAGGCCAGCTTCGAAGAGCGGCTGGGGAAGTCGGACCAGGGTTCGATGCCGAAGAAGGTGTTGACTTTCAGTTTCGTCCAGAGGCACCCGAGTTTGGGCGGCGTCTGGTGTTCGTGATCTGGGTCGAAGCGTACGTGCAGCGTCGCCATGGTCGCTGGCGACACATTCTCAGAGCTCTCAGAGTGGACAGAAGGGAGACGGAATGGTTTTGGCTGAGCGGCTGCGACTGCGATGCGGCCGAACTTCTTGCGTAGGGTACCCTTCTTGACGATCTTTTCACTACGCATGCGGAACTCTTCATTGCTGTCAGCCACGTCGAGGGGCGGCTCCTCGTCGGTCGCAGGGACGATGCGGACCTTCCTGACGACCTCGACGAGTGTCTTTGGTGGCTGGTCTTCGGGCAGGTCGAATCTGGCCACCCGTGCGCGGATCTTGTACTGGATCTGGCACATCTGCGGGCACATGTCGTCGAGCAGCTTCGAGCCGCCGCGGCCGGCGAGGGTGTGACCGCCCAGGGACGGCGGGAGGTGGGTGTGAGCGGCCTGGATCTGAGGATGATTGACTTCGTGCTTGCAAGCATGGGGCAGCAATCGCTCCGGGACGACGAAGGTGAAGGGGAAGGAGTACTTTCGCCCGGCCTCGAGGACCCTGGGCTGGGGGTATTGGGATTCTTCAATTGGCTGTGTGAGTCTCAGGAAGGCGTGGAAGGCGGACGACTGGCCGACGGTGGGACCAGCGTATCCGGGGCGTTCGATCAAGGTCCTGGCTGCGCCGATGAAGGAGATGTGTATCTGATCGAAGCGGACGTCGGTGTCGGCGCTGATGACGACCTTGCCCTCGATGGGGTCAAGGGTGGTGTAAGTGTTTATCCCGCGGGACTGGGAGGAGACATCACCGTCCAGCGTGATCTCGACGGACGGACGGCCCTTGCGGGTGATGGAGTTGAATGTCCCAGTGCTCCGGGACTCCAGAGAGGAGGGCATTGTGACGAACTTGCCGGACAAAGGGCGACCGTAAAACCCCCCCCCGGTATAGACCGATTGATTAGGATGGTAGCAGTAGTTTTATTTCCCTCACTGGAGAGAAGCGACAGCGACGTGCGACGACGACGACGACGACAACAAACGAATTCAACGACAAAAGCCAAGGCTCTGCAGCTGGATCGGAAAGGTGCTGCCTCTCTGCCACGTCTAAAGAAGGGGGGGGGGGGGAGATTGCGGACTTTTCGACACCCAAGCAACCAAGAATCCAAGATGCGGGGAGGGAAGGGCTGGGAATGCGTTTTAACTGAAGGAGGGGGTGTGCGATGGCGCAGATATGTGTCGACCAGGAGAGGGGGAGAGAGAGAGAGAGAGAGAGAGAGAGGTGTGTGTCAAGTGACTGGCGAATAGACTCGACCAGGGGAATGACAGGGAAGCAAGCTCGGTGTGTGATGTATAGACGTATACGGACGGAGTAAAGAGGCGGGGGTGGGGGGATGGTTGAATGGGTTTGATGCGAGCAGCGATGCGGTCCTTGCAGGGAGGAGGAGGATGGTCCGAGGAAATATAAATATATATAGATTTGGATCGCGATGCTGTATACAGTTTAGATCTGGAACACGATGATCATGAGAGCTGCAGCGATTAATAATTGAGCCAGGAGCATCATCATCATCAGCAACAGCAGCAGCAGCATTAGTTAACTAGCAGCAAGCAAAGTAACTAACTAAGCGGTATGTCGTATTATATAGTTAGTTCGATACTTTTTCGGTAGGCGGATGACGCCCTCTGACAGGCAGGCCACGAAGATGACTCCTGACAGCCTCCTCGCCACTACTTAGTTAACTAACTTCATAGTAAGTCTGTTAACTATTTTAATTTTTTTATTTTATTTTATTTTATTTTATTTTATTTTATTTTTTTTGAAACTCGCGTGTCGTCGTTCCTTCCCGGTTCCAGTCCAATCCTTACCGGGTTTTCCCTGCCAGTTCCTGCCGGGTCCAGCCCCAAAACCGCGGATCTGGCCAGCCATCAACAACAAACAAACAAACACACCAGAAAAAAAAAAAATCGCAGTCAGAAACGGGAAACCTCGCCGCTCTCTTCCCCGTGTCTTTCTTTCCTTTGAGTCATTAATACTGGGGACGACCTCCCGAGTCCGGCAGGTTCAGACAAAACCACGTCTTTCTCCATCTCGCCTGCCCGCCCTGTGAGTCGTCGCCCCCCGCCCGCCAATCAGATGCCGCCGACAGAACGTGGTGGACTGTGCGTATTGCGGTGGGGAAAAAAGGAAAAAAAAAAAAAGGTAAAAAAGAAAAGACAAGAAACCAAGAATGTACGGAGTATGGGTGTATGTACGGAGATGCACTGGGTAGCATGTACCTCAGAGGTACCACTCTGCGGTGGAATTGCCGTGATGGGTACCTCCTAGGTACCGGTCAGGGTCACGGGTGGCCGGCACCTGCAACCTGCTTGCCGCTCTCTCAGGCCCTTTTTTTTTTTTTTTTGCTTGGGGCCGGCGGGTGGGGCACGCGCGTCTGGCCGGTGGAGGCGACTGACATCAACACACTTGGAGAAAAAAGAAGAAAAAATTTTTATCCTTTCCTTTTTTCATTCATTCATTTTTTTTTTTTCCGTCCGTGATTCCCCTCGGAGATTGACTCTCGCCCTCGAAATAGAAACAATGCATGAGATCCATTTTCTAGAGGAGGGCGGATCGCCTCTGCTAGCCGAGAACGCTGTTCGAGTATGTATATACGGAGTACGGAGTCACTCTGGAGGTGATACAGTATTAGAATTATTTGTTTATCTGGAAGTGATATTAGAATCATTTGTTTACTGCTTCATACTCTGTACCGTTTTGATCGACATGGCAGGACCGATAGCTCATACATTCAGTAACGATGATGATGATGATGATGATGATGATCAAAGTATTCATGCTCGTAGCTAACACAGCTCTTCCCATCTACAGCATCGCACGCCACCAATTGATACAGACTACAGCAGTGTATCACACTCCATCTCCCAGAATAAAAACGCATTGGCGGCTAAATGTGGATTCACAACGAAAAAAGGCGGGCCTAGTCTCAGAACTGGGGTTAAAGAAAAAAAAAAGGAAAACTACCTCTTATTTTCTTTTTCAACGCCACCTGATCCCTGCTGCCTCGAACTCCTGACGGGTAGCCACTCGCCTTGTAATGACTCGTCTTCGGCAAGAATCTCATACAGTAACTATATGTCTCGCCCGACAAGAGAAGCACCAAGATGGGGCAGTTGAAGAGGAGACAGGGAGCGCCGCGGCTCCGAGGCCCGCCTAGACGTCCAGGAAAGTCAAAAAGAAAAAGAAGAAGAAAAGAGAAGAAGAAAAAAGGAGAGAGAAAAACAATAAAAAAAGACCCGCTCCCGCAGAAAATTAAGCTATTCTCGGCGGTGAAACTCTAATGCCGAGCCAAGCGCCGTGATTGGCCAATTCAGGCGGAAGCCGCACGGGCCAGTGAGTGTACGCTAAACCGCTTGGGGTGATATGACGTCGGGTTGAGTCAGCAAGGGGATTTGTCATCAGGATTTTCTCGTTTCATTTTCTCGCATCGTCTGGTTTCGCGATGTTTTGCTGGCTCCTTTTTTTGTATTCGCGGCAAACTATGTAACTAGCTGGTGAGCATGCAATCTGAAAAAGCGCTTGATTACGCTGCATGTTTCCCGGTCTGCTCTCCGGTTGGCCTGTCCGCGTCAGGGAGCTGTGACATCCATCTATACTTTTTGAGGTGGGTTTTTGGGGTAATCATGCGGGGGAAAAAAATAAAAAATAGTTAAAAAATAAAATTGGCATGCGAATTATTAATACATATGCCCCAGTCAATGCACCCGGAAAAAGAAAAAGGACAAAACAAAATCATATGCTTGCAGAATTTGCCGAGCTATTCATCAACTGGGGCAGTCTGAGGGAGGCGGATCTGCAGCCTGGCGCCCTGTCACATCTGCTTCTCCCTTTGAGTGCGGAGCACTTAATTTCCTTCAGCGGCTGTGTGATGTCACACTCGAGTTTCGAGAGAGAGAGACACACAGAGAGAGAGAGAGAGAGAGAGAGAGAGAAAAATGGGGAGAGGGAGAGATAAGCTTGGTTGTTGTTCGTAATGTGAGCTAAACTGACTACGAGACCGCGCCCTGCCAAGGACATCTGTGGATCACGAAATCTCTTCAACCACCAAGCCGGAAATGACATGGGAGCTTCTCCCTGCTGGAGAATCTCTGACAACCACGTGTCGCGTCTTTTCTCGATTCGATCTCGACAATTCTTTTTTCTGCGCCCGTCTGACGCTGACACTCACTTCCACCACGCCCTTCCGTCCCCCTCTCCGCAGCTAGTCTCGGAAACGGCTCCCGCTCGTCAAAGGAGCTTGCACCACATCTCGTGTTCTGCACTCCACACGAGCTTGTAATCGAAAGGGAGCATAACTACGTCGGAATCCATAGTAACTAGTTAAGACCCTGCATGATAGTATTACTAATAACCAAAGGCTTCGTTTTTGTCCTTTTCTCTTTTCTTTTTTTTTTTGAGACGTCATCTTTCCCCTACCTCTTTCAAGAATCTCACCACCGCGTTTCGACCTTCAGCTCGAACTGTCGCGTCTGTATGGAGAGCTCCCGCGACCCTCTGTCTCTGCACATCCAGCCCCGACTCTCCACAGATCTCCTCCAGTCTGTCGGACTGCTGTCCCGGAACGAGCTCGTCGTTCGCAGCAGACACGATCAAGACCCGCATCTTCCTCTCCGATCCTCGCCCAAGCTCCCGTCCTGCCTCCTGCAGCGCGACACCCGTTCGCTTCAGCGCCGCCTCTGAGTCCCACCAGTTGCGCAGAAAGGGCCACAGGTATCGGTACGGGAGCCAGCGTTGTGGGTAGAGCGCGACGAGCATGCTTTGCACGCTGAGGAACGGCGTTTCGAGTATGAGTCCGCCGACGGATGTCCGCCGGTTGGACTTCGTCTCGCACTGATGCGCGGCGAGGCCTGTGGCTACGCCCGCGCCGATACTTTGTCCCCAGAGGACGACGGTGTCGCCGTGGTCGCGCCGTAAGGTAGTAGAACCGTCGAGATCCTTGAAGTATTCCTCGTGGATCCAGTCGAGCGCCGCGAGCGCGTCGAGCTCGATCCCCTTCTGCGACGCTCGTCCGCGAGACGTCCAGTAGCCGCGGTACGAGAGCGCGACGAAGGTGTATTTCACGCGTGGATCGGAGCCTCCTCGCTCCAGATCCTTGAGCACGCCTGATAAAAGCGGCAACCGGGGAGGTAGGGACGAAGCATTGCTACATTCATCGAACACGCAGAACAAAGTTAAAAAAAAAATTCTTAGCCTTACAGAAACCAATAAATCATACGTAGATCGAAATCAGCTCAAACAAAAAAAAAAAAAAAAAAAAGGAAAAAAGAAAAGAAAAGAAACCAAGGTTATCATTTTTTTCTTTTTTTTTCTCTTTCCTACTAACCCTTGAAAATACAAAATCACCACATGTCTCTCCGCAGTGTCCGCGGCTTTCAACCTCCCACTATTGGCGCTCTCACCCACGCATAACCCCAGCTCCACCCCGTCCCGCGCCCGTATCCTCTTTTCCGTCCACCTCACACCGCCGCACATACCGGCGTAATCCTCGATCTTCTCCCGCCGCGCACCCGGCGGCATGCTCGGCATGTAGATGATCCGGTTCTGGAACACGATCATCATCGCACACTTGTAGAGCCAGAGGGGGAGGAAGAGTCCTGTGAAGACGAGCGGCGGGATGAGGATGGCCGGGAGGTGGAGGTGGCGCTGCAGGGGGGTTGGATTGCGGAGACAGGGGAGAAAGGCGGGACGGAGCGGGGAGCGGTGGCGGTGCTGATGGATGGAGCGGCGGAACGCGCTGGGGACCGGGAAGAGGTAGGGCGGTCGTTGGGCGATGGAAATCGGGCGGAGGGGTAGTCGGAGAAGCATGGTGAGCTAGGGATTGGGTGGCTATGTTGGCCGGGGCTACATACTGCCTCGTGTGCTTGTTGTTTGAATCGGGATTGTGGCCATATTCGAGAGGCGAGGTCGTGGAAGCTGGGAGAGGGGCCCCGGGGGTTGATGCCAAGCAAATCCGCAACAAAGATACTTCCAGGCTTGGCCCGCCAGCCCGCAAAAACCTCCATCTCACAACACACAAAACACACACATCTCGGTAACGCCGAGCAGAAGCTGCAGTAGAATCTTGAATATCCAATTTCATGAAATAAAACTTGGCTAAACTAACCAGTTATCTAGCGGCTGACAAAAGCTATTCTAAACTTTCTTCCCACATAACTAGAGTTACAGTTCTCGACCCTTCGATACAAACCTCCCTCCACCCGTCACTTCGATGCCGTCCGACTCGCCCTCTCATCCAAAGGTATGGACACCGAACCAGACTCTGGCAGACGCAGCAACGCCTTCCCCGACCGCACCACCAACGGCCACGTCGTGCCCATGATGAGAATAGCGATGAACACCGTACACGCCGGGTCGGCGTAGAACTTAGCCTCACGCGTGTCCGCCGGATCTATCTCCTCGTGTCGCGACGGGATGCGCCACACGATGGCCGCTGAGATGATCACGGCGACGTTGTTCAGCGCGTCGGCGCCGATGTGCAGGACGACCGCCTTGATCGAGAGGCTGGTGCCGGTTGTCCGGGCGTTCTGGGTTCCGCCGGGGGCTGGTTCGAGTCTGTTTGGGTCTGCGTCGGCCGAGGACTGTCCGCCGGCTACGGGGTGATCGTGACCGTGGCCGTGGCCGTGGCCGTGGTGGTGGTGATGTCCGTGTGGTCCCATGATAAGGATGCAAATAATGTTGAGGAAAAGTCCGGCCCATCCCATTACAAAGACAAGTAGCGGGCTCGATATGGCTGGAGGGTGAAGTCTGTTAGCATAGGCTGGCTACTGCGCATCGTGTGGCGGCGGAAAGTCACCTTGCAGATGGATGAACCTCTCGATACCCTGCAGAAATATGCCCAATCCAATAGCGACCAAGACGACGCTATTGAAGAACGCTGCGAGGGTAGGGAGCCTGGCGTAACCTCGTTTGTTGTTTTCATCTGGACGTCTCGAGTACTGAACGAAGAGTTCAGGGCAAATTAGCCAAATTATCTCCTTTTAGCTGCTATTGAGTAGCCTTTTTCTTTTTTCCCTTCCCTTCCCTTTCCTTTCCTTTCTTCTCTTTTCATTTTTTTTTATTTCATTTTATTTTATTTTATTTATTTTTTTTGGGGGGGAGGGGACTAAACCACAGTTACCTTTTCAGCGAGAAATGCCACCATGAAGGAAAAGATATCCGCCGTGTAATGGAATGCGTCGGCAACGAGCGAGAGAGACCGCGTTTTGAACCCCACGCCAAATTCTCCCATCACAAATGAAAAGGAAACGGCGATGACGATCAGGAGTCGAACCTGTGTCGATACTCTGCATTTCCCAAAGCAAACCCGCATGTTCATTTTGTCCCGCGAGGCTTAGTACCCTGGGTAAAAAGGACCGCTTTCTTCTTCGAATATGCCCACTTCCTTTTTGCCCAGCGGTGGAAAGGAATCGTGGACTGTCAACGTGCTGAGCGTCTCGACAAGATTCCTGAGTTTCGATAATCGATGAAATAGCTGAGACTAATTCTCATTTCTCGTGAGATCGTTGACGGAAAAGGGGCGAACGCAGCCAAGCTGTCTTGTTTTATCAAGAAACGAAAGCCAGGCAATAGTTGTAGTTGCGATGGGCTTTGGCAGGAGCGTTTTTCGATAGAAGGGATTCTTCAACACAAAAAAGAAAAAAGGAAAAATCTTTGGACTGGCCCAGTTCGAGGGCCTGAATTTCATCAAGCCCTGGTATCCACAATACCTCAGGAGCTATATGTACTCGCCAGGACCCGGTCCCTTGGGAACAGGTGAGAAGATGCTCGCGAGTGTGAGAGAAGATGTTAAACTGCACTCAAGGCACAGCTCGGTATTTATTCGATTCTATCGTGGTCTATAGTCGACGTGCGACTCCATTTTTGTAGCAGCCAGTGATTGCTTTATGTCAGAACCATTACCGTCACGAGCGAAGTCGGGACGATGCTGTGGCACTCTGCCCAAGGGCTTTAGTTGATGCGCAAAGACCACCAGTGAATGTTTCTCCCCTTATTCTTTCCCCCCGGATGGGCATCGGACTCTACTCCGTAGTTTGAGAAAGCGGCCGATAGCGTTTGAAGCCTGTCTTATAGTGGACTTGGTCTTATTACATGCAGGCTGTGATTGAGCAGAATCACCGCCCGCTGTACCACCGTAATCACAAGCATGTGGTTTCATTACAAAGGCAGCGTTTTCGAGGCCTTTTCCCTCCGAAGAATTGCTCTTTGTTTTCCCCGTAGGGAGGCGTTATTTGTTTGTCATCTCCCTGCAGATTTATTTACTTCTTGTTTCCGGAATTCTTGGTTCGACCAACGGATCGCTGGGAACCACCTAACTACTCTGTGCTCTGTACAAGATAGCAATAACTACTCCGTAGGGAATCAGAGAATGCGCCCATACGAAAAATTGTCCTGCGGACTATTTGGCCACGGAACCATCTTTCTGCACGTCACCATCCCTCCGCTTGGACGGACGCTCACCTGGTTAGAACACATTCCGAAGCGGCTGTTATTCCAGTAGATCGTTAAGGGTTGTACCTAAGCTGGTAGGCTTTAAGGCCTGTCACACCCTTGTTGGCTGAGAGTGCATGTGGAAGTTGTGAAGTTCAGAAATGCAGTAGCGAGTACTCCGTAGTCAGTTACAAGTATGGAACACTCTCCCGATCAAGGTGAACGGGTTTTCCTTTTAGAGGCTTCGTCAAGAGTTGGCCGTGTTGTATGAGAGCCGTTGACCAGGCTTGAAGCGTCCTGCGGCGTCTTGGCGGGTTCAAAAGGACCGCAGGGTGACATTTGAGCAATGCTCGGTTTGAGACACCTGCATATTCATCATGGCCAGCATCGCTCACTAGCGAGTGAAAACTAACAAGTCAAGGCTGCAAACCTCTTTCTGTGTGGACGCCTTTATTCCACAATCTGAATAGAAACGCTGATCAGCTGGTTAACTCCCAGTGTCCCGTCCTGAGTACAACTTAGAGAAGAATGTCCCAACGACGGCGACGCTGGCTTCTCCTCCCACACATTTCGATTCTGGCATGGCTGGTTTGCCTCAGCGCCGCTGCCAAAGTCCAGTTCTGCAAGAGCAACGAGGACGGTTCCGTTGATCTGTGCCTCGCGCTGGCGTCTTATCGGAATGGGACGAGCAACAGCAACGACGTCTACCTGCACTTATCCTCGAAGTTCACTGGTCGTAGGGGATGGGCGGCGTTTGGCACGGGCACCGGCATGGACGGGTCGATGATGTTTATCTTCTACCCCGGTGAGCGCGAGGGAGGTATGTTCATCCTCTGCCCCGTACCTCTCTCTAACTACATGATTTGGAGCGTGTCCCGGGGCTGATCTTCGCCAATCCTCAAGATGTTACGCTGAGCGTGAGGAGTTCAAGGTAAGCTCGATAAGTCCCATGGCAGAAAGAATAAAAGGAAAAAGAAAAAAAAAAATATTGCAGACAAAGAAAAGGCTGTCGCTTATTGAAACAACTTGCATTGAAACAGCGGGCATCTCCCCCCCGAAGCACACCCTGAACTCCCGTCTCATGAGGTGATACAAACCTCTGTGGATGCCCATTATCATGATGTCCACGTCATTTGTTACGCATGTGACGGGTGGCCGGGCAAGAAAATTAAGGTGGACACGGACCATCAACCCTGGATATGGGCAACGCATACGTCTCAGGTCATGCAAACGGCAGATGTGGACCATCGGTTGGAGTACCATGGGCATCATGGTCATGGTGAGTCCCCCCTTTCTTTTCTCATCTTTTTTTCTTTTTTTGGCCCGAAGATCTGAAGATTGGGATGCCAGTCTGATAACATCCTGCACAGGTGGATTCTACCTCAACATGGCCGATGGACGCTCAGCATCTTTTCCCAGGACTAACTTGAAGATGCTTATGATCGATAGAGGATCAGTTCATCCCGAAGATCCACAGTCGAACTCTGAAAGTATACGCCGTTTCTTGTTTCAAGTGCATGGCTTCGTCCTTGCCGTCGTTTTCACATTGATCATGCCATTGGGAGTGGGGTTCATTCGACAGGGGGGTGAATCCGCATTTTCCCGCCATTGGGTTGTTCAAGCCAGCGCTGTTATCGGAGCCGTAGGTGGAATGAGCATCGCGCTTCTAATTTCCAAGAAACTGATTCAGGTACGTTCCCGCTGGCGAACTTCTTTTCTCTCCGTTCCTTCGCCCGAGATGCCAATTTCTGATTCTGTTTGACTATGGGCAGCTGGGGGACGCGCATGGAACACACAAGTTGATCGGTATATGTCTGCTATTGGCCATATTGGTGCAACCCTGCATCGGATATTGGCATCATCTAGCGTTTCTTAAACTGAAGCGCCGGACATCCGTCACCTATGCCCATATATATTTTGGACGAGCTGTGCTGATGCTTGCATGGCTCAATATTGCGCTGTAAGTGCAGGGTACATGGGCGGCAATTGCACACCTGTACCTTCTCCCGCTTTCCCATGCATCTGTACTACATATGAATATACTAACCTTTATATCAAGAGGGCTTTACATCGCACATGTACCATTTTTGATCTGGCTTGCGTGGATAGCATGCATGCTTCTCGCGATCGTTGGAATGCTACGGCTGCGAACCGCGTCCCGTCTGTTCAAGCGGGGAAAGAGAAATGTATCCATAACTGAGTATGAGTTAGTGGATGGCGATGAAATTTCCCCCTCTCAACCGCAGGGCCGGTCGTTTACAAACTAAATGCGCCGTTAGTCCAAATATTAGGCCCGAGCGGCTAGCCGCAAATTAGAAAAGGCGTTGTCTACAACAAGAGCGACCCAAGCATTCATTTCTCCCCTTATGTTTGGGGCTTGAATACGCCTGGAAAGCCGCGCGTATATTTTTCTTTTCCTGCGGACTAAATTCTCAGTTTGTGGGGCAATGCTTTGTGTACCACGCAAGGTACTTTTTGCCTAGTTAACCCTACTGTTGTGGGACGAAGGCATGTCAAATCCATGAGAAAAAATTTGGTGGCCTCGAACAATCCTCTTGTTCACTGTCGGTGAGGCTAGCAGATACAAAACATATTTTTAAAGAGATACCAAGTTATCGACGCATCCCGTTGACGTTTACGTTTGTTGGGATACAATGTCCGCATTTCGCGATGTCATTGAAGCGCGCAATCGGGAGAGTACGCGCAAACATCAATGATGCCTTTCTGTCTTTGCAGATTTCATACCCGTCGGACCATGCCGAAAAGTGCAATGTATATGTTGATCCTTGGGGTTCAAGTCCATGTATGCATTCCGTTGGCTGTCGTCATCAAGGGAGCGGTATCCATTCGTCCACCACATACTGCAGAATTCCCTTAAGTCCCAGGAGCTTAGTGCCAATAGATCAACGGGAAGCTGAACCGTCCGTCGTTCTGCAACATCCTTTCGCTCGATAATCGTCAGCAGTCGGGACAAAGAAGGCAGCACGATGAAATATTCGGACGATTTCTGGACATGCTGCATTCGCTCAGGCTTAGAGACAGGATGCCGTTGATGTCCATGAGTTGGATGAATCGCATATAAAACCCATGGCTTTCTCCCTGTTGAGACGCCATAGCCTTCCTCAAATCATCAATTACTCAAAGCTTCTTCGTATACGCCATCATGTACTGGCCAATTCTCGTCCAAGCTCTGGTTCTCTCGGCTGGCGCCGTGGAGGTTCCGTTCGATACAGGAACGAAGCCAACAGGAGTGGTTGACCCTAGAACCACTAAGCAATGTCAACTTTGGGTTAACAAAATTACGGACTCCAATGCCTGCCCTACTATCGTGAAGTACTTCAGCCTCAAGCAATCCGAATTCTCGCTTTGGGTTTGTCATCACTCTTAAATCTCCCTCGGGTTTTCTATGATGCTTACGCTTTTCTTTTAGAATCCGGGAGTTGATTACGATTGCAGAGGTTTCAAGAAAGGTAATTCCTACTGTGTGAAAGCGCCCATCTGGCGTGCGCCTGCAAAAAGGGCACTTCCACCAGGGGTTGGAGTTTCTATTCCACCTTTGTCAAAGAGGTCGCCCACACCATCAACGTTGATCGTATCCGCTTTGCCCCGATCTCTGTCGTCAACAACAGAAGTCACGTTCTCCCTTGGCCTCCCTAGTCAATCCCCGACGAAAGCACGGCCTACAGCTTTGGTGAAAAAGGCACCCGATACAACGCCCCTCTCAATACTCCCACCCACTCCTGCCAAGCGATCAGAGTCTATGCCTCTCTCAATCCTTCCACCCACTCCTGTAAAACGATCAGAGTCGATGCCTCTCTCAATCCTTCCACCCACTCCTGTAAAACGATCTGAATCAACGCCTCTCTCAATCCTCCCCGTGTCCGGCGGACAGGAACCGTCAGCACTACCAGTCACTCCTGCAAAACGATCAGAGTCGATGCCTCTCTCAATCCTTCCACCCACTCCTGCAAAACGATCCGAATCAATGCCTCTTTCGATCCTCCCTGTGACCCCCAGGCATGAACCGTCAGCAACAATGTCTTCTAATCCTGCAGCAAAACGGTCTAGTGCTCCCGTATCACCTCCTCCACCATCTGCTACTGGCCCAAGCACGGGGCTGCCCAACAGACTCATCCACCCGGGGACGAAGACGGACTGCAAAGAGGACCATCTCGTGAAGCAGACTGATTTGTGTGATTAGATCATCTCTGAGAATGGGACTCCTGAGCCGAACTTCAGCACTTGGAATCCGGGTGTTGGATTAGGGCTGTGATAATTTGTTGCTGCGGTTTTGTGCCTGTGTGAAGGAGTAGGCAGTCAGAGACGATATCCATTGAGGAATGGTTCTTAGCCTTTGCGAAAAATGACTCCTATCGAGGAGGATAAATGCAAGATAGGGTTCGAATTATGGTGAATGTTGGTATTCGGACTAGTTAACGCTCCTTTTCGTTGCTCCGGTTTTTGTTTCTTGTTTTCTACGATAAGTAGGGTACTATCTTTAGTATAAGCGAAAGCCATGCGTTGTCATGCCTCTAATCTTGCCTAGATCTGTTTTATCCCGAAACTAGACAAAATGTGTACTCGCATCTAGTTTTTGTAAGATGTTTCTATGTCAAAGATTGATGGATATTGTATCATGCCCCTGAAGCGAATGAAGTGTACAGATGAATCCGATCTGTACCACAGAAGGTACATCATCTTCAGAATGCATCAACTGCGAGGTAAGTGTTGGAATATTTGAAGGTGGCTAACTTGGAATACAGGGTTGCAGCAGGGATGCGGATGAAATTGTTCGCAGCAAGAAAAAGCTCGGGGAGCCGCAGTTACTCGTTGCTGCGAGGAACATGTTTCCACAGACATTCGAGGGAAAAAGCGATCGAAGCTTATAGCAATGCCTAGACTGAGTCTGGGGGCCGTGATGCGGCATGCAAGGCGTGACATATTGCAATTCCGCATTTCCCCTGGCAAAATACTTTCAAGAGCCACATAATACTACCTAGCGGAGATATAAGGTTCGTCTTCATGGCCTTGCAGATATGACTGACTGAATGGCCTGCAGCTTGGCCCGAAGCGGTCACCTCATCGGGACTTAAGAAATTGTCATCACTTGCTTTTGCGTGAGAAATGCTCGGCGAGGCTCCCGTGTCAGGGTGAAAGTTATCACTGCTCAGCAGACAACCACAGTCTCCCAGCGGGTATCGCTCTGGTTTGTCATCGCGGATATGATTGACGCAGCAGATGATCCCTGCATCCTCAAAGGCAAGGTTCTGGGGAAGAAATTCCACTACCAAAAGCCGGGAAGCTGCATATACTCCCTGCTTCAGTAATTGGCACTATTCTACTGCCAATCAACGAACTCTGTCTTGGGACGGTCTCCAGAGTGTCCATATGTACGATGCGAGTACGCATTGCAGATTGTACCCCACGTTACTCCAGAGAACAACATGCATCATGATTGACAAGGCAAAAGTAAGAAATATCCTACCTGCAGATTCAACTATGACTTGCTGGGATGAGAATGTTGCTTTGGATGGTTGTGCAGATCTTCGTGACATGGCGCGGCGCAATTCGCTTGGTTCTCAACTGTACCACATCAGTTTCTCACACGCAGCGATCAGTGGTAGGGTCAATATTCCTCCGTCAGGGATGTTTCTTCGCATTGAAAAAACAACCCGCTCTTCGCGTGATGGAATAAAAGCATGCAGGATAGAGTAATATCAGAGAGGGATGCATGCAGATGGCCATTTTGTGCTCACGCGTCTCCTCGAAAACAAGCAGAAATGCGGGGAAAGAATATCCTCCACAATAACTAGCTGGGGCAAAAGATATGTTTATATTAAAGCTACCGTGGATATGAGCTTTTCGCGCCCGATTCTCTTGCATTCTTCTTGTCTTTCGACTTTGAGCAGCCGATTTAACTTTGCAGTGCGCAGTTGTTAGCACCAATGGCGTTGACACATCGTGTCTTGCCGTTCTCAGCTGGTACACTTGCGAGCGTTGCTGTATCTGCAGCCCTAGGCTATCTGATCTATCGTTTGTTAAGGCTGGGCCGCCGTCCAGCCTATCTTCCCCCAGGACCACAGACTCAGGCAATATGGGGCAATCTGAAACAGGTCTGGTTGCGCTTGAATGATGAGCAAGAATATATCCCTGATAATCGCTTCTCTCCAGTGCGATCCTTCTTTCCCACAGCATCAATATGCGGATTGGGCGTTAACACACGGCCCAGTATACACGGTCATGCAAGGGGACACACCCCAGATTATAGTCAATAGAGCCGCAGAGGCGCGAGATGTCTTCGTGAAGCAGGGAGCTTATACACAAAACCGCCCGCCATTCCGTTCTATAATGCTGCTCCGAGACGGATATTTTCCCAGCCTGATGAACGGATCAAAATGGCAAAATGCGCGGAAGATGTGGCAGGTTGTGTTAAGTTCAAGTGCGATAAAAAATTATATCCCCTACCAAGAGCTAGAAAGTGAACAACTACTCCTTGACACCCTCAATGAACCCCTGCTCTGGTACGACCATCTCGAGCGATTTGCTAACAGCGTCGGGATGGTCATGGTGAACGGATATAGGATCACATCGTCAAGTGACCCGATAGTGAAGGAGACAGTCGAGGACCTATACGATTTGTCAAGGGTGGGGTTTTCAGGCAATATGCTTGACTTCTGGCCGTTTCTAGAGAGAGTTGTATGGACACTCCCGATATACAAGGTGGGCCGTAGAATGGCGAAAAAGCACAAGGATTATATCTGGAAGAATTACTTCGGGGTGAAGCAAAGGGCGGAACAAGGAACAAGGCTACCATCATTCAACCGAACGATCCAGGAACGGCTCCAGGAAGGTTGGACGGAGGTATCCGAACTAGAAGGTGCCGAAATCGGCCAACATCTGTTGTCTGGCTCAACGGATACGGTGGTTTCGACATTGACCACTTGCATTGCTGCGTTATGTCTCTTCCCGGACGTGCAACGCAAAGCGCAAGAAGGTTTGAATCGGTCCCAACCTCACCACTCCGCACAAACTGACTTTGTGTAGAAATTGACCGAGTGGTGGGGCCGGACAGACTCCCACGGGGTGAAGATGAGATAAATCTTCCGTATATCCAGCAACTGCTGCTTGAGTAAGTGTTCTCGAGAAGACATTATCTTCTCACACTCTTGGCTAATGCTGATTGCCAACAATAGGGCTCAGCGTTGGTGTCCTGCGATGCCACTTTGCGTCGCAAGAGTGACCAGCGGCCCAGTCAGCTGGGGGAAATATAACTTTCCCGAGAACACTGGACTGACAATCAATACATATGCGATCCACAACGACCCGGAATTGTACCCGGAGCCTCATATTTTCATGCCAGAGCGTTGGGAGGGGAGAATCAAGGCTGCTCACGGGGAGAACCAGCTTCTTTTTACCTTTGGCGCAGGGCGTCGTTTTTGTCCAGGAAAGAGCTTGGCAGAGAAAAGTCTATTTATTGCCATTGCACGCTGGCTGTGGGCATTTAACACATCTCACGCCACAGATGAAGAGGGAAACAAGATCCCCATCGACCCCAAAGATCTCAGGCCAGGTAATATAGTTCGAATAAAGCGATTCTCGGCAGACGTCCAGCCGAGAAACCCCCAACGAGCTGGGGTGATCCGGAGGGTATGGAGAGAAAAGTGTGACACTTTGCTGGACGAGAACCACCAGTGGAAGACAAATCCGGAAAGAATTGCGGAATCGATGAAGATGGAGTGTGACATCTAGTCGGGTATAAAGCATTGGTGGGATGGGGAAATGGTCAATAAACGAAGGGAGAGGGTTACAGCCGGGTGCAAATATGTGCGTTGTACGCATCGTGATGTAAGAGAGGGAGATTCCAGAAGGATGTGGACATAATATATATACATTGTATGCAACGATGCGGCTGGGGGGAGGATCCTAGTTGAGCGGAGAGGAAAGCCGCGGACTATCCACGAGCAAGAGAGCCGGAAGAGGGCTACGAGCGGCGATTGGGAAGAACAAGGGTCGTCGGTAGCTCGAACGATGATCCTGCTGGCAAGAGGAGAGACAATCAATGCATTTGATATCATAAAGGACAGTCGTCCATTATCAAGCAGTGAATGAAGACGCGAAATGAATTTTGCAGTAGGATCAGGGATCGCTGAGGCCGGCGGAGGCAGCTGCATGTCTCTCTCTCGGCTCCTTCCAGCGTTTCTCCCCGCTGACGAGATACACAAACCGTAATTTAAGCTCTGCTAGGCGGGAAGCGAGGTTGGGGGCGGTGGCGGAGTGGGGACGCCTTTTTATGTCTCCTCTGCCCTTCGGCCCAGCTCAATTCCATGGAACGAAAAGCGTCCCAGCCAGCAGAAGCCCAGGCACGCGCCTGGGTATGTGATGGAACCATGCGGGGTAGGAGAAGAGATTAAAAAAGAGGAAAATTATTTTATTTGACTGCGGAAGTTCGTGTTTGAAAAATCCACTCCGAAGGTTACCAGCCCGTAACTCGCCAGGTTTTGACTTTGGCTTCGTGGGGCGGGAGGGAAATTATCTGAGCTCATTTGCGGAATCAGAGGCAGACCGATATTATCAAGGGAATACGGAGGAGGAGAGGAAGATCAAATGGAGGGAGAAGGCTGTCGGTCGTGGCGGGATCACAGCTCACTGTATGGCCGGCCGCTAGGTGAATATTTGGGGGTCAAAAATGCAGGACGCATGCAGTTCAATTTGTAAATCATCATGATGGCAAACGTAAGATGCACGAGCAATATGTTTTAATATCCGGGATCCCTGGTAGCATCAAGCACGAGAGTACTCTGTATATCAGGAAGAGATCATATCGGAGAGGGAAGAGAAGGGGGAGAGAAAAAGGAGAACCAAATGTCGTGATGCGGCTTAGTGAGCTAGTCAGCCCGTACTTGGAGCCGCCGATCGCTCACCCTCAACCTCACCTCTCCGCGCCCTCGTCACCGTGATCCTTGGTCTCTCTCTCTCTCTCTCTCTCTCTCTCTCTCTCACGCATTCTCCCTCTCTCCTGCGCCCGCAAGTTCCTCTTCTTTCGGCTTCTATCGAGCACACGCAATGCTGGCCCCTCCGTCCTCATAGGTTAATTCATTTGTGCTGCGTAACACTATACTGGACGATGGTCAGCCAGGTATGTGGCATTTACCAATCAGCTGCCCCTCCTCTCACGCTGGCTCTCTCTCTCTCTCTCTCTGTCTCTCTCTCTCGCTCGCCGGTCTGCTAGGCCCTGTCGTGCACATCTATCCTTAAAATTTGCTCATGCCGCTGGCTTTCATTTGCTTGCGGTCGTCGGGTTGATTGGTCTCCGCTAGTTGCTGACCCCGGCTTCACTTTAGACATCGCGAGAATCACCCCGCCAAAACGCCCGACGTTGATTTGCCGATCCCCTGTCTTCTCGCTCCATCGACGCAGACGCACGCCTAACCTGTCCATAACATACTCCTGACTGGCGCTGTGGGACGGAAAATAAGAACTGTCCCTCCCTCCTGCTCCCTCGAACCAGCCCCATGCACCACTTCCACAATAACAAGTCGCAGCCATCACTTCCGCAGATATTCGAGGCAGGTGGTGAGGACTATAGCGAACATCAGGGCTCCAATACCGGCCTACCTGCCCGCTATTCATTGGTTATTCCGGGCGACAACGACTCCCAACAACCGCTCTACGCATATTCCAATGATCAGCCCGCCTACCACCCTCCGCACCACCATCACTACTACTATCACCACCACCACCACCACCACCAGCAACAAAATCACGACGACAACTATACTCATCCTGCCCACTCCGCGAACAGAATTGGCCACGAACTTCCGGACTCACCTCCACCACCGTTGTCTCGCCAGCAAGGAGGCAGGCCTTCTTTGAATCTGGTTTCCACTTCTCCTACTTTCGGCCTCGGCAGCTCGTCTGATCTGAGCTCGGCCGACCCGTCCTACACAACGCATAGCTCGGAAGCCTCTCCTCTAGTGGAATCCCAGCCACGGAAGTTACGAAAGAGCCTGTTTGGATTGACATCCAAGGATAAGCACAAAGATAAGGATTCTTCATCGCGAGGCACCAAAGTCCTTGGACGTAGCATATCTGTGAGACGCAAGGTTCCTGGTCAGACACCTCCAGACCAGCAGAATTTAAACGGCCAGCCTTTTGACGCTGACCTGATAGACCCTAAAGAGGAAGATTCTACAGAGATCCGTATGCCTCTACACAAGAAGTCCAGTCCCCAATCTGTCCCTCCCTACCCTCCCTCTATAAACCGCTCCTCTTCAAACGTTGAGGGCCAGCAGTTTGACCCTCCTCGAATTCAACGCGTGAGTACCGAACCACTTTCCCATGAGTTCTACCCGCCGCGACAATCATCGGCACACCAGTACCAGGAGGGACTCCACCTTTCTGGGTCACCCCACCCCCAGTTGCAGCTTGACCAAGCCCACCTGCAGCAGCCAGGCCCAAGCTATCAGTTAAGCGGACCACAGGCCTTTGTAGACCAGGTATCAAGTGCTCGCAGTCAATCCCCGCAAGTGGATCCTCATCTCACTCCAAGGCCGCCATCCCAGCAGTCCTTTGGGCCCCCTTCTCCCCTTAATCCTCA
Source organism: Coccidioides immitis RS (assembly GCF_000149335.2). NCBI lineage: Eukaryota > Fungi > Ascomycota > Eurotiomycetes > Onygenales > Onygenaceae > Coccidioides > Coccidioides immitis. The sequence goes on along the minus strand of NW_004504310.1, from coordinate 849,204 downwards.
ATATCAAGGTTTTGAGTCTAACCAGTCTAAATCTCATTTTGGACAGTCTCTCCAACCACCCGCCGGCCCGAACCCCGCGCAAGGTGGGATGGATAGGCAGACAGGACTAAGACAGCCCGGAGAGTCGATGGGACAGAATGCCCAGCCACAAACTGCTCAACCTCCAAGCCTCAGCCCTGGTCCTAGCTTCAAAGGCAATTTGCCCCAACCAGGTTCTGGTGAACCAGATCGGGACACTCCACCTCCACCTCCTTCAAAAGCCCGAGATGACACTTCTGATGTCGATGTTCAAGCCTTAGTTCAGAAACATGAAGAGCTCCGTACGTTATCGCTTGTCTACCCTCCAATCTATTTCCTGTTCAATGGTGGCTTTATCGTTGCTGACAGCTTACAGAGGCGAAGTATATCAAAGTCAAGAGATACTATTTTGAAAAAGAAGCGCAGGTGCAACAGTTGCAGAACACAGTCGCTCATCAACGGATGTCTACATCACGAACTGTTTTAGACGACAACGAATACTCGACACGCTTTGGTAGACTAGATGGCGCCATCAACAATCTTGCATTCAATATCCGAAAGGACTGGAAGAGTATTCCGCCTTGGCTACAAGGTGTTGTTAACGAGGACGCTCACATGGTGGGTACCAAAGAGATGACCGCCGTTGGTCGCGCGTGTCTCACAAGATGGCTGGTGGATGAAATTTTCGACCGGTACTTCCATCCAAGTTTGGAGCCCGGCTTAAGTCGGCAATTGAAAATCATCGAGCGTAATGTCCGGCGTATGGGCAAGGCTACTACCGAAGAAGATAAAGAAAACCATCTAGCAAAGCTTTCGACATGGCGGCGAACGACTCTAGACGGCCTAGGAGAGGCATTGCAGGGCAAGTTAGCGGAGGATCATCGCGCCCAGCTCACTGGTTCTCTTGTTGAAAAACTGACTGCCAGCCTTGAGATGAACCTCAAAGACCCAGCGCCACCAGGCCTGGAGAATGGAGTAGCCATGATTGTTGAGCTTGCTGTTGGAATCGCTGCAAACATACCGCTCGAGTCTAGAGATGTGACTGTGGAATATTTTCTACCTGGCTCACCAATCATAGAATCGCATATGAAACTCGAAACGACGTTGCCTCCCCTTGCGAACCTCGTATCCGAGAGTCGTCAGAGTCCTGAGCCTTCTTCGGCATCAACCGATCGAGGCGACCAAGGATCTCTAAAAGAACTTACCATGGAAGGAGGCTCCTTCGAAGGAGACACGTCGTCGTCCTCCACGACGAACTCCGGCTACAGCTCTAAGGAAGGCCGAAAGAAATCCGTTTTCGGTTCGCTCATATCCAAAAAGACTCATTCAACTCCGAACCAAGGACAGACAGACTCTAGCAGGCCTGGTTCAGTGGCACTTCGGGATGGGAAAGAGCGCAGCGAAGGCGACAAAGACGAGCCGATGCGCATTCGATTTGCTGCTTTTGTCGCGGTAGAAGTCCGCAGCAAGGGTGTGGGCAACGTCATTGTCAAAGCACCGGTTTATGGCCTTGTATAAGAGGTCGATTTGCGTCGTTGATAATGGTCTAATATGAACGGAAAATCTAATTTGGGAAATATGGAAAGTGATTTGTATGAAACGATTTTGTTGCGGCTACTTGTGTGATGCTTTTGCCGCTTCGTACGCTTTAATGGTTTGCCTCATTTGGGTTTTGTCGTGCTACGGAGTTGGGGGTTTATCTGGCTAGAAATATACATATCGACAATTTGGGTTACCGGCGATTCCTTACCGGGTTTGTTACATTCGCGATGACGTGCACCTTCACGTTCAACATCTTGCAATCATCCCCTGTCCAAAAAGCTTTTGAGAAGATAGTAGTTATTTGCTCGTCCGGGGATGTGGGCTGGACAAGCGAAAGGGGCTGTTGGTTTAGTGGTATAATACCCGCTTAGCATGGCTTCACGAGTTCCACTCTAAGGGCACGAGCATGCGGGTGGTCCGGAGTTCGATTCTCCGACAGTCCAATTCTCTTTCTTTTTTGCATTTTACTTTTGTCCTTTGGGCCTTTCCTACGCTTTGCATTGTTCGTGTGCGGTTGAAGAAGCAGGCCCGAAGCTATCAGGGAAGAACCCTCCGTTGTACGGGGTATATATGAAAAGCAGCTGGCCGGGGTATCTGACCGAAGAAAAGCTGACTACTCCGTACGTAGCTGTTGTAAAAGGGTCCCCATACTGCCGGTGCTTTACGGACTTTGCTTCTCCTGACGTCCAAGCCGGTCGATGTCGCCGCCGTCATATATCACCACATCGCCGCGCTTTCAGCTCGTCGTAAATTTTCTTCGGTTGCTGCAGAAGTTGCGCTAGTCTGAAAATAGACTAGTTAGTTAACTAGCGTCATCGGCTTACATAATGGTCCGTAGCGAAAAGCCCTGAGGCGCCATTCCAGATGCGGCTAGCGCTGGTATTTTGGATCCCACACAGCGAAATCCCGTTCTGCCCTTGACGAACCTCTTCCGAACCTCGTCAATCCTCACACCCTCGTCGTCGACCTGTACAACTCCCCCGGGTGGATATCCAGCGCATATATCGCCCATCATGTGTACGTTCCCTCCTTCTCTCCCCTGTGATTCGGTTGGTCTTGGAGCTTCGCTGGGCCGGTGATGTGGCGGTTCCACGAAGTTTTTTGCTTGTGGGCTTGCGCGGAAGAGATAGGCTGACGAGAGTGAGGAACAACCATATAGCGCTCGTGTCCGGCGAGAAGACGAACTTCCAGTTCATCTTGCGTCTTCTGAACACCAATGTCGACGGCAAGCAGAAGATCATGTACGCCTTGACCAAGATCAAGGGTGTCGGTCGCCGATACTCCAACTTGGTCTGCAAGAAGGCTGATGTCGACTTGACCAAGCGGTACGCCACTCCTTTTCTTCACTCCTTACCCAAGTGCAACGGTCGATGAGACTACTTTTTTTTAAAAAAAAAAAAAAAAAAAAAAAAAAAAAAAAAAGGGAAACCAAAAATGGAAGAGAGAGACGGCCATATACAGCGGGCGTGAATGAGAACTTTTGTTGACAAACTTTCTTTCCCCCTCCCAACAGTGCCGGAGAAATCACCACCGAGGAGCTCGAACGTATCGTCACCATCATCCAAAACCCAACCCAGTACAAGATCCCCACCTGGTTCCTCAATCGTCAGCGCGACATCACCGACGGCAAGGACTCCCAGGTCCTCGCCAACAACATGGACTCCAAGCTCCGTGAGGATCTCGAGCGCTTGAAGAAGATCCGTGCCCACAGAGGTCTCCGCCACTACTGGGGTCTCCGTGTCAGAGGTCAACACACCAAGACCACCGGCCGCAGAGGACGCACTGTCGGTGTCAGCAAGAAGAAGGGTTAAACGAAATGCGCATTGCGTCGTGTTTTCTTTTTTGCCCCTCGTTTCCCCTCCATCTCACGTTTCTCGCGTCTTCTTTGCTTCCGCTTTTTCTCTCAAATTCCGGTGTACGTACTGGGTACCTTGGTACGTGTGGGGATGTGGATAGGGCGAATGGGATGATCTTTTGATGTTCTGCTATGACAGGGTCAACAATGGGTAATTTGAGATGGACTGCTTTTTAAGAAAAGAAATAAAAACTGGTGTGGACTTTTTTTTCTTTCTTTCTCTCCCCTCCAATAGCCGAGAGGAGAGAAATAACAAAGAAAGAGTGGCGAGCCAGGCTTGTTCTCCCGACCCACCTTTTGTTTTTGAGATTATTCTATACCGTGATGAACCCTGTCTAGTATGAATGAAAAAGACTCGAAATGAACAAAATTCAATGACTTTCCCTTCTGTCGCGACAATCCTATCGGGTCTACTGCTAACGTTCAGAGTACGGAGTACTGGTTAAGCAGTATTGCGCATGAACTGTTGCCATCAACCCATGATAAAAATCTACATTCGGGCTCCTCAGTTAAATATTTGGTAAAGCTCAGCTGGATGCATCAATGTACGGATGTTGGTTTAACAGTAATGGAAATCTAAAGCATTATGCTGCTGGATATGTATAGTAATCAGTGTTCCATCACCTCATGATATACTTAAAACCACAAATTCGCCTATGTAATAAGCCATGTGTCTCAGACCTTCTGAGGTCGGTCTTCATTCTAAAGCAAACGCAAAAGGAAACGCAAACCATGTGTGTCTACACATTATCGTAGCATAGGGACAAGTCGAGGAAAGGAGTAGGTGGGCGTCGTTGGTACCGGTAAATGCTTTATCCTTTCAAGCTCACCATTCACCACCCAGCCAGCGGTTGAAGAATTCAAGGCTTGCTTCTGGCTGATCAAGTGGAACCATGTGTCCACCACCGAAGAGTCTCATGAAGGTGAAGTTACCGTATGACTTGACCTTTCCAATATTCTTGCCCTTGTTCTCGTTATCGACGATAGTCAGATCCTTAAGCTCGGCTTTGGCGAACTTCTCGCGGCCACTCCATTCAAGGGCATCGGTCCATGCCTGGTTTCCGAGCCAGTTGCAGATGAAATCGGCATCGCCAGCGTAGATGAGGACGCGAATTTGGTCAATGAGTCCAGGAACGACACGGTGGAATGGTTTCATCCAGTCACCATGGAAGAGGAAGTTGCGGTTGATATCCATGTTGCAGGAATCGTAGCTGCTTACTTCCACGCCGAGAGCATCCATGACAGATTTCTGGTTGAGCCACTCCGTGATGTAGCCGAGTTGACTGTAGCAAAGAGAGCCACCATCCTCGCATTTGGCACGGACATCATATGGGTTCTGACCGGTGCGCTGGTATGGGCCAATCATCGCGTTATTGCAGTAGATCGAAGCTGGCACACACAACCAGACACTCTCACTGCTATAGCAGGATTCGATCATAGACAGGCAGCGAGGAAGCGAGTTATCCATGGAGCGGCAGGTGGATTCATCCAAAACAGCAGGGTAGCCACCTTCGCCACAGGCCATGGGTCTGTAGTGTGGGTATTGCGTGAGCGGGTCAGTCAAGCCATTGCCAATGAGCACCGACTGGAGGTTTATGTTTCGGTTCTTATGGGAGAGAATCTCTGACGCGAAAACTGGAATGTAATGTCCTGCGTAGGATTCACCTGCAATGTGGAAATCCTGTGTGGCGTATTGCGGAAATTGTTTGAAGAAAAGAGTCAGAAGAGCGTAGACATCCTTCCCTGCGGCGATAGTGTCACTAACGGATCCACCACTATATGAAAAGCCAACATTGACGGGTTGATCCAAGAAGATGACGGATGCGTTAGAGTTCCATGAGTAAGGGTTGTGCACAACCTTAAGGTTCTTATCGATACTCGCGGGGCCAAGCTCCAAGAACAAGCCAGTTAATGATGAACAGCCTGGGCCACCGTTCAACCATAACACAACAGGATCATTCTTGGGGTCGTTGCGAGATTCAAAGAACCCTATAAAAAGTTCAGCATCAGTCAAATGCAAGATTGTGAAGGGGATGTTGTAGGCCAAAACGAACAGTAGAACAAATGCTTATCGTTTTCCTTGTCATCCAGATAACCGCTATACTGCTTCACTTTATCGATTCCCAGCTTTGATGGATCCACGGCCTTGACTCTCAGATCATATTTCTCTAGTTTGCCGTCAACTTCTCGACGTTTCTGGCCGTCGGCGCCTTCCATCCAGATACTTTGAACGTCCGATCCGCGGACGATATGGTCCCAATGGGTGTCCGGTCGACGAGTGTGTTTCTTGGGGGCAGAGAAGAGGGTGTACTCGTTAATGGCATCTGGAAATGCAGACGCAAGCTCATTCCACGCCTGTTTTGCGTCGTTGCCGAGGGTCTTGAAGGTGTCCTTCAGGTTCTCGAGGGGCTTAGCCCAAGCGCTATCTTCGGTTGGGACTTGGATCGGCTGCTGTGGAGGTACAGCAGCCAAGGCAGTGCCGACAAACAAGGTCGCTGTAAGAGCTTTCATGATGCCGGTAAAGTGAACAGAGTCAATCCCACAAGATAACAGGAATCAAAAGCGTTCAAAGAATGAAGCACCAGTTTGGAGACGGGACTGGGTCCGTTGAGTGACGTTGCCTAGCCGGCGTGCTCCACTGTGAGAGTTGGGGTGATGCTATAAGAGTGTTCTGCGGCCGGGCGACCGAGTACTCAGTAATGACGATGTTTGATGAATCCCCCAGTGACTTGCTTCTATGAGCGATGAAGGATGGAGGTTGAGGATGGAGATGGGGATGGCGGAAGCCTGATGAGATGAGGAGAGGAGAGAGTGAGAGAGAGAGGTTGGGCCTGGGATCTGAGGTCGGTGCCATTACGCAACGAAACGCCAAATACCAGCCCATGACCATACCAGATCGGGACTAGGGTACTGAAAAGCCCCGTTTTGAATTGTCACTCGGAAAGCTTGGCGCCCGCCTTCAACGACCCTGGGAGCCACGTATTTCGTCATACCGCCACTAGTCTCGGAGCTTTATTCGTCAGGAACCTGTATTTTATAGCACTGTTACTGTTACAAAACAGTGAGTCCTCAATTTCAATTTATGTAATTATGGCTCCACGTGACTCGGACTGCGGACTTTTGTTCTCCCGTCACTGTTAGTCAGCACTGCTATCGATAGTTCGTTATCTAAAGCCGGCGGGGAGAGGCAAGGCTGCGTGCTTCTGTTGTGATGGGAGAGGTGATTCTCTGCTCTTAAACGATCAAACTGTAGTACGGAGTATAGGACTAGACTCGCTATATCTATGCTATAGCTATTATCCGCTCATTATCTGCTTTCAACCTCCACTATCTTTCTTATCCCCTCTCGCATCACCCCGCCTACATTCGAGCAAGCAGCCCATTACCAACATAATGCCCGTCGGTATAAATCAGCCCTCGAATCAAATAAAATTCACAAACGTATCTGTCGTACGCCTAAAAAAAGGTGTGCAACACAATCCCCTGGCCGCTGTCCGACCTATTTTCCTTTTTCCCATCCCTCCTTTACCAGTCAAAACCCGCCACTGACCTTAACAGGTAAAAAGCGCTTCGAGCTCGCCTGTTACAAGAATAAACTCCTCGAATACCGCTCCGGCGCCGAAACAGACCTTGACAATGTTCTCCAGGTCCCCACCGTCTTCCTCTCCGTCTCCAAAGCACAAACCGCCCCCACTGCAGAACTCGCAAAGGCCTTCGGCACCAATGCCAAGCGTGAAGACATCGTACAGGAGATTCTGAGAAAGGGAGAAGTGCAAGTCGGCGAGCGGGAGAGAAAAGAGCTACTCGAACGGGTGGAGAGGGAGGTGCTGGAGATTGTCAGTGCGCGGTTGGTGGATCCCGTGTCGAAGCGGGTGTATACCACGGGGATGATAAGCAAGGCGTTGGATCAACTGAGTGCGGCGAGCGGGCAGCAGGGTGGGAAGCCCAAGGGTGGTGTAGAGACGCCGTCGGAGACGCCCTCGAGGAGCGAAACAGGCACACCCGTCCCGCCGTCGGAGGAGTCGACGTCCCAGCATAGAAAACCGTTGTGGACGGGAGTGGTGACGACCAAATCTGCCAAGAGTCAAGCTCTGGATGCGATGAAAGCTCTCATCTCGTGGCAGCCGATTCCTGTGATGCGCGCGCGGATGCGGCTACGGATTACATGTCCTACCTCAGTGCTGAAACAGGCGGCTAGATCCACGACAAACACCAGTGGTGCTGCTGGGGGCGGCGCCGCACAGAAGAGTAACAAAGGAAAAGGCAAAAAGGGTAAGAAAGGAGATGATAACGATGATGAAGGTCGCGATATCGGCGGAGTCCAGGGTCCATCGGCCGGAACAGGGACTGTCAAGGATCGGATCTTGGGCTACTTTGAACAGGTGGAATCCCAAGAGATGCTCGGAAAAGATGAATGGGAGGTTGTTGGTTTCGCGGAACCGGGAGCGTTCAAGGCTCTCGGTGATTTTGTTGGCGGAGAGACCAAGGGAAGAGGGCGGGTGGAAGTGCTTGATATGGCCGTGACACATGAGGAGTGAATTCAGAATTATTTTAATATCATTTGATTGATGCGAATTGGTCCGCAACAAACTTCGTGACCTTCCATTCAGGAATCGCACTTTTCGAGATTGCTCTGGTTGCCATCGCCTTGCACGAGAGATGCAACTTCATATACCCAGAATAGGCATTAATGTACTATTGTGTAAATAATTCTCACGGTTCGATCTCTCCGCATTTGGAAGATGCCCAAGTGACATGGCACAAAGGTCAGTGAGTCGACGTCATAAATCCTATGTAAATTTTGGGCATCAAGCTCTGGTAGCATATTTCTACAGAGATGTACTCATGTGCCTCGATCCCATAACCGTGGCAGCGGAAGCCGAGTCCTTTAGCAGTAAAACCAGGATCTTCGTTAACATGAAATGTCGACAATCCTTCTGCATATAATGAACGCAATCATAGCCTAGATAGATGTTAGTGTTTGCATGGCAGGGTAATAAATGGGTATATCCTCTTATCTGTCGGGTAAAGTAGCACCTCACTAGCAGGTTCATTGAGTGATAATCAGTGGTCTGTTTGCTTGGATCCAACCTGTGAAATAGGCCGCTTTCAAAGAATGCCTACCTTTCCTTGCCAATAAGCGTGTAGTGGGAATGTATATGCTAAAAAATGATAAAAAGAGAGACACTGCTTTGCACAAATTGATGGACAAGGGAGGGAATAGGGAAGAGCAAAAAATTCTGTTAGTGGGCCCATCTTGGTATGTTGACTTTGGCTGCATTTACTTGTGTATCCAGGGATCCCAATGCACTTTGTTCACCTGGCTATCAAAGGGAAATTATTCCCATGATTTCACTCTAAAGAAGGCAATTCTTGCAATTCTTGCCCCTTGGGTCCAATGGTGAGTGATCACAGACCATAAAAGTCAAGTGATTCAGGTGTTGTTGAAAAAGGTGTTGAGCAAGAACACGGCGGTGGCGATAAGTTTTCGCACTTATCTGATCTGGACCTAGATGGTTAACTGGACATGCGCCAGCTGCGGAAACACATCTGTTAAGAGTGTGCGCGAGTCCTTCATGTCCCTGTAATTATGTCGGATTGAGTCTGGTGTATAGTGCCAGTCTGAGGGGTAGGTGGCCGGCGGACGGTGGCTGAACGGATCTCAGAAAGAGACGAACAGTCCGCTTTTCCGGGATGCTGATGTAGGGGTTAAAGTGTTGGGGGGAAAAGCACTGCTTGTGTCTCGTGGTAGACTTGTCAACTGACGCGGAGAAGGCATGTCACTCTCTCCGACTTGGCTCGACGCGGAGGAAATATGAACCGGAATGCCCACAGACGAAGACTCGACCGCTAGGTATCAAGAACCATCTGGTAGATAATTTCGTTCAACAATTTGGTGCTCTAACCCATTGGATTTTGTCATGGTATTCCAACGATTGAGTTTCTTTGCCTCATGTTACTAGTATTCTCGTGAGAAGGATGCTTATGAGAGGATTCGATTAAGGATTCTCACACGAGGACCTTTTATGATAATTTGATCGAGGGTTTGATCAAGCATTTCTCAGGAGTGATCGACACCGCGGATAATCAGGGCCGAGCTTTTCTAGTCTTCTGTGGAGTAGTTACACCAGTGAGGTGGGCAAAAGGAACCGTCCCATACTCCGTAGATATTGCGGGATAACCCACATCCCGCGCATTCAACAGCTAGTACTTCATGTTCAATTTTCCTTTTTATATTAGAAGTACGGGGTATTTAGCAAGAAAGTTCGAACAAACTCTAAAACATTTTTAGCGCAAATCTGACTTTGGTCCTTGCCCTAGCTACATTATTTCCGCTTGTACATCTGGAAGTTGATTTTTGAAAGGACTTGGAAATGATGAAGTAAATTTCAGCAAGGAAATAGTTATAATAATCTACTTTAAAGACGAGATTTGGCATTTGAGCTGCTAGTGGAGGGATTTCCAAGCACTGAATTAAGCTTCAAATCCATAGATAAGCTTATTAGCTCCTTTATCTTTGGATGGGTGAGAAAGACATGTCAAGGATCTTTGTGATCACAACATGATCATGTCAAATGCAAAGTGACCACACTTTTGCTGGTGGAACCCACCTTCAACCCATAGCCACTAACCAAAGCTGGTTAATTATAAACATCAGATATACTCCATGCTTGGCGTGAACATTTTTAACGTTCACTACCAACTAACTACCTAAGAATCAAGTCTATGCACCACATTATACTGAATTAGGCAAATAGTGGAACATTGAGCGTTGCAAGTCAACGATACATCTATTTGCTATGTCCTTAATATTGGACTTGGGAGCTTACCTTTTTCGAGTACTCACCAGCTTCACAACAACCATCAATGATCACCCAGCCAGCCCTCCAGCGGTCATTAAAGATGATGAACATTCCAAGTGCCGTTTCCGTCTCGATAACGACAGTTCCGACACTTTCATCCTCCCAGACGGCCGAAAACTCGGTTATGCACAGTATGGTTCACCAAATGGGCGAGCTATCCTTTACCTCCATGGCCTTCCAGGCTCTCGCGTCGAGGCGGCTTGTTTTGAGGAGCTGGGGCTGAAATTAGGCGCCCGTATTATTGCCGCAGACAGGCCTGGTTTTGGCTGGAGCTCACCACACCCCAGTCACACACTCCTTGATCATCCAAGGGACTTGGAACGCCTTGCAGAGCATCTTGTGTTGGATGAATATGGTGTCTTGGTTCGTACATACAAGCGATGCGTCACCTATCCCTGAAATGAGATAGTCCGAGATTGTTTGCTCACAGTAGCCTACATGCTTGAAATGTAGGGAATATCAGGAGGCGGACCATATGCACTTGCTTGTGCGTTCTCATTACCCCATGAAAAGCTCAAGTGTGTTTCGATTGTCTGCGGCCTAGGCCCCCCTGACATCGGTATGCGCGGTGCGGGTTGGCCAACCTGATTGGGATTCACATGGGGATATCGCTTGTTTCCCACGCTCACCCGGTGGTGGTTTCAACGCCAGCTGCCAGCACGCTTGGACCTGAGCGATGAAAAGCGTCTTGAGCTTCTGCAGCAGGATGTGTCGTCAAGGTCCGGGTCCAAAGCAACTCTGTCTCGCGAGGTGGAGAAGGAGCTAGAGGTTATGAGGGATGAAGATGTTCTCCGATTGTTTTTGCGAACTAGTCGGGAAAGCTTCGCGCACGGGTGTGATCCGACCGTGCAGGATGGCAGGTTGGTCAGCACTGACTTTGGTTTTCAAGTGGAGGATATTCGTTCCGACCTACCAGTGCAGCTGTGGTATGGGAAGCACGATAGTTCTGTGCCACTCAATCACGGTGTGCAAATAGCGGCACGCTTGCGTGGTAGAGCGCATCTTAGAGTGGAGGATGAGTCACACTGGAGCATTTCAAATAACCGGAGGGAAGAGTACTTGGAGGCTCTGCTAAGGTGTATGTGAAGCCTAGATCAAGTCTGTAACTTTTAGTGCCAAGGGGATCACATCTCGGTCAATCATCAAATCAGTATGTAGCAATACATAGTTAATCAAGATATGCCGCGCCAACGCAGCAGAATAAACCGCAAGCGAAGACCCCCTATCTTCCATGGGTTCAACCCACCTTAACAAGGGGTGAGCTCATAGACTCCTCCGCTAGCAGCTTTGAGCAGTGGGTTAATTCTTCAAGCTGGGTCTTCAAAGGAGGGCTGCAAGGCCAAATGGGCCGGCGAAGGCATGTTGAGACACTAGTCTCCATGTAATTTAGCCTCCAGGTTCTCAGCCTGGTGCATTTGCTGGCATTACTCATACTGTACTGTTTTGAGATCAGCTTGGGATGCGATGAAATTAAAAGGCTACTTTGTAAATTAGGATAAGATTGGGAGGATGCTATTGTGATTCGTGAATTGAGGTGGAATGGGAGCAAGGCTCTTGTTCACTAGCATATATTTTTTCGCTACTCTGTACTCTGTACTCCGTACAGAGTACACTTTTTTCCCGTCGAAAATCCACATTTGGTTGAGCAACTACATACGCCTCGTGCTTGTGGGGCGCTGATCTTTTCACATGCGAAAATCAGTTTAAAATTTGTGTGGATCGTGACCATGGGGAAAAGGCCCTGCAAAGAGGATGTCGCGGCGCCACAACAAATATTCCCACCTGCCAGCCAAACGGTGGCCTTGCCGAGCCTAACCTGGGAAGCGAAGAACCTCTGATACTGGAACTCTGGTCGTCGGTTCTCCTATCCATCTTCTTACTGGCAGTGGATCTCCAGTCCTATCTAGCTATGTATTCCGAACCCTCTTCAGGAAGGTGAATCAAAAAGAGAAAAAAAGAAAAAGGTAAAAGCTTTGTCGAAAATATGATCATCGTCTCTCTCTCTCTCTCAACTTGCTAACTTGGTGTGATTCCATGTTGTTCTTCTCCTTTCCATTGCATGACAACTATGTTTTCCGACCCCTGTCACTCCAGAGTTAGCGTGCTAGCCTGAGTGAGGAAGATCCTTTTGGGGTTCTGTGGTGCCTTTAGCCTCCGCCGCCACCATATGGCAAGAAAGCCTGGATCCACCGCAGGGTGTGGAGACAGCCGAACCCAGGCACCGACGTGGATTGCGTTTCTTTCAGCCCTTGAACGGAGTACTCCGTCGGCCTTAACTTTAAAAAAAAAAAGAAAGAAAAAAAAAAGAAAAAATTGAAAATGAAATGAAATGAAATGAAACAAAATAAAATTTCCACGTCAAAAGCGCCCCATCTCATTTGTCCCTGCTCATCCACCCTGTCTGGCAGACCATTTGGGCGGCACGCAGACATGCTTCAAAGTCACGCGCTGGACAGAGAGACGGGGATCGGTCGAAGCTTCTGTCAATGCCAGCAAAAACATATTGGTGCCGATCCGAATACGAGGTGCCCCAAACTGACGGGCCTGAAGTATTCCGTGACCTAAACCTCTGGCGACTCTGTACTCCCAGCAAGGTAGGTGACCGCCAGTTCGTTTCGATAATATGCGCAGCGCATACTATAGATTCGACCCGGATGCGTACTCTGCTGGATTTCGAGGTACATACGCATTTTCCATACACCAGAATCCTAATCGAGAACCGAAGCAGGTACTCGCTGAACAGCAGTAGCACCAAGTGAAGATTTGGCGAGGCCGCAAGGTAAAACGATCAAACTGTCGATGAGCTGCGGTGCTGGAATCGCCAAAGCGGCAGGCATTGTTCTGTTCGGGAATCCAAATATTCCAAATAGCCCTTGACGCTTCCTCAGCGGGAGAATTTTCACAGAGGATTTGGGTAAGGGATCAGCGATTACCGTTGTGGCTCAGACAAAGCTAAGTTTATCTCGTGTTGACCTGTGTTACAAATGTAATGGGGAGAATCTGTTAGATGTTCCTCGGAGAATTCGATCTGCCTAGAGTTGAAAGTGGGGACTCTGATTTCCTTCGGGGAGATAGATCACATTTGGAGGGAGTCAGGACATGTTCAGGGAATGGCAGACCTTCGATTGGTCAGATCAGGGACCTGGTGCAGAGACGTAATCGCATTGTAATATCTTCCACTCTGCTTCTCTTGTTGGATAAGGATAAAAAATGTTTCCTTTGCTCATAAGAGTTATTGAAACCCCTCTGCTTTACTTACTTTTGTGGACTGTCGATCTTAAACGGAGGCGAAATTCTTTCCTTAAGTGGAACTCCGCTACACCTTTGGTACCACACCTGATCTGAATGGGCTCACACTCGAGTAGTATTATATTTAGAATATGTGCCTGGATGTGTGTTTGACGTTGCCGTTCCTGCTTCTAAAACCTAGAGCCCGATGTCGTCCGGTTGAATACGAATGTATCTGTCATATTGGTTGGCTGGTGAGGTTGATAATTGCGTGCACACACAGTATACCACCGGCTGCGCGGGGTTGTCAATATCAAACCTCCTCGGTATGGCCACAGATCTCGTCTTGCCGACACGGGGTTGGGCGCCGGAATTATGTCTTTTGCTGTAACAGGGGTGGATTCGATGTCAATTATTGAGAACTCTGCTCGAATCCCATTTCTGTCATTTTAACCACCAGCTGCTTTTGCCTAGCGAAAGCGGATAGCCTTCTGCTTAACCCCGTACGGAATGCGATTTGGCAGATCTGATATGCTCCGCTAATCACAGTGCATATGTAGTGTAACTACACGCTTCTTCTGTTCAAGAGAGATTAAACTTGCGGGATGTGAGATACTACGCCCAATGGCAAAATGGTCCCTGGAAAAACGCCATTGCATGGCAATGGAGTCGGATATACCGCATCAAACACTGTATTAGCCCTGGTGATGCTAGGGCGCTAACAGTTTGTAACAAATTCTCTCAGAGGATCATAGCGTGAGTCACACTGATGGGAGCGATATCCGCGATCTCGCGGGTCTAGGGAACTGTAATATGTCCACTGCGAAGGTGAATCTGCCACATTCCCATTGACCCCCGGGGGTAATCATGCACGACGCCACGCAACCAGCGCTTTTTGCAGTCCGCCCTAATCGAAATAGCAAAGACATCATATTATGAATTACCTGGCAATTACGGAGCCACCATATCCCTGGCATTCTTCGAAAGTAGGTAACGTTTTGTATTCCGTGTTCAATCCTCAGAATCCAGGCATTGGTTGGTGGACTATCATATCCTTGAGCTTTGACGCATTGATTGAATCAAACGGCCTTTGAAACTTCGATTGCGCTAACAGCAAAATGAACCGAGTCGCACGACCAAGGCCTGAGCTGGCCACCAGTGGCCGATTTCGGCCGCGTTTTTGGGACTTCCGCCGAGGCGCTCTAACCACCCATCTCAAAATTACCTCCATCGCGCCTTATTTCATGCTTATCCATTCCGTCCTGTCCTGTCCTGTCCGGGGCAGAGAGAACCTGGTGAGAATGTCGCTCATCCTAGACAAGGCGTGCAGGGCTCAGAGCCATAACACAGCAAGTTTGGCCGCCTGAACTGGAAAACATTGGCCAAAGACACCAGTAAACTTACTCTCCCCTGCTTGGCGCCACTCGAGGCCCGCCTTAGTTTCCAATCAATGGCGATTGTATTTTCACAACAAACAGTACGTATTAAGGTTGACGTCAATTGCTGGTTGGGAAAATCACCATTGAAGATTCGTCGGGATCAAGCTTTTTTCGGCGGTGTTATTTATCGAACAGTCAGGTAAGAAGCGATGCTTAGAGTATCCAATCCAAATCAATATCCTGAGCAACAATCATTTCCTTTTCATGTATAAATAGGGGGCTTCCTCAGTTGGGAGGCAGGTCGCATTTTCCTGCAATCATTTTCCTTTCCACTCCAATCACTAGGTGGCTTGTCGTTGGCAAAAGGAGCGATTGGGTTTCGTCTGTCAGTCCCCCTTTATTGCTATAAAGAGACACAACAGATACGAGATCTTTTGCGTTCTTCCTACATTCTTATTTTCCCTCCCCCCCAAGGTTTTTGGCTTGCTTCCCGGTTTCCTCCTGGGATAAAGACATTCCAAAACAAGGACTAGAAGCCCCAAAGCCGCCCCGGTAGCCTCTCGATCAGCTTTTTACCGCAATTTGACCAGGTATTGTCTCTCCCCAGCACCGTCGGGTACAAGCAAATCCATTAACGTATCATGCAATGAACCGTCACACAGAAGCATGTCTCCTACCCCAGGCGGTGACACGGAAGGCCAAGGCACGCAGAACGGCTTCGCTCCCGACCTAGTCGGGGTTGGGGCAATATTCGATGGTAAGCCGACGGGTGTTCCGTGTGAAAACACCGTTATTCTCACAGTCAGAAGCTAACAAGAGCAGGACATGCCGAGTCCATGACTTTCGAACACCACGATGATCCTCTCGCAGCCGAACTAGAACAACTGCATGCCAGTGCCATCAAGGCTGCACAGAAGTCCGGTGCCCCTGAACCAACCGAAAAGAAACATCCTGCTGCCAAATGATTCTCCAGCATTATGCAAGGAGGTGACGCTCACGACATCCCCGGGGGAAGGGGGGGGGCTAACTTCACCCTTGGGCACCAGGTGCCTTTATCATCGCTCGACCTTCCGGCTTGGTAAAAGCAAAGTAGCCGAAACCCATCCTTGTTATCCGTCTCAATGCCATAACGGACCAGACATGGCTGGTCAATGTTTAGGGATAGGCAACTGGAGGTGATAAGGCACAGAGTGTGTTTTTCTGGGGCTGGTCTTGACATCGTGTTTGCCCCCTGGCCCCTGTCTCGACCCGCGCCAAGAGCGACGTCGGGGATAAGTTGGAATTTTGGATTGGCGCTTACTTCCGCACACAATGATTTTGGATGGTTATCCCTTCAGATCTCGACTTTAGCAAATATAGAGCATTTCTGTCTTTCTGTCTGTCCCTTTTTTCTCTCCTTGCTCTGCTCCGTATGCAAGAATCCATCCGATCAGCAACCCATGGTGGGCTTTTCTGTTCGCGATTCCGTATCGACAGCCCTCAAGCAATTGCCGTCGTGGTCGCAATGGATAGCTTTTGAGCGTCAGAAGTTGTAGTTGCAATGCCAGCAGTCAGTCAATCCCGCCATCCTCCTTCAATGGAAGCTTTTACAAACCAACTTCCACAAACCCACGACGATTAATAAGCAGAATATTACATAATCCGCCAGCGCTGCTCGAGCGTAAAGCTGGTCAACGGCTTCCCGGCTGACATGACAGCTCTTGAACTCACTCACGAAAAAGGTGAGCTTGTTCCCATGGAAATATCCACCGATTGACTTTGGCTCCCAGCCATGTGCTCCCTACCAACACTCAATGGTCCATGTAGCCCCCCAAAAAACATGGAAATGCATGACTTCACCGTTCCATAGTTTTGCCCGATGGAGATGGAATCGCCATCTTAAGAGAAACACCGGGCCAACCAAGCTGGGCCACGCTCCCTCTTATAATTCCCCGCATACGCCATAATAGCCAACGTAAGACGCTCGATTCTTTTTCCCCCCACAGTCGCGAGAGAGTGGGGGTTCGCAAGATACCTTGGCGCTGCTCGCTGAGCAAACAAAAGCTTGACTTTCGTCAAAAATATGCGCAGGCTTAAATCACTGGGGTAAGTGAAATGCTGATTATTTCCCCCATAGCCATCGAGTCGCTGAGACGCGAATCTGTCTAGCCACAAGAAGGACCAAGGGGGCGGCCATGATCGAACCTCTAAGCACAGGCCAAAAGGTCTGATGACGGGACCCGGGTCACACTTTTCAACTAGTCGATCTGGAAGAACTGCTGCTGAGACCCATGATGCAAGTGCTCGCGAACGGAGGCCGACATTGACTGAAGAGCAGATTCCTGGAGGGTTGGCCGGTCCTGAACGTCAAGTTTCCGACGAGGCTCACCCCGAAACAATGGCCGTAGGAACAACTCAAGTCAATGGGACAACTTCCGCTGAGGGTACGATTGGCCTTTATATCCGCGAAGACACCCCTTTTGAGGATATGTAGTAACCGATTATTTAGAGACACAGCCAACCACGGAGGCTGAGCCAGCGAGGCCGAGGTCCGTTTCAGTATCTGGCCCAACACAAGCCTCGGGGCCGAACAACCAGCAGAGAGCGTTTCCGTCTTTGCGCTCGTCTCGAGGTCGATCGCTTGGAGTCCACGATGAACAAGGTGCTGCGGTGGCCGCTGCAGCATCCGCATACTGTACAAAGGAGAAGGTGTCAAAGAGGGCGATGGGGCAACAGCCGCCTCCCGCAGCAGAAGCGGTTCAAGAAGAGCGCTTTGGTGAATACGAGAAGGTGGGAACCACGGGTGGTGTCGATGAAAAGTATGATAGGGCTGCGTGGGAAGACGATGAAATCATCGAAAGTGGCGGTTTGTCGTCTGCTCTACCCGCCAACCCAGGGGTAGACGAGGAGGAAGAATGGGACCTTCCAGCCAGCATGTCAACTCCAGCTGTTATCGCCACCGCAGAAGCAGAGCGTCCTGCCCTGGCGCGAGCTCCTTCGCCGCGGCGCAGTGAGACATTGGTAATCGGAAACGCCACGGAAATTCCGTACGTGTCTACGGAAGAACAAGCTGCTGCGCCTGTCCAGGTAGGAGGAAGAGAAGGCGGAGAAGGAGGAGTAGGGGTAGGAAGCGCAAGAGGAGCAGAAGGAGTAGGACGCCAGCAGCCGCAGCCAGCGAGCATGATACCAGTGTACTTGCTTGCAGCTCAACAGGCTGAGGCAGAGCGGGCCGTCGTGGAAGCACATAAATCACGGCCGGAAGCACTGACGACGGAGCAGAAAGAGGCGAAGGAGAAAGAGGAACCTAGAGTGATACTTGCATATGAATGCGCGGTGTTACAGGCCGAGGCCGAGGCCGAATTGGCCCAGCGCCAGAAACGAAGGACAAGCGGACGTATCCCAGAAGCCTCCGGTGAAGAGAAACCTGGCCAGCTACCCGAGCAGTTTCGTGGGGAGGAACGTCCTGGTGCTGTGCCCGGAAGAAGAGAACCTGCCCGAGAGGCAGAGCGCACCGAAGAATCAAAACGGTTCCGCGAAGGAGACAAAGAGGCGGGTTTGGTGGCTGGAGTAGGGCAACCACCGCGGAAGGAATCCGATCGAGAAGAGATCCCGGAACAGTTCCGTGCTGAGACTCCGGGGCAACCAGTTGAGGAACGGCCACAGGCCCCCGTTCAAGAGCGCGTGGCAGGAATGGCGCCTGGAGCTGAAGAACCAGTTGAAGCTGTGCCACCACCACACGAAGGAGAGGAAGCACATAAACAAAGCCGTTGGGCCCGTAGACGAGCCGAGAAGGATGCCAAAGCCCTTGAGAAGAAGCGCCAAAGAGAAGAAAAGGACCGGCAGAAGGAGGAGAAGAGACGCCAGAGAGAAGCGGTCAAGCAACAGCTGGGAGAACAGAAGGAATCTCGCAAAGCTGAGCCAGGTCGTCCAGAGCGGCGAGATTCGAAGATGGAAGAAGATCGTGGATTCTTCAATAAAATTTTGCGGAGAGCCTCGACAAAGCAATCGGGCGTTGGGGACACAGGTGCTGCCGGCGGAGGTAGCGGCGGGAACGTGGAAGGAGGAGGACAAGTCGGAGGACAGCAAACGGGGACGACGACAACAGCTGCCGAAAATGCGACGGCGAATCAACCGGCAGTGTTGGCTTCATGATAGCATTTCCGTTGAATTTTCGCATCTCCCTTCTTTCCCCCCCTGTGGATGGACATTTCGAATCATTAATTTGTACTTGAAAGTGCACAATACCTCTCCTCTTTGATGTGACCAAAGTCTGCGTTTTTGACTTTCTTGCTTTTACCTTTTCTGCTGCCAATTCAAAAAGTGTACTCCGTACATAACCATAACAAAAACAGCTGCACTTTTGATTGACTCAAATTGACCTGCGTCGTGTCGTAGTGCTGAAACCCAGGAGCTGCCAGCAGCGCGAGAAAAGGAAGAACCGCTGTTTTAGGTGCCGTGAGTAAGTGTAATTAATTACTGCTATGTTACGGCGCGGCAACCCAGCACCCTTAAGATTTAATGGGTCATGGAGCAGATCACCGGTAATTACAAGAGCGAGTTACACGCTGGCTAGCTAAATAGCGGCGATGGTTTTGTCCCAGGCGGGAGAAGATTCCTACAACGCCCCAATAATAAAGTTAACGATAACTCTTGGCCCCGAGTTAAATAGCGGAGAACAAGGCGAGCAATACGAGATAGCTTGGAGCCAAGCCTCGGATCCGAAAGCATCCATCCAACTGGCTAGAATGTCATCCCGCGTTTTGTTCTCAATGTGAGGTCGACTTCCATCGCGACCGTCCCCGACCTCGGGGAACCATGAATGTATCCGGATGTCATGATTTGAAAGGCTTCCTGCTTCAATAGTTATTGAAGTTAATCCGTCAACCGGATAGATCGCAGTCAGCTGTCATCCGTCGTTGCATCCCACAGTTCTATTCGGAGCTCAGGCACGCTAGCCAGGAATGCTCTATATCAACGCATCGCCAGATCTCGGTGCTTGCACCTTCATGGCTGCTACCAAGGTCCCCCTAGGCTCAAGGCTGAACCACTTTTTGGTCCGATGTTAGCGGCCAGGAGGAGGACCTTAAAAGGACGTGCTTGGATGTCATTTTGGTTCATTTCCCTATGGATACTATATATCCCTAAGCAGCTGCATTGAGATACCTGTTGACCTCCACGATGATTTCCACACGATACTGGTTTCACATCGGAGCTATCACTGCAACTCTTTTGCTGGCGCTGATACTCCCCGACAGGAAAAGTATCTTCGGGTTTTTGGCGGGTGAAGAAATTGAGATTTCAAAAATTGTCGTCGAGGTATGTAAGAAGCCAAATATACGCCAGAACGTACTTTTCCAGATATCCAAGTTTATGCTGAGGTCCATAGGGCCAGAGAAACGCCCTTTTACCCCGGGATGGTGCACACTTTTATCCAGAGACGTTTTGACAGATCTATAACATACTGGTGCATATTTTTATTTTGATTTTTTTTCTTAGACCGTGGTCTCTTCTGCTCCTCCCGGCACTGTCGATCGACATCAGGAAGAGAAGCAATTTCTCCTCCAGCGATTACGTCGGCCGAATGGCGAGCTAAGCCAATATCACCCTCGACGTCGGCTGCTGGCCGCCCTTCATGGATTTTATCGATATGCAACAATTGCCATGAATGACTTGAATACTATCAGTACCAGATACAAGAGTCTACCCGACAATCAGAAACGGGTATGATATGCTGCACACTTAGCCAACGCTGACCCGATTTTGTGGTTTTCAAAGTTTTCTATAACAGTGCAGAGCATCACTTTGCTTAATGGTCGCTGGAAGGGTTCCGCTGACAGAGCGTTGATTAGCTGATTGAACTCACCGTTAAGTACGACGAAAAGATTCGACAGACGGAACGACTCATAAAAAAGAATGATGTAATAGCCCAGAAAATTGTCGACCACGCTCTCGAGTTCTATGGTGTTGAATTCTCCGAGCTTCAAAAGTTCGTCCATGACGTGGAGTCGAGTGGGCAGTCTGCCGAGCGTGTGAGCGTCTCGCAGGCCTTGAAGCATTATATCCGTGATTGGGCGCCAGAGGGCGAGCATGAACGGATCAGTACCTTCCCTCACATCCTAAACACCCTTGAGAAGCTATACCCCAAGCGGGACCGCGCCAACCCTGTTCGAGTCCTTTTGCCAGGCTCCGGGCTTGGGCGTTTGGCGCATGACATTGCTGATTTGCAAGGCAAGTTTGTCCTGTACACCTTCAATCTGTGATGGATCTATTTCTGTGGTCTGCTGACTGCTTTTTTGATAGGCTTTGAAGTTACTGCTAACGAATGGTCGATGTACATGAATGTTGCGTACCGCTACATTACGTCTCCAGGAGGTTCTTTGGCTAACTCGTCTACTATCTACCCTTACATCGACTGGTGGTCACACCAGCCAACAACGGCAGAGCTTCACCGGCCCATTACATTTCCTGTTGTGCCTGTCGACCCTCATTCCGTCGTTCTCGTTGAAGGGGATTTTACAACGGCTTTCAAGAAACCTAGCGATCAAGGCCGCTTTGATGCCGTGGTAACTCTGTTCTTCATCGATACGGCGCGCAACATTGTTACGTATATTGAAACCATCCACCAGCTACTCAAGCCAGGTGAGCTTTTACCGCTTCATTTGATATCCCAGATGTCGGACTGGACAATATAACTTACACTATACGTCAAGGTGGGGTATGGATAAACCTCGGGCCTCTGCTTTACGGCTCCTCTCCAGTTATTCAGCTATCTTTGGATGAAATTATCGACATCTCTGAGGCAGTTGGATTTGACCTTCAAGACACGGATCCGCAATGTGGGGATATTAGCCTGCCAGGTAGAAAAGTTCGTCAAATGGAGGCACCGTATGGGTTCAACAAAGATACACTATCAAAAAATGCATATTGGGCGCAGTTCTGGGTGGCGACTCGTCGATAGTGTACTACGTATTCACTCGGGAAGTCGAAGGCGCTTTGTATATAGACGAAACGAACCACGATCCCCTTACAGTACAGAGTTTCGCTATGCTACAAATTACAGCAATCGAAGTAAATTATTGGACGTGATGGGGCCTGGGTGTCCAGCGGGTATTTGGTATCTCCTCGGATCGTATCTCGCTACTTGCCTGCGGCCTGGAAACCATGGGTGGTGTCCCGCAGCCCAGTCACTTGAAGGCTTACAAGGCCACCCCCTGTATATTGTTGCAAGAAATCCAGCTGTGGATATACGTATAACTGCCCCAAGTCCCAGGGTCAACTTACTGAGGTGGCAAAATGGATATCATCAGTCTAGCTTTGCAGGGGATTGTGAATTTCAATCTTAGGGTTGTCGCTTTTGCCTATTGATTGGTGTGTGAAGCATTGTGAGGGGCTGCCTCCAACTCGTAAGTGTCCCAGTTCCCCGCCCGACTTACTAACCATTCAGCTGTGAACTCGTTGATCCCTGCAATCCGTCAATGCTTGTTATTGCTTGACGGTGAGTAGTGACAGGCTAAACAGGTTAAGCAACCATCCAGGCTGGTCAATGGAACGCTCCAGCTCTCCACATTCCCATTCGTGTCCAACACTCGCACAAGAAACACATCCTCCTCCACTTGCTGCTCACTGGCCTGTTGACAGCCCCTCATCACCAGCATAAAAGGGAACATCCCTTGCCCCTCTCTTGCTACACTTTCTATCCTTTTTTTTTTTTTTTTTTTTTTTTGTTTTTTCTCTCCATGTTCTTATATCGCCATAAGAAGGATAACATTCCATAGCTGCATAAAAGCCATATTCATCATAGTTATTGTTCTCTTGAATTGGAATAGTGCCAAGACACCCACGCAACAATGGTCCATCTCGCAGCTGTCCGCAAAAACTCCGAGGTGCTCCCACTACGCATGGTGAAGCGGGTAGATACGATCCCGCTTGAGGAGCCCCAGGAACATGACTTCTTTTCTAGCGTCTACGGCTCGCGCTTTGCCGCCGAGGACCTGCCCACCCATGAGATGCCCGAGAAGGAAATGCCCCGGGAAGTTGCCTATCGGATGATCAAGGATGAATTGAGTCTGGATGGGAATCCGATGTTGAAGTGAGATTTGTCTTCTTTCCTCCTGTCCCCAGTCGAGGAAAGAAGTTATTATGGCTTCCTCAGGGGCATAGAAACACATTAAGCTAACACATAAGCCGGACTGTAGCTTGGCCAGCTTTGTTACGACTTACATGGTAAGCAACCGATAGCATCTTGTCCCCGGAGGGGGACAAAAAAAAAAAAGGTCAACATCATGAATTGCAACTGACGTGTGGTGAGAAATAACAAAAATGTAGGAGGAAGAGGCAGAAAGGCTTATGGCAGAGTCTTTCAGCAAAAACTTTATCGACTATGAGGAATATCCACAGTCTGCAGAGATACAGAACCGCTGCGTCAATATGATTGCCCGTCTTTTCAATGCTCCGGCATCAGATGAATCTGACCATGCAATGGGAACCTCATGCGTCGGCTCTTCTGAGGCCATTATGCTCGGCACCCTGGCTATGAAAAAGCGATGGCAAAATAAACGCAAGGCAGAAGGCAAAGATTACTCGCGTCCCAACATCATCATGAGCAGTGCCGTTCAAGTTTGCTGGGAAAAGGCAGCTAGGTACTTTGATGTCGAGGAGAAATTCGTGTACTGCACCAGTGAGAGATACGTTATTGATCCAGAGGAGGCTATTAGCATGGTGGACGAGAACACCATTGGTATCTGCGCTATCCTTGGCACCACATATACCGGTCAGTACGAGGACATCAAAGCTCTCAATGATATCATGATCGAGAAGGGTATCGACTGTCCGATCCATGTCGATGCTGCCAGCGGAGGGTTCGTAGCACCTTTCGTTAACCCCAACCTCGAATGGGATTTCAGGCTGGAAAAGGTCGTTTCCATCAACGTTTCTGGGCATAAATATGGACTGGTTAGTCTCTAGGGCTCTGCGATTCGAGAGTGAGACAAGTGTTGACATGTCGACGTTCTAGGTGTATCCCGGCGTAGGTTGGGTTGTCTGGCGATCGCCAGAATACCTGCCCAAAGAATTGGTGTTTAACATCAATTACCTCGGAGCTAACCAGGCAAGCTTCACTCTTAATTTCTCCAAAGGAGCATCACAGGTTATCGGCCAGTATTATCAAATGATCCGCCTCGGAAAACGCGGTTACCGCTCTATCATGGTCAACCTTACGCGCACAGCCGATTACCTAGCAAGCGCATTGAGACAGCTAGGCTTCATCATCATGAGTGACGGTAAAGGCCACGGCTTGCCGCTCGTCGCGTTCCGACTCAATCCGGATGACGAGAATGTCATGTACGACGAGTTCGCCCTTGCCCATCAACTGCGTGAACGCGGCTGGGTCGTCCCGGCATACACCATGGCACCACACAGTGAGAAGCTGAAGCTCATGAGAATTGTTGTCCGCGAAGACTTCAGTAAGAGCCGTTGCGATAACCTAGTGAATGATATCAAACTTGCGCTGCAGCAATTAAGCGACATGGATAAGAGAACGTTAGAAAAGTTCCAACAGTATGTCTCGCTGGCTCCTCCGGCTCCTCCGGCTCCTATAAGATTTTGCGCAACATCCATTCGCTAGAAACTAACTGCTGCAAATCTTTTTTCAGGCACATTCGCCGTCATGTCACTAATTCTGGCAGTGCGACGCATAATCATCCTCAGTACCAGGATGAAGACCACTCGCTTCAGGGGAAGACAGGCAAAACTCATGCTATTTGTTAGGTAGCAAAATGATTTCCATTGCCACTGTTTAGTATATCTGCTAGTGACATTTTAAAGCATATAATATCTAGCGAGATATTCTGATATTATGAGGGTTGAATTCAGCACGTCTGGGTCCCATGACATCTTTTCCGCCGCGATTGTTTCTGCGTTTTGGTGAGAACAGCCGAATCACCAGCCTAGACCCTTTGTGGTTAGGCTCGAATCTTAAGCTAGTTAGTTAACGACGCCTTGGAGTTGGGCAGGGAGTTAAAACCTTCCACCAGACTTATAAACCCCTTAACAACCATCCTCTTCTCATGCTCATCTGTCCATCCCTAGCTGAGGGCGATATGCTGCCACGCTAACATGTAACTTCTCTAACAGTTGACTTGACTGTGCATTGCCATGATGCGGTTCAGGCACCATTACCTATCAAAGGGCCTCGCCGGAGAGTCAAGCATTGGCAAGTTGAAGGTTGATAGGAATATCAATGGCTCTGTTCCCCATGGGACATATCTTTCTTCCGCACTGTGTGGGCTTTGGCCCAACAAAAGCTGACGGCCCTTTTCTGCCGAACTGTTTGGAAGTGGCTTCGAACAATGCCCATAAATTTCAATATTGATGCAATGGGCCTCACTCAGTGTCTTCTTCTAGACACTTGCCTTTGTTTCTGTGCTACCTTGACATCTTTGCATAGTATTTTAGTCTTTATATCCTGACATTGTCGTCTATCGTCCATTGTTGAAGCATCCCACAAAACAATACCCTTGAAATAAGTATTTCTTGAAGTATTTCACGATCCTCCTCGCCCCTCCGGACTGGGCTTACTCAGAGGAACATTTTCGCACCTTTGAATGCAAAATTATCGAAGTTTGCATTAGTATTTTGCATTGTGGTTTCGGCGCCGTGCTAACGCTCCATTTTCTTCCGATCTGGAGTCCGGGCAACTTTTGGAGGGAGGCAGGGTTTGGAATATGTCGTCGGATGATCCGCCCTCTGAGGTTAACGAGAATTATCCGGATTTCGATTACAACCGCTTACAATGCCCCCCGGAGGAGTGGGAGCTTTATGATATCCCGGACAAGACTCACCTGAGAAATAGGGCGCTCGATCTCGATACCTTTAAGAAATTGGTTAAGCACCATACATGGGGCTTCCACGTTGTTATAGGTGAACGTCGGACGAAAGAGAGATTACTGCAGGTCCTAAAAAGAATTATATTCAACCAAGCACCAAACCTTCGTCCAAGTTGGCATGACTTTATATCTCGAAATTGCGACGCCGGGCCCCGGCTTTTGCGCAGAAGCTATAATGCGTTGCAAATCAGCCGAAATTATCCAAATGGGCTCCCAGGAGCCTCAATATACCTTCCGCCACTGCCCACACAACATCAGCCTCAAATGGGAATGCTGCCCAGTATACCATCGGGACCCCTGGTACACATGCCCAACCAATTCGTACCAATGCGGGCACCCAATTATCCTGTTCTTGCCCACGGGGGCTCCAATATACCGCCATCGCGACAAATGCAGTTTATTCCAGCCCCTATTTCTGACCAAAATCAGGGGTTTGAACCGGCTAACCTCAGACAGTTCTATCCCCAAACATATACAACGCCGCAACCCTTAGCTCATACCTTTATGACCCCAAGTCAAAGCGCTAACCAACCTCATCAACCAGTACCGAGCATAGCGCAGTCGAGTCCAAGCCGAAATCAGACAATGTCGGCTGCGTCATGGCGGTCGATGAGAGAACCAGTATCGGTTTTATCAACACCAATGGCACATGAAGTGATCGAAGTTATAGAACGGGCAATTATTGGCTTTGCGTATAGGCAGCTCCAGCGGCATCCTGACTCACTTCCCGTTACGCGCCCAGCGCGAAGTCTCGTTGCAAGTACCGGAGCTCATCTCACTTTAAGTACCTCTAGGTCCTATTCCACCGTCTCACATGCTCGTGCAGTTGTTGTAGGGGATATGGCCGGATTGAGGTTTGACCCCAACGGATGTTGGTATCCTTACCGTGGTCGAGGACCCGTTTCAAGCCAAGATACAACTGCAGTAGACTGCGCAATTGTTGTCGGAAGGCTTCTTGATGCTGGATCGACCGTTGCGGACCGTGAAAGCGATATAAATTGGACCAGTCATCTCTCTGGCCTAGAAAATGCGTTCCTCAATGCTTTGAACGTTAACTGGGACGTCCTTTCTGATGCCGACAGCGTTAGTCGACGCGAAGAGTTCAGAGGGATCCTTCTCAATTGGTTTAGCGACAAGGGCCTTTCCATAATACCTGCAAATGTGTGGGGTGCCTGTACGGAGTCCTTCAAACAATTTCACACTCGGTACACAGAGCAACTTCATCCGTGCCCCTGTCAACAAGCAACGACGAGCAGTGTGGTTCAGACTGTGACCCTCTTAGCCCCTGACTTTCATGAGAATGACACGACGGGTGTTGAGCTTGCTGACTTGCTTACACGAACTTTTCAGTGCCAGCAGCGCTTCCAGTGTCCCCAGTGTGGAACCATGGGAGCTAACCGCATCGAGAGACGATTCAATGAGCTTCCCTGGCGGCTAGCCGTCCGACCCGATCAACGAACGCTACTGCAGTCCCATAGTTTACGGAACATGACCTTTAATTATATAGATGGTAATGGTTCGCAGCAGCAAGCAACGTATCGTTGGCTTGGAGGAATATATTGCGTTCTTGTCGGCCGCGAATACCATTTCCGTGTGTACTGGAATGATCACGAGCGCGGTGAAGCAGAGACTGGGAACATTCGGGTGTATGACGGGACCCAGCTTTCCGGTGCAATTATCGGAGGATTACGCGCAAGTGGGTCTCAACGCGTACCGCATACCTGGTGGGTTGGTGGCACTCCGCCGGTGATATTCTATGAGAAAGTGGTGAACCCAGAGCCGGAAGTTTTGCATGCTGCTCGTGGTGCCGTGCAGGGCATGGGAGATACTGCGAGTCGGGGCCGACTTATTTTACAGCATCACCGGGGATGGAAACCGCATGAGCATGCGCTAAAGCGAGTACAGAGTCATAACACGCAAGGAACAGGGCAGGAGAGAAGAGTGACGGGGGGGAGAGTATCGAGAAGTGGGTTTTATGATCAATCTCCATCAAATCGCCCACGTCTGCAACAGTTGCAGTCTCCTCTCTCAACTGGAGCATCGGGTGAGCGAGCTCTGTCGTTCTATCATCCAGCGGCCTACCCTCAGCGTATCGCCTCGGCCGCCCGACAAACCCAGCCTCAACCCCAAGTGTCCGGGCATGGCCAGCGGGTTGCCCGAATGACGCCACAAGTACAGCCAGGCAGTAGGACCGGCGGCCCTGGTTTCCCATCTAATACTTCAGGTTTGGTGCCAGCACAACGTGGCAAATATATAAGTCAAGAAAATGTGACCCTCATGCAGAATCCACAACAGCCAAATCTGACTCCAGGAATCATGAGTAGTGGTGGGGAACCGCCCGTCCCTTGCTGCCCCAGCCTCCCAGAAATCGATTTTAGCATGGGGTTCGGGCCTGAATTCAGCATCCCAGAGCTACCTCCATCCACAGGTCTGCCATTGGTGCCATTAGGTGGGATGGAAATCCGCACTGATCCCATGTTACAAAATCCTAGAACCGTAGGCCCCTCTGCAGCAACGACCACGGAGGGAGTGCCACAAGGGATGGTAGGAGCAGCATCAGATATAGGCTTTGATATGACGATGGACGGCCGTCAAAATGCTCTGCCAACCAGGAGCCGAATTTCAGAGGACTCCTGGGCGTCGAATCTCGAGGAGTTCCTGCAAGGACAGGATAACAGTAACCAGCATGTATCATGCGGCTTTTTTGACAACCTCAGTGCGTTAAGGGCTCCGGATCCGCGAACGACAACACAACTGAACCCGGAGGTTAACCCGCCTTTGCAGTCACCTTTTGAACCGGCCCAATCTCAGCAGCAACTGCAGATTGGGCCCACCGGCTTGTCCACTTCGCCTTTAGTAAATCACCCACCAGCAGGTGCCGGGGAGATCGATGATCCTGAAGCATGGGCGTTTGATTTCGACGGCGCAAGCGTCGAACTACCCAATCCCGTTCCAGGGGCGACAGCACCCGCGACTGTGTCCGCCATAGAAACCGCGCCAACTGCGGGGATGTCTGTCGTGAACACGGGTTCAAACGTTCTGGGACATATGTTGCAGGACTTTGTCGGGCACCACGAACCACAGCTGGGAGGAGCGGATATTGGAATGGCTGGGCAGGCACAGGGTCAACAAGGCACGTCGACAGGGTATTATAGCGAGACGATGCAGCCGTCTGATGCACCTATGATTGGGAATGATGGCGGTGGCACTTCTGGCGAGAAGCGGAAGAGAGAAGAATGTCCAGAAGATGGTCAGCAGTCGATGAAGAAGCTAAGGCAGTGATGGCCATTTAGAAGAAGTAGGCGAGATGCTCCTTGATTGGGGAAGTTTCAGGTGCCGTTTGCTTTTGTTTCCTTTGAAAATTTTTCCCTTTGCTCATTGTATAGATCCCTTATGTTGGAATTCATTTTGCGTGGTATTTGCTTCTTTTGTCTGCTGGCTCCTCCAATTGGGGTTCCAGGGGGGGATGCAGCCAACTAACTGGCTAAATGTGAGAGAATGTGTTGTGGATCCGCAAATCAAACTTCAGGGGATTTGTACTATTATTTGACACGCTCCTTTGGCTTGCACATAGCTGGCAAACATAGAATATGTGCTAGAATTCTAATAATCCGCATTGCAAACAGTTGCCGGTGAGCTGGGCGGGCGATGATCCTCCGTGCTGGCTGTCTAACTACAGTAGTCCGTAGTGGTTACCCCGCATTCTCCGCACTTTGGCTAAAACCAGCTCCATCGTCAACATCTTCTCACTTCCTCTCTGCCTCTCTCTCTCCCTCTCTCTCTCTCTCTCTCTCTTCTTTCCTATGTTTCTCTTCTTTTCTCCTCTCTCCGCCAGCAAAGACAAACTGAACGCAAGCTGCAGACCGAGAGTCGGCTTGATTTTATCTATTCCTGGCCCATTCTAGTTCTATTATTATACACAAATATTAAAGAAAGGTGGATATCTCTCTCCAAACAAAGTCCGGATTCAACAAAACAGCAGCCACCGGCAGCACTTTACAACGAAACTCAACACAAAACAGCTCAAAGACGAGCCCTGACTTGGCTCGCAGCGCCCTTTTT
Organism: Coccidioides immitis RS; assembly: GCF_000149335.2. NCBI lineage: Eukaryota > Fungi > Ascomycota > Eurotiomycetes > Onygenales > Onygenaceae > Coccidioides > Coccidioides immitis. The sequence goes on along the minus strand of NW_004504310.1, from coordinate 819,395 downwards.
CGAGCTTCTCGGCGGTCCTGTGGGGGTGTCGCTCTTCTTTGGCGCAGAGATGTATCCTCCCTTCTCGTTATCTGTATTGATGATCTTCCCACTGGCATCTCGCTTGATACCCAGCTCCAACAGCTTGGCAAACGCCTGGGCGAAGTGTTCATAGAACAGCTCCTTGTCGTCGGCATATCGGTCCACCCACTTCGAAAACTCCGGGTCGGAGAGCAGGCACATGTCGGTTGGAAGCATCATCAGAGGCTCCTCCTTCTCGTCCTCGGGAATATCAGGGTCCACATAGGTAAACTGCTTGACACCGCTGGGCAACGTCGTTGGCTTCCATTCCAGGTTCTTGAGGAGTCTGAAATATTGGTTCGAGAAGCGGATGGGGTTGTTCACCCACGGCCCCTCGAAGCCGCTGCGGTCGGCATGCGTGCGGCCTAGGTTGTGTGCTCCGGAGAGAGCCACGATCTCCTGATCGTTGAAGCCCATTCGGTAGAAGATGTGGCGAAGATGATCGCTTCCTTGCGTCGCGTCGGGTAGGCGTCCGCGCGGCGGTACCTTGGAGTCATCTACAAAGTCGGTTCGTCCGGGCTGCCATTGGACCTCGGGTCCGTCCATTTCCTTGATCGCCGTGACGCCTGCGAGCGTCCAGAGGTCTGAATATGTGATCCATGGGTGTTTTTTCTTGACGGGTTCGAGGAATGCCCGTCCGAATTGGAGGCCTGCGTTGGCTGGGTCGCCACCTTCTTTCTCGTATCTCATGCCTGCGCCATTGGAACCGCCGGTGTCGGTCTGCTTGTCGTATGTGCCAGCGGAGTGCCTTCAAAAAAAAATATTTACAAAAAACCAGTAAGCACATGCTGGCTTCCCAGAAAACTGGAGAACTGGAGATGAGAGCCTTACCATGCGAGGCGGACGAAAACTGGACCAGCACTGCCATCGTCATAACCTGGCTGTTTCATCTGTGCGATAATGTCCTTGCGGACGGCGTTGAAGTCGCCTGGTTTACTCATGTTTGAACAAGTTGTTCTCAGAAATCAGACGTTGAAAGGAGTTGATATCTGTTGATCGGTGCTGATAATCCTATCCCTAGAAAATTTCCTATACAACAGCAAAGCACAAGGAAAGGGAATATTAATACAGCAAAAGATGTCCGTTCCGTGTTATTCTGCAACTGGATGGCAAATTTCACATGATGTGCCTGCAAGAAGCGCTTCCTCACGAAAATTGAGATCCACTGTCGTCACTTTTGCTGGCAAACACCGGGAGGCTCCAAACTCTCTCTTGGGCCGAGGCTCATCCGCTACCACCCGCCGGGTCCTCAAGGCCTCTACGGAGAATTTTCGACGATGATTTTTCGCTCCGGTTCAGCCAAATCAAATCTTACCTCAACAGCGAGTTGCCGCCGGAATCGTCTCCCTTGCCAGCTTGGTTATGTAATACAGGCTAGTCAAACCGGCGGCAATTTTTGCGGCCGAATCACGATTTGTCGCAGGCGAAATTTTTTGTCGACGACAAAAAATATCGCTTTTTTGTTGTTTATTCGTAGTGTACTCTGTAAGGTGTTGTTTGTTCTCATATCTTGTTAACAGGACAGACATGGGGCAGCGGCAGGCATGAGGCTGGATGAGCAACTGTTTTGGAGCCAGGGACCAACGATTCATGCCATCAGCAGCAAGAAATGGATAAACTCCGTATTTCGATCACAATGCCTCGGTTTAGTCGACTCACCACTTGAAGAGCGTGGTCTCGACTCTGGCCCATATCGCGATAAACTAAACCCCTTTGAAAATACAGGGTATCAAGCCTGCTCCACGCAGTCAAATCCCGTTTCATTAAACAACAGAGGCCTCCCCTGAAGATGATCGCATGCATGGCAGGTTAACCGGGTTTTGCGTCCACGGCGCTAATGCCAGTGGAATATCAATTTTAGTTGCGATAATAATACTCGGGACCACGGCACTCATCGGGCCTTTCTTTCAGAGCATGAAATATGAAGCTGGTCGCCTGCTGACATGTTGCAGAATCCATGCTCCCAGAGCAGCAGCACGAATGGGAGAAAGGAAGAAAATATTGGAAGCGATTAAACTTCTAATTGTAGCGATTCTTAGGATATCGCATTTTATTGACTAGATGGGAGGCTTTTTTTTTTTTTTTTTAGGTGAGTGTAAATTGATATCATTCTCACCATACCCTTAAAGAACCAGCGATTTTGTCAAGCAGGGATTTTTTTCCCAGTGCCATCCACCTTTAACTCATTTCTGCAAGACGGATTGGCCTCCTTGCCCTCTGCATGGATTTCTTGTCCTACAGTCTCGTCCGCCGTGTCCAGCTTGTTCCCAAGGTTAAGCTTTGTAGATAGATTTTTCTCGATATGTCCGAGGCTGACCTTCCTCTTCCCCTTCAATTCATCCAACTCCATCTGCAATCTCTCCGCCTTGCGGCGCAAATGCACGATCCCACTTTTCGCCAGCTCCAACAGTTTCTTGATATCCCTCTGGTGGCGTCTCGCTGTCCGTTCTATCCTAGAATCCTGCCTTCTCAGCTCCCGCAATAATTTGCGCTTCTCTTTCCTTTCAACGATCAAAATGTTGCTGACTAGCTCGTATAGGGGCTTGCAGTGGTGGTTGGACAGCGTACCGGCCTTGACATGCCTGGATATGAAGATGATGGAAGCGTAGATGTCACTGACCAAGGCGGCGATGCGGGCGGATTTTTCACTGGATGAAACGTTTTCTATGCCGGTCAGGGAGAGCGCGCCGCGTGTCTGAGGACTTTGTTGAGTGTCTCCAAGGTCGGAACCTTCAGTGGCGTTGTTGGCCATGATATAGGAGATTGGAGAGTGATTTGAGGTTTCCGTTTTGATTTAATAGAGCGGAATACGCATGGGGAAAAAAAAGGAAGAAAGATCAAGGTGGTTTACTTTTCGGCTTTAAAAGTGTCGTTGCAGTCCATGGTATGCCGACTGCGGTTGGGACCAGGCCTTATGAGCTCCGGCAGGATAAAGAAGTAGCCCCACGATGATCGTGAAATACATAGATGAAGCCTGTCCAAGCTCTGCTCAGGAAATGGCCTTGTCCTCCCTCAGTGAAACTAAGGATGCTCCCTATGGTGCTGTAATTAACGGGAAGTGCTGCCGTGTAAAACACTGCCCTGTTGAACAATGCTTTGTTGGAGTCCTTTGTTCTGTCGCAAAGAGGACCCTTAAATAGATTGAAAGTCCACATGGCCAGCTCCATGCCATTGTGAATCGGACAATGCGCGCCTAGGACAGCTGCTCTATAGACTTTTGTGCTTGCGGCTCGCGAAATAAGCTTAATCCGAACGTGTTTGATGGCGTGGATGTTTGCTGTGTTTGCCTCCATACAACCCTTTCCCGAGACAGCGCGGGGAAAAAGAAAAGCATCAAAAAGAAAGAAAACACCCCCGCCATCCTTTCACCTTCACCTTCCATTCAGCCAGCTAAAAGGAGGGGAGAAACCAGCACAGTCGCAGCCATGGCGCGCATCGAAGAGCTCCCCGACGACTTCAACGAATCACTCTCCCTCAATGACCCCAAACCCGCATCCAGCTCCACCACCATTCCCGAGACCCCCTTCGGCATCAAGCCCATCGCACCCAACGATGACCCAACCACATCCACCGCTCCCGCCCTCCCTCCAGCAATGGCCTCCGTGAAATCCCACACCGCCGACGAGATCCTCTCCATGATGAACCAGACCCCGCTGTTCATGACGGACGTCGAGCAGGCGCTCCAGGACAGCGCGGGGGAGGAGAACACGTTCATCGAGGCGATTCGCGCGCTGCAGAATGAGGGCACGCAGCTGCAGGTTGCCGAGGGATTCCGCGAGACGGGCAATGAGCTGGCGAGGGAGAAGAAGTGGAGTGATGCGCGGGAGTTCTATGGGAAGGCGTTGGCGACGGTGAGGGATAAAGGGGAGGGGAAGTGGGATGTCAGTGAGGATGTGGACGGAGACCGGAGAAGGATGACGGAAACGGAGGAGAAGGTGTTGGTCAATAGGGCGTTGTGTAATTTGGAGATGAGTGAGTGCTCTGTGTTTTCTTGTGCCTTTTTTTTTTTTTTAATGTGCTGTGTTTACAGGTTTAGATGGGACGAAAAAGAAACCTTTTTTATCCATTTTTGTCCCCAACCTCTCTTCCTCTGTCCCTATTCGCTCTTAAATAGAAAATTACTGACCGGGCCAAATATATATAGAAAACTACCGGTCCTGCATCCTCGATTGCGCCGCAGCACTCAAAATTAACCCTGAAAACATTAAGGCCTACTACCGCTCCGCCCGCGCCCTTCTCACCCTCGACAAAATACTAGAAGCCCAAGACGCCGCAAACCGTGGCCTCGCCCTTGATCCCACAAACAAATCCCTTCTCCATACCGCAGAGCAAATCTCCGCTCGGAAAGCTGCCCTCGACGCTCTCGCCGCTAAGAAGCGTGCTGAGGCAGAGCGTGAAAAGCGTGTTAAAGTTACCCTGGCTACAGCCCTACGCGCCAGGAACATCAAAGTCCGCGAAACCAAACAGCCGCCAGACCTAGACGACGCGAACATGCATCTCTCGCCTGACCCGCTGTCACCGAAAAGTACGCTGGTGGTGCCCTGTGTGCTACTGTATCCCATGCACGCGCAGAGTGATTTCATTAAAAATTTCGAGGAGACGCAGTGCGTGCGTGACCACCTGGAGTATATATTTCCCTTACCATGGGATGAAAAGGCGGAATATGGCGTGGACAGTGTGGATTGCTTCATGGAGACGGTGACCGGCGGTTTGATTCGCGTTGGGAAGAAGATGAGTCTGTTGGAAGTGTTGAGTGGAAGTGGAGGAAAGGTGGAGATTGTGGATGGCTTGGTGAAGATAAATGTCGTGCCTGTGCCGAAGAGCCGGAAATGGATCGAAGAGATGAAGGCACGGAGGGCGCCGGGCTGATCCACTAGGGCCTTTTGCTATTCTCGAATGGTATAAGGTGATTTCTCTTGACGCCGCGAAGGATTGGCGCTCGCCCAGACACATGTCTGGATATACGGGCTATTTCATCTCCGAAAGACTAGCCCAAGAAGCGAATTTAACCGGTTTGGATCGATCGGGGATAGGCGATATGTAAGAGCCAATGGACGGTGGTCAAAAGCGCGGATGGCGGTTAGATATGCCGTTGGCAATTTGAGTTCGATTCGGGCACGTTGAGGATCCAAATGATCGACGCCCAAAGCTGACGGGATTTTGGATTGGATGGACCGGGAAAAGGAGACTGTGTAAAGGTCGTTCCCCCGACTCTAGAGAAGGGCATAATCGTATAGATCTGTTTCCAAAATATTCAAGGAGAAGCCGACTTCTATTCCAAGAGGATGAATGAAGTACGCATCCAACTAGCCATCTGTAATACACCACGACGATATGGTATGTAAGGGTCAACAAGGCCGAACAGAACAAGAATCATGTGCAGGCCGTTACTGTTGATAATACGACATGTGCTGCAGCATGACGTCCCAGTTCATATAATTATCATCGAACGTAAATTGGATCGTTTCGGGCATATTGTAATATGGATCTCTGTACTCAGGAAGCGTGCCCATCGATATCATGTGGGCCATGCTTGCCTGTGGGTGGGTTGCGGCGATAGCGTGGTCACTGACAGTCTGGTCGACAGGCCTCGTTGTGGAGACCGGCACCGCCGCCGCAGTCGGACCTGTTGTTGCCGGCTCGTCGTTGAGGACGTATCCGATATCACATCGTTTTAGGTACTTTCTTGTGGACTGTTCGCCTCCAAATACCGTGGCGATCTCAGAAATCACAGTCTCAGGATCCAGGGGTTCACGGAGGCCACGGCGATCATGCATTTCCAGCATTTTGATAAGGACCTTCCTTCCATCCACCGCAATTGATATATTGGCGTCGGTGTATGCGAGATCCGCAATTATCATCTCAATGTCTTTCCGAATATTATCTGCGGGAAACGCCCGTTCTACGAGCAAGAACCCCGCTAGAGATACTGCAGCTGAGAAAGTCTGGTATCCTTGGATGAGAAACTTTTGGGATTTGCGGAATTCGTCCACGTTGCGGTTGCGGAGGTTGCTATACACGGCGAGGACGTCATTGGCAGCCTTGACACAAACTTCCCAGGAATTTCCCGTTCGGGTGTGGATGAAGGGTCTATTCATGCGGATACGTTGCATGCATATACAGCTGTTGATCATATGATGCTGCCAGGTGATGAATTCGAGATGATCGCCTAGAATAGCACACTCTCGGTTTGGCCCGATCTGGAAGTACCAAGGAAATTTGGAAACGAGGTCTGCGATTTCATCATCAACGGATTTGACATATTCATAGGAGCTGAGGAGATCGACGTCGGTGTTGTACAGTTTTTCAAATATCATGAAGGCTTCGGCACGAAGGATGTTTGCGGTGGTGTCAGTCGGCTCTTCCATCGGTCTGGGCTTGATCGAGGTCTCGGTGATGTCGTCATCATTGCAGTGGGCCGGGAAGGGAACTTTGGAAGGGCTGGTACTTATCAGGGGAGCCCTGCCGAGGCACATTGATTGGAAGCTATGCAGATTGTTAGTAAAATCAGAACGGCTAGCCAAGGCTGTGTGCCTTTAGAATTTTATTGTATTTTTTTTAATTTCTTTTTTCTTGTTTCTTTTTCACCCCACATACATGTCGCAGTTGAAGAGTTCCCACCAAATACGCCGTCTTAGCTCTGTGTCGATATAGTTTTTACCGGGAACATCCCTGTCGAGACCTAGTGCCTGGGCATTCCTCACAGCTTGGCCGAGATGGCTAGAAAGGTTGTCAGCAAAGGCGGACAATACATTCTGGCATGACAAAAAAAAAGAGGGGGGGGGGTCACTCAACGAATTCAATGCTTCGACATTTTTTGTGGCTAACCAATAGAGCTGGGTGATCAGAAACGTCAAGAGCTGAGTAACAGTAGGTCGAGCTTCAAAGCCGCCAGCATGGAGAGCCTGGCGGGAGGCTGAATACCATTCATGGGATTTGTTCCGGAGGCTTCTTCCTGGAAACCCGGCGTTCTGGGCAGCGTCAAGGGGCAAAAAGATTGCGCTACAGGATATGATGGAGTATAGGAAGGACAACCATATCAGATTTATGTCCTGAACTTTGGTGTTCCAGAATGCGGCGTATTCATCTTGGAAAGAGGGGGAGTGAAGGAAATGAAAGACCCAATTGATATGCTCGAGGTAATACATGGTTAGCAAGTCACACTGGTACTTGCTGGGTAAAGAGGCAGTGAGCTCCGATTTCCAAAACGAAGCCACTTCAGCCTGGGAATTAAGGCCCTGAACGGCCGAAAGAAGGATGGGAAGGGTACGGGGGGCAGTCGAAGTGCCGGCGACCCTCAGAACGACATCGCTGTTTTGGCTTGTTGACGTCCTCAGAGACAGAGTGTTTCCGAGAGGCAGTGAAGCAGTTGTGCCTGCAGCCCTGATGGTGGTCGAGGGAGGAGGATTGATGGTTGTCTCGGGCCGGACGACGGAAGCTGTACCGGGTTTGGACGTTGGATTGGAGTAAGGAGTGGCGTCCTGGGCAGAGGAGGAAGGGGAAGAGGAGGAGGCGTCCGAGACGGCGGCGATCGCATTGGTGGGCGCCTTTGGGCCGCCGCGGACCCCCTCGAGGAGGGAGGATGGGGCAGGATGCTTGCGACAGAGGTCCTCTCTGCGGTAACGGGTGCACGAGTGGCACGGAACCTGGCGGTCACATTTGAGTTTATGGCGCCGACACGGCAGGCAGCTCAACGCTCTCCGTGTGCTAGGGCCCTTTGCCGGTTTTGGTGGATTCGAAGGGGGTGGCGGCGGGCCCGTGGGAGGGATCCCGAAGGAGGAAGAATCCGATGGCTTTGGCCTGCGGAGAAGTCAGCATGATAGTTCCCCCGTTCTGTTCCGTTTCTTCCCCCAACTCCAACTCTGTTCACATTTTGTCTCTCAGCGGATTGGCAGTCCAAGGGGAATCTCACCCTAGAGGCCGCTGCGCAGCCATGATACAGAGCGGGCGACAGTCGGTTCAGCGTTCTCCATAGGCTGTTCACATCGCAGACAAGGGCCAGCGCCGAGGCAGCTGGGGCGATCCGACAGTCTGTGTTTCAGGGAAGAGTTCACGTTGCAAGACGCATGCCGGGATGCGAGATTATCTCTCAATCTTCCTAACACACACACTCTCTATCTCTCTCTCTCTGTCTCTCTCCTTTTTTTTTTTTTCTCTCTCCCCTCTCCACTCGCGCGCTGTCTCGTCGCCGCGATGAAGCTCTCCCCGCAGTGCCGGATCGGTACTAGTGCCGGGAATTCAGTTGTTTCCCCCCGTGATTAGTTAAGTATATAGTTAAGTGCTAAAACAGTGCAAACAGCAGGATGATTTGAAAAGGACCGAGACAAAGACGGGGACCACGAAGCGAAGAAAGAGGAAGAAGAGGAAGAAGAAGACGAAGAAGACGAAGAAGAAGATGAAGAAGAAGAAAAGAAGAGAAAAGAATTACATGGAATGGAAGCGGCTACTTATTAAAGCTTTGCCAGGGGAGTCCGCCGGCCTTTTATTCTGGTAGGGCCCTGTGCGTTCTTCTCCTGTCTCAAACGCGGCAACGGCCGTCAGCTCGACTGCATCCCGGCGGCAGGGTTGGTGGCCAGCCGAGCGCTGCGTTCGAGACGCCTTCATTCGCTGATCCGCCACGCTTGCCTAGCAATTGTGGGCTGCCGCTACTGCACGTCGTGCTGCGAATGGGGTGTCTAGCCTGGAATCCCGGCGGACCTCTTGTCCCGGCCGTAGACCAGATTTGTATGCTCGAGGCTGGACGACGGGTAACTCTGTATGGACGGAAGAGACTCGGTGCATCCGGATGCCTTCTCTGCCGCTCTGGCTGCTTCCGATGTCTGCTCTAATATTCTCGATGTCGCTGGAGTCGTCTTGTCGTCACGATACGCATGGGTTGTGATCCCGATACAACCCCTGTAGCCAATCATCTTGGCGAATTGCGGAGATTATCTAATAACCATACCTGTAATTACGCCCTTCGTACGATTTTTATTTTATTTTTTTATTTAAATTTTTTAAATTTTTATTTTTTTTTCCCCTTCTCTTCCCGCGTTGAAGAGACAAGAAGAAGATCGTGATTTGCTGTCATTCACCGCAGGAGGCAGCAGCAAGCTAATAAATCGATTCAACTGAAAAAAAAAAAAGCCCCTGTCAGGACCCGTGAAGCCTTTCGCGGAGCAGGACTTTTTTTCAAGAACCAAATTTTGCCTTTTTTGCCGAGCCCGTGACGGATCCATCCCCCGTCGAGCGACAAGGTTGTCCCGACAAGACACGCCACGCGCTTCCCGCCCGACTCTCCCCCCCCTTCGCGCCCACAAATCGAATGCAGCAGCAAATCCGGGGTTCTCCATCAGATCCCATCGCTCAAACCCGTCGCCCTCGTCTCTCCCTGGTTTAAATCTTATAATTTCCGCGGGTTCGAGTGGCCTCGACGAATAATATTATAATGAACCAACCACCGATCCCCTACCCACAGCCCTTCCCCCAGCAGTTGCCCGCCGCTTCAAATCCTCCCGGCTATCATCCCATTCACCTCCAACACCAGCATCATCAGCACCACCACCAGCACCAGCAGCAACAGCATCAACAGCATCAACAGCCTCAGCACATCGTCCCGCAGCCTGCTCAGTCGATGTCCTTCTACCCGAACCCCAACCTGTACGCCCAGGAGACCCTCCCGCCCCAGATCCACCAGCAGCACCAGCCGCAACAACAGCACCAGCACCAGCACCAGCACCAGCAACCACCTCAACCGCAACCTCAGCAGCCTCAGCAGCCTCAGCAGCAGCAGCAACATCCCTTCCCGCATGTCGTCGGCGCTGTTCCACCACATGCCGGCGTGGGTGGAGCCATGATGATGTCCCCGGCGCCGCTACCCCATCATGCGTCTGCTAATCGTAAGTCAAATCGTTTTTATTTGCTTTATTTTTTATTTTTATTTTTAAATGTCCTGCCAGGTCCTGTTTCCTGACTCCATCGTGATCTGCCGTCCTCTATTGGCTGGGTCATGCAAGTTTTCCCTTCCTTCTTGTCCGCCTTTTTCTTGCGACTTCGTATTACTCAAGAACAGATGAACTCTCCTCGGAGCATGTGCCTATCGTCCTCGTCATCCCAAGACCACGAGGATCGGGGGTCGAGTTCTCTCACTCTTGTCTCTCTAACTCTCTCTTTCTCTCGCGTACTTTTTCTTTTCTCTTTTCCCCCCTTGTCCTTCCTGCTGCTCCTCTTCTTTTTCTTTCTCAAAAATTCCTTTTTATAATCATCGTCTTTGAATGTGTCGCATTTCGACTTACTGACCATGGCTGTCCGCCTTCCTGCTGCACAAACAGTCCCTCACCACCCAGGTTTCTCCCAGCCCGCGTTCTCCCATCCGGGGGTGCCCGCTGTATTAGGCCAGACCTCTTTGCCCCAGACGCCTCACAGCACCAATGCCCTTAATAATGGCACCGCTTCGTTTGTCCAACCTCCGGCAATGACTACCGCTAGTGCGTCTAGGCCAGTATTTACAACTCCTACGCGGCCTGCCCACCTCTCCGGCCAGATGCAGGCCCAAACCCCCACACCCTCCCATCTGCAGTCCTCTCCCTCTCCCCACCCGCCTCAGCAGACACAAGCAGCACAGGCCGCACAGGCCGCGCAGGCCGCCATGGCTGCGCGAGAGAAGGCTCGCGTCACGACTCTGCTGGATATCAATTCTGCTCTCCTGCAGGAAGTTGTAAACCTCCAGTCCGCCGGGAAGACAGGAGGCTCGAACCAACCGGCCAATCCGTCCACTCAGGAACAGTCAGGTGCCCACTCTCCCGCCGACCCAGCGGTCGCGCAGTCTCAAAACTCCGGTCCGCAGGCCGCGAAGCCCGGTGGCAAGTCAACCCAGGAATACGTCGACTGCATGCGGCGCTTACAGGCGAATCTGGCATACCTCGCCACCATCGCTGACCGAGCCAAGAAGTCCGGCGTGGCAGCACCTCTGGCACCTGCCATCATGACTCCACCACCGAGCATGCCCGGTCTGAACGCGATATATGCGCAGTTGAATGAGCTCTTCCCCGAGGCAGCCAAGGCTACGGCGCAGGTACCACCACCGCAGCCACGTCAAATGCAAGTGCAGAATGTGCCCCACTTGATGCCACAGGCAACCCAGCCGATGCATGGCCCAGAGGGAATGGCACCGGGAGGTATGGGCGTCATGACTGGATGAACACAAAATAGTGCCATGCATGCTCCTGTTCTGTCAAGAATCGTAGTGGCTTTAAAGCAGACATGTGCCGAAAAGAGCTGCTTCTCCATCTCTAGTTTGGGAAGTCCGATATATCTGAGAGACCACGGTCCTAGCTTAAACATCCCTGCATGGAAAAGAGGGGGGGAAGAGAAGGAGATAATTATCTACCAATTAATTATGGGGGAAAAAGAAAAAAAAAAAAAATCAAAGTTTGATATTGCTGAGAAGAGATGACGGAAGGCCTATGTCTGACAGTACAAGCACCAGGTTGCTTGTTTTTGTGTGTTTTGCTCAATCAGGCAATTTTCTTTGGACTCTTCTTTCATCAAGTGGGTCAAAGGTGGTTTGAGTTGCTGATTGTTTTCCGCCATGCTTGTTTCATTACTGATCACTGTTGGAGCGGAAGCTGGCCCCATGAGGACGGTATGAACTTCTGGTTGGGCAGCGGCTATTTAGCCTGAAACAGCGCCACTGGTCGCGTGTGAGACTGACATATAGCCTACACCTCCGAAACGTTGGACCCTAGGCTGTGCGGCAGGGAGGGCATTGGCCAGGCTGTAGGGTAGCCTGCAAGACCTTGGTGGTCATGATTGTGACCAAAGACCGGGGGAATAGCGATGATGCTGGGACGGTAAAGTAATTAACTACACCGGTTGATTGCCTTGTGTGTACATACATGCACATAATCATAGTACAAATACCACTACCTAGTTATCCATTCTTCCCCTCAAGCGTTCATCTAAATGTACGACTGTCTCATCACCATCATCATCATCTTCGTCGTCGTCGTGGTCGTCAAAACTGCCTGTCACGTGGCAGTGCAAACAGGGCAAAGTTTTCCGCATTCGGCGCGACGAGAAAGTTTGATGCGCGAAGCTGGCGGACGGACGAAACGGAAGCAGAATCGCATCTCAGAACCTCGCGACGGCCGTCCTGTCTCTCCCGCCAGCGCCTTGTGAATGCCCAATCTGTTCCGCCTGCAGCTCCAGGAGGCATTCCAAGCTCTGACGCCGTCCTCACCGCTCCCGTTCCAACCACCACCGCTGCTGGTGCTGCTGGTGCTGCCGCCCACCCTCCGCTCAACTTCTCCCGTTTCGAAGCGCCCACACGCGGCTTTGGGCGTGATCTCTCGACGCTCGTTTTCCTTAACGCCAATTTCTCCCCCTGGCCGCATCTTGTCTTCCCTGTTACTGCTACGCCATCCCGGCCCTGGGTCAAGCTGTTTGCCTTTGGTCCCAATTGCTAGAGCCTCTCCCTGCACCCGGTCCCCTCTACTTCACCACGGGAAACGCAATCAGCCTTACCACCACCACCACCAGCAAGCTTATAAATACCCCTCTGCATTCTCTCGTCGATCTTACTTCTCCTCTTCCGCCATGGAGCTCAACGGCTCTCCCCAAAAACCTAAACGCAAACACAGCGGTGACCCTCACTCGTTACCCTCTGCCAAACACCTTCGTCCAGACTCAGCCGCTCCATCCTCACCCAGGATCTCCGGCGATCAGACTTCCGGCGACCTTGCCGTGTACGGATACCGCAACGTGGACTCCGCCGGCGAAGAGACGGCCGCTGCCGCCGCCGCTGCTATGGAGATGCAGCTGCCTCCCGACCTCGCCGTGTACGGATATGGCGATCCAGACTCCGCCGCCGAAGATGCTGCTGCGATGCAGATGAAGCTTCCCGCCGTCCAGACCGATTCTGCGGAGTGGCAGGAGACGATTGAAACCGTCGTGAAGAGCGTTGTGTCCATCCATTTCTGCCAGACTGCGTCCTTTGATACGGATCTGTCCATGTCCAGCCAGGCCACGGGGTTTGTCGTCGATGCGAAGCGTGGTTATATCTTGACCAACAGACATGTTGTCTGTGCGGGCCCGTTTTGGGGTTATTGTATTTTTGATAATCATGAAGAGGTACGCTCAGGCTTTTTCTTTTTCCTTTTCCTTTTTTTTTTCCCCCATACCTCCCTCTATTTGTATTTCAGCTCTTTGGGACTCTTGGTGGCTAATTACAAATTTCTGCCGGATAGTGTGATGTAACACCCATCTATCGCGATCCTGTTCACGATTTTGGTATCCTCAAGTTCGATCCAAAGGCAATCAAGTACATGCCCCTCACCGAATTGAAGCTACAGCCAGAATCCGCCCGTGTGGGTGTGGAGATCAGAGTTGTGGGAAACGACGCTGGTGAAAAGTTGAGTATTCTCTCCGGTGTGATCAGTCGTCTTGATCGCAACGCCCCGGAGTACGGTGAAGGGTACAGCGATTTCAACACGAACTACATCCAGGCCGCTGCGGCTGCTAGCGGTGGGAGTTCCGGCAGTCCCGTGGTCAACATAGACGGCCATGTGATCGCGCTGCAGGCTGGTGGTCGTGCTGACGGTGCGGCAACTGATTACTTCCTCCCACTCGACCGACCCCTTCGCGCGTTACAGTGTATTCAGAAAGGAGAACTTGTCAGTCGCGGAACCATACAGACTCAGTGGATCATCAAGCCCTTTGACGAATGTCGACGTCTTGGTCTCTCGCCAGAATGGGAGGCTGAAGTCCGCAGAGTAGCCCCGAAAGAAACCGGTATGCTCGTGGCGGAGATCGTACTTCCTGAAGGCCCTGGCGACGGCAAATTACAAGAAGGCGACGTGCTGATCAAGGCCAACGGCGAGCTTCTGACCCAATTTGTCCGGTTAGATGATATCCTGGACTCCAGTGTCGGAGGGGACGTTCATCTGCTGGTGCAGAGAGGCGGCGAGGACCTGGAAGTTACGTGCAAGGTTCAGGATCTTCATGCGATCACTCCGTCACGATATGTTACCGTTGCTGGAGCTACCTTCCACGATCTATCCTACCAGCAAGCGAGATTGTATGCCATCGCGTGCAAAGGTGTCTATGTGTGTGAGGCAGCTGGATCGTTTAAGCTGGAAAGTACATTTTCTGGATGGATCATCGATTCAGTTGATAAAAGACCAACAAGAAATCTAGACGAGTTCATTGAAGTTTTGAAGACTATCCCAGGTATGACCTTCTTTTTCTCAGCATTTAACCTTTCCCCGCTGAGTTACCGGCGTCTGACGGTTGAAAATAGATCGCGCTAGAATTGTTCTTTCCTATCGCCATATCCGAGATCTCCATACCCGTGGAACAAGCATCGTTCATATTGATCGTCACTGGCATCCGCATATGAGACTGGCCCAGAGGAACGACCAAACAGGGCTCTGGGATTTCACAGACCTCGCGGACCCAATTCCTGCCGAACCCCCGGTCCCACGTAAAGCTGATTTCATTCAGCTTGACGGTGTCAGTCACCCTGCCGCTGCTGATATTGTCCGAAGTTTTGTCCGTGTCTCATGCACCATGCCCGTCAAGTTAGACGGGTTTCCACAGGCCAGAAAGACAGGGTTCGGATTAGTGGTTGACGCAGAGAAGGGCTTGGTTGTGATCTCCCGAGCGATTGTCCCGTTTGACCTGTGCGATATCAACATCACCGTCGCCGACTCTATCATCGTGAGCGCCAAGGTTGTCTTTTTGCATCCCTTGCAGAATTACACGATCATTCAGTATGATCCTAGCCTCGTCCAGGCGCCCGTCAAGACCGCACGCTTGAGCCCAGAATACATCAAACAAGGAGCGGAGACATTGTTTGTGGGGTTCAATCAGAACTTTAGAATCGTGGTTGCGAAGACTGCGGTCACTGATATCACCACTGTTGCTATTCCACCTAATGCGGCGGCTCCTAGATACCGCGCCATCAACTTGGATGCCATCACTGTTGACACTGGACTGAGCAGTCAGTGCACCAGTGGTGTTTTGCTAGGAGAAGATGGTGTGATTCAGGCTCTGTGGTTGAATTACCTCGGTGAACGAACGCAATCCTCCCACAAAGACGTGGAATATCATCTTGGCCTTGCTACGCCGTCTCTGATCCCCGTCATCTCGCAAATCCAGAGTGGTGTCATCCCGCGCCTGCGCATCCTCGATATGGAGACATATGTTATTCAAATGAGCCAGGCACGTGTCATGGGTGTCTCGGAGGAATGGATTGAGAAAGTCGCCAAGGCTAATGCCGCAAGACATGAACTGTTCATGGTTCGAAAGGTGGATTGCGCCTCGCCGTTGTCCGCCGATGTCCGACCGCTAGAAGAGGGAGACATCATCTTAACGTTGAATGATAAGCTGATCACACGTGTGTCCGAATTTGATATGATGTACGACCAGGAGACTCTTGACGCGTTGATTGTGCGAAATGGCGAGGAGATGAAGATCAAGATCAAGACTGTGCCAACAGAGGATCTGGAGACCGACCGGGCGCTGATTTTCTGCGGTGCCGTATTGCAGAAACCGCATCACGCCGTTCGACAGCAGATCAGTAAGTTGCACAGCGAAGTCTACGTCAGCGCAAGGGTATTGTTTCCACCCCCATTCCCTCTTCCATATTTTGAATCACTGACCTGTACGTAGTCGCGTGGCTCCCCAGCCTACCAGTACGGCCTCTCTCCAACGAACTTCATCACCGCAGTAAACGGTGTCAAAACCCCCGATCTAGATTCGTTCATCCGAGAAGTCAGCAACATCCCCAACAATACTTACTTCCGCCTCCGAGCCGTGACCTTCGACAATGTGCCCTGGGTCGTGACCATGAAGAAGAATGATCACTACGTATGTCTCCTATCCGTTTTAAGATTGCCCATTCACTAACCTTTCTATTTAGTTCCCCATGTCCGAATACATCAAAGAGCCCTCCGCACCGCTGGGCTGGCGAACTGTCAACTACGATCGCGGCAAGGAACGCCGCGGGACTGGCGACATTGCAAATCTCAACGCTGATGCGATGGACGAAGGCAGGGACGAGGGTGTTAGTGATGTCGAGCCTGACATAGAGTGATTTGAACAGGTCATACATACCTCTGAAGCGCTTGGTGATGTCCCATCACTACCGTGACACTCGTATGATCCTGATGTTTGTACTCTATTTTGTATATCGAAAGTGACTGCAGCAGGCTAGCTAATGGATTGGGAAACGGAGTTCGGTTGGGGCGTTTTTTTGGAGACCTTGTATTTCCGGGCTGAACTATCCTCTGTTCCTATTTCCTTATTTCCATTTCGTACTTTTTTGCGCTTTTGTTACATCTCCTTTATCATTTTCAAATTGAATGGATACAAGATGAAAGATTAGAATGGATATTTATATTATAGAGCAAACTTAAATGTGATGGATCGATCCTTTTTCCCTTTTGCTTCCATAGTTGTTTGAAAATTAACAAGTGTAGAATCCGAGTCAAAAACTCCAATTGCTTTTATGGCTAGTAAAGTAAACAGTCCTTCATCTAACAAATATACGTATGCAAGTATATGCGTTCTACCTGTGGTTATCAATATTAAACAAATCATTCCCCAAGACAAACTCAAGGACAACATTAATGCCAAAACAATCCAGACCGAAAAGAATATGAACATGTATTTATACATAGATAAGCAACACACTCCAAACAGCAGCTAAGTGCCAAATGTCCAGCCGCCATTCTTCTTCAGTGCCTCTCTCTGCTCGATATCCCACCGGATCTCTTCTGTTGTCAATCCATCTGTACCACCCCAATTCGCGCTACTAGTTCGATCCCTAAATTTCTTCAGCCGCTCCTTATTATCTCTAAATATCTCCTCCATGCGCAATGGGGCAGTAGGCCCGAACACCATCTCTCCATCTTTGCCTTCCTGCTCGATGAGGATGTTTCGGAGGTTATCTGCTTTCGCCCACTCGGGTACGTGATACGGTTCCGCCTCGGAATCTTCTTCTTCGCTGTCTGTAGGGATTTCGGGGAGTTTGATATTTTCACCATTGGGATAAGCTGGCGAGCGGGCAACCTTGTGTGCTGGTTTGTGTCCAGGGGTTTTGTGAGCGGCTGGAGGTGGTGGATTTGAGTCCGCGAACGGGATTTTGCCACTTGCGAACTTGGACATCTCTAATAGCTGAGCCGATCGGCCGGCTTGAGGGTGACCTGGAGTCTGTAGCGGGCGGGCTGGGTTCGTCGGGTGCTTGAACACTGACAGTCCAGCTTGGCTATGTCCCATGGTTGGTGCACCTGCATAGCCACCCGGGAATGCTTGTGCTTTAAGTTCCTGTTCCTCAGTCAGCTATCGCTCCATCATCTATGAAGTTGGACGTGCTTACTTTTCGAACATTAGATTGACGAATTGGAGGCGCCATTGTTGGTCGCATAGGGGGTTCAGTTGCAAGCTCGTCGTCGGTCTTCCTCCGCTTTCCAGATACTGTTCGCACTGCCTCCTCTTCATTCGGACGCTTTGGCGGCTTGGCCGGATTTATCATCGGCTGAGGTCGAGAAGGTGGTTGAACATTATTCAGTCTAGAAGCAGGCCTAGCTGGGCCCATATCCGGTCGTTGGGAAGACTGAAAGCTAGACTTCTCCTGATGGGAAACGAGGGACTGAAAAGAATCACATCAGCATCATCAGAGCACGAATGGATGACGTTTACTTACCGTGTCGTTGGCCGGTGGAGGTTGTTGATTTCTCTGCTGCTGTGCCTTTCGTGCATTTTCGAGCCTCCGCTTCTCGATTGCTTGTTTCTTCGCAGCACTCTTTGGATCCTCCAACATGGCCACACGCTCTCGTTCCCTTCGCTCGGCTTCCGCGCGAAGTTGTTCCTGGCGACGTGCTTCTTCGAGATTTTTGCGCTCTGCTTCTCGTCGCTGCTGTGCCTCACGACGTTGCTACCGATTGTTAGTAATAGGATAAGTATACAAAGGCGAAATACTTACTTGTTCTCTTCTCTCAGCGGCCAAGGCTGCCTTCGATTTGGTGCTGCTCCCGGTAGTTGAACTCTTAAAACTATTTGTTGAAGTGCTGGTATGAGAAGAAGCAATGCTCGCCTTTTTGACTGACGGCTGCTTCGTCAGAGTCGGTGTGGGAGTGGGATCTTGAATTCTAGGCGCACTTGAAGGAACCGAATTTAACGGAATACGCTGAGATAGCGTCCCTATTTTGATAGAAACTGGCTGGGGTTTTGCCTTCTGTGTCTCCCGCGTCGGTTTGACCGGTCGACGCTCATTCTTCTTTGGTTGTGTTTGGGGAAACCCGGAAATTGGAGCCTTGATTTCCTCTTCACGACGATCCTCCAAGTCTCTGGTTGCAGATCTGGGCGGTGCCTGCACCTTCTTCGGGCTTGACTTGATTCCTGGAGCTGGAGGAGGAACAATAGCCTCCAATCTTTGTATGCCAGATGGCGGGTTGTGTGGGGTTTTAGGGTGGGAAGTCCTTGCGTTTTCTGCCTCTCGTTCCTTTTCCAATTGTTCCTGGATACGCTGGCGTTCTCTCATCTCCTGTTCTCTGCGTCTCTCTTCACGTTCCGTAGAACTCCGAGTTCGACGGCCCTGTTGTTTCACCGGGCTCTCGTGCCCATATTGCTGTGTGGAAGCCTGACTAAAGGTGCCATGCAGACTTGGGTAACCTGTGGGTTTTGAGCGCATCGAATTGGGTGATATGGCTTCTTTCGCTGCAGCGGACGCGCCAGCGCTGCTGCTAAACAATCCTTTGGCAGATTTCATTATAGATTGGAGCTTGGACTTGGATGCACTTAGAGGTCCTTCATAACGTTTTGGAGAGCCCGTGGGAGTAGTAGAACTTTTGGGGGTGCCATCGAACGTGGTGGATTTATGCAAAGACCCAGCAGTGCCGGGACGTGGAGAGCCAGCAAGCGAAGAAACAGAGGCTGATTTACCATGTGAGATAAATGATCTTGGCGCCGGAGACCGTCGTTCTGGAGTTCCTGTACGTAAGGATCGAAGCTTCGCATACTGATCTTGGTTGGAAGAAGACAGACTCGACTTGGGTTTCTCCGCGATCTCTACACTACGATCCCGGGCAAATTGCGAATGTCGAGCAAAGAACGGTGAGCTAGGTGGCATGGATGAATCGCCCATTCTTGGTGATTCCTCGCGAGCCAACTGCTTCGGACCATCGGTAGAAGGTCCATGGCGAGAAGGTGGGAGTTCAGGGTATGTAATCTGCTGCGCGGCTGACGAGGTGGCCGATGCAATAGACTTAGTGCTTCTCGTCGACTGAGTCTTACCAAGCATGTTGATCTTCTCATGAAGGAGTTGTGTGGACGACTTGTTATGAAATTTGGTCGCCCTGGTATCCGAGTCCGACTCTTCATGCGTTGGTGCGCTGATGTTCTCCTCCTTGTTTTTTTCCTCGTTGAAAAACTGTGTCATCCTGGCTCCTCCAGTTTGGCGACCAAAGTAGCCATTCTTGGCCGGATCAATCTGGCTTAGTCTTGACATTCTGGTGCCTCCCATGCTCTTCTTCATCAGCGGTTCTCTGGCAGGGAGAGATGCAAATGTGAGACTGCTCTTCCGGAGAAGAGGGCGTCCAGGGGTCGACTTTTCGGACGGAGAACCTATATCATCGAGATGATCAAGCATCGTGTCATGTTCTGGTGGTCCTGAAGCTGGCGGATGATAAGAGTGGGAGAGCTGGGGCTGTACCTGCGGGGAGGTATCATGTGCTTCGGGTTGAATGGTAGGATATACCGGCTGTAAATAGTTGTGATGCTGGGGGGGTTGCGAGCACTCGAAGTCCATGGGTTCGACAGTATTTTCTTTGCTCGCGGCGACCTCTCTTGCCGAATGGAATGAATCCTCTGTTGTCCGGCGGGCAATAGAGGGACTCTGGTCACCATGATCTTCTGCCAGTAAGGTTGACTCATCAATACGCTGCGTTGCAGTCTCTTGCTCCGGTTCCTGTTCCTGTTCCTGTTTTTGCTCTTGCTCCGGTTCCGGTTCATGTTCCTGTTCCTGTTCCTCTTCATGTTCCACTTCCGGCTCATTTTGAGTCTCCTCGGCTTCCGGGGCGGGCTCGGTGGCCTGAGAAGAGACTACATGCATATGGTCATCATCGGGTATATCATGGTAGCCCGAGTCAGTATTGTAATTTGGATTGGAGTTCTGGCTCAGAGTTGACAATGGCCACTGCCGTTTCGAAGGTGATTCCTTGCGAGCAGCTAGTTTTGAGATCTCCTGCTGGAATCGGTTTGTCGGGAGAGGACTATTTTTAGCATTCTGTGAAGAGAAGATATCGCTCAGGGGCTAGCGTTCGATGTTAGACTCGATAATCCTCGAACTTGTGTTGCATGCAAGAACAACTGGGGATGGTGGCATGTAGTTTGACTTACAACACGCGCCTGCCCAGCGGGAGTCTTGTGCTTTCTGATCGTGCGGGGGGTTTTACCGCGAAGTTTTCCGGGAGTTTTGAATATCTCGGTAACATTGCTGTGCCTGAGTGAGTAACGCACGGTCCAACATTGAGCAGCATGACGCAGGACACGTACAGTTGGTTTCCCCGGAAGACCTCCGCCATGTGCTCGTTCAGCCAATCCAATTCATGTCGAACGGGAAATTCAACCTCCTCCATCTCCTGGTCCACCAGATACATAATGTTTTCCTTTTCTGCCGCGATCCATTCTGCGGAGCCGACCGGCTTCTGCAGCTTGAAGGCCGTGGAGGCCATGGTGTAAACAAACGCGCAATAGAGGGCGAATAGGGCGACACGACGGCGAGCTTGAAGGAAAAAAAGATGCAGTATGGGGAGAAAAGACGGCTAGGTACGTCTCCCGTGCAGCATCCTCGGGCAGCGGAAGACTCGACGTGTGTCTATAGGCGGGTGTGTTCGTCCGTCGGCGGTTGTTGTTCGTTGCGGTGGTTTGTCGTTCGTCTGTTCGAGAGATCAAAACACACCAAAACGCGAAATCACGTGGTATACGCTGACTAACGACATGACATAATCGCGGGTGACGACCGAGAAACGGCACCAAAAGGCAGAGAAAGATAAAAATAGAAGCGAGAGAGAGAGAGACAAAAACAGGATTAAAGACCAAGGGGAGAGGAAGAGGGTAGCGGAGCGAATATTGATCGTTGCCATGGTCTGCTGCAGCCACGCCGTTTGCTGCGGGATGGGATGCCTTTCGGAGCTTCCCCGGAGTGGCCCCCAAACGAACAAAGCTTCGCCTCTAATGCGCATCATTTTTGCCCCGGAATTGCCGAGCCGAAAGCAGCTTCAAGCTCGCTGCCGGCGATCTCAGGTCAATAAATATCAAATGACCGTCTGTAGTTCTACCTGTACAATGCCGAATTACTCTTCATAGTGACCAAACACGACACCAATGGCATCAAAGCTCTTCTCCCGCTCCCTCCTCTCCGTCGCGTGCCGCCAACTGCCCGCCTCACAGCAGGCAGCTCGTGCACGGGGCGTACAGCAGCTACTGTCCCAGACACGGGCATTTTCCGCGTCATCACCTACTAGAATAATGGATTTAAGCTGTTTCACACCAGAGCAGCTGATGGTCAGAGATGCTATATCAAAGATCTGCTCGAATTTCCCCGATGTAGGTTTACGCTATGCGTTTCTTTCAAAAATCGTCCCGTCGCCAGGGAGACCAGGAAAGAGAAGGGTTAATCGCAGTTCTTGGAACCATATAGGAATACTGGGCGGAGCGCGATGAAACTGGAGAATACCCCCATGAGCTCCATGCCGCTCTTGCAAAAGATGGCTGGATAGGCATCGCCCTGCCGGAGGAACTGGGCGGCGCAGGACTCGGCATCTCAGAAGCTACCATGATGCTGCACACAATCGCTCAGTATGATATACACCAGGGATACCCAATTGCTCGTCTCGAGTCAAGAGCGACTCACATGGCGTCTTCCTAGGAGCGGTGCCGGGCTCGCGGGCGCTCAATCAATCCATGCCAACGTTTATGCCACCCAGGTAAGCATAATCTCTCTCACCTATACGCCAACTTCAATCATATTATACTCATAGGAATACAGCCTGTCGCCAAATTTGCCACGGAAGAACAGCGACAACAGATGCTACCCAAACTGATAGCGGGAGAATATAGAACCTGTTTTGGAGTGTAGGAGAAAGAGGACTCTCAGGGGATGACAGGACGGCTTGGCAGCTAACAGGTCACTAGGACGGAGCCGAACACCGGGCTGGAGACGCTCAAACTTCGCACTACGGCAACCAGAGACGGCGACCACTACAGGGTGTCGGGCCAGAAGATGTGAGAGCCACATATCTCCTAGCGACAACGTGCGTTCGCTGATGGCTTGACTAGATGGATATCCTCCGCGCAGGTCGCAAAGAAGATGGTCCTTCTCGCCCGGACGACGCCCATTGAAGAAGTCAAAAGGCCATCTGAGGGCCTCTCGCTCTTCTTCATCGACTTTGATAAAAATGCACCGGGTCTTGATCTCAGAAAAATCAAGAAAATGGGTGGCCGGAGCGTTGATGCCAATGAAGTGTTCTTCGACAACTACCGCGTCTCCGCCGATACTCTCATTGGGAAGGAAGGCGAGGGCTTCAAAATCGTGCGTCGGCCCCGTCTTCTGGATTACCGTGGGGGAGAATGTCCTTTTTACTAATCTCCTTACCGCAGGTTCTTCACGGGATGAATGCCGAGAGGTGTCTGCTTGCGGGAGAGGCCCTGGGATTGGGCTACGTGGCCTTGGAGAAAGCAGCCAAATATGCTAAAGAACGCGTCGTCTTTGGCCGCCCGATCGGCCAGAACCAGGGCATCGCCCACCCGCTGGCGTCGGCGTACATGAACCTAGAGGCAGCCAAGCTAGCCACCTACCATGCTGCGAGACTTTACGATGCGAGCAAGACGGACAAATCCATCTCGCAGCATACGGTCGGGGTGGCCTGCAACTCCGCCAAGTTCCTTGCAGCGGAGGCGGCATTCACTGCTTGCGAGAGAGCCGTACGTGAATGATCTGCCTTTTTCTTTTTTGTCACTTTTTCTTTTTTTCTCCCTTTCCCCTTTCCTACTAAATTAACGGTCGGACAAATTCAGGTCCTCGCACACGGCGGAATGGGATATGCCCAGGAATTCCACGTCGAGAGATATCTTCGAGAATGTTTTGTGCCGAGAATTGCGCCCATTAGCCGGGTAAGTGCAGTTGGAAGTCCCTTTTTTTTTTTTACCCACCTGCTAACGGGCTTGATTGGTAGGAGATGATTATGAATTTCGTCAGCGAAAAGGTTCTCGACCTCCCTCGAAGCTACTAGATGGACATCCGGGTTATCTGTACTTTCGATAGGCGCGTTTCATTGTCATTGTCATTGTCATTGTCATTGTCATTGTCATTTTCTTTTCTCTTTTCCCTTTTTCCTTTTTCCTTTTTCCTTTTCCCTTTTTTTTTTAAGCGTTAGGTTGTTAGTTATACCATGGGAATGGAATAGAATTTCTTCTGATGACAATGCCACCTTAGCCATAATACAGAGTGGGTGTTGTGCGATCGGACATTTTCTCGCCTCACACGCTGGCGGTTGTAGGGATCATCCTATTAATAGAATAACTACTCACCCGTTTGTCACATGCAAGCAGAGGAGTAGGCATCAGCGATTCAGAGTGAGAGTGAGTGAGAGAGAGAAGGGCGGGAGAGAGAGTGAGAGGATAGTAGGTGGCAGAGGACAGAGGACAGATGGCATCTTGAATAGAGAAAAGAAAACGTCTACATCAGAGAGAGTGTATTTATTACCTAGTTGAGAACGTTGGAAGACAGTTAAAACGGCTGTTGTTTGTGATTTGATTTTCCTGTTTGTAACGATTGCATCACTCCCTAAAAACAAAGCAAGATTTCGCACTCTCACCAACAAACCAAACCAACCTCAAACACCAACTCTGTCTTCATCCTCTTCATCCTCTTTTTCCTTTTCTTCTTCTTTCGCTCATTCATTACTTTCTCCCTTGACTACATTATATTTGCTTACCTATCTTCTTCCACCCTGCCCAACTACCACAGCATCGAGACAAAGAACAAGCTTACCCTGGAGAACTGCGCCCACAATGGCTGAGTCTGCTCCGAGTGATATCCCACACACAGGTAAGAACCAACATCATCCATGCTGTTCTTTTCTTTACTTGAGCTTTTTTTGGCTCTCTTGTGCAATGGTAAATTGCTGCTGCACCACTGGAGGATTGACAACCGAAGAATGTAAGGTGAGTAGGGGCTCTCCGACCCTGCCAGATGTTCAGCTCCCCAGACACTGACAACAACTCGTTTCTACACAGTCACTCACTGGCAACCTGGCCTGAGGAGCATCACATCCTGACCCTTCATCATAGAGAGCCTTGCAAGTGATGTAGTCTGCACTCTAACAATGGTGTGTATCAAACCTGTGATTCAGCTGATCTCTTCAACCTTCCACAAGTCTTACGATCTTTCTAGACTTCACAGGGGATGCCGATCGCAGATCTACCAACGGAAGTCCCGAGAAGACCGCGCCCGGACAGCCCTTGACTCGTACGTATCTCTTTGAGCTGATTCCTGCTCTTCCGCTTCCTCCGGCTGACGTTTCGGATCAGACTACCACTCCCTCGTCTATAGCTTGCTCAGCGTGAGTTTCCCCCTCCTTCTAAGTCTCCGAGATACAGCGGTGTGCGTGTATGCGACATTGACGGGTTTACTGACGGGAGATAGTGGGAGCGCCCTCAAACCACAGCTGCCTCCTATGCCAGCGTCGTGGCTATGATCATTGCAGGTCGATATCTTCCATTGCTCCGCTGGGCCTTGAAGCTACTATACATTTCCCTTGGATGTGAGTTGTAGCTTTCGGAGTTGCTAGAGACGGGAGCGAATCTGATTTCTAAAACCCCCTTGATTAGTCACGGCGATTGTCGAAGTTAGTGGACGAGCCATCTTCGGTCGCGGCTTGATGAGCAATTCGCGTCCTCGCAAGTACTACACTATCCCCAAGGACACGGTCGAGAGCGTGCTTGAGGACCTCGAGCAATTGATGGACTTTTTCCTCATCGAGTTCCAACGCATTCTGTTCGTCGAGAACCTGTCATATACTCTTGCCGTATGTCTCCCCCCAAACAAAACGCGTCCATCTCGCATTTCTATGCTGACTTTCGCAGACTTTCTCGGCTGCCCTTACATCGTACTGGCTCGTGCGGTTCCTACCACTCTGGGTTCTGGCCCTCATCGGCGTGACGGTTGCCTACCTTGGACCTCTGTTTTATCTCAGCAACAAGGAGTTTATCGACGAGCAGATCAATGTTCTCCAGGAGATGATCAACTCCCACGCGCGGGAAGTCAAGGAGATGGCAGAAGCCCAGACCAGCCAGGCCACCGGCATTGTAAAACATTATGTTGGTGAATATCGTGCAAAGGCCCATGAATACGTCGTCACTCCTCTCGCCCACTCGGCATCCCCGAAGCAAAAGCAGGAGCACATCCTGGACACCCCAGTCAAGGCCGAGCCTCAGCCAGGTCCGGCTGCGATTGAGCATCCAGATTTCCCGGCGGCTCCACAGACCGAGCTTCTCCCTCAGTTCCGTGAGGACACAAAGGAGGAACACGCAGAGCCTGCTCCAGAGCCAGTCGCTGCGATGTAAGCCGCCTTTGAAGGGACGTCTCGGGTGCAATCAAGAGGTAATTCCTAACAAAAGGGGACCATCCACTTTCCAACAGACTGGGTGGATACCTCTGCGAAATTCGACGAGTTTGGATGTTTTCTTTTCTTGGACGGGGAGGAAAGCCATGTTTTCAAAAGCGACAACAGTTTAGGAGATTGTATTTTCATTTTCATTCTCATTTCCATTTTCCATTCTCATTCTCTCGGTTTTCCCGCATGAAATTCGAGCCAAAAAAAAAAGGCGCGCAACAAATGGTGTATTTTCATTCTTGTTCTTCTTTCTCATCCCACTTATGTATGGCTCTATTAATGTCTTCATATGATTCCTTCTACCCCCAGTCTGCAGTACCATGGCGCCTGCGGGTTTTGTTTCTTCGCGTCTCTGTAATTATGTAGTATGAAGCATCCGTCTGCGGCATTTTCCCTGCTCCGACGATTCTCTCGAGCTCTGCAATGGCTCCACAGCATCTACCAGCTAGTTAAAAGTTGTCTGAGGTTCCGCTGGCGTGTGCTGCATGTCGTGCCCTCTACGTTTGCCATCTGATTTCAACCGTACTGTTGGTTTGGTCGACGAGATCCTGTTCACTAGTCAAGTAGCTTGCTCTTACTGCAACCTCACCCAACATTCCATCTTCCATTTCACATCATCACCTCTGTTGTTCGCTCGCTCGTACACAACATGTCATTTTTTTTGTCCGATGACGACGTCGCGGAAGGGTCTGTGGAGCCAAGCTGGGTCAAAAGCCACTCTCGCCTCCCTGCCGACCGATCGACGTTGTCAGTGGAGATCGCCAGTTCGTCAACACGCCCGTTTGTGCAGCGATCCCCCGTGCCAGCGCCGTTGCGATGGGCAGGTCTGCTCCACGGCCTCCATCGCAAGCTCCATATTTTATTTTCTCCTAGGAACCGGACGTGTTTTCGGATTACTAGATGTAGAATTCCGCAAGCATGTGTGCATGTGCTCAACATGCCGATCGGCGGGCTGGGGTTTTGGGCTTGGGGGTGATGCATGCCTTTCCACAGATACACTGCCTGATTTTCTACATTTTAATGATGATGATGTCCCGGAGTGTTTCCTCCGTTATCATCGTGTGGTCATGAAAGCCATCACCGTCTTCAGCGACCAGGAACCACGCCACAAGAACAAGCTGCCATCGACGTTCCGTCCCGTGGCAATACTGTAAGCTTCCCGGATCTACGCAAGAGTCCGTGAAACGGGACAGGGAGATGTTTTCTTCCCCAGAATATCTCCTTTTCTGAAGGATATCATCATGGCTTTCCATTTTCGTTCCCCCCGTGCCACGAATGCACCCCAGTGGCAACCCACGGAAGATTGTGATGGACAACACTTTTGCACAGGCTGGAGAATGTTTCCCCGCTGCAGTGGCTTCCTTCGCTGTTCTAGCTTGTTAGATACCTGCAGAATCATGCTGGATTGGGATATCCGCAGTCTCCACCGTCTCTCTCCCCCAGTTCCGTCGTCGGAGCGCTCCACAGAGCCATGTGCTCCAGGTGTTCCCACAGTATGAATAAAAAAGGAATCTCTGCGCTCCAGAGAAGCTGTAGTAATACTTCAGCTTTCTCTTCCCCAATCGTGGTTATACTCCCTTCCCACTTGTCTTCCTCTCCATAGGAGGGAACAAAGCTCGCACGATGAAGTATCTCGGCCTCATCATCGCAGCATTGCTGCCTATCACCCCTCTGGCCGCACCTCACCGTCGCTGCGGACCCGTCGAAGAGTTCTATAATCCCAGACGCGAGGACTGGATCAAACACAACACTGACGGCTGGTTCCATCAATGGATCGAGGAGGTCTGGACCAACCCTAACACCTCAGATCAACGGAATTCTCTAGGTCTCTCAGCGACTTTGGGTCAGTGGGCGCTCGGAGACGACCGCTGGACGTGCAAGGACGATGGTTCAACCAACAACTGCGACCTGAACGTCTGCGACAACCGTGTCCTCAATGGAAAGGGCGCGTCCACTCGCAACGCTTACTACACCTTGAGAGCCATTAGCAACCTTCATAACTACTTCTTGGGCGTTGGCCAGGCTTTCGAGACCAGCGTCGTGTCTGCTGCTTTTGCCAAAGATTCTTGGGCTTCGCTATTCTACGATGGAGATGGCGGCAAGGATGCTACGTATCTAAAGGAGATCCTCAACGTTGTTGCCACACTCTTTGGCGTTGCTGGTGGATTAGCTGCTCTGGGAACCCAGGCAACTGCTGCTACGGGTGCTGTCGCAGCCTCTTTGGTCGCCGGCTCGATGACTTCTACCTATCATGCAGTCAACCCGTAAGTCTTCATCTCCACATCATAGTGATTGTTCTGAGACTACGCCTTGCTGAAAATTCAAGCTAGAGAGGACGAAAGCTTCCAGATCAGTGCTGAGCTCGGCGAGGCCCTGGGTCAGCTAACGCTGGACTGGGCCAACTCGCGTATCAGGGGCAACAATGAACTCATGGATGGCAGAACCTTTGGCGATATGTACCTCGACACTTGGCTCAAAGATGGTTTCTGGGTAGATTTCACCGGCGTCGATAAAGCCACTCTTTCTGAAAACACGTTTACTGCACTCAAAGCCATCGCAATCAATAGCATCTGGAGAAAGCAGCGTGTATTCATCGTTGGTGGCGGCTCTTGCGGTGATGGAGAGGGAGTCGGTCAGGGTACCTCCGAACAGTTTAATGGACGATACATGCTCTGCGAAGATGGCAAGGCGTGGTACTTGTATTATTGGCAAGAGAATGACTTGCACACATTCTGGGGCTGGACTGCTCCACCATGGGGAGGCGACCGTCTCGGTGCTGGCGCCTTTGAAGGCATTACACCGCAGGTAAAGCGATCACCCCACCCCCCCCTCGTTTTTTCTTTTTTTAATTAAAAAATAAAGGATAATCCTGGTTCTAATACCAAAAATAGGACGTGATCCGATCCTCTATCAAATCCCACCGCGCCGGTGGCTACGACTACTCCGCTGAAACGTTCTCATCCCGCATGACAGAAGCCTACAAAAACGGCAACAATCCTTTCTCTGAAGGTCCCTCCATGGAGGGAATCTGGACTATCCCTGTCTGCGACGTCTCTGCGGCCATCGAAAACGACTACTGCCCCAACAAGCAATATATCCTGCAGCCATTTGGCAGCGACAAGCGGCAGGTGTGGTGCTGCCCGATCTGCGAGGGCGATATGCAAAAGAGTCTGATCTTCATGGATCGTGCGCATTTGTCTGATACAGATGATCCCGTGTATGGATGTCCATGCCCAGTGGGCAAGGAGTGTGGGAATGCAGAGAAGACCTGGAGGGCCTTGGAGGGGGAGAAGATCCCCAGTGATTGGCAGCGTGATCGTCCAAACGGTCCAAAGGACGTTTAGGTAGGCGATTAGAATGTTATATACTAATCGATATTGGCGATCGAATTGTGATGGACCCTGGAACAAAGCTCTTTGATTCAGGACATACGTATCAAGTAATGCATGTTTTATCCTCGAATTCAATAATTTGCGGTAAGCTTCAGAAGGAGCCAAAAGGGAGTCCGAAATTAGTTATTAAACACTAAATATCAGTTCGGAGAATTCATCCACCTTTAAATCAAACGAACTCAATCCGGAATTAACATAGAGGAAGACAGCCGATACAAAACATCGGCTAGCGGAAGAAGCGGAGAGCACTTTTAGAGAGCAAAGCCATGGTCTAGCCTCTTGACTCTAATACCTGAGTCCCATCCCGGAGCTCATAACCGCATACTCAGCCAATATCTGCCAACAGTATCCCAATCAATAACGCATAACAAGAAAGTCTCTCCTTTAATGTGCATAGCTGCCGTTTTCAGACTTCCAGCCAAATGAGTGAAAGACACGATTAGATTGATAAACACAAAAGGCAATTTCTTTCTCCCAGAGTATCCGAAAACACATTGCAGACCCTAAACCTTCCCAAATGAAAACATGGAATGGGGGAACAATCTCTCCATTTCAGGCGTATCAACCAAGAGAGGATAAAATAGAGCTAGGCATGTCACGTCGACGCTCGACGCTTCTTCCGCTGGGAATCATCATCCACCCCCACAGCTTCCTGCATATGCAATCGCATCAGCATATACGCTGCTCTTGCATCATTCGTCAGCGGTAAAGGAGAATTCCTCCTTCTTAGCGGGTCGTCCGGCTCAGAGTCCGAGGACTCCATCATCGATCCACCATCGGTATAGGAGCCATCGCTTGATTCGGATGCAGCCGATTTTGGTGGCAGGCTAACGTCATCAGCGACCGAGTCGGATTCATAGACAGCCGATACCCTTCGTCGCCTGTCGTGAATGCCCGAGAGGGAGGCGAGAATCTCCCCGGGCGACGGTATACTCAGTTGCGCCGAGGATGCTGTCCGCAAAGCGTTTCTAGCAGTCCAGCCACTGTGGGGAAGTGCGCGAGGCCGGCAATATTCGCGACTGGCAATTTCTTCGTCATGTTCATAGTTGACCACAGGCTTGCGAATATGTTTAAGCCTTAGGTTCTTCGCATGCGCGCGGGGCGAACCTTCAGTGCCTGGGGAGTATGCAATAGTGTTCGGCAATAAACTGGGCGAACTTCGCTTTGTTTCTAGATGACGCAAGCGATCTGCAGTGCTAGCGGCTGATCGAATGATCTCCGGATCAATGATCATTCTGCCAAACCTTTCGTCACTTGGTGGAATGCATATTGATATAAATTCCCTCCCGAACAGTGGCGTCAAGGCATATCGGATCCTCCAGCAAAACGTAGCCGCAACGGCTTTAGCTGCTTCAAAGGGCATCCAATACCCTGTCTATCATTAGATAATTTTTTACTTAGGAAGATGAAGAAAACGAAAGCGAAAGACTTGCTCACCTTGTGCGGCTAGAGCTCCGCCCGTGATACTATGACATATCTCCCGAAGGCCTCGGTTTGCATCGAGCATCTTTCCTGGAGCGGTCTACGTGTCTATTAGCAAAATTTGCATAGCGAACATTCTCATTCAGATTCTCAAACATACCTTGGGGTAGTTATTGCATTTAAAAAGCGACGTCGTTCGAACGAGGCCAACGTTATAATCCCACATGACCGTATGTATTTTATCTTCACCGGGGATTCTGAACGTATATTGGAAAACTACGCTCTGTTATTTGAATACATCAAACAAAAGTATAATGTGACTTACCTTCAAAGCTTTCCCGTCCAGTCTTTTCAAGAAATGACTTCTTTTCGCTGTTGTAAGGTATATGTCGAGGGAACTCTGTAATGTGTCCCATCGGATGGATTTCAAACTCTCTATGAGCGTTTTCTAGCTCTGTGTCTTGGTACTCACAGGGAGGATATCTGACTTCGCCCTTGACCTTTCCTCTAGTGAAGACGGCACCGTCCTTGGATAACTTTTGCCTTTTCTGTCTCTGTGGTGCTGTAGTAAAGTCTCTTGATCGACTGGAAGACGGCGTAGGAAGCTGATGGCTTCTCTGAAAATCTTCTGGTTCCGGATTTAGTAGGGACGCAATGGATGCCATTGTGATGGTGTCAAATAATGAATAAGTGCCAATGAGGCTATTAACATTGGACTCAAAGCTGGAGACTTGGTAAGGTCTAGCTCAGGCAGAAGTGTGAGCAGTGGAGAAGAGATAAGTTGACACCACAGATGCCCAGTGCCTCTGCGCTTTTCGCGAATGGGCGAGGACGAGGAAGGGCTTAAAACACTGACCAGTAAGAAAGACCTGGGTAGATGAAACAAGCCAATCTCAGCCAATAAAGAGGATAATAGAGATTTGGAAACGCGAAGCTAAAGGGAAGCTTAAGCCAAATGCCGGTCTTTGCATTTGATGCCAAAACGAGACTGCGGCTTTTGACAATCAGGGGAGGATTGCGCAAAAACGCTGAAGCAAGTAGCATCCATAGTATCTCTCCTCGCACGGCCCGATACCTTTGTAAGAGCTACCCGAGACTTGTAAGAGCGGTATTTTGATAGTATCGCCCATTTAGAAGCATAAAGTGCTCGTGGCCAGTGACCTTTTTTTTTTTTTTTTTTTTTTTTTAACGAAGGTAGCCACTAACGTTGATCTGCTAATTCGAGGCTATTATGATGGTTGGCCAAGCGGAGTGCTAGAACAATGATTGGAAAGCCCCATAAAAGTGATATGGGCAGGTCTCAGAGAGCATGCTCGATGGATTAGCAATCCGCATCCTGAATCCGGAGATATTAGTGTGGGCTCAAAAGATATGAAGTCATCCTGGCTACGGGATCTCATTGTCGGAAGCCATCGTCGTTTGTCGCACTTTGTCCGAACTGCCAATAATACTTGAGAGAGTCAATTTTTACCCCGACTCCCTGACGGATGGGTTTAAGAAAAACTTTCCCAACAGCACAATAAAGATGAGGCGCCAAATAAAAGGGGAAAGGGGGAATGGAATAACCTGGTCTATGATTGCTAGGAACGTCGTTCTGGGGGCAGAACAAGGGAACACAATCATCGAGGCGAAATCCGTCCTAGGTTCCATCTGCAAGGAGCCGGGCCTAAACGGAGTGAGACATATCTGGGTTATTTGGATCGCTATTATTTAGGATATCAGGAGCTACCGCCTTCAGTTAGTCGTTCAGAGATTCGATCACTAGCATCGAGGAGGCCAGCAGAGATGTTAGAGGATAGCCAGCGTGCTGCAAGAATCAGGGGATACGCAAAGATGTTCGAGATCTAAATTTCCAGAAGCAAAATCTCGGGATCTCCGTTTCGTATGTTGTTATATCGGCCCATAACCGCTCAGGATGGCCTAGGAGCAAGCGTGGCGATGGTGAAGTACTCCATACCTATGGGCGTTGATGCTAGACGGAATGGTCTAACAAAGCCTCAAGCTTGAAATGCGTGCGGAACATTGCAGTCTCGCAACTCGTGTCACGGAAAATTGCATTTCATACCCACAGATCCAATTCAACTGTCCCGAAACGTAAGACTGAAGAGAAACCGGACAGATAAAACGAGCCAATCGGAGAATTCCTACAGCTCAAGGAAACGTAGGCCTAAAACCATGGCACCCACAATTCTCATTCGCCTCTTCCCTGCTCTTTTATTCCCGCCTTTCCCCGTGAATGCAGGATACACAAACAGCCAGGGAGAAAACGGTATAATCTGATCGGTGCAACCTGATTACCCCGGATTCAAAGGAAGTGGTACTTACGCACCAGACCCGCTAGACATCCACAACCAAAGACTAGGTCTAGTCCAGGGAATGAACGGCCGGCTGCGCTCTCATTTTCGATCCCGTTGGCTTGCCGCGTTTGTTCCAGACGAAAACCGGGCACACAGCTTCCCGGGCCGTTCGTCCAGGGTTTCTAAGAGCAAGGTAAGTTCCTCACAGAAAACGAGATCGCGTGGGAAGTATTCTTCCATGCATCCAGAATTCTCTTCGATGCAATCACCCGTGGAAAGTCTCAACGGCAGAAAATCCCCACCCACATGCCCACCAACCGAAAAGGGGCGGATTGAAGAGCCGTGCCTAATAAAATCAGGGGGCGAATGGACAAATTCACAAAGAAGGAAAAAAGGTTCTAGAAAGCATCATGAAACATAGTTCCCATCCGCTTTGTGTCTTTCCACTCAGGTCTCATTCAGACCACATGTCAAAGCCCATATTGGCGGGAACTTGACGGTATATTATTTAGCTCCCACGATAGCTTCTCCGTGATACTGTCCAGAAATGCTGAAACAGCCTAGCTTCTTTACTTGGTTTAAGAAGCTAATTTCTGTTCTGTCAAGGGAAGCAAGCTCCTATGGCCGCGAAAGCTTCATCCATTCAGAAATCTCCCCAAAAAAAAGGAAGAAAAAAAAGAAAAAGAAAGGAGCAAACAGCCGATGACACTGCCGCAGTGAAATCCGGGGCGGTGTCTTATCCGTCTGCCAGCAAGGGACGGCGAATAGCGGCTCCGGCAGAATGGGGTGGAAGCTCACTTTAGCTCTCCACGCGGAGCATCGCGACAGGGTGGAGTCGAACTGCTTTTGCCACTGTTTGTGGAACGAAATGTGAGTCAGGGCGGATGACGGATGTAAGTCTCTGGGATCAATTGCGATGTCAATGGAATAGGCTGGTGGTCGAGTGGGAGAGGGAAGAAGAAAATAAAGAAGAAGAAGAGGAAGAAACGGCGAGATGAAGTTGAATTAAGGTGTGATGTCGACCATCCCTGAACAGGAAACTTTCCGCCCGGCTCGACCTTTTTCCTCCAGTCGCAGCGCACACCGTCATATGCCATAGAGACGATAGGATACCTTTTCTTTTCTTTTTCTTTTCCATTTTCCATTTTCCATTTTCCATTTTTCCATTTTTCATTCTGGCTAACGGGTTATTTGACCTTTGCTTGTGCCGACCGAGCATGTAATCAAACCAGCGTGCGGGTCAAGAAGCTACGAAACCGCAACTTGGGACCGTCATGGAAATTGACCTTCCTGGGATGCGTGAGCTAACTTACTTATCACTTAACAGTCACCTTCATACTGTGTACATATGCACATACCTTGTCAAATATTCGAGTTACTGAGCCAGTGCAGAATAATTTTACGGTTCTAGAGAAGAACTTGACTCTAGTCTGGTGAACCCTTTTCGCCCGTCAAGAAATGCACAGCAGTGACCAATCAGGCGTGAAAGCGGGCAACATGCATGTAACTAACCGCCCCTGTCTCTACGAAATGCATGGCGGTATTTTCCTTTCCTTTTCTTTTCTTCCCCACGGTTCCCGTAACAGCGGGACCGGGCGTCTGCATTGGTTACAGCGGAACCAAGCCATGCGAAGCTAGGTCCCTGAGTATAAGATTCCTGTAGTATTATTATACAGAGACAAGAGGGGAAATCTACGCAGATGGCTCGGGTAAGGGATGGGCAAGAATAATATTTGCTTGGGTAGTATACGTATAAAACCCACAAAATACACATGAAAGGCCACATATCAATACTGAGGACAGATAAACTCTGATCCAGGGCAAAAGGACGAATGAAACCTGTGTCTGCTGTAAGTTAAACCTGTTCATCCACCAATGTCCGACCAGTCCCCACCGGCCCAACCCCATAAAATACCCCCATCCAGGTAATGCGCCCACCCAATACTACCCGTTAAATGTCAGAAAAATCATCACTGGAAGAGGCGCTAGGGATTCCATCTTCACTGTCATCATCGATTACGTAGGTTGGCTTCTTCGCCGTTGCGGCTGCACGACGCGCCGGCCGCCCCCTTGCGGGAGCTGCAGCCGGAGCTTTGGCGGCCACTTCATCTTCGGATCCAGATGAATCGAGAATGTCATTGGCCATTGCATCGATATCATCGTCCGAAAAGCCGTCAGCCAGTGCCTTGCTTGTTTTGGATTTCTTGGAGGCGTAGGCTTTAGCTGCTGGAGATAGTTGCAACTGCTTCGTAGACGCTGCTGCACGCTTCGTCGGCGCCCTTTGAGTAGTCGTACGGGTTCCAGCCGAGGATGCTACCTTGGTCGTCTTCGCTGATGCCTTAGGTGCAGGCTTGGCTTTTGTAACCGCTGGCTTAGCCTTTTCGGGCACGGGCTTCGCTTCCTCATCTAAATCCATCTTTGTATCTTTTCCATCCTTGGGCTTAACGAGGAGAGAGCGGCGCGGCGAGTTCAGTGGAATTAGCTTCGAATAATCTGTTTCGTCGAGATCAAACTCCGTGCTGGCCTTTAGCGCCTTGGGAGCTGGTTTGGATCCGACACCGGCGCCAGGCCGTGAATATTCGGAAGAGAAAAGTGTGGGGGATCCTGAGACCGGATCTGCGCTCTTAGAATCTAGGCCTTTGACCATTTTGCTAACATCACCGAGCAAGTCATCGCCGTTGTCGCTCTCAGACGAGCTGGAATCATATACGATAGGCTTTCGGTTTGTGCGAGCTGCTCGCTGGCGTGGCTTTGGAACAATTTCAATGTCAGAATCGTCATGCTCCTTTGGAGCCTTCTTGGACACAGCGGTCGCTTTCTTTGCTGGCTTGGGTTTATAGTCATCGCTATCTGAGATTGCTGGAATGTCCGGCGACGGAGGCCTGGCGGGTTCCCGTGCCTTCTCGTCCGTCTCCTTAGAAAGGATGTCGTCTTTATCATCTTCTGAGTCACTGAAGGCAAATGTAGTAGCCGCCTCTGGTTTTTTGTTCGAAGCGGCTCTCGATTTCTTCTGCGGTATGACTTCTGCTTCAAAATCCTCAGTCTCACTAGTACTATCAAGGCGCGTGGCTTTTGTTTTCGATTTTGCGGCAGGTTTGCTGAGATAGTCGAGGAGTCCGCCCTTGGGTTTCACTTTATTTACTACTGTCGCCTTCTTTGCCTTAGGTGCGAAGTCGCTATCGTCATCATCCCCAAGTGCTTTTCGTTTCTTACCTGCGGGGCCGCGACCTGCCGTCTTGAGTTTCGTTGAAGTGCGTCTGCCGTAGCTTCGAGCTTTCTTGGCTCGCCGTTCCTCATCTTCGAGTTGGTTTCTCCATTCAGTTATGAATTCATCCAGATCCCGTTTCCAGAGGTCTTCCTTCGATAACTTAATGAGCGCGTCTATCTCAAGTTCTTTGTCGCCAATTTGACGAAGCAACTTCTCAACTCGTTCTTGGGTCAACGACCACAAGGGCATCTGAGCACACAAAGTTAATTTAATTTTACCAAGCCAACTGTGGTTCGGCCATACTTACACCAAGCAGGTAGTCGAAGACGTCTGAGCTGAGTTGCTCATCTTCTTCGCTCTCTTCTTCTTCTTCAACAGCCGGCTCGTTTTCACCCTCTTTGGCTGCGTCGACTGCCTTTGGAATGGGCTTGAATCCCTTTTCTTTTAATTCCTCGATCAGCTTGGCCTTTCGCTTTTTGGAGATGACAAGTTTGCCGTCGATGATCATTTGTACGAATCTGGCTTGATTGGTGAATTTATCCAGTTCCTTGTGCAACTGAGCGAGTAGATGTTGCTAAACGAAATGTCAGTGTTATTTGTACACAGGATCAAAGATTTGATTTGCTTGATATTATATACCTTTCGTTTCTCGTAGAACCTGATTCGTACGGCATAGAAAGCTTTTAAAATGTCCTCCGCAGTGTCATATTTTGTGATCCGCCCTTCCGCGTCGAATGCCACCATATTTGTCGTGGCAATGGTCTTCGATAGCTTGAATCTCTCTTCAAGGCCATCTTCAAGCGCCTTCTTCATGTGCTTCTCATCCATCTGTATGATAAAATGGACTTTGCTATGTGTGTTGTAATCCTTATAGTCCTTGATAAAGGACGGTGCTTTCTCGGCCTTGATGATCTCCTCCAGCTTATCCTTGAAATCTTGAGTCCAAGTTCTGATAGGAAGCTCGGTGATCTCGACCTCACAATCACCGGTCTGCTTGATAATTCCGCTAAACTTGTATCGATCCCCCGACGCTGTTACTTCGCCGGTAAATCCACGGAACCATGGTTTCATCGGCACGAGAGATTCACCATCCATCAGACGCCTCAAATTGGCTACAATGTCTTCGGGGTTAAAGTTCGGGATAGATGTACTCCAGCCAGTGCCAATACCATCGGCACCATTTATCAGAATCATCGGTACAACAGGGACATAAACCTCGGGTTCAATAACCTTGCCGTCGTCGATGTTGCTCTTCAGCAAAGGTTCGTCGGCGGCATGGAATATGCGTCTTGCAAATGGCGAAAGTCTGGTATGGATGTAACGGGCACTGGCGCAATCGGAGCCTCCTTGAAGACGACTACCGAAATTGCCGCTGGGCTCCAGGCAATTCACGTTATTCGATCCAACAAACGTCTGTGCAAGGCCAACAATAGTCTGCTGAAGGGAAGCTTCGCCGTGCTGATAGGCTGTCATGCCAGATACGTAACCACCAAGCTCAACAACCTTCATGTCCTTCTTCACGTTACGCTTAAACATGGCATACAGAACTTTTCGCTGCCCAGGTTTCAACCCATCCACAACCGAGGGAATCGAACGAATATTATCCGCCATGCTGAACAAGATCAGTTCTTTGTTAATAAAATCAGTGTACGTGATTTTATCGACGGAATGGTCGAGATAGGTGCCAGGTTTGAATTGGCGGAGCCATTCTTTCCGGTCATCTGCTTTCTTCTTGGAGAAGGCGAGGTCGATCAACTGCGCTTCATTGTCTTGCATGGCGTGGAACTCCTTCAAGTGTCTATCCAAGTCTCGGAAGTACAC
The DNA here is from genome assembly GCF_000149335.2 of Coccidioides immitis RS. Lineage (NCBI taxonomy): Eukaryota > Fungi > Ascomycota > Eurotiomycetes > Onygenales > Onygenaceae > Coccidioides > Coccidioides immitis. Next base: position 781,537 of record NW_004504310.1, on the reverse strand, counting down.
CTCGGCGTCCTCCGTTGAACTGGTGCCCAGACCCTTGTAGTACTTCTTGTCCCACCTGCGATCGTGGCCGTGAGATTTTTTCCATTCTTCATATTCGGGTAGGGTGAAGAACGATTTGGACGCAGTAGGGTTCTTGGGATCGCCTTTCCAAACCTTAACGATTGGAGTAATGAATTCGATCAAGAAACCGGGGATCTTGAGCAGGCTGGGGAAAGCCACCTGAAGGTAATTGATCAGTAGACCTTTGATGTGGCTTCCGTCATGATCCTGATCTGTCATGATCATGAGATGGCCATAGCGAAGGCCCCGCGTGTCAGTATACTCTTTCTTGTGCTGCAAACCAAGGAAGTTTTTGATATTTTGAATTTCCTGGTTCTTGGATATCTGGTCAACGGACGCATCGCGAACATTGAGTAGCTTTCCCCGCAGCGGGAAAACACCAAAGAGATCAGGACCGACAACCGCTCTGCCAGCCATCGCAAGGCCCTTGGCGGAATCTCCTTCGGTGAGAATGAGCGTACAGTGGTGGCCTTCCTTTGTTCCCGCTTTGTTGGCGTCCGTAAGCTTCGGGTTATTCATACGGGCACGACGACTTCCGTCAGTTTTCTTGAGGATTTGGTCCGCTTTTTGCTCCGCAAAATGCATGATGTTCTGCATGACCTGTGTTTTCAAAATCTTCTTCAAGAATTCTTCCGAGAGGACGCATTTGCTCCCGAACTGACTTTGCTTTGTGGTCAATTGTTCCTTTGTTTGGGAGGTAAATGCCGGATTAACGATCAGACAATTTACAAACAGAAATATATGGTTGCGTATTTGCGCAGGCTTCAAGAGGGGTCCGGTCTTGTTCTTTTTCTTCACGGCATCCGCTAATTTAGAGCAGATCTGATCACTGATATAGTTGACATGGGTTCCGCCAGACGTAGTTGCTATTGAATTGACAAAGGACACCTGTTGGAACGAGCCATCCGACACAGCGAAGCCAATCTCCCATCGGGGCTCGGTGCTGTCTGTTACGATCTCGCTCTTGTCTGAGGCGGCCTCCTCTCCGCGCTCGCGTTTGATGGCCTTGGTATACATTTCCATGTACTTTTTGAAGTTGCTGATGGGAATTCTTGAGCCGTTCAGCCTGACGGTGACTCGGCAGGTACCTGCCAAGTCATAGACGCGGCGCTTCACCAGGGCTTCAAAATCTGCGTCCATCCCTTCCATTCCAAATTTCTTGAAATCAGGTTTAAAGGTGATCTTTGTGTAATCATTCCCTTTGGATTCTGTAATCTTGGCCTTTCTCATCTTGGACATGTTATCTTGCCACGTCTGCCTGTACTTCTTCTTGGACCTTGAATCAGCTGTCTCGACGGTAAACTCGGTGCTGAATATGTTACAAAGCTTGGCGCCGTACCCATTTCGACCGCCGGTAACCTTTGCTTGCTCATCATCGTAATTTGAGGACGTCAACAGGTGCCCGAAGATCAGTTCCGGGATGTAGATTTTTTCTTTCTGGTCAATTGGTCAACAGCTGGCCGCGGATGCCAAGGAATATGAGAGATGACATACCGAGTGGATCTCGACTGGAATACCACGACCATTGTTCCACACGCTAATTTCTCCGGCTTCCATATCGAGAGTGACTTTTATCTCACTCATGTTGTTGTCTCTCTGCTTGTTATCGGCAGCGTTGACCAGGATCTCATCAAATATCTTATAGAGACCGGGGACGTAAGAGACCTCGCGGTATTCCATCTGATCGGTGGTCGAGTTGTAAACCCACATGTTCTGCTGGGTGCGTTCGATGGAACCGATGTACGTGTCGGGGCGTTTGATGATGTGTTCGACTTGGGAAAGCTAGGCCTCCTGTTAGCTCTGAAGTTCCCGGGGGGGGGGGGCCACCGGGGGAGAGGGATTGTCTGGGAAGCACCTTTTGATATTGGTCGCTGGACTTTCCACTGCTCGCCTCGTTCGTGACCGATTCATTTTGCACAGTCGAAAGGGGGTTGGCCGTAGATTTTTTGGCGGCCCCTACGGCCTTACCCTTCTTGACGGGCTTGGGCGGCGTGTTCGAGAGGAGCGAATCATCGTCCAGCATGTCGACATCTTCATCGCTCGAGACATCGTTTTCGGGTTCTTTTTGAGGGCGCTTCTTCACGCCGGTCGACTTGGAGGCGGCTTTGACCTTGAGCGTAGTCTGAGTTGCTTTCTTTGCGGGAGCCTTTGCCGTGGAAGTCTTCTTCGCGGCGGTCGTTTTCGGCTTTGCCCTGGCTTTCTAGTCTCTCGAGGTCAGTGTGGAAGTGGTGGGGTGGGGCACCCAGTGAGGGAGAAGGAGAGGGCTTACGGGCGCGGGGTCCGGCATAAAGTCAGAGCTCGCGCTCTCATCCTCAAAGACGGAGTCGATAGGGGAGTCCATGATCAGTCGATGACGATCACGAAAAAAAAGAGAGAGATTGGGCGAGGGGTTGGGATGCGAGTGAAGGACACTGCGCCGGCTCGATTCAGGACAGCCCAGCGGCGGCTTTCATGGTGTTTGCAGCGAGCGTGGGCGGCGAAGAGAGCGGAAGCGCTGGCTGGTCCCTGTGTTTGTTGTTTGTTGTTTGTTGTTGACTTTATTTTTTTCCCCTTCCCGCCGTGTTTTCCTCTCTCGGCGGCCCCTGGACGCGCCTAGGCTGAAACACGCTAGTCCGCTTTAGGACTAGCCGACGCGGAACATCAATCTTCCAAATAAGTCTAGACCGGAAAAGGAAAGATGAAAACACAACCGTGGATTTACATTTCTCCGCGCCGACTTTTTTTTTTTTTTTTTTTTTTTTTTCCCGTCCGATTTTCAGCCTCAAGCTCGAGCTCCCTTGGCAGCAGACGAAACAGCGGGCGAGAACTCACGTAGAAGCCACTTTTGACAGAGTGTTTACTCCGTACTGATGATATACAAAAGTGCAGCCGCAGGCATTAAGCGCGGACGTGTGGGGGGACCGGGTGGCATTGACTGAGCTGCACGCTCCACATCATTGTCTCCCCCCAAAACATCTCGCGTGTGAACGGGGCGGGTTTGAGCATCTGCTCGTCGCATCCGACAACTCTCCATGCGGAGAACTCCTGCTTCGTATATGGTGACGGCCTGACAAATGCCACGATCGGGGGGGAAGAGCCTTGGAGTTCGACAGTGCATGTAGTTCGGTCGTAGCCATCTGCGTGCGTGGATGATCCGGTGCTGGGCCACTGATGCCATCTGACAGCGGAGAAAAGAATATAAAGTCCAGACTCCGTACCTACTCCCGTATATATTGAGGAACAACCGTTCCCTATGGACGTGGAACTCTCTCTCGTCCCCTCCCCCTCCCGTCATGAGAGCAGTTCGACGCTCCGCTCGCCCCCGTCCAAGACCGTTCTGGACTAGCGAGCGGCCCGCCAAGCCGCGAACCCCTGACGGGGCCGACGATGAGACTCAAAAGACGAGCTTGCCAGGAGACCCAGTCGAGCCGGCACTCTTCGTCGAGATCACCAGTCGAAAACCACCCTGTCGCTGGCGGCACCTTGCGCTCCTAATTTGCACCTGTCTTTGCTCGTGCCGTTGTCGGCATTTCCAGTCATTACTGTATACATCTAGAGGCATCAAGGCCTCTTCTTTTTCAACAGACAAAACATATTATTTATAGCTGCTCGCCGTTGATCCCTCCCTCCCCGCCCTCCCCTTTAATTCACAACGCCCCTCTGCCACTTTCGAACAAAAGGCGCCGTTCATGCATTGACCGCACCTATCGAAGCCTGAGGGTAGACAAGGTGTTGCCTGGGAAAAAAAAAAGAAAAAAAAGAAAAAGAAAAAGAAAAAAAAGAGAGAGAGAGAGAAGAGGAAAAGAAAAGCAAGAGAGCAATGGAATCCACGCCGGAACGGGCCTCTAGACCCCCCTCGCTCAGCATCGAGGATCCAGCTCGTGAGCGCCTCCCAACGGATTCCATGGTCACCGTGCCCCTTTCGGACCTCCAGCCTAGCCCGAGGGAGATAGATCTTGACCGCAGATTCTCGGAAATTACCTCTATCTCTCCGGCCAGTCCCTGCAGCGAAGCAGATGCAGAAGCAAAAGTGATCACCCTCGACGATGAGATTGGATCAGGCCATATTGGTTCAGATGCATCGTCTAGGAGGGAATCTTCCGTGTCTGCGGTCGCAAGCGAGACTGTCGAGAATAAGGAGATGGACGATGCCAGGTCTGTGGACTGGGTAGAGCTGGAAAAAACCGAAGAGCTGCAGTCGAAGTCAGGCCCAGCGGATGACGCCGTCAGTGATTGACATTCCATTGTCCCTTTTTGATTGTGAATAGGAAAGAAAGATTAATCCGGTTATTAGTCGACCGCTCTGCTCCTGGCAAGATTGGAACAGGAGAACGATGCCCTCGCGACCGACCCCAAATCAGCGCTGTCCGGCAGTCCAAAGCCCAGGCGCTCGTCCAGGCCACCCTCCATCCACCAGCTCAAGAAACTGGTCAACGATCCTCGGTCGTCGCTCCGATACTCGCAACTCCCAACCCCTCAGATGACCGAACTGGAGTTCTGGGCTGCCCTCGTCGCAGACTATCCCCGAACGGCCCAGAGGCTCCCTACGCTCACGTCCAACAAGATTCGAGGAGGCGTGCCTCCACCTCTACGGGGCGTTGTCTGGCCTAGCATCGCTGGTGCTAGAGATGTGGCACTCCAGGAAGAATTTGACAAGCTGAGCGGCGAATCCAGCCCGTATGAAGGTCTCATCGGCAAGGATATCGGCAGAAGCTTTCCCAACGTGGAGATGTTTAGGGACCCCAACGGCGAGGGTCAGCAGATGTTGGCCAAAGTTCTAAAATGCTTTAGTCTCCATGACACAAAGATCGGGTACTGCCAGGGCCTTGGATTCGTCGTTGGTCCTCTTTTGATGCACATGAGCGAAGCGGAGGCCTTCTCTGTGCTCGTTAGGTGAGCCAACTTTCCCTTCTTCTTAGTTCTTCATCGTTTACCACTGACGATTTCTCAGGCTTATGGACCATTATGATCTCCGATCGTGCTTCCTGCCTACTTTATCTGGCCTCCACTTGCGCATCTATCAGTTCCAGACGCTGCTCTCCCGTCATCGACCGAATCTTCATGCGCACCTTGAAGCACTCAATGTCGAGCCTGTCTACGTGTCGCAATGGTTTCTGTCCTTTTTCGCCGTGACCTGTCCACTTCCAATGCTGCTCCGTATTTACGATGTTCTGCTTCTCGAGGGTGCTTGCGAGACTCTGATGCGCGTTGGACTTTCGTTGATGCAACGAAACGAAAAGAAACTCCTGGCGTGTCACGAATTTGAGGACGTCATGCAACTTCTCCTATCGAGGAGCATTTGGGATCCGTACGCGTCCTTTTTCCAGCCCTCCGTCGCTAGGAAAAATACTGACTCAAATATAGGTACTGCTGCAACGCGGACGACCTTGTTAACGACTTTGTCTCTCTCACGTCCCTCGTGACTCGAGAGAGCCTTCAAGCGCTAGAAGCGAGCTACAAAGAATCCCAAGGATCTTCGTCTAATGTTTATCTCCCGCAGCTACAAGCTGTTGCTTCTCGGTTTTTAGGGCGATTATGGGCGGGGTCGAATGCTCACAATTCCACCAAGTCACTTGTGCTCAACCCTGGAACGCCATTTAGCCCATCCGCGGTTCGCCGTACACCGTCCAAGCAGAGCATGGCGTCCACCCTGAACTCTTTCGAGTCAACTTCCGATGCTAGCACAGCCCCAACAGAGCTTTCATCGGACGGCAGTAAGCGCAAGCAAAAGTCGACCATGCAGAACAAAGACAAGGATCTGCATACTCAAATCGAGGACCTGCTTATCGCATTGACAGACATGCAGCGCGAGCATGCAACTCTGGCTAAGGAACTGCAAAAGGAACGTGAAGAGCGCGAGGAAGACCAACAACTGGCTAAATTAATGTTGGGATATATCAAAGAACAGCCGGAAGATGAACAGGCCGTTGACCTTATCGCTAAAGCGAACAGCCGCTTCTCTACTACTGAATCCCGCCGGCTGTCTATGCAGCAAACCAAACAGCAGCTTCGAGACGATATCGCCTTGTGGCGAGAGAAGTACGAAATCGAGCTCGCCCGATGTCAAAACTTGAGTCGCACAATCGACGACCACGAGCACGAAAATAACCAGTTAAAAGAGCAACTCCGTGACGCCCGCTCGCGCATCCAGGATGCCCACAGGGACAAGCAACGTCTCGAGCGCACCATCCAGGAACTGCGATCTCGCAAACAACCTCCCTCCAACACCTCCGACCGACCCCAGTCCACCGCTGACGACAATCGGGCTTCCACCTCGGGTCTTCGCGAATTCAAACTCGGTAAAGCTTCCACCATCAGCACATTTTCTACTCAGGCGACGTCTCCCAAAGCAGCTACTTTCGCCAAACGCACTAGCTCCCTCGGCGCCCCGACTTTCTTCACTCCACCCGATAACGCCGATGAAGACTCCCTGCTCGCAGAGCTCGTCAATGCCAAGACATCTGAAGCCATCGCCCGTCAAGAACTCGACGAAGTCAAAGCAAAACTGGAAAACCTTCGAAAACTCATGTCCAAATCGGGCATTGGCCTTTCCACTGCTGCTACGATGCCGGCGGGAACCATGCACCTGTCAACTGGATGGGGATCGTCCTCGACGACACCTCGAACTCCCAATTCAAATGGAAGTTCAGCAGTTAGTGCCGGCGGGGGTGGGGGCACCGGTGGCGGCGGCTTTTTCAGCGGATGGACAAAGCGAACATTATCGTCTGGGAATATATCAATTGTGGAATCAAAGTAAGAGACGTTCCACGTCTCCTCCCCTTTTTTGGTTGTGGGCCTTCGATAATCCGCCCTTCTTTTCCGATTCTTTTCTTTTCTTTCGAGATGATTAGATGTTCACGTGTCGCAAGGCACTTGGCATCTTGTATAATCTACTCTTCACTTCATTCTTTGTCTTTTTGTCCATTTTCTTTTAGGAAGTCTCCTTGTTCAACAACATTCTTGACAACAAAACCAGGAGAATATCTTTTCTTGTGCCTGTTTCTGGAATATACCCCTACCTCAATTCCTCTCGACAGAGACTTATTCCTTTTGTTCAAGAGTCCAGCCCATCGCTAGTAAGCGAGCGCTGTCTTCCATGAATATCCTTTTCGAGACAATCTAACTATTTCTGAGCCTGAAAACTATATTTCTTCCGCATGCTTCCTTGCATACCTAGCGGCATGTTTTGGCTGACTCTATATGTCTATCCTTTTTAATATCTTCTTTCTCTATACATCATCATATCCCCTCTTGGTGTGTACAAGCACGTACGGACTGTATACATAGCGAATAAGAGTAAATAGTGTATACCTTGTGGAATTTATTGGCATTTCATCATGGATATGATCCGCTTAACTTTGTATTAAGGAAATTTTTTTTTTTTTTTTTTTTTTTTTTTTTTTTTTTTTTTTTTTTTTTAAAAAGAAAAAAATTGTCGGGGTTCCAACACGTTCAATGCTATCGACCACATCAGGATGGCTCAATCAAGATGGACACCCAATTTGGGAACTGCTTGAAGAGTCGTCTCAAATATGCTGCTCCATTATCAGTATCATTCTGAAAACACACCCCCCCCCAAAACCAACTTGGGAGGCTGGGAGGTAAATCTTCGTTGCTTGTCCCACCAAGCACTTTCGTAGGCCTCCAAGGTGAGCTCTAATACTCCATCACCCGAGAAGAAGTCGTGTCGGATCCAATTATTCATCCAAGCATTTCCATCCCCCTTCAGACTTCGTAAATATATGTTTTCATATCCAGTATCGAAATTACTATTTCCAATGACGGTGAAATCTCCCTTGCTTGAGTTCTTGATGCTAACGCCCTGGAAGAAGGGCGGCATAATCAAATATACATTCTCGCCATGAACGGGATATAGTCTATCATTGCAAGCGCAAGAAAAATCCCATGACGCCGCCGTCGTCGTTCTCGGGTATTCCTTTGGGGTCATTGTAGAAAAGAGGACAAACGTATTTATGCACCCGACGTGCAGAAACTTCCGGACGGCCAGCGTAGTGGAGCCGGCAAATGGTTAAAAATGACTATTCGTCACCCATATATCAGAGCCCAGATTCGTGGAAGTATGTAAGGCGATCGATGAATTGTTGTGACCCACTGAGGACTTCGATTAGTGTAGCCATGTCTTGAGGAACAAAATTAGATATCAAGTGATAAGTATTTGCAAGACACGAAGAGAGGAAGTTGTCTCCCCACATGGTATAGAACCAGCTACCACTTTCATAGCTCTCAGGTCTGTCTGAGTTAAAAAAGCAAAATTTAAATTTTAATAGCGGGCTGCAGAAAGCTGGGTCTTGAAATCCCCAGGCCCCATTAAGATATCGTGGTTAGAAAAACTCGACAAACCCACTGTTCGTCCCATTAATGGCCTACAGCTGATCTTTCTCCATATCACCCGATACTTTGCTAGTTGTGACTTTAATAACATCAAGCTTCCGGCCCCAAGCATCCCTTGCTAGGGAGAATATTTTGTCAAAGTTGAAGTCAGCTAGCTCCCTCTCTGCGTTGCTGCAAGCCTGGCCGATGCCAACGAAACTTACACCAATGGGTGCATATATTCACTCGTCAGAGGATGGGGAGAATTGTACAAATGCGCTGGCTAGGACTGAAGGCTCAAGGCTGCCCTGAACTATTTCAATTGATTTGAGAGACATTCCAGCACGATTGTTGACGAAAGCTCCTGGTTCCTGAATAAAGTACCACAAAATCAACACAAAAATGAATAATTTATAGCCCTGTGCCAAAACCGGCGCTAAAAGTTTTGTTCTCTGTGATCTGGTCTGTTTTTACATCAACGGAGACTTGGTGGCGCGAGTGCGGATGATCATTCAACTCCAGTAGTATAAGAGAACGTACTCTGTGAGACAACCGAGGTATCTGGAACGGTAAATCTGTATAGTGCAGTGCGGTTTGATACGGACATTTCTGCCAGAATAGACGTATTTCATTCCAGCTAGAAATAACCAGGAGAGGCGGTTGGGCTCCCACTGATCTATGGTGCAGCTTTATCTATAACAGAGAATCTGCAGCGGCAAAGCTCAACCTCGAGATAGCCAGCTACAGGGAATTAGGCGGGCTGTTAGGGTATACTTTAATGCGCGTTCTACATATCACACTTCCTCCATCTGCCCCAATGAAGGGATTCACTAGATCAAAGTACATATTCTGAAGAGGAACACACTATCCGGCTTAGAATCAAGAGGGCGAAAGGAAAGAGGAACGGCATCCCCAGATCACGTAACGGCGGTAATCCATTGCCAGTGTTGACTATGCAGCCGATGGTTTGACCACTTGAGGCATTTATTAAGCCCATGGCCTCCTCATAGAGGATGCGTACAGGGTTATTATTATGCAGGCCACCATCGACGTAAGTTATTGGAGGAACGCCAAATTTTATACCGTTGAAGTACAATGGGGCTGCCGAGGTCGCTCGTGCAGCTTGCCAAATTGTACATCCCGTGTTAGGTTCCCATTTGCTCGGATAGCTTCGAAGGAGGACTGGTGTGTGGACAATTCCTCGAGTGGCACAAACAAAGCTACATGAAGTCAGTCGCTTGTCACTTGAGAACACCACGCAATCCAAACATACACGCGACAGTTGCTTGGAGGGGTTTGAACCTTGTCGAATTAAACATCGGCGCACTGCTTCAAATGCTGTGTGATATCAGATCTTTTAACTCTTTTTCTAGTATTGTGGCGTCGAATCTTGCAGCGCTTCGAATCTGTCTCAAAAGCCTGCGAAACTTGTTGTCTGACAAGAAGCCTTGAAAGGGGAATATTTTCGGGGCCAAATCCAAGTAGGCAACTATACATTCATCAATGGTCATGCCGAGTGTTCCCAACATGATAGCAATAAGGCCACCAGTGGACGTGCCGGCTATTATATCGAAATAGTCGCATAGCCGCAAGGGTCGTTTGGCATCGGGCCCGAGTTTAATTTCCAGAACATATATTATACGCTGTAGGATGAGGAGGCTGGAGAGACCGCGGACTCCGCCTCCGTCAATAGAGAGAAGGCGTAAATCATGATGGTTAGAATCCATAATGCATTAACGTATGAGCACTATCGTTTGGGTTGCCGCTGTGAGATGGGTTCGCAGGCAAAGTTGACCTAACATGGCGTCAAACCCGGGGGCCACACAATTGGTTATAAGGCGGGACAACCCTGGCACTCCTCAGGTTCTGGATTTTGGGACCCGACTGTCTGGACCTGGTGTTCGCCCGTCGGCGGATTGGGCCTTCACGGAACGGCCCGCATTGGCGGAAGAGGCCAATGCCAGCAGGATCAACACCAAGCACAGGCTAGAGAAATGCGATTGTGCTTGTTGGGCCGTGAAACCTTCAACAACGCGGGTTGAAAACCGCAGCATGTCACCTGATCGCCAAGGTGGGAATGCCAAATTTAGCTGCAAGTGCAAGGGGTGTTCTTCTCCAATTATAACGAGAAGAAAAGGAGGATGATTGACTCCTGTTGCGGCCCAATTGAAGTTCAGCACCTCACGTATTCGGTTTCAAAAGAAACTATTTAACGTGAGATGGGGGACAGCATCCCTGGGGGGGAGTTACCGCCGAACCTCTGATGCTTTGGAGAAATTATCTGACATGGCAATCTTATCGAGAATGCCAGCAGAACGGGGGGTTGCAAGGACGCTTTCCGAATCCTGCTCGTGGTTATGATGGGAGAGGTTATTCCCTAACTCAAGGAGGGAAGTTGAATGGCCCTACTTGTCGATCTCGGTAATTTTGTGAACTTGAAAAATTCAGGGCGCACGTTGTGAGAGCCGCAGGGGTTCACTTGGTTAGACTCAATCGCGACTGATTCCGGGAAAGTGAATGAGGCTTGAAGACCTCAAATGTCTCGAATATCGGCGAAATTTGAACACATAATTCGTGGAGTGGCAGGTCACCTATCCCGGCACTAGGGGATAGAATTAATGTAAGAATGAAGGTGGTTTTCAAGTTTGTTCGAGAGTTGGTTTTCCTTTTGGAATGGAAGGATAACCGGTGAACCTTTTGGTCGCTCGAGAAAATTCGGTGCGCTCCCTCCCAGAGTGAGTTTCGGGAGGTGCAATACATAGAGTGGGTGTGGGTGAGGGTCCCTCGTGTTAGCATCGATTATTAGGCCATGGGGCTCTTGGCCAGAAGGGTTGAAAGAGGGTCAAGTTGTCTGGTCCACCTAGCTGGTGAGGCTGTCTCTTAGCGGGCCGAGTCTGGATTCATTTTTCCGAACCTTGATATTTGGAAAGTAGTGTGGGTGCATTTCGATAAAACGATATTGCCAGCCCTTTCCGACAGTAGGGGGAGGAGTATTGGGGTCTGTATGGCTCTCTCGCAGGATGGAGTTGGCTGTGTCTCTGAGCATCTGCGGAGTGACGGATGTTCCCTCTTTCCCCAGCAGCTCGAGGTACTCGTACAGAGCCTTGTATTGCTCCTCGGTCAGTCTGAGGTTGGTTCTCTTGCGGGTGGAGCGCGAGGGAACGTTGAGGATTCGGCGACGAAGACGGTGGTAGGAGACTTTATATTCGCGCGCCAGGGTGGCAACGCTGACCTTCTCGTTAGCGCATGTCCTCTGGCTGTATTCCTCCGAAGCTTTCCTGATGAGCTCTTCTTCCAACTTATATGTCGAAACCATGGCGAACGATGACTTGGCGATGTCAGTGGTGGTGGTAGTGCTGTTGCTTGTTGTCGCGGGCGTTTTTTAACGGTGGGAGAATTGGTGTTGAGCTTCGAATCGCGACGGAAGAAGATTTCGTGTTGAGCTGCAAATGCGCTAGTCTTGATATAGACTAGCGCAACTTGGCGCCGGTGTGTGCTGAGTAAGCATAATACGGAGAGGTAAACAGTCCAGCTACGCAGCAAGTATTTCTTAGGTAAGCAATGCTCCACCGGCCCCGTCCGAGTAACAACGCCGGACAGGCAGCCTCATTTCTCGAGGAGGATCACAACAAAGCAATCCTTGGATGTTTTCTTTCCTTCTTTCTTTCTTTTCTTTTCTTTTTATTTTTGAATCAAAGAGTGCGGGACCGAATTCGCCTGCATAAGAGAGCGACATTGACCTTGCAACATGAGACGGGACAACCTCGGCGGGCGCAAAATCAGCTCACTAACCTTCTTCAAGCTTAGCTTGCTACCGCTGAACCCTGCTTGAACCTCGCTGGACCTCAGCTCCATTTGCTCTGCCTGATTTAGGCAGCGTAAATTCATTGGCTCTGCGCTTTGCTTGCCCGCTGATTTGATTTTCCTGCATGCCAGCATCGGAAATGTGTATCAAGGAACTCCACTCTGGAGCAGTGGTTGCAAGTGAACAACCATCAGAGCCTCTCTGGCGCTGATGGGGCTCATCCCGTCTTGATCCCAAGATATGACGAGCCACCAGAGTTAATATATTGAGATGCCTTTTATTGGTCGTTCAGGCTGACCTGGCATCATCAGCAAAAGGAGAGCATGGTGGCTTGTTCCTGAACGGATACATATGTACGGAGTACGGAGTATAGAGCTACATAAAGGACGCAGGGTCCCTATCATCCTTCTTCAAATCAAAGACATTGTGAATTGATTCTCAACCAACTGCGAAGACTCTGTGAGCTTTATCTCGATAGCTTCACGAGTCCACAAGTTCCTCTGATCTTGGACCCCTTTGAGATTTGAAACGCGGTCCTTTGGCATCATGTACCCCTGCATCCCACCACCACCACCAGTACCCTCCCTTCCGACCCTCCCCCCAGAACTACTCTTGCACATTTTCCCTTATCTCCCACCAGAGTCAAAGCTGGCTCTCTCCCTCACAGCGAGACGCTTTTATCAGATCCTCTCGGACCAAGTCCCAAAGTGGCCCCAACTTGCGCCCAACGAACAATACTCTTTTCTCTACCTCCTGGAACGACTCGGATTTTCCATTCCGTCAAATCCCAAAACTCCTGTGGCTTGTTGCAGTGGATGCAAAACCACTCATTCAAGTTATAAATTTCTTCTAGCAGAGCTCAACAAAGGCACGGACGACCGGACTTGCAGAGACGCAACCAGATCCCTCTGGGTCAGCCCAGATACCCAGTATAGCTTCAATGACCTTAAAGACCGTTCTGCGGATCGCGGCTGGCTCACCGACGATGGCACCTTGCGCCGCAGAGGTGGAACCGACCTTGCCATCTACACGACTTACAAGATCCTCTCCCTCCCCAAATCTACCCAAGCACCCCGTAAGAAGATTGCCTCTATCCTCAACACTTTTAACCTTCCCTCTTGCCCGCACATGAGATTGAATCACCCCGTCATCATCGAAGGATATAAACCTGACGCCCACCCCATCGACGTCAAATACTACTTGTCTGACATGCGCAATGACTCTGCAAAATGCCAATTCCCCGGCTGCAAGACCTCCATCTACTGGATTGCCCGTACTCACGTGAATAAGCGGGACTGGAAGACTTTCTACATTGAGGTCAGCCGCGATGTGGGCAACTTAAATAGACCAAATTCTCCCGCCTGGCTCGCGCAGCTCATCACCCCTAACGCCGACAAACTCACCAAATTCTGGAACGACCGCCTAGAATGGAAACGCCAAATGCTTGCCTACGAAGAACGCAGATACGAACACCAGCTGCAGCGACAACAACGGCAACAGCAACAGAATGAGTCACCATCATCCATAGCGACCGCCGTTACACCTACCCTGGCCAACCTTCCAGCCCTGCTATCTCCCGGCTCATCTTCAGACCACACGCCAAACATCGAGGAAGACCAGTACGACGAAATCCCTCCACCCCTTCCGGATCCCGTCCCGGACGAAGCAGATCTCTTTAAACCAATATTGGGCGACGGCTTTGTCGCTGCGGAGGTAAAGTTCCAAAGAAAATTCAAGCGGATCAATGGAGGAACGGACCGGACGGACACATGGTACCAGCATATGGCTAATCTCCGATCGACTTTAGCCCGTTGGAGATTTTCAACCCATCCTGTAGATTAGTTAGCTGTCCCATAATCCGAAATTATGCTATGCTGTCGGAGTGACTAGTTCCTTGACATTGGAGCTAAAAGAAAACCGTGGTCAATATTCACCCACAGAGCAGATACTTCCCCTATTTTAAATTTAGGGCCGATGATCAAATATGTGCGTTTGTTTGTTCATCGTCGCGTTTATCAGGCTACTCCATGCAAGCACTAAAACATACACAATGCAACGCAGGATATGCCCATGATTAATGCCGCTGGGTAACCAGGTCGTTCCCATACCACAAACACATCACCTTGCCCCAAAATGAATATGCAAGCTCATCAAGATCTCTCGTTCTTGCTCCACTCAACAAAGTTATTGCTCATCTCTCTGGCTTTCAAATCTTGCCATCACTTCCAACAAAGCAAAGCATTTTCAAAGAAGGTGATCAAACTTCCATTCCTGTCTTTTCTGAAGTACTCCTATTCGCACGCCTAGCGCGGCGCTTATGGATCTCGTCCCTGTCGGTAGCAACCGTCTGCGCAAACTTTGACCACTTGCGGATTTGTGGTCCGTATTTATAGAATACGTAAATTGGTATTGTAACCAGAAATGCGATGCCTGAGAGGATTAAGGATGGATACACCAGCTCGTAGGATGGATGGCCATTTTTGTAAACTATGTGTTTCAACGATGCCACCTCCATGAGCACAATCCCACGAAACGTTTTCCTTACTTTCAAGGGCAATTCAACTCACATGGCGTAGAGTACAAGGCAGCGATGCCGGCAAGTAGATCTCTAGCAAAGGCATTACCACCCGTTGCTGATGCCGAATACGGGCCGTAGCTAGCGATCATATAATCAATCGTAGCCATGTATATGCAGTACTAAAAAAAAGCGATAAATTTATCATTAATATCAAACCTCTCCATTGACATGAACAGGGACACTCACGTTGGCAATAGCAATCATCATAGAAAAGAACATTGGGCTTATCCAATGGAAATAAGGGGGGCCAAAGCTTGACCAGGCAAATAGAAATAATCCCAGGCACTCGAGCGGAGCAGCTACAGTCACTATTAGCCACATACGCGGCAAAAGCACGCCTCTATATGAAAGAAATCTCACTAATTTGAAGCCACCAGAGTCGTCTTTCAGGTCTTGCTCGATAAGGTTTCTGATCGAGGTCCTTTTTATGATGTAGAATAACCGGAATAAACGAAAGATACCCGATAACGTACCCGATAATAATCCTGTTAAGTCCCGTGTCAATAAGTGAGCTTTAATATTTAGAGGTAGGATTCCTACCCCCCGGTGTTTGGAGAACATACGGGATAAATGCAAGTCCAACTTGAATGGTCCCAAAACCCCATTGAGAAAACACGGGCTGGTACGATTCCAGGAAGATAAATATGAGTGCGTCACTAAAGCCGCTGAGAAGAGAAAGACACAGCACGATGGGCTCCCGGACAAACATGCTAAAAGGCCTTATCCAAATTTCGCGCAGTTCCTTGAATGTATACCCCCGGCCGTGGATTTCGCCAGGACCGTAAACGTCTGCTACACCGAATCTGCGCATTCGTTTGGCTTCCCTGTCAAGGAGTATGGTGGCCCTGGTCTCTGGAACGAGCAGGAAATGACAAAGCTGTACAGCGATGCCCGCGACTAATTGAATCCAGAAGTTCCACCGCCAATGAAGGCGGACCTCCATGAAACCTCCCGAGATCGGGCCGACAACTGAGCCAGCAACGGAGGAAAGAACGATAAAGGCAACGGCAAACTGTTGATCATCGGCTTCCCACATATCTGCAATCATACCCAGCGTAACGGAGCCCCCAGCGGATGATAACCCGCCGAGAAGACGGCCAGCGAAAATCACACGAAAGCTTGGCGCAAGCGCACATAATACCTGCCATATATTGACAAGGAGTAGACTAAGTTGCATGATGGGCCACCTCCCAAGTTCTTCGCTCCACGGTGCCCACAGTTCACATCCAAAGGCGTATGCGACAAGAAAGATCATCTGTCCAAGTCTGATGGTCTTCTCAGGCAACGAGAACTCTTTGGACATGGGTGTGATAGCGTTGGCATAGACGCTCGTATTGAAGTTCATCGAGATCTGCACGACAAAGATAACGCAGAGGATCGTCCACTTCTTCATCGTAGAGAAGCCAAAGCCCAGTTTCTCATAGCAGTCAGACTCCTGTATCTCAACCCTACCGTCGGCTCGCTTTGCACCAATGCCTTCGTCGACTAGACTGCTCTCATCATCGTTGCCAACCCTGATCGATCCACGTTGCTCCAGCTGTCTTGTTCCGTGTCTTCGTGCTCTCTCTGGGGGGCCAAAATGCGGAAGAAACAGACCTGGAGGTCGAGGTTCACTAGCCTTCAGCTCCCGTCTTGCCCTTGAAGAAGGCATTGCTGATGTGATTTAATTCACAACCTGCAGGTGATTAGCACACCGTAAACAATAGGATACAGAGGTGGGGGTATCTAGATGCAATCCTAAAACTGAGCAACGCGAAAGCCATGGGACGTGGTGAAGACGAGGCAGAGAGGCATCTGTGAGAGAAGAGCAGCGGGAAGCGAGCGGATGACACGGCGAGAATGCGCTTTCCCTCAGCCCTGGGAGCGTATCCATCGTTGCAGGAGCCCTTCAGCCCGCGCAGCAGGAGCAGAGCACCAGGTGGCTGGCTCCCGGCTCAAGGCATGTTGTCCTTGAAGATGCATCCGTGCAGGGAACAAGACGACTCGAGATCCTATGGCTGGTCCGGCGGGTTGTCCACATCGCCATCTGGTAACGCTCTACACGCTCCGTGGTTCTGAGCTGGCCGAAGTGCCTTTTGGCTCAGTAGCATTCATCGAGCAACGCAGCGTCTACCAACAAAAAAGGAAAAAAAAAAAAAAAAAAAAAAAATAGGAATCAAAATCGCGTCGTGTCGAAAGAGATCGCTCAGGCGCTGATCACCAACCGCCAGTCGCTCCCAAAAAGGGGCCTTCATGTTGATTGAGAACGGCCAGCAGCCGAACAGGACACCTCGGCATGAGAACGGGTCGGAGACTGCAGAACTTCCCAGTGATATTGTACACAAGGGTAGCGTTGGAATGAATTCTCTTCTGTAGTAAAAGACGCGAATTTCTTCCGATTGAAGATGCCAACGCGTCTCCAAGGGCTGAGTGTTGAGTTAACTAGTTCACTAGTTAACTAACTGTGCCTCATCTCTCCCGCCTTGTCGGACATTTGTAGCTACGATGTCGAGATTTTCTCCCCAAGATATATATATATATATATACACCTGGCTAATTCGTGAAGTAAATAAGTGACTAATCTTCGCGAAAAGTCCCCACGATCATGTCGGAATGGTTGCGCCCGCGGACAATTTTCTTCGCTTAAAGATCTCAGACCCTGGGAACCTCGGGAGTCCTTGGTAGTGAACCGAGTCCGGTGCACGAGTTGGTTCGCGGGTCTCAATCAGCCCTGGGCAAACAACATGCCTGGCCTTCGCTGCAGGTCCATTCCGCGTGAGCAGAAACTAGCTGCTCGCCGTGAAGCGTCCATGACCAACTCAACTCTGAACATTAATGACTATTGCCAAACGAGGGGGAAAATTTTTTGACGAGAAATTCCAGCCCAGAGTGTCCTTCAGGGTGTCGGCAGTGAAGCGCGGCATTGGTTTGTGTGCCGTCCCACATGGGCCGACGCTTGACCAATATGGACCAGACAAAAGGCTTGTCCCGCTATTTGGCCCGATGGTTACGGAGTCAACCATGCCAGGGCCAGCATAATCACCAAGTTGTATGCGCGTTCCTTGCATACAATCAAAGTAGAACCCCTCCATTCGCCTTTTCCTGGCTCTTCATTGATATCTCCCTTGCAAGATACCAGGATTCGAGTATTATCCGTCCCGAAGCCAGTCCGCACCTTGCCCTTTGACAGAATACCCGTCTAAAGGCCTAGTCGACTACCAGAGGCATTCTCGGCCGACTGGCAGGCCTGATGGATAGGTGGAGTCAATGGGAACAAAAAGCTTCCACGCTGCTGGGGCTTGATAATACCAGAAACACTGCTTGCTGGTTGGCCTGGGGGTTGTGGAGCACAGTTTGATGGTAAGTACCCGCTACCGAGTCTGGGGTAAGCTGGTGACGGCTCTCGGGCCTGATTCCATCGTCAAAGTTCCTTTTTGAACTGTCTAGTTACGCCGGACCTTCGCGCTCCATCCAAGAAGATACCCAACTTACAAGCAGCGTCTGATGGATGCTCACTAGTTTGGCTGATTAATTCCGCTCATCTCGTCTCTATGGGCGCCTTGGCTAGGAACCAGAAAACGACATTATAAAGACCACAGAACCGTGATCTGCCCATACCATATATCTGGATATGATTGCTGCTTTTGCCTAGAATGAAAGCTAGACTTTCGTTTCCGTCCTAGATTCTCTCCTTGGTCAATTGTCCCTTGCAGCACTCGAGAAGTATAGTAGCTTCATCTGCCATCCGCATCGGAGGTACTGCTGGCATTGGGAGAGAAAGAGTGGAATAAATCAAATAGCGAGACCTCGATCTCTACATTGTCAAAATGGAGATGAACCACGAGGTAGAGGTTAGTCCTGCGCCATCATGGAGCGAGTCCGTGCTGTAAGAAACCGCAAGCTAACATTGTCTCACTGTAGACTCTTCATAGGTCAGTGCTTGCGGAGGATTAAAATCTTCTTTTCTCTAACCACCGCTGTAGGCTCGAAGATGAGTTGGGAACAAAGATATATCCTGGCACTGAGATTATGACCGACACTGGCACTCACCATTTTGTGAAATCCTCGAAGAATGTCCTAGTGCCTCAGCCCTCAAACGATCCTCATGATCCGTTGGTACGTCAGCCTACTCGGACCGATTCCCCTATTCACCTAAAAACTAACTCTGCACGCTTTTAGAACTGGACTCCTTTCTGGAAGGGGACAACCATGACATTAACGACTATAATGTCCTTCGCACAGGCAGTTGGCCCCTTGGCGCTGCCTCCTATGTTTCCGAAGTTAATGGAAGAATTCCACTGCGACCTGTCAGGGGCCGTTCAATTTACGGGCGTTTGCATCTTAGTCCTCGGCTTTAGTAATTTCTTCTGGTCAGCTTGTTTTCCCAAACTGCTGGCCGATCTTGTTTGTTTATAATCATGATATAGGGTGCCAATTATGACTACATTCGGTCGTCGCCCCGTACTTCTCTTTTCCACATTGATATGCTTGATTTCTAATATCTGGCGTGGTGTCGCGACATCATATGGAAGCTTTATGGGAGCCTGTGTCCTCAATGGCTTTGGAGCTGGGCCGGCGGAGGTGAGATTGCGCAAAGCTGTCCCCAACTTTCCAAATCCGCTGCCGCTGACAGCAGTCTACAGACGGCTCAACCTCAAATCATTGCTGATGTGATGTTTTTGCACGAGCGCGGAGCATACAACACTCTTTACTTTACGACTTACTTTGGAGCTTTGATGGTAAGGTGCCCCTCGTGTGGTTTTCAACTACCAATCGAATGCTGACTGCCGTATAGATTGGTCCTATCATTGCAGGACCTATGACTGATTACCTTCACTGGAGACATTTCTGGTGGCTAAACGTTGCTCTCCTCGGCGCAGTGAATGTGGCTTTGATCTTCTTATTCCCCGAGACCAAATGGCATCGGGCTCAACCCGACGAAGGAGTGGTCGATACCAAGTCTTCGGGTAGCATTGGAGTCTCAGAGAAACAAACCCAAGAACCTTCTGCTACCCTTGTTGAGGCAGCCTCCGAGGAGGAAATAGAAAAGGGAGAGGCCCGTCGAGTTGAGACCCAAGAAGATCTCTACTTGGCGACAGGCTCCCCTTCAAAGCAGCAGTTTAAGCTCTGGCAGAAAAACGAGAGCCCCTTCAAGAGTATGCTTGTTGATTTCTGGGTCCCGTGGAAACTGCATGCTTTTCCCATTGTTCAACTTGCGGCCTTCATTGTCTCCTGGTCTGCCTCGGTATTCCTCACTGTCAACCTGACCCAAAGTCAAAACTTCGCGGCACCGCCATACAACTTTTCTGCGCAGGCTGTTGGGTTTACCAACTGGGCAATTTTGATTGGGGCTTTGATCGGACTATTTACGAACGGTCCCTTATCCGACTGGGTTTCTATGCGCGCGACCAGGAAGAATCGAGGTATCCGAGAGCCAGAGATGAGACTGCCTGCCATGATCCCATATGTGGTTGTCGTCCTTGTTTGCAACCTGGTGGTGGCCCTGGGATATCAATATAAATGGGACTGGAAGGTATGTTCTTCTTTCCTTCTTCACATTGCGTTTATAGCTGATGTTTAGTTCTCCAGGCAATCGTCATCATTGGGTACACAGGGGCAGGTATCCAAGTCGCTGCCATTCCCGCCATTATCAGTACCTACGCCATTGACAGCTACAAACCTGTTGCTGGCAGCATCTTTGTCACCATCACTGTGAATAAGAATTTGTGGGGTTATGGAGTTGGCAAGTTTCTCACTCCGTGGACCGAGAGGAATGGCTTCATTCCCGCCATCATGCTCAACATGAGCCTCATGATTTTCTGGTGTGCATGTGCTATCCCGTTCTATTTCTGGGGTAAGAAGCTGCGCAAGCTTACTGCCAATTCATCTGTGCATAATTTGTAAAAATGATCGACTACGATTTAATGGCTCTGATCAGTTCTGGATGTGTCTTTGGGTGGATTCTGTGTCATTGATATCTGTCTTGCATCTGTTGTTTTTTGGAAATTTTCTATATTGGTCTGCATACTGCATCGTCATCTGTCTTTGTCCATGAGTAATTAGACCCAGCCTCTTACTACTTCGCGACAGAACTAGATTTGATTGGTATACCTTTTGGGGAATAGATTATTGCTTTGTTGCACTTTTTAGACTTTGCATCAAGTCATCTGAAATCTATGATAGAGATCCATAGAAATCAAAAGCTCTCATACTTTTAACCTTCATCTTCATCCGGGTCATACAAATCCAAATCCAGTTTCGCCTTCGGAGCTGCTGGCGGCTTAGCAACGCTTCCGATAGATGCGGCACCAATTCCTCCAGCAGCAGTCTGTCCACTCGTCTGGACTGCTTGGCCGGAACCCCCCCCTGCATTCTCCTTTTCTATGGACGTCTGCTCCGTCTGCTCAGTGCCACCTTCCACCGCAAGCATTATTTTCTCCACCTCCCTCTCTATATCCCGATCATCGCGTCCACCGCTGGCTGCAACAGCAGCTTGCAGTTTTCCCATCACTCCCATACGTATCTTATCATCATTCGGGTACGGTAAGAGCCAAGCTTGGCGGATAGACTCTGCCGAAGCATCCAACTGAATCGTAGACTGTTTAGTGATCTCTGCCATGCCGCTGGCATCTGTCCCTTTTTGCAGACTTTGCTCTTGCTCTCGACCTTGTTCCTGCACATTATGCAGAGAGCGTTTCGTAGGAATCGCGCCTGACGTTGCCGCGGACGCGGCTTGAGTGTTATATTTGCTGATCCGGCGGGCGAAGTCGAGGAGGAGTTTGTAGTCAATCTCGTTTTTGCGTCGTCGCAGCGATTCTTGCTCGGCATTTGTAGCTGTCCCGCCCATCGTGGTGTCTTCTCCGTCTTTGCGCGGGCCGGTAACGGGCTCGTCGTCCTCCTCACTTTCCTTGTCATCGTCGCCGGCCAGTGCCGAGATGTCATCGCCCATCTTGCCGACTTCACGGACTATGTCGCGCACTCTCTCTTCCAGGCTCTTCGCCTCAGCGCGCAACTGGAGTATTTTGGCATAATTCGCTTGATGCGTTCGCAGCGTTTCTAGTGCAGAGGTCAGGCTGTCGTCTGCTTCGAGAAGGGCGAGGGTCGCCGCGGGTGCACCTGCAGCGGTTGGAGACGAAGTTATTGAGGATATGAGGGCGTTGAGGCGCTGCTCGATGGTAGATAGGGGCGTGAGAAGGGCGGTATCCATGGCTTTTGAGTATGCTCACTTGACGTTTCTCAATGCTTGATGCCCGCATGCTTGGAATGGCCTGGAGCTTTAACCAATTACTTACTATTATCGAAAAGATGCCAAGGATCGTCCCGCGAGCAAACTCAAAAGCTTCCCTGACCGACAGACGACGTCTCTTTCATCCCCTCATGGTATTATTTACAAATGGAGAATGCTTCCGGGAATCAGCCCTTCGGGGTGCCTTCTATAGCTAATGACCATAAATGCCAAAAGCAACTATTCGACGGAACTGGAAAATACTGGAACTGCGAAACCCTGGAAGGCCCTGCTCAACAGCTATCAAGTGCAGAGTTACGTGAGGGGGGTATGAGGACCGAATTGCAATATGCTACGAAAAGAGCGGATCTCTATACCGAGCTACGAGATCTAGGAAGAGAAAAATTTAAATAATGCCTTAATAGTGTCTCACTCCAGGCTAATGACACCGGTCGTGGCAGAAGTGTTCCTCAAGAGGTGTAAGCGAACAAATTAGTGTAGCTACGTGGAAGCTTCAACATGTGCATTCCCGTAAATATCACCAAGGCTGGATGGACTGTCGAGCTCGCTTTCACGGTGCCTTTGCCTTATAAGGTCAGCGAAGAAACATACCCGGGCAATGTGGAAGCGAGAATACGCTCCGAGCCTGCGACCTACACTCGTATCAGCAAGAACTGTACGGATGTGTCCATTCCCAAGAGAGTGAGTTTTCCTCCAGCAAATATTGAACTGTCGCCTAACTTTTTGGCATTTTGCTGTAACCTAACCAGCACACTTGGCAGTTCTTTTGCCCAACGCTGCCATCCGTCCTTCCACCGGGTCATCCACGGCGGATAGCGCTGCTGCTGTTCGCGGCTCTACAGCAGTAATTCTAGTAGCCCTGGTGGGGTTGAGGCAGAATGGAAGCCATCATTGTTTGCCTTGGAAACATGGTGATTAGTCTTTAGCGACATCAGAAAGAAACGCAGAAGTCATCATCTCTGCTGTGAGCTCAAATGCTGAGCTGCCGCAGCGTTTGAGTGACGGTGGAACTAGCGCCCGAAACAAGAGAAAAAATCACACAGTGAGGCTTGAAGTCTCAAAGAGCGCTCTTGTTCACGGCAAACCAAACAGTTACTGGATTTATGACTGTACTTCATAGACAGGTAGGGCTCCCAGAACGGGTGGTTCCATTCCCAGTTTCATAAATGTTCTTATTCACCTAGGTAATGGTATCTATGTTTCTGTTTTGTTTAAAAAGGAGCGCGGCCACTTCCACCTTATGGAGATCTGCTCACCAATAAAGCAACCCGTTATGGATAGGTGACATTTCAACGGATACACTGAATGCCTACTGCGGATGTGTGAGGGTCGCTGACTTAAGTGTTTTGAAGGGTTTGTATAACAAACTCTATGGGCTCAGTGAAAGGCTATCATAGTTATATATCAGATATGTTATCCGGGGGACTGCCACTAGCGATTTGCATTGCTGGGAGGCGGGGTTTTCCGATCAACCGGGAGGCCGAACGCCGTCTTATGGTTATCGATCGACCGGCTACGAGGTGCAGTAGCGGGTGCCAATGTGATCCTTCGGTCCCCCTCAGACGTAAGGATTTAAGGGAAGACTTGCATCCGTATGCGTGAAGGGAGGTTTGGGGTCATTGAAGCATGCAATGATACGTAGCCTCCTCGTTACGTGAAATGGAGTCTCATATCCTCAGAGCGGCCCTCACTTTGTTTCCTAAACCCACTAATCTCTCACATGGCTCATTTGAAAAAACAAAGCGTACGTATTCTTTCCCGTGTTCGTTTCCCCAGCCCGCCATGCCCGTCGCACATACGCCTTCCTCCAGCAGCCTTTTAGACGCCGTTTCTCCGTCAATTCCGTAGTCTGATACTCGTAGAAGAAGTGACCATCCTCCTGCAGGTACGCCCACAGGCAGGCCGTGTAGCTCCTCTAAGATCAAATCCCGGCGGGCTTGCAGCTCGTCCACGTAAGGCTGCATGGTAGTCCATGATCTCTCGAGGGCAACGGCGGCCGCAGACTGCGCAATTCCCACGGGAACGACTACGTTCGCGAGCGAGACGGCGATGAGATCAGGTATGTATTCCTTGGGCGCAACAATCCACCCTACGCGCCAGCCGATCATGCGAAGTTCCTTGGAGGCGGCGCCGACGGTAATTGTGCGATTAGCCATGCCTAGTAGCCCAGCAGGGTGGATAAGCGGTCTCTTATCAAACAGGAGCCGCTCCATGGCAGTGTCAAGGATGAGAAGGAGATCTGCCTCTACACAGAGTTTGGATATGAGGTCCCAGTCTTCGGCATTGAAATAGCCTCCAGATGGCATCGATGGGGACATCAGAAGCATTGCTCGGACCTTGCTCTCTTTTCCCTGGACGGCTTCCCTCAATGCCTCCCTGTCCAATGTCCATTCGTTCCCCGGGGTGAACTTGAAGGGGACAAACTTGGGGACACCACCTGCGAGACGGACACGGTTGATGAGACCAGCGTAAGTTGGGTCAGTGACGATGACCTCATCGCCAACTTCAACGGTAGCAAGAAGGACGTTCAAGATGCCGGATAGTCCCCCGGAGGAGATGATGCAGTTTTCCTCCCCGGAGTACTGCACGCCGGATATCGACGAGACGTGGCGCGCAGCAATTTCGCGCAAATGACGCTGTCCGATAAAGGGCAGGTAGCTGTTATTCTGGTCTTGGTCGGCAGATGACTTCGTGCATGCAATGGCCTCTGGGTCAGGGGGTATATCCACGTCGAGATTCTCTAGGCGGAGAAAATCCTTGCCCGATAGATCTGCGATGTCTCCCATGCGATCGACCCCAATCGGGGCGATGTGGGCGAGACGGGTGGGTCGACTGCGGACCATGCTGAAGGGCAACGGGAAAGGGCAATGGAGAGAATCAATATGTATGTGCTCTACTTTTCCGGAAGGGAAAGGGGCAGCAGATGGAAATATATAAAATGGAGGGAGACGGAAGAATGACTCCGCACTGCGCACGACCTATGCCATCTTGATACCCCGCGCTAAGAGCAAAGCTCGGGAAATAATGGCTTCACGGAGCTTCCATTATAAGTGCAGAATCAGAAGGACGCTCACTAAGGATGCATAAAACAGTAGAAATGGGTCTCTCCATGATTTTCCTCAGTATGCTGGGGACGAAAAAGAAGGTGGTTTGGCTTTCGGGTCCCGCTACGGCCGAAGCAAACCCCGGCTTCAGTCTAGTAGCCTGAAGCCACACGGGTAGACGCGGCGTCGATAGTTTCCAATCTGACATTGCTCAAGATCAGTCAATTCTGTCTCCTCGCCTACGAAAGGCGTGAGGAGGGGGGAATTTCGCTCGCATGAACCTGACGTTTAGCCTGTTCATAGGTGCTCTGAAGGGCTTCCAACCATATCGGGATTTCGTTGGTCCGAAAAACCCTTACGTTTCCGAGATCTCACGGTAACCTAATTAGGAATCGTGCGAGAACCATAATCCAAATAGAGAACTGTTGGAGCACTGTAGGATTCCTATTACCTTTCTGAGAACACTTCCTTTTGGGAAATGAGCTCAGTTCTAGAACATAACTGAAATTTGAACCATGAGATTGGGGGTTTTGTTTTAAATTGAAAGAACCTTTTCTTAATTTTGAAAACTAGGTAACTACTGTAGTGACACAATTCCTGCTGCTTTATAGATCACCCCAACTGAAAAACCAGTTTTGGAAACCTTCACTGCTAACATCAGAAGTAACATTTGCATCAGCTTTTTTGGCATTCTCATTTTCAGCATCCTTCTTGTTGGCATCCTTGTTGTTGGCATCCTTGTTGGCATTGTTCTTGTCAGCATTCTTGTTATTGGCATTGTTCTTTTTGGCATCCTTCTTGTTGGCATCAGGATTTTTGACTGCTGATGTGCTTGGCTTTGCAGAAATAACAGTTTGTGTCAGAGTCACATCATGAGAAGAAGATACACTCTTTAATGTCATACTTTGTTGCTCTGTCAGAGTAAACAGTCAGTATATTTCAGGAAATGTTATTTGCACACATACTGGTTGAAAACAGAGAAAATTGAAGGCTTCTGATCAGAGTCAGGGTTTCAGGAACAGTTTATGACAGCAAGGAGCTTAAGCAGATTCTTTTTACTTCAGAATCAGAAGTACTGTCAAAGAAATGTTTCAACTAATTCACTCTCATTAGATCCCTTTTCCAATTCAATTCTAAGAGAATATCTTACAGCATAAGAAGAAAGGGAGTTATTTGCAGACAGAGCTGAATAAGTAACAAGAGCTGCATAAAGATCTGAATCAATAAGTTGCAGCATATTCTTTTGAAAGTTAGAATCTTCACCTTAAAAATGAGAAGTGAAGTGAACTTACATTAAGAGCATTCTTTATATTGGAGACTGCAATGAAGTTTGCCTCTTGAATTTCCCAAATTTCTTTCAAGATTGTGGAAATCTCTTGAAGAGCTTTAATAACTTCATCATTTAATGCATCTGGCTTATTATTGATGGAAGAAGTCTCTTTTGGCATATTTACAAGAACAGTTTTCAACTCTTTATTGATAGCTTGAGCAAAAGCAACAACATTTACTTTATGAGCATTTTTAATGACAGTGTTCATTATATTTGCCTATTTGAAGTATGCACTTTGCAACTCAAGAATCTGATTGATCATTATCTCAGAAAAGTTACAGCAATGCTTCTTGTCTTATAAGCAGTTTGAGCAAGTATTGCCAGAGCTCTGGACATTATTACAGAGCTTTTCAAGATTTTTCAGGATTATATATGCTGTAATGCATTGTTGACAGAAGACTGATAGCCTATCTGAAGCTTTATCTTTTGGTTTATGGCCTGGCTTGTTCTCTTTTGGGGTTTCATGTGTATTCATCATTTTGACATGTTTTTCTGCAAAATGCATCAGCTTTTGCTAATCTTATATATCTCAGATCATCTACCTCTGCAAATTGAAGTATATTAACAAATTCAAAAAGAAATACCAATGGAAGAGAGAAAGGGGAGGTGGGAAAATAAAGATTAGAAAGACTTGAAAAGAGAGAGAGAGAGAGAGAGAGAGAAGAGAAAGAGAAGAGATTGTGGAAGGGGTTGTTTATATATGTGAGAGCTGTTCTGATTAGGTAGGGCTTTGTTGACATGTGCTCTACTAGATGTGTTGATTTTTATATTATCTATGCAACCCCAACAAGCAATTCCCCAGCAGATTTTTGGCAGGAATTCTTGAAAAGTTGATTTCTATTATACAGCTGCTTTGCCTGTTAGATTATTGTGAGAATTATTGCAGCTTTAGTACTGCTCAGGTTTGGATTCTATATTATATATATATACATGCTAACCAATGTGCAGATACCTCAAGAGAGCTTGACATCACCAATTCAGCATTTTGTGGTTCACTCTTTTGGCAGAGTCTTGCCTGAAAATCAAATCTTTGTAAGAATTGCCAACTTATCAGCTCCAGAAGCTGAAGCTCTTGTCTTCTTCTTGATCTTCTCTCTCTTTTCTGCAAAGTCCTCTTTGTTGACATTCTCATATTATGGATGTTGTTCTATATAGTCCCAAAATTCAAGAATTTTCCACCATGCCCTGATGGCTTCCTTCTTGCAGCTTAATTTCTCCATGAGATCATCATGCAGTTTGATCTGCACCACCAAATTGGTGTCTATCTCTAAATCAAGATCAGTAATACTCATTATCTTATATTTGTCTTCAATTCTGACATACACTTGATATACCATTGCTCTAATTGCTTTGATTTCTCATAATCAACAATTGGCTCTGCCCAGAAGAAAATCTCAAAGAATTTTTCAGAATTAAAGTGCTTTGCAAAATATGCAAAGAGTTTATCAGGATTCTGATAACAGTGCATGCCAATATCAGAATTATTCTTGTGGTCAATCTTCTTTACATTCTTGACATGCTTCTGCTAGCAGTCAGTAAAAGATCTCTTAATATTACAGGGCAGCATACTAATACTCATCTTCCTTAATATTTTACATTTCCAGCCCTTTAAAAACTCCAGAGCAGACACTCTTGCTGAACTGAAGACATATAAATCTTCATTATTTATTTTATATACTTCCTCTATAATTTCAGGAAGTTTTTCCTTGCTGAATGTTATAAGATACATCCATCTCACTCACTATTTCAGGGTCTTCTTTTTTGACTGATTCTCTCTCTTATATTCTCCTGCATCAGAGTGCTGAACTCTTTGCTTGTGCTTCTTACTTCTTTTCTCATTCTCTTTGTCTTTTTCAGAATTCTGATCTTGTATATCTGCCCTCTGTATGTCTGTATTGGTTCCTGTGGCAGCAATGTCATTAAAGTCACCCACATTGAATTTGTTAAAAAAGAAAGCTTCACTATCCATGTTGGAGAATTTAACTCTGAAACCCTTGTAGAATTTTAAATATACTATAATCTATATCAATTGCAAGCTTCCTGACTCCAGTATGAAAGCAGTTATTCCTGACTTCATATTCTATCAGTAATTTCCCCCACATTTTCTGTTGACAGATAACAGGTAATCTTTGCTTCCCAAAAGAGTAATCAAAAACACTTCACTTCAAGAGTATTCCATGCATTTTTTTTACAACTTCATACAATCAATAATAGTCTTGTCATTGAAATGTTGTGTCCAAATCTCTGAAAAGTCAAGAAAATCACACTTCAAGATCCAAATTCAAGCAATGATACTTTAATTACTGATGAATAACAGATTCAGGGTCAAGCAAGTGAAGAGAGTATTTATCAGTCAATTGAACATGAAAGCAGTGCTCACCTGACACTACTACAGTCAGAGCAGCTGGAGAATTTGGCATCAATTTCTGATGATGATGAATTTGATCTTATAGTGTGAAAAATTATTTATCAGAATTGTTAAATGCTGAGGCTAATATTGCATAGTCTACATTAGATACTGGTAATGATGATGCTGGCCCAGCATATATCAATAATGACAATCAATTACATGAAATATTGAAAGATGCTGCAGCTGATGCAGAATTATCATGCCTAGAAAATGAAATTCCAGTTGAAGAAGATCCAGAAATTGATGAAGATCCAGGAACAATGGATACCCAAGTGACAATACTAATTCTTGAGAATGAATCATCAGAAGCTATTCTACACTTACAGGCCAAAGCATATGATTAAATAAATCAATTCCTAATGTCTCTTGTGTTGTGGTGTGAGCATACAGACATATCCTGACAGCAATACCAATCACTAAGGGAAATTCTCCAGAACCTGACAGATATCAAGCTATTGAAACTTATGTCTACTGGACTGTCAACATTAAAGAAGAGATGCCAGTCACAATTTCCAATACTATCTATCTGTCAAAAACTGCTGTCTGTCATCCCAAAGAAAATGCCAACATTATTAGATGCAGACAAAAGACTTGCTTAAGCAGCATTGTACACAAACATGTATTTTCAGAACTCTATTGCATTGATATCCACACTTGTGAAATCACCAATTTTCTGGAAGAAACTGCATATAGGAATGGCTGAATTGGTTGATAACTCAAGAAAGTTATGGCAATCTTAAAGCTGGAGAAGCTTCATTAAATACTCTTCAGATGAATTTGCATATTACTATAATGGTGAGTCTATATTTTCCTCTGACTTTGTTCTCTACTAATGCTGCAACACCAACTGCCCCTGCAATAAAGATCTAATGAACCATGACTATTTGGGGAGAGTTTAATTTATTGGTCAGGATAAAAGATCAAATCTAATTACTGAAAATGCAATTGCTCTCCAAATTCAACCAGTATACTGATTCATGCTGACATTTTATGGCAGGAAATTATCCCATTTGAATCCACAGCATCACCCAAATGAAGTTCTTGCTCTTGAAAGTCAAGAAACATTTGTTTTGGCAGGCAATATTCTTTCCCAAGTTAACATATACCTGGACTATGAATTTAATATGGAGAATTTGGGATATGAGCTTCCAAATGCCCAATATTTCATGCAGTGAGTGCTAACTTTAAAATCAGGAACACTGGAAGCTCAACTGCTTAATATAAGCACTCCACTACATGGTAAGCTAGAAATAGTGGCATATGATAGAGAGATATTGAAGCAAACATTTTCCAACAGCAAAAAGATTATATCTCTTCTCTACCAACTTTTCATTAATGGATTCAGCCTATACCAGAACATGTATCAAAGCCTTATGGATGTCTACATGATACCTGCCAGCATGAAAGCTACCAAAAGAGTCAAGCATAACAATGTTTATACAATTACTTTCAGGCCACATGGAACCAATTTTCCTGATGTAATTGAAGTCTTGGAGCCTGGTCTAGCATTGCTTGACAAGAGCATTGATGTGAATATTTCTAGCAAGGGAGTCACTAGAGTTATTTCCTCTTGTCTCTGTTTTCTTGAAGATATGCTGCAACAGAATGCCAATACTGGAATAAAAGGGCCTACAGCAACACATTCTTGTCAGAGCTGCATGGTTTCAGAGAATCAGCAACATGACATGAATTTTGATACCATTGCTAAAGAACACTATTATTTTCAGATTCTGCAGCAGAGAGAAAAAATTGACTCTACAGAAACTCAAGCTTTAAAGTAAAGTCTCTGCAAGAAATATAGAATAGCTGAAGAGCAGACAGCATTACTTAAAATATGCTCATCTCTCAATCTGGTGACCTTCTTTTCTTCTAATCCATGTCACAGTGAATTTTTGGGAATATCAAAACTGGCACACTATTTATTGGTTTCAGTGATTCTTACACTCCATGGTCAAAAAGAATACTGTAAATTGCTTCAGAGATTTCCATTCCATTAGAGATGAGCCTGTCTTCAATCTCTGCTTACCCATTTGAAATTCTATTAATTACAGAAGCACACACAAGCATCTATTATAATTCTGCTTCTTCTCTGATGCTATATAATCCAGAAATGGATAAATTCAGCAGTGTAATAAATGATGCCTGTAACATTTAAAGATCACTCTGGAAGATCAATAAAGAATTTGATTGTTCAGATTTATGCTGGAATTGCATACAGCAATTCCATTCTAATATTCCAATCACCAGCTCAATTTGTCTCTGCAGGATTGTGAGAGATCATCACAACAGCCTGACAGGACCTACAAAGTTTAATTAATGCTGCTGCATCAGCTATTGAGACTACTCATCCAGCAGGCACTTGAGCAGGATCTAGAGCAGCTTTTATAACCAGTACAAGACCATCTCCCATTCCAATTGAGCTTCCAGCACTTGATTTGTATGCCAAAGAGACAGGCATCCTAATTGCAGAAAATTTCAATTCAAAAAAGAAGACAAAGGCAATTTGGAGCTTTAAAAACCACCCAAATATGCATATTGGCATATATTATCCAGCACAAGCAAATGAATATGCAATTCCAAACAATTGTAATGTTCTTATTGGAGAGGACAAGCATCAGAAATACAAGAAGCTGGTCCAGAAAACAAACAAGTGAGATATTAAAAAGGTTCTGTTAATGCAAGAGAGCTTCAGATGTACACTGCTTCTACTACTTAAAGAAGCATTTGCTAATAGTGAGCTATTCTTGATCCAGTACATCTCTAATCTCTATAAGCACTGCCCAACTCTTTTTATAGACTTACTCCAACTGAATACTGATCTGCATGAAGATAAATTTGAGACACCAGATGCTGAAGGCAAAGATATTGCTGGTGAGTATTCTCTGAATCTCTGGGCACAACAATCTGCAGGAAAAATGGTGCCAGTGCTAGATATCCCAAATGTACAGCTATCCATATTATCAAATCTCCACCCATTTTTGCAGAAACTCCAAAATGTATATAAGAAAGATTGGGATAAGCTATCCATAATGGAACCAAGCTCAACCACAATACAGTTCTATAAGAATATTACTTTCTCACTTGGAGACCAGCAAATCAAACTAATAGTTGATGATTTGATTGAGTATACACATGGAACCAGCCCCACCATCAGGCAAATTACCAGCATTTTCATTCATGAATTGCATATAAATGAAAGAGTATTCTTTTCAGTAATTCCAGCATTGGAAATGATGAGAGATCAGGTTTTAGACCTACTAATTATGCAGGTAGACCTAGAGGGTGGCAACTACACCATTATTGGACTTCCTGTAATTAAAAAGCCAAGTCTTTACACCATACCAATTAGTGAGGCATTGGATGCCAGTGGCAATCTGGTTTTCAGTGGTTGTGATTCTGGAACCTTTCTACTATGCACCTGGGATGTTTCATTTCTCTGAGATTTGCCCACTTTGTACATATTTGATCAAGGACTAGAAATGGATAGAGTGGTATCTGGTTCCAGAATTTCCTGTCCCGGTCCCAGATTCCCGTCCCAATTCCTGTCCTGAGGATGGGATCAGGTTGAAGCTCAGCTTAATGGAATGGGACCAGGTTGTTTAACAGCATATTGGGACAGTTCCATGGGAACTGGAATTGGGATGGGATTGGGACCAGAATCAAAATCTAGCTAGTAGAACAGGCCCGGGACCTGACATGACAAAATAAGATAGGACCAGGATTTCAATATTGTATATGGGACAGAACCAGTAAAGTGTAGAATGAGACTGGAAATTCTGGTCCCATTTGTATTGTCAAAAAGTAATGAAATTTGGTAATGGTTCTAACATAATTTTATCAATTTATTCAACTTCAGAAAAGTACTGAAATTTGGTAATGCTCTTTGCATAATTGGATCATATTGCAAGCTATTAGCTACTTGAGTCTATCTATTAATAACATTGATGTATTTTCTGTTTCTCATCTGGATTGAGTAGTGGATTTAGCAGGCTTGCAATCTCTTTCTGTACAATCTCTGAGGTATCTTGATCATCTTGATTGTCTTGAATGACTTTCTTGGCCAACTTCTCATGTGATATAAGTGCTTCATTCAGCATATGTATCTTATCTCCATGTTTAAGCAGCATGATCTTCTTGATTGTAGATGCATGGAGCTGCAATTGTTAATAATGATATGTATTCTGAGCAACATTGAAAACCTGTTCTACCCTAACTTCTGTTAAAGATATAGCCAGAATGTCCCTTGCCATCCAAGCAATAGTTGGAAAATCAGGCTCTAGCATTCTTCACTGTTCCAGAATTGGAGCTTGAGATGATGTCAAATTCTTGTCATTTAAATATCACTCCATTTCATTTTGGAAATTTGCTTGTCTTTAATGGGGTCTCTCAAAAATCATTTGCTCAATATTCTAGAGAAGTTAGCAGAGAAGAAATCAGAATAATACTTATAATAAACATACATCATTCACATTAAGTATTACTTCTCTTGGCTGTTCATATTTCTCATAATACTTTTTGTAAAACCTCAAAATATATTGTCAGTATGTTTCACACTCATCACTGATCTAATTCTCTGAATCATATGCTCTCATGCAGCATGATGAATGAAGAGCAGCAGCTACAGCTAGCAGCTCACTCTTT
This sequence comes from Coccidioides immitis RS, assembly GCF_000149335.2. NCBI lineage: Eukaryota > Fungi > Ascomycota > Eurotiomycetes > Onygenales > Onygenaceae > Coccidioides > Coccidioides immitis. The sequence continues at coordinate 748,134 of NW_004504310.1, read as the reverse complement.
AGATACTCAGTATCACTATAGTATTTCTGGAATTTCAAGTTGGCAGCTTTGATAGCTTCTTGAATGTTCTCTCTTGTTGTCAACTGTTAAGTCTTGTCCTCCTCTCTTTCTAAATGCTGGAAAAGATGATTGTATATTGCCCATACCAGATAAATTGTTGGGTCTGTTGTTTTGAACAGTATCTTGGTAAATCAACTGAATGACTGCAATAGTTCAACCATATACTCTAGCTGCTTCCAGTCATGGTCCAATAAGCAAAGTCTTTGGTATTTTGGTGATGAGTCCTGAATCCATGAGTCCACAGCTTGTTGAAGCAACAAGACACAAACACACATCTTATAGATGAAATTCCATCTTGTGTGAACATCTTGAATCATCTTGCACTGGTTCTCTTGTTGATATTCTTGGAAACATGCAGTGAGTTGGGAGGAGGCATTGGTTGCATTGGCAACAAGATAAATCTATTGTCAAGCAAAGATTAGTAAATCAACTCAAGTATATCAAGACTGTTACCAAATTTTGTTATCTTTCTAAGAGTATTTGCAAATGTGTCTGTTGATGCTAGATCATCAGTAATTGAGCTCTCATTAAAGATAGTGGGTAGAGCATTATTGTCTGGCTGAATCTTGAGATTGCAAACCAGCTCTCAAACCACAAGTTAAATCATATAAGCAAGACAGAGTATTGTTTCACTCTCTGTATTCCAATCAGTTGTCTTATTTAACTGCTGCAATGCTGGCCTCAACTGATGTATAAGATGTGCTTGCATGGTATCATTGTTTGACACATTATTACTTATAATTGCAAGAAGATTGCTCTCAAGCCTTCATACTGCTAGTGATTGTTGGAGAATCTCTGTCATATTCTTGCCAGTATGAGCATCCTCTAAACTTTCAAAACCCAGTAAATGCTCATGGTACTTCCAATTCTTTGTAATGTAATAACCATTAATTGTCATAAAGACAAGATTATTGGGACTTGTTCAATTATCTACTGCCAGAGATACCTTGATTATTGAGTCATAGTCAAAAAGAAGATTTCAGAATAGCTGATTGTACATATTATTCATGATCTGATATAATGTTCCTTGTGTGGGTATCTGTAAAGCCATTGCAGGATTGAGCATGGTTATTAATATGCAGAATGCTGGATTCTCAATAGCACAAAATAAGAGATTCAAGAATATTAATGTTTGCACAAGCTACTGGAGGAAATTGTCTTAATTACATTCAGGAACAGGCAGATCTGAATCTGTTCAAGAACACTTCAGAAACTGTTGCTAAGACACCAGAACTGTTACTAAAATTCATTACATTTGGGAAATTAGGATTCATGATCTACTATCATGTTAACCAGAGTGTTATTCTGTCTGTCATTAGTTTTTGTACAATCTTTGCTTATTAAATGCTTCTTCAGACCACTTGTACTGTTTTGAGAAAAGCTTGAATGACTGAGAAAGATTTGGCAATGCTTGCAAATCATCTCTGAAGTGCTCTTAGAATGCTCTGCCACCTGATCAAATTTTGACCAAAAATCAGAATGGTGTTGCTTTGCCTTCTAGTTAGAGTCACCATGCTTCTTATTATTAATCAACTGAGCAGCTTCAGTAGTCAACCATCAAGTAACAAACAACTTATAATGCAGCTCCTTCCACAATACAAATTGTTTTTTTTCATGTTAAACTATGGTCAATTCTGAAGAAATCTCTGTAGATTTTGCTTGTTTGCTGGCTTCAGCCATTAGATTTTTCTTTTTTTTTTTTTTTTTTTCACAATCAAATTAATTTTTCTCTAAGTTCTGCCTTAGTCAAAAAAGTAACAAAATGTGGTCAGAGCCCACACAAAATTTGACAATCTCTAGATAGTTAGCCTCATTTTACTCTGTAAGTACAGCAACCAACTACAAAATCTTCTTCTTCTACAAAATGGAACATTCTTCTTCAGGAAAATAAAACATTTTGCCAATTTAATAGCACCCCATTCTCAAATTAATATGAAAAAAGAACTAAAAACCTAACTTTCTTCTCTAGATATTAATAATCCAATCATTCTCCACCTTATTATTCTTCTCATCATTCTTATCAGAGGACACCACAATCTTAAAATCATCTTTCTCTACCTTCTCTGAAGCAGGTGAGCTGTTGTTGTCTTTACTCAGACTCTGTAATTAATTCAGAAATCCTCTCATCTTCTTCTTAACTCTCTCTCTCAATACACTGACTGCAGCAAGATAATCATGACCATGAGCCATGATCTTAACCTCAAGTCTGGCTATTATTTGGCAGAATCAGGCCTCCCTACATACAGCAATAGAATGCTGCACCTGGCTTGTTTTGACCTAAATATGTCAGAATCATTACCAAATTTTGTTACTTTTGAATTCTACCTTCTTTTTCTGCTGAGCTTCATTTTCAGTCTCTGTAATCTCTTCTCAGTAACATTTCTTCTCTTTCTCCCTCTTCTTTTGCTGAGAGACCATGAGCTGATGCTTATGATACTTCTTTGACTTGCTCTTGACAAATTGCTTGGTCATCAACTCTTTAATGACTTTATCTTCAATCATCTTGTGATCCTTCTTGCTGTTATTCTGCCTGCAATGAATGTCAATATGATTTAACACAAATTACTGAGGGTGCATACCACTCATGTTTTGCTTGAATCCTCTTCAGCACATCATGGCATGTCTTGTGATCCATCTCTCCTGTCTTGAATATGTCTTTTTGATGATCTTCCAAGGCCTGGTGGTGCTCTCATGCTGTATGGGTCTTCTCTCTTATTGAATATTGTTTTGGCCCCATCTTCACAATTGTATGCAATAAGTTGAATTGCTGGCTACAAAATAATGAGATTATAGAGTATATTAATCAAGTACTTGCATAGAATGGTTACTATACACATTGTTTACATTCTACAGGCACATTGCTATGGGCAAGCTCAACACATTGTTGCTATGCTGACTACAGAATAATGGAATTATAGAGTGTATTGATCAAGTACTGTAGAATAATTACTATACATATTGTTTACATTCTACAGACATGTTGCTATGAGCAAGATCAACACATTGTTGCTATGCTGGCTACAGAATAATAATATCAGGTCAGTCTCTCTTCTCTTCTCTTTCTCTTTCTCTTCTTCTTCTTTCTCTTCAGGGCTAATATTGATGATTCTCTTTCCCTCTTCCTCTCTACACCATCTTTTTATTTACTGTGCTTCAACATCTGTGTGTATAATGAACATATACTGTGACAAAATAGGTTGTGTTAAGAGATGAGTGCTTGCAGAATACTGCTCTGGTGCATATTGTTTACTGACAAGATGTTAATTTTCCCTGTGCATGTCCATTTTGTACAGCTGGAGAGGAGCAGCACAAGACTGCATTGAAAGAATGGGCTCTGAAGAAGGGCAATTGGTGTAAAGCCAATAAAGATATTAATCTGATTAACTTTGACCAGAAGAATTTCTGCCCCTGCCCCCTCATTCAAAATTGGAAGACTGGCACTTGTATGTCAAAAAGTAATGATTTTTGGTAACAGTCTTGATGCTAATTGGTGAAAATAGATGTCATCAAGAAAATCTGCCACTTCCAGAGCTCTACTGAGCTAATTTTGCTGGTGGCCCTGTTCCAGTAATTGATTTGGAAAATTACTTTGTTCTGTCACCAAGAACATGAATATTACTGGCAATATACTGTCATTAAGTTACTTCAGAAGACAGCTGAAGCAATCTTGTGTGCTTTGTTTGAGTATAAGTCACTCTTAGCAATGGCACCAACAATTATACTGAGTAATATAGGCTCTGTTATGGCAATAGTGCACTGTAAGTGTGTTACAGTTAATGCTGATGATATGAAGCTTGTTCTTGATATCAGTGCCAAAATCAGGTCAAACTATTTTGGCCTGATTGATGTGCCTGATCATTCCACTCCTGCTGCCACCACCCACCACCTGCATGCTGCTCCTGTCCTGCCAACTACTGCTGCTGCCTTCCTGCCTCCTTCCAGCACCATCAGGGTCTCCACCCATCAAATGACAGGTATTAGAGCCTCTGTCTGGTTCACAAAGCTGGTTCTGGAGAAGCAGGAGAAGGAAGAGAAGAAGAAGAAGAAGAGAAAGAAGAAGGACAATGATGATGATGAAGATAATAATGATGATAATTAACTTGCTATTTAGGTAGTTCCTGTTTGTTTGCTGGCTTCAGCTATTAGTTAGTTTTAATACTTTGTTTCTTTTGATAATCAAATTAATTTTTCTATGGGTTCCGCCTTCATTAAAAAAGTAATGAAATTTGATAACAGTCCACACAAAATTTGATTAGTTTGACTCTTTCCTATGAATTTGACATGATGGGACCAGGAATCCTGGTCCTATTCCAGTCCCACTATGGATCCAGCCAGAATGGGAAATGGGAGTCTACCATCTCTGCTGGAATGGGATGTGGGACATAATTTTCTATTTGAGGATGGGACTGGGAAATAATTTCTGGGATAGGGATGGAAACAGGACCTCAAGCTCTTGAGTGGGATGGAACATGGAACTGAGATTTCATATTTGGGATCCCGGCTGTTTCTAAATTCAGGATGGGGACCAGGTTCAATGGGAAATGGGATCCTGTCCCGGTTCTGAATACTGTAGTGGGGATTCCGGTACCATATTAGGACAAAGGTTGTTCCGGTCCGAGGCGCAAAACCCCCCCAGCTACTATCTCTGAGCTATATAAACCACCCATAGCCCCTGCATCTCGCTCAATACCTTCGCGCACCTTTGTACTTTTCCACACACTCATTCTTTATTGCTAGTTTGGTTATTAGTTAGAGAATATGAAGATCTCTTGTTCATGAAGCTTGCCACTGTTTCTCATTAGAGCTGCCTGTGTTAGTACAGGCTCTTTAGTACTATTATTCCTTATGAGCTTAGGCATCTGTTAAGGCATGCTTCTCTGTTCTTACTACTCAGCCATTACCATCCTTACTATGTTGTGATTTTTCATCCTTCTTGTGCTCTCACCATCTCAACCAACTCACCTACTTTGACAAGGCATCCCATCATATCCTGCTTCATTTGGTGACCAAGCTGAGACCTGAAGATGATGATGCGGTGATTTGGTGGCTGCCAAGGAAGAAAAATAAATTCTGAGACACATGAAGCAATACACTATTTCAAGATAAGATCTTATGGACTAGGAATACAGTACTAATCAGGTTTTTGTTTAGGAACAAGGTTAGGGAGCTTAGATTTGAATGGCTCTTATCTAAAGCTTGCCTGATAAATAGGTTTTTTTGGAAAGATATTGAATCATTGAGAAACAACAGAACATACTGTGTGACATGACCAAAGATCAAGAAATCAAGAAATCAGGATCAGAATCAACTATGGTTGAAGGTACTACAGAATCATACACAACTATGTCACAAGATGAGGACAGGAGAATTGTGGTTCACTCCCACATTCCTATGCCTTCCCCTGGCACAGCAAATGCACCTTGGTTTGATGGCAGAGATGCTACCTTGTTTATTGAAAGGTTTTATCAAATGTGCAAGGATCATGGGGTAATTGACCCTAAGAACATTATCAAACAGTTGGCTAGATACTGTATTACATGGATTGGAGAATGAATGAAGACCTTAGAAGACTACAAGGAAGGTAATTAGAAAGTATTCTCTAAAGAGATTATTCATGAATTTTGTGATCAGGACATTACTTACAAGATTCACTGTCAGAATTATCTTTAAGCAATTACAAAGAAACCATGTGCTTGGGATAGCAACATTCACACCTATGTTCAAGAATACACTACTATCACCAGTACAGTACAAGCCAATGGAAGGCTTGATGAATTCACTAAGGTGTCTTGGTTCCTTCAGAGGCTGCCTGAGAAGCTCTGGAATAAGGTTATTGACAAGGCAAAGCTCAATCTTTCAGATGATATGTCATCTATTGATTTTAGAAAGGTTGTTCGAGTGACCATGGATTTGATTGACCAGTATGAAGGGAATAAGAAGGTCTTTGAAGAAGATGAAATGAAGCAGAAGGAAATGGAGAAGCTTGGTGAGTGATATCAATTAGCTAACAAACCCCCTACAGTTGAGGCTTCAAAGAAAACAGCTAGTTCTGTGAAGACTGAAGAATCTGAATTGAAATCCAAAGCCAAGAGCTCTGAGAGCACCAATATTAAAGCTGCAATTGAAAAGATGACCAACAAGTTTACAAATTTGGCATTGGCCATGAGAGTACAGTCAAATCAGATACAAGGGAATTCCAATCAGTACTATATGCTGCAGAGAGAAGGGCCTCTGAAACCCATACCAAATTATACAACAAATGTGACTACTAATTCTGCAACAGTACAAGAGAACACCCAACCACAATTAGTCAATTCTTATGTGGCTTGAAATGGTTTGCTGATGACAAGCTATTGTTCTAGTAGCCAAGGAGGAGCTCAAACTGGAGGAATTTTGACACATCCCTCATGCTTTTACTGTGGAAAACCTGGACACTGTCAATCTCAGTGTTACAAATACCAATCCAATGCAAATAACAGGTTCTGTCATATTGATGATGAAGAGAACTTGTGCATGGGTTCCCCTGGTCAAAACTATCAAGTTGTCACTCCTAAACCTGGAATACTGAACATGTATATTGTATGGTCTATGGGAGAGGATGAATGAGCAATTCCAGAGTTGACAAGCCCTAAAAAGGAGACCAATCAGCAAGAAGAGACACCTCCAGCAAATTCAACTAGTGTGAAGGTCCAAGCAGGACAACTTGCATACCTAATGTCTGATGGAGAATCTGATTCAGATAAGGAATATGAACCACTGGAAGAAAGAACATCAGTTAATGTTGGAACTGTTGGAGAAGCTAAGAACAGTCAAAAAGCTAAGATTGCAACACCCCATACTCAGTGTACTGGACAATTTATTACCTACCAGGATAATCAAGCTAGTGTTGATGATGATATCATGGAAGACATTGAACCAATCAATCAGAAGAAGCCTGAAATTCAGAACAAGACTGTGGAGAAACAAAGACCAAGATATTCTGCAACAGATTGTTTATCCTCTCAGATCCACAATTCAACAGATGCCAATGAATTAATGGGTTGAATTCTCAATGGGAAGGTTGAAGTGTCAGTCAAGGAGCTTATAGATGTATTGCTGAAGCTTCATCAAGCATTCTTCAGATCAGGTTGGAATAACAGTACTAGCAAAAGCCATGCAAAGATTGGAGTCTCTGAACTGGTTCAGCCTGAGCTAAAGATCAATTCTGGTTGACTTACATTGAAGCCCATGGTACCAAAATCCAAAACAGCATATGGAATGTGTTTGTTATATGCGCCAGTCACTATAAACCAACAAGAATTAATGGTGTTGATTGATACTGGTTCAGAAATCAATTTGTTATCTCAGAAGTATGCTGAAATGTTGAATCTGCTGATGGAAAATAAGCCACAAGTGACCATGGTTGTTCAAACAGGAGAAGTTGCTCCTTTTTACACATTTTGTAATGAAGTGCCTGTTCAGATTGGAGACATTATTACCCATACCCCTTTCCTTATATTTGAGGGAGGGGATCAGCAACTTATTCTTGAAAGACCTCAGCAATTTGCTGCCTGTTGGGGATGCAACACCTCAGATGATGGAGGAGTGAACTGTGAAATTTATAATGAGAAATGAATGTGTTGCCTAGTTTTTGAAGACTTTAAGCCAAGCTTGAGCAACATGAGGTATGCAACTGATAAATTGAACAGTGATCATTTAAATGATTCAATGGGTATTTAATCAGGCGGGTGCCCATGGATACAAGGCCTGATGAGGATAAAGAAAATGCAACAAAGATGATGGGTATAAGAATTAATGGTGAGAAGGTTGAAGGTCAGGAGGTTGAAAAGAATAGAGAAGTTGGGAGTGTTGGCAGCAGTACTAGCATTAATGACTACAGTGATAAGAAGAAACATAGTTCTGGTGATGGTGAATCCAAAAGTGCACTAAGCCTAATTGGATTGACCAGCATGCTGGTGAATCAAATGAACCAATCAGAGAACAAGAATAATTTTGCATTGGGAGTTTGGATTTTCCATTCTCTGCTTCCTGATCCGGACAGTGTTATGGCTCACTGCAAACATTACACACGCAATATTAATTCCAGCTTAATTTGAAAACCTATTCCATGAAGTGCTCAATCAATTTACACATCTCTGAACAAAAATCATGATTTTGTCACAAAGAAATCGCGTCAAGTTGACATTTTCAATAGTGGCTGGGACATCAGGCTGCCTTCTTCAGAAGTCTGGAGAGTGTGCACTGCTTATAAGCAGAAAGCTGATAAGATAAGACTGTTAGCACCTGGAAAATCTGATGGAAGCAAACCAGAAGACCTAGATAATTGGGTGGATGTTTGTTTGGATAAGTATTACCCTGAGGAGAAACATGTTGTGTTTAATTGTAAATTTGATGACCACATTAGACCTAGAATCACACCTTTTCCTGTTGGAGAACAGCTCACAAATGAGAGAATTGAGAAGCTCAAAATTGAATTTGAACTAACAAGTTGAGAGAAGGAATTTTTCATATCAGTCCTTTATAAATGTGAAGGGGTGTTGGTGTGGTCATTCAAAGACTTATGTGGCATTCATTCTGAATGCTTGCCTCCACAGGTTATTAAGACAGAGCCTCATGAAGCTTGGCAGACTAAGACTTACTGAATTCCTCATGCTCTATATGATAAGCTAATTAAAATCATTCAGGACAGGTTAGAAGCTAAAACATTGGAGCCTTGCCATGATTCATATACCAACCCCTATTTTCTGGTTGCAAAGAAACAGAAAGGCAAATATTGTTTAGTCAATGCAGCACATATGTACAACAAAGTTACTATTTGAGATGCTTTTATTCCTTCTAATATTGATGAATATGCTGAAGACTTCAGCAGACTTGTTATGGCTAGCCTATGCAACTTGTTCTCTGGATACAATAATTTTCCATTAGCTGAAGAGAGCAGGAATATGACAGCCATTGCAACCTCTATTGGGCTCTTTCACCATACAACTTTAGTTCAAGGGGCAACAAATTCACCAGCTCAAGCCCAACACAGGATAATGAAGATTATACAAGAAGTTTTTCCAGAGATTGCTCAAGCCTTTATGGATGACCTTGGGGTAAAGGGATCACATGTCAAAGATGAAACTGAAGTCCTCCCAGGAATAAGAAGATTTGTTTATGACCATCTGCAGAACCTGGACTATGTTCTATGGCTTGTCAAAATCTCTGGAGCTAGAATCTCTGGTGCCAAATCTCAATTCTGCATGTCTGGAGTCAATGTCATTGGATGGATCTGTAACTATAATGAACAACAACCTGAGGAAACTAAGGTGGCTAAAATTGCAAATTGGCCTACTCCTACAAGCATTACAGAATTATGAGGATTCCTAGGGCTTGCTGGATATTTCCAAATACTCATAGAGCATTACAGTTGGATAACCAAACCTTTACATTATCTGCTTCAACAAAATGTTATATGGTCATGGACTGAAGAGCAAAATAACATCTTTATGCTTTTGAAGGAAAAGTTATGTTCATTCCCTATCATTCTTCCAATCAATTATGGACAAGATCCTTTGCTTATCACTGTGGCTGTTGATGCCAGTGGATTAGAATGAGGAGGATGCATTATTCAGAAGCAACAAGGGGCTTGACATCCCGCATGATATGAATCTGGGGTATGGAATGATTCAGAGAAAACATATGATGCTGGCAAATAAGAATGCAGAGCTGTTTTGAAAGTCTTCAAGAAATTCTGACACCATATCTATGGAGTACCCTTTACCTTGGAAATCAATGCAAAAACTCTTGTCACCCAACTTAATAGGACTGCTACAGATGTTCCAGGAGCTTTGGTTACTAATTGGATAGCTTGGATACACCTCTTTGACTTTACTGTTAAACATGTTCCTGGGATGAAACACACAGCTGCTGACAGACTGTCTCACCAAGAACTAGGTACTGGGGAACAATCTGAATCTGAAGAAGATGAAGATCTGTTTGCCTTTATGGATCCTATAAGAGTTTTAGCTGGCCAAGCTCTCAATAGTGAAGACCTTAGGATACTGGACTCCACATATTCAGAAGAATTGGAGAAAATTGCACAATACCTAACCACCCTATCAAAACCATTGGGCATGGAAGGAAAAGAGTATGTGAGATTCTGAAAGAAAGCAATTAAATATGTGGTGGAGGCCAATCAACTATTTAGATGAGCAGGATCTGGTGTGCCTCTAAGATGTGTCATGGACAACAAAGAACAATGCAAACAAATTTTACACATGATGCATGACAAATTTGGCCATAAAGGGTGAGAGGGAACATACTCTACCTTACAAGCTTGATACTGGTGGTCAGGAATGTATAAAGATGTGTCTGCTTATGTGAAGCACTGTTCTCAATGTCAACAAAGAGATTCACAAAGGTTAAGTGAAGAGCTTCATTCTACCTGGGCTCCTACCTGTTGGGAGAAAGTTGGGGTGGATATCAAACACATGCCTTCCTGTTGAGGATGAAATTATTTGGTTGTTGCAAGATGTGACTTCACTAGATGGGTGGAAGCTAGAGCATTGAAGAAGGCAACAGCTGAAGCTGTGGCCAAATTTCTTTATGAGAATATCATCTGTTGATGGGGCCTGCCTGCCAAATTTGTTATGGATGAAGGACCAGAGAATAAGAATATTGTGGAGACCTTACTGAAGAAATTCAACATCAAATGCATTGTTATTTCACCCTATAATCCTCCTGTGAATGGTATGGTGGAAGTTGGTCATAAGTCTTTGGCTGATGGATTAGCTAAAGCCACCAATGGTACTGGAAGGGATTGGATTAAACATCTTCCTGTGATTCTGATGGCAGATCAAATGACAACTAAGGCTAGTACTGGTATCTCCCCTTATAGATTGCTAATGGGCCAGAAGGCAGTTCTTCCAGTTGAACTCAAGATTCCCACTTGGCAAACAATTCCATAGTGAAATGTCTGAACAACTGAAGATCTTCTTCTGATGTGTGCATGCCAAATTGAATGACAAGATGAGAATGTCCTGGAAGCAGCACATCATCAGCTCTGAATGCGCGCTAAGAATAAGAAATACTTTAATGATACCCATAATATTCAGACCAACTCTCTTCAACCTGGAGACCTTGTCTTGCTTCACAATACTAAAGGAGAACAGAATATGTCTAGGAACAACACCCTGCACTTTTGATGGCTAGGACCCTATAGAGTTAAGTCCACCAATCAAGAACTAGGTTCCTATCACCTTGAAGAATTAGATGGCACTGAAATCAAAGAATCTATTGCAGAAAGCAGATTAAAGAAGTACCTTATGAGACCTGGAATGGAGCAGCTCAGTGATAGCCCAGCAGATTCAGATGAAGAGATGGAGAATGTTCCTCAAAAATATGCCACAAGAAGCCAGCCTAATATTCCCTCTAGCAGTTCCTCAGATGTTAGCTCCTTGAATAGGGGGGATGACCAAGGTCAGAGTGAGAGCAAAAATGAAAATGACCAAGAAGAAATGGAGCAAATGTGATTACCAACTGTTATACCAGATGACTGGAGCTTTGCTGTTGTTATACCTCCACAAGATGTTTAATTTGTTGTGTTTTGTTTGCAAAAGTGAAGTTTTTGCTTGCTTATTTGGGAAGTTTCTCTTTCTTTGTTATTTGCAGAAGCCTTCACTTTTTCTGAATTTTTCAGAAGATATTTAAAGACTGATTTTTCTTTTCTGAAGCTTCTACTGTCTTTTACATTCAAGCTTGATTCTTTTCACAGATTCAACATTTTCAACACTTCTTCTTGCCTTCTATTTTGTTATTCTAACATTTGCAATTCTTTTTGGATCACTGATATCCTTCAAAATGGCTGGATGAAGCAACTTGCCTCCTCTAGCCCCTGCACCCAAAAACCAAGGCCTGGTTGTTACCAGAGACAGTGGAGTCAACCTGGATGGCCATTTCTTCAATAATCTAACAGCAGCTATGGAATACATTGATAACCAAGCTCTGCACCATTGCTACAGCCTACAGATTGAGCTAATGAACGCACTGATGTGAGTGACTGATGTGGTTACTGACTTAGTGGCCCATTTCTATTGATATGTTGAAAGATTCAGAGCTTGGCAACATGTTATACACACTAATTTTGAAGCTGATTTCCATGATGCTTGAAAGGTTACCCTGGATGTTGAATGATGTTGCATTGATATGCAAAAGATCAAGGATAGACTTGTTGCTACATGGGGTATTGACAGGATTGATGCCATATGGTCAAAAGTAGAGAGCCTGTGGGCAGCACAAAAGCTTTGCCATACCCTAAATGTCTACAAGAATTGGAATAAGTTTGCCAATAATATTAACAGTGCAGTGCTCTGAAGACTAGATGCTACAGAGGCTGGACATTGCTGGAGCTTAGCTATATTGCCAGGTGATTATACTACAGCTGACAAAGAAGTTGACTGTGTATGCAAACTTTCTTCAAGAGATGCTCTATGCTGACAGGGCCTTACCATTGGCAACTATGGTCTTCTACAGCTGTTGGCTCTTCCACAGTCATCTAGCTCCCAATGTTCAATTCAGGATATTGCTAGGAGCCCTCCCACTGCAAGCAGCCCCTGAGGTCTACTGGAAGGACTGCAGTCTCCAAGATTGCCAAGAGATGTTCCAATGAGTGGAATGTCTATGCCACATAGCCGCAATGTGTTGGGAGCCTCTATACATAGCACAATGTTGATTAGATCACATGGATTTGAAACTGGCTAATCACAGCTGCCATTTGGATTCACCAGTGTGCTGGCCAATCCATCCAGCCAATCAGAAGCTCTGAAGTGCTGCAGTGAAAGAATTGCAGCCATGTTGGCACATCAAACTCTTCAAGGCTTAGATGATGATGATGAGTCTGTTATTCCTTCTGAAAGTGATAAAGAGATACCTTGACACAAGTGTGAAGAATCTGTCATGACAGTATGCTCTGGTACTTGCTGTTGCTGTGGATTTGAACAGCAACTCCTGCAAAAGATAAAGAGTATTAAAATGTGTTCAGAATTGGAGCTTATTTGCATTCTGGAGCAATTAGGAAAGGCATTTAGTGATAAGAAAGCTGATATCTACCTATACTATGACCATGCAAAACTAATAGCTTCAAAACTTGGGTTGCAGACTCGCACACTTAATAGAAAGGAGCTTCTCAACTGTTTGGCTCACATCCATAGAAATTGTCACAACATTGGCTCAGTCAAGACCAATGACAGCACCTACCTCTGGTTCTGTTTGGCAAATAGACTGGCTAGAGCTGAAGATGCTTTAGGCATTTATAAATTCAAACATCAGCCAATTATCTCTCTGGTTGCAAACATGAGAATGTTTAACTTTAACCAATACACACAGATCACTGAAGTTAACAAGTTCACCACCAGCAATCTTCAGAAGGAATGGGAGACCACTGGATCTGTTGTTATTCTCCAGCTAATGCACTGGTGGAATGATAGGTTACAAGGCACCACCACCACAGTACTCACTCAGATCAATGGTGAATACAATATGTACTACCATCATTAGTGAATGATGGGAGGTTGTGATAATTATGAATGGTTGAGAACAATGTACCACAGTATTGGCCAACAACTCATGCACCAGGACCCTGCATATTATCTATGGTATGTGCTGACAAGACCTGACCACACTTGGAAATTAATCTCCTATCCATATTATGCCAAGTATGCTAAGCCAGGGGATAAAACTGGATTTCACCATATTGATGTCAATGTTCCAGATGCTATTACTACTGGAAGGGGTGTTAACATGATACAAGAATTCTTGACCTTAATGGCAGAAGAGTCTGGCAACTGCACAGAAATCTTGCCAGGAATGCATAACCATCTAGAGAATTAGTGGGGACTAGTTGAAGAATGAGACTTATCTACTGATGGCTATGTTCACTGCATTAAGAATACAATGTATACCAAAGATGATGAAAGAAAATTTGGTATTAGATGGACTGACATCATTTGCAAACCTGGTGATATCTGAATTACAAGCCCTCTGCTGCCCCATGGAGCTCATGGTCCATGCAAAAAGGTCCAGTGTACTATGCTACCCTGGTATGTGGCAATTCAGGAGGACCATGAACATCTTGAAGTCAATAAAGCTGGTATCTGGTCACAGCTCTCTGCTGCACATAGGGATCTAGTTCCAGGGCCATCATCATCTTCTGGCCATTCAAACTGTTACACATCAGTTCCATATTGATTCCCTACTGTAATTCAATTGCAAGACTTAGGAGCTATATTGGATGCCTTGGTAGACTGAATTAAATGGGACAACCCTATAGTGATTGAGGAGCTTGATACCCTCTTTGGACCAGAAGAGAAGAAGACTCAGAACTTCATTAATAACTGGTGTCTAAAGGCCACACAAATTGCTTTGGATGCCATTGTCAAGACATACCAAATTAAAAAGAAAGCTTTTGGTAACAAATTCTATTGGCATTGTGTGCACAACAACATTGATCCAGTGTCAGTTTGGCCTTCCCCTTCTCCTGAGAACTTGATGGAAGAAGAGAATCATGATAATCACTATTAGAGATTGCTGCTGTCACTCTCTTTATTCTTATTTCCTATCTCTTTTCTTACCAGATTGTTACTAATTCTTAGCCTCTTATTTTCTTTACTAAATTGCCTTTATTTTGTTTCATATGTTGCCTGTTGTCAGGGGACACCAACAGTGAAAGCCAGGAGGAAATGTAGTGGAGATTCTGGTATCATATTAGGACAAAGATTGTTCCGGTCCAAGACACAAAACCCCCCCAGCTACTATCTCTGAGCTATATAAACTACCTATAGCCCCTGCATCTTGCTTAATACCTTTGTGCATCTTTGTACTTTTCCACACACTCATTCTTTATTGCTAGTTTGGTTATTAGTTAGAGAATATGAAGATCTCTTGTTCATGAAGCTTACCACTGTTCCTCATTAGAGCTGCCTGTGTTAGTACAGGCTCTTTAGTACTATTATTCCTTATGAGCTTAGGTGTCTGTTAAGGCATGCTTCTCTGTTCTTACTACTCAGCCATTACCATTCTTACTATGTTGTGATTTTTCATCCTTCTTGCGCTCTCACCATCTCAACCAACTCGCCTACTTTGATGAGGCATCCCATCATACCCCGCTTCAATACCAGCCTAGTTCAACTCACTCTTCAGCTCAGTGCTAGAAAGCTACAGGGGTTTGCATGTATAGAAGATGTCTATCTCAACATATGCTCTCTTTAGTGCTCATAAAACCTCATTATCCACAAGGATAACCATTCAGGGTGTTGATCATAAGCTTCAATAACCAATTGAGCTGTAAATCAACCTTATACACTTGCTCTTCAGCACAAAGGGCTATAACCTGATGGAGGACTTGTATGCTTGTCATTCGCTAAGCTACCTAAAGGGGAATCTGGCTAATCTATGTGGGTCACGTGAGCGAGGTGCTAGTTGGATTACCTAACAAAGAGGCTGAGTGGGGAACAACGTTGATCCGATTGGCGGAATTTAAGATGATCCGCTGTGGCTTTTGAGGGCGGTGAAACACGATTCTGCCATGTGGCTGTGATACTCTTCGTGGCTGGGGTAGATACTGTGGCAATATACCCTACCCAAGCTCGGCCTAGCGCTGCCCACCCCAGCCAGCCCCCGCGCGATGATCTCACCCTGCCGCCGGAAGTTGTTTTTTGCTTTTTTGTTTCCCTCTGCTCTCATTTCACGCGTCAAGCAGCAGAGGTCGGCGGCTCGTGCTGATCGCGACAACAGGGGGGCCTTCTCGTATGTTCGTCATTCCTCTTGGAAAGAGTCCCTTGGAAAACCTGGCTGATGATCTCATGTCATGTTCATGCTTATTAACAGTTCCATGGCAGCAGTCTCTCACGCTCCACCACCGTGGCAAAAGCTCGTTTCTTTGTAGGTCTCCTGTACGGACCGTCTCCAGAGTACGCCTCTCAATTCCTGCTTGGATGAAGCGAACAGGAATGGGGCTCTATGTCTTGCTGGATCCCGGGACTGCCCGAATGATACCCCGTAATCTGCCCATGGCGCCTTTCGATGATAATCCTATCGAAGTGCGAGGAGGAGGCAAAAAAGAAAGAAAGGGAGGAAAAAATTTGGAAGAGTTTAGAAGTGGACTGCATGCTGGCCAATGACTGCTGGTGGAGCTGCATCCGATCGACACCCACTCTTTAAGCCCACAGATCAGTTGAGCTGTCTGTGCCTGCCCAGCTTCAACCTGCATCTTTGCTCAAGCAGTCTTTTCTGGTGTCGAACTTGTCTAGCCCCTCACATAACTTATGGAAAACCTGCAAACAGAGCTCCATCTTTGTGAAGGTCTGAGTAAATAGTGAACCATTTCTATGTCTATTTGCTTGCCTCATTTGGACCGAGGGTAAAAAAGACATGCGCCTGGGATCAACCTCATACCCAATTCATTCTCGCCACAAAGTAGAAAACTGACCAAGTGGATCAGCCTCTGAAAGCTAATTGATGATTGCTGTTTGCTCGGTGAGCTGTCACTGGGTGCCTCCATACACCGATGTTGTACAGCACACGGGCACAACCTTGACTAGATAGAACTTTTCCCCCATGGCAACTGGGCTAGCGGAATTACACAATGCCATATGTGTGACCTTCCTCCCTCTTTGACGCTCCTCTCTCTCTCTCTTTTTTTTTTTTTTTCTCCCTTTTTCCTCTTGTCTTTCTCCCTTCCTCTTCTCTTGTTTATCATTTGCTTCCTTCCACTCCAATATCTTCTGGTGAACAGACCTTGCATCTCCGTTAACTTCAGCTTTTCCCTTTCTCCTGTCACTGAACCTACAGAATATCCGGTCATAGCCCTCTAGAATCCAGCCTGATAAAATTCAGCATGAAGGCCACCGCGCTTCTTTCCATCGCGCTCTGTGCCGCGTTTGGTGCAGCCCAGAACCTGGATGACATTTCTGAATGCGGAGTAAGAGCTCACCGTTCACTGCGCCGTGTGCATTAACCCGAGGTGCCGACGCTGACCCCATTGTCATAGCGCATGTGCATCAACAATATGTTGAACAAAGCTTCCGAACTCGGCTGCGACAGCACTGACAAGGCGTGTCTCTGCAGCAAGCAGAACTTTGCCTTTGGTCTTCGTGACTGTACCCTGCAGGCTTGCGGGGCCGAGGACCTTCCAAAAATCATTGCTGTTGGCCAAGCGATTTGTGCCTCCGAAGGCGGCTCCAGTGGGTGCATACCTTCTCTCATGCAAAACGCGGCACTCTAACACCTACTCTTCTTCAGTGACTGCGTCCGGTACTGCGTCAGATACTGCAACTGGCACTCCTACTGGCACTCCTACTGGCACTGATGGCCCCGATTCCACTCCATCAGAGACTGCCTCTAGTACTCCTACTGGCACCCATGGCACTGATTCTACTCAAACCAGCGGCTCTCCATCTGCTACCCAGACTGTAAGTCCCATGCAGTTCCAGATTCGTAAACATGTCCGAGCTGACAGCTTAACTAGACTGGCATTGTCCCTGGTGGGGAGTCATCCGCCTACACTACCTCTGCCATCGTCTCCACCGTGACTTCCGGCACTGAGGTTATTGAAACCACCGTCGGCTCTACCACTCTCTACACACAAGTCAGCGACTCCAACGGCACGGCCAGTCCCACGTCCGGCCTCACCGGCACACCCACTTCTGGCTCGGTCGCTGAAACGACCACCGAGAGCCCTACTGAGACTGAAATTCCCCCAGGCCAAACCACGCCAGCTGAAGGAGCTGCGGGTCGCGTCATGACAACTGCTGCACCTGGCGTCGCTGGAGCTCTTGGTCTCATCGCTCTTCTCGCCATGTAATCGAACCCAAAGCGAAGAGAGAAAAAATGACAACAATAATACAAAAAAATAAAAAAAATAAAAAATAAAAAGAATAGGTACACTTACCACCTAATGCCACCTAATGCCACTTGTTGTCTTGTATGGGAAGTTGGCGAGACGAGCGTAGCATGCTTTGTTTTCTTTTCACCCTCACTGGCGAAATTTGGCTGGTGTTATTCTTTATTCTTTCTTATTAATTCTTTTTTAATCACGAATGGCTTATGAGATACCAGAACCGTGTTTTATCCTTTAAACGCCGTGCAACATATTTTGAAATGGGACTTCATATTATACCATGGGTTTGGATGGGCCTGAACTTTGTAATAATGAGGTGGTTCCTCCCACAGTCCAGTATAAATGCAAATAACAACTTACTATTAACTATTATGACTTGGGTGAGCCTTTCAAGAAAAAAAAAAAAAAAAAAAAAAAAAAAAAGAAGAGAAAAGGGGAAATTGAGGAAGGGGTGGAAATCCCATGGGGCCCTGGCGGATGTTTTGACTGGTCGTCATATGATATTTAGCCGCTCACTCTAGCTGAAGCATGTTTGGTGAATCTCAGCTTCTCGATAGTTAAACAACGTTATCTGTCTCCAGGTCAGATGATGTGTCAAATGTGCCTAGGCCGTTAAGATCTTACCCTACAGCACTGGAGAGAAAGTGAGAGAATGATATTTATCCCTTGAAAGAGAATGATACGGGCAGGAGTGACTTTTCGGAGATCCTGCGGCAGAAGCTCAAGCTTGTTCAACGGGCCAGATGCATCGGGACAAGCACTCTATGCGCCTGCGACATGCAAAGCCGGACTTCCTCGACCGCCGATATCTGACTTTGGTTTCATTGTGGTTTGGATTGTCTACTTTCGCTGATGGTTTGCCGTGCTGAAAGCGCCTATGGCTCTATAGAAGCCGGTCAAGACGAAATGATTGACGATGGCATTTAACACTGCATAGATAAATGCAATAGACAACCTCCAAAAGTGCAAAGATAATGATGGTAATGATAAAAGAAACAGCCATCGGCTGTCTCGTCTCTGCCCATTTCAATTGTCCCCAAGGAAAAGAGCATTTCACAATCTCTCCAACGTCGCACTACTCTTCTCCTAAGCTCTCCCTAACGCATTGCCTCACTCTCCTCTTGAACTCCTTTGGATCCTCTCTCCATAGCCTTGCCGCCTCCACATTAGCTGGGCTCTCATCGTTCGGGCTGCTCAGCATGCTGATCACCGACAGTAAGATCGTCTCGGGCGTTTGCACGGGCGACCAGCGCTCTGCGGCGGATTCGTAACCGTACTTGTCCTCTTCGGGAGGGTGGAGGATGGAGATGCAGACTTCACCGTTGGGGTAAACTGAGGACAAACAAGGAAGCATGATTCGTTAGTTCCCGTCTGAGATCAGAAGTTACTTTCTACTGGGGCGGTACACACACACACACGCACATGCATGAATGCAAAACACAGCGGAGAAGGAGGAAACTCACTATTTGGATGAAAGATAGGAGGTTCAAACTTCATTTTCGGAGGCAAATGCGGGTATTCAGGAGGAAATGACAGCCGGGCACGGAAGAAGCCACCTGGACGCCCCCGTGTCAGCATCGAACAGACTTAACAGGAGAGATTCATTCATGGACGCTCTGTGTGCTGCACGCACCGCCGTAGAACTTGCACTCATCAGAAATCATCAGCATGACCTCCCACTCGAAGATGTTATTCTCGTCCGTCAGACCGCAGCTTATTCCCGGAATATCCTTGTCCGTCTGCATCTGCTTGAGCTGGCGGCCCAGCAAGCCCGCTGCTGCTGATGCCGCCATTTCCTCTCTATTCGATCGTGGAGGGTTAATATAAGAGGGATCGTTTCCGGAGGGGACAGAGAAGGTTTGAAGATGGATCAGTCTGGTCGAAGAGGTGTTGCCGTTCGCTCGGTACAATAATCTCAGCAAATGGAACTACTTATATGGCTCTGGGGAAACGGAGCGAGAAATGACAGTTAAAAACAAAAAGTTCACAAGTTTGCTGAAAAGAAAGAAGAGCAGGAGGAAACTCAAATGCAGGCGAGATAGGATGAGTATTGATCCGCAATTTTGGATATTATTATTTCACTCTTAACTATGCGGGGGTGGGATGGATTGGATTGGATTGGGATGCGGTTGGGATTTTTTTGCTGGCGGGCGGCGGCGGTGGCGCCGAACAAAGCAAACAAAACAGCGGGAGTCGCGGACGAGGGTCTTCTTAATAACAGGCTCCTTCTCCCCACGTGAACCGCTCACACGCGCATGGGGCGAAAACGAGGTTGCGAGATGCGATGGCCCACGGGAAGTCAGCTTCGACCCGCGAAGTAATAAGTTAGGTCAATACCATTCAGTTATAAGGATGACCGGGAAGGCGGCCCGTCGCTAGCTGCGTTCTATGGTCCCGCCCGTTGATGGAAACGATATTCACCCAAGAGAATACAAAGCACAGAGCGGTTAACTAGATTATCTGCGGCTGTTGAGCCAGTCTTCACTGCAAATATTTACTTAGGAACAGTCAAAGGTTGCAAGTCGCACGTTATTTCATAGTTGTCTGCCTGATAAAAGAGCCCATCCTTGGGGGGGGGAACAGGATCAATACAATAAGACCAAAAAAAAGTCAATGGCCACTTAGCCGCGCCATCATGTTGCAACTGGATACAAAGGGAAGATAAGGATATAAATATATAGTGCGGAAGGTAGGGAAAAGGGGCGGATGTGCGGATGTGCCAGTGCGGGAACCGTTGAACAAAGATGATGAGTTAGTTCTTTCCGTCGAAAATTTTGTCAACGGTTCCGCCTGCGACGGTGACAATCTCTACAGCGAGAATCGCACCAAACGCGAAACCGACGGCCATGGTTATGGCAAAGTACTTGGCAACAAGCTTCATGAGGCGGACGCGCGACGGCCAGGTGAAACTCTTCCATGCATCGAGCGTTCCTAGACAACCCCCACCCAGCACGGCGGGCTCGATTTTTCCGTTAAACGTACGATCAAAGGGAACGATGGTGTCAACATCCGGCGAGAGCGCCGAAGCAGCAACACGGATCATGGTGACGGTGGCCGGGATCTCAATCAGGACAGTCAAAGCAAGCGTGAGCAGCAAGATAGCAATCGAGCCTGCTGCTGTTCCGGCGGTGGGCCTGTTGAGCTGTGGCATTTTCACGAGGGACTCGTCGTCCATGCGAATGCTGTGAATGGCGATACCGAGATAGAGGGGGATGAGGAAACAGATCTGAGACGCCACTGACTGAAGGGCAACCGCGGGAACGACCTTTCTCCAGATGCGATACGCGGGGATACGTCTCCAGAACGGTCGGGCGTTGGCCGATGGCTCCGAGATGACCGTGTGAACCCAGGTCAAGCTGATGGCAGTGAGTGCTACTTCTGCTGCGATGGTGGCCAAGGAGCGGGTAAGGAGGTGCGAATATGAAGCACCAAAGGAGAAGAGGTTGACGAGGATTGAGCGCGAAAAGACGTAGAGCAGGAAGACAGCCATTCCGCGGAAAGGGGCCCAGAAACCCCCGCGAGCCCTGAGATGTTTGAGGGTAGTCCTAATCTTTGTGGTTATGGGGCCTTTCTGAACCAAGTGTTCGGAATCAGCTCCTGGAAGGGTTTTCGGCCGTCCATCGTCATCCACGCTGTCAATCGAGACGTACGCTGCGGGTTGCGGATCTTCGACGATAGCCAGAGTGGGCACGATCATACCAAGTGTGTAGCTGATCTGAGACGACCGTCCGTCAGCGAATAAGCTTTCACTGGGACGAACCGGTTATGTTTGTATGGAGCCACTTACAATGCCTAGGACAAGTAGGAAAGCAAACGTCGTCGTCGCCAGTATGAACAGAGCCATGGGAGATCCCTGGGGCTTTCCGTCGCCGTCGGTATCGCCGCTAGGGCTGTTGGGCTGGCGGACCATCCGGATCGCTCGCGGCATCTCGGATACAGCCCTCTTCACCAGATGGTGAGCCGCAGTGGAGACGGCGCTCGACATGGCTAGATAGGAAAGATCAATAAAACTCGGATAGGTATGGAGCAACTCCGTACAGACAATGAATCCAGAAAAAGATGGGGAGTGGGAGCGAGAGATGCGTGGGTGAAGGAGAGTCGGCGATGCAGCAGGCAGCAGACGGACAGGAGACTCGGGCAAGCAACAGGTGCCTTAGGGTAACTAGTTAGTTCCTTGGAAAGGTGGCCCTATGGAAGAACTATTGCCCGGGGAGTGACAAGGAAGTGGACTGCCCCGAGATTGTTAAAAATAGGCATTCTAAGCTTTATGAACACGAACCCCTTGAATGAGTTGCTCCGTACCCCATACCCCGTACACAGATAGCTTGCTGAACATCTAGTGAGCAGACTCTTCAACTAACTAGCTAAAATTAGGGAATTAAGACTCGGACGAAAATCTTACAGAAAACCACATGAGGCAAATACCTGTGGGTAAATAAATAGGTATGAGCAGATAGATTACCGCCATCCTATAGGATATTCACCAAAACCCGGGCCTAAGTCTCTAACGCATTTCCGATAGCTGTCCTAGAGAGAGCTTTTGGTGAGTATATCCACTATCATATCACCCATACAGACATGTTCTAATCAGACTTTGTTTGTCAAAAACCACTTCCCTTAAGCAACAGGATAGATATCTTTCCTAAATAGATCCACAGCAAGGTAACTAGATCTTTGCACCACCATATCTCAGATAGTGGCAAGTTACAGGTTTTACATACTTGTCATCTACCCCATCCACATCAACTTGTCTCCCCCTGCTGAAGAGCCCGCATGATATCATCCTCCTTCTAGTCCTCAAAGGACGTTTTCCCTGTGTAGAAGACATAGGCCAAGGCTATGGAGATCATCTTCAATTGTTGGAGGAGGATTAGGACCATTAGGTCAGTTCCGCGTCCGGTGGGGCGATATATAATTTGCTGTCGTCAATCCACTCCAGTTGCTAGAATCTTTGTCTACCCCAATCGCTTCACTGAAATCACACAGGCGGGGCCAGCTAACCGTGCAGAGCAGACAGTTAGCAGGCTTAATATCACCATGAACAATTCCTTTGCGGTGAAATTTGTGTAAGACTGAGCTCATCTGGTCCATAAAAGCCTTGCGTTGAGGGGCATCCACAGCTTTTGGATCGAAAGGTGTCTCAAGATCCACGATAATCCCGCTCATCCTTATTTCTCCTACTTCATCCATCCAGAGAGATCTTCCATGTACTTTAATAGCACATTCCCCCGCTGCAATCATGAGATTCAAATCCATGTTGGCTAGAGGGAGTCTTGTATGCCTTCAGTTCGTGTTCCTGTCGACAGATTTGTGAATTCGGCAAAAATGAGAGAGGCTGATGTTCAATTGCATCAATAGCAGCCCCCTAGGCCACAGAGCCCAAAGTTCGGCCTGCATGCTGGGAATTAGCGCGAGAACTGTCCTCCTGTTGCTGAACACATACCAGAGATACCCCATCAAGCTTGTGCTTTTGCCGAGTCATCATGCACTGTCATCTTAGCTGTTAACTGGAAGGGAGGTGCCTTATGAAGAGCATATGCAAGTCAATCAGTGACAGCAGTAAAAGAATCCTGGAATATCAGCATCCATATTACAAATAACTAACCAAGGCGCAGCGCTCAAACCGGGCGAGCAAACGGAAACCTTTTGTTGGTTCTTGGTTGGAGCATCATTAGTTAACAAACAATCTGGCTTCTTGTTGCCTGGGGCCAACAAGCAGTTTCATATTCATTGACTGTCTATGCATCCCCAGGGGCCAGTAGTGGCTATGTACTGTGCATGCAGTACTTGCACAAATACCTATGAATGTGGTTTGTAGCTGGGTATTAGCTCTGATGTACCCTGTAGTTAGTGCATTTCATGGGTTCGAGTCGACACTTTCACTGCTTCACAGAGAGCCTTCGCCCAAGCACCTTTGACCGTAAGTTGTTGTGTTATTGCCCGCGCACCCAAGAGGAGAGACCTGAGCAGCGGATTTCCAAACTGCGCGGCGGGCGGCGAGGATCAGCGGGCGCCTAGGTGGCTTGGCATGCTTAAGCTGGTTCCGGAGTTTGGTGAGGCTCGTCTGGATTGCATCTCCGTCTCTCCCACCCCAGCAAGTCAGCGGCAAGCATCACCACCACCACCGCTACCACCACCACTGCCATCCAGAGAGTGCCCAGCAAGCTGTCTAACACAGAGCCACCGCCTTTTCATTCTCATTATCACTCCATTCCACGCTCTCCTTACCTTCTCTCAGTTGAAACTCCCCAATTGCCTCGCATTCGCCCATTTGATTTTCTACAAGCGTCCACCGCCCAACCAGCAACGCGCCCGCCATCTCCAGCTATTACCCCGCCGTCCTTTGGATGTGTACTTATATAATTTCGCAACCGAATCGCTGAATCCCAGTCCCACTACCAACAACAGGAGAACGTCATTTACTTAGTCTCCTCCACACACACACACTCTGAACATTCTTACCGGGAACCATGGGGAAGTCGTAAGTGCCAATCCGGCTTGTGCTGTTCGAAGTGGCCTGTCGAGTGCCTCTTCACCACTTCTCTCCCGTGTTTCGCATTTTCGCCCTCGCGGAAACCCTCCTCTCTGTTCTTTTCTTTTATTCTTTCTTCCCCATATTTTCACCTTTATACGCATTGTTTGAGCACCGATACGCGGCTGGATCTCTAAATGGGCGCATGGAGTGGCATGCCCTGGAATGAATCACCCTTGGCAATTCGCTGCAATTCGCTGACCATCCCCGCGCATTCTCTAGACAGTCGAAGTTGTCCCCCTCGCAACTTGATGAACTTCAAAAAGCGACCCATTTCGACAAGAAGGAGTTGCAGCAATGGTATAAAGGTATGTTCCCGGTTGGTTTCTTGGGCCGACTCCTACACACCGAGCGATGCTGACGATCTTTCTCCACGCAGGGTTCCTGAAGGACTGCCCCTCCGGCACCCTTACGAAGGAGGAATTCCAAAAGATCTACCGGCAGTTCTTCCCCTTTGGCGACCCGTCCTCTTTTGCGAACTACGTTTTCAGAGTATTTGATTCCGATAATAGCGGCATGATCGACTTTAAAGAGTTCATCTGCGCCCTATCGGTGACCTCCCGCGGCAGAATGGAAGACAAATTAGACTGGGCTTTCCAGCTGTACGATATCGATGGCGACGGGAAGATCAGCTACGATGAAATGCTCGCGATAGTCGAGGCTATATATAAAATGGTGAGATAACCCATCCGCCCCAATTGGCTACCCTTGCTGCTTATTTGGTTCTGAACAACTTTTGCAGGTTGGGTCAATGGTGAAGCTCCCAGAAGATGAAGATACCCCTGAAAAGCGCGTCAAGAAGATCTTCCGGATGATGGATAAGGATGAGAACGGAAGCCTGGACATCGCCGAATTCAAGGAGGGCAGTAAGCGGGACGAGACCATTGTCAGCGCCCTATCGCTTTACGATGGCCTTGTTTAGCCGCCTTGCGTGCTCGTTTCCTCTGATAGCTGCAGCCTTTCCAACCTGTTGGATCGTCCCTGTTTTCCTTTTTTTTTTTTTTTTTTTTTTTTGCCCCCTTCCCAAGAAAGGCGATCCCCATTTCCCAGTAAATATATCCTTCCGTTTCATTATGTTTCCCAATTCTTATGATACATACACCTTGTTTCCTCTAGCATGTCAGATGTACGATCCTGCACGAAATGTCCCCTTGACCTTTTCTACGAACTCTTTTTGCCCTTTTTATGGTGGGGCGTCACTTGCCATTGTACCTGAATTGTTTAGTTACGGCTTGTGTTATCGGTGTGTTTCCTTCGCCGCAAGGCAAGGTTCTCGAAGGTCGCGGCCGGCAATGAGCTTCCAGCCTGCTAGGAGTTCGCATCACCACTCCCCGCTGGCACGAAGCGCCGTATTTTCGTCCCTTCCCCGCTAAATGTTCATATTCGCCCGTCCAGGTCCATCGACGGCATAGCGGGGTTCAGTTTCCAGCCTCAAGCTTCCCGGCATATAGGGGGCGTCGCGCCCCGCCCACTACACGAATGGCTTGGAGAAACCGTTGCTGTTGCTCCGCCTATCTGACATCACTCCTCTTCTTGTACTATTTTTCTTTTTCTCTCTTTTTCTTTTTTTCCTTTCCTTTCCCCTTTCCGTTCCTTTCTTTTTTTTTCTTTTTTTTCCTCCCTCCTTTTTTCTTTTTGACGAAACGCCGAAGTTCTGTTTTCTCTTGGCGGGCCTTTGCATGACTGATGGCGGTGTAGGTCTGATTTTGAATATTGCTTGGTTGAGTGATTCTTGGGCTCCGGCGTCTACTAGTTATTAGTTAGTACCCCTGCGTGTACGAGAACTTAAGAAAGCAAAGTGAATTTATAACATTAAAACTCGAGCCAGCGAGGCCATCATCGCCCCCTGTTCACTCTTCTCCCGCCCCCCGTCGCTCCTCGCTGCCCGTTCCAGGCGATGCGCCGTGCTTGGCTGATGTAATCACCCTGTTAGTTGGTTACATAAGCCGAAGCTCCAATTTGGACAGCTGCCTTGACGTGCTGTCTCTCTCTCTGTCTCTCTCGCTCGCTCACTCACACGCACTCCCTTTTCTTTCCATTCTGTCTTCGGTGTTGTGGCATCTGCTCATTCTTATTGCTGGCGAGATATGAGTTGACTGCATCTGTTCTCCGCTCCATTTGCATTGACACTCATGAATTCGTGACTTCTTCAGCGCTTATATATAACCGTCACATACATAGCCACCAGCAATCGGTTCGTCAGGTTGAGTTGGACAGCGAACCCTCCAGCGGAGAACATGTGCTGATGACAAGTCTCTCAGTCTAGGTAATATCTCAAAATGCGGCCCTCGTTTCCAAATACCCTTCACCTCCTTTCCCCCCTCTTACTCCTCTATCCACACTTTTCATCGGCGTTCTATCTTCCGGGTGTTGCGCCAACCTCCTACGAAGTCGGCCAAAAGGTTCCGCTCCATGTAAACCGCGTCTCACCAACTGTCTCTGAACACGATGCTCAACTCCATTCCATAATTTCATATGACTACTATTACTCGGACTTTATGTTCTGCCGGCCTAAAGACGGGCCAGAGGATGTCAGAGAATCACTCGGCAGTATTATATTCGGCGACCGCATCCAGACATCTCCGTTTGAGATCTTCATGGCCAAGAACGAAACCTGCAAATTGCTTTGCCCGGAGGTCGTGTTTGACCCGGCGAGCAGTAGTTTCGTCAATCAGAGAATATGGGATGGGTACAATGTGAATTTGCTTATAGATGGGCTCCCTGCGGCGCAGCTGAGCGAGGATCCGCAGACAGACGAGGAGTTCTATAGCCCTGGATTCTTCTTGGGCGAGGTTGATAAAGATGGGAGCAAGTTGCTGAACAATCATTATGATATCTATGTTGATTACCATCGTGCAGCGGCTTTGGGCAAGACAGAGCAGTACCGCGTCGTTGGCGTCTTAGTGAACCCTTCCTCGCGAAAGCCATCAAAGGTCCTGAATGATGATAAAAAAGCTGAATGCTCACCGAACGGACCTCCGGTTTCTCTCAGTGAAGACGAAGACACGACCGTCGCTTGGACTTATAGTGTCATCTGGAGGGAATCCCCGACAGCCTGGGCCACGCGCTGGGATAAGTACCTGCACGTCTATGATCCCAGCGTGCATTGGTACTCGCTCATTTACTCCGCGGTTTTTGTCATCCTGCTAGTGGCCCTAGTTAGCACGATCTTACTCCGAGCACTACGAAAAGATATCGCGAGGTACAACAGGCTCAACATGATCAACCTGGACGACTTGGATGGAAATCCGGCTTCCGTCGAAGATGGAATTCAGGAAGATTCTGGTTGGAAGCTCGTGCACGGTGACGTATTCCGTTGCCCGAAACAGCCATTACTGCTGAGCGTATTCTTGGGAAATGGCGCCCAGCTCTTCATGATGACTGGCCTGACAGTTCGTAAGTGGTACCCCACGGCAAGTCGATACGTTCATTGGTGCTGAGAGAAAATAGTCTTTGCCTTGTTCGGTCTTCTCTCTCCGTCGAACAGAGGGTTTTTGGGAACAGTCATCCTGATACTCTATACTTTCCTCGGCTCTATCGGCGGCTACGTTTCAGCCAGAGCTTATAAGTCGTTTGGAGGTGAAGCTTGGAAGCAACTCATCATTGCAACGCCTCTCGTGTTACCGGCTATTGTGTTTTCGGTGTTCTTTTTCCTAAACTTCATCCTCTGGATTAAAGGGGCCAGTGGCGCTGTGCCTTTCACCACCATGGTAGTTATAGTTTTGATATGGTTTATTATCAGCGTGCCTCTCAGCGTGGCAGGCAGCTGGATCGGGTTCAAACAACCGGTATGTGTTTCAATTTCCTGTTCGGGCCCTCAGGGATATCCTAACAATCAATTTATCAGGCTCTCGAAGGGCCGACGAAAACAAATCAGATCCCCCGTCAGATCCCTCCAGCGGTTGGTTCGCTCCGACTGATCCCGTCTACTTTGATTGCCGGCTTACTTCCCTTTGCGGCTATCTTTGTTGAGTTGTACTTCATCATGAATTCGCTCTGGACCGGTAAAATCTACTATATGTTTGGCTTTCTCTTCCTTTGCTACGGTTTGATGATCATGATGTCCGCCATGACCACTATACTCCTAGTATATTTCCTTCTCTGTGCTGAGGACTACCGGTGGCAATGGAGATCGTTCATCGGCGCCGGCATGACGGGCGGGTATGTTTTCATTAACGCCCTTATCTTTTGGGTAACACGGGTTAGCTTTGGCGGAATCACTGGCGCCATCCTTTATTTGGGATATTCGGCATTGTTAGCATTCTTAGCTTTCATTCTGACTGGTAAGCTTTGGCTGTTGCTACATTTTGGTCGGGGAGACGACAATCTAACTATACATTCTAGGCTCGATCGGATTTTTCGCCTCCTGGGCGTTTATTCACCGTATATATAGATCTATCAAGGTAGACTGAACCAACTATTGTGCAATTGGCAGATAAAAATAATTATCACTTGCCAGCTTGCCTGTGGAGGATTGAATGGAGTTCTTGGTTTTAACAATACCTCAGTAGCAGCTATGATGTTCTTAGTCACCAGTAGTGCCCAGGCGCATTTCAAAGGAAACTGCAGCTATCCTCGCGCAGTCTCTCACCGTCTGCCACGCAAAGCCGGATGTCTCGGCCGCACTGGCACATCTCACAGAGGGTTGTCTAGAGCTGCTTGAACCTTATCCTTGATATATTTGGAATTGTTCTTGCTCTTCCTGGTGTTTTTGAGCAAATAGCTTTCATAACCATTCTCAACCTTATCTTCTTTGTAGTACACGTGCACGCATGCGCATGTTTCCCTCGGATCCTTACTCCAATCGGACGCGGAGCCCAGTCGAAGCGTGATATGCTTTCGTTCGTCCGGGGTACTGCCGGAGATGTGGTCGCCCGAACTAGAATTATACTCAGTGCTGCGCGTAATTAATCGAGTACTTGCGCACTCACGTTACCATAGCGGCCGCAACAGGGACAGCGCGGGACTTAGTTGGTGTCTTCCCGTTTACGTCCTAGGTGATGGTTAGCGATCAAATTGAAATTTGGATTTAAAGGGCTGTAATAATTTTTCCCCATCATTCCAGCGGGTCAAGAAAGTCTCAATAACTTTCAGCTCATGGTCCAATTTAGCCCCGGTTGGGACATCGTGGAGGTAAAGAACTACCACTCCACCGATTGTTTTCGATGCTGAGGACATTGCGAGGCGGACGTGTCAAACTCATTCGAGATTGGAGCGAGTAGTCAGAATCGGTTGAAGTTGGTATTGGAATGAGGACGAAGCAATCAGGAACGCATGCCCTTTTACGACTGGCCTCCAGGCGGTGCCGAGTTGAAAACTGCGGCCGCTGAGAAGGGGCGAGATAAATCTGCTCTTGCCGCCCATGATAATTGGTCGCGAGACTTGGCTAAGCCAATCTTTGCGACTGGCACGCTCATTCATGGGTGGAAATGTCGGATAGCTTTGGCACCCAGCATGCGCAGGAGCAACTTGGGAACAGCAATATAGCTAAGGATAGCCGTCCAACACGGATAATGTGAGACCCTGAGGGTATGTGAGCTTGTGGCGCACCCATGCTCAACACATTACCACATCATAATAACGAATCATCAGAGTTCCCAGCCTTTCGGGTCCGGGGCTTTTATCAAATAGGGGTCGAGAGGAGTGCAAAATACAGCCACTGGATATGGCTTCTGGCCCCCAACATGATGATAGCGCTTTACGCGCTTGCAATCCATTATCATTGGAGGACTACAGACAGCATGAGCAGCCGGTCACAAAAGCAGCATGTGAAGCACAAGGGTCAACGGGGTGCAGAGATATGATGGTGGAGAGAGTCTGCAAGACACACTCGCGCAGACTGTTTGCAGTAACTCCCATACATAACTAATTGACTCGCTGCTAACTAAGAAAATATGGTTAATTATTTGCTAATTAAAGTTTGGTCATGAATATTTCAGATCTTATTTAATAAGATTATCTGATTACTTCTCTAATCTATACTATTTCTGCAATTAATTTGATTGTGGAAAAAAAACAAAGTATTAAAACTAATTAATGGCTGAAGCCAGCAAATGATCAGAAACTGTCTAAATAACAAGTTCATCATTATTGTTGTTATCATTATTGTTGTTATCATTATTGTTGTTATCATTATTATTATTATTCTCTTTCTCTTTTTTCTTGTTTGCGAAAACTACTACTCCGCGGTTGAGGCATCACCAGCAGTTCAGGCACCAGAACCTTCTAGGCATAGTTGATGGTACCACATGTTGAGATAATGGCATCAGCTTTCGCGAGAGCATTGATGTCCCATGAGAAATGATGCACAATGTGGTCCCACCTGGTTGAAGTCAGTTGCAATAGTTCCTTCCCCCCAGTTGCAATCTCTAAGGACTAGATACTTACAGAATTCCTGGCTGAAGGCCTATTCAAGGAGCATTTTGACTGCTCATCATGCTTTTCTTGGTATTGCGTGATACCTTGAGCTCTGGCAAGCATATTGAGCCACTGTGTGAGCCAGATAGAAAGGTGCTTGTGGAGATATTTTCAAAAGTTAGGTCCTGATGATATGGGGTTGTCTTTATTCATGAGGGGTCACGCCCGCATAGCTGCTGACAAAGCGGCTGGGATGGTGGATGACATAATCAATCAATCAATCAATCAAGCTCATTTTTTGGTATGGGACCCAAGTTGTGTACAGTAGTAGTACACTTGCCAGAGTGAGCTTTCCGGAATCCGGGCCTGACTTTGAATAGGAATTCTGCATTTCCTTGTACACCTGCATGGTGACAATTCAATCTCCATATCTGGCTTGATCTCATATATTTCAACAATGGCGATAGTTGAAAAGTTCTTCTATGATGGCGATGACGGCGAGGTAGAGGATATGCGCAAGTACAAACCTGGAGGATATCACCCTGTACTCCTTGGTGAGGTATTGCCCAAGCAGTCAACTTCCAACACTCGAAAACCAAGGTACTGGATTTTGCAAAAGTTAGGCCATGGTGCTTTTGCTACAGTATGGCTAGCAAAGGATCTTTTGGGCTCTCTGTATGTGATGCTAATTGTGTGGTCCATCAGCATATTTGATGACTGATTTATACTGATATAGTGGTTATGTTGCTCTCAAAATCAACATTTCATGTATCACTGGTGAGAACAATGAGATCCGAATTCTTCGGCAGTTACGGGATTCCAGTCATCAGAATCAGCTTGGATATAATAATGTTATCCATCTATTAGATGACTTCACGATTCAAGGGCCCAATGGAATACATGATTGCATTGTTACTGAAGTAGTAGGTGGCATGAGGTATTTCCGTGATACTTCAATTTTTAAAGCTTGTGTCAAGAAGCTCTCACTTCAGGCTATAATGGGACTTTCATACTTGCATAGTCAAGGAGTGACTCATGGTGGTAAGTATTATTTCAGTGTCTCCAAGACACTATACCATATCTGATTAAATTACAGACTTACATATTGGGAATCTTGCTGTGAGCATGCCTCAGCTGAATGAGTATCCAGAAGAGTCAATAATGGAGCATTTTGCCAATCCTGAAATTGTTCCTGTTGTGGCTCAAAATCCATTGGATCAGAATGAGTCTGTCCCGGCATATCTTGTTCCGTCTGTCTCTCTGGTGGAATTTTTAGAATGGAAAGCAGGGAATAGTGCAACTTATGAACCCCTCTGCCTCAAGATCATGGATCTTGGAAACTGTAAGCGGCTACTATCGGATTACCATCTACAGGTAATAGTGACTGAAATTCCTAGCGTTTCGAAAGTCAGACAAAAGACCGCCATCAAACACTCCCATAGCCATCCGCGCTCCCGAGGTAACCTTCTGTGAGCTTTCAAATGGTAAGGTAGGGTCGGATTGGGATAAACCTATAGATGTCTGGGCGGCGGCGTGCACTGTAAGTTCAGACCCGCGGGGACGAGCTCTTCGCCACCGCTTTCCGCTATCTGACCCAGGGCGGTAGATCTACCATATGAATTATGGCTATGCCTTGCTGCATGGATTGGGTCGAGGTGATTGGATTATATACCATACTCTTGAACTAGCTGGCCCTCTCCCACCTGCCTGGAGGCCGTACTGGGACTTGGATAAGGTTTGCGCAAACGCTGGCGGTATGTCTGTCGAACGCCTCTATCGTTTCTGTCACGAGACTCAATTCTAACACTTCTCCCTCCAGAACGACGACAGCTTGATACGGAAGGGTTCTGGGCCGAGCAGCGGATTCATCGGCCTTGCGCACCCTCTCAGCGGGATACAGACCAACTGATTGATTTGTTAAGGAGTATGCTTAAGATCAACCCTGATGACAGACCACAAGTGAGCACGCTACTTGATCATCCGTGGTTTTCCTGATTAAGAGCATGAAAGTATCTTTCTTCGCCCTCGGGCAACAGTGATGATAGGTGCATGGGTCTAGTTCCCAGGTGCCGGCGCGTGTCGTGCTAGACGGTCGTGTTGAAAGGCACCAGGCAACTTCCATAGTGGTACTACACGCCAATCAGTTCATTGTAAATGTTCTCTAATGAAATGATTTACAGTTATGATCAGACAGATGATGAAGGTACATGTGTGTACAAATGTAACCTGCTATTGAAGGATGCACTTTGGTCCTTGAAATCATAGGAGGTAGCTTCAGGCATGTGAAGTTATTTCCTGAATGGTGTATCAACAAGATATTGGAATTCCCATACACTGTTCTGACTTCTCATGTGTTCCGCCTAACTACCTACATAACATCTACCCCCGTGGATGCAATGAGCTTACCAACAGATGTGAGCCACACAAAGTTTGTGTACTGTAGCTGAATCCATTGTGATACTGTAATTTAACTGACACCACCCACAAAAATCTCCATAATGATGTTGTATCAAACCCATCACCCCTATCGCGCCCCAAAACTGATATAAGGGTACTTTGCAAGAGCTTTTGTGAGCCCATTGGCTTTAATCACATTGGTTCCAATGTGCTTGTTTGAGATTTCATTCTTTTAAACCCAATCTCTCAACATATGGCAGCAAACCCTGATATGGTGTGTTCTTCGAAGTATAGGTTCAGCTTTGGCTAAGTTGACAGCTCCTATGTTGTCAACATTCAATTTTGCGGTCCTAAGCTTTGCTGAGTTTTTGCTAGTGACATCTGCTTCCATCAACATGTTGTTAAACCACACCAATTCACAAGCAGCTTTGCTAGCTGCTAGATATTCTGTCTCGGTTGTGCATTTTAAAACAGGCTTGGAGCTCTGTTAATTGTAACAATGTAGCTGCTGGTAGATTTATAGTCAGAATCTGTGATTGTGACTAGTTCCAACCTCTGAACCTGTTCCTTTGAGGACTATACCCTTCATTTTCATACCTTTGAGGTATTGTAGGACATGTTTGAATGCCATCTAACATTCCCTATTTGGCCAGCTGTTGAATTTGGATAGGTAATTGACCGTTAGACAGTTAATGCAAGATCTGGCCTTGTAGATGTAATTAGGAACTGCATGGAGCCCATGCCCTTCCTATAGTTAGTAGGCGTGAACTGCTTATTGGCTCCAGCTGATTCTTCGCCAGCTTGATCTGGCACGAAGTTACTGTAGATTTCCTTTATCATAGGGGTCAGAGAAGGTTTACAGTCTTCCATGTCGGATTCAGTTTGTAAATCCTCAGTATACTGTTCTTGCCTAACAAAGAGATCTCCATTTGGCTTTTTGAGCTTGCATGCCTAGGAAATGGCTTTGACTCGTAACTTTCTTCATCTCAAAGCGATGTTGAAGCATTTTTAGGAGCCAGTCAATCTCAGATCCATCGGGTCCCATTATATAGCAGTCATCAACGTGTACAGTCAAATAGAGTGGCCTCCTCTTGTGATAGAGCATGCCGACATCGTTTGAAATCCTAGGGATTTCCAGTGTTCAGTAGCTGCTTGATACTAGTGCGTAGTAACCCTGTTTCAACCCGTAGAACCCCTGGCGTACGAGCCGTACCAAATTCCCAAGTGCGATGCTTTAAAACACGCTCTTCCCCTGGAAAAGTTCCATTTAGGAAGGCTGTAACGAAATAAAAGACTCTAACTCTCCAATTTCTGGCTGCTGAGATCGCGAAGAAGCTCTAGTAGTAGACCACTTACAACAGCTGCGTAGATCTTCTTATAGTGAACACCTTCTTGCTGCTTAAATCCACGTACAAACCAACGAGGTTTGAACTGAATTGTGTTCTTCTTAGACGTTCAATTCGAATTCGGGCTCGAATTTGAACTCTTGTTGAATTCTTATTTGTCTTGGCCGGGCTTCTCCTCATGCTCTCGCCTTGTTTGCGGATTCGGTATGATATATCCTGCAGCAAGCTGTTCAGCTCCTGCTCCGGCAGGTCAGATCCTTCGCGGTAAGCCATCTCAAGTGGGGTCTGCATGAATTCTCTCCATCGAGGCGTGGTGTTGTCCTTGAAAATATCGTGTAATATGTGGCTATGGTAGGGGAATCCAATTCGATCAAGATCCATGAGAATTGCTAGGAATCTCTCTATGTAGTTCCTTTCTCCGCTAACCGGCTGGGCTGTCATACTCCTGATCTCATTTGCTAGGCGTCCTCGTTGAATTTGTCTCTCCTCAAAAGCCGTTTCTACAAGTATCCAAAGCCTGTACGAAGTAGCCGACGAGGCTATCTGGCTGTTTGAAGTGGACTCTAGCTTGTGAGGATATACTGCTGTTAATTAGGCTGTATAGTCACTTAGTCTTGGCTTTCCTAAGCTTTATAGCAGCGGGATTATGAGGTTGTCGCGATGCTGTTTGCTCCTCTAGGATAATATCTTCAACATCTGCTAGCTCGGCTACTACGAGGGCATCTTGCTTCCACTCGGCATAATTGTTGACACTGGCAGTTAGGGTACATAGGCTTCCTGACGGTATTTTCAGTATCCAGGAATTGCGCGATAAAGTTGTCAACTTCTGTTATGTGGATCTGCGATTTTATCCACATAGCACTTTGAATTTCTCTCTCGGATTTGTTGGCTGAGCATCTTCTTCTACGTCTACTTCAGCGGATTCGTATCCTGAACTTCGACGGCCACGTTCGCGGTTTAATTGTTGTTCCATTTCTTCCAGACTTTTCTGCATCTTCTGTATCTCTTTAGAGACAGGCTGAATTACATCCATTTATAGCCTGATGGAGGACTGATATGCTTGTCATTGGTTGTTTGGGAGGATAAAACCAGGTCATTAGGTATCCTCGATCTATCACGTGACAACAAAGCACGTGGGATTATATAATGTTTCCGACTAGTTCCGATCCGGTCTAGCCCGACGTTCCAGCGTCTTCCACCCGCAGCACAGGCAAGAATGGCAGACCTGACGGGGATCCGCAGCGAACTTGTCACTCAGTGCCATTCCCAGGCCACCCGTCGTCGTCCGCAACGATCTACCCAGCGTTTCCCGAACGTTTCAAAAATCGAGTATCCTGCGAGGCCTGAACGTCCTCACTTTCTCTACCTTTGCTCGAGCTCCCCCTTCTTGCTCCCCTTGTCAAGTCGCCATCTGAATCCATTTGAACCCTTTCGTCCCGGACTCGCGTGATCAACCATGTCGACCTCTGCGCGCCGTCGATTGATGAGAGACTTCAAGGTGAGCATCTTCAACAGTGTTCCTATGCGTTGCCCTCGACCGATAGACACCCCCTTGCGGCAACGACAAGTTGTCTTGCTTTCTTGCTCTCCGCTCCGAGAGAAACCCCGCCCCTCTCCTTAAATAAACCATCTTTGCTGACGTATGTTACCACAATTAGCGGATGCAAACCGACCCTCCTGCCGGGGTCTCTGCTTCTCCAGTTGCGGATAATGTCATGACATGGTATGTCCATGCCATCGGAACCTTCACTTGCACATTAGACTCATCACTCGAGACAGGAATGCCGTCATTATTGGTCCCGCAGACACCCCCTTTGAGGACGGGACCTTCCGACTTGTGATGCACTTCGAAGAGCAGTACCCCAATAAGCCTCCCGGCGTCAAGTTTGTCAGCAAGATGTTCCATCCCAACGTCTACGGAACTGGCGAATTGTGCCTCGACATCCTCCAGAACCGTTGGAGCCCGACGTACGATGTAGCGGCGATATTAACCAGCATTCAAAGGTATGTCTCATTGCCGTCATATCACTCAAATGTACTGACCTATCCGTGCTTTGCCACCAGCTTGCTGAATGACCCAAACACCTCCTCTCCCGCGAACGTGGAGGCATCCAACCTGTACAAGGATAACCGAAAGGAGTACGCAAAGCGTGTGCGCGAAACTGTCGAGAAGAGCTGGGAGGATTGAGATAGTTCAGTTTGCCAATCTTCCTAGTAATGCCCCGATATGAAACGCTGCGATTATGTCACTTGTCATGTCTGTTTACGAATGTCCACTGTCAAGCATCTCTCCGTTGGCGAAGTCTCTTTTCCCTGCCCCTATCTCAGTGTGTGTATGTCTCTCTGCGTGTCTCCTTTGAGGGCTTTACCCTTTTTCCTTATTTTAAATACTTGTCCTAGCTTGATGCGACGGCTTGCTCTCCGTGCATTTAAATTTTAGGTGCACGTAAAGCACTGCCCGACATCGAGGTTTCATCTGATCTTTGGCGGGCAGCATGTAAGGGAACCGATTGTTTCTTTTGTTTTCTTTTCTTTCCCTCTTTTCTTTTCCTTTTTTCTTTTCCTCTTTTTTTTTTTTTTTTTTTTTTTTTTTTCCTCCTCTTTTCATATGCACAGCGAAGGGGTTCGGCGCTGCTTTTTTGGTTGCTTCTATTAATGGGACGAGAAGAATCTTGGTTTCCATTTGTTGGTTGTCTTTTTCCTCTCTTACAATTATTAGATGTCCGATTTCAGGTAGCTGCATGGAAGTATATTTTACGGATATACGGAGTACTGAGGATCCTATGTAGGTGTATATGTACGGGATGTAATATAGGAGAGAGAAGACAAAAGGCGGTACACGGTCGCGAGCATTCCCAAGGTCGAGTCCGCCGACCATGGCCCAAGGGAACGCGCGAGCTCAATTTTAGGCTATGAACTAAACCAGTCGTGCTGGACGGAGCACATAAACAAACGCCAAGACCGCTGCTGACTATGCTCCGCTTCCACGACATTTTCACCGACCATTAACACGGGGGTTTGTGGACGATGGAGGTTTCATTATCGTCCACATTCTTTTTAATTCCCTGCTTTTTACCTGTGTTCTGTGGCTTTTGCTAGGAGTTTCCCTTTGAGTTTCAACTCGGCTTGACGTTTTCGATTTTCTCGTCGGGTTCTCACGTGGGCCCCTTGCTCATTTCGCTGCTCTCCCAGCTCGAGGCCGTCTCGAATACACACACACCCGCCCCTGAAGCGGCGAGTCCTTCGTTGGAAGATAAAGTCCTCCATTCCTCTCACATTTCTCCGGCGGTTTCACGGCTCCCAGTGTTCCTTTGACTGAGCTTCGGCACGGTCACAGGGGCCATCATGGCGTAAGTCTTGCTACACCCCCTCACGCTCGGTTCAAGGTAGATAGGCTGACTGGTAGCACCCGCAGGTCCGGGGCCACTGGAAGTTACAACACCATCAAGGGCAAGTAAAGCGCTCAGCAAACATCGCAACTACTGAAACGATTTTGCTTACTTCTGTTTGCTTCTCAGTGGTCGCGCGGTTTCGACCTCAGAACAAGATCGAAGTCGCCAACGGTGGACAGCCGATTGTCGACTTCGAGTCGGAGGAAACATGCCGGATCAACGTACGCGAAGATTTGCAGCGCCCTCCCTCCCTCCCTCCCTACCATCTTTCTTTTTCCCTTGGCGCTCGGGCTGTTACTGCCCCAACTTTGATATCACTCTGGACGCTCCACTGTTTGCTGACCTGAAATTTTTGACCCCGTTTAGTCGAGAGAAGCTTCTGGAGCGTTTACATTCGACCGAATATTTGACATGAACTGTCGCCAGCAGGACGTTTTTGACTACTCTATTCGTTCCACGGTCGACGATATCCTTAACGGTTACAATGGAACTGTTTTCGCCTACGGTCAAACGGGCGCTGGCAAATCATACACGATGATGGGGTCAGATATTGACGATGACGAAGGAAAAGGCATAATACCGCGGATCGTAGAACAGATGTTTACGAGTATCATGACGAGTCCCGGGAATATTGAATATACGGTTCGTGTGAGTTATATGGAAATCTACATGGAGCGGATCCGAGATCTCTTGCTGCCGCAAAATGACAACCTTCCTGTCCACGAGGAGAAGTCTAGAGGCGTCTACGTCAAGGGACTGCTCGAGATATACGTGTCTAGCGTCCAGGAAGTCTACGAAGTAATGCGAAGAGGTGATGCGGCACGGGCGGTTGCAGCGACAAATATGAACCAGGAGTCTTCACGCTCACATTCCATTTTCGTCATCACCATTACGCAAAAGAATGTGGAAACTGGCTCTGCGAAGAGCGGTCAGCTTTTTCTCGTCGATCTTGCTGGTAGTGAGAAAGTGGGGAAGACGGGAGCGAGCGGTCAGACATTGGAGGAAGCAAAGAAGATCAATAAGAGTCTGAGCGCTCTGGGAATGGTCATCAACGCCCTTACAGATGGAAAGTCGACGCATATCCCCTACCGAGACTCAAAACTTACTCGCATACTACAGGAGAGCTTGGGAGGAAATTCCCGCACCACATTGATCATTAACTGCTCTCCAAGCAGTTACAACGATGCTGAGACGATAAGCACCCTTCGCTTCGGCGTTCGTGCGAAGGCGATTAAGAATAAGGCAAAGATCAATGCAGAACTGAGCCCTGCAGAGCTGAAGCAGCTCCTGAAAAAGGCACAGAATCAGGCTGTGACGTTTGAAAAGTACATTGCATCCTTGGAATCCGAAATCCAGCTCTGGCGGAGTGGCGATACTGTTCCCCAAGAGAGATGGGTGGCTTTAAGGACGGGAGAAGGGGTTGCAGGGATAAAACTCGACGCAAAAGCGCCGCGTCCTGCGACGCCTTCGCGTCTGCAGACAGAGGCACGCTCTGAGACCCCCAGCAGTCGGCCAGACTCGAGAGTTGGCGATCGATCCAGCACTCCCACCATAGTCCTAGAGAAGGATGAACGCGAGGAATTTTTGAAGCGTGAAAATGACCTTCAAGATCAGCTGGCAGAACGAGAGACGCAGATTGCGGATGCGGAGAAAATGTTGGTAGAGAAGAAGGAGGAGCTTAAAATCCTGAAGGAATCGGCTGTTCGGACGGGAAAGGATAATGAAAAGCTAAATACAGAGGTTAACGAGCTTCGCATGCAGTTGGAGAAAGTTTCATTTGAAAGCAAGGAGGCGGCGATTACTATGGACACGCTCAAGGATGCCAACTCAGAACTGACAGCCGAGTTGGACGAGCTCAAGCAGCAGCTTCTCGACGCTAGGATGAGTGCAAGGGAAACCAGCGCGGCATTGGATGAGAAGGATCGGAAGAAGGCCGAACGCATGGCTCAAATGATGGCCGGATTCGATCTCAAGATGGACTTTTTCTCAGAGAACGAGAGGAAGATACAAAAGCTGGTCGAACGAGTGGATTCTTTGCATGCGACCAGTTCGTCCGGCGAGGTGGTCGCCCCGGATGAATTTTTGGAGTTACGGTCATCCCTCCTTGAGACCCAAGGGGTAGTGCGGCAGGCTGAGTTGGCGATGAATGACCGTGCTGACGTTCCCCCTGACGCCCAGCTCTTGCAGAGAATAGTCAAACTCCAACAGGAGTTGGAAGCTGCTTTAGAACAGGGGCTTGATGCTAACGATGTAGTTGAGATCAAGGAGCGGCTAGAACAGGCGTATGCGGCGCGGAAAGATATCGACCACCTGGAAGTAGATAGCTTACGAAGCGAGATCGCCCGCAAGGATGGAGAGCTCGAGCGCTTGAAGCAGTCGCTCGCGGAAGCTCGCTCTCAGCCCAACGGATCCAGCAACACGACACCTACAGTCAACAGCAAAACGTTGCATCAGCAGATCGCAGATTTTGACGCCATGAAGAAATCCCTAATGCGTGACTTGCAGAATCGATGCGAGAGGGTCGTTGAGCTGGAGATTTCTCTTGATGAGGCCCGTGAGCAATATAAGCACGTTGTACAGTCTTCGAATAATCGTCAGCAGCAAAAGAAGATGGCGTTCCTGGAAAGGAATCTGGAACAGTTGACACACGTGCAGCGGCAGCTCGTTGAGCAGAACAGCAGCCTAAAAAGGGAGGTTGCCATTGCTGAAAGGAAGTTGATTGCTCGGAATGAGAGGATTGAAAGCCTGGAGACACTTCTCCAAGAAAGCCAGGAGAAACTCACGGCTGCGAATCACCGGTATGGTCCCTCTACTATCATAGGCAATTAAAATCAAGGCTGACGCTTTCATTTTGTTTCCCCGCGCGATGTAGGTTTGAAGCGCAGCTCACCGTCGTGAAGGAACGCCTGGAAGCCGCCAAGGCTGGGTCTACGCGCGGTCTGCCCTCTTCCGACGGCTTATCCTTTAGCTTCGGAGGCTCGAGGATAGCAAAACCCCTTCGAGGAGGAGGCGGGACAGAGCAGCCTAACGCTACCAGCCCTCCGGCAAACGATGCAACGTCTGGCAGGGCCAAGCGCACCACCTGGTTCTTTAACCAACGATGATTGTCAAACTGTTTGAAGCTCTGGCTTTGTCTATGGCCTTCCTGCTAGGATGTTGGTTGGGTGAAAGGATGGATGGATTGATGGACAGATGATGATGATGATGATAATGAGCGCTGTTGGGATCTCTTGCTTCTGGCCTGGTCTGTTATGATGTTATCCTACCTCTCCACCTTGTTCATTCCCCCTTGGTCATATACTCCTTTTGTCACAATACCTTTTAGGCGCGAACATCATATATGTTGATGCCCCGGTTAATGTTTTGTTTGTACATGATGTTCTATACAGAAGACACCACGCCAATTCTGCGTGCAGAAAAGAGGGTTGATAGAATAAACTGTTGATGCTGTCAGGCAGAGGGATGGAAATGGTCTACGTATGTACAGGATTACTAGTTACATAGTCTGTGTGGCATACATGTGCATACATACACAGGTAAATGTTATATATTGATGTTGAGGGTTAAAAGCACCGAGTACTCTGCATTTTCGACATAACCAACTTTGTTCGACATACATGGTTGCTTGAGGTGTTTTGTGTCTGGGAGCCTCACCAGGTTCTTGACATAACAGACATGCCCCTCGCAATTCTTTTGGTACATGGAACGGACGAGCCCACGCTTTACACATTTCACTTTTACAATCATCAAGTCCACCTCGAAGTTTGTTATCAAGACCGAAATTCAGCACGCAAATGACCAAGGAATTCCTTTTGTGTCAAGGTACCTTCATGAAGGAGAAAGCTACATCAATAAGGATGGAACACTTTTGTTCAGATACTCACCAGTGACCCCCTGAAGAGCTTCCAGCTGATGGAGAGCTGATCACTCTGCTGGCTTTGTCTTTCTCCTGGCTTCAGCTCCCATAGGAGGTATCAGCTGCTCTAACTATGGGTCCAGTGAAATTTAAAATGCCGAACGCGTACTCTGTACTTTTTGCGGGCCGTGCACAGCTTTGCAATAGATCTTGTGGCCTTGTACAAGCCAGCCCTTCCCTTTGGTGTTAGGTCAAGTCTAGAGGAGGCTGCCGTAGAAAGATGCAAGATTGTTGGAGAGAGAGGACCTAGCAGCTGGCAGTTATTATCATCTTGAAGAAGCCAAATAAGTACCCGATGAGGTCTAGCGCGCAATGGTGGGACGACGCCACTTACATAACTAACTACATAAGGCTGCTCCACAATCACATGCCAGTTTCAGTCTCTGCCCTGGCGGCTGTTTGGCTGCTTTGCTGGTTTTCTCCTCTCGCCAGATCTTCGCTCCCCCGAATGAACGAACGAAACGAACGAGCAAACAACTAACCAACAACATCCCCGTCACTCTCTCTCGCTAGAGCCCCTTGGGATCTGGTGCTATTAGCTGTCTCTTGCTTTTTGGGATCACATTCTCCACTGATCTTCCAATACTATTTCTAATTTTATGTATCCTCTCATCTTTATCTTATCTGCCTGCATCACTCGGACTACACTCGCTCCAGTCATAGCTTTGGGAGCACGAGAACTTCCCGGATAGCTCCCTTGCACACCATCCATAGCTTCGCTGCATATTTGAATGCGAGTTTCTTGTCCGATCCTGCCCGTGATTATTGCGTTGTGGCCATGGGAAAGGCCCCAGCAGTCACATTCGTTGTGAGGTCTGTACTACCCTCCCCACCTCCAATCCTTAGTTACGCATCGTCGGTGTTGGTTGAAAGCTGAGCAATTGCCATTTCTCCGTACAGACATGGGGCCCGCCTTGATGCAGTCGATAAGCACTGGCATCTCACTTCTCCCACTCCGTATGATCCCCCTCTGACGTACGGTGGTTGGAACCAGTCGCGCATGCTCGGGATTCGCATCGAAAGCCTACTGCGAGAACGGGAACAGACACAATCCAGCTCTGACACGTTAACCGAATCTCCAGCGCAAAGAACAACGCCGCGAAAACAAAAAATCATTATCCACTGCTCCCCATTCCTCCGCTGCGTGCAGACAGCGATTGCCATAAGCGCCGGAATAAGTCAGGCGAAAGGCTCTGCGCTTGCGATTCAGCCATCTTCCCCCGGGAGCAACCCGTTCGGTTCCACTACTACTCAAGGTCGTTCAACTGACGATGCGCTCGATCTTGGAGAAGGTCACGCAGACAAGGCAAATAAAGATCCCACGACCACGAGCAAGGAGCGAAACCGACACTGTATCCTCCGCTTGGATGCCTTTCTTGGAGAGTGGCTCACCCCAGATTATTTTGAGCAGATCCCGCCTCCACCGGGCTCGGTCATGATGGTAGCCAGCGCAAAGGCAGATCTCTTACGTCCCGCCGAAGCTATTGAACTAAGTTCGCCTGCTGATCTCGCCTCGGCTTCTGGGTTTTTCCCGGGTGGCTGGAAGAGGTCATCCACAAATTCTTTCGACGGCAGTACGTCTTTCGGGGCTTCCCAGAGTATTCCAACTAGAACCCGTTCTGGCACTCTCGATGGGCCCTCTGGCGGTTTAAATGCTAGCAGACGCCCAGTGCTCTCCAAACTATCCACAGCTCTACCAAACCAGCACGGTGGCTATGTTCCACCCACTCCCACCTATGCGGTCAAGCCTTCGGATGCGATCCCGCGTGGATACGTCGCACATGCGCGTGATGCATGTGTTGAGGTGG
The DNA here is from genome assembly GCF_000149335.2 of Coccidioides immitis RS. Taxonomy (NCBI): domain Eukaryota; kingdom Fungi; phylum Ascomycota; class Eurotiomycetes; order Onygenales; family Onygenaceae; genus Coccidioides; species Coccidioides immitis. The sequence continues at coordinate 704,451 of NW_004504310.1, read as the reverse complement.
ACTATCAGTGGGATAGTATGCGTGAGCCTCAATCTTGGGGTACTGGCGGAGAGTATGGAGAAGAATGGAGCTCGATGCACCGAAGGTTTCGTGATGGCCTAGAACGTATGATATCATGGTACAAATGCAACGGCTCTGCATATATCAAGGACCCCATGATACCAGAAAGCCACGATGATGGCAATGATGATGTGGAAACCATAGTCATATTGGTCACGCATGGTGCTGGCTGCAATGCTTTAATAGGAGCTCTGACCAATCGTCCTGCTCTGCTCGATATTGGGATATCATCCCTGACTATGGCCGTCCGCAAGGCCGAAGCCCCTGGGGGCTCGTTCCCACAGCCGGACGGTGCTTACTCCCAGGTCAATCTTGCCGATGAATACGATGTCAGCATCCTAGCCTCTACTGATCACTTGAGAGCCGCAAATAGCACTGCTGCCTTGGGCCCAGCGTCTTCCCGAGGATTCCCAAGTTCAGACTATTCCCATCGGCAAAGGTTTAGTTCTACTTCCAGTTCTACCAGCTCTCGGGGGAGCTTGCCTCTAGGTGATTCCTCCAACCGAACTTTAAACTACCCCAAACTCTCCTCTCAACGTCCCCCTTCTCGATCCGCCTTTGCGAGTCGGTTGTCGTCCGGTCTCTGGGGATCCGTTTCGTCGCCTGATCCAGCGGACGATCTTATCCCTAACTTCGGAGATTGCAAAGGCCCCGAATCTCTCAGCAAAGATCCAAAGTCCCAAACTGTGACAGTAAATGTACCGATCCAGTCGTCCATCCCTGCCGTACCCCAAACCAGCCATGGGTTATGGAGTAAAGCTCCTGAGAGAGAATCCCAGGGTAAAAGGCGATGGACCGTAACAGATCGATAGCCATCTTTGTGGACTTAGCGCGCTAAATACATTTGACATGATCATTGTTGTGAGTAGCATCATTAGCATCCTCTTTTTGGATTTAATCTGAGATTTGGAGTAGCCATGGCAGCGATTGGAGTTATGGTATGGCCGCCTTTAACTAGAGCATGCAATTTCTGGCTTTGTTTGTTCAATTTCAAATCCGCTCACTAAAAATTTATATGATCACTCCCTAGAGCAATTCCATATTGGGACTTGGAAAAAGGAAACACAGTCCAGGTGGTTTCTCCGATATATATTCGCCATCCCCGCAGTTCTCGAGGAAGATGATCATCCCCAGAAGAATCTGTCGTGAATGCGCAAGCATCAAGACCGATTCGTAGATCAGCATGGCTCTAGTTGGGCCCTCCGCCGTCGATGACGGCCCACGAGAAAGGGAAGCTGTGCTTGTTCCATGCTCGATACCTCCAAGGCAATCATTGTCCACTCCTTCATGCAGCCCGCTGCTCCTTGGGAGAAAGCAGACGATCTGTAAACCCATCAATAGTTCAAAATTTGCTCCTACCAGTCCACCTCGCAGCTATGTCTTTACCCTAATCCCCACAGAACGATCCCCTTTCTTATCACCTCCCGTACTATCCAATGCCGGCGATCGCCTACCGCGCTCGGTTCATACGTTCTGCTTTCGCAGGAGGCAACAAGCTGGGTTCTGCCCCGTGCCAATGAATGATCTAGCCACCGCTCTTCAGAAATTACGTATTGACCTTCGCCCCCTGCTAGATATGAGCCGTGCCTTCGGCTGTATCTCAGAAGAAAATTACCAGCGGGTGGATTCACAGCAGCAAAAGCAGGCTTAGGGCTGTTCTATCCCCCCATCAAATCCGCGAAGACCACGCACCTGGTCCAGGAAATACTGATTCTAGGTAAATTCACTTTTCATAGTAGCACCCCGGTTTTTGGATTGACCGCGTAAATAATGGCGGCCTGGGGCTGCACTGCCCAGGCTAACAATTGCACACAACATCCTGAGTCCTAAAAGGAATGTTTAATGAGCATTAGGGTGTCCAGGATTCCGTGTACAAGGCCTACAGGGTGAAGCAATCGAACGGATGGCTTCACTGCACTGAGTGTATGGTGGGTTCAAAGCAATACATATACAAACAGTCCGGTCACTCTGCTAAATTAACTAATGTGCGATCTGCATTGATGGTGGTGGGGACCGATCAAGCTAGCATCTATTCCGTCCTTCGCAGTGGACATAGGACCCCCTCTGCTATCGCCAGGTCCCGGAGGGCACATGCTATCAAGGGTTAACCGCTTAGCAAAATGTAAATTCAGAGACGCAAGTGTACCTTTTTAATGACCCTGCACCAAGACAATGAGCTGCAGAGTGAATGATATTCAGTGTTGAGTGTCCAAAAAAAAAAAAAAAAAGTGAGATACATAATAGCAAAGGGGCCACTGACTGAGCACCCGGGAGAAGATGCGAAAGCTTCAGCTTCTCTGAAAGACCAGCAAAGTGATATATTCTTGATGCATCCACGTCGTCTATGCATGTAGCGTCGAATCCACCATTCGTTGCTCCATACAAGCATTGTAGATAATAGTCACCGACTCCTTGCACATAAGAAGCATTGTCGGTGACGTCAGGCCCTTAGGAAGAGAAATGGACCTTATTATTCTATGTAACCCATAACTAGTTATCCAGATACTGCTGTGACAGGCAATGTTGGCTGGGTGAAACTCTGGTGACACCAGTGATGCTCTGTAGCTCCCATAACACTGCATACATTAACTAGTTAAGCCATTTGCTCTTGAACTGCCTGTTTGGATTGGTCGAGAGGGCTGAGCAACAATTAATGTCAGCCTTAACTACGGAGTATAAGTACGGAGTATAAGTACGGAGTACTCAACCAACTCATTTAACTACCCCTCCTCGTCCTCATCTTCATCGCCGCAGTGCACATCTCTGAAAATCACACTCTCAAAACAAGAGTCATAGCTGAAATATATCTGTATAAACTTGACCTTTGGCACATCCAAAATCAGGGTACAGCTGCCTCATGTCGGCCACAGAGGTCGCTGGTCTGTCAACGACCTTCAATTGCGGGCGTGAGGACCCGCCAGACCTCCGTCTTCTCCATTATAACGATGTCTACCACGTCGAGTATGTCGAATCCGTGTCTCAATCTGTAGTTATTATAGACGGCCATCAGATTGGTCATTTGCTAACCAACGGATTCATTTCTATTTCAGGACTGGCTCCGCAGATCCCGTCGGGGGAACACCACGCTTTCAGACCCTCGTCAACTATTACAGAGACCATTCCAGGTTCGCAGGCCTGCCCGACCTTCTGACATTCTTCTCTGGCGATGCATTTAATCCTAGCCTCGAGAGCACCGTCACAAAGGGCCGTCATATGGTGCCTTTCCTGAACCGTGCAGGGACGGACGTTGCATGTGTTGGCGTGAGTAAGATGCTGTCTGTCCACAGAGGCCCAGGGTTTCAACCAATACACAAGGGAGGACCGGGTTATATAGTAACGATATAGTTAACTGACTGGCTGCTAACGAATCGCCTCGTTTGTCCCCCTATAGAACCATGATCTTGACTTTGGTATCGCGCAGTTTCGGCACTTGAGAAGCCAATGCAAGTTCCCGTGGCTTCTAGCAAACGTGCTGGATCCGGCGCTGGGAGAAGGAGTGCCACTCGCGAATTGTGAGAGAACTCGCATGTTAGTGTCTTCAAATGGGATAAAGATTGGAGTTATCGGATTGGGCGAGCGGGAATGGTAGGCGATTCACATCACAGTCTTCCCCCATCTACTAGCTTTTGGATGCCCGGTAGTGTGCTAACGCCTACGCCGCCCCATCCAGGCTCGCAACGATTAATTTCCTTCCGCCTAATCTGATATACAAATCGGCGTCTGAAACGGCCAAGGAACTTGTCCCTGCTCTTCGCGAACAGGGCGCCGAACTTGTCATTGCTATCACTCACCAGCGAGAGCCGAATGATAATAAGCTTGCAAACAACGTCCCCCCGGGGTTAATAGACATAATCCTCGGCGGCCATGACCATTACTATATGCATAATATCGTCAATGGCGTGCACGTCTTACGCTCGGGGACGGATTTCAAGCAACTCAGCTATATCGAGGCCTGGCGCAAACAGGATGGGCCTGGTTGGGAATTCTCAATTACCCGGCGGGACGTCGTTCGCTCAATTCCCGAAGACCCTTCAACGGTGCACTTGGTGGAGAAACTCACATCCTCTCTGAAGGGGAAGTTGCAAAAGCCAATCGGATATACCGCTACCCCGCTCGATGGCCGCTTTTGCACTGTACGAGCGCGTGAATCAAATCTCGGCAATTTTGTTTGTGATCTGATGCGGTTCTACCATGGAGCTGACTGTGCAATCATGGCTGCTGGAACAATTCGTGGTGACCAAGTCTATCCTCCTGGGGTACTCCGTGTTAAAGACATTCTGAACTGTTTTCCATTTGAGGACCCGGTGGTTGTGCTGAAAATAACCGGACTGGCTCTCCGAGGAGCGCTAGAAAACGGTGTCAGCCAGCTTCCGGCTTTGGAAGGCCGGTTTTCCCAAGTCTCGAACATTCAGTTTGCATTCTCGACATCAAGACCACGTGGTTCTCGTATACTTTGGGCGAAAGTCGGCGATGCTGAGCTTGAGGATGACAAGATGTACACAGTGGCCACTAGGGGGTACATGGCAAGAGGGAAAGATGGGTTCTCATCTTTACTTGTTCAAAGCGAAGGCGGCGATGCAGAGGAAGTGGTCTCCGAAGAAGATGGATTATTGATTAGTACCATCCTCCGGCAGTATTTCCTTAGTTTGAAGGTCCTCGGAAAGTGGCATCGCTTTAGCCGAAGTCTCCATCGACACTGGGAAAATGTACACCAGCAACTACATTGTGAAGGCTGGATTAGATCCCCTACAACCACGGCGTCGGCTAAAGCAAAAGTGAAATCGCCCATCACAGGGAGAAGCCCCTCGCCCACTCCCAGTTTCCACTATGTCGCTCGCAGACGGCTCAAGGCTGCCACTGCGGGGGCTCGTACCTCCTCATCCGGTCAAGAAGACGACAGCGATGCAAGCCTTATGGACACGGAATCTGACTCGGAGGCCGACATTCTCTCGCGCCCGCGCACCTACGTGACGAAGCTGGCTACGTCGCCAGATGATGCCGACCACCGGGAGTATCTGGCACGACAGGTCCTGCGTCGATGGCGTCAGAAAGTTGGATTGGAAGATGCAAAAGTGAAAACTGTGGAAGAGGCACAAAACGATACACTTCCGCCGTGGACTCGGGTGATTGCACCAAAGCTTGAAGGTAGAATAATTGAAGTGACTCAGCCCAACGGCACCGAGGAATAGAAATAGAGGCTCGTAGTCTATAACTTTAGCATACGTATACCAAAATTTAGATCCCGTCCTTCAGTCTTACAGTACTTAAGGGCGTAAAGACGGGCCATTAAAATATACTTCAGCAGTCGCTTTGTGATTCACCATGGAATTATTTGCTTGGATATGCTTTTTTTGTTTAATCTTCATTGATGACATTTAATCCAAGATAGCTTTTTCGGAAATAGAAATTTGTCTTATAAGTAAAGTTAACGAGTTCGATCAGCAGAATCTTCTCCTCCTCAGACATCACAACATCCCAAAGTGAGATTTGGCCTCCCAGCCCAGCTCTGTTACTCAGTATGGCGAGTTTCCGGCTCCTCTGCACACTCCGGGTTCAAAAGCCCTTGACTCTAGTCAATGAGATTTGTGTAATTCCTGCACGAAGCCATTCCTCGTCACAGGCCGCGGCCTTCCACCCCCACAAGGCCCATAGACGTAATGCCTCGTCTCTCAAATCAAACCAGGTGCATTCGAGACTGAAAGAGCTAGAAGATCTGCAAGGCTCTATCGCACCCTAAGCACGGAGTACTCCCGTAGCAACTCCCTATAATTAGTACATATTTTAGGACTGACATGCCGGTGTGTCGATGGATAATATTTGCGGAGTAAATGTGGTCCATCAGCATCACGGGGAATTTTCCGCGTCTTCGGAGCCGAAGTGCCGAATCCCGAGGGGCGGGAAGCCGGACGATGGCCACTGTGGCTTGTGGGGGTGTTGGGCGGAACTGCTGCGAAAAGCGCGTGGCCGGTGAGGTGGGCGGGTACTCTCGGACAGACCATCCGTCCTTCTTCCTCGTCCTCTCTCCCTCATCTCCTCGCTCCCGTCCTCTCTCCCTTCCCTCTCGTCTTTCTTCCCTGAACAGCCTCGCCGTTCATAGATTCTTACCTGTTTTACCCAGGTCTCTCCACTCATCCGCAATAATGCACCCCTCACTGAGAGCGGCCGTCCGCCTGGGATCCATGCCAAAGCCAACACAGAGACTGGCCCAAGTCCAGCGCCAGTTCACTTCATCTGCTGCGCGCCGGAAAGAAATCCAGGATGCCTACATCCTCAGCGCTGCACGGACGCCCACTGCGAAGGTATGATGCCTTGCTCTCTTCCTCTTCTCCCCCCGGGGGGTGCCGTTCGCCCGTCCCGTTTCACACACACACACACACACACTCTCTCTCTCTCTCTCTCTCTCTCTCTCTCTCTTCTTTTTATCTGTCTTGTATTGTGCACAAATAGTGTATTGACCGGCTTTTCAGTTCAACGGTTCATTCGTGAGCGTCTCCGCTCCACAGCTCGGTGCTGTGGCAATCAAGTCGGCCATCGAGAAGTCCAAGGTTCCTGCCGAGAAAATTACAGATGTCTACATGGGCTGCGTCCTTCAGGGCTCTATCGGACAGTCCCCTGCCAGGCAAGCATCCATGTTCGCCGGCCTGTCCCCAATCGTGGAGGCCCTCACCATCAACAAGGTCTGCGCGTCCGGCATGAAGGCGGTCGTTCTCGCCGCCCAGAACGTTCAGCTCGGTCTTGCCGAGGCCCAGGTCGCCGGCGGAATGGAAAACATGTCCCGCGTGCCGTACTACTTCCCGCGCGCCAGCCAACAGGCTCCGTTTGGAAATGCTACGATGGAAGATGGCCTGATCAAGGATGGCCTGTGGGACGTTTACAACAAGTTCCACATGGGAGTGTGTGCCGAGAACACTGCGAAGAAATACAACATCACTCGACAGGACCAAGACGAATACGCCATCCGTTCCTACCAACGCGCCCAGGCTGCCTGGAAAGAGAACAAATTCGCCGATGAAATTGCCCCCGTCACCGTCAAAAACAAAAAGGGCGAGGTCGTCATTTCCCGCGATGAGGGTTTCGAAGATCTTCGCGCCGACAAGATGGCCGCCCTCAAACCCGCTTTCGTCCGTGATGGTACCGGCACTGTGACCGCCGGCAACGCATCCACTCTGAATGACGGCGCATCCGCTCTCGTCATCACCAACGAAGCCCTTGCCCGCGAGTACGGTTCCGGAAGCCGGGTCCTCGCTCGCATTGTTTCATCCGCTGATGCTGCTATCGATCCCATCGACTTCCCGGTTGCACCTGCAAAGGCTGTCCCCATTGCCCTTGAGCGAGCCGGTCTCACCAAGGATCAAATCTCTATCTGGGAGTTCAACGAGGCATTTGCCGCCGTGATCAAGGCCAATGAGAAGGTAACGCTGCCCCTGCGTTTTGGCTTCTCCCCCTTTTTTTTTTCTTTTTCTTTTTTCCACCTTACTCTATGCTGACACTTCTCTCTTAAGATTCTCGGTCTCGAAAACGCGACCGTCAATCCTCTCGGTGGTGCCATCTCCCTCGGCCATGCCCTCGGCAGCTCCGGCTCACGTATCCTGACGACTCTGCTCCACCAACTTAAACCTGGTGAATATGGCTGCGCTGCGATTTGCAATGGTGGCGGTGCTGCTACCGCCATTATTGTGCAGAGAGTGGAAAAGGTGCAATGACTACGTTTTGTTTTGCAGGTAATGAGCGGACAATACACAAAAAGATTTCCTTTTAACGTCTAACCCGGGTAAAATTCTGAATCCGCATGTATATACGATGTTTGTTTGGCGACTTGGATATTTTTGATACCAGTTTAAATACCAGCTTCTTGTTTCGCGTTCATTTTTTGAGCCTCATCCGCATGTCACGCCATTATGTATTGATTTATAGGTTATTGTATACTTCGCACCAAGCCATAGTTCCAACCCCAGGTAGGAATCCGTTTCTTACTGGGTGGTGTCCATCATCAACTCTATCCTATACAAGATACTAACCGAGACCCCAAGGTACCAACCACCCCACTAAAAAGACAACCCCCCACGTAAACATGTTGAATACAAAAGAAGTATGTTCCATAGGATACTCCATACACCCGGGAGACTATGAACCTATGAACCTACGAGATGAATTTGTTGCCCCCTCCGCACCAGCACCGACCTTCGCCTTCCCGTTCCACTTGCACCAGAATATCCATATTACGTTCGCGGAGGTAATCGATAGTCCTGCGCTGAACGTCTGCCATGTCCGTACCTCGGGAAGCGATGACATGGATAACCCCCAAGATATTTTGCATTTCCTTTTCGCCGTGGGAATGAGTATGATCGTTGCAGTCACGGGCGTGGCTCGGGGTACTACCGTGCCGATGATGATGATTATGATGATCGTGATCGTGATCGTGCTGCGGATGGTGATGGTGATGATGATGACCATGTCCATGTTTCTTGTCATGGTGTGTGTCATCAAGCCAGAACTTAGGCACAGTGTATCCCGCGACACCACGTAAGGTACTGATGCCGGCAAGGGTATCGCGGAGGTTATACTCAACGTCCGCGGGAACAGCGAGAAGAAGAGTCTTGGCCGTGGTCTTGACGAGGGGAATGGCGGAGACAAAGATAAGGACGGCAATAATGCAGGATGCGATAGGATCGAAGCCAGCCCAGCCAAAAAAGTGTACCAGGACGGTTGAGCCAACGACAGCAACGGACCCTAATGCATCTGCAAGAATGTGGAGATAGATTCCGTGCATATTCTCATGATGATGGTCACCGTGCGAATGGGAGTGGCCATGTCCGTGATGATGTGCGTGATCAAAGGCCAAAATGCCAACCATGTTCACGATCAGGCCGAGCGTCGAAACGATAAAAAGCTCTCCAAGGCGATTAAGCTCGCTTCCGGAGATTAGTCTCTCGAATGCCTCGAATATGATTTCAATGCTAATGATCCTGTTGGTCTGCGTCAGCCGGGTCTGCAACTATAAGTTCGGATTGGAATATCTCTAACAGCAACGAAACTCCATTGGCAAAGCCAGCAAGGGTGTCCACCTTTCCATAGCCGAAGGGAAACCGAGCACTCGGGGGCCACTTGCTCATGACTGCAGCAGACAAGCCGACAGCCAACGCAAAACAATCGAATAGCATATGAATGCTGTCGCTGAGAAGGCCCAGTGACCCGGTTGTAATTCCATAAAGCAACTGGACCACCATGAAGGAAAAATTAAGGCTGAGACGGTGATCGATGTGTTAGCGGGTGTCAGCAGCCATGCCAACGCAAGAAAGAGTGTGGGGGGGTGGGGGTGAAGAAACCTCATAAAATAGAAGATACGTCGCGAGTCCCTCTCCTTCAGGATTGCATGTAACAGCGGCCATTTCTCAGAGGCCTTCAACAGTCGCAGCGATATCCTCGAAGGGTGTTTGTGTTCCGGTGGCGGTTTGGCAGTATGCTCGGTAGGTTTCTCGGACAGCACTGTCACCTCAGGAGAGGAGGCGCTGTCATGAAACGGGAGGCCTGTATCCTTCTCCATCACATCTATGAGGCCACTGAACAACGGCGATCGAGGAGTCGAAGGGAGGCCGTGGGATGGAGGAGTGAGGAGGTCGGCCTGGGAGGGGGATGGCTGCGGTTGGTGAGAGAGGGAGAGAGGTTGCGCTCGCTTATGCGAGCGGCCATGATGTTGATGATGGTGATGGTGTCGTCCACTGCGGACACCATTGGTGACCGGTGGAATTAGGGTGGCGGACATCCTCCATCATAGGGAAGCCAGCAGGAGGGAGGGATATCCAGGATCGCCTTGTTTGTGGGAGGGAAAACAGAGGAAACAATCGTGCATCAGCTCATTGGTGATCAGGATTGGGGTTGAAGTTGGGGACATGAACCAGGAGACAGAGGCAACAGGAATGTGGAATCAGACGCCCATGGCGAGGAAGAGAGTTCAGACCAGGGTGTCCCCTCCTGCTGTTGCTGTGTCTGCCGGTGGCCCGGTGAGATGCCGTTGCGTTGCGATGGTCAGGCCCTGTTTGTTAGGATTTTGCTCTGCGTCTTCAGGGGGGAGTTGTGCCAAGAGATGCCAAGGCTGCTTATCGCCTGGCCCTGCCAGCTCACCATTCCCCTTCCGGCCAGGCCATCATCCCGCCCATCGAACCACTTGCTTGTCGTCGTCGTCTGTTCTTCTGCTTCTGCTTTTTCTCCACTCGACATGGCTGAACGGGAGCCATGATGCTGTCTGTTGACCAGATAAAACCTACACAGGTCCTGACAGAGCCCCTGGGTTTTCTGCCAATTTACCTGCTCCCTGCTGCCAATGGCCGTCCTCCAGGCGCTGGTGATCGCCTGCCTCTCCCTGCTCCTCGCGACCACAGTTGCTCTGGTCTGGGTGTTTCCCATAGGTAGGGCGAGAGCATCAGACTCAGATGCGAAGAAAGCTTCGATCTCTGTTCAGATCGTTGTCCTTGGCGATATTGGGCATAGCCCAAGAATGCAGTACCACGCCGAGAGCGTCGCGAAACACGGTGGCCGCGTTACGATAATAGGATATCAGAGTAAGCTCCCGCCTCGAATGACGGTTACTGAGTTTGCATATGTTAACAAAATCCCTCTATCTACCAGCATCTCCACCGAAGCCGGAGCTCCTTTCGAACCCTCTTGTCTCCATCGTTGCCCTCCCACCCCCTCCAAAGATGCTGCAGACAAAGAATAAAGTACTCTTTCCTCTACTGGCAGTCTTGAAGGTGCTCCAGCAGACCTGGTTCCTGTGGAGCGCTCTCGTGTACCGCTCCAAGCCCGCCCAATGGATGCTCATCCAGGTAAGCGACTAGCTTCTCGTCGTAGCTTAAACCTGGAACCGAACTTTCGTGTGAATTTTGCATTGGTGTCCTTCTATTCCAAGAGACTGAAGTTGCTACCCTCTCTCAACGCCAGAACCCGCCCACAGTCCCGACCCTCGTCATGGCCCAACTTGCTTGTTGGCTCCGCAATACTCGACTGATCATTGACTGGCATAATTTCGGATACTCCATCCTGGCAATGAAGCTAGGACCGCGCCATCCAATGGTCAAATTCCTTCGGTTTCACGAAATGACAGCCTGTCGTTTCGCCACTGCCCATTTTTGTGTCAGCAAAGCCATGGCGAGGATGCTTCAACAAGAAATCAATTTAGTTGCGCCTATACTAGTGTTACATGACCGGCCGCCGGAGCTGTTTCAGCCGATTGTCAGGGAAGATGAGAAATTTGCCTTTCTAACTTCTCTTCCGGAAACAAACAACTTCGTAAAAGCTTATCGCGCCGGCAGGCAGTGCGAGCTACTTGTTAGCTCGACATCATGGACCCCAGACGAAGATTTCTCGATCTTTCTAGATGCATTGTGCCAGTACTCGACCCATGCTGCCACTGTGGATGCAAACCTCCCCGACTTGTATGTCGTCATTACTGGCAAAGGGCCGCTACAGCGCACGTACCTCCGCGCCATCGCAGCTCTGACAGCGGAAGGGAAGCTGCGAAAAATACACATACAATGCGCCTGGCTTACGATACAGGACTATGCGAAGTTACTTGCATGTTCTTCCCTAGGTGTGTGTTTGCATACCAGTAGTAGCGGCGTCGATCTACCGATGAAAGTCGTAGATATGTTTGGCGCCGGTTTACCCGTAGTTGCATGGGACCGGTACGAGGCATGGCCAGAACTAATAACCGAGGGTGTCGACGGGAAAGGATTTGGCAGCGCTGAAGAGCTTTCTCGTCATCTAATCGATCTCCTTGGCGAAGATAGATCCCAGCTGCAATGGCTTCGACAGGGCGCGAGAAACGCCAGTAAAAGACGATGGGATGACGAGTGGGACCCCGTCGCCGGGGAATTTCTGGGACTGACATCTTAATGAAGGCAGTAGCTATGTTCTCAATAGAAAAATAAATATAAATATTCCTGTCCCTTCTTTTAGTGTGTACTAAAGAATGGTTACATCTTCCCAGACCATCCACAAGCGATGGTCCCAAAAAGTTCACGCTAGCATGCCGGTTGGGAGCGAAATAACAATTCGACCCAGCGAAATAAATTTAACTTCACCTGTAAACTCTCTCTCTCTACTCTCCCTGTGTATCTATCCTCTCTCTCGCAACGCGCTCGCAGACCAAAACCCACACGACAGTCAAAGCTGCAGGAATATCCGTGTGGTTCTTGGTTATCCCCTAAATTTGGCCGCAATCATGGATAATTCCCCGAATCACGCCGGCGCTGAATGCCGAATCTCAGACGAGCCACAGGACGCGACGGGAACCCAACCGGGCCTCGACGACCCGCAGACAGAAAGACAGTCGAGGGCCCGGCTCAGGAGTGCACGAACGGTATGGACTTGGACGATGGACAGAGCTCTATTGAACGGCCTAATCCAGGCCAAGGGGGAGGGACTTGATAAGGGAAACGGGAATTTTAGGATCCGAGGATGGGAAATCACCGTTTCCAAGGTCCAGGAGCTCACCAAGCAGCCAATGACTAGGGAAATCTGTGAGAATCGTTGGAGGAAGATGAAAAGGACGTGGAAGCTCTGGGAACAGCACAAAGCGAGTACCTCCGACTGGACGTGGGATCCCGCACGCGAGGCTTTTGTAAACCAACGCGAGGTTATGGATGTCTATTTCAACGCCCACCCTGAGATGGAAGTCTTTCGCGACCAAGGCCTGATGCACAAGGACATGATCGAACGCATCTTGCCGGGCGGCTATGTCCCCAGGCCCTACGGCACCAGGATGATGCGCGTCCAACCGCAATCCGGTCAGCGCGAAGTCGCTCCTGCTGACCGCCCGGAGACCATCAGCCCTGCGGAAAACCCAACACTGCCGAGCGGACATGTGGACACTGCGAATAACACTTATCCATTGCCAGCACCTGCAATACCTGCCATCCAAAAGAGATCTGCGACCGATTCCGCCCCAGCGACCGCGGCCGATCAATCCCAAAAGAGACTTCGAGCAAATAACCTAGGAACCGGTATATTGACGGCGGTCGATATACTGACATCGGGAGATGCACTGGCCGAACCGGCAAGAGAGCTTGCAGCCGCATTAATACCACCATATCAGAGAGCGTCATCTGAGTTCCTGAAGGAGATGGATCTAATTTTGCCTGCCTCCTGGAGAGACGGGGAAACGAGCCGTATTCCCTTCTCCAAATATTGCGTGGTTTTAAAGGCTCTCCAGGACCCGTTCGCTAGTGAGACGTATATCGCGTTGCTTAGTCGTCCTCGAGACGATCGAATCGAGTTTATTATGAATATTATTGGGCAGACTCCTGAATCTATTTCACCCTCCAACACTGCAACGGAACCGACCTATTTGCCGCCTCTGCAACTGGCTCCTCAAGAGCCCTCTACGGCGCCTTCGGGAACTGGGGTAAATGCGTCCTTGCCTTCTGCGCATCCAACAGCCCCAAACACGCATAGAAACGGCCCAGTGGCGTCCTGATGCTTGCCCAGGCGCAAATCATGTAATGTCTCTGGAGCTTGCAAAGCTCCCACAGGCCCAAGTAACCCGAAGACCTGGAAACTCCCCCCCTCGGTCCCACCTACTCCCTCCCAAGATCATATGTCCGTATTCAATTGACTACACGGGTAATGCTCCTGAGGTACCCTCGTCCGAGCGATCCTTCAAAACATTCCATGAGGGATAACCAGATTGTCAACCTAGCAGCCTCGGCTTATCTGTTTAGTTGACACAGCCTCCCCATTGCAGACGACAACCTTCGCATGGAATTCCTCATACTCGCTTTTAGTATACGGATATCACTCCTCTCCTGGGTAGGAAAGTCTTCAATTCTACGAGCTGAACGAGACTGATAGGACTCGTTCATTCCACCGTGGCTTTGGCGAGAAGTATATAACCTGCGTATACTGAGGTAGATCCCACTCGTTCTCTCCTGGATGACAGGGAATAACAAGCTGTTTACTCCCTATAAGACTTCAACTAGTGTGTGGCCCATAGTAAACCTCGAGCCCAGGTTTGAATTGAATTTGTTATTCCAGCCATACCAGTAAATTCAGCTCGGCGCCCTTCTTCCGGCGTCTGCCCCGTTGTGGCTCTCCCATAATTTCGACATCCTTTAGCTAAATCGTCGTCAATGATCAAACCTTGGACTGGGTTCTTTGGGACATTGGTTTCTCAATGCCACCCAGTTCAAGGTTCACAGTTTTTGAGTAGGAAATATTTATTTATCCATCAAAGTACCTACAAAATGTATAACCAGCTGAATTTCCCGCGCGGCAAGAGTTAAGAGTGTTGTGTAGGTTGGCATTATAGAATAAATGGAGTAGTCGTTGCTATTGACCTGTGGTAGTTTTAACTACTTGAAAAGCTACATCGCTATACTGGTGAAGTCGTCATCGTTGATATCCAAATTACGGGCTCCCCTTCAATCTCCGTAATGGTTGCTGCCCTAAATCGTGCTTGACCGACCGTGAACGCGGCGAGAACCAGAGACCGAACAGACAGACAAGGGCGTGTGAAGCTGCAAAATTCGTTATCATCATGTTGGATCCTGTGGAATTGAACGCGTATCCTTCATGTTATGGCTGTGCGTCGTGGTCTACAGACGGTGAACTCGTTATTGCTGCGGGAGAAAATGTACATCTCTTGGTGAGCCGTCATGTTTCCCTTGAGTGACACGCGCTGGAGAATGCCTGCAGAAGCGAGATCGGAAGTGTAACATGTTCCACTGACGCTCTTCACAGACACCCAAATTCTCCACCCAACGGCAAGAGGAGCAGACTACGCTTCCACGCCTGAACTCACAATGGGAAATCACCAAAATCCGTGTCAACATTTTCACACAGGACGAATGGCCTCTCTTGATGCCACGAGCTGGACGCGTGTTCTCGGTTGGTGAGGAGCAATCCCTCAGCCATGTTACTGCTGTGTCCTGGTCAGCGCCGGGCCTCGCAACATACAAGCGTTGCATGCTGGGCGTTTTGACGAGTAATCTGCTCTTATCGTTGTGGGAGGCGACAGATGGGGCAGGAAAATGGGCGCGGATTGGAGTCGTGAATTCGTCGCTGGAAGAATATTTCAGGGCCTCTGTCGATAACGACGACGATCTGCTCAAGAGGAAGCAGAGGATTCGATCATTTACCTGGACCGCACCGTGTAATGAGTATGATAAAGGGCCAGTGGATGACTCTGAAGCTGCAAATGGACCAAGAAAATGGGGAGTCCATCTATTAGTGGTTGCAAACGATGCGGGCGATATTGTTCTGCTCAGACTTCGGCCTCATGAGACAAACTCGAGCTCCTGGATAGTGGTCGTCTCCCATTTTTTGCTCAACCCTATGCGAAATATGTTTCCGAGCATCGATTCCAGCTCGCTATTTGCAAGGTCATTACAAGGGAAGAATTTGATAAGGCACATGGCATGCAAGTCTTGGAATATAGCGCCCCCGCCGGAGGAAGATGGGACTGTATGCCTAGAATCTATGTTGGGCCTCATTTATGGCTCAGAGCTTAGACTATTGCGGCTGCAAGCCAATTGCAAATATGTCGAATATACAGGATGGGACTTGTGGGATATACGAATGCTCGAGCTTGATATCGATGCGGACACAGATATCGTGAAAGGGACAGAATTTACGGGCCCAATAACGTGGATCTACAAGGTTGGAACGCTACTATCTTCCCAAGCCTATTTGGATCCTATTTTTGTTTGGACTGACAGCTTGCTAGGATGGGCGGGTAGCTCAAGGTCTGCTTGTAGGAAGACTCGGCAGTGTATCTACACTCGCGTTCCAGGATCCGGTTGAAAGTCAAAGGCCAGCGCAAGGATTCTTAAAATGTAGTGTGTCGCAACGATATCTCGGTGTTGCGACCCCAGATTCTGCTCTCGAAGACTGGTCTTCTATAACTGGTATGAAATATCCCGGGCTTCCTTGATAATCGCGGCACTTCTAAGTTTACAAGGAATAATCTCGATATACGATGCCACGTCAAACTCCGTTCTTTTGAGTGCTGCTAGTCTCTCGGCCTCTGTCGACTGCTATCAGCTTCAATCCAGAGATCAAGAAGACGCCCAGGGTATAGATGGCACCGCCCAAGCCTGTAAAGCTGAGTGGCAAAGACAGATTGAAAGTTTTCGCAGCCGATTCGATTTGGACAACGACTTGGGTGGGATGTCAGCTGTAAGGATATGGGGTTTGACTACTTATCATGGGTGGACGGCGGTGTGTTTTACCATACATCCTACTGATATGGTAGAGCATCTAACCCCTTCACACGAACGCCTAAGGATCGTATTCTCTCCATTCAGTGAACACAATCGTGATCACACCAGCCCCGGAATGCCGTGGAATTTTCCAGTCTTGGATCAAAGCCACGCCGAGAACGCGAGACGAAAGGTCCTAAATTATATACTTGATGAGAGCCATCGGTCTTTGCCAGATGACCGTTGGATTAAGAAGTTGCAATACGCCGCCTCCTGCTGTGTGATAATACAATCTAGTTATGACGGTGAACTCTTGAACCGCGCTAAATCGGCAATAGCATGGATACAAGAAAGTACTAGCCTTGACTTTACCACGGAAAAGTCGCTTTTGGATGAGATTGGATCGAACTATGACGATGGCACTCTTTTTAGATCCGTACCCGCCAAGGCTGCAGAAGAGGCGGGCGGCCCTGCTAGCGAAGTCTTTGAAACCTGTGAAATATGTGGCAGCGGAATAGAATGGTATTCTGCTACAGAGTCCCAATGTCACGAAGGCCATATTTTCGGTACGTTAGCATTTCGATCCCCTAGCATGAGGAACTTTGGTGACGATCCTCGTTATTAACCCTCTCTATTGTGCAGTTCGCTGTGGTGTAACACTCCTATCGATCCAGGACCCATTTATATCGAATCGCTGCAGCAGATGCGAGACGGAGTACCTGGACCATGCGCGGCTTGTGGAAAAGGGGCTATTATCAAAAGATGACGGGCATACAGGACTACTCACACGGCTGTTAAGCACGTTTGATACGTGCGTGTATTGCACCGGGAAGCTTCGAAGTTGAGTAGGGTCGCGGAGCTTAATCAATTGAATCCGAAGTGGACCTCATGGGCGCGCGCATCAAGATGAACCTTGTATCTTGGATGGAAGGTTCCACGTACTGCTAGAGGAGTGTATGTTCTCCAATCTGGAGTGATGCGCGGGATACAAACCAGTCCTCGGAAATGTCGCGGTGGACGAGTTCAATTTTGACATGACGTGTCACGGACCCAAGGCTATGGAGACAGCGTCTACCTCAGGATATTGTATAGTAATTAATGTACATAGCTGCTCGTAGTGTTCTGCTGCCGTCACCCCCCAGCAAATATCCCTTCCTTCAGCCTCGCTTTGCGGGCGGGTTTTTGGAGAGCGCGAAAATAGGACCGGAATATTAGTTAACCCTTTTCCGCTATTTCGGATCATAGATTTTGTTAGGTAATCCAACTAGCACCTCGCTCACGTGACCCACATAGATTAGCCGAGATTCCCCTTTTAGGTAGCTTAGTGAATGACAAGCATATGAGTCCTCCATCAGGTTATAGCCCTTTGCGCTGAAGAGCAAGTGTATAAGATTGATTTACAGCTCAATTGGATATTGAAGCTTACAATCAATGCCCTGAATGATTATCCTTGTAGATAATAAGATTTTATGAGCACAAGAGAGAGTGTACATTGAGATAGGCATCTTCTATATGTGCAACCCTTGTAGCTTTCTAGCACTGAGCTGGAGAGTGAGTTGAACCCTGTAGCTTTCTGGCATGTGATCAGAGAGTGAGCAAAACACCTGCTAAATGCATCTAGCAAGCAAATTGAGCATCTGGCAATGCCAAAGCCATAGTGAACTGTATGGATGAACCAGAGCATTGAACTCCTGACTGGGAGGCTCCAATGAACCTCTCTACACCCCAAACCAAGCTTAGGTGGTTGAGTAGGCTCAGAGGCAACCTGCCAAATGATGAGCAGGAGCCTAGGGAGAAGAGTGAACTTCAAATGTTATGCAGAATGATGCTGAATCAACAGAAGATGATGCAAAAGCAACAGAAGTTGATGCAAAGACAACAGAAGACAGTACAACAGCTGGCACAGCAAATGAACCTCCTATCAGGCCAAGCAAGCACTGCAAATGCACCTGCAATGATGCAGGAGAACCCAGAGCAAGAAGCTCAACAAGAAGAAGAAGAGGACTGAGAAATAGACTCTGATGAGGAACTAGAAAAATATGTCGGCAACCTTATAGACACAAATACGCGAATCGGCATGCACACCTACAGGCTTTGGGACCCAGAAACGAACAGTATAATGATCTTGCGAGATGTTATATTTGACAAAAAATTGGATCAAATCCCAACGAATTCACTAACCAAAGCCGAATATGTTGAACTCCTGGAGGAGTACAATTACATAGATCTATTGAACAGCTGGCAACACAAGCTACTAGCTTACCTTGCGAAGGAGAAGCCAGAAATCATGAAGAAGCTTGCAGATGGTGAATTAGAGGCTCTAGAGCCCATGTACCTGGGTGAAGAGCAAGAAATCCTCTCAGATACTATGGAGGAAGATGAAGCAAATGGAGCTGAGCTTCCAGTACTCAGTACATGTACAGATATATCA
Organism: Coccidioides immitis RS; assembly: GCF_000149335.2. Lineage (NCBI taxonomy): Eukaryota > Fungi > Ascomycota > Eurotiomycetes > Onygenales > Onygenaceae > Coccidioides > Coccidioides immitis. Next base: position 685,764 of record NW_004504310.1, on the reverse strand, counting down.
AAATCCATTGCTGAAGCCAAATACTCTGAAGAGTGGCTTTATTGAAAGGAGGCTCTAGATGTTGAAGTCTCCAAATTACAAGAGAAAGGCATCTGGATTCTAGTTGAGAAGAAACCTGAAATGCAGATTCTCTCTGGCAAATGGGTATTTGATAGGAAGCTCAACAATACAGGTGGCATAGTATGATTCAAAGCCTGTTGGGTTGTATGTGAATTTGAACAGCAAGAGGGCATTCACTACAAGAAGATCTATACAGCAGTTGTTAGTGGACCTACAACAAGAGTCTTCTTCACTATCTCAACAGTCAAGAACTGGAAGGTCAGAGTCTTTGACTTTGTGACAGTCTTTCTAAATAAAACTCTTCCTGAGGACAAATGTGTATACATCCAACTACCCACTGGATTCAAGCATGGGTAGGGTAATCTAGTAGGGCTTCTATGCCAGGAACTCTATAGGTTGAAGCAAGCTGCTAGACTCTTGTATCAAGCAGCTACTGACTATCTGAAATCTCTAGAATTCCAGATCTCTCTATATAATGTGGGGTTACTCTACTACAAGAGAAAACAAATCTATCTAACTCTACATATTAATAACTGCTGTATAATGGGACTCAATAAAGCTGAGATAGAATGGCTCATCAAGAAGCTTCAGAAATGCTTTGATATCAAGAAGGTTATGGAGCAAGACTGTTATCTAGACATGCAGGTTCAAAAGCAGCCAAATAAAGACCTTTTTGTAAACCAGAAACAGTATATTGAGGATCTACTGAGTAAATATGGAATGGAAGACTGTAAATCTTTCAAAACATCAATAAAGAAAGAAATAAGCATTGAATTTATGTCAGATCAGGCCCTTAAAGATGGAATTGATGAGCAGGCCACACCTATGAACTATAGGAAAGGCCTGGACTCCCTACAGTTCCTGGTTACATGTATGAGGCTGGATATTGCATTTGCAGTCAATTATCTGGTGAGATTCAACAGCAGGCCCAATAGAGAGAGCTGGATGGTGTTCAAGCAGATTCTATGCTATCTCAAGAGCACAAAATTGAAAGGAATAGTCTTCAAAAGGGATATGAATTCTGAAGGCTTGAAACTGGCAGCCAATTTGAATTCTGGCTGGGCTGGAGCTGACCCTACATACAAATCCACCAGCAGCTACATTATTACTATGAATGGAGCTCCAATATTGTGGAGATTACAGTGCCAGATATGTGTCTTGAAATCTACAACTGAAGCAGAGTATTTGGCAGCTAGCAAAGCTGCTTGTGAACTGGTTTGAATCAATGACCTGTTGATAGATACTGGGGTAATTAGTGAAGGCTTAGCAAGGCTAAGAAGCTCAAAATTAAGTATTGACAACAAGAGAGTGGTTGACTTAGCCAAAGCTGAAGCTATAACACAAAGAGCATGCTATATTGAGATTCAGCACCATATGCTAAGAGACTGGGTGCAAAAGGATGAAATCTTGATCAAGCATGTTGAAAGCAATGCAAATAAAGCTGATGGACTCATGAAGACTCTCACAATAGATCCCTCTTCTCAATTTGTGAGTGTGATAGGGGTGACAGATTAATACAGGAAAATATGAAGGTTTATCAGTGAAGCTGATGAAAATACTGTATCACAGTGAATGGAGCTAAGCCTAAAGAAGGAATAAATCTGGATTCTGTAATTAATTTTTATTGTGGATTTGAGAGATTTGGAAGCTGGAGCTTTGGATCTTTGTGGCCCTTGCTCACTGCTGGAGCTTATTGCATGGGGGGGGTGTTAGGTAATCCAACTAGCACCTCACTCACGTGACCCACATAGATTAGCCGAGATTCCCCTTTAGGTAGCTTAGTGAACGACAAGCATATGAGTCCTCCATCAGATTTGCCGTAACCGCTTAGTCAGCTACCGCCATTCGGGAGTGCATTGTTCCGAGACCGAGCCGAGGTTCACGCGCGAGTGGAAGTTCGCCTTTCCGGCCGCCGCAGCAATGCTCGATCACAGGCCAAAAAAATCAAGACCACCACCCAAAAAAAAAAAAAAGGAATAATCCTCGCACGGGATAACAGGCTGTCGACGAAGAGAAGAAGGGCCAAAGCGAAAGAGAAGGTCTGATCACTTTTATCATCCCCCGTGTGACGGCTCCTCTGTCGCTATCCTGCAGATTCAACCACGGAGTCCCCGTCCTCCGCCTGTGAACCATCCTCCCGCCCGCCAAAACTGTTTCACGAACAGCCTTCAGAAACACTTTTCCGCTCTTCAATTTTTTTTGCTTTGTGTCGTTTCCGGATCCTTTCGGCTCTTTTACTTTGACACATCACGATGGCAGAGAGTACAACTTCACCAGCCATATCCGCGCAAGCTCCGGCGGCAAGCGAGATCAAGAAAGAAGCGCAGGCTGGTGTTAACGCCACCCTCGCGCAGGTGCGGTCCTTTGTCGCGGGTGGTGTTGGCGGAGTGTGCGCTGTCGTCGTCGGTCATCCCTTCGATCTCGTGAAGGTACGACTGCAAACCGCGGAAAGGGGGGTTTACTCCGGCGCCATCGATGTTGTAAAGAAGACAGTTGCGCGGGAAGGCCTTGCAAGAGTGAGTTTTTGCCTTAGCGCTGCTGCTGGAGTTTTGCCAGAGGTGGTTAAGATTTAACGCGCTCCTTTCTAGGGTCTGTATGCTGGCGTATCAGCGCCGCTTGTTGGAGTTACGCCGATGTGTATGTATTTCCTTCCACCAGTGTTGCTTTCACACCAAAACACTCTCCGCTGACAGAGGTTACAGTTGCTGTTAGCTTTTGGGTACGGTTTGCACGCCCCGGACCCATAGTGACTCTGACTTGCACCCTTTTCTAACGCTCGAAATTCAGGGATACGATCTGGGCAAAACCCTCGTCCGCTCTTTCTCCCCTGTTCCCGAGATCAATGGCACCCCCCAGTTCTCCATTGCCCAGATTTCCGCAGCTGGCTTCTTCTCCGCTATTCCCATGACTCTGATCACAGCGCCATTTGAGCGTGTCAAGGTTTTACTCCAGATTCAAGGACAAAACCCACCACCTGCAGGCCAGAAGCCCAAGTATTCCGGTGGTGTTGATGTGGTTCGGCAGTTGTACAAAGAGGGCGGTATTCGAAGCGTTTTCCGGGGAAGCGCCATGACCCTGGCTCGCGATGGACCAGGTTCTGCGGCATACTTCGCTGCATACGAGTATATCAAGCGCAGCTTGACGCCAAAGGATGAGAACGGCAATGTTACTGGTGAACTCTCGCTTACGGCGATCCTCACTGCTGGCGGTGCCGCTGGTGTGGCAATGTGGATTCCTGTGTTCCCAGTTGATACCATCAAGTCTCGCTTACAGAGTGCTGAGGGTCGTCCTACGATTGGAGGTACCATCCGCGGAGTGTACGCCAGCGGAGGCCTCAAAGCTTTCTTCCCTGGTTTTGGGCCGGCGCTGGCTCGAGCCGTTCCCGCCAATGCTGCCACTTTGTACGTGTATTTCCCCACGCCATTTTCGCACCGTTAAGCTAACGTAGGTTTCGTTTTATAGCTTGGGTGTTGAACTCGCACATAAAGCCATGACGAAATTATTCGACTAATTATTGCCTTCTGTCCGAGAGGAGGCCTCTGCGGATTTCATCTCTTGCAAGCTATGCTTGCTTGACCATCACGAGATCCGTTTTCTTCTGAAATACCCCTAGACCTTTATAGATACGCTGGCATCTCTAGTTGCTAGGGCTTCGCAACTTTTCTTCGCAAGGCATATCGACATGCGGTTGTCTTTGTCTTTCAAATCATTTGTGTCGTTGACGCACTGATTGACCCTTTGGGGTTCGATCAGCTCTGCATATTCATGGTGCCTTTTCCAGCTAGCGTTCCATAGATTTTGTATGTAAATTTATCCCATGGTGTCTTAGATTGGACACAGCGTCTGCCTGTTCTACGCTTTCGTTGCATTGATGGATAAGGTCTGAAGATGCGGCAGCGATTCTGTCTCGATTCACCATAGGGGAGAGTAATTATATCTGATCGCATCTCTAGCCGGTCAAGAGAAATGCCAAGAACAGGATATGCCTGGCATTTCATGTCGCCTCTCTCTTGATTTTGGACCAATCTCATTTTCCATAGGAGAGTGTTCATCGGGACTGGAAGTATATACAATAACTGCTGATTAACTGGCAAGATGTTTCAGGGTATCACGCGGTAGACCAACCCAGAGCCAAAGCGCCGATAGTTTCTCGTTTTGTATTTCCCCCATTTTATTCTATTCATTCCTAGGTCTTTACGAAATCCTGCCAGGCTTGCTGTGCGCTGTCCATCGGCTTCCTGGAAATACATGGCACGCGCTACGATTGGGATGAATACGTGGTGTAGATGCCATTTCAGCCTATCATGAGTTGAGTTTGGGGACTTGTAAAAGCAATTTTCATTTTCATTCTAGCACTCGGTCCATGATGGCCTGCGTTCTCATCGCGGGGTGTTAGCCACTTAGACTGGTCTTTCAGCGAGCATATGACCACCTAGTCAATTTGGACTTGACATCGTGGTGAAATGTTGGATGTTTATATCATACTGGCAAGATCGGGAACGCGAATGTGCTACAAGAAATCGATGCCAAAGGTACGTTTCTATACCGACATTTAAATGGCGAAAACTCCGGTTGCTGAAAGGTAACCAAATTTGTGCAAGTAAAGCATGGATATTCAAGCCTCCGACTAATAAAGATATTTGCCTTAAAACGAGTCCTGTTGTAGACAGAAATAAGCAAGAGAGTTAAACATAAAAGAAGGTCTTTCTCCTGCTGGGCAATGCACGGCTAACGACCGCTGTTATTATAAAGGAGCTTGTTTGTTGTGCCACTCCCAGGGTTGCTGATCTGTTCTAGTCCAATCTCTACGAGGCGGGAGCAAACTTCGGAGGGGGAAATGCCTTCGGTGGCCATAATAGCTGCGCCAACACCAGCAACATGGGGAGCGGCCATGGAGGTTCCGGACATTTTCCCGGTATTTCCTCCCGGAGTCGTAGAGACAATATTTGTGCCCGGGGCATAAATTTCGACTACAGCAATTCATGAGCACAGCAGGGACATTTGATTAACTAAAAATCTCAGAGAAGAAACTTACCCATACTTCCCCAGTTGGAGAAAGACGCCCTGCCGTCTTGTTCAGTTGAGGCAGCAACAGTGCAGACATCCTCAGCAGAGGCCGGTGAAGTGTTTGCCGCATCGCTCTGTGCGGATGCTTAAGTACCTGTGGAGCAACTGATGGCATGGTGTTACTTACATCTTCATTTCCAGCGGCAACCGCAATGAAAATACCGGCGCGTTGGGCCCTAGTGGTAGCTTGGTTCACAGAGGTGGAAAGTCCCCCACCAAGGGACATGTTCATGACAGCTTTTCCAAGAGCGTTGTTCGCGCGCGCATGATTAACGCTCCAGTTAATACCTTCGATGATGCCGCTCCATTGGCCAGTACCTCCATCACTTAAGACTTTTACAGCGACTATCTTGGCCTTTTTGGCAATACCGTATGAAGCTCCTGCGACAGTCCCTGCCGTGTGGGTTCCGTGGCCATGACCATCACTGTCCGATCCACCTGCGGTGTTGGTACCCCAAACAGCGCGGCCTCCAAAGTCAGGATGGTTGATATCGATTCCCGTGTCCACGCCATAAAAGGTGATACCTTCGCCAGCCCTGTCATCATAAATGAAACTCGAATTTCCGTTGTTACGGTGTGAAATTCTCCCGAGACCCCAAGATGGTGCATTTGGCTGGGTTATTAGACCAGTCAAATGAACGCGGCGGTCAGGCTCAACGTAGTCAACCTGCTCCGTAGGTCAGGTTAGAAGGACGGTACTATCAAGCAAACTTCGAATATCACTGACATCGTCATTTTCGAGGATTCTATCAATGGTCTCTCGGGCAAATGATCCGCTGTACCCTTGCCAACCATCAATTCTGTAAACGTGTTTCAGGCCACCAGTGGCGGTCGATCCTTGTCTAGCAAGGTTCGCATGGTGAACGTTGGTAGCCCAGCTCATGTGAGAGTCAAACTTGAGCGGCGAAACATTGTCCTTCATCACAACAATATAGGAATCAGGAACGATATCCCTCTTGTCAGAGGGGGTTAGCAGCTTTGCGGCCTCAACAGCCGAAAGTGCTGCAAAACAGAGTGTGGCGATCTTCATGATGCTCATGGTGAAAAGGGCATGTGCACGTCCAGGGGAGTTGCGTTAATTATAACGGGAAGATGAAACCAGAGACACCCAAGAGAAGTGGCTTCGCCAAAGGTCTTTATACCTGACTAGGCATCTCGAATCTCGACGGCAGCAACACGGAATGTCATGCCGGGCAGAGAACCACTCTTCCGTATGACTTGACATTTGATGTAACCATGCGATAACACCTCTAGAGATGCTTGCATCGTCATGCTTTTTGTGCAAATAGCAAATGACTGTATAGAGGAAGTATGCTGGGAGATTGGGGTTGAACACCGTGGCGAGGCCACGCAAACGACGGCGAGCAAAACCAGAAGAGAATGATGACAAGGCATCATACGCACAATTAGGGAAGAGAAGTGGTGAACAGGGAGGCCTTCAAAATCCTGCGTGATATGAAGATCTTGCTCCCCCCACGCTATGGCGCGGGGCGGAAACGTGGGTCCATCATGGACACACCGAGCATTCGTCACGGTGACGCGAACGAAAATAGAGGATGGTAGGTAAGGAATTTCCTTCCGAAGCCCGGAACTCCGGGGCGGGTATACGTATGTAGGAGCCAAAATTCCACTCCAAATCACACATAAGCTTGAAAGAGTTCAACCGGCACAACGTTAGAGCCCTAACGAATGAGTATGAAAATGACAGCTCCGATGAATACAAGCCGAAGCCTGAAAGAAGGGCTAGAGTTCCGTGGAAAGCAGGAAAACGGAGCATACGCTCGCGATAAACAGGTGGATAACGCGGGTGACCACGAATCAAGCAGCACGAAGTAGAGATGACGAGGATGACAGGCCCTATATGGGAAAGAGGGCTGAGATACCTGGATCAGAGCAATTTGGATAACGTCACCACGCGGCGTCAATTGGTCTGTATAACAGTGCAAACAGAGGAGGCATCTCTCCTGAGTTCCCACTGCATTCAATAAGCAGGAACCCGACCTCGGCTTAAGAGACATGAAGGGAAATGTTGCAATCCAAGAGACAAGCACTTGCAGGGGGGGTTGGGAGGAGGGGAGAGGAGAGGGCGTTTTGTTCAGCTTGGTATGCTGCCCATGGTTGGACGAATCTCGTGCCACGGCGTGCGGCAGCTGGACATGGGAGCAAAAGAAGAGAGAGAGAGAGAGAGGAAAAAAAAAAAAGGAAAAGGGAGCAGTGGTGTCCTGGGATGATCAGAGGATAGAGGTGCAAGGTGGGGATCTGACTCGGGTGCGGTGAAGAGATGAGGGAGCCCGGCATGATGCATTGGAGATCGATGCCACCCTGTGACCGGTTTCCAGTTTTCTTTCGCAACACTGGTGTGTCGTGCAGTCGGATCGAGCTTGGTCAGGGTTGGGGCCGGAATCTCCAAAGGTTGCCTGGCGTGGGTGGATGGATGATGGATGGGATGGGACTGGTTTTGGAGCCTGAGGTCGGCATGTGGCTAGCCGGATGCGGTTTAGTGGAAGCTTACATAGCTCACTGTACTCCCATACTCCGGAGTTTCTGGCAGATAAAAAACAAAAAACACATGTTTAAAAAGACACTGAACTGATGGGGGTTGACTTGGCCTTTGTTTTTGCCCATGTGGTCTGCTATAAGCGGGGTTTTCACACGGACACTTCCAAGGATCTCAAAATGTTGGCGGATCATTATTACCCCGGTTCCGAATTCCGCGGTTAGGTAACTAGTTACATAATCTGGGGTTTTTTTTTTTTGGCTGCCTTTTAGTTGGGCGGCTCCGTGGCTGAGATTGTTATCGTTAGGCGCCTTTCTGGGTCTCTGTTTTTTGGCCCCCTCCTTGCAGGGTGCTTTGTCGGTGAATCTTTCATGACAGGTACAGAGTATAATTATCTGACATTATTCATCTATTCATAAATGTATTCATCTCAAAATCAAAGAGTATATTAGATTAGGGGGTAACTAATATATAGAAGGGAGGAATTTTTTTTTTTCTTTTTTTCTTTTTTTTTTCTGGGGTGACTTTGATGTAATCCTGGTGTATCCCTTATTGTCTTCTTCACATTGCCAGGGCAGCAAGAATCGCACTGATGACAGCAGATATATATGACTGAGAGCTTTTGGGTGTCGCAGCATCAGCCGACTTCGTCGCGGAGGCCCCACCGCTGACTGTGACTGTCACAGTTGCTCGTGTTGGTCGAGGGCCATCCTGTCCTGGTCCTGTCGCTGTTTCCGCCGGCGCGCCCAGCTCGCTGCCCGGAATGGCCGTACCCTCTCCACTTGCGGTGAACTGGCTGGGCAGATGTAGCGTGCTGAGATTTGGCTTGGAGCCGGGAGAGGACGAGTATATGTTTCCCCTTTCGCCAGACGAGAGAGTGTAGTTGCCGAGGATGAGGTTGACGGTGTCTTGGGATGGGGTAACGTAAATTCCCGTCGTTATGGAGCCGTGAGAGGAGTCCGGAAAGAAGAAATTCGTCGTGAAGCGATCCTGGCAAGGGGTCAACGCTGCGGTTGGTAGCCATCGGGGCTCGCTGTGAGGAAAGAGAAGAAAGAGAGAGGGGGGGGCGGGAGGAGGGGGAAGAGAGTGAGAGAGTGTGTGAAGGATGTGGATTCTTACCCAGCAGAATGAGATCTTGCGCCCTTTCAGCAGAAGACATTGCATTCCCGACCAGCCTTTTTCTTAAAGTTAGGATCGAATTTCTGGGCGAACGGGGGGGCGCGCCATGCGTGCCATGCGCTCTACTTCTCAAGCTAGACAAACTCACAGCATAAACTACCCCTCTCATCATCCCTACGCTGCAAAAGACCAGCCGCTATACCTTGAGAACTTGGGTCCGCGACTGAAAGAACATGCCTCTTCAGCGAATATCCTTCCACGCTGGCCACCAAATCGGTATAAAGCCCCACCATGTCATCTCCAATACTGGGCGGTGATGCACCGCGGTCTGCGCCTTTCGCAAAACATGGCTCATAATCCGACGCGCACGACAGAGAACAGACACCGCGTATGCATGCGCTAATGAGGATCAGAGTTGCCGTGAAGTTAAGGCGCATGGTGAGGGTATTTTGGGAAACGAATATGGCTTGGCTGGGGATTGCAACAGGCGGATAATTGTAGTAGGTTAGTAGTTAACGAGCGACGGCCGTGGCGGAGTGGATCTGAAAGTCTCTGAAAACCGTGTGAAGAGAAAATGGCATAGTAACTTGATGCCTGGGAAGGGAAGGAAAACCGAAAATAATAAGAAGAAAAAAAAAACGCTTGTCATAAAACGGGCGTGCAGACCCGGGTAGAACCCGTCTTAGAATCTGAGACATTGTTGCATGCCGGCGCTCAAAGCTCTGTGCAGTCTGAATGGGCCCATGATTATGCGGGACTGCAAAAACACGACTCGCTTTTAGATTTGACAAACTAATTATTAATAGGCTCTCTCTGTTTCACCCTGGGGCTGTGTGTTCCGATGAGCTCAAAGGCCAAATTCAGATGGCTGGGCGCTCTCCCTCTATGCTGATTCGAGACTAGTCCGTTGTCCAGTACACATTTATTTGATCTTATAGCAATGACGGCAAAATGCTTTTTTGAAGATTTAATATTCATATAAAACTAACTACTCCGTAGACAGTCTGGGTATCATCCACGCTATGCAATTTCCACGTTCGCCTTGAAGAGATGCAGAGTGTCGTATGCAGGAACACCATTTTCACGCCCAATCGGATCTACCCACATCGCACGATGTAAGAACTTCTGGACCAATCTTCCTCTCCGTAAGAGGCCATCTTTATCCAGTCATGGCACTGATAGGCTTCGCACCGCTCAGATTGACCACTCGGCCGCCCATTCCCGCAGAGGCACCGCTGGCCCTTCCGGAGAACGGATTTGGCGGTTTGACCCAACCGGGAACCTGGTCATCTTCGTTCTCTCGAGCGTAGATGGTTTGCCAGACATTCGGAAATCCTGTTGGAAGTGCACCTTTCACCCGTGACCCGGGGATAGCGTATCGTGGATTCTTGTGCGTAAGGTACCCACGCATGAGGTCTTGGTTGAGGAGAGAAGCGAGTATACATTCTAGATCATGCATGAGGGGTGATGGACCTTCTGGGTCGGTGGTTTCGATGTCTTGCTCAGTGCTGACAATATAGGCAAACGTTTCCCCGGAGCCGTCATCTATCAGGTGAGAGTCGTGTAGATCGGGCTCAGGCAGATCCCGTGGGTTATTGACATCAACCCATTCGCCCGACGAGTCAAAATACCCGGCAGGATTTATGTAGTCGTCGCAATTCGAATCCGTGGCTAGATTATCACCATTGGAAGCACCGTCGTTGAAATCGGAATCCGCGGGGAAGGAGATAAGCTCACCGCCGGAGTCTCTTTTCCTCGCGGCTGCAACCTGGCGCTGCTGCTTTGCCCGGGACTCTAGCCATTGAATGGCGGCTTCAAATTTGTGTAAATAGAGGAAAGGCGGGGGACCTCTTTGCGATTGTGTATTTGGATTGCCATGAAAGCCGGCAAAGATAAAAACTTTTCGCGCCAGCGAACGCCAGACCAAGATTTCGCATCGATTTCGAAGTTGCAATAATATTCCCTTTTGTGCAAACCAATCCGCGTTAGTTGAATCCACCGCGAGGTGTTCACGGAATGCCGGGACATCGCCACGCGCAATGGTTTGACACAATGGTACGAATCTCTCGCCGAGGCCGTCGCATTCGGGTCTCTGGAGAAGGGTCATGGAAGGAAACCGTCCGAGGATAATATTGCACGAGATTAGGTATGTCAGAATCAAACGTCGCTGGCTCACGGCTTGCTTGTGGCATTGGTCGTATGCAGATTGCAATGCGGTTTGCGCTGGGTAGAAGAGGTTGTTGGAAAAGAGGTATCGCCCGAGGTAGTAGAGGTAAGTGACTCTCTGCGAGGCAGGAAAATAGGAGAGCGGAGGGGACTGTGCGTTGATACTCGCGAACATCTGTTCAGCGTTCCGGAGCTTGCCGCACTGGACGGATACCGTTAGCAAGGGGGCAGAGAACTTTCATTCACCGTAGCAAATCGATGTCTCACCTTGAACAAGAGCTTCAGGCACAGGTTCGCCAGGAGGTAAATGCCTATTCTCTTTCCTTCTGGTCTGCCCAGAGTCCCGGTACGGTCTGTTAAGCACCTGATAAACGCCTCTCTGACAACATTGGCCGACTTTTCCACAAGTGTAACCTTCTCCGTCGCACCCTCCGCGTCGGCTCCTTCGCGTAACAAGTGGGCAATAAGTTCTGGTCGACGGTCAAGGCCGATTGCGAACTTTGCGAGAACCTTGCAGAGGTACAGGACAGTTGGGAGGAGAATAACGCCATACTGGCTGTCGCCGAGCGCGACGATACACTGGCTGCCGGGGACGCGTCGTTAGCCGTTTAAGCAGAGTCCATGTGAATGGGAGGGCCCGTACTTCAACAGGGTTCTCAGCAATTCATAAGTCTCTAGTAGATTATCCAGGTTGACATCCCTCAAGAACGTAAAGTACAACCGCATAAACAACGGGAACGCGCTCCAAGGGCTTGTCGATGCCGAAGCGGGCAGCAGGGATTCGCATTTGGCCAGCAGGCGTTCGTCTTTGCCAGAGGCACTGGGATAGGCCTGCCGCAACTCATCGACCATCTGGTTGTAGATCGGCGCCAGGGGAGGTTCGAGCTGCAGAAAGTCCTGAAGTTTTGCGCCATCGCGGGCCCGGATGATCTCCTGCAGGCCTGAGAGAAAGTTGTTGAAGACCGGAGTCTCGGGAGCGGGCGAGTTCCACATCGCTGTCGAAGTTTGGTGCAGCGAGAAAGGGCTGGGGTTTGCCGGCTTTAACAAATTCGAGAAGGATGCATACTTCGCGAACAGTGGGTTGACACGTAACGTATCTCTCTAGAGGTCGACGTGGGAGGTTGGCTCAATAGCTGTGAGATGGAAACCAGCGATAATGGGGTCGGTGAAGAAATTCCACTCTCCGCTTTTCCCTAGTCTCCGCCAACAAAAAGATTCTCGAGTCCTTTTAAAACCACAACTTCCGACGAGGAGTCCTTTCAACTAAAAATCTCTCGCAGCAACATGATACTCTTCCACCATTGACAAACACGGTCGTTCTTCTAGGAAAGTCAATTCCACCCGCATTCCCACTGAAGCGATGCCAGCCGGGCGTGGAACAAGCGAATCCAGACATCATAACGTCATCGCTCTGGAGCCCGGATGACGTTCTTCCTGGCGTTGTTCAATTTGTAGAGATAAGAGGCGCTTCTCTATATATTACTATGCTTTACCTCTTTTTTCCGTTTTTTTAATGTTTTCAATTTTTTTAATGTGGATTTTAGACCGCGTCGATGCTGTAGCCGAACCTGCGACTATTGCGCCTGTCCTGATCCCACCGCTGTCATTCTCTCATATCATCTGTGTTAGCAATATGAACTTGCTCCAAACCCTCGATCGCCTCTTTTGGACGGCCGTCAGCTATCCACTCGTTGTACTCTACGTTTCCTTACAGGACATCCTGAGCCTTGTTTTCGCTCCCACCCCCCCGCCGCCCAATAAGGGTGCGAAGCTCCAGCGTCCCCGAGTTGCCATCATTGGTGCCGGCCTGACCGGTGTCTCTTCCGCTGCTCATTGCGTGGGCCATGGTTTCGATGTCCAGATCTTCGAGGCTCGCTCGAAGGCAAAGGGTTTAGGTGGTATTTGGAGTGTACGCCGCTCGCGAGCATAGTACACTCTCATATTGGTCGATGGCTGATTGTTGCTAGAGAGTAAATACAACTTCCGCCCTTCAGATTCACAGCATCATGTTCCGATTCCATCCGTCAGTCAGATGGGAGAGTGCATACCCGAAGCAGGAGAAGATTAAGGGTCAAATTATCTCCCTGTGGGACCGGTATGGCCTCGAGGACCGCACGTTATTTAATACACCAGTCAAGTCTCTAAGGCAAAATCGTAACAGAAAATGGGTCATCAACGATTCTGAATCAAAATATGGCAATTTTGATGGGGTCATCGCCGCCATTGGCAGCTGTGGTGACCCTAAGATGCCTTCGCTTCCAGGCCAGGAGAATTTCAGAGGCCAAATATACCATTCGTCTAATCTGGATGGAAAAGACGCCAAAGGTAAACGCGTTATGGTGATCGGAGGTGGCGCTAGTGCCATTGAAGCCTTGGAATGGGCTGTGGAGGCTGGTGCTGCTAGAATTGACGTGCTCTCTCGTTCCGATAAGTGGGTTATCCCGCGAAATGTCATCGTTGACGTCCTACTGGCATGCAATATTCTCGGTCAAGAGACCCGTTTGTCGTGGATTCCTGAAACCTTGCTTCGGAAGTTCTTCTACCGTGATCTCGAAGATATCTCTCCCTCCGATAAAGGGGTTTTCATGGACACGCCTGCCGTCAACTCGCAGTTATTCCAGCTGATTCGTGAAGGTAAAGCTCGCTGGCTTCGAGGCGATGTTGTCACCGTGGCCAAAAATGGTATCCGCTTTAATCATCGTGCCAGAGGCGTGCCCAAGTCTGGACCGGGCCACGATATATTCGTTGAGGGGGACATCATCATAATGGCGACCGGATTTACCAGGCCGTCGCTCTCGTTCCTCCCGTCGGAAGCATTCAAGTCCCCCTATGGCCCTCCTAATTGGTATCTCCAGGTATTCCCGCCTGGCTTCCCTAGTATTTGTGCAAACAACAGCACATATATCCATGCCATTGCCACAGCTGGCAATTACCACATTGGTATTTACACTCGCATGCTCCTCATGTTCCTTGTGGACCCTTTGACCCGCCCCACGGACTTCTGGATGAAGCGCTGGATAGATATGACAAGACTTCTGAAAAATTTTGCTCCCACTGGAGCTTTTGATTTCTTCACTTATTCCGAACTCCTGTATTGGTTTGTCTTTGTGGTTTTAGTTAACCCATTTAGGTGGAAGTGGGCATTTTTTGTTTTTATGGGCATCGGGGTTGCTTTGCCGATGGCTGTAGTCAAAACAGAGGAAGGGCTAATAGAAGAGGTACATTTGAAATAACATGGGATAACCATGGTTAACCCAAATTTCTTTCTTTCTTAAGATTTAATATTGAATATGGACTGTGAAAATGATGTGCAGGAATGATGAATACCTTGGTGATATTTTTGCATAGATCAGGTTCATTTTTGGCATATTATCATACAAGTGGAATCAATGCTGCGGAGCCAGTTACTTGTTAATAATGATGATAATATAAAGTCCATCTGTACGGAGTATATAAAATTAATATCAGTACAAACCTCCCTCCCTTAATGATCATAGATCTACGCTGGCGCTGACATTCCATTTCTAGGAAACGGGTCACAGTCTAGGCTCTTCCACAAAAGTAATCGGCCAGAGGATAAGAGCACATCCCACGCTGATGAATGTTGCCAGCGAGTGCCATAAGAAGACAAGTATGCTGCCTATGCCGAACGGAAGTATAAATTTTATGAATTCAGAAGTTTGATAAAGGTCGTTCTGGACGGAAATATAGTATAAGGTTTGGGAACTCAATTCGGGAGAGCCTTGGCCAGGATCCGAGGCAGCGACGGATCCTGGTTGCAAGTGGGATAAGGTGTCGTCATTGTCGCGGTCACTGTTGGCGGTGGTGGCTGAGAGTAATGTATCCCTGTCACGATGTTGATTATCGTGACTAGACCGGGAAGTGGTGAGCGTAAGTACAGTGGTGAGAGTGACGGGTGCGACGTAGAACGGTATGAAAAAGATGCGGAATACTTGTGAGATTGTTACGTATAGAAGTAAATTCTCGGCATCAAATGCTATACAATAATCAACCATCAGCCTATCGTCGATGCTTTGGGGGGGTGGACGGGGAGGCCGCACCCACAGACTCCACTTTCAGGTCAATATGAGGCGACATGATCTTGTAAAACCGATATATCCAGATGATCAACCACCTACTGCCCGAAAATGACCCAGTGCGACAGAACGGGTGTATAAACGATGCCGACGGTGTATAGTACCTTTCGATCGTGCGCCGTTGGACGGATGGCGTGGACTGGGTAAGCAAATGGACGACATGACGGATTTCCACGACTGAGAGGAGCTTAGAAACTGGTATGTCGAGGCGTTTCCCCGTCGCACAAGGGAACTTACCTGGGTCTTCCATGATCAACATACAGAGCTATTATCGCTGTGCTGGCCATCTATACTCCGTCGAGGTCATTTAACGCGTCTTTCACACCATGGATGGCAATGATGTCATCGAATGGTACCTATGGCAGGGCGAATTATCCAACTCCCTCGCTAACGAGATCGAACACAATAGTAAGTGATGGCTGTATGAGAAAAAGGAAGAGCAGATGGATCTTCTTTTTTGCGGCCCAGATCCGGTGAATAGGTCTATTCGCTAAATGCTTCAATATTGCAACGGAACATAAGTGCCGCAAACGCCAGAAGAGTATTATACATATAGCATCGGGAGGTCTAAGGCGGACAAAAAGAAAGAAGGGCTATTTCTTCCATCCCGCAATTTTCTTCCGTCGTTTCTCGAATCTTTCGCCGACATTGATACCATCACCGCGAGGCCCATCCTCCGTAAGCCGTCTCTTCCTGCTCTTCTCTAGCACCCCGCCGCTTCCTCGACCCCGACGAGTGAGGCGTTCAATTCGATCTGCTCCCTCTCCGAGGCTTCTCCAATCCTCGCCGCCGAAACCGCCTTGTTTGTTCCCCCCTTTCTTTGCTCGATCTTTCTTACTCTCCTTTGGTAGACGGACGAAGTTGGTTTCTTCGTATGTTCGCCGCTCGGTTTCAATTTCTCTTTGGCGCAGCGTGCGGACTTCCCTTCCACCGGCCCTGATCGTACTGCCAATGCTGGGTTCTGCCGTTGGCGCAGCAGACATCTCTGCGCTCACGAATTCGTCGATGACGCGAGATTTACCGGGCCGGCGACCTTCACGATCGGAACGGCGATCGGAGAACTCTGCCGGCAATGCAGTCGGTTTAATCTTTGGAGGTCGATATATGCCACCGGCGGCGTTCGACTTTTGAGATGCTGCTTTTTCAGCTGTGTCCTGTGCACCTCTCGAGAATGCAGCGAGATTTGGCCGATAGGCAAGTTCGTCGATCTCTTCATCCTCTTCGCTGTCTAGTTCTGTGCCTTCGTCACTGAAATCACTCTCTGCAGAGGAGTTGTCGTCGTCGTCACTTCCTATATTTTCTCGCCGGGTGCGTGGCTTCTTTGCTAGAGAGCTTCTCTGGGCCCTCTCCGCGTCGTCTGTTGCCTTTAAAACTTTATCGATCTGATATTTTAACTTGCCCTCGAGAGGCTTGGTGCCCCTTTCGAGGTATACGCGTAGCTCTGTCAATTTTTTTATCACTTCGTCAGGCTGAGAACCCGCAACATTGTGGCGTGTGGTGCCCGG
Organism: Coccidioides immitis RS; assembly: GCF_000149335.2. NCBI lineage: Eukaryota > Fungi > Ascomycota > Eurotiomycetes > Onygenales > Onygenaceae > Coccidioides > Coccidioides immitis. Next base: position 669,253 of record NW_004504310.1, on the reverse strand, counting down.
CGCGGGCTGGGAGGCAGACACCTGCCGGACCTGCAGGAGAAGGAGAAACACTAAATTCTGAAGGTAAGAGAGTAGGATCTCATTTTTTGTGTCTAAGAGGGAAATGCCGTCCACCGGGGGGAGGATGGACGCTTCGTCTCCGGACTCCTCGTGGGGTGTATTGGACGGTAGGGAAGAAAGGGCAGTGGAGATGGAGTCCGTCAGTGCTCCCAGTACGCTGGACAGTGAGAACTGGGGAACAGCTTTGAATGGAGGCGACGCCATGACGGTGGTTGCGAGGTTGGCTTGTAAAGAGCGCCTCGCTGAAAGTCTCTCAATATGTTCGACGGAAACTTTTTTGGTTCTTTTTTCCGGTCGCCGCCTGCTGAGGATCAGATAAGATAGTTTAACTAGTTAACTAGTTACGGAGTAAAGCTTAGTCAGGATGGAAAATTGTTGATCCAGAGCGATGAAGTTATTGATGGAGGACTTATATGCTTGTCATTCGCTAAGCTACCTAAAGGGGAATCTCAGCTAATCTATGTGGGCCACGTGAGCGAAGTGCTAGTTGGATTACCTAACACCCCCCATGCAATGAGCTCCAGCAGCAAGCAAGAGCCACAAAGATCCAAAGCTTCCAAATCTCTCAAATCCACAATAAAAATTAATTACAAAATCCAGATTTATTTCTTCTTTAGGCTTAGCTCCATTCACCACAATACAGTATTTTTGCTGGCTTTACTGATAAACCTCCATATTTTTGGAAACAGCTGCAAATCACAAACACAGAGATCTACCCAAGCCATGATGAAGTCTTAAGATTCTTCTTGAGATACTGGAGAAATGCAAAGAAGCCTCAGCATTCAGAGAGTTTCTTTGCTGCACCCTTACAAGAAAGGTCCCCAGCAGAAGACAAAAGTCAAAAAAGAAAAGAAGACAGTCAGAGAAGATCTTTTGTATGTGTGTGTGGAGCATATCACTATTTTGACCAATGTTCCTACTACAATTCAAGAATGCAGTCTGCAAATTGGAAAGCTAATCCAGAGATTGAGAAGAAAGCTCAAGAAATGCTGAAAAAACCATGAGTAAAAGAGTTGATTAAGGGATTGATAGAGCAGGAAGATAAGAACAAAGATTCTGATACAAGAGCTAGTTAACAGACCAGAATTCTGAAAGAGAGTGAAATCTTCATGACTGCATTATCATATACAGCCTTCAACATTGCCTTCTGACAACTAGATGAAGAATTTTGCCTGCCATCATATTTTCTAAAGAACAGCTTCATTCTTGATTGCAGATCTGTTATGAATCCTACAGCACAACAACAAAACACACAGAATGATTGGATGACACCTGACAAGATGGAATTACAGACCATTGCAGAAGAACCTTAAGGTGAGAATCATGTGACCAGCAATAGAACTGATAAGCTGACCAATCACACCAAGCACAATAGGATTGATTGAAGGACATAGCAAATAAATTGTAGTAGAATGAATAGGACAGCTTAGCAGAACTATCACCAGAGAAGCATTATATATATAAGAATGCTTATTACCAGAGATCTGATAGACTTGTTCATCATGATCAATCTTCTTACTTATTTACTAGATATCTTTGAATCAGATACTTTTATATCTTGATTACTTTTCATACTACTGAAGTTCTGTGATACTGTACAACTGTATCTGATTCTGCTACTCTTGAGAAGACCCTATAGTCTTGCTCTGACTCTGTCATACCTGCATGGAAATCTTTTATCATTAGAGCAAGACTGCCAGCTCAATCAAAAGCACCATTGAACTATTAATCACTATCCCAATCTATTATTACTTACTGTGATATCTCTTGATCTTTAAAGACTCAAGAGTGTCACACAAATACATAATACATTAATTATCTCTGACTCAGAAGAGAATACACCTGAGGCTTCAGAGATTATATATAAAGAAAGAACTTTTCACATCACATTAAAAAATAAAGATATGATTTCACCTCATGTCAAGATCTAACAGAATATAGAAACTATATCTGCATTTAAAGCATCAGCTGTTAATGCTCAAGATCTTATGAATAGAATCTTGCAGCTTGAACAGATTACTGAGAAGCTTGGAGAGCAGAACTGTAAATTAAAAGATCATAATAAGCAGCTTGAGGTTCAGATCATGGCCATTCCATTCACTGGACAATAGAAAAAGAAAGATAAAGTCAAAGTTAACTTATCAGAACTCTTCAAGAGTGAACAGAGAAAACTATAAGCTTTCTTGAGTTAACTATGCATCTATATAAATATAAAAGACAAAGAACTTAACAGTAACAAGAACAAGATAATAATAATAGCATCATATCTTTATAAAGCAGCATTTGATTAGTTTGATATCTATCTGTAAAATTATTATAAAAAAGATGAAGTCAATCAGAATGATAACATGCTCAAGATTATTGATAGCTATAATATCTTTATTCAGATATTGAAAACCACTTTTAGACAAGTTGAGAAATAAAATGTGATGGTCTAGTAGTTACATCATATAACAAAAGATATCACCACAAGACTATACTATAAGATTCCAGCAAGTCTGTATCAATACTAATTGGAACAATGAAGTCTTAGCTGACATTTTCTATCAAGAACTATTTAATGAGATTAAAAATAAAATAGTGTAATTGGAGAAATGATCATGCATTCTGATCAAGATAATTGAAGTGGCAGTCAGAATTAAAAATCAACTTTATAAATAAAAGATGAAAAAACAAGAAAAAGCATTATGAAAGAGAGCCAGCCTGTTAAATTATATAGAAAATTAAGACTGGAACAAGCAAGTACAACTGGATTCTTACAGACATACACCTATGGAGCTGAACACAATAAAGTTTAACACTTTTGATGAGAAAGAGAAAGAATAAAGAAAAAAGAAAAAACTATACTTCTATTATATCAAGCCAGAATACTGAGTAAGACAATGCAGAATAAAGAAGTCAGATTAAAAAGATAAGAAACTCAGAGCAATCTCAAAAGAAAATAAAGAAGACTCTGAAGTAAAATAGTATCTCTGAGTGATAACTCAGAAAAAGCAAACTGAAGAAGAACTTCAATAACAGTTCAGAAAGATATTTAAAGAACAAGTTATGAAAGCTTATCTAAAGCTATCTCAGTAGCCAGAAAGTGAACTGAAATGCTGAAACAAGCTAGATGATGAAAAATAGAAGTTATGTGAAGAACTATATATGAAAACAAGAAATGAACCAAGTAATGATTGGAAAATTTGACCACTTGACTGTAAGTATTATTATGAATAAAAAATGGACAAAATTCAAGACTTAAAATACAAGAAACATGCCAAATACTTAATCTATAGATGTTCATGTAAACTTCACCAGAAACAACAAGAAGAGTTTAAATGATGAACATGAGTTATGAAAGACTTCATGTATTATGAAGACTATAGTTGCAACATTAAAAATTACCAGTGTTGCAGATGTAACACTGAGAAGAAAAAATGAAAAATGCCAGACTTACAGAATATCTCATATGTAAAACATCCAGACTACATCAGAATTCATTGGAGCTTTTGCTATGAAGATAATTACTCTATTCATTAAGATGAAAAGAACAGCAGATATTATCTATAACTACTGAAGAAGCTGTAAGCAATTCAGAAACAAGGCAACAGCAATAATGAAGAATATTAGTTAAATAAGAAAGAAAAGCTTACACTAAAACTGAAAAAAGAGATAAGCTGGAAGATACTAGAATTTGAGAAACATAAAGAAGATGTCTTGAAAAAACTCAGTCTTATAGAAAGTGTAACATCTGAAGAGAAAAAATGCCCAACAGTAAAAATATTATGAATTCAAGATAATTAATTGTACTGGATAACATGTGAAGAAAATAACAGGTTATTAGTAATAACAATATGTGAACAACACTGAAGTGAAAAACAGAAAGAGATGGAAGAACCAGACCACTCTTGCTATAATGAATTTAAGTATAAATACTAATGCAAATTCCATGAAAATAAAAGATTTTAGAAAATGACAAGATTCCTGCATGATTTAGAAGAATGTAAAATCTGTACAGAATACAAAAACAACAAGTACATGTGAAGAATACACAAGATCTGGTGTACTAACAAAGAAAATTGTATAATACACAAACAGATACTCAAGATAACTCTTGTTAATTTGGAAAATAAGTAAACTGTCATAAACAAGAGTCTGTAAGCAGCATAAATAAGCAAGCAAAACTGTTAGTTGTCAACAGACAAATCTGTCATCTCAGAATTACAGTAACCTTACTTGAATTAAAGTATACAACAGTCTTAGTGAACTCAGAAGCAACCAGACTATTTATTAATAGAAGATTTACTGAATGAGCTGGTATTGTAAAGTGAATGAAAAAATACCTCTACCAGTTATCAGAACTGGGAGAAGAAATTCTAGACAGAGTTGAAGAAGAGATATATTCTATTGAAATGAGAATAGAACAACATCATGAGAAAGTGCATTTTAAAGTAATGAATCTAGAGAACTATAATATAGTCTTGAGATACTTATGATTGAAATGACATAATCCAGAAATTAACTGGCAAGAAGAAAAGATTAGGCTGACAAACTATAGATGCTCTCTTAAACCAGTACATTATAATTAGAGACCTACACTCAGAAATGACTTAGATGAGATACTGGCCATAATAAGTTAGGTCAACAGAAAGATACCATATAGAGAATAATTAATTAATACAGAAGAAATTCATAAAAACCCAATTTATAATGATAAAGCAGATCAAGATACAAAAAATCTCAATAACTTAGTACAGCTGCAAGTATGAAAGAATGACCAGAATAAAAAGATCAAGAAAACTCTACCAGAAGAATTCTGAAAATACATTAATGTATTCAGAAAAAGAGATCAGAGCAACAGTCTACTAAAGCACAAACTCTGAAACCATGAGATAAAACTACAAGATAGAAAACAATCAGCAAAATTGCCAATATAAAGGTTGAACAAGAAAGAATCAGCTGAAGTGAAGAAATATATTAAGAATAATCTCAAGAAAGATTACATTAAAGAGTTGATATTACTGGCAGAATATCCAATACTGTTTACACTAAAGAAGAATGAAACTCTACAACTATATGTGGATTATAGACAGTTGAACAGCATTACAGTCAAAAACTGCTATCTGATACCACTGATTGAAGAAGTGCAAGACAGATTGAGAAAAGTAACATGGTTTACTCTAATTAACATTAAAGATGTCTACCACCAGATATGAATCAAAGAAGACAATAAATGGAAAACAGCATTCAGAACATAATACAGACTATATAAGTATAATATCATGCTGTTTGAATTAATGAATGTACTAGTAATGTTTCAAGCACTCATCAACAATGTACTGCAAGAATACTTAGACAACTTTGTCATCACATATCTTGATAATGTGGTTATATTCACCAAAGAAGACCAAAAGAATTACACTGGAAAAGTCAAGAAAGTACTGGAAAAACTATAAAAATACAATCTACCAGCAAAACTAAAGAAGTATGACTTCTTCAAGAAGAAAATTAGATATCTTGAACACATTATATCAACAGAAGAAATATGAATGGAGCCAGAAAAAATTAATGAAATACTACAATGACTGACACCACAGGAAGTCAAAAAAGTTCAGATGTTTTATAAACTAGTGAATTACTACTGATAGTTTATACATGAATTTTTGAAGAAAGTGAGACCACTTATACAGTTATTCAAGAAAGATAAAGTATTCAAATGAATAATGAAGTATCAACAAGCATTTGAAGCAATAAAAGATAAATTCAGAAAAAGAGAAATAAGATGACACTATAACTTAATAAAGAGATGTGTAATTGACATGAATGCATCAGACTATGCAATAGCAGAAAGACTACAACAATCAGATGAACAAGAAAGACTATAGTTAGTTGCATGCTATGCAAGAATGATGACACCAGCCAAACAGAACTATAATATTCATGACAAGAAACTACTTGCAATAGTGGCATTACTGAAGAAATAGAAAATTGAACTGCAAGAAAATCAACACCAGACAGAAATTATCTCAGATTATAACAACCTGTAATACTTTATAATGATCAAAGAACTTATGAGATGACAAGCCAGATAATATGCAGATGTACTGGTACACTATAACTTCAGAATACAATACTGTAAAGACACAGAAAATGTCTGAATAGATGCATTAAGCTGAAGACCAGATCTTATAAGAAAGAAACAAGATTCAAGAACACTCTTTAAAGACTTGGAAGAAACAAAGAATATGATTCTGAACTAATAAATATTAAGAGTGACAAGAATCACTATAAAAGAATCAGATATCAAGAAAAAGATTAAAGAAGCAATGAAGAAAGATGAATATACAAAAAAGATTAACAAGAAAAATGAGAACTTCAAGAAAGAAGAAAGAATGATACTATATTATGAACTGATATATGTATTCAGAGAAGTCAGAAAGCAAGTGATGGTACAAGAATATAATACAATCACTGCAGAATATTTTGGAATTGACAAGACAATGGAGAAAATTATGAGAATCTACTATTGGCCAGAAATGTGGACAGATATTCAACAACATATTAAAGAATGTGAGATGTGTGCATGAAGTAAAGTCAACAAATATTAATCATACAGAAAGCTACAGCTAATACTGCAACTGTAAGAACCATGGAGATCTATAGTAATGAATTTCATCACAAAACTTTCAAATTTAAAGAATATGGAAGAGAAGGACTATGACTTGATACTAGTGGTCACTGACAGATTAACAAAGTATAGATACTTCATACTGTTCAGAGAAGCAACAACAGCACCAGATATAGTCCTGATAGTACTGCAAAATGTGCTTGCCAACCATGAAATGCCAGAAGAGATAATTACAGACTGAGACACCAGATTCATAAGCAAATTTTGAATGATACTGATGGCACAATTGGAAATTGAACAGAAGATGTGAACAGTCTATTATTTACAGACAGATGGACAGACAGAGTGATAGAACCAAATCTTGAAGCAATATCTATAAGAATATGTTAACTATCAGCAGAACAATTGAGTTATGCTACTACTTATAGCATAATTAGCATACAATGGAGCAAAGAACATTACTACAGAAATGACATCATTCTACATAAACTATAGCAGGAAACTGGAGACATAGAAATAATCAAGAATTGCATGACAGAAGGCTTAAAAAGCAGAACTTAGAGCAATATAATTATAAGAACTGCAGAATCAGATGAAACTAGACATTAAATTTCTGAATAAGAGAATGAAGCATTACTATAACAAAAGATATCAGAAGGCATCAACCCTGAAAGAGAGAGAAAAAGTATTTCTAATTTGATAGAATATCAAAACCAAACAATCAAGCAAAAAACTTAATTTCAAAAAATTGGAACTGTACAAAATTATGAAGTGGGTTGAAAAAGTCAATTACAAACTCCAACTACTCAAGAAGATAAGAATATATTCAGTATTTCATGTCTCATTATTGGAGAAAACACTGCTACATGCCAAAGAAATGCCTATAGAGATTGATGAAGAACAAGAATACAAAGTTAAATGAATACTAGATTATCAGAAGATCAGCAGAAAACTTCACTACTTGATAAAATGGAAAAAGTATAATATCTTAGAAAACATCTGAGAATCAACAGAAAACCTCAAGAACATCCAGATAATTATTAGAATATATTCTTAACAATACTCTCACTCAGCAAGATATTAACAAACAAATCAGAAACAACTGGAAGAGAGTTTAAAGAAGAAAGATTATTTAATAAGATAAGCAGATTCTGAATCTCTGCCTGCTCAGTCACTCTTTTCTGTTCTTTCTCTTCCAGACACTCCAATTTCTTCAAAGAAGAAAGACCTCAAACTATCATATTGCTATCATAATATTTAAGAAGAGACTCTTGTTTTTGAAGACAAAGAAGTTTCAAGAAGATATGAATCTGTTTCTTGAGAGCTTGATATTTCTCTGACTTCAGTTTCTTCTGAGCTTTTTCAAGAGAATGCCACTCCTCAGCAGAAGAACTGTTGTCATGAACACATGAATAACTAGAATATACACACTCACTATACTGAGAAGAATGAGAAGACATAATGTATATCTTGTTAAGAGAAGAATAATAAACACAAGAGAAGATTATAATGAAGCCTGATTTCTTAATATTAGTAATTAGAGTATTCTTGTGAATGGCAGACTTGAAAGCCATGGTTAAGCCATGAAGACACTCACTTAAGAAAGAAGAACACAGAAAAATACAAGAAGAAAAGATTACTCTTTTATATTCCAGAAAAGAAAGCAGAGTAGTTAGGAACAATGCACTGTAAAAAAAGAGAATGATATTATAAAACTTGTGACACAGCAGCTAAAGACACAGAATAATTAGATGAAACCTGATAAGATAAAGTCACAGATCATTATGGAGAAATCTTAAAATAAAAAGTCACATGATCAGAAAGTAATACAAGTAAGATGAGATATAAGAGAGAGAGTATTATGTATTATAATACTATAACACAAGCAATCTAGAAGAAAGTATTGTGAGTATCATCAGAGAAGCATCATGTATATAAAAATGCTTATTACCAGAGATCTGATAAACTTGTTCATCATAATTAATCTTCTTATCTATCTATCAGATATCTTTGAATCAGATACTTTCATATCTTGATTACTTTTCATACCACTGAAGTCCTGTAATACTGTACAACTGTACCTAATTCCACTACTCTTGAGAAGGCTCTATAGCCTTGCTCTGACTTTGTCATATCTGCATAAAAACTCTTTATCATCAGAGCAAGACTGCCAGCTTAACCAAAAGCACCATTGAACTATTGATCACTACCCCAATCTGTTATTACTTACTATAATAGCTCTTGACTCCCAAAGACTCAAGAGTGTCTCATGAATACATAACAACTTCACATGAATTAATGCTGCATAATATCATTAACTTAATTCCAATCTCAAACTTCAGGAATATTAATGAGAAGGTTACTGCTTGTACAATTGTTAGTCACATTTATATTCTAGACCATAATGATGTCATTACAAATTTCACTCCCACAATTTCAAACACTCAAGTTGCTAATACAATGGCTAGCCATACTACAGAAGAGAATACATTCTTCCAGATGCTCTTATTATCAGAAGATATTAATGACAACACAAAGAATGTGAACATATCTAATCATTGGGAATCAGAGTACTGACAAGAGATATCAAAAGTGTTACACAGACATAAATCATTATTCTGTAATAGGCTAGAACTAGCAAAGAATGTTGAAATGCCCATATCTTTTGCTGATAAAAATGATATTTCAGGTTTGAAACAGAGCCCTTATAATCTATCTCTTCACAATCACCAGGCTATGGACAGGATTCTAGACATCTTGCTACAGGAGAACCACATCAAGAAGGTACCTTTAGATCAACCATCACCAGCTACTTCCCCAGCATTCATTGTCTGGAGGGAAGGGAAATCACACTATGTCATGGATCTCAGAAGAGTCTAGGCTGGTATTCAGAACCAGAACAGAATCTCATTTCTCATTGAAGCTTGTTCCAGTCCCAAATTTAGAAACAGCCAGGATCCCAAATATGAAATCTCAGTCCCATGTTCCATTTTACTCAAGAGCTTGAGATCCTGTTACCATCTCTATTTCATAAATTATTTCCTGGTCCCATTCTCAAATAGAAAATTATATCCCATGTTCTATTCCAGCAGAGAAGATAGACTTCTATTTTCCATTCCAGCCAGATTCACAGTAGAACCAGGATGGGACTGGATTTTTCAGCCTTATTATGTCAAGAGTCAAACTGGTCAAATTTTATGTGGAACCATTACCAAATTTTGTTAATTTTTTGATAAAGGTGGAACTCTTAGAAAAATCAATTTGATTGTAAAAGAAAAAAATAAAGTATTAAAACTAAGTAATGACTGAAGTTAGCAAATAACTAGAAACTGTCTAAATAATAAGTTCATTATTATTATTATTGTCATCATTCTTGTCATTATTATCATTCTTATTATTATTATAATTCTCTTTCTCTTTCTTCTTCTTTCTCTTTTTCTTCTTCTCTCTCTTCTTTTTCTTCTTCTTTTTCTTCTTCTTCTTCTCCTGCTTCTCCAGAACCAGCTTTGTAAACCAGACAGGGGCTCTAATATCTGTTATTTAACAGGCAGAGACCCTGTCAGCACCAGAAGAAAACACAGAGATGATGGTGAACAGTAGCAGTAGTGATAGAGCAGTGGCAGTAGTTAGCAGAACAGAAGCAGAATGCAGACAGTAAGTAATAGCAGCAGAAGCAGAAGCAGCAGAAGCAGAGCAATCAAATATATTAATCAGATCAAAATAATTCAATCCAGTCATGGTACTGATGTCAAGAACAAGCTTCATGTCATCAGCACTGACTATAATATGCTTATAATGTACTATTATTATAACAGAGCCTATATTACTCAGTATAATTATTGATGCTATTGCTAATATAAACAAAGTGCACAAGATCACTTCAGTAGTTTTCTGAAGTAACTTAATAGCAGAACATTACCAGCAATATTCATGTTCTTGATAACAGAATAAAGTAATTTCCCAAATCCATTACTGGAACAGAACCACCAGAAGAATTAGCTTTGTAGAGCTCTAGAAGTGACAGATCTTCTTGATAGTATCTATTTCATCAATTAACATCAAGACCATTACCAAAATTATTACTTTTTGATATACAAGTGCTGGACTTCTAATTATAAACAGAGCAGCAGGAGTGAGGATTCTTTTGATTAAAGTTAGCCAGATTAACATCTTTATTAACTTTACACCAATTACTCTTCTTCAGGGCCCATTCTTTTAATACAGTCTTGTGCTACTTCTCTCCAGCTGTGCAAAATAAATACATACAGAGAAAACTAATATCTTGTCAGTAAATAATATGTGCCAGAGCAGTATTCTGCAAGCACTCATCTCTTAATGTAACTTATTTTATTACAGTACAGATTCTTGTACAGAAGTATTACAGGACAGTAAATAATTAGAAAGAGAGAAAGAATTGTTAACAGTAGTTCTGAAGAAAAAAAAGAAGAAGAAAAAGAGAAAGATAAGAGAAGAGAGACTGATCTTATGTTATTATTCTGCAGCTAGTATAGCAATAACATATTGAGCTTGTCTATAATAACATGTCTGTAGAATATAAACAATGTATATAGTAATCATTCTACACAAGTACTAGATCAATATACTTCATATTCTCATTATTCTGTAGCTATTATAGTAATAATGTGTGGAGCTTGCCTATAGCAACATGTCTATAGAATATAAACAATGTGTATAGTAACCATTTTATACAAGTAGTTAGTCAATATACTCTATAATTCCATCATGCAGTGCCTCCAATTTAACTTATTACATACAATCATGAAGATGAGGCCAAAACAATATTTAATAAGAAAGAAGATTCATGCAGTACAGAAGCACCACTAGATCTTAAAAAATTATCAAAAAGACATATTTAAGACAGCAGAGACAGATCACAAGATACATCATAATATACTAAAGAGAATTCAAGCCAAATATAAGTGATATGCACTCTCAGTAGTTTGCATTGAATTATATTAACATTTATTGCAGGCAGAATAGCAGCAAGAAGAATCACAAGATAATTAAGAATAAAGCTATTAAACAGTTGATGATCAAGTAATTTGTCAAGAGCAAGTCAAAGAAGTATTATAAGCACCAGCTTATAATATCTCAGTAAAAGAAAAGGGAACAGGAGAAGAAGCATTATCAAGAAGAGATTACAGAGATCAAGAATAAAGCTTGGCAGAACAAGAAGATAGAATTTAAAAGTAACAAAATTTGGTAACAGTTCTGACATATTTAGATTAAAACAAGCTAGTTACAGCATTTTATTACTGTATGTAAGCAGGCCCAGTTCCAACAAATAATAGTCAAGCTTGAGATTAAGATTATGAATCATGGTCATAATTATCTTGCTGCAGTCAGTATATCAAAAGAGAGAATTGAGAAGAAGATGAGAGAATTTCTGAACTAATTACAGAGTCTGATTAAAGACAACAACAGCCTGCCTGCTTCAGAGAAGATGGAGAAAGATAATTTTGAGATTGTGGTGTTCTCTGATGAGAACAATAAGAAGAATAGTGAGGAGGATGATGATTAGATTATTAATATCTAGAGAAGAAAGTTAGGTTTTTAGTTCTTTTTTTATATTAATTTGAGAATAGGGTGCTATTAAATTAGTAAAATGTTTTATTTTCCTGAAGAAGAATGTTTCATTTTATAGATGATGATGATTTTGTAATTAATTACTGTGCAGAGTAGAATGAATCTAACTAGCTGGAGATTATCAAATTTTGCTTGAACTGTTACCAAATTTTGTTACTTTTTTGACTAAGACAGAACTTAGAGAAAAATCAATTTGATTGTAAAAAAAAAAAAACTTAATTAAATGATTAAAGCCAGCAAACAAGTAAAATCTACAGAAACTTCTTCAGAATTAACCATAGTTTAATATGGAAAAAAACAATTTGTATTGTGGAAGAAGCAGCATCATAAGTTATTTGTTACTTGGTGGTTAACTACTGAAGCTGCTTAGTTAATTAAGAATAAGAATTATAGTAACCCCAACTGGAAGGCAAAGCAATACCATTCTGATTTTTAGCCAAAATTTAATCAGGTGGCAGAGCATTCTAAGAGCACTTCAGAGATAATTTGCAAGCATTGTTAAATCTTTCTCAATTATTTAAGCTTTTCTTGAAACAGTACAAGTGATCTGAAGAAGCATTTAACCAGTAAAGATTGTACAAAAACTGGTGATGAACAAGATAATACTCTGATTAACATGATGATAGATCATGAATTCTAATTTCTCAAATGCAACAAATTTTAGTAATGGTTCTGGTATCTTAGCAACAGTTTCTAAAGCATTCTCAAACAGATTCAGATCTGTCTGTTCTCAAATGCAATCAAGACAATTTTCTTCAGCAGCTTGTGCAAACATTAACATTCTTGAATCTCTCATTTTATGCTATTAAGAAGCCAGCATTCTGCACATTAATAATTATGCTTTACTCTGCAATGGCATTACAGATACCTACATAAGGAACATTATATCAGATCATGAATAATATATATAATCAGCTATTCTAAAATCTTTTCTTTAATCATGACTCAACAATCAAGATATCTCTGGTAGTAGATAATTAAACAAGTCCCAATAACCTTGTCTTTATAGCAATTAATAATTATTACATTACAAAGAATTGAGAGTACTGTAAGCATTTACTAGATTTTGAAAGTTTAAAGAGTACTCATACTGGCAAGAATATAACAGAGATTCTCTAATAATTATTATGTTATGAAACTTGTGGCACAGCAGCCAAAGACACAGAATGATTGGATGAAACCTGACAAGGTGAAGTTATAAACTGTTGTGGAGAAACCTTAAGATGGAAAGTCACATGACCAGAAAGTGATATAAGTAAGATGAGATATAAAAGAGAAAGTATCATGTATTATGATACTACAACACAAGCAATCTAGAAGGAAGTATTGTGAGTATTATCAGAGAAGCATCATATATATAAGAATGCTTATTACCAGAGATCTGATGAACTTGTTCATTGTGATTAATCTTTTTATCTATCTACTAGATATCTTTAAATCAGATACTTTCATATCTTGATTACTTTCTATACTACTGAAGTTCTGTAATACTGTATGACTGTATCTGATTCTGCTACTCTTGAGAAGACTCTATAGTCTTGTTCTGACTCTGTCACATCTGCATGGAAACTTTTTGTCATCAGAGCAAGACTGCCAGCTCAACCAGAGCACTATTAAACTATTGATTACTACTCCAATCTGTTGTTACTTACTGTCATATCTCTTGACCTGCAAAAACTCAAGAGTATTATATGAATACATAACACATTAATCACCTCTGACTCAGGAGAGAATACATCTGAGATCTCAGAAATTATGTACAAAGAAAGAACTTTTTGTGTCACATTAAAAGATAACAATATGATTCCACTCTATATCAAGATCTAATAAAACATAAAAACTATGTCTGCATCCAAAGCACCAGCTGTCAATGCTCAAGATCTCATAAATAGAATCTTGCAGCTTGAACAGATTACTGAGAGACTTGAAGAGCAGAACTGTAAATTAAAAGATTATAATAAGTAGCTTAAAGCTCAGATTATGATTATTTCATCCACTGAACAACAGAAAAAGAAAGACAAAGCTAAAGTTAATTTACTGAAATCTTTCAAGAGTGAATGAGAAAAACTATAAGCTTTCTTGAAATAACTACACATCTACATGAATATGAAAGGCAAAGAACTTAATAATAACAAGAACAAGATAATAATAGTAGCATTATATCTTCACAAAGCAGCATTTGATTAGTTTGATGCCTACCTGCAGAATTATTATAAGAAAGATGAAGATAATCAAGATGATGACATGCTTAAGATTATTAACAGCTATAACATCTTTATTTGGATATTGAAAACCACTTTTGAAGAAGTTAAGAAATGGAATGTGATAGTCCAGCAGTTACATTATATATGATAAAAGATATCATCACAAGACTATACTATAAGATTCCAGCAAGTCTGTATCAATACTGATTAAGATAATGAAGTCTTAGCTGACATCTTTTATCAAGAACTATTTGATGAGATCAAAGATGAAATAGTGTAATTGGAGAAATGACCATGCACTCTGATCAAAATAATTAAAGTAGCAGTCAGGATTAGAAACTGACTTTTTGAATGAAAGATGAAAAAACAAGAAAAGACACTATAAAAGAGAGCCAGTCTGTTAAATTATATAGAAAATTGAGGCTGAAACAAGCAAGTACAACTGGATTCTTATAGACATACATTCATGGAGCTGGATATAATGAAGTTTGACACTCTTGATAAGAAAGAAAAAGAATGAAGGAAAAAGAAAAAACTATACTTCTATTATGTCAGGTCAGAACACTGAGTGAGACAATACAGAGCAAAAAAGACAAATCAAAAAGATAAGAAACTCAGAGTAATCTTAAAAGAAAATAAAGAAGACTCTAAAGTGAAACAGCATCTCTAAGTAATAACTCAGAAAGAGCAAATCAAAGAAGAACTCCAATAACAGTTCAGAAAGATATTTGAAGAACAAATTATGAAAGCTTATCTGAAGCTACTTCAGCAATCAGAAAATGAATTAAAATACTGAAACAAGCTGAATGATGAAAAATGGAAGTTATGTGAAGAACTATATGTGAAAACAAGAAATGAATCAAGTGATGATTGAGAGATTTGATTACTCAACTGTAAATATCATTATGGATGAAAAATAAATGAAATTCAAGATCTAAAACACAAGAAACATGCTTAATACTTAATCTATAGATGTTCATGTGAACTTCACCAGAAATAACAAAAAGAGTTTGAACAATGAATATGAGTTATAGAAGACTTCATATATTATAGAGACTATAGTTATGATATCAAAAATTGCCAGTGTTGCAGATGCAATACTGAGAAGAAAGAATAAAAGATGCCAGACCCACAGAATATCTTATATGTGAAATATTCAGACCATGCCAGAATTTACTGGAGCTTTTATTATGAGAATAATTGCTCTATTCATTAAGATGAAAAGAATGGCAGATATTACCTATGACTACTGAAGAAGCTATAAGTAATTCAGAAATAAGACAATAGCAATAATCAAAAATATTAGTTAAATGAGAAAGAGAAGTTTACACTGAAATTGAAAAAAGAGATAAGCTGGAAAATACTAGAATTTGAGAAACATAAAGAAGATGTCTTGAAGAAACTCAGTCTCATAAAAAGTGTAATATCTGAAGAGAAAAAATGCCCAACAGCAAGAACATTATGAATTCAAGATAATTAATTGCACTAGATAACATATAAAGAAAACAACAGATTGTTAGCAATAACAATATATGAATGACACTAGAGTGAAAAACAGAAAGAGATGGAAGAACAGACCACTCTTGTTATAATAAATTTGAGTATGAATGCTAATGTAAATTCCATGAAAATAAAAGATTTTGAAAAATAGCAAGATCTCTGCATAATTTAGAAGAATGTGAAACCTGTACAGAATGCAGAGACAACAAGTATGTATAAAGAATACACAAGATCTGGTATACTAATAAAGAAAATTGCACAATACATAAACAGGTACTCAAGATGACTCTTGTTGATTTGGGAAATAAGTGGGCTGTTATAAATGAAAGCCTGTAAGTAGCATGAATAGGCAAGCAAAACAGTTAGCTACCAATAGACAAATCTGTTATTTCAAAGTTATAGTAATCTTACTTGAATCAAAGTGTGCAATAATCTTAGTGAACTCAGAAGTAACTGGACTATTTATTAACAGAAGATTTACTGAATGAGCTGGCATTGTAAAGTGAATGAAAAAATACCTCTACCAGTTATTAAGACTGGAAGGAGAAACTCTGAATAAAGTTGAAGAAGAAACATATTCTATTAGAATGAGAATAGAATAATATTATAAGAAAGTGTGTTTTGAAGTGATGAATCTAGAGAACTATAATATAGTCTTAGGATACTCTTGATTAAAATAACATAATCCAGAAATTGACTGGTGAGAAGAAAAGATTAGACTGATAAACTGTAGATGCTCTCTTGAACTAGTATGCCATGATTAGAGACCCACACTCAGAAATGACTTAGATGAGACACTGGCTGTAATAAGTCAGATTAACTGGAAGATACTGTATAGAGAATGATTGATTAATATTAAAGAAACTCATGAAAACCTGATTCATAATGAAAGAGTGAATCAAGCTATAAAGAACCTCAATAACTTGAAGCAGCTGTAAGTATAAAAGAATGACCAGAATTAAAAGATTAAGAAAACTCTATCAGAAGAATTCTGAAATACATTAATATATTCACAAAAAGAGATTAGAGCAACAGTCTACTGAAGCATGAATTCTGGAACCACAAGATAAAACTACAAGATGGAAAACAATCAGTGAAATTGTCAATATACAGGTTAAATGAGAAAGAATCAGCTGAAATAAAGAAATATATTAAGAATAACCTCAAGAAAGATTACATCAGAGAGTTGATGTTACTGACAGGATACTTAATACTGTTTGCATCAAAGAAGAACAGAACTCTATAACTATATGTAGATTATAGGCAGTTGAACAGCATTATGGTCAAGAACTACTATCTGATATCACTGATCAAAGAAGTGCAAGACAAATTAAGGAAAGTAACATGGTTTACTCTCATTAACATTAAAGATGTCTACCACCAGATATGAATCAAAAAAGATGATGAATGAAAAATAGTATTCATAACATGATATGAACTATATAAGTACAATATTATACTGTTTGAATTAATGAATGCACTAGTAATGTTTCAAGCACTCATCAATAATGTACTGCAAGAATATCTAGATGACTTTGTCATTGCATATCTTGATAATGTGGTTATATTCATCAAAGAAGACTGAAAGAATCACACTGGAAAAGTCAAGAAAGTACTAGAAAAATTGTAAAAATATAATCTACCAGTAAAACTAAAGAAGTGTAACTTCTTTAAAAAGAAAATTAAATATCTTGAACACATTGTGTTAACAGAAGAAATATGAATGAAGTCAGGAAAAATTGATGAAATACTACAATAGCTGACATTAAAGAAAGTCAAAGAAGTTCAGATATTCTATAGACTAGTGAATTACTACTGACAGTTCATACATGAATTCTCAAAGAAAGTGAGACCACTTATACAGCTATTCAAGAAAGATAAAGTATTCAAATAGATAACAGAGTGTCAACAAGCATTTGAGGCAATAAAAAACAAGTTCAGAAAAGAAGAAATGAGATGATACTATAATCTGACAAAAAGATGTGTGATTAATATAGATGCATCAGACTGTATAATAGTGGGAAGACTACAACAACCAGATGAACAAGAAAGACTACAATTAGTTGCATGCTATACAAGAATGATGACACCAGCTGAACAGAATTATGATATCTACAACAAGAAAGTACTTGCAATAGTGGCATTACTGAAGAAATAAAGAATTGAACTGCAAGAAAATTAACATCAGATAGAAATCATCTTAAACCATGACAATCTGTGATACTTTATAATGACTAAAGAGCTTATGAGACGACAAGCCAGATAGTATACAGATGTACTGGTATACTATAACTTCAGAATATAATACTGCAAAGATACAGAAAATGTCTGGATAAATGCATTAAGCTGAAGACTGAACCTTATAAGAAAGAAACAAGATTCAAGAACACTTTTTAAAGAGTTGGAAGGAACAAAGAATATAATTCTGGAATGACAAATATTAAAAGTGACAAGAATCACCATGGAAGGATTGAATATTGAGAAAAAGATTAAAGAAGCAATGAAGAAAGATGAATATACAAAAAAAATTAATAAAGAAAAAGAAAACTTCAAGAAAGAAGAAGAAATAATACTATATCATGAACTAATATATGTATCTAGAGAAGTCAGAAAGCAAGTGATGGTACAAGAATATGACACAATTACTGCAGAACATTTTGAGATTGACAAGACAATGAAAAAAATCATGAGAATCTACTATTGGCCAGAAATGTAGATGGATATTTAACAATATATTAAAAAATGTAAGACATGTGCATGAAGCAAAGCTAACAAATACTGATCATATAGAAAGCTACAGCCAATACCACAACTGTGAGGACCATGAAGATCTATAATGATGGATTTCATCACAAAACTCTTAAATTTGAAGGATATAGAAGGGAAGAAGTATGACTTGATACTAGTAATTACTAACAGATTAATGAAGTATGAATACTTTATACTGTTTAGAGAAGCAATAACAGCACCAGATATAATACTGATAGTACTGTAAAATGTGCTTGCCAATCATGAAATGCCAGAAGAGATAATTACAGACTAAGATATCAGATTCACAAGCAAGTTTTGAATGACACTAATAGCACAATTGAGAATTAAACAGAAGATGTCAACAGTCTATCATCTACAGACAGATGAACAGACAGAGTAACTGAACTAAATCTTGAAGCAATATCTACAGAAATATGTTAACTATCAGCAGAATAATTGAATTATACTACTATTCATGACATAATTGGTATACAATAGAGCAAAAAACACCACTACAGAAATGACACCATTCTACATGAACTATAGCAGGGAACTGAAGACACAGAAACAACTGAGAATTGTATGATAAAAAGCTCAAGAAGCAGAACTTACAGTAATATAACTATAAGAACTGCAGAACCAGATAAAATTGAATATTGAATTTCTCAATGAGAGAATGAAGCATTACTATAATAAAAGATATCAGAAGACACCAACCCTGAAAGAGGGGAAAAAAGTATTTCTAATTTGATGGAATATCAAAACCAAAAGATCTAGTGAAAAACTTGATTTTAAAAAATTGGGATCATACAGAATCACAAAGTGGATTGGAAAAGTTAATTACAAACTCCAGCTACTCAAAAAGATGAGAATACATCCAGTATTTCATGTCTTATTACTGGAGAAAGCACTGCTACACACCAAAGAAATGCCCATGGAGATTGATGAAGAACAAGAATACAAAGTTGAATGAATACTAGATCATCAGAAGATTAGCAGAAAACTTCACTACTTGATGAAATGAAAAGAGTATAATATCTCAGAAAACATCTGGAAACTAACAGAAAATCTCAAGAACATCTGAATAATTATTAAAATGTATTATTAACAACACTCTCACTTAGCAAAGCATTAATGAATGAATTGGAAACAACTAGAAGAGAGTCTGAAGAAGAAAGATTGTTTAATAAGACAAGCAAATTTTGAATCTCTGTCTGCTCAGTCACTCTTTTCTGTTCTTTCTCTTTCAGGTGCTTCAATTTCTCAAAAGAAGAAAGACCCTGAACTATCATATTACTATCATGATATTTAAGAAGGGACTCTTGTTTTTGAAGATGAAGAAGTTTTGAGAAGATGTAAATCTGTTTCTTGAGAGCTTGATATTTCTCTGACTTCAGTTTCTTCTGAGCTTTTTCAAGAGAATGCCACTTCTTGGTGGAAGAACTGTTGTCATAAACACATAAACAATCAGAATGTATGCACTTACTATACTGAGAAGAATAAGAAGACATAATGTATGTCTTGTTAAGAGAAGAATAATGAATACAAGAGAAGACTATAATAAAGCCTGATTTCTTAATATTAGTAATCAGAGCATTCTTGTAAATGGCAGACTTGGAAGCCATGATTAAGCCATGAAGACACTCACTTAAAAAAGAAGAACACAGAGAAATACAAGAAGAGAAGATCACTCTTTTATATTAGAAAAGAAGACAGAGTGGTTGGGAACAATATGCTACAAAAAAAGAGAATGGTATTATGAAACTTGTGGTACAGTAGCTAAAGACACAGAATGATTGGATGAAATCTGACAAGATGAAGTCATGAACTGTTGTGGAGAAACCTTAAAATGGGAAGTCATGTGACCAGAAAGTGATATGAGTGAGATGAGATATAAGAGAGAGAGTATCATGTATTGTGATACTATAATATAAGCAATCTAGAAGGAAGTATTGTGAGTATTATCAGAGAAGTATCATGTATATAAGAATACTTATTACTAGAGATCTGATGGACTTGTTCATTATGATCAATCTTCTTATCTATCTACTAGATATCTTTGAATCAGATACTTTCATATCTTGGTTACTTTCCATACTACTGAAGTTCTGTAATACTGTATGACTGTACCTGATTCTGCTACTCTTGAGAAGATTTTATAGTCTTGCTCTGACTCTGTTACACCTGCATAGAAACTCTTTGTCATCAGAGCAAGACTACTGGCTCAACTGAAGCACCATTGAACTATTAATCACTACTTCAATCTGTTAGTACTTACTGTAATACCTCTTGACCCCCAAAAACCCAAGAGTGTCACATGAATACATAACATATTAGCAGCATGAAGGCTTGAGAGTAATTTTCTTGTAATTACAAGTGACAATGCATCAAATAATAGTATTATGCAAGCACATCTTACACATCAGTTGAGGCCAGCATTGCAGCAGTTAAACAAGACAACTGATTGAAATGCAGACAGTAGAATAATACTTTATCTTGCTTATATTATTTAACTTGTGGTTCAAGAGCTGGTTTGCAATCTCAAGATTCAGTCAGATAATGATGCTCTATCTACTATCTTTAATAAGAGCTCAATTACTGATAATCTAGCATCAACAGATATATTTGCAAATACTCTTAGAAAGATAACAAAATTTGATAACAGTCTTGATATACTTGAGTTAATTTACTAATCTTTGCTTAACAATAGATTTATCTTGTTGCTAATACAACTAATATCTTCCCTCAACTTGCTGCACATTTTCAAGAATATTGACAAGAGAATCAGCACAAGATAATTCAAGATGTTGACACAAGATAGAATTTCATCTATAAGATGTGTATTTGTGTCTTGTTGCTTTGATAAGCTGTAGACTTATGAATTCAGAACTCATTATCAAAATACTAAAGACTTTACTTATTAGATTATAACTGAAAGCAGATAGAGTATATGATTGGACTGTTACAGTCATTCAGTTAATTTATCAAGATACTGTCCAAAACAACAGGCCCAATAATTTATCTAGTATAGATAATCTACAATCATCTTTTCCAGCATTTAGAAAGAGAGAAGAACAAGACTCAACAGTTGACAACAAGAGAGAATATTAAAGAAGCTATCAAAGCTGTCAGCTTGAAATTCCAGAAATACTATAGTAATACTGAGCATCTAAAGAGTGAGCTGCTAGCTGTAGCCACTGCTCTCCATCTATCATACTATATGAGAGCATATGATTCAGAGAATTGGACCAGTGACAAGCATGAAATATACCAATAATATATTTTAAGGTTTTACAAAAAGCATAATAAGAAATATGAACAGTCAAGAGAAGTAATACTTGATGTAAATAATATATATTTGTTATAAGTATTATTCTGATTTTCTCTCTGCTAACTTCTCTAGAATATTAAGCAAATAATTTTTGAGAGATCTCATTAAAGACAAGCAAATTTTCAAAATGAAATACAATAATATTTAAATAATAAGAATTTGACATCATCTCAAGCTTCAATTCTGGAACAATAAAGAATGCTAGACTCTGATTTTTCAACTGTTGCTTAGATAGCAAGAGACATTCTGATTGTACCTTTGACAGAGATTAAGATAGAACAGATTTTTAATATTGCTTAGAATATATATCATTATTAATAATTACAGCTCCATGCATCTACAATCAAGAAGATCATACTACTTAAACATGAAGACAAGATACATATACTGTAAGGATTCACCTGTGAACCTCTTATACAGACAAACAACACCTGTGAGAGTTCAGGGTCTCAGCTTGTGAGCTGTTGAGAGTACATGTGTTCTTGTGAGGCACTAAGTCATGTGCTTGCAAGCACATATAAAAGGCTGCCACTGTGTGAACCTCTTGTTAGGAGCCAGTGGCAATCTTGTCTACAAGTTGTACATAGCTGCTAATACCAGATCTCTTATCTTGTGTACTCTTTTCTATATACAATTCCTTCTATAGATTCATTGTCATGCTGATCCACATATATGATTCTCACATTTTGTCACTCTTCTTTGGTGACACCTGATAATGGTATCAACATGAAGAAGCCAACCTCCTGAAGCTCACAAACCTGAAACAGCAGCAGAAAATCTACCTGAAGAACAAACCCAAGTTTATGAGAAGATGATAAATCTTGAAATCATCTCAGCTCTCTTAACTGTAGATGAAACCAAAACTAGCATTGCAACCTCAGAAAGAGAGTCTATTTTAGTATTAAGAGATGAAATCCAACAACTTTGTGAGAAAACCAAACTACTAAAGAGAATAATAAAATGGCAAGAAAAGTTGAATACTCTCCAGGCCATCCAAAAGCACTCACAAAGTAAATCTCTTGATATGACTACCTCCAACTCAACACTCATGAAGTGTCTGTCAGTCTTGAGACCACCATAACACATGAAGCTCTATTAGACTGGCTTCTATACAAAATATCAGTGGTTCATCTCCAGTATTGAATCCACTCATGACACAAGCAAATTAGATGATGAGAAAACTCTTGCATATGCTCTCACAGAACTTGATTATATTGAAAAAGATCTCTGGAAGATTTACTGCAAAAATAACTCATTAAAGAATAACTAGAATAATCTCAAGAAATTTCTACACATAAGGCTAGAAGATCTAGCAAACTGCATGTGAAACTCTTGATGAGCAATCTTTAATCTTCACAAGAGTTTGGATGAAACTGATCAAGTTTACTACCAACAATTTCTAGAGCTTGCAACAGAAATTGGTGAAGAATTTGAAAGCTTTGAAAAATTGAAGAATCTATATATAAGAAACTTGGATGAGCCCATGCAAGCTAAACTGAATGAACAGCTGGAAATACCAGATGATATTGATGAGATAGTAGTACTGACTACCTGACTTCAATCAAGTGTGACAGCAGCTCTTGAAAAGAATGCCTTGCATGTGAAGTCTACTAATTCAGTTGAAAGTGCTTGCAGAGATATAAAGACTGATGACTTAAGACTGTAAACACATAAGAGAAGTCAATCTCAGAGACCTGCTTAGAAGATGGGGAAAGATCTTATCAAGAATTGTAAAGCTTTGAGAAAAGAAGAAAAGTGCTTTAAGTATGGCCAAAAGAGACATCTTGCAAAAGACTGTCCCAAGAAGAAGAATAGCAAATAGAAAATTGGGAGGCTGCAAGTAGATAGAATCAATATAATGAAGTTGTTCAAGAAAAGTCTTCTTGCTCTCTCTCTTATTATTCTAGGCACACAAAGCCCAACTGACAGAAGTATCATCTGGTCAGCACTAATAGACTCTGGTTGTTAATCTCTAGTGATTAGTTTGTGATTGACTGCAAAGCTAGTGCTAGAGATGCACAAGATGTCTATAGAGATTGAAACTGCTATAAATCATGAGAATGTCACTCTTGTGAAAGAGATTGCAAATATATTCTTTGAAGTCTGTAACTCTCAGAGAAACTGGCAGTTGTTTCATGAACAAGTGATGGTTACAAACATAAAAGATGAGATGTTAGTGAGTTTGAGCTGACTGCAGTAATATAATCTCAAGATGTGTTTCAGAGAGCTAAGACTAGAGTTCCAAACTGTATATTATAATTCACTTGTGAAGATTAAACCAGTTAATCTCTCAGAGCTAGTGAAGAGAGGGAAGCCCATCTATATGATGACTCTCCACAAATCAGAACAGGTGGTGATAGCAGATCTAGATCTTCAGATACTAGAAGCCTACCACAAACTTACAGAAGTGTTTAGTGACAAGAGAGCTTGAAAGCTGTCACTACATCACAAAGATGATTTGGCCATAGATCTTGAGCCAGAAAAGCAGCCAGAATTTGGAAGAATATACAGACTTTCACAAGCTAAACAAGAGACTCTTCACAAATATCTGAGCAGTACACTAACTCATGAATTCATTTACTCTTTCAAGTCATCTGCAGGAGCATCCATTCTGTTCACATTCAAGAAGAATGGCAGACTAAGAATGTATGTGAACTATCATAATCTGAATTCAAAAACAGTCAAGAATAAATATTCTCTACCACTGATTGAAGATATGTTGTATAAGCTTACAGAAGCTGCAATATTCACTCAGTTAGATGTCAAGAATGCCTATTATAGAGTGAGAATTCACAAAGAGAATGAGTGGAAGACTGCATTTCAGACTCTACAGAGACTATTTGAGTACTTGATAGTATCTTTTGAACTCACAAATGCACCAGCAGCCTTCTAATTATATATCACAAAGACACTTAGCAAATATCTGGATGTGTTCACAGTGGTCTATCTTGATAATGTGATTGTGTACTCAGCTTGTGAGGAAGACCATAAGAAGCATGTGAAATTGATACTTAAGACACTTAAGAATGCAGGTCTTTATTGCAAGCTGGCAAAGTACAAGTTCAATACTTGCAAGGTTGACTATCTTAAGTATATTATAACACCAGAGAATGTTCTTATGGACAAGAGCTGTATAAACATTATTCTTGACTGGCCAGAGCCAACTAGTAAAAAAGAGATCCAGATCTTCTTAGAATTCACAAACTTTTACAGATGCTTCATTTCAAGATTCTCTAAGATAGCCTGCAGCCTGACTGCTCTCCTAAAGAGAGGAAAAGTAAAGCTAAGCAGATGCACATGAAAAGAGATGAGAAGAGAGATCAATACTTTCATAACTGAGAAAGATTATAAAGCCTTCATAAGTCTAAAAAGAGCATTCACAGAAGCTGTTATGCTTCATTATTTTAATATGGAACAGAAGACCAGACTGGAAACAGATACATCTGGCTTCATAATGTGTGATATTCTATTACAGCTGGCAAAGAATGGCATTTGGATTCCAGTTGAGTTTTATTTGCAGAAGATGCAACCTACAGAAATGAACTATAGCATCCATAATCAAGAACTGCTCACAATTGTGAAGTCATTTAGATATTAGCACTGCTGGTTAGAAGACTTGCAAATACCAGTTCAAGTTCTTACAGATCATGATAGCTTGCACAATTTTCAGACTGCTCAAGATCTCTTACAAAGACAGGTTCACTGGGCACAAAGACTGACAGTCTTTTGGTTTACAGTTGATCATGTAAAAGAAATCAAGAATTCAGCAGATGGACTCTTGCAAAGACCTGATTATGTCAAGAAGACTGGTCTGAATAATACAGAGAATTACAAGACTGCAAACCAACTGAGAATAATGCTCTCAAAGAAGCAAGAGATTACAGAAAAGTTGAAACTGACAGCCCAAGTTTCTTCCAATCAGAGAGAGAAGGGAGAAGATAAGAATACACAACTCACCTCTACAAAGCTTCAGATTATGACCAAGAAACTACTTGCAAAGATTGTCTTGAAAGATACATGCAAAGTGAAGAAAATCATAATGCAGATTCAGAAGATTAAAGATCTGATTTACAAGAAGAATTCTTATAAGAAGGGCAGCTCCAACCTGTTGGCATTATTGCCAAATCTACTGCAAAGTAATAACTATACAGCCAAAGTCTGTGAAGGCATTAAGAGAGGCATGAAGAAATTCACAACATAAAAAGAGGAGAAGAACATTCTCTATAGAGATAATTACATGTATATTCCTCAGAATAAGATCTTGCAAATAGAGCTGATCAGGCATCATCATGATTTATCTCTTGCAGAGCATTTTGCTACAGCAAGAATGTATGAGCTTATAGCTTACAAATACTTTTAGCCAAGAATGAGAGAACTGGTAAAGAAGTGTTGTGAAGTCTGTAGAGTCTATCAGGGCTCAAGAAGAGTTTGCAGAAAATCTCAAGAAGAACTATCACTCTTACTAATTTTAAATTACTCTTGGAAATTTATTAGCATGGATATTATTACAGATCTCTTCATAAGCCTGAATTTTAAAAAGATGCAGTTTGACTGTATTCTGGTTGTAGTGAACCAGCTTATAAAGATAGGTCACTTTATCTCTATAACAAAGAAGCTGACATCAGAGAAATTAGCTCATCTCTTTGTTCACAAGATAGTAAGATTACACAGATTATCTGTAAGCATAGTAACAGATTAAGAATCTCTGTTTACAAGTGAATTTTGAGGTGATTTGACTCACATCTTGAAGATCACAAGAGTAATAAGTACAGCATTCCACCTGCAAACTGATGATCAAACTGAGAGACTGAATAGTGTGCTAGAGCAGTACCTGCAAAACTATGTCAGTTATAATCAAGATGACTGAGTGATGTGGTTACCAATGACAGAGTTCATATACAATAACTTACAGCAGGCCTCCACACAGAAATCATCTTTTCAGCTGATATATGAGTTGAATCTACAAATAGATTTATTGGATTCTGATAAGTATGGCTATGTGTGCAAGAATTCAAAGAATCAGGCAGAGGCAATGAGATTGCTCCACAAGAAGGCCAAAAAATCACTTGTGAAGACACAAGTCTACCAGAAGAAGTATTATGATTAGAAGCACACTGTAAAGACTTTCCAGATGGGAGACAAGATGTAGCTTGATCTTCACAATATCAAGATTATATAGTCTAACAAAAAATTTGATTTGTTAAGGCATGGGTCTTGTAGAATTGTGAAGAAGATAGGCTCACAAGTCTACAGACTGGAGCTGTCTTCAGGTCTGCAAACTTATAATATCTTTTATGTATTCCTGCTCTGCAAGCACAAGACCTGCAAAGAAATTAATAGCTCACCTCATTATAAAGTTTGCAAGACAGACAAGAATGAAAAGAAGTATCAGATCTGTAAGATAATTAACTTAAAGAGAGAGAGTTGCAAGCTGTAGTACAGAGTACATTAGAAAAATTATGATGATGAGAAGAACAAGACATAAGTTCCTGCAAGCAATGTCTGTTCACTGAGAAAGCTACTCCAACAATTCCATAGTAGAAATCCAGACAAGCTGGGTTTGTGAAAGAGATGGATGGAGGTAGTGGAACCAGAAAATGAGTTAGAGAGAGAAAAGGCATAGTCAAATCAAATTGAATTGATTTTAAAAGAACTATCTAAAGACTATATAAAAGTCTCTGGCTTTCTTTCACAAAGATCTGTAACAACTATCTATAATCTTACTGCTGGAAAGAGCAAGCAAGATGCTCACAGTATAAGCAGTTATTATATTTTTGATTCAAGCCTGCAGAGATGCACTTTGCAAAGACTATATTATTATAGTCTTGCTGAGCTCTCTTGCAGGCAGAGCACTTCTGTTCTGGTGGTGGCTGGACTCCAGCTCAAGTCATGAGAATACTCTTACAGAGCTGAACACAAACAGTTAACTAATTTAAATTATTCAAACCAGCAATAAGTACAGGCCTTTGAATAGACTCACAACACCATGCTCTTTTACAGACAGACAAAGCTTGTGCCCTAGTATGAAGTAGAAGGCCTGAAAGGACCACTGAATTAGCCTGCAAAGCACTAGCAAAAGTAGTGGCTGGCAGCATTTAAGTAAAGATGGTCTGGAACCACTATTGTCAGTCTTACAGAGAGGGTGCTGGGCAATTCCAGGTATTCTACAGGACTACAGCATCCACAAATCCTGCCAGAGCAGAAGAAACAGCAACAACAATCTAGAGAGAGTTAGTCACAAACTGAAATATAATAGAGAATACTTACATTTCTAGCTGGGGCTGGTGCAACAATTACAGGGGGAGGAGACAAAGCAGCAGAACTCTAACTCCATCAGCACACAAACTAATATCAGCTCACAAGAAGCACTTACAGCTTGAGCTGGCAGAAAGAAAGTAGTGACAACTGATGGAGAAGAAGAAGAGAGAGAAGCAACAACACTCTAGAACTATCAGTTACAAGCACTTCTTAATCTCTCAGAACTACTTACTGAAGGCTCAATATCTTCTGTGAAGAGAGAAATAGAGATTTCTCCTAAGAAAGAAGAGAGAAGAGAAGTTACAGAAGAGAGAAGAGAAAGAGAGCAAATCAGCAGCTTCTAGCAAGCATCAGCATCTCTGCAAACCAAACCCCATGCAAAGACAAAATCTTATAATTATGTGAAGCAAAGGCATAACCAGAGGTGAACTCACCAACTTATGATCTTGCAGCCAGACAGGCAGAGTATCAAGATGTAGCTATAGTTTTCTTTCAAACATCAGAGACCTCCTGCAAGCCTGTCTTCCACATAAAGCAGTGCTTGAAGGGTTTACTTATCTGAATAATGATAATATAGACTAGAGAAGAAAGAAAAGAAAAGAAGAGAAAGAGAAAGCAAGAGAAAGCTCTCTCTTAAGCTAGTGTTCATTATCTAATAGTGATATGGAGCTAGTGAGAACAATAGAGACTCTCTACATATTATTATGTTATTGAGCTCTGTTGTGTTGTTATATTGTGTTGTATTATTAGAGTTATATTGATATCACATCTCTAGTGAGGCTGTACTCTTTTTCTTATGAGAAAATTTTTATTTTTCTCAAGAGGTTTTGTTTTTCTACTTATGAAGATTTTTAATGAGACAGCTGTCTTGAGAAACCAAGACTTACAAGAGAGGAAAATCTGTAAGAATTCACTCACAAACTTCTTATACAGACAAACAATATTCATGAGAGTTCAGAGCCTCAGCTTGTAAGCTGTTGAGAGTACATGTGTTCTCACAAGGCACTAAGTCACATGCTCACAAGCACATATAAAAGGCCACTACCGCACAAACCTCTTGTTGAAAGCCAGTGGCAATCTTGTCTACAAGTCATACATAGCTGCCAATACCAGATCTCTTACCTCACATACTCTTTTCTATGTACAATTTCTTCTATAGATTCATTGTCACGCTGATCCACATGTATGATCCTCACATATACTAAATAAAGCACTTATATTACATGAGAAGTTGGTCAAGAAAGTTATTCAAGATAATTAAGATAATCAAGATACTCCAGAGATTATACAGAAAGAGATTGCAAGCCTGCTAAATCTACTACTTAATTCAGATGAGAAACAGAAAATGCATTAATGTTATCAATAGATAATCTCAAGTAGCTAAAGCCTAATAGCTTGTAATATGATCTAATTATGTAAAGAGCATTACCAAATTTTGTTACTTTTCCAAAGTTGAATAAATTAATAAAATTATGTTAAAATCATTATCAAATTTCATTATCTTTTGACAACATAAATGAAACCAGAATTTCCAGTCTCATTCTACACTTTACCAGTCCCATCTCATATACAATATTGAAATTCTGGTCCTATCTTATTTTGTCATGGCCAGATCCCAGAACCATTCTATTAGCTAGATTTTGATTTCAGTCCCAATTCTATTCCAATTCCAGCTTCCATGAAACTGTCTCAATATGCTGTTAAATAATCCAGTCCTATTCTGTTGAGCTGAGCTTCAACCCAATCCCATTCTTAGGACAGGAATTGGAACAGGAATTCAGGACCAGAACAGGAAATCTCAGAACCAGATACCACTCTAGAAGAGTCAATGCCAAACTCCTGCTAGATACTTATTTATTACTATGTCAGGACACCAGTCTAACATTACTAGAAGATTCAATAATATTCTCCTTTCTTGATATTACAAAAGGGTTTTTTCAAATACCTATAGCTATGTGAGATTGTTGGAAAACCAGCTTTGTCACACCTCACCAGAAACATGAGCAGCTAACTATTGCAACAATGGGTCTAGGGAACTTGTCCAGCTTTTTCCAACACTACATAAAGAATATCCTATGCAAGTATCTCTGGTCATTTATGCTTGTCTATATTGATAATATTATCATCTACTCTGCAAGCATTTCAGAGCACCTTCATCATCTTAATCAGGTATTAGAATCACTAAAGAAAGCAGGTTTGACACTCTCTATCTTGAAATGTCACTTTATGTATTCTTTGGTTGACCTGCTTGGCCATCATGTATCCTGCCTGGGCTTAGCAACACAATGATTTAAAGTTGATGCAATACAAAACCTCATCTTTTCTGAAACTCTTCAGCAGCTTGAAATAGCAATAGGCCTTGTCAGCTTCTATTGCTGATTTATCAAACACTTCTCCTGAATTATTTCCCCGCTACAGAAGATGAAAACTCTCAGTTTCAGATAAAGTCCCATGAAAGAAAAAGAGTAACAGAAATACACTATATAACATGTCAAAGATATCTTAGAAAAAATGATGTCTTCAGATTCAGAGGCACTCATCAATCAAGCAAGAGAAGCATGGAAAGATCTCAAAGACAAATTAAGTAGAGCTCCAATCTTAAAGTTTTCTGACTTTAACAAGCTATTTATTCTGTACTGTAACAGCTTCAAGAAACATGGCTTCAGAGTAGCTATTCACTAACTTGATAATGAAGAAATCAAACACCTTGTTATTTACTTGTCTTAAGAGTTGAAGAAAAATGAACTATCTTATCACTTAACAGAACTTGAAACAGCAGCTCTAGTGTAAATATTGCAAAAGACCCTGCAATACTTTGACTCTGGTCTCTTCACAGTTATTACAGATTACAACACTCTGAAGACTGTCTTGCAGACAACATTAATAAATAAAAAACAGAACCAATGCTGAAGCAGGGTATGATGGGATGCCTTATCAAAGTAGGCAAGTTGGTTGAGATGGTGAGAGTGCAAGAAGGATGAAAAATCACAACATAGTAAGAATGGTAATGGCTGAGTAGTAAGAACAGAGAAGCATGCCTTAACAGACACCTAAGCTCATAAGAAATAATAGTACTAAAGAGCCTGTACTAACACAGGCAGCTCTAGTAAGAAACAATGGCAAGCTTCATGAACAAGAGATCTTCATATTCTCTAACTAATAACCAAACTAGCAATAAAGAATGAGTGTGTAGAAAAGTACAAAGGTGCATGAAGATATTAAGCAAGATGCAGGAGCTATAGGTGGTTTATATAGCTTAGAGATAGTAGCTGGAGGGTTTTGCACCTCAGACCAGAACAATCTTTGTTCTAATATAGTACCAGAATTCTCACTACATTTTCTCCTGGCTTTCAATGTTGGCATCCCCTGACAACAGGCAACATATGAAACAAAACAAAGACAATTTAGTAAAGAAAATAAGAGGCTAAGAATTAGTAACAATCTGGTAAGAAAAGAGATAGGAAATAAGATTAAAGAGAGTGACAGCAGCAATCTCTAATAGTGATCACCATGATTCTCTTCTTTCACCAAGTTCTCAGAAGAAGAAGAAGACCAAACTGACATTAGATCAATGTTATTGTGCATGCAATGCTAATAGAATTTGTTATCAAAAGCTTTCTTTTCAATTTGGTATGTCTTGACAATGGCATCTAAAGCAATTTGTGTGGCCTTTAGGCACTAGTTATTAATGAAGTTCTGAGTCTTCTTCTCTTCTGATCCAAAGAGAGTATCAAGCTTCTCAATCACTATAGAGTTATTCCACCTAATTCAGCCTATCAAGATATCTGATATAGCTCCTAAGCCTTGCAATTGAATAGCAGTAGGGAATTAATATGGAACTGATGCATAACAGTTTGAATGGCTGGAAGATGATGATAGCTCTGAAACTAGATCTCTATGTATGATAGAGAGCTGTTACCAGATACCAGCTTTATTAACTTCAAGATGTTCATGGTTCTTCTGGATTGCCACATACCAGGGTAGCATAGTATGCCAGATCTTTTTGCAGGGACTGTGAGCTCCATAGAGCAGCAGAAAGCTTGTAATTTGAACATCACCAGATTTGCAAATGATGTCAGTTCACCTAATACCAAATTTTCTTTTGTTGTCTTTGATATACATTGTATCCTTAATATAGTGAATATAGCCATCAGTGGATAAGCCTTGTTCTTTGACTAGTTCTCACCAATTCTCTAGATAGTTATGTATTTCTGACAAGATTTCTGTACAGTCACCAGGCTCTTCTGCCATTAAGATCAAGAATTCTTGTATCATGTTAATACCTCTTCCAGTAGTAATAGCATCTGGAACATTAACATCAATATGGCAAAATCCAGTTTTATCCTCTGGCTTAGCATACTTGGTATAATATGAATAGGAGATTAATTTCCAAGCATGGTCAGGTTTTGTCAGCATGTATTATAGGTAGTACACAGGGTTCTGGCACATGAGTTGTTGGCTGATACTGTAGTACATTGTTCTCAGCCATCTGTAATTGTTACAACCTCCCATTATTTGCTGATAATGGTAGTACATATTGTATTCCCCATTGACCTGAGTAAGTACTGTGGTGGTGGCATCTTGTAACTTATTATTCCACCAGCACATTAGCTGGAGAATAATAACAGATTCAGTAGTCTCCCATTTCTTCTGAAGATTGCTGGTGGTGAACTTGTTAACTTCAGTAATCCACACATATCAGTTAAAGTCAAACATTCTCATGTTTGCAACCAGAGAGATAATTAGCTGATGTTTGAATTTATAAATGCCTAAAGCATCTTCAGCTCTAGCCAGTCTATTTGCCAAATGGAACCAGAGGTAGGTGCTGTTATTGATCTTGACTGAGCTAATGTTGCAACAATTCCTATGAATGTGAGCCAAACAGTTGAGAAGCTCCTCTCTATTAAGTGTGTGAGTCTGCAACCTGAGTTTTGAAGCTATTAGTTTTGCATGGTCATAGCATAGATAGATATCAGCTTTCTTATCACTAAATGCCTTTTCTAATTGCTCCAGGATGTGAATAAGCTCTAATTCTGAACATATTTTAATACTCTTTATCTTTTGCAGGAGTTGCTGTTCAAATCCACAGCAACAGCAAGTACCAGAGTGTACTGCTATGACAGATTCTTTATACTTATGTCAAGGTATCTCTTCATCACTTTCAGAAGAAATAACAGACTCATTATTATTGTCTAAGCCTTGAAGGGTTTGGTGTGCCAATATGGCTGCAATTCTTTCACTGCAGTGCTTCAGAGCTTCTGATTAGCTGAATAGATTGGCCAGCATGCTGGTGAATCCAAATAGTAGCTGTGATTGGCCAGTTTCAAATCCACACAATCTAATCAACATTGTGCTATATATAGAGGCTTCTGACACATTGCAGCTATATGGTATAGACATTCAACTTATTGAAATGTTTCTTGGCAATCTTGAAGACTGCAGTTCTTCCAGTAGATCTCAGAAGCTGCTTGCAGTGGAAGAACTTCTAGTAATATCCTGAATCAAATGTTGGGAGCTAGATGACTGTGGAAGAGCCAACAGCTGTAGAAGACTGTAGTTGCCAATGGTAAGGCTCCATCAGCATAGAGCATCTCTTGAAGAAAGTTCACATACATAGTTAACTTCTTTATTAACTGTAGTATAATTGCCTGGCAATATAGTTAAGCTCCAGCAATATCCAGTCTCTGTAGCATCTAGTCTTCAGAGCACTGCACTATTAATATTATTGGTGAACTTATTCCAATTCTTGTAGACATTTAAAGTATGGCAAAGCTTTTGTGCTGTCCACAGGCTCTCTACTTTTGACCATATGGCATCAATCCTGTCAATACTCTATATAGTGACAAGTCTATTCTTGATCTTTTGCATATCAATATAATGTTGTTTGACATTCAGAGTAATCTTTCAAGCATCATGGAAATTGGCTTTGAAATTGGTGTGTGTAATGTGTTGTCAAGCTCTGGATCTTTCAACATATTGATAGAAATGAGCCACTAAGTCAGTAACCATGTCAGTCACTCACATCAGTGCATTCATTAGCTCAATCTGTAGGCTGTAGTAATGGTGCAGAGCTTGATTATTGATGTATTCCATAGCTGCTGTTAGATTATTGAAGAAATGGCTATCCAGATTAACTTCACTGTCTCTGGTAACAACCAGGTCTTGATTTTCAGGTGCAGGGGCTAGAGGAGGCAAGTTGCTTCATCCAGCTATTTTAAAGGATATCAGTGATCCAAAAAGAATTACAAATGTCAGAATAATAAAATAGAAGACAAGAAGAAGTATTGAAAATGTTAAATCTGTGAAAAGAATCAAGCTTGAATGTAAAAGACAGTAGAAGCTTCAGAGAAGAAAAATCAGTCTTTAAATATCTTCTGAAAAATTCAGAAAAAATGAAGGCTTCTGCAAATAATAAAGAAAGAGAAACTTCCCAAATAAGCAAGTAAAAACTTCACTTTGCAGGCAAATAAAAGAAACTTCTCAAAAGAGCAAGCAAAAACTTCACTTTTGCAAACAAAACACAACAAATTAAACATCTTGTGAAGATATAACAATAGCAAAGCTTCAGTCATCTGGTATAACAGTTAATAATCATGTTTGCTCCATTTCTCCTTAATTATTTTTATTTTTACTCTCACTCTGATCTTGGTCATCCCCCCTATTCAAGAAGCTAACATCTGAGAAACTGCTAGAGGGGATATTAGGCTGGCTTCTTGTGACATATCTTTGAAAAACATTCTTCATCTCTTCATCTGAATCTGCTGGACTATTACTGAGCTGCTCTATTCCAGATCTTATAAGATACTTCTTTAATCTGCTTTCTGCAATAGATTCTTTAATTTCAGTGCTGTCTAACTCTTCAAGATAATAGAAACCTAGTTCTTGATTGGCAGACTTAACCCTATAGAGTTCTAGCCATCAAAAGCAAAGAATATTGTTTCTAGACATATTCTGTTCTTTTTTGATATTTTGAAGCAAGACAAGATCTCTGGGTTGAAGAGAATTAGTCTGAATATTATGGATATCATCAAAGTATTTCTTATTCTTAGCACACATTTGGAGCTAATGATGTGCTGCTTTCAGAACATTCTCATCTCATCATTCAATTTGGTGTGCATGTATCAGAAGAAGATCTTCAGTCATTCAGATATTTCATTATAGAATTATTTGTCAAGTGGAAATCTCAAGTTTAACTGGAAGAACTGCCTCCTGGCCCATTAGCAATCTATAAGAGAAGATACCAGTACTAGTCTTAGTCATCATTCAATCCACCATCAGAATTACAGAAAGATGTTTAATTCAATTTCTTTCAGTATTATTGATGGCTTTAGCTAATCCATCAGTCAAAGACTTATGACCAACTTTCACCATACTATTCACAAAAGAATTATAGGGCAAAATAACAATGCATTTGATGTTGAATTTCTTCAGTAAGATCTCCACAACATTCTTATTCTCTGGTCCTTCATCCATAACAAATTTGGCAGGCAGGCCCCATTAACAGATGATATTCTTATAAAGAAATTTGGCCACAGCTTCAGCTATTGCCTTCTTTAATACTCTAGCTTCCACCCATTCAGTGAAGTTACATCTTGCAACAACCAAATAATTTTGTCCTCAACAGGAAGACATATGTTTAATATTTATTTCAACTTTCTTCCAACAGGTAGAAGTTCAGATAGAATGAAGCTCTTCACTTAATCTTTGCAAATCTCTTTGTTAACATTGAGAACAGTGCTTCATATAACCAGACACATCTTTATACATTCCTGACCACCAGTATCAAGCTTGTAAGATAGAGTATGTTCCCTCTCACTCTTTATGATCAAATTTGTTGTGCATCATGTGTAAAATTTGTTCACATTGTTCTTTATTGTCCACAACATGTCTTAAAGATACATCAGATCTTACTTGTCTAAATAGTTAATCAGCCTCCATCACATATTTAATTGCTTTCTTTCAGAATCTCATGTACTCTTTTCCTTCCATGCCCAATGGTTTTGATAGGGTAGTTAGATATTATGCAATTTTCTCCAATTCTTCTAAATATGTGGAGTCCAGTATTCTAAGATCTTCACTATTGAGAGCTCAGCTAGCTAAAACTCTTATAGAATCTATAAAGGTAAACAGATCTTCATCTTCTTCAGATTCAGGTTGTTCTCTAGTATCTAGTTCTCAGCAAGACAGTCCATCAGCAGCTGTATGTTTTATCCCAGGAACATGTTTAACAGTAAAGTCAAAAAGACATATTCAAGCTATTCAATTAGTAATTAAAGCTTCTGAAATATCTGTAGCAGTTCTATTAAGTTAGGTGACAAGAGTTTTTGCATCAATTTCCAAGATAAAGGGTACTCCATAGATATAGTGTTGGAATTTCTTAAAGACTTTCAAAACAGCTCTGCATTCTCATTTGCCAGAATTATATGTTTTCTCTGAATCATTCCATATTCTGGATTTGTATCATGCAGAATGTCAAGCCTCTTGTTGCTCCTGAATAATGCATTCTCTCTATTCTAATCCACTGGCATCAACAGCCACAGTGATAAGCAAAGGATCTTGTCCATAATTGATTGGAAGAATGATAAGGAATGAATATAACTTTTCCTTCAAAAGCATAAAGATGTTATTTTACTCTTCAGTCCATGACCATATAATATTTTGTTGAAGCAGATAATGTAAAGGTTCAGTTATCCAACTGTAATGCTTTATGAGTATTCAGAAATATCCAGCAAGCTCTAGAAATTCTTGTAATTCTGTAATACTTGTAGAAGTAGGCCAATTTGCAATTTTAGCCATCTTAGTTTCCTCAGATTATCATCCATTATAGTTGCAGATCCATCCAACAACATTAACTTCAGACATGCAGAATTGAGATTTGGTGCCAGAGATTCTAGCTTCAGAGATTTCAACAAGTCATAGAATATAGTTCAGGTTCTGCAGATAATCATAAATAAATCTTCTTATTTCTGGAAGAACTTCAGTTTTATTTTTGACACATGATCTCTTTACTCCAAGATCATCCATAAAGACTCAAGCAATCTCTGGAAAAACTTCTCATATAATCTTCATTATTCTGTATTGGGCTTGAGCTGGCAAATTCATTGCCCCTTGAACTAAAGTTGTATGGCAAAAAAGCCCAATAGAAGTTGCAATAGCTGTCATATTCCTACTCTCTTCAGCTAATGAAAAATTATTGTATTCAGAGAACAAGTCATATAGACTAGCTATAACAAGTCTGCTGAAGTCTTCAGCATATTTGTCAACATTAGAAGAAATAAAAGCATCTTGAATAGTAACTTTGTTATACATATGTGCTGCATTAACTAAATAATATTCACCTTTCTCTTTCTTTGTGACCAGAAAATAGAGGTTGGTATATAAATCATGGCAAGACTCTAATATTTTAGCTTCTAACCTGTCTTGAATAATTTTAATTAGCTTATCATGTAGAGCATGAGAAATTTGGTAAGTCTTAGTCTGTCAAGCTTCATGAGACTCTGTCTTAATAATCTGTGGAGGCAAGTATTCAGAATGAATGCCATATAGATCTTTGAATAACCATGCCAATGCCCCTTCATGTTTATAAAGAACTGATATAAAAATTTCCTTCTTCTGACTTGTTAGTTCAAATCCAATTTTGAGCTTCTCAATTCTCTCATTTGTTAGCCATTCTCCAACAGGAAAAGATGTAATTCTAAATCTAATATGGTCATCAAATTTACAATTAAACACAACACATTTCTTCTCAGAATAATACTTATTCAAACAAACATCCACTTAATTATTTAGGTCTTCTGGTTTGCTTCCATCAGATTTTCCAGGTGCTAATAGCCTTATCTTATCAGCTTTTCACTTATAAGCAGTGCACACTCTTCAGACTTCTGAAGAAGGCAGCCTGATGTTCAAGCCACTATTAAAAATGTTAACTTGACACAATTTCTTCATGACAAAATTGTGATTTTTGTTCAGAGATGTGTAAATTGATCAAGCACTTTGTGAAATAGGTTTTTGAATTAAGCTGGAATTAATATTGTGTGTGTAATGTTCACAGTGAGCTGTAACACTGTCTGAATCAGGAAGTGAAGAACAGAAAATCCAAACTTTCAATGCAAAATTA
This sequence comes from Coccidioides immitis RS, assembly GCF_000149335.2. Taxonomy (NCBI): domain Eukaryota; kingdom Fungi; phylum Ascomycota; class Eurotiomycetes; order Onygenales; family Onygenaceae; genus Coccidioides; species Coccidioides immitis. Next base: position 630,815 of record NW_004504310.1, on the reverse strand, counting down.
TTCTTGTTCTCTGATTGATTCATTTGATTCATCAGTGTGCTGGTCAATCCAATTAGACTTAGCACACTTTTGAATTCACCATCACCAGAACTATGTTTCTTCTTATTACTGTAGTCACCAATGCTGGTACTGCTGCCAATACTTCCAACTTCTCTATTCTTTTCAACCTCCTGACCTTCAACCTTCTCATTATTAATTCTTATACCCATTGTCTTTGTCACATTTTCTTTATTCTCATCAGGTCTTGTATCTACAGGCACCTGCCTGATTAAATACCTGTTGAATTGTTTAAATGATTGCTGTTCAATTTATCAGTTGCATATCTCATGTTGCTTAAGCTTGGCTTAAAGCCTTCAAAAACTAGATAATATATTCATTTCTTGTTATAAATTTCACAGTTCACTTCTCTGTTATCTGAGGTGTTACATTCCCAACAGACAGCAAATTGTCAAGATCTTCCAAGAATAAGTTGCTGATCCTCTTCCTTGAATATAAGAAAAGGAGTATAGGTAATAATATCTCTGATCTGAACAGGCACTTTGTCACAAAACATATAAAAAGGAGTAACTTCTTCTGTTTGAACAATCATGGTCACTTGCAGCTTATTTTTCATCAGCAGATTCAACATTTCAGTATACTTCTGAGACAATAAATTGATTTCTGAACCAGTATTGATCAATGCCATTAATTCTTGTTGATTTATAGTGACTGGTGCATATAATGAACATATTCCATATGCTGTTTTGGATTTTGGTATTATGAGCTTTAATGTAAGTTGACTGGAATTGATCTTTAGCTCAGGCTGAACCAGTTCAGAGACTCCAACCTTTGCATGGCTTTTGCTAGTACTGTTATTCCAATCTGATCTGAAGAATGCTTGATAAAGCTTCAGCAATACATCTATAAGCTTCTTAACTGACACTTTGACCTTCTCATTGAGAATTTGACCCATTAATTCATTGGCATCTGTTGAATCACAGATCTGAGAGAATAAATAATCTGTTACAGAATATCTTGATCTTTATTTCTCCATGATCTTGTTCTGAATTTCAGGCTTCTTCTGATTGATTGGTTCAACATCTTTCATGATATTGTTATTAACACTAGCTTGATTATTCTGGTAGATAATAAATTGTCCAGTATGCTGAGTATAAGATGTTGCAATCTTAGCTTTTTGACTGTTCTTAGCTTCTCCAACAGTTTCAACATTAACTGATATTTTTTCTTCCAGTGGTTCATATTTCTTATCTGAATCAGATTCTCCATCAGACATTAGATATGCAAGTTGTCCTGCTTGAATCTTCACACTGGTTGAATTTACTGGAGGTGTCTCTTCTTGCTGATTAGTCTTCTTTTTAGAGCTTGTCAACTTCAGAATTGCCCATTCATCCTCTCTTATAAACCATACAATATACATGTTTGGTATTCCAGGTTTAGAAGTGACAACTCAATAGTTTTAATCAGAGGAACTCATGTGCAAGTTTTCTTCATCATTAATATGACAGAACCCATTATTCACATTGGATTGGTATTTATAATACTGAGATTGATGATATCCAGGTTTTCCACAGTAAAAGCATAAGAGACATGTTAAAATTCCTCCAGTTTGAGCTTCTCCTCAGCTACTAGAACAATAGCTTGTCATTAGTGAACTGTTTTGAGCCACATAAGAATTAACTAATTGCAGTTGGATGTTCTCTTGTACTGTTGCAGAATTAGTAGTCACATTTGTTGTATAATTTAATATGGGTTTCAGAGGCTCTTCTCTCTGCAGCATATAGTACTGATCAGAATTCCCTTGTATCTGATTTAACTGTACTCTCATGGCCAATGCCAAATTTATAAACTCATTAGTCATCTTTTCAATTACAGCTTCAATATTAGTGCTCTCAGAGCTCTTGGCTTTGGATTTTGATTCAGATTCTTCAGTCTTCACAGAACTAGCTGTTTTCTTCAGAGCCTTAACTGTAGAAGATTTGTTAGCTAATTAATATCACTCACCAAGCTTCTCTATTTTCTTCTGCTTCATTTCATCTTCTTTAAAGATCTTCTTATTCTCTTCATACTAATTAATCAAATTCATGATCACTCAAACAACCTTTCTAAAATTAATAGGTGACATATTGTCTGAAAGATTGAGCTTTATCTTGTCAATAATCTTATTCTGGAGCTTCTCAGACAGCTCCTGAAGAAATCAAGACACCTCAGTGAATTCATCAAGTCTTCCATTGACTTGTACTGTACTGGCAATAGTAGTGTATTCTTGAATATAGACATGAATGTTGCTATCTCAAGTATGTGATTTCTTTGTAATTACTTGAAGATAATTCTGATAGTAAATCTTGTAAGTAATGTTCTGATCACAAAATTTATAAATAATCTCTTTAGAGAATACTTCCCAATTACCTTTCTTGTAGTCTTCTAAGGTCTTCATCCATTCTCCAATCCATGTAACACAGTATCTAGCTAACTGTTTGATAATGTTCTTAGGATCAATTACCTCATAATTCTTGCACATTTGATAAAACCTTTCAATAAACAAGATAGCATCTCTGCCATCAAACCAAGATGCATTTGCCATGCCAGAGAAAGGCATAGAAATGTGGGAGTGAACCACAATTCTCCTGTTCTCATCTTGTGACATAGTCACATACAATTGTGTAGTATCTTCAACCATAGTTGATTCTGATCCTGATTTCTTGATTTCTTGATCTTTGGTCATGTCACACAGTATGTTCTGTTGTTTCTTAATGATTCAATATCTTTCCAAAAAACCTATTTATCAGGCAAGCTTTAGATAAGAGCCATTCAAATCTAAGCTCCCTAATCTTATTTCTAAACAAAAATCTGATTAGTACTGTATTTCTAGTCCATAAGATCTTATCTTGAAATAGTGTATTGCTTCATGTGTCTCAGAATTTGTTTTTCTTTCTTGGCAGTCATCAAATCACTGCATCATCATCTTCAGGTCTCAGCTTGATCATCAAATGAAGCAGAGTACAATGGAATACCTTGTCAAAGTAGACAAGTTGGTTGAAATGGTGAGAGCACAAGAAGGATGAAAAATCACAACATAGTAAGAATGATAATGGCTGAGTAGTAAGAACAGAGAAGCATGCCTTAACAGACACCTAAGCTTATAAGAAATAATAGTACTAAAAAGCCTGTACTAACACAGGCAGCTCTAATGAGGAACAGTAGCAAGCTTTATGAACAAGAAATCTTCATATTCTCTAACTAATAACCAAACTAGCAATAAAGAATGAGTGTGTAGAAAAGTACAAAGGTGCATGAAGGTATTGAGTGAGATGCAGAGGCTATGGGTGGTTTATATAGCTCAGAGATAGTAGCTGAGGGGTTTTGTGCCTCAGACCAGAACAATCTTTGTCCTAATATGGTACTGGAATCCCCACTACAATGCTTGAACAAGTAGTTACTCTTTCTCTTTCAGTACTGGTCTTGAATGACAATTCTACATCACAAAGAAGCAAGTCACAAAAATGTTGATGTATTGTCACAACTGCCAATAATACCTGATCTATGTGGTGCTTTCTACTTGATAATAACATTATTTGAGCTTAGTGACAAACTCAAGACTGATATTAAATACATCTTGCCTCAGGATTCTTACTTCTGCAAGATCTACTTAAAGATCATGACTGCTGACAGTGATAAATATCACAACTTTAGAATTATCCCTGAAACAAAACTTCTTCTTTTTACAGAAAATGAGATGCAGTGAATATGCATTCTGAAATAATTACAAAAGTCTTTTCTCCAGCAAGTCCACAACAACACCACTTATAATGGTGTTGAGAGAATCTTTGCAAGACTGCACAAGATAATCTATACCCCAAACTTACATGACTCAGTAACTAAATATATTAACCACTGTCCTGTGTGTAGAGCTGCAAAGACAATTTCATATATGCTTTATAGCTGACTACAACTGATACAAAGCCCAGACAGACCATTTGCTTGTGTAGTGATTGACTTTATTATGTATTTACTGAAATCAAAGTATAATAGTAATGTGCTCATGTCAGTTACTGACAAATTCTCCAAGTAGATTCAGAACATTCTCAGTAAGACTACTGACTCTGCAGCAGTATGGGGTCATAAATTCTGAAAGAAAATTATTTGCAGCTGGAGTTGGCCAGAACAAATAATTTCAGACCAGAATAAATACTTTTTGTTCAACTTCTGGCAGACAGTCTTTCAATACAGAAAAGTTGATCTTTGTTTTACAGCTGCTTATCATCCAGCCACAGATAGACAATCAGAAAGAATGAATTAATTACTTGAAATAGCAATAAGATATATCATTATTGGTCACAACTATAAAGAATGGAAGAATATTATGCTGAAGATTAAATTCAATCTAAATATAGTACACTCTGCAGCCATCAGCTGTTTTCTGTTCAGACTGCTGTACAGCATTGAATCAAATTTGATGATTCTGCTGCCTCAACTGAACACTGATAAGGCCAGAAATGTCTTTATTAATGCCAGAGACTCTATTTGAAAGCAAGTAGCAGATGTTCTGAAGCTATCACAAGCTAGAATAACTATCTACTATGACTCACACCACAAGCTGATGAAATTAACAGGCAGAGCCTACTTTTAAGTTGTCCACAGAGAAAAACATGACTACATTCTACCAGAGAATTCCATAATCTCACCAATCAAGATCAGACTGTTCAAGATTCTAAATAAAGTTGGACCACTGGTGTATTAATTGGACCTACCACCGAGGTACAAAGATATTCATCCAGTTATTTCAATAGTCCACCTTGAACCAGCAGGAGATGATGATTCATTTGAACACCAGCTACCACCTCCTCCAACCCTCCTCATTAATGAGAATGAGCATCAAGAGGTGGAATGTATAGTTGATGATTGTCTTGACAGCTCTGGAAAGCAATACATGCAGGTGAGATGGCAATCAATGCCTTCTGAGAATGATGACTGACATCCACATGATGAACTTCTTGAAGATTGCAAATTACTAGTTAAAGAGTATGAGAAGAAAAAAAAAGGTCAACAGTGTACTTAGTTCACACACTGGGACAGCACTTTTCAGGCTGGGGCAGATGTCACATGTATTAGTCAGCATAGTTAGCTTCTAGTTATAGTTCAGGAGATCCGACAGTCTCCATAATAGGATCATCATCTTGCCACTCATTACAAGCAGTGCTCGCGGCAAGCAGTTTCTGTCCGGGGTTCGGGCCGTTGCTCCCGGAGCGGGAACTCGGTTCGGGACGACAGCGGCTCTGAAACTCCGGCCAATACGTGAGTCGCCATCCACCTCTTCTCGCTCGAATCTGTATCTAAATCCGCCCTGGCTAAAAACCGATCGGACTGGCTGCGGCACCTTTGATGCGCCATTCTCAGTTGGCAAAAATGAAGGCACCCCTAAATGATCACACATACGCCACTTCACCAACTATCCTTTTGCTGAGCGGACTCACCGATGACTGGAAAAAAGATATTCCGTGAATGCGGGAGTCTCGCAGGTTTGATGTTATGGCCGCGAGTGAACCAACCCAACGCCCGCTCCTGACCATGCCCACCAAGCGTACGCTCCGGGGCGAAATCACCTACTCCCAGGCCAAAGAGAGGGATGGTAATGTCGTACACGAACTGTCTTACACGGGCGAGCAGGCAAAGTTCTACACGCGCATATACCGAAATCGTGATGCGATTTCCGAACTCGTTGCCCATCACCTCGGCATCTGTCCTGCAGCTTGTCAAGTGGAAGAACCAAAGAAATGGATGAGTGGCAGCTTCAACCTCTGTGTCCCTGTCAACGTCAATGCGTTACGACGCGTGATCATGCGCTTTCCTCTCCCCTACCGCGTTGGCGAGAACTTTCGTCCTGGAAACGCCGATGAGAAGGTGCGTTGCGAGGCTGCAACCTATGCTTGGATCAGCCGGGAGCACCCATCAATTCCAATACCGCATTTATATGGATTTGCTCTTTCAACCGGCCAGCTTGTGAGAACCTTTGTCTTTTTCTACTTTCCCTTTTTGTTAATTTGTTGTTAATAAACTCTCCAGTTTACTTCGAGAGAACATCTACCGTTTCTCACACAGCTATGGCATTCCCTAAAATGCACATTTCGAAAGCTACTCCGACTTCCCCTTCCATCTCGACTGGTTCAACATCCAACCGCTATCCCCAATAAACTTGGCCCGTATTTGCTCATAGATTTCATCGAGGAGACGGATGGAAGGATGCTCTCAGATGACTGGCATGACAAGTATGATGATAATCAAACACTACGGATGAATTTGTTTCGAAACCTTGCAAATGTCATCCTTACCCTCAGCCACAAGCCCTTGCCAAAAATCGGATCCTTTACAATTGATAACAATGGCTTTCTGCGACTGGAAAATAGGCCTCTCTCAGCGGATTCCACAATTGTGGAAAACGAGGAGACAACTCTTGATATTCCCCGAGACCGCGTGTACCATACAGTCGACTCATACGTTAATGATCTCCTATCCGTCCACGACAACTACTTGCGCTACCAGCCGAATTCACTCGCTCGTGTGGCGGATTGTGTCACTCAAATGTCAGCATTATCCATGATGCGTGCTCTATCAGCCCGGTTTCTCGAGCCTGGTCTGAACCATGGACCATTTTATCTTAACTTGACTGATTTGCACGCAAGCAACATTCTTGTTGATGAGGACTGGAATATCAAATACCTGATTGATCTTGAGTGGGCCATTGCGCAACCATTGGAATTCATGCAGCCGCCTTACTGGTTAACTGGCGAGACTGTGGATGAAATAAGCCCTGATAAATACAGTGAGCGTCATAAGGAGTTTATGGAAGTGTTCAAGGAGCAAGAGCGCAAGATTCACCCGCCTCACTCCATACAGTGTTCCTCTGTCATGAAGAGGTCCTGGGACACTGGTGCTTTCTGGTACATTTTAGCGCTGCAGTCCCCATCTGGCCTCAGCAAACTCTTCTATGCACGGATCCAGCCCCAATTTACAACGGTAGACATGGACAGAATTCCGTTTCTCCTGACAACATATCAACATTGGACGCACGACGCAGCGGGATTTCTGAAGACGAAGGTCAAAGATAAGATGGAGTATAACGAGCGGCTTCAACAGATATTCGGGGTGGAGGACAAAGCGCTCAACGAGGGTCTCAAAAATGACCTAGATAGGTTTGAGCGTGCAAAAATATCATTGGGATGAGCCGCCATACCTCTTCTCCCATATTTTCCCTCGATTATCTTGGATTATTTCCACCAGTGTCGCCTGTTTTCCCTGCCGCCGCGATAACGTCTTTATCAACAGCTCTTTTTACTGCGTTATCCAATTCCTCTGCCCCTCTCGCAAACCTAGCTTGTTGGGCAGCTTTCCCCGAGGTGGAGAGCTGCTTTCGTTCGTTTGCGTTGGCTTTGATTGCCTCGAAAATAACAGGATCATAGTCTGCGGACGACACAGAGTCCCGTTTTACAGAGTCTTGTTTATTCTCGGCGGACATGATATGATGTAGGCAACGGGTGGAGACGGACGATGTTCTTCCCAATTCTAGGGATCAAGAGTTATTTTAGTGTTCGGGCTTGTGATATCTTAAATAGTCTTACCCGGCAGCGTTGTAATGCAGTTTTCTCAGAACTCCGTATGGAAGGGCCTGGTATTGCTAGAATGTGGATGAAGATTGAGGGGTTGAATCAACTGTGAGACACTGATATTTTAGATTGAGATGCTTGCCTGCACCTTGACCATTTCTGAGAATGAGGGGTAGGTCGCCAGGCAGCAGTACCACACATTGTAACACCATTTATGCGTCCTGCGCAGTTACCACTGGTCCTTAAAACCGAGGCGGTAGAGGCATTGGAAACGATCTGTGGCGAGGGAGCCAATGTACGAGCCAACAGCAGCATACCAATATGATTGCATGGCTGAGGGTGCTTTATGCAGTGAGACTTGTCAAGTAGAATATCTCCAACCGAACTTTCGACTGCTCCACCCTCGCTTTTTCTGTCCAAACATGGTTGATATTGGCTGACTCTGATCTCGGGGCTATTCTTACCAACAAAGCAGAGCTGGGCAAACATTAAATTATGAAAGAAGTTATAAGACCCTGTTACTCATCTATAATTTATTTATTCAGAGTCTTGAGCTTCTATCTAAAGTTGTTGTTGACATATCAGGCAATAAAAGTCGAGATTCAGGTGGGAATTCCGGCTGCCACTCTTGTTCGCGCACCCTAACCCCTTTGGGTTTAGCGAGCACGTGACCTCACGTGATCACTCTCAGTCTGACTCTTCTCCGCTGCCAAGCTCCATCTTACTGTAAGAGATGAGATCTCACTAGCCTCTTTTGTAGCAGCACAACAAAGCTTAGATTTCCATGCTCCAACAGGTTATAAGCTTCTTCACTGTGTAATTGATCTTCTAAATTGAATAGTAAAGCAATTATAAAGTAAGAGAAATTTAATTTTATCTTTTGCTGGTGATCAGTTCTTGAAGAATCTATAAAGCTACTAACTATATGCAGAAGCTATAGAAACTACAGAATGTGAATTCAATAGATCTGTATGCTCTCACTAGTTTCATTCAAAGAATTGTGAGATGAGAAGTAAGATGAAAACTCTGCATTAGATCAAAGAAGATTCAAGCTGCTATACTGGAGACTAACTATATAGAGACTAGTGTCTTGATACTGCTCTCTAGACTTTAGTATATTATGCAAGTATTACTGTTTGGAGTTCTGCTAGATAATTCAAGTTCTCACTCATCTCATTTCTCAGATGTTGAATCTCTTCTTTTAAAATCATGCTCTTGTTCTATATCAGCTCTCACTCTCTTCTCTTGAATACTGATATGTTAACTTTCAGCAGTGGCAGTATTGATGGCTGCATTAAGCTGGCTATAGACTGCATGTGATGTTGGGTTATCAGAAAGCACAGCACACAGAGTGTTTGTAAGGATTTGCCCGCGAACCCCTTTCATGGATGAACAACACCCACGAGGGCCCAGGGCCTCAGCTTGCGAGCTGTTGGGAGTACATGTGTCCTCACAAGGCACTAAGTCATGTGCTCATGAGCACACATAAAAGGCCACCACTGCATGAACCTCTTGTTGGGAGCCAGTGGCAATCTTGTCTACAAGTTATACATAGCTGCCAATACCAGACCTTTTACCTCATGTACTCTTTTCTATGTACAATTCCTTCTATAGATTTATTGTCATGCTGATCCACATGTATGATCCTCACAGTGTTTATAGTAGAAGCTAATGCCAGATAATTTAAAGCATCAGATTCAGATATAGTAGATAAGATGATACCAGAAAAGTTAAAGATAGGAACCAAGAGATTTTAATTAAGATTTGCTATGGTGAGATTTCACAAAAGAGTAACAATAGATAGGTTTTGCAAAGATATCAAGAATTACAAAGCTATTATAGACAATAGTATTATTTTCTGATGGACAAATTGATGGAGGACTTGTATGCTTGTCATTTGCTAAGCTACCTAAAGAGGAATCTCAGCTAATCTATATAGGTCATGTGAAAGAGGTGCTAGTTGGATTATCTAACACCTCCCTATGCAACAAGCTCCAGCAGTGAGCAAGAGCCACAAAGATCCAAAGCTTCCAAATCTCTCAAATCTGCAATAAAAATTAATTACAAAATCCAGATTTATTCCTTCTTTAGGCTTAGCTTCATTCACCACAGTGTGGTATTTTCACCAGCTTCACTGATAAACCTTCATATTTTCCTGTATTAACCTGTCACCCCTATCATGCTCACAAATTGAGTGTAGAGATTCATTGCAAGAGTCTTTATAAGCTCATCAGCTTTATTTACATCACTTTCAATGTGCTTGATTGAGATTTCATTCTTTTGCATCCAGTCTCTTAGTATATGATGCTGAATCTCAATATGGTGTGCTCTTCACATTATAGCTTTAGCTTTAATTAAGTCAATAGCTTTCTTGTTGTCAACACTTAATTTTGAGCTTCTTAGTCTTGCTGAGCCTTTACTAATTACTCCAGCATCTATCAACAGGTTATTGATTCAAACCAGTTCACAAGCAGCTTCACTAGCTGCCAAATACTTTACTTTAGTTATTGATTTCAAGACAGACATCTGGTACTGTAATTTTCATGATATTGGAGCTCCATTCATGGTAATAATGTAGCTGCTGGTGGATTTGTACACAGGGTCAGCTCCAGCCCAGTCAGAATCTGAACTGGTCACTGGTTTTAAGCCTTCAGAATCTATATCTCTTTTGAAGACTATTTCTTTCGATTTTGTGCTCTTGTGATAGTGTAGGATCTGCTTGAATACTGCCCAGCTTTTTCTATTGGGTCTGCTGTTGAATCTCACCAGATAATTGACTGCAAATGCAATATCCAGCCTCATACATGTAACTAGAAACTGTAGAGAGCCCAGGCCTTTTCTGTAATTTGTAGGTGTAGCCTGCTCATCAACTCCATCTTTAAGAATTTGATCTGGTGTGAATTTGATGCTTATTTCTTTCTTTATTGGTGTTTTGGAAGATTTGCAGTCTTTCATTTCATATTTAGTTAGTAGATTCTTGATATACTGTTTCTGGTTCACAAAAAGATCTTCATTTGGCTGCTTTTGAATCTGCATGCCTAGATAACAGCCTTGTTCTGTAATCTTCTTGATCTTGAAGTGTTCCTGAAGCTTCTTGATAAGCTATTCTATTTTGGCTTTGTTGGGGCCCATTATATGGCAGTCATCAACATGTAGAGTTAGATAGATTTGCTTTCTCTTGTAGTAGAGTAGGCCTGCATTATATAGAGAGATCTGGAATTCTAGAGATTTCAGATAGTCAGTAGCTGCTTAATATCAGAGTCTAGCAGCTTGCTTCAATCTGTAGAGTTCCTGGCATAAGAGCCCTACTAGATTACCCCACCCATGCTTGAATCCAGTGAGTAGTTGAATGTATACATGTTTGTCCTCTGGAAGAGTGCTATTTAGGAAGACTGTCATGAAGTCAAAGACTCTGATCTTCCAGTTCTTGGCTGTTGAGATAGCAAAGAAGACTCTTACTGTAGGCTCACTAACAACTGCTGTATAAATCTTCTTATAGTGAACATCTTCTTATTGTTCAAACCTGTATATGATCCAATGGGCTTTGAATTGTACTGTACCACCTGTGTTGTTGAGCTTTCTATTGAATACCTATTTGCTAGAGAGGATCTGCATTTTGGGTTTCTTCTTGACTAGAATTCAGGTGTCTTTCTCTTATAATTTGAAGACTTCAACATCTAGAGCCTCTTTTCAATAAAGCCACTCTTCAGAGTGTTTGACTTCAGTAATGGATTTTGGTATATCTGTATGTGTGCTAAGCACTGGAAGCTCAGCTCTATTTGTTTCCTCATCTTTCTCTGTAGTATCTGAGAGAATTTCTTGCTCTTCATCCAGATATGTGAGCTCTAGAGTCTTTAATTTACTGTCTGTAAGCTTTTTCATGATTTCTGGTTTCTTCTTCACAAGATAAGCTAGTAGCTTGTTGTAAGAATTTGCCCACAAACCCCTTACACAGATGAACAACACCTGTGAGAGTTCAGGGCCTCAGCTCATGAGCTGTTGGGAGTACATGTGTCCTCATGAGGCACTAAATCATGTGCTCACAAGCACACATAAAAGGCCACCACTGCATGAACCTCTTGTTGAGAGCCAGTGGCAATCTTGTCTAGAGGTTGTACATAGCTGCCAATACCAGATTTTTTACCTCACATACTCTTTTCTATGTACAATTTCTTGTATAGATTCATTGTCACACTGATCCACATGTATAATCCTCACATTTTGCCACTCTTCTTTAGTGATGCCTGACAATGATATTAATATGAAGAAGCCAACTTCCTGAAGCTTATGAATCTGGAACACCAGCAGAAAACCTATCTGAAGAACAAACTCAAGTTTGTGAGGAGATGACAAATCTTGAAACCATCTCAGCTCTCTTAACTGTAGATGAAACTGAAACTAGTATTATAATCTCAGAAAGAGAGTCTACCTTAGCATCAAGAGATAAAATCCAACAACTTTGCGAGAAAACCAAACTACTAAAGAGAATGGTGAAATGGCAAGAAAAGTTGAATACTCTCCAGGTCACTCAAAAGCACTTGTAAAGTAAATTTCTTGATATAATTATCTTCAACCCAACATCTGTGAAGTGTCTGTCAGTTTTAAGATTACTACAATACATGAAGCTCTATCAGACTGGCTTCTATACAAAATATCAGTAATTCACCTCCAGTATTGAATCTACTTATAATGTGAGCAAATTGAATGATGAGAAAATTCTTGTGTATGCTCTTACAGAACTTGATTATATTGAAAAAGATCTCTGGAAGATTTACTGTAAAAACAACTCATTAAAGAATAACTGAAATGATCTCAAGAAATTTCTATATGTGAGGCTAGAAGATTCAGTAAACTGCATACAAAACTCTTGATAAGTAATCTTTAATCTTTATAAGAGTTTGAATGAAACTGATCAAGCCTACTGCCAATAATTTCTAGAGCTCACAACAGAAGTTGGTGAAGAATTTGAAAGCTTTGAAAAAATAAAGAAGAATCTATATATAAGAAACTTGAATGAGCCCATGCAAGCTAAACTGGATGAACAGCTGGAAATACCAGATAATATTGATGAGATAGTAGTACTGACTACCTAACTCTAATTAAGTATGACAGCAGCCCTTGAAAAGAATGCTTCACATATGAAGTTTATTAATCCAGTTGGAAGTACTTGTGAAGGTATAAAGACTGATGACTCAAGACTACAAACAAATAAGAGAAGTCAACTCCAGAGACCTGCTCAGAAGATGGGAAAAGATCTTATCAAGAATTATAAAGCTTTAAGAAAAGAAGAGAAGTGCTTTGAGTGTAGTCAAAAGAGACATCTCATGAAAGACTATCTCAAGAAGAAGAGTAGTAAATAGGAAATTGGGGAGCCACAAGTAGATAGAATTAATATAATGAAGTTGTTCAAGAAAAGTCTTCTTGCTCTCTCTTCTATTGTTCTAGATGTATGAAGCCCAACTGACAGAAGTATTATCTGGTCAGCACTAATAGACTCTGATTGTCAATCTCTAGTGATTACTTTGTGATTGGCCACAAAGCTAGCACTAGAGATGCACAAGATGTCTATAGAGATTGAAACTGCTATAAATCATGAGAATATCATTTTTACAGAAGAGATTATGAATATATTCTTTAAAGCCTGTGACTCTCAGAGAAACTAGCAGTTGTTTCATGAACAAGTGATGGTCACAAATATAAAAGATGAGATGCTAGTGGGTTTGAGCTGGCTGCAGTAACACAATCCCAAGATATGTTTCAGAGAACTAAGGCTAGAGTTCCAAACTGTGTGTTGTGATCCACTTGTGAAGATTAAACCAGTTAATCTCTCAGAGCTAGTGAAGAGAGAGAAGCCCATTTATGTGATAACTCTCCACAAATCAGAACAGATGGTGACAGCAGATCTAGACCTCCAGATACCAGAAGTCTACTGTAAACTTACAGAAGTGTTTAGCAATAAGAGAGCTTGAGAGCTGCCACCACACTGTAAAGATAATTTAGCCATAAATCTTGAGCCAGAGAAGCAGTCAGGATTTGGAAGAATGTACAAACTTTCACAAGCTGAACAAGAGACTCTTCATGAATATCTGAGCAGTATGCTAATCCATGGGTTTATTTACTCTTTCAAGTTATCTACAAAAGGATCCATTCTGTTCATGTCCAAGAAGAATGGTGAACTAAGAATGTGTGTAAATTATTGTAACCTGAATTCAAAAATGGTCAAGAATAGATATTCTCTACTACTAATTGAAGATATGTTGTATAAGCTTGCAGAAGCTGCAATATTCACTCAGTTGAATATCAAGAATACCTACTATAGATTGAGAATTTGTAAAGAGAATGAGTGAAAGACTGCATTTTAAACTCTACAGAAGCTATTTGAGTACTTGGTAGTGTCTTTTAAACTTGTGAATGCACCAGCAGTCTTCCAATTATATATTGCAAAGACACTTAGTGAATATCTGAATGTGTTCACAGTAATCTATCTTGATGATGTGGTTATATACTTGGCTTATGAGAAAGACCATGAGAAGCATGTGAAATTGATACTTAAGACACTCAAGAATGCAGGCCTTTATTGCAAGCTGGCAAAGTGCAAGTTCAATACTTGCAAGATTGACTATCTTGAGTATATCATAACACCAGAGAGTGTTCTTATGGAGAAGAGCTGTATGAACACTATTCTTGACTGGCCAGAGCTAACCAGTAAGAAAGAGATCCAGATCTTCTTAGAATTTACAAACTTTTACAGGTGCTTCATTCCAAGATTCTCTAAGATAGCCTGCAGCCTGACTGCTCTCCTAAAGAGAGGAAAAGCAAAGCTAAGCAGACACATGTGAAGAGAGATGAGAAAAGAGGCCAACACTTTCATGACTGAGAAAGATCACAAAGTCTTTATAGATCTAAAAAGAGTGTTTGCAGAAGCTGTTATGCTTTACTATTTTAATATAAAATGGAAGACCAGACTGGAAACAGATGCATCTGGCTTCACAGTATGTAATATTCTATTACAGCTAGTAAAGAATGGCATTTGGGTTCCAGTTGAGTTTTATTTGTGGAAGATGTAACCTGCAGAGATGAACTATAGCATTCATAATCAAGAACTGCTTATAATTATAGAGTTATTTAGATATTAGTGCTGCTGGTTAAAAGGCTTGTGAACACTAGTTCAAGTTCTTACAGATTATAATAGCTTGCACTATTTCCAGACTGCTCAAGATCTCTTGTGAAGACAGGTCTGCTGGACACAAAGACTGACAGTCTTTTGATTTACAGTTAACCATATGAAAGGAACCAAGAATCCAGCAGATGAACTCTCACAAAGACCTGATTATGCTAAGAAGGCTGGTCTAGATGATACAGAGAGTTACAAGACTGCAAACTAACTGAGAGTGATGCTTATGAAGAAGCAAGAGACTACAGAAAAGTTAGAACTGACAGCTCAAGTTTCTTCCAATCAGAGAGAAGAGAGAGAAGATGAGAATGTGCAACTCATCTCTATAAAGCTTCAGATTATAATCAAGAAACTACTTGCAAAGATTATCTTGAAAGACACATGCAAAGTGAAGAAGATCACAATACAGATTCAGAAGGCTAAAAACCTGGTTCATAAGAAGAATTCTTATAAGAAGAGCAGCTCTAACCTGTTGGTATTATTGCTAAATCTACTGCAAAGTGACAACTATACAGCCAAGATCCACAAAGGCATTAAGACAGGTATGAAGAAATTCACAACATGAAAAGAGGAGAAGAGCATTCTCTATAGAAATAGTTGCATGTACATCTCTCAGAATGAGGCCTTGCAAATAGAGCTGATCAGGCATTATCATGATCTACCTCTTACATGGCATTTTGCTACAGCAAGAATGTATAAGCTTATAGCTTCCAAATACTTTTGACCAAGAATGAGAGAACTGGTGAAGAAGTGCTGCAAAGCCTGTAGAGTCTGCCAGAGCTTAAGAAGAGTTTGCAAGAAACTTCAAGAAGAATTATCACTCTTACTAATTCTGAATTACTCTTGGAAATCTATTAGCATGGATGTTATTACAGATCTCCCCATGAGCCTGAATTTTGAGAAGGTGCAGTTTGACTGTATTCTGGTTGTAGTAGACCAGCTTACAAAAATGGCTCACTTTATCCCTACAACAAAGAAGCTAACATCAGAGAAATTAGCTCATCCCTTTGTTCACAAGATAGTGAGATTACATGAATTACCTGCAAGTATAGTAACAGATTGAGAATCTCTGTTCACAAGTGAATTTTGGGGTAATTTGACTCATATCTTGAAGATTGCATGAGTAATGAGCATGATGTTCCACCTGCAAACTGATGGTCAAACTGAGAGACTGAATAGTGTACTAGAGCAGTACCTGTAAAGCTATATCAGTTATAATCAAGATAACTGAATGATGTGATTGCCAATGGCAGAGTTTATATACAATAACTTACAGCAGGCCTCCACACAGAAATCATTTTTTCAGCTAATATATGGGTTGAATCTGTGAACAGATCTATTGAACTCTGATGAGTATAGCTATATGTGCAAGAATTTAAAGAATCAGGTGAAGGCAATGAGATTGCTCTGCAAGAAGATCAAGAAATTACTTGTGAAGACACAAGTTTATCAGAAGAAGTATTATGATCAGAAGCACACTATAAAGACTTTCCAGATAGAAGACAAGATATGGCTTGACCTTTGTAATATCAAGACCACACAGCCTAATAAAAAATTGGATTTGTTGAGACATGAATCTTGTAGAATTATGAAAAAGATAAACTTACAAGTCTACAGACTGGAGCTGTCTCCAGATCTGTAAACTCATAATGTTTTTCATGTATCCCTGCTCTGCAAGCACAAGATTCATAAAGAAATTGATAGCTCACCTCATCATAAAGTTTGTGAGATGAATAAGAATGAAAAGAAGTATCAGGTCTGCAAGATAATTAACTCAAAGAGAAAGAGTCACAAGCTGTAGTACAGAGTACATTAGAAAGATTATGATGATAAGAAGAACAAGATATGAATTCTCACAAGTAATGTTCATTCACTGAGAAAGCTACTCCAATAATTCCATAGTAGGAATTCAGACAAGCCTGGTTTGTGAAAGAGATGAATGGAGGTAGTAGAGCTAGAAAATGAGTTAGAGAGAGAAAAGACATAGTCAAGCTGAACTGAATCAAATTAAATTAACCTTAAAAGAAGAAAAAACTAAGCTAAGAACTATATAAGAGTCTCCAGCTTTCTTTCACAAAGACCTGTAACAACTATTTATAATCTTACTGCTGGAAAGAGCAAGCAAGATGCTTATAGTATAGACAGTTATTATATTTTTGACCCAAGCCTACAGAGATGCACTCTGTAAAAACTATATTATTATAGTCTTGCTGAGCTCTCTTGCAGGCAGAGCACTTCTGTTCTGATGGTGACTGAGCCTTAGCTTGAGTCATGAGAATATTCTTGTGAAGCTGAACATGAACAGCTAACTAGTTTGAATTATCCAAACCAGCAATAAGCACAGATTTTTGAATAGGCTCACAACACCATGCTCTTTCACAGGCAGACAAAGCTTATGCCCCAGTATAGGGTGGAAGATCTGAAAAAATCACTGAATTGGCTCACAAAGCACTAGCAAAAGTAGTAGCTGGTGATATTTGAATGAAGATGATCTGGAACCATCATTGTTGATCTTACAGAGAGAATACTGGACAATTTCAAGAATTCTGTAGCATCATGACATTCATGAATTCTGCTGGAGCAGGGGGAACAGCAACAACAATCTAGAGAAGATTAACTGTAAACTGAAATGTGATAGAGAATACTTACATTTCCAGCTGGAGTCAGAGCAGCAACAACCACAGGGAGAGAAGGCAGAGCAGAACTCTAACTCTATCAGCACATAAACTAATACCAGCTTGTGAGAAGCACTTACAGCTTGACCTGATGAAGAGAAAGCAATAACAACTGGTAGAGAAGAAAGAGAAAGAGAAGCAATAATACTTTAAAACTATCAGTTACAAACACTTCTTAAATTCTTAAGACTACTCATTAAAGACCCAACTTCTTCCATAAAGAGAGAGATGGAGGTTCTTCTGAAGAAGAAGAGTGGCAATAACTCACAAGAGAGAGAGAGAGAAGACTGCAAACCTGCAGAAACTTCTAGCAATTATCAGTCTTTCTATAAACCAAATCTCACATAAAGACAAAACTTTATGACCATATAAAGCAAAGATACAATCAAGAGTGAACTCACTAACTTGTAGCTGCAAGATCAAGTATACAGAATATTTGAATAAAGCTATTTTTAATTCTTTTAATTATCAGAGATCTCTCACAAGCCTGTCTCTTACATAAAGCAGCACTTGAAGAGTTTACTTATTTGAGTAATAATAATATAGACTAGAGAAGGAAGAAAAAAAAAGAAGAGAAAGAGAAAGTAAGAGAAAGCTCTCTCTTAAGCTAGTGTTCATTATCTAATAGTAATATGGAGCTAGTGAGAACAATAGAGACTCTCTACATATTGTTGTGTTATTGAGCTCTGTTGTGTTGTTATGTTGTGTTGTGTTATTAGAGTTGTGTTGATATTATATCTCTAGTGAGACTGTACTCTTTTTCTTATGAGGAAATTTTTATTTTTCCCAAGAGATTTTGTTTTTCTATTTATAAAGGTTTTTAATGAGACAGCTGCCTTGAGAGATGAAAACTTACAAGAAAGAAGAATCTGTAAGAATTTGCCTGCAAATCTCTTATACAGATGAACAACATCTGCAAGAATTCAGAGTCTCAGCTCACAAGCTGTTGGAAGTACATGTGTTCTTGCAAGATACTAAGTCACATGCTCACAAGCACATATAAAAGACTGCCACTGCATGAATTTCTTGTTGGAAGCCAGTGGTAATCTTGTCTAGAAATCATATATAGCTGCCAATACCAGATCTTTTACCTCACATACTTTTTTCTACATACAATTTCTTCTATAGATTCATTGTTACACTGATCCACACATACAATCCTCACACTTGTGTGGTCAGCTGTTCAATGGATTTATGTAATTGTACTTCTCCAGAAGTTCAATGTATTCAGCTTTAGTTAGTGAATTCATGGGGATTTGGTCCAATTTTTCATCAAATATAACATCTCACAAGCTCATTATACTATTTGTTTCTGGGTCCCAAAGCCTGTAGATAAGCATGCCACAATATTCTACAAATTTGATCTTCTTGAATCTAGGTTGCAGCTTCAAGAATTTGTTCAAAATCTTCATGTAGGTGTCACATCTTCATCTATGGACCCATCTGCAATAGGGTTGGTGATCTGTCCAGACTTCAAAAGGTGTCAATGGCTTCATGCTCTTGCATTCATATAGAGGCACTGAGGTAGGCAATAGATTTACCATCATGACGACTGTGGCAAGAGCTTTGCCTCATAACTTATTAGGTAGTTTTGAGTCTATAAGTATGCTTCTTGTCTGTTTGCAGAGAAGTTGTATTTCTTGTTCACTCATTTCATCTTGTTGAGATGTATATGAGCATGTAATCTTCTGTTGTATACTCTTGCTCCTGTAGAATTCAGCCAGTTGTTGGCTTGTCAATTCAGAAGCTCTATCAGACAGTATAGTGCCAATCTTTCATTCAGTGGATGCTTCAATCATGTTAATCCAGTTCTTCAGGATTTCTGGAGCTTTTACCTGCTCCTTCAGGAGGTAGATCTACCTGTATTATGTGGCATCATCCATTATAAGTAGGAAATACTTCACTCTGCCATAGCTTGGAGAATCAGAGTCTGTAGATAGAATATGGCTGCCACCTGCAATATCAATAAAAATTTTAGCTCTAGGCTTTGTAGAGCATGTTCTAGATTCAAATAGATTGTGAGCTTGCTTAGCTTTAGCACAGGTTTCACAGAACCCTAGCTTCTTCACTCCATTTATTCACATTACTATTCTCAGATCTCTAGCTAGAATAGCTATATCATGGGCATTGAGATGCTCCTAGCATTTGTGCCAATTGACCATTGTATCCTTCTTGATTTCTGGTGTCTTTGCCAGGTGATTTGGTGCCAAAAGCATGTCATCTTTCTCTTTATTCTCTAGAGTTGCTGTTACATAGCAGGGCTCTAGAAGTTTTATAGGCATTGGAAACATGTATGCCAGTAAATTGTGTATTCTAGGCATTTATAGAACTACAATGTCATCTTTGTTAAGCACAGCTTCAAAGCTCTGTGTTTTATCTGCTGATTCTAGTAGGAAGATGTGTTCTCCATCAACATAGAGCTGTTTCACTGTAAAGCCATCTCATATGAGCTTTCCAAAGCTTATGAGGTTAACCTGGAGGTCAGGCATGATTCTAACCCCTCCAATACTTAATTCACCATTGTCAGTTTGGATACTGGCCATGCTGAATCCTCTGGTGACTGATTTCAAACTGTTTGCCATAAGCAGTTGTGTTGCATGTCTCTTTGGGTCCATTTGAACTAGATTCATACATGAGATTGTGTGGGATCCAGCTCCAGAGTCAAGAATCCATCTGTTTGTGGATTTGCAGGCTTTGTTTTTCTTTCTTGGCAGCCACCAAATCACCACATCATCATCTTCAGGTCTTAGCTTGGTCACCAAATGAAGTGGGGTATGATGGGATGTCTTGTCAAAGTAGGCAAGTTGATTGAGATGGTGAGAGTGCAAGAAGGATGAAAAATCACAATATAGTAAGGATGGTAATGGCTGAGTAGTAAGAATAGAGAAGCATGCCTTAACAGATGCCTAAGCTTATAAGAAATAATAGTACTAAAGAGTCTGTACTAATACAGGCAGCTCTAATAAGAAACAGTGGCAAGCTTCATGAACAAGAGATCTTCATATTCTCTAACTAATAACCAAACTAGCAATAAAGAATGAGTGTGTAGAAAAGTACAAAGATGTGCAAAGGTATTGAGTGAGATGCAGGAGCTATGGGTGGTTTATATAGCTCAGAGATAGTAGCTGGGGGGTTTTGTGCCTCAGACTGGAACAACCTTTGTTCTAATATGGTACTGGAATCCCTACTACAGTATACTATCTGTAAATATTGCAATATTATTATGTATTTATGTGACACTCTTGGGTCTTTAGAGATCAAGAAGTATTACAGTAAGTAATAACAGATTGAAGTAGTAATCAATAGTTCAATAGTGCTCTGGTTGAGCCAGCAGTCTTGCTCTGATGATAAAGAGTTTCTGTGCAGGTGTAGCAGAGTCAGGGCAAGACTATGAGATCTTCTCAAGAGTAGTGGGATCAGATACAGTTGTACAGTATTACAGGACTTCAGTAGTATGGAAAGTAACCAAGATATGAAAGTATCTGATTTAAAGATATCTAGTAAATAAGTAAGAAGATTAATCATGATGAACAAGTTTATCAGATCTCTGGTAATGAGTATTCTTATATACATAATGCTTCTCTGGTGATAGTTCTGCTAAGCTGTCCTATTCATTCTATCACAATACATTTGCTATGTTCTCCAATCAATTCTATTGTACTTGGTGCAATCAGTCAGCTTATCAGTTCTATCACTGGTTATGTGATTCTCATCTTAAGATTCTTCTACAATAGTCTGTAATTCTGTCTTGGCAGATATCATTCAATCATTCTGTGTATTATGTTGTTGTGCTGCAAGATTTATAACATCATTCTCTTCTTTTATAGTGTGTTGTTCTCAACCACTTTGTCTGTTACTTTTTAGAGTATAAAAGAGTGTTCTCTCTTTCTTGAGTTTCTGGTTTTCTCTTGTCTTCTTTCTTAGTGAGTGTTCTTATAATTTTCTTTCACCATGTTATCTGCTTTTAATATTCACAAGAATAATCTTCTTTCTGCTATTAAGTAATCTGGATTTGTGATACTTTCTTCTTGCTCTTGATACTCTTCATTAGGTAAAACTTGCTGAAAATTAAGTTATTCTTCTTGATATAGTGAGTGTATTTATGCTGGTTGCTGTTGTATTCACAATGATGATTCTTCTGCTGCCAATTAGCAGAAATTATTTAAGACTCAGAACAAGCTCAAGCACATAAAGCAAGAAACTCTCTCTTGTCTTCTTTATCTTCAAAAACAGAAAAAGCTGCTTTATGACCAGACTGATAAATTTCTTGAATCTAAGTCAAAGTCTGTGGAGAACTTGGAACATCTCAAGAAGAAGAAGCAGAAAAGAGTAGCTGAGCAGGCAGAGATTTAGAGCCTGCTTGCTTTATTAAGTAATCTTTCTTTCTTGAGTTCTCTTCTGGTTGTGTCCAATTTATTTATTAATGCTTTACTGAATAAGAATATTATTGATGATACATTGCAACAATTATCTAGATGTTCTTGAGATTTTCTGTTGATTTCTGAATGTTTTCTGAGGTATTATACTCTTTTTATTTCACTAGATAATGAGATTTTCCACTGATCTTCTGATGATCCAGTATTTGTTTGACTTTGTATTTCTGTTCTTCATCAATCTCTATAAGCATTTCTTTAGTGTGTAATGGTGCTTTCTCCAATAATAAGACATGAAATACTGGATGTATTCTCATCTTTTTCAGTAGTTGAAGTTTGTAGTTAACCTTTTCAATCTACCTCATGATTTTGTATGGTTTCAATTTTTTGAAATCAAGTTTTTTGCTAGATCTTTTGGTTTTGATATTTCATCAAATTAGAAATACTTTTTCCCCCTCTTTCAAGATTGGTGCCTTCTGATACCTTTTATTGTAGTAGTGCTTCATTCTCTCATTCAGGAATTCAATATCTAGCCTCATCTGGTTTTGCAGTTCTTGTAGTTGTGTTGCTGTCAGTTCTGCTTCTTGAGCTTTTTGTTATGCAATTCTTGGTTGTTTTTGTATTTCTGGTTCTCTGCTGTAGTTCATGTAGAATGGTGTTATTTCTGTAGTAGTGTTCTTTGCTCTGTTGTAAGCTAATTATATCATGGGCAGTAGCATAATCTAATTATTCTGTTGATAGTTGATATATTCTTACAGATATTGCTTCAAGATTTGGTTTAATCATTCTGTCTGTCCATCTGTTTGTGAATGGTAGGCTGTTGATATTTTTTGTTTGATTCCCAGTTGTGCTATTAATGTCATCCAGAATTTGCTTGTGAATCTGGTGTCTCAATCTGTGATTATCTCTTCTGGCATTCTGTGGTTGGTGAGTACATTTTGTAGTACCACTATTGCTGTATCTGGTGCTGTTGTTGCCTCTCTGAACAGTATAAAGTATCTGTATTTTGTCAATCTGTTGATGATCACTAGTATTGAGTTGTACTTCTTTTCTTTCATGTTCTTTAAGTTTGGGAGTTTTGTGATGAAGCCCATTGCTATAGATTTTTATAGTTCTTGCAGTTGTGGTATTGATTGTAGTTTTCCATATAATTGGTTTTTGTTAACTTTGCTTTGTGCACATATCTTACATTCTTTAATATGTTGTTGAATATCTGTCCATATTTCTGGCTAATAGTAAGTTCTTGTAATCTTCTTCATTGTCTTGTCAGTTTCAAAATGTTTTGAAGTGACTGTATTATGTTCTTGTACCATTACTTGTTTTCTGACTTCTTTGAGTACATATATCAGTTCATAATATAGTACTATTCCAACTTCTTTCTTAAAGTTTTCATTTTCTTTATCAATCTTTCTTGTGTATTCATCTTTTCTTATTACTTCTTTAATTCTTTCTTTAATATCCAATTCTTCTGTAATAATTCTTGTTACTCTTAATATCTGTTGGTCCAGAATTATATTCTTTATTTCTTTCAATTTTTTAAAGAGTGTTTTTCAATCTTGTTCTTTTTTCATCAGATCTGGTCTTTGGCTTCATGTGTCCACCCAGGCATTCTCTATGCCTTTGCAGTGTCTTATCTTGAAGTTGTAGTGTACTAGTACATCTGTATACCACCTGGCTTGTCTTCTTGTAAGCTCTTTTGTTGTCATAAAGTATTGCAGGTTGTCATAATCTGAGATAATTTCTGTTTGATGTTAATTTTCTTGCAGTTTGATCTTTCATTTCTTCAGTAATACTACTATTGCTAGTAGTTCTTTATTGTGGATATTGTAGTTCTGTTTGGCTGGAGTCATCATTTTTGTGTAGCATGTAACTAACCTCAGTCTTTCTTGTTTATCTGGTTGTTGTAGTCTTTCTGCTATTGTGCAGTCTGATGCATCTGTATTAATCATACATCTTTTTATTGAATTGTAGTCCCTTCTCATTTCTTCTTTTCTGAATTTGTCTTTTATTACTTTAAATGCTTGTTGGCACTCCATTATTCATCTGAATAGTTTGCACACATGCTCTTTTCACAACTCAGTCAATTCTTGTTTAAAATGGATGAAAGTATATTCATTTGAAAGATATTCCTCTACCTAACAACCTCTCCCATTTTGATGTAAATTGCCTTGCCGGTTATTGAGATATAAGTGGAAATACATGGTGCCAGCCTCACGCGTGTCAGAAACACTTCTCACACTATTACTCAGCAACTATATGATCTTTTCATCTGAATTTTGAGAGACAAGCTCAATAACACTCTTTAAACAAACTACTAAATTTTCTTTACTATATCTCTACTATTTGTTGTGTTATTACACTCTTTTTATCTGAAAAATCTCTTACCAGACACTCTCTTATTTTGATTTTCCCTGCTAAGACTCTTGCTTACTCACATTTTGTTGAGGTGTGCCAAGCTAAGCTAGAGCTCTTATCTTATCTTATCTACTTCCATCTTATCTTTCTACCTCTTCTCATCTGATCTTTGCTCTGCAGGCCTTATGCCAGCACTAAATCAGCTCTATTAACTTGATACTCTTGGTATAGCTGAGCCAAATTGATCCCTGCAAATTCTGACCAATCTCTACTAAATACTAGTATGTTCTATACTGTTTGGTAGCTGAGAAATCAGAATTAATTAGTGAAAAATAGCTTTTCAAATACTTATAGTAACTAAGTTTTTAAACTAGGAACAAGGTATAATATAAGCTACCTTGCAAATCAGAGCAGTTTTTATTAATTTTTCTGCATTTAAGAAAAAAATCAAGCTAGATTTCTAGTGACTTAACAGGTTTGCTATCTTTTCCATCTGATAAAAGATATGCTAGCTTTCTGGTGCTGCTACATCTGAAAAAACCAGCTGCCCTTCTCACTTTTCTGCTTAGAATATACCTTATTTTTATAGTATTAGCTTTAGCATCTTGAATATGAGTCTTTACTGCTAAATTTAAGAATATTCTCAGCTGGTTTCTCAAAGCTTCCCTGCAAAAAGCTCTCTAGTTTGATACTTCTCTTCAAAAAGTATACTTACTAGTATTAATTACCTGATTTTTAAGACTTAATTGCTCATATCTCTTAAATTTACTAGCTTGCCCTCTTGCCCTCTACTCTGCCAATAGTTTTTCCATTGTTTTTGTTCTAGAAGCTGTTTCTGTGATCACAGTCTTCAAAAAAAACTATATAGTTTGCTAGTTCTCTCAAAAAACTAGTCCAGAATTTAATAGGTGTAGCTCTAGCTAAAGAAAAACCTACTACATTGAGATTTTCAGCTCTCAGTAAAACAACTGAACTAGTTTGGGTTAACTAGCAAGTGGAATACAAAATAACCTCAGAAGATCTTCTTAAGAAAGTAATTTCAAAAGATTATCTTCTGTTTTCTTATTCAAGAAGATACTTCTTGAAACATAGTCAAAATGCCTTCTACTTCTGATTCTTCTTCTGAATCTGAACAGCAAGATCTAAAGTCAATTCTCAAGCTTCTTGCTAAAGAATCCCAGAAGAAGAATCATGTTCTTGTGCAAAAAGAACTAAATGCTTGTATCTTGAGTATACAAAAAATCTTTTCTTTTAAAGAAAAAGAAGATACTACTGTTTTTGAAAACTCTGAACTTCAAAATCTTGAGCAAAGAATTATACAGCTTGAAAATCAGAACAAAGCAACTACTGACAGTAGTAATACTTCACAAAGCTGCTCTCAAGAGAAAGTATCTGCTAGTAATGCTTTCAAATCATATTCTTCTGCTCTAAAAACTGGACTAAATACTGAATCTTCAGTTAAATCTTCTTTACTCTCTAAAGTAAATGGTAAAGAAGATAAAAAACAGTTCTCTGAGCCAAAACTCTTTAGAGAAAGAAGACTAATTCTCAAGATGAATACTCAAGTACTTAAAGATATCAGTAACAAAGCTTTCTTCTTCAGAAATAGAATAAATGACTGCTTTACTGAAGCAAATATTACTGAAAAATCAGTTATTTCTTTAATTGCTAAGTCATTTAGAGGCCAATCTCTAATTCTAATGACAACAGAAGACTTTTCAGCTGATTTCCTTCAAAAATATAAGCAAACTTAGATATCTATATTTTCAGATCTAATGAACTTTGATATAGAGAGCATGAAAATTCACAAAGATGAGCACTGGAGAGTCTTTGTAGTTCATAGTATCTCTACAGAGATCTTCAATATAGAGAATGGATTATCTCTTTTAAAAGAAGAGATAGAAATTTTTAACTCTATCTCTTTAAAAAGAACTCCAATCTGGCTATCTTCTGCTAAAAATAGAATACAGAAAAGACATGCATCTGCTGTCTTTCATGTTCAAAATACTACAATAGCTGAAAATCTGAAAACAGTTGTAATTGCTGGACAGAATCTTAAAGTTTGTAAATACAAACAATCAGAAAGATTTAGAAGCACTGTACAATGCTTTAACTGTCAAATCTATAGACATACAGCACTAAACTGTAAAAAAGAAGCTAGATGTGGTATTTGTGCTCAAAAACATCAAACAAGTATGCATGAATGCTCAATTTGTGAGATTACTGAAAGAAAATGTGTACACTCTACATTAAAATGTGCTAATTGTCTAGAAAATCATGTAGCTAAAAGTACAGAGTGTGTTTTCTTCAAAAAATCCAACTATTCAGCACAAAATACTAGTAAATCAATGCAACTAGTAAGAGCTGAGCAGAATCTTTCCAGAACTAAACCTGTTTCTAAGAGATCTCATGAAACAGATTTTGAAGATGAAATCAAGTTGTAATCTCTAAGAAGAAGATTGAAGTTAGACCACCATTTATTAATTTATGTTAAATAAAACTTCAAATACTTTTTCAGAATTGATCTTTCTTCAGAATAATGTTGGAAGAAATGAAAAGTCAATATATACATGTCTTGATATTGGGTTTGAAAAGAAAATTGATTATATTTTATTTCAGGAACCATGGATGAGCTCAGATAATCAGTTTACAGTTTTTCATAATGCATATTATTGCATTCTTCCTGAGAATAAAGATTTGAGATCTAGAGTAGCTATTTTTGCTAGAAAACAGTCCAGATATCAACCCTGCTTAAGATCTGACATATGCTCTAGTAATGATCTTCTAGTTATAGATATTAAAGATAAATACAATCAGTTTGAAACCATACAACTGATAAATATCTATAATCAAAAAGATCTAGAGGACAACTCAAATCTTTGAACTATTGAGATAGAACTAGTAAATATCTCAGCTTCTCAATACTCTATTGTTACTGAAGATATGAATGCTCACCATTCATGGTGGAATTCAAATATAGTCAATTCAATTAGAGCTGAAAAACTAGTAGAATAGCTTGAGGAGAATAATCTGGATTTAATAAATGAAATAGACAGAGAAACTTTCTTCAGACTAAATCTATCATCTAAATCAATTATAGATTTGACCTTCTTCTCCACCAACTTAACTCAAAAGATACATAAGTAGTGGATTGATGAAGCTCTTCACTCTAGCTCTGATCATGAAATTATTCAATTCAGTATTGAACTAATTACTGAAAATCTTGTTGAAAATCCACTTTATTCAAATCAATATAACTTTCAGAAAGCTAATTGGGATGAAGTAAATAAATCTCTTCTTCAAAATCTAGAAAAAGAAGAATTTCAATGGACTTCAATAGAAAATACTTCATCAGAACTTGAATTAAAAGCAATTAAATTAAGAAATCTAATTCAAAGCTCTATTGAGAAACACATTTCCAAAAAGAGAATAACTGAAAGATCTAAGCCTTGGTGGAATAATGAGCTAAAAATCAAGAGAAAAGCTATGACAAAAGCCTTTACAGAACTGAAGAATAAGCAAGTTAGCTTAGAGTTCTTTCAACAAACTAGAAATGACTACTTTAATGCTATTAAAAAGGCAAAGTCATCTTGTTGGAATGAATTTCTGGAAAATGCTCAAGGAAAAGAGATTTTTAAAGCATATAAATATACCAAAGAAAAAAGAGTGGAAAAAACTCCTATTCTAGAATTCTCAAACTCTGAAAATGAAATAGAAAATAAAGCTATTTCATTTAAAGAGAAATGCAATGCTTTTATAAAAACTCTTTTCAGAGAACTACCAAGTTATCCACCAATAGATTGGAATGAATATCATGAAAATCCAGATTGGGAATGGCCTAACCTTCAAGAAATAGAGATCAAAAATTCTATTTTTTCAGGCTCCAAAACCAGTACACCTGGCCCAGATGGTATATCCTTTCTTATACTACAAAAAATCTATCCAGTACTTAAAGATAGATTTTTCAAGTTAGCTGGGTGGCAGGTTGCAGCGGGTTACTACCCAGGCGCCCCATGTAACCTGGTTAGACAGGGGGTTAGTCAGCAAGACCACAAAAATAACCAGGTTTTCTGGGGGGTTGGCATCATACAGTTATCTTGGCAGTTGCATACTAGCTGGTACAGAGGGTGGTGCTGAGTCAGCTATTTGGACCAGTGAGAGTTCTTTATTACAGAGGTCTTTCAGACAGTGCTGTACAGCTGGAACAGCAGTATCAGGATGCATCCACCAGATGACCAACCAACCATCTGTGATAGCTCAGGTCAGCAGCTGGGAATTTCAGAGAAGATTCTGTAGAGCAGGCAAATATAGGTTCTGTAGATAGCTAGATGCCTACATAGTATAATTATACTATTCTCTATCCCATACAGGGCAGAGTGTGTGTGTAGCAGTGCTGCTCAGCACCAGCATCTGATGCAGCCATGATGCTGCTCTGATGCTCAGTTTATTTATATACACCATACCAATACACTGTACAGCAGGTAGTATCAGAATCAGTAAATAGTAGATTAAGCATCATCTTGACAACAAATTTTCTTTTCCTTTCTTTCTTCTCTTCTCTCCTCTTCTCTCCTCTTCTCTCTTTCTTTTACTCTAAGCCTGTTCATCAGAGCCTTCATTGCCACTATTGCTTTGCTTCTCTCATGAGTCTTCCTGTAGATTATACATCAGCCATCATTCATCAATTGTATGATAGCAAGCTGACTGACTCACAGAACAATTTCACAATTTTGTGTCACTACAACATTCTCTGCCACTAAGATCTCTGCTTGCCTCTCCCTCCTCTCCCCCCCACAAATCTAAGAAGGAAAATGTCTGTATGGCCCTGTGTATTAGTGGAATGCAAGAAGAAGATGCTGACTTGTTAATATAGAGCACTTGTTCAATGGACCCCCTTCTATTCTGATCAGATGAAGCAGAACCTTGCTGAAGCTGCTGTCCAGATCTAAACTGATGATTAACTACTCTGTCTCTTTGTTAAACAGAATCAGCTAGCTCTGTATGTTTACTTCTTTCAGTCATGACAACTGCTTGCTCAACCAGAAAGAAATATGGAGTTTGTTCTTGGATGAATCTTTCTCTACCAGATTAACATGCATCATCAGTTGTACATCAATGCAATTCTGATCCAGTTATGTGGAAGAACTTTGCACTGGAGCAGTATCTGCAACAGATGCACAGAGATGAAGCTCATGGCCTTATTCTTATTGTACTGCTGTATGTATGATCACTTTGAAGACACATACAGGAACTGCAAATGGCCAGACTATATATTCTACTGCTCTCTGCATGGCAGGCCAGAATCTGCAGTGAGATATGATGACAGAGAATCAAGTTTATACAGAGCTGCTGGCCACCCATACACATCAGACAGCAGAACCAGTCTGGAACTGTCTCCTGCCTGCCCAATTCTTCTTCTTGAGAGTGGGACAGCAAATGATCTCATTCATATTGAAATCAATTCTCTTCCACCCTGCTCTGGAGATCTGCCATCAGTCTTCCCATACAAGATTGAGGAGCCTGAGAAGCCAGAGAATGACTCTCAGAGCAATTCTATCATCTTAAACTAGATATGCATGGACTTTCTTTTCTGGCTTGTCTGCTTTCTTTCTTTTCTTTGTGATTTTTCTCAACTGCTCTTGCCTAGTTGTACAGGCCCTGTATACAGCACCTGAACATGGTTTGCACTTTTATACAGTGTCCAGAACTAGTAGCCCTAAGGAGTAAAGCCAAGCAAACTACCATTATGTATTCAGCATCTCTTCTTCTTTATCTTCCTATTGTATCATGGGCCATGCTGAGTATGATGGACAGAGTTTGCCATAATAAGAATCAGAGCAGTTTCTTTTTCACTTACAGCATTCTGGATAGTCTGTTCAAACTGAGCTTCCCATGCTACTGTACAAGCTCTAGTTCCTCTACAGCAGCACTGCCACTGGCACTCCCCTGTCTCTGTCTGTTAATATAATCAATAATCATCTTTCTTCTGCTGTAGAATATTCTCTCTGTACCACCTGACCACTATTTTGCTCTGTACAAGGCATCTAGACTCTGTACTGAAGGGCCACTCTTCAGACCAACTGTCCATTCCTGCCACAGATCTGGAACTGTAGTGATTGTACAAGAAAGCTGGTATGTGGCTGGAACAGAGGCACTAGCAGAGGCTGGAGCTATCTCTAATAAACAGGCTGAAGCTTGTGCTTCTCTGAATGCTGTAGAACCACTATCTCTCTCTTCATCTTTATTTTTAAAGACAGCAGCTGCTGTCATCATTCTTTAACCAGCAGAAAATGCTTGTACAAGAAAAGAAACCTGCCCACTGGTCAGTGCTTCTAACTGGTTGTTAATTTTTTGCAGTTCTGTTTCCAGGGCAGTATGTAAATGACCACAAGTCACATTCAGATTCTGCTGTACAATATGCAGCTGATCTGTCATCATGAGTACTGTCTGCTGCAGCTGTATTTTGTACAGCTTCTCTTTATGGGTGTTGGCCATCCAGACTGCCTCTGCAAACTGATAATAGTTCTCTCTCATGAATACAGGGCTGGTCCAGAGGGGGTGGCCAGAGAAGAGAGACTGAAGAATGACAGAGTTCTGCAGGAGAACTGTATGAAGATGATGAAGCAGGTATAGAAACTCTTGAGCAGCCAGATCATCTCTATCTAGCTGTACAGCAGAAGATTCTCTGGACTGGTCTCAAGAATCACTCTGATCTGAAAATCTTCTCAGCTCTGGCCTCTGGAGGCAGGAGTTGAAGTTCTGGACATCATACAACTCAAACCACTGCATCCAGTCATCAATCCAGGGCCAGACAGCACACTCTAGTGACTCAGGCACAGGCACTCTGGCCTACAGCAGATAGAAGTTTCCAGGTGTGCAGGAGTTAAAGCCAGCCATGGCCCATACAAACTTTCTGGGGATGTTAGTCAGGTAGTACTGGCTGAGAACATTACTGTTCCATCTTCCAGCACAGCAGATCTGGCTCTTACTGACCCCAACCTGCTCTGCATGCCTGGCTCCAGCAGCTCATCTAGCATGGGTCTTCTTCAGGCCAGAAAGCCCTGTCCCACTGTAGATGTGTCAAATCCAGTCCAGCTGGATCTCATACAACAGAGGCTTTCTTACATCATTCCTCTTGATCAGGTGCAGCTGGTACCAGTTCTGGTGGTTGTGGAACTGGGATGGTGGCTCTCATACAATGTCCCATCAGTAGAAGAGGTAAAAGACTGTCTGTGCCATGGTGCAGAGCAAGAAGTTGCAATGGCACATCACTGTAGCATACTTAATCTGGCCCATCTGGTTAGTCTTGCCATTTCTCATGATCAAAAGCATGAGAAAGCAAGAGGTTGGACCTTCATTTGTCAGCTTCAGGATGAAGAGATCAGCCAGCTGTACCATACAGCAGGATTCACTACAGAGAAGCATGCTGTGGCTCATTAGAAAGTTCACTGCAGTGCAGAGATGTGACTCCACTGACTGGCCTTTTTTAAACTCTGACCAGCCCTGCCAGCAGTACTCAACCAGCCATACAATGTTCTTCTTATGATATTTATCCAGCAGGATTCCTGCATTACAATCTACAAACTCTGCCTTCTTGCATTCATACTTCTGTCTTGAATGGGTTTCAAGCAGAGCCCAGACAGCCTGGCCAACTAGATGAGGGTGAGAGTTTGTACAACAGCTCTGTTAGTAGCTTCAGAGATTGATAATTGCAGCCTTGTAGGCCTTGATGAATAGTTGGCCCAGAATTTGCACAACAGGCTCTCCATTCTCATTTGTATGGTTGTGGGAATGGCAGGATCTTTTGGCTGAATGGCCAACCACATATTCAGACAGAAATCAGAGCAGCTTCTGCTCTGTCACCAGCTCTTCATTCTGAAAGCTCTTCATCCAGCAGAAATGCTAGCAAGTAGAAGCCAGAGAGTGTCAGCCAGGCTAATGCAGATGCCTTGTACAGTATGAGAACAGGGCAGAAGAGAGCAAGAATTAACAAGAGAATGCATATAATACAGATACCTATCCTCCACTTCTTCTGGTGCAACTTATACTGCATCCAGGTCTTCTTTGATTAGGCATCCAGGGTGCTATCAAGTGCATGCTGTACACATGCCTCCATCTCCACCATCAGGGCAGACTGGCTATTCAGAGTTGGAGTGGCCATGCTGTCTAGTGTTGCAGAGAGTATGTCAATTAATGTAGATTTATCAGAAGCAGAAGCTCCTGTACAATACAGAATGGATTGAGATGGAGCTGAATTGGTGATCTTGATCATGCTGTACTGATTATATAATATACCTCCCACCCTCCCTGGTCCAAACAGGTTATTTAGCAGCTTGGCAGTAACCAGGCAGCAACCTGGGTGATCACCCACACTAAACCCCCCCCATCTAACCGCTAGTTATACTCTATACTATTTGAAAAGGAATATCATCCAGAAATCTGGAGAGAAGCTACTGGAGTTATTCTAAAGAAACCAAATAGAAAAGCTTCATTACCAAAATCTTACAGAATCATCTCTCTACTTAACTGCTTGGGAAAAGTTATAGAGAGAGTTATTGCTTCTAGACTTTCTTATTGGGCCTCCCAAAATAAACTACTGTATTTTGATCAGTTTGGAGGAAAGAAGCAATGCTCTGCTATAGATGCTGTAATGAGTTTAGTACATGATATTTAATTAGCAAAAGCCAATAAATTGGTGGCCTCAGCTCTCTTTATTAATATAAAAGGAGCATTTGACTATGTTTCATTAAATAGACTCTTAAAAGTCTTCTCTGATTTGCAACTACCTAAATCACTAGCTATATGGATTTTTCATTTTATGCAAACAAGAAAAATCCAACTGGTTTTTGATGGTGAGAAACAATAAGAAAAGATATCTATAAATATTGGAATTCCTCAAAGTTCACCTCTATCTCCAATACTTTTCTCTATATATACTATATTTCTCTTTAAGAATAATAATGATCTAGATCTTAAAGATATCAGAATTTCTAGTTATATAGATGATACTAGACTTGTTGTCTTCTCTTCCTCAATAGAAGAAAACTGCTTTAAGTTAGATAAAGCTTTACAAGCAATGTCTAATAGACAAGATTCTCATGTAGTTCAATTTGATATGGAAAAAAATGAGTTAATCCACTTTACTAAATTATTTAGTGAAGTTAACTCAGTTAAACTACATGATCAAGTTTTGAAACCAAAAGAACTAGTGAGATGGTTAGGTATTTGGCTTGACAATACTTTTACTTTCAAGAACCATGTTGAAATTAAGATATCAGCTGCTGAAAAAGTTCTTAATCAAATAATCAGACTTTCAAATACTGAAAAAGGTCTTACTTTTCAAGCTATGAGACAACTCTATATAGCTTGTATTACTTCAGTAGCTGATTATGCTGTTCAGATTTGGTGAAAAAATCAGAAGAATCTTCTCTATAAGTATGAAAAACTTCAAAACTCTGCTTTAAGAAAGGTTCTAGGAGCTTTTAAAACTTCTCTAATTTATGCTATGGAGATTGAAGCTGCTATTCCTCCTGCTAAAGTAAGATTTAATAGACTATGCAGAAACTATGCTTATAGACTATTAAAAATGCCAAAAGAATATGCAATCAGAAAAAGAGTATCTTCTAGCTTTCCACCTTATAATAATGGTGTTGATCTTGATTGGGGAAGGTTTTTAGATTGGAATCAATCAGAATTAAATAATGAATATATTGTACAAACATCAATTAAAAGAAAAAGAAAAAG
This sequence comes from Coccidioides immitis RS, assembly GCF_000149335.2. Lineage (NCBI taxonomy): Eukaryota > Fungi > Ascomycota > Eurotiomycetes > Onygenales > Onygenaceae > Coccidioides > Coccidioides immitis. Next base: position 596,896 of record NW_004504310.1, on the reverse strand, counting down.
AAGAAAAATCAATAAACAAAAAAAGTATCCAAGTCAACTATTCAGAATTTGTTCAATGATTTCAAATATATTACCTTCTCTAAAAACAGAGAGAATCAAAGCAAAATGGAATGCACCTTGGTCTGAAAATCTAGCTGATTTGATAGATATTCAAATTGAAAATTGAGACAAGAAAACAGCTAAAGATAGTCACATAAATAGAATTAAAAATCTAGATAATAGATCTTTAATTCTCTATTCAGATGGATTCAAAGCTGAAGAAAGTCAATATGCTGGTGCTGGTGTATACAATCTACAAGATAATATTAGATTTTCATGGAGTCTAGAAAAATATCTTGAAGTCTTTGATGCAGAACTGTTTGCTATAGGTAAAGCATTTAAATTAGCAAGTTCTATCTCTCAGTCTCAATCAAGATCAATATCAGATATCTGGGTGTTTTCTGATAGTCAAGCTGCTATTCAGAGACTCATGAACCAAGATCTTAATTCTGGCTTATATTATCTTCAATCTATAAGAAAAACTGCTAAGTCTTTTAAAAATCAGCAAATTAATCTACATCTTCATTGGGTTCCCGCACATGTAAATATACATGGAAATAAAAAAGCAGATCTAGCAGCAAAGAAAGCTACAGAATTAAATTAAGTTTGTTCTGAAAGATATATATCTCTTACTTATATAAAAAAACAAATAAAAGAACAAGCAATAATAAAGTGATTTGAAGATCTTTTTAATAGAGAAAGTTCTACAAATCACTACTCTCAATTCAAAATAAAACCCAGATGGAAAGCATCTACTCTTTCTATATCTAAGAAGATATGGTCAACTATTTGCCAATTAAAGCTTGGTCATGGATATTTTAGATCTTATCTAATAAGATTATCTGACTACTCTTCCAATTTATGCTATTTCTGTAATTGTGTTGAAAACCTAAAGCATCTACTATTAAACTGCTCAGCTTATTATACTGAAAGAAGAAAAATCTAATAAGAACTTGATATTTCTCAACTATTTTTAAATTTTATTTTTGAAACTGAATTAGGCTTAAAATGGCTAGTTTTATTTCTGAAATGTACTGGAATAGCTACTAGATAGTGGCTTTCCCAAATATGCTAATTTTATTTCTTTTTGATTTGTATCATATTGCTACAAGAATTATTATTTTCCTTTAAAATTAATATTATGTCCTATCTGCTATTTAACTTTTGTGGAGAAAGAACATTTCATATTGCCTTGAAATACTTTGAATTCTTTCCTTTATTTAGTTTCTACAATGTATACTAAATAAATTTTAACAGAGAAGCTGTTAGGTAGTCTTCATAGTCACTGACTGCGTAAGACTATAATGAATAATAATAATAATAATAATAATCATCTGAATAGTTTGTCTTTCTTGAATAGCTGTATCAGTGGTCTCACATCCTTTAAAAATTCATGTATGAATTGTTAGTAGTAGTTTGCCAGTCTGTAGAACATCTGCACTTCTCTGACTTCTTTTGGTGTTGGCCACTGTAGTATCTTATTGATTTGTTCTAGCTTTGTCTGTATTTCTTCCATTGACATAATGTGTCTGAGGTATCCAATTTTTTTCTTATGAAAGTCACACTTTTTTAGTTTTGCTGGTAGATTGTATTTCTGTAGTTTTTCTAGTACTTTCTTGATCTTTGCAGTGTGATCTTTTCAGTCTCCTTTGGTATATATAACCACATTATTAAGATATGTGATAACAAAGTTGTGCAGGTACTTCTGCAGTACATTGTTGATTAGTGCTTGGAATGTCACTGGTGCATTTGTGAGCCCAAATGGCATAACATTATATTTGTATAGTTTGTATTGTATCCTGAAAGCTATCTTCTATTCATCACCTTTTTTGATTTGTATCTGATAGTAGGTATCTTTAATGTTAATTAGAGTAAACCATGTTACTTCTCTCAATCTGTCTCACACTTCCTCAATCAGTGGTATCAGATAACAGATTTTAACTGTAATGCTGTTCAACTATCTATAATCTACATATAGTTGTAGGGTTCTATCTTTCTTTGGTGCAAACAGTATTGGGTATTCTGCTAGTGATATTGACTTTCTTATGTAATCTTTCTGAAGGTTGTCTTTAATATATTTCTTTACTTTAGCTGATTCTTTTTTATTCAACTTGTATATTGACAGTTTTATTGGTTATTTTCCTTCTTGTAGCTTTATTTTGGGGTTCCAGAGTTTGTGCTTTAGTAAGCTGTTGCTCTGACTTCTTTTCCTGAATACATTAATGTATTCCTAAAATTTTCTTGATAGAGTTTTTTTGATTTCTTCATTCTGGTCATTCTATTGTACTTACAGCTGTGCTAAGTCATTGGAATTCTTCATTATTTGATCTGCTTTTTCATCATGAGTTGGGTTTCTATGAGTCTCTTTAATGTGAATTAATTGCTCTTCATGCAGTATCTTCTAATTGACCTGACTTGTTACAGTTAGTATCTTGCCTAAGTTGTTTCTGAATGTGGGTCTCTGATCATGACTTTCTGATTCAAGAAAGCATCTACAGTTTATCAGTCTAATCTTTTCTTCTTGCCAGTCAATTTCTGCATTGTGCTGTTTCAACCAAGAGTATTCCAAGACTATATTATAGTTCTCTAGATTTGTCACTTCAAAACACACTTTCTTGTGATGTTGTTTTATTCTCATTCTAATGAAGTATATCTCTTCTTTAACTCTGTCCACAGTTTCTTCTTCCAGTTCTGATAACTGGTAGAAGTATTTCTTTATTCACTTTATAATGCCAGCTTGTTTGATGAATCTTTTGTCAATAAATAGTCTGATTACTTCTGAGTCCACTAAGACTGTTGCACACTTTGATTCAAGTAAGATTACTGTAACTCTGAGATGACAGATTTGTCTGTTGATGGCTAACACTTTTGCTTGCCTATTCATGCTGCTTACAGGCTCTTATTTATGACAGTCTGCTTGTTTGCTGAATTAATAAGAGTTATCTTGAGTGCCTGTTTGTGTATTGTGCAATTTTCTTTATTGATATACCAGATCTTGTGTATTCTTCACACATACTTGTTATCTCTATATCTTGTACAGATTTCACATTCTTCTAAACCATGCAGAGATCTTGCCATTTTTAAAATCTCTTGTTTTTGTGAAATTTGCATTGGCATTTATACTTGAATTTATTGTGGCAAGAGTAATCTAGTTCTTTCATCTCTTTTTGTTTTTCACTCCAGTGCTGTTTACATGTTGTTATTGCTAATAATCTGTTATTTTCTTCATATGTTGTCCAGTGCAATTGATTGTCTTGAATTTATAATATTCTTGCTATTGGGCATTTTTTCTCTCCAAGTATCTCTGTAAAGATCATACGTGTGAATCAGCATGACAATGAATCTATAGAAGAAATTGTATGTGGAAAAGAGTATGTGAGATAAAGATCTGGTATTGGCAACTATATATGACTTGTAGACAAGATTATCACTGACTTTCAACAAGAGATTTGTGCAGTGACAGTCTTTTATGTGTGCTTATGAGCACATGACTTAGTGTCTCACAAGAACACATATACTTTCAACAGCTCACAAGCTGAGACTCTGAGCTCTTGCAGATATTGTTTGTCTGTATAAAAGACTTACAGGTGAATTCTTACAGATTCCCCTCTCTTGTAAGCCTTGATTTTCTAAGATGACTATCTCATTAAAAATCTTCATGAGTAGAAAAACAAAACCTCTTGAGAAAAATAAAAATTTTCTTATAAGAAAAAAGGTACAGCCTCACTAGAGATGTGATATCAACACAACTCTAATAACACAATATAATAACACAACAGAGCTCAATAATACAATAATATATAGAGAGTCTCTATTGTTCTCATGAGCTTCATATCATTATTAAATAATGAACATTAGCTTAAGAGAGAGCTTTCTCTTGCTTTCTCTTTCTCTTCTTTTCTTCTCTTTCTTCTCTAGTCTACATTATTATTACTCAGGTAAGTAAGCTCTTCAAGTACTGCTTTGCATGAAAGACAGACTTACAGAAGATCTCTGATGATTGAAAGAAAATATGACTTCACTTTAACATTCTGTATACTTGATCTTGTGATCTCAAGCTGGTAAGTTCACTCATGATTGTGTCTTTGCTTCATGTGGCTGTGTGGTTTGCCTTCACATGGGGTTTGGTTTGCAGAGAGGCTGATGCTTGCTAGAAGTTTCTACTGGTTTGAAGTCTCTCCCCTCTCTTTCTCATAAGTTGTTGCTACTCTTCTCTCTCAGAAGAACTTCCATCCCCTTCTCTCTTTAAAGAAGAGTTGTCCAGGCCTTCAGTAAGTAGTCTTTAGAGGTTGAGATATGTTCACAACTAACAGTTCTAGAATGTTGTTGCTCTTGCTTCCTCTCTTCCACCAGTTGTTATTCTTCTTCCACTAGCTTGAGCTGTAAGTGTCTTCTCACAAGCTGACATTTAATTCACATGCTGATGGAGTTAGAGTCTTGCTGCTCTGTCTTCTTTCTCTGTAGTTATTGTGCCAGCCTTGGCTGGAAATATGAGTATCCTCTATCACATTTCAGTTTACAGCTAATCTTCTCTAGATTGTTGTTGCTATTTTCTCTGCTCTGACAGAGTTTATGAATGCCATGGTTCTGCAGAGTGCCTGAAATCATCCAGCACCCCTCCTGTAAGATCAACAATGGTAATTCCAGACTACCTTCACTCAAATACCACCAGCTACTACTTTTGCTCATGCTTTACAGGCCAATCTGGTGGTTCTTCCAGATCTTCCATCTTATACTGGGGCACAAGCTTTGTCTGCCCACAAAAGCATCAGCAAATCCTGATCAGGCCCCCCATGCCCCACAAATTTAAGTCTAATTTTTCGCGCCATGGACAGCCTTAGTGCTCTTGGCACCACATAATTGCCCTGGCTTTGCTCCAGGCTATATTTTTGATTTTCTTGTTGCTTCAGATTTGCTCTGGGCAAGTTTTTCTACTTGTGATGGCTCCAGGCCTGCTAGACTTCATTAAATTGTTCTTTAGTCATCTCTTTTACTTATTGGGCCAAGCTGCCACTTCTGCCAGTACTTTGTACTTTTAGCTACTTGAAGTTCTGACTTTACATAATTAAATGTAAGGCAAACATTTTCATTTTTGTAAGAAACTCACTAAGATTTAATTTAGTTATGAGTAACAAATCAAACTGTAAACATCATAAATCCTCAGAAACTCTTAATTGTTTGATGCTATATAGAGGCTATATATAAACTGGAATTTTTTACTTTCTGCTACTATTCAGTTTCTCATTCTTCTTGTTTTCATCATTTATTTTGTCTCCAGTCAAATACAGCAAGTTGCTCAGATCTGTCAAGAGTAATTTATCAAGGTCCATGCATTTCTCAGGCATAATAGGTGATGATGTACCTGGTGTAGGAACTCTTTTAGATAATAGATAATCTTGTAAAGGTTCTTGTGAGCTTGAATTTACTGGACATACAGAATCTTGTAGAAGTGAATCTGTATTTGTTTCTGAAGACATCTCAATAGGGTTCTCAGATTCTGTAGTCAACTGCTTGACTGGTGATTATGTTACAAGAACTGCTTTGCTGGTTATCACTAACTTCTTTAATGAAAGTAAGCCAAGCATTTGCTGGATCTTTTGCAGCATTAGATTGTCTAAGTCCAGGTCTGTCATGTCTGAGTATTCTAATTGTGAGCAAGTCTGTCCAAATATTTTGTAATAGAAGTTATTTACTTGTTTGTGTACAATATTCTCGCTCTCATTTACTGCAGTATCATTCTTTGTCTTGGTATTATTCTCTGTCTCAGCATTAATGAAGATGTCTGCATTCTCTGAAAATTTATCTAGCTGTACAGCTAGTTCATTCTTAAGATTGCTGAAGGAATTCTGTGCCATGCTGATAATTTGAGGGATCATTTTATTCACCTGATTAAACTTGACAAAACAATTAAAGATATTTACATTATGAAAAATCTAAATCTACTGTTTTTGTGTCTGACTAAGGTGATGGACCCTACTTATAATCTGAAGAGTTGTATTTGTGTTCATTGCTGGTTCAATCATGACAATATTCAAGCAATAGTAATGAATATTAATGCTGAGTGAGCAAGTGCTATAAGTTACCACAAGGATTTTTGTAAGAATTCGCCTGCAAACCTCTTACACAGACAAACAACATCTGTAAGAGCTCAGAGCTTCAGCTTGCAAGCTGTTAGAAGTACATGTGTTCTTGCAAGGCACTAAGTCATGTGCTTGCAAGCACACATAAAAGGCCACCACTGTGTGAACCTCTTGTTAGGAGCCAGTGGCAATCTTGTCTACAAGTTGTACATAGTTGCCAATACCAGACCTTTTATCTTGTGTACTCTTTTCCACATACAATTTTTCCTATAAATTCATTGTCACGCCAATCCACACGTATGATCCTCACAATTTTGATGTTACTGGTGGAGTTATTGAAGATATCTTGTATCTTTTAGTGTTTCTGAAATGACTGACCAGCCTGTAAGAAAAGAATATTGTACTCTAAAAGCTTCAGAAAGACTTCAACATGAAATTCAATGGTTGAATATGTCATAAAAACAAGAAGATAACATCTCTCAGTATCAATAATCTTTTGGATAATCTTGAAAAAAGTCAGATATTTTGGTGTTGTGGCACAAAGAAATTCTACAATCCATATACAGTCTGCTGGAATTTGAGAAATATTAGCATCAGTAATCATTCTGCTTATCAACCAGATGATTCTCTGGGATGAATGCCATTTTCAGTTAATATCTTGAGAAAGATTGCCTTTGTGCTTGTCAACTGTTGACATCAATAAATTTTCCAAGGTAAAAGAGAAGAATGCATGTCTAAGTCATTAATAGACAGCCATATCAAAGCCTCCACTAATGTCATTCCCATTCTCAGAAGATTCCTGTATGTTGCCAGCAGATTCTTTCTTTAGTGATACAATAAGATATGAATGCACTCAGTAATACTGTGTGAGTTGTTTGATCTGTATCATTTGATATTTGATTGTTTGCATGGTATAACTAGAGATATCCCCATTAATAGTGACAATCCTCTATTTGCTTCTGAGATCCATTGTGTGGCTGTAAGTATGCTGAAGCTGAATATGGTTTAGAATTCAAGGCAAGGCAAGCATTATGGAATAAGATGACATTGAGCCACATTGAAATAGCTGGTTGTACAGTAACAGATGAAGAATGTAAAAATTATTCATACTATACATGGATGCCTCTTTGTAGACTTTTAGTAGCTCATCAATCTTTTGAAAATTGAAGTTTGTATGCAAGAATTCTTTGTTGAGTAACTGTAAAAAGTCAGACAAATTAGAAGCTCTGTTCATCATTGGAGTTGCTGACACAATTCAAATATGGTTTCTTAGAATTAAGAAGATGGCCTTGTGGACAGATGTTCTTGAATTCTTGATCTTATGGTCTTTGTCAAGTATCACATACTGAAACAAGTTTTTGGTTGGCCAGTCAAGCAGACCAAGAAAAGGTTTATCTAGTTATACAGCAGGTTTAAGGGTCTCAGACTATATAGCTAGATCATTGGGGGTCTGGTACATTCAGCAATACCATGGTGAATATGATATGATAACAACAATTGAGGCTATTGTTGGGTCATTCTTGTCAAGATTGTTGTATTTGAATTTCAATGTTGCTTTATTAACAATATATTTTTTAAGACTTTTATCAGTGGTTCTACCACTACCCAGGATGTCATAAAAAAGAATCAGTTGAATAGTATTAGAGAAGAAACAAACAATATAATTAATCTAGTTAGTAATCACTTCATTTGAACAGATAATCAAAATGAAATAATAGAGTTCTGTTGACTGCTGCTCTTTTGCTTTGAGAATCAAAGCACAACACTGCAGAGTCTTTCTGAGTCTAGCTTTATCTGCAAGAATATCTCTACTAACTGGTGATATCTTCTGAGTTAATTTTCAAGCAACTCTGGTGACTTGTCAAGGCTCCAGTCTGACATTTGAAATTATTGGTCTGTTGGAGTTCAAATTTAACTGAGAACATGCAGTTAAGTAATCAGAAGCCTCTGCTCCAGTTGTATTGAGTGTCTGGTTCAGATTAAAGAGTTCATTACCACAATGTTCTGTAAAATCTTCATTGTTATTGTCATTGTCATCTATTTTCATTTGCTTGAGATGCCCTGAATCAGCTATCAGTCTATTATCAGATCCATGCTTTTCCATAATAGGCATTTTGATATTGGCAGTATTGGCAGTGAATTCTTCAAGCAAAGCCATTTGTGTCTTCTTATTCATATTTGAAAGTGGAATATCTGAGCTAGTGTTACAAATAATTCTATTTACAGCTTTGATGGTGTAAAGACTTTTAGAAAAATGTCAAGATTGGCTCTACAGATAACAATATTAACCTTGATACTGAAGAAGAAAGTTCTGCAGCAGTAGCTGCAGCTTCTGTGCCTGTCTTAGTAGTGTGAGAATCCTGTGCATTTGGGTCTGTATATTTCAGAATTATTACTTTATTGTCTTACTCTTGGTCTTTGTCTTGTTTAAGCTGGTGACTAGCAGATCTGATCTGTACCACATACTTTAATAGAAGCAACAGTCTGTGCATATTCTTGGAGTTATTTTCTGTAAACTTCCCCTGAAACTTTTTGATAAGCTGCTGAACAGCCCACAGTAATACATGTGAGGATCATACATGTGGATTGGCATGACAATAAATTTATAGAAGAAATTGTACATAAAAAAGAGTATATAAGGTAAAGAGTCTAGTATTAGCAGCTATGTATAACTTGTAGACAAGATTGCTACTGACTTTCAACAAGAGATTTGTGCAGTGATAGTCTTTTATGTATGCTTGCAAGTATATGACTTAGTGTCTTGTGAGAACACATGTATTTCTAACAGCTTGTAAGCTGAGATTCTGAACTTTTGTGAGTGTTATTTGTTTATGTAAGAGGTTTACAGACAAATTCTTACAGATTCTTGTCTCTTGTAAGTCTTGGTCTCTTAAGACAGCTGTCTCATTAAAAATTTTCATGAGTAGAAAAATAAAATCTCTTGGGAAAAATAAAAATTTCCTTATAAGAAAAAGAGTACAGCCTCACTAGAGATGTGATATCAACACAACTTTAATAACACAACATAATAACACAACAGAGCTCAATAATATAACAATATGTAGAAAGTCTCTATTGTTCTCATTAGCTCCATATTATTATTAGATAATGAACACTAGCTTAAGAGAGAGCTTTCTCTTACTTTCTCTTTCTCTTCTTTTCTTCTCTTTCTTCTCTAGTCTATATTATTATTATCAAGATAAGTGAACTCTTCAAGCACTGCTTTATGTGAGAGACGGCTTGCAGAAGATCTCTGATGTTTGGAAGAAAAATAAAAATAGCTACATCTTGATGCTCTGCTTGTCTGGCTGTGAGGCCACAAGTTAGTGATTTCACCCATAATTATGTCTTTGCTTTGTGTAGTCATAAGATCTCACCTTTACATGAGATTTGGTTTGTGGAGATGCTGATGCTTGCTAGAAGCTGCTGGTTTGCTCTCTTTTCTCTCTCTCTTCTGTAACTTCTCTTCTATCTTCTCTCTTGAGAAGATCCCCACTCTCTCTTTTACAGAAGATATTAAGCCTTTAGTGAGTAGTTCTGAGAGGCTGAGAAGTGCTTGTGACTAATAGTTCTAGAGTGTTGTTGCTTCTTCTCTTCTCTCTTCTTTACCAGCTATTACTGCTTCTCTTCTGCCAGCTCAAGCTGTAAGTGCTTCTCACAAGCTAATATTTAGTTTCTGTGCTGATGGAGTTAGAATTCTGTTCTGTTTTCCCCCTCTATGATTGTTGCTGCTCTGACTCTAGCTGGAAATATAAGTATTCTCTATCATATTTTAGTTTGCAGCTAACCTTCTCTAGATTGTTATTGCTGTTTCCTCTGCTCCAGCAGGATTTATGAATACTGTAATTCTGTAGGGTATCTGAGATTATCCAGCACCCCCCCTGCAAGACTGAAAATAGTAATTCCAGATCATCTTCATTCAAATGCTGCCAGCTACTACTTTTGCTGATGCTTTATAGGTCAATCCAGTGGTTCTTTCAGGCCTGTCATTTCATACTGGAGCACAAGCTTTATTCACCTGCAAAAGAGCATGTTATCACAAGTCTATTCAAAGATCTGTACTTAATGCTGGTTTGAATAATTCAAACTAGTTAACTGTATATGCTCAGCTTCACAAGAGTATTCTTGTAACTAGACCTGGAGTCCAGCTGTTATCTGAACAGAAGTGCTCTGTCTGTAAGAGAGCTTAGCAAGACTATAATAATATAATCTTTATAAAGTGCATCTTTACAGACATGGATCAAAAGTGTAATAACTGCCTATATTATAAGCACCTTGCTTCCTCTTTCCAGCAGTAAGATTATAGATAGTTGTTACAGGTCTTTACAGAAGGAAGCCAGAGACTCTTATATAGTTCTTAGCTTAGTTTTTCTTTTAAAACCAATTCAACTTGATTTGACTATATTTTTTCTCTCTCTAACTCATTTTCTAGTTTCACTACCTCCATCTATCTATTTTGTGAACTAGGCTTGTCTAGGTTCCTACTATAAAATTATTGGAGTAGGTTTCTCAGTAGACAGACATTGCTTGTGGGAATTCATGTCTTGTTCTTCTTATTATTATAATCTTCCTAATACACTCTGTACTACAGCTCACAACTCTCTCTCTTTAAGTTAATTATCTTATGAATCTGATACTTCTTTTCATTCTTGTCTGCCTTGCAAACTTCATGATGAGATAAGCTATTAATTTCTTCACAGGTCTTGTGCTTGCAGAGCAGGAATACATAAAAAATATTATAAGTCTACAGATCTGGAGGCAGCTCTAGTCTGTAGACTCACAAGCCTATCTTCTTCACAATTCTACAAGACTTATACCTCAACAAATTTAATTTTTTGTTAAACTGTATAGTCTTGATATTACAAAGATCAAGTCATATCTTGTCTTCCATCTAGAAAGTATTTACAGTATGCTTCTGATTATAGTACTTCTTCTGGTAGGCTTGTATCTTTGCAAGTGATTTCTTGGCCTTCTTACAGAGCAATCTTATTGTCTCTACCTGATTCTTTAAATTCTTGCACATACAGTTATACTTATCAGAGTCCAATAGATTTATTCATGAATTCAACTCATATATCAGCTAAAAAGATGATTTCTGTATAGAGATCTGCTGTAAGTTATTGTATGTAAACTCTGCCATCAGCAACCACATTATCCAGTTATCTTGATTATAACTGATATAGCTTTGCAGGTACTGCTCTAGCACACTATTCAGTCTCTCAGTTTGACTATCAGTTTGCAGGTGGAATGCTGTACTCATAACTTTCACAATCTTCAAGATATGAGTCAAATCACTCTAAAGTTTACTTGTGAACAGAGATTCTCAATCTGTTATTATACTTGCAGGTAATCTTTGCAATCTCACTATCTTGCAAACTAAGAGATGGGCTAATTTCTCTGATGTCAGCTTCTTTATTGTAAAGATAAAGTAAGTCATCTTTGTGAGCCAGTTCACTACAATTAGAATACAGTCAAACTGCACCTTCTCAAAATTCAGACTTACAGAAAGATGTGTAATAACATTCATGCTAACAGATTTTCAAGAGCAATTTAGAATTAATAAGAGTGATAGTTCTTCTTGAAGTTTTCTGTAAACTCTTCTTGAGCTCTGGCAGAATCCACAGACTTTGCAGCACTTCTTCACCAGTTCTCTCATTCTTGACTAAAGATATTTGTGAGCTATAAGCTTATACATTCTTGCTGTAGCAAAATGCTCTGTCAGAGATAGATTATAATAATGCATGATCAGCTTTATTTACAAGACCTCATTCTGAAAGATATACATGCAATCATCTCTATAGAGAATGCTCTTCTTCTTTTTTTACATCACAAATTTCTTCATGCCTATCTTAATGTCTTTGTGAACCTCAGCTGCATAGTCATCACTTTGCAGTAGGTTTGGCAATAATGTCAACAGATTAAAGCTGCTCTTCTTATAAGAATTCTTCTCATAAACCAGATCTTTGATCTTCTGAATCTGTATTATAATCTTCTTCACTTTACATGTGTCTTTCAAGACAATCTTCACAAGTGGTTTCTTGATTACAATCTGAAGCTTTATGAAGATAAGTTGCACATTCTTATCTTCTCTCTGTTCTCTCTGGTTGAAAAAAACTTCAGCTATCAGTTCCAACTTTTCTGTAGTCTCTTGCTCTTTTGTGAGCATCACTCTCAGTTAGTTTGCAGTCTCACAACCCTCTATATTATCTAGACCAGTCTTCTTGACTTAATCAGATCTTCACAAAAGTTTATCTGCCAGATTCTTAGTTTCTTTTACATGGTTAACTATGAACCAAAAGGCTGTCAGCCTTTGTTTCCAGCAGATCTGTCTTTATGAGAGATCTTGAGCAGTCTGAAAATAGCACAAGCTATCATAATCTGTAAGAACTTGAACTGGTGTTCACAAGCCTTCTAATCAGCAGCATCAATATCTAAATGACTTTATAATTATGAGCAGTTCTTGATTATAAATGTCATAATTCATCTCTACAGATTGCATCTTCTGTAAATAAAACCTAACTAGAACCCAAACACTATCCTTCACCAGCTGTAATAGAATACCACATACTGTAAAGCCAGATGCATCTGTTTCCAGACTGGTCTTCTATTCTATATCAAAATGGTGAAGTATAACAGCTTCCACAAACACTCTTTTCGGATCTATAAAGACTTTATGATCTTTCTCAGTCATAAAAGTATCAGTCTCTCTTCTCATGTCTCTTCACATGTGCCTGCTTAGCTTTGCTTCTCCTCTTTTTAGGAGAGCAGTCAGGCTGCAGGCTATCTTAGAGAACTTTGGAATGAAGTGCCTGTAAAAGTTCACAAATTCTAAAAAGATCTGAACCTCTTTCTTACTGGTTGGCTCTGGCCAGTCAAGAATAGTGTTCATGCAGCTCTTCTCCATAAGAACACCCTCTGATGTTATAATATACCTAAGATAGTCAATCTTGTAAGCATTAAACTTGCACTTTGCCAGCTTGCAATAAAAATCTGTATTCTTGAGTGCCTTAAGTATCAATTTCACATGCTTCTCATGATCTTTCTCACAAGCTGAGTACACAACCACATCATCAAAATAGGCCACCACAAACACATTCAGATATTTGCTAAGTACCTTCACAATATATAATTGGAAGACTGCTGGTGCATTTGCAAGTCCAAAGAGCACTATTAAGTACTCAAATAGCTTCTGTGGAGTTCAAAATACAGTCTTCCACTTATTCTCTTTATGAATTCTCAATCTATAATAGGCATTCTTAATATTTAACTGAGTGAATATTGCAGCTCCTGCAAGCTTATAGAACACATCTTCAATCAGTAGTAGAAGATATCTATTCTTGAACATTTTTGAATTCAGATTGTGATAGTCCACACACATTCTTAGTCTGCTGTTCTTCTTGAATATGAACAGAATGAGTGCTTCTGCAGATAACTTCAAAGAGCAGATGAATTCATGAGTTAGAGTACTGCTCAGATATTCACAAAAAGTCTCTTGTTCAGCTTGTGAAAATCTGTATGTTCTTCCAAATTCTGGCTGCTTCTCTGGCTCAAGATCTATAGTCAAATCATCTTCACAGTGTGGTGGCAGCTCTCAAGCTCTCTTGTTGCTAAACACTTCTGTAAGTTTATGGTAGACTTCTAGTATCTGAAGATCTAGATCTGCTGTCACCATCTGTTCTGATTTATAGAAAGTCATCATGTAGATGGGCTTCCCTTTCTCCACTAGCTCTAAGAAATTAACTGGTTTAATGTTCACAACCAGGTTGTGACACACAGTTTGCAACTCTAGTGTTAGTTTTCTGAAACACATCTTAGAATTATGTTGCTGCAGCCAGGTCAAACTCACTAGCATCTCATCTTTTATGTTTGTAACTATTACTTGTTCATGGAACAACTGCCAGTTTCCCTGAGAGTTACAGGCTTTAAAGAATATATTTGCAATTTCTTTTGCAAAAGTGACATTCTCATGATCTATAGTAGTTTCCCTCTCTATAGATATCTTGTGCACCTCTAGGGATAGCTTTGTGGCCAATTGTGAACTAATCACTAGAGATTGGCAACCAGAGTCTATTAGTGGGCTCCCCAATTTCCTATTTGCTACTCTTCTTCTTGGGACAGTCTTTTGTGAGGTGCTTCTTTTAGGCACCCTCAAAGCACTTCCCATCCTTTCTCAAAGCTTCATAATTCTTGATAAGGTCTTTCTCTGTCTCCTGAGCAGGTCTCTGGAGTTGACTCCTCTTATTCATTTGTGGTCTTGACTTATTAGTCTTTATACCTCTGCAAGCACTTCCAACTGAATTGGTAGACTTTACATGCAAGGCATCCTTCACAAAAGCTGCTGTCACACTTGATCAGAGTCAGGTAGATTTTCTGCTGGTGTTCCAGGTTCACAAGCTTCAGGAGGTTAGCTTCTTTGTGCTGATACCATTGTCAGGTGTCACTAAAGAAGAGTGGCAAAATGTGAGGATTGTATATGTGGATCAGTGTGACAATGAATTTATAGAAGGAATTGTATGTAGCAAAGAGTACACAAGATAAAGAGTCTAGTATTGGCAGCTATATATGACTTGTAGACAGGATTGCCACTAGCTCCCAACAAGAGGTTTGTGCAGTGGCAGCCTTTTATGTGTGCTTGTGAGCATGTGACTTAGTGTCTTGTGAGGACACATGTACTCCCAACAGCTCAGAAGCTGAGGCCCTGGACCTTCACAGGTGTTGATTGTCCATGTAAGAGGTTCACGGGCGAATTCTTACAATACAACAGCAGACACATCTTCTGTAAGCTTTAGGTTCTTCAAGTTGTTACTGAGTTCTGAAATCTGGGCCTGAATATCTTGAAGTTTTATTTTCTTCATTGCATCAATATGAATAGAAGATTCAGTCTTGTATGTGGGGCCTGTTCTTCCAAAGAAATTGAAGTACTTTTTGTGAAATGTGGTTAAATATATAGTCAATATCACCTGAACACATCCATTCTTGTAGTGTATCTGTTATTGGGAAGCCAAGATATCCTGCAAGTTTGACTTGATTTTTGTGGATTTAACTATCATCAAGAACATGAACTCCAGAAATTGTGCTTGGGTGAAGATCTTCAGCTTTTGCTGATTTGTGAGATTTCAGTGTGCTGATTTTCTTGCTTGAAGTAATTGAGGCTGGAGCAGAGGCTGTATTATCCATTTGCAAATAGAAGCTACATTGAATGTCAGTATAACAGAAGAAACAATATGGTAAATATTGAGTCATACTAGCTGCATGGTAGAGATCTGTCACAAGAAGTCAAGTAAATTTAGCCATGTGACACACAAAATTGTTCAGAGAAAATATCTGGTAATGCTCTTGAGCTTTATATCAGTCTGCTAAAGTGCCTTCAAAGCTCCTTTTGCAAAGAAAATCTCACAAGAAAGTCTGTATATTGCTAATCTCTAGTTAGAAAGCTTATAAGCTCTTTCAAGATTGAAATTCATAACTGTAAAGAGTTTACCTTTACTGATTTGGAGAGCTGGTGAGCTTGTAGGGTAGCTGGTGAGACTGTGTAGATTAGTAGTTAGAAAGAGAGTTGGAAGGGAGATTATGGTAAAAAAAATAAAGTGTAGGCTCTTGATCTAATTAGGAAATCCAAAACAACATGTCTCTACTGTATGACTAGAAAGATAGCATGTTGAGATCTAATATTCTTATATTTGAAGTAGAAGCTGTGAACCTTCAGCAGCATTCCTAAAATACATGCTATACCTTATGGCTAGATAACAGCTCAGTAGATCAAGTAGGCAAGCATGGCAATAAGAAAATAATATAGAATCTCTATATCATATTACAACATCTCAATGCTACATGTCTATTTCAGGATAGCAAGTATAAGAAACTCCATAGCAACTAACTTCAATTCAAAGTCATGCACAATCATGGTGACATTGAGCTTGTTCAGGATGTAGAAAATGTTAAAATCAGTAATGAGACTGGCATTCTTGATAGCTTGACACTGGAAATTGTTGAAGTAGGCTTGCATGATCATGCCAGCATTGTTAATGATGCCACCAAGATGAGATTCAGCCATCTTTCTCATCTTGATCAAGACCATGGAGAAGATCTTCCCCAGTGAAAACTGCTTTGTTATTGAAGTAGGCTGGCATGGTTATGCTAGTATTGTTGATGGAGGAGGTGATCTTTTCTGATGTAAATTGTTTAGTCTTGCCTTTGAATTCAAGATAATGGGCTTGCTGCGCTTATCAATAATCTTGAAGAGGAAGTGTTTCATGTTGGCTTGGACCTCAGTATTGTTAAATTTATAACTGATGAGATGCTTAGTATTAAAGCCTGTATTTACAGAGTTTATGATAACTTGGTTCTTTGCAGCATCACCAATCAAATGCTTAGTGTCTGTGAAGGCAACAAATGATAGAATAGTGCAATTTTTCTGGTCATTTGCAATGGTTCTGATATGGCAGAATCTCTATAAATATTAGCTAGATTTCTATAGAAAGCATAACATTGGTAGAACTTATCAAATGCTGCTGTTAAGTGATCAAGCTAGCAATGCTCTCTTTTCTGCAGCAGAAGTAGCAGCAGTACAGCTAGATGTAATGTTAAGAGTTGTGAAAGAGAGGAGAGAAGAGATATTTATGTCTGGCATGGTGCTGCCAAGCTAAGTCTAAAATAAACCAGCTTGTAAATATTATTGTAATATTACAGTAAAAATACACTGCTCTGTAAGTGAGGCCAAAGTGAGTGCAAAGTGAAGCTAGAGCAAGTGTAAAGTGAAGTCTCTATTACTATACAACAATTTACTAGCAATCAAATTTTTGAATGATGTTTTTCTATTGCTGTTGTGCTGCTTGTAGCAAGTGAATCTCTATATTAAGTGAATTAGAGAGATATCACACAAAATATTGAGTGTTGCTTGACTGTCTTCAAGAATTTCAGTCTTTTCAGACTGAATCAGCATCCATCCTGACAGATTCAGAGATTCAAGAACATGCTGACAACCTCAACACTACTGGAATCTTTACTGGTGAATGGGATTTTGTCCATGACAACTATAGTGACCAGTTGGCCAACATGGGGAAAAAGAACATTGAGATAAATAAGCCAGAAATCTTATCACTTGAAAGTGCAGCAGCTAGTAATCTTTCACCACAAGAAGATTTGGTTACAAGTAATGTTGAGACTGATAATAAGAAAGAATATACAGAACCTGTTGTCAAAAGAAGTGTAAACTTCTACATTCTGATTTTATCAGTCAAGCTTTCTGTCATGTTCACAATCCACACTATCACATATAAGATGACAGATTAAAAAGCAGGTGTATCTGTTGATGTTCAAATTGAATCTGATTCTGAATATCTGAAAGAACACAATCTATTTTATTCATTTTGTAGTGAGATTGATTATAAAATAGTGAGTTTCTTTTTCAGAGCAAAACTCAGCAAGAGAAATATTAATAACTTCTTGAAGAGCTCTTCTCTATACAGTATTACTACATAACTGAGTTTTCATAATACAGACAAGCTCTTCTTGAAAGTTGCTGAGATCTTACATGGCCATACTGTAAGAAATTGGGTTCAGATAAATGTAACAGTTCTCTTGTCAGAATCAGGTTTGCACTTTGAGACTCACAAGCTTCAGTATCAGAAAGTTGAATATGTTATTTAATATCTTCTTGGCCATAAACCATTCCAGAAACATCTGATATATGAACCAGTGCAGCATTTTAATTAGAGCAATGATCAAGTGTATACAGAAATGCATACTGGAAATTAGTAGTGGAATATACAGAAGAACTTTCCTGATGGCACAACTGTAGTACCAGTGTTAATTGCAATAGACAAAATATAGCTTACTAATTAACATGAAGACTTGAACCCATGGCCTGTATATCTTTCAATTGGAAATTTAAGCAATATGGCAAGGCAGTCTTATAACATGAATAGTATAATGCTTGTTGAATTTCTTCCATTACTAAAGAATGTATCATGGGAACTCAAATCCCAAGTATATTATGAGTCTATAAGAATTATACTGAAGTGTAAGTCTTACTTTAAAGCACTACAGGTCCCTGTCATCACAATATATAATCTAGCTATATGGCTAGATATATGCTGAATCTGTTGGCAAAATTGACTGACAGTTGGTTGAGTCAATTAGCACTTGAACACTTGTATAAAACAGGCTTTATAATTAAATATGCTGATGGGCAAGTTCAAAACTGTTTTCCAATTCTTGCCAGAATAATAGCTAACTATGAATAGGCTGGTATTCAGGACTGGGACAGGATCCCATTTCCCATTGAACCTGGTCCTGGTCCTGAATTTAGAAATAGCCAGGATCCCAAATATGAAATCTCAGTCCCATGTCCCATCCCACTCAAGAGCTTGAGATCCTGTTCCCATCCCTATTCCAGAAATTATTTCCTGGTTCCATCCTCAAATAGAAAATTATGTCCCACATCCCATCCCAGCAGAGATGGTAGACTCCCATTTCCTATTCTGGCCAGGTCCATAGTGGGACCAGGATGGGATCAGGATTCCTGGTCCCATCATGTCAAATTCATAGGGAAGAGTCAAACTGATCAAATTTTGTGTGGACTGTTACCAAATTTTGTTACTTTTTTGATGAAGGTGGAACCCATAGAAAAATCAATTTGATTGTCAAAAGAAACAAAGTATTAAAACTAACTAATGGCTGAAGCCAGCAAACAAACAGGAACTGCCTAAATGACAAGTTAATCATCATTGTCATCATCTTCATCATCATTATTGTTCTTTTTCTCCCCCTTCTCCTCCTCTTTTCACTTCTCCTTCTTCTTCTCCTTCTCCTCCTTCTCCTTCTGCTCCTCCAGAACCAGCTTTGTGAACCAGACAGGGGCTCTAATACCTGCCATTTGATGGGCGGAGACCCTGACAGCGCCAGGGGGAGGCAGGGAGGTGGTGGTGGATAGTGGTGGTGGTGGTGGAGTGGCAGCAGTGGTAGTTGGCAGGGCAGGGGCAGCACACAGGTGGTGGGTGGTGGCAGCAGGGGCAGGGTGATCAGGCACATTAATTGGGCTGAAATAGTTCAACCCAATTTTGGTACTGATGCCAAGAATGAGCTTCATATTGTTGGTGTTGACCATAATGTGCTTACAGTGCACCATTGCCATAACAGAGCCTATATTACTCAGTATAATTGTTGGTGCCATTGCTAAGAGTGACTTACACTCAAACAGAGCACACAAGATTGCTTCAGCCACCTTCTGAAGTGACTCAATGGCAGTATATTGCCAGTGATATTCATGTTCTTGGTGACAGGACAAAGTAATTTCCTGAACCAATTGCTGGAATGGGGCCACTGGCAAGATTAGCTTGGTAGAGCTCTGGAAGTGGTGGATTTTCTTGATGGCACCTATTTTCACCAATTAGCATCAAGACTGTTACCAAAAATCATTACTTTTTGACATATGAGTGCCGGCCTTCCAATTTTGAATGGGGGGGGTGGGGACAGGGATTCTTCTGGTCAAAGTTAGCCAGGTCAACATCTTTATTGGCTTTACACCAATTGCTCTTCTTCAGAGCCCATTCTTTCAATGCAGCCTTGTGCCACTCCTCTCCAGCTGTGTGAAATGAACATGCATGGGGAAAACTAACATCTTGTCAGTAAACAATGTGTGCCAGAGCAGTATTCTGCAAGCACTCACCTCTTAATGTGACCCATTTTGTCACAGTATATGTTTGTTGTACATGTGAATGTTGAAGCACAGTAAATAAAAAGATGGTGGAGGGGGGGGAGGAGGGGGAGAGGGAATCATTAACATTAGCTCTGAAGAGAAAGAAGAAGAAGAGGAAGAGAAAGAGAAGAGAAGAGAGACTGACCTGATGTTATTATCCTGTAGCCAGCATAGCAACAATGCGTTGAGCTTGCCCATAGCAATGTGCCTGTAGAATGTAAACAATGTGTATAGTAACCATTCTATGCAAGTACTTGGTCAATATACTCTATAATCTCATTATTCTGTAGCCAGCAATTCAACTCATCACATATAATTGTGAAGATGGGGCCAAAACAATATTCAATAAGAGAGAAGACCTGTGCAGCACAGGAGCACCACCAGGTCTTGAAAGGTCATCAAAAAGACATATTCAAGACAGAAGAGATGGATTGCAAGACATGTCATAATGTGCTGAAGAGAATCTGAGCAAAACATGAGTGGTATGCACTCTCAGTAATTTGCATTGAATCATATTAATATTCATTGCAGGCAGAATAGCAGTAAGGAGGATCACAAGATAATTAAAGATAAAGCCATTGAAGAGTTGATGGCCAAGTGATTTGCCAAGGGCAAGTCAAAGAAGTATCATAAGCACCAGCTCATGGTCTCTCAGCAAAAGAAGAGGGAGGAAGAGAAGAAGCATTGCTGAGAAGAGACTACAAAGACTGAGAATGAAGCTTGGCAGAAAAAGAAGATAGAATCCAAAAGTAATGAAATTTGGTAACAGTTCTGACATATTTAGATCAAAACAAGCCAGGTACAGCATCCTATTGCTGCATGTAGGGAGACCTGATTCTGCCAAATGATAGTCAGGCTTGAGGCCAAGGTCATGGCCCATGGTCATGATTGTCTTGCTGCAGTCAGTGTGTCAAGAGAGGGGGTTGAGGAGGAGATAAGAGGATTTCTGGGCTAATTATAGGGTCCAAGTGAAGACAACAACAGCTCACCTGCTTCAGAGAAGATGAAGAAAGATGATTTTGAGGTTGTGGTGTCCTCTGATGAGGATGATAAGAAGGACAATGAGGTGGAGAATGATTGGATTATTGATGTCTAGGGGAGAAAGTTAGGTTTTTAGTTCTTTTTTCATATTAATTTGAGAATGGGGTGCCATTAAATTGGCAAAATGTTTTATTTTCCTGAAGAAGAATGTTCCATTTTGTAGAAGAAGAAGATTTTGTAGTTGGTTGCTGTACTTACAGAGTAAAATGAGGCTAACTATCTAGAGATTGTCAAATTTTGCATGGGCTCTGACCACATTTTGTTACTTTTTTGACTAAGGCAGAACTTAGGGAAAAATCAATTTGATTATGAAAAAAAAAAAAAAAAAAAGAAAAATCTAATAGCTGAAGCCAGCAAACAAGCAAAATCTACAGAGGTTCCTTCAGAATTGACTATAGTTTAACATGGAAAAAAATAATTTGTATTATGGAAGGAGCTGCATCATAAGTTGTTTGTTACTTGGTGGTTGACTACTGAAGCTGCTCAGTTGATTAATAATAAGAAGTATGGTGACCCCAACTGGAAGGCAAAGCAATACCATTCTGATTTTTGGTTAAAATTTGATCAGGTGGCAGAGCATTCTAAAAGTACTCCAGGAATGATTTGCAAGCATTGTCAAATCTTTCTTAGCTATCCAAGCTTTTCTTGAAATGGTACAAGTGATCTGAAGAAGCATTTAACAAGCAAAGATTGTACAAAAACTGGTGACAGACAGGGTAACACTCTGGTTAACATGATGATAGGTCATGAATTCTAATTTTCCAAATGTAATGAATTTTAGTAACAGTTCTGGTGTCTTAGCAATAGTTTCTGAAGCATTCTCAAACAGATTCAGATCTGCCTGTTTCTGAATGCAATCAAGATAATTTCCTCCAGCAGCTTGTGCAAACATTAATAATCTTGAATCTCTCATTTCATGCTATTGAGAATCCAGCATTCCACACATTAATAACCATGCTCAACCCTGCAATGGCTTTACAGATACCCACATAAGGAACATTATATCAGGTCATGAATGATATGTACAATCAGCTATTCCAAAATCTTCTCTTTAATCATGACTTAACAACCAAGATATCTCTGGCAGTGAATAATTGGACAAGTCCCAATAATCTTGCCTTTATAGCAATTAATGGTTATTATATTACAAAGGATTGGGAGTACTGTGAGCATTTACTGGATTTTGAAAGTTTAGAGGGTGCTCATACTGGCAAGAATATGACAGAGATTCTTCAATAATCACTAGCAGCATAAAGACTTGAGAGCAATCTTCTTGTAATTACAAGTGACAATGTGTCAAACAATGGTACCATGCAAGCACATCTTACACATCAGTTGAGGCTAGCATTGCAGCAGTTGAACAAGACAACTGATTGGGATGCAGAGAGTGGGACAATACTCTGTCTTGCTTATGTGATTCAACTTGTGGTTCAAGAGCTGGTTTGCAATCTCAAGATTCAGCCAGACAATGATGCTCTATCTACTACTTTTGATGAGAGCTCAATTACTGATGACCTAGCATCAACAGACACATTTGCAAATACTCTTAGAAAGATAATGAAATTTAGTAATAGTCTTGATATACTTGAGTTGATTTACTAATCTTTGCTTGACAATAGATTCATCTTGTTGCCAATGCAACCAATGCCTCCCTTCAACTTGCTGCACATTTCCAAGAATATCAACAAGAGAACCAGCACAAGATGATCCAAGATGTTCACACAAGATAGAATTCCATCTATAAGATGTGTGTTCATGTCTTGTTGCTTTGACAAGCTGTGGACTCATGAATTCAGGACTTATCATCAAAATACCAAAAGCTTTACTTGTTGAACCATGACTGGAAGCAGCTAGAGTATATGATTGGACTGTTGCAGCCATTCAGTCAATTTACCAAGATACTGTCCAAAACAACAGGCCCAACAATTCATCTGGTATGGGCAACATACAATCATCTTTTCCAGTATTTAGAAAGAGAGGAGGACAAGGCCTAACAGTTGACAACAAGAGAGAACATTCAAGAAGCTATCAAAGCTGCCAACTTGAAATTTCAGAAATACTATAATGATACTGAGCATTCAAAGAGTAAGCTGCTAGCTGTAGCTGCTGCTCTCCATCCATTATGCTTCATGAGAGCATATGATTCAGAGAATTGGACCAGTGATAAGCATGAAATATACCAATAATATATTTTGAGGTTTTACAAAAAGCATTATGAGAAATATGAACAGCCAAGAGAAGTAATACTTGATGTAAATGATGTATGTTTGTTATAAGTATTATTCTGATTTCTTCTCTGCTAACTTCTCTAGGATATTAAGCAAATGATTTTTGAGAGACCCCATTAAAGATGAGCAAATTTCCAAAATGAAATGAAGTGATATTTAAATGATGAGAATTTGACATCACCTCAAGCTCCAATTCTGGAACAGTGGAGGATGCTGGAGCCTGATTTTCCAACTGTTGCTCAGATGGCAAGGGACATTCTGGCTATATCTTTAACAGAGGTTGGGGTAGAACAGGTTTTCAATATTGCTTGAGATACATGTCATTATCAATAATTGCAGCTTCATGCATCTATAATCAAGAAGATCATGCTGCTTAAACATGGAGATAAGATGCATATGCAGGATGAAGCACTCATATTGCATGAGAAGTTGGCCAAGAAAGTCATCCAAGACAATCAAGATAATCAAGATACTCCAGAGATTGTACAGGAAGAGATTGCAAGCCTGCTAAATCCACTACTCAATCCAGATAAGAAACAGGAAATATGTCAATGTTATCAATAGATAGACTCAAGTAGCTAATAGCTTGCAATATGATTCAATTATGCAAAGAGCATTACCAAATTTCAGTACTTTTCTGAAGTTGAATAAATTGATAAAATTATGTTAGGACTGTTACCAAATTTTGTTACTTTTTGACAACACAAATGGGACTGGAGTTTCTGGTCCCATTCTACACTTTACTGGTCCTGTCCCATATACAATATTGAAATCCTGGTCCTATCCCATTTTGTCATGTTAGATCCTGGGCCTGTCCTACTAGCTAGATTATAATTTCAGTCCCAATCCCATCCCAATCCCAGTTCCCACAGAACTGTTCCAATATGCTGTTAAACAATCTGGTCCCATCCCATTAAGCTGAGCTTCAACCTGATCCCGTCCTCAGGACAGGAATTGGGACAGGAATCTGGGACCAGGACGGGAAATCCCGGAACTGGATACCACTCTAAAGTCTATGAAGAACAAGTATTGATACCTGGAGTCAAAAATGGTAGACACTACACCATTTATACTGTTCCACCTAATGCATGAGAGAATCTGATGGAATTCTGGCTAATGAGAACTCATGAATACATACTGGCAATGCTTTAGAACCAGCAGAATGCAATAATAATCAGAAGACTTGATGAAATTCCAACAAGAATTAAAGAAATGTGGATTCATGCTGTCCTGAACTTTGTATGGCATCATCTATTAGTAAATGTTCACAGTATTATGATGATTGACATCCTTCACCAATTGCCTAAAGAGCTAGTGAATTATTTAATTAACTGATTGAAGACTTTAATCAAGAATATCTTCAAAGCAACCTGCCAAGAAAAGAAAGACTTTGATCTCATCATTATTATATCAGATGCTGATGGTATTGCAAGGCTTGGTGAGCAGTTTCAACAGATTCCTGTATATTATTTACTAAAGCACTTCAGAAAGTTCAGCACTATAAGTTAATGAACTGGAGTTCAACAGAGAGCAGTTGTGCAACAGTTGATTGTAGTAATTGCTTCAATGCTGACAAAGACAAAGCTGGCTACTGTGATATTTGCTTGTGCTGTACTTGATCTACTTTTTCTCACATGGTATTAGTTGCATGATGAGAATACATTGAAATATATTAAACATACACTGTATCAAATTAACAAACTTAAATAAGCTTTTAGTGACTACTGGACAAATAACAAAGATTCTACTGAGAGTGAGCATTTTAACTTCCTCAAGTTTTATGTACTTGTCCACTATATGCAATTCATCTATAAATTTGAGAGTCTTAATGAATTCAACACTGAGAATTATGAGGCATTACACAAATATTTAGTTAAAGAGCTGTTCAGTAGAACTAACAAGCAAGAATCATATCAGAATCAAATAATTAAACACAACATCTGCTGCATGAACATGATATCAATTAAGAATAGAGCACTTGATGATAAAATTCTGAATCAAGAAGCAGCAAGAGCAGGTAATGAGCTAGAAGTCAAGAACACATGCCCATTAAAGGCAGTGCCTATACATGACTTGAGGTGACAGATGTCTGAACTGAGTTCTAGAAATCTTCTCAAGAATTAACTCACTGCTGCAGATCTAGCCAGCTAATTGAGAAGCCTGAATAATGAATTTCTTGAGGCACTTGCTGTATCTGTTTGGGAAATGCAAAAGCAATTGGATATTACAAAATCTGAAGAAACTTGTACTTTCAGTAATGAACAAGAGTCTTAATCAGATTGGGTCAAGACATACTGTCTTCAAATTCACCAATCTATCATAACTTGAAAACCAGATGAAAAGAATAACTTAAACTTAGAAAGATTGGTCAAGAAAATTGTACATTGCTCACCAGCATGAATGGAAAAAACAAATTTCTGGCAGCAGGACTACATTTAGATCCAAGTGCATGAACTATTCCAGGCAAGTAGATTCATATTGGATGGCAAGATGGTTGGCCAGCTTGTGGTTGTGCTAACAGTTCTTGATTATGAACAGACAGAATATACAAGAAGCCAAAAAACTAATATGTTATCTGCACAACCTGCAATATACAGTGGTGCATTTATTGACATGTTACAGATCTATACTGGAATTTCACATAAGATTCATGGCATGGTTGAGGTGGAATTGCCTGCAATATCTCAAAAGTCTCTGTCAAAAAGCTGCAATCTTGATAAACAATGAATATACTTTATGGAGAATATCATCTATAATGCACATGTTGTTCCAGCAACAGAAGGCAAGTCTTCATACAGAGATAAAAGACTTTTTTATGTGAACAATTATATTGACTGGAACCAGTATACAAGTCTATATGACCCAGATTTTATGAACACTGGTACAGCACTAGCAAATAAGTTTTCCTCTAAACTTTGACAAGAGATGATGAATAGAAAAGCAAAATCTGATGGAGAATCTGAGAAAGAATTAACTGAGTAATTAAAATATTCAAGAATACTTGTCAGTAACTAAAAAGTTTCAGTAAATTGTTGGATACATTCTTTTTACTGCTTTACTTAACAATATTGCAATGAATTATTTATGCTAGAGATGAGGTAGAACACTTTCATAGTGATTATATAGTCAGTTGGATGACTATAATATCTAGCTGTATAACAGATGTGCATGTCTGTCAGACTCTTGCTATATAGCTAGATATATATTTTAACATGGCTTTGAGGCCCTGTCATCTGTACTCTGTAACTATATTGGTGAAGATTAAAGCATTTTCTGTAGCTGTATGGAATATGAAGTAACTAGTTACCTAACTGGCTAACTAGTTACAGAGTACTCTGTAACTTGGTTAACTAACTTGTTAGTTAGTCAGTCATGTGACCCATAACATCTCTCAACCCCTTACAGTAGCTTTACAGGCCCCAGTTCATGTTTTGCATTCTGGAACTTGATAAGTTGCATGGTTTTTTTTTTGATTATTTATTACATGTGATTCAATTTGAGAATCTGTTATTTACTAAGTGATTTTTTTGAGTAATACTGACAATGGTTCTCAGAAATACATTCTCCAGGCAAAGCTGTGTGGATAGCACCAGATTACTGGAAGTCAAAGATTGGAAAGTGTCAGTAATTAAACATGAACTGAAAATTGACAGTAACATATATTAATTACTATATTGCTCTGTTAAACAAGAGATGTGCCTACAACAGATATTCAGGAAGAAGCTTAGCACACAGAAGAACAGAAAAAAACTACTTGATGTTATTCAGTAAATAATTGCTTAATATAATTCTATCTTTTATGATTATCTGACTCTCCAGGCATAATGTTGTCTAATAGCAATAGCTCAGAAATACAACAACAATCAAAAGCACTGCCTATCCAGAGAAGAGCTTGCATACTCAAACTCAATTACTTCATCAGATAGTAATTATTCTTAGTCCAACCCTGTTTCTTCTGATATCAACATTGGAGGGATTGTCAGGATACATAAACAGACTCAAAAATAACAGTTTCTGGATGCTGCTGCAAAGCTTTAATATATTGTTCTTACTGAACAGAATAATAGCAGTGGTAAAATGAATGATACTCTGCTTGGATTAACAAATATAATTCTCCAACATTTAGAACAGAGAGGCACTATAATATGTAGTGTGGAGAATCTTGTCAGCAACTGTAAGAGTATGCTAAAGAAAAGAACAAGCATAACAGATGACTCAGCTCTGATTTCATGTGTTTTCTTCCAACAATTAAGAACACTGCTTCAAAATGAGCTTGATCTTGACTGAGAAAATACTTGAATTTGATACTTTAAGCTGCTAGATAACAAGCTGCTGGAAATCTGTAAAGAGCATTTATTTCAAACAGCTCTCAAACAAATGTATCACTTAAAATAGTGCTGCTTTCAGCTTTTCCTAACTGGTTTGAATGAAATTGAAGGATTGCTTGCCAATAAAAGTAATGATTAGATGTGTATATCCACTTCTGATAGAATAACTATTTGGCTGACTTTTTGAGTTTGTGTTACAGAGCAGATACACAGGAGTTCTGGCTTTAAAATAGCTTATGATTAGTGATCATTACCAAAAAGATTGCTAGTCTAGTTGCTAAATGCTGAACTAGCATTTCAGGGGCTTCAATTCTCTCAATAATTCTTTTTTTTCATTTCAGCATTCTGGTACTGAGAATTCTCCTCTACATCAATAATCAATACAAGATATTTCACAAGTTAATTCTCTTTGACCTGTTGTTGTTCACATATATTATACAGTGAATTTAAAGGTGTATTAAACTTGAACTACTTTATATTAATGAGATTGAATACTAACTCTTATGTAAGAAATTGCATACAATAGCACCCTTATTACAGAAGTGAAAGTTGCCATCACAAATTCAGTCAGGCATTACTCAGTACAGAAGTGCATCTACTACTTCTCAGATGGCAAGAAAGAGAATCAAACCAGTAAGTACTGCAAGAGCTTTTCTGAGATTGAATAAACAGTTGATGCAAGCAATAGATAGTCAAATACAATACATTAATTAAATAGTCAGCAGGTTCTCTGAACAGCAGATAGAGTTAGTCAGATTTTGATAATGCATTATAGAGATAATTGCTAATTCAAATGCAATTAATAGCCAGAGGTGCATCATTAATATTACAGAATAGCATGATGCGAGAAGTAATGAACTTGACAAAGAATAGTGATATTAATATATTATTTGAGAAAGTAAGTTGCAATCATAATGCATCTGCTAGTACTAACATTATTCAACATGGTAGAAGCTATTGCAGATGGCTAAAGAACTTTAATGGAATCCTGACACTAGAGTCAGAAGCACTGTAACTTTAGAAAACACAGTAGATATATCTTCCAGTGTCCAGCTGCCTGCTTCAAAGTGTGTGATATGACATGATGTCAAGTGATGTTATCTGGTCAGATTATTAAATGCAGCCAATAAAGCAGTGCTTTCTATTGCAGAGCAACTCTGAAGAGTACAGCTGTTTTCTAGTTTGAATCTTGACAGAGTATCAGATGATTGACTGATACTGTGGCCTGAATATCTTGCTGATACAGACAAACTTAGTAAAATGATTGAGAGTATCTGGACAAGAGTGGTGCAGATATGGTATAATGGCAGATGTAATGTCAGTGGTATATCAAGTACTCTATCTAATAAACCAAATAAAATAGAAGCTAGAAGAGTATATCTTATTATCTTTGCAAGACACAACAAGTTTCTAACATTACATGTTATCTTCACAATATTGCAAGTTTTGCACAGAGGCACTTCATGAAAAAGACTCATAATATTATGATGGAGAAACTCCCTGGATTGACAGCTGAAGAGCAGAAAGAGGCTGCTGCAGATCTTCTTTTTAAAAATAGCTTTACATATTTCAATCTAGAGAAAAAGATATACAACACCTTTCTAAGATGCCCATCTGATAAAATCTGCTACTAAGAAGCCTGGAATAGCAGAATGGCAAGAAGCACTTTCTGAACCCAATAATATATGTTGCTGTCAGTCAGTTTCTCTATAGTAGAGGTATGTACAGCTCTGCCATGAATGAACACACTATGTATCTCTTTGATTCTCTGCCTGCTGGTTGCATTATTTGAGCATCAACATGTTTGTATCATGCTATCAAGAAGTATGAGACTGGTAGTCATGAATGTATCAGATTTAAGGGTCAAGCTGTACAGAGTAAGCTGCTTTACAGATGCTGGATTGATTGATTTGAAAGCTAACTAGTACTGTGCTTTAATAGATGTTTTTGAATGCCTACAAGCTGTTTGAAATAAACAAACAGAAGAACAACAATCACATATTTGCAAAATCATTCTTGACAAAGTAAGGGCTCATATGGGATGGGATACTTGAAAGAAGAGGGAGCCTGCTGCTGCTGATATTATCAATAAGTATGAGAATGGTTTAGATGATTTGGTGGAGCTAGCCTTTGTAGAAGATACTGGTAATGATAATGAGTGCACATCACAGTATAGTGATATTGGGACCCTGAATAATAGTACTTTGGTTGGTCTGACATGAAGTTAACTCCAGTTTGTTAGATTGTACTAACAGATGTGGATCAAAAATGTAGAGGCTTGTTGACATTGAGAATATTGACTTGGAGCATATTCACAACCTTACAAATGAGATGTCTGATATTGATGGAGACAGAGACAATGAGGCTGATGGAGATAACAGAGATGACAGAGATAATAAAGATGATGGAGATGATAGAAAGAGCAGTCCTCATGTTCTTGAGAATACAGAGCACAAGAAGGCCAGAAAATAATAATTGATAGGTAAAGCTTGCTAATCTAGCTGTATGGCATGAAATAGTCAGACTGTATAATGAGATTAATAGCATTAAAAGGTGTATATGAGGTCCTGTGTAATTGTGTTTTTCACATCAGTAGTAGTGAATTACCTGGCTGCATCACTAGATTTATTTTCTACAGCAAAGTTAAGAGCAGCATATTCATTATCACCTCTGGTGTTAGCAGCAGCAGTGTGAAATAGGACATTAATGCATTTGGTGATAGTGTTGTTTATATTAATTGTAATGGTAATCATATGAGCAACACCATCAGTAGAGTGAACAAAAATATTAATAACATCTTTATTGCTGTCATTAACACTAATGTGAAAGGAAGCAGCTTGTGTGGATCAATAGAAAATGACAGATCTAGTAGATACAACAGCATTGTTGAAAATAATAACATTCACAGAACATGTTAAATTAACAGCAGATGTAGCAAAGGCACTCATTATATTAGAAGTTGCCCAGGACCATGACAGAGAAAAATACTTACCAGGGTGAGTTCTGTATCTGCCTGGGGTGAGTCCAGGGAAGTGTCATAAGCACAGGCACCCTGGCCACTCAGACACTTGGGGCTAGCCCTGGGCCTAGTAGGGATTTGCCAATGAGAGCATAATGTCACAAGCCTATTCAAAAGCTCATGCTTATTGCTGATTTGAATAATTCAAACCAGTTAACTGTCTGTGCCCAGCTCCATGAGAATATTCTTGTGACTTGAGCTAGGGTCCAGCTGCCACCAGAGCAGAAGTACTCCATCTGCAAGTGAGCTCAGCAAGACTATAGTAATATAGTCTTCACAGAGTGCATCTCTGTGGGCTTGGGTCAAAAATATAATAACTGTCTATACTGTAGGCATCTTGCTTGCTCTTTCCAGCAGTAAGATTATAGATAGTTATTACAGGTCTTTACAGAAGAAAGCCAGAGACTCTTATATAGTCTTTAGATAGTTCTTCTTTTGAAACTAATTCAATTTGATTTGACTATATCTTTTCTCTTTCTAACTTATTTTCTAGTTTCACTACCTCCATCCATCTCTTTCACAAACCAGGCTTGTCTGGATTTCTACTATAGAATTATTGGAGTAGCTTTCTCAGTAGATGAATATTACTTACAGGAACTCATGTCTTGTTCTTCTTATTATTATAATCTTCTCAATGCACTCTGTACTACAGCTTATAATTTTCTCTTTTTGAGTTAATTATCTTACAGATCTGATACTTCTTTTCATTCTTGTCTGTCTTGTGAACTTTGTGATGAGATGAGCTATTGATTTCTTTACAGATCTTGTGCTTACAGAGCAGAAATACATGAAAGATATTATAAGTTTGCAGATGTAAACACAGCTCCAGTCTGTAGACTTGCAAGTTTATCTTCTTCATAATTCTACAAGACTCATGCCTTAACAAATCCAGTTTTTTGTTAGACTGTACAGTCTTGATATTGTGAAGATCAAGCTATATCTTATCTTTCATCTGGAAAGTCTTTACAGTGTACTTCTGATTATAGTACTTCTTCTGATAGACTTGTGCCTTCATGAGTGATTTCTTGATCTTCTCTCAAAGTAATCTTATTGCCTCTGCCTGATTTTTTGAATTCTTGCACATATAGCTATACTCATCAGAGTTCAATAAATCTGTTTACAGATTCAACTCATATATCAGCTGAAAAGATGATTTCTGTGTAGAGATCTGCTGTAAGTTATTATATGTGAACTCTGCTATTGGCAATCACATCATCCAGTCATCTTAATCATAACTGACATAGCTTTGCAGGTACTGCTCTAGCACACTATTCAGTCTCTCTGTTTGACCATCAGTTTGTGAATAAAATGCCATGCTTATTGCTCTTGTAATCTTCAAGATATAAGTTAAATTACTCCAAAATTCAGTCATGAATAGAGATTCTCAATCTGTTATTATGCTTGCAGATAATCTGTGTAATCTTACTATATTGCAAATAAAGAGATGGACCAATTTCTCTAATATCAGCTTTTTTATTGTAGAAATGAAGTAAGCTATTTTTATAAGCTAGTTCACTACAATCAGAATACAGTCAAACTGCACCTTCTCAAAATTCAGGCTTGCAGAAAGATCTGTAATAACATTTCTGCTAACAGATTCTCAAGAGTAATTTAGAATTAGTAAGAGTGATAGTTTTTCTTGAGATTTCCTGTAAACTCTTCTTGAGCTCTGACAGACTCTATAGACTTTGCAGCACTTCTTCACCAGTTCTCTCATTCTTAGCTAAAATATTTGCAAGCTATAAGCTTGTATATTCTTGCTGTAGCAAAATGTTCTGCAAGAGGTAAATTATAATAATATCTGATCAGCTTTATTTGCAAGATCTCATTCTGAGAAATGTACATGCAATCATCTCTATAGAGAATGCTCTTCTTCTTTTTTCATATCATAAATCTCTTCATGCTCATCTTAATATCTTTACAGATCTCAGCTGCATAGTCATTACTTTACAGTAGATTTGGCAATAATGCCAACAGATTGGAGCTGCCCTTCTTATAAGAATTCTTCTCACAAACCAGGTCTTTAATCTTCTGAATCTTCATTGCAATCTTCTGTACTTTACACATGCCTTTCAAGACAATCTTTGTGAGTAGTTTCTTGGTTGCAATCTGAAGCTTTACAGAGATGAGTTACACATTTTTATCTTCTCTCTTCCCTCTCTAATTAGAAGAAACTTGAACTATCAGTTCCAACTTTTCTATAATCTCTTGCTTCTTTGCAAGCATTACTCTCAGTTAGTTTACAGTCTCATAATTCTTCATGTCATCTAGATCAGTCTTCTTTGCATAATCAGATCTTTATAAAAATCCATCTGCTAGATTGTTGATTTCTTTCATATGGTTAATCATGAATCAAAAGACTGTCAGTCTTTGTATCCAGCAGATCTGTCTTTGCAAGATGCTTTGAGCAGTCTGAAAGTAGCACAAGCTATCATAATCTGTAAGAACTTGAACTGGTATTCACAAGCCTTCTAACTAGCAGTGCTAATATGTAAATAACTCCACAATTACAAGCAGTTCTTGATCATGAATGCTATAATTCATCTTTACAGATTGTATCTTCCACAAATAAAACTCAACTGAAACTCAAACACTATTCTTCACCAGCTGTAATAGAATATCATATACTGTGAAGCCAGATGCATCTGTTTCTAATCTAGTCTTCTGTTTTATATTGTTATGTATTCGCGTGACACTCTTGGGTCTTTGGGGGTCAAGAGGTATCACAGTAAGTAATAACAGATTGGGGTAGTGATCAATAGTCCAATGGTGCTTTAGTTGAGCTGGCAGTCTTGCTCTGATGACAAAGAGTTTCTGTGCAGTTGTGACAGAGTCAGGGCAAGGCTATGGGGCCTTTTCAAGAGTAGCAGGATCAGGTACAAATTTACAGTATCACAGAACTTCAATGATATGAAAAGTAATCAAGATATGAAAGTATCTGATTCAAAGGTATCTAGTAGATAGATATGAAGATTGATCACAATGAACAAGTCTATCAGATCTCTGATAATGAGCATTCTTATATACATGATGCTTTTCTGGTGATAGTTCTGCTAAGCTGTCCTATCTGTTCTACCACAATACATTTGCTATGTTCTCCAATCAATTCTATCATGCTCAGTACAATCAGTCAGCTTATCAGTTCTATTACTGGTCACATAATTCTCATCTTAAGATTCTTCCACAACAGTCTGTAATTCTGTCTTGTCAGATATCATTCAATCATTCTGTGTGTTCTGTCATTGTGCTACAAAATTCAAAACATTATTCTCTTCTTTTATAGCATATTGTCCTCAACCACTCTGTCTGTTGCTTTTTTTAGAATATAAAAGAGTATTCTCTCTTTCTTGAGTTTCTGTTTTTCTCTTGTCTTTCTTTTTAGTAAGTGTTCTCATGATTTTCTTTCATCATGTCATCTGCTTCTAATATTTGCAAGAATAATCTTCTTTCTGTTATTAAGTAATTCAGATTCATGATGCTTTCTTCTTGTTCTTGGTGCTCTTTATTAGGTAAGACTTGCTTAAAATCAAGTCATTCTTCTCAGTATAGCAAGTGTGTTCATGCTGGTTGCTGTTATGTTCACAATAATGGTTCTTCTGTCACCAATTGGCAGAAATTATTTGAGACTTAGAATAAGCTCAAGTATATCAAGCAAGAAACTCTTTCTCATCTTCTTCATCTTTAAAAACAGAAAAAGCTGCTTCATGACCAGGCTGGCAAATTTCTTGAGTCTGAGTTGAAGTCCATGAAGAACTTGGAACATCTTAAGAAGAAAAAGCAAAAAAGAGTGGATGAGCAGGCAGAGATTTAAAGCCTGCTTGCTTCATTAAGTAATCTTTCTTTCTCAGATTCTCTTTCAGTTGTCTTCAATTTATTTATTAATGCTTTGCTGAATGAGAGCATCATCAATAATACATTATAATAATTGTCTGTGCATTCCTGAGGTTTTCTGTTGGTTTCCAGATATTTTCTGAGGTATCATACTCTTTCTATTTTACTAGATAGTGAAGTTTTCTGCTGATCTTCTGATAATTCAGTATTTGTTCAACTTCATATTTCTCTTCTTTATTAATCTCCATGGGCATTTCTTTAGTGTATAGCAGTGCTTTCTCCAATAATAAGATATGAAATACTGGATGTATTTTCATCTTTTTAGATAGCTGGAGTTTGTAATTGACATTTCTGATCTGTCTTATGATTTTGTATGATCTCAATTTTTTGAAATCAAGTTTTTTACTAGATCTTTTGGTTTTGATATTCCATTAAATTAGAAATACTTTTTCCCTCTCTTTCAAGATTGGTGCCTCCTGGCATCTTTTGTTGTAGTAGTGTTTTATTCTGTTATTCAGGAATTTAATATCTAGTCTCATCTGGTTCTGCAGTTCTTGTAGTTGTGTTGCCATGAGTTCTGCTTCTTGAGCTTTTTGTCATGCAATTCTTGATTATTTCTGTATTTCCAGTTCTCTACTGTAGTTTATGTAGAATGGTGTCATTTCTGTAGTGGTATTCTTTACTCCATTGTAAGCCAATTGTGCTATAAGTAGTAGCATTACCTAATTGTTCTGTTGATAGTCAACATATTCTTACAGATATTGCTTCAAGATCTGGTTTAATTGTTCTGTCTGTCCATCTGTTTGTGGATGATAGGCTGTTAACATTTTTTGTGCAATTTCCAGTTGTGCCATTACTGTCATCCAGAATTTGCTTATGAATCTGATATCTCAATTTGTGATTATCTCTTCTAGCATCTTGTGATTGGCAAGTACATTTTATAGTATAATCATTGCTGTGTCTGGTGCTGTCATTGCCTCTCTGAACAGTATAAAGTATCCATATTTTATCAATCTGTTAGTAATCAGTAGTATTGAGTTGTACTTCTTTCCTTCCATGTTCTTTGAGTTTGAGAGTTTCATAATGAAGTCAATCACTATAAATTTCCATGGTTCTTGCAGTTGTGATATTGGTTGCAGTTTTCTATATAGTCAGTGTTTGTCAGTTTTGCTTCATGCACACATCTCACATTCTTTGGCATGTTGTTAAATATCCATCCACATTTCTGGCCAATAATGAGTTCTTGTAATCTTCTTCATTGTCTTGTTGGTCTCAAAATGTTCTGAAGTGACTGTGTCATGTTCTTGTACCATTACTACTTTTCTGACCTCTTTGGGTACATATATCAGTTCATGATATAGTATTATTCTCTCTTCTTTCTTAAAGTTTCCATTTTCTTTGTCAATCTTTCTCACATACTCATCTTTTTTTATTGCTTTCTTGATCTTCTCCTTAATGTTTAATTCTTCTGTAATGATTCTTGTCACTCTCAATGTCTGTTAGTTCAGAATTATATTCTTTGTTCCTTTCAATTCTTTAAAGAGTGTTCTTAAATCTTGTTCTTTCTTCATCAGATCTGATCTTCAGCTTAGCATGTCTACCCAGGCATTCTCCATGCCTTTGCAGTGTCTTATCTTGAAGTTATAGTATACCAGTACATCTGTATACTACCTGGCTTGTCTTCTCATAAGCTTCTTTGTTGTCATAAAGTATTACAGATTATCATGGTCTGAGATGATTTCTGTTTGATATTGGTTTTCTTGCAATTTGATCTTTTATTTCTTCAGTGACACTACTATTGCTAGTAGTTTTTTGTTATGGATATCATAGTTCTGTTCAGCTGGTATTATTATTCTTGCATAGCATGCAACTAATCTCAGTCTTTCTTGTTCATCTGGTTATTGTAGTCTTCCTGCTATTATATAATCTGATGCATCCATGTCAATCACACATCTTTTTGTCAGATTATAGTGCCTTCTTATTTCTTCTTTCCTAAATTTGTCTTTTATTGCTTCAAACACTTGTTGGCACTCTGTCATTCATTTAAATAGTTTGTCTTTCTTAAATAGCTGTGTGAGCAGTCTCACTTCCTTTGAAAATCCATGTATGAATTGTCAGTAGTAGTTTACTAGTTCATGAAATATCTGCACTCCTCTGACTTCTTTTGGTGTCAGCTACTGTAGTATCTCATTAATTTTTCCTGGTTCCATCTGTATTTCTTTTGTTAATATAATGTGTCCAAGATATCCAATTTCTTTCTTATGAAAGTCACACTTTTTTAGGTTTGCTGGTAGATTGTACTTCTGTAGTTTTTCTAGTACTTTCTTGATCTTTACAGTGTGATCCATTCAGTCTTCTTTGATGTATATAACCACATCATCAAGATATTTTGTTTCAGAATTTGCTTTTCATTCATTGTTTTCTTTGATTGATTTCTGATAGTAGGTATCTTTAATGTCAATTAGAGTAAACCATGTTACTCCCCTCAATCTGTCTTGCACTTCCTCAATCAGTGGTATCAGGTAACAGTTTTTGACCATAATGCTGTTCAACTGTCTATAATTTATATATAGTTATGGGGTTCTGTCTTTCTTTGGTGCAAACAGTATTGAGTATTCTGCCAGTAATATTAACTCTCTTATATAATCTTTCTGAAGGTTGTCTTTAATATATTTCTTCACTTCAGCTGATTCTTTTTCATTCAACCTGTATATTAGCTGTTTCATTAGTTGTTTTCCTTCTTGTAGCTTTATCTCATGGTTCCAGAGTTCATGCTTCAGTAAGCTATTACTCCAATTTCTTTCCCTGAATACATCAATGTATTCTCAAAATTTTCTTGATAGGATCTCATACTTACAGCTGCATCAAGTCATTGGGGTTCTTCATGACTTGATCTACATTATTATTATAGTTCAGGTTTTCATGAGTTTCTTCTATGTTGATTGATTGTTTTTTGTGTAGTACCTTCTAGTTGACCTGACCTATTACAGCCAGTGTCTCACCTGAGTTATTTCTGAGTTTAAGTCTCTGATTATGATGTCCTGATTTGAGAGAGCATCTATAGTTTGTCAGCCTGATCTTTCCTTCTCATCAGTCAATTTCTGGATTGTGCCATTTTAACCAAGAGTATTCTAAGACTATATTATAGTTCTCTAGATTCATTACTTTGAAACACAATTTCTTGTGGTGTTGTTCTATTCTCATTCCAATGAGATATGTTTGTTTTTCAACTCAGTCTAGAATTTCTCCTTCCAGTCCCAATAACTGGTAGAAGTATTTCTTTATTTGCTTTATAATGCTAGCTTGTTTAATGAATCCCCCATTAATAAATAGTTCAGCCACTTCTGAGTCCACTAAGACTGTTGTGCACTTTGATTCAAGTAAGATTGCTGTAACTTTGAGGTGACAGATTTGTCTGTTAGTAGCTAACAGTTTTGCTTGCCTATTTATACTGCTTACAGGCTCTCATTCATGACAGTCTGCTTGTTTCTCAAGTTAACAAGAGTTGTCTTGAGTATCTGATTGTGTATTGTGCAATTCTCTTTGTTGATACATGAGACTTTGTGTATTCTTTACATATACTTGTTATCTCTGCATTCTATACAGGTTTTACATTCTTCTAAATTATGCAGGAATCTTGCCATTTTCTAAAATTTCTTGTTTTTGTGGTACTTACATTGGCATTCATACTCAAATTCATTATGACAAGAGTAGTCTGGTTCTTCTATCTCTTTTTGTTTTTCACTCTAGTGCTGTTCACACATCGTTATTACTAATAATCTGTTGTTTTCTTCACATGTTATCCAGTGCAATTAATTATCTTGAATCCATATTATTCTTGCTGTTAGGCATTTTTTCTCTTCAAGTATCTTGCTTTTCATGAAACTCAATTTTTTCATGACATTTTCTTCATGTTTCTTAAATTCTAGTATTTTCCAGCTTAGCTCTTTTTTTAATTTCAGTGTAGACTTTTCTTTCTTGTCCAACTAATATTCTTCATCATTACTCTTGTCTTGTTTCTGGGTTGCTCACAGCTTCTTCAGTAGTCATAGATAATATTCATCATTCTTTTCATCTCAATGAATAGGGCAATCATTCTCATAACAAAAGCTCCAATGATTTCTTGCATGATCTGAATGTTTCACATATGAGATATTCTGTAGATCTGGCATCTTCCATTCTTTCTTCTCAGTGTCACATCTGCAACACTAGCAATTCTTGATATCATAACCATAGTTTCTGTAATACATGAAGTCTTTCATAATCTGTGTCCATCATTCAAACTTCTTTTGTTGTTTCTGATAAAGTTCACATGAACATCTATAGATTGAGTATTGAGCATATTTGTTGTATTTTCAGTCTTAGATTTCATTCATTTTTCATCTGTAATGATATTCACAGTCAAGTGGTTGAATCCCCCAATCATTACTTGATTCATTTCTTGTTTTTACATATAGTTCTTCATATAACTTCCATTTTTCATCATCCAGCTTGTTTCAGCATTTCAGTTCACTTGCTGGCTGCTGGAGTAGCTTCAGATAAGCTTTTATAATTTGATCTTCAAATATCTCTCTGAACTGTTATTAAAGTTCTTCTTTGATTTACTCTTTCTGAGTTGTCACTCAGAAATGCTATTTCACTTCAGAGTCTTCTTCATTTTCTTTTAAAGTTACTCTGAGTTTCTTATCTTTTTGATCTGTCTTCTTTGCTCTGTATTGTCTTACTCAATATCTCAGCTTGACATAATAGAAGTATAGTTTTTTCTTTTTCCTCTGTTCTTTTTCTTTCTCATTAAGAGTGTCAGACTTCATCATATCTAGCTTTATAAATGTGTGTTCATAAGAGTTCAGTTGTACTTGCTTGCTCCAGCCTCAATTTGCCATGTAATTTAACAAACTGGCTCTCTTCCATGATGCTTTTTCTTGTCTCTCCATCTTTCATTTATAAAGTCAGTTTCCAATTCTGACTGCCACTTCAATTATTTTGGCCAGGATATGTAGTCATTTCTCCAATCATACTATTTCATCTTTAATTTCATTAAATAGTTCTTGATAGAAAGATGCTAGCTAAGACTTCACCATCCTAATCAGTATTGACACAGACTTGTTGGAATCTCATAGCATAGTCTTGTGATGATATTTTTTGTTATATGTGATGTAACTGCTGAGCTGCTATATTTTATTCTTTGACTTCTCTGAAAGTGATTTTGAATGTCCAAATAAAGATATTATAATTGTTAATAATCTTGAGCATGTTATTATTTTGATTATCTTCATCTTTCTTGTAGTAATTCTGCAGGTAGGTGTTGAACAAATCAAATGCTGCTTTACAAAGATATGATACTGTCATCATTATCTTGTTCTTGTTACTATTGAGTTCTTTATCTTTCATATTCATGTAGATGCATAGTTGTCTCAAGAGAGCTTGTAATTTTCCCCATTTACTCTTGAAGAGTTCTGGTAGATTGACTTTAGCTTTATCTTTCTTTTCCTCTTGTCCAGTAAATGGGATGGCCATAATCTGGGTCTCAAGCTGCTCATTATAATCTTTCAATTCACAGTTCTGCTCTCCAAGTTTCTTGATAATCTGTTCAAGCTGCAAGATTCTATTTATGAGATCTTGAGCATTGATAGCTGGTATCTTGAATGCAGACATGATTTCTATGTTCTGTTAGATCTTGATGTAGAATGGAATTGTATCTTTATCTTTTAACATGATGCAGAAAGTTTCTCTCTTTATATATAATCTCTAAGGTCTTAGGTGTATTCTCTCCTGAGTCAGAAGTAATTAATATGTTATGTATTTGTGTGACACTCTTTGAATCTTTGGGGGTCAAGGGGTATCACAGTAAGTAATAACAGATTGAGGTAGTAATCAATAGTTCAATAGTGCTTTGATTGAGCTGGCAGTCTTGCTCTGATAACAAAGAGTTTCTATATAGGTGTAACAGAGTCAGGACAAGACTATGAAGTCTTCTCAAGAGTAGCAGAATCAGGTACAATTGTACAGTATCACAAGACTTGAATAATATGGAAAGTAATCAAGGTATAAAAGTATCTGATTTAAAGATATCTAGTAAATAGGTAAGAAGATTAATCATAATGAACAAGTCCATCAGATCTCTGGTAATAAGCATTCTTATATACATGATGCTTCTCTGGTGATAGTCCTGCTAAGCTGTTCTATCTGTTCTACCACAATACATTTGCTATGTCCTCCAATCAATTCTATCATGCTCAGTGTGATTGGTCAGTTATCAGTTCTATTGCTGGTTACATAATTCTTGCCTTAAGATTCTTCTGTAATGGTCTGTAATTCTGTCTTGTCAGATGTCATCCAATTATTCTGTATGTTCTGTCATTGTGCTGCAGAATTCATAACATATATGAAAATAGTAAAGTATAATAGCTTTTATAAATGCTCTTTTCAGATCTAGAAAGGCTTTGCAGCTCTCCTCAGTTATAAAAGTGTTGATCTCTCTTCTCATCTTTCTTTACATGCATCTGCTTAGCTTTGCTTCTTCTCTCTTTAGGAGAGTAGTTAGGCTGCAGGCTATCTTAGAGAATCTTGGGATAAAGCATCTGTAAAAGTTCACAAATTCTAAGAAGATCTGAATCTCTTTCTTACTGATTGGCTCTGGCTAGTCAAGAATAGTATTCACACAGCTCTTTGTCATAAGAACACTCTCTGGTGTTATAATATACTCAAGATAGTCAATCTCATAAGTATTGAACTTGCACTTTGCCAGCTTGCAATAAAGATCTGCATTCTTGAGTGCCTTAAGTAGTAATTTCATATGCTTCTCATGATCTTCCTCACAAGCCAAGTATACAATGACATCATCAAGATAGGCCACTGCAAACACATTCAGATATTCACTAAGTGCCTTCACAATATATAATTAGAAGGCTGCCAGTACATTCACAAGTTCAAAAAGCACTATCAAGTACTCAAATAGCTTCTGTAGAGTTTAAAATGCAGTCTTTCACTCATTCTCTTCACAAATCCTCAACCTATAGTAGGTATTCTTGACATCCAACTGAGTGAATATTGCAGCTCCCACAAGCTTATATAATATATCTTCAATCAGTGGTAGAGAATATCTATTCTTGACCATTTTTGAATTCAGGTTGTAATAGTTTACACACATTCTTAGTTTACTATTCTTCTTAGACACAAACAGAATGGGTGCTTCTGTAAATAACTTGAAAGACTGGATGAACTTATAAATTAGAGCACTGCTCAGATATTCACAAAGAGTTTGTTGTTCAGCTTGTGAAAGTCTGTACATTCTTTCAAATTCTAACTACTTTCCTGACTCAAGATCTATAGTCAAATCATCTTTACAGTGTAGTGGCAGCTTTCAAGCTCTCTTGCTACTAAACACTTTTACAAGTTCACAGTAGGCTTCTGATATCTGAAGATCTAGATCCACTGTCACTATCTGTTCTGATTTACAGAGAGTCATTATGTAGATGAGCTTCTCTCTCTTTACTAGCTTCAAGAGATTAACTGGTTTAATCTTCACAAGCAGGTCACAACATACAGTTTGAAACTCTAGCCTTAGTTCTCTGAAATACATCTTGAAATTGTATTACTGCAGCCAGCTCAAATTCACTAGCATCTCATCTTTTATGTTGGTGATCATCACTTGTTCATGAAATAACTGCCAGTTTCTCTGAGAGTTACAGACTTCAAAGAATATATTTGCAATCCCTTTCACAAGAGTGACATTCTCATGATATACAGCAGTTTCAATCTCTATAGACATCTTGTGCACCTCTAGTGCTAGCTTCACAGCCAATCATGAACTAATCACTAGAGATTGACAATCAGAGTCTATTAGTGCTAACCAGATGATACTTCTGTTAGTTAGGCTTTGTGCATCTAGAACAATAAGAGGGAGAGCAAGAACACTTTTCTTGAACAACTTTATTATATTAATTCTATCTACTTACAGCTCCTCAATTTCCTATTTGCTATTCTTCTTCTTGGGACAGTCTTTCACAAGATGCTTCTTTTAATCATACTTAAAGCACTTTTCTTCTTTTCTCAAAGCTTTATAATTCTTGATAAGATCTTTCCCCATCTTCTGAGCAGGTCTCTAGAGTTAACTTCTCTTATCTGTTTACAGTCTTGAGTTATCAGTTCTCATACCTTCACAAGCACTTCCAACTGGATTGATAAACTTCACATGTGAGGCATTCTTTTCAAGAGCTGCTGTCACACTTGATCAGAGTTAGGTAGCCAGTGCTACTATCTCATTAATATCATCTGGTATTTCCAGCTGTTCATTCAGTTTAGCTCACATAGACTCATTCAAGTTTCCTCTGTATAGATTCTTCTTCATTTTTTCAAAGCTTTCAAATTCTTCACTAATTTCTGTTGCAAGCTCTAGAAATTATTAGCAGTAGACTTGGTCAGTTTCATTCAAACTCTTGCAAAGATTAAAGATTACTTATTAAGAGTTTCATGTATAGTTTACTGAATCTTCTAACCTCACATGTAGAAATTTCTTGAGATCATTCTAGTTATTCTTCAATAGGTTGTTTTTACAGTAAACTTTCCAGAGATCTTTTCCAATATAATCAAGTTCTGTAAGAGTGTATGTGAGAGTTTCCTCATTATCTAATTTGCTTGTATCATGAGTGGATTCAATGCTGGAGATGAACTGTCAATATTTTGTATAGGAGCTAGTCTGATAGAGCTTTATATATTGTGATGATCTCAAGACTGACAGACACTTTACAGATGTTGGGTTGAAGATAACTATATCAAGAGATTCACTTTATAAGTGCTTTTGAGTGGCCTGGAGAGTATTCAACTTTTCTTGCCATTTTGCCATTCTCTTTAATAGTTTGGTTTTCTCATAAAGTCATTGGATTTCATCTCTTGATGCCAAGAGAGACTCTCTCTCTGATATTGCAATACTTGTTTCAGTTTTATCCATGGTTAAGAGAGCTGAGATGATTTCAAGATTTATCATCTTCTTGTGAACTTGGGTTTGTTCTTTGAGTAGGTTTTCTGCTGGTGTTCCAGATTTGTGAGCTTCAGAGGTTTGGCTTCTTTATGTTAATACCATTGTTGGGTGTCACCAAAAAGAGTGGCAAAATATGAGAATTGTACATGTGGATTGGTGTAACAATGAATTTATAGGAGAAATTGTACATAAA
Organism: Coccidioides immitis RS; assembly: GCF_000149335.2. Lineage (NCBI taxonomy): Eukaryota > Fungi > Ascomycota > Eurotiomycetes > Onygenales > Onygenaceae > Coccidioides > Coccidioides immitis. The sequence goes on along the minus strand of NW_004504310.1, from coordinate 553,458 downwards.
AAAGAGTATGTGAGGTAAAAGGTCTGATATTGGCAACTATGTATGACTTGTAGACAAGATTGCCACTGGCTCTCAACAAGAGATTTATGCAGTAGTAGTTTTTTATATATGCTTGTGAGCACATGACTTAGTGCCTCATAAGAATACATGTACTCTCAACAGCTTATGAGCTGAGGCCCTGGGCCCTCACAGGTGTTGTTTGTCTGTGTAAAGAGTTCGCGGGCAAATTCTTACAAGTTCACAAGCAGCTTTGCTAGCTGTCAAATACTCCACTTCAGTTATAGATTTCAAGACAAATGTCTGGCACTGTGATCTCCACAAGATTGGAGCTCCATTCATGGTAATAATATAGTCACTGGTGGATTTGTACACAGGATTGGCTCCAACCCAGTCAGAATCCAAACTGGCTGCCAGTTTCAAGCCTTCAGAATTCATGTCCCTTTTGAAGACTATTTCTTTCAATTTTGTGTCTTTGAGGTAGCATAGAATCTGCTTGAATATCATCCAGCTCTCCCTATTGGGCCTGCTGTTGAATCTCACCAGATAATTTACTGCAAATGCAATATCCAGTCTTGTACACATAACTAGAAACTGTAGAGAGCCCAGGCCTTTCCTGTAATTTATAGGCATGGTCTGCTCATCAACTTCATTTTTGAGAATCTGATCTGGTGTAAATTCAATGCTTATTTCTTTCTTTATTGACATTTTGGAAAGTTTACAGTCTTTCATTTCATATTTGCTCAGTAGATTCTTAATATACTGTTTCTGGTTCACAAAAAGATCTTAATTTGGCTGCTTTTGAACCCACATATCTAGATAACAGTCTTGTTCTGTAATCTTCTTGATCTTGAAACATTCCTGAAGCTTCTTAATAAATTATTCTATCTCAGCTTTATTAGGTCCCATTATACAGCAGTCATCAACATGTAAGATTAGATAGATTTGCTTTCTCTTGTGATAGAATAACCCTGCATCATATGAAGAGATCTGGAATTCTAGAGATTTCAGATAATCAGTAGCTGCTTGATACCAGAGTCTAGCAGCTTGCTTTAATCTGTAGAGTTCCTGGCATAAGAGCTTTACTAAATTACTCCAGCTGTGCTTGAATCCTGTAAGTAGTTGAACATATACACATTCATTCTCAGAAAGAGTTCCATTTAGAAAGACTGTCACAAAGTTAAAGACTCTGATCGTTCAGTTCTTAGCTGTTGAGATTGCAAAGAAGGCTCTTGTTATAAGCCCACTAACAACTGCTGTATAGATCTTCTTGTAGTGAACACCTTTTTGCTGTTCAAACTCATATACAATCTAACAGGCTTTGAATCATACTGTGTCATCTGTGTTGTTGAGCTTTCTATTAAATACTCTTTTGTCAGAGAGGATCTGCATTTCAGGTTTCTTCTCAACTAGAATTCAGGTGTCTTTCTCTTGTAACTTGAAGACTTTAACATCTAGAGCCTTCTTCCAATAAAGCCACTTTTCAGAGCATTTGGCTTCAGTAATGAATTTTGATATATCTGTACACATGCTGAGCACTGGAAGCTGAGCTCCATTTGCCTCTTCTTCTTCCATCATATTCAAGAGAATTTCTTGCTCTTTACCTAGATATGTGGGCTCTAAAGCCTCTAATTCATCATTCACAAGTTTCTTGATGATTTCTGGCTTCTTCTTCACAAGATAAGCTAGTAGCTTGTGTTGCCAGCTGTTCAATGAATCTATGTAATTATACTCCTCCAGGAGTTCAACATATTTGACTTTGGTTAGTGAATTTGTTGGAATTTGATCCAATTTTTCATCAAATATAACATCTTGTGAGATCATTATACTGTTCATTTCTGGGTCCCAAAGCCTGTAGATGTGCATGCCACAATATTCTACAAATTTGATCTTCTTAGATCTAGATTGGAGCTTTAAGAATTCATTCAAAATCTTCATGTAGGTGTCATATTCTTATCTATGAATCTATCTGCAATGGGGTTGGTGACCCATTCAGGCTTTAAAGAGTGTCAACAGCTTCATGCTCTTGCATTCATATAGAGGCACTGAAGTAGGCAATAGATTCATTATTATAGAGACTGTGGCAAGAGCTTCACTCTATAACTCATTAGATAGTTCTGAGTCTATAAGTACACCTCTTGTCTGGTTGCAGAGAAGTTATATTTCTCATTTACTTATTTCATCTTGTTGAGATATATATAAGCACATAATCTTCTGTTGTATACTCTTGCTCCTGTAGAATTCAGCCAGTTGTTGGCTCATTAATTCAGAAGCTCTGTTGAATAGTATAGTTGTTATGAATCCTGCAGCACAATGATAGAACACACAGAATGATTGGATAACACCTGACAAGGTGGAATTACAGACTGTCATGGAAGAACCTTAAGGTGAGAATCACATGACCAGTGATAGGACTGATAAGCTGACTGATCACACCAAGCATGATAGGATTGATCAGAGGACATAGCAAATGTATTGTGATAGGATGAATAGAACAGCTTAGCAGAACTATCACCAGAGGAGCATCATGTATATAATTACCAGAGATCTGATGGACTTGTTCATTGTGATCAATCTTCTTACTTATCTACTAGATACCTTTGAATCAGATACTTTCATACCTTGGTTACTTTCCATACTACTGAAGTTCTGTAATACTGTATGACTGTATCTGATTCTGCTACTCTTGAGAAGACCCCATAGTCTTGTTCTGACTCTGTCACACCTGCATGGAAACCCTTTGTCATCAGATCAAGACTGCCAGCTTAACTGGAGCACTATTAGACTATTAATCACTACTCCAATCTGTTGTTACTCACTGTGATACCTCTTGACCCTAAAGGTTCAAGAGTATTACACAAATACATAACACATTAATCATCTCTGACTCAGAAGAGAATACATGTGAGATCTCAGAGATTATATATAAAGAAAGAAACTTTCTGCATCACATCAAAAAATAAAGATACAATTCCACCTCATGTCAAGATCTAACAGAATATAGGAACCATGTCTGCATTTAAAGCACCAGCTATCAATGCTCAAGATCTTATGAATAGAATCTTGCAGCTCAAACAGATTACCAAGAGACTTGAAGAGCAGAACTGTGAATTAAAAGACTATAATGAGCAGCTTGAGGCCCAGATCATGGCCATTCTATTCACCAGACAACAGGAAAAGAAAGGTAAAGCTAAAGTCAATTCACCAGAACTCTTCAAGAGCAAACAAGAAAAATTACAAGCTTTCTTGAGAAAACTACATATCTACATAAATATGAAAGGCAAAGAACTCAACAGTAACAAGAATAAGATAATAATGACAGCATCATACCTTTATAGAGCAGCATTTGATTGGTTTGATGCCTACCTGCAGAATTACTATAAGAAAGATGAGAATGATCAGAACTATGATATGCTCAAGATCATTAATAGTTATAACATCTTTATATGGACATTAAAAACCACTTTCAGAGAAGTTGAGAAATAGAATGTGACAGTCCAGCAGTTACATCATATACAACAAAAGATACCACTACAAGACTATATTATGAGATTCCAGCAAGTCTGTGTCAACACTGATTGGAATGATGAAGCCTTAACCAACATCTTCTACCAAGAAATATTTGATGAGATTAAAGATGAAATAGAATGCAATTAAAGAAACAACCATGCATCCTGACCAAAATAATTGAAGTGGCAGTCAGGATTGAAAACTGACTTTATGAATGAAAGATAGAAAAACAAGGAAAAGCATTATGAAAAAAAGCCAGTCTGTTAAATTATATAGGAAATTGAAGCTGGAACAAGCAAGTACAACTGAATTCTTATAAACACACACCCATGAAGCTGGATGCAACAAAGTTTGACACTCTTGATGAGAAAGAAAAAGAATGGAGGAAAAAGAAAAAACTATGCTTCTGTGGTGTCAAGCCAGAACACTGAGTGAGACAATGCTGAGCAAAGAAGACAGATCAAAAAGATAAGAAACTCAGAACAATCTTAAAAGAAAATGAAGAAAACTCTAAAGTAAAACAGTATCTTCAAGCAATAACTCAGAAAAAGCAAACTAAAAAAGAACTTCAACAACAGTTCAGAGAGATATTCAAAGATTAAATTATGAAAGCTTATCTGAAGCTATTCCAGCAACTGGAAAGTAAACCAAAATGCTGAAACAAGCTGAATGATGAAAAATGGGAGTTATATAAAGAACTATGTGTGAGAACAAGAAATAAATCAAGTGATGATTAGAGAATTTGATCTCTTGACTATAAATATCATTATGAACAAAAAATGAACAAAATTCAGAGCCCAAAACACAAGAAACATGTCTAATATCTAATTTATAGATGTTCATGCAAACTTCACCAGAAACAACAAGAAGAGTTTGAATGATGGACACAGGTTACAGAAGACTTCATGTATCATGAAGACTATAGTTGCAACATCAAGAATTATCAGTGTTATGGATGTGACACTAAGAAAGAAGAATGGAAGATGTCAGATTTAGAGAATATCTTATATATGAAACATCCAGACTACACCAAAATTCATTAAAGCTTTTATTATGAGAATAATTGCTCTATTCATTGAGATGGAAAGAATAGCAGATATTATTCATGATCATTAAAGAAGCTGCAAGCAACCCAGAAACAAGATAACAGCAATAGTGAAAAATATTAGTTAGATAAGAAAGAGAAGCTCACACTGAAATTGAAAAAAGAGATAAGCTGAAAAATACTAGAATTTAAGGAACATAAAGAAGATATCATAAAGAAACTCAGTCTTATAGAAAGTGTGACACCTGGAGAGGAAAAATGCCCAATAGCAAGAACACTATAGATTCAAGATAATCAATTGCACTGAATAACATGTGAAGAAAACAACAGAATGTTAGTGATAACAATATGTAAACAGTACTGGAGTGAAAAAGAAAAAGAGATGGAAAAACCAGACCACTCTTGCCATAATGAATTTGAGTATGAATGCCAATGCAAATTCTATAAGAACAAGAGATTTTGGAAAATGGCAAGATCTCTGCATGATTTAGAAGAATGTGAAACCTGTGCAGAATGCAGAGACAACAAGTATATATGAAGAATACATAAAGTTTGATATACTGATAAAGAAAATTACATAATATACAAACAGGCACCCAAGATGACTCTTGTTAATTTGGGAAATGAGTGGGCTGCCATAAATAAGAGTCTGTGAGCAGCATGAATAGATAAGCAAAACTGTTAGCCACTAATATACAAACCTGTCACCTCAGAGTTATGGTAATCTTACTTGAATCAAAGCATACAACAGTTCTAGTGGACTCAGGAGTGACCAGACTATTCATTAACAGAAGATTTACTGAATGAGCTGGCATCATAAAGCAAATGAAGAAATATCTTTACCAGTTATTGGGACTGGAAGGAAGAACTCTAGATCAAGTTGAAGAAGAGACATATTCTATTGAGATGAGAATAGAACAACACCATGAGAAAGTGTGTTTTGAAGTGATGAATCTAGAGAACTATGATATAGTCTTGAGATATTCTTGGCTGAAATGGCACAATCCAGAAATTGACTGGTGAGAAGGAAAAATTAGGCTGACAAACTGTAGATACTTTCTCAAACCAGAAAGTCATGATTGGAGACCCACACTCAGAAATAACTTAGGCAAGACACTGGCTATAATAAGTCAGGTCAATCAGAAGATACCATGTGAAGAACAATCAATCAACACCAAAGAAACTCATGAAAACCTGACTCATGATGAAAAAGTAGATTCAATGATGAAGAACTCCAATGGCTTGATGCAGCTGCAAGCACAAAGAGATGACCAGAATGAAGAAATCAAAAAGACTCTATCAAGAGAATTTTGGAAATATATTGATATATTTAGGGAAAGAAATTGAAGCAATAGCTTACTGAAACATGAACCCTGGGATCATGAAATAAAATTACAAGAGGGAAAACAACCAACAAAACTACTAATATACAGGTTGAACAAAAAAGAATCAGCTGAAGTGAAGAAGTATATTGAAGACAACCTTCAGAAAGATTACATAAGAGAGTTAATGTTACTGGCAGGATATCTAATACTGTTTGCACCAAAGAAAGATGGAACTCTATAACTATATGTGAATTATAGACAGTTAAACAGCATTACAATCAAAAACTGTTATCTGATACTACTGATCAAGAAAGTGCAAGACAGATTGAAGGGAGTAACATGATTTACTCTAATTGACATTAAAGATGCCTACCATCAGATATGAATCAAAGAAGGCAATGAATGGAAAACAGCTTTCAGAACATGATACAGACTGTATGAATATAACATCATGCCATTTGAACTTACAAATGCACTGGTAATATTTCAAGCACTAATTAACAATGTGCTGCAGAAGTACCTGGATGATTTTGTCATCACATATCTTGATGATGTAGTTATATATACTAAAGAAGACTGAAAGGATCATACTGTGAAAGTCAAGAAAGTACTAGAAAAACTACAAGAGTATGATCTACCAGCAAAACTAAAAAAGTGTGACTTTCATAAGAAAGAAATTAGATACCTCAGACACATTGTATCAATGGAAGGAATATGAATAGAATCAGGAAAAATTAATGAGATACTACAGTGACTGACATTAAAAGAAGTCAGAGAAGTGCAGATATTCTATAGACTAGTGAACTACTACCAACAGTTCATACATGGATTTTTAAAGAAAGTGAGACTGCTCATACAGCTATTCAAGAAGAACAAACTATTTAAATGAACAACAGAGTGCCAACAAGTGTTTGAAGCAATAAAAGACAAATTCAGAAAAGAAGAAATGAGAGGGCACTATAATCTGACAAGAAGATATGTAATTGACATAAATGCATTAGATTATGTAATAGCAGGAAGACTACAACAATCAGATGAACAAGAAAGACTGAGATTAGTTGCATGCTATGCAAGAACAATAACACCAGCTGAACAGAACTATAATATCCACAACAAAGAACTATTAACAATAGTAGTGTCACTAAAGAAATGGAAGATTGAATTGCAAGAAAATCAACATCAAACAGAGATTATTTCAGACCATGACAATCTGTAATACTTTACAACAACAAAGAAGCTTACAAGAAGACAAGCCAGATGGTATACAGATGTACTAGTACACTACAACTTCAAGATAAGACACTGCAAAGGCACAGAGGATGCCTGGATGAATGCACTAACCCAAAGACCAGATCTGATGAAAAAAGAACAAGATTCAAGAACACTCTTTAAAGAATTAGAAGAAACAAAGAATATGGTTCTGAACCAACAGATATTAAGAGCAACAAGAATCATTACACAAGAATCAGATATTAAAGACAAGATTAAAGAAGTAATAAAGAAAGATGAGTATGCAAAAAAAATTAACAAAGAAAATAGAAACTTCAAGAAAGAAGAAAGAATGATACTATATCATGAACTGATATATGTATCTAAAGAAGTCAGAAAACAAGTGATGGTACAAGAATATAATACAGTTACTGCAGGACATTCTGAAACTGACAAGACAATGAAGAGAATTACAAGAACTTACTATTAGCCAGAAATGTGAATAAATATTTGATAACATGTTAAAGAATGTGAGATGTGTGTATAAAGCAAAGCCAATAAATACTGACCATATAGGAAACTGCAATCAATACTACAACTGTAAGGACCATGAAAATTTATAGTAATGGACTTCATCATGAAACTTCTGAACTTAAAGAACATAGAAGAGAAGAAGTATGACTTGATACTAGTAGTTACTAACAGATTGACAAAATATGAATACTTCATACTGTTTAGAAAGGCAATAACAGCACCAGATACAGCAATGGTAGTACTATAAAATGTACTTATTAACTACAGGATGTCAGAAGAGATAATTACAGACTGAGACACCAGATTTATAAGCAAATTCTGAATGATATTAATGGCACAACTAGAAATTAAACAAAAAATGTCAACAGTCTATTATCTGCAAACAGATAGACAAACAGAGTGATTAAACCAAACTCTGGAGCAATATCTGTAAGAATATGTCAACTATCAACAGAATAATTGAGTTATGCTACTGCTTATGACACAATTGGCTTACAACAGAGCAAAGAATACCACTACAGAAATAACACCATTCTACATGAACTACAGCAGAGAACCAGAAATACAGAAGCAATCAAGAATTGCATAACAAAAAGCTCAAGAAGCAGAACTTATAGCAACACAACTATAAGAACTGCAGAACCAGATGAGACTAGATATTAAATTTCTGAATAAGAGGATGAAGCACTACTACAACAAAAGGCACCAGAAGACACCAATCTTGAAAGAGGGGGAAAAAGTATTTCTAATTTGATGGAATATCAAAATCAAAAGATCTAGTGAAAAACTCAATTTCAAAAAATTGGGACCATATAAAATTATGAGACAGATTGGAAAAGTCAATTACAAACTCCAGCTACTCAAAAAGATGAGAATACACCCAGTATTTCATGTCTTATCATTGGAGAAAGCACCACTACATGCTAAAGAAATGCCCATGAAGATTGATGAAGAACAGGAATATAAAGTTGAATGAATACTGAATCATCAGAAGATCAGCAGAAAACTTCACTATCTAGTAAAATAAAAAGAGTATAATATCTTGAAAAACATCTAGAAACCAACAGAAAACCTCAGAAACATCCAGATGATTATTATAATGTATTATTAATGATACTCTCACTCAGCAAAGCATTAACAAATGAATTGAAGATAACTGAGAGAGAATCTGAGAAAGAAAGATTACTTAATGAAGTAAGCAGGCTCTGAATCTCTGTCTGCTCAGTCATTCTTTTCTGCTTCTTCTTCTTGAGATGTTCCAAGTCCTCCACAGATATTAACTTGGATTCAAGAAATTTATCAGCCTGGTCATGAAGCAGCTTTTTCTGTTTTTGAAGATGAAGAAGATAAGAGAGAGTTTCTTACTTGATGTGCTCAAGCTTGTTCTGAGTCTCAAATAATTTCTGCTAATTGACAGCAGAAGAACCATTATCATAAATGCAATAATGACCAGTATGAACACACTCACTACATGAAGAAAAATGACTTGATTTTAAGCAAGTCTTATTCAATAAAGAGCATCAAGAGCAAGAAGAAAGCATCATGAATCTGGATTGCTCAATAGCAGAAAAAAGATTATTCTTGCAAACATTAAAAGCAGACAACATGGTGAAAGAAAATCATGAGAACACTTACTAAGAAAAAAGACAAGAGAAAACCAGAAACTTAAGAAAGAGAGAATATTCTTTTATACTTTAAAAAATAACAGGCAGAGCAGTTGATGACAACACATTGTAAAAGAAGAGAATGATGTTATGAATTCTGCAGCATAATGACAGAATATACAGGATGATTAGATGACACCTGACAAGATGAAATCACAGACTGTTACAGAAGAACCTTAAGGCAAGAATTACATGACTAATAATAGAACTGATAAGCTGACTGATCATACTGAGCATGATAGAATTAATTAGAGAATATAGCAAATGTATTGCAGTAAAACAGATAGAACAGCTTAGCAGAACTATCACCAGAGAAGCATCATATATATAAGAATGCTCACTATCAGAAATCTGATGGACTTGTTCATCATGATCAATCTTCTTACTTATCTACTAGATATTTTTGAATCAGATACTTTCATACCTTGGTTACTTTTCATACTACTGAAGTTCTGTGATACTGTATGACTGTATCTGATTCCACTACTCTTGAGAAGACTCTATAGTCTTGCTCTGACTCTGTTACACCTGCATGGAAACTCTTTGTCATCAGAGCAAGACTGCCAGCTCAACTGGAGCACCATTGGACTATTGATTACTATTCCAATCTGTTATTACTCACTGTAATACTCTTTGACCCCTAAAGATTCAAGAGTGTCATGTAAATACATAATATCTAGCTTCTTTACTTTCTTTATTTGCATTGCCATTCTCAGATCTCTAGTTAAAATAGCTATATTATAGATATTGAGATGCTTCTAGTATTTGTGCTAATTGGCCATCATTGTGAGAATCATACATGTGGATTGGCGTGACAATGAATCTATAGAAGGAATTGTACATAGAAAAGAGTACACAAGATAAAAGATCTGGTATTGGCAGCTATATACAACTTCTAGACAAGATTGCTACTGGCTTCCAACAAGAGGTTCATGCAGTGGCAGTCTTTTATATATGCTTGTGAGCACATGACTTAGTACTTTATGAGAACACATGTACTTTCAACAGCTTGCAAGCTAAGGCTCTGAACTCTTACAGGTGTTGTTTATCTGTATAAGAGATTTACAGATAAATTCTTACAGATTTCTCTCTCTTGTAAGTCTTGGTTTCTCAAGATAGCTGTCTCATTAAAAATCTTTATAAGTAGAAAAATAAAATCTCTTGGAAAAAATAAAAATTTCCTCATAAGAAAAAGAGTACAGTCTCACTAGAGATGTGATATCAACACAACTCTAATAACACAACACAATATAATAACACAATAGAGCTCAATAACACAACAATATATAGAGAGTCTCTATTGTTCTCACTAGCTCCATATTACTATTAGATAATAAACACTAGCTTAAGAGAAAGCTTTCTCTTACTTTCTCTTTCTCTGCTTTTCTTTTCTTTCTTCTCTAGTTTATATTATCATTATTCAGGTAAGTGAACCCTTCAAGCACTGCTTTATGTGAAAGGCAGGCTTACAGAAGATCTCTAATAATTGAAAGAATTAAAAATAGCTTTATTTAGACATTCTGCATGCTTGATCTTGTGGCTACAAGTTAATGAGTTCATTCTTAATTGTGTCTTTGCTTCACATGATTATAAAGTTTTGTCTTTGTGTGGAGTTTTGGTTTACAGAGAGACTGATACTTGCTAGAAGTTTCTGTAGTTTACAGTTTTCTTCTTTTTTTTCTTATAAGTTGTTGCTGCTTTTCTTTCTTGAGAGAATCTCCACCCCCTTCTTTATAGAAGAAGTTGGGCCTTCAGTAAGTAGTCTTGAGAATTTGAAAAGTGTTCACAACTGATAGTTCTAGAGTGTTATTGCTTCTCTCTCTTCTTCTTCTTCACTAGTTATTACTGCTCCTCCTTCACCAGCTCAAGCTGTAAGTGCTTCTCACAAGCTGGTATTAATTTACATGCTGATAGAGTTAGAGTTCTGCTCTGTCTTCTTTCTCTACAATTGTTGCTGCTCTGGCCCCAGCTGGAAATATAAATATTCTCTATCACATTTCAGTTTACAGCTAATCTTCTCTAGATTGTTGTTACTATTCTCTCTGCTCTGGCAGGGTTCATAGGTGCCATGATCTTACAGAATGTTTGAGATCACCCAGCACCTCTTTCACAAGATCAACAATAGTGATTCCAGACTATCTTCACTCAAATGTCACCAGTCACTACTTTTACTGGAGCTTTGCAGGCCAATTCAGTGATTCTTCCAGATCTTTCACTCCATACTGAGGCATAAGCTTTGTCTGCCTGCAGGAGAGCATGGTGTCATAAGTCTATTTAAAGACCTGTGCTTATTGCTGGTTTGAATAATTTAAACCAGTTAGCTGTCCACACCCAGCTCTGTAAGAGTATTCTTATAATTTGAGCTGGAATTCAGCTGTCACCAGAACAGAAGTACTTCACCTGTAAGAGAGCTTAGCAAGACTATAGCAATATAGTCTTTACAGAGTACATCTCTGCAGGCTTGGGTCAAAAATATAATAACTGTCTATATCATGAACATCTTGCTTGCTCTTTCCAGCAGTAAGATTATAGATAGTTGTTACAGGTTTTTACATAAGAAAGCTGGAGACTCTTATATAGTTCTTAGCTTAGTTTTTTCTTCTTTTGAGGTCAATTTAATTTGATTCAGTTCAGCTTGACTATATCTTTTCTCTCTCTAATCCATTTTCTAGCTCTACTACCTCCATTCATCTGTTTCACAAACCAGGCTTGTCCAGATTTCTACTATAGAATTGTTGGAGTAGCTTTCTCAGTGGACAGACATTGCTTGCAGAAACCCATGTCTTGTTCTTCTCATCATTATAATCTTCCCAATATACTATGTACTACAGCTCACAACCCTCTCTTTTTAAGTCAATTATCTTACAGATCTAATACTTCTTTTCATTCTTATTCACCTCACAAATTTTATAATGAGGTGAGCTATCAATTCCTTCACAGGTCTTGTGCTTGTGGAGCAGAGATACATGAAAAATATCATGAGTTTACAGATCTGAAGGCAGCTCCAGTCTGTAGACTTGCAAATTTATCTTCTCTATAATTCTACAAGACCCATGCCTCAATAAATTCAATTTTTTGTTAGGCTGTATGATCTTAATATTGTAAAGATCAAGCTACATCTTGTCTTCTATCTGAAAAGTCTTTACAGTATGCTTCTGGTTATAGTACTTCTTCTGGTAGACTTGTATCTGCATGAGTAATTTCTTAATCTTCATACAGAGTAATCTCATTACCTCTGCCTGATTCTTTAAATTCTTGCACACATAGTTATACTCATCAGGGTCCAATAGATCTGTTTGTGAATTTAACCCATATATTAGCTGAAAAGGTGATTTCTGTGTGGAGGTCTGTCATGAGTTATTGTATATGAACTCTGCCATTGGCAATCACATCATTCAGTCATCTTGATCATAACTGACATAGCTTTACAGGTACTGCTCTAGTACACTATTCAGTCTCTCAGTTTAACCATTAGTTTGCAGGTGGAACTCTTTACTCTTGCAATCTTCAAGATGTGAGTCAAATCACCCCAAAATTCACTCACAAACAGAGATTCTCAATCTGTTACTATACTTGCAGGTAATTCATGTAATCTCACTATCTCACAAACAAAGAGATGAGCCAATTTCTCTGATATCAGCTTCTTTATTGTAGGGATAAAGTGAGCCATCTTTGTAAGCCAGTCCACTAAAACCAGAATACAGTTAAACTGCACCTTCTCAAAATTCAGGCTTACAGAAAGATCTGTAATAACATCTATGCTAATAGATTTCCAAGAGTAGTTCAGAATTAGTAAGAGTGATAATTTCTTTTGAGATTTCTTACAAATTCTTCTTGAGCTCTGACAGATTCTACAGACTTTACAGCACTTCTTCACTAGTTCTCTCATTCTTGACCAAAAGTATTTGCAAGCTATAAGCTTATACATTCTTGCTGTAGCAAAATGCCCCATAAGAGATAGATCATGATAATATCTGATCAGCTCTATTCAGAAGGCCTCATTCTGAGAGATGTACATGTGACTATTTCTATAGAGAATGCTCTTCTTCTCTTTCCACATCACAAATTTCTTCATGTCTGTCTTAATGCCTTTACAGATCTCAGCTGCATAGTTGTCACTTTGCAGTAGGTTTGGCAATAATACCAACAGGTTGAAGCTGCTCTTCTTATAAGAATTCTTCTCATAAATCAGGTCTTTAATCTTCTGAACCTGCATTGCAATCTTCTTCACTTTTCATATATCTTTCAAGACAATCTTTGCAAGTAGTTTCTTGATCATAACTCAAAGCTTTACAGAGATGAGTTGCACATTCTTATCTTCTCTCTCTCCTCTCTAGTTAGAAGAAACTTGAGCTGTCAGTTCCAACTTTTCTGTGATCTCTTGCTTCTTCACAAGCATCACCCTCAGTTGGTTTGCAGTCTCACAACCCTCCATATCATCTAGATCAGTCTTCTTGACATAATCAGGTCTTTGCAAGGGTCCATCTGCCAGATTCTTGATTTCTTTCACATGGTCAACTGTAAATCAAAAGACTATCAGTCTTTGTGCCCAGCAGACCTGTCTTCACAAGAGGTCTTGAGCAGTCTGGAAATAGGACAAGCTATCATAATCTGTAAGAACTTGGACTAGTGTTTGCAAGCCTTCCAACCAGCAGCACCAATATCTAAATGACTCTATAATTGTAAGCAGTTCTTGATTATGAATAGCATAATTCATCTTCATGGGTTGCATCTTTCACAAATAAAACTCAACTGAAACTCAAATGCCATTCTTTGCCAGCTGTAATAGAATACCATACACCACAAAGCCAGATGCATCTGTTTCCAGTCTGGTCTTTCATTCCATATCAAAATGATGAAGCATAACAGCTTCCACAAACACTCTTTTTAGATCTATAAAGGCTTCACAACCTTTCTCAGTCATGAAAGTATTGGCCTTTCTCCTCATCTCTCTTTATATACACCTGCTTAGCTTTGCTTCTCCTTCCTTTAGAAGAGCAGTCAGACTACAGGCTATCTTAGAGAATCTTGAGATGAAGTGCCTGTAAAAGTTCACAAATTCTAAGAAGATCTGAACCTCTTTTTTACTAGTTAGCTCTGGCCAGTCAAGAATAGTGTCCACACAGCTCTTCTTCATAAGAACACTCTCTGATATTATAACATACTCAGGATAGTCAATCTCACAAGCATTGAACTTGCACTTTGCCAGCTTGCAATAAAGACCTGCATTCTTGAGTATCTTAAGTATCAATTTCACATGCTTCTCATGATCTTCCTCACAAGCTGAGTACACAACCACATCATCAAGATAGACTACTGTGAACACATCCAGATATTCACTAAGTGCCTTCACAATATATGATTGGAAGGCTGCTGGTGCATTCACAAGTCTAAAAGACACTATCAAGTACTCAAATAGCCTCTGTAGAGTTCAAAATACAGTCTTCCACTCATTCTCTTTGTGAATTCTCAATCTATAGTAGGCATTCTTGACATTCAACTAAGTGAATATTACAGCTCCCACAAGCTTATACAACATATCTTTAATCAGTAGTAGAGGATATCTATTCTTGACTATTTTTGAATTCAGGTCATAATAGTTCACACACATTCTTAGTCTGCTGTTCTTCTTAAACACAAACAGAATGATTGCTCCTACAGATGACTTGAAAGAGTAGATAAATTCATGAATTAGCACACTGCTCAGATATTCATAAAAAGCCTCTTGTTTAGCTTGTAAAAGTCTGTACATTCTTTTAAATTCTGGCTACTTCTCCAGCTCAAGATCTATAATCAAATCATTTTTGTGATATAGTAATAGCTCTCAAGCTCTCTTGTCATTAAACACTTTCACAAGTTCACAGTAGGCTTCTGGTATCTGGAGATCTAGATCTGCTGTCACCACCTGTTCTGATTTACAGAGAGTCATCATATAGATAGACTTCTCTTCCTTCACTAGCTTCAAGAGATTAACTGGTTTAATCTTCACAAGCAGGTCACAATATACAGTTTGGAACTCTAGCCTTAGTTCTCTGAAATATATCTTGAAATTGTGTCACTGCAGCCAGCTCAAACCCACTAGCATCTCATCTTTTATGTTCACAACCATTACTTGTTTATGAAACAACTGCCAGTTTTTCTGAGAGTTACAGGCTTCAAAGAATATATTCACAATCTCTTTCACAAGAGTGACATTCTTATGATCTATAGCAGTTTCAATCTCTATAGGTATCTTGTGCACCTCTAGCACTAGCTTTGCAGCCAATCACAAACTAATTACTAGAGATTGACAACTCAAGTCTATTAGTACTGACCAGATGATACTTCTGTCAGTTGAGTTTCATGTGTCTAGAACAATGGGGGAGAGAGCAAGAAGACCTTTCTTGGACAACTTCATTATTTTGATTCTATCTACTTGCAGCTCCCCAATTTCCTATTTGCTACTCTTCTTCTTGGAATAATCTTTCACAAGATGTCTCTTTTGGCCATACTCAAAGCACTTCCCTTCTTTTCTCAAAGCTTCACAATTCTTGATAAGGTCTTTCCCCATCTCCTGAGCAGGTCTCTGGAGTTGACTCCTCTTATCTGTTCACAGTCTTGAGTCATCAGTCTTCATACCTTCACAAGCACTTCCAACTGGATTGGTAGACTTCATGTGCAAGATATTCTTTTCAAGATTTGTCATCTCCTCACAAACTTAGGTTTGTTCTTCAGGTAGGTTTTCTGCTGGTGTCCCAGGTTCACAAGCTTCAGAGGGTTGGCTTCTTTGTGTTGATACCATTGTCAGGTGTCACCAAAGAAGAGTGGCAAAATGTGAGAATTGTACATGTGGATTGGTGTGACAATGAATCTATAGGAGGAATTGTATATAGAAAAGAGTACACAATGTAAAAGGTCTGGTATTGGCAGCTATATATGACTTCTAGACAAGATTGCCACTGGCTCCCAACAATGGGTTCACGCAGTGGTGGCCTTTTATGTGTGCTTGTGAGCATGTGACTTAGTGCCTTGCAAGAACACATGTACTCTTAACAGCTTGCAAGCTGAGGCCCTGGGCCCTTGCAGGTGTTGTTTGTCTGTGTAAGGGGTTCACAGGTGAATTCTTACAATCATATTCTTCTTGATTTCTGGTGTCTTTGCAGATAATTCAGTGCCAAAAGTGTGTCATCTTTATTCTCTAGAGTTGCTGTTATATAGCAGGGCTCTAGAAGTTTTATAGGTACTGGAAATGTGTAGGCCAGTAAATTGTGTATTCTAGATAATTATAAAACTAGAATGTCATTTTTGTTAAGTACAGCTTTGAAGCTCTGTATTTTATCTGCCAATTCTAGTAGAAAGACATGTTCTTTATTAATATAGAGTTGTTTTACTGTAAAGCCATCTTGTATAAGCTTTTCAAAGCTTAGGAGATTAACTTGGAGGTCAGGCATAATTTCAACTCTCTTAATGCTTAATTCTCTATTATCAGTTTGGATACTGGCTGTGTCAAATTCTCTAATGACTGATTTCAATCTGTTTATCATAAGCAGTTGTGTTGTATAGCTCTTCAGATTTATTTGAACTAGATCTATACATGAGATTGCATGAGATCTGGTTTCAGAGTCAAGAATTCATCTGTCTATAAATTCACACACTTCTCATATAGAAAAGACTGCTCTATGAATCAAATAAATCTTGTCTGTTGCAACTATTATTACTTTCTTACTTTTATCTTTAAAGTCTTTCTTAGACTTATTAGGCTTTATATTCTTGTTAGATCTGCAGAATTTAGCTAAGTGGCCAGGTTTACTACAGATATAGCAGTTCCAGTTTTGTGGTGAACTCTTCTCTGAATTGAATTTGAAGTTTGTATTCTTATAAGATCTTTAAGAATCTGAGCTTGTTGTTGCATTTGTATTTAATCTTGTAGATCCATCTTTCTTCTTGTCTTTCTTAGAGATTTAGTGAAGAATATTCTTTAGTAAATCTTTCAAATTCTTTTCTGATAGATTTGTTCTGCTCTGGCATACCATATTAAATCAGTTCTGTATGAACTCTCTCCATCAAGGCATAATATTCATCTTCAAAATATCATATAGAGCATGGTCCAGTTGTTTGAACTCTAATCTCTCAAATTCTACATGAATTACTAGAAATCTCTCTATATAATTTCTTTCTGAGTCAGTAAACTGTAATGTTATTCTTATTAACTTTATATATAGGTTTTCCTACTGTATTTCAGATCTTTCTTGAAAGACTATCTTCACAGCTTTCCAGAGTTTGTAGACACTAAGACTATCTGATTTCTTAAAGTGTTCTCTGGCTTGTGCAGATATCATACTGTCAATTAGATCATGTAATTAATTATTCTGAACATTTCAGTATTGTGAAATCTTTAAGTGCTCTGGCTGTAGTGAAGTCTCTTGTCTTTCCAGAATAATTCTCTCAACATCTACTTGACAGGCTATCTTTAGAATAGCTTTGCTCCATGCTAGGTAGTTGCTGGCCCCAGACAGAGTTATAGACTTCTTCACCATCTTTATAATCTTCATGAATTGGGTGATTGCTCTGCTAATTCACATATTTATGTCTATAAGATTGCTAACATATTCTTCTAGTTTCTCATCAGAATCTATTTCTCAGTTCTCTTCTTCTTTTTCTTCTTATTAAGCTTCTTGCTTCAGGTTCTCCTGCACTGTTGCAGGCATGTTTGCAGCTTTCCTGGCCTGACAGAAGGTTTATTTGCTGTGCCAGCTGTTATATCATCTTCTGTTATCTTTGTATCATCTTCTGTTGATTTAGCATTATTCTGTGTAACATTTGAAGTTCACTCTCCTCTCTAGACTCCTGCTCATCATTTGGTGGGCTGCCTCTGAGCCTACTCAACCACTTAAGCTCAGTTTGGGGTGTAGGGAGGTTTATCAGAGCCTCTCAGTCAGGAGTTCAGTACTTCAGTTCATCCATACAGTTCACTATGGCTTTGGTGTTGCCAGGTGCTCAATTTGCTTGCTAGGTGCATTTAGCAGACATTTCACTCACTCTCTGGTCAGGTGCCAGAAAGCTACAGGGTTCAACTTACTCTTCAGCTCAGTGCTAGAAAGCTACAGGGGTTGCACATATAGAAGGTGTCTATCTCAACATACACTCTCTCTTATACTTATAAAACCTTGTTATCCACAAGAATAACTGTTCAGGATGTTGATTGTAAGCTTCAATATCCAATTAAGCTGTAAATCAATCTTATATGCTTGCTCTTCAGCACAAAGAGCTATAACCTGATGGAGGACTTATATGCTTGTCATTTGCTAAGCTACCTAAAGGGGAATCTCGGCTAATCTATGTGGGTCATGTGAGCGAAGTGCTAGTTGGATTACCTAACAGTTATCCATGACAGCCAATGGGAGATCAGCATCGCAGCCATCCAAACATTGACTTGGCTGGCCAATGTAGCACAAGGTCTCCCTTTCAATGAAAAGGATTATCATGAGAGCTGCTGATCGACAGGGAATGACTTGGACATGTGATAAACTTTGATATGATCCTACCGATCAACGCAAAGTTATCCTTTTGTCGTTACTACGTTGCGGCTATTGGCAATGGCGTCTGCATTGGCGAGAACTACGGAGTACTGTATTTCTGTCAATTTAGATTGCCTACATTATTTGAATCCGTCCTACTAGGTATTCGTCTTGCAACCTTTCGCTGAGGAAATCGACAGCTGGATTCCCCGCAGAGACATGCCTTGTCCAGCCGCTCCCAGTAGTGATCGGAGTAATCCACCGTGATTTCATTCCCAGCTAGTATGCCGCGGGAGACCACGATAATATGCTCTCTGCCGCGCCAATAAAATTTTTGAAACTGGCTGTTCGGATGACAGGAATGGTTGATGAAGCGGGTAAAGTTGCCTGCAAGAAGCGGTTAGTAGACATGGTGGATCATTTATTCCTACAAGACGTACCCATCTGCCCCTGAAAAATTTGATAACCCTGCATCTTCGAACCACCCGCCATTACATCTAGGCCCTCAATCCCGTTTGTTATGAATCCGACAAACTCCGCGATTGCAGCTCCCCTCTCGTGATCCTAGAGTGAGTCAGCATCCCGAAGTATGTGCGATAAGGTACTAGGAAGCTGACATACACAGCGAGCTATGACACCGTTGTTCTTGCCATTTGTAGTGTGAAAGATCTGAATGGGGACTGGCTTTCGAGGAGCCCCGAACAATGCAGGGAAACAAGCACATCGATTAAGCGTAGTATCGTCAGACTGAAGCTGTCCGCAGACTTGGCAAGTATTTTGGTCAATATCAGGTGTATATCGTGGATCGATGTCGCCAAAGAGGCTGCGATCAATAATGGACTCATCGATGAACTTAAACAAAAATTCTGCTTGGAGGTGACGATAGGTTGAGGTTATATGCTGAACCGATCTACTCGGCATTATAACCCACTCATGTGGATGTCCGTTGTAGAGAGCTACAGATCCTTGACCGATAACGTTGAGCAGCTCTCGCCATTTTGGATGCAGGGTGTCTGCTGCAAGTTCAACTGCCGATCTTATCTGTTGTAGTCTCAAAGCTAAACCATCGTCTATTCGTGTTCGATATTTGCAGAAGCGATATACGCCGGAGCTAGCAAAGACGAGGCTGGCCCAGCCACCAGCATCTTTGATTTCCTTGTAACCCCTCCAAATGGCCCTGCTCCTCGGTTATTGAGAGATACCTTCGAAAAGTTGTATATATATGGTGTGTGTAGAGGGAGAGAGTGTGTGGGGAGGGGATTGGCATCATGTATCAAAAAAAAAAAAATCTAGACTCACATCTTATTTCGGAGTTCCTTGTCTCCCCATCCGAGAGTGGAGCAAGCCTCTTTCAGAGCAGTTACTCGGGTTTCTGACGCAGAGCTAGCTGGCCTTTCCAGGCGGATAGACTTTATGCGGGCTTCATAACAATCAGTCCAGTAGGCTTGTACAATCATTTCTAGGGCGCGCGCAGTCTGAGTCTTGTTGGAGTGTCGAAGACAGAGGTTGCTGACGGCCTTGAACAGCTGAAGAAATAATTTAGTTACGAAGTCGGTGCAGTCTTACTTGATGGGCCACTCACCTCCGCGGTGACCTCACCGCTGACACCAACTGTTGCATGCGTGGCCTGAGGTGTGAGTTAGACGCTCTCTTCCGCCCGGGGGGATGACATGTTGCATGTATCATACCAATGTAGACCAATTCAGCTCCGTGTTTGAATGGAGTTGCCGCCATATCCCAGAGATGAGCTTGTCGACGGATGATGGCTCGCCTGTTGCACGAGAAGCCTTCTTCGAGTGACTCCGCTGGGGGAACCTCGTTTCGCTCCGCAGCTGGCGAACTGGCTCCGTTTGAGAGCTCGAATACGAGCTTGAATCACGATCATCTTCTCGGGAACAGGAAGTCCGAGGTCGAAGTCGAAGGCCACCAACAACCTTGCGGCGTTTTCGGCCCTCGTACTCGTCTGTTTGCGTTGGATGACTTGATTCTGCCGGTTTAGAATTGCCACAAGGTAGCACGGTGATTGGCCTTTCTTCATGGCTGTCGGTGTGTGCTAAGTCCTGTACGTAGCTGTCAACAGATATATGAGTTGTACAGGGACAGTTACTCCGTGGTACGATGGAGTGGTGACATATAAACAAGGTCGACGTACCTGACCTTCGAGCCCAGGGCCAGGAGATGGTTCAGGAGTGACCAGAGTCTGACCGTTTCGAAGGTCAATCCAACCCTAGATGCCTTGTCAGGAGGACTGACGGGGATACACTGGTAGAGGAGACGGGACATGTCGTCCTTACCAGGAGTAGGGGTTTCGGGGGGTCGACGTTGGCCTCGGAGACCTTGGAGAAACAGATGTGAGCCTCCAGACGAAGAAAACAACCCCCTTCACCTTGCTCAGCGGCAGCTATGGTGGACTCAAGCTGGGTCGAATCAGTTCCAAAAACATTACACAGCTGCGATATCAGGGGATATCGCTCTAGGGGTTTCGCCGCCATTTTCAGGCATTTCAGAGCGAGAGTCGACCCAAAAGAAGCGTCAAGCTACAGCGGAAGGAGCAGGAGGAAGGCAAAAGAGTCGCTTGTTGAGAGGAGCCTATCCGCGGATGGCGTCTGTCGAATATTGTACAGAGGAAAATGGTTTCGAACCCATTAAACTACTCTGTACTCCGTAACTCCGTACTCTGTATATACTTCATGTACTCCGTAACTCTGTGCTCTGTACTCCGTCAGTGGCGGAGAAACGCCCGGAGCAGCACAGCTTGGCATGTGGCGGTGCGAGTTTCTCTCTTTTTTACTTTTTTCTTTTTCTTTTTCTGCCCGGGCAGAAGAGGCGTTGGCTGGGTTAACTAACCAGTCACTACTGATTGACCCGGCCGGAACCTTAACATGATCGTGTATTCCGTATCCCGTACTCCATAGCGGTGCTCTGTCGTCATCCTGGGCGCCTCTCAACGCCCGCGGAGGCGGTTACGGAGTACTGTGGATCGGATCATCCGCTCATGCCTCGCTCGTCGGGCGGGACTGGCGATGGACCACCCTTGCGCTGCACCTGGCCATCTCCACGTTATCATGACTGCACGGGATTAGTCCGTCCGTTGATAGACTTTGACATCGTTCCTTGGGTGTGAGAGAAGTCGCGCGCTCAAGCTCTGATGTTTCCAGCGCAAGTGTGTCACGACCACGGAATCCACGATGTATGAGATTTAGGGTAGCACGGCCGGTGGTTTGGGGGCAGGCGGGTGTCATTGTCACGATTCAATGGCTGCTCTTCCCTAGGCGAAGAGTAGACGACGTATACTTCCCCGTATCGACTTTGAAAGCACTGTTCGAAATCTCTTTTTTCTTTTTTTCTTTTTTTTTTTTTTTTTTGGTTCCTTGTCAGGGGGTTCGGCCGGTTTAGGGGACCTCCACAGAGCACATTGCCGCTGCGACGGGATGGGATCTCTCCCATTGGTCGCGGTATCGTTCATGGTTTTCCGACAGACTTGAATAGCATTCACGAAGTTTGCAAACACAAGTCCTCGAGTAGTGCTCCGTATTATTATTATATAAATTCGCCTTGTTGTCTTTGCAGAGACCTCGACATTGACTTACTTCTCCCTCATTGCGTTTCACTTTGATAGAGTGACACTGCATCATGTCCTCCCGTTCCACCACAGATGCCGGGGCGGACTCCCCTCCCCCCTTGACTCGGGAAAGAACGAGAGACGCATACACCTATGAGAATCTTCGGGGATGGAAACGGTACCGCATCCTCAGGCCGGGTCGGGGAATATACCACGATATCCGAAGGCGGCTGCCCTATTACAAAAGCGACATCATCGATGGCTTCACGTACAGGACTATTGCGAGCACTGTTCGAATGTACTTTGTGAAGTATGTCTCTACACTGAACTGTATTTAACCTTGCCTGAAACTGACGTCCGTTTCCTAGCTTGCTTCCCGCTATAGCCTACACCTTGGACATGTACCGCCGTGCAGGCGAGTTCTTCGGTATCAATGAAGCTCTCGTTTCCTCTGCTCTTGCAGCAGTAGTTTTCAGCTTGCTGAGTGCTCAGCCACTCACTGTGGTTGGCATAACCGGTCTTATCTCGCTGTTTAATTTTACTATTTACGACATCATCAAGATATATGACGTCTCTATATACCCCCAGTTCATATGCTGGACGGGGATCTGGGCTGCAATCTTCCATTGGCTTGTTGCAACCTGGAATTGGTGCGACTACATGCGTTATGTGACAGATTTTTCTAGCGAGGCCTTTGGGATGTACGTTGGTATTATCTATCTGAGTATGTCGACCCTGATACCAACCATCCCTCCAATGCCACTGGATTAACTCGCTGTTAGTCAAGGGAGTCGAGGAACTTGTGTCCGAGTTTGCTTCACATGGCCTCGCCGCTGGGTACCTAAGCTGTTTGATTGGGATTTTGTATTTCGGTAGCATCTATGCACTTGAGAAGCTTGGTGCAAGCAATGTTTTGAACCCGGCTCTGCGAGGACTATTGGCCGATTACGCTTACCCTGTGAGTAACTGGACCCATACTTCACGCCTATTTTTCTGGCGAGCAAAGTGCTGATTAATGATCTGCTTGATTGAGATCGGTACTGTGTTTTGGGTTGGCTTTTCGCATATCCCAGGACGCCTTGAAGCAGCAGATATTGGCCGAGTGCCAATTACCCGAGCCTTTTATCCCACCCAGCCCCGTAGCTGGCTTATTGAGTTTTGGAATTTGGACACCAAATGGATTTTCGTGGCCATACCGTTTGGCTTTCTGACGATGCTTCTCTTCTACTATGACCATGTAGGTGTCCCTTTCGCCGACGATAACGGAAACTGTGGTTAGTAACGGCAGCAAAGAATGTCAGCAGTTTGACAGCGCAGGCGAGACAGTTCCCTTTGAAAAAACCCGGCGGATTTCACTGGGACTTTTTCCTTCTTGGCTGCACAACCTTTGTGGCCGGAATTTTAGGCCTACCAATGCCCAACGGACTCGTCCCACAGGTTAGAAAAACCCACCTACTTTGGGATTTATCACATGTCTAACTATTCTAGGCTCCTGTGCACACCGATTCTCTTACTATTTACGAAACTGAACTGAAAATAATTTCCACGGCAGAGGGAGAAGGAGCAGAGATTAGGAGACCGGTTGTGAGGGCGAAGGCCGTAGTTGAACAGCGACTTTCTCATTTCTTCATGGCCCTCTTACTCATTGGAACAATGACCGGACCGCTACTGATTGTGTTACATACTATGCCTGTAGCGGTCTTTGCAGGTGTATTCTTCATTGTTGGAGTAGGCTATCCGTTCTTCAATCCGTACTTCCACTTGGCTGACCAAAGCACTAGTGGGGATCTATCGAGTCAAACGGAATTTTGCAAAAGGTTATTTTCCTCTTCCGCGAGGACAGGTTCATTCACCGTGATGAGCCACTCCTCTTGATACGCAAAAGAAAAGTCGTGCTGTACGTCGGACTGCAAATGTTTGGCGTCGCGTGCACTGTGGCTATTTCCTACACAATTGCGGCTATTGGTATGACCTCCTGCTTTGGCAACATCCGCGTACCCTGCATTCCAGACGCTTATCCCTCGCTACAGGTTTCCCTGTTCTCATCTGTCTTCTCATACCCGTGCGTGTTTGGTTGCTCCCGAGATGGTTCTACGATAAAGAACTCGAGATCATGGATGACCTAACAGCCAATAACAAGGTCGTCCTGGCCAGCCTTGGTGGAGCTCCAATTCTCCCAGAGGGCCAAAGACCTGAAGACTACGGACTGGAACGCAAGTACTCGGAAGAAAGGCATGGTGTTCCAAGGCAGCGTGCTGGAAGCCTACATCGCTGATGTTGCTGCTGATGCTGATGCTTGTTTCGCACATTACCATGGCTTTATTATGACAGTCCCGCAATCTAATAGTTGCCGGATCTTCCAAGCTTGATAAAGGAGAGGTACAAGGTCAATACATAGTATTTTAGTTGCATAAGCATACTAGACCACCTACTTTTTCAAGTGAAGTTTGCGCTCGGAGTATAGTCAGTGAATGATTTGTGGGTACTTTGAATTCATTTTGATGATCATTCTAAGGAAAATGTGCCTTGCATGTATGCATTCAACTTTCAAAGTACAGAGAATCTAAGTATGTAACAGAAAAAGCTTGCATTTGCATTTTGGAAGTAAGAAAGGCAATCCTTCCAGGGGAACAAAAAGAGAAAAGAGAGACTGAGAGTAAGCAAGAAAGACACGGTAATGCAGCATACGAAGTCAAGGGAATAGATCATCAACAACCATATTTGTCCATGATAGCTCTGAATGAAGGGTCTTGCAGAAGCTGTGTTGCAGTTGGATGTTTCTCTGGGTAGTAAGTAAATACTTTATACATAACAGAGAGTACATGTTCTCGCTCAGTGGGATCAGCTTCAGGACGAAAGTACGCAATTGTTGATGCAAGGTCATGAGTAGGATTTGGTGTTTGATGCTGATTATACCAGGCATCAAGGCCTCCAGGGTGAGTGTAAAGAGTCCTCCACTGCTCAGGCAGTGGACCTAAACATCTCACAATACCAGTTATTATTCCACCTTTAAGCCAGGTAGGGAAAGGTGGATAGCCAAGATAGAGCTCCGCAAATATGACCATGTAACTCCACATGTCACAGGCAAAACTTGGATCTTTCCCATGAAGTCGATCTGGGGAGCAAAATTGCAGAGGTGGATAGCTATATTGAGTCACAGGTTCACCAAGTGTCATGGCCAGACCAAAGTCACCAAGATAGAATTCGTCCGTTCGTAGATTCTCAGGAATCTCAAGGGGACGAACAAGCTCTCCCTGCTTCCAGAGCTCAACAAATGGTATGGATTGCTTTAGTGGCTGAGTGAGTGCCTTGTATTTAGCACTCCTGTTGAGATTGTGGACAGGAACCATCCCCCACATACAGTTCCTCTCATTCAAATCTGTCAAATATCCATTTAGAATGCGGACGAACAGGAAAGAGTGGAAGACTGAGTTTACTCACCACGGTGTACAATACCAGCTTCGTGTAAATTTTCCAAGGCCTTTAGCAACTGCTGAGCAGCAGACATGCGAGTGGCCATGGGCATCTTTCTCAGAATAACAGGGCAAAGACATGGGCCCATCAAGGGAAGCACCAGAACCCTATGATGTCCCTTATTTCCAGGGAGTAGAAAGGTGTCAAAATATGTCACAAAGTGAGAGATATCCTGTACAGTCTGGATAATTTTGTCATGCATGTGGGCTTCATTTTCTCCCCATTGTCCCAAAGACATAACTTTCAGGGCCACATCTCTCTTGTTCTTAAGGTCCTGGGCCATCCAGACAGTGGAGAAGCCCCCAGAGCCGATTTTGTGCTCTACCAGGTATCTTTCATTGAGCAGTTCTCCGACAAAAATGGGATAGAATACATGCGGAGTTTCCTTTATATCGTACTTATGCCAGGGCTCGACAACCTCTTCAAGATCAAGTTCCTCGTCTTCAGTGCTCACAAAGTCGCCGAAGTCTGCCGTATCATCGCCCTTGAGGTATTGGGATGCTGTTGTCGTTATCGCCATAGCTGGCACGCCAATCTGGCGCGTTCCAATGCCAGTCATTCTGGGCGAGCATGTGTTGATACCAGAGACGGGGATGGTGGGGCCATTCAGGGAGCGAGACGGCGCGGGTTATCGCAAGTTTGGCGGCCACAAAGGCCACACGAACGCTAATCGCTAGTTACGAGTGATATAGCCCAGAGAAGGGGTTGATGCGAGGGAAGTCCTGTCCTAAAGAGATATAAACACTCCCTACTGGTACTAGTCCAACCTTACGTCAATTTTGTCAGGTGACCTTAAGTCTCGACGCCACCGTGCCGCGGCAGGTTGACTTAAAACTCTATGCGAGATCAGAGTACTCCGTACGGAGTACAGAGTAACGTATCCTCCCAAAAATGATCAATCCTAGCAAAGACTCACCCTATCTACGCGCCCAACCTATTAGACCTATGAGGATCACTTAATTGTCACCCATTTAAGTCTCTCCCGTATCTTTGCGCCTATTAACTGAGTTCCACTTGTCCACAACCTTCTAGAGGTGAATTGTGGCTGGACATTGTATCATTCAGGTCGCCCGGACTTGTACTATCTAATTGATCCACTCAACTGTTGATGCAAACACTGAGTGAGGGTTGCCTTGCAGCCTTGTTACAAGAGACGCTCTTCTATTCAAGGCCTTCGACCGCTTTCTCTAAGCGCTGACTCCATTATCTGGCAGTCAACCACACATCGCATCCCGATCCGGATTAATCTTTCTCAGGGCTACTAACTAGATTGGATGATCATCCCCCAAGTTGGTAATTGATGAACGAGGGCAGCTCGCCGCCAGAGATGGATCAGAAAGGAATCTACGCTCTTGGACTATGTAAGGGGGCCGGGTCAAACCTTCAGACAAGCCAAAATGCTTGTAGACCAAGCATATGCTTCTCATTGAGCATGGCAGGGCGGCAAGCAAAACCATCTGCAAAACAGAATGACCATCCTCTGCCACATAATTGATTACAGGCTCAGCACATGGAACAGAACCATACTAAAATTACCTGGTTGAAAGGGTTGGTGAGCGGTTCTTTTGAAGCACTGCCTGCTCATCTTTGGGCTACCAGAACATACTGCATGACCTGCCTGCCTCCTGACGCGAGGAAGAGCAGCGGCGTTTAACCCTGAAGTAGCATCAACCCGGGTTAATTCGATGTCTGGTGAATGTATAAAGTCCATCATTCCTTCCATCTGTCTCAACCTCTTCCTACTTGTAGCTCTCAAATATCTCCAGTACCGCTCTCTGCAAACAATCCTCCTGACTACTGCTGCCTTACGCCCTATTCCTCTCATTTATCGCTTTGGAAGTGTCTTCTCTTCCTACTTCCCTTGTTAGTATTGGAGACAAATAGACCTATTCACTTCCGTTAATCTTCAACAAAATCCCTGATCATGGCCTGTCCCAATAATCTCCCCTCCGATTCCTTCGAGGGCATGATCGACGGCATTACCTTAAAATGGGGCCCTAACGCAATCACGAACCTGCCCGACAATGCTAAGGTATTCAAAGTGGATCAAGCCGCCTTGAAAGGCGCCACTGAGCATGTAAGTAGCTCACGCGAGTGCTAAACGACTTTCGAAAACCGGAGTTCGCATCTTGTATACTGTCATTCATGTTCTAATATCTATTAGCAATCTAGGATTCTAACTGTCTCTTAGGGTTCGTTTCATAACACGACGACCGTCACCGCAACCGGTGAGAAACAGCCGGATGAGTGACATTGCTCGGTTTCAATGACCCCAGGTCAAGTCAAGGTCCATATTTATGTTAATCTTTCCGATGAGTTAGCGCTCCACGACATGAAAGTGCTAGGAGAAAGTGTAGTTCCGCGCGGTAAATCTGCCCCGGACCCAACTCTGTCCATAGGTACCTACCCTCAGTGACAGGCATGGCATCATTGTATACGGCATTGTGGGATGATCTTGCTAGGTTCTTGACTGAAGAGAGCATACGAAAGGTGCTAAAGAGAACTGGTGTAAGTAGAACTGTTATAACAAAAAATTTATATAACTCACTTGGGCTGGCTACGACTCTGGACCGACATGCGAGGTTCGCTCCATGAACCGTGCTGTTCAATGCAAAGCCGCTTTCGTCCTTCTCACCTGGAGTTTTGGTGAGGCCACAAGAGAATTGGATCATTATTTGGAAGCAGCCGAGATCCACTCCTTACGAACATGGGATTATTCTTGCAGCCCGCAGGCCATCATATCACTATTACAACATAAGCAAGTTATGAATTAAGTGTTTTAAAGCAATTGCACTTACTATCTCCAAAATATCTTTGAGAATGAATGGACATTGACAATTCTGATGATGAGGTAGAAAGAGTATGAAACCAGTGAGTTTTGCATGGTATTTGAGATTTTTTGTATCCATTCATTTATAAGTCTTCAGTGTTGTCATATTGGCAAGAATCACCTAAATCAGAATGTCAATTCCTCTGCCACTGAGGCCTTGAAGGAACTATCCAGCAATAAATATGCTCATATTTTGTGCAACAGCAAAAATGATGGAACTGATAAAGAACAATGCTATGAACACATAGAGAGGGGGCTTTTGACTGAATGTGTTGGAGATGCTGCAAACCAGTTGCATAACCAGAACACATAGAGTGTAGGCTAGACTTGCCCAGAATGACTCTAAACTCATGCCCTTCAGTTCACCAGCTATTGTCTAGCTATGGGCATCAGGATTCAACATGAGTGGCATACAGATCAGGAAGAGGGTTATGGCTCACTGGAATGGCAATCTCCAGGCAAGTTGCATCCACCTAAAAACCAAAAAGGGTTGCCGCAAGCCCTATGAAGGCAAGTTCATGGGACAGTGGCTTTTTTGGCATTGGTTCATTATTGTCCACCCCATTCAGCCCTCAGGAGAGAGTTGCTCCATGGTCTCCGTCACTATTGCCACGTCCTCAGCCTTTTCAAAGTATTTGTTGAGGTCCGGTTCTTTTAGATTGGCGTTGATCTTTGAATGGCCCATTCTGGGTATAGGAGCTCGAGTCTCCGACTACGTCGACTACTGGCGGAGTGATAACTGCTGAAGCAAGCGTGAGAGTTGATCTGCGGGGGTTGTGGAGCTGGGGAGGCCCACCGATTGCTCGATCTGCGAAGTTTGGACACTCTTGGCGCCTTAGCATGTTGGACCGAAAAAAACGCCCTGTGGAAGTGACCACAGGTTAAGGACTGGGCAAGAGCAGTTGCGAAAGCTTGACTAGATTTTCTGCGTTGCACCTGGAATACCCCCTTTGTTTCTGTTAGGTAATCCAACTAGCACCTCGCTCACGTGACCCACATAGATTAGCTGAGATTCCTCTTTAGGTAGCTTAGTGAATAACAAGCATACAAGTCCTCCATCAGATTATAGCCCTTTGCACTGAAGAGCAAGCATATAAGATTGATTTACAGCTCAATTAGATATTAAAGCTTATAATTAACATTCTGAATAGTTATTCTTGTGAATAATGAGATTTTATAAGCACAAGAGAGAGCATATATTAAGATAGACATCTTCTATATATGCAACTTCTGTAGCTTTCTAGTACTGAGCTGAAGAGTAAGTTGACTTTTGTAGCTTTCTAACATGTGATCAGAAAGTAAGCAAAATGTCTGCTAAACATATCTAGCAAGCATATTAAGCATCTGGCAATATTAAAGCCATAATGAACTGTACAGATGAACTGGAGCACTGAACTTCTAACTGAAAAACTCCAATAAATCTCTCTACACTTCAAACTGAGATTAGATAATTAAGTAGACTTAGAGACAGCTCACCAAACAACAAGCAGAAGTCTAGAAAGAAGAGTAAACTTCAAATATTATATAAAATAATGCTGAATCAACAAAAGATGATGCAAAGATAATAGAAGACAGTATAATAGCTGGCACAGTAAGTAAATCTTCTATTAGATCAAGCAAGCACTGCAAACACATCTGCAATAATGCAGAAGAATCTAAAGTATAAAACTTAACAAGAAGAAGAAGACAACTGAGAAATAAACTCTGATAAGAAACTAGAAGAATATATTGGCAATCTTATAGATATAAATATGTGAATTGGCAGAGTAATTACCTAATTTACAAAGATCATAAAGATGGTGAAGAAGTCTATAATTCTGGCTGAAGCCAGCAACTATTTAGCATAAAGTAAAGCCATTCTAAAAGTAGCTTATTAAGTAGATGTTGAGAAGATTATTCTGAAAAGACAAGAGACTTCATTACAGTCAGAATACTTGAAGATTTCATAATACTGGAATATTCAGAATAATTAATTATATAATCTAATTAACAGCACAATATCTGCACAAGTTAAAGAATACTTTAAGAAATTGAATAATCTTAATATCTATAAATTCTGAAAAGCTATAAGAATAGTCTTTTAAGAAAGATCTGAGATACAGTGGAAAAGCCTACTTATAAAATTAGTAAGAATAACATCACAATTTACTAACTCAGAAAGAAATTATATAGAAAGATTTCTAGTAATTTATAAGAAATTTGAGAGATTAGAGTTCAAACAACTAAACCACACTCTATATAATATCTTGAAGATAAACATTACATTCTGATGAAGAGAGTTTATACAGAACTGATTTGATATAGCATGCCAGAGCAGAATAAACTTACTAAAGAAGAATTTAAAAAATCTACTAAAGAATATTTTTCACCAAATTCTCAAGAAAAATCAGAAGAAAGATAAATCTACAAAGCTAAATACAAATGCAACAAGCTTAAATCTTTAAAGATCTTATAAGAATATGAACTCTGAATCCAATTCAGAGAAGAGCTTACTGCAGAACTGGAACTGCTATATTTATAACAAACCTGGCCATTTGGCCAAATTTTGCAAATCTAACAAGAATTCAAAGTCTAACAAGTCTAAAAAAGACTCTAAAGACAAAGATAAGAAAATAATTATAATTGCAATAGACAAGATTCATTTAGTTCACAAAGCAGTCTTCTTTATAAAAGAAGCACACAAATTCACAGACAAATGAATTCTTGACTCTGAAGCCAGATTTCATACAATTTCATATACAGATCTAGTTTAAATGGATCTGAAAAGCCATGCAACACAACTGCTTATGGCAAACAGTTTGAAATCAGTCACCAGAGAATTTGGCACAGCCAGTATTTAAACTGACAATAATGAATTGAGCATTGAGAGAGTTAAAATCATATCTGTCCTTCAGGTTAATCTTATAAGCTTTGAGAAGCTTATACAAGATGGCTTTACAGTAGAACAGCTTTATATTAACAGAGAACACATCTTTCTACTAGAATTAGCAGATAAAACATAGAGCTTTGAAGCCATACTTAGTAAGAATGACATTCTAGTTTTACAAACATCTAGAATACACAATTTACTGATATATGTGTTTCCAGTACCTACAAAACTTCTAGAGTCCTGCTATATAACAGCAACTCTAGAGAATAAAGATGATATGCTTTTGGCATCAAATCACCTGGCAAAGATGCCAGAAATCAAGAAGAATATGATGGCCAATTAGCACAAATGCTGGAGGCATCTCAACACCCATGATATAGCTATTTTAGCTAAAGATTCAAGAATAGCAATGTGAATAAAGAAAGTAAAAAAGCTACTGTGAAACCTGTACTAAAGCTAAGCAAGCTTGCAATCCATTTAAATCTAGAACATGCTCTATAAAGCCTGGAGCTAAAATTTTTATTAATATTGCAGGTGGTAGCTGTACTCTCTCTACAGACTCTGATTCTCCAAGCTACAGCAGAGTGAAGTATTTCCTACTTATAATGAACAATACTATATAATACAGGTGGATCTATCTTCTGAAGAAGTGGGTAGAAGCTCCAGAAGCTCTGAAGAACTAAATCAACATAATTGAAGTGTCTACTAAATAAAAGATTAGCACTATACTATCTGATGTAGCTTCTGAATTGATGAGTCAACAACTGGCTGAATTCTACAGAGGCAAGAATATACAACAAAACATTATATCCTTATATACATCTTAACAAAATAAAATAAGTGAATGAGAAATATGACTTCTTTGTAAGTGTACAAGAAGTATACTTATAGACTCAGAACTACTCAATAAGTTATGAAGTGAAGCTCTTGCCACAGTCTTCATAATGGTGAATCTATTGCCTACCTCAGTGCCTCTATATAAATGCAAGAACATGAAGCTGTTGACATTCTTTAAAGCCTGAACAGATCACTAACCCCATTGCAGATAGGTCTATAAATGAGAATGTGATATCTATAAAAAGATTTTGAATGAATTCTTGAAGCTCCAACTTAGATTCAAGAAAATCAAATTTGTAGAATATCATTAAGCTGGTATTTGCGACCAGGATGGGATCTCATTTCTTATTAAAGCTGGTTCCAGTCCCCAATTTAGAAACAGCCAGAATCCCAAACATGAAATCTCAGTCCCATGTCCCATTCTACTCAAGAGCTTGAGATTCTGTTTCCATCACTATTCTATAAATTATTTTCCAGTTCCATTCTCAAATAGAAAATTATGTTCCATGTTTCATCCCAGCAGAGAAAGTAGGCTTCCATTTCCCATTCCAGCCAGATCTATAGTGGGACCAGAATAAGATCAGATTTTCCAGCTCTATTATGTCAAGAGTTAAACTGGTCAAATTTTGCATGGACCATTATCAAATTTTATTACTTTTTTGATAAAGACAGAACTCTTAGAAAAATTAATTTCATTATTAAAGAAAAAAACAAAGTATTAAAACTAAGTAATAGCTGAAGCCAGTAAATAATCAGAAACTGTGTAAATGATAAGTTTATTATTCTCATCATCATTATTATTTTTATTATTGTTATTATTCTTATTATTGTCATTATTCTCTTTCTCTTTCTTCTTCTCTCTCTTCTTTTTCTTCTCTCTCTTCTTCTTCTTTTTCTTCTTCTTCTTTTTCTTCTTCTGCTCCTCTAGAACTGGCTTTGTAAACTAGACAGGGGCTCTAATACTCATTATTTGATGAGTGAAGACTCTGTCAGCACCAGAGAGAGACAGAGAGACAGTAGTGAATGATGACAGTGATGATAGAGCAGCAGCAGAAGTGATTAGCAAAATAAGAGCAAAATGCAGATAGCAGATAGTAGCAGCAGAGGCAAAAGCAGCAGAGATAAGACAATCAGATACATTAATTAAGCTGAAATAGTTTAACTCAGTTATGACACTAATGTTAAGAACAAGCTTTATGTTATCAGTATTAACTGTAACATACTTACAGTGCACCATTACTATAACAGAGTCTATATCACTTAGTATAATTATTGATATCATTGCTAATAGTAACTTATACTTAAATAGAGTGCACAAGATTGCTTCAGCAGTCTTCTGAAGTAACTTAATAACAGTATATTATTAGTGATATTCATATTCTTGATGACAGAACAAAGTAATTTCCCAAATTAATTGCTGAAACAGGATTATCAGAAGAATTAGCTTTGTAGAGCTCTGGAAGTGACAGATTTCTTTAATAATATCTATTTCATTAATTAGTATCAAGATTATTACCAAAAATTGTTACTTTTTAACATACAAGTGCTGGACTTCCAATTATGAACTAAAGAATAAGAGCAGAGATTCTTCTGATCAAAGTTAGCCAGATTAATATTTTTATTAGCTTTACATCAATTATTCTTCTTCAGAGCCCATTCTTTCAATGCAGTCTTGTGCTACTTCTCTCTGACTGTGCAAAATAAATGCACACAGAGAAAACTAACACCTTGTTAGTAAATAATATACATCAGAGCAGAATTCTGCAAGCATTTATCTCTTAATATAACTCATTATTGCAGTGCAGTTTATCATACAGGGGAACATTAAAAAGCAGTAAATAAAAAAAGAGATCAGAGAGAGAGAAGAAAATTATTAATATTAGTTCTGAAGAGAAAGAAGAAAAAGAGAAAGAGAAAAAGAAGAGAAGAGAGACTAATCTTATATTATTATTCTGCAGCAGTATAGCAACAACATATTAAGCTTGCCTATAGCAACACATCTATAGAATGTAAACAATATGTATAGTAATTATTCTATACAAGTACTTGATTAATATACTTCATATTCTTATTATTCTGTAGCTAGCATAGCAACAATGTGTTGAGCTTGTCTATAGCAACATATCTATAGAATATAAATAATGTGTATAGTAATCATTCTATACAAGTAGTTGATACACTTTATAATCTTATCATGCAGTGCCTTTAATTCAACTTATCACATATAATTGTAAAGATGGGGTCAAAGCAGTATTTAATAAGAGAGAAGACTCATGCAGTATGAAAGCACTGCTAGATCTTGAAAGATTATCAAAAAAATATATTTAAGACAGAAGAGACAGATTACAGAATACATTATAATATATTGAAGAGAATCTGAGCCAAATATAAGTAATATGCACTCTCAGTGGTTTACATTGAATTATATTAATATTTATTGCAGACAGAATAGCAGTGAGAAGAATTACAAGATAATTAAAAATAAAGCTATTAAATAGCTGATAATCAAGCAATTTGTCAAGAGCAAGTTAAAGAAGTATTATAAGCATCAGCTTATAGTCTCTCAGCAAAAGAAGAGAGAGAAGAAGAAGAAGTATTATTAAAAAAAGATTACAGAGATCAAGAATAAAACTCAGCAGAACAAGAAGATAGAATTCAAAAGTAATAAAATTTGATAATAATTGTAATATATTTAGATTAAAACAAGCCAGATGTAGTATTCTATTGCTATATATAAGCAGACCTGATTCTGTTAAATAATAGCCAAGCTTGAGATCAAGATTATAGCTTATAATCATGATTATCTTGCTGTAATTGATGTATCAAGAAAGAGAGTTAAGAAGAAGATAAGAGAATTTCTGAGTTAATTACAGAGTCTGATAAAAGATAATAATAACTTACCTGTTCCAGAGAAGATAGAGAAAGATAATTTTAAGATTGTAGTATTCTCTAATAAAAATAATAAGATGAACAATAAGATGAATAATAATTGAATTATTAATATCTAGAGAAGAAAGTTAGATTTTTAGTTTTTTTTTTATATTAATTTAAGAATAGAATATCATTAAATTGGCAAAATGTTTTATTTTCCTAAAGAAGAATATTTTATTTTATAGATAATGATTTTGTAGTTGATTACTGTGCAAAGTAGAATAAGTCTAACTAGCTGAGTTGTCAAATTTTGCTTGAACTGTTACCAAATTTTGTTACTTTTTTAACTAAGATAGAACTCAGAGAAAAATCAATTTGATTATAAAAAAAAAAATCTAATTAATAACTAAAGCCAGCAAACAAGCAAAATTTACAGAGATTTCTTCAGAATTAACTATAGTTCAACATAAAAAAAAAGAAATTGTATTGTGGAAAAAGCAGCATCACAAGTTGTTTATTACTTGATAGTTAACTACTAAAGCTGCTTAGTTAGTTAAAAATAAGAAGTGTAGTGACTCTAACTAGAAGGCAAAGCAACATCATTCTGATTTTTGGCCAAAAATTAATCAGATGGCAGAGTATTCTAAGAGTACTTCAGAAATAATTTGCAAGCATTATCAAATCTTTCTTAGTTATTCAAGCTTTTCTTAAAATGGTACAAGTGATCTGAAGAAGTATTTAACCAGCAAAGACTGTACAAAAACTGAGAACAGACAGAGTAATACTCTGATTAACATAATAGTAGATTATGAATTCTAATTTTCTAAATATAATGAATTTTAGTAATAATTCTGGTGTCTTAATAATAATTTCTGAAGTATTCTTGAACAGATTCAGATCTGTCTGTTTCTGAATGTAATTAAGATACTTTTCTTCAGCAGCTTGTGTAAATATTAATATTCTTGAATCTCTTATTTTATGCTATTGAGAATTTAGCATTCCACATATTAATAATCATGCTCAACTCTGTGATGGCATTACAGATATTCACATGAGAAATATTATATCAGATTATGAATGATATATACAATCAGCTATTCTAAAATCTTCTCTTTAATCATAATCCAACAATTAAGATATCTCTAGCAGTAAATAATTAGACAAGTTCCAATAATCTTGTCTTTATGGCAATTAATAATTATTATATTATAAAGAATTGAAAGTACTGTAAGTATTTACTGGATTTTAAAGATTTAAAAAGTGCTTATACTAGTAAGAATATAACAGAGATTCTTTAATAATTATTAGCAGCATAAAGACTTGAGAGTAATCTTCTTATAATTACAAGTAATAATACATTAAATAATAGTACTATATAAGCATATCTTACATATTAGTTAAGGCCAGCATTGCAGCAGTTGAACAAGATAACTGATTAGAATACAGACAATAGAATAATACTCTATCTTGCTTATATAATTCAACTTGTGATTTGAGAGCTGGTTTGTAATCTCAAGATTCAGCCAGATAATAATGCTCTACCCACTATCTTTAATAAGAGCTTAATTACTGATGATCTAGCATCAACAGATACATTTGCAAATACTCTTAGAAAGATAATAAAATTTGGTAACAGTCTTAATATACTTGAGTTGATTTACTAATCTTTGCTTAATAATAGATTTATCTTATTGCTAATACAATCAATATCTTCCCCCAACTTGCTGCATATTTCTGAGAATATCAACAAGAGAACTAGTATAAGATGATTTAAAATATTTGCATAAGATGAAATTCTATCTATAAGATATGTGTTTGTGTCTTGTTACTTTAACAAGTTGTGAACTTATAGATTCAGAACTCATCATCAAAATACTAAAGACTTTATTTATTGAATTATAACTGAAAGCAGATAAAGTATATAATTGAACTGTTGCAGTTATTCAGTTAATTTATCAAGATACTATTCAAAACAACACATTCAATAATTTATCTAGTATGAGCAATCTATAATTATCTTTTCCAGTATTTAGAAAGAGAGAAGAACAAGATCCAATAATTAATAATAAAAGAGAATATTAAAGAAGCTATTAAAGCTACCAGCTTAAAATTCCAGAAATACTATAATAATATTAAGTATTTAAAAAATAAGCTGCTAGCTGTAGCTACTGCTCTTCATTCATCATGCTGCATGAGAGTATATAATTCAGAGAATTAGATCAGTGATGAGCATGAAATATACTGACAATATATTTTAAGGTTTTACAAAAAGTATTATGAGAAATATAAACAGTCAAGAGAAGTGATACTTGATATAAATAATGTATATTTATTATAAGTATTATTCTGATTTCCTCTCTACTAACTTCTTTAGAATATTAAACAAATAATTTTTAAGAGACTCTATTAAAGACAAGCAAATTTTTAAAATAAAATACAGCAATATTTAAATAATGAGAATTTAATATTATCTCAAGCTTTAATTCTGGAACAGTAAAGAATGCTAGAGTCTGATTTTCTAATTATTACTCAAATAATAAGAGACATTCTGGCTGTATCTTTAACAGAAGTTAAGATAGAACAGATTTTCAATATTGCTCAGAATACATATTATTATTAATAATTACAGCTTTATACATCTATAATCAAGAAGATCATGCTACTTAAACATGGTAATAAGATATATATGCTGAATAAAGCACTCATATCATATAAGAAGTTGGCCAAGAAAGTCATTCAAGATAATTAAGATGATCAAGATACTTCAGAGATTGTACAGAAGAAGATTGCAAGCCTGCAAAATCTACTACTTAATCTAGACAAGAAACAGAAAATACATTAACATTATCAATAAATAAACTCAAGTAGCTAAAGTCTAATAGCTTGCAATATAATTTAATTATGCAAAGAGCATTACCAAATTTTGTTACTTTTCCAAAGTTGAATTAGAGTGGTATTCAGTTCCAGAATTTCCCATTCTGGTCCTGGATTCCCATCCCAATTCCTGTCCCAAGAACAGGATCAGGTTGAAACTCAGCTCAATGGAATGGGACTGGGTTGTTTAACAGCATATTGGGACAGTTTCATGGGAGCTGAAATCAGAATGGGATTGGGACTGGGATCAAAATCTAGCTAATAGGACAGGCCCAGGACCTGGCCATAACAAAATAAGATAGAACTGGGATTTCAATATTGTATATGGGATGGGACCAGTAAAGTGTAGAATAGGACTGGAAATCCTGATTCTATTTGTGTTGTCAAAAGATAATGAAATTTGGTAACAGTCCTAACATAATTTTATCAATTTATTCAACTTTAAAAAAGTAATGAAATTTGGTAATGCTCTTTGCATAATTGAATCATATTGCAAGCTATTAGACTTTAGCTACTTGAGTTTATTTATTAATAATGTTGATGCATTTTCTGTTTCTTGTCTGAATTAAGTAGTGAATTTAGCAGGCTTGCAATCTCTTTCTGTACAATCTCTGAAGTATCTTGATTATCTTGATTATCTTGAATGACTTTCTTGACCAACTTCTCATGCAATATGAGTGCTTTATCCAGTATATACATCTTGTCTCTATATTTAAATAGCATAATCTTCTTAATTATAGATGCATGAAGCCATAATTATTAATAATAACATGTATCTCAAGTAATATTGAAAATCTGTTCTACTTCAATCTCTGTTAAAGATACAGCTAAAATGTCTCTTGCCATTCAAGTAATAGTTGGAAAATCAGACTCTAGCATTCTCCACTGTTCCAGAATTGGAGCTTGAGATGATGTCAAATTCTCATTATTTAAATATTGCTACATTTCATTTTGGAAATTTGCTTGTTTTTAATGAGATCTCTCAAAAATTATTTGCTTAATATTCTAGAGAAGTTAGCAAAGAGAAAATCAGAATAATACTTATAATAAATATATATTATTCACATCAAGTATTACTTCTCTTGACTGTTTATATTTCTCATAATACTTTTTGTAAAATCTCAAAATATATTGTTGGTATATTTCATGCTTATCACTGGTTCAATTCTCTGAATCATATGCTCTCATGCAGTATGATGAATAAAGAGCAGTAGCTACAGCTAGCAGCTCACTCTTTGAATGCTTAGTATTATTATAGTATTTCTGAAATTTCAAGCTGGCAGCTTTGATAGCTTCTTCAATGTTCTCTCTTATTATTAACTGTTGAGTCTTGTCCTTCTCTCTTTCTAAATACTGGAAAAGATGATTGTAGATTACTTATACTAGATAAATTATTAGGCCTGTTGTTTTGAACAGTATCTTGATAAATTAACTGAATAGCTGCAATAATTTAATTATATACTCTATTTGCTTTCAGTCATGGTCCAATAAGTAAAGTCTTTGGTATTTTGATGATAAGTTCTGAATTTATAAGTTCACAGCTTGTTAAAGCAACAAGATACAAACACACATCTTATAGATAGAATTCTATCTTGTACAAACATCTTGAATCATCTTGTGCCAGTTCTCTTATTAATATTCTCAGAAATATGCAGCAAGTTGAGAAGAGATGTTGGTTGCATTAACAATAAGATAAATCTATTGTTAAGCAAAGATTAGTAAATCAACTTAAGTATATCAAGATTATTACCAAATTTTATTATCTTTCTAAGAGTATTTGCAAATATGTCTGTTAATGCTAGATCATCAGTAATTGAGCTCTTATTAAAGATAGTGGGTAGAGTATTATTGTCTGGCTGAATCTTGAGATTGCAAACCAGCTCTTGAATCACAAGTTAAATTATATAAGCAAGACAGAATATTATTCTACTGTCTGTATTCTAATTAGTTATCTTGTTCAACTGCTGCAATGCAGGTCTCAACTAATATATAAAATGTGCTTGCATGGTATTATTGTTTAATACATTATTACTTATAATTACAAGAAGATTGCTCTCAAGCCTCCATACTGCTAATAATTATTGAAGAATCTCTATTATATTCTTGTCAGTATAAACACTCTCTAAACTTTCAAAATTCAGTTAATGCTTACAGTACTTCCAATTCTTTGTAATGTAATAACCATTAATTATCATAAAGACAAGATTATTGGGATTTGTTCAATTATTCACCACTAGAGATATCTTGATTGTTGAATTATAATCAAAAAAAAGATTTTAGAATAGCTGATTATATATATTATTTATAACTTAATATAATGTTTCTTGTGTAGGTATCTGTAATATCATTACAGAGTTGAGCATGGTTATTAATGTGCAGAATGCTGGATTCTTGATAGCATAAAATAAAAGATTCAAGAATATTAATGTTTGCACAAGCTGCTGGAGAAAATTGTCTTGATTATATTTGAGAACAGACAGATCTGAATCTGTTTGAGAATGCTTTAAAAACTGTTGCTAAGACACTAGAACTGTTACTAAAATTTGTTACATTTGGAAAATTAGAATCCATAATCTATTATCATGTTAACCAGAGTGTTACTCTGTCTGTCATCAGTTTTTGTACAGTCTTTACTGGTTAAATGCTTCTTCAGATCACTTGTACTATTTTGAGAAAAGCTTGAATAACTAAGAAAGATTTGGCAATGCTTGCAAATCACTTCTGAAGTGCTCTTAGAATGCTCTGTCATCTGATCAAATTTTGACCAAAAATCAGAATAATATTGCTTTATTTTTCAGTTGGGGCCACCATGCTTCTTATTCTTAACTAACTGAGCAGCTTCAGTAGTTAATCATCAAGTAACAAACAACTTGTGATGCTGCTTCTTCCACAATACAAGTTATTTTTTTTCATATTGAACTATGGTCAATTCTGAAGAAATCTCTGTAGATTTTGCTTGTTTGCTGGCTTTGGCCATTAATTAGATTTTTTTTTTTTCATAATCAAATTGATTTTTCTCTGAGTTCTGTCTTAGTTAAAAAAGTAACAAAATTTGGTAACAGTTCAAGCAAAATTTAATAACTCAGCTAGTTAGACTTATTCTACTCTGCACAGTAATTAACTATAAAACCATTATCTACAAAATAAAACATTCTTCTTCAGAAAAATAAAACATTATGCTAATTTAATGACCCTTCATTCTCAAATTAATATAAAAAAAAAACTAATAACCTAATTTTCTTCTCTAGATATTAATAATCCAATCATTATCTATCTCATTATTCTTCTTATTATTCTTATCAGAGAATATCACAATTTTAAAATTATCTTTCTTCATCTTCTCTAAAGCAGATGAACTGTTATTGTCTTTTATTAAACTCTATAATTAGCTCAGAAATTCTCTCATCTTCTTCTTAACTCTTTCTCTTAATATACTAACCACAGCAAGACAATCATAACTATAGATCATGATCTTGATCTCAAGCTTGGCTATTATTTAACAGAACTGGGCCTGCTTATATACAGTAATAGAATACTGTATCTGGCTTGTTTTAATCTAAATATGTTAGAACTGTTATTAAATTTTATTACTTTTAGATTCTATCTTCTTGTTCTGCTGAGCTTTATTCTTAGTTTCTGTAATTTCTTCTTGATAATGCTTCTTCTTCTTCTCTCTCTTCTTTTGCTGAGAGACTATAAGCTGATGCTTATAGTACTTTTTTGACTTGCTCTTGACAAATTGCTTAACCATCAGCTATTCAATAACTTTGTTCTTAATTATCTTGTGATTCTTCTTGCTGCTATTCTGCCTGCAATAAATATCAATATAATTCAATGCAAACTACTAAGAGTGCATATCACTTATATTTGACTTGAATTCTCTTCAGTATATTATGGTGTATCTTGTGATCTATCTCTTCTGTCTTGAATATATCTTTTTGATAATCTTTCAAGATCTGATGGTGCTTCTGTACTGCATGAATCTTCTTTCTCATTAAATATTGCTTTGGCCCCATTTTTATGATTGTATATAATGAGTTGAATTGAAGACACTGTGTGATGAAATTATAGAGTGTATCAACTACTTGTATAGAATGATTACTATACATATTGCTTACATTCTATAGGCATGTTGCTATAGACAAGCTTAATAGGTTGTTGCTATGCTGGCTACAGAATAATGAAAATATAAAGTGTATTGATCAAGTACTTGTATAGAATAGTTACTATACATATTGTTTACATTCTATAGACATGTTGCTATAGGCAAGCTCAACACATCATTGCTATACTGCTGCAGAATAATAACATAAGATTAGTCTCTCTTTTCTTCTCTTTCTCTTTCTCTTCTTCTTCTTTCTCTTTAGAGCTAATATTGATAATTTTCTTTCCTCTCTTATGTTTTTCTTTTTATTTACTGCTCTTCAATATCCCTCTGTATGATAAACTGTACTGTAACAATAGGTTGTGTTCAGAAATAAGTGCTTGCAGAATTCTGCTCTGGTACATATTATTTACTGACAAGATGTTAGTTTTCTTCATGTACATTCATTTCATAAAGTCAGAAAGAAGCAGTACAAGACTGTATTGAAAGAATAAGCTCTGAAGAAGAGCAATTAGTGTAAAGCTAATAAAGATGTTAATCTGGTTAACTTTAACCAGAAGAAATCTTATTCTCACTCCCCAGTTCATAATTGGAAGTCCAGCACTTGTATGTCAAAAAGTAATGATTTTTGATAACGATCTTGATACTAATTAGTGAAATAGATATCATTAAAGAAATCCACCACTTTCAGAGCTCTACAGAGCTAATTCTCCCAGTGACTCTGTTTCAGTAATTGATTCAGGAAATTACTTTGTTCTGTTATCAAGAACATGAATATTGCTGACAATATACTGCTATTAAGTTACTTCAGAAGACTGCTAAAGTAATCTTGTGCACTCTGTTTAGGTATAAGTCACTATTGACAATGATATTAATAATTATACTGAGTAATATAGGCTTTATTATGATAATGGCACATTATAAGTATATTATAGTCAATGCTGACAACATAAAGCTCATTCTTGACATCAGTGCCATGACTGAGTCAAACTATTTCAGTCTGATTGATGTGTCTGATTGCCCTGCCTCTGCTGCTCCCATCTCTGCTACCATTATCTGCTGTCTGTGTTCTGCCTCTGCCCCATCAACTACTCCTGCCACTGCTCCACCACCACTGCCATCACTTACCACTACCTCTCTGTCTCTCTCTAGTGCCAACAGGGTCTCCACCTGTCAAATGGTGGGTATTAGAGCCCCTGTCTGGTTCACAAAGCCAGTTCTGGAGGAGCAGAAGGAGGAGAAGAAGAAGAAGAAGAAGAAGAAGAAAAGAGAGAAGAAGAAGAGAAAGAAGAAGAAAGAGAAAGAGAATGATGACAATAACAAGAATAATAATAATGATGAAAATGATGAACTTGCTATTTAGACAGTTTTAGGTTATTTGCTGGCTTTAACTATTACTTAGTTTTAATACTTTATTTTTTTCTTTAATAATAAAATTGATTTTTCTAAAAGTTCTGCCTTCATCAAAAAAGTAATGAAATTTGGTAATAGTCCACACAAAATTTGACCAGTTTGACTCTTGACACAATAGGGCTGGGAAACCCAGTCCCATCCCAGTCCCACTATAGACCCAGCTGGAATAGGAAATGGGAGCCTATCTTTTCTGCTAGAATGGAACATGGGACATAATTTTCTATTTGAGGACAGGACCAGGAAATAATTTATAGAATAGTGATGAGAACAGAACCTCAAGCTCTTGAGTAAGATGGAACATGGAACTGAGATTT
This sequence comes from Coccidioides immitis RS, assembly GCF_000149335.2. Lineage (NCBI taxonomy): Eukaryota > Fungi > Ascomycota > Eurotiomycetes > Onygenales > Onygenaceae > Coccidioides > Coccidioides immitis. The sequence goes on along the minus strand of NW_004504310.1, from coordinate 509,528 downwards.
CATGTTTGGGATCCTAGCTGTTTCTAAATTCAGAACTGGGACCAGCTTCAATGGGAAATGGGATCCTGTTCCAGTCCCAAATACCAGCCTAAGTTGAATAAATTGATAAAATTATATTAGAATCATTACCAAATTTCATTATCTTTTGACAACATAAATGGGACTGAGATTCCCAGTTCTATTCTATACTTTACTGGTCCCATCCTATATACAATATTGAAATCCCAGTTCTATTCTATTTTGTCATGGCCAGGTCCCAGGCCTGTTTTATTAGCTAGATTTTGATCCTGCTTCCAATTTCATTCTAATTCCAGCTCCCATGGAACCATCTCAATATGCTGTTAAACAACTCAGTCTCATTCTGTTGAGCTGAGCTTCAACCTGATCCCATCCTTGGGACAGGAATTGGGACAGCAATTCAGAACCAGAACAGGAAATTCTGGAACCAGATACCACTCTAAATATCATGGCATGCACATCTACAGGCTTTGGGACCCAGAAATGAATACTATAATAATCTTGTGAAATGTTATATTTGATGAGAAATTGGATCAAATCCCTATGAATTTGCTAACTGAAGCCAAATATGTTGAACTCCCAGAGAAGTACAATTATATAGATTTACTGAACAGCTGGCAACACAAGCTACTAGCTTATCTTGTGAAGAAGAAGCCAGAAATCATGAAGAAGCTTACAGAACAGTAAATTAAAGACTTTAGAGCCCACATACCTGGGTGAAGAGCAAGAAATTCTCTTGAATACTATAGAGAAAGAAGAGACAAATGGAGCTGAGCTTCTAGTGCTTAGTACATGTACAGATATACCAAAATCCATCACTAGAGCCAAATGCTCTGAAGAGTAGCTTTATTGAAAGAAGACTCTAGATATTAAAGTCTTCAAATTACAAGAGAAAGACACTTAAATTCTAGTTGAGAAGAAATCTCAAATACAGATTCTCTCTGGCAAATAAGTATTTAATAGAAAGCTCAACAATACAGATGGCACAGTATAATTCAAAGTCTGTTGAGTTGTATATAGATTTGAACAGCAGGAAGATGTTCACTACAAGAAGATCTATATAGCAGTTGTTAGTGAACCTACAATAAGAGTCTTCTTTGCTATCTCAACAGCTAAGAACTAGAAAATCAAAGTCTTTAACTTTGTGACAGTCTTTCTAAATAAAACTTTTCCAGAGAATAAACATGTATATATTTAACTATCTACTAGATTCAAGTACAGGTGGGGTAATCTACTAGAGCTCTTACACCAGAAACTCTACAGATTGAAGCAAGCTGCTAGACTTTGGTATTAAGCAGCTACTGACTATCTGAAATCTCTAGAATTTCAGATCTCTTCATATAATGCAAAGTTACTCTACTACAAGAGAAAGTAAATCTATCTAACTCTACACATCAACAACTGCTGTATAATGGGATCTAAGAAAGCTAAGATAGAATGGCTTATTGAGAAGCTTCAGAAATGCTTTGAGATCAAGAAGATTATAAAACAAGACTATTATCTAGACATACAGGTTCAAAAGCAGCCAAATAAAGATCTTTTTGTGAACCAGAAACAGTATATTGAGAATCTACTGACTGAATATGAAATGGAAGACTGTAAATCTTCCAAAATACCAATAAAGAAAGAAATAAGCATCAAATTCACACTAGATCAGACTCTCAAAAATAAAGTTAACAAGCAGACTACATCTACAAATTACAGGAAAGGTCTGAGCTTTCTACAGTTCCTAGTTACATGTACAAGACCAGATATTGCATTCACAGTTAATTATCTGGTAAGATTCAATAGCAGATCTAATAAAGAAAGCTGAATAATATTTAAGTAGATTCTATACTATTTCAAGAACACATAATTAAAAGAAATAGTCTTTAAAAGAGATATAAATTCTGAAGACTTGAAACTGATAGCTAGTTCAGATTCTGACTAAGCTGGAGCTGACCCTGCATACAAATTCATCAGTGACTACAATATTACAATGAATGAAGCTTCAATATTATGGAGATCATAGTACCAGATATTCATCTCAAAATCAACAACTGAAGTAGAGTATTTAGCAGCTAGCAAAGCTGCTTGTGAACTAGTTTGAATTAATAATTTATTGATAGACACTAGAGTGATTAGCAAAGACTCAGCAAAGCTAAGAAGCTCAAAATTAAGTATTGATAACAAGAGAGCAGTTAACTTAGCCAAAGCTGAAGCTATAATACAAAGAGCATATTATATTAAGATTCAGCACCATATGCTAAGAGACTGGATTTAAAAAGATGAAATCTTAATCAAGCATATTGAAATCAACACAAATACAGCTGACACACTTATAAAGACTCTTGTAATGGATTTCTACACTCAATTTATAAGTGTGATTGGTGACAAGTTAATACAGAAAAATATAGAGAGTTATCAGTAAAGCTAGCAAAAATACAGTATTACAGCAAAACAGAGCTAAGTTTAAAGAAGAAATAAATCTAGATTCTGTAATTAATTTTTATTACAGATTTGAGAGATTTGAAAGCTTTGGATCTTTGTGGCTCTTGCTTGCTGCTGGAGCTCATTGCATGGGGGGGTGTTAGGTAATCTAACTAGCACCTCGCTCACGTGACCCACATAGATTAGTTGAGATTCCCCTTTAGGTAGCTTAGTGAATAACAAGCATACAAGTCCTCCATCAGTTTCACTCTAGGATCAGGCCATGTATTCTTCCAGACCTCTGTTGATGTTGGCCTGTGCATCACTAGGTTAGTTAGTTAAATGCCTAGATAACTATACATGCTTGCAGATAATGGCAGGGTGGCCGGCCTTTCTTCGCCGTTCCTAACCGTTTTCCTGGAAGTCAGTGCGGAATGGGAAGTGCTCTGGCCTGCATAAGCGCGATGCGCGTCTTCTATGATAATGTTGGTTTCACTAATTAGCGGTGGGCGACGCATGAGATCGGGGATTTTCGCGGTCTCCACTGACTCCGCTGCCAAGGCTCTGCTGGCGGACGTCGCGCTGATCGAGAGCCCGCCGACAGTGGATGAAAATAATGATGGCCCATGTCTTAATGAGCTTTCTTTCAATATATATTGCGGTCAGCAAGGACATGGCAAACTCTCCTGCTGTGAAGGGGTACCTGGTTTTGTGAGCCTTTTCTAGAGTGCATAACTAAATTACTGCATCCAGGGTCCTTTGGGCAAATTTTCCGAACCAAGCTGCAGCTACCCCTCAGTCAACGAGCAACACAACTTCTTAGGAGAATAGTCAATGAGACATTTGCTACTTAGTTCAATTAAGATTGCTGATCTAAGGAACTTTTATCATCGCAACGCAGCCATGAGGAGGAGCCCTGAAAACAGCCCTGTCGAATCTTCTCAACCATCTACCAGCAAAGATCTCGTCCACCACCGTTTATCTTACCCGGTCCATTCCGTAAAACCCAGGGTATCTCTAGGCGGACACAGATTCATGCATCAATGCCACAGCCAAATTATGTGAAGATTGAGGAACTGATTTGAGAAGGTTGTCTTGGAACAACTGGAGCTGTATCACTGTCAGATCTCAGTTGCATTAGATTTCTCATTGTCAACTTGACAGTGAAATCCTGTAGGCCGCGGTCAGTCACGGGAGTGGAATTGTAGATATCTAGGATGACTTGCTGGAATAAAAATGGCATCCAAGTGTTGGCCCAATTCACATTCAACATTATGCTATGAAAGGGTCTTTGCGCCTTGTATCAACAGCCAATCCACGAGTGAATAGATTGAGATATGAAAGGATAGAGAATTAGAGAGAGCAACAGTTTCTGACTGGTCAGGTTCAGTTTACCCATCACTACCCCTGACTGTGGAAAGATGAGCTGGCTCTGCCCGCATTTCACTGTTTGACATAACATTGATAGGCATGTCATCACTAGTGGACTCGGTTGAGGCGGGTAGAGCAGGGTAGACTTCATAGTTAGAAGTGTAAAGATAGTTGATCATTGCTCTAACTAAGGCCGGATTTTCTTGCAGTTCAAAATTGCCCGCCAAAGCTTTCTGAAATATCCTAATTAGCTGATGGCTAGCTTGTGTTGCCATTTGAATTGATTCACAGCAAAACCAGTATCAAGAACTTTTGTAAATAAAACTGATTGTGTGCAAATTATGCACCAATGGACAGCGTGTGATTCACCACCACACAAAATAGTAAGATCACTGTATTTCATGTCATAACACAGAATGCAAGGTGGTTAGAATAACTCTTTACCCTTTCAAGCAGTGGGGAATACCTTGTCAAAACATCCAGGAGCTCTTTGTCAAGGCCAGGCTTGGAATTCTGAGGATTGTAAAGCTTGTCATGCTGACAACATGTTTTTTGCTCTTTTTCTTCCCTACCATGATATCCAGGTCTCTGCCAGTGCCAAGTTATGCCTTGGTTGCAGCTAACCTTCTTAGAAGACTGGGAAATCTGTTCCAGAGATAGACCTTATATTTCTGTGTCTCTATTCCATCAGATTCTAGTATGCTTTGATGTGGAAGCATGTCTGGGATGTGTCTGAGAAGTGGTATCTATAATCTGTATTTTGTTGTGAATGGACAATAATGTTTTCTTCCATAACATTCCATCTGTCAGAGCTGTATCATGTGTGATACACCTCAAGGATTGCAAGGTGGTCCAAGTAATTCTCCCTCTTTCTCTTCTCCTTTTCAACACTAAAGCTGATAATCTCAAGGGACAGAGGCAGATCAGTCATGTCTCAGCTATTGTAATGATGTGTTACAGCAGCCGACTGTGGTAGTACTACTAGCAGTAGTAGTTGCAAGTAATATCAAAATAGAACTCGCCTTGCAGCTGCTATTCCTGAGATATCCCATTTCCAGGGCGCAGTAAGATCCATCCATTTCTACCAATTGCCTGTCCAGCAAGCAGGCCTCATGATCTGTGTATACTTCTAATAATCAAGATACCAGCCAGCATATTCCAGTCAAGGATACCAGTAATGTGATAATTGTTATTAACCATGATGTTTTGTGGGGCAATGTTAGTGTGTGTGAAGACAGTCCATGATGATTGAGGAAGCATGTCTGGTAGCTCATTTTTATATTGCAGGCTGCTGAACTAGAGATAGCAGCAGTATATCTCGGTTCTGACATTTTTATCTGTGTATAGAGGGGTTCCAAAGTGGTCCAAGTCTTCAATTAAAGGGTTGAGAGTTGGTGAATTGTCAGCAAGGCACTGGAAGAAAGGTTTCAGGATAGGTGGTGTAGTGGAGATTCTGGTACCTTATTAGGACAAAGGTTGTTCTGGTCTGAGGCACAAATCACTCCAAAGCTACTATTCTTGAGCTATATAAATCATCTGTAGCCCCTGCATCTTGCTTATTATCTTCATGCACCATTGCTCTTTTCTACACACTTGTTCCTTACTACCAGTTTGGTTATTAGTTAGAGAATATGAAGATTTCTTGTTTATGAAACTTGCTACTGTTTCTCATTAGAGCTGCCTGTATTAGTATGAAGCTCTTTAGTACTATTACTTCTTGCAAGCTTAGGTGTCTGTTAGAACATATTTATCTCTACACTTACTACTTGACCATACTCTTACTATATGATGATTTTTTACCTTTCTTGTGCTCTCACCATATCAACCAACTCATCTACTTTGACAAGGCATCCCATTGTACCCTGCTCCATTTAGTGACCAAGCTGAGACCTGAAGATGATGATGCAGTAATTTGGTGACTGCCAAGAAGGAGAAAAATAAATTCTGAAACACATAAAGCAATATACTATTTCAAGATAAGATCTTATAAACTAGAAACACAGTACTAATCAGTTTTTTTTATTTAGAAATAAGATTAGAGAGCTTAGATTTAAATGTCTCTTATCTAGAGCTTGCCTGATAAACAGGTTTTTGGAAGATATTAACTAATAGACAGAACATACTGTGTGACATAACTAAAGATCAAGAAATCAAGAAATTGGAATCAGAATCAACTATGGCTGAAGATACTACAGAATCATATGCAACTATATTACAGAGTGAGAACAAGAGAATTGTGATTCATTCCCACATTTCTATATCTTCCCCTGGTACAGCAAATGTACCTTGGTTTGACAGCAGAGATACTACCCTGTTTATTGAAAGGTTTTATCAGATGTGCAAGGATCATGGGGTAATTAACTCTAAAAATATTATTGAATGGTTGGCTAAGTACTATGTTACATGAATTGGAGAATGGATGAAGACCTTGGAAGACTATAAAGAAGATAATTGGAAAGTATTCTCCAAAGAGATTATTCATGAATTTTGTGATCAAGATATTACTTATAAGATTCACTGTTGAGATTACCTCTGGACAATTACAAAGAAACCACATGCTTGGAATAGCAACATTCACATCTATGTTTGAGAATACACTACTATTGCCAGTACAGTTCAAGCAAATGAAAGACTTGATAAATTCACTAAGATGTCTTGATTTCTTCAGAAGCTATCTGAGAAGCTCTGAAATAAGATTATTGACAAGGCCAAGCTCAATCTTTCAGACAATATGTTGTCTATTGATTTTAGGAAAGTTGTTCAGGTAACTATGAATTTGATCAACCAGTATGAAGGGAATAAGAAGATCTTTAAAGAAGATGAAATAAAACAAAAGAAAATAAAAAAGCTTAGTAAGCAATATTAATTAGCTAACAAGCCCCCTACAGTTGAAGCTTCAAAGAAAACAGCTAGTTTTGCAAAGACTGAAGAATCCAAATCAAAAGCTAAAGTTAAGGGCTCTAACAGCACCAATATTAAAGCTGCTATTAAAAAGATGACCAACAACTTCATAAATTTGGCATTGGCCATGAGAGTACAATCAAATCAGATACAAGGGAATTCCAATCAGTATTATATGCTGCAGAGAGAAGAATCTCCAAAATCTATACCAAATTATCCAACAAATGTGACTGTTAATTCTATAACTGTACAAGAGAATACTCAACTGCCAGTCAACCTCTATTTGGCTTGAAATGACTCTTCTATAACAGGCTATAGTAGTGCTTGTGGATAAGGAAAAGCTTGAACTGGAGAAATTTCAACATGTTCCTCATGCTTTTACTGTGGAAAATCTGAACATCATCAATCTTAGTGTTATGAATACCAATCCAATATGAGTAATGGATACTGCCATATTGATGATGAAGAAAACTTACACATAGACTCTAAGAGTCAAAACTATTGAGCTGTCACTTCTAAATCTGGAATCCTGAACATGTATATTATACAGTCTATGAAAGAGAATGAATGAGCAATTCTGGAGTCAACAAGTTCTAAAAAAAAGATTAATCAGCAAGAAGAGATATCTTCTGCAAATTCAACCAGTGTAAAGATTCAAGCAGGACAGCTTGTATATCTAATATCTGATGGAGAATCTGATTTAAATAAGAAATATGAATCATTGCAAGAAAGAATATCAGTTAATATTGGAACAGTTGGAAAAGCTAAGAACAATCAAAAAGCTAAGATTGCAACACCTCATACTTAGTATACTGGACAATTTATTACTTACTGAAATAATCAGACTAGTGTTAATGATAATGTCATGGAAGATGTTGAACTGATTAATCAGAAGAAGTCTGAAATTCAGAGCAAGTCTGTAAAGAAACAAAAACCAAGATATTCTGCAACAGATTGCTTATTCTCTCAGATCTGTGATTCAACAGATGCTAATGAATTAATGGGTTGAATTCTCAATGAAAAAGTTGAATTGTCAGTTAAGAAGCTTATAGGTGTATCATCAAAGCTTCATCAAGTGTTTTTTGAATCAGACTGGAATAACAGTACTAGCAAAAGCTATACAAGAGTTGGAGTCTCCAAACCAGTTCAGTCTGAGCTAAAGATCAATTCTGGTTGACTTACTTCAAAGCTCATGGTGCCAAAATCCAAAACAGCATATGGAATGTGTTTGTTATATGCACCAGTCACTATAAACCAACAAGAATTAATGGTGTTGATTGATACTGGTTCAGAAATCAATTTGTTGTCTTGAAAGTACACTGAAATATTGAAATTGCCAATGAAAAATAAGCCACAAGTGACCATGGTTGTTCAAATGAGAGAAGTTACTTCTTTTTACATGTTTTGTGATGAGGTGCCTATTCAAATTAAAGATATTGTTACACATACCCCTTTTCTTATATTTGAGAAAGAGGATCAGCAACTTATTCTTGGAAGATCTTGGCAATTTGCTGCCTGTTGAGGATGCAACACCTCAGATGACAGAGGAGTGAACTGTGAAATTTATAACAAGAAATGAATATGTTATCTAGTTTTTGAAGGCTTTAAGCCAAACTCAAGCAATATAAGATATGCAACTGATAAATCAAACAGTAATCATTTAAATGATTCAATAGATATTTAATCAGGTGAGTGCCTGAAGATACAAGGCCTGAGAAGAATAAAGAAGATGTTGTAGTGAGGATTCTGGTACCATATTAGGACAAAGGTTGTTCCAGTCCGAGGCACAAAACCCCCCCCAGCTACTATCTCTGAGCTATATAAACCACCCATAGCCCCTGCATCTTGCTCAATACCTTCACACACCTTTGTACTTTTCTACACACTCATTCTTTATTGCTAGTTTGGTTATTAGTTAGAGAATATGAAGATCTCTTGTTTATGAAGCTTGCCACTGTTTCTTATTAGAGCTGCCTGTGTTAGTACAGGCTCTTTAGTACTATTATTTCTTATGACCTTAGGTGTCTGTTAAGGCATGCTTCTCTGTTCTTACTACTCAGCCATTACCATCCTTACTATATTGTGATTTTTCATCCTTCTTGCGCTCTCACCATCTCAACCAACTTGCCTACTTTGACAAGGCATCCCATCATACCCCACTTCATTTGGTGACCAAGCTGAGACCTGAAGATGATGATGCAGTGATTTGGTGGCTGTCAAGAAAGAAAAACAAATTCTGAAACACATGAAGCAATACACTATTTCAAGATAAGATCTTATGGACTAGAAATACAGTACTAATCAGGTTTTTGTTTAGAAATAAGATTAGGGAGCTTAGATTTGAATGGCTCTTATCTAAAGCTTGCCTGATAAATAGATTTTTTGGAAAGATATTGAATTATTGAGAAACAACAGAACATACTGTGTGACATGACCAAAGATCAAGAAATCAAGAAATCAGGATCAGAATCAACTATGGTTGAAGGTACTACAGAATCATACACAACTATGTCACAAGGTGAGGACAGGAGAATTGTGGTACACTCCCAGATTTCTATGCCTTCCCCTGGCATGGCAAATGCACCTTGATTTGATGGCAGAGATGCTACCTTGTTTATTGAAAGGTTTTATCAAATGTGCAAGAATCATGGGGTAATTGACTCTAAGAACATTATCAAACCGTTGGCTAGATACTGTGTTACATGGATTGGAGAATGGATGAAGACCTTAGAAGGCTACAAGAAAGGTAATTGGGAAGTATTCTCTAAAGAGATTATTCATGAATTTCATGATCAGAACATTACTTACAAGATTCACTATCAGAATTATCTTCAAGCAATTACAAAGAAACCACATGCTTGGGATAGCAACATTTGTGCCTATATTCAAGAATACACTACTATCACCAGTACAGTACAAGCCAATGGAAGGCTTGATGAATTCACTAAGATGTCTTGGTTTCTTCAGGAACTGCCTGAGAAGCTTCAGAATAAGATTATTGATAAGGCAAAGCTCAATCTTTCAGATAATATGTCACCTATTGATTTTAGGAAGGTTGTTCAAGTGATTATGAATTAGATTGATCAGTATGAAGGGAATAAGAAGGTCTTTAAAGAAGATGAAATGAAGTAGAAGAAAATGGAGAAGCTTGGTGAGCAATATTAATTAGCTAATAAACTCTCTACAGTTGAGACTCTGAAGAAAACAGCTAGTTCTGTAAAGACTGAAGAATCTGAATCAAAATCCAAAGTCAAGAGCTCTGAGAGTACCAATATTAAAGCTGCAATTGAAAAGATGACCAACAAGTTTACAAATTTAGCATTAGCCATGAGAGTACAGTCAAATCAGATACAAGAGAATTCTGATCAGTACTATATGCTGCAGAGAGAAGGGCCTCCAAAACCCATACCAAATTATACAACAAATGTGATTACTAATTCTGCAATGGTACAAGAGAACACTCAACCACAATTAGTTAATTCTTATGTGGCTCAAAACAGTTCACCAATGACAAGCTATTATTCTAGTGACCAAGGAGGGGCTTGAACTGGAGAAATTTCAATATGTCTCTCATGCTTTTACTGTGGAAAATCTGGACACTGTCAATCTCAGTATTATAAATACCAATTCAATGCAAATAATGGGTTCTGTCATATTGATAATGAAGGGAACTTGCACATGGATTCTCCTGGTTAAAACTATCAAGTTGTCACTCCTAAACCTGGAATACCAAACATGTATATTGTACAGTCTATAGGAGAGAATGAATGGACAATTCCAGAGTCAACAAGCCCTAAAAAGAAGACCAATCAGCAAGAAGAGACACCTCTAGCAAATTCAACCAGTGTAAAGATTCAAGCAGAATAACTTGCATACCTAATGTCTGATGAAAAATCTGATTCAGATAAGAAATATGAACCACTGGAAGAAAGAACATCAGTCAATGTTGGAACTGTTGAAGAAGCTAAGAACAGTCAAAAAGCTAAGATTACAACACCCCATACTCAGCATACTGGACAATTTATTACCTACCAGAATAATCAAGCTAGTGTCAATAACAATATCATGAAAGACATTGAACTGATCAATCAGAAGTAGTCTGAAATTCAGAACAAGACTGTAGAGAAACAAAAACCAAGATATTCTGCAACAGATTGTTTATCCTCTCAGATCCATAATTCAACAGATGCCAATGAATTAATGGGTTAAATTCTCAATGGGAAGGTCAAAGTGTCAGTCAAGAAGCTTATAGATGTATCACCAAAGCTTCATCAAGCATTCTTCAAATCAGATTGGAATAACAGTACTAGCAAAAGCCATGCAAAGATTGAAGTCTCCAAACCAGTTCAGCCTGAGCTAAAGATCAATTCTGGTCAACTTACATCAAAGCCCATGGTACCAAAATCCAAAACAGCATATGGAATGTATTCATTATATGCACCAGTTACTATAAACCAACAAGAATTAATGGCATTAATCAATACTGGTTCAGAAATCAATTTGTTGTCTCAGAAGTACACTGAAATGTTGAATCTGCCAATAGAAAATAAGCCACAAGTAACCATAGTTATTCAAACAGGAGAAGTCACTTCTTTTTATGTGTTTTGCGACAAAGTGCCTGTTCAGATTGGAGATATTATTATCTATACCCCTTTTCTTATATTTGAGGGAGGGGATCAGCAACTTATTCTTGGAAGACCTTGACAATTTGCTGCCTGTTGAAGATGCAACACCTCAGATGACAGAGAAGTAAACTGTGAAATTTATAACAAGAAATAAATGTGTTGTCTAGTTTTTGAAGGCTTTAAGCCAAGCTCCAGCAACATGAGATATGCAACTGATAAATCAAACAGCAATCATTTAAACAATTCAACAGGTATTTAATCAGGTGGGTGCTTGTAGATACAAGGCCTGAAGAGGATAAAGAAAATGCAACAAAGATAATGGGTATAAGAATTAATGATGAGAAGGTTGAAGGTCAGGAGGTTGAAAAGAATAGAGAAGTTGGAAGTGTTGGCAGCAGTACCAGCATTGGTGACTACAGTAATAAGGAGAAATATAGTTCCAGCAATGGTGAATCCAAAAGCACACTAGGCCTAATTGGATTGACCAGTGTGCTGGTGAATCAAATGAACCAATCAGAGGACAAGAATAATTTTGTATCAGGAGTTCAGATTTTCCATTCTTCACTTCCTAATCCAGACAGTGTTACAGCTCACTGCAAACATTACACATGTGATATTAATTCCAGCTTAATTTGAAAACCTATTCCACAAAGTGCTCAATCAATTTACACATCTCTGAACAAAAATTACAATTTTGTCATGAAGAAATCACATCAAGTTGACATTTTTAATAGTGGCTGGAACATCAGGCTGCCTTCTTCAGAAGTCTGGAGAGTGTGCACTGCTTATAAGCAGAAAGCTGATAAGATAAGACTATTAGCACCTGGAAAATCTGATGGAAGCAAACTGGAAGATCTCAATAATTGGGTGGATATTTGTTTGGATAAGTATTACTCTGAGGAGAAACACATCACATTTAATTGTAAATTTGATGACCATATTAGATCTAGAATTGCATCTTTTCCTGTTGGAGAATGGCTAACAAATGAGAGAATTGAGAAGCTCAAAATTGGATTTGAACTAACAAGTCAGGAGAAGGAATTTTTCATATCAGTTCTTTATAAATGTGAAGGGGCATTGGCATGGTCATTTAAAGATCTATATGGCATTCATTCTGAATGCTTGCCTCCACAGGTTATTAAGACAGAGCCTCATGAAGCTTGGTAGACTAAGACTTACTGAATTCCTTGTGCTCTACATGATAAGCTAATTAAAATCATTCAGGACAGGTTAGAAGCTAAAACATTAGAGCCTTGCCATGGTTCATATACCAACCTCTATTTTCTGGTCACAAAGAAACAGAAAGGCAAATATTGTTTAGTTGATACAGCACATATGTACAACAAAGTTACTATTCAAGATGCTTTTATTTCTTCTAATATTGATGAATATGCTGAAGACTTTGGTGAACTTGTTATGACTAGCCTATACAACTTGTTCTCTGAATACAATAATTTTCCATTAGCTGAAAAGAGCAGGGATATGACAGCCATTGCAACTTCTATTGGGCTCTTTCACCATACAACTTTAGTCCAAGAGGCAATGAATTCACCAGCTCAAGCCCAACACAGGATAATGAAGATTATATGAGAAGTTTTTCCAGAGATTACTCAAGCCTTTATAGATGATCTTGGAGTAAAGAAATTGTGTGTCAAAGATGAAACTGAAGTCCTCCCAGAAATAAGAAGATTTGTTTATGACTATCTGCAGAATATGGACTATATTCTATGGCTTGTTGAAATCTCTGGAGCTAGAATCTCCAGCACCAAATCTCAATTCTGCATGTTTGGAGTCAATGTCATTGGATGGATCTGTAACTATGACAGACAATAATCTGAGAAAACTAAGGTGGCTAAAATTGCAAATTGGCCTACTTCTATGAGTGTTACAGAATTACAAGGATTTCTAGAGCTTGCTGGATATTTCCAAATACTTATAGAGCATTACAGTTGAATAACTGAATCTTTACATTCTCTGCTTCAACAAAACATTATATGGTCATGGACTGAAGAGCAAAATGATGTCTTTATGCTTTTGAAGGAAAAGTTATATTCATTTTCTATTGTTCTTTCAATCAATTATGGACAAGATCCTTTGCTTATCACTGTGGCTGTTGATGCCAGTGAATTAGAATGGGGAGGATGCATTATTCAGGAGTAACAAGAGGCTTGACATCCTGCATGATACAAATCCAGGGTGTGGAATGATTCAGAGAAAACATATGATGCTGGCAAATGAGAATGCAGAGCTGTTTTGAAAGCCTTCAAGAAATTCTAACACCATATCTATGGAGTACCCTTTATCTTGGAAATCAATGCAAAAACTCTTGTCGCCTAACTTAATAGGACTGCTACAGATGTTCCAGGAGCTTTAGTTACTAATTGAATAGCTTGAATATGTCTCTTTGACTTTACTGTTAAACATGTTCCTGGGACAAAACACACAGCTGCTGATAGACTATCTTACTGAGAACTAGATATTGAGGAACAGTCTGAATCTGAAGAAGATGAAGATCTGTTTGCCTTTATGGATTCTATAAGAGTTTTAGCTGGCTGAGCTCTGGATAGTGAAGACCTTAGAATACTGGACTTCACATATTCAGAAGAATCAGAGAAAATTGCATAATACCTAACCACCCTATGAAAACCATTAGGCATGGAAGAAAAAGAGTATATGAGATTCCAAAGAAAAGCAATTAAATATGTGGTGGAGGCTAATCAGCTATTTAGGTAAGCAGGATCTGGTGTGTCTCTAAGATATATTGTGGACAACAAAGAACAGTGTGAACAAATTTTACACATAATGCATGATGAATTTGATCATAAAGAATGAGAGAGAATGTACTCTGCTCTATAAGCTTGATACTGGTGGTTAGAAATGTATAAAGATGTGTCTGCTTATATAAAGTACTGTTCTCAATGTCAACAAAGAGATTTATAAAGATTGAGTGAAGAGCTTCATCCTACCTGGGCTTCTATCTGTTGGGAGAAAGTTAAGATGGATATCAAGCACATGCTTTTCTGTTGAGGATGAAATTATTTGATTGTTGCCAGATGTGACTTCACTAGATAGATGGAAGCTAGAGTCTTGAAAAAGGCAACAGCTGAAGCTGTGGCCAAATTTCTTTATGAGAATATCATCTGTTAATAGGGCCTGCCTGCCAAATTTGTTATGGATGAAGGATCAGAGAATAAGAATGTTGTGGAGACCTTACTGAAGAAATTCAACATTAAATATATTGTTATTTTGCTCTATAATCCTCCTGTAAATGATATGGTGGAAGTTGGCCATAAGTCTTTGGCTGATGAGCTAGCTAAAGCTACCAATGGCACTGGAAGAGATTGGATTAAACATCTTCCTGCAATTCTGATAGTGGATTGAATGATGACTAAGGCTAGTACTGATATCTCTTCTTATAGATTGCTAATAAGTCAGAAGACAGTTCTTCTGATTGAACTCAAGATTTCTACTTGACAAACAATTTTCTGATGAAAGATTTGAATAGCTGAAGATCTGCTTCTGATATAAGTACAGTAAATTAAAAGATAAGATGAGAATGTTCTGGAAGCAGCTCATCATCAGCTCTGAATATGTACTAGAAATAAGAAATACTTTAATGATATCCATAATATTTGGACCAACTCTCTTCTACCTAGAGATCTTGTCTTGCTTCACAATATCAAAAGAGAACAGAATATGTCTAGGAATAACATTCTGTGCTTTTAATGGCTAGAACTCTATAGAGTTAAGTCTGCTAATCAAGAACTAGGTTCCTATCATCTTGAAGAGTTAGACAGCACTGAACTCAAAGAATCTATTGCAAGAAACAGATTGAAGAAGTATCTTATAAAATCTGGAATGGAGCCATTCAATAATAGCCCAGCAGATTCTAATGTAGAGATGGGGAATGTCTCTCAAAGATATGCCACCAGAAGTTGATCTAACATTTTCTCTAGCAGTTTCTTGGATGTTAGCATCTTGAATCAGAGTGAAAATAAAAATGATCAAGAAGAAATGAAGCAAATATGATTTCTAACTATTATATCAGATGACTGGAGCTTTGCTGTTGTTATACCTCCACAAGATGTTTAATTTGTTGTGTTTTGTTTGCAAAAGTGAAGTTTTTTACTTGCTTATTCAGGAAGTTTCTTTTATTTGCCTGCAAAGTGAAGTTTTTGCTTGCTCTTTTGGGAAGTTTCTCTTTCTTTGTTATTTGCTTAGCATTCACTTTTTCAGGAGATATTTAAAGGTCAATTTTTCTATGCTGAAGCTTTTACTTTTTTTTACATTCAAGCTTGATTCTTTTTACAAATTCAACATTTTCTTCTATTCTGTTATTCTGACATTTGCAAATTTTTTAATCTCTGATATTCTTCAAAAATAGCTGGATGAAGCAACCTGCCTCCTTTAGCACCAGCAACTGAAAACCAAGGTCTGGTCATTACTAGAGACAGTGGAGTCAACTTGAATAGCTATTTCTTCAATGATCTAACAGCAGCTATAGAATACATTGATAACCAAGCTCTACACTGTCAATATGGTCTACAAGTTGAGCTGATGAATACACCTATGTGAGTGACTGATGTGATCACTGACTTAGTGACCCATTTCTATTGATATGTTGAAAGATCCAGAGCTTGGCAACATGTTACATACACCAATTTTGAAGCTGATTTTCATGATGCTTAAAAGATTACTCTGGATGTTGAACAACATTGCATTGATATACAAAAGATCAAGAATAGGCTTGTCACTACATGGGGGATAGACAGAATTAATGTCATATGGCCAAAAGTGAAGAGTCTGTGGGCTGCACAAAAGCTTCATCATATTCTAAATATCTACAAGAATTGGGATAAGTTCACCAACAATATTAACAGCACAGTGCTTCAAAGACTAGATGCTACAGAAGCTGGACATTACTGGAGCTTAGCTATATTGTCAGATGATTATACTATAGCTGACAAAGAAGTTAATTGCACTTGTGAACTTTCTTCAAGAGATGCTCTACATCAACAAGAACTTACTATTGGAAACTATAATCTTCTACAGCCATTGGCTCTTTTACAGTCATCTAGCTCCTAATGTTCAATTCAGAATATCACTAGAAGCCCTCCCACTGCAAGCAGCCCCTGAGATCTACTAGAAGGACTACAATCACCAAGATCATCAAGAGATGTTCCAATGAGTGTAATGTTAATGCTGCATAGCCACAATGTATCAGAAGCCTCTATATATAGTACAATGTCAATTAGATCACATGGATTGGAAACTGGCCAATTACAGCTGTTATTTGGATTCACCAGTGTGCTGACCAATCCACCCAGCCAATCAGAAGCTCCAAAGCATCACAGTAAAAGAATCACAGCCATGTCAGCACACCAAACTCTCCAAGATCTAGGCAATGAAGATGAGTTTGTTATTCCTCCTGAAAGTGATGAGGAAATACTCTGACATGAGCAAGAAGAATCTGTCATGGCAGTACATTCTGGTACTTGCCATTACTGTAATTTCAGACAGCAGCTTCTCCAAAAGATAAAAAGTACTAAAATACATTCAGAGTTGGAGCTTATTCACATTCTGGAGCAGTTAGGAAAGGTCTTTAGCAATAAGAAAGCTGACATCTACCTATACTATAACCATGCTAAACTAATAGCTTTAAAACTTGGTTTACAGACTCACACACTTAATAGAGAGGAGCTTCTCAACTATTTAGCTTACATTCATAGGAATTGTTGCAACATTAGCTCAGTCAAGACTAATAACAGCACCTATCTCTGGTTTTATTTAGTAAATAGACCAGCTAAAGGTGAAGATGCTTTAGGCATTTACAAATTCAAATATCAGCCAATTATCTCTCTGGTTACAAAGATGAAGATCTTTGACTTTAATCAATATACACAAATAACTAGAGTTAACAAGTTTACCACCAGCAATCTTCAGAAGAAATAGAAAATAACTGAGTTTGTTGTCATTTTCCAGCTAATGTGCTGGTGGAACAATAAATTACAAGGCATTATTATTACAGTACTCATCCAGGTCAACAGCAAATACAACATGTACTATCATTATTAGTGAATGATGGGAGGTTGTGATAATTACAGATGGTTGAGAACAATGTATCACAGTATTAATCAACAACTTATATGCCAGAACCCTGCATACTATCTATAATATGTACTGACAAGACCCAACCACACTTGGAAATTAATCTCCTATCCATACTATGCCAAGTATGCTAAGCCAGGGGATAAAACTGGGTTTTGCCATATTGATGTTAATGTTCCAGATGCTATTACTACTGGAAGAAGCATTAACATGATACAAGAATTCTTGATTTTAACTGCAGAAGAGTCTGGCAACTGTACAGAAATCTTGCCAGAAATGCATAATTATCTAGAGAATTAATGGGGACTAGTCAAAGAACAAGACTTATCTACTGATGGCTATATTCACCACATTAAAGATACAATGTATATTAAAGATAACAAAAGAAAATTTAATATTAGGTGGACCAACATTATTTACAAGTCTGGCAATGTCTGAATTACAAGCTCTCTGCTACTCTATAGAGCTCATGGTCCATGCAAAAAGGTCCAGTATACTATGCTACCCTGGTATGTGGCAATCCAAGAGAACCATGAACATCTAGAAGTCAATAAAGCTGGTATATGATTCCAGCTCTCTGCTGTATATAGAGATCTAGTTCCAGGGCCTTCATCTCCATTCAGTCATTCAAATTGTTACAGATCAGTTCCATATCAATTCCCTACTGCTATTCAATTACAAGGCTTAGAAGCTATATCAGATGCCCTGGTAGAACAAATTAGGTGGAACAACTCCATAGTAATTGAGAAACTCAATATTCTCTTTGGCTCTGATGACAAAAAGGCTCAGGACTTCATTAATAACTGGTGCCTAAAGATCACACAAATTGCTCTGAATGCCATTGTCAAGACTTACCAAATTGAAAAGAAAGCTTTTGATAATAAATTCTATTGGTATTGCATGCACAACAACATTAATCCAGCATTAATTCAGTCTTTTTCCTCTCTCAAGAACTTGATGGAAGAAGAGAATTATAATAATTATTATTAGAGATTGCTGCTATCACTCTTCTTATTCTTATTTTCTATATTTTTTCTTACCAGACTGCTCATTACTATTTATTATTCTCTTATTTTACTAAATTAGTTTTATTTTATTTTATATGTTGTTTGTTGTCAGAGAACACCAACATTGAAGATCAGAAGAAAATGTAGTGGAGATTCTAGTATCTTATTAGAACAAAGATTGTTTCAGTCCAAGGTGCAAACCACTCTAAAGCTACTATTTTTAAGCTATATAAACTATCTGTAGCCTCTGCATCTTGCTTATTATCTTCATGCACTATTGCTCTTTTCTACACACTCATTTCTTACTACCAGTTTGATTATTAGTTAGAGACTACAAAGATTTCTTGTTTATGAGACTTGCTACTGTTTCTTATTAGAGCTGTCTGTATTAGTATGGAACTCTTTAGTACTATTACTTCTTGCAAGCTTAGGCATCTGTTAGAACATATCTATCTCTACACTTACTACTTAACCATACCCTTACTATGTGGTGATTTTTCACCTTTCTTGTGCTCTCACCATATCAATCAACTCACCTACTTTGACAAGGCATCCCATCGTACCCCGCTCCAGTGGTTGAGGGATTTCTCAGAGTTTGGTGATTTGATCCCATATTTCATGGTATATTAATCTTTTTGTTTCACTATTCAGCTTATCTCACAGGCTTTCCAGTGTAGTACCTGGAATAGTTGTCATTCCAATCTCACTACTGCAATCATCAATAAGGCTGTAGATAACTTCAGGAAGAGGGACAGAGATGTGCTTCACTATCAGTTTCATGGCTTCAACCTCAAAGCACCTTACAGCCATTCTGCCCTTGGAAATATATGAATAATCTTGCTCAAGAATCAAGCAACCACCTTGCTTGCTTAGAACAGTAATGACATCTCCTTCTAATAGCAGTTCTTTCTTTGCATCAGGTGGAATTTTGAAGAGCTTTGTATCTAGTTTGAGATAAGTCTCGCCCACATAGAGATTTTCATATGCAAATAGAACACCATTCTCAAGATTGAGTGTGCTTTCTGATTTGCCTGCTGTTAAGCCAGTGACTGAGGTGTTGGATGCCATTGCTTCAAGTACTTGAGCTTGGTTTCTACAGGTCTGGAAAGAGAATTTCCTTCATTGCCTTACTTCAAACACTTGACACTCAGCAATGAATACATTGCTAGCTATTTGAGCAACCAATGCCTTGGAAGCTCAAGGTGTCCGGAATATTTGTTTTCCCAACTCTAGCCAACCTGATGGAGGACTTGTATACTTGTCATTTACCAAGCTACCTAAAGGGAAATCTCAGCTAATCTATGTAGGTCATGTGAGCAAGATGCTAGTTGGATTATCTAACACCTCCTCATGCAACAAGCTCCAGTAGCAAGCAAGAGCTACAAAGATTCAAAGCTTCCAAATCTCTCAAATCCATAATAAAAAATTAATTACAGAATTCAGATTTATTTCTTCTTTAGACTTAGCTCTGTTTGCTGCAATACTGTATTTTTGCTGACTTTACTAATAAATCTCTATATTTTTCTGTATCAACTTGTCACCTCTATTACACTTATAAATTGAGTGTAGGGATTCATTGCAAGAGTCTTTATAAGCTTATCAGCTTTATTCATATTGATTTCAACATGCTTGATTGAGATTTTATTCTTTTGAATCCAGTCTCTTAATATATAGTGCTGAATCTTAATATAATGTGCTTTTTGTGTTATAGCTTTAGCTTTGGCTAAGTCAACTGCTCTCTTGTTGTCAATACTTAATTTTGAGCTTCTTAGCTTTGCTGAGTCTTCACTAATCACTCTAATATCTATTAAGAGATTATTGATTCAAACTAGTTCACAAGCAGCTTCACTAGCTGTTAAATACTCTACTTTGATTGTAGATTTTGAGATGGACATCTGATACTGTGATCTCCATAATATTGAAGCTCTGTTCATGGTAATAATGTAGCTGCTGGTGAATTTGTATGCAGGGTTAGCTTCAGCTCAGTCAGAATCTGAACTGACTGCTAGTTTTAAGTCTTCAGAATTTATATTTCTTTTGAAGACTATTTCTTTTGATTTTGTGCTCTTAAAATAGTGTAGAATCTGCTTGAATGCTGCCCAGCTCTCTCTATTAAGTCTGCTGTTGACTCTTGCCAGATAATTAACTGTGAATGCAATATCCAGTCTTGTACATGTAACTAGAAACTGTAGAGAGCCCAGGCCTTTTCTGTAATTTGTAGGCATATTCTGCTTGTTAACTTTATTTTTGAAAGTCTGATCTGGCACAAATTAGAGTGGTACCCAGTTCCAGAATTTCCTGTCCTGGTCCTGGATTTCCATCCCAATTCCCATCCCAAGAATGGGATTGGGTTGAAGCTCAGCTCAACTGAATAGAACTGGGTTGTTTAACAGCATATTGAGATAGTTCCATAGAAGCTGGAATCAGAATGAAATTGGGACCAGAATCAAAATCTAGCTAATAAAATAAGCCCAGGACCTGGCCATGACAAAATAGAATAAAATCAGAATTTCAATTTTGTATATGGGACAGGATCAGTAAAGTCTAGAATAGAACTGGAAATCCCAGTTTCATTTATATTATCAAAAGATAACAAAATTTGGTAACAGTCTTAACATAATTTTATCAATTTATTCAACTTTGGAAAAGTAACAAAATTTGGTAATACTTTTTGCATAATTAGATCATATTGCAAGCTATTAGGCTTTAGCTACTTGTCTATCTATTAATAACATTGACACATTTTCTGTTTCTTATCAGAATTAAGTAGTGAATTTAGCAGGCTTGCAATTTCTTTTCATACAATCTCTAGAGTATTTTGATTATCTTGATTATCTTGAATGACTTTCTTGGCCAACTTCTCATGCAATATAAGTGCTTCATTCAGCATATGCACCTTGTCTTCATGTTTAAGTAGCATGATCTTCTTGATTGTAGATGTATAGAGCCACAATTATCAATAATGACATGTATCTCAAGCAATATTGAAAATCTGTTCTACCCCAATCTCTATTAAAGATACAGCCAGAATGTCTCTTGTCATTCAAGCAACAGTTAAAAAATGAGACTCTAGCATTCTCTACTGTTCCAGAATTGAAGCTTAAGATGATGTCAAATTCTCATCATTTAAATATCACTGCATTTCATTTTCAAAATTTGCTTGTCTTTAATGGGGTCTCTCAAAAATTATTTACTTAATATTCTAGAGAAGTTAGCAGAGTGAAAATCAGAATAATAATTATAATAAACATACATTATTTATATTAAGTATTACTTCTCTTGACTATTTATATTTCTTATAATGCTTTTTGTAAAATCTCAAAATATGTTGTCAGTATATTTCATACTCATTACTGGTTTAATTCTCTGAATCATATACTCTCATGCAGTATGATAAATAAAGAGCAGCAGCTACAGCTAGCAGCTCACTTTTTAAATACTCAGTATTACTATAGTATTTCTGGAATTTCAAGCTGGCAGCTTTGATAGCTTCTTCAATATTCTCTCTTGTTATTAACTGTTGGGTCTTGTGCTTCTCTCTTTCTAAATGCTGGAAAAGATGATTGTAGATTGCCCATACTAGATAAATTATTAGATCTGTTGTTTTGAACAGTATCTTGATAAATCAACTAAATAACTGCAACAGTCTAACTATATACTCTATCTGCTTTCAGTCATGGTTCAATAAGTAAAGTCTTTAGTATTTTGATGATAAGTTCTGGATTCATAAGTCTACAGCTTGTCAAAGCAACAAGATACAAACACACATCTTATAGATAAAATTTCATCTTGTGCAAATATCTTAAATTATCTTGTGCCAGGTGGCTTACTGGTAAAATGAGCTGCAGGTGCACTCCAGGGTGCGAGGTTCAAATCCTTCAACTGGCACACTTTTTTACCCACCAAAGTTGCAGTGCAAAAGGCAACCCATGTATGCTCATGGCTTTACTAAGCTACTTACTATCTTTTACCTAATGATAACTGATGATTGGGTAGAGATAGTGGGTCCACCTAGCATCTGGTAAAGCTAAAATGAATGCAAGTGGGTAGGCTTCACTGCACTACTAAAAGCTACTTACTATCTGTTACCTAATGATAACTGATGATTGGGTAGAAATAGTAGGTCTATCTAGCATCTGGTGATGCTAAAATGATGTGAGTGAGTAGGCTCCACTGCACTACTAAAAGCTACTCCACCTAGTAATCCAATAATAACTAATAATTGAGTGACTAAGTGGGGCGCCAATTCAGGAGAATGGATTTGAAAACCACCCAACAAGGGCACCCCTGGTTATCTCTTGAGATAATTGGTTAGTTATTAATGGCGAGACTGTGACAGCTAATTGGCAGGCTAGGATGCTGAGATTAGCAACTGGAAGGCGGGGTTTAGTAGCTAGTAGACTAGCTAGCTTCTAGAACTAGTTACTAGATCAGTAGGCTGGGCAGTAGTGGCTTAACTAGAATCAGAATGGTTAATGCTGGCTTGAGAGCACAGTTTGCAGTGATCAGTTATTATAGGCACATGTATAATAGCTTAAGGTGTATCCCTCTGTGTTTGCATTCCCTACAGGCCTGGTTGACCCCTGGATAGGCCTTAGGGACTCCAGAGCTAGGGCGGCTGTAGGGCCAGGGGTCTGGAAAATACTCAAGAAAAAGAGATTTTTAAAGCATATAAATATACCAAAGAAAAAAAAGTGGAAAAAACTCCTATTCTAGAATTCTCAAACTCCAAAAATGAAATAGAAAATAAAGGTATTTCATTTAAAGAGAAATGCAATGCTTTTATAAAAACTCTTTTTAGAGAACCACCAAGTTATCCACCAATAAATTGGAATGAATATCATGAAAATCCAGATTGGGAATGGCCTAATCTTCAAGAAATAGAGATCAAGAACTCTATTTTTTCAGGCTTCAAAACCAGTACACCTGGCCCGGATGGTATATCTTTTCTTATACTACAAACAATCTATCTAGTACTTAAAGATAGATTTTTCAAGTTATACTCTATACTATTTGAAAAGGAATATCATCCAGAAATCTGGAGAGAAGCTACTAGACTTATTCTAAAGAAACCAAATAGAAAAGCTTCATTACCAAAATCTTACAGAAGTATCTCTCTACTTAACTGCTTGAGAAAAGTTATAGAGAGAGTTATTACTTCTAGACTTTCTTATTGGGCCTCCCAAAATAAACTACTATATTTTGATCAGTTTGGAGGAAAGAAGCAATACTCTGCTATAAATGCTGTAATGAGCTTAGTATATGATATTCAATTAGCAAAAGCCAATAAATTAGTAGCCTCAGCTCTTTTTATTGATATAAAAGGAGCATTTGACTATGTTTCACTAAATAGACTATTAAAAGTCTTCTCTGATTTGCAACTACCTAAATCACTAGCTATGTGGATTTTTCATTTTATGCAAACAAGAAAAATCCAACTGGTTTTTGATGGTGAGAAACAACAAGAAAAGATATCTATAAATATTGGAATTTCTCAAGATTCACCTCTATCTCCAATACTTTTCTCTATATATACTATATTTCTCTTTAAGAATAATAATGATCTAGATCTTAAAGATATCAGAATTCCTAGTTATATAGATGATACTGGACTTGTTGTCTTCTCTTCCTTATTAGAAGAAAACTGCTTTAAGTTAGATAAAGCTTTACAAGCAATGTCTAATAGACAAGATTCTCATGTAGTTTAATTTGATATGGAAAAAACTGAGTTAATCTACTTTACTAAATCATTTAGTGAAGATAACTCAGTTAAACTATATGATCAAGTTTTTAAACCAAAAAAGCTAGTGAGATGGTTAGGTATTTGGCTTGACAATACTCTTACTTTCAAGAACCATGTTGAAATTAAGATATCAGCTGCTGAAAGAGTTCTTAATCAAATAATTAAACTTTCAAATACTGAAAAAGGTCTTACTTTTCAAGCTATGAGATAACTTTATATAGCTTGTATTACTTCAGTAGATGATTATGGTGTTCAGATTTGGTAGAGTGGTATCCAGTTCCGGGATTTCCCGTTCTGGTCCCAGATTCCTGTCCCAATTCCTGTCCCAAGGACGGGATCAGGTTGAAGCTCAGCTTAATGGAATGGGACTGGGTTGTTTAACAGCATATTGGGACAGTTCTGTGGGAACTGGGATTGGGATGGGATTGGGACCAGGATCAAAATCTAGCTAGTAGAATGGGCCCGGGACCTGACATAACAAAATGGGATAGGACTGGAATTTCAATATTGTATATGGGATGGGACCAGTAAAGTGTAGGATGGGACCAGGAACCCTGGTCCCATTTGTGTTGTCAAAAAGTAATGAAATTTGGTAATGGTTCTAACATAATTTTATCAATTTATTCAACTTTAGAAAAGTACTGAAATTTGGTAATGCTCTTTGCATAATTGGATCATATTGCAAGCTATTAGCTACTTGAGTCTATCTATTGATAATGTTGATGTATTTTCTGTTCCTCATCTGAATTAAGTAGTGGATTTAGCAGGCTTGCAATCTCTTTCTGTACAATCTCTGAAATATCTTGATCATCTTGATTGTCTTGGATGACTTTCTTGACCAACTCCTCATGTGATATGAGTGCTTTATCCAGCATATGCACCTTATCTTTATGTTTAAGCAGCATGATCTTCTTGATTGTAGATGCATGGAGCTGTAATTGTTGATAATGATATGTATCCTGAACAACATTGAAAACCCATTCTATCCCAACTTCTGTCAAAGGTATAGCCAGAATGTCCCTTGCCATTCAAGCAACAGTTGGAAAATCAGGCTCTAGCATTCTCCACTGTTCCAGAATTGGAGCTTGAGGTGATGTCAAATTCTTGTCATTTAAATATTGCTCCATTTCATTTTGGAAATTTGCTTGTCTTTAATAGGATCTCTCAAAAATCATTTGCTCAATATTCTAGAGAAGTTAGTAGAGAAGAAATCAGAATAATACTTATAACAAACATACATTATTCACATCAAGTATTACTTCTCTTGGCTGTTCATATTTCTCATAATACTTTTTGTAAAACCTCAAAATATATTGTTGGTATGTTTCATGCTCATTACTGGTCCAATTCTCTGAATCATATGCTCTCATGCAGCATGATGGATGGAGGACAGCAGCTACAGCTAGCAGCTCATTCTTTGGATGCTCAGTATCACTATAGTATTTCTGGAATTTCAAGTTGGCAGCTTTGATAGCTTCTTGAATATTCTCTCTTGTTATCAACTGTTGGGTCTTGTTCTCCTCTCTTTCTAAATGCTGGAAAAGATGATTGTATGTTACCTATACCAGATGAATTGTTGGATCTGTTGTTTTGGACAGTATCTTGGTAAATTGACTGAATGGCTGCAACAGTCCAACCATATACTCTAGCTGCTTCCAGTCATGGTCCAATAAGTGAAGTCTTTGGTATTTTGGTGATGAGTTCTGGATCCATGAGTTCACAGCTTGTTGAAGCAACAAGACATGAACACACATCTCATAAGTGAAATTCCATCTTGTGCAAACATCTTGGATCATCTTGTGCTGGTTCTCTTGTTGATATTCTTGGAAATATGCAGTGAGTTGAGGGGAGGCATTGGTTGCATTGGCAACAAGATGAATCTATTGTCAAGCAAAGATTAGTAAATCAACTCAAGTATATCAAGACTGTTACCAAATTTTGTTACCTTTCTAAGAGTATTTGCAAATGTGTCTGTTGATGCTAGATCATCAGTAATTGAGCTCTCATCAAAGATAGTGGATAGAGCATCATTGTCTGGCTGAATCTTGAGATTGCAAACCAGCTCTTGAACCACAAGTTGAATCACATAAGCAAGACAGAGTATTGTCCCACTCTCTGCATTTCAATCAGTTGTCTTGTTCAACTGCTGCAATGCTGGCCTTAACTGATATATAAGATGTGCTTGCATGGTATCATTGTTTGACACATTGTTACTTGTAATTGCAAGAAGATTGCTCTCAAGTCTTCATGCTGCTAGTGATTGTTGGAGAATCTCTGCCATATTCTTGCCAGTATGAGCATCCTCTAAACTTTCAAAACCCAGTAAATGCTTATAGTACTCCCAATCCTTTGTAATGTAATAACCATTAATTGCCATAAAGACAAGGTTATTGGGACTTGTCCAATTATTTACTGCCAGAGATACCTTGGTTGTTGGGTCATGATTAAAGAGAAGATTTTGGAATAGCTGATTGTACATATCATTCATGATCTGATATAATGTTCCTTGTGTGAGTATCTGTAAAGCCATTGCAGAATTAAGCATGGTTATTAATGTGCAGAATGCTGGATTCTCAATAGCATGAAATGAGAGATTGAAGAATATTAATGTTTGCACAAGCTGCTGGAGAAAATTGTCTTGATTGCATTCAGGAACAGGCAGATCTGAATCTGTTTGAGAATGCTTTGAAAACTGTTACTAAGACACCAGAACTGTTACTAAAATTTATTACATTTGAGAAATTAGAATCCATGATCTACCATTATGTTAACCAGAGTGTTATTCTGTCCATTACCAGTTTTTGTACAATCTTTGCTTGTTAAATGCTTCTTCAGACCACTTGTACTGTTTTGAGAAAAGCTTGAATGGCTGAGAAAGGTTTGGCAATGCTTGCAAATCACCCCTGGAGTGCTTTTAGAATGCTCTGCCATCTGATCAAATTTTGACCAAAAATCAGAATGGCATTGCTTTGCCTTCCAGTTGGGGTCATCATGCTTCTTATTATTAATCAACTGAGCAGCTTCAGTAGTCAACCACCAAGTAACAAACAACTTATAATGCAGCTCCTTCCACAATACAAATTGTTTTTTTTCATGTTAAACTATGGTTAATTCTGAAGGAATCTCTGTAGATTTTGTTTGTTTGCTGGCTTCAGCCATTAGATTTTTCTTTTTTTTTTTTTTTTTTTCACAATCAAATTGATTTTTCTCTAAGTTCTGCCTTAGTCAAAAAAGTAACAAAATGTGGTCAGAGCCCACACAAAATTTGACAATCTCTAGATAGTTAGCCTCATTTTACTCTGTAAGTACAGCAACTAACTACAAAATCTTCTTCTTCTACAAAATGAAACATTCTTCTTCAGGAAAATAAAACATTTTGCCAATTTAATGGCACCCCATTCTCAAATTAATATGAAAAAAGAACTAAAAACCTAACTTCCTCCCCTAGATATCAATAATTCAATCATCCTCTGTCTCATTGTCCTCCTCATCATTCTTATTAGAGGACACCACAACCTCAAAATCATCTTTCTCCACCTTCTCTAGAGCAGATGAGCTGTTGTTGTCTTCACTCAGATTCTGTAATTGGCCCAGGAATCCTCTCATCTTCTTCTCAATTCTCTCTCTTGACACACTGACTGCAGCAAGATAATCATGACCATGGGCCATGATCTTGGCCTCAAGCCTGGCTATTATTTGGCAGAATTGGGCCTTCCTATATGCAGCAATAGGATGCTGTGCCTGGCTTGTTTTGGTCTAAATATGTCAGAACTGTTATTAAATTTTGTTACTTTTGGATTCTATCTTCTTTTTCTGCTGAACTTCATTCTCAGCCTCTGTGGCCTTTTCTTGATGATGCTTCTTCTCTTTCTCTCTCTTTTTCTGCTGAGAGACCATGAGCTGGTGCTCATGGTACTTCTTTGACTTGCTCTTGACAAATTGCTTGATCATCAACTCTTCAATAGCTTTATCTTCAATTGTCTTGTGATCCTTCTTGCTGCTATTCTGCCTGCAATGGATGTCAATATGATTTAACACAAACTACTGAGAGTGCATACTACTCATGTTTTGCTTGGATTCTCTTCAGCATGTCATGGCATGCCTTATGATCCACCTCTTCTGCCTTGAATATGTCTTTTTAATGGTCTTTCAAGGCCTGATGATGCTTCTGTGCTGTATGGGTCTTCTCTCTTATTGAATATTGTTTTGGCCTCATCTTCATGATTGTATGTGATGAGTTGAATTGCTGGCTACAGGATAATGAGATTATAGAGTATATTGACCAAGTACTTGCATAGAATGGTTACTATATATATTGTTTACATTCTACAGGCATGTTGCTATAGGCAAGCTCAATGCATTATTGCTATGCTGGCTACAGAATAATGGAATTATAGAGTGTATTGACCAAGTACTGTAGGATGGTTACTATACATATTGTTTACATTCTACAGGCATGTTGCTATAGGCAAGATCAATGTGTTGTTGCTATACTGGCTACAGAATAATAACATCAGGTCAGTCTCTCTTCTCTTCTCTTTCTCTTTCTCTTCTTCTTCTTTTTCTTCAGAGCTAATGTTAATGATTCCCCTCCCCCCCCTTCCTCTCCACCATCTTTTTATTTACTGTGCTTCAATGTCTGCATGTACAACAAACATATACTGTGACAAAATGGGTTGTATTAAGAGGTGAGTGCTTGCAGAATACTGCTCTGACACACATTATTTACTGACAAGATGTTAGTTTTCCCTGTGCACATCCATTTTGTACAGCTGGAGAGGAGTGGCACAAGACTGCATTGAAAGAATGGGCCCTGAAGAAGAGTAATTAATGTAAAGCTAATAAAGATATTGACCTGGCCAACTTTGACCAGGAGAATTCCTGCCCCCACCCCCCTGTTCAAAATTGGAAGGCTGGCACTTGTATGTCAAAAAGTAATGATTTTTGGTAACAGTCTTGATGCTAATTGATGAAAATAGATGCCATCAAGGAAATCTGCCACTTTCAGAGCTCTACTGAGCTAATCTTGCCAGTGGCCCTATTCCAGTGATTGGTTTGGAAAATTACTTTGTCCTGTCACCAAGAACATGAATATTGCTGGCAATGTACTGCCATTGAGTTACTTCAGAAGGTGACTGAAGTAATCTTGTGTGCTCTGTTTGAGTGTAAGTCATTCTTAGCAATGGCACCAACAATTATACTGAGTAATATAGGCTCTGTTATGGCAATGGCACACTGTAAGCACATTACAGTCAATACTGATGATATGAAGCTTGTTCTTGGCATCAGTACCAAAATTGGGTTGAACTATTTTGGCCTGATTGATGTGCCTGATTGCCCTGTCTCTGCTGCCACCACCTGCTGCCTGTGTGCTGCTTCTGCCTCACCAACTACTGCTGCTGCCTCCCTGCCTTTCTCTGGTGCCATCAGGGTCTCTGCCTGTCAAATGGTGAGTATTAGAGCCCCTGTCTGGTTCACAAAGCTGGTTCTGGAGGAGCAGAAGGAGAAGAAGGAGGAGGAGAAGGAGAGAGAGAAGAAGAATGATGATGATGATGAAGATGATGATAATGATAATTAACTTGCCATTTAGGCAGTTCCTGTTTGTTTGCTGGCTTCAGCTATTAGTTAGTTTTAATACTTTATTTCTTTTGACAATCAAATTAATTTTTCTATGGGTTCCGCCTTCATCAAAAAAGTAATGAAATTTGGTAATGGTCCACACAAAATTTGATCAGTTTGACTCTTCTCTATGAATTTGATATGATAGGACCAGGAATTCTGGTCCCATCCCAGTCCCACTATGGACCTGGCTGGAATGGGAAATGCAAGTCTACCATCTCTGCTGGGATGGGATGTGGGACATAATTTTCTATTTGAGGATGGGACCGGGAAATAATTTCTGGAATAGGGATGGGAACAGGACCTCAAGCTCTTGAGTGGGATGGGACATGGGACTGAGATTTCATATTTGGGATCCTGGCTGTTTCTAAATTTGGGATGGGGACCAGGTTCAATGGGAAATGGGATCCTGTCCCGGTCCCGAATACCAGCCTAAGATTTGGTGAAAGAATCAAAAGAATCTTCTTTATAAGTATGAAAAACTTTAAAACTCTGCTTTAAGAAAGGTTCTAGGAGCTTTTAAAACTTCTCCAATTTATACTATGGAGATTGAAGCTGCTATTCCTCCTGCTAAAGTAAGGTTTAATAGACTATGCAGAAACTATGCTTATAGATTATTAAAAATGCCAAAAGAACATGCAATTAGAAAAAGAGTATCTTCTAGCTTTCCATCTTATAATAATGGTGTTGATCTTGATTAGGAAAGGTTTTTAAATTGGAATCAATCAGAATTAAACAATGAATATGTTGTACAAACATCAACTAAAAGAAAAAGAAAAAGAAGAAAAATCAATAAACAAAAAAAGTATCTAAGTCAACTATTCAGAATTTGTTCAATGATTTCAAATATATTATCTTCTCTAAAAACAGAGAGAATTAAAGCAAAATGGAATGCACCTTGGTCTGAAAATCTAGCTGATTTGATAGATATTTAAATTGAAAATTCAGACAAGAAAACAGCTAAAGATAGTCACATAAATAAAATTAAAAATCTAGATAATAGATCTTTAATTCTCTACTCAGATGGATCCAAAGCTGAAGAAAGTTAATATGCTGGTGCTGGTGTATAAAATCTACAAGATAATATTAGATTTTCATAGAATCTAGGAAAATATCTTGAAGTCTTTGATGCAGAACTATTTGCTATAGATAAAGCATTTAAATTAGCAAGTTCTATCTCTCAGTCTCAATCAAGATCAATCTCAGATATCTGGGTGTTTTCTGATAGTCAAGCTGCTATTCAGAGACTTATGAATCAAGATCTTAATTCTGGCTTATATTATCTTCAATCTATAAGTAAAACTGCTAAGTTTTTTAAAAATCAGCAAATTAATCTACATCTTCATTGGGTTCCTGCACATGTAAATATACATAGAAATGAAGAAGCTGATCTAGCAGTAAAGAAAGCTACAGAATTGAATCAAGTTTGTTCTAAAAGATATATATCTCTTACTTATATAAAAAGACAAATAAAAGAACAAGCAATAATAAAGTGATTTGAAGATCTTTTTAATAGAGAAAGTTCTACAAATCACTACTCTCAATTCAAAATAAAACCCAGATGGAAAGCATCTACTCTTTCTATATCTAAGAAGATATGGTCAACTATTTGCCAATTAAAGCTTGGTCATGAATATTTCAGATCTTATCTAATAAGATTATCTGACTACTCTTTCAATTTATGCTATTTCTGTAATTGTGTTAAAAATCTAAAGCATCTACTATTAGACTGCTCAGCTTATTATACTGAAAGAAGAAAAATTTAATAAGAAGTTGATATTTCTCAACTATCTTTAAATTTTATTTTTGAAACTGAATTAGGCTTAAAATGGCTAGTTTTATTTCTGAAATGTACTGGAATAGCTACTAGACAGTGACTTTCTCAAGTATGCTAATTTTATTTCTTTTTGATTTATATCACATTGCTACAAGAATTATTATTTTCCTTTAAAATTAATATTATGCTCTATCTGCTATTCAACTTTTGTGGAGAAAGAACATCTTATATTGCCTTGAAATACTTTGAATTTTTTCCTTTATTCAGTTTTTACAATGTATACTAAGTAAATTCTAACAAAGAAGCTGTTAGGTAGTCTTTATAGTCACTAACTGCATAAGACTATAATAAATAATAATAATAATAATAATAATTAAATTCTCTTGCACTGGTTCTCTTGTTGATATTCTTAGAAACATGCAGCAAGTTGGAAAGAGATATTGGTTGCATTAGCAACAAGGTAAATCTATTGTTAAGCAAAGATTAGTAAATTAACTCAAGTATATCAAGATCATTATCAAATTTCATTATCTTTCTAAGAGTATTTGTAAATGTGTGCATTGATGCTAGATTATCAGTAATTAAGTTCTTATTAAAGATAGTAAATAAAGCATTATTGTCTGGCTGAATCTTGAGATTGCCAACCAGCTCTTGAACTACAACTTGAATCATATAAGCAAGACAGAATATTGTTTCACTGTCTGTATTTCAATTAGTTATCTTGCTCAACTGCTGTAATGCTGGCCTCAACTGATGTATAAGATGTGCTTATATAATATTATTTTTTGATGCATTGTTACTTGTAATTATAAGAAGATTGCTCTCAAGTCTTCATGCTGCTAATAATTATTGAAAAATCTCTGTTATATTCTTATCAGTATAAGTACTCTTTAAACTTTCAAAACTCAGTAAATGCTTACAGTACTTTCAATTCTTTGTAATATAATAATCATTAATTACCATAAAGATAAGATTATTGGGACTTGTCTAATTATCTATTACTAGAGATATCTTGGTTGTTGAGTCATGGTTAAAGAAAAGATTTCAGAATAGCTGATTGTATATATTATTTATAATCTGATATAATGTTCCTCATGTGAGTATCTGTAATGCCATTACAGAGTTGAGCATGGTTATTAATATGTGGAATACTGGATTCTCAATAGCACAAAATGAGAGATTCAAGAATATTAATATTTACACAAGCTGCTGAAGAAAATTATGTTAACTGTATTCAGGGACAGGCAGATCTGAATTTGTTTAAGAATACTTCAGAAACTATTGCTAAGACACCAAGATCATTACTAAAATTCATTACATTTGGGAAATTAAAATCTATAATCTATTATTATGTTAACCAGAGTGTTACTTTGTTCATTACTAGTTTTTGTACAGTCTTTGCTGGTTAAACACTTCTTCAGACCACTTGTACTATTTCAAGAAAAGCTTGAATAACTAAGAAAGATTTGGCAATGCTTGCAAATTATTTCTGAAATACTCTTAAAATACTTTGTTATCTGATCAAATTTTGGCCAAAAATCAGAATAGTATTGCTTTATCTTTTAGTTAGAGTCACCACACTTCTTATTCTTAATCAACTAAGCCGCTTCAGTAGTTAACTATCAAGTAATAAACAACTTGTGATGCTGCTTCTTTCATAATATAAATTGTTTTTTTCTATATTAAACTATAGTTAATTCTGAAGAAACTTTTGTAGATTTTGCTTGTTTACTGGCTTCAGTTATTAATTAGGTTTTTTTTTTATAATCAAATTGATTTTTCTCTGAGTTCTGTCTTAGTTAAAAAAGTAACAAAATTTGGTAATAGTTCAAGCAAAATTTAATAACTCAGCTTGTTAGACTTATTCTACTCTGCATAGTAATCAACTACAAAATTATCATCTACAAAATGAAATATTCTTCTTCAGAAAAATAAAATATTTTGCTAATTTAATGGCACCCCATTCTCAAATTAATATAAAAAAAGAACTAAAAATCTAACTTTCTTCTCTAGATATCAACAATCCAATCATTATTCATCTTATTATTCTTCTTATTGTTCTTATCAGAGAACATTATAATCTCAAAATTATCTTTCTCTATCTTTTCTGAAGCAGGTGAGCTGTTATTGTCTTTTATCAGACTTTGTAATTAGCTCAGAAATTCTCTTATCTTCTTCTTAATTCTCTTTCTTAATATACTGACTGCAGCAAGATAATCATAATCATAAGTCATAATCTTGATCTCAAGCTTAGCTATTATTTGACAGAATCAGATCTGTTTATATGTAGCAATAAAATACTGTATCTGGCTTGTTTTGATCTAAATATGTCAGAATTATTATCAAATTTTATTACTTTTGAATTCTATGTTCTTGTTCTGCTGAGCTTTATTCTTAGTCTCTACAGTCTCTTCTCAGCAATACTTCTTCTTCTTCTTTCTCTTTTTTTGCTGAGAGATCATGAGCTGGTGCTTATGATACTTCTTTGACTTGCTCTTGATAAATCACTTGATTATTAGCTGTTCAATAACTTTATTCTCAATCATTTTATGATTCTTCTCACTGCTATTTTGCCTGCAATGGATGTCAATATGATTTAACACAAATCACTAAGAATGCATACTACTTATATTTGGCTCAGATTCTCTTCAGCACATTATAATGTGTCTTGTAATCTATCTCTCCTATCTTAAATATATCTTTTTGATGATCTTTCAAGATCTAGTAATACTTCTATACCACACAGATCTTCTCTCTTATTAAATATTGCTTTGGCCCCATCTTCACAATTGTATGTGATGAGTTGAATTAAAGACACTGTGTGATGAAATTATAAAGTGTATCAACTACTTGTATAGAATGATTACTATATATATTGTTTACATTCTACAGGCACATTGCTATAGACAAGCTTAATATATTGTTGCTATACTGGCTACAGAATAATAAGAATATAGAGTGTATTGATCAAGTACTTGTGTAGAATGATTACTATATATATTATTTACATTCTACAGACATATTGCTATAGGCAAGCTCAACACATTGTTGCTATACTGCTGCAGAATAATAACATAAGATTAGTCTCTCTTCTTTTCTCTTTCTCTTTCTCTTCTTCTTTTTTCTCTTCAGAACTAATATTAATGATTTTCTTCTCTTCTTCAGATCTCTCTTTTTATTTACTGCTCTTCAATATCTCTCTGTACAACAAACTATACTGTGACAATAAGTTGTGTTAAGAGATAAGTGCTTGCAGAATTCTGCTCTGGCACACATTGTTTACTAACAAGATATTAGTTTTCTCTGTGTACATTCATTTTGCACAGTCAGAGAGAAGCAGCACAAGACCACATTAAAAGAATAAGCTCTGAAGAAGAGCAATTGATGTAAAGCTAATAAAGATATTGATCTAACTAACTTTAACTAGAAGAATCTCCACCTCCACTCTCTGATTTATAATTGAAAGTCCAGCACTCATATGTCAAAAAGTAATAATTTTTGGTAACAATCTTGATGCTAATTAATAAAATAGATGCCATTAAAGAAATCCACCACTTCTAGAGCTCTACAGAGCTAATTCTCTCAGTAATCTTATTTCAGTAATTAATTCAGAAAATTACTTTATTCTGTTATCAAGAACATGAATATTACTGGCAATATACTGTTATTCAGTTACTTTAGAAGACTGCTGAAGCAATCTTGTGCACTCTGTTTGAGTGTAAGTTATTATTAACAATAGCATCAACAATTATACTAAGTAATATAGACTCTGTTATAGCAATGGCATACTATAAGTACATTACAGTCAACACCAACAACATAAAGCTTATTCTTGGCATCAGTGCCATAACCAGATTAAACTATTTCAGCCCAATTGATGTATCTGATTATCTTATTTCTGCTGCCCCCATCTCTGCTGCTATCATCTACCACCTGCATTCTGCTTCTGCCTCACCAACTACTTCTGCCACTGCTCCACCATCACTGCCACCATCCACCATCATCTCTCTGTCTCCCTCTAGCACTAACAGAATCTCTGCCTGTCAAATGACAGATATTAGAGCCTTTGTCCAGTTCACAAAGCCAGTTCTGGAGGAGCAGGAGAAGAAGAAGAAGAAGAAGAAGAAGAAGAAGAAGAAGAAAGAGAAGAAGAAGAAGAGAGAGAAGAAGAAAAAGAAAGAGAATAATAATAATAACAAGAATAACAATAATAATAAGAATAATAATGATAACAAGAATAATGAATTTATTATTTAGACAGTTCCTGATTGTTTGCTGACTTTGATCATTACTTAGTTTTAATACTTTGTTTTTTTCTTTAACAATGAAATTGATTTTTCTAAGAGTTCCATCTTTATCAAAAAAGTAACAAAATTTGGTAACAGTCCACACAAAATTTGACCAGTTTGACTCTTGACACAATAAGACCAGAAAACCCAGTTCCATTCTGATCTCACTATAGACCCAGCCAGAATAAGAAATGGAAGCCTATCTTCTCTGCTGGAATAAGATATGGGACATAATTTTCTATTTGAGAACAGGACTGAGAAATAATTTATGGGATAGTAATGAGAACAGGACTGAGAAATAATTTATGGGATAGTAATGAGAACAGGATCTCAAGCTCTTGAGTAGAATAAGACATGGGACTGAGATTTCATGTTTGGGATCCTGGCTGTTTCTAAATTCAGAACCAGGACCAGCTTCAATGGGAAATGGGATCTTATTCTGGTCCTGAATACCAGCCTAACACAAATTCAATGTTTATTTCTTTCTTTATTGATGTTTTGAAAGATTTACAGTCTTCCATTTTATATTCAGTTAGTAGATTCTCAATACACTGTTTCTGATTTACAAAAAAATCTCTATTTAGCTGCTTTTGAACCTGCATGTCTAGATAATGATCTTGTTCTGTAATCTTCTTGGTCTTGAAGTGTTTCTGAAGCTTCTCAATAAGCCATTCTATTTTGGCTTTGTTGGGTCCCATTATATGGCAGTTATTGATATGTAGAGTTAGGTAGATTTGCTTTCTCTTGTGGTAGAGTAACTCTGTATTATATGGAGAGATCTGAAATTCTAGAGATTTCAGATAGTCAGTAGCTGCTTGATACCAAAGTCTAGCAGCTTGCTTTAATCTGTAGAGTTCCTGATGTAAGAGCTCTACTAGATTATCCCATCTGTGCTTGAATCCAGTGGATAGTTGAATGTATATATATTTATTCTCTGGAAGAGTTTCATTTAGAAAAGCTGTTATGAAGTCAAAGACTCTAATCTTCCAGTTCTTAACTATTGAGATGGCAAAGAAGGCTCTTGTTGTAGATTTACTAACAACTGCTGTGTAGATCTTCTTATAGTGAACATCTTCTTGCTGTTTGAATCTGTGTATAACTTAATAAACTTTGAATTGTACTGTGCTATCTGTATTGTTGAGCTTTTTATTAAATACTCATTTGCCAGAGAGAATCTGCATTTAAGATTTCTTCTCAACTAGAATTCAGATATCTTTCTCTTGTAATTTGGAGGTTTCAATATCTAGAGTCTTCTTTTAATAAAGCCACTCTTGAGAGTGTTTGACTTTGGTGATGGATTTTGGTGTGTCTGTATGTGTGCTGAGCACTGGAAGCTCAGCTTTATTTATCTTTTCTTTCTCTGTAGTATTCAAGAGAATTTCTTGCTCTTCATCCAGGTATGTAAGCTCTAAAGTCTTTAATTTACTGTCTGCAAGCTTCTTCATAATTTCTGGCTTCTTCTTTACAAGATAAGCTAGTAGCTTGTGTTGCCAGCTGTTTAACAAATCTATGTAATTATACTTCTTCAGAAGTTCAACATATTTGGCTTCAGTTAGCAAATTTGTAGAGATTTGATCCAATTTCTTGTTGAATATAACATCTCACAAGATTATTATACTGTTTATTTCTGGGTCTCAAAGTCTGTAAGTGTGCATGCCATAATATTTTATAAAGTTGATCTTCTTGAACCTAGATTAGAGCTTTAAGAATTTATTTAAAATCTTTATGTAGATGTCACATTTCTACCTATAGACTCATCTACAATAGGGTTGGTGATCTGTTTAGACTTTAAAGAGTATTAATGACTTCATGTTCTTGCATCTGTATAGAGACACTGAGATAGACAATAGATTTACTATTATGAAGACTGTAGTGAGAGCTTTGCTCTATAACTTATTAAGTAGTTCTGAGTCTATAAGTATGCTTCTTGTATGCTTCCAAAGAAGTTATATTTCTTGTTCACTTGTTCCATCTTGTTAAGATGTATATGGGCATGTAATCTTCTGTTGTATACTCTTGCTTCTGTAGAATTCAGTCAGTTGTTGACTTGTTAATTCAGAAGCTTCATTAAACAGTATAGTATCAATCTTTTGTTTGATAGATACTTTGATTATGTTAATTCAGTTCTTCAGAGTTTCTAGAGCTTCTACCCACTTCTTCAGAAGATAGATTTATCTGTATTATGTGGTATTGTCTGTTATAAGTAGAAAATACTTCACTTCACTGTAGCTTGAAGAATTAAAGTCTGTAAGTAAAGTACAGCTGCCATCTGCAATATTAATAAAAATTTTAGCTCCAGACTTTGTAGAGTGTATTCTAGATTTGAATGGGTTGTGAGCTTGCTTAGCTTTAGTACAGGTTTTACAGAACTCTAGCTTCTTTACTCTCTTTATTTGCATTGCTATTCTCAGATCTCTAGCTAAAATAGCTATATTGTAGGCATTGAGATGTCTCTAGTGTTTGTGCTAATTGGCCATTGTATCCTTCTTGATTTCTGGTGTCTTTGCCAGGTGATTTGGTGCTAAAAGTATGTCATCTCTATCTTTATTCTCTAGAGTTGCTGTTACATAGGAGGGCTCTAGAAGTTTTATAGGTACTGGAAATGTGTATGCCAGTAAATTGTGTATTCTAGGTATTTGTAGAACTAGAATATTATTCTTGTTAAGCATGGCTTTCAAGCTCTGTGTTTTATCTGCTAATTCTAGTAAGAAGATGTGTTCTCTGTTGACATAAAGCTGTTCTACTGTAAAGCTGTCTTGTATAAGCTTTCTAAAGCTTATAAGATTAATCTGGAGGTCAGACATGATTCTAACCCCTCTAATACTTAATTCACTATTGTTAGTTTGGATACTAATCATGCTAAATTCTCTGGTGACTGATTTTAAACTGTTCACTATAAGCAGTTGTGTTGCATAGCTCTTTAAGTTCATTTAAACTAGATTCATACATGAGATTATATGAGATCCAGCTTCAGAGTCAAGAATTTATTTGTCTGTGGGTTCACATGCTTCTTTTATAGAGAAGACTGCTTTGTAAACTGAATAGATCTTGTCTGTTGTAACTATAGTTATTTTCTTATCTTTATCTTTAAAGTCTTTCTTAAACTTGTTAAGCTTCAAATTCTTGTTAGATTTGCAAAATTTAGCTAAATGGCCAGATTTACTATAAGTATAGCAGTTTCAGTTCTGCAGTGAGCTCTTCTCTAAATTAAATTCAGAGTTTGTATTCTTGTAAGATTTTTGAGAATCTGAGCTTATTATATTTACATTTGGCTTTGTAAATCTGTCTCTCTTCTGATCTTTCTTGAGAATTTAGTGAAGAATATTCTTCAGTAGACTTTCTAAATTCTTCTCTGATAGATTTATTCTGCTCTGGTATGCTATATTAAATTAGTTCTGTATGAACTCTCTCCATCAGAATATAATATTCATCTTCAAGATATTGTATAGAGTGTGGTCTAGTTGTTTGAACTCTAATCTCTTAAATTCTTTATAAATTACTAGAAATATCTTTATATAATTTCTTTCTGAGCCAATAAATTGTGATGTCATTCTTACTAACTCTGTAAGTAGACTTTCCCACTATATCTCAGATCTCTCTTGAAAGACTGTTCTTACAGCTTTTCAGAGTTTATAAGTACTAAGACTATTTAATTTCTTAAAATGTTCTCTGGCTTGTGCAGATATTATACTGTTAATTAGACTGTATAGTTAATTATTCTGAATATTTTAGTATTGTGAAATCTTTAAGTACTCTAGCTGTAGTAAAGTCTTTTGTCTTTCTAGAATAATCTTCTCAACATCTACTTAACAGACTACTTTTAGAATGGCTTTACTTTATACTAGATAGTTACTGGCTTCAGCCAGAATTATAAACTTCTTTACTGTCTTTATAATCTTTGTGAATTAAGTGATTGCTCTGCTAATTCATATATTTGTATCTATAAGCTTACTAATATATTCTTCTAGTTTCTTATTAAAGTTTATTTCTTAATTCTTGTCTTCTTCTTGTTAAGCTTTATGCTCTAGATTCTCCTACATTATTGCAGATGTATTTGCAGTGCTTGCTTGATCTGATAGAAGATTTACTTGCTGTGCTAGCTATTATACTATCTTCTGTTATCTTTATATTAACTTCTGTTACTTTTGTATTATCTTCTGTTGATTTAGCATCATTCTGCATAATATTTGAAGTTTACTCTTCTCTCTAGACTCCTGCTGATTATTTGATGGGCTGTCTCTGAGCCTACTTAATTATCTAAGCTTGATTTAAAGTGTAGAGAGATTTATTAAAGTCTTCTAGTTAGAAGTTTAATACTTCAGTTTGTCTGTATAATTCATCATGGCTTTGATATTGCCAGGGGCTTGATTTGCTTGCTAGATGTGTTTAGCAGGTGTTTTACTCACTTTCCAATTAGATGCCAGAAAGCTACAGAGTTCAACTTACTCTTCAGCTCAGTACTAGAAAGCTACAGAGATTATATATATAAAAGATATCTATCTTAATATATGCTCTCTCTTGTGCTTGTAAAATTTTATTATTTATAAGAATAACTGTTCAGAATATTGATTATAAGCTTCAATATCCAATTAAGCTGTAAATCAATCTTATATACTTGCTCTTCAGCACAAAGGACTATAATCTGATGGAGAACTTGTATGCTTGTCATTTACCAAGCTACCTAAAGGGGAATCTCAGCTAATCTATGTGGGTCATGTGAGCGAGGTGCTAGTTAGATTACCTAATACAACCACCAACTCAGCCTACTCAGGAAGCAACGGCGTGTAAATTCATTTAGTTCATGCACATTCAGTGTTTGGTTGCCTAAAACTAGATACAAGTACAGGATATCATTGACTTAAGATAACTAACCACCGACATTCAAAGTCCAGCTGGGCTTGGAGTGTTACAAAATTCATGCATGCAAGACAGGCAGAAATGTGGAAATCTATTTCACCAAGGAAATGGGCTTGATTGACTCATGCCTCTCTTGAATGAAACATGCAGGGCCTGTGGCGCCTGCCGATGCTGGGGTACGGACCAGTAGCCTACTCAATGCTCCCATGCTCCTAGCAGATGGCAATGGCACAAGTGAGCGGCTTTCAAGATCCCTCAACCCATTGGCTGCGAACGGTATTCTGAAATGAGTTGCGGGAACCTATAACCGCCGTGTTATTCCCAATCCTGCCATGATAATGAGTAGACGAATACAAATATAAAAGGACTGAGAATGGCGTCCGATTTACCATCTCAATCATTTGCTAATCAGTTACCAATCAGTTAATAACTGATTATACAGATGCTGGGGTCTGTTGTTCTGTACTATGGGAAGGTCTTCTGTTGGGTAAAGGACTGCTATAAGGCAACAATAGGTTATTCTATAATTGGTTGGCAAGTGGTTACCAATCAGTTGCCAAACACTTGTTAATCAATTGACAAACAGTTACCATCCATTTTGACTCATATCCTGTCAACACTGCTATCTCTATTTATATTCTGGGTGTCAGATGAAGAGATATCAGCCACAAAGGATTGGTCATCAGATGTCAGATCTATAAATGAAGCAGATATTGCTAATTAATTGCTAATCAATTGACAATCAATTCCCAATCAATTAATGTATGTGAAGAAAACTGTAAATAATTTGAAAATTCAAAACAGCAGAGGTCCATGTATGGTATTTATAGGCACTGAAGGTTGGATCTCTTTAGTCAGCATCATGTGACATATTCGAGGTCCGAAAACTTTATTTACAAGGTCCCCTGATCTGTGCTCTCTGCTGAGCAAGGGCCAGTGGCTGGTGCCGGTTTGTAAGCAACGGTGTGGCTAGGGGGTAAATTGAGCATCATGGACGCCCAAAGTCTCAGCAATCCATCACTTGCAGGGTGATTATTGAGGCAGTCACCACATACTCAACAATATAACATCATCATAGATTATTCAAGCCGTTTTCATGGCGCCTCTGAAAACTCTGAGAAGAGTTATAAGGGCGACACTACCCCGATTTCATCGCACGCTCCTTTCCGCTTCCCCCTCGAGAACCTCCAAACCTCCCCATCCCGGTAAGTTCGTCAAGATAAATTTGGTTGGTTTTACTGAGTTTGTCTTTTCAAGGTATAATCCACTCAGATCAACATAGAGGCGACACTCTCTTTTCTTATACCTCTGGACGCTGGCTATGGGACGAGGCAGCCCAGCTTCGTAAACGGTACCAGCCCTTCAATGTCGAGGAACTCAAACAAACAGCGGCCAGATCAGTTAATGCGGAATTCTGCGTCAAAATAACCAAATTACCCGAAGGCTCATACAACAAAGCCTTTCTATTGACAATGGATAATGACGTCCAGGTCATTGCGAAAATCCCCAATCCTTACATCCCTCAGAAATTCGTTACAGCCAGCGAAGTTGCCACGCTTGACTTTCTTCGTAGCGAGCTCGGTATACCTGTCCCGCGAGTCTTTGCTTGGAGCAGCAAGAAAGACCAGCCTGTGGGAGTTGAATATATCATCATGGAAAAAGCTGCTGGTAATGAGTTGAGCAAAAGTTGGCCCACTATGGATATATCGGATAAGGTGGACATTGTGTCTCAGTTGGCGAATATTCAAGCCAAAATAGCCGCTGTCGACTTTGGTTATTATGGAAGCTTGTTCTATAGAGAGGATATTGAGGGTGGCATCGATGTCCCTGGAATAGCTGATCAGTTTTGCATCGGCCCCAGCTGTGATATACGATTTTGGGAAGAGGAGAGGAGATTCATGAGCGCGTTTAGGGGCCCTTGTAAGCCAACCACCTAACCATAATTTTAGGGATCCAACTAATAAGAGACCGAGCAAAATTAGGGTCATCGTCCGGGGCGTATGCGATGGATATCGCCAGGCGAGAGAAAGAATGGATCACCCAGTTTGCAAATCCTCGTCATCCGGCAGACCCCTTGAGACAGTCAGATAGTCAAGAGTCTCCTGATTGTCACATTAAACTCCTCGACAAGTATCTGAAAGTTGTGCCTCATTTGATACCATCACATCCAGGTCAAAATCGGTCTGTACTTTGGCACTCTGATTTACACTTTGGGAATATATTTGTAAAGGAAAATCAGATTGTCAGCATCATTGATTGGCAAGGCTGCTCAAGTCTTCCCGCTTTTCACGCGTGCAGGATACCAAAATTCCTGAAAATTCATGGGCCCTTGCTTTTCGACCTTCCCTCAGCCATAGGCCTCACGCCACAAGAAAAAGAGGAAAATTTACGGAGATACCAGCTTACACAACTACAGAGGCTCTATATTTCCAAATTCTGCGAAATTGACAATGACATCTTCTCTGCTCTGTCATTTCCTCAAGCTTTAACGCGACAGCAGCTCATCGATTTTTCAGGGTACACATGGGATGTCGATGGATTGTTTTTGTTTCGAGAGATGATGCTTCGAACATGGCGTGAATGGATGGAATTAACTGGCCAGCCACAGTCCTCTTGTCCTGTGACATTCGGCGCCGATGAGCTTGCGTCTCATGTTGCTGAAGGGAAGAGCTGGGAAGATCACAGGGATCTCTTTGGCGCCCTTGGAGTCCCCATTGATGGCTGGGTACATCTTGAAGACTTCGAGGCGAAGGTGGAAACAATGCGTAATCTAGTAAGTTCGGTCATAGACGCCGCGGATAACAAGGATGGCGTAAAAGACGCACTAAGAGCTTGGAAACTGTCGGAGTCGGGGCCTGCCAGCATATCGGGTAATCTGATGGATATCTAGAGGGCGTTTCCTTAAGTGCATCCCTGTAGAATATTGATAAGCAGTTTCATTGTCCTCTTCATGCTGTACACTGGGTCATGCAAGTTACCCCGCACCGTGTCCTGCTTCTATCAGGTGATGTAGGCAATTTTCAGTCAGGCTTACTATAAAGGCGCCTCCCCT
Organism: Coccidioides immitis RS; assembly: GCF_000149335.2. Lineage (NCBI taxonomy): Eukaryota > Fungi > Ascomycota > Eurotiomycetes > Onygenales > Onygenaceae > Coccidioides > Coccidioides immitis. Next base: position 465,752 of record NW_004504310.1, on the reverse strand, counting down.
GGCACTTTTTAGGACTGTTGTAGCCAGGTCCTGTTGCTATCTGATTGTCAAACCCCAAAACAGTAAGTTTACAAACCAATAGATGTTGTTAGCATCGGCTCTAAACCTTACAGGAAGTCAATTCCAATATCATGTCGATTCCGAAAAAGGTGTTAGAGAAATTCATTCAGAATTTCAACATACCTAGAGCAAAATCGAAACTCTCCGCCGAAAATGCTGGAGGAAGGCTCTTTCCGTCGAGAAATACCAAAAATGATGCAGCATCCAATTTTCGAGCCGACCAAGGGTCTCCGTACACGAATGACCCTAACACCTTCTCGGTCAACGTGCAAGCAAACGCGAACGCCTCAAATACCTCTGTCAGAAGATTCGCAGAAAAAAATCCAGACAAGAAACTCTTCGCATTTCCTATGAAGAAGGACGATACTGATGAAGATGTGAAAAAGAAAATGATTGACGCAGCAAAATCTGGAGGTTATTTGTAGCTGAAAGTTCTTGCATCTCCCTGCTGGCTGTGGGCTCAGGATTAAGCTTTACAATGTTGTGATTAAGTGGCGCTACCATTGAGAATAATTTGTTTCAAACCAAGTTTTCAATCTCCTGATGGGGTAACTTGTCTTGGAAGTGCTGAGCGCCAATATAACCATTTTGGTCTACCCTCTTTTCGTTCGCCACCATAGTAGCTGGAACTCTCTTCATCAGTTCCAACTGGGCCTTCGAACTCCGTTCATATACACAAGGGTTAGAGGATTTGCATGCCCTTTTGCAGTCATGTTTCTCTACTTCATGCCATACACTGTAAATGTATAGTCAGAGATTGGCATGAATCCAAATCCGTAGGATTTTGAGATACTTGTTAGAGCTTGAATACAGCTCAGATTCTTCTCATTGAATCAGATGTAATCAGAAAGCTGGTAATAAAAGTGCTTGACAGAAGTTTTAGCAATGACAGCTGGAATAAAGCTATTATTATTTCAAGTGGCTTCCAGCTGCCAGCACAGGTCCTCATTCACCTGATTCTAAGCATATTAGTAGTTCAGAAACCATACTGGTGTGTTTTCTTCCATTCTCTTGATTATTCCATGACTTACTTTGGTATCTGGAAGAGAATCTAAGGCTTTAAATATAGGCATCCAATTTATATTTGTAGTTCATAGTTGTAGTTTGTAGTTCTCATAACTGTTATTAGTATCTCAGAGCATAGAGACAAGACTAGCTTCTTCAGTACTGTCTCTTGTGATTCTTGTGATGATTGATTGATTGATTGATTGATTATGTTATCCACTGTCCTAGCTGCTTTATCAGCAACTATGCAGGTATAATCTTGCATGATCACCAGCTTAGTGACATGCTTTAAATATAAAATAAAGAAACACAATAGCTGCTAGAAGAGCCTGATATAAGTTTTGTGGGTTTCTCAGAATTAGAATATAAATGTCACAGGCCTAGCTGAGATTACTAGCTAAGACTTTATATACATGAACATATTGCTTGGAGAAAGGGAGAAAGAATGGTAGACAAGTATATGTATAATATATTCACAACATTTGTGTGTGGCACTAAGCTAAAAAGAGGAATAGTGTGTTGGTCTTCTACACAGCATGCTATAAAGAGTTCAGCTCAAGAAGAATAGGGATTCAACTCTCTACAACACTCCCCCCCTTCTGCTCTTCAGGTGTTGCACTATTGTTGGTGTTTACAGATGCCAGAGATCTCATCTCTATGCTTACAGTGTTTTCATCTATCAAGAGCTATTATCTTCTCTATAAGAATGGTATTGTTTCATATTGGACATGCATATTCTTTCTATTTAACAAGATATTCAAGACATTAGTGATTTCTTCACTTCTTGAGAATCTTCTTCACTTTGTACTCTTCTTCTTTCTTGATGATAATTCCTGACAGCTGTCAATTCAACTGCTGCTGCCTAGAGAAAGAGTCTGTAGCAGCTGGGCAGAGAAGCTGCATATAAAAGATATTATAAATTTCTAATGATATATTCAGACAATAGTTATGTAAGTTAATCACTCCAATAACTGTAAACTTAATATTCTTTGCATTTAGCTTCTTGCTCATACAGTTTATCTTGATGTTATGTAGATCTAGCCAGACTTTGTCCTTTATTTTAAAGTCTCATAAAGATTTATAGTTACAGTTAGCATACTTCTCTTACTTCTGTTAAGCAGCAGCTATTGCAAACTGAGTTTATTTAATAATACTTTGTATTTTGTACATAACAATCTCTGCTTGTTCAATAGAGTTGCATGAAGACTGGTTCATAAGTAAGATATTAATTTTAAGATTTAGAAGACTCACATTATAGCTATGCATCAAAAAGAAGAAACTTACTTTTGTTAATGCAGTATTATAGTTGTTGATTATTAGCTCAGCTAGCAGTAGTTATTAAGCTTAGTTATTCTGTGTAAAGTTAATGAACTTTCTAAAATAAGTCTTCAGTATTTAATTCATGCATTCTGTAAATTCAACAGTCTCAGGGTATGCAGTTGTGAAGAGACATTTCTTGATTTTCAGTAGCTGGCACAGATGAATTTAAAAGCCATCTACAAATTGTGATCTTTAATTAGAAACAATAGCTGTAGATAATTTATGGCAGCAGTATATGCTCTGTATAAAGACTTGAGCTACTGTTTTAATTTTAATATTCTTGTATGATTCAAATATAACTTCTTTAATAAGTTAGTCTGTAATAATTATAATATTTGTGCATTCTTCTGATTTTAGTAAATTAATAATGAAGTTTATTAAGAGTTCTAATCAGATGTAATCAGAAATAGACAGAGACTTTAGCATCTTTTTTCAGTAATCTCTTCACATTATTATTATCTGACAGAGATTACAGTTCTGTACAAAGTACTGTATATCTCTAGTAAACTTAGACCAGAAATATTCACATATAAGTATGAAGATTATCTGCTCTCTACTCAGATAATCTATTATTACAGAATCATGAGTTTTCTGTATGATTCATATGTATAATTCTTCAGAATTCCAAACCCAGCACTATTTTCAAGAGCAGAGCTCATTATTGTTGTTGAGCAAGCAGTTTGATACAGATATCTTCACTAAGAGCTTAAAGAGAAATTGTTATAAATCTTGTGGCACAGCAGCCAGAGATACAGAACAATTGAATGAGATCTGACAAGGCAGAGTTACAGATCATTGTGGAGAAACCTTAGAACAGGAAGTCACATGACCAGGAAGTGATATGAGTGAGACAAGATATAAGAAAGAGAGTATCACATATTGTAATACTACAACACAAGCAATCCAGAAGAAAGTATCATAAGTATTACAGAAAGAGCATCATGTATATAAGAATACTTATTACCAGAGATCTGATGAACTTGTTAATCATGATTAATCTTCTTATCTATCTTATAGATATCTTTAAATCAGATACTTTCATATCTTGGTTACTTTCTATATTATTGAAGTCTTGTGATACTGTATAATTATACCTGATTCTGCTACTTTTAAGAAGGCATGATAGTCTTGTTCTGACTCTGATATACCCGTATAGAAACTCTTTATCATCAGAGCAAGACTGCTTACTTAATCCGAGCATTATTGAATTATTAATCACTATCTTCAATCTGTTGTCACTCTCTTTGAGTTCTTTGATACCCTTAAAACCCCAAAGAATTCAGAGAGATTTCCATCACATACAACATATTAATCATCCCTGACTTAGAAGAGAATACATCTGAGATCTCAGAGATTGTGTATAAAGAAAGAACTTTCTGTATTAGGTCAAAAGTATAAAGATACAACTTCTATCTCACATCAAGATCTAACAGAATATAGAAACCATGTCTGCATCTAAAGCACCAGCTGTCAACACTCAAGATCTTATGAATAGAATCTTACAGCTTGAACAGATTACCAAGAAACTTGAAGAGCAGAATCACAAATTAAAAGACTATAACAAGCAGCTTGAGATCCAGGTCATAGCCATTCCATCTACCAGATAACAGAAAAAGAAAGATAGAGCTGAAGTTAATTCACAAAAATTCTTCAAGAGCAAATAAGAAAAATTACACGCTTTCTTGAAACAACTGCATATTTACATAAATATAAAAGACAAAAAACTTAGCAATAATAAGAACAAGATAATAATGACAGTATCATATCTTTATAGAGCAGTATTTGATTAGTTCAACATCTATCTGTAAAATTACTACAAAAAAGATGAAGTCAATCAGAATAACAATATGCTTAAAGTTATTGACAGTTACAATATCTTTATTCAGATATTAAAAACCACTTTTGAAGAAGTTAAAAGACAAAATACAGCAGCTCAGCAGTTACACCACATACAATAAAAGATATCACCACAAGACTATGTCATGAGATTCCAGCAAGTCTGTATCAACACTGATTAGAATAATAAAATCTTAGCTAACATCTTCTGCCAAGAACTATTCAATAAAATTAAAGATAAAATAGTGTAATTGGAGAAACAATCATACACTCTGATCAAGATAATCAAAGTAGCAGTCAGAATTGAAAACCAACTTTACAAACAAAAGATAAAAAAGTAAGAAAAAGTGCTATAGAAGTAATCCAGTTTATTAAACCACACTGGAGATCAAGACTGAAGCAAACAGATACAACCAGACTCTTACAGTCACATATCCATGAAGCTGGATGCAATAAAAGCTAACATGCTTGATGAGAAAGAAAAAGAGCAGAGAAAAAAAGAGAAACTATACTTCTATTATATCAAGCTCAGATACTGAGCAAGGCAGTGCAGAACAAAAAAGACAGATCAAAAAGATAAGAAACTTAGAGCAATCTCAAAAGAAAATAAAGAAGACTCTAAAGCCAAACAATATCTCTAAATAACAACTTAGAAAGAGCAGACTGAAGAAGAACTCTAACAGCAGTTCAGAGAGATATTTAAAGAACAAGTTATGATAGCTTACCTGAAGCTATTCCAGTAGCTAGAAGACAAACTAAAATACTGAAATCAGCTAAATGATAAAAAATAGAAGTTATGCAAAGAATTATGTGTGAGAACAAGAAGTAAGCCAAGTAATGATTGGGGAATTTAATCACTCAATTACAAATATTACTACAAACTAAAAATGGATAAAATTCAGGATTCAAAGTACAAGAAACACACTCAATATCTAATTTATAAATGTTTATGCAAGCTTCATCAGAAACAACAAGAAGAGTTCAAATAATAGATACAGGTTATAAAAGACTTCATGTATTATAGAGACTATAGTTGTGATATCAAGAATTACTAGTATTGCAGATGCAATACTGAGAAAGAAGAATGAAAAATACCAGATCTACAGAATATCTCATTCATGAAACACCCAGACCACACCAGAATTCATTGAAGCTTTTGCTACAATGATAATTACTCTATCCATAGAAATAGAAAGAACAGCAGATATTATTCACAATTATTAAAGAAGTTGTGAGTGACTCAGAAACAAGACAACAGTAATAATAAAGAATATTAGTCAAGCAAAGAAGAGACAACTATATTAAAGCTGAAGAAAGAATCAAGTTGGGAAATACTAGAATTTGAGAAATATAAAAATGATACCTTGAAGAAACTCAGTCTTATGGAAAGTGTGATATCTGAAAAGATAAAATGCTCAACAGCAAGAACACTGTAGATTCAAAATAACTAATTGCACTGGATCACATGCAAAGAAGAAAACAGATTATTAGTGATAACAACATGCAAACAGCACTAGAATGAAAAGCAGAAAAAGATGAAAGAACTGAACCACCCATATTACAACAAATTCAAGTATGAATGCTAATGTGAATTTCACAAAGACAAAAGATTTTAGAAAATAACAAGATCTCTGCATAATTTAGAAAAATGTGAAAACTGCACAGGATATAACAACAACAAGTATATACAGTACACAAAAAATAATGTACTGATGAAGATAATTATTATTATTATTATTATTATTATTATTATTCATTATAGTCTTATGCAGTCAGTGACTATGAAGACTACCTAACAGCTTCTCTGTTAGGATTTACTTAATATACATTGTAGAAACTGAATAAAGGAAAAAATTCAAAGTATTTCAAGGCAATATGAGATGTTCTTTCTCCGCAAAAGTCAAATAGCAGATAAAGCATAATATTAATTTTAAAGAAAAATAATAATTCTTGTAGCAATGTGATACAAATCAAAAAGAAATAAAATTAGCATATTTGAGAAAGCTACTGTCTAGTAGCTATTCCAGTACATTTCAGAAATAAAACTAGCTATTTTAAGCCTAATTCAGTTTCAAAAATAAAATTTAAAGATAGTTGAGAAATATCAACTTCTTATTAAATTTTTCTTCTTTCAGTATAATAAGCTGAGCAGTCTAATAGTAGATGCTTTAGATTTTTAACACAATTACAGAAATAGCATAAATTGAAAGAGTAGTCAGATAATCTTATTAGATAAGATCTGAAATATTCATGACCAAGCTTTAATTGGCAAATAGTTGACCATATCTTCTTAGATATAGAAAGAGTAGATGCTTTCCATCTGGGTTTTATTTTGAATTGAGAGTAGTGATTTGTAGAACTTTCTCTATTAAAAAGATCTTCAAATCACTTTATTATTGCTTGTTCTTTTATTTGTCTTTTTATATAAGTAAGAGATATATATCTTTTAGAACAAACTTGATTCAATTCTGTAGCTTTCTTTACTGCTAGATCAGCTTCTTCATTTCTATGTATATTTACATGTGCAGGAACCCAATGAAGATGTAGATTAATTTGCTGATTTTTAAAAAACTTAGCAGTTTTACTTATAGATTGAAGATAATATAAGCCAGAATTAAGATCTTGATTCATAAGTCTCTGAATAGCAGCTTGACTATCAGAAAACACCCAGATATCTGAGATTGATCTTGATTGAGACTGAGAGATAGAACTTGCTAATTTAAATGCTTTATCTATAGCAAACAGTTCTGCATCAAAGACTTCAAGATATTTTCCTAGATTCTATGAAAATCTAATATTATCTTGTAGATTTTATACACCAGCACCAGCATATTAACTTTCTTCAGCTTTGGATCCATCTGAGTAGAGAATTAAAGATCTATTATCTAGATTTTTAATTTTATTTATGTGACTATCTTTAGCTGTTTTCTTGTCTGAATTTTCAATTTAAATATCTATCAAATCAGCTAGATTTTCAGACCAAGGTGCATTCCATTTTGCTTTAATTCTCTCTGTTTTTAGAGAAGATAATATATTTGAAATCATTGAACAAATTCTGAATAGTTGACTTGGATACTTTTTTTGTTTATTGATTTTTCTTCTTTTTCTTTTTCTTTTAGTTAATGTTTGTACAACATATTCATTGTTTAATTCTGATTGATTCCAATTTAAAAACCTTTCCTAATCAAGATCAACACCATTATTATAAGGTGGAAAGCTAGAAGATACTCTTTTTCTAATTGCATGTTCTTTTGGCATTTTTAATAATCTATAAGCATAGTTTCTGCATAGTCTATTAAACCTTACTTTAGCAGGAGGAATAGCAGCTTCAATCTCCATAGTATAAATTGGAGAAGTTTTAAAAGCTCCTAGAACCTTTCTTAAAGCAGAGTTTTAAAGTTTTTCATACTTATAAAGAAGATTCTTTTGATTCTTCCACCAAATCTGAACACCATAATCATCCACTGAAGTAATACAAGCTATATAAAGTTGTCTCATAGCTTGAAAAATAAGACCTTTTTCAGTATTTGAAAGTTTAATTATTTGATTAGGAACTCTTTCAGCAGCTGATATCTTAATTTCAACATGGTTCTTGAAAGTAAAAGTATTGTCAAGCCAAATACCTAACCATCTCACTAGCTTTTTTGGTTTAAAAACTTGATCATATAGTTTAACTGAGTTATCTTCACTAAATGATTTAGTAAAGTGGATTAACTCAGTTTTTTCCATATCAAATTGAACTACATGAGAATCTTGTCTATTAGACATTGCTTGCAAAGGTTTATCTAACTTAAAGCAGTTTTCTTCTAATAAGAAAGAGAAGACAACAAGTCCAGTATCATCTATATAACTAGAAATTCTGATATCTTTAAGATCTAGATCATTATTATTCTTAAAGAGAAATATAGTATATATAGAGAAAAGTATTGGAGATAGAGGTGAATCTTGAGGAATTCCAATATTTATAGATATCTTTTCTTGTTATTTCTCACCATCAAAAACCAGTTGGATTTTTCTTGTTTGCATAAAATGAAAAATCTACATAGCTAGTGATTTAGGTAGTTGCAAATCAGAGAAGACTTTTAATAGTCTATTTAGTGAAACATAGTCAAATGCTCCTTTTATATCAATAAAAAGAGCTGAGGCTACCAATGTATTGGCTTTTGCTAATTGAATATCATGTACTAAGCTCATTACAGCATCTATAGTAGAGCATTGCTTCTTTCCTCCAAACTGATCAAAATATAGTAGTTTATTTTGGGAGGCCCAATAAGAAAGTCTAGAAGCAATAACTCTCTCTATAACTTTTTCCAAGCAGTTAAGTAAAGAGATGATTCTGTAAGATTTTGGTAATAAAGCTTTTCTATTTGGTTTCTTTAGAATAAGTCCAGTAGCTTCTCTGCAAATTTCTGGATGATATCCCTTTTCAAATAGTATAGAGTATAACTTGAAAAATCTATCTTTAAGTACTGGATAGATTTTTTGTAGTATAAGAAAGAATATACCATCTGGGTCAGGTGTACTGGTTTTGGAGCCTGAAAAAATAAAGTTTTTGATCTCTATTTCTTGAAGATTAGGCCATTTCCAATCTGGATTTTCATGATATTCATTTCAATTTATTGGTGGATAACTTGATGGTTCTCTGAAAAGAGTTTTTATAAAAGCATTGCATTTCTCTTTAAATGACATAGCTTTATTTTCTATTTCATTTTCAGAGTTTGAGAATTCTAGAATAGAAGTTTTTTCCACTCTTTTTTCTTTGGTATATTTATATGCTTTAAAAATTTTTTTTTCTTGAGTATTTTCCAGAAATTCATTCTAACAAGATGACTTTGCCTTTTTAATAGCATTAAAGTAGTTATTTCTAGTTTGTTGACAGAACTCTAAGCTAACTTGCTTATTCTTCAGTTCTCTAAAGACTTTTGTCATAGCTTTTCTCTTGATTTTTAGCTCATTATTCTACCAAGGCTTAGATCTTTCAGTTATTCTCTTTTTGTGAATGTGTTTCTCAATAGAGATTTGAATTAGATTTCTTAATTTAATTGCTTCTAATTCAAGTTCTGATGGAGTATTTTCTATTGAAGTCCATTGAAATTCTTCTTTTTCTAGATTTTGAAGAAGAAATTTATTTACTTCATCCCAATTAGCTTTCTGAAAGTTATATTGATTTGAATAAAGTGGATTTTCAACAAGATTTTCAGTATTTAGTTCAATACTGAATTGAATAATTTCATGATCAGAGCTAGAGTGAAGAGCTTCATCAATCCACTACTCATGTATCTTTTGAGTTAAGTTGGTGGAGAAGAAGGTCAAATCTATAATTGATTTAGATGATAGATTTGGTCTGAAGAAAGTTTCTCTGTCTATTTCATTTATTAAAACCCATATTATTCTCCTCAAGCCACTCTACTAGTTTTTCAGCTCTAACTGAATTGACTATACTTGAATTCCACCATGAACAGTGAGCATTCATATCTCCAGTAACAATAGAGTATTGAGAAACTGAGATATTTACTAGTTCTCTCTCAATAGTCCAAAGATTTGGATTGTCCTCTAGATCTTTTTGATTATAGATATTTATCAGTTGTCTGGTTTCAAACTGATTGTATTTATCTTTAATATCTATAACTAGAAGATTATTACTAGAGCATATGTCAGATCTTAAGCAGGGTTGATATCTGGACTGTTTTCTAGCAAAAATAGCTACTCTAGATCTCAAATCTTTATTCTCAGGAAGAATGCAATAATATGCATTATGAGAGACTGTAAACTGATTATCTGAGCTTATCCATGGTTCCTGAAATAAAATATAATCAATTTTCTTTTCAAACCCAATATCAAGACATGTATGCATTGACTTTTCATTTCTTCCAACATTATTCTGAAGAAAGATCAATTTTGAAAAAGTATTTGAAGTTTTATTTAACATAAATTAATAAATGGTGGTCCAACTTCAATCTTCTTCTTAGAGATTACAACTTGATTTTCATCTTCAGAATCTGTTTCATGAGATCTCTTAGAACCAGATTTAGTTCTGGGAAGATTTTGCTCAGCTCTTACTAGTTGCATTGATTTACTAGTATTTTGTGCTGAATAGTTGGATTTTTTGAAGAAAACACACTTTTTACTTTTAGCCACATGATTTTCTAGACAATTAGCACATTTTAATGTAGAGTGTATACAATTTCTTCCAGTAATCTCACAAATTGAGCATTCATGCATACTTGTTTGATGTTGTTGAGTACAGATACCACATCTAGCTTCTTTTTTACAGTTTGGTGCTGTATGTCCATAGATTTAACAGCTAAAGTATTGCACAGTGCTTCTAAATCTTTCTGACTGTTTGTATTTACAAACTTTAAGATTCTGTTCAGCAATCACAACTGTTTTCAGATTTTCAGCTATTGTAGTATTTTGAATATGAAAGACAGCACATGCATGTCTTTTCTGTATTTTATTTTTAGCAGAAGATAGCCAGATTGGGGTTCTTTTTAAAAAGATAAAGTTAAAGATTTCTACCTCTTCTTTTAGAAGAGATAATCTATTCTTTATATTAAAGATCTCTGTAGAGATACCATGAACTACAAAGACTACCCAGTGCTCATCTTTGTGAATTTTCATGCTCTCTATATCAAAGTTCATTAGATCTGAGAATATAGATATCCAAGTTTGCTTGTGTTTTTGAAGAAAATCAGCTGAAAAGTCTTCTGTTGTCATTAGAATTAGAGATTGGCCTCTAAATGACTTAGCAATTGAAGAAATAACTGGTTTTTCAGTAATATTTGCTTCAGTAAAGCTGTCATTTATTCTATTTCTGAAGAAGAAAGCTTTGTTACTGATCTCTTCAAGTACTTAAGTATTTATCTTGAGAATTAATCTTCTTTCTCTAAAGAGTTTTGGCTCAGAAAGTTGTTTTTTATCTTCTTTACCATTTACTTTAAAGAGTAAAGAATATTTAACTGAAGATTCAGTATTTAGTCCAGTTTTTAGAGCAGAAAAATATGATTTGGAAGTATTACTAGCAGATACTTTCTCTTGAGAGCAGCTTTGTGAAGTATTACTACTGTCAGTAGCTATCTTTTTCTGATTTTCAAGCTGTATAATTCTTTTCTCAAGATTTTAAAGTTCAGAGTTCTCAAAAAAGGTAGTATCTTCTTTTTCTTTAAAAGAAAAGATTTTTTGAATACTCAAGATACAAGCATTTAGTTCTTTTTGCACAAGAACATGATTCTTCTTCTGAGACTCTTTAGCAAAAAGCTTAAGAATTGACTTTAAATCTTGCTGCTCAGATTCAGAAGAAGAATCAGAAGTAGAAGGCATTTTGACTATGTTTCAAGAAATATCTTCTTGAATAAGAGAACAGAAGATAATCTTTTGAAATTACTTTCTTAAGAAGATCTTCTGAGGTTATTTTGTATTCCACTTGCTAGTTAACCCAAACTAGTTCAGTTGTTTTACTGAGAGCTGAAAATCTCAATGTAGTAGGTTTTTCTTTAGCCAGAGCTACATCTATTAAATTCTGGACTAGTTGTTTGAGAAAACTAGCAAACTATATAGCTTTTTTTAAAGACTGTGATCGCGGGAACAGCTTCTAGGATAAAAACTATGAAAAAACTATTGGGAGAGTAGAGGGCAAGAGGGCAAGCTAGTAAATTTAAGAGATATGAGCAATTATGTCTCAAAAATCAGTTAAATTAATACTAGCAAGTATACTTGTTGAAGAGAAGTATCACACTAGAGAGCTTTTTGCAGAGAAGCTTTCAGAAACCAGCTGAAAGTATTTTTAAATTTAGTAGTAAAGACTCACATTCAAGATACCAGAGCCAATACTATAAAAATAAGATGTATTCTAAGCAGAAAAGTGAGAAGGACAGCTGGTTTTTTCAGATGTAGCAGCACCAGAAAGCTAGCATATCTTTTATCAGATGGAAAAGATAGCAAACCTGTTAAGTCACTAGAAATCTAGCTTGATTTTTCTCTTAAATGCAGAAAAATTAATAAAAACTGCTCTGATTTGCAAGGTAGCCTATATTATAGCTTGTTCCTAGTTCAAAAACTTAGTTACTATAAGTATTTGAAAAGCTATTTTTCACTAATTAATTCTGATTTCTCAGCTACCAAACAGTATAGAACATACTAGTATTTAGTAAAGATTGGTCAGAATTTGCAGAGATCAATTTGGCTCAGCTATACCAAGGGTATCAAGTTGATAGAGCTGATTTAGTGCTGGTATGAGGCCTGGGGAGCAAAGATCAGATGAGAAGAGGTAGAGAGATAAGATGGAAGTAGATAAGATAAGATAAGAGCTCTAGCTTAGCTTGGCATATCTCAACAAAATGTGAGTAAGCAAGAGTCTTGGCAAGGAAAATCAAAATAAGAGAGTGTCTGGTAAGAGATTTTTCAGATAAAAAGAGTGCAATAACACAACAAATAGTAGAGATATAGTAAGGAAAATTTGGTAGTTTGTTTAAAGAGAGTTATTGAGCTTGTCTCTCAAAATTCAGATGAAAAGATCATATGGTTGCTGAGTAATAGTGTGAGAAGTGTTTCTGACGGGCGCATGTATTTCCACTTATATCTCAACAACCAGCAAGGCAATTCACATGAAAATTGGAGAGGTTGTTAGGTAGAGGAATATCTTTCAAATGAATGTGGTTTCGTCCATTTTGAACAAAAATTGACTGAGTTGTGAAAAGAGCGTGTGTGTTTAACCAAAGCATAAACCCTAGGACCACAAGATAAAACTACAAGAAGAAAAACAACCAGTGAAATTGCCAATATACAGATTGAATGAGAAAGAATCAGCTGAAGTGAAGAAATACATTAAAGATAATCTCAAAAAAGATTACATCAGAGAGTTGATATCACTGGCAGAATATCTAATACTGTTTGCACTAAAGAAAGATAGAACCTTATGACTATATGTAGATTACAGACAGTTGAACAGCATCATAGTCAAGAACTGTTATCTGATATCACTGATTAAAGAAGTGCAAGACAGATTGAGGGGAGTAACATAGTTTACTCTAATTAATATTAAAGATGCCTACCATCAGATATGAATTAAAAAAGACAACAAATCAAAAACAGATTCCAGAATGAAATATCTTGATGATGTGGTTATATTCACTAAAGAAGACTGAAAAAATCACACTAAAAAAATCAAGAAAGTACTGAAAAAGCTACAAAAATACAATCTACCAGTGAAACTAAAGAAGTGTAACTTCTTTAAGAAAGAAATTAAATATCTTAATGTGAGGATTGTATATGTGGATCAGCATAACAATGAATCTCTAGAAGAAATATATATGGAAAAAGAGCATGTGAGGTAAAAGATCTGTATTCTAGCAACTATATACAACTTGTAAACAAGATTACCACTGATTTCCAGCAAGAGATTTATGCAGTGACAGCTTTTTATGTGTGCTTGCAAGCACATGACTTAGTGTCTTGTAAGAACACATGCAACTTTCAGCAGCTTGCAAGTCAAGTTCTCTGACTCTTGCAGGTGCTCTTCATCTGTATAAGAGGTTTGTAATGAATTCTTACAGATTTCTCTCTCTTGTAAGTCTTGATCTCTCAAGATGGCTGTCTTATTAAAAACCTTCATGAGTAGAAAAACAAAATATCTCTTGGGAAAAATAAAAATTTTCTTACAAGAAAAAGAGTACAGCCTCACTAGAGATGTGATATTAATACAACTCTAATAACACAACAGAACCCAATAATACAACAGTATGTAGAGAGTCTTTATTGTTTTCACTAGCTCTGTATCACTATTAGATAGTAAATACTAGCTTAAGAGAGAGCTTTCTCTTGCTTTTTCTTTCTCTTCTTTTCTTCTCTTTCTTCTCTAGTCTATATCATTATTACTAAAATAAGTGAATCCTTCAAGCACTACTTTATATAAGAGGCAGACTTGTGAAAGATCTCTGATGTTCTGAAAGAAAAATAGCTTCACTTTAATGTTTGATGTAATTAACTAAAAGATCACAAGCTGGTGAGTTTATCTCTGATTATGTCTTTACTTTGTGTAACTATTAGGTTTTGTCTTTGTGTGGAGTTTGGTTTGTACAAAGACTGATGCTTGCTAGCAGTTACTGCTGGTATGCAGTCTTCTCTCTCTCTCTCTTATAACTTATCTCTGCTTTTCTCTCTTGAAAGAATCCTCACTCTCTCTTTTATAAATGAGATTGAGTCTTCAGTGAGTAGTTGTAAGAAGTTTGAGAAGTGTTTGTAACTAATAGTTCTAGAGTATTGTTGTTCTCTCTTCTTCTTCTTTATCAGTTATCACTACTCTCTCTGTGCCAGCTCAAGCTGTAAGTGTTTCTCACAAGCTGACATTAATTTGTGTGCTGATGGAGTTAGAATCTTACTGCTCTGCCTCTCTCCTCTATAGTTATTGCTCCAGCCCCAGCCAGAAATATGAGTATTCTCTATTATATTTCAGTTCACAGCTAATCTTCTTTAGATTGTTATTATTGTTCTCTCTGCATCAGCAGGGTTTGTAGATACTATAATTATGTAAGATGCTTAAGATCATCCAGCATCTTCTCTGTAAGACTGATAATAGTGATTTCAGACCATCTTCATCTAAATGCCACCAGCTGCTACTTTTACTAGTGTATCATGGGCCAATTCAGTAATTCTCTCAGATCTTCTCCCCCACACAGGGGCACAAGCTTTGTCTGCCTGTGAAAAAGCATGGTGTTGCAAGCTTATTTAAAGCTCTGTACTTATTGCTGGTTTAAAATAATCTACACTAGTTAGCTGTGTGTGCTCAGCTCTGTAAGAGAATTCTTATAACTTGGACTGAGGCTCAGCTATCATCTGAACAGAAGTGCTTCACCTGTAAGAGAGCTCAGCAAGACTATAATAATATAGTCTTTACAGAGTGCATCTCTACAGACTTGAATCAAAAATGTAACAACTATCTATACTATAGATATCTTACTTACTCTTTCCAGCAGTGAGATTATAAATAATTATTACAGGTCTTTGCAGAAGAAGCTGAAGACTTTAATTATATAGTCTTAGTTTAGTTTTTTCTTCTTTTGTTTTGAAATTAATTGAATTCAGTTTAGTTTAACTATGTCTTTTCTCTCTCTAATCTATTTTCTAGTTCCACTATCTCCATCCATCTCTTTTGTGAACCAGGCTTGTCCAGGTTTCTACTATGAAATTATTGGAGTAGCTTTCTCAGTGAATGAACATTGCTTGTGGAAACTCATGTCTTATTCTTCTTATTATCATATTCTTCCTAATGTACTCTGTACCATAGCTTACACCCCTCTCTTTTTGAGTTAATTATCTTACAGATCTGGTACTTCTTTTCATTCTTTTCTGCCTTACAAACTTCATGATGAGGTAAGCTATTGATTTCTTTGTGGATCTTGTGTTTACAGAGCAGAAATATATGAAAGATATCATGAGTTTACAGATCTGAAGACAGTTCCAGTCTGTAGACTCACAAGTCTATCTTCTCCACAATTCTACAAGACTCATGTCTCAACAAATTCAGTTTTTTGTTAGGCTATGCAGTCTTGATATTGCAAAAATCAAGCCACATCTTCTCTCCCATCTGGAAGATCTTTGTGGTGTGGTTCTGGTTGTAGTACTTCTTCTAGTAGACTTGTGCCTTCATAAGTGATTTCTTGATCTCTTTACAGAGCAATCTTATTGCCTTCACCTGATCTCTTAAATTCTTGTATATATAGTCATACTCATCAGAGTTCAAGAATTCTGTTTGTGAATTCAGTCTATATATCAGCTGGAAAGGCGATTTCTGTGTGGAAGCTTGTTGTGAGTTATTGTATGTGAACTCAGTTATTAATAATTATATTATTCAGTCATTCTGATTATAATTAACATAGCTTTGCAGATACTGCTCCAGCATACTATTCAGTCTCTTAGTCTGACCATCAGTTTGCAGGTGGAATGCTGTACTCATTACTCTTACAATCTTCAAGATATAAGTCAAATCACCTCAAAATTCACTCACAAACAGAGATTCTCAATCTGTTACTATGCTTGCAGATAATCTATACAATCTCACTATCTTGCAAATAAAGAGATGGGTCAATTTCTCTGATGTCAGCTTCTTTATTGTAAAGATAAAGTGAGCCATCTTTATAAACTGGTTCACTACAACCAGAATACAGTCAAACTGCATCTTCTTAAAATTCAGACTTGTGGGAAGATCTGTAATAACATTCATGCTAATGAATTCTCAAGAATAATTTGAGATTAATAAGAGTGATAGTTCTTCTTAGAACTTCCCACAAACTCTTCTTGAGCTCTGGCAGACTCTACAGACTTTACAACACTTCTTCACCAGTTCTCTTATTCTTGGCCAAAAGTATTTGCAAGCTATAAGCTTGTATATTCTTACTGTAGCAAAATGCCCTGTGAGAGGTAGATTATAGTAATATCTAATTAGCTTTATTTGCAAAGCCTCATTCTGAGAAATGTACATATGACTATCTCTATAGAGAATACCCTTCTTCTCTTTCCATATTGTGAATTTCTTTGTGCCTGTCTTAATGTCTTTGTGGACCTCAGCTGCATAGTTCTCACTTTGCAGTAGATTTGGCAGTAATGCTAACAGATTAAAGCTGCTCTTTTCATAATAACTCTTCTTACAGACCAGGTCTTTAATCTTCTGAATTTGTATTGTGATCTTCTTTACTTTGCATATGTCTTTCAAGATAATCTTTATAAGTAGTTTCTTGATTTCAATCTGAAGCTTTATAAAGATAAGTTGTACATTCTTATCTTCTCTTTTCTCTCTCTGATTAAGAGAAACTTGGACTGTTGATTCTAATTTTTCTGTAGTCTCTTGCTCTTTTACAACCATTACTCTTAGTTGGTTTGCAGTCTCACAATTCTTCTTATCATCTAGATCAGTCTTCTTAATATAGTCAAGTCTTTGCAAGAGTCCATCTACTGAGTTCTTAGTTTCTTTCACATGATCAACTGTGAACCAAAAGACTGTCAGTCTTTGTGCCCAGTGAATCTGTCTTTACAAGAGATCTTGAGCAGTCTGGAAGTAGTGCAAGCTATTATAATCTGTAAGAACTTGAACTGGTGTTTGCAAGTCTTTCAATCAGCAGCATCAATATCTAAATAACTCCACAATTGTGAGCAGTTCCTGATTATAAATATTATAGTTCATCTCTGTGGATTGCATTTTCTATGAATAAAACCCAACTGAAATCTAGATGCCATTCTTCACCAGCTGTAATAGAATACCACATACCATAAAGTCAGATATATCTGTTTCCAATCTGGTCTTCTGTCCCATATCAAAATGATAAAGTATAACAGCTTCTGTAAATGCTCTTTTCAGACTTATAAAGACTTTGTGATCTTTCTCAATTATAAAAATATTGACTTCTCTTCTTATCTCTCTTTGTATGTGTCTGCTTAGCTTTGCTTCTCTTTTTTTTAAAAGAGCAGTCAGGCTGCAGGCTATCTTAGAAAATCTTGAGATGAAGTGCCTGTAAAAGTTTGTGAATTCTAAAAAGATCTGGACCTCTTTCTTACTAGTTGGCTTTGGCCAGTCAAGAATAGTGTCCATGTGACTCTTCTCCATAAGAACACCCTCTAGTGTTATGAACTTATGACATACCCAAGATAGTCAATCTTGTAAGCATTGAACTTGCACTTTGCCAGCTTGCAATAAAGACCTGCATTCTTAAGTGTCTTAAGTATTAATTTTACATGCTCCTCATAGTTCCATGGTTCTTTTTGTGAGTCAAGTACACAACTACATCATCAAGATAGGCTACTGCAAACACATCCAGATACTTGCTAAGTATCTTTGTGATATATAATTGGAAAACTGCTGGTATATTTGTAAGTCTAAAAAGCACTATCAAGTACTCAAATAGCTTCTGTAAAGTCTAAAATGCAGTCTTCCACTCATTCTCTTTATGAATTCTCAGTCTATAATAGGTGTTCTTGACATTCAACTAAGTGAATATTGCAGCTCCCATGAGCTTATACAACACATCTTCAATCAGTAGTAGAGAATATCTATTCTTGACTGTTTTTGAATTCAGATTGTGATAGTTTACACACATTCTTAGTTCATCATTCTTCTTGAATGTGAACAGAATAAGTGCTTCTGTAGATGACTTGAAAAACTGGATTAATCTATGAGTTAGAGCACTGCTCAGATATTTGTGAAGAGTTTCTTGCTCAGCTTGTGAAAGTCTGTATATTCTTTCAAATCCTGACTGCTTTTCTGATTCAAGATCTATGGCCAAATCATCTTTGCAGTGTGGTGGCAGCTTTCAAGCTCTCTTGTTACTAAATACTTCTGCAAGTTCACAGTAGACTTCTGGTATCTGAAGATCTAGATCTGCTGTCACTATCTGTTCTGATTTGTGAAGGGTTATTATATAGATGAGCTTTCCTTCTTCTACAAGCTCTGAGAGATTAACTAGTTTAATCTTTGTGAGTGGGTTGCAACATACAGTTTGAAACTCTAGTCTTAGTTTCTTGAAACACATCTTGAGATTGTGTTGCTGCAGTCAGCTCAAACCCACTAGCATCTCATCTCTTATGTTCATGATCATCACTTGTTTATGAAACAACTGCCAGTTTCCCTGAGAGTCACAGGCTTTAAAGAATATATTCACAATCCCTTTCACAAAAGTGACATTCTCATGATCTATAGCAGTTTTAATCTCTATAGATATCTTGTGCATCTCTAGATCTAGCTTTGTGGCCAATTGCAAACTGATCACTATAGATTGACAGCCCAAATTTATTAGTGCTGACCAGGTAATACTTCTGTCAGTTAGGCTTTGTGTACCTAGAACAATAGAGAGGAGAGCAAGAAGACTGTTCTTGAACAACTTCATTATATTGATTTTATCTACTTACAGCCCCCCAACTTTTTATTTGCTACTCTTTTTCTTCTTGGGACAGTCTTTTGTGAGATGGCTCTTTTAGCTACACTCAAAGCACCTTCTATTCTTTTTCAAGACTTTGTAATTCTTGGTAAGATTCCTTCTTATCTTCTGAGCAGGCTTCTGAGATTAACTTCTCTTATTCATTTGCAGTTTTGAGTCATTGATCTTTATACCTCTGCAAGCACTTCCAACTGGATTAGTAGACTTCACATGTGAGGCATTCTTCACATAGGCTACTGACACACTTGGTTGAACCTGAGTAACCAGTACTATTATATCATCAATGTTATTTGGTATCTCCAGCTGTTCATTCAGTTTGGTTTGCATAAACTTATTCAAGTCTTATATGAACAGATTCTTCTTTATTGTTATAGAATCTTTCAATTCTTCACCAATCTCTGTTATGAGCTCTAGAAATTGTTGGTGATAAGTATAATCAGTTTCATTCAAACTTTTATGAAGATCAAAGATTGCTTGCCAAGAGTTTTGTATGTAGTTTGCTAGATCTACTAGCCTTATACATAAAAATTCTTTAAGGCCAGTCCAGTTATTTTTTAATAGATTGCCTTCACAGTAGGCCTCTTAAAGATCTTTCTCAATATAATCAAGTTCTGTAAGAGCATACACAAGAGTATTCTCATCATTTAGTTTGCTTGTGTCACAAATAAATTCAATATCTGAGGTGAACTAATGATATTCTGTGTAGGTTCCAGTCTGGTAGCACTTTGTGTGTTGTGGTGGTCTCAAGATTGACAGATGCTTTGTGGATATTGAGTTGGAGATAGCTATATCAAGAGATTCACTTTATAAGTGCTTTTGGATATTCTGAAGAGCATTCAACTTCTCTTGCCATTTCACCATTTTCTTTAGTAGTTTGGTCTTCTCACAAAGCTGTTAAATTTTGTCTTTTGATGTTGAGATAGACTCTCTCTCTGAGTTTGTGATGCTTGTTTTATTGACAGTTGAGAGAGATAAGATGTCAAGATTAGTTGTTTCTTCACAAACTTGGGTTTGTTCTTCAGGTAGGTTTTCAGCTGGTGTTCCAGATTTGCAAGTTTCAGGAGGTTGGCTTCTTTGTATTGATACTGTAGTGGGGATTCCAGTACCTCATTAGGACAAAGATTGTTCCAGTCTGAGGCACAAACCACCCCAAGCTATTATTCTTGAGCTATATAAATCATCTGTAGCCCCTGCTTCTTGCTTATTACCTTCACACACCATTGCTCTTTTCTACACACTTGTTCCTTACTACCAGTTTAGTTATTAGTTAGAGAATATGAAGATTTCTTGCTCATGAAACATGCTACTGTTTCTCATTAGAGCTGCCTGTATTAGTACAGAGCTCTTTAGTACCATTACTTCTTATAAGCTTAGGCATCCATTAGGACATACCTATCTCTACACTTACTACTTGACCATACCCTTACTATGTTGTGATTTTTCACCTTTCTTGTGCTCTCACCATATCAACCAACTTGCCTACCTTGACAAGGCATTCTATCATACCCCACTTCATTTGGTGACCAAGCTGAGACCTGAAGATGATGATGTGGTGATTTGGTTACTGCCAAGAAGGAGAAAAATAAATTCTGAGACACATGAAGCAATACACTATTTCAAGATAAGATCTTATAGACTAGAAACACAGTACTAATCAGGTTTTTTATTTAGAAATAAGATTAGGGAGCTTAGATTTGAATGCCTCTTATCTAGAGCTTGCCTGATAAACAGGTTTTTGGAAGATATTGACTAATAGACAGAACATACTATGTGACATGACTAAAGATCAAGAAATCAAGAAATTGGAATCAGAATCAACTATGGCTGAAGGTACTACAGAATCATATGCAACTATATTACAGAGTGAGGACAAGAGAATTGTGGTTCATTTCCACATTTCTATGCCTTCCCCTGGCACAGCAAATGCATCTTGGTTTGATGACAGAGATGCTACCCTGTTTATTGAAAGATTTTATCAGATGTGCAAGGATCATGGGGTAATTAACCCTAAAAACATTATTGAATGGTTGGCTAGGTACTGTGTTACATGAATTAGAGAATGGATGAAGATCTTGAAAGACTACAAAGAAGATAATTGGGAAGTATTCTTTAAAGAGATTATTCATGAATTTCATGATCAAGACATTACTTACAAGATTCACCATCAGGATTATCTCTGGACAATTACAAAGAAACTGCATGCTTGGGATGGCAACATTCACATCTATGTTTGAGAATACACTACTATCACCAGTACAGTACAAGCCAATAGAAGGCTTGATGAATTCATTAAGGTGTCTTGGTTTCTTCAGGAGCTATCTGAGAAGCTCCAGAATAAGGTTATTGACAAGGCCAAGCTCAATCTTTCAGATGATATGTTGCCTATTGAATTTAGGAAAGTTGTTCAGGTGACCATGGATTTGATCAACCAGTATGAAGGGAATAAGAAGGTCTTTGAAGAAGATGAAATGAAACAAAAGAAAATGGAGAAGCTTGATGAGCAATATCAATTAGCTAACAAGTCCTCTACAGTTGAAGCTTCAAAGAAAACAGCTAGTTTTGCAAAGACTGAAGAATTCAAATCAAAATCCAAAGCCAAGAGCTCTGACAGCACCAATATTGAAGCTGCTATTGAAAAGATGATCAACAAGTTCACAAATTTGGCATTAGCCATGAGAGTACAATCAAATCAGATACAAGAGAATTCCAATCAGTATTATATGCTGCAGAGAGAAGAACCTTCAAAACCTATATCAAATTATCCAACAAATGTGACTGTTAATTCTACAACTGTACAAGAGAATACTCAACCACCAGTCAACCTCTATTTGACTTGAAATGGCTTTCCTATGACAGGCTATAGTGGTGCTTGTGGACAAGAAAGAGCTCAAACTAGAGGAATTTTGACATGTCCCTCATGCTTCTACTGTGGAAAACCTGAACATTGTCAATCTCAGTGTTATGAATACCAATCCAATATGAGTAATAGATACTACCATATTGATGACAAAGGGAACTTACACATGAGATCTAAGGGTCAGAACTATTGAATTGTCACTCCTAAACCAGAAATCCCAAACATGTATATTATACAGTCTATGAAAGAGAATGAATGAGTAATTCTGAAGTCAACAAGCTCTAAAAAGAAGATCAATCAGCAAGAAGAGACACCTTCTGCAAATTCAACCAGTGTGAAGGTTCAAGCAGGACAACTTGCATACCTAATGTCTGATGAAGAATCTGATTTGAATAAGAAATATGAACCATTGGAAGAAAGAACATCAGTCAATATTGGAACAGTTGGAGAAGCTAAGAACAATTAAAGAGCTAAGATTGCAATGCCCCATACTCAGTATACTGGACAATTTATTACTTATCAGAATAATCAGACTAGTGTTGATGATAATATCATGAAAGATGTTGAACCAATCAATCAGAAGAAGCCTGAAATTCAGAGCAAGTCTGTAGAGAAACAAAGACCAAGATATTCTGCAACAGATTACTTATCCTCTCAGATCTGTAATTCAACAGATGCTAATGAATTAATGGGTCAAATTGTCAATGAAAAGATCAAATTATCAGTCAAGAAGCTTATAGATGTATCACCAAAACTTCATTAAGTGTTTTTCAGATCAGGCTGGAATAACAGTACTAGCAAAAGCTATGCAAAGATTGGAGTCTCTGAACCAGTTCAGCCTGAGCTAAAGATCAATTCCAGTCAACTTACATCAAAGCCCATGATGCTAAAATCCAAAACAGCATATGGAATGCATTTGTTATATGCACCAGTCACTATAAACTAACAAGAATTAATGGCATTGATCAATACTGGTTCAGAAATCAATTTGTTGTCTCAGAAGTATGCTGAAATGTTGAATCTGCCAATGGAAAATAAGCCACAAGTAACCATGGTTGTTCAAACAGGAGAAGTCACTTCTTTTTACATATTTTGTGACAAAGTGCCTGTTCAAATTGGAGATATTGTTACATATACCCCTTTCCTTATATTTGAGAGAGGGGATCAGCAACTTATTCTTGGAAGACCTTGATAATTTGCTGCCTGTTGGAGGTGCAACATCTCAGAAGACAGCAGAGTGAACTGTGAAATTTATAACAAGAAATGAACACATCATCTAGTTTTTAAAGACTTTAAGCCAAACTTGAGCAACATAAGATATGCAACTGATAAATCAAACAGTGATTATTTAAACAATTCAACAGGCATTTAATCAGGCAGATGCCCATGGATACAAGACCTGAGAAGAATGAAGAAGATGTGATGAAGATAATGGGTATAAGAATTAATGATGAGAAGGTTGAAGGTCAGGAGATTGAAAAGAATAGAGAAGTCAGAAGCATTGGCAGCATTGCCAGTATTGGTGATTACAGCAATAAGAAGAAACATAATTCTGGTGTTGGTGAATTCAAAAGCACACTAAGTCTAATCAGATTGACCAGTGTACTGGTGAATCAAATAGACCAATCAGAAGACAAGAATAATTTTGCATCAGAAGTTCAGATTTTCTGACTGTCACTTTCTGATCCAGACAGCATCATGGCTCACTGCAAACATTACACATGTGATATTAATTCCAGCTTAATTCAAAAACCTATTCCATGAAGTACTTAATCAATTTATGCATCTCTGAACAAAAATCACAATTTTGTCACAAAGAAATCACATCAGATAGACATTTTCAATAGTGAATGAAACATCAGACTGTCTTCTTCAGAGGTCTGGAGGATGTGCACTGCTTATAAGTAGAAAGCTGATAAGATAAGATTATTAGCATCTGGAAAATCTGATGGAAGCAAGCCAGAAGATCTAGATAATTAGATGGATGTTTGTTTGAATAAGTATTACTCTGAGAAGAAATGTGTTGTGTTTAATTGTGAATTTGATGACCATATTAGGTCTAGGATTGCACCCTTTCCTGTTGGAAAACAGCTAACAAATGAGAGAATTGAGAAGCTCAAAATTGGATTCAAACTGACAAGTCAGAAGAAGGAATTTTTCATATCAGTTCTTTATAAATGTGAAGAGGTATTGGCTTGGTCATTCAAAGATCTATATAATATTCATTCTGAATGCTTGCCTTCTCAGATTATTCAGACAGAGCTCTATAAGGTTTGGCAGACTAAGACTTACTGAATTTCTTGTGCTCTACATGATAAGCTAATTAAAATCATTCAGAACAGGTTAGAAGCTAAAACATTAGAGCCTTGCCATAATTCATATACTAATCTCTATTTTCTGGTTACAAAGAAACAGCAAGGCAAATATTATTTAGTTGACACAGCACATATATACAACAAAGTTACTATTCAGAACACTTTTATTCCTTCTAATGTTGACAAATACACTGAAGATTTTGGCAGACTTGTTATGGCTAGCCTATGTGACTTATTCTCTAGATACAATAATTTTCTGTTAGCAGAAGAAAGCAGAGATATGACAGCCATTACAACTTCTATTGGGCTCTTTCACCATATAACTTTAGTCTAAGAGGCAACAAATTTGCCAGCTCAAGCTCAACACAGAATAATGAAGATAATATGTGAGGTTTTTCCAGAGATTGCTCAAGCCTTTATGGATGATCTTGGGGTAAAAGAATCACATATCAAAGATGAAACTAAAGTCCTCCCAGAAATAAGAAGATTTGTTTATGATTATCTGCAGAATCTGAACTATGTTTTATAGCTTGTTGAAATCTCTGGAGCCAGAATCTCCAGTGCCAAATCTTAATTCTGCATGTCTGGAGTCAATATTGTTGGATGGGTCTATAACTATAATAGATGATAACCTGAGGAAGCCAAGGTGGCTAAAATTGCAAATTGGCCTACTCCTACAAGTGTTACAGAATTATAAGAATTTCTAGGGCTTGCTGGATATTTCTGAATACTCATAAAGCATTATAGTTGAATAACTGAATCTTTACATTATCTGCTTTGATGAAATTTTATATGGACATGAACTGAAGAGCAAAATAACATCTTTATGCTTTTGAAAGAAAAGTTATGTTTATTTTCTATCATTCTTCCAATCAATTACAAACAGAATCCTTTGCTTATCACTGTAGCTGTTGATGCCAGTGAATTAGAATAGGGAGAATGCATTATTTAGAAGTAATAAGGACCTTGACATCCTGCATGATACAAATCTGAAGTATGGAGTGATTCAGAGAAAACATATAATGCTGGCAAATGAGAATGCAAAGCTGTTTTGAAAGTCTTCAAGAAATTCTGACACCATATCTATGGAGTGCCCTTTACTTTGAAAATCAATGTAAAAACTCTTGTTGCCCAACTTAACAGGACTGCTACAGATGTTTCAGAAGCTTTGGTTATCAATTAGATAGCTTGAATACACCTCTTCAACTTTACTGTTAAACATGTTCTTGGGACAAAACACACAGCTGCTGATGGACTATCTCATCAAGAACTAGATATTGAGAAACAGCCTGAATCTGAAGAAGATGAAGATCTGTTTGTCTTTATGGATTCTATAAGAGTTTTAGCTGGCCAAGTTCTTGATAGTGAAGACCTTAGGATACTGGACTCCACATATTCAGAAGAATCAGAGAAGATTGCACAATACCTAACCACTCTATCAAAACCATTGGGCATGGAAGGGAAAGAGTATGCGAAATTCCAAAGAAAGGTAATTAAATATGTGGTGAAGGCCAATCAACTATTTAGGTCAGTGAGATCTGGTGTGTCTCTAAGACATGTTGTGGACAACAAAGAACAGTATGAACAAATTTTACACATGATGTACAACAAATTTAGTAATAAAGAGCAAGAGAAAATGTACTCTGCTCTACAAGCTTGATACTGGTAGTCAGAAATATATAAAGATGTGTCTGCTTATGTGAAGCACTGTTCTCAATGTCAACAAAGAGATTCATAAAGATTGAGTGAAAAGCTTCATCCTATCTGAACTTCTATCTGTTAAGAGAAAGTTGGGATAGATATCAAGCACATGCCTTCCTGTTGAGGACAAAATTATTTGGTTGTTGCCAGATGTAACTTCACTGAATGGGTGAAAGCTAGAGTCTTGAAAAAGGCAACAGCTGAAGCTGTGGCCAAATTTCTTTATGAGAATATTATCTGTCAATGGGGCCTGCCTGCCAAATTTGTTATGGATGGAGGACCAGAAAATAAGAATATTGTGGAGACCTTACTGAAGAAATTCAACATTAAATATATTGTTATTTTGCTCTATAACTCTTCTGTAAATGGTATGATGGAAGTTGGCCATAAGTCTTTGGCTGATGGGCTAGCTAAAGCTACCAATGGCACTGGAAGGCATTGAATTAAACATCTTCCTGCAATTCTGATGGCAGATTGAATGACAACTAAGGCTAGTACTGGTGTTTCCCCTTATAAATTACTAATGGGCCAGGAGGCAGTTCTTCTGATTAAACTCAAGATTCCTACTTGATAAATGATTTCCTGGTGAAAGATTTGAACAACTGAAGACCTGCTTCTGATGCAAGCACAGCAAATTAAAAGATGAGATGAGAATATTCTGAAAGCAGCTCATTATCAGCTCTGAATGTGCACTAGAAATAAGAAATACTTTAATAATACTTATAATATTCAGACCAACCCTCTTCTATCTAGAGACCTTGTCTTGCTTCACAATATCAAGAGAGAACAGAATATGTCTAGAAATAACATCCTGCACTTTTGATGGCTAGAACCCTATAGAGTTAAGTTTGCCAATCAAGAACTAGGTTCCTATCATCTTGAAGAGTTAGACAGCACTGAACTCAAAGAATATATTGCAGGAAACAGATTGAAGAAGTATCTTATAAAATCTGAAATGAAGCCATTCAATGATAGCTCAGCAGATTCTGATGTAGAGATGGAGAACATCTCTCAAAGATATATCACCAGAAGTCAACCTAACATTCTCTCTAGCAGTTTCTCAGATGTCAGCTTCTTGAATCAGAGTGAAAATAAAAATGATCAAGAAGAAATGGAGCAAACACAATTTCCAACTGTTATACCAGATGACTGGAGCTTTGCTGTTGTTATACCTTCACAAGATGTTTAATTTGTTGTGTTTTGTTTGCAAAAGTGAAGTTTTTACTTGCTCTTTCAGAAAGTTTCTCTTTCTTTGTTATTTGCATAAGTCTTCACTTTTTCTGAATTTTTTGAAGATATTTAAAGGTTAATTTTTCTTTCCTGGAGCTTTTACTTTCTTTTACATTCAAGCTTGATTCTTTTTACAGATTCAACATTTCATTTGCAAATTTTTTTGATCCCTGATATCCTTCAAAAATGGCTGGACAAAGCAACCTGCCTCCTTTAGCACCAGCAACCAAGAACCAAGGTCTGGTCATTACCAGAGACAGTGGAGTCAACTTGGATGGCCATTTCTTCAATAACCTAACAGCAGCTATGAAATACATCAATAATCAAGCTCTGCACCATCAATATAGTCTACAAGTTGAGCTGATGAACACACTTATGCAAGTGACTGATGTAGTCACTAACTTAGTGGCTCATTTTTATCAATATGTTGAAAGATTCAGAGCTTGGCAACATGTTATGCATGCTAATTTTGAAGCTGATTTCCATGATGCTTGAAAGATTACTCTGGATGTCAAACAACATCACATTAATATACAAAAGATCAAGAATAGGCTTGTTGCTACATGGGAGATAGACAGAATTGATATTATATGGTTAAAAGTGGAGAGTCTATGAGCCATATAAAAGCTTCACCATACTCTAAATGTCTACAAGAATTGGAATAAGTTCACCAACAATATTAACAGCACAGTGCTTCAAAGACTAGATGCTACAGAAGCTGGACATCACCAGAGCTTAGCTATATTGCCAGGCAATTATACTATAGCTGACAAAGAAGTTAATTACACCTGCAAACTTCCTTCAAGAGATGCTCTACACCAACAAGAACTTACTATTGGAAACTATGATCTTCTATAGTCATTGGCTCTTCCACAGTCATCTAGCTCCCAATATTCAATTCAGGATATCACTAGAAGTCCTCCCACTGCAAGCAGCTCTCAAGATCTACTAGAAGAACCACAGTCACCAAGATCACCAAGAGATGTTCCAATGAGTAGAATGTTAATGCTATATAGCCACAATGTATCAGAAGCCTCTATACATAGTACAATGTTAATTAGATTACATGGATTGGAAACTGGCCAATTACAGCCATCATTTGGATTCACCAGCACACTGGCCAATCCACCCAGCCAATCAGAAGCTTCAAAGCATCACAGTAAGAGAATTGCAGCCATGTCAGCACACCAAACTCTCCAAGACCTAGGCAATGAAGATAAGTCCATTATTTCTCCTGAAAGTGATGAGGAAATACCCTGACATGAACAAGAAGAATCTGTTATAGCAGTACACTCTGGTACTTGCTGTTGCCATGGTTTCAAACAGCAGCTTCTTTAAAAAATAAAGAGTACTAAAACATGTTCAGAATTGAAGCTTATTCACATCCTGAAGCAATTAGAAAAGGTCTTTAGCAATAAGAAAGCTGATATCTATCTATGCTATGACCATGCTAAACTAATAGCTTCAAAACTTGGTTTGCAGACTCACACACTTAATAGGGAGAAGCTTCTCAACCATTTAGCTTACATCCATAGAAATCATCACAACATTGGCTCAGTCAAGACCAATGACAGTACCTACCTCTGGTTCTGTTTGGCAAATAGACCAGCTAGAGCTGAAGATGCTTTAGACATTTACAAATTCAAACATCAGCCAATTATCTCCCTGGTCACAAATATGAGAACATTTAACTTCAACTGATACATGTGAATTACTGGAGTTAACAAGTTCACCACCAGCAATCTTCAGAAGGAATGGGAAACAACTAGATCTATTGTCATTCTCCAGCTAATGCACTGGTGGAACAATAAGTTACAAGATGCCACCACTACAGTACTCACATGCGTCAACAGCAAATACAACATGTACTACCATCATCAGCAAATAATGGGAGGTCACAACAATTATGGATGGTTGAGAATAATGTATCACAGTATCAGCCAACAACTTATGTGCCAGGACTCTGCATACTATCTATGATACATACTAACAAGACCCAACCACACTTGAAAATTAATCTTCTACCCATACTACACCAAGTATGCTAAGCCAGGGGATAAAACTGGGTTTCACCATATCAATGTCAATGTTCCAGATGCTATTACTACTGGAAGAGGTGTTAATATGATACAAGAATCCTTGACCTTAACTGCAGAAGAGTCCAGCAACTGTACAGAAATCTTGCCAGAAATGCATAACCATCTAAAGAATTAGTGGGGACTAGTCAAAGAACAAGGCTTATCTACTGATAGCTATGTTCACCACATTAAAGATACAATGTATATCAAAAACAATAAAAGAAAATTTGATATTAGATGGACCAATGTCATTTGCAAGCCTGGTGATGTCTGAGTTACAAGCTCTCTACTACCCTATAGAGCCCATGGCCCATGCAAAAAGGTCTGATGCACTATGCTACCCTGGTATGTGGCAATCCAAGAGGACCATGAACATCTAGAAATCAATAAAGCTGATATATAATTCCAGCTCTCCACTGCACATAGAGATCTAGTTCCAGGGCCTTTGTCTCCATCCAGTCATTCAAATTGTTATGCATTGGTTCCATATCAATTCCCTACCACTATTCAATTACAAGACTTAGGAGCTATATCAGATGCCCTGGTAGGACAAATTAGGTGGGACAACCCCATGGTAATTAAGGAACTTGATATTCTCTTTGGCCCTGATGACAAAAAGGCTCAGGACTTCATTAATAACTGGTGTCTAAAGGCCATGCAAATTGCTCTGGAT
The DNA here is from genome assembly GCF_000149335.2 of Coccidioides immitis RS. Taxonomy (NCBI): domain Eukaryota; kingdom Fungi; phylum Ascomycota; class Eurotiomycetes; order Onygenales; family Onygenaceae; genus Coccidioides; species Coccidioides immitis. The sequence continues at coordinate 435,756 of NW_004504310.1, read as the reverse complement.
GTCATTGCCAATACTTACCAAATTGAAAAGAAAGCTTTTGATAATAAATTCTATTGGCATTGTGTGCACAACAACATTAATCCAGCATCAGTTCAGCCTTCTCCTTCTCCTGAGAACTTGGTGGAAGAAGAGAATCATGATGATTACTATTAGAGATTGCTGCTATCACTCTCCTTATTCTTATTTCCTATGTTTTTTCTTACCAGACTGCTCATTACTATTTATTATTCTCTTATTTTACTAAATTGGTTTTATTTTATTTTATATATTGCTTGTTGTCAGGGGACACCAACATTGAAGACCAGAAGAAAATGTAGTGGGGATTTCAGTATCTCATTAGAATAAAGATTGTTCCAGTCTGAGGCACAAACCACCCCAAGCTACTATTCTTGAGCTATATAAATCATCTGTAGCTCCTGCTTCTTGCTTATTATCTTCACACACCATTGCTCTTTTCTACACACTCATTTCTTACTACTAGTTCAGTTATTAGTTAGAGAATATGAAGATTTCTTGTTCATGAAACATGCTACTGTTTCTCATTAGAGCTGCCTGTATTAGTACAGGGCTCTTTAGTACTATTACTTCTTATGAGCTTAGGCATCTGTTAGAACATACCTATCTCTACACTTACTACTTGACCATACTCTTACTATATTGTGATTTTTCACCTTTCTTGTGCTCTCACCATATCAACCAACTTGCCTACCTTCATGAGGCATCCCATTGTACCCCACTTCAATACCATTGTCAGGCATCACCAAAGAAGAGTGGCAAAATGTGAGAATTGTATGTGTGGATTAGCATGACAATGAATATTTAAAAGAAATATATATAGAAAAAGAGTACATGAGATAAAAGATCTGTATTCTGGCAACTATATATAACTTGTAAACAAGATTGCCACTGACTTCCAGCAAGAGATTTTTGCAGTGACAGCCTTTTATGTGTGCTTATGAGTATGTGACTTAGTGTCTTGTGAGGATGCATGCAACTCCCAGCAGCTTGCAAGCCAAGCCCTCTGGCCCTCGCGGGTGCTGTTTGTCTGTGTAAGGGGTTCACAGCAAATCCTTACACTTGAACACATTGTGTCAACAGAAGAAATACAAATAGAGCCAGAAAAAATCAATAAGATACTACAATGGCCAACACCAAAAGAAGTCAAAGAAGTTCAGATGTTTCACAGACTAGCAAATTACTACTGACAGTTCATACATAAATTTTTGAAAGAAGCAAGACTGCTCACACAGCTATTCAAGAAAGACAAAGTGTTTAAATAAACAACAGAATGTTAACAAGTGTTTGAAGCAATAAAAGACAAATTCAGAAAAGAAGAAATGAGGTAACACTACAATCCAACAAAAAGATATATGATTGACATGGATGCATTGAACTGTGCAATAGCAGGAAGATTGCAGCAACCAGACAAGCAAGAAAAACTATAATTAGTTATATGCTATGCAAGAATGATGACACCAGCTGAACAGAACTACAATATTCACAATAAAGAATTACTTGTAATAGTGGCATTACTGAAGAAATAGAAGATTGAATTACAAGAAAATCAACACCAGACAGAAATCATCTCAGACCACAACAATCTGTAATACTTTATAACAACTAAAGAGCTTACAAGACAACAAGCCAGATGGTATGCAGATGTACTAGTACACTATAATTTCAGAATACAATACTGCAAGAGCACAGAGAATGTCTGGGTGAACACATTAAGCTGAAGACCAGATCTTATAAGAAAAAAATAAGATTCAAGAATACTCTTCAAGAAGTTGGAAGGAACAAAGAATATAATTCTGAACTGACAGATATTAAGAGTCACAAGAATCACAACAGAAGAATCAGATATCAAAAAAATGATTAAAGAGGCAATAAAGAAAGATGAATATACAAAAAAGATTAACAAGAAAAACAACAACTTTAACAAAGAAGATAAAATAATACTATATTATGGATTGATATATGTATTCAGAAAAGTCAGAAAGCAAGTGATGGTACAAGAATATGACACAATCACTGCAGGACATTTTGGGATCAACAAAATAATAGAAAGAATCACAAGAACCTACTATTGACCAGAAATGTGAACAGATATTCAACAACATGTCAAAGAATGTAAGATGTGTGCACAAAGCAAAATTAACAAACACTAACCATATAAAAGACTACAGCCAATACTACAACTGCAAGGACCATGAAGATTTATAGTAATAGATTTTATCACAAAACTCTCAAATTCAAAGAATATGGAAGGGAAAAAGTACAACTCAATACTAATAATCACTAACAGATTGACAAAGTACAGATATTTCATACTGTTCAGAAAAGTAAAAACAGCACCAGACACAATACTGATAGTACCATGAAATGTACTTGCCAACCATGGAATGCCAGAAGAGATAATCACAGACCAAGATATCAGATTCATAAGCAAGTTCTGGATAATACTGATGGCACAACTGGGAATTGAACAAAAGATGTCAACAGTCTATCACCCACAAACAGATGGACAGATGGAGCAACTGAATTAAATCTTGAAGCAATATCTGCAAGAATATATCAACTACCAGCAGAATAATTGGATTTCACTACTATTCATGGCACAATTGGCATACAATGGAGTAAAAAACACCACTATAAGAATGATATCATGTTACATAAACTATAGCAGAGAACCAGAAATACAGAAGCAACTAAGAATTGCATAGCAAAGAGCTCAAGCAGTAGAACTTACAGCAATATAACTACAAGAACTGCAAGATCAGATGAAACTAGACATCAAATTCCTGAATAAGAGAATAAAATACTACTATAACAGAAGGCATCAGAAGGCATCAATTCTGAAAAAGAGGGAAAAAGTATTTCTAATTCAATGGAATATCAAAATCAAAAGACCAGGCAAAAAACTTTGATTTCAAGAAATTGGGACCATACAAAATCACAAAGCAGATCAGAAAAGTCAACTACAAACTTCAGCTACCCAAAAAGATGAGAATACACCCAGTATTTCATGTCTTATTATTAAAAAAAGCACTGCTACACACTAAAGAAATGCCCACAGAAATCAATGAAGAATAAGAATATGAAGTCAAACAGATACTAAATCATCAGAAGATCAGCAGAAAACTTTACTATCTAGTGAAATGGAAAGAGTACAATATCTCAGAAAACACCTGGGAATCAACAGAAAACCTCAGAAATGTCTGAATAATTATTGAGATATATCATCAATAATACTCTCACTTAGCAAAGCATTAACAAACAAATCAGAAATAACTAAAAGAGAATCTAAAAAAGGAAAATTATTTAATAAAGCAAGCAAGTTTTGAATCTCTGTCTGCTCAGCCACTTTTTTCTGTTTCTTCTTTTCAAGATATTCTAGATCTTCTACAGACTTTAATTCAGACTCAAGAAATTTACTGGCTTGATTATAAAGTAACTTTTTCTGCTTTTGAAGATAAAGAAGATAAGAGAGAGTTTCTTGCTCAGTATGCTCAAGCTTATTCTGAGTCTCAAACAACTTCTGTCAATCAGCAGCAGAAGAACTATCATTATAAATACAACAACAATCAGCATAAACACACTTGCTACACTGTGAAGAATAACTCAACTTTAGACAAGTTTTACCCAGTAAAGAATATTGAGAGCAGAGAGAGAGCATAACAAATCCAGATTACTTAATAATAAAAAGAAGATTATTCTTACAAACATTAAAAGTAGACAGCATGGTGAAAGAAAACCATGAAAACACTTACTAGAAACAAGAAAACAAAGAAAAAATCCAGAAGCTCAAAAAAGAATAGAAGATTACTTTTTTATATTTCAGAAGACAAGAAGCAGAGCAGTTGGGAACAATATACTGTAAAAAAAGAGAATGATGTTATGAATCTTGTAGCACAGCAGCTGAAGAGACAGAACAATTGAACAAGACCTGACAAGACAGAGTTACAGACTGTTGTGGAGAAACCTTAGAACAGAAAGTCACATAATCAGCAATAGAACTGATAAGCTGACCAATTACACTGAGTACAATAGAACTGATCAGAGAATATAGCAAGCATACTACAATAGAATGAATAGGACAGCTTAGCAGAACTATTACCAGAAAGCATCATATATATAAGAATACTTATTATCAGAGATCTGATGAACTCATTTATTATGATCAATCTTTTTTATTATCTTACAGATATCTTTGAATCAGATATCTTCATATCTTGATTACTTTCCATATTATTGAAGTCTTGTGATACTGTACAATTATATCTGATATTATTACTTTTGAGAAGGCACAATAGCCTTGTCCTGACTCTGATATACCTGCACAGAAACCTTTTGTCATCAGAGCAAGACTGTCCACTTAACCAGAGCATTATTAAACTATTGATCACTACACTCCAATCTGTTGTTATTCTCCTAGAGCTCTTTGATACCCTTCAAACCCTCAAAGAACCCCAGGAGACCTCAGTCAACACAATACTACTACTGATTGAAGATGTATTGTATAAGCTTACAGAAGCTGCAATATTCACTCAGTTGGATATCAAGAATACCTACCATAAATTGAGGATTCACAAAGAGAATGAGTGGAAGACTGCATTTCAGACTTTACAGAAGCTATTTGAGTACTTAATAGTGCTTCTTGAACTCACAAATGCACCAGCAGCCTTCTAATTATAGATCACAAAGACACTTAGCAGATACCTAGATGTATTCACAGTAGTCTATCTTGATGATGTGGTTGTGTACTCAGCTCACAAGGAAAATTATAAGAGGTATGTGAAATTAGTACTTAAGATACTCAAGAATACAGATCTTTATTGCAAGCTGGTAAAGTGCAAGTTCAATGCTTACAAGATTGACTACCTTGAGTATATTATAACACCAGAGAATGTTCTTATGGAGAAGAGCATTATAGATACTATTCTTGACTGGCCAGAGCCAATCAGTAAGAAAGAGATTCCACTCATTTTAGAATTCACAAACTTTTACAGGTGCTTCATCTCAAGATTCTTTAAGATAGCCTGCAGCCTGACTGCTCTTCTAAAGAGAGAAAAGACAAAGCTAAGCAGACACATATAAAGAGAGATGAGAAGAGAAACAAATACTTTCATAACTCAGAAAGATCATAAAGTCTTTAGAGATCTGAAAAGAGCATTTGTGGAAGCTGTTATGCTTCACTATTTTGATATGGAACAGAAGATCAGGTTGGAAACAGATGCATCTGACTTTATAGTATGTGATATTCTATTATAGCTGGTAAAGAATGGCATTTGAGTTCCAGTTGGATTTTATTTACAGAAGATGCAACCTATAAAGATGAACTATAGCATTCATAATTAAGAATTGCTTGTGATTGTAGAGTTATTTAGATATTAGCACTGCTGATTAAAAGACTTGCAAACATCAGTTCAAGTTCTTACAGACCATGATAGCTTGTGCTACTTCCAGACTACTCAAGATCTCTTGTGAAGACAGGTCCACTGGGCATAGAGACTGAGAGTCTTTTGATTCACAGTTGACCATGTGAAAGAAATCAAGAATCTGGCAGATGAACCCTTATAAAGACCTGATTATGTTAAGAAGCCTGATCTAGATGACACAAAGAATCATAAGACTGTAAATCAACTGAGAGTGATGCTCACAAACAAGCAAAAGATTCCAGAAAAGTTGGAACTGATAACTTAAGTTTCTTCTAACCAGAGAGAGAAGAGAGAATATGAGAACACACAACTTATCTTCATAAAGCTTCAGATTGCAACCAAGAAACTACTCACAAAGATTATCTTGAAAGACATATACAAAGTGAAGAAGATCACAATACAGGTTCAGAAGACTAAAGACCTGATTTACAAGAAGAACTTTTATAAGAAGGGCAGCTTCAATCTGTTGGCATTATTGCTAAATCTACTGCAAAGTGACAACTATGCAGCCAAGATCTGCAAAGACATTAAGATAGGCATAAAGAAATTCACAATATGGAAAGAGAAGAAGAGCATTCTGTATAGAGATAGTTGTATATACATCTCTTAGAATGAGGCTTTGCAAATAGAGCTGATCAGGCATCATTATAATCTATCTCTCACAGAGCATTTTGCTATAGCAAGAATATACAAGCTTATAGCTCACAAATACTTTTGGTCAAGAATAAGAGAACTGGTGAAGAACTGTTGCAAAGTCTGTGGAGTCTGCCAGAGCTCAAGAGAAGTTTGCAGAAAACTTTAAGAAGAACTATCACTCTTACTAATTTCAAATTACTCTTGGAAATCTATTAGCATGAATGTTATTACAGATCTTTCCACAAGCCTGAATTTTGAAAAGATGCAGTTTAACTGTATTCTAGTTATAGTGAACTAGCTTACAAAGATGGCTCACTTTATCTCTACAATAAAAAGCTGACATTAGAGAAATTAGCTCATCTCTTTGTTTACAAGATAGTGAAATTGCACAGATTATCCACAAGTATAATAACAGAGCAAGAATCTCTGTTCACAAGTAAATTTTGAGGTAATTTAACTTACATCTTGAAGATTACAAGAATAATAAGCATAGCATTCCACCCACAAACTGATGATTAGACTGAGAGACTGAATAGTGTGCTAGAGCAGTATCTGCAAAGCTATATCAGTTATAATCAAGATAACTAGATGACATGATTGCTAATGGCTGAGTTTACATATAATAACTCATAGCAGGCTTCCACACAGAAATCATCTTTTCAGCTGATATATGAATTGAATCTACAAACAAATATCTTGAACTCTGATGGATATAGCTATATGTGCAAGAATTCAAAGAATCAGGCAAAGGCAATAAGATCACTCTGTAAAAAGACTAAGAAATCACTTGTGAAGGCACAAGCCTACCAGAAGAAGTACTATAACTAGAAGCATACTATAAAGACTTTCCAGGTGGGAGACAAGATGTGGCTTGACCTTTGCAATATCAAGATCATGTGGTCTAACAAAAAATTAGATTTGTTGAGACATGGGCCTTGTAGAAGTATGGAGAAGATAGACTTGTGAGTCTATAGACTGGAGCTGCCTCCAGGTCTGTAAACTCACAATATTTTTCATGTATCCCTGGTCCACAAGCACAAGACCTGCAAAGAAATCAATAGCTCACCTCATCACAAAGTTTGTGAGGCAGATGAGGATAAAAAAAAGTATCAGGTCCACAAGATAATTAACTCAAAGAGAGAGGGTTGTGAGCTGTAGCACAGAGTGCATTGGAAAGATTATAATAATAAGAAGAACAAGACATGGGTTCTCACAAGTAATGTCCATCTACTGAGAAAGTTACTCCAACAATTCCATAGTAAAAACCCAGACAAGCCTGGTTTGCAAAAGAGATGAATGGAGGTAGTGAAACTAGAAAATGAGTTAGGGAGAGAAAAGGTATAGTCAAATCAAATTGATTGATTTCAAGAAGAAAAACTAAGCTAAAGACTATATAAGAGCCTCCAGCTTCCTCTCACAGAGATCTGTAACAACTACCTATAATCTTACTGCTGGAAAGAGCAAGTAAGGTGCCTACAGTATAGGCAGTGATTACACTTTTAATCCATGTCTGTGAAGATGCACTTTGCAAAGACTATATTACTATAGTCTTACTGAGCTTTGTTCCAGACAAAGCACTTCTGTTCTAGTAGCAGCTGGGCTCCAGCTCTAGTTACAAGAATACTTTCATAAAGCTGGGTGCAGACAGCTAACTGGTTTGAATTATCCAAACCAGCAATAAGCACAGATTTTTGAATAGGCTCACAACACCATATTCTTTCACAGGCAGACAAAGCTTGTGCCTCAGTATAGAATAAGAGGCCTGGGAGAATCACCAGATTGGCCTGCAACACATCAGTAAAAGTAGCAGCTGGCAGTAATGGGATGAAGATAGTCTGGAACCACCATTGTCAGTCTTACAGAGAGGGTGCTGGGCTATTCCAGACACTCTACAGAACCACAGCATCTATAAACCCAGCCAGAGCAGAGGGAATTGCAACAACAATCTGAAAAAGATTAGCTGTAAACTGAAATGTGATAGAGAATACTCACATTTCCAGCCAGAGCTGGAGCAAGAACTGCAGAAGAGAAAGACAGAACAGGACCCTAACTCTATAAGCATGCAAACCAATGTTAGCTTGTGAAAAGCCCTTACAGCTTAAGCTGGCAGAGAGAAAGTGACAGCTGATGAGAGAGGAGGAGAAGAAGGAACAGTGGTGCTCTAGAACTGTTAGTTATGAACAATTCTCAATTTCTAAAGTCTACTCACTAAAGGCCTAGACATCTCTTCTTTAAAGAGAGGGGATGTGGATGTTCTTCTGAAAGAGAAAAGTGGAGATAACTTGTAAGAGAAAGAGAAAAGAGACTGTGAAGCAGCACAAACTTCTAGCAAGCATTGCCAGGTGGCTCACTAGTAAAATGAGCTGCAGGTGCACTCTAGAGTGCTGGATTTGAATCCTTCAACTGGCACACTCTTTTACCCACCAAAGTTGTGGTGTAAAAGGCAATCCATGTATACTCATGGCTTTACTAAGCTACTTACTATCTTTTACCTAATGATAACTGATGATTGGATAGAGATAGTAGATCCAACTAGCATCTGGTAAAGCTAAAATGAATGTGAGTAGGTAGGCTCCACTGCACTACTAAAAGCTACTTACTATTTATTACCTAATGATAACTGATGATTGGGTAGAGATAGTAGATCCATCTAGCATCTGGTGAAGCTAAAATGATGCAAGTGGGTAGGCTCCACTGCACTACTAAAAGCTACTCAACCTAGTGATCCAATAATAACTAATAATTGAGTGGCTAAAGTGGGGCGCCAATTCAGGGGAATGGATTTGAAAACCACCCAACAAGAGCACCCCTGGTTATCTCTTGAGATAGTCAACTATCTCTTGAGATAATTGGTTAGTCATTAATGGCGAGATCGTGACGGGTAATTGGTAGGCTGGGATGCTGAGATTAGCAACTGGAAGGCGGGGTTTAGTAGCTAGTAGACTAGTTAGCTTCTAGAACTAGTTACTAGATCAGTAGGCTAGGCAGTAGTGGCTTAACTAAAATCAAAATGGTTAATGCTGGCTTGAGAGGACAGTTTGCAGTGGTTGGTTATTATAGGCACATGTATAATAGATTAAGATGTATCTCTCTGCATTTGCATTCCTTACAGGCCTGGTTGATCCCTGGACGGGCCTTAGAGACTCCAGAGCTAGGGCAGCTGTAGGGCCAGAGGCTCAATCAAGATCAATATCAGATATCTGGATGTTTTCTGATAGCCAAGCTGCTATTCAGAGACTCATAAATCAAGATCTTAATTCTGGCTTATATTATCTTCAATCTATAAGAAAAACTGCTAAGTATATAAAAAATCAACAAATTAATCTACATCTTCATTGGGTTCCTGCACATGTAAATATATATGGAAATGAAGAAGCTGATCTAGCAGCAAAAAAAGCTACAGAATTAAATCAAGTTTGTTCAGAGAGATATATATCTCTTACTTATATAAAAAGACAAATAAAAGAACAAGCAATAATAAAGTGATATGAAGATCTTTTTAATAGAGAAAGCTCTACAAATTACTACTCTCAATTCAAAATAAAGCTCAGATGGAAAGCATCAGCTCTTTCTATATTCAAGAAAATATGGTCAACTATTTGCCAATTAAAGCTTGGTCATGAATATTTCAGATCTTATTTAGTAAGATTATCTGACTACTCTTCCAACTTATTCTGTTTCTGCAATTGGGTTGAAAATCCAAAGCATCTATTATTATCCTGCTCAGCTTATCAAACTAAAAGAAGAAAAATTCAACAAGAGCTTAATATTTCTCAACTATCTTTAAATTTTATTTTTGAAACTGAATTAGGCCTAAGATAGCTAGTTTTATTTCTGAAATATACTGGAATAGCTACTAGACAGTGGCTTTCTCAAACATGTTAACTTTATTTCTTTAATTTATGTTACACTGCTACAAGAATTTTGTTTTTCTTTGAAATTTATTTTATATACTATCTGTTATTTGACTTTTGTAGAGAAAGAACATCTTATATTGCCTTGAAATACTGTGATTCTTCTATTTTTCAGCTACTACAATATACACTAAATAAAGCCTAACAGATCAGCTGCTAGGTAGTCTTTATAGTTACTGACTGCATAAGACTATAATGAATAATAATAATAATAATAATAATTTTAGCAAGCATCAGCCTCTCTGTGAACCAAATCTCATGTGAAAGCAAAACCTTATGACCATGTGAAGCAAAGGTACAACCAGGGGTGAACTCACTAACTTGTGATCTTGTGGCCAGACAGGCAGAGCATCAAGATGTAGCTATTTTTTTTCTTCTAGAACATCAGAGACCTCCTGCAAGCCTGCCTTCTACATAAAGCAGTGCTTGAAGGGTTCACTTACCTTGGTAATTATAATATAAACTAGAGAAGAAAGAGAAGAAAAGAAAGAGAAAGAGAAAGCAAGAAAAAGCTCTCTCTTAAGCTAGTGCTTATTATCTAATAGTGACACAGAGCTAGTGAAAACAATAAGAACTCTCTACATATTGTTGTGTTATTGAGCTCTGTTATATTATTGTGTTATTAGAGTTGTGTTAATATCATATCTCTAGTGAGACTGTACTCTTTTTCTTATAAGAAAATTTTTATTTTTCCTAAGAGATTTTTTTTTTCTACTCATGAAGGTTTTTAATAAGACAGTCATCTTGAAAGACCAAGGCTTACAAGGGAGAAGAATCTGTAAGAATCTGCCTGTAAACCTCTTACATGAATAAGAATTTACCCACAAACTTCTTATATGAATAAGAACTTGCTACAAATTCTTTCTACAGACAAATCAACATCTGTAAAAGTCAAGAGCCTCAGCTTGTGAACTGTTAAGAGTTGCATGTGTTCTTGTAAGACATTAAGTCATGTGCCTGCAAGCACACATAAAAGACTGCTGCTGTGTGAATCTCTTGCTGAGAGCCAGTGGCAATCTTGTCTACAAGTCATATATAGTTGCTAATACCAGATCCTTTACCTTATGTACTCTTTTCTATGTACAATTTCTCCTATAGATTCATTGTCACACCAATTCACATGTATGATTCTCACAAATGGCTGGACACCTAGTTAATTCTAACAGTATCTGTTGCTTTGCATAGTGATTTTCTCAGACAAAAATGCTGTTTTATTAAGACTAATCATCTTTTACACTCACCAAGTGATTTGGCATGGCAATAAAATGCTTTTGAAGATTTCACATTTTTAAAGTCATCTGATTTCTTTATCAGTCATGTCTACAAGAGAAATTTCAAAGAAAAATCATTATTTGTTAATCTTTATTCATGTTTAATCTGTTTTTGCAGTTTGCATATTTTATTTTATTTATATATGTCTGTCAGGTTTCTTTGCAAACATGTCTTCTTTTCTTCAAGAATTTTTTTTCTTCAAGTTTTACCTAAAGTATTAAGAGATGCATCTGTGTTATCTGTATTATTTACTGATGTCTTACTGATGGTGGCTTTACTGCTACCAGCACCTTTATCAATATTTATTTTCTTCACATTAGCCTCTATCTCTGTCAGGTCTGCAATGTGAGATATTGTTATAGTTCATCTTATGAATCTTGGTAGCATTCTACTAATTTAGGCAATCATATGTCAGACCATTTAAAATGTTAAAAGAGGGACTTAATATAGATTTCATGAATTGTCTTAGATTTTGGAGGTACAAAAGAGCTAAATAGGTGTAATGCTCACAACTGATAGAAGAGAGTCATGCATAAAACATATAGATCTGCTAACTAGAAGACTGAATGCTAAGGTTTCTACAATATATAAGAATTATGCAATTCTTATATGTTTAGAGATATGAACTACATGATATTCTCTAAACATCTGATGTGGTCTGATGCTTGGGTGGTTTAGATCTAGATTTGTAATATTGTGTTCTTCTTTGTATACTTAAGTTTATCTGTCTTGTGATAGCTATATCTCTTCTTTAGATAATTCTTAAAAGCCTCTTGTGTATTTTTGAGATTTTTCTCAGATTTTCATATTGATTTCTTAATAGAAAATTTCTTTCACTTTACTAGATAATGCTTCTTGCAATAGTGCACTTTATTGTCTAAGATTTTATCTACTTCTTATTTGTGATAATTATCAATCAGTACTGCAGAAGAATGTATTAGCATCTTGCTCTTTTCTATATAATATAGTTTTAATAATAAGATATAAAAAATGTTGTAAATCTGATAGCTTGATAAGAGCTTTAGTTAATATGCATTATTTTCTATAATCTTCATTACTAAGAAAGATTCATAGTACATTTTATCTAGCTTCTTGCAGAAATATATTATATGTAAGTTTTCTAATAATAATATTACTCTGTTACCAGATACATATATCTTATCTTAATATTTCTGATTATAGAACTGTTCTTAATTCTTCTTTACCTTTGTCAAATATTCTATCAAACTATCTCTTAATATAGAGATTATTTTCAGTCTTCTGTTAAATATTGTCTGTATGTTTTTGATCAACTTCTAAATCTTGTCTGACTTTCTAAGTTCAAAGTGGTATACTACTCCAAACAAGAACATATATATTGTGAAGTGTCCTAATCTGCTGTATACAAACCCTGTATACATAAGCCACTTCTTCTAACTATCTTGCCTATAACTATAGTAGATATAAAGATATCTTTTCAAGATCTTGTTTAGTATCTCTGTTTGATTATTTATTTATAAATAAAATATCATACTAAGCCTCTATCTAACTTTCATATGAAGATATAGCTTTGATCAGTATTTATTTCTACAGTCAGATTTCTAATCTGAGATAATATTGTCTGGAAATCTGAAGTTCTTAAATATCTTTCTTAATAAGAGATTTATCATTTCTAATATATTAATTTTCTTTCTACACACAAGAAAATATGCAAGTTTTGTAAACTAATTTATAATAACTGGAACTGTATTGTATAAATTTCTCTTCTTTCTACTTAGAGAAAGATCTGTTATAAAATTTATAAATATCAAACACCACAGACTACTGAGTATTAGCAATGAAGTAAGTAGTCTATATAATTAGTGTCTTAAAGTCTTTTCTCATTTGCAGGTTTAGCATTCATATATATATATATCTGAATATCTTGTCTCATCAAATACTATTTGTATTTTTGTCAGAGTAAGACAAATATTTTTAATATATTAAAGTAATCTGTAAATAAGTTATTATAGTGAACTTGTAGTATGTTTCTATCTTAAAGCTAAATTACTTAAGATGTAGATTTTACCACTTTTTATTAATAGGTCTTGTCTACTAATTTTCTACTCTGACTGCTGAGATTCTGTCTTGATAGATCTTGCTTGTATAGAGAGATTATGTCTCTGTACCTCTAGCAACAGATTCAACATACTCTTAGTTAATTTATTATAGATTTTTTTATCTTTTGTTGCTATATTTATATACACACAGAAAATCCAGAATCTTTTGTAATTTCTATATTAAGTTTTTCTAGTATCTCTAACTGGTGCTTCTTGAACTAACTTAACTATCTTAATGCTATCAGATCTTTTCTGTATTATCTCTATCTCTCTGCTTTAAATGGCAAGAGCAGCATGTACTTAAATATCTTCTTTATTAAAAGAAGTTTTTTTAAATAAATTCCACTCTGGAATACTATCTGTATATTATTATTTGAGTGTATATATAGAAAGATCAATGTTCTCTTCTAGTTTGATATAGTTCAGTCTTTGTGATAATATGTCAGCTGGGTTATACTTCCCAGAGTGGTAGAGAATCTTAAAGTTATACACTCTGAGAATCTCAATTCATTTTATGTATTATTGTTGTGCCATCTTGTTTGTGGACTTCATGAATGAATAAAGATTTGCATGGTTTGTAATAATCTCTTGAGTATTGCTTGAATTTGGAATCGACAAGTGATTAATTGGTGGTATGGGACGTAAGAGACTGATATTTTCTATATGCAGCAGCAATCACGATGGCTCCGACCCAGCCCAGGAACCGAGTGCTATGTTGAGGCGGCTCCCACAGGCAGTGCCGCCGCTGAGGAATATGACATTATAGTGCCATTCTATCACAAGGCCTTTCAGCACCATGCTGTTGATATCGGTCCATTTGTCTCATTTGCAGATTTGTGCTCTGGCCGGAGGGTCCTAGGTTTTGGCTGCGGTGCTGGATGGGTCACTGCACAAGCAGCCTCCCGAGTAGGGCAAAGGGTCAAGCCATCGCCATTGATGCCAGTAGGTTTTGTCTCGGACAAGCTAGGGGCAACATGACATTATCAGAATTGCGGATTGTACGCTTTCTGAGAGGGGATATACATAATCTCAACAAATTATCTGTGCAAGAGGGTTCAGAAAAGGGATTCGACAGGATTCTTCTCTTGGTGATGCAACTCATCCTCCCTGACCAGGTGCAATTTCTCCGTCACCTCACAAACATACCTGTCGCTCGAGGCTTGATCGTGTCCAGCCAGGACCATGAGCACCATGATCTTGCTTACATCGGCCCACTCCCCTTTGACAGTTCGGATACTGAGGAGCTGCATTGGGTGATTAGAGGTGCATGGAGTTTCAAGCAAACTCAATGAGTTGCTGGAACCCAGATCAGGAGCGCTGGACTTAACCAGGTTAAGGTGGAGGACTTGCTACCGAGAGGATCAATGCAAGTATGACCATTCTGCTGATATGCGCCACGACGCAGATATAGCATGGCAGAGAGATGGGTGTGTCTCAAAAGAGCGTTCAAGACAGTATCTGGGATACTTTAAGGGATCATGAAGGACAGGAGGAAAAGAAAGCAGAACATTGCCATCAAGAATGTTTCAATCCTTGTGGCGGCCACGCGTCCGGATCCTCAGGGCAGCGATCTAGCTGATAACTGAGACTGGTCGACTGCTCTCTAGTGTTAGCACAACAAATCGATATTTTGTAAGGTGACATCAGGAGGCAGACAAGTGGTTACCTGTATGTAACTAAATCCCTAGCGACTTCAGCATTTCTGCGCGTCTGCATTGCACTTCCTTTGCACCTCCAAACCTCTTGGCAGAATCAGATGATGGACTCCAGAAATATGAGTGGCCACGTGCGGGAATTTCTGCTTGTGAAATAGTTTATCAGCACATTTCTGTAGAACCGGCACATGTTGTTCTTACTCTGTCAGGTTGATTTAGGTGCACCATTTCTTAGTCTTGAAGACATCTCCATCTCAAAACGCTGCTTTCCATAGGGCTCAGGTTCACTACGCAACTCAGCCAACATATCCGTGCCTGGCGGGAAATCATGCTCGAATATCGGTTCGCCCGCACCTCGCATGTTTGCTAGAACTGCCTGTCGGAAATGCCAACGCAACAGTGTATCAGAGACACAGTGAGGGTCTTGTGGGTTACGGCAAACAGGATCCAGGGTCCTACCATCCAGTCCAAATGGATCTGGACCGAAATAGGTGACTTTATAGCCGTCCTGTTCCATATTTGTTAGAATGGCCTGCTTTTAGTTTTGTTTCCAGGGTACTAGCTTACATCCGGGTTGATTGAGAACAAATAGTTATCAAAGTCTGAGTGTAGATCACCTCGCAGCAACAATCCATTTTGGATGGAATTGATCGTTGAGACTCCAGTTGTGCCGTCCATGTCTGTAATCCACCGCCCGTAATTGAACTCGATCCAGACACTTTCACAGTCCAGTGGAAACACATGGGCTGCCTCAAAGCCAGACCACGTATTCCACGGGGCCCGAACGTTCACAATGCCGGATACCACACACTTTCCATCGCGCGCGCGGACACCGTCACGAAATGCATCGACTCGACCGGATATGCTGTGACTAATGAGTCGAGCGACCCATGGTTCGTTGTTCACGCGAATAGAGCCTGAAGGGGGACTTAACACCTATTAACTGTGATTGTTTGTGTGAGTGATAACTTACTTTGGCAGTAAATTTCGTACTCGCCCGGCTGAAGGGGTGCATTCATTGATCCAATCGCAAGCGCAGAATTTCGATGTTTCACACTCCACTGATCATCAACAACAAGAAGAACACCCTCGAGAATCGACAGAAGATTCGCTTCTGTCATGGAGCCATTTTGATGAGTCCCTCCCAGTAAGTTCCCAGTCGAAGCTTCATATAGCCAGACGTTCCTCCAGGATGCTCGATCGATGGGCATCTTGGAAGCGTTGTTGGTCGTTGCTTGTTCTGATTTAGGGATTAAGTTCCAGCCATCAGTATTTAAAGCACAAATTGCGTCTCACAAAGGTAATGCAAGCAGGGTGATGTGGGAAGTTTGAGGAGTGGATTGGCCGTCAGGCCACATCAAGCTTGATAGAGCGGATTGATTGCTGCAATTTGGTAGGAAGGCTACGGTGGTCGAACTAGTGGACATATGGGGGGGGGTCACGTGCATGAGGGGTGAGCTGTATCACCTGACAAATCTAAGGTCGCATGACTAAGCAATGCTGGTTTTGTTGGAGCATGGAAAACTAAGCTTTGTTGTGCTGCTACAAAAGAGGCTAGCAAGATCTCATCTCTTACAGTGAGATGGAGCTTGGCAGTAGAAAAGAGTTGAACTAAGAGTGATCACATGAGATCACATGCACACTAAGTCCAAAAGAGAAATGTGTAAATACTCTCACTCACTCTCAGAGTAACTGATTTGCTAGCTAAGAGAAAACTTTAAAGCTTATCACTAGCAAGATTCTGAAATCTCTCACTATAGAGATTCATACAAGCTTCCAATAGAGAAAATAAGCTAATTACATGCAAATCAGATAAAAATCTTACAGATAAAACTCTGTAAGAGAAAAATTTATAAGAAAATTATATTATTCTCCAAGTGTCTCCTACCATTTAGTATTGTCCCCCGTATCTACTATTCTGTCTAGATACTTTACATTGCCACCTCCTTCATCTACGGTTCCGCCTTCATCTTATATACAGAATGATAATTTCCCTCTGCCATAGCTACATACCTCTTACTTAGGCTCTACAATGTATCAGCATAATTTGCCCTATCCTTCTCCGCATGCCCCAAGCTCCCATGATTCTGCAGCCTATAAGTAGATAAATGACCGCTATTTTATAAGTATTTCTTTATTTTGAGAAATCTGTCTTTATATTCTTTAAAGACCTCAAGCTCAGTTCTACAACATACTTATAATAAAGATCTTTAGATAACAGCTTTGTGAGAATATCTGTTATTATTTTATTAGTGTAGTGTTAGAAGGAAACCTGACATAGACTTTGTAGATCATTCTAGATTTAAGGTATGAAAGGGCTAAATAAATGTGATGCTCACAACTGATGAAAGAAAGTTGTGTGTAAATATATAAATCTGCTAACTAGAAAACTAAATGCTGAGGTTTCCATAATTTATAAAAATTGTGTAATTCTTATATATTCAGAAATATAAATCATGTGATGTTTTCTGAACATTCAATATTATCTGATGCAAGATTGACCTAGATCTATATTTATAACACTATTTTCCCTCTTAGAAATCTTGAACTCTAATATACAAAGTTACTAAGATAATTTTTTCATACATTATTATAGCTTCTCTGTTATTAGTGAAGTGTTGTAGATTCTTGAATATGCAGGCTTTTGCATCTCTATTACTTATCTATATAAATATTCTGCATATGTATTATTACTGATTGTAGTAGACATTCTTTGTATTCTTTATTGTAGAATATTAATTATTTTATTATAAAAGTTTAGTGTTTTACTATATTATTGTTTCTTTGTTTATTTACTTGTCTGATTACTATATTATTTGTTGTCTGTTGTTGTGTTTGTTTATTAACAAGTTATAAAACTAGTGACTTTAGTGCATTATAAAATAAATATAAGTAAAAAGTTCTTTACTCTCTTTCTTCTTCTCTTTCTTCTACTCTGTTTAAATGCAAGTATTATTATTTCTTTTAATTTAGCTTATCACAATATTATTATTAAAAGATTTTATTTCTTATAATACAAAAAATGCTTTTCTGTATTCTGTCTGTATATACTTAATATTTACAGATTACTTAGACAAATTTATATTATATATATAAGATATTAGTAAAGAGTTATGTATGTATTGCTTAGAATATCAGACTCAAATCTGTTTAGACTGGTATTCAGAACTGAAACAGGATTCTATTTTCTATTGAACCTGGTTCTGGTTCTGAATTTAGAAACAGCCAGAATTCTAAATATGAAATCTTAGTCCCATGTTCCATTTTACTTAAGAGCTTGAGATCTCATTCCCATCTCTATTCCAGAAATTATTTTCCAGTCCCATCCTTAAATAGAAAATTATGTCCCATATTCCATTCCAGCAGAGATGATAGACTTTTATTTTTCATTCCAGCTGAGTCTATAATGAGATCAGGATGGGACCAGAATTCCTAGTTTCATCATGTCAAATTTATAGAGAAGAGTCAAACTGATCAAATTTTGTATAAACTGTTATTAAATTTTATTACTTTTTTGATAAAGGTAGAACTCTTAGAAAAATTAATTTAATTGTCAAAAGAAACAAAATATTAAAACTAACTAATAATTAAAGTCAGCAAATAAACAGAAACTATCTAAATAGTAAGTTAATTATTATTATTATCATCTTTATCATTATTATTGTTCTTCTTCTTCTTTTTCTTCTTCTTCTTCTCCTCCTCCTGCTCCTCTAGAACCAGCTTTGTGAACCAGACAAAGGCTTTAATACTCATTATTTAATGGGTGAAGACTGTGATGGTGCTAGGGAAAGGCAGAGAGATGGTGATAGATGATAGTGGTGGTGGTGGAGCAGTGGTAGTGGTAGTTAGCAGGGCAGAGGCAGCATTGGCAAATCCCTACCAGGCCCAGGGCTAGCCCCGGGCGTCTGGGCGGCCAGGGTGTCTGTGCTTATGTCACTTCCCTGGACTCACCCCAGGCAGGCACAGGACTCACCCTGGTAAGTATTTTTCTCTGCCATGGTCCCAGGCAACTTCTAATGTAATGAGCACCTTTACTGCATTTGCTGTTAATTTAGTATATTCTGTGGATGCTATTATTTTCAACAACTCTGTTGTGTCTACTAGATCTGTTATTTTTCATTGATCTGTGCAAGCTGCTTTCTTTCACATTGGTGTAAATAACAGCAATAAAGATGTTATTAATATTTTTATTCACTTCACTAATGATATTGCTTATATAATTACTATTATAATTAATATAAACAACACTATTATCAAATGCATTAATGTTCTATTTCATGCTGCTGCTGCTAACACCAGAGGTGACAATAAATATGCTGCTCTTAACTTTACTGTAGAAAATAAATCTAGTAATGCAGCCAGGTAGTTCACTACTACTGACATGAAAAACATAATTACACAGAATCTTATATACACTTTTTAATACTATTAATCTTGCTGTACAGTCTGACTATTTTATACTGTACAGCTAGATTAGCAAGCTTTACCCATCAATTATTATTTTCTGGCCTTCTCATACTCTGTATTCTCAAGAACATGAGAACTGCTCTTTTTATTATCTTTATTATCTTTATTATCTCTGTTATCTCTGTTGTTTCTATCAGCTCTATTATCCCTGTTATTCCTATTGTCTCCATCAACATCAGATATCTTGTTTATCATAAATATGCTCCAAGTCAATATTCTTAATGTTAACAAGGCTCTATATTTTTGATTCACATCTGTTAGTACAATTCAACAAACTGGAGTTAACTTTATGTCAGACCAACTAAAGTACTGTCATTCAGGGTCCCAATATTACTATACTGCAATATGCACTTATTATTATTGCTAGTATCTTTCACAAAGTCTAGCTCTACCAAATCATCCAAACCATTCTCATACTTATTAATAATATTAGCAGCAGCAGGCTCTCTCTTCTTCTGAGCATTCTATTCTATATAAGCTCTTACTTTGTCAAGAATGATTTTGCAAATATATGATTGTCATTCTTCTGTCTGTTGGTTTCAAACAGCTTATAGGCATTTAAAAACATCTATTAAAGCATAGTACTAGTTAGCTTTCAAATCAATTAACTCAGTATCTGTAAAGCAGCTTACCCTGCACAGCTTGGCCCTCAAATCTGATATATTCACAACTACCAGTCTCATACTTCTTGATAGTATGGCACAAACATGTCAACACTCAAATGATGCAACCAGCAGGCAGAGAATCAAAGAGATATATAGTGTGTTCATTCACAGCAGAGCTGTACATACCTCTATTATAGAGAAACTGATCAACAGCAACATATATTATTGGGTTCAGAAAGTGTCTCTTGCCATTCTGCCATTCCAGACTTCTTAGTAGTAGATTTCATCAGATGAGTGCCTTAGAAAAGTGTTGTGTATCTTTTTCTCTAGATTGAAACATATAAAGCTATCTTTAAAAAAAAGATCTGCAGCAGTCTTTTTCTGCTCTTCAGCTATTAATTCAGAGAGTTTTTCTATTATAATATTACAAGTCTTTTTCATGAAGTGCCTCTGTACAAAACTTGCAATATTGCAAAGCTAATATATAATATTAGAAACTTGTTGTATCTTGCAAAGATAATAAGACTTACTTTTTTAGCTTCTGTCTTGTTTCATTTATTAGATGAAGTACTTGATATATCACTGATATTATATCTGCTATTATATTATATCTGCACTGCTCTTATCCAGACATTCTCAATCATTTCACTAAGTTAATCTGTGTCAGCAAGATATTCAGATCATGGTGTTAGTTAATCATCTGATACTCTGTCAAGATTCAAACCAGAAAACAGCTGTGCTTAGGCTGGTATTCAGGACCGGGACAGGATCCCATTTCCCATTGAATCTGGTCCCTGTCCTGAATTTAGAAACAGCCGGGATCCCAAATATGAAATCTCAGTCCCATGTCTCATCCCACTCAAGAGCTTGAGGTCCTGTTCCCATCTCTATGTCAGAAATTATTTCCCGGTCCCATCCTCAAATAGAAAATTATGTCCCACATTCCATTCCAGCAGAGATGGTAGACTCTCATTTCCCATTCTGGCTGGGTCCATAGTGGGACCAGAATGGGACCAGGATTTCTGGTCTCATTATGTCAAATTCATAGGGAAGAGTCAAACTGATCAAATTTTGTGTAGACTGTTACCAAATTTTGTTACTTTTTTGATGAAGGCAGAACCCATAGAAAAATCAATTTGATTGTCAAAAGAAACAAAGTATTAAAACTAACTAATGGCTGAAGCCAGCAAATAAACAGGAACTGCCTAAATGACAAGTTAATCATCATTATCATCATCTTCATCATTATTATTGTTCTCCTTCTTTCTCTTCTTCTTCTTCTTCTTCTCCTCCTCCTGCTCCTCCAGAACCAGCTTTGTGAACCAGACAGGGGCTCTAATACCCACCATTTGATGGGTGGAGATCCTGATGATGCTGGGGGGAGACAGAAAGGTGGCAGCAGTAGTTGGTGGGATGAGGGCAGCATGTGGGTGATGGGTGATGGTGGCAGGGGTGGAGTAATCAGGTGCATCAATTGGGCTGAAATAGTTTGACCTGATTTTGGTACTGATGCCAAGAATGAGCTTCATATCATTGGTGTTGACCATAATGTGCTTATGGTGCGCCATTGCCATAACAGAGCCTATATTACTCAGTATAATTGTTGGTGCTATTGCTAAGAATGACTTACACTCAAACAGAGCACACAAGATTGCTTCAGCTGTCTTCTGAAGTGACTCAATGGCAGTATGTTGCCAGTAATATTCATGTTCTTGATGACAGGACAAAGTAATTTTCTGAACTAATTGCTGGAATGGGGCCACCAGCAAGATTAGCTTGGTAGAGCTCTGGAAGTGGTGGATTTTCTTGATGGCATCTATTTTCACCAATTAGCATCAAGACTGTTACCAAAAATTGTTACTTTTTGACATATGAGTGCTGGCCTTCCAATTTTGAATGGGGGGACAGGGGTGGGGATTCTCCTGATCAAAGTTGGCCAGGTCAACATCTTTATTAGCTTTATGCCAATTACTCTTCTTCAGGGCCCATTCTTTCAATGTAGCCTTGTGCTGCTTCTCTCCAGCTGTGTGAAATGGATGTGCATGGGGAAAACTAACATCTTGTCAGTAAATAATGTGTGCCAGAGTAGTATTCTGCAAGCACTCACCTCTTAATGTGACCCATTTTGTCACAGTATATGTTCATTGTATGTGTGGATGTTGAAGTGCAGTAAATAAAAAGGTGGTGGAGGGGGGAGGGGAGGAGAGAATCATCAATATTAGCCCTGAAGAGAAAGAAGAAGAAGAGGAAGAGAAAGAGAAGAGAAGAGAGACTGACCTGATGTTATTATCCTGTAGCCAGCATAGCAACAATGTGTTGATCTTGCCCATAGCAACATGCCTGTGGAATGTAAACAATATGTATAGTAACTATTCTACAGTACTTGGTCAATACACTCTATAATCCCATTATTCTGTAGCCAGCATAGCAACAATACATTGAGCTTGCCCATAGCAATGTGCCTGTAGAATGTAAACAATGTGTATAGTAATCATTCTATGCAAGTACTTGGTTAATATACTCTATAATCTCATTATTCTGTAGCCAGCAATTCAACTCATCACATACAATTGTGAAGATGGGGCCAAAACAATATTCAATAAGAGAGAAGACCCATGTGGCACAGGAGCACTGCCAGGCCTTGAAAGGCCATCAAAAAGACATATTCAAGACAGGAGAGGTGGATTGCAAGGCATGCCATGACATGCTGAAGAAGATCTGAGCAAAACATGAGTGGTATGCACTCTCAGTGATTTGTGTTGAATCATATTGACATCTATTGCAGGCAGAATAGCAGCAAGAAGGATTGCAAGATGATTGAAGATAAAGCTATTGAAGAGTTGATGGTCAAGTAATTTGCCAAGGGCAAGTCAAAGGAGTATCATGAGCACCAGCTCATGGTCTCTCAGCAAAAGAAGAGGGAGGAAGAGAAGAAGCATTGCTGAGAAGAGACTACAGAGACTGAGAATGAAGCTCAGCAGAAAAAGAAGATAGGATTCAAAAGTAATGAAATTTGGTAATAGTTCTGACATATTTAGGCCAAAACAAGTCAGGTACAGCATCCTATTGCTGCACATAAGAAGGCCTGATTCTGCCAAATGATAGCCAGGCTTGAGGCCAAGATCATGGCCCATGATCATGATTGTCTTGCTGTGGTTGGTGTATTGAGAGAGGGGGTTGAGAAGAAGATGAGAGAATTCCTGGGCCAATTACAGGGTCTGAGTGAAGACAACAACAGCCCACCTGCCCCAGAGGAGATGGAGGAAGATGATTTTGAGATTGTGGTGTTCTCTGATGAGAATGATGAGGAGGATAATGAGATGGAGGATGATTGGATTATTGATATCTAGAGGAGAAAGTTAGGTTTTTAGTTCTTTTTTCATATTAATTTGAGAATGGGGTGTCATTAAATTGGCAAAATGTTTTATTTTCCTGAAGAAGAATGTTCCATTTTGTAGAAGAAGAAGATTTTGTAGTTGGTTGCTGTACTTACAGAGTAAAATGAGGCTAACTATCTAGAGATTATCAAATTTTGTGTGGGCTCTGACCACATTTTGTTACTTTTTTGACTAAGGCAGAACTTAGAGAAAAATTAATTTAATTGTGAAAAAAAAAAAAAAAAAAAAGAAAAATCTAATGGCTGAAGCCAGCAAACAAGCAAAATCTACAGAGGTTTCTTCAGAATTAATCATAGTTCAACATGGAAAAAAACAATTTGTATTATGGAAGGAGCTGCATCATAAGTTGTTTGTTACTTGGTGGTTGACTACTGAAGCTGCTCAGTTAGTTAATGATAAGAAGTGTGGTGACCCCAACTGGAAGACAAAGCAACACCATTCTGATTTTTGGTCAAAATTTGATCAGATGGCAGAGCATTCTAAAAGCACTCCAGGGGTGATTTGCAAGCATTGCCAAACCTTTCTCAGCCATTCAAGCTTTTCTCAAAACAGTACAAGTGGTCTGAAGAAGCATTTAACAAGCAAAGATTATATAAAAACTGGTGATGGACAGAGTAACACTCTGGTTAACATGATGGTAGGTCATGAATTCTAATTTCTCAAATGTAATGAATTTTAGTAATGATTCTGGTGTCTTAGCAACAGTTTTCAAAGCATCCTCAAACAGATTCAGATCTGCCTGTTTCTGAATGCAATCAAGACAATTTTCTCCAGCAGCTTGTGCAAACATTAATATTCTTGAATCTCTCATTTTGTGCTATTGAGAATCCAGCATTCTGCACATTAATAATCATGCTCAATCCTGCAATAGCTTTACAGATACCCACACAAGGAACATTATATCAGGTCATGAATGATATGTACAATTAGCTATTCTGAAATCTTCTCTTTGACCATGACCCAACAACCAAGGTATCTCTGACAGTGAATAATTGGACAAGTCCCAATAACCTTGCCTTTATGGCAATTAATGGTTATTACATTATAAAGGATTGGGAGTACTGTGAGCATTTACTGGATTTTGAAAGTTTAGAGGGTGCTCATACTGGTAAGAATATGACAGAGATTCTCCAACAATCACTAGTAGCATGGAGGCTTGAGAGCAATCTTCTTGCAATTACAAGTGACAATGTGTCAAACAATGGTACCATGCAAGCACATCTTATATATCAGTTGAGGCCAGCATTGCAGCAGTTGAACAAGATAACTGATTGGGATGCAGAGAGTGGAACAATACTCTGTCTTGCTCATGTGATTCAACTTGTAGTTTGAGAGCTGGTTTGCAATCTCAAGATTCAGCCAGACAATGATACTCTACCCACTATCTTTGATGAGAGCTCAATTACTGATGATCTAGCATCAACAGACACATTTGCAAATACTCTTAGAAAGATAATGAAATTTGATAACAGTCTTGATATACTTGAGTTGATTTACTAATCTTTGCTTGACAATAGATTCATCTTGTTGCCAATGCAACCAATGCTTCCCCCCAACTTGCTGCATGTTTCTGAGAATATCAACAAGAGAACCAGTGCAAGATGATTCAAGATATTTGCACAAGATGAAATTTCATCTATGAGATGTGTGTTTGTGCCTTGTTGCTTCAACAAGCTGTAAACTCATGGATCCAGGATTCATAACCAAAATACCAAAGGCTTCACTTATTGGACCATGACTGGAAGCAGCTAGAGTATATGGTTGGACTGTTGCAGCCATTCAGTTAATTTACCAAGATACTGTTCAAAACAACAGGCCCAACAATTCATCTAGTATGGGTAATGTACAATCATCTTTTCCAGTATTTAGAAAGAGAGGAGGACAAGGCCCAACAGTTGACAACAAGAGAGAACATTCAAGAAGCTATCAAAGCTGCCAACTTGAAATTCCAGAAATACTATAGTGATACTGAGCATCCAAAGAGTGAGCTGCTAGCTGTAGCTGCTGCCCTCCATCCATCACACTGCATGAGAGCATATGATTCAGAGGATTGAACCAGTAATGAGTGTGAAATATACCAACAATATATTTTGAGGTTTTACAAAAAGTATTATAAGAAATATGAACAGCCAAGAGAAGTAATACTTGATGTGAATGATGTATGTTTGTTATAAGTATTATTCTGATTTCTTCTCTGCTAACTTCTCTAGGATATTGAGCAAATGATTTTTGAGAGACCCCATTAAAGATGAGTAAATTTCCAAAATGAAATGGAGTGATATTTAAATAACAAGAATTTGACATCATCTTGAGCTCCAATTCTGGAACAGTGGAGGATGCTAGAGCCTGATTTTCCAACTGTTGCTTGGATGGCAAGGGACATTCTGGCTATATCTTTAACAGAGATTGGAGTAGAACAGATTTTCAATGTTGCTTGGGATACATGTCATTATTGATGATTGCAGCTCCATGCATCTACAATCAAGAAGATCATGCTGCTTAAACATGGAGATAAGGTACATATGCTGGATGAAGCACTCATATTGCATGAGGAGTTGGCCAAGGAAGTCATTCAAGATAATCAAGATGATCAAGATACTCCAGAGATTGTACAGGAAGAGATTGCAAGCTTGCTAAATCCACTACTCAATCCAGATAAGGAACAGAAAATATGTCAATGTTATCAATAGATAGATTCAAGTAGCTAATAGCTTGCAATATGATCCAATTATGCAAAGAGCATTACCAAATTTTGGTACTTTTCTGAAGTTGAATAAATTGATAAAATTATGTTAGGACTGTTACCAAATTTTGTTACTTTTTGACAACACAAATGGGACTGGGGTTTCTGGTCCCATTCTACACTTTACTGGTCCTGTCCCATATACAATATTGAAATCCTGGTCCTATCCCATTTTGTCATGTCAGGTCCCAGGCCTGTTCTACTAGCTAGATTTTGATCCCAGTCCCAATCCCATCCCAATCCCAGTTCCCATGGAACTGTCCCAATATGCTGTTAAACAACCTGGTCCCATCCCATTAAGCTGAGCTTCAACCTGATCCCGTCCTTGGGACAGGAATTGGGATGGGAATCTGGGACCGGGACGGGAAATCCCGGAACCGGATACCACTCTAGCTGTGCTCTCCAGAGTTACTTTGCAATGGAAAGCACTGCTTTGTTAACTGCATTCAGTAATCTGACCAGACAACACCACTTGACATCATATTATATCACACACTTTAAAGCAGGCAGCTGGATACTGAAAGATATATCTACTGTATTTTCTGAAGTTGCAGTGCTTCTAACTTTAGTGTCAGAATTTTGCTAAAGTTCTTCAGTCATCTGCAATAGCTTCTATCATATTGAATATTATTAGTGCTAGCAGATGCATTGTGATTGCAATTTACTTTGTCAAATAATATATTAATATCATTATTCTTTGTCAAGTTTATTGCTTCTTGCATCATACTATTCTGTAGCATTAATAATACATCTCTGCCTATTAATTACATTTGAATTAGGAATTATGTCTGTAATGTATTATCAAAATCTGACTAACTCTGTCTGCTGTTCAGAGAACCCACTGACTGTTTAGTTAATGTATTGTATTTGACTGCCTATTACTTGCATTAACTGTTTATCTGATCTTAGAAAAGCTCTTGTAGTACTTACTGGTTTGATTCTCTTTCTTATCATTTAAGAAGTAGCAGATGCACTTCTGTACTGAGTAGTGTCTAACTAAATTTGTGATGGCAACTTCTACTTCTGTGACAAGGGCACCATTGTATGCAATTTCTTACATAAGAGTCAATGTTCAATTCTATTAATATAAAACAATTCACATTTAACACACCTTTCAATTCACTGTATAATATGTGTGAACAACAACAGGTCAAAGAGAATTAACTTGTGAAATATCTTGCATTAATTATTGATATAGAGGAGAATTCTCAGTACCAGAATGCTGAAATAAAAAAGAAGAATTGTTGAGGAAATTAAAGTCTCTGAAATGCTAGTTCAGTATTTAGCAACTAGACTAGCAATCTTTTTGATAACAATTATTAATTATAAGTCATTTCAAAGTCAGAACTCCTGTGTATCTGCTCCATAACACAAACTCAAAAAGTCAGCCAAATAGTTATTCTAGCAGAAGGAGACATACACATCTAATCACTACTTTTATTAGAAAGCAATTCTTCAATTCTGTTCAAATTAGTTAGAAAAAGCTGAAAGCAGTGCTATTTTAAGTGATACATTTGTTTGAGAGCTGTTCAGAACAAATGCTCTCTACAGATTTTCAGTAACTTATTGTTCAGTAGTTCAAAGTACCAAATTCAAGTATCTTCTCAGTCAAGACCAAGCTTATTTTGAAGCAGTGTTCTTAATTATTGAAAGAAGATGCATGAAATCAGAGCTAAGTCATCTGCCATACTTGTTCTTTTCTTAGCATACTCTCACAATTGCGGACAAGATTCTCCACACTATATATTATAATACCTCTCTGTTCTAAATGTTGGATAACTATATTTGTTAATTCAAGCAGAGTATCATTCATTCCACCACTGCTATTATTCTGTCCAGTAAGAACAACACATTGAAGCTTTGCAGCAGCATCCAGAAACTATTATTTTTAAGTCTATTTGTGTACTCTAACAATACCTTCAATATTGATACCAGAAGAAACAGAGTTGGACTAAGAATAATTACTGTCTGATAAAGTAATTGAGTTTAGGTGTGCAAGCTTTTCTCTGGATAGGTGATGCTTTTGATTGTTGTTGCATTTCTGAGCTATTACTGTTAGATAACATTGTGTCTGGGAAGTCAGATAATCATGAAAGATAGAATTATATTGAGCAATTATTTACTGAATAACATCAAGTAGTTTCTTTCTGTTCTTCTGTGTGCTAAGCTTCTCCCCAAATATCTGTTGTAGGCATATTTCTCATTCAACAGAGCAATATAGTAATCAATATATATTACAGTTAATTTTCAGTTCATGTTTAATCACCAACACTTTCCAATTTTTGACTTCCAGTAATCTGGTGCTAGTTACACAGCTTTGCCTGAAGAATGTATTTCTGAGAACCATTGTCAGTGTTACTCAAGAAAATCACTTAGTAAATAACAGATTCTCAAATTAAATCACATGTAATAAATAATCAAAAAAAAAAAAACATGCAACTCATCAAGTTTCAGAATGCAAAACATGAACTGAGGCCTGTAAAGCCACTGTAAGAGATTGAGAGATATTATAGATCACATGACTGATTAACTAACAAGTTAGTTAACTAAGTTATAGAGTACAGAGTACTTTGTAACTAGTTAGCCAGTTAGGTAACTAGTTACTCTGTATTCTGTACAGCTGTGGAAAATGCTTTGATCTTCACCAATATAGTTACAGAGTACAGATAACAGGGCTTTAAAGTCATGTTAGAATATATATCTAGCTGTACAGCAAGAGTCTGACAAATATGCACATCTGTTGTATAGCTAGATATTATGGCCATCTAACTAACTATATAATCACCATAAAGATGTTCTACCCTATCTCTGACATAAATAATTTATTGTAATATTATTAAGTAGAGCAGTAAAAAGAATGTATTCAACAATTTACTGAAACTTTTCAGTTACTGATGAGTATTCTTGAATATTTTAATTACTCAGTCAATTCTTTTTCAGATTCTCCATCAGATTTTGCTTTTCTATTCACCATCTCTTGTCAAAGTTTAGAGGAAAACTTATTTGCTAGTGCTGTACTGGTGTTCATAAAATCCAGATTATATAGACTTGTATACTGGTCTCAGTTAATATAGTTGTTCACATAAAAAAGTCTTTTGTCTTCATGCAAAGACTTGTCTTCTGTTGCTGGAATAACATGTGCATTACAGATAATATTCTCTATAAAGTAGATTTCTTATTTGTCAAGATTGTAGCTTTTTAACAAAGACTTTTAAGATATTGCAGACAATTCTATCTTAACCATGCCATGAATCTTATATGGAATTCTAGTATAGATCTGTAACATGTTAATAAATATGCCACTGTACATTGCAAGTCACACAGATAATATATTAGTCTTTTAGCTTCTTGTATATTTTGTCTATTTATGATCAAGAACTGTTATCACAACCACAAGCTGGCCAACCAACTTGCCATCCAATATGAATTTACTTGTCTGGAATAGTTCATATACTTGAACTCAAATGTAGTTCTGCCATCAGAAATTTGTTTTTCCCATTCATGCTGGTGAGTAATGTACAATTTTCTTGATCAATCTTTCTAAGTTTGAGTCATTCTTTCTATCTGGTTTCCAAGTTGTAATAGATTGATGAATTTGAAGGCAGTATGTCTTGATCCAATTTGATTAAGACTCTTGTTCATTGCTGAAAGCACAAGTTTCTCCAGATTTTGTAATATTCAATTGCTTTCGCATTTCTTGAACAAATACAGCAAGTGTCTCAAGAAATTTATTATTCAGGCTTCCCAATTAGCTGGCTAGATCTGCAGCAGTGAGTTAATTCTTGGGAAGATTTCTAGAACTCAGTCCAGACACCTGCTACCCCAAGTCATGTATAGATACTGTCTCTGATGGACATGTATTCTTGGCTTCTAGCTCATTGGCTGTTCTTACTGCTTCTTCATTCAGGATTTTATTATTAAGTGCTGTGTTCTTGATTAACATCATGTTTATATAGTGGATGTTGTGTTTGATTATTTGGTTCTGATATGATTCTTGCTTGTTAATTCTACTGAATGGCTTTTTGACTAAATATTTGTGTGATGTCTTATAATTCTCAGTGTCAAATTCATCAAGACTTCCAAATTCATAAATAAATTGTGTGTAGTGAACAAGTACATAGAACTTCAGAAAGTTAAAATACTTACTCTCAGCAGAATCTTTATTATTTGTCTGGTAGTCACTAAAAGCTTATTTAAGTCTGTCAATTCAATACAGTGCATGTTCAATATATTTTAATGTATTCTTATCATGCAACCAATATCATGTGAGGAAAAGCAGATCAAGTACAGCATGAGTAAATAGTACAGCAGCTGACTTTATCTTTGTCAGTATTAAAGCAATGACTATAATCAACTGTCACACAACTGCTCTCTGTTAAACTCTAGTTTATTGACTTATAGTGCTGAACTTCTTGAAGTAAGTGAATGATACACAGAAATCTGTTAAAACCACTCATCAAGCCTTGCAATACCTCCAGTATCTGATATAGTAACAGTGGAATTAGAGTCTTTCTTGTCTTGGCAGGTTGCTTTGAAGATATTCTTGATTAAAGTCTTTAACCAGTCAATCAAATAATTCACTAGCTATTTAAGCAATTGATGGAGAATGTCAATCATTATAATACTGTAAATATTTACTAATAAATAGTGCCATATAAAGTTCAGAACAGCATAAATCTACATTTCTTTAGTTCTTGTTGGAATTTCATCAAGTCTTCTGGTTATCATTGCATCCTGCTGGTTCTGAAGCATTGCCAGTGTGTATTTATAGATTCTTATTGGCCAGAATTCTGTCAGATTCTATTGTGCATTAGATAGAACAATGCAAATGGTGCAGTATCTATTACTTTTGACTTCAGTTATCAACACCTGTTCTTCATAGTCAGCTATTATTCTGGTGAGAATAGGAAAACAGTTTCAAACTCACCCATCAGCACATTTAACCATGAAGCCTGTTTTATACAAGTGTTTAAGTGTTAATTAACTCAAGCAACTGTCAGTCAATTTTGCCAACAAATTCAGTATATATCTAGCCATACAGCTAGATTATATATTGCAATAACAGAGACCTGTATTGCTTTAAAGTAAGACTTACACTTCAGTATAATTCTTATAAACTTATAATACACTCAGAATTTGAGTTCCTGTGATGTATTCTTTAGTAATGAAAGAAATCCAACAAGTATTGTATCATTCATATTATAAGACTGCCTTGCCATATTGCTTAAATTTCTAATTAAGAGATATACAGATCATGGGTTCAAGTCTTCATGTTGGTTGGTAAGCTGTGTTTTATCTGTCACAATCAACACTGGTACTATAGTTGCATTATCAGGAAAGTTCTTCTGTATATTTCATCACTAATTTCCAGTATGCATTTCTGTATACACTTGATCATTGCTCTGATTAAAGTGCTGCACTGGTTCATATATCAGATGTTTCCAGAATGATTTATGGCCAAGAAGATATCAAATAATATATTTAACTTTCTGATACTGAAGCTTGTGTATCTTAAAGTATAAATCTGATTCTGACAAGAGAACCATTATATTCACCTGAACCCAATTTCTTGCAGTATGGCCATGTGAGATCCCAGCAACTTTCAAGAAGAGGTTGTCTGCATTATGAAAACTCAGTTGCATAGTGATGCTGTATAGAGAAGGGCTCTTCAAGAAGTTATTAATATTTCTCTTGCTGAGTTTTGCTCTGAAAAAGAAACTTACTATTCTCTAATTAATCTCACTACAAAATGAATAAAATGGATTTTGTTCTTTCAGATATTCAGAATCAGATTCAATTTGGATATCAACAGATACACCTGCCCTTCAACCAGTCATCTCATATGTGATGGTGTGGGTTGTAGATGTGACAGAAAGCTTGACTGATGAAACTAGAATATAAAAGTTTAAGCTTTTTTTGACAGCAGATTCTGTACATTCTCTCTTGTCATTAGTATAAACATTACTTGTAATCAAATCTTCTTGTGATGGAAGATTACTAGCTACTGCACTTTCAAGTAACAAGATTTCTGGCTCATTTATCTCAATGTTCTCTTTTCCCATGTTGGCCAACCAGTTACTATAGTTGTCATGAACAAAATCTCATTCACCAGTAGAGATTTCAGTAGTGTCAAGATTATCAGCATGTTCTTGAATCTCTGAGTCTGTCAGAGTAGTCAATTTAGTCTGGAAAGACTGGAATTCTTGAAGATAGTCAAGCAACACTTAACATTTTATATGATGCCTCTCTAATCCACTCAATAGAAAGATTTACTTGCTACAAGCAGTACAACAGCAATAGAAAAACATTATTCAAAAATTTGATTGCTAGTAAATTGTTGCACAATAATAGAAACTTTATTTTATACTTACTCTGACTTCACTTTGCACTCACTTTGATCTCACTTACAGAGCAGTGTATTTTTACTATAATATTATAATAATATTTACAAGCTAGTTTATTTTAGGCTTAGCTTGACAGCACCATACAAGATATAAATATCTCTTCTCTTCCACCTTTCACAACTCTCAATATTATATCTAGCCATACTGCTGTGGCAGTTATAATCTGCAGCTGCAGCTGCTGCTCCTGCTGCAGAAAAGAGAGCATTGCTAGCTTGATCACTTAACAGCAGCATTTAATAAGTTCTACCAATATTACATCTTTTATAAGAATCTAGCTAATATTTATAAAGGTTCTGCCATATCAGAACCATTGCAAACAATCAGAGAAATCACACTATTTTATTATTTGTTGTCTTTACAGATATCAAGCATTTAATTAGTGATGCTGCAAAGAATTAAGTTGCCATAAGCTCTGTAAACACAGACTTCAATGTCAAGCATCTCATTAGTTATAAATTCAACAATACTAAGGTTCAAGCTGACATAAAACACTTTTTCTTCAAGATCATTAATAAGAACAACAAGTCCATTATCTTGAATTCAAAGACAAGACCAAACAATTTACACCAGAGAAGATTACCTCCATCATTAACAATGCTGGCATGACCATGCCAGTTTACTTTAATAACAAAGCAGTTTCCATCAGAGGAGATCTTCTTCATATCTTGATCAAGATGAGAGAGACAGCTGACTCTCATCTTGGTGGCACTGTTAACAATACTGGTATAACCATGCGAGTCTACTTCAATAATAAAGCAGTTTCTGCTGGGGGAGATCTTCTTCATATCTTGATCAAGATGGGAGAGACAGCTGACTCTCATCTTGGTGGTATCATTAATAATGCTGGTGTGACCATGCCAGTCTACTTCAATAATAAAGCAGTTTCCACCAGAGGAGATCTCCTTCATAGTCTTGACCAAGATGGGGAAGACAGCTGAATCTCATCTTGGTGGTACTATTAACAATGCTGGCATAACTATGCCAGCCTACTTCAACAATTCCCAGCATCAAGCTACCAAGAATGCTAGTTTTATTACTGATTTTAACATTTTCTATATCCTGAACAAGCTCAATATCATCATGATTATGCATGACTTTAGATTGAAGTTAGTTGCTATAGAGTTTCTTATACTTGCCATTCTGAAATACACATGTAGTATTGAGATGTTGTAATATGATATAGAGATTCTATATTATTTTCTTGTTATCATGCTTGCTTACTTGATCTACTGAGCTATTATCTAGCTGTAAGACATAGCATGTATTTTAGAAATGCTGCTGAAGGTTCACAGCTTCTACTTCAAATGTGAGAATATTAGATCTCATGCTACTTTTCTAGCTGTACAGCACAGAAACATGTTGTTTTGGATTTTCTAATTAGGCCAAGAATCTACACTTTATTTTTATTGCTATAATCTCCCTTTCAACTCTCTCTCTAACTACTAACCTATTCAGTCTTGCCAGCTATGCTACAAGCTTGCCAGCTCTCCAAATCAGTAAAGGTAAGCTCTTTATAGCCATGAATTCCAATCTTGAAAGAGCTTATAAGCTTGCTAAGTAGAGATTAGCAATATACAGACTTCTCTGCAAGATTCTCTTTGCAAAACAAGCTCTATAAGCACTTTCTTCCTCATAAGCAACAAGCTGATATTGAACTTAGACACCATTTGAAGACTTCTTTTGTGATATTGTGTGTTGTACATCTAGATATGCAATACATCTTCCAACTTGAAATTCTCATCATACAGCTAGCATGCTCCAATATCTACTATATTGAGTGACTGGTTATTATTCTAATATAGAGTTTAATCTAGCTTGAGAAATAGATTCTCCAACTTCATTAAAGAAAATAAGCACACCAAAGGCCTGCAAGACAGCCAAGGCTAAAGATCTTCACCCAAGTACAATCACTAGAGTTCATGTACTTGGTGGTAGCTGAATTTATGAAAACTAAGCAAAGCTTGCAGAATATTTAGGCTTCTCAACAACAGGCATGTTGTAAGAATAGATGCAATCAGATGAAATCAACTATATTTTGACTATATTCCACAAGAAATACAGTAATTTCTTTGATAGAACTGGCCCTGCATACAGATCTAAAATCTTAATCTGTATTAATGTAATGAAGAAAATGAAGCTTCTAATAATACAGGCAGAAATTTCTTTACTTGATAATAATCTTAAGAATCTTGAGCCTACTGATAATGTTTCTACTGTGGTATTATTATGGGCTGTTCAGCAATTAATTGCAAAATCTGAGAGAAGATTCAAAGATAATAACTCTGAGAACATATATAGACTTCTTCTTCTATTGAAATATATGGTACAGACAAGATCTGCCAGTCAGCAGCTTAAACAAGAAAAAGACTGTAAGCAAGATAATAAAGTAATTATTCCAAAGTATGCAGATCTGAATGTGCAAGATGACTCTGCTATAAAGACAGAAGCTGAGACTGCTATTACTGCAGCCATTGATAAAGAGTTTCAAGGCAATATTGAAATTGATTTTACTGATGAAAATGTTGATGCTGATTTTGAGAAGAACATCAATAATGCTGTTGAAACTGTGAACAAGATTATTCATGAGATGAGCTCTGATATTTCTTTGTCTTCTATGGATAAAGATACAAGAAAAGTCTTACTTGAAGAGTTTACCAAAAATGCTGTCAATATTGAAATACTGTTTGTGGAAAAGCACAGATCCAACAATAGACTAATAGCTGATGCTGAACATCTGGAACACCTTAAAATAAGTGATGATGATGATGACAACAAAGATTCTGTTAAGAATACTGGTGAGACTCTCTTTAAGCTGAATTACACATTCAATACAACTGGAGCAGAAGCTCCAGATTATCTTACTACTTGTTCTGACTTGAATGTGAACTCTGTTGCAAATCTTACACTAAAATCTTGGCAAGTTACTGGGGTTGCTTGGAAATTAACACAAGAG
This sequence comes from Coccidioides immitis RS, assembly GCF_000149335.2. Classification (NCBI taxonomy): domain Eukaryota; kingdom Fungi; phylum Ascomycota; class Eurotiomycetes; order Onygenales; family Onygenaceae; genus Coccidioides; species Coccidioides immitis. Next base: position 400,193 of record NW_004504310.1, on the reverse strand, counting down.
CTGTCACCAGTAAGAGATGAAATTCTTGCTAATAAAGTAAGACTGGAAAAGACTGCACAATACTGCACTTTAATTCTCAAAGTGAAAGAACAAAAGTTGACTAGGCTATATTATTCTACTCTAATTATCTGTCTGAATGAAGTGATCACTAATTGAATTGATCAGATTGTTTGGTTCTTCTCTGATAGTGCATGTATTTGAGCTCCAATGATCTAGCTGTACAACATGAGACTCTAGATGCTGCTGTACAGCTAGATGGACCTCCTGGTGTATTTGGAGACATGCTTCAGCAGCTTCACAGGAAACTTGATTGGCTAACTGAAAACTTCTTTGAATGTGTAATACTTGATAAAGAACATAAAGTTAAAAATTCAAGAACCTCTGTTCACAAGGCCATTGCCTTGATCTCAAGAGATTATATCTGAATTGTGTCAGTAATTTCTATAATGAACAGAGTCTCTGATTTGTCTGGTTTTATGCAGCTTATCAATAAGAAATCTTTACATACAGATTTTGATTTTTGAGCAATTGACAACCCACTCAAAGTTTATGAGAAAGCACCCATATCTGGTATAGATTGCTTGCATATTCTGCACTTATTGCTCTACAATCAGCTTTTTTAATGTGATTTAATATTGTCATACTCTGCAATGATTGCTTTATCTTAAATTCTCAACCACATCCAGCTTTGTCAGACATATGGTCACTAAATAAATCTTGGTAGTATGCATGGAGTCATTACCATTGGCAGGGACATTTCAAGCTATAGTGTACAGATAATCAAGTGTAAAATAATACAGATAAAACAGCTGGTGCAGTATTACAGTATCCACTTACATCTTGTTTCAATACTGAAGAAAGAGACTGTTAGTGATATTCAAGAATCTTCTGAAAATGAAAATAATGTTAACAGCAGTTTTGATATAGCTGTTTATTACCAGCTCAGACATGCATTGTTTTCATTTGCTTTGAAAAATCTTTTTACTTCAACCATTGCAAAGTGCAAGAGTAATCTTTCTCAAGACATTAACTGAAAGTGTCACTCATTCCAGAGAATTGTGTAGCTTATAAGCAGAATGATTACTAATATCAATATTTTCTGTATTCTGGCCAACTGTATATGAATTACAGAATTCTTATGCTCAACAACACTGAAATATTTGATGTTTCTCAAGATTCTTTAAAAAGTTGTGGACATCAAGAGATATCATCTTTTAGTCTTTGTTGCTTACCTGACTGTTGAGTTCCATGTCAAAATCTTCTTGAAACTTCTTGAGTATAATGTTCTTTCACTGCAAGCAGGCCAGTTGTCCTAGAAACAGCAAAAAATACAAGATGTCTTCAATAATTCTGACAGCAATATTGAAGTTTTGGTCACTACTTACAGTACTTGCTCTCTTGACATTAATATTCATCACTGCTGCTCAGACATTGCCATGCTTGAACCAGTAATTAACACAAACATCACTTTACAGATCATGAGAAGAGTTCACTATCTTGGTTAAACAGAAAAGCAACAGATCTGAATTCTTTATAGTATAAATACATTTAATCATTTTGTTAAATTTAATCAAGTGAACAAGATGATCCCCTAAATTATTAGCATGACACAGAATATGTTTGACAATCTCAAAGACAAACTAGCTATATGGCTAGATGAACCCCCTCAAGATGTTAAGACTCAGAAAGATAACAAGAGACAGGATGATACTACAGCAAACCTACTGAATAAGACTGAGAATATTATGCACAAACAAGCAGATATCTTCTACTGTGAAATATTTAGACAGACTTGTTCACATTTAAAATACAAAAATATAACAGACTTAGAATTAGATAACAACATTATAAAAAAGATTTAGTAAATGCTCAGATTAGTTCTATTAAAGAAGCTGGTCATAATCAGCAAGACTCTTCTTGTGACATAATTATTAGTAAAATCTAGTAATAAGATGTCTGCTGAGTCAGATCCAGAGCAGCCTTTACAACATGCAGACCTATCAGAAAATAAGACTCTTACAGAAATCACAAAAGATGATTTAAAGACACCAGATAGTCTACACAAATCTTTATAAGACTCTACCCCTCTGTTAGAGTTCTAGCACCCAGTACACCACTTATTATTGAGCTTGAACATATGGATCTTGATGATTCACTCTTGACAGATTTCAGCAGCTTGCTATCTTCAGATAAAACAGACAACAATGACAAGAAAAATGAGACACCAGAAGATGGAACAGAAAATAGCAACAAGGAAATTGAGAAATCAGATACTAATAGTTAGAAGTGTAAAACTCTGCTTTGCACACAGTCTCTGTATAGCACTAAGAGATCAAGAATTTCTGAGAATTTATGATATACTTTAGTTTTTTACTCACATCTAAATGTAGCTTCATGAGTTTTTACAAAAAATAAGAATGCTACTAGCTTTGAAATTATCTATTTTAATGTGTAGAGTTAGAACTTCCAGATAGCTAAGAGCACAAAGTACTGGCAGGAGTGGCACCTTGGCTTGATGAGTAAAAGAGGCAACTAAAGAATAATTTGGTGAAGCCTGGCAGGCCCAGAGCCATTACAGATAGAAGAACTCAACCAAAGCTAATCCAGAGCAACAAGAAAATCAAAAATGTGGCCTGAAGTAAAACCAGAGCAATTATGTGGTGCCAAGGGCACTAAGACTGTCTACAGTGCGAAAAATTATACTAAAATTTGTGGGGTGTGGCGGGCCTGATGGGGATTTGCCAATGTATGTGACCTATGACCAGTTCTTCTAACACTGGGCCTATTTAGTAGCAGTCCATATTTTGTGCATAATGATCTCCACTTCTTCAGTAGAGTTGCATGGAGACTGACTTATAAATAAGATATTAGTTTTAAGATTCAGAGAGCTTATATTATATCCATACATCAGAAAGAAAAAGCTCACTTCTGTTGATACAGTATTATGATTATTGATTGCTAACTTAGCTAGTAGCAGTCATTGGACCCAGTTATTCTATGTAAAGTTAATGAACTTTCTAAGATAAGTCTTTAATATTTAGTTCATGTGTCCTGTAAATCCATCAGTCTCAGAGTGTGCAGTTATGGAGAGATATCTCTTGATTTTCAACAGCTGGCACAGACACATTCAAAAGCCATCTACAAATTGTAATTTCTGATCAGAAACAATAGCTGTAGATAGTTCATGACAGTAGTATATGCTTTATATAAAGACTTGAACTACTGTTTCAACTCTAATATTCTTGCATGGTTTAAAGATAACTTCTTTGCTGAGTCAGTCTCTAATGATTATAATATTTGTATATTCTTCTGATTCTAATAGATTAATAATGAAGTTTATTAAGAGTTCTGATCAGATTTAATTAGAAATAGACAGAGACTTCAGCATCTTTTTTCAGTAACTTCTTTATATTATTGTTGTCTGACAGAGGTCACAGTTCTGTAAAAAGTACAATATATTCTTAGCAAACCCAGGCCAGAAATATTCATATATAAGTATAGAGATCATTTACTCTTTATTCAGATGGTCTGTTATTACAAAATTATGAGTTTCTTATATAATCTGTGTGTGTAACTCTTTAGAATCTGAAATCAAGTCCTGTTCCTGAAAGCAGAGCTTATTATTGTTATTAAGTGAGCAGTCTGATATAAATATCTTCACTAGAAGCTTAGAGAGAAACTATAAGCATTTATTGTTGAAAGCTTGTTCCATCTCTTGAAGTTGCATGTCTGTAGCACATGTGTGTTTCCAGTGTTTGACTAATAACAGCTTCATTGTATTGTTCACCCTGATAATGTGGCAGGCCATTACACTATTTATAACTATATAAGACTTTAGTAGCTGTGCTTCTTAGTTCTTCAGCTGTTCATTATTAGTGTTGACTGGCACATCTTAATTACATTATAAGGGCACATCCAGTCCTGTATTGAGCTTTCCAGAGCAGTAATTAATCTGAAAATTAAAGTTGTTCAGGATGTCTATCCATGATATCTGCCTCTTATTAAAATATTATTGAGTCATGAAGTTGTCTAGGTTCTTGTAATCAGTAAGAATTTTGAATTTCTTAATATTATAGAGCTTGAAGTCTCATTCTTGTAGACACGTCACTATAGCTAACAGTTTTTTATCATAAATCTCATAATTGCATTCAGAAGATATATTTTTTCTTGAGAAATAGATATATGATTATAGCATGCTCTTTCTGTTGTATTGCAAGAGCATGCTCTCTATTATATAGTCTGAGAAGTCTGTCTTAACTACTGTTTCACAGCTTGTATCAAACTGTAAGAGAATAGGTACAGTAGTAAATATATTCTTTAGAAGCTTGAAGACATTATTATATTTCTTGATTTATTTGAATTTGCTGTCTTTTCTAGTTAGTATTGTAAGCAGTGCCACTATTTTAAAGAAGTTCTTTATAAACTACTGATAGAAGTTTGCAAATCTAATAAAGTTACACATACTTCTAACTGTTATGAAGGCTTTTTATTTCAGTATAGCTTGCATTATTTCAGGGTCTATTCATACATCTGTACCAGTCTCAATAATAAATCCCAAATACTTTGTTGAAGTGACTTAAAACTTATATTTGCTAATGTCAATATGTAAGCCTGCTTCTCATAATTATTGTAGCATCTTCTATATGTGCTTCTGGTGTTCTTTGCACAATCCAGTGAAGAAGATTAAGATATCATCTATATAGACAGAGCAGAACTTATTCAGATAGTCACAAAGCACCTAATTAATATATTTCTGAAAGATGCTTGAAGTATTCACAAGACTAAAGAAAGTAATCATTAATTCAAAGAGTTTGTATTATATTCAGAAGACTGGTTTTTATTATCTTCTGATATTCATATTTAATGAAATACTTAAATAATATCTAGCTTTGTGAACCATTTAGTGTATTCAACCTGTTCCAGAGTTTCATTAATTAGAGGCAACAGATATTAATCTTTCTTGATCAGCTTATTTAGTTTTCAATAGTCTATACAGAAATATAGATCATCACCAGACTTCTTGATAAAGAGAACCAGAACAGCTATACTAGACTTGCTGACTTGAATGAACTTCTTGTCTAGTAAATTTTTTAGTGTCTTCTATAGAACTAGGACCTTCTTCTATGATATGCTATATAGTGGCTCCTATGGCAGCTAAGATTTCTTTCCATTCTTTGCTATTAATTTGATCTGATGGTTGATTCCAGATCTATAATAGAGAGATAGCTTGTTAGCATTCTTCATACTGAAAATATCTAGAAATTTGTGATAGTATCTTGGTAATTTTACTTGAGAGTCTGGATAATTCTTCTCACAGACAGTCTTGTCAATATTAGTCAGACTAGTAGCAAAAACATGACCTTGTTTGATCTTCTGTTTCTGATGCCAAGTTATTAAGCCGCTAGCTAAGATTTGCAATACTTTCATATCTCAAGCTGCCTGCTCTAGATGTTTAATAAACAGTGTGATGCCAAAGAGGTTAAATTAGAGAGTGTCTTTTTCTTTATTTAGCATAACTATTTCAGACTGCAGTCAGGATCATTCTAGTATTATATCATATCTATTCAACTGGGGGACTTTATATGCAAAGACTTCTTATGTTTTGTGTTTTCCAATATTCAGATTTATTTTCACCATATATCTTATTGTCTTGTAGTTCTTTGTATTGAATTTCTTTAGTATTTATTTGAAGATAAATATACACTCAAGCTTATACTTCTGTATAACTTGAAAAGTGATGAGAGAGTAATCTTGGCATTTATTATTTATTATAGTTTTAGCAACACCTGTATTATTAATAATTACATGCATGATAAAAAGTTCTGTAGTAGATATCTTCTTAAACTTTCTTCACTTCTCTTATATAAGCTTCTTGCAGTGCTTCTGCTAGTACTTTTTGACAGAAGCTACTTTTTTTTCTTCTTCTTATTATTCTTTATTGTATATTTTTTTTTCAGTTTTGGTGTGCCATAAACAGTAGTTATGAATTGTGGTTTATCTTAGTGTTGTGGGTGTCAAGACAGAGCATAAAAGCAGACTTATATCATGTAATCTGACTGATTACAATATAGACAGAGTTCTTTTTGCCATTATAGCTCTATTTTCTTGTTATCTACTAGTTTAGCTCACTGGAGCTGCCTTCTGGCACTGATAGAAAGATTCATGAAATTGCCAGCAGAAAGCAGAGCAGACTCTTTCAGAGTATAAAATCTAGTGTTAAAGCTGGAGGTGAAGAAACACACATATGCACAAGATTTGATCTGATTTAGCTCTTGTATCTGATGATTAATCTGATAAAGTTATGTGCAGTATTTCTTGTAGATCTCAGCTGTAGATATTTCAATGGCTCTTTCTATCAGTTTGATGCTCAGAGCTGATTATAGATATTTCTTTCTTAACTAGTCATTTATCAGCATATCTGATTCAAGAAGAAGATGATTACATTTAGACAAAAAAATTATGAAAGAGATCTGTTCTTGTTTAATTGAGTATAGACTTTGCAAAGCTTTTTATTAATGTGCAGGGTTGCTGAAGACTAGTCTTATCTGCTTGAAGAATTCTTTAAGTGTGTACTTCATTATATTATAATGAGCTTTAACTTAAAGAAGTATCATCTTAGCTGCATCTTTCTTTAATTATAAGTTCATGTAGACTGCTTGATCTTGTTTATTTTTAATAATATGTCTGTCAATTTATAACTTGTCTTGTAGATTTACTTTAAAGCTTGAATACAGACTCAAGTTCTTTTTATTAAATCAGATGTAATTAGAGAGCTGGTAATGAGAGCACTTGACAGAAGTTTTGCTAGTGCTAGCTGAATTAAAGTCAGTATTATTCTGAATAACTTTCAGCTGCTGATGCAGATTCTTATTTATCTGGTTCTAGACATGTTGATAATCTAAGAACCATGCCAGTGCATTTCTCTCTAACTTTTCCATTGTTTTGTAGCTAGTTGTGGTGTCTGGAAGAGACTCTGGAGATTCAAACATAAGCATTCAGGTTGTGTTTGTAGTTTGTGATTCTCACAGCTACTGTTGATATCTTAAAATATAAGTATAAAACTGGCTCTTTAGTACTGTCTCTTGTAATTCTATTCTTTCTATTTCTCTGCTCATAAGCATCTATCTTGTATGGTGAAAAAGAAAGCAATATGTAATGTTATAAGCCTAGCTGAAGTTGCTAGCTAAGACTCTATATACATAAATGTATTGCTTAGAGAGAGAGAGAAAAATTGGTAGATGAGTGTATGTATGATATATTCACAATATTGATGTGTGGTGCTAAGCTAAAACAGGAATAGCATGGAGGTCTCCTACACAGCATGCTATTAAGAGTTTGGCCTGAGAAGGGTAGGGGTCCAACTCTCTATATCAAGTTGATAGAGCTGATTTAGTGCTGGTGTGAAGCCTGGGGAGCAAAGATCAGATGAAAAGAGGCAGAGAGATAAGATGGAAGTAGATAAGATAAGATAAAAACTCTAGCTTAGCTTGGCACATCTCAACAAATGTGAGTAAGCAAGAGTCTTGGCAAGAAAAATCAAAATAAGAAAGTGTGTGCTAAGAGATTTTTCAGATAAAAAGAGTGTAATAACACAACAAATAGGAAAGATATAGTAAAGAGAATTTGGTAGTTTGTTTAAAAAGTGTTATTGAGCTTGTCTCTCAAAATTCAGATAAAAAGATCATGTGGTTGCTGAGTAATAGTATGAGAAGTGTTACTGACAGGCATAAGGCTGGCACTATTTATTTCCACTTATATCTCAACAACCAGCAAGATAATTCACATGAAAATTGGAAAGCTTGTTAGAGAAAGACATATCTTTCAAATAAATGTAGTTTTGTTCAGTTTGTAGCTTCTAATCTACTAGCTAAGCAATTTCTTTCTAGATTCTGGTGTTTTGAGATCTTTCCCTTTAAACACTGATCCTTATACTCTTGAGAACCCTTATAACCACCATCTCTATACTTATTCTCTATCTCAAGCTGTATAATCTCTTTAATGTAATGTGGAATTCACTTAATCTACTGTTAAATCTTTTCTTGCAAAAGCTTATTCCAGACTTGCAGCCAAATCTTTCTTGCAGTCTTGATTTCATGTGAAGCTTTATAAGAAGTTGTATGTCTTTTCATCTATATTCAAGCAGGCTTAATTGTATTTAAATCTTGTGAATTCCCTGGCTAAAGCAGCTGCTTTCTTCCATGTAAACTATATAACTTTCTCTGCACAAAATAAATATATGCTGGTGCTCCATCTTTTTGCATTAGAGTCTTCAGTCAATCTTTAAGACACTTCTTTGCAAAGAGAATAAGCTTGGGAATAAGAATCTTCTAGTTAGAATAAAGCAAGGAATTAGTCTTTATTTCAGTAGAAATTCAGAAAATATTCAGATCTTCTGATATCTATACCAATCTACTTTTTTATTATCTTTGCAAACCAGCTTTCCATTCTTCTCTGTAAATCAAAAGACCGGTCTTCTTTCAAAGATTTCATAAAGCTTTATTTATTATATAGCAGTATTAAGCTCTTATTTCTCTTTTGTCTCAGCTTCTCTTGCAATATTAAACTTATTCAATTTCTTTGAAGCTTGCTGCTTCTCTGCAGAAGTCTCTGCAGTTCAAATATAACAAGAAGTCTTCTTTTTATAGATAAAACAGCTTCAAAATATGAAAGTTGAAGTCTTCTTCTATCTTTACCAGATATAGATTTAATCATAAGCCTCCAAAGTTGTTCTTCATATATAAAGAACTTTCTATTAATGTCTCAAGATAACTGAAGTCTTATCTGTCCAGATAATATTTTTCCAGTTATCTAGAGTTCAATTCTTGTAAGCAGTAGCAAATTTCAGCCTTTTCTCTCTTATAGACTTAGTTAGACCAGGTTTCCAAGTAGGTTTAGCATTAATAAAGTTATAATGCTGCAGAATTCACCAAACACTTGAGTGGGATATATTATATTCAAAGACAAGAATCTCAGTGGATTTCTCTCAGCCAGCTCTATTCTTACAAATCAAATTCAATATCTTAGATTTTTTACTGGAATTTATCTTTTTAGAGTGTCCTGATTGCTTTGCATCTTCAACAAATGAAATGTCAATTTGCTGGTTCTCTTGAGACTTATAGCTGTAGTCTTTAGCTTGTTTTTCGATTATCTAGAGAGTTCTAGCAGGAATTCTTAAAGCAGTAAAGACTTTGTTAACTGGTATTCTCCAAGAGACTAAAGCTAAAGCTTGGATGTAAATAGCAATTAGATAAAACTGATTATTTTTAGGTATTAGAAATTATTTGAAGATTCAAGCTGGTCATTGTTTTGAAATCAGAAGGTATATATAAATCCATAGTTATTTTGTTGGGGGGTATTGTACTTTTGATACAGCTATAATTACTAGTGTGTGTAAAGACTTCTGAGATGCATCTCTGTAGTTCTGTTCTTTCTATTCTTCTGTTGATGAGCATCTATCTTGTAGAGTGAAAGAAAGCAATATGTAATGTTATAAGCCAAGCTGAAGTTACTAGTTAAGACTCTATATATATAAATATATTGCTTGAAGAAAGAGAGAAAGATAGTAGATAAGCATATATATAATATATTCACAACATTTATGTGTGATACTAAGTGTGAGAATTGTATGTGTGGATTAGCATGACAATGAATCTATAGAAGAAATTGTATATAGAAAAGAGTACACAAGAGTAAAGATCTGGTATTAGTAACTATATACAACTTGTAGACAAGATTGCCACTGGCTTCTAACAAGAGATTCACACAGTAACATTCTTTTATGTGTGCTTGTGAGCACATGACTTAGTGTCTCATAAGAATACATGTACTCCCAACAGCTTGCAAGCTGAGGCTCTAAACTCTTGCAGGTGTTGTTCATCTGTATTGCTTCAAATTCTACAAAGAAGAACTTACAGATGTTAACTTAAGCTCTTTAATATATTAATAGAGCTAAGAACTTTCCAATTATCTATATAATCTTAAAGAATAGAAGCACTATTCTTATTAGTTATAGTAACTCTGATTTTGTAGTCAAATCACAAAGTCTTAATTACTTGAAAATTCAAGCAGCAATCTCTTATTATCTGCTTAATTTACAATGTTAAATATATCAGATTAGCAAATGCCACATACAAGCTTAATTATATTCACTTAATTCTTTCTACAATAATTCTGAATTATGTTGAACTTCTACTTAAATCTCTCTCTTTTATTTTTTTATACAGCAATAACCAGAGTGTAATTCAATTTACTCAAGCTCTATTGAACTCCATATCATCTGGTGAATTCAAACATATTGATACTCACTTCTATATTATACAAGAGGCTGTCATGTATGATCAAATATAATTGAAATATGTCTGCATGTTACAAATATAGGTCTAGACCAACTGTTATGGGCCTAGCTGAAGTTGCTAGCTAAGGCTCTATATATACAAACATACTACTTAAAAAGAGAGAGAAAGGATGGTAGGCAAGCATATGTATGATATATTCACAATATTAGTACATGGCACTAAGCTTAAAGAGAAATAGCATGGAGATCTCCTACACAGTATACCATTGAGAGTTCAGCTTAAGAAGAGTAGAGGTCTAATCTTCTAGAATATCTCTCTCCTGCTCTTTAGGCATTATGCTGTTGTTAGTATTTACAAGTGCTAGAGATCTTGTCTTAATACTTACAGCATTTCTATCTGTCAAGAGCTACTGTGTTTTTTATAAGTGTGGCATCATTTCATGTTGGGTGTGTATATTCTTTCCATTTGACAAGATATTTAATATGTTGATGATTTTTCTACTTCTTGAGAATCTTTTCTATTTCATACTTCTTCTCTTTCTTGGTGGTAATTTCTGGTAACTGCCAATTTAACTGTTGCTGGCTAGAGAAAGAGTCTATAACAGCTAGATAGAGAAGCTGCACATAAAAGACATTGTAAATCTCTGATGATATATCTAGATAGTAGCTATATAAGCTAATCATTTCAATAACTATAAACTTGATATTCTTTGCATCTAGCTTCTTGCTTGCATGATCTGTCTTGATATTATGCAGATCTAGCCAGACTTTATTTGTTATCTTGAAGTTCTATAAAGATTCACAGTTGTAGTTGATGTACTTCTCTTGTTTCTGTTGAACAGCAGCTATTACAGACTGGGCTTATTTGCTAGCAGTCCATATTTTGTGTATAATAATCTCTGCTTGTTCAATAGAATTGCATGGAGACTGACTTATAAATAAGACATTGATTTTAAGATTCAGAGAACTTATATTATACTCATGTATCAGGAAGAAGAGGCTCACTTCTGTTAATATAGTATTATAATTATTGATTGCTAATTTAGCTAGTGGCAGTTATTAGACCTAGTCATTCTGTGTAAAGTTAATAAACTTTTTAAGATAAGTCTTTAATGTTTAGTTCATGCATTCTGTGGACTTATTGATTTCAGAGTATACAGTTGTAGAGAGATATCTCTGGATTTTCAACAGCTGGCACAGATGAATTCAAAAGCTATCTACAAATTGTAATCTCTGATTAGAAATAATAGCTGTAGATAGTCCATAGTGGTGGTATATGCTTTGTATAAAGACTTGAACTACTGTTTCAACTCTAATATTCTTGCATAGTTTAAAGATAACTTTTTTGGTGAGTTAATCTGTAATAACTATAATATTTGTATATTTTTCTGATTCTGATAGATTAATAATGAAGTTCATTAAGAGTTCTGATGAGATTTAATCAGAAATAGACAGAGGCTTTAGCATCTCTTTCTGATAATCTCTCTATATTATTGTTGCTGAGCAGAGATCACAGTTCTGTATAAAGTGCTGTATATTCTTAGCAAATCCAGGCCAGAAATATTCACATATAAGTATAGAGATTATTTGCTCCCTATCTAAATGGTTTGTTATTACAGAATCATAAGTTTCTTACATAATTTGTATAACTCTTTGAAATCCAGAATCCAGTGCTATTCCTGAAAGAAGAGCTTATTATTATTATTAAGTAAACAGTCTGATATAGGTATCTTTACTAGAAGCTCAGAGAGAAATTATAAGTATTTATTCTTAAGAACTTGTTCTATCTCTTGAAGTTGTATGTCTGTAGTACATGTGTATTTCCAGTATTTGACTAATAATAGCTCTATTGTATTGTTCACCCTAGTGATGTGGCAGATCATTGCACTGTTTGTAACTATATAAAACTTTAGTAGCTGTGCTTCTTGATTCTTCAGCTATTCATTGTTAATGTTGACTAGCATATCTTAATTGTAGTGTAAAAGTACATCTGATTCTGTATTAAGCTTTTTAGAGTGATAATCAATCTGGAAATTAAAGTTGTTCAGAATGTTCATTCATTATATCTGCTTCTTATTAAGACACTGTTGTATTATAAAGTACTTTAGATTCTTGTAGTCAGTAAGAATTTTGAATTTCTTAACACTATAGAGCTTGGAGTTCTATTCTTGTAGATACTTCACTACAGCTAACAGTTCTTTATTATAAATCTTATAGTTGCATTCAGCAGATATGTTCTTTCTTGAGAAATAGATATAGAATTGTAGCATGCTCTTTCTGCTGTATTGCAGAAGCACAATTCTTATTATATAGTCTGAGAAATCTGTCTTGATCACTGTTTCACAGCTTGTATCAAACTATAAGAGAATAGATACAGTGGTAAACATATTCTTTAAAAGTTTGAAGATATTATTGCATTTCTTAGTTTATTTAAATTTACTGTCTTTTCTAGTTAGTGTTGTGAGTAGTATCACTATTTTGAAGAAGTCTTTTATAAACTGCTGATAGAAGTTTATAAATCTAATAAAGTCATGTATATCTCTGACTATTGTAAAGGCTTTCTATTTCAGTATAGCTTGCATCTTTTTGAAATCCATTTGTATATCTTTACCAGTCTCAATAATAAATTCCAGATATTTTGTTGAAGTGACTTCAAACTTGTATTTACTAATATTAATATATAAGTCTGCTTTCTATAACTGTTGTAGTATCTTCTATATGTGCTTCTGGTGTTCTTTGCAGAATCTGGTAGAGAAGATTAAGATATCATCTATATAGATGGAGCAGAACTTGTTCAGATAGTTATAAAGCATCTAACTAATATATTTCTGGAAGATGCTTGAAGTATTTACAAGATTAAAGAGAGTAATTATTTATTTAAAGAGTCTGTATTATGTTTGAAAGACTGTTTTTCATTTATTGTCTTCTGATATTTGTATTTGATGAAATGCTTGAATAATGTCTAGCTTTGTGAATCATTTGACATGTCCAATCTATTTCAGAATTTTGTTAATTAGAAGCTATGAATATTGATCTTTCTTGATCAGCTTATTTAGTTCTTGATAATCTATACAGAAATATAGACTGTCATCAGACTTCTTGATAAAGAAAACTAGTGCAGCTGCACTAAACTTGCTGACTTAAACAAATCTCTTATTTAGTAGATCTATTAGTATCTTCTGTAGAACTAAAAGCTTCTTCTGTAACATGCTATATAGTGATCTCTATAACAGCTAAGATTTCTTTCTGTTTTCTGCTATTAATTTGATCTGGTGGTTGATTCTGAGTCTGTAATAGAGAGATAGCTTGTTAGCATTCTTCATACTGAAAATATCTAGAAATTTGTGGTAGTGTCTTGATAATTTCACTTGACAATCTGGATAATTCTTCCTATAAAGAGTCTTGTTAATATTGGTTAAACTAGCAGCAAAAATATGAGCTTGTTTAATATTCTGTTTCTGATGTTAAGTTATCAAGCTGCTGGCTGAGATTTGTAACACTTCCAGATCTCAACCTGCCTGCTCTAGATATTTGGTAAATAGTGTGATGTCAAAAAGCTTAAATCAGAGAATGTCTTCTTCTTTATTCAGTATGGCCATTTTGGACTGCAGCCAGGGTTATTCTAGTATTATATTACATCTATCTAACTGGGGGACTTTATATGCAAAGACTTCTTGTATTTTATGCCCCCCATTATTCAGATTTATTTTCATCATATATCTTATTATCTTGTGGTTCTTTGCATTGAATCTCTTCAGTATTTGTTTGAAGATAAGTATATGCTCAAGCTTATACTTCTGTATGACTTGGAAAGTAATAAGAAAGTAATCTTGACATCTATTATTTATTATAGTCTTAGCAACATCTGTATTATTAATAATTACATGCATGATAAAGATTTCTGTAGCAGATATCTTCTCAAACTTTCTTTACTTCTCTTATATAAGCTTCTTGTAATGCTTCTGCCAGTGCTTTTTAACAAAAGCTATTTTTTTTTCTTCTTCTTGTCATTCTTTATTGTATATTCTTTTTCCAGTCTTGGTGTGATGTAGGCAGTGGTTATAAATTGTGGTTAGGCTTGATATTGTGGGTGTTGAGATAAAATATAAGAGCAGACTTATATCATGTAATCTAATCCAGAAATTAACTGGTGAGAAGAAAAGATTAGACTGACAAACTGTAAATATTCTCTTGAACTAGTACATCATGATTAGAGACCCATACTCAGAAATAACTTGAGTGAGACACTAATTGTAATAAGTCAGGTCAACAGAAAAATACTGCATAAAGAATAATTAATCAATACAGAAGAAATTCATGGAAATCTAACCCATGACAACAAAGCAGATCAAGTTACAAAGAACCTCAATGACTTGATGCAGCTGCAAGTATGAAAGAATAATCAGAATGAAAAAATCAAGAAGACTCTACCAGAAGAATTGTGAGAATACATCAACATATTCAGAAAAAGAGATCAGAACAACAGTTTACTGAAGCATGTTACAATGTAGGCAGAGTTCTTTTTACTGCTATAGCTCTATCTTCTTGTTGTCTATTAGTTCAGCTTGCTGGAGCTGTATTCTGACACTGATGAAAAGATCTATGGAATTGCCAGCAGAAAGTGGAGCAGACTCTTTTGAGATGTAGAATCTAGTCTTGAAGCTGGAGGTGAAGAAATACACATGTGCATAAGATTTGATTTAATTTAGCTCTTGTATCTAGTGGTCAATCTGACAGAATTGTATGCAGTATCTCTTGAAGATCTCAGCTGTAGGTATTTCAATAGCTCTTTTTATTAGTTTGGCTGATTATAGATATTTCTTTCTTAATCAGTTGTTCATTGGCATGTCTGATTTGAGAAGAAAATCATTGAACTCAGACAAAAAGATTATGAAAGAGATCTGTTCTGGCTAAATTAAGTATAAACTTTACAAAGTGTTTTGTCAGTATGTACAATTACTGAAGATTAGTCTTATCTGCTTGAAGAATTTTTTGGATGTGTAGTTTATTATATTATAGTGAGCTTTGACCCAGAAGGGCATTATCTTAGCTGCATCTTTCTCTAATTATAAGTTCATGTAGACTGCTTGATCTTGTTTATTTCTAATAATGTGTCTGTTAATTTGTAACTTGTCTTGTACACAGCACCCACAAACCCTGCTGAAGCAGACAAAATAGCAACAATAATCTATAGAAGATTAGCTACAAACTGAAATATAATAGAGAATACTTACATTTCCAGCTGAAGCTGGAGTAACAACAACCACAGAGAAGAAAGACAGAGCAGCAGAACTCTAAACTTTACCAGTATATGAATTAAATATCAGCTCACAAAAAGTACTTACAGCTGGAGCTGGCAGAGAGAGAGCAACAGCTAGTGAAGAAGAAAAAGAGAGAGAAACAGTAGTGCTCTAGAACTATTAGTTATGAACAATTCTCAGTCTCTAAAGTCTACTTATCAAAGACCTGGACATCTCTTCTTTAAAAAAAGATGGTGTAGGTGTTCTTTCAAGAGGGAAGAGTGATGGTGACTTGTGAAAGAGAAAGAGGAAAGACTTCAAATCAGCAGAAACTTTTAGCAAGCATCAGTCTCTCTATAAATCAAACTCTATATAAAGGTAAAACTTCATAATTACACAAAGTAAAGATACAATCAGAGGTAAACTCACCAGCTTGTAGCTGTAAGATTAAACACACAGAATATTACAGTAAAGTCATAATTTTCTTTCAAATATTAGAGATCTTCTGCAAGCCTGTCTCTCATACAAAGAAGTGCTTGAAGCGTTCACTTACCTGAATAATAATAATATAGATTAGAGAAGAAAGAAAAGAAAAGAAAAGAAAGAAAAAGTAAGAGAAAACTCTCTCTTAAGCTAGTGTTTATTATTTAATAGTGACATAGAGCTAGTGAGAACAATAGAGACTCTCTATATATTATTGTGTTATTGAGCTCTGTTGTATTGTTATGTTATGTTATTAGAGTTATATTGATATCACATCTCTAGTGAGGCTGTACTCTTTTTCTTATAAGAAAATTTTTATTTTTCTCAAGAGATTTTGTTTTTCTACTTATGAAGATTTTTAATGAGACAGCTGTCTTGAGAGACCAAGACTTACAAGAGAGGGAAATCTGTAAGAATTTGCCTGTGAACCTCTTATATAAATGAACAACATCTATAAGGGTTCAGAGTTTTAGCTTGTGAGCTGTTGGAAGTATATATATTCTTACAAGATACTAAGTCATGTGCTTGCAAGCACACATAAAAGACTATCACTGTGTAAATCTCTTGTTAAAAGTCAGTGGCAATCCTGTTGTTAGAAGAACTGGTTGTAGATCATGTAGATTTTCCCAGGATTAGAGATATAAAAGAGCTAGATAGGTATAATGCCTGCAGCTGATGAAAGAGAGTTGTGTGTAGAATATAGAGGTTCTCTAATTAGAAGACTGAACACTAAGATTCCCATGATCTGTAAAGGTCATGCAATTCTTATACATTCAGAGGTATAGCCATGTGGCATCCCAAACATCTGATATTATCTAATGCAAGATTGGTCTAGACCTATGTTTATAATACTATCTCCTCTCTCAGAGGCCTCAGACTCCAAGACATAGAGCTATCAAGATGGTTTTTTCATACATCATCATAGTTCCTCTATCATTGGTGGAGTGTTGTAGGTTCTTGAATGTGCAGGCTTTTGCATCTCTATCACTTGTCTATATAGACATCCCACATACATATTGCTACTGGTTGTAGTAGACATTCTTTGTATTCTTCATTATAGAATATTAATTGTTTTATTATGAAAGTCCAGTGTTTCATCATGTTATTATCTCTTTATTTGTTTGCTTGTCTGATTGTTATATTGTCTGTTGTCTGTTGTTGTGTTTGTTTATCAACAAGTCATAGAACTAGTAACTTTAGTGCATTGCTGTGTGAGTATAAATAGAGAGTTCTTCACTCTCTTTCTTCTTCTCTTTCTTCTACTTTATCTGAATGTGGGCATTGTTATCTCTTCAGTCTAGCTCATCACAATATTGTTGTCAAAAGATTCTATTTCTTATAATAAGAAAGATGCTCTTCTGTATTCTATCTGTATATACTTGATATTTACAGACCACTTAGATGAATTCACATCATGTACATGGAATGCCAGTAAAGAATCATGTGCACATTGCTTAGAATATCAGACTTGAATCTGTTGTGATATATGTATCTCTTCATCTGTCTCTCTTGTTGTTCTGACATGAGTATAGGTTCCAGAATCCACCATCAGGCTTGTTTGTTGGCTTTTGAGACATTGAGAGAAATATTATAGTTTTGACATAGCTGATTCACATCACCTGTACAATGTAAAGTGCATGAGTATACTCATGCAAGAGTTTTGTGAGCTCAACTCTGGAGCTGCCAAATACTGTTGTCACCAGGCTACTTCTTGTCTCAAAGAATCTTCTATAAAATGCTGTTATTCTGCATTACATTATGAAACCAAAACCATGAACCTTATGTTCAAAACAGAATCTATCAAAGATAGTTCATCTGAGCTTCTTCATTCAACAACTCCAGTTTGTACCATTCTGTCTCAGGTAGAAAATGAAATCAGAAACATTCAAGTTTCACTTGATCATTTCACCACTTGTTTAACAGATGAAGCCAAAGCTCTCTGTCTAGGCCAATCTTATGTCTTCCATCAACTGTCTGGCTAATGTTGTCTCCTCTGGTTTCCAGAACATTGCAGACACAATTCATTTTTCTTGTGGTTCTTTGTCTGTTAAGCCTACTTCTATTGCAGTACCATCCATTGTCATATCACTGGTTCCAGCAACTTCAGAACCACATCTGTCTTTGACTGGTTCATCTCTGTCACAGCCATATTTCAGGCACTCTTGTGGTACCCCTTCTCATTACTAGTTCTTTGGTTTTATTACATGTGATAATCTTTAGCATGTCTAATGTTCTTTTTGTATATAGGTTTATTTATCTTAGAATGACTTTACTTTTTTTGTAGATAATTCTTAAGAACTTCTTGTGTATTTTCAAGATTTTTCTCAGATTCTCATGTTAATTCCTCAATAGGGAATCTCTTCCATTTCACTAGGTAATGTTTCTTACAATAGTGCACTTTGTCATCCAAGATTTCATCTACTTCCCACTCATGATAGTCATTCACTAGTACCACAGAAGAACACATTGATGCCTTACTCTTTCTCATGCAATATGGTTCCAACAATAAGACATAGAAGACATCATGAATCTGATAGCTTGAAGAGAGCTTCAGTTGATATGTGTTATTTCCTACAGTCTCTATCACTAAGGGCCTATAGTACTTGTTGTCTAACTTTTTACAAAGATGTATTGTTTGTAAATTTCTTGATAACAACATCACTTCATCATCAAATGTGTACACCTTGTCTTGTTGTTTGTAATTATAGAATCATGCTTGGTCTTCTTTTGCTTTTATCAAATGTTCTACCAGACTATCTCTTAATGCAGAGATTATTCTCAGTCTCTCATCAAGCATTGTTTGTGTGTTGTTGGTTGACTTCTGGATCTTGTCTGGTTCTCTAGATTTAAAGCCATACATTGCTCTAAATGGAGACATGTGCATTATAGAGTGTACTGATTTGTTGTATGCAAACTCTGCATACACAAGCCATTTCTCCTAATTATCTTGCCTATGACCATAATAGATACAGAGATATTTCTCCAAGATCTTGTTCAGTACCTCTGTTTGGCCATCTGTTTATGGGTGAAAAGCCATGCTAAGTTTTCATCTAACTTTCATATGGAAACATAGCTCTGACCAATATTTACTTGTAAAGACAGATCCCTAGTTCAAGATAATATCATCTGAAAATCCAAAGTTCTTGAACATCTTTTTCAGCAAGAGATTTGCTATCTCTGGTGCATCAATCTTCTTTCTACACACAAGAAAACATGCAAGCTTTGTAAATCAATTCACAATAACCAGAACTGTATTGTATGGATTTCTCTCCTCTTCACTTGAAGAAAGATTCATTATAAAGTTCATGGCTGTTGAATGCCAGAGATCACTGGATGTCAGCAACAAAGCAAGCAGCCCATATAGTTTGTGCATCAGAGACTTTTCTTGTTGGCAGGTTTGGCATTCATGTACATACATCTGAATATCTTGTCTTATTAAGTGTCATTTGTATTTTTGCCAGAGCAAGACAAATGTCTTCATCACACTAAAGTAACCAGCAAATAAATTATTATGATAGACTTATAGTAGTTCCTGCCTAAGAGCTGGATCACTGGAAATATAGATTCTGCTGTCCTTCATTAAAAGATCTTGTTTATCTATCTTCTACTCTGACTGCTGGAATTCTGCCTCAGCAAATCTCACTTGTATAGAGAGATTGTTTCTCTGTGCTTCTAGCAACAGATCCAACATACTTACAGTTAGTTTATTATAGGCCTTTTTGTCTTTTGTCACTATATTTGCACACACACAGGGAATCCAGAGTCTCCTGCAATTTCTATATTGAGTCTCCTCAGCATCTCTGACTGGTGCTTCTTGAACTGACTCAAGTGTTATCTTGATACCGCCAGATCTTCTCTGCACTATCTCTACTCTGCTGCTTTGGACAGCACAAGCAGCATGTTCTTGAATATCTTCTTTATCAAAGAAAGTTCCTTCAAATAGGCTCCACTCTGAAACACCATTCACATCATGTTGTTTTTAGATACCTTCTTTATCAAAGAAAGTTTCTTTAAATGAGTTCTACTCTACAACACTATCTGTATTATATTATCTTTGAATACCTTCTTTATCAAAGAAAGTTCCTTTGAATGGGTCCCACTTTGGAACACTATCTGTATCATGTTGTTTGAGTATATACATCAGCAGACCAATGTCCTCTTCTAGTTTGACATAGTTCAGTCTTTGTAATAGTGTGTCAGCTGGGTTATACTTTTCAGAGTGGTAGACAATCTCAAAGTTATACACTTTAAGAATCTCAATCTATCTTACATGTTGTCATTATGCTATCTTGTTTGTGGACTTTATGAATAAACAAAGATTTACATGATCTGTAATAATCTCTACAGAATACTTCATTCCTTTTAAGTACTGCCACCAATAAACAAATACTTGAATAATGGCCAACATTTTTTTATCTGGTGTGCCATAGGCTTGTTAGGCCTGATCAAACTTGAATAACCAGTAGATAACTGGGTGCCACCTATTTTTGAACAGCTGTAGCAATATTGTACCTGCAGCATGTTCTAAAGCATTCATCTTCAGATATATTCTATATTCTAAATCATAGTGCCAGATGACAGACTCTCTAGAGAAGGCTGCTTGCAACTTACAAAATACTTTACTGGCAGCAGATATCAGAAGAAAAGATTCTTTCTTTCTTTTATTTTTACTACTCTTCAAGAGATCTGTCAATGGTATCACAATAACTAAGTACTTACATATGAATCTTCTATAGAAGTTCACAAAGCCCAGAAATACCTGGATATCATGAAAGCTTTATAGTAAAGACTACTTCATGATTGTCTCTATCTGCTTTGGGTCCATCTTAATACCTTTGGTATCAATAATATATCCAAGGTACAAGATTATTTGTCTTTTAAAAGCACATTTAGGAAGCTTTGCAAACAACTGATATTTCCTTAGACACTCCATAACTAATCTAATACACTTCTGATGCTCCTTCTCTGAGATCAAGAAGATAAGAATATCATCTAGATAAACTATACAGCATACATCAACCAGGCCTGCCAGCACTCTATTAATATAGGACTAGAAGGTTGCTTGTGGATTTGATAATCTGAAAGACATGACAAGGTACTCAAAACTCCCAAACTTTGTGTGAAATGTGATCTTCCATTTGTCCTCTTTTTTGATTCTAATCTGATGGTAGGCATTACATAAATTCACCTTGAAAAAGTAATATGCTTCTGCCAACTGCCTTAATATTTCATCTATCAACAGCAGAAAGTAATAGTCCTTTACTGTAACTGTGTTAAGATCACAATCATCAACACAGAGCCTGAGTTCTCTGTCAGTCTTGGGCACAAACAACACTAAAACCCCTGCCAGACTTTATAACAGATGTATTCAACTCTTGCAGAGCTTGTTCTTGATATACTCTTATAGAATCTCTGTCTGCTTGAATGATAGTTTATAGATTGGCATGTATAAGAGTTCACAGCCATCTTTAAGAACAATCAGATAACTGATCTTTATTAATTCCAGCAATTCTGCCACTTTTTCTTCTGAGAAAACATCTTTATAGTCCCTCAACTACTCAGGCACCTCTGTTAGAACTTGATTGTTATCTGATACAAAAATAGTATAGAAGAGTTTGTTCTTGATGTATACTGCTTGAAAAAATTTATCTCCACTCAGAAGTTTCACTGTTTTCTCTAAAGATTAATAATACCACATCTTGTTCTTCCAGTCAATATCCAGATTGAAATCTTTCAACCACAGCATGCATAAAACTATATTCATATTGATTATATTAATCACTGCAAAGATTCATCTTACTATCTTTGTGATCTCCATAGAGTTCATTATAGTGAGTTGAATCTTATAGATACCATACCAGTCAGCCTCAGCTTCATTCAACATCTCAATGACTTCTATAAGCATCTCCAGCTGATCTCAGTCCAATTGGAATACTAGTTTATAGAAAATACTGTCCACTGTAGTATCTGAGTCCAACAGTATAGCTTGTTCCATAAAACCACCCAATGATATAGTCAGTATGATTGACAGACATATACTGCACCTGCTTATCTTCTTTAGTGAGTTGACACCCCATCTTTCTAATATTTGATCTGGTTCATGCATGGGCTTTGCAGCTCTAGTCTTTATCTGGTTCTTATTCTTTTCATCTGTCTGCTGGAACTTGTTGAAGCTGTTTGAACAAAACTTTGTCCTATAATCTAATTGACCACATCTTAGACAGAGTCTCTTCTCTATTTGTTGTTTGTGTTTCTCTTTAGATATCTTCAGAAGTGGTTTTGCAGGTGTCTTCTTTAACTGTAAGAGTTTTTCTTTATTATCTTGTTGAGATACATCTTTTTCTTAAAAGATTGAGATTTTCTGTTTCTTCTTGTTCAAGTTCTTGTTATTCTGTCTTTGCTTCTTCTTTTCTAGAATGAACTTAATAAGAGTTACTTGTTCTTATAGTTCTGCAACTATCTTTAATTAATATTGCAACTTATTAAGTTCAGCTCAAATACTTGTTTTGAGCTTTATCTGTAGAAAGAGTACACAGAAGAATTCATTCAGTAGATTTTTCAGATCTTGTTTAAGTTCAGTAATATATATGAAAAATGAAGATATTAATTGATCTTTCTACTGAGTAGTATTATAATATTGTTGCATTATATCTTGACAGCAAGTTATCTTGAATTTAACATTATTCTTATATCATGTTTTGAACTTTTTTTATACTATAGATATTTGTTCTTCTTCTATTTCCAACATCTGCTAATGCATCTGGGATTTATCACAAAAATGACTAGATGTCCAGTTAATTCTAACAGCATCTGTCACTTTTTATAGTGATTTTCTCAGATGAAAATACTGTTTTATTAAGACTAGCTACCTTTTATACTCACCAAGTAATTTGTCATGGTAATAAGATACTTTTGAAGATTTCACATTTTCAAAATTATCTGATTTCTCTGTCAGTTGTGTCTGCAAGAGAAATTCTGAGAGAAAATTATTATTTGTCAATCTCTGTTTATATTCAATCTGTTTCTGCAGTCTATATATTTTATTTTATTTATATATGTTTGCTAGATTCTTTTGCAAATGTGTCTTCTTTTCTTCAAAAGTTTCTTCTCTTTGAGTTTCATCTAAAATATTAAGAGGTGCATCTCTATTGTCTGTGTTATTTGCTGGTGTCTCACTGGTGGTGGTTCCACTACTACCAGCATCTTCATTAATGCTTGTTTTCTCCACATTGGTGTCTACCTCTGTCAGATCTGTAATGTAAGATGTTGTTGTGGTTTATCTTGTGGGTCTTGGTGGTATTGTACCAACTTAGATAATTGTATGTTGGAGTGTTCAGAATATTAGAAGAACCAGTTATAGATCATGTAGGTTTTCCCAGAGTTAGAGATACAAAAGAGCTAGATAGATACAATGCCTGCAGCTGATGGGAGGGAGTCATGTGTAGAATGTAGGGATTCTCTAACTAGGAGACTGAACACTAAGGTTTCTATAATTCATAAGAGTCATACAATTCTTATACATTCAGGAGTATGGCCACATGGCATTCCAAATATCCAATGTTGTCTGATGCAAGGTTGGTCTAGACCTACATTTGTAACACCTGTCTACAAGTTTTATATAGTTGCCAATACCAGAAGCTTTATCTTGTGTACTCTTTTCTATGTACAATTCCTCCTATAGATTCATTGTCATGCTGATCCACATGTATGATCCTCACATTACTATAAAAAGCTTGTCCATCTTCTTGTGTTTTAAAACACTGCTTGCACAGTGGAATTGAAGCTAGATATACTTCTGAAATATACATTAAAAAAGCTGACAATGTCAATGGATAATCCCTGTAGTTCCTGTAGTGTAGCAACATGTCTCTTGTATTCTGCTAAGTCAAATTTTGAGTTGACTCTCCTTATATTCAGGAACTCTAAATGCTATCTCAGTCTTGCTTCCCGGATGTAACTCAGTATGTTGCTGAAGAACCAAATAATGCTGTTGGCTGATAAGCACCGTCTGCCAAGAGAAAAAATTACGTAATACAAGTATAGTCACGTGATATACATGCGAAGCCATACCGGAAAAATGAGATTTCTGGACAACCTTCAGAAAGCATTTATCTGACAACCACCAGTTTCTCAACTGAGAACTGTAGATCTACAGTATAGCAACCATTTCTTCTCATATATGTATAAAGGGTCTGAAACATATAAAATTTGGAATGTATCATGCACCAGCTCAGGTTTTTGATCAGGCTTCCTAACTAAATATGGTATAGCTTTGAAAATCTTTCAAGATCAAAGGGCTTTGTTTGTCCTTTCATGTTGATTTTTCCTTCTAAAATCAACCAACCTACCAATCAACCACCCTACCTAGCTGCTGAGATTTGCTAAGTTGATTACCTAGTTAGATTGATTATTGATGGATTTGCTGATGGTTTTGTTGATAGATTCATCTCTTCAATCTTCAGACCCTACATGTTTGTTGAATCAATTCCTAGATTCCTAGGATCCTACATGCTTGTTGAATTAGTTCCTAGACCCCTAGGATCCTACATGCTTGTTGAATTGATTCCTAGACCCCTAGAAATCCTACAAGTTCATTGAATTGATTCCTAGATTCCTAGGATACTACATGCTTGTTGAATTGATTCCTAGACCTCTAGAATCCTACATGCTTGTTGAATCAGTTCCTAGACCCCTAGAAATTCTACAAGTTTGTTGAATTGATTCCTAGACCCCTAGGAATCCTACAAGTTTGTTGAATTGATTTCTAGATTCCTAGGATCCTACATGCTTGTTGAATCAGTTTCTAGACCTCTAGGATCCTACATGCTTGTTGAATTAGTTCCTAGACCCCTAGGATCCTACATGCTTGTTGAATTGATTCCTAGACCCCTAGAAATCCTACAAGTTCATTGAATTGATTCCTAGATTCCTAGGATCCTACATGCTCATTGAATTGATTCCTAGACCCCTAGGAATCCTACAAGTTCATTGAATTGATTCCTAGATTCCTAGGATACTACATGCTTGTTGAATCAGTTTCTAGACCCCTAGGAATCCTACAAGTTTGTTGAATTGATTTCTAGATTTCTAGGATCCTACATGCTTGTTGAATCAATTTCTAGACCCCTAGGAATCCTACAAGTTCATTGAATCAATTCTTAGACCCCTAGAAATCCTACAAGTTCATTGAATCAATTCCTAGATTCCTAGGATCCTACATGCTTGTTGAATCATTTTTAGATCAATTTTTGTACATAGTGAATTTGCAAATAGTCATGTAATATACTCTGTAATCCACTCTGTAATCCACTCTAATCCACTTGTAATGGTTGATAAACCAAAAGTAGTGCGCGGAATGTTTCCAAGCTGGAAATGTAGATAAAAATATACTAAGGTTCTACAGTTTCCATGGATATATATTGGTCCCAAAATCCACGTATCGGAACCAGTGGATCTACGATTTCCGAATCCCCCCAAAATCCGCTATGGAGGCGGCTGGATAAACTGGCCCCAATTTTCTCTAGGCGCGACATCTTCCCTTCACGTGCTTTGCTGCACAAGTGGCCACCAGATGCTTCAGAATTACGGATAGTTGACTCGTAATTAGCACCTTAATCTTCATGCCAAAGGCCTTTGTTGGGTTGATCAAGAAGGCCGATACTATCTACGGTGAGACAGGATTTGACAGCTTCAAGATCAACATTGATTTTGAGAAGGTGGAGTTTGTCGAAACTTTGAGAAGCTCGGAGGCGTCGTCACTATTTCACATCAGCTACTGCGGCAAGGTCCGGGTCCTGAAAATTGTATGTGCCCTCATTCTGGCTCAACGTTTATCGTTTCTAATTTATACGTACGTAGTTCCACAAACAGAGATCCTGGCTATGCTTCTGACCTTCTTCGTGATTTAAACCCTCTCGCTGCGAAATTAGAGCCTATTGCTACTTCAAACAGTTCAGAATATGCGATACTGGCTTCATTCCCAAGTTTACGAATTTGCGGTAAATATCAAGCTGGTGGCCTGTGCTCTCTACCTTGATGCCTTTCGGCAAGATACCAACCATCCATGTGCCATTTTAGTCAAGTTTCTGTCAAAGTCTCTCCTATTGAACTGTGTTACTTACACACCAGATTGATTGTGAAAGGATGTTATATTCATCCAGCAAATTCACTCTGCTTGAGTCAAGCACTATCCAAAAAATGTAATCATTGTTCCTGGTGATCCTGAGAGAGTTGTGTGGATTGATTTTGATGCCAACATTGTGTTTCCCTAAAATAGTTCAATTGAAGGGAAGGAATGTGAGCAGATTGACTTTGAAACTGCTGTTGTTGAAAGTTTCAGACCATTGCCTGTTTGTCATCTCACAACCTTTAGTTATTGCTTATTTATTGAGGAGAAACTAATGATGTCTGCAGGAAAGAGACCAAAAAAGGGGTCTTGCGCCCTATACCAAATTCTACCAGAAAAAGTACTTTCAAGGAGACACCAAGCATAATAAAATTACAAAATTTGCCAGTCATCATCTGCTGTGCTCAACATCCAAAGGTACCACAGTCCCAGGAGAACCACTAGTTGTTCAGGTCCCTTTGTTTCCCATGGTATAGCATGTGCAACCAGTAAATTCCCACTCGCCTCTAGCCTTTTGATGGGTACCAGTTCAGTGTTGGATAAGACATAACTGTACCGCGCATCATGCTGTTCCATGTAGTAATTAACCTGAGAAAGGACCTGCATAGACTCCCTCTGTTCTGCTGGTATTTGTGATGTTCCTCTGCACAGCTAAGGAGAGTCTTTACGAATTGACGCCCAGGGGATGGGTCAGGAGGTTGTTCTTTTTGGGTGGACTCGTAAATAACCTCCTAGATACTTCATACGTTTAACTATATAGGGGGAAATAAGTGGACACTAAACTCCCTGCTGTGTTGGACAGACACAACCCTAAGAAATACCGAAAGGACCTGGGCACTAGTGAAAGAAGCGAAAGACGTGTTGCACGTCGGAATGCAATAAATACCAGCGAACCAGCTGCGACCGCAAGCACGGGAACAAAGGGAAGACGTAATACACGAAACCCGCTCTTCCCTGTCAACATAGAGCGATCTTGCTTTGAAAGTTCCGAGAGTGCACTACAGACATCTTCCATCCTCATATACCCAGGCAGAGCCCAGCAATCTTGAATAATATTACCCAGGAATATGCCCTCTGTGTTGGGCAGCTCTCTGTCCCAAGGCCAGTTGGGAAAATGGATACGCCTGGCTTCAGCCATTCGATCTGGAATCGCGTAGTTCTCATTTTCAGAAATCGCCGCATGATACCATGTAGCTGGGTTGGAAGGCTGGCAGATACGGGCTTCGAACTTCTCGCCAGTAACAACATTATAGATAAGGGAACCGAAGCAGGCAATGTCATGCTTGAACGACAGACTGTCCTCATTGACCTCGCCAATATCCAGATGTTCCGGAACGACACGAGAGTTCCCAAGGTAACATAATTTGAGCCTTTGACCATCCGCAATTAGGAAGTTTCTTGCAGTAAAACCGCCGATGAGTACACGTTTTGAATGTGCATATGAGACAGCAGCGGCTGCTTCCCGCATGCAGTTCAATTGCCGGGTCCGATTTAGCTTTGTTTGTGATAGGTATTTGTCAAGAGTCCTGTCCGGTAAGAGCGATATCTCAAAATCTGCGAGCACGTTGGCATGGGGTCCTAAATGTTCATAGATCTTCTTTTCGTGTTCAAGTGGACAATCCAGAGTAACCAACTCCAGCGCAGCCAGCAGACTTCTCGCGTTCTGGAACGCATTCTTGACCCAACACCTTTCAATGATGGAACCAAGCCAGACGTCCTGGGTGGAAGGTAGAATATCCCGCCGTGGCCAGGCGGCGCAGGCGGGCCCTGACGGTTGATCCCTAAAGAGATCAAATTCGCAATGGTACCCAGTTACGACCTCATACATCACTGCACCCAGTTGGCCCATGTCTGTGTAAATTGAGTAGCCACGCTCGTCGACGCGCTCCATATCGGTATTGAGGGGCAGAATAGAGGACTCGGAGAAGTCACAGAATCTTATGGAGAGGTCGGCGCTGAGAAGGAGGTTCTTCGTAGCAATATCTGCTACTACAACGCAGCGGTCGTGAATGTGGGCAAGGCCATGAGCCATTTGCCGAAACCATGAGAGCTGATCCGATCGAGGCGGGCGTCGTTTCTTTATATATGCAGTAAGATCTCCGTTTTCCATCAACTCCATTCGAATACAATCACCAGGGAAGTCAAAGCAACGTGCAACGCCCTCACAGCCCCGTAGCCGTCGATACACGCTTATTTCATGTCTGATGACTTTAAGGTTCGCTTGTATATCAACGTTACTATCACCGATATACCTTAATGGAATTTTAACCGCGGTGCCATCCTGTTGGACAACGACCCCGGTTCCACCATAGCCGATAACAGGATCACTAAGAGGAGTCCCGTCAAGGTTTAAGAAAGGGGTAGACATTCTAAGAGAGAAATAAATGTTGATTGATTTGAGAGCCCACACTTCTTAGCATGTAAAGCATCATGAAGGAAAGTCAGGGGAGGGTTGCAGCACAAAACTAAAATTTGATACAGAGCAACATTTGATGTGTTTTGTTCAACGTCCCCTTTTTTGTCCTGAGAAAAAAGAGCATGTGACCGCCACCGCCACCAAACAACGCTTCACTAACTTATGCTGCAACCTTTACCCCATGTGGCTGGGAGACAGAGCCGCCACCTGCACCAGCATCCCCTTCATCACTTTTTAGTTTGCCCTGACTTCGATGGTTTGGACAATTTCGCTTGCGCTTAGTTGAGCTTGCTTGAGAAGTAGGCGTTGGGCTTTCACATTGACTCCCTCTTTGCTCCGCCGGTTTGCACCATTTGTCAAGGCACTAGTCTCTATGTAGTTAGTCTCCAGCTTAGCGGCTCGGATCTTCTTTGATCCGATGCAGAGTTTTTGATGGAGGACTTGTATGCTTGTCATTCACTAAGCTACCTAAAGGGGAATCTCGGCTAATCTATGTGGGTCACGTGAGCGAGGTGCTAGTTGGATTACCTAACACCCCCCCATGCAACGAGCTCCAGCAGCGAGCGAGAGCCACAAAGATCCAAAGCTTCCAAATCTCACAAATCCGCGATAAAAATTAATTACAGAATCCAGATTTATTCCTTCTTTAGGCTTAGCTCCGTTTCGCCGCGATACCGTATTTTCGCTGGCTTCACTGATAAACCTCCATATTTTCCTGTATCAACTCGTCACCCCTATCGCGCTCACGAATTGAGCGTAGGGATCCATTGCAAGAGCCTTCGTGAGCCCGTCAGCTTTATTTGCATCGCTTCCAACGTGCTTGATCGAGATTTCGTCCTTTTGCACCCAGTCTCTTAGCATATGGTGCCGAATCTCAATATGGCGTGCTCTTCGCGTTATAGCTTCAGCTTTGGCTAAGTCAACGGCTCCCTTGTTGTCAACACTTAATTTTGAGCTCCTTAGCCTTGCTGAGCCTTCACTAATTACCCCGGCATCTATCAACAGGTCGTTGATCCAAACCAGTTCACAAGCAGCTTCGCTAGCTGCCAAATACTCCGCTTCGGTCGTAGATTTCGAGACGGACGTCTGGCGCTGTGATCTCCACGATATTGGAGCTCCGTTCATGGTAATAATATAGCCGCTGGTGGATTTGTACGCAGGGTCGGCTCCAGCCTAGTCAGAATCCGAACTGGCTGCCGGTTTCAAGCCTTCAGGATCCATATCCCTTTTGAAGACTATTCCTTTCGATTTTGTGCCCTTGAGGTAGCGTAGGATCTGCTTGAACGCCGCCCAGCTCTCCCTATTGGGCCTGCTGTTGAATCTCGCCAGATAATTGACTGCGAATGCAATATCCGGCCTCGTACACGTAACTAGGAACTGTAGAGAGCCCAGGCCTTTCCTGTAATTCGTAGGCGTAGCCTGCTCGTCAACTCCATCTTTGAGGGTCTGATCTGGCGCGAATTCGATGCTTATTCCTTTCTTCATTGGCGTTTTGGAAGGTTTGCAGTCTTCCATTCCATATTCGGTCAGTAGATCCTCGATATACTGTTCCTGGTTCACAAAAAGGTCTCCATTTGGCTGCTTTTGAACCCGCATGCCTAGGTAACGGCCCTGTTCCGTAACCTCCTTGATTTCGAAGCGTTCCTGAAGCTTCTCGATGAGCCATTCTGTTTCGGCTTCGTTGGGTCCCATTATACGACAGTCGTCGACGTGTAGGGTTAGGTAGATTTGCTTCCTCTTGTGGTAGAGTAGGCCCGCGTCGTATGGAGAGATCTGGAATCCTAGAGATTTCAGATAGTCAGTAGCTGCTTGATACCAAAGCCTAGCAGCTTGCTTCAACCCGTAGAGTCCCTGGCGTAAGAGCCCTACTAGGTTACCCCGCCCGTGCTTGAATCCAGTGGGTAGTTGAACGTATACACGTTCGTCCTCTGGAAGAGTTCCATTTAGGAAGGCTGTCACGAAGTCAAAGACTCTGACCTTCCAGTTCTTGGCTGTTGAGATAGCAAAGAAGGCTCTCGTTGTAGGTCCACTGACAACTGCTGCATAGGTCTTCTTGTAGTGAACGCCTTCTTGCTGTTCGAATCCACGTACGACCCAACGGGCTTTGAATCGTACTGTGCCACCCGTGTTGTTGAGCTTCCTATCGAATACCCATTTGCCAGAGAGGATCTGCATTTGGGGTTCCTTCTCGACTAGGATCCAGGTGCCTTTCTCTTGTAATTTGGAGACTTCAACATCTAGAGCCTCTTTCCAATAAAGCCACTCTTCAGAGCGTTTGGCTTCGGCGATGGATTTTGGTATATCTGTACGCGTACTGAGCACTGGAAGCTCAGCTCCATTTGCCTCTCCTTCCTCCGTAGCATCCGAGAGGATTTCTTGCTCTTCGCCCAGGTATGTGGGCTCTAAAGCCTCTAATTCGCCGTCCGCGAGCTTCTTCATGATTTCTGGCTTCTCCTTCGCAAGGTAAGCTAGTAACTTGTGTTGCCAGCCGTTCAATGGATCTATGTAATCGTACTCCTCCGGGAGTTCAACGTATTCGGCTTCGGTTAGTGAATTCGTAGGGATTTGATCCAATTTCTCGTCGAATATAACATCTCGCGAGATCATTATACTGTTCGTTTCTGGGTCCCAAAGCCTGTAGGTGTGCATGCCACGATATCCTACAAATTTGACCTTCTTGGACCTAGGTTGGAGCTTCGAGGATTCGTTCAAAATCTTCACGTAGGCGTCACATCCCCACCTATGGACCCATCTGCAATGGGGTTGGTGACCCGTCCAGGCTTCAAAGGGTGTCAACGGCTTCGTGTTCTTGCATCCGTATAGAGGCACTGAGGTAGGCGATAGATTCACCATCATGGAGACTGTGGCGAGAGCTTCGCCCCATAACTCATTGGGTAGTCCTGAGTCTATAAGTACGCTTCTTGTTCGCTCGCAAAGAAGTCGTATTCCTCGTTCACTCGTTCCATCTTGTTGAGGTGTATATGGGCACGTAATCTCCTGTTGTATACCCTTGCTCCTGTAGAATTCAGCCAGTTGTTGGCTCGTCAATTCGGGAGCTCCATCGGACAGTATAGTGCCGATTTTTCGTTCGGTAGACACTTCAATCATGTTGATCCAGTTCTTTAGGGTTTCTGGAGCTTCTACCCGCTCCTTCAGGAGGTAGATCCACCTGTATCGTGTGGCATCGTCCGTTATAAGTAGGAAATACTTCGCTCCGCCGTAGCTTGGAGGATCGGAGTCTGTGGATAGGGTACGGCCGCCACCTGCAATATCAATAAAAATTTTAGCTCCAGGCTTTGTAGAGCGTGTTCTAGGTTCGAATGGGTTGCGAGCTTGCTTAGCTTTAGCACAGGTTTCACAGAACCCTAGCTTCTTTACTCCCTTTATTCGCATTGCCATTCTCGGATCTCTAGCTAGAATAGCTATATCGTGGGCGTTGAGATGCCCCCAGCGTTTGTGCCAATTGGCCATCGTATCCTCCTTGATTTCTGGCGTCTTTGCCAGGTGATTCGGTGCCAAAAGCGCGTCATCTCTATCTTTATTCTCTAGAGTTGCTGTTACATAGCAGGGCTCTAGGAGTTTCGTAGGTACTGGAAACGCGTATGCCAGTAAATTGCGTATCCTAGGCGTTCGTAGGACTAGGATGTCATCCTCGTTAAGCACGGCTTCGAAGCTCTGTGTTTTATCTGCCGATTCTAGTAGGAAGATGTGTTCTCCGTCGACATAAAGCTGTTCCACTGTAAAGCCGTCTCGTATAAGCTTCCCAAAGCTTATGAGGTTAACCTGGAGGTCAGGCACGATTCTAACCCCCCCAATGCTCAATTCTCCATTGTCAGTTTGGATACTGGCCGTGCCAAATCCTCTGGTGACTGATTTCGAACCGTTCGCCATAAGCAGTTGTGTTGCATGGCTCTTTGGGTCCATTTGAACTAGATCCGTACGTGAGGTCGCGTGGGATCCGGCTCCAGAGTCAAGGATCCATTTGTCTGTGGATTCGCGCGCTTCTTTCATAGAGAAGGCTGCTTCGTGAACCGAATGGATCTTGTCCGTTGCAACCGTAGCTGTTTCCTTGCCTTTGCCTTTAGAGTCTTCTTTAGGCTCGTTAGGCTTCGAATTCTTGTTAGATTTGCAAAATTTAGCCAAATGGCCAGGTTTGCCACAAATATAGCAGTTCCAGTTCTGCAGTGAGCTCTTCTCTGGATTGGATTCGGAGTTCGTATTCTTATAAGATTTTTGGGGATCCGAGCTTGTTGCATTTGTATTTGGCTTTGTAGATCCGCCTTTCTTCAGGTCTTTCTTGGGGATTCGGTGGAGGATATCCTTCAGTAGGCCTTCCAAATCCTTCTCCGGTAGGTTCGTTCCGCTCTGGCATGCCATATCAAATCGGTTCTGTATGAACTCTCTCCATCGGGACGTAATGTTCATCTTCAAGATATCGTGTAGGGTGTGGTCCAGTTGTTTGAACCCTAATCTCTCAAATTCCCCACGGATTGCTAGGAATCTCTCTATATAATTCCTTTCTGAGCCAGCGGACTGTGGTGTCATTCTCACTAACTCCGTAAGTAGGCTTTCCCGCTGTATCTCAGGTCTCTCTTGGAAGGCTGTTCTTACAGCTTCCCAGAGTTTGTAAGCACTAAGGCTATCTGATTCCTCGAAGTGTTCTCTGGCTTGTGCAGATATTGTGCTGTCGATTAGGCCGTGTAGCCAATTGTTCTGAACGTTCCAGTATTGTGAAATCTTCGAGTTCTCTGGCCGTGGTGAGGTCTCTTGTCTTTCCAGGATAATCTTCTCAGTATCCACTTGACGAGCTACCTTTAGGATGGCTTTGCTCCATGCTAGGTAGTTGCTGGCCCCAGCCAGGGTCATAGGCTTCTTTACCGTTTTCGAGATCTTCATGAATTGATTGATCGCTCTGCCGGTTCGCGTATTCGTGTCTATAAGGTTGCCGACAAATTCTTCTAGTTCGTCCTCAGAGTCTATTTCTCGGTCCCCTTCTTCTTGTTGAGCTTCTTGCTCCGGGTTTTCCTGCACCGTTGCAGGCGTGTTTGCTTGGCCTGATAAGAGGCTCATTTGCTGTGCCAGCTGTTGTACTGTCTCCTGTTGCCTTTGCATCATCTCCTGTTGATTCAGCATCATTCTGCGCAACATTTGGAGTTCACTCTCCTCCCTAGGCTCCTGCTCGTCGTTTGGCGGGCTGCCTCTGAGTCTACTCGACCGCCTAAGCTCGGTTTGGGGTGTAGGGAGGTTTGTTGGAGCTTCCCGGTCGGGAGTTCGGTGCTCCGGTTCGTCCGTACGGTTCACCATGGCTTTGGCGTTGCCAGGTGCTCGATTTGCTTGCTAGGTGCGTTTAGCAGGCGTTTCGCTCACTCTCTGGTCGCGTGCCAGAAAGCTACAGGGTTCAACTCGCTCTCCAGCTCGGTGCTAGAAAGCTACAGGGGTTTGCACGTATAGGAGGTGTCTATCTCGACGTACGCTCTCTTTAGTGCTCGTAAAACCTTGTTATCCACAAGGATAACCGTTCAGGGTGTTGATCGTAAGCTTCAATAACCAATTGAGCTGTAAATCAACCTTATACGCTTGCTCTTCAGCGCAAAGGGCTATAACCTGATGGAGGACTTGTATGCTTGTCATTCACTAAGCTACCTAAAGGGGAATCTCGGCTAATCTATGTGGGTCACGTGAGCGAGGTGCTAGTTGGATTACCTAACAGTTTTCATCTCACTTCTCATCCCACAATCCTTTGGATGAAGGGAGCGAGAGCACGCACATCTATGGAGTTCACATTCTGTGGTTCCTATAGCTTCCACATATGGTTAGTAGCCTTGTAGGTCCTTCCAAGAGGTTCTGAGCCCTTCTTTAGGAATCTTTAAAGTCTTTGAAGTTGCCAAAAAAAGAGGAAAAATCCTTGACAGAACAATGGATATTGACCTGGAGAGCTTCCCAGCTCCAACCCCCAATCCAACCTCCAGAAATATGAGTCCAGCAGAACATATGGAGGATGCTAGTATCAATACAGGTGCACATTCACAGTCAGCAGGCATCATATGGCAAGTTGGCTTTCTACAGGGTGGCATTGCAGGCCACCAGTTCAGAGAAACAACTCCCCAAATTAAAAGAAATTTTAATATAGCAGACAAAATGGTTACAGACATCACTGGAACAACAATTTGGTTAATTCCCATGCTACAAGGTGAGAGAAATGTGAATACTTGATTAAACATTATCAGGTTGCAGCTAAACCACTATAGCTGGAGGATTCTATATGATACAGTGGTGCCAGAGCCTACAGAGACTTTCAAAGATATACAAATCAAATAGCAAAGTGTCATGATATTCTTCACTACATGGCTCAGCTTAAGCATGAAAGACAATGCTTGAGATCAGATCAGCAAGTACTATAGAGATAATATTAATGATCCTGCTCTTATAATATTCTACATAAAGCAGCTCTTTCTAAAGCCTGATAAAAATACATGCATTCATGCAGCAGAGAATTATTTCTACACATGTCAACACAACTATAGATCAGTTACACAATACCTTAATGTACTGCTTGAATGATATCAGAAGGCATTGTGAGCTTCTCATCCATTACATTCTTCTCTAGTGATTAACAAGATAATTGAAGGTGTAAGAATTCGCCTGTGAACCTCTTACACGGACGAACAACACCTGCAAGGGCCCAGGGCCTGGGCTTGCGAGCTGTTGGGAGTACATGTGTCCTCACAAGGCACTAAGTCACATGCTCACGAGCACACATAAAAGGCCGCCACTGCACGAACCCCTTGTTGGGAGCCAGTGGCAATCTTGTCTAGAAGTCATACATAGCTGCCAATACCAGACCTTTTACCTCACGTACTCTTTTCTACATACAATTCCTCCTATAGATTCATTGTCACGCCGATCCACATGTACAATCCTCACAGAAGGGGTATGAGTAATTAATGAGAACTATACAGATAGTGTGCTATCAATAGTTCAAAATACAAACCCAAGTGACATAACATATGAGAATATGAGAAATCTTGTGCAGGAGGCAAAGAAATATGTGAAAGCTTCAAGCAGAATGTATATGACTGGACAAACCAAATCCAAAGAGACCACCCCCAACAAGCAAATTGTACAGAAATATGCTTCACAGAAGAGAGTCTTGTAGGATGATCATGTCAAATTCTTATGCAAAAAAATGCCTAGCAAAATAGGTGACAACTGCAGATATTGTGAGACTCCAGGTCATATCATATAACAATGCTCTCACCTTTTTACTGACAAGAGATATCAAGAATGAAAGCCAAAGCCATATTTATGAATGAGATCAAGATCTAAAGAAAGATAGCATACAAATTCTGAACAGAAAAATCAGAGCCAATTCAAATCTCAGCAACCAAATTCCAGTGAAGATGCTAAGAATAATACAGAAGAAAATCATCTTATAATGAAATTTGAAAATAGCTTCACCAGCATGGCATTTGGACCTGGCTTGATGACATCTATATCTAAGAGAGCTGTTGATCCAGAAATCTGGCTTATTGACACATGCTGCAGCCACTTTATTTGTTGTAATAAAGCCTACTTTACTAGCTTTAATTCTACTACAGACCATTAGTACAGGGCTTTAAATGGAGAAATCATTTCCATAAAGAGTAGTAGTATAGTACATGTTAGATGTATTATCCAGAATGGCATTGTCAACAAGATTCATATACATGCATGATATAACCTGAAGTTAGGCACAAATTTGCTTTTCACAAACCAGTTGACTGAAAAGTTGAATCTCTACTTTATGAAAGTAGATCACATGCTGCAAACATGAAGAGACCACAAACTAGTGGAATATACTAAGAAAAGTGATGATGTTATAATCCTTGAGACAGAGCCACTTCATCAGCAAGAGAAAGCCATTCAACAGACATATGCTACTATGAAGCTCATGCCAGAGCTTCTCTATAGACAGCTGGAACACTGCACATTCTCTACCACATGAAAAGTAGCAAAAGACCAGAAAATTGAAATAGAAGACCAAGATACTTTTCATTGTGAAGCATGTGCACTAGCAAGGTTAAAACAGCAGATATCCCAAACACCACAGATCTGGTCTATGGTTCCTGGACAGAAGATTCACATTGACCTTCAAATCATAAAGTCAACAAGTTTTCAAGCCTTCAAATATGCTCTAATAATTGTGGATAACTGCACATGTTTTAAATGGGTTATACTACTCAAGAATAAAGCTGAAGCTTCACATAGCCTCCAGAAGCATGTTGAGAGACTCAGAAATCTACTAGACTTCTATATGAATACTGTACAAATGAATGGAGGCACTGAATTTTCACTATTTAAGAAGAAATTCACCCCAGCCTGTAGAATTGAATGCAAAGTGACTGCTCCATACACACCTGAGCAAAATGGCATAGCAGAATAAATTGGTGGCTATTTAGTAGAAATAAGTTATGTCATGATTTTAGAAGTGAAGCTTTCACAAGAAGTCTGGAATCTGGCCTTGCAAACTGCTTGCTATATTATGAATAGAATTCCTCCAGCTGGAGATGGAGAATCACCATACAAGCTCTTTTGGAAAAAGAAGCCAAATCTACAGCACCTATGAGCTTACAGATGTATAGCCTATATGCATATTTCACCAGAGAATAGAGCAAACTACAATGAGATATATAAAATGAAATCCAGGGCTCAACTTGATTGCCTAGTTAGATATGAAGATGAGAATGAACATATTTATAAGATCTGGATTCTGGAGACTGGCAAAATTATATGTACATGTGATGCCAAGTTCAATAAGAATATTGATGCCATTCCAGATCTTCTGAAAAAGAAAGGTTCTAAGCTGAAGAATAGATTTACAGAACTCTTTGTGATTCTGAGCTTCTCAAAGCAGAAAGCTATAGAGGTAGTAAAGCAAGCTACTACTAGACTTCTACCAGCTTCAACACAAGAGCCTACAGAGGCACATGCTCAAGAAGCTAATCTGATTAAAAACTCTGAGATTCCAATACCTTTCTGAATGCAGAAGTAAATGCATGGCCTACAGCTTCAAATAATAATACTGTCATCTCAGAAGACTTCTTTGGCATCTGAATGCATGGTGAGATTCCAAAAGCCTGTCTATAAGACTATTGAAGAAATGTCAGAGCCTTCATATAATGAAGATAGTAACAATAACTTGATTGAGAACCAAATCCACAACAAGATATTCAGAGATGCATTAGAAGAACCAGAACAGAGTACTAAATCTACATCTACATACAAACCAGAATCTATAACTTCAATAAAGCTGAACCCTCAGCCCACAAGACACATATCAAGCTGTACAACTAAAGGCAAATCACCAAGACTATATGAAGATTACACTTCCTATCTTACAGCTGACCTGCTAGCTTACAAAGTTAAGGTTCTATGCAACTACAAAGAAGCTATAACTAGTGAATATGCCAGCAAATGGAAGAGTGCTATGGAAAAACAAATTGAGAAGCTAGAAGCTGCTAATACTTGGGAGCTAGTTAAGATGAATTTAATAGATTCTATAGCTAAGATTCTACCTGGCAAATGGGTTTTTGACTTGAAAGTGAATGCTGATGGCTATATTATCTTCTTCTGTACTAGATGAATCATATGCAGTAATTTCCAACACTCTGGCCTTGATTTTAATGAGACTGCTGCATCTGTAGTCACCAAATCAGCTATCAAGCTCACACTTATAAAAATAGTAGTTGAAGATATGCACTGTAAACAAGTTGATATAGTTACAAGCTACTTGCATGCTATACTTAAGCACTATAAGATCTACATGAGCCTTCTAACTGGAACAGAAAGAAAAGACTTTGTCTGCAGACTCCAGCAAGCTCTGTATGAACTGAAGCAAGCAGAACATCTTTAACAGAAGATCTTCACAAAAGCTATCATGGAGATTGACTTAAAGCTACTAAAGAATACAGATTCATGTATATTCATAAATAAAAAGTCTGGCCTGCTACTAATAATCTATATTAACAACACTCTTATTGCTGCTTCTATAAAAGAAACTGTTACTGATTTCAAAAACAAGCTGTCCAACTACTTTTCTATAAAATCTCTAGATGAACTGTTGAGATTCCTAGATTGCAAAATTGAATGAGATTGTATGAAGTGAATAATCTATCTCTTTCAAGAATCATATGTTCAAAAAATTCTTGTCAAAATTTACATGAGTGGCTCAATAATCCAGACCACTTCTATAGCAGAAGAAGTATAGCTTACACAGAAGTCTGAGTCTAGTTCAGTAGTTACTGAAAGTATTATGAACTGGCTGTAACAGCTTCTTGAAGCTCTCAATTAGCTCTTAATAAAGAGCTGCTCTGATATTACATTGGCTGTTAACAAACTCCAACAATTTGCTATAAAGCCAACACTAGAGCATCTAGAATATAGCAAACAAATACTGTATTATTTGAAAGGATCTCCCACACTAGATCTAATTCTCAGAGGCACCCTGAAGTCTGGAATCCCAGAATTACAAGTCTATATGGATGCTAGTCACCAAGACTGCAAGGAAGAACACTTAATAGAAGCATATGTATTATTTTATATGGGAACTTCTATCACATGGAGCTTAAAATGCTAAAAGATCATTATACTGTCAAGTACAGTAGCAGAATTTTGTGCTCTTGATTCTGCTGTAAAGGAAGCACTCTGAATTCAGAAGCTCTTACAAGATCTTGATCTTCCAGCAAAAGCTCTGATTTCTATATATACAGATAGTGCAAACACTATAGCACTAGCTCACAAGCTGGCATACACACTGGCTACCAGATGAATGAATACATGTTGGTTCTTCATGAAGAAGCTTCTCAAAGAGAAAAGAGTGAAACTCTACTATATATCAGGAACAGAGAATCCAGCAGATGGCTTGATGAAGTCACTTGAAAAACAAAAATTTAAAAAATTCTTACAGATGTTGAATCTCAACAATGTGGATTCTACATTCATACTCACTTGATTAGAATGACACAAACACTAGCAGAAGTGGCATAATCCACAACAACATTACATCAGCAACAGATTTGAAGCTCAATCTCCAATGTGGACTTCAGCTTACCATTTACTAAGAAATATTCCACTTATTTGATTATTGAATCAGCTTGGATTCTGGATTTGTTGGATTTATATATTTAGAAATTTGTCTTCTTCCAGTACTTGCTGGAGCCTAGAGGGTGGTGTCAAGACACTAGTCTTTATGTAGTTAGTCTCCAGCTTAGCAGCTTGGATCTTCTTTGATCTGATGCAGAGTTTTTGTCTCACTTCTCATCCCATAATTCTTTGAATGAAGGGAGCAAGAGCACACACATCTATAGAGTTCACATTCTGTGGTTCCTATAGCTTCTGCATATGGTTAGTAGCCTTATAGGTCCTTCCAAGACCATTGTATATAGTCATGGTCAGGTTCATGCATACTACACAGCCCAATCCCTCCTGTGCAATCAGGGCACCTTGCTGGTGTCTTTCACATCTGGAAGCACATCTCTGGTACTAACTGCATGTCAGTGAATACAATATGACTATTGAAGATAGGAATCCTTACCAGTATGCAAATTAATCTTCACTGTTTTGCAATAGTACAGCAGGAGGGATGGAGAGAGCTGCTACTCTTACACAAAAGTGGTCAAGTCAGGGCTAAATCTGAAAAAAATTAAATTTGATTCATTGATTGGAGCCAACTATGCCATCTTAAATAGAGAGAGGCATAGAGGCACAAGACCATGAGACTAAGAGAAGAAACTGGCTGATAACACAATCATGGCTCTGAATACCATGTGTGATCTGATGCCCAAGTCTCAGAAGGACTTATGAGGCTACTAACCATATGTGGAAGCTATAGGAACTACAGAATGTGAACTCAATAGATGTGCCTGCTCTTTCTCCTCTCATCCAAAGAATTGTGGGATGAGAAGTGAGACAAAAAACTCTGCATTAGATCAAAGAAGATCTCAGCCACTAAGCTGAAGACTAACTACATAAAGACTAGTGTCTTAACATCACTCCCTAGACTCCAGCAAGTACTGGAAGAAGACAAATTTCTAAGTACATAAATCCAACAAATCCAGAATTCAAGCTGATTCAATAATCAAATGAGTGGAATATTTCTTAGTAAATGGTAAGCAGAAGTCCAAATTGGAGGTTGAGCTCCAAATCTGTTGCTGGTGTAATGTTGTTGTGGATTATGCCACTTCTGCCAGTGTTTGTGTCATTCTAATCAAGTGAGTGTGAATGTAAAATCCACATTGTTGAGATTCAACATCTGTAAGAATTCTTTAAATTTTTGTTTTTCAAGTGGCTTTATCAAGCCATCTGCTGGATTCTCTGTTTCTGATATGTAGTAGAGTTTCACTCTTTTCTCTTTAAGAAGCTTCTTCATGAAGAACTAACATGTATTCATCCACCTGGTAGCCAGTGTGTATGTCAGCTTGTGAGCTAGTGCTATAGTGTTTGCACTATCTGTATATATAGAAATTAGAGCTTTTGCTGGAAGATCAAGATCTTGTAAGAGCTTCTGAATCCAGAGTGCTTCCTTCACAGCAGAATCAAGAGCATAAAATTCTGCTACTGTGCTTGACAGTGTAATGATCTTTTGGCATTTTGAGCTCCATGTGATGGAAGTTCTCATATAAAATAATACATATGCTTCTATTGAGTGTTCTTTCTTGCAGTCTTGGTGACTAGCATTCATATAGACTTGTAATTCTGAGATTCCAGACTTCAGAGTGCCTCTGAGAGTTAGGTCTAGTGTGGGAGATCCTTTCAAATAATACAGTATTTGTTTGCTATATTCTAGGTGCTCTAGTGTTGACTTTATAGCAAATTGTTAGAGTTTGTTAACAGCTAATGTAATATCAGAGCAGCTCTTTATTAAGAGTCAATTAAGAGCTTCAAGAAGCTGTTGCAGCCAGTTTATAATGCTTTCAGCAACTACTGAACTAGACTCAGGCTTCTGTATAAGTCATACTTCTTTTGCTATAGAAGTGGTCTGGATTATTGAGCCACTCATATAAAATTTGGCAAGAATTTTTTGAACATATGATTCTTGGAAGAGGTAGATTATTCACTTCATACAATCTCATTCAATTTTGCAACCTAGGAATCTCAACAGTTCACCTAGAGATTTTATAGAGAAGTAGTTGGACAGCTTGTTTTTGAAATCAGTGACAGTTTCTTTTATAGAAGTAGTAATAAGAGTGTTGTTAATATAAATTATTAGTAGCAGGCCAGACTCTTTATTTATAAATATACATGGATCTGTATTCTTTAGTGGCTTTAAACTAATCTCCATAAGAGCTTTTGTGAAGATCTTCTGTTAAAGATGTTCTACTTGCTTCAGTTCATACAGAGCTTGCTGGAGTCTGCAGACAAAGTCTTTTCTTTCTGTTTCAGTTAGAAGACTCATGTAGATCTTATAGTGCTTAAGTATAGCATGCAAGTAGGTTGTAACTATATTAACTTGTTTACAGTGCATATCTTCAACTACTATTTTTATAAGTGTGAGCTTGATAGCTGATTTGATGACTACAGATGCAGCAGTCTCATTAAAATCAAGACCAGAATGTTGGAAATTACTGCATATGATTTATCTAGTACAGAAGGAGATAATATAGCTATCAGCATTCACTTTCAAGTCAAAAACCCATTTGCCAGGTAGGATCTTAGCTATAGAATCTATTGAATTCATCTTAACTAGCTCCCAAGTATTGGCAGCTTCTAGCTTCTCAATATGTTTTTCCATAGCACTCTTTCATTTGCTGGCATATTCACTAGTTATAGCTTCTTTGTAGTTGCATGGAACCTTAACTTTGTAAGCTAGCAGGTCAGCTGTAAGATAGAAAGTGTAATCTTCATATAGTCTTGGTGATTTGCCTTTAGTTGTACAGCTTGATATGTGTCTTGTGGGCTGAGGGTTCAGCTTTATTGAAGTTATAGATTCTGGTTTATGTGTAGAGGTAGATTTGGTGCTCTGTTCTGGTTCTTCTAATCCATCTCTGAATATCTTGTTGTGGATTTGACCCTTAATCAAGTCATTGTTGCTATCTTCATTATATAGAGACTCTGACATTTCTTCAATAGTCTTATGGACAGGCTCTTGAAATCTCATCATGCATTCAGGTGCCAAAGAAGTCTTCTGAGGTGACAGCATTATTATTTAAAGCTGTAGGCCATTCATTTGCTCCTGCATTCAGAAAGGTATTAGAATCTCAGAGTTCTCAATCAGATTAGCTTCTTGAGCATGTGCCTCTGTAGGCTTTTATGTTAAAGCTGGCAGAAGTCTAGTAGTAGCTTGCTTTACTGCTTCTATAGCTTTCTGCTTTAGGAAGCTCAGAATCACAAATAGTTCTGTAAATCTATTCTTCAGCTTAGAATCTTCCTTTTTCAGAAGGTCTGGAATGGCATCAACATTCTTATTGAACTTGGCATCACATGTACATATAATTTTGCCAGTCTCCAGAATCCAGATCTTATAAATATGTCTATTCTTGTCTTCATATCTGACTAGGCAACCAAGTTGAGCCCTGAATTTCATTTTATATGTCTTATTGTAGTTTGCTCTATTCTCTAATGAAATATGTGTATAGACTATACATCTGTAAGCTTGTAGGTGCTGTAGATTTAGCTTCTTTTTCTAAAAGAGCTTGTATAGCAATTCTCTGCCTCCAGCTGAAAAGATTCTATTTGTAATGTAGCAAGTGGTTTGCAAGGCCAGATCCCAGACTTCTTGTGGAAGCTTCACTTCTAAAATCATGACATGACTTATTTCTACTAAATAGCCACTAATTCATTCTGCTACACCATTTTGCTCAGGCATGTATGAAGTGGTCACTTCACATTTGATTCCACAGGCCAGGGCAAATTTCTTCTTAAATAGTGAAAATTAAGTGCCTTCATCCATTCATACAGTATCCACATAAAAGTCTACTAGATTTCTGAGTCTCTTGACATACTTCTGGAGACTACATGAAGCTTCAGCTTTATTCTTGAGTAGTATAACCTATTTAAAACACATGCAGTCATCGACAATTATTAGAGCATATTTGAAGGCTTGAAAACTTATTAGCTTTATGATTTGAAGGTCAATATGAATCTTTCATCCAGAAACCATAGACCAGATCTGTAGTGTTCAGAATATCTGCTGTTTTGACCTTTCTAGTACACATGCTTCACAATGAAAAGTATCTTGACCTTCTATTTTGATTTCCTGGTCTTTTGTCACTTTTCATGTGGTAGAGAATGCACAGTATTCCAGCTGTCTATAAAAAAGCTCCAGCATGAGCTTCATAATAGTGTATGTCTGTTGAATAGCTTTCTCTTGCTGATCAAGTAGCTCTGTCTCAAGAATTGTAACACCATTACTTTTCTTAGCATATTCCACTAGTTTGTGGTCTCTTTGTGTTTGCAGCATGTGGCCTACTTCCATAAAGTAGAGATTCAACTTTTTGATCAACTGATTCATGAAAAGCAAATTTGTGTCTAACTTCAGATTATACCATGCACATATATGGATCTTGTTGACAATGCCATTCTGAACAATGCATCTAACATATACTATGCCACTACTCTTTATGAAAATGATTTCTTCATTCAAAGCCCTGTACCAATGATCTGTAGTAGAATCAAAGCTAGTAAAGTAGA
The DNA here is from genome assembly GCF_000149335.2 of Coccidioides immitis RS. Lineage (NCBI taxonomy): Eukaryota > Fungi > Ascomycota > Eurotiomycetes > Onygenales > Onygenaceae > Coccidioides > Coccidioides immitis. The sequence continues at coordinate 355,968 of NW_004504310.1, read as the reverse complement.
CTTTATTGCAACAAATTAAGTGACTGCAGCATGTGTCAATGAGCTAGATTTCTGGATCAACAGCTCTCTTGAATATGGATGCCATCAAGCCAGATCTGAATATCATGCTGGTGAAGCTATTTTCAAATTTCATTATGAGATGATTTTCTCCTGTATTATTCTTAGCATCTTCACTGGAATTTGATTGCTGAGATTTGAATTGGCTCTGGTTTTTCTGTTCATAATTTATGTGCCATTTTTCTTTAGACCTTGGTCTCATCTATAAATGTGGCTTTGGCTTCTATTCTTGATATCTCTTGTCAGTAAAAAGATGAGAGCATTGTTGTATGGCATCATCTGGAGTCTCATAATATCTCCAGTTGTCACCTATTTTGCTAGACATTTTTTTGCATAAGAATTTGACATAATTATCCCATGAGACTTTCTTCTGTGGAGCATATTTCTGTACAATTTGCTTGTTAGAGGTGATCTCTTTGAATTTGATTTGTTCAGCTATATATATTCTGCTTGTAGCTTCCACATATTTCTTTGCCTCCTGCACAAGATTCCTCATATTCTTATATATTATGTCACTTGGGTTTGTATTTCAAACTATTAATAGCACACTATTTATATAGTTCTCATTAATCACTTGTATCCCTTCAATTATCTTGTTAATTGCTAGAGAAGAATGTAATGAATGAGAAGCTTGCAATACTCTCTGATATTATTCAAGCAGTATATTGAGATATTGCATAACTGATTTATAGTTGTGTTAATGTGTATAGAAATAATTCTCTGCTGCATGAATGCATGTATTTTTATCAGGCTTTAGAAAGAGCTGCTTTATGTAGAATATTATGAGAGCAGAATCATTAATATTATCTCTATAGTACTTGCTGATCTGATCTCAAGCATTGTCTTCCATACTTAAGCTGAGCCATGTAGTGAAGAATGTTATGGCACTTTACCATTTGATTTATATATCTTCAGAAGTCTCTGTAGGCTCTGGCACCACTGTATTATATAGAATTCTCCAGCTATAGCAATTTAGCTGCAACCTGACAATGTTTAATCAAGTATTCACATTTTTCTCATCTTGTAGCATGGGAATTAACTGAATTGTTATTCCAGTGATGTCTGTAACCATTTTGTCTGCTATATTAAAATTTCTTTTGATTTGAGAAGTTATTTCTCTGAACTGGCAGCCTGCAATGCTGTTCTGTAGAAAGCTAACTTGTCATGTGATGCCTGCTGGCTGTGAATGTGCATCTGTATTGGTGCTAGCATTCTCTATATGTTCTGCTGGACTCATATTTCTGAAGATTAGATTGGGGGTTGGAGCTGAGAAGCTCTTCAGATTAATGTTCATTATTCTGTCAAGAGTTTTTTCTCTTTTTGGCAACTCCAAAGGCTTTAAAGACTTCTAAAGAAGGGCTCAGAACCTATCAGAAGAATCTACAAGACTACTAACTATGTGTGAAAGCTATAGAAACTACAGAATATAAACTCAATAAATGTGTCTGCTCTTTCTCCTCTCATCCAAAGAATTGTAGAATGAGAAGTGAGATGAAAAACTCTGCATTGGATCAAAGAAGATCTGAGCTGCTAAGCTGGAGACTAACTACATAGAGACTAGTGTCTTGACACCAAGGCTGAGCACCCTCCAGAAGCGGGGTTGACAAACAGTGAGAGGACCCACCTCACCTGCTGTTGTTGATTGTTCAAATGATCTCAGCAGGCAAAAAATCTCTGGACTCCACAGTCATACCTGGAACAGTATCTTTTTGACAGTATAAGTTGGCTATCCCAATAGCTTAGGTATTTCAACATTCCCCATATCTGTGAAAGTGAAAATTACTTTATGAAGATATTGAGGGCTTTTGACAAAATCAGTAGAGAACAATGGGCAATCTCATCTTGCACTTCTGTGATCCAGCATATGACAAGGTGTGTTTGAGATCTCATTGGCTTGTATTATTTTATTTTCTTTTATTTTACCTGTTCCTTCACTTGGTTAAATTGGACTCTATGCAGTTGAAATGATGAGCTGTCCATACCTGTGGCAGCATTCATTCTGATGGAGCACACCAGGATTCAAGAGGCTTCAAATGATGTCACATGATTTTGCCCAGATCTCAGCTCTGCATAAATACAATGCACCGCGCACGGTCCCAGTCAGAATGGCAACTGCCAGCTACAAGTTAACTTCTTGGAGCTGGCCGGGGTTAGCTTGAGTTGACAGGGTTTTGACAGGTTGCAACTAGCTGCTTGCTCGCTGTGACTGTAGGCTGGGCCTTGGAGGTATGCATGATTTAGATGCCTGGGCCTTGGCTGTAGCTGTTCAGCCTCCACTAAGAAGTAAAGTTGGTGGCATTTAGTGAGGTGGTACTGAAGCCCACAGAGTTCTTGATGATCAAAACATCTCTCTGAATGTTCTGTGCACTTGATGGCATCCTGGACATGGCTGACCACCTTTCCCTCAAGTGCAATAATAGATGTGATATAGTGCCGCACTTATAATCTGTGGTTCTTGCTGCAATTAGTGGTATGCTTCTTAAAGATATGTGACATATTGTTGATGTGTTTAGGACATTGTTTACCTGTGGTACTATTATGTTGAGACACTAGTCTCTATGTAGTTAGTCTCCAGCTTAGTGGCTTGGATTTTCTTTGATCCAATGCAGAGTTTTCATCTTACTTCTCATCCCACAATTTTTTGGATGACGAGTGAGAGCACACACATCTATTAAGTTCACATTCAGTAGTTTCTATAGCCTTCATACATGGTTAGTAGTCTTGTAGGTTCTTCATGAGGTTCTGAGCCCTTCTTTAGGAATTTTTAAAGTGTTTAAAGTTGTCAAAACAGGAAAAATTCTTGACAAAATAATAAATAATGATCTGAAGAGGTCTTTAGCTTTAACTCTTAATTCAATTTCCATGTTAGGAGAACTGGTCATAGGTCACATAGGTTTTCCCAGGGTTAAGGGTATGAAAGAGCTAAGTAGGTACAATGCCTGCAACTGATGGAAGGGAATTGTGTGTAGAATATAGAGATTCTCTAACTAGGAGACTGAATACTGGTGTTCTCACAATCCATGCAAATTATATGATTCTTATACATTCAGAGTTGGGGTCATGTGAATACTTCTGAATATTCAACATTGTTCAATACTTGGTTGGTCTAGATCTACTTGTAATACTATCCCCTCTTCAGAGATCTTGAACTTCAAAATATAAGGCTACTGAAGTGGTTTTTCATACATTATTGCAGCTTCTCTTTTGTTGATGGAGTATTATAGATTCTTGAATATGCAAGCTCCTGAATTACTACTGCTTGTCTATATAGATATTCTGCATGTGTATTATCACCAGTTGCAGTAGACATTCTTTATTATAGAACAGTAATTATTTTATTACAAATGTTCAGTATTTTATTATATACTCATTTCTTTATTTATTTGCTTGTCTGATTGCTATATTATCTGTTGTTGATTGTTATATTATTTATTAATAAGTTATAGAACCAGTAATTTTAGTGCATTGCAGTATGAATATAAATAAAGAGTTTCTAACTCTTTTCTTTCTTCTTTTTCTTCTGCTTTATTGGAGCTGAGACATCATTTCTTATTTATTTTATAACTTGTTACAATGTTATCATTAAAAAACTTTGTTACATATAATAAAGAAGACACTCTTCTATACTCTGTCTGTATTTACTCAATATTTACAACCTGCCTGAATGAAGACAAGTCTTGTTTATAGAATATCAAGAAGAAATCTTATTCTTATTATTTAGAATATTAAACTTATATCTGTTGTAATATAAGTGCATTTTTATTTATTTCTCTTGTTGTTCTGATATAGCTGTAGATTCCAGAATCTGCTATCAAACTAGTTCATTGGCTCTTATAACTTCAAGAAGAATATTATAGTTTTGACACAGCTAATTCACATCATTCATATAATATCAAGTGCATGAGTATACTTGTGTGTGAATTTTATAGACTTAACTCAGAAGCCACTAAATATTATTACTGCTAGATTACTTCTGCTGTTAAAGAATCTTTCATAAAACATCATCATTCTGTCTCACATTATGTAGTTAAGATTATGAACCTTGTGTCCAAAACAAAATCTATCAAAGATAACTTATCTGAGTTCTCTTATTTATTAAGTTCAGTTCATACTATTCTCTCTCAGATTGAAAATAAAGTTGCAAACCTTCAAGTCTTACTTGATTATCTTACAACTAGAGTGGTATCCAGTTCTGGGATTTCCCATCCTGGTCCCAGATTCCTGTCCCAATTCCTGTTCTGAGGATGGGATCAGGTTGAAGCTCAGCTTAATGGGATGGGACCAGGTGGTTTAACAGGATATTGGGACAGTTCTGTGGGAACTGAGATTGGGATGGGATTGGGACTGGAATCAAAATCTAGCTAGTAGAACAGGCCCGGGATCTGACATGACAAAATGGGATAGAACCAGGATTTCAATATTGTATATAGAATGGGACCAGTAAAGTGTAGAATGGGACCAGGAACCCTGGTCCTATTTATGTTGTTAAAAAGTAATGAAATTTGATAATGATTCTAATATAATTTTATCAATTTATTCAACTTCAGAAATGTATCAAAATTTGGTAATGCTCTGTAAATTGATTGAGCACTTTGTGGAATAGGTTTTTAAATTAAACTGGAATTTATATTATGTGTGTAATGTTTGCAGTGAGCTGTAATGCTGTCTGGATTAGGAAGTGGAGATTGGAAAATCTGAACTTCTGATGCAAAATTATCCTTGTCTTCTGATTGGTCCATTTGATTCACCAGCATGCTGGTCAATCTGATTAGGGTTAGTATGCTTTTGGATTCACCAACACCAGAATTATGTTTCTTCTCATCACCATAATCACCAATGCCAGCAATGCTGCCAATGTTTCCAACTTCTCTATTCTTTTCAATCTCCTGATCTTCAACATTCTCATTATTAATTCTTATACTTATTGTCTTCATCACATCTTCTTCATTCTCCTCAGGCCTTGTATTTATGGGCATCTGTTTAATTAAATACCTGTAGAATTGTTTAAATGATCACTGCTTGATTTATCAGTTGTATATCTCATATTGCTTGAGTTTGGCTTAAAGTCTTTGAAAACTAGATAACATATTTGTTTCTTGTTATAAATTTCACAATTTACTTTACCATCTTCTGATGTGTTGCACTCCCAACAGGCAGGAAATTGTCAAGGTCTTTCAAGAATAAGTTGCTGATCTCCTTTCTTGAATATAAGAAAAGGGGTATGTGTAATAATATCTTCAATTTGAACAGGCACTTTGTTACAAAACACATAAAAAGGAGCAACTTCTCTTGTTTGAACAACTATAGTCACTTGTGGCTTATTTTCCATTGGCAGATTCAACATTTCAGCATACTTCTGAGACAACAAGTTGATTTCTGAACCAGTATTGATCAACACCATTAATTCTTGTTGGTTTATAGTAACTGGCACATATAATGAACACATTCCATATGCTGTTTTGGATTTTGGCACCATGGGCTTTGATGTAAGTCAACTGGAATTGATCTTTAGCTCAAACTGAACTGGTTTGAAGACTCTAATCTTTGCATGGCTTTTGCTAGTACTGTTATTCCAGCCTGATCTAAAGAACACTTGATGAAGTTTTGGTGATATATCTATAAGCTTCTTGACTGACAATTGAACTTTTTCATTGAGAATTTGACCTATTAATTCATTGGCATCTGTTGAATCATGAATCTGAGAGAATAAGCAATCTGTTGCAGAATATCTTGATCTTTGTTTCTCTGTGGACTTGCTCTGAATTTCAGGCTTCTTCTGATTGATTGGTTCAACATCTTTCATGACATTGTCATCAACACTAGTCTGATTATCCTGGTAAGTAATAAATTGTCCAGTACACTAAGTATAGAGTGTTGCAATCTTAGCTCTTTGATTGTTCTTAGCTTCTTCAACTATTTCAATATTGACTGATGTTCTTTTCTTCAATCATTTATATTTCTTATCTGAATCAGATTCTCTATCAGATATTAGGTATATAAGTCATTCTGCTTGAATCTTCACACTGGTTGAATTTGTGAGAGGTGTCTCTTCTTGCTGATTGGTCTTCTTTTTAGAGCTTGTTAACTCTGGAATCACCCATTCATCCTCTTCCATAGACTGTACAATATACATGTTCAGGATTCCAGATTTAGGAGTGACAACTTGATAGTTTTAACTCTTAGATCCCATGTGTAAGTTCTCTTTGTCATCAATATGGCAGTATTCATTACTGATATCAGATTGGTATTCATAATACTGAGATTGACAATGTTCAGGTTTTCCACAGTAGAAGTATGAAGAATGTGTTGAAATTTCTCCAGTTTGAGCTCCTTCTCATCTACAAGCACCACTATAGTCTGTCATAGAAGAGCTATTTTGAGCTAAATAGAGGTTGACTGGCAGTTGAGTATTCTCTTGTACAGTTGTAGGATTAACAGTCACATTTATTGGATAATTTGATATAGATTTTGGAGGTCCTTTTCTCTGCAGCATATAATACTGATCAGAATTCTCTTGTATCTGATTTGATTGTACTCTTATGGCCAATGTCAAATTTATAAACTTGTTGATCATCTTTTCAATAGCAGCTTTAATATTGGTGCTGTCAGAGCTCTTGATTTTGGATTTTGATTTGAATTCTTCAGTCTTCACAAAACTAGCTGTTTTCTTTGGAGCTTCAACTGTAGGGGGTTTGTTAGCCAATTAATATTGCTCACCAAGCTTCTCCATTTTCTTCTGTTTCATTTCATCTTCTTCAAAGATCTTCTTATTCTCTTCATACTGGTTGATCAAATCCATGATCACCTGAACAACTTTTCTAAAATTAATAGGCAACATATTGTCTGAAAGATTGAGCTTGACCTTGTCAACAACCTTATTCTGGAGCTTCTCAGATAGCTTCTGAAGAAACTAAGACATCTTAGTGAATTTATCAAGCCTTTCATTGGCTTGTACTGTACTGGTGATAGTAGTGTATTCTCAAACATAGGTACAAATGTTGCCATCTCAAGCATGTGGTTTCTTTGTAATTATCTGGAGATAATTCTGACAGTGAATCTTGTAAGTAATGTCTTGATCACAAAATTTATGAATAATCTCTTTAGAGAATACTTCCCAATTATCTTTTTTGTAGTCTTTCAAGATTTTCATCCATTCTTCAATTCATGTAACACAGTACCTAGCCAACTGTTCAATAATGTCTTTAGAGTTAATTACCCTCTAATTCTTGCACATCTGATAAAATCTTTCAATAAACAGGGTAGCATCTCTGCTGTCAAACCAAGGTACATTTGCTGTGCCAGGGGAAGACATAGAAATGTGGGAATGAACCACAATTCTCTTGTTCTCACTCTGTAACATAGTTGCATATGATCCTGTAGTACCTTCAGCTATAGTTGATTCTGATTCCAATTTCTTGATTTCTTGATCTTTGGTCATGTCATATAGTATATTCTGTCTATTAGTCAATATCTTCCAAAAACCTGTTTATTGGGCAAGCTCTAAATAAGAGGTATTCAAATCTACACTCCCTAATCTTATTTCTAAATAAAAAACCTGATTAGTACTGTGTTCCTAGTCCATAAGATCTTATCTTGAAATAGTATATTGCTTCATGTATCTCAGAATTTGTTTGTCTTTTTCTTGGCAGTCACCTAATCATCACATCATTATCTTCAGGTCTCAGCTTGGTCACCAAATGGAGCAGGGTATGATAGGATGCCTTGTCAAGATAGGTGAGTTGGTTGATATGGTGAGAGTGCAAGAAAGGTGAAAAATCATAACATAGTAAGGGTATGGTTGAGTAATAAGTGTAGAGATAGGTATGTCCTAACAGACACCTAAGCTTATAAGAAGTAATAGTACTAAAGAGCCCTGTACTAATACAGAGAGCTCTAATAAGAAACAGTAGCAAGTTTTATAAACAAGAAATCTTTATATTCTCTAACTAATAACTGAACTGGTAATAAAGAAAAAGGTAATAAGCAAGATGCAGGAGCTACAGGTGGTTTATATAGCTTAAGAATAGTAGCTTTGGGGTGGTTTGCACCTCGGACTGGAACAATCTTTGTTCTAATGAGGTACCAGAATCCCCACTACAATATCAACTTTTCTAAATTTGGGCCTAGAACTCAAGGTCAAATCTCTCTGTCTTGCTTCATTCATTGCCTCTAGCATCTTGGTAGATGCTTATCCCCCTAAAATGCATTCTATGTATATCTCAGTGCCAAAGTACTAGGCTCCCAGCTCACATTCAAGACAGATTTTTCCCCCAGTCTTGTCTATTCTTCACTCTACTGTTCCCCCCGCGTCAAAGACTGGAACCCCAGCATTCAGTCTTCTAGTTAGAGAACCTTTATGTTCTACACACAACTTCCTTCCATTAGTTGCAGGCATCATATCTACTTAGCTCTTTTGTACCTCTAATCCTGGGAAAACCTACATGACCTATGACCAGTTCTCGTAACAGAAATGCAATGCTTTTATAAAAACTCTTTTCAGAGAACTATCAAGTTATCCACCAATAAAGTGGAATGAATATCATGAAAATCCAGATTGAAAATGGCCTAATCTTCAAGAAATAGAGATCAAGAACTCTATTTTTTCAGGCTCCAAAACCAGTACACCTGGCCCAGATAGTATACCTTTTCTTATACAACAAAAAATCTATCCAGTATTTAAAGATAGATTTTTCAAGTTATACTCTATACTATTTGAAAAAGACTAACATCTAGAAATCTGGAGAGAAGCTACTGGAGTTATTCTAAAGAAACCAAATAGAAAAGCTTCAATACCAAAATCTTACAGAATCATCTCTCTTCTTAACTGCTTGAGAAAAGTTATAGAGAGAGTTATTGCTTCTAGACTTTCTTACTGGGCCTCTCAAAATAAACTACTATATATGGATCAGTTTGGAGAAAAGAAGTAATGTTCTGCTATAGATGCTGTAATGAGTTTGGTACATGATATTCAATTAGCAAAAGCTAATAAATTGGTAGCCTCAGCTCTTTTTATTGATATAAAAGGAGCATTTGACTATGTTTCACTAAATAGACTATTAAAAGTCTTCTCTGATTTGCAACTACCTAAATCACTAGCTATGTGGATTTTTCATTTTATGCAAACAAGAAAAATCCAACTGGTTTTTGATGGTGAGAAATAACAAGAAAAGATATCTATAAATATTGGAATTCCTCAAGATTCACCTCTATCTCCAATACCTTTCTCTATATATACTATATTTCTCTTTAAGAATAATAATGATCTAGATCTTAAAGATATCAGAATTTCTAGTTATATAGATGATACTGGACTTGTTGTCTTCTCTTTCTTATTAGAAGAAAACTGCTTTAAGTTAGATAAAGCTTTACAAGCAATATCTAATAGACAAGATTCTCATGTAGTTCAATTTGATATGGAAAAAACTGAGTTAATCCACTTTACTAAATCATTTAGTGAAGATAACTCAGTTAAACTATATGATCAAGTTTTTAAACCAAAGAAGCTAGTGAGATGGTTAGGTCTTTGGCTTGACAATACTTTTACTTCCAAGAACCATGTTGAAATTAAGATATCAGCTGCTGAAAGAGTTCTTAATCAAATAATTAAACTTTCAAATACTGAAAAAGGTCTTATTTTTCAAGCTATGAGACAACTTTATATAGCTTGTATTACCTCAGTAGCTGATTATGGTGTTCAGATTTGGTGGAAGAATCAAAAGAATCTTCTCAATAAGTATGAAAAACTCTAAAACTCTGCTTTAAGAAAGATTCTAAAAGCTTTTAAAACTTCTCCAATTTATGCTATGAAGGTCAAAGCTGCTATTCCTCCTGCCAAAGTAAGATTTAATAGACTATACAGAAACTATGCTTATAGACTATTAAAAATGCTAAAAGAATATGCAATCAGAAAAAGAGTATCTTCTAGCTTTCCATCTTATAACAATGGTGTTGATCTTGATTGGGGAAGGGTTTTAGATTGAAATCAATCAGAATTAAATAATGAATATGTTGAACAAAAATCAATTAAAAGAAAAAGAAAAAGAAAAAGAAGAAAAATCAATAAACAAAAAAGGTATCCAAGTCAACTATTCAGAATTTGTTCAATGATTTCAAATATATTACCTTCTCTAAAAACAGAGAGAATCAAAGCAAAATGAAATGCCCCTTGGTCTGAAAATCTAGCTGATTTGATAGATATTCAAATTGAAAATTCAGACAAGAAAACAGCTAAAGATAGTCATATAAATAGAATTAAAAATCTAGATAATAGATCTTTAATTCTCTATTCAGATAGATTTAAAGCTGAAGAAAATCAATATGCTGGTGCTGGTGTATACAATCTATAAGATAATATTAGATTTTCATAGGATCTAGGCAAATATTGTAGTGGGGATTCTGGTACCTCATTAGCACAAAGATTGTTCCGGTCTGAGGTGCAAACCACCCCAAGGCTACTATTCTTGAGCTATATAAACTACCTGTAGCTCCTGCATCTTGCTTATTACCTTCACACACTATTGCTCTTTTCTACACACTCATTCCTTACTACTAGTTTGGTTATTAGTTAGAGAATATGAAGATTTCTTGTTCATGAAACTTGCTACTGTTTCTTATTAGAGCTTTCTGTATTAGTACAGGGCTCTTTAGTACTATTACTTCTTGTGAGCTTAGATGTCTGTTAGAACATATCTATCTCTACACTTACTACTTGACCATACCCTTACTATATTGTGATTTTTCACCTTTCTTGCGCTCTCACCATATCAACCAACTTACCTACCTTGACAAGGCATCCCATTGTACCCTGCTTCACTATCTTAAAGTCTTTAATGCAGAACTGTTTGCTATAGATAAAGTATTTAAATTAGCAAGCTCTATCTCTCAGTCTCAATCAAGATTAATATCAAATATCTGGGTGTTTTTTGATAGTCAAGCTGCTATTCAGAGACTCATGAATCAAGATCTTAATTCTGGCTTATATTATCTCCAATCTATAAGAAAAACTGTTAAGTATATTAAAAATCAGCAAATTACTATACATCTTCATTGGGTTCCTGCACATGTAAATATACATGGAAATGAAGAAGCTGATCTAGCAGCAAAGAAAGCTACAGAATTAAATCAAGTTTGTTCTGAGAGATATATATTGTTAAGAGAACCAGTCATAGGTCACATAGGTTTTCCCAGAGTTAGGGGTACAAAAGTGCTAAGTAGGTACAATGCCCACAACTAATGGGAGAAAGTTGTGTGTAGAACATAGGGGTCCTCTAACTAGGCAACTGAACACTGGAATTCCCACAATTCATGCAAATTGTGTGATTCTTATACATTCAAAGTTAGAATTATGTGAATACTCCTGAACATTCAATATTGTCTGATGCTTGGTTAATTTAAATCTACATTTATAACACTATCTCTTTTCCCAAAGACCTTAGACTTGGAGGTATAGAGCTACTGAAGTGATTTTTTGTACATTATTGTAGCTCTTCTGTGATTGATAGAGCATTATAGATTCTTGAACATGCAAGCTTCTGCATTACTACTGCTTGTCTATATAGATATTCTGTATATGTATTACTGCTGGTTGCAGTAGACATTCTTCATTATAAAATGGTAATCATTTTATTACAAACATCCAGCATTTCATCATATACTTGTTTCTTTACTTATTTGCTTGTCTGGTTGCTATGTCATCTGTTGTTCATTGTCACATTATCTATTAACAAGTCATGAAACTAGTAACTTTAGTGCATTGCAGTATAAGTATAAATAAAGAATTTCTGACTTTCTTCTTTCTTCTTTTTCTTCTGCTTTATTTAGACTCAGGCATCATTTCTTATTTATTTTATAACTTATTACAATATCATCATTAAAAGACTCTGTTATATATAATGAAGAAGACACTCTTCTATGCTTCATCTGTATTTACTTAATATTTACAGACTGTCTGGATGAAGACAAGTCTTGTCTATAAAATAACAAGAAGAAATCTTGTTCTTATTGTTTACAATATCAAACTTATATCTATTATAATATAAGTGTATCTTTATCTGTTCTTCTTGTTGTTCTGACATGGCTGTAGATTCCAGAATCCATTATTAAACTAGTTTGTTAGCTCTTGTAACTTCAAGAAGAATACTATAGTTTTAATGCAGCTGATCTGTATTGTCTGTACAACATTAAGTACATGAGTATACTTATGTGTGAATTTCATGAGCTTAACTCAGGAGCCACTAAATATTATCACTGCCAGGCTACTTCTGCTGTTGAAGAATCTTGTATGAAACATTGTTGTTTTATCTCACATTATATAGTTAAGACTATAGACCTTGTATCTGAAATAAAATCTACCAAAGACAGCCTGTCTGAGTTCTCTTATTTATCAAGCCCAGTTTGTACTATTCTCTCTTGAGTTGAAAATGAAGTTATAAACATCTGAGTCTTGCTTGATTATCTTATAACTTGTTTGACAAGTGGAATCAAAGCTCTTTAAGACAGCACAGAAATCAATCTTATAGATCTTCTGTACTATCTTACTTGTTCTCAGACTAACTTCTGCTTAGGCCAATCTCATATCTTCTATTAATTATCTAACCAATATTGTTTCTTCTAGTTTTCAAAGTGTTGTAGAAATACTTCATTCTCTTTATAGTTCTTCATCTGTAATGTCTTTCTCTGTAACTGTATCTTTTGTTGTAGTTTTATTTATCATTATATTAAACATATCTGTGACTCCTGAGTCTTGCTCATCTATAGCCAGTTTACTACTGTTATAACCACATCTCAGGCACTCTTGTGGCATGCCTTCTTGCTATTAAATTCTTGATTTTATAGATGTGTCATGATCTTTATGTTTGTTTTGTGTCATGTTTATCTTTCTTTCTGTATATAGGTTTATTCACCTTCCTATAATTATATCTTTTCTTTAGGTAATTTTTAAGGGTCTCTTGTGCATTTTCAAGATTTTTCTCAGATTCCCACATTGATTCCCCAATAGAGAATCCTTTCCACTTCACTAGATAACATCTCTTGTAGTAGTGTATTTTGTTATCTAAGATCTTATCTACTTTCCACTCATGATGATCATCTACCAGTATTGTGAGAGAATGCATTGATGCCTCACCCATTCTTGTATAGTACAGTTGCAACAATAAGATATGGAAAACATTATGGATCTGATAGCTTGGAAAGAGCTTCAGTCAATATACATTATTTTCTATAGCCTGTATTACTGAAAAAGATCTATAGTACTTGTTATTTAACTTCTTGCAAGAATATATTGTTTATAGATTTCTTGATAACAACATCACTTCATTACCAGATGCATACTTTTTATCTTAACATCTTTAATTATAGAATCATACTTGGTTCTCTTTTGCTTTCATCAAACATTCTATCAAACTATCTCTTAATATGAAGATCATCCTCAGTCTTTCATCAGATATTGTCTGTGTATTATCATCATCATCAATTAACTTCTGGATCTTGTCTGGTTCCCTAGATTTAAAGCCATGCATTACTTTGAACAAGAACATGTGCATTACAGAGTGTTCTGATCTGTTGTATGCAAATTCTGCATACACAAGCCACTTCTTTTAATCATCTTGTCTATAACTATAATAGGCACAGAGATATCTCTTCAAGATCTTGTTCAGTATCTCTATTTGGCCATTTATTTGTGGGTGAAATGCCATGCTAAGTTTTCATCTAACTTTCATGTGAAAACATAGCTCTGACCAGTATTTACTTGTGAAAACAGATCTCCAGTTCAAAACAATATTATTTGAAAATCTAAAGGCTTTAAACATTCTTCTGAACAGAAGATTTACCATCTCTAGTGTGTTAATCTTCTTTCTACACACAAGAAAACATGCAAGCTTTATAAATCAATTCACAACAATCAAGACTGCATCATATCAATTTCTCTTCTCTTCACTTGAAGGGAGATCTATTATAAAGTTCATGAATATTAAACACCAGAAACCACTGGGTGTCAGTAATAGTGTAAGAATTCACTGCAAACCCTTTACATGGTCAAGCAGCACTTGTGTTGTGTGTTTTTGAGTTTTGTGACTGGGAACCTCCCTGGGTTCTTTAGGGTCTTAAGGGTCTCAAAGAGCTCAAAGAGAGCACAACAGATTGGAGATAGTGATCAATAATTTAATGGTACTCCAGTTGAGTGGGCAGTTTTGCTCTGATGACAAAAAGTTTCTATACAGGTATATCAGAGTCAGAGCAAGGCTATCATGCCTTCTCAAGAGTAGCAGAATCAGATACAGTCATACAGTATCACAAGACTTCAATAATATGAAAAGTAACCAAGATATGAAAGTATCTGATTCAAGGATATCTATAAGATAGATAAGAAGATTGATTACAATAAACAAGTCCATCAGATTTCTGGTAATAAGCATTCTTATATACATGATGCTCTTCTGGTGATAGTCCTGCTAAGCTGTCCTATTCATTCTATCACAGTATGCTTGCTATGTCCTCCAATTAGTTCTATCACACTCAGTACAATCAGTCAGCTTATTAGTTCTATTACTGATCACATGACTTTCTGTTCTAAGATTTCTTCACAACAGTTCATGGCTCTGTCTTGTCAGATTTCATCTAATCATTCTATGTATTTGGCTGCTATGCCACAAGATTCATAACATCATTCTCTTCTTTTACAGCACATTGTTCTCAACCACTCTGTATTCCTTTCTGGGGTATAAAAAAGTGTTCTCCTATTCTTTTTTGAGCTTTCAGGTTTTTCTCTTGTTTTTAGTGAGTGTCTTCATGGTTTTCTTTCACCATGTTATCTGCTTCTAATGTTCACAAGAATAATCTTCTTTTTGCCATGAAGCAATCCAGATTCATTATGCTTTCTCCCTGCTCTCAGTGTTTCTTGCTGGGTAAGACTTGTCTAAAGTCAAGTCATTCTTCTCAGTGTAGTGAGTGTGTTCATACTAGTTGTTGTTGTATTCACAATAATGGTTCTTTCACTGCTAATTGACAGAAATTGTTTGAGACTCAGAATAAGCTTGAGTATATCAAGCAAGAAACTCTCTCTTGTCTTCTCCATCTTTAAAAGCAGAAAAAGTTACTTCACAATTAGGCTGGTAAATTTCTTGAGTTCAAATCAAAGTTCATAGAAGACCTGGAACATCTTGAGAAGAAGAAGCAGAAAAGAGTGGCTGAGCAGGCAGAGATTCAAAGTCTGCTTGCTTCATTAAATGACTTATCTTTCTTGAATTCTCTTCTGGTTCTTTCTAATTCATTCATTAATGCTTTGCTGAGTGAGAGTGTTGTTGATGATATATCTCAACAATTATTCAGACATTCTTGAGATTTTCTGTTGGTTCTCAGGTGTTTTCTGAGATATTATACTCTTTTCATTTCATCAAGTAGTGAAGTTGTCTGCTGATCTTCTAATAATCTAGTATCTGTTTGACTTTGTATTCTTGTTCTTTATTAATCTCCATGGGCATTTCTTTGGCATATAGCAGTGCTTTCTCCAATAATGAGACATGAAATACTGGGTGTATTCTCATCTTCTTAGATAGCTAGAGTTTGTAGTTGACTTTTCCAATCCACTTCATGATTTTGTATGATCCCAATTTTTTGAAATCAAGTTTTTCACTTGGTTATTTGGTTTTGATATTTTGTTGAATTAGAAATACTTTTTCTCTCTCTTTCAGGGTTAGTGCCTCCTGGCATCTTCTGTCATACTAATGCTTTATTCTCTTGTTCTGAAATTTAATGTTCAGTTTTATCTGGTTCTGCAGTTCTTGTAGTTGTATTGCTCTAAGTTCTGCTTCTTGAGTCTTTTGTCATGTAATTTTTGATTGTTTCTGTATTTCTGGTTCTCTGCTGTAGTTCATGTAGAATAGTATCATTTCTGTAGTGGCATTCTTCACTCTGTTGTATGCTAATTATGCCATGAGTAGTAGTATAACCCAATTGTTTTGTTGATAATTGATATATTCTTACAGATATTACTTTAAGATTTGATTCAGTTGCTCTGTCTGTCTATCTGTCTGTAAATGATAGACTGTTGATATCTTCTGTTCAATTCCCAATTGTGCCATCAGTATTATTTAGAATTTGCTTGTGAATCTGGTGTCTCTGTCTGTAATTATCTCTTCTGACATTCTCTAATTGGCAAGCACATTTCACAGTACTATTAGTGCTGTATCTGGTGCTGTTGTTGCTTCTCTGAATGATATAAAGTATCCATACTTTGTCAATTTATTGCTGATTACTAGTATTGAGTCATACTTCTTCCCTTTCATATTCTTCAAATTTGAGAGTTTCATAATGAAATCCATTGCTATGAATCTTCATAATTCTTACAGTTGCAGTATTGGCTGTAGCTTTCTGTATGGTCAGTGTTTGTTGGCTTTGCTTCATGCACATGTCTCACATTCTTTGACATGTTGTTGAATATCTGTCCACATTTCTGGTCAATAGTAAGTTCTTATGATTTTCTCCATTGTCTTGTTGATTTCAAAATGTCCTGCAGTGATTATATTATATTCTTGTACCATCACTTGCTTTCTGACTTTTCTGAATACATATATCAGTCCATAATATAGTATCATTCCATCTTCTTCTTTAAAGTTCTCATTTTTCTTGTTGATCTTTTTTGCATATTCATCTTTCTTCATTACTTCTTTAATCTTTTTCTTGATATCCAATCCTTCTGTAATGATTCTTGTTGCTGTCAATATTTGTCAGTCCAGAACCATATTCTTTGTTTCTTCTAACTCTTTGAAGAGTGTTCTTGAATCTTGTTCTCTTCTCATAAGATCTAGTCTTTAGCTTAATATATCCACCCAGGCATTTTCTATACCTTTGCAGTGTCATATTCTGAAGTTATAGTGTACCAGTACATATGTGTACTACCTGACTTGTTGTCTTGTAAGCTCTTTGGTTGTTATGAAGTATTACAGATTGTTATAATCTGAGATAATTTCTGTCTGATATTGATTTTCTTGTAGTTTGACCTTCCATTTCTTTAGTAATGCCACTATCGCAAGTAGTTCTTTGTTGTGGATATTGTAGTTTTGTTCAGCTGGTATCATTATTCTTGCATAATATGTAACTAGTTGTAGTCTTTCTTATTTATCTGGTTGTTGTAGTCTTTCTGCTATTGCACAGTCTGATGCATCTGTATGAATCACACATCTCTTTGTCAGATCATAGTGTTATCTCATTTCTTCTTTTCTAAAAACTTGTCTTTTATTGCTTCAAACACTTGTTAACACTTCATTATCTATTTGAATACTTTATCTTTCTTGAATAGCTGTGTGAGCAGTCTCACTTTCTTCAAAAATCCATGTATGAACTGTCAGTAGTAATTCACTAGTTCATGAAATATCTGAACTTTTTTGACTTCCTTTGATGTTGACCATTGTAGTATTTCATCAATTTTTTCTAGCTTCATTCATATTTCTTCTGTTGACACAATGTGTCCAAGATATCCAATTTTCTTCTTGAAGAAGTCACACTTCTTTAGTTTTGCTGGTAGATTGTATTTTCATAGCTTTTCCAGTACTTTCTTGACTTTTCTAGTGTGATTCTTTCAGTCTTCTTTGGTGAATATAACCACATCTTCAAGATATTTTATTCTGGAATCTGTTTTCCATTCATCATCTTTTTTGATTCATATCTGGTGGTAAGCATCTTTAATGTTGATTAGAGTAAACCATGTTACTTCCCTCAATCTGTCTTGCACTTCTTCAATCAGTAATATCAGATAGCAGTTCTTGACTATAATGCTGTTCAACTGTCTGTAATCTACATATAGTTATAAGATTCTGTTCTTCTTTGGTGCAAACAGTATTGAATATCCTGCCAGTGACATCAACTCTCTAATGTAATCTTTCTTGAGATTATTCTTAATGTATTTCTTCACTTCAGCTGATTTTTTCTCATTTAATCTGTATATTGGCAATTTCACTGGTTGTTTTCCATCTTGTAGTTTTATCTTATGATCTCAGGATTCATACTTCAGTAAACTATTGCTCTGATCTTTTTTCCTAAATATATTAATGTATTTCCAGAATTCTTCTGGTAGAGTTTTCTTGATTCTTTCATCCTGATCATTCTTTCATACTCATAGCTGCTTCAAGTTGTTGAGATTCTTTATGGCTTGATTCACTTTGTTATTATAGATTGAGTCTCCATAGATTTCTTCTGTGTCAATTAATTATTCTTTACACAGTATCTTTCTGTTGACCTGACTTATTACAGCCAGTGTCTCATCTAAGTCATTTCTGAGTATAAGTCTCTGATTGTGGTGTACTGGTTCAAGAGAGCATTCACAGTTTGCCAGTCTAATCTTTCCTTCTCACCAGTCAATTTCTGAATTGTGTTATTTCAACCAAGGGTATTCCAAGACTATGTTATAGTCCTCTAGATTTATTACTTTAAAATACACTTTCTCATGGTGTTGTCCTATTCTCATCTCAACAGAGTATGTCTCTTCTTTAACTTTATCAAGAGTTCCTCCTCCTAGTTCCAATAACTGGTAGAGATATTTCTTCATTCACTTAACAATGCCAGCTTATTTAGTGAATCTTCTGTCAATAAATAATCCAGTCACACCTGAGTCCACTAGAACTATTGCACACTTTGATCCAAGTAAGATCACTATAATTCTGAGGTGACAGATTTGTTCATTAGTGGCTAACAGTTTCACTTGCCTATTCATGCTGCTTACAGACTCTCATTCATAGCAGCTCTCTCATTTCCCAAATTAACAAGAGTTATCTTGAGTGCCTGTTTGTGTATTTTGCAATTATTTTCATCAGTACACTATTTCTTGTGTGTACTTTCTATATATACTTGTTGTCTTTGCATCCTGCACAGTTTTCACATTCTTTCAAATCATGCAGGGATCTTGTTATTTTCCAAAATCTTTTGCCTTTATAAAATTTGCATTGGCATTTGTACTCAAATTCATTATAGCATGGATAGTTCAGTTTTTCCATCTCTTTCTGTTTTTCATTCTAGTGCTGTCCATATATTGTTATCACTAGTAATATCTTTTCTTCTTTGCATGTGGTCCAGTGCAATTGATTATCTTGTATCCATAATATTCTTGCCATTGGGCATTTTATCTCTTCAGATGTTATGCTTTTCATGAGACTGAGTTTCTTCAAGACATCTTCTTCATGTTTCTCAAATTCTAGTATTTTCCAACTTGGTTCTTTCTTCAGCTCTGGTGTGGTTATCTGTTCTTCACTTGATCAATATTCTTTATTATTATTATAATCTTGTTTCTGAGTCACTTGCAACTTCTTCAGTAGTCATGGATAGTATCTACCATTCTTTCCATCTCTGTGAATAGAGCAATTATTATTATAGCAAAAGCTCCAATGAATTCTGGTGTGATCTAGATGTTCTGTGGATGAGATATTCTGTGGGTCTGGCATTTTCCATTCTTCTTCCTCAGTATCACAACCACAATACTGGCAGTTCTTGATATCACAACCATAGTCTCCATGATACATAAAGTCTTCCATAATCTATGTTCATCATTCAAACTCTTCTTGTTGTTTCTGGTGAAGCTTACATAAATATTCATAAATCAGATACTGAGCACATTTCTTGTGCTTTGAGTCCTGAATTTCATCCATTTTCTTTTTATAGTGATATTTGCAGTCAAGTAGTTGAATTCCTCAATTATCACTTGATTTGCTTCTTGTTCTCACATATAATTCTTTGCATAATTCTCATTTCTTGTCATCCAGCTGATTTTAACATTTTGGTTCATCTTCTGGCTGCTGGGGTAGCTTCAAATAAGCTTTCATAACTTGTTTTTTGAATATCTCTCTGAACTGTTGTTGGAGTTCTTTTTTAGTTTGCTCTTTCTGAGTTGTTGCTTGAAGATATTATTTAACTTCAGAGTCTTCTCTATTTTCTTTTAAGATTGCTCTGAGTTTCTTGTCTTTTTGATCTATCTTCTTTGCTCTGCACTGCCTTGCTCATTGTCTGAGCTTAGCATAATACAAGCATAATTTTTTTTTCTTTCTCCATTCTTTTTCTTTCTTATTAAGCATGTTAACTTTTGTCACATTCAGCTCTATGAATATATATCTGTAAGGGTTCAGTTGTATATGTTTGCTTCAGTCTTGACTTTCAGTATGATTTAATAAACTGAATTGCTTTCATGATACTTTTCCTTGCTTCTTCATCTTTTGTTTGTAAAGTTGGTTTCCAATTCTGACTATCACTTCAATCATTCTGATCAGAGTGTGTAATCATTTCTTCAACCATACTATTTCATCTTTGATCTTATTAAATAGATCTTGATAGTAAGTGTCAGCTAAGACTTCATTATTCCAATCAGTGTTGACAGAGACTTGCTGGAATCTCATAGCATAATCTTGTAATAATATCTTTTGTTGTATGTGGTGTAACTGCTGGACAGCTACATTTCATTCTTTAACTTCTCTGAAAGTAGTTTTCAATGTCTAAATAAAGATGTTATAACTATCAATAATCTTAAGTATATTATTGTTCTGATTATCTTTGTCTTTTTTGTAATAATTTTACAGATAGATGTTGAACCAATTAAATGCTGCTCTGTAAAGATATAATGCTGCCATTATCATCTTGTTCTTATTGTTACTGAGTAACTTTGTCTTTTATATTCATGTAGATATGCAGTTATTTCAAGAAAGCTTGTAACTTTTCTTGTTCACTCTTGAAGAGTTCTGATGAGTTAACTTTGGCTTTATCTTTCTTTTTCTGTTGTCCAGTGAATGAGATGGCCATGACCTGGGTCTCAAGCTACTTGTTATAATCTTATAATTCATGGTTCTGGTCTTCAAGTTTCTTGATAATCTGTTTGAGCTGCAAGATTCTATTTACAAGATCTTGAGTGTTGACAGCTGGTGCTTTGGATGCAGACATGGTTCCTATACTTTGTTAGATCTTGATGTGGGGTGGAGATTGTATCTTTATACTTTGACAAGATACAGAAAGTTCTTTCTTTGTATGCAATCTCTGGAGTCTCAGATGTATTCTCTTCTAAGTCAGAAGTGATCAATATGTTGTGTGTCTTTAGATTTTGTGACTGGGAATCTCTCTAAATTCTTTGGGATCTTGAGAATCTCAAAGAGCTCAAAAAGAGCACAACAGATTGAAGATAGTAATCAATAATTTAATAGTGCTCTGGTTGAGTGGGCAGTCTTGCTCTGATGACAAAGAGTTTCCATGCAGGTATATCAGAGTCAGGGCAAGACTATCATGCCTTCTCAAGAGTAGTGAGATCAGGTACAGTCATACAGTATCACAAGACTTCAATAGTATGAAAAGTAATCAAGATATGAAAGTATCTGATTCAAAGATATCTGTAAGATAGATAAGAAGATTGATCATGATGAACAAGTTTATTGAATCTCTGGTAATGAGTGTTCTTATATACATGATGCTCTTCTGGTGATACTTCTGCTAAGCTGTTCTATCTGTTCTATTGCAGTACACTTGCTATGTTCTCTGATCAGTTCTATTGTACTTGGTGCAATCAGTCAGCTTATCAGTTCTATCACTAATCATGTGATTTTCTGTTCTAAGATTTCTTCACAACAGTTCATGACTCTGCCTTGTCAGGTTTTGTCCAATCATCCTGTGTCTTTGGCTGCTGTACCACAAGATTCATAACAACTTGCAAGAGCCAGAGGCTGCACTGTGCAAGCTGCTGGAAGCTGCATGTGTTCTCATGAGACACTAAGTCATGTGCTTGTGAGCACACATAAAAGGCTGTCACTGTGTGAATCTCTTGCTGAGAGTCAGTAGCAATCTTGTTTGCAAGTTATACATAGTTACCAGAATACATATCTTTTATCTTGTGTACTTTTTTTCCATGTATATTCCTTCTAGAGATTCATTGTCATGCTGATCCACATGCATGATCCTCACATTTTGCCACTCTTTTTTAGTGATGCCTGATAATGGTATCAACATAAGAAGCTAACCCTCTGAAACTCACAAATCTGGGACACCAGCTGAAAACCTACCTGAAGAATAAACCCAAGTTTGTGAAGAGACAACCAATCTTGACATCTCACTTCTCTTAACTGTTGATGAAACAAGCACCACAAACTCAGAGAGAGAGTCTATCTTGATACCAAAAAACAAAATTCAACAGCTTTGCAAGAAGACCAAACTACTAAAGAAAATAATGAAATGACAAGAGAAGTTGAATGCTCTCCAGAACACTCAAAAGCACTTGTGAAGTGAATCTCTTGATATAGCTATCTCCAACTCAACACCTACAAAGCATCTGTTAATCTTGAGACCACCACAACACACAAAGCACTACCAGACTGGAATCTACACAGAATATCACTAGTTTATTTCAGATCTTGAATCCATTTATGATGCAAGCAAACTGAATGATGAGGATACACTTGTGTATGCTCTCACAGACCTTGATTATATTAAGAAAGATCTTTGGAAGGCCCACTGTGAAGGCAATCCATCAAAAAACAACTGGACTGGCCTTAAAGAATTTCTACACACAAGGCTAGAAGATCCAGCAAACTGCATGTGAAACTCTTCACAGGTAATCTTTGATCTTCACAAAAGTTTGAATGAAACTGATTATATCTATCACCAATAATTTCTAGAGCTCACAACAGAGATTAGTGAAGAATTTGAAGACTTTGTAAAAATGAAGAAAAATCTGTTTATATGATGCTTGAATAAGCTCATGTGAACCAAACTAGATAAACAGCTGGAGATACCAGATGACATTAATGATATAGTAGCACTGGCCACCCAGCTTTAATTAAGTATATCAGTAGTTTATATAAAGAATGTCTTATACACAAAGTCTACCAATCAAGTTGAAAGTCCTTGCAGAGGTATGAAGATTAATAACTCAAGACTGCAAATAGATAAGAGAAGTCAACTTGAGAGACCTGCTCAGGAGATAGAGAAGGACCTTACCAAGAATTACAAAGTCTTGAAAAAGAATGGAAGATGCTTTGAGTGTGGCCAAAAGAGCCATCTTGTGAAAGACTGTCCCAAGAAGAAGAAGAATAGTAAATAGAAAGTTAGAGAGCTGTGAGTAGATAGAATTAATATAATGAAGTTGTGCAAGAATAGTCTTCTTACTCTCCTCTCTATTATTCTAGGCATGTGAAGCCCAACTGACAGAAGTATTATCTGGTCAGCACTAATAGATTCAGGCTGTCAATCTCTAGTGATCAGTTTGTGATTGGCTTTGAAGCTAGATCTAAAGATGCACAAGATAACTATAGAAATTAAAACTGCTATGAATTATAAGAATGTCACTCTTACAGAAGAGATTACAAATATATTCTTTAAAGTCTGTAACTCTCAGGGAAACTGACAGTTATTTTACAAAAAAGTAATGATTGTGAACATAAGAAATGAGATGCTAGTGGGTTTGAGCTGGCTGCAGCAACATAATCTCAAGATATATTTCAAGAAACTAAGACTGAACTTCCAAACCATGTATTGTGACCCACTCACAAAGATTAAACCACTTAATCTCTCAGAGCTTGTGAAAAGAGAGAAGCCTATCTATATGATAACCCTTTGTAAATCAGACCAGCTGGTGACAGCTGACCTAGATCTCTAGATACCAGAAGCTTACCACACACTTACAGAAGTATTTAGTGACAAGAGAGCTGGAGAGCTGCCACCATACCATAAAGATAATTTGGCTATAGATCTTGAATCAGAAAAGCAGTCAGAATTTGAAAGAACATACAAATTTTCACAAGCTGAGCAAGAGACTTTTTGCAAATATCTGAGCAGTACTCTAACTTATGAGTTCATTCTGTCTTTCAAGTTATCTGCAGGAGCATCCATTCTGTTCACATTCAAGAAGAATGGTGGACTAAGAATGTGTGTGAACTATTATGATCTGAATTTAAAAACAGTCAAAAATAGATATTCTCTATTACTGATTGAAGATGTGTTGTATAAGCTTGTGGGAGCTGCAATATTCACTCAGTTGGATGCCAAGAACACCTATTATAGACTGAGAATTCACAAAGAGAATGAGTGGAAGACTGCATTTCAGACTTTACAGAAGCTATTTGAGTACTTGATAGTGTTTTTTGAACTTACAAACACACCAGCAGCTTTCCAATCATATATCATGAAGGCACTCAGCAAATATCTAGATGTGTTTGCAGTGGCCTATCTTGATGATGTGGTTGTATACTCAGCTCACAAGAAAGATCATAAGGAGCATGTGAAATTGATACTTAAAATACTCAAGTATACAGGCCTCTATTGCAAGCTGGCAAAGTGCAAGTTTAATGCTTGTGAGATTGATTATCTTGGATATGTTATAATACCAGAGAGTGTTCTTATAGAGAAGAGTCACATGAACACTATTCCTGACTAGTCAGAATCAATCAGTAAGAAAGAGATTCAAGTCTTCTTAGAATTTGTGAACTTTTACAGACACTTCATTCCAAGATTCTCTAAAATAGTCTGCAGCCTGACTGCTCTTCTAAAGAGAGGAGAAGCAAAGTTAAGTAGATATATACAAAGAGAGATAAGGAGAGAAGCCAACACTTTCATGACTAAGAAAGATCACAAAGCCTTCATAAGTCTGAAAAAAGCATTTGTGGAAGCTGTTATGCTTCACTATTTTGATATAGAATAAAAGACCAGATTGAAAACAGATGCATCTGGCTTCACAGTATATGATATTCTATCACAGCTGGTGAAGAATGGCACCTGGATTCCAGTTGGGTTTTATTTACAGAAGATGCAACCTGCAGAGATAAACTGTAGCATTCATAATCAGGAACTGCTTGTGATTATAGAGTTATTTAAATATTGATGCTGCTGGTTGGAAGGCTTGCAAACACCAGTTCAAGTTCTTACAAATTATAATAGCTTGCACTACTTCCAGACTGCTCAAAATTTCTTGTGAAGACAGGTCTGCTGAACACAAAGACTGACAGTCTTTTGGTTCACAGTTAACCATGTGAAAGAAACTAAGAATCTGACAAATGGATTCTTGTAAAGATCTGACTATGCCAAGAAGACTAGTCTAGATAATAAGAAGAATTACAAGACTGTAAATCAACTAAGAATAATGCTTGCAAAGAAGCAAGAGATTACAGAAAAGTTAAAATCAATAGTTCAAGTTTCTCCCAATCAGAGAGAAGAAAGAAGATGAGAATGTGCAACTTATCTTTGCAAAGCTTCAGATTAAGGTTAAGAAACTACTTATAAAGATTGTCTTGAGAGGTATGTGCAAAGTAAAGAAGATTGCAACACAGGTTCAGAAGATTAAAGATCTGATCTATAAGAAGAATTCTTATAAAAAGAGCAGCTCCAATCTGTTGACATTACTGCTAAATCTACTGCAAAGTGATGACTATGCAGCTGAGATCTGTAAAGACATTAAGACAGACACAAAGAAATTTATAATGTGGAAAGAGAAGAAGAGTATTCTTTATAGAAATAGTTGCATGTACATCTCTCAGAATGAGGCTTTGCAAATAGAGCTGATTAGATGTTATTATAATCTATCTCTTGCAGAGCATTTTGCAACAGCAAGAATATACAAGCTTGTAACTTGCAAATACTTTTGATCAAGAATAAAAGAACTGGTGAAGAAGTGTTGTGAAGTCTGTAGAGTCTGTCAGAGCTTAAGAATAGTTTGCAGAAAGCTTCAAGAAGAACTATCACTCTTATCAATCTTAAATTACTCTTGGAAATTCATTAGCATGAATATTATTACAGATCTTCTCACAAGCCTGAATTTTAAAAAGATGCAGTTTAACTGTATTCTGATTATAGTAGACCAGTTCACAAAGATGACTCACTTTATTCCTACAATAAAGAAGCTGACATTAGAGAAAGTGACCCATCTCTTTATTTGTAAGATAGTGAGATTGCACAGATTATCTGCAAGCATAGTAACAGATCAAGAATCTTTGTTTGTGAGTGAATTTTGAGGTGATTTAACTTATATCTTGAAGATTGTGAGAGTAATGAGCATGGCATTCTACCTGCAAACTGATGATCAGACTGAGAGACTGAATAGTGTGCTGGAGCAGTATCTGCAAAGCTATATTAATTATGATTAAGATGACTGAGTGATGTGGTTACCAATGGCTGAGTTCATGTACAATAACTTGTGACAAGCTTCCACACAGAAATTATCTTTCTAGCTGACATATAGGCTGAATTCACAAACAGAGTTCTTGAACCCTGATGAGTATAATTATATGTGCAAGAATTCAAGAGATCAGATGGAGGCAATGAGATTGCTTCACAAAAAGATCAAGAAATCACTCACAAAGACACAAGCCTATCAGAAGAAGTACTACAACCAGAAGTACACTGTAAAGATGTTTCAGATGAGAGACAAGATATGACTTGATCTTCATAATATTAAGACTGCACAGCCTAACAAAAAACTAGATTTATTGAGGCATGGGCCTTGTAGAATTATAGAGAAGATAGGCTTACAAGTCTACAGACTGGAACTGTCTTCAGATCTGCAAACTCATGATATCTTTTATGTATTCCTGCTCTGTGAACACAAGATCTGTAAAGAAATCAATAGCTCACCTTATTACAAAGTTTATAAGACAGATAAGAATGAAAAGAAGTACTGGATCTGCAAGGTAATTAACTTAAAGAGAGAGAGTTGCAAGCTATAATACAGAGTACATTGAGAAGAATATAATAATGAGAAGAACATGATATAAGTTTCTGTAAGTAATGTCTGTTCACTGAGAAAGCTACTCCAACAATTCTATAGTAGAAATCTGGACAAGTCTGGTTCACAAAAGAGATGAATGGAGGTAGTAGAACTAGAAAATGGGTTAGAGAGAGAAAAGACATAGTCAAACTGAACCAAATTTAATTAATTTCAAAACAAAAGAAGAAAAACTAAACTAAGACTATATAATTAGAGCCTCCAGCTCCTCCTGCAAAGATCTGTAACAACTATTGATAATTTTACTGCTGGAAAGAGCAAGCAAGATATCCATAGTGTAAGCAGTTGTTATAATTTTGACCCAAGTCTGTAGAGATGCACTCTGTAAAGACTATATTACTATAGTCTTACTGAGCTCTCTTGCAGACAGAGCACTTCTGTTTAGATAATAACTGAACTTCAGCCTAAATTATAAGAATTCTCTTGTGAAGCTGAGCACACACAGTTAACTGATTTGAATTATTTAAACCAGCAATAAGCATGGATCTTTAAATAGACTTGCAATATTATGCTTTTTCATAGGCAGACAAAGCTTGTATCTCTATATGGGGGGGAAGACTTGGGAGAACCACTGAATTAATCTGTAATGCATCAGCAAAAGTAGCAGCTAGTAGCATTTGAGTAAAGATAATCTGGAATCACTATTGTCAGTCTTACATAAAGGGTGCTAGATGGTCTCAAGCACTCTGTAAGACTATAGTATCTACAAACTCTGCTGATACAGAGAGAATAACAACAACAATCTAAAGAAGATTAGCTGTAAACTGAAATGTAATAGAGAATACTTAAATTTTCAGCTAGAGCTGAAGCAATAACTGTGAGAGAGAAGAATAAAGCAGCAGAACTCTAACTTCATCAGTATACAAATCAATATCAGCTTGTGAGAAGTACTTACAGCTTGAGCTAGTATGAGAGAGATAATAATAACTGATGAAAAGAAGAGAGAGAGAACAACAATACTCTAGAACTATCAGTTATAAATACTTTTCAAACTTCTTGTAACTACTCACTAAAGGCCCAATCTCATCTATAAAAGAAGAGATGGGGATTCTCTCAAGAAAGAAAAGCAAAGACAAGTTATAAGAGAGAAAGAAAGAGAACTGCACACTGGCAGTAACTGCTAGCAAGCATCAGTCTCTCCACAAACTAAACCCCATATAAAGACAAAATCTAATAGCTATGTGAAGCAAAGACACAATCAGAAGTAAACTCACCAGCTTGTGGTCTTTCAGTTAAATATATGGAATATTGAAGTGAAGCTATTTTTTCTTTCAGAATATCAGAGATCTTCTGTAATTCTGTCTCCTACACAAAGCAGTGCTTGAAGGGTTCACTTATTTTGATAATGGTAATATAGACTAGAGAAGAAAGAGAAGAAAAAAAAAGAAAGAGAAAGCAAGAGAAAGCTCTCTCTTAAGCTAGTATTTATTATCTAATAGTGGCATAAAGCTAATGAGAATAATAGAGACTCTCTACACATTATTGTGTTATTGGGTTCTGTTGTGTTACTAGAGTTGTGTTGATATCACATCTCTAGTAAGGCTGTACTCTTTTTCTTATAAGAAAATTTTTATTTTTCTCAAGAGATTTTTTATTTTTCTACTTATGAAGATTTTTAATGAGACAGCTGTCTTGAGAAATCAAGACTTATAAGAAGAGGGAATCTGTAAGAATTTGCTGCAAACCTCTTATATAAACAAACAGTATCTGTGAGATCCAGAGGCCTCAGCTTGCAAGCTACTGGAAGCTGTATGTGTTCTTATAAGACATTAAGTCACATGCTTGTGAGTGCACATAAAAGACTGTCACTGCACAAATCTCTTGCTGGAAGCCAGTGGTAATCTTGTTTACAAGTTGTATATAGTTGCCAGAATACAGATCTTTTACCTTGTATACTCTTTTTTCATGTATATTTCTTCTAGAGATTCATTGTCACACTAATCTACACATACAATCCTCACAAATAATGCAAGCAACTTATATAATTTGTGTATTGGAGTCTTTTCTTATTAGCAGGTTTAGCATTTGTGTACATACATCTGGACATCTTATCTTATTAATTGCCAATCATATTTTTGCCAGAGCAAGATAAACATCTTCACCACACTAAAGTGATCTGCAAATAGGTTATTATGGTGGACTTATAGTAGTTCCTACCTTAGAGTCAGATCATTAAAGATATAGATTCTGTCACTCTTCATCAAAAAATCTTATTCATCTATTTTCCACTCTGACTGCTGAGATTCTGCTTCAGTAAATCTTACTTGTACAGAGAAATTATCTCTCTGTGCTTCTAGCAGCAGATCCAATACATTCACAGTTGATTCATTATAAGTCTTTTCATCTTTTATCACCATGTTTACACACACACAGGGAATCCAGGATCTTCTGCAATTTCTTCATTAAGTCTTCTCAGCATCTCTGGCTGGTGATCCCTGGAGTGACTCAATTATCTTGGTGCCACTAGGTCCCCTCTGCACCATCTCTACTCCACTGCTTTGAACAGCACAAGCAGCATATACTAGAATGTCTTCTTCATCAAAAAAGCTTCTTCAAATGGGTTCCACTCTGGAACATCATCTATATAATATTATTTGAGCATATATATCAGCAGACCAATGTCTTCTTCTAGTTTGACATAATCTGGTCTTTATAATAATGCATCAGCTAAGTTATACTTCCCAGGGTGGTAGAGAATCTTAAAGTTATACACCTCAAGAATCTCTATCCATCTTACATGTTGTTATTGTGCCATCTTGTTTGTGAAGTTCATAAATGAATAAAGATTTGCATGGTCCATGATAATCTCTACAGAGTACTTCATTTCTTCTAAGTACTATCATTAATAAATAAACACTCAGACAATAGCCAGCATCTTCTTATTCAGTATGCCATAGATATTGAGTCTGGTCAAACTTGAATAACCAGTAGACAACTGGATGCCATCCATTATTAAACAGCTGTAGCAATATTATACCTGTAGCATGTTCCAAAGCATCCATTTTCAGTTATATTCTACATTCTGGATTATAGTGGCAGATGACAAGTTCTCTGGAGAAGACTACTTTTAACACATAAAATACTTCTCTGACAGCAGATGTCAGAAGAAATAATTCTCTTCTTTACTTATTTTTACTGTCTTTCAAGAAATCTGTCAACAGTGCTATAATAACTGAGTACTTTCATATGAATCTTCAATAGAAGTTCACAAAACCCAGAAATATCTGAATATTATGGAAACTTCATGACAAGAGCCACTTTATAATTATCTGTACCCACTTTGGGTCCATCTTAATATCTTTATTATTAATGATATATTCAAGATATGAGATCATTCATCTTTTAAAAGCATACTTAGCAAGCTTTGCAAATAACTGATATTCTCTTAGACACTTCATAACTAGTGTAATATATTTCTCTTGCTCTCTCTCTGAGACAGAGAAAATAAGAATATTATCTAAATAAACTACACAGCATATATCAACCAGGCCTGCCAGTGCTCTATTAATATAGGACTAAAAGGTCACTGGTGTGTTTGACAATTCAAAAGACATGACAAGATACTCAAAACTCCTAAACTTTGTACAAAACATAGTCTTTTATTCATCTTCTTTTTTGATTCTAACCCAGTGGTAGGTATCACATAGGTCTATCTTGAAAAAGTAGCATGCCCCTGCCAACCAGCTTAACATCTTATTTATTAACAGCAAAGAATAATAGTTCTTTATTATGATTGCATTAAGATTACAATAATCAATACAGAGTCTGAATTCTTCATCAGTCTTAAGTGCAAATAACACTGGAGTCTCTGCCAGACTTCATAACATACATATTTAACTCTTGCATAACTTGTTCTTAATATACTCTTATAGAATCCCTGTCTGCTTGAGCAATAGTCTATAGATTAGTATGTACAGAAACTTGCAGCCATCTTTAAAAATAATCAGGTAACTGATCTTCATTAATTCCAGCAACTCTACTACTTTTTCTTCTGACAAAACATCTTTATAGTTTCTTAATTACTCAGGCACTTCTGTCAGGACTTGGCTGTCATCTGACACAAAAATAGTATAAGAGAGTTTATTCTTGATGCATACCACTCAGACAAATCTATTTGCATTTACAAGTTTTATTATTTTCTCTGAGAGTCAGTAACACCACATCTTGTTCTTTCAGTTTATGTCTGGGTTGAAATCTTCTAACTATAGTATGCTGAGAACTATATTCACATCAACCATATCAATTACTGTAAATGTATGTCTTACTATCTTCATGGTCCCCATGAAGTCTGTTATAGTGAGTTGAGTCTTATAAATGCTGTATCAATCAGTCTCAGCTTTCTTCAACATCTTAATAACTTTCATAGACATCTTTAGTTGATCTGAGTCCAATTAGGATACCAGTTTATAGAAGATACTGTCCACTGTGGTACCTGAGTTCAACAGTGCAGCTTGCTCCATAAGACTATCTGACAGTATAGTCAGTATGACCAACAGATACATGCTGTGCCTGCTTGCCTTCTTTATTAGATTAACACCCCATATTTTTAATATTTGATCTGGGTCTTGCATGAGCTTTGCAGCTCTAGTCTTTACTCAATTCTTGTTTTTTTCATCTATTTACTGGAACTTGTTGGAGCTGTTCATACAGAACTTTGCTTTATGGCCGGGTTGGTCATATCTTAAACAGAGTTCTTCATTTATTTATTATTTGTGTTTCTTTTTCAACATTTTTGAAAGTGGTTTCACCAGCATCTTCTTTATTCATGAATAATCTTCTTCATTGTCTTGTTGGAACACACCTTTCTCTTGAAAGATTGAGATTTTCTATTTCTTCTTATTTTAATTCTTGTCTCACTGACTTTGCTTCTTCTTTTCTAGAATGAACTCAATAAGTATCACTTGTTCTTATAATTCTGTAACTATTTTTGGTTGGTGTTGCAGTTTATTCAGTTCAGCTCAGATAATTAGTCTGAGCTTTGTCTGTAGAAAGAGTACACAAAAGAATTTGTCTGGTAGACTGTTCAGATTCTGTTCAAGTTCAGCAATGTACATAAAAAACAAGAGTATAAATTGGTTCTCTTCTTGAATGATGTCATGATAATGCTGCATCATGCCTCAACTACAAGTTATCTCAGATTCAACATCATTCTTACACCATATCTTGAATTTATTTCATGACATGGATAGTTGTTCTCTCTTTATTCTCAACATCTGTTAATACATCTGGGATTTGTCATAAAAATAGCTGGATGCTTAATTAATTCTGACTGCATCTAATGCCTTTTATAATGATTTCCTCAGGCAAAACTGCTGTCTTATTAAAGCTAACCATAATTTGCACTTACCAAGTAATTTACTATAGTAGTAAGGTGCTTTTGGAGGCTTTACATTATTAAAATCATCTAACTCCTTTATCAGTTGTATGTGTAAGAGGAACTCTAAAGAGAAATCATTATTCACTATTTTCTATTCATATTCTATCTGCTTCTGCAGCCTGTATATCTTATTTTATTTATATATATCTGCTAGATTCTTTTGCAGACATGTCTTTTTTCTTTAAAGATCTTCTCTCTTCAGATTTTATCCAATGTATTGAGAAGTGTATCTCTGTTGTCTGTATCATCTGCTAGTGTCTTATTGATAATGGCTTTACTGCTATATGAGGATCATACATGTGGATCAGCATGACAATAAATCTCTAGAAGAAATATACATGAAAAAGAGTATGTGAGGTAAAAGATCTGTATTCTGGCAACTATGTATGACTTGTAAACAAGATTGCTACTGGCTTCCAGCAAGAGATTTGTACAGTGACAGTCTTTTATGTGTGCTTGCAAGCACATGACTTAGTGCCTCACAAGAACACATGCAACTTCCAGCAGCTCACAAGCTGAGACCTCTGGTCTTTACAGATGCTGTTTGTCTGTGTAAGGGGTTCATGGCAAATTCTTACAAATTCCCCCCCCTTATAAGCCTTGGTCCCTCAAGGCAGCTGTCTCATTAAAAACCTTCATGAGTAGAAAAACAAAAAACCTCTTGAGAAAAATAAAAATTTCCTTATAAGGAAAAGAGTACAGCCTCACTAGAGATGTAATATCAACACAACTCTAATAACACAACAGAACCCAATAACACAACAATATGTAGAGAGTCTCTATTGTTCTTGCTAGCTCTGTATCACTATTAGATAATGAACACTAGCTTAAGAGAGAGCTTTTTCTTGCTTTCTCTTTCTCTTCTTTTCTTCTCTTTCTTCTCTAGCCTATATCACTATTACCAAGGTAACTGAACCCTTCAAGCACTGCTTCACATGGGAGACAGACTTGTGAGATGTCTCTAATGTTCTGAAAGAAAAAATGGCTACATCTTGACACTCCACCTGTCTGACCACAAGGCCACAAGTTGGTGAGTTCATCTCTGGTTGTGTCTTTGCTTCACATGGTCATAAGATTTGCCTTTGTGTGGGGTTTGGTTCACAGAGAGGCTGATGCATGCTAGTTACTGCTGGTTTGCTCTCTCCCCCTCCTTCTCTCACAAGTCATCTCCACTTTCCTCCCTTGGGAGGATGCCCACACCCCCCCTCTTTAAAGAAGAGATGTTCAGGCCTTCAGTGAGTATTTCTTGCAAACTTGGGAAGTGTTTGTGACTGACAGTTCTAGAGCATTGTTGCTCTCTCTCTCTCTTCTCCACCAGTCACTGCCACCCCCTCTATGCCAGCTCAAGCTGTAAGTGCCTTCTGTAAGCTGACACTGGTTCGCGTGCTGATGGAGTTAGAGTCCTGCCACTCTGCCTCCCCCCCCATGATTGTTGCTGCTCTGGCCCTGACTAGAAATGTGAGTATCCTCTATCACATTTCAGTTTGTGGCTAACCTTCTCTAGGTTATTGTTGCTGTTCCCCCTGCTCCAGCAGGGTTTGTGGGTGCTGTGATCTTGTGGAATGCTTGGGACTGTCCAGTGCCCCCCCTGTAAGATTGACAATAGTGGTCCAAGACTACCTTCACCCAATTGCTGCTAGCTGCTACTTTTGCTGGTGTATTGTGAGCTAATCTGGTGGTCCTTCCAGGCCTCCCCCCCCACACAGGGGCACAAGCTTTGTCTGCCTGCAAAAGAGCATGGTGTTGTGAGTCTATTTAAAGACCTGTACTTATTACTGGTTTAAATAATTTAAATCAGTTAGCTGTCTGCATCCAGCTCTGTGAGAGTATTCTTATGACTAGAGCTGAAGCCCAGCCACTACCAGAACAGAAGTGCTCTGTCTGCAAGAGAGCACAGCAGAGCTATAGTAATATAGTCTTTGCAGAATGCATCTCTGTAGGCTTAGATCAAAAATGTAACAACTATCTATACTGTGGGCATCTTGCTTGCTCTTTCCAGCAGTAAGATTATGAGTAGTTGTTACAGATCTTTGTGGGAGAAGCTGAAGACTCTAATTACATAGTCTTAGTTTAGTTTTTTCTTCTTTTGTTTTGAAATCAATTGAATTCAGTTCAGTTTGACTATGTCTTTTCTCTTTCTAACTCATTTTCTAGTTCCACTACCTCCATCCATCTCTTTCACAAACCAGGCTTGTCTGGGTTTCTATTATGGAATTGTTGGAGTAGCTTTCTCAGTGGACAGACATTGCTCACAGAAACCCATATCTTGTTCTTCTTATCATTATATTCTTCTTAATATACTCTGTACCACAGCTCACAACCATCTCTTTTTGAGTTAATTATCTTGCAGACCCAGTACTTCTTTTGATTCTCATTCATCTTGTGAACTTTGTGATAAGATGAGCTATTGATTTCTTTGTGAGTCTTGTGTTTGTAGAGCAGAGATACATAAAAGATATTATAAGTTTACAGACCTGAAGACAGTTCCAGTCTGTAGACTTACAAGTCTATCTTCTCCACAATTCTACAAGGCTCATGCCTCAACAAATCCAGTTTTTTGTTAGATTATATGATCTTGATATTGCAAAGGTCAAGCCATATCTTGTCTCTCATCTAGAAGATCTTTGTAATATACTTCTGGTTATAGTACTTCTTCTGATAGACTTGTGCCTTTGTGAGTGATTTCTTGGTTTCTTTGTGGAGCAATCTCATTGCCCCTACCTGATTTCTTGAATTCTTGCACACATAGCCATACTCATCAGGGTTCAAGAATTCCATTCATGGATTCAACCCATATGTTAGCTGGAAAGATGATTTCTGTATGGAAGCCTGTTATGAGTTATTGTATGTGAACTCAGCTATTGGCAACCACATCACTCAATTATCTTGATTATAATTAGTATAGCTTTATAGATACTGCTCCAGTACACTATTCAGTCTCTCAGTCTGACTCTCAGTTTGTGGGTAGAATGCTGTGCTCATTGCTCTTGTAATCTTCAAGATATAAGTCAAATCACCTCAAAATTCACTCACAAACAGAGATTCTTAATCTGTTACTATACTTGCAGGTAATCTGTGCAATCTCACTATCTTGTGAATAAAGAGATAGGCCAATTCCTCTGATATCAGCTTCTTTGTTGTAAAGATAAAATGAGTTATTTTTGTGAATCAGTCCACTACAATTAAAATACAGCCAAACTGCATCTTTTCAAAATTCAGGCTTGCAGAGAGATCTGTAATAACATCTATGCTAATAAATTCTCAAGAGTAATTTGAAATTAATAAGAGTGATAGCTCTTCTTGAGACTTCTCACAAACTCTTCTTGAGCCCTGATAGATTCTTCAAACTTTATAACACTTCTTTATCAGTTCTCTCATTCTTGGCCAAAAGTATTTGCAAGCTATAAGCTTGTACATTCTTGCTGTAGCAAAATGCCCTGTGAGAGGTAGATCATAATAATATCTAATCAGCTCTATTCACAGAGTCTTATTCTGAGAGATGTACATACAACTATCTCTATAGAGAATATCCTTCTTCTCTTTTCACATTGTGAATTTCTTTGTACCTGCCTTAATATCTTCACAGACCTCAGCTGCATAGTCATCACTTTGCAGTAGATTTGGCAGTAATGTCAACAGATTGGAGCTGCTTTTTTCATAAGAATTCTTCTCACAGACCAGATCTTTGATCTTCTGGACCTGTATTATAATCTTCTTCACTTTGCACATGTCTTCCAAGATAATCTTCACAAGTAGTTTCTTGATCTCAATCTGAAGCTTTGTGGAGATGAGTTGCACATTCTTATCTTCTCTCTTCTCTCTCTAGTTGGGAGAAACTTGAGCTGTTGATTCTAACTTTTTTGTGGTCTCTTGCTTCTTCACAAGCATTACTCTTAGTTAGTTTGCAGTCTCACAACTCTTCTTATCATCTAGATTAGTCTTCTTGACATAGTCAGATCTTCACAAGAATCTATCTGCCAGATTCTTAGTTTCTTTTATATGGTCAACTGTGAATCAAAAGACTATCAGTCTTTGCATTCAGCAGACCTGTCTTCACAAGAGATCTTAAGCAGTCTGAAGGTAGCACAAGCTATCATGATTTGTAAAGACTTGAACTAGTGTTTGCAAGTCTTCCAACCAGCAGCACCAATATCTAAATGACTCCACAATCACAAGCAGTTCCTGATCATAAATACTATAGTTCATCTCCACAGATTGCATCTTCCATAAATAAAACCTCACTGGAACCCAGATACCATTCTTCACCAGCTGTAATAGAATACCACACACTGCAAAGCCAGATGCATCTGTTTCCAATCTGGTCTTCCATTTTATATCAAAATAGTGAAGTATAACAGCTTCTGCAAATACTCTTTTCAAACTTATAAAGACTTCACAATCTTTCTCAGTTATAAAAGTGTTAGCTTCTCTCCTCATCTCTCTTCATGCATGTCTGCTTAACTTTGCTTCTCCTCTCTTTAGAAGAGCAGTCAGGTCACAGACTATCTTAGAGAATCTTGAAATAAAGCATCTGTAAAAGTTCACAAATTCTAAAAAGATCTGAATCTCTTTCTTACTGGTTGACTCTGATCAGTTAAGAATAGTGTCCACACAGCTCTTCTGTATAAGAACACCCTCTGATGTTATAACATACTCAAGATAGTCAATCTCACAAGCAATAAACTTGTACTTTGCCAGCTTGCAATAAAGATCTGCATGCTTAAGTATCTTAAGTATTAATTTCACATGCTTCTTATAATCTTCATCACAAGCCAAGTATATAACCACATTATTAAGATAGGCCACTGCAAACACATCTAGATATTCACTAAGTGCCTTCATAATATATAATTAGAAAGCTGCTAGTGCATTCACAAGTCTAAAGAGCACTATCAAGTACTCAAATAGCTTCTGTAAAGTTCAAAATGCAGTCTTTCACTCATTCTCTTCACAAATTCTCAGTCTATTATAGATATTCTTGATATCTAACTAAGTGAATATTGCAGCTCCCATGAGCTTATACAATACATCTTCAATCAGTGGTAGAGAATATCTATTTTTGACTGTCTTTGAATTCAGATTGCAATAGTTCACACATATTCTTAGTCCACTATTCTTCTTAAACACAAACAGAATGAGTGCT
Source organism: Coccidioides immitis RS (assembly GCF_000149335.2). Taxonomy (NCBI): domain Eukaryota; kingdom Fungi; phylum Ascomycota; class Eurotiomycetes; order Onygenales; family Onygenaceae; genus Coccidioides; species Coccidioides immitis. The sequence goes on along the minus strand of NW_004504310.1, from coordinate 318,663 downwards.
TCTGCAGATAACTTGAAAGACCAGATGAATCTATAGATTAGAGCACTGCTCAGATATTTATAAAGAGTCTCTTGCTCAGCTTGTAAAAGTCTGTATGTTCTTCCAAATCTTGACTACTTCTCTAGTTCAAGATCTATAGCCAAATCATCTTTACAGTATGGTGGCAGCTCCCAAGCTCTCTTGTCACTAAATACTTTCACAAGTTCACAGTAGACTTTTAGTATCTGAAGATCTAGATCTACTATCACCACCTGTTCTGATTTGTGGAGAATTATTACATAGATGGGCTTCTCTTCTTCCACAAGCTCTGAGAGATTAACTGATTTAACCTTCACAAGCAGATTCTGACACACAGTTTGGAACTCTAGTTTTAGTTTCTTGAAATATATCTTGAAATTGTATCACTGCAGCCAGCTCAAACCCACTAGCATCTTATGTCTTATATTTATAATCATCACTTGTTTATAGAACAACTGCCAGTTTCTCTAAGAGTTATAGACTTTAAAGAATATATTCACAATTCCTTCTGCAAGAGTGACATTCTCATAATCTATAGCAGTTTCAATCTCTATAGGCATCTTGTGCATCTCTAGATCTAGCTTCACAGCCAATCACAAACTGATCACTAGAAATTGACAGCCTGAATCTATTAGTACTGACCAGATAATACTCATGTCACTTGAACTTCATACATCTAGAACAATAGAGAGGAGAGCAAGAAGACTGTTCTTGAACAACTTTCTTATATTAATTCTATCTACTTACAGTCCCCCAACTTTCTATTCACTATTCTTCTTCTTCTTGAGACAGTCTTTTACAAGATAGTTCTTTTAGCCACACTCAAAGCACCTTCCATTCTTTTTTAAAACTTTATAATTCTTGGTAAGATTCTTCCTCATCTTCTGAGCAAGCCTCTGGGGTTGACTTCTCTTATTCATTCACAGTCTTGAGTTATTGATCTTCATATTTCTGCAAGTACTTCCAACTGAATTAATAGACTTCACATGTGAGGCATTCTTCACATAGACTACTAACACACTTTGTCAGAGTCAGGTAGCCAGTACTACTATATCATTAATATCATCTGGTATCTCCAGCTGTTTATTCAGTTTGATTTGCATGAGCTTATTCAAGCTCTATATAAACAGGTTCTTCTTTATTTTTGTGAAATCTTCAAACTCTTCACCAATCTTTGTTATAAGCTCTAGAAATTATTGATGATAGATATAATCAGTTTCATTCAAAGTTTTGCAAAGACCAAAGATTGCTTATCAAGAGTTTCACATGCAGTTTGCTGAATCTTCTAGCCTCACATGTAGAAATTCTTTAAGGCTAGTTCAGTTGTTTTTTGATGAATTGCCTTCACAGTAAGCCTTTCAAAGATCTTTCTCAATATAATCAAGTCCTGTGAGAGCATACATAAGGGTATTCTCATTATTCAGTTTACTTGCATTACAAATGAATTCAATATCTGAGATAAACTGACAATATTCTCTATAGATTCCAGTCTGGTAGCACTTTATATATTGTGATGGTCTCAAGATCAACAGATACTTTACAGATGTTGGGTTGAAGATGGCTATATTAAAAGATTTATTTCACAAGTACTTTTGGGTGTTCTGGAGAGCATTTAACTTCTCTTGCCATTTCATCATTTTCTTTAGTAGTTTAATCTTCTTGTGAAGCTGTTGGATTTTGTTTTTTGATATCAGAATAGACTCTCTCTCTGAGTTTGCAGTGCTTGTTTTATTGACAGTTAAGAGAGGTGAGATATCAAGATTGATTATCTCTTCACAAACTTGAGTTTTTTCTTCAGATAGATTTTTAGCTGGTGTCTCAGATTCACAAGTTTCAGGGGGTTGGCTTCTTCATGTTGATACCATTGTTGGGTGTTATCAAAGAAGAGTGGCAAAATGTGAGAATTGTATGTGTGGATCAGTTTGACAATGAATCTCTAGAAGAAATATATATGGAAAAAAAGTACATGAGATAAAAGATCTGTATTCTGGCAACTATATATAACTTGTAAACAAGATTACCACTGGCTTCCAGCAAGAAATTCATGCAGTGACAGCCTTTTATGTGTGCTTGTGAGCATGTGACTTAGTGCCTTGTGAGAACACATGCAACTTCCAGCAGCTCACAAGCCAAGCCCTCTAGCCCTTGCAGGTGCTATTCATCTGTGTAAGGGGTTCGCAGCAAATCCTTACAGCATAAGCTTCTTGCAGTGCTTGTGCCAGTACTTTTTGATAGAAGCTACTCTTTTCTCTTCTTCTCATCATTCTTTATTGTATATTCTTTTTCCAGTCTCAGTGCAATGTAGATGATGGTTATAAATTATGATTGAGCTTGCTGGAGCTGTCTCCCAGCACCAGCAGAAAGATTCATAAAACCACCAGCAAAAAGTAAAGCAGGCTCTTTCAGAGCATAGAATTTAGTGCTGAAGCTGAAGATGAAAAAACACACATATATACAGAACTGGATTTGATTTAGCTCTTGTATCTGGTGGTCAATCTGACAGAATTGTATACAGTATCTCTTGTAGAGCTCAGCTGTAGGTATTTTAATAGCTCTTTCTATCAGTTCAGTACCTAGAGCTGATTGTAGATATCTTTTTCTTGATTAGTCATTTATCAGCACATCTGATTTGAGAAGAAGACAGTTGAACTCAGATAAAAAGATTATAAAAGAGATTTATTCTTGCTTGATTAAGTACGAACTTTGCAGAGCATTTTATCAGCACACAGAGTTGCTGAAGACTAGTCTTATTTACTTAAAGAATTCTTTAAGTGTGTACTTTATTATATTATAGTAGACTTCAATCCAGAGAAGCATTATCTTAGCTGCATCTTTCTTTAATTATGAGTTCATGTAGACTGCTTGGTCTTGTTTATTTTTAATAATATATCTATTAATTCATAACTTTTCTTATAGATTTACTTTAAAGCTTGGATACAAACTTAAGTTCTTTCTGTTAAATTGGGTGCAATCAGGAAGCTGGTGACAAGAGTGCTTGATAGGAGTTTCACTAGTACTGGCTGAATTGAAGCCAGTATTATTTCAGACAGCTTCTAGCTGCTGGTGCAGGTTCTCATCCATCTGATTCTGACCATGTTGGTAATCTAAGAACTATACTGATGCATTTCCCTTTATTTCTTCCATTGTTTTATAGCTAGTTTTGATATCTGAGAGAGACTCTGGGGGGTCAAAGGTGGGCATTCAGTTTATGTTTGTAGTTTGTGGTTCTCATGACTACTGTTGATATCTCAGAGCATAGGTGCAAGGCTGACTCTTTAGGGCTGTCTCTTGTGATTTCATTCTTCCTATTTCTCTGCTTGTAAGCACCTATCTTGTATGGTGAAAAAGAAGCAATATATAATGTTATAAGCCTAGCTGAAGTTAATAGCTAAGACTCTATATACATGAACATATTGCTTAGGGAGAGAGAGAAACAATGGTAGATGAGTGTTTGTACAATATATTTACAATATTAGTGCATGGTGCTAAGTCAAAAGAGAAATAGTGTGGAGGTTTTCTATACAGCATGCTATCAAGAGTTTGGTCTGAGAAGAATAGAAGTCCAACTCCCTACAGATTTACATACTGATAAAGTTTAGAGTTCTGCTGCTTTATCCCTTTCTCTCACAGTTATTATTGCTCTGGCCCTGGCCAGAAATATAAGTATTCTCTATCACATTCCAGTTTATAGCTAATCTTCTCTAGATTGTTGTTGCTATTCTCTCTGCTCTGACAGAGTTTGTGGCTGCTGTAATTCTGTAGAATGCTTGAAATCACTCAGCACCCTCTCTGCAAGACCAATAATAATAATCTCAGACTATCTTTATTCAAATGCCACCAGCTGGTACTTTTACTGATGTATTGTGAGCTAATTCAGTAATTCTTCCAGATCTTCTACTTCATACTAAGGCACAAGCTTTGTCTGTCTGCAAAAGAGCATGATATCACAAGTCTATTTAAAAATCCATGCTTATTACTTGTTTAGATAATCTAAATCAGTTAACTATCTGTGCTCAGCTCTGTAAGAGTATTCTTGTAACTCAAGATAGAGCCCAGCTACTATCAGAACAGAAGTGCTCTGTCTGCAAGAGAGCTTAGCAAGACTATAGCAATATAGTCTTTGCAGAGTGTATCTCTATAGACTTGGGTCAAAAATATAATAACTATCTATACTATAGATATCTTGCTTGCTCTTTCCAGCAGTAAGATTATAGATAGTTGTTACAAATCTTTACAGAAGAAAGCTCGAGACTTTTATATAGTCTTTAGATAGTTCTTCTTTTGAAATCAATTTAATTTAATTTGACTATGTCTTTTCTCTCTTTAGTATCTTCTTGTGAAATACAGAAGATCTTGCCAGTAATAACAAAAGAGCTACAGAATCCTAAAAGAATAAATTAGATGTGAGAGATATCTGTATTAGTTGCTTCTTGGCAGGTGAAAGAGTTGACATTTTCAATGGAACAGCTGGTATGAATATCTGTTGGATGGAAAGTATAGGGAATTAAGCTTTGCATTTCTGCTTCAACATGCTCAGCTCTAATGGTAGAGATCTTAGTGTACCAATATCTTCAGGAATCTGTAAGACTTCCTGTAGTGCCTTGTAGTGTTGGTGAGATATTCCTGATTTTTTGCACCATAATCTTAAAGTGAGTGTGAAGTGGTTCAGTATTTTATCAGGCTCTGCATGTGCATGGACTAGGATCTCCAACAGATCATTCATTATAGTCAGAATATAGGTCTCAGCTAGCTGGTCACCTAATAAATTCTCTAGTTGTGAATGAAAATCAGTATCTCTATTATTAACCAGGTGCACTGGATATAATATAGTCTGTAACTAGAGTTCAGATTCATACTCTTCCTCTGATATCTTCTGATTTAGAATAAGTGTCAGATAGAGTGTCAGGCAGAGTATTAGACATATCTGAAAGACTTGCTGCATTCTGTACACAGTAATTAGAATAATGCAGACTGATAGAGAATTCAAGATCTTACACTCAATTCTGACTTCTCAGTTTGATTGTTTGGCTGAATATCAGATTCTACTAATAATATAATATAATTACAATCTTGTGATTCCTGTAACAAATAAACAGGCTGTCTGCATCTTCAAAACTGCAAGACTAGAAATAGCAAATAAAGTTATCTTCTTCAAACTATATAATTCTATATGTGTCTCAAGTACCTCAGATTTCACATGTTTGCTTGAGATTTATATGTCAGTTTCCACAGGAATTAAGTTTCAAGTTGCAGGAATAGTGACAGTTGCTGTGGAATATCTTTAGAATAAAGTATATAGAAATTAGAAAGAAAATTACTATTCAATTAGAGAATCAGATATATTATAGCAAAGTTGAATGTTAGAGCAGCTGCAAAATGTGCCAACTGTGCTGCAGACCAACTTGTGAGGATCATATGTGTGGATCAGCATGACAATGAATCTCTAGAAGAAATATACATGGAAAAAAAGTACATGAGGTAAAAGATCTGTATTCTGGCAACTATGTACAACTTGTAAACAAGATTACTACTAGCTTCCAGCAAGAGATTTGTGCAGTGACAGTCTTTTATGTGTGCTTGTGAGCATGTGACTTAGTGTCTTGCAAGAACACATATAACTTTCAGCAGCTTGCAAGCTGAGCTCTCTAACTCTTACAGGTGCTGTTTATCTGTATAAGAAATTTATAATAAATTCTTACAGATTCACTCTTCTTGTAAGTCTTGATCTCTCAAGACAGCTGTCTTATTAAAAATCTTTATGAGTAGAAAAACAAAAAACCTCTTGAGAAAAATAAAAATTTCCTCTTAAGAAAAAGAGTACAGTCTCACTAGAGATGTGATATCAACATAACTCTAATAACACAACAGAATCTAATAACACAACAATATATAGAGAATCTTTATTGTTCTTACTAGCTCTGTATTACTATTAGATGCAGCCTTTATGTGTACTTATAAGCACATAACTTAGTGCCTTGCAAGAACATATGTACTTTCAACAGCTCACAAGCTGAGGCTCTGGGCTCTTGTAAGTGTTGTTTATCTGTATAAGGAGTTTGTGGGTGAATTCTTACATAACTCTAAATATATAACCTAAAGATATTAGTAGCAGTGCTGGATCTAGAATGTAGTTAGAGATTTAAAATGCTTGATCATCTTATTCTGTTGCAGACAACTGATCATTCTTACTGCTGCTGGATTCTGCTGATAATAAAGGGCTCTTATACTTTATTTTATCAGACTCAGACTTAAGCAAACTCTCTTCAATCATATCTGGTGGCTCAGAGCTTCCATACTTAACAGACATCATATCAAGAATGTTTTGTAGATCTGCAAATATATAGAGTGAATCTTTAACAGACTGAGAAAGACCAGTCTCACTTCAGAGATTACAGATCAAGAAGATATTCTAAAACAATATTAATATACTTGCTGATGTGACTACTTGCTGCTGCTGTTGTCATCTTTAATATACTTGTACTTATGCTCAAACTGCATCTCTCTCAGTTGCATACTTGCATGACCACTTACAGCCCATGCTGACTGGAGTGTTTCACTAATGTACTTGCTGTATAAACAAATCGTAGAGAATGTGCTGGAATAATATTAAATCTGAAGTGTCTGAGCCAGAATCTTGAGATGGATGAGATTTTGACTGAGCTTACTGAATGAAATAAATATTTGTGATAAATCAGAAATATCACTCTTCTGATTATCTCAAGCCTATAAATTTATTAAAAATGTCAGTCTCTTTCTTCTGTTAACTTTGAGCCTACAATTAAAGCTCTGTTTTCTCTACTACTTTATCACAACTATCTCAGATCATTTTTTTGATAGTCTGAAACTTTATTCTGGTTGCTTCTCTTCTCTTCCCTGTTCTTCCAGTTGTTGAATGAATTGCTATTAATTATGATAGCTCAGAGACATTTCAGCACCCAGCCACAATCTTCCAGCACAGAGACAGAGCTACATCTTTCCAGTACTTTCACTGTACTTCAAAGAAAAAAAGCAAGAAGAATATTAAATCAGCCCCAGTCCATGCCATTAGTAATAACAGAAAGCAGTTAACACTCACTGTTGAATAATTCTCTGTCAAGAAACATATCTCTAGATGGTGAGTGGCAGCCCTGAATCTTATAGTTCTATATATAGCATTTATTAACAGATGATTCTGAATAAAGATCTTGCTTAAACCACTTCTTTCAATAAGAGTACACTATTTTCAAGTCTCATGAGTGTTCCTGTACATACACTATACCACAGCAAGCCTAATCTGAAAAGTCAGAATCAATAGCTATCTAGCTCTTAATCAGTAACACCAGAAGAGATTTTGGCTTTAAAGAATTCCATTTTATATCAGAAGAGCAGGCACTCAGAGATGATCTGTCAAGAGAATAGAAAAGAAAAAACATCTAGATTGAGCCAGAGCTCAGTCTTGAAGAACAGCTGCTTTAAGAAATAATCAAGCTTCTTGCTCAGCAGTCTTCAAGTGTCAACACCAACTCAGACACTATACAGAAAGAGAGAGAGACACAGATAGTTCTTCTGCTTGACTGATAACTCTTCTGATACTGACACCAGTTATTCCAGAAACAATTATCAATAATCAGGCATAATTGATTTATTGATATACTTGACATTAACTTCAGACCTGAATGCAGATCTAGATAGATAGAATCATATTAACAACTCAGTATAAAGAGATTCAAGAAAACACTTGCTTTATAGACAGCAGAGAGAGATCAGATATATAGAAAAGATGGTAGAAAGAAGAGCAAATCACAGAAGCAGGCATTGCAGATAATCATGCATCTGAACAAGATGATCTGCTGAAGAGACTGCAAGACTGGTGCAGCTGTGAGAGAGACATGACAACAACTAAGCTTTGATTAAAGAGCTGGACAAGAAGATGCCTGAGCTCAGACTATGGAACCATACACAGATGAATCTGAAGAATTAGATGCAAAATGTGAAGATTAATCTTATAAGATATGCAGTAATCTTCTGTATGGGGCAGTCTAGTCTTGTAAACTAACATCTGACTACAGGAGAGATAATCCAGTACCAGATAACTACTGTTAGATTCACCTAAGTGACCAGCACCTGAAATCAATTGCACAAGAGCAGCTAAGACAACAAGAATGAGAATAGCTTTCAGATACTCTAGTATGCTTGAACAAGTGCTATAAACTCAATAAGATAGTTTGGGAAAGATTTCATATACAGTACAGCAGAAGAGAAGCAGTCTATTAAGCTGACTTAGAGAAATAGTTGTTCTAAGCTGATTAGATACTTTACCTGTGAAGCAACTACCAGACATGCTGCATAAAATTTAGCAATTCTGGCTTGAATTATATGCATCCACTAGCAAATCACAGTAGCAGAAAATACCATGCTGAAAACATCAGAATGAGAGTAAAAAAAGGCAGTGTAGTGGATTCAAGATAATTCTATTTTTTGGGAAAGCTGAAGAGAACAGATCCATAAAAGGGAAGAAGTGCAAATAATTAAAACACAGACTTCTGTTATTTAATTCAGAGAATACATCTTGCAGTCAATGTTTGCAGATGAAAACCAGCAGTCAAAATTGATGGTAAAAAATTAATGATGGTCAAAATTGACAGTAAAACTTGACAACCAAAATTGACAACAGCAAAAATTGACAATGATCAAAATTAACAACAGTCAAAATTGACAACAGTCAAAGCTGACAACAGTCAAAATTGATGGTAAAAATTAATAGTCAAAATTGACAATGGTAAAAATTGACAGTGAAAATTGACAATGGTAAAAGTTGACAGCAAAAATTGATGGTAAAAATTGACAGTCAAAATTAAGAGTCAAAATTGATGACCAAAATTGATGATGGTTAAAATTGACAATGGTAAAAATTGATGATCAAAATTGATAATGGTAAAAATTAACAGTCAAAATTGATGATGGTGAAAATTAATGACCAAAATTAACAGTGAAAATTGACAAACCAAATTGACAGCAAAAATTGACAATGGTGAAAATTGACAGTCAAAATTGATGATGGTCAAAATTGATGACAGTAAAAATTGACAACCAAAATTGATGATGGTCGAAATTGATAATCATGAAAATTAAATGACCAAAATTGACAGCAAAAATTGATAATAGTAAAAATTGATGGTCAAAATTGATGATGGTCAAAATTGACAATGGTAAAAATTGATGGTCAAAATTGACAACGGTAAAAATTGATGGTCAAAATTGACAATGACAAAAATTGACAACCAAAATTGATAGTGAAAATTGATAGTGAAAATTGATAGTCAAAATTGACAGTCAAAATTGACAGCCAAACTCAATAGTTAAAACACATCTTGTGCATCTGCAACAGGTTCAGCTCATTGAAAACTATCAGTCAAAATTCATGACAATGAATATTGATGGTAGAAATTGGTGGTCAACACTCACAGCTAATAGTCTGCAGCCTCATGCTTTGGAGAAACTGTGTTCTGGTTGGTATTGGCATTAGCTAATGTTGATGGCCAACATCAGCAGTTAGGATTAATCAGGAAGAGCCAGCATCACCATAAGCACCCCAAATCAAACACATTCAGATGTTCTACTGCACCATGCTTAAAGACTGTAGAGCTTCAGCAGCATCTCAAGCTTCAAACTGACAAAAGAGACTCAGCATTGCCATGTCATAACACATCTTGCATATTTCTGGACAAGAGAATTCTCTTCTTGAATAAAAGGCCACAGGTGCCACACCAACAGTCTCAATGACATCAGTAGATATGCCAGCACAAACTTGGTAGAATGCTAATATTAGCTAGTTACACTGTCACCAGACTGAAAACTTATTAGTGCATCTAACTGTCAAGTATTCAGCATGGACACAACTACAGTAGAAGATACAATAAATAACTTTCAGCTAAAATTGCTTTGATTAGATCTAACTACTAATCTATTCAACTCTGCAGAACAAATGATCTAGAGCAAACAGTCATGGTTGTTCTATATATCTCTAATAATATCCAGTTATCTTGACAGAAGTGCTGTATGATTCTTGAGTATTTCTTTTTAAATTTCACAGCCACACAGTCACACTGGGCCTCATACTGTATCCAGATCAATAATATCTAGAACTATATCAATCTCTCTCTGCAGCAACATGAACAGCATCTGTAAAGGCCAGAGGCCTCAGCTCGCGAGCTGCTGGAAGTTGCATGCATTCTTGTGAGGCACTAAGTCATGTGCTCACAAGCACACATAAAAGGCCATCACTGCATGAACCTCTTGCTAGGAGCCAGTGGCAATCTTGTTTATAAGTTGTATATAGTTGCCAGAATACAGATCTTTTACCTCACATACTCTTTTTCCATGTATATTCCTTCTAGAGATTTATTGTCATGCTGATCCACACATATGATTCTCACAAAGAAATATATGTGGAAAAAAAGTATGTGAGATAAAAGATCTGTATTCTGACAACTATATATAACTTGTAGACAAGATTACCACTGGCTCTTAGCAAGAGATTCACACAGTGACAGCCTTTTATGTGTGCTCACAAGCATATAACTTAGTGCCTCATAAGAACACATGCAACTCCCAGCAGCTTGCAAGGTGAGGCCTCTGGCCTTTACAGATGCTGTTCATTCATGTAAGAGGTTCACAGTAAATTCTTACATTCTGCTAACTGACTTAATATCTTGTTTATCAACAGTAAAAAGTAATAGTTCTTTATTATCACTGTATTAAGATCACAATAATTAATACAAAGTCTGAGTTCTCTATTAGTCTTGAATACAAATAATACTGAAGCTTCTGCTGAACTTTGTAACAGATATATTTAACTCTTGCAAAACTTGTTCTTAATATACTTTTATAAAATCTATATCTACTTGAGTGATAGTCTATAGATTAGTATATATGAGGGCTTGCTGCTGTTTTTAAGAATAATTAAGTGACTGATGTTTGTTAATTCTAGCAACTCTACTACTTGATATTGAATTTTATTAATTTATTTTAAAAAAGAAAAAGAAAAATATTTAAATATTTTTTATTTTACTGTATTGGATTGACTGAATTATTGATAAAAAGATTCAGATATCTGTAAAAAAGAATAATTATTTAATTAAAAAGTTAATATTGTGAATAATTTAAAGCTTTTAAGCATATGTTTTTCAAATATAAATCAAATAAGATATTATTATATCAGTAATTTAAATACAGTTCAATAGATTAAAGAAATTATAAGCTATTATTATTATTATTATTATTTATTATAGTTTTATGCAGTCAGTAAGTATAAAGACTATCTAGTAGCTTATCTATTAGAATTTATTTAGTGTACATTGTATAAACTGAAAAAGAGAAAAATCAAAGTATTTCATAATATGAAATATTCTTTCTTCACAAAAGCCAAATAACAGATAGTACAAAATAAATCTTAAAGAAAAACAAAATTCTTGTAGTAGTATAATACAAATTAAAGAAATAAACTTAACATATTGTTACAAATGTAGATCTAGACCAACCAAGCATCAGATGATATTAGATGTTAAGAGGTATTCACATAACTCCAACTCTGAATGTATAAGAATCACATGATTCACATGGATCATGAAAACTCCAGTGTTCAGTCTTCTAGTTAGGGAACCTTTATGTTCTATACACAATTCCCTCTCATCAGTTGCAGGCATCATATCTACTTAGCTCTTTTGTACCCCTAACTCTGGGAAAATCTATGTAATCTATAACCAGTTCTTCTAACATTCTGAACACTCCAATATACAATTGCCTAAGTCAGTATAATGCCATCAAGATCTATAAGATAAACCACAACAATACTCCACATTGCAGACCCAACAGAGATAGACACCAACATAAAGAAAATGAACATTGATGAAGGTACTGGTAGCAGTGGAGCCACTATCAATAAGACACCACCAGACAATAAGACAACAGAGATACACCTCTCAATACATTAAATGAAACCCAAAGAAAGAAGATCTTTGAAGAAAAAAAGACATGTCTGCAAAAGAATCTAGCAGATATACACAAACAAAACAAGATATGCAGGCTGCAGAAGCAGATAGAATATGAACAGAGAATAGCAAGCAATAATTTTTCTTTAGAGTTCTTCTTACACACACAATCAATAGAGAAGTCAGATGATTTCAATAATGTGAAGTCTTCAAAAGCATCTTACTACTATAGCAAATCACTTGACAAGTGCAAATTGTGATTAGCTTTAATAAGACAGCAGTTTCACCTGAGAGAATCATTATGAAAGACACTAGATATGATCAGAATTGATTGGGCATCCAGCTATTTTTGTAACAAATCCCAGATGCATTAGCAGATGTTGGAAATAAAGAGAGAACAACTACCCATGTCATGAAATAAATTCAAGATGTGGTGTAAGAACAATGCTAAATCCAAGATAACTTGTAGTTGAGATATGATGCAGCATTATCATGATACTGTTCAATAAGAGAATCAATTCATACTCTTGTTTTTCACATACATTACTGAACTTGAACAGGATCTGCACAGTCTATTAGATAAATTCTTTCACATATTCTTTCTATAAATGAAGCTCAGATCAATCATCCAGGCTGAACTAGATAAACTGCAACACCAACTAAAAATAGTTGCAGAATTACAAGAACAAGCAACACTTATTAAGTTCATTCTAGAAAAGAAGAAGCAAAGTTAGTGAAACAAGAACTAAAATAAGAAGAAATGGAAAATCTCAATCTCTCAAGAGAAAGATGTGTCCCAACAAGACAATAAAGAAGGTTATTTATAAATAAAGAAGATATTAGTGAAACCACTTCCAAAAATATCAGAAAAGAAACACAAATAACAAATGAATGAAGAGCTCTGTCTAAGATGTAGCCAATCAAATCATAAAGTAAAGTTCTGTACAAACAGCTTCAACAAGTTTCAGTGAACAGACAAAAAGAACAAGAACCAGGTAAAGACTAGAGCTGCAAAGCTCATGCAAGACCCAGATGAAACATTAAAAAGATGAGGTGTTAACTTAATAGAGAAGGTAAGCAGGCATAACATGTGTCTGTCAGCTATACTGACTACACTGTCAGATGATCTTACAGGGTAAGCTGCAATGTTGAACTCAGGTACTACAGTGGACAGTATCTTCTACAAACTGATGTTCCAATTGGACTGAAATCATCCAGAGACACCTATAGAAGTTATTGAGATGTTGCATGAAGCTAAGACTGATTAGTACAGTATCTACAAGACTCAACTCACTATAACAGACTTCATAAGAACCACAAAGATGGTAAGACATATATTTACAGTGATTGATATGGTTGATGTGAATATAGTTCTAAACATGCTATAATTAGAAGATTTTAACCCAGACATAGATTGGAAGAACAAGACATAGCATTACTAACTCTCAGAGAAAATAGTAGAACTTCTGAATGCAGATAGATTTCTTCAAGTAGTGTGCATCAAGAACAAATTCTCTTATATTATTTTTGTGTCAGATGACAGTGAAGTCCTGACAGAAGTACCTAAGTAGTTGAGAGACTATAAAAATATTGTCTCAGAAGAAAAAGCAGTAGAGTTGCTGAAATTAATAAAGATCAGTTATCTAATTATTCTTAAAGACAGCTGCAAGCCTCTGTACATGCCAATCTATAGATTATTTCTCAAGCAGACAAAGGTTCTACAAGAGTACATCAAGAACAAGTTATGCAAGAGTTAAATATATCTATCATAAAGTCCAGCAGGGGCTCCAGTATTGTTTGTACTCAAAACTAATAAAGAACTCAAACTCTGTATTAATTGTCATGGTCTTAATACAATCACAGTAAAGAACTATTACTCTTTGCTGTTGATAGATGAGATGTTAAGCTGGTTGGCAGAAGTACACTACTTTTTCAAGATAGATCTACATAATGCCTACCACCAGATTAGAATTAAAAAGGAAGATGAATGGAAGACCATGCTTTGTATAAAGTTTGAAAGTTTTGAGTATCTTATTATGTCTTTCAGATTATCAAATGCACCAGTGATCTTCCAGTTCTATATTTATAGAGCACTAGCAGACCTGGTTGATGTATGCTATGTAGTTTATCTAGATGATATTCTTATTTTCTCTGTCTCAGAGGAAGAGCATGAGAAACATGTCAGACTAGTTATGAAGTATCTAAGAGAATACCAGTTGTTTGCAAAGCTTGCTAAGTGTACTTTCAAAAAACAAATGATCTCATATCTCAGATATATCATTGATAACAAAGATATTAAGATAGATTCAAAGCAGGTACAGATGATTATAGAGTGGCTCTTGTTATAAAGTTTTTATGATATTCAGGTATTTCTGGGTTTTGCAAACTTTTATCAGAGATTTATACAAAAGTACTCAGTTATTATAATACTGTTGACAGATCTCTTGAAAGACAGTGAAAATAAACAGAAGAAAAGATTATTTCTTCTGACATCTGCTGTCAGGAAAGTGTTTCACACATTAAAAGTGGCCTTCTTTAGAGAATCTGTCATCTACCACTATAATTCAGAATGTAGAATATATCTGGAAACAGATACTTTAGAACATGCTGCAGATATAATATTGCTACAGCTGTTTGATAACAGATAGCATCCAGTTGTCTACTGATTATTCAAGTTTGACCAGACCTAATAAGTCTATGGCACATTAGATAAGAAGATGCTGGCTATTATCTAAGCATTTATTCATTAGTGGCAGTACTTAGAAGAAACAAAGTACTCTGTAGAGATTATTACAGATTATGCAAATCTTCATTTATTTATAAAGTTCACAAACAAGGTAGCATAATAATGACATGTAAGATGGATAGAGATTCTTGAGATGTATAACTTTAAGATTTTCTACTGCTCTGGGAAGTATAATCTAGCTGATGCATTATCACAAAAACCAGATTATGTCAAACTAGAAGAAGATACTGGTCTGCCAATGTATACACTCAAACAATATTATATGAATGGTGTTCCAGAGTGGAACCCATTCAAAGAAACTTTCTTTAATGAAGGAGGCATTCAAGTATGTACTGCTTGCACTATCCAAAATAGTAGAGTAGAGATGGTGCAGAGGAGACCTGGTGGCATCAAGATAGTTGAGTTAGTTCAGATAGCACCAGCCAGAGATGCTGGAGAGGCTTAATGAAGAAATTACAGAAGATTTTGGATTTCCCATGTGTGTGTGAACACAGTAATGAAAGATGAAAAAGTCTATAATAAATTAACTGTAGGTATGTTGGACCTGCTACTAGAAGCAAAGAGAGATAATTCCTCTGTACAAGTAAGATTTGCTGAGGCAGGATCTCAGCAGTGAGAGTGAAAAATAGATAAATGAGATCTTTTGATAAAGAGCAGCAGGATCTACATTTCTAATGATCTGGCTCTAAGACAGGAACTACTATAAGTCCACCATGACAATTCATTTACAGATTACTTTAGTGTGGCAAAGATATTTGTCTTGCTCTGGCAAAAATATGATTGACAATCAATAAGACAAGATATCCAGATGTACATATGTGAATGACAAACCTGCTAACAAGGAAAGACTTCAATGCACAAACTATATAGATTGCTCACACCATTGCTGACACTCAGTAGTTCCTGCTATTCAATATTTATAGACTTTATAACAGATCTCTCTTCAAGTGAAGAGGAGAGGAATCTATACAACACAGTTCTGGTTGTTGTGGATCAATTTATGAAGCTTGTACATTTTTCTGTGTGTAGAAAGAAGATTAATGTGCCAGAAATAGCAAATCTTCTGTTCAGAAGAGTGTTTAAAAACTTCAGATTTTCAAATAATATTGTTTTGAACTGGAGATCTATTTTCACAAGTGAATACTGGTCAGAGCTATGTTTTCACATGAAAGTTAGATAAAAACTTAGCATGGCATTCCACCCACAAATGAACAGCCAAACACAGGCACTGAACAAGATCTTAGAGAGATACCTACACATCTATTGTAGTTATAGATAAGATGATTGGGAGAAGTGGCTTGTGTATGCAGAATTTGCATACAACAAGTCAGAATACTCTGTAATGCACATGCCCCTGTTTAAAGTAATGTACAGCTTTGAATCTAGGGAACCAGATAAGATTCAGAAGTTGATTGACAATAACAACACACAGACAACATCTGACAGAAGACTGAGAATGATCTCTGTGTTAAGAGATAGTCTGGTAGAATGTTTGATAAAAGTAAAAAAGAACCAAGTACAGTTCTATAACTGAAGATGTGAAGATAACAAGTATGCATCTGATGATAAAGTAATGTTGTCATCAAGAATTCTATAAACAATATGTTCTTGCAAGAAGTTATACAACAAGTACTATAGATCTTTCTCAGTGATAGAGGCCATAGAAAATAATGTATATTGACTAAAGCTCTCTCTAAGCTATCAAATTTATAATGTTTTTCATGTCTTATTGTTGAAACTATACTGCATGAGAATGAGTGAGGCACCAACACATCCTTCCACAGTACTAGTAGATAACTATCATGAGTGAGAAGTAGATGATATCTTGAACAGCAAAACACACTACTACAAGAGATCTTACCTAGTAAAGTGGAAAGAATTTTCTATTGAGAAATTGATGTGGGAACCTGAGAAAAATCTCAAAAATGCACAAGAGACTCTTAAGAATTACCTAAAGAAAAGATGTAATTATAAGAAGATGAATGAATCTATATACAGAAAGAAAGATAAATGTGACATGAAACAAACATAAAGACTACAACACATCTACAAAATCAAGAATTTAATGGCAAAAAGACATGCTGTGAGAGCATCTGAGATGCAGCTGTAATGATGGCAAACTAGCTATAAACAAGCAAGACTCCAAAGTTGCAGGTATATTTGGTATAACAACAGATAAAACTACAACAGAAGGTACAGTTACAGAGAAAGATATTACAGATAAAAAACTATAAAGAGAATAAAGTATTTCTACAA
Source organism: Coccidioides immitis RS (assembly GCF_000149335.2). Taxonomy (NCBI): domain Eukaryota; kingdom Fungi; phylum Ascomycota; class Eurotiomycetes; order Onygenales; family Onygenaceae; genus Coccidioides; species Coccidioides immitis. The sequence goes on along the minus strand of NW_004504310.1, from coordinate 301,674 downwards.
TGCTCTGAAAATATGAGGATTGTACATGTGAATCAGCATGACAATGAATCTCTAGAAGGAATATACATGGAAAAAGAGTATGCAAGGTAAAAGATCTGTATTCTGGTAACTATGTATAACTTGTAAACAAGATTGCCACTGGCTCCCAGCAAGGGGTTTGTGCAGTGACAGCCTTTTATGTGTGCTCGCAAGCATGTGACTTAGTGCCTTGTGAGAACACATGCAACTTCCAGCAGCTTGCAAGCCAAGCCCTCTGGCCCTCATGAGTGCTGTTTGTCTGTGTAAGGGGTTCGCGGTGAATCCTTACAGAAAATCAGAAGAAACAATGTTGATTAGATAATTAATAAAAGATGTAAGGTTGGTCTAAGCAGAAGTTAGTCTGAGAACAAGTAAGATAGTACAGAAGATCTATAAGACTAATTTTTATACTGTCTTGAAGAGCTTTGGTTCCACTTGTCACACAAGTTATAAGATGATCAAGTAAGACTTGAATGTTTGCAACTTCATTTTCAATCTGAGAGAGAACAGTATAAACTGAGCTTGATAAACAAGAGAACTCAGATAAGCTATCTTTGATAGATTCTGTTTCAGACATGAGATTCACAGTCTTGACTACATAACATGAGACAGAACAAGAACATTTTATGCAAGATTCTTTAATAGCAGAAGTGGCCTGGTAGTAATAATGTTTAGCAGCTTCTGAGTTGAGCCCATAAAATTCATGCACAAGTATACTTATACACTTGATGTTGTACAGACAATGCAGATCAGCTGTGTTAAAACTATAGTATTCTTCTTAAAGTTGCAAGAGCTGATGAACTAGTTTGACAGCAGATTCTGAAATCTATAGTCATGTCAGAACAACAAGAAGAACAGACAAAGACATACTTACATTATGACAGATATGGATTTGATATTCTAAACAATAAGAACAAGATTTCTTTTTAGTGTTCTATAGACAAGACTTATCTTCATTCAGGCAGTCTGTGAATATTAAGTAAATGCAGATGAAGCACAGAAAAGTGTCTTCTTTATTATGTGTAACAGAGTTTTTTGATGATGACATTATAATAAGTTATAAAACAAACAAGGAACAACACCTGAGCCCAAACAAAGTAGAAGAAAAAGAAGAAAGAAGAGGATCAGAAACTCTCTATTTATATTTACACTACAATACACTAAAGTTGCTAGTTTTATAACTTGTTGATAGACAATATGATAACAGACAACAGATAATATAGCAACCAGACAAGCAAACAAACAAAGAAACAAGTATGTGATGAAATGCTGGACATTTGTAATAAAATAATTACTGTTCTATAATAAAGGATGTCTACTGCAACCAGCAGTAATACACATGTGGAATATCTATATAGACAAGCAGTAGTAATGCAGAAGCTTGCACATTCAAGAATCTATAATACTTCACCAATGACAGAGGAGCTATAATAATGTATGAAAAACTACTTCAGTAGCTGTATGCCTTGGAGTCTGGGGCCTCTGGAGGGGGGAATAGTGTTATGAATATAGATCTAGACCAACTAAGCATCAGATAATGTTGGATGTTCAGGGGTATTCATGTAACCTCAACTCTGAATGTATGAGAATGACATGATTTACATGAATTATGAGAATCTCAGCATTCAGTCTTCTAGTTAGAGGACCCCTACATTCTACACATGACTCTCTCCCATCAGTTGCAGGCATCATACCTACTTAGCTCTTTCATACCTCTAACTCTGGAAAAACCTATATGACCTCCGACCAGTTCTCCTAACACATATTTAAGAAAGTCACTATCTAGTAGTTATTCTAGTATATTTTAAAAATAAATCTAATTATTTGAGGCCTAATTCTCTTTCAAAAATAAAATTTAAAAATGGTTGAGAAATATCAAGTTTTTGTTAAATTTTTCTTCTTTCAGTTTGATAAGCTAAGTAGTCTAATAATAGATGCTTTGAATTTTCAATATAATTGCAGAAAGAGTATAAGTTGGAAGAGTAGTCAGATAATCTTACTAGATAAGATCTGAAATATTTATAACCAAGCTTTAATTAGCAAATAGTTAACCATATCTTCTTAGATATAGAAAGAGCTGATGCTTTTCATCTGAGCTTTATTTTGAATTAAGAGTAGTAGTTTGTATAGCTTTCTTTATTAAAAAAATCTTTATACCACTCTATTATTGCTTGTTCTTTTATTGGTCTTTTTATATAAGTAAGAGATATATATCTCTTGGAACAAACTTGATTTAATTCTGTGGCTTTTTTTGCTACTAGATCAGCTTTGTCATTTCCATGTACAATTTTCTATGCAGGAACCCAATAAAGATGTAGATTAATATACTGATTTCTGATATACTTAGCAGTTTTTCTTATAGATTGAAGATAATATAAGCCAGAATTAAGATCTTAGTTCATGAGTCTCTGAATAGCAGCTTGACTATCAGAAAACACCCAGATATCTGATATTGATCTTGATTAAGATTCAGAGATAGAACTTGCTAATTTAAATGCTATATCTATAGCAAACAGTTCTGCATTAAAGACTTCAAGATATTTGTCTAGATTCTATAAGAATCTAATATTATCTTGTAAATTGTATACACCAGTATTAGTATATTGATTTTCTTCAGCTTTTGATCTATCTGAATAGAGAATTAAAGATCTATTGTCTAGACTTTCAATTCTATTTAGATGACTATCTTTAGCTGTTTTCTTGTCTGATTCTTCAATTTGAATGTCTATTAAATCAGCTAGATTTTCAGATCAAGACGCATTCTATTTTGCTTTGATTCTCTCTGTTTGTAAAGAAGATAATATATTTGAAATTATTGAACAAACTTTAAATAGTTAACTAGGATACTTTTGTAGTTTATTGATTTTGCTTCTTTTTCTTTTAGTTGATGTTTGTTCAATATATTCATTATTTAGTTCTAATTAATTCCAGTTTAAAAATCTTCTCCAATCAAGATTAATATCATTATTATATAGTGGAAATCTAGGAGATACTCTTTCTCTAATTATATTTCTTTTGGCATTTTTAATAGTCTATAAGTGCCAGATAGCTCACTGGTAAATAAGCTGCAGGTGCACTCTAGGGTGTGGGGTTCAAATCCTTCAACTAGTACACTTTTTTACCCACTAAAGTTGTGGTGTGAAAGGCAATGCATGTATGCTCATGGCTCTACTAAGTTACTTACTATCTTTTACCTAATGACAAGTAATAATTGGGTAAAGATAGTGGGTTTATCTAGGCTGGTATTCAAGACCAGGACAGAATCACATTTCCCATTGAACCTGGTCCCAGTTCTGAATTTAGAAACAGCCAGGATCCTAAATATGAAATCTCAGTCCCATGTCCCATCCCACTCAAGAGCTTGAGATTCTGTTCCCATCTCTATCCCAGAAATTATTTCCTGGTCCCATTCTCAAATAGAAAATTATATTTCACATTTCATTCCAGCAGAGATGGTAGACTCCCATTTCCCATTCTGGCCAGGTCTATAGTGGGACTGGAATAGAATCAGGATTCCCAGTCCCATTGTGTCAAATTCATAGAGAAGAGTCAAACTAATCAAATTTTGTGTGGACTGTTATCAAATTTTGTTACTTTTTTGATGAAGGCAGAACTCTTAAAAAAATCAATTTGATTATTAAAAGAAACAAAGTATTAAAACTAACTAATAGCTGAAGCCAGCAAACAAACAGGAACTATCTAAATAGCAAGTTAATTATTATTATTATCATCTTCATTATCATCATCATCTTGCTTCTCCCTCTTTTTCTTCTTCTTTTACTTTTTCTTCTTTTTTTTCTTCTTCTTCTTCTTCTTCTTCTTCTTTTGCTTCTCCAGAACCAGCTTTGTGAATCAGACAGGAGCTCTAATATCTATCATTTGACAGGTGGAGACCCTGATGGTGCTGGAGAGAGGCAGAGAGGTAATAGTGGGTGATGGCAGTAGTGGTGGAGTGGTGGCAGTGGTAGTTCGTGAGGTAGAGATAGCACACAGGCAGTGGGTGGTGGCAGCAGAGGCAGGAAAATCAGACACATTAATTAGGCCAGAATAGTTCAACCCAATTTTGGCATCAATATCAAGAACAAGCTTTATATCATCAGCATTAATTCATAATATACTTATAGTACACCCATTGGCATAACAGAGTTTATATTACTCAGTATAATTATTGATGCTACTGCTAAGAGTAACTTACACTTAAACAGAGTACACAAGATTGCTTCAGCTATCTTCTAAAGTAACTTAATAGTAGTATATTGCTAGCAATATTCATATTCTTGGTGACAAGATAAAGTAATTTCCTGAACTAATTACTAGAACAGGGCCACTAGCAAGATTAGCTCAGTAGAGCTTTAGAAGTAGTGGATTTTCTTGATGGCACCTATTTTTATTAATTAGCATCAAGACTGTTACCAAAAATTATTACTTTTTGACATACAAGTGCCAGCCTTTCAATTTTGAACAGGGGGGCAGGGGTGGAGATTTTTTTGATTAGAGTTAGTCAGATCAACATCTTTATTAGTTTTATATTAATTACTCTTTTTCAGAGCCCATTCTTTCAATGCAGTCTTGTGCCACTTCTCTCCAGCTGTGCAAAATAAATGTGTACAGGAAAAACTAACATCTTTTCAGTAAACAATGTACACCAGAGCAGTATTCTGCAAGCACTCATCTCTTAACATGACCCATTTTGTTGCAGTATATGTTTGTTGTACAGGTGGACATTAAAGTACAGTAAATAAAAAGATAGAGAGAGAGAAGAAATTATTAATATTAGCTCTAAAGAGTAAGAATAAGAAAAGGAAGAGAAAAAGAAGAGAAGAGAGACTGATCTGATATTATTATTCTGTAGCTAGTATAGTAACAATATGTTGATCTTGTCTATACCAACATGTTTGTAGAATGTAAACAATATGTATAGTAATCATTCTACAGTACTTAATCAATACACTCTGTAATTCTATTATTCTGTAGCCAGCATAGCAACAACACATTAAGCTTGTCTATAGCAATATGCCTGTAGTATGTAAATAATGTGTATAGTAATTATTCTATACAAGTACTTAATTAATATACTTTATAATCTTATTATCCTGTAGCCAGTAATTCAACTCATTACATACAATTGTGAAGATGAGGCCAAAATAATCTTTAATAAAAGAGAAGATTTGTGCAGCACAGAAGCACTGTCAGATCTTGAAAAATCATCATAAAGATATATTCAAGACAGAAGAGATGAATTGCAAGACATGTTATAATATGCTGAAGAGAATCTGAGCAAAATATAAGTAGTATGCACTCTTAGTGGTTTGCATTAAATTATATTAACAGTCATTACAGACAGAATAGCAGTGAGAAGAATTACAAGATAATTAAAGATAAAGTTATTAAAGAGTTAATGGCCAAGCAATTTGTCAAGAGTAAGTTAAAGAAGTACCATAAGCACCAGCTTATGATTTTTCAGCAAAAGAAGAGAGAGAAGAAAAAGAAGTATTACTGAGAAGAGATTATAGAGATCAAGAATAAAGCTTGAGAGAAAAAGAAGATAGAATTTAAAAGTAACAAAATTTGATAACAGTTCTGACATATTTAGACTAAAACAAGTCAGATGCAGCATTCTATTGCTGTATGTAGAGAGGCTCAATTCTGCCAAATAATAACTAGACTTGAGATCAAGATCATGGCCCATGATTATGATTATCTTGCTGCAGTTAGTGTGTCAAGAGAGAGGGTTGAGAAGAAGATGAGAGAATTTCTAAGCTAATTACAGAGTTCAAGTGAAGATAACAAGAGCTCACCTGTTCCAGAGAAGATGGAGAAAGATGATTTTGAGATTGTGATGTCCTTCAATAAGAATGATGAGAAGAACAATGAGATGAAGAATAATTGAATTATTAATATCTAGAAAAGAAAGTTAGATTCTTAGTTATTTTTTTATATTAATTTGAGAATGGGGTGCCATTAAATTAGCAAAATGTTTTATTTTCCTGAAGAAGAATGTTTTATTTTGTAGATGAAGAAGATTTTATAGTTGATTACTGTACTTACAGAGTAAAATAAGACTAACTATCTAGAGATTATCAAATTTTACTTGGGCTTTGACCACATTTTGTTACTTTTTTGACTAAGGCAGAACTTAGAGAAAAATCAATTTAATTGTAAAAAAAAAAAAAAAAAAAAAAAAATCTAATAACTGAAGCCAGCAAACAAGCAAAATTTACAGAGATTTCTTCAGAATTAATCATAGTTTAATATGAAAAAAAACAATTTGTATTGTAGAAGAAGCTGCATTATAAGTTATTTGTTACTTGGTGGTTGACTACTGAAGCTGCTCAGTTAATTAATAGTAAGAAGTGTAGTGATCCCAACTGGAAGACAAAGCAATGCTATTTTGATTTTTGGTCAAAATTTGATCAGGTGGTAGAGTATTCTAAGAGTACTTCAGAAATAATTTGCAAGCATTACTAAATCTTTCTCAGTTATTCAAGCTTTTCTTGAAATGATACAAGTGGTCTGAAGAAGTATTTAACAAGTAAAGATTGTACAAAAGCTGATGACAAACAGGATAATACTCTGATTAATATAATAGTAGATCATGGATTCTAATTTTCCAAATATAATAAATTTTAGTAATGGTTCTAGTGTCTTAGCAACAGTTTTCAAAGCATTTTCAAACAGATTCAGATCTGTCTGTTTCTGAATATAATTAAGATAATTTTTTTCAGCAGCTTGTGCAAATATTAATATTCTTGAATCTCTTATTTTGTGCTATTGAGAATTCAGTATTCTGTATATTAATAACCATACTTAACTCTGCAATGGCTTTACAGATACTCACACAAGAAACATTATATCAGATCATGAATAATATATATAATCAGCTATTCTGAAATCTTCTCTTTAACCATGATCTAATAATCAAGGTATCTCTGACAGTAGATAATTGGACAAGTTCCAATAATCTTATCTTTATGGCAATTAATGATTATTATATTACAAAGAATTGAAAGTACTGTGGGCATTTACTGAGTTCTGAAAGTTTAGAATGTGTTTATACTGGCAAGAATATGACAGAGATTCTTCAATAATTACTAGTAGTATGAAGACTTGAGAGCAATCTTCTTGTAATTACAAGTAACAATATATCAAACAATAATACTATGCAAGCACATCTTATACATCAGTTAAGACCAGCATTGCAGCAGTGAAATAAGACAACTGATTGGAATGCAGAGAGTGGAACAATACTCTATCTTATATAATTCAACTTGTGGTTCAAGAGCTGGTTTCCAATCTCAAGATTCAGCTAGACAATGATACTCTACCCACTATCTTTGATAAAAGCTCAATTACTGATGATCTAGTATCAACAGACACATTTGCAAATACTCTTAGAAAGATAACAAAATTTAATAACAATCTTGATATACTTGAGTTGATTTACTAATCTTTACTTAATAATAGATTTATCTTATTGCTAATGCAATCAATGTCTCTCTTCAACTTGCTGCACATTTTCAAGAATATTAACAAGAGAACCAGTGCAAGATGATTCAAGATGTTTGCACAAGATGAAATTCTATCTATAAGATATGTGTTCATGTCTTGTTGCTTTGACAAGCTGTGAACTCATGAATTCAGAACTCATCATCAAAATATCAAAGACTTTACTTATTGAACCATGACTGGAAGCAGCTAAAGTATATAGTTGGACTGTTGCAGCCATTCAGTCAATTTATCAAGATACTGTTTAAAACAACAGACTAAATAATTTATCTGATATGAGCAATGTACAATCATCTTTTCCAGTATTTAGAAAGAGAGGAGGACAAGACCTAATAGTTAACAACAAGAGAAAATATTCAAGAAGCTATCAAAGCTGTTAACTTGAAATTCCAGAAATACTATAGTGATACTGAGCATCCAAAGAGTGAGCTGCTAGCTGTAGCTGCTATTCTTCATTTATTATGCTGCATGAGAGCATATGATTCAGAGAATTGGACCAGTAATGAGCATAAATTATAGCAACAATATATTTTGAGGTTTTACAAAAAGCATTATGAGAAATATAAACAGCTAAGAGAAGTAATACTTAATGTAAATAATATATGTTTGTCATAAGTACTATTCTAATTTCTTCTCTGCTAACTTCTCTAGAATATTGAGCAAATGATTTTTGAGAGACTCTATTAAAGACAAGCAAATTTCCAAAATGAAATGAAGTAATATTTAAATGATAAGAGTTTAACATTATCTCAAGCTTTAATTCTGGAACAGTAGAGGATTCTAGAGTCTGATTTTCCAACTGTTGCTTGAATAGCAAGGGACATTCTGGCTATATCTTTAACAGAGATTGGAGTAGAACAGATTTTCAATGTTGCTTGGGATACATGTTATTATTAATAATCATGGCTCCATGCATCTACAATCAAGAAGATCATGCTGCTTAAACATGGAGATAAGATACATATGCTAGATAAAGCACTCATATCACATAAGAAGTTGGCCAAGAAGGTCATCCAAGACAATTAAGATGATCAAGATACTTTAGAGATTGTATGAAAAGAGATTGCAAGCCTGCTAAATCCACTACTTAATCCAGATGAGAAACAGGAAATATGTCAATGTTATTAATAAATAGACTCAAGTAGCTAATAGCTTGCAATATGATTCAATTATGCAAAGAGCATTACCAAATTTTGGTATTTTTCTGAAGTTAAATAAATTGATAAAATTATATTAGGACTATTACAAAATTTTGTTACTTTTTGACAACACAAATGGAACTGGAGTTTCTGGTCCCATCCTATATACAATATTGAAATCCCAGTTCTATTCTATTTTGTCATGTCAGGTCCTGGGCCTGTCCTACTAGCTAGATTTTGATCTCAGTCCCAATTCCATCCCAATCCCAGTTTCCATGGAACTGGGATTGAGATATACTGTTAAATAACCCAGTCCCATTCCATTAAGCTGAGCTTCAACCTGATCCTGTCCTCGGGACAGAAATTGGGACAGGAATCTGGAACTGAAATGGGAAATCCCGGAACTAGATACCACTCTAGGTTTATCTAGCATCTGGTGAAGCTAAAATAAATGTAAATAGGTAGGCTTCACTGCACTACTAAAAGCTACTTACTATCTATTATCTAATAATAACTGATGATTGGATAGAGATAGTGAATCCATCTAGTATCTGGTGAAGTTAAAATGATACAAGTGAGTAGGCTCTACTGCACTGCTAAAAGCTACTCCACCTAGTAATCTAATAATAACTAATAATTGGATAACTAAGTAGGGTGCTAATTCAGGGAAATAGATTTGAAAACCACCTGACAATGGCACCTCTAGTTATCTCTAGAGATAGTTGACTATCTCTAGAAATAATTGGTTCGTCATTATATGCTGAAACCGTGACAGCTAATTGGTAGGCTGGGATGCTGAAATTAGTAACTGAAAGGTAGGATTTAGTAGCTAGTAGACTAGCTAGCTTCTAGAGCTAGTTACTAGATTAGTAGGCTGAGTAGTAGTGGCTTAACTAGAATCAGAATAGTTAATGCTGGCTTGAGAGAACAGTTCACAGCAGTTGGTTATTATAGATATATGTATAGTAGCTTAAGATATGTTCTTCTGCATTTGCATTTTCTACAGATCTGGTTGACTTCTGAATGGATCTTAAAGACTCTAGAGATAGAGTGACTGTAGAGCCAGAGACTTCTAATCTATATTCTTTCTGTAATTGTGTTGAAAATCCAAAGCATTTATTATTAGATTGCTCAGCTTATCAAAATGAAAGAAGAAAAATTTAACAAGAACTTGATATTTCTCAACTGTCTTTAAACTTTATTTTTGAAACTGAATTAGGTCTAAAATGGCTAGTTTTATTTCTGAAATATACTGGAATAGCTACTAGACAGTGGCTTTTTTAAATATGTTAACTTTCTTTCTTTAGTTTGTATTACACTGCTACAAGAACTTTTATCTTTCTTTGAAATTAATTTTATATATAATCTGTTGTTTGACTTTTGTGGAGAAAGAACATCTTATATTATCTTGAAATACTTTGATTTTTCTCTTTTCTCAGTTTTTACAATGTACATTAATTAAATTCTAACAGATCAGCTGCTAGATAGTTTTCATAGTTACTGACTGCATAAGACTATAATAAATAATAATAATAATAATAATAATAATAGTCTATAAGTATAGTTTCCATATAGTCTACTAACTCTTACTTTGGCAGAAGAAATACCAGCTTCAATCTTTATAGCATATACTGGAGAGGTTTTAAAAGCTTGTAAAATCTTTTTTAAAAAAGAGTTTTGAAGTTTCTCACACTTATTAAGTAGATTCTTTTGATTCTACCACCAAATCTGGACATTATAATCAGTCACTGAAGTAATACAAGCTATATAAAGTTATCTCATAGCTTGAAAGGTAAGACTTTTTTCAGTATTTGAAAGTCTAATTATTTGATTAAAAACTTTTCAGCAGCTGGTATTTTAATTTCTATATAATTCTTGTGTATTGTCAAGATAAATATCTAACTATCTCAGTAGTCTTTTTGATTTAAAGACTTTATCATGTAGTTTAACTGAGTTCTCTTCACTAAATAATTTTGTAAAGTAAATTAGTTCAGTCTTTTCCATATTAAATTAAACTATATGATAATCTTATCTTTTAGATATTACTTGCAAAGCTTTATCTAACTTAAAGTAATTTTCTTCTATTGAGAAAGACAAAACAACAAGTTCAGCATCATCTATATAACTAGAGATTTTGATATTTTTAAGATCTGAATCATTATTATTTTTTAAGAAAAATATAGTATATATAGAGAAGAGTATTGGAGAGAGAGGTGAATCTTGAGAAATTCCAATATTTATAGATATCTTTTCTTGTTATTTCTCACCATTAAAAACCAGTTAGATTTTTCTTATTTGCATAAAATAAAAATTCTATATAGCTAGTGATTTAGGTAGTTGCAAATCAGAGAAGATTTTTAAAAGTCTATTTAATGAAACATAGTCAAATGCTCCTTTTATATCAATGAAGAGAGCTGAGACTACCAATTTATCAGCTTTTGCTAGTTAAATATCATGTACCAAACTTATTACAGTATCTATAGCAGAGCATTGCTTCTTTTCTTCAAACTGATTAATATTTAGTAGTTTACTTTGAAAGACTCAATAAGAGAGTCTAGAATCAATAACTCTTTCTATCACTTTTTCTAAATAGTTAAGAAGAGAGATAATTCTGTAAGATTTTAGTATTGAAGCTTTTTTATTTGGCTTTTTTAGATCAAAGTGGTTAGATCTATAACTTATTAATAAACAATATAACAACAGACAACAGATAATGTAGCAACCAAATAAGCTGATAAGCAAAAAAATAATAATATAATGAAATGCTGAACTTTTATAATAAAAAATTAATATTCAATAATAAAGAATATCTACTGCAACTGGTAATAATATATATGCAAAATATCTATATAAACAAGCAGTAGAAATACAAAAGCTTGCATATTTAAAAATCTATAATACTTCACTAATAATAGAAGAACTACAATAATATATGAAAAATCACTTTGGTGATTGTATATCTCAGAGTTCAAGATCTCTGAGAGAGAAGATAGTATATAAATGTAGATCTATTAAGCATCAGATAATATTAGATATTTAGAGAAACTTATATAACTGTAACTCAAAATATATAAGAATCACACAATTTATATAAATTGTGAAAACCTCACTATTCAGTTTTCAAATTAGAAAACTTCTATATTCTATGCATGACTCTTTTTTGTTAGTTATGGGCATCAGATCTACTTAACTATTTTATACCTCAAATTTTGAGAAAACTTATGTACTCTATATCTGGTTCTCTAACATCATAATAAATATTTATCTTATCATCTTTATAGTCTCTATAGAGTTTATTATAATAAGTTGAGTCTTATAGATGTTATACCAGACAGCCTGAGCTTTATTCAATATCTTAATTACTTTTATAGATATCTCTGATTAATTCTAATCTAGTTGGAATACCAGTTTGTAGAAAATACTATTTACTGTAGTACCTGAGTTTAATAATACAGCTTGTTTTATAAAACCATTTGATAGTATAGTTAGTGTGGTTTACAAATATATACTGTATCTGCTTGCTTTCTCTATTAGAATATTGGACTTGCTTAGCTTTTTCATATCTTCCAATTCTGGAAACACCCATGAAACCTATGTTTGGTTCTCTAACATGGTAAAAATTGATGGTGAAAATTGATGGTCAAAATTGATAGCTAAAGTTGAGAGAAAAAATTGACAACAGTCAAAATTGATGGCGAAAATTGACAACCCAAATTGATGATGGTCAAAATTGACAACCAAAATTGATGGTCAAAATTGACAGTCAAAATTGACAACCAAAATTAACAATCAAAATTGACAATGGTCAAAATTAACGGTCAAAATTGATGACCAAAATTGATGGTCAAAATTGATAGTTAAAATTGACAACCCAAATTGATGATGATCAAAATTGACAACCAAAATCAATGGTCAAAACTGACAACTAAAATTGATGGTCAAAATTGACAGTCAAAATTGACAACCAAAATTGACAACCAAAATTGACAACTCAAATTAACAATGGTCAAAATTAACAACCAAAATTGACTGTTAAAATTGATGACCAAAATTAACAATGATCAAAATTAATGGTCAACATTGATGACCAAAATTGATGATGATCAAAATTGACAACCAAAATCAATGATCAAAATTGACAACCAAGATTGACAATGATCAAAATTTACAGTGAAAATTTACAGTCATAATTGACAACTGCCAAAATTGACAGTCAAAATTAGCAGCTAAAATTTACAGTGAAAATTGATGATCAAAATTGATGTGAAATTTAACAACTAAAATTAACTATAAAAATTAGCAGTCAAAACTAACTTAAGAAGCCAGTACTATCACAATTATATATTCTCTTCTGCATGATAAGTGATCTGCTGTGATACTTGATCTAAATGCTCAATAATCTTTTGACTTTGTACCTGTGTTTTCTCAAACTCAGACTGATTGAACACTTGTATTGTTTGCCCTCTCTCTACAGCTTTGCACTAATATATTTTTATGGCAGTTCTGTACTGATTGTAATAAAAGATCTCTATCTTTATAACTTTTAACTGCTACTACATATGTCTCTGATGCTGTGCATGTTTTTCCTGCTTTCTCATCAGACTTTCTGAATCAGAATTCTCTTCAAGATTCATTCTGATCAGTCTTGATCAAGATGTATCAGATTGCTATTGAGCTGGAACTAAGAGTGAGACTGCCAGGATTAAATTATTATTGAAAGATTCATACTCTGAACCTGCTGTCTCTCTGTCTCAACAAGAGCCTAAATGTACAACACAAGCTGAGATGTAAGTTATGTGCAGTTAGTATGCAGCTGGCTTGCAGATTAGCCCTCTTTCTGTATGAATAAGTGCAGGACATAATATTCAGTCATAGTGATCTGAAGATAGTAGCCTAGCTTGCTGGAATGCACACCAACAGCCAGCAAAAAAACTGCTTGGTTGGGAGACTTTGCTGTAAAAACAGAATACTGACCCTGTTCAATAGCAAGCCAGGCATCAAGATTGCTGAGAACTAAGACAAGAGCCACATTCAGAGACAAAGATTAACTATCAGCCTTTTAATCTACAAGAGACAGCTTATTAATCATGTCTGGCTTAATAATGATAAGTTCTGGCCAGTACTGCTGAAGATAGTTAACCAGTTCTGAATAGATGCTAGGTCAGCTTTACAGTTTCTCTTTCTTTCCACATGCCCAGAAGATTACTGTGCTTGAATAGAGCAAGATCCAGTAACTATAAATGAAGATCTGCTTCACAATTGTCCATCACTTACAGGCCTGCTGAATCTCATACATGTGGACAATGATATTAAAGAACTGGTGAAAGAGGATCTGGTACTACTTTAACTCCCAGTATTTATATAGCCAGTCACTGTTGTTTCCATCACCATCCCAGTCCTAGAGCTATATAAAGAGTATCTCAATGTTTCTAACTTTCATTCTGAAGTCTGTAATGAACTAGATGTCTTTCTGAAAGTAGAAATGTTGAAAAACTTGTGAGATACCAGCACAGATGAGTGAGATATCACTATTGCACACATTCTCAAGCCTAGCAGAATGAAGTGACTGCTGAATAATATAGTTAGCTAGGCTTCTGAACATATTCTTCTGGAAGACTCTCAGACAGAGAGTCACTAGCAGCTGCAGCAGCAGTACAGAGTAAGCAGAGTCTAGATGAATATCTAGCATGCAGCTGGATATATCATGAAAGAGTATAAAGTTGGACTTGAACTCAATCAGTTACTGGTAATGCAGATGATAAGCCATCTATAAAGTTGGTGTGTTAAAGACTATATATATCTGATATGATGGCTTGAATATCATAGCTGTTCAGCCAAGCTTGTCAAGAAACTAGATATAGCTGTACAGCTTTAATATAAATACTATCTCAAGATTCTTCTGAATCTACTCTGTGTCAGAATCTTCTGAAGACAGTTGTATCTGGTAATTAAGTTACAGGCTACTACTGTAACAGAGATGGTTACTCTGACCTTTATATGTACACAGAAGATATTAAAGAAATATTATTATTATCTAAGTATATTTTCAGTGTACTACAGTGTGTGACTGCAGACTGTAGACTATCTCAAACCCAGTACAGAGCTTGTTAATATTCAACTATAGCTACTTCAGAAGCTGGTTGGTGCAATAGTTAAGCAAAAGTACTGAGCATTGAGATATAGCTATGGAATGATCAGCTAGATTACTTTTCTGAAGAATTTGGTCTATGGTCTGCAGAACAGCATCAGTAACCCAGTACTTCTTCTGAGACTTATAGAACTGCTGGCAGCAGTCAGAAATAATGACATGGCACTGTTGCTTGATATGAATATATATGTGCAGCAAGATCAGAGAGAAATAACTGATAATCTTTCTGATATACTGCCAGATCTGTACCAGCCTGGAATCCAGAGTCAATATATTCAGATTCTTATTTGCAAATGGAGAATGCTTACTGGCTGTGAAGATCTTCTTAACAGTGTTGTAGAACTGGCAGTAGAGCAGACTTTGGTGGTGAAGTAGAGAGTACTGGTGCAGCTCTAGTATCATAAACTTTAGATTATACAGAAATGACAGTGAATAAAACTGCTTGCATCAGAACTCTTTCTGTAAATGTTCATGTTCTGAATTAGAAGCCTGAGCATTGACAACTGGTGCACTATCTGCTAAATGTTTATTTAGATTGCTGGTATTCTCATTATCTTTATTTTCATCACTCTTACTAAGCTCTAGCTAGTATGCATCTTTATCTTCACTTCTGAGTACTGACTCTACTGATCTGTGTTGGATGTGACTGAAGTCTGAGATCTCAGATATCATGCTTTGCTAGACATAACTGTAAAGTTGGCAGAACTGCTAAAGCTGGACAGCTGTTACTAAGTGATTATTGTTGATCTGGATCTCTATTGAATTACCTGATAAGTTATCAGACTCAGATAAAGTAAGAGAAGAGATTCTTTATGCAGCTGGTGAATCTCTCAGCCATTTACAGAAATAATTTAGACAGCAATATTATTAGATAAATGTACAAGATATGTATGTTAGCTTCTGGTGCAACAGAAAGCTCCAGAGCAAGACCATCTTCTTGCTAATATTATAAAAGCTAATAATCAGATAGTGCTCATCCAGAGCCTGATTCCATATGCAAAAGAAGGCATTATATATATAAAATCAGATAGCATGCTGGATTGAGAGCTTCAGATTCTTAGCAGTCAGAAGAAGTATAAGTCTCTGAAAATACTGAAGTTCTGAATCTTGAATAATTATCTGTATATACTTTCAGAGATGGTGAAGTTCTGCTGACTGTAGTGAAAAGTGAAACTTCTGCATCTATAGCTGCTTGTGTAAAGTCTGATTACAGTCTTCTGTCTGAGCTACAGTGAAACTAAGCTGGATATATACAGCACTGAATAACAGAAAAAGAAGTATGAATGCAGAGTAAATATAATAAAGAACTGAAAGAAAGATCTTATCTGTTCAGAGAGTATACTTCTGCTCTGTAATAATGTAGTGCTGGTGCTGGAGGCTGAAGAGCTGGAGAAAGAGAATATATATCTTAATCTTAGAGAATCCAATCAGTTGTCCAAATGAAAGATAAGAAATCTGATAGACTGGTTTCTGGAACTGGCAGACTCTTTTGAATTGCTTATCTCTTCACTGAACTGAAATAAGATCTAGATAAAGAAAACTTTTCAGAGTACTTGTCAGAGACTGATTGACTTTTCATTAAAATCTCTTACAGATTACTGCAAGGCTTGAGACTAGACTATCAGTGCTATCAATATTAATTATGGCATGCAGGAATGCTGGCATTGGAATGGTATTATCTTCCAAATCAATAATTACAAAGTGTAAAGGCACTTTCTCATGAGCTAAAGACTCTACTAATACAGATATCCCACTGTATAATCTTTGGTACTGATAAACTAGCAGAATAATATCTCACTGTATAAGATAGAAAGACATGCTGGTGTGCTTTAAGACATCTGAATATTTTCAGCTTGCCATTTGTAAGAGAGACACTATTAGTATGGAAAGTAGCTCTGATGCAGTATAAGTCTTAGTAGAGTACTTATACTAAATCTGCAGCTGTGCCACCAGCTTCTGTACAAGTATGTTGTCTTCTTCTGTTGATTCCACTGTATTTGTGGGCAGGAAGAGTCCATAATCTAATCTTGACTCTGGTATATCAGAGCTGGGCAGACCTGAAGATATTAGCAGTAGTACTGGATTTAGAATATAGTTAGAGATTTAAAATGCTTGATTATCTTATTCTGTTGCAGATAACTAATCATTCTCACTCCTGCTAGATTCTGCTGGTGATGAAAAGCTCTTATACTCTATTTTATCAAACTCAGACTCAAGCAAACTCTCTTCAATTATGTCTGATAACTTAGAGCTTTCATACTCAACAAGCACTATATCAAGAGCTTTCTGTAGATCTGCAAATATATAGAATGAATTCTCAACAGGCTGGGAAAAATCAGTCTTACTTTAGAAATTGCAGGTCAAGAAGATATTCTAAAATAATATTAATATGCTTGCTGATGTGACTTCTTACTGCTGCTGTTGTTGTCTTTAATATACTTGTACTTGTGTCTGAACTATGTCCCTCTTAGTTATATACTTGCATGGCTGCTTATAACTTATACTGACTAAAGTAATTTTCACCAATGTGCTTTCTGGGTGAAGAAATTGTAGAGAATGTGCTGGAATAATATTGAACCTGGAGTATCTGAGCCAGAACCTTGAAATAAATGAGATTTTAGCTGAGCTTACTGAATGAAATAAATACTTATAATAAATTAGAAATACCACTCTTCTGATCATTTCAAGTTTATAAATCTATTAAAAATATCAGTCTCTTTCTTCTGCCAACTTTAAGTCTACAATCAAAGCTCTGTTTTCTCTATTTCTTTATTACAACTATCTCAGATTATCTCTTTAATAGTCTGAGACTTCATTCTAGTTGCTTCTCTTCTCTTCTCTTCTTTGTCCTTCCAGTTGTTGAATAAATTATTATTGATCATGATAGCTTAGAGACATTCCAGCATCTAGCTACAATCTTTCAGCATAGAGACAGAGTTATATCTTCTCAGTACTTTTACTATACTTTAAAGAAAAAAAGCAAGAAGAACATCAAATGAACCTCAGTCCATGCCACCAGTAATGACAGGAAGCAGTTGACACACAATATTGAACAGTTTTCTATCAAGAAACATATCTCTAGATAGTGAGTAACAGCGCTGAATCTTATGATTCTATGTATAGCATTCATTAACAGGTGGTTCTGAATAAAGATCTTGCTCAAACTGCTTCTCCCAATAAGAGTACACTATTTTCAAGTTTTATGAGTGTTCCTGCACATACATCATACTACAGTAAGCCCAATCTGGAAAGCCAGAACTGATAACTATCTAGCTCTTGATCAGTAACACCAGAAGAGATTTTTGCTTTAAAGAATTCCATTTTATATCAGAAGAACAGGCACTCAGAAATAATCTGTCAAGAGAATAGAAAAGAAAAGACATCTAGATTGAGCCAGAGCTCAGTCTTGAAGAACAGCTGCTTTAAAAAACAATCAAGTCTCTTGCTCAGCAGCTCTCAAGTGTCAACACTAACTCAGATATCAGAGAGAGAGAGAGAGACATGAGGACAGTTCTTCTGCTTGACTGACAACTCTTCTGATGCTGACACCAGCTATTTCAGAAACTATTATCAATAATCAAGCATAATTGATTCATTGGCAGCATACTTAACATTGACTTCAGACCTAAATATTGATCTGGATAGATGGGATCACATCAACAACTTAGTATAGAGGGGTTCAAGAGAACACTTGCTTTGTAGACAGCAGAGAGAGATCAGGTGTGTGGAGAAGATAGTAGAAACAAGAGCAAATTGCAAAAGCAGGTATTGCAGATGACCATGCATCTGAATAAGATGGTCTGCTGAAGAGACTGCAAGACTGGTGCAGCTGTAGGAGAGGCATGGCAACAACTGGGCTTTGATTAAAGAGCTGGACAAGGAGATGACCATATCAAAAAGCCCTTGGAGAGGAGTATTGATAATCTCTTGCATGAGATTCATTAACCCCAACAGCATAATTTTATTGGTACTGCCACTGTCAATGCAACACATGCTGATGTGTGCTGTAGCTGGATGAAGAGTTGCAGTAAGAGAATCTTCACAGCAAAGAATGTATTTTTGAATTTGACACCTTTCTTCAGCATCAGATATTCTGTTACTGTATCTTCTGATACATGTATCATATATGCTGTTACCACAGCTCAGCAGCTCCCTGGGCTTTCATTATAGGCAGAACAAGCAGGTCTCATTTGACTTTAGATGTTGCTAATCACAACTCCATTTGACCAGAATTTTGCAGTGAAGGTGGGCAGACAAACCATATTCAAGCAGTTCGCAAAACAGCCAGTCTACCTGCTTCTCAACAAGAATAGTGAGAAAAGTTGCTGCTGGGCCCGAGATGGCTGATTTTTCAATAACTTTGAGTCTTCCCACAATCCATGTGAATTGTGTGATCCTTATACATTCAGAGTTGGGGTCACATGAATACCCTTTAACATCTAATATTGTCTGATGCTTGGTTGGTTTAGGTCTATGTTCATAACACTATCCCCCCCAGAGGCCTCAGATTTCAAGATATAGGGCCACTGAAGTGGTTTTTTGTACATTATTATAGCTCCTCTATTATTGGTGGAGCATTGTAGGTTCTTAGATGTGCAAGCTTCTGCATTACTACTGCTTGTCTATATTAACATTCTGCATGTATATCACCACCAGTTGTAGTAGACATCTTTCATTATAGGATAGCAATTATTTTATTACAAAAGTTCAGCATTTTATCATATATTCATTTCTTTGTTTGTTTGCTTGTCTGATTGCTATATTATTTATTGTCCATTATCATGTTGTTTATCAACAAGTCATGCAACTAGTAACTTTAGTGCATTATGATACAGATATAAATAGAGGTCTCCTCATTCTTATTCTTCTCTTCTTTTTCTTCTACCACATCTTGATAAGAGTGTTGTTGTTTCTTCTATACTACTTTTTATTACCATGTCTTCTTCAAAAAATCCTGTCTCTGATGTTGAAGAGAAGATGTTTCCCTGCTCAGTATACATATATTTGATGTTCACTAATCATTTGGACAAAGCAGAGCTCTGTATATGGAACTCTGAAAAAGAATCTTGTGCTCATTATTTAGAGTGCCAAATCTGTACTTGTTATGATGTAAGTATGTCTTCATCTGTTCTTTCTTGTTAGTTTGATATGGTTATAGGTACCTGAATCTGCTTTTAATGTCATACATCAGCTCTTATATCTTTAAGAAAAGTATCACTTCTTCAATGCTGCAGACTCTCACTATTCATGCAACATGAAGTGTATGAGTATACTCATGCAAGAATTTCATAAGCTTGACTCTGGAGCTGTCAAATATTATTGTTGCCAGACCACTTCTGTCCTTGAAGAATCTTCTATGAAACATCATCATTCTACATCATATCAATAAACTAAAATCATGAATCTTGTGTGCAAAGCCAGATCTGTCAAGAATGATTCATCTGAACTTCTTTATTTGTTAAGTCCAGTTCATACTATCTTATCTTAAGTTGAGAATGAGATTGGAAACATCCATGTCTCACTTGACTATTTTACTACTTATTTGACAAGTGAGACAAAGATTCTTCAAGACAACATAGAAGCCAGTCTTATAAATCTTCTTTATTATCTTTACTTATTCTCAGACTAACTTTTGCTTAGGCCAACCTCATATCTTCTATCAACTATCTAACTGATGCTGTTTTTTCTGGTTTTTATAGCATTATAAAAGCACTTTATTCTTGTCATGATTCTTTGTCTGTTATGTCTTCTTTCATGACTGCACCTTCTATTGTGGCTTTATCTGTTGTTATATCAAACATATCTGCAACTTCTGAGTCTTGCTTGTCTATAGTCAATTTGCCACCATTACAGCTGTATCTCAGGCACTCTTGTGGTACATCTTCTTACTGTTAAATTCTTGATTTTGTAGACACATCATGATCTTTATGTTTGTTTTATGTCATGTCTATGTTTCTTTCTGTATATAGATTCATTTATCTTCTTGTAATTATATTTTTTTCTTAAGTAATTCTTAAGAGCCTCTTGTGCATTTTCAAGACTTTTCTCAGGTTCCCACATCAATTTCTCAATAGAAAATTCTTTTCATTTCACTAGGTAATATCTCTTGTGGTAGCATACTTTGTTATCTAAGATTTCATCTACTTCTCACTCATGATAATCATCTACCAGTACCATGGGAGGACATGCTGGCATCTCACTCTTTCTCATGCAGTACAGTTCTAACAATGAGACATGGAAAATATCATGAATCTGATAGCTCAGAGGAAGCTTCAGCCAATATACATTATTTTCTACAGCCTTTACTATTGAGAAAGATTTATAGTACTTGTCATCTAACTTCTTACAAGAGCATATTATTTATAGATTTCTTGATAACAACATCACTTCATCACCAGATGCATACATCTTGTCTTGACATCTTTAGTTATAGAACCATGCTTCGTTCTCTTTTGCTTTCATCCAACATTCTATCAGACTATCTCTTAATGCAGAGATCATTCTCAGTCTTTCATCAGGCATTGTCTGTGCATCATCATCATCATCAATCAACTTCTGGATCTTATCTAGTTCCCTAGATTTGAAGCCATATATTACTTTAAACAGAGATATGTGCATTACAGAGTGTTCTGACCTGTTGTATGCAAATTCTGCATACACAAGCCACTTCTTTCAATCATCTTGTCTATAACTATAATAGATACAGAGATATCTCTCCAAGATCTTGTTCAGTGTCTCTGTTTGATCATCTATTTGTGAGTGGAATACTGTGTTAAGTTTTTATCTAACTTTTATGTGAAAATATAGCTCTGATCAGTATTCACTTATGAAAAAAAATCCCCAGTTCAAAACAATATTATTTAGAAATCTAAAGTCTTTGAATACTCTTTTTAACAGACAGTTCACCATCTCTGGCATGTCAATCTTCTTTCTACACACAAGAAAACATGCAAGCTTTATAAATCAATCCACAATAACTAGAACTGCATTATATGGATTCCTCTCATCTTTACTCAGAGAGAGATCTGTTATAAAGTTCATGGATATTGAACATCAGGAACTACTGAGTGTCAGCAATGATATAAGCAATCTATATGATTTGTGTGTTGGAGTCTTCCCTCATTAGCAGGTTTAGTATTTGTGTACATATATCTAAACATCTTGTTGCATCAATTACTAATTATATTTTTGCCAGAGCAAGACAAACATCTTTATCACACTAAAGTGACCTGCAAATGGGTCATTATAGTGGACTCATAGTAGTTTCTGCTTTAGAGCCAGATCACTAAGCATATAGATTCTGCTATTCTTTATCAAAAAATCTCATTCATTTATTTTCCACTCTGATTGCTGAGATTCTGCCTCAGCAAATCTTGCTTGTACAGAGAAATCATCTCTCTGTGCCTCTAGCAGCAGATTCAATATGCTTACAGTTGATTTGTTATAGATCTTTTCATCTTTTATTATCATGTTCACATATACATGGGGAATCCAGAATCTTTTGCAATTTCTTTATTGAGCCTCTCCAGCATCTCTGGCTGGTGCTTCATGAACTGATTCAATTATCTTGGTGTCACCAGATTTTCTCTGCACCATCTTTACCTCACTGCTTTGAACAGCACAAGCAGCACATACTTGAATACCTTCTTCATTAAAGAAAGTTTCTTCAAATGGGTCCCACTCTGAAACACTATCTGTATAACATTATTTAAGCATATACATCAGCAGACCAATGTCTTTGTTTAGTTTAATATAATCTGGTCTTTATAATAATACATCAGCTGGATTATGCTTCCCAGGGTAGTAGAGAATCTCAAAGCCATATATCTCAAGAATCTCTATTCATCTTACCTGCTATTATTGTACTATCTTGTTCATGAACTTCATAAATGAACAAAGATTTGCATGATCTGTAATGATCTCTACAGAATACTTCATTTCTTTTAAATGCTGTCACCAATAGATAAACACTCAGACAATGGCCAGTATTTTCTTATCCAGTATGCTATAAACTTATTGAATCTGGTCAAACTTGAATGACCAGTAGATAACTGAGTGCCACCTATCATTAAACAGCTGTAGAAATATCATGCCTGCAGTATGTTCTGAAGCATCCATCTCCAGACATATTCTATATTCTGTATTATAGTGGTGGATGACAAGTTCTCCAGAGAAGGCCACTTTTAATATGTGAAATACTTTCCTGGCAGCAGATATCAGAAGAAATAATGTCTTCTTCTGCTTATTTTCACTGTCTTTCAAGATCTGTCAACAGCACCATGATAACTGAGTACTTTTGTATAAATCTTCAATAGAAGTTCACAAAATCCAGAAATATCTGAATATTATAAAAACTTCATGGCAGAGGCTACTTCATAATCATCTGTATTCACTTTAAGTCCATCTTAATATTTTCATTATCAATGTTATATCTAAGATATGAGATTATTTATCTTTTGAAAGCACATTTAGCAAGCTTTGCAAATAACTGGTATTTTCTTGAACACTCCATAACTAGTCTAATATATTTCTTGTGCTCTCCCTCTAAGACAGAGAAAATAAGAATATCATCTATATAAACTACACAGTATATACCAACCAGACCTGCCAGTACTCTATTGATATAAGACTGGAATAGGCTGGTATTCAGGACTGGAACAGGATCCCATTTCCCATTGAACCTGGTCCTGGTCCCAAATTTAGAAACAGCTGGGATCCCAAATATGAAATCTCAGTCCCATGTCCCATCCCACTCAAGAGCTTGAGGTCCTGTTCCCATCCCTATTCCAGAAATTATTTCCTGGTCCCATCCTCAAATAGAAAATTATGTTCCACATCCCATTCCAGCAGAGATGGTAGACTCCCATTTTCCATTCCAGCCAGGTCCATAGTAGAACCAGAATGGGACCAGGATTTCCAGTCTCATCATATCAAATTTATAGAGAAGAGTCAAACTGATCAAATTTTGTATGGACCATTACCAAATTTCATTACTTTTTTGATGAAGGCGGAACCTATAGAAAAATTAATTTGATTGTCAAAAGAAACAAAGTATTAAAACTAACTAATAGCCAAAGCCAGCAAACAAACAGGAACTGCCTAAATAGCAAGTTAATCATCATCATCATCATCTTTATCATCATTATCATCCTCCTTCTCTCTCTTCTTCTTCTTCTTCCACTTCTTCTTCTTCTTCTTCTCCTTCTTCTCCTTTTGCTTCTCCAGAACCAGCTTTGTGAACCAGACAGGGGCTCTAATATCTGTCATTTGACAGACAGAAACCCTGACAGCACCAGGGAAAGACAGAAAGACAGTGGTGGATAGTGATGATGGTGGTGAAGCAGTGGCAGCAGTAGTTGGCAGAACAGAGACAGCATGCAGGCAGTGAGTGGTGGCAGCAGGAGTGGGGTAATCAGGTGCATCAATCAGGCCAAAATAGTTTAATCTGATTTTAGCACCAATGCCAAGAACAAGCTTTATATTATTGGTGTTGACCATAACACACTTACAGTGCACCATTGCCATAACAGAGTCTATATTACTCAGTGTAATTGTTGATGCTATTGCTAAGAGTGACTTACACTCAAACAGAGCATACAAGATTGCTTCAGCTATCTTCTGAAGTGACTCAATAGTAGTACATTGCCAGCAATATTCATGTTCTTGATGACAGGGCAAAGTAATTTCCCAAACTAATTACTGAAACAGGGCCACCAGCAAGATTAGCTCAGTAGAGCTCTGGAAGTGGCAGATTTCCTTAATCACATCTATTTTCACCAATTAGTATCAAGACCATTACCAAAAATCATTACTTTTTGACATACAAGTGCTGGCCTTTTAATTTTAAACAGAGGAGCAGAAGTGAGAATTCTCCTGGTCAAAGTTGACCAGATCAACATCTTTATTAGCTTTATACTAATTGCTCTTCTTCAGAGCCCATTCTTTCAATACAGTCTTGTGCTGCTTCTCTCCAGCTGTGCAAAATGAACATGCACAGGAAAAACTAACATCTTGTCAGTAAATAATGTGCACCAGAGCAGTATTCTGCAAGCACTCATCTCTTAACACAATCTATTTTATTGCAGTATATGTTTGTTGTATATGCAGACATCAAAGTACAGTAAATAAAAAGATGGTAAGAGAGGGGAATCATTAATATTAGCTCTGAAGAGAAAGAAGAAGAAGAGAAAAAGAAAGAGAAGAGAAGAGAGACTGATCTGATATTATTATTCTGTAGCCAGTATAGCAACAACATATTGATCTTGCTTATAGCAACATGCCTGTAGAATGTAAATAATGTGTATAGTAATCATTCTACAGTACTTGATTAATATACTCTATAATTCCATTATTCTGTAGCCAGTATAGCAACAACACATTGAGCTTGCCTATAGCAACATGCCTGTAGAATGTAAACAATGTGTCTAGTAACTATTCTATGCAAGTACTTGATTAATATACTCTATACTCTCATTATTCTGTAGCCAGTAATTCAACTCATCACATACAATCATGAAGATGGGGCTAAAACAATATTTAATAAGAGAGAAGACCTATACAGTACAGAAGCATCACCAGGCCTTGAAAGATCATTAAAAAAATATATTCAAGACAGAAGAGGCAGATCACAAGGCATGTCATGATATGCTGAAGAGAATCTGAGCAAAACATAAGTGGTATGTACCCACAGTGGTTTGCATTGAATTATATTAACATTCATTGCAGGCAGAATAGCAGCAAGGAGGATCACAAGATAATTAAAAATAAAGCCATTGAAGAGTTAATGGCTAAGCAATTTGTCAAGAGCAAGTTAAAGAAGTATCATAAGCACCAGCTCATGGTCTCTCAGCAAAAGAAGAGGGAGAAAGAGAAGAAGCATTATCAAGAAGAGACTACAGAGACTGAGAATGAAGCTCAGCAGAAAAAGAAGATAGAATTCAAAAGTAACAAAATTTGATAACAGTTCTGATATATTTAGGCCAAAACAAGCCAGGTACAGCATTCTATTGCTGTATATAGAGAGACCCAATTCTGTTAAATGATAGTCAGACTTGAGGCCAAGATCATGGCCCATGATTATGATTATCTTACTGCAGTCAGTGTATCAAGAAAGAGAATTGAGAAGAAGATAAGAGAATTTCTGAGCTAATTACAGAGTTCAAGTGAAGACAACAACAGCTCACCTGCTCCAGAGAAGATGGAGAAAGATGATTTTGAGATTGTGGTATTCTCTGATGAGAATGATGAGAAGGACAATGAGACAGAGAATGATTGAATTATTGATATCTAGAGAAGAAAGTTAGGTTTTTAGTTCTTTTTTCATATTAATTTGAGAATGGCATGGCATTAAATTGGCAAAATGTTTTATTTTCCTGAAGAAGAATGTTCTATTTTGTAGAAGAAGAAGATTTTGTAGTTGATTGCTGTACTTACAGAGTAAAATGAGACTAACTATCTAGAGATTGTCAAATTTTGCATGGGCTCTGACCACATTTTGTTACTTTTTTGACTAAGGCAGAACTTAGAGAAAAATTAATTTAATTGTGAAAAAAAAAAAAAAAAAAAGAAAAATCTAATAGCTGAAGCCAGCAAACAAGCAAAATCTATGGAGATTTCTTCAGAATTGACCATAGTTCAACATGAAAAAAAACAATTTATATTGTGGAAGGAGCTGCATTATAAGTTGTTTGTTACTTGATGATTGACTACTGAAGCTGCTTAGTTGATTAATGATAAGAAGCATGGTAACCCCAACTGAAAGATAAAGCAACATCATTCTGATTTTTGATCAAAATTTGATCAGATGGCAGAGCATTCTAAGAGCACTTCAGAAATAATTTACAAGCATTGCCAAATCTTTCTCAGTCATTCAAGCTTTTCTCAAAACAGTACAAGTGGTCTGCAGAAGCATTTAACAAGCAAAGATTGTACAAAAACTGGTGACAGACAGGGTAACACTCTGATTAACATGATGGTAGATCATGAATTCTAATTTCCCAAATGTAACAAATTTTAGTAACAGTTCTGATGTCTTAGCAGCAGTTTCTAAAGCATTCTCAAACAGATTCAGATCTGTTTGTTTCTAAATGCAATCAAGACAATTTTCTCCAGCAGCTTGTGCAAACATTAATATTCTTGAATCTCTTATTTCATGCTATTGAGAATCCAGCATTTCACACATTAATAACCATGCTCAATCCTGCAATAGCTTTACAGATACCCACACAAGAAACATTATATCAGGTCATGAATGATATGTACAATCAGCTATTTCAAAATCTTGTCTTTAATCATGACCCAATAATCAAGATATCTCTGGCAGTGGATAATTGAACAAGTCCCAATAATCTTGTCTTTATAGCAATTAATAGTTATTACATTACAAAGAATTGGAAGTACTGTGAGCATTTACTGAATTTTGAAAGTTTAGAGAGTGCTCATACTGGCAAGAATATGACAGAGATTCTCCAACAATTACTAGCAGCATGAAGACTTGAGAGCAATCTTCTTACAATTACAAGTAACAATGCATCAAACAATGGTACCATGTGAGCACATCTTACACATCAGTTGAGGCCAGCATTGCAGCAGTTGAACAAGACAACTGATTAAAATACAGAGAGTGAGATAATACTCTGTCTTGCTTATGTGATTCAACTTGTGGTTCAAGAGCTGGTTTGCAATCTCAAGATTCAGCCAGACAATAATGCTCTACCCACTATCTTTAATGAGAGCTCAATTACTGATAATCTAGCATCAACAGACACATTTGCAAATACTCTTAGAAAGGTAATAAAATTTGATAACAGTCTTGATATACTTGAGTTGATTTACTAATCTTTGCTTGATAATAAATTCATCTTGTTACTAATACAACCAATACCTTCCCCCAACTTACTGCACATTTTCAAGAATATCAACAAGAGAACCAGCACAAGATGATTCAAGATGTTCACACAAGATAGAATTCCATCTATAAGATGTGTATTTATGTCTTGTTGCTTTAACAAGCTGTAAACTCATGGATTCAGAACTCATCACCAAAATACCAAAGGCTTCACTTATTGGATCATGACTGAAAGCAGCTAGAGTAGATAGTTAGACTGTTGCAGCTATTCAGTCAATTTATCAAGATACTGTCCAAAACAACAGGCTCAATAATTCATCTAGTATGAGCAACATACAATCATCTTTTCCAGTATTTAGAAAGAGAGAAGGACAAGACCCAACAGTTGACAACAAGAGAGAACATTCAAGAAGCTATCAAAGCTGCCAACTTGAAATTCCAGAAATACTATAGTGATACTGAGCATTCAAAGAGTAAGCTGCTAGCTGTAGCTGCTGCTCTTCATCTATTACATCACATAAGAGCATATGATTCAGAGAATTGGACCAGTGATGAGCATGAAACATACCAATAATATATTTTGAGGTTTTACAAAAAGCATTATAAGAAATATGAACAGCCAAGAGAAGTAATACTTGATGTGAATGATGTATGTTTGTTATAAGTATTATTCTGATTTCTTCTCTGCTAACTTCTCTAGAATATTGAGTAAATGATTTTTGAAAGACTCTATTAAAGACAAGCAAATTTCCAAAATGAAATGAAGTAATATTTAAATGACAAGAATTTGACATCATCTTGAGCTCCAATTCTGGAACAGTGGAGGATGCTAGAGCCTGATTTTCCAACTGTTACTCAGATGGCAAGAGATATTCTGGCTATATCTTTAACAGGAGTTGGGGTAGAACAGGTTTTTAATATT
The DNA here is from genome assembly GCF_000149335.2 of Coccidioides immitis RS. Classification (NCBI taxonomy): domain Eukaryota; kingdom Fungi; phylum Ascomycota; class Eurotiomycetes; order Onygenales; family Onygenaceae; genus Coccidioides; species Coccidioides immitis. The sequence goes on along the minus strand of NW_004504310.1, from coordinate 273,094 downwards.
ACTTGGGATACATGTTATTATCAACAATTACAGCTTTATGCATCTACAATCAAGAAGATCATGCTGCTTAAACATGGAGATAAGATGCATATGCTGGATGAAGCACCCATATCACATGAGAAGTTGGTCAAGAAAGTCATCCAAGACAATCAAGATGATCAAAATACTTTAGAGATTATACAGAAAGAGATTGCAAGCCTGCTAAATCTACTACTCAATTCAGATGAGGAACAGGAAATACATCAATATTATCAATAGATAGACTCAAGTAGCTAATAGCTTGCAATATGATCCAATTATGCAAAGAGCATTACCAAATTTCAGTACTTTTCCAAAGTTGAATAAATTGATAAAATTATGTTAGAATCATTACCAAATTTCATTACTTTTTGACAACACAAATGGGACCAGAATTTCTGGTCCCATTCTACACTTTACTGGTCCTGTCCCATATACAATATTGAAATCTCAGTCCTATCTCATTTTGTCATGTCAGGTCCTGGGCCCATTCTACTAGCTAGATTTTGATTCCAGTCCCAATTCCATCCCAATTCCAGTTCCCACAGAACTGTCCCAATATGCTGTTAAACAATCCAGTCCCATCCCATTAAGCTGAGCTTCAATCTGATCCCATCCTTGGGACAGAAATTGGGACAGGAATCTGGGACTGGAACAGAAAATCCCAGAACCAGATACCACTCTAGACTGGAAGATCACTAGTACATTTGATAATCTGAAAAACATGACAAGATACTCAAAACTCCCAAACTTTGTACAAAACATGATCTTTTATTTGTTTTCTTTTTTGATTCTAATCTAATGGTAGGCATCATATAGATCTATCTTGGAAAACTAGCATGCTTCTGCTAACCAGCTCAACATCTTGTCTATCAACAGCAAAGAGTAACAGTTCTTCACTGTAATTACATTAAGATCACAATAATCAATATAGAGTCTGAGTTCTTTATTAGACTTGAATACGAACAATACTGAAGCCTCTGCCAGACTTTATAAAAGATATATCCAACTCTTACATAACTTGTTCTTGATGTACTCTTGTAGAATCTCTGTCTGCTTGAGTGATAGTTTATAGATTAATATGTACAGAGGCTTGCAGCTGTCTTTAAGAATAATCAGATAACTGATCTTTATTAATTTAAGCAACTCTGTTACTTTTTCTTCTGAGAAAATATCTTTATATTCTCTCAACCACTCAGGCACTTCTGTCAGAACTTGATTGTCATCTGACATAAAAATAACATAAGAAAGTTTATTCTTAATATATACTGCTCAGAGAAATCTATCTGCATTCAGAAGTTCTACTGTTTTCTCTAAAGATTAGTAATACTACATCTTGTTCTTTCAGTCTATGTCTGGATTGAAGTCTTCCAACCACAGCATGTCTAGAACTATATCTATGTTAACTATATTGATTATTATAAATGTACATCTTACCATCTTTGTGATTCTCATGGAGTTTATTATAGTAAGTTGGATCTTGTAGATGCTGTACCAATCAGTCTCAGCTCTGTTCAACATTTTAATGATTTCCATGGGCATCTCTGGTTAATTCCAGTTCAGTTGAAACACCAGTTTATAGAAGATACTATCTACTATAGTACCTGAGTCTAACAGTACAGCTTGCTCTATAAGATCACCTGACAGTATAGTCAGTATGGCTGACAGACACATACTATGCCAGCTTGTCTTCTTTATTGAGTTAATATTCCATCTTTCTAATATTTGACCTGGATCTTGCATGGGCTTTGCAGTTCTAGTTTTCATCCAGTTCTCATTCTTTTTGTCTGTCTGCTGGGACTTGTTGAAGCTGTTCATACAGAACTTTACTCTATAATCTGATTGATTATATCTTAGACAGAGCTCTTTGTTCATTTATTATTTGTATTTCTCTTCTAATATTTTTAGAAGTGGTTTCACCAGTGTCTTCTTCATTCATAAATAATCTTCTTTATTGTCTTGTTGGAATGCATCTTTCTCTTAAGAGATTGAGATTTTCTATTTCTTCTTATTTTGGTTCTTGTTCCACCAACTTTGCTTCTCCTTTTCTAGAATGAACTCAATAAGCATTACTTGTTCTTATAATTCTGCAACTATTTTTGGTTGATTGTAAGGATTCACCATGAACCTCTTACATGGACAAACAGCACCTGTGAGGGCCAGAGGCCTCAGCTTGCAAGCTGCTGGGAGCTGCATGTGTTCTTGCAAGACACTAAGTCATGTGCTTGCGAGCACACATAAAAGACTGTCACTGTGTGAATCTCTCGCCAGGAGCTAGTGGCAATCTTGTTTACAAGTTGTATATAGTCACCAGAATACAGATCTTTTGTTTTGTGTACTCTTTTTCCATGTATATTCCTTCTAGAGATTCATTGTCATGCTGATCCACACGTACAATCCTCACATTGATGTTGTAATTTATCCAGCTCAGTTCAGATAATTAGTCTGAGCTTTGTCTGTAGAAAGAGTATGCAAAATGATTTATCTAATAGACTGTCCAGATCTTGTTCAAGTTTGGCAATGTACATGAAAAATGAGAGTATAGATTAGTTCTCTTGTTGAATAATGTTATGATAATGCTGCATCATGTCTTAACTATAAGTTATCTTGAGTTCAATATCATTCTTACACCACATCTCAAATTCATTTCATGACATGGATAGTTGTTCTCTCTTTATTTCCAATATCTGCTAATGTATCTGGAGTTTGTCACAAAAATAACTGGATGCTTAATCAATTCTGATCACATCTGGTGTTTTTTATAATGATTTTCTTAGGCAAAACTGCTGTCTTATTGAAGTTAACTATAATTTGCACTTATCAAGTGATTTATCATGGTAGTAAGATGCTTTTGAGAGCTTTACATCATCAAAATCATCTGACTTCTCTATTGGTTGTGTGTGTAAGAGAAACTCTAAAGAAAAATCATCATTTGCTATTTTCTGTTTATATTCTATCTGCTTCTGCAGTCTGCATATCTCATTTTGTTTATGTATGTCTGCTAGATTCTTTTGCAGATATGTTTTCTTTTCTTCAAAGATCTTCTTCTCTAAGATTTTGTCGAATGTATTAAGAGGTGTATCTCCATTGTCTGTATTATTAGCTGGTGTTTTGCTGATAGTGACTCTACTGCTACCAGCATCTTTATTAATATTCATTTTCTTTATGTTAATGTTTGCCTCTGTTGGGTCTGCAATATAGAGTGTTGTTGTGGTTTATCTTATAGATCTTGATAGCATCATACCAACTTAGACAATCATATGTTGGAGTGTTCAGAATGTTAGAAGAACCAGTTGTAGATCATGTAAGTTTTCCCAGAATTAGAGGTACAAAAGAGCTAAGTAGGTATGATGCCTGCAACTGATGGAAGGGAGTCATGCATAGAATATAGAGGTTCTCTAACTAGAAGACTGAATGCTGGAGTTTTCATGATTTATTTGAATTATATGATTCTTATACATTCAGAGTTGAGGTCATGTGAATACTCCTGAACATCTGATGTTGTCTGATGCTTGGTTGGTCTAGATCTATATTTGTAACAATTTCTCTTTAAATGAAATAGCTTTATTTTCTATTTCATTTTCAGTGTCTGAGAATTCTAGAATACGAGTTTTCTCTACTCTTTTTTCTTTAGTATACTTATATGCTTTAAAAATCTCTTTCCCTTGAGCATTCTCCTGGAATTCATTTCAACAAGATGACTTTGCCTCTTTAATAGCATTAAAGTAGTCATTTCTAGTTTGTTGAAAGAACTCTAAGCTAATTTGCTTATTTTTTAGTCGTTTAAAAGCTTTTGTCATAGCTTTTCTCCTGACTTTTAGCTCATTATTCCACCAAGGCTTAGATTTTTCAGTTATCCTCTTTTTGGGAATATGTTTCTCAATGGAGATTTGAATTAGATTTCTTAATTTAATTGCTTCTAATTCAAGTTCTGATGGAGTATTTTCTATTGAAGTCCATTGAAACTTGTTATGAAGCTTGTGGCACGGCAGCTAAGGACCCAGGACAATTGAATGAGATCTGACAAGGCAGAGTCACAGACTGTTGTGGAGAAACCTTAGAACAGAAAGTCATGTGATCAGCAATAGGACTGATAAGTTGACCAATTGTACTGAGTGTGATAGAACTAATCAGAGAACATAGCAAGCATACTGCAATAGGATGGATAGAACAGCTTAGCAGGACTATCACCAGAAGAGCATCATGTATATAAAAACACTCATTACCAGAGATCTGATAAACTTGTTCATTGTGATTAATCTTCTTACCTATCTTACAGATACCTTTGAATCAGATACTTTCATATCTTGATTACTTTTCATACCACTGAAGTCTTGTGATGCTGTATGATTGTACCTAATCCTGCTACTTTTGAGAAGGTATGATAGTCTTGCCCTGACTTTGATATACCTGCACAGAAACTCTTTGTCATCAGAGCAAGACTGCTCACTCAACTGGAGCACTATTGGATTATTGATTACTATCTCCAATCTGTTGTTGCTCTTTTTGAGTCCTTTGACACCTTCAAAAAACCTAAAGAATTCAGGGAGATTCTTTATTGAAACTGTTACATATACAACACATTAATCACTCCTGACTCAGAAGAGAATACACCTGAGATCTCAGAGATTGTGTACAAAGAAAGAACTTTCTGCATCACATCAAGTGTAAAGATATGATTTTCACCCCATGTCAAGATTTAATGAAGTATAGAAATCATGTCTGCATCCAAAGCACCAGCTGTCAACACTCAAGACCTTATAAATAGGATCTTGCAGCTTGAACAGATTACCAAGAGGCTTGGAGAGCAGAACTGTGAATTGAAAGATTATAATGAGCAGCTTGAGGCCCAGGTCATGGCCATCCTATTTACTGGACAACAGAAAAACAAAGATAAAGCTAAAGTCAACCTACTGAAACTCTTCAAGAATGAATAAGAAAAATTATGAGCTTTCTTGAAACAGCTGCACATCTACATGGATATGAAAGACAAAGAACTCAGTAATGATAAGAATAAGATAATAATGGCAGCATCATATCTTTGTGAAGTAGCATTTGATTGGTTTGATGTCTACCTGCAGAATTATTACAAAAAAGATGAAGTCAATCAGAATAACAACATGATTAAGATTATTGATAGTTACAACATCTTTATTTGGATGTTGAAAACCACTTTCAGAAAAGTTGAGGAATGAAATGTAGCAGCCCAGCAGTTACACTACATACAATAAAAGATATCACCACAGAACTATGTCATGAGATTCCAGCAAGTCTCTGTCAATACTGATTGGGACAATGAAGTCTTAGCTGACACTTTCTACCAAGAACTATTCAATAAGATCAGAGATGAAATAATGTGATTGAAGAAATGATTATGCACTCTGACCAAGATGATTGAAGTAGCAGTCAGAATTAGAAACCAACTTTACAAACAAAAGATGGAAAAGCAAGAAAAAGTGCCATGAAAGTGATCCAGTTTATTAAATCACACTGGAAGTTGAGGCCAGAGCAAATGTGTACAACTGGACTCTTATGGACACACACCCATGGAGCTGGATATAATGAATTGACATGCTTGATGAGAAAAAAAAAGAATGGAGAAAGAAAGAGAAATTATACTTCTATTGTGCTAAGCCTGGATATCAAGCAGAGCAGTACAGAGCAAAAAAAGCAGATTAAAAAGACAAGAAACTCAGAGCAATCTCAAAAAAAAATAGAGAAGACTCTGAAGTCAAACAATATCTTTAAGTAACAACTCAGAAAGAGCAAATCAAAGAAGAACTCCAATAATAGTTCAGGAAGATATTTGAAGAACAAGTTATAAAAGCTTATCTGAAACTACTCCAGCAGCTGGAAGACAAACCAAAATGCTGAAATCAGCTGAATGACAAGAAATGGGAGTTATGCAAAGAATTATGTGTGAGAATGAGAAGTGAATCAAGTGATGATTGGGAAATTCAATCACTTGACTGTGAATACCACTACAAAAAGAAAATAGGTGAAATTCAGAATCCAAAGCACAAGAAACATGCTCAGTACCTGATCTATAGATATTCATGCAAGCTTCACTGGAAACAACAAGAAGAGTTTGAATAATGGACATGGGTTATGGAAGACTTCATATATCATGGAGACTATAGTTATGACATCAAGGATTGCCAGCATTGCAAATGCAACACTGAGAAAGAAGAATGGGAAGTGCCAGACCTACAGAATACCTCATTCATGGAACATTCAGATCATGCCAGAATTCATTGGAGCTTTTGCTATAACAATAATTGCCCTATCCACAGAAATGGAAAGAACAGCAGATACTACCCATGACTACTAAAGAAGTTGTGAGTGACTTAGAAACAAGACCATAGTGATAACAAAGAATATTGGTCAAGCAAAGAACAGACAACCACACCAGAGTTGAAGAAAGAACCAAGTTGGAAAATACTAGAATTTGAGGAATACAAAGAAGATGTCTTGAAGAAACTCAGTCTTATGAAAAGCATGACACATGAAGAGGCAAAATGTTCAATGGCAAGAATACTATAGACCCAAGACAACCAATTGCACTGGACCACATATGAAGAAGAAAATGAATTACTAGTAATAATAATATATGAACAGCACTGGAATGAAAAACAGAAAGAGATGGAAAAACTGAACCACTCATGCCATAATAAATTTGAGTATGAATGCCAATGCAAATTTCATGAAGGTAAAAGATTTTGAAAAATAACAAGATTCCTGCATGGTTTGGAAGAATATAAAAACTGCACAGAATGCAAAGACAACAAGTATGTGTGGAAAATGCACAAGAAATAGTGTACTGGTGGAGATAATTGCAAAATACACAAACAGACACTTAAGATGACTCTTGTTAATTCAGAAAACAAGCAAGCTGCCATGAATGAGAGTCTGTAAGCAGTATGAATAGATAAGTGAAACTGTTAGCTATTAATAAATAAATCTGTCATCTCAAAGTTATAGTAATCTTACTTGGATCAAAGCATGCAATAATTCTAGTGGACTCAGGTGCAACCAGACTATTTATTGACAGAAGATTCACTAAACAAGCTGGTATTGTAAAGTGAATGAAGAAATATCCCTACCAGTTATTGGAACTCAGAGGAGGAACTCTCAATAGAGTTGAAGAAAAGATATATCTTATTGAAATGAGAATAGAACAACATCATGAGAAAGTGCATTTCAAAGTGACAAAGTTAGAGAACTATAATATAGTCTTAGAATACTCTTGATTGAAACAACAGAATCCAGAAATTGACTGGCAAGAAGAAAAGATTAGACTGACAAACTGTGAATGCCCTCTTAAACCAGTACACTATAATTGGAGACCTACACTCAGAAATGACTTAGGTGAGACACTGGCTGTAATAAGTAAGGTTAACAGAAAGATACTGCATAAAGAATAATTGATCAACACAGAAGAAATCTATGGAAACCTGACCCATAATAACAAAGTGAATTGAGCCACAAAGAACCTCAATAACTTGGAGCAGCTGCAAGTATAAAAGAATGACTAGAATAAAAAGATCAAGAAAACCCTACCAGAAGAATTCTGGGAATACATTAATGTATTCAGAAAGAGAGATTAAAGCAACAGTTTACTGAAGCACAAATCCTGGGATCATGAGATAAAACTACAAGATGGAAAACAACCAGCAAAATTGCCAATATACAGATTGAATGAGAAAGAATCAGCTAAAGTGAAAAAATACATTGAGAATAATCTCAAAAAAGATTACATTAGAGAGTTGATGTCACTGGCAGAATATCCAATACTGTTTGCACCAAAAAAGAACAGAATCTTATGACTATATGTGGATTACAGACAGTTGAACAGCATCACAGTCAAGAACTGCTATCTGATACCACTGATTGAAGAAGTGCAAGACAGATTGAGAGAAGTAACATGGTTTACTCTAATCAACATTAAAGATGCCTACCACCAGATATGAATCAAAGAAGGCAATGAATGGAAAACAAACTCCAGAACAAAATACCTTGATGATGTGGTTATATTCATCAAAAAAAACTGAAAAGATCACGCTGGAAAAGTCAAGAAAGTACTGGAAAAACTACAAAAATACAATCTACCAGCAAAACTAAAGAAGTGTAACTTCTTCAAGAAGAAAATTGGATACCTCAGACACATTATGTCAACAGAAGAAATATGAATGGAGCCAGAAAAAATTAATGAAATACTACAATGGCCAACACCAAAGAAAGTCAAAGAAGTTGAGATATTCTATAGACTAGTGAATTATTACTGACAGTTTATACATGGATTTTTGAAGAAAGTGAGACTGCTCACACAGCTATTCAAGAAAGATAAAGTGTTCAAATGGACAATGGAGTGTCAACAAGTGTTTGAAGCAATAAAAGACAAGTTCAGAAAAGGAGAAATGAGATGACACTATAATCTGATAAAGAGATGTGTGATTGATATGAATGCATTGGACTATGTGATAGCAGGAAGATTACAACAACCAGATGAGCAAGGAAGACTATAACTAGTTGCATGCTATGCAAGAATGATGACACCAGCTGAACAAAACTATAATATCCACAACAAGAAACTACTTGCAATAGTGGCATCACTAAAGAAATGGAAGATTGAACTACAAGAAAATCAACACCAGACAGAAATCATCTCAGATCATGACAATCTGTGATACTTTATGATAATCAAAAAGCTTATAAGATGACAAGCCAGATGGTATGCAGATGTACTAGTACACTATGACTTCAGAATATAACACTGCAAAGACACAGAAAATGTCTGGGTGGATGCATTAAGCTGAAGACTGAATCTTATAAGAAAAGAACAAGATTTAAGAACACTCTTCAAAGAGTTGGAAGAAACAAAAAATATGATTCTGGACTGACAAACATTAAGAGTAACAAGAATCACTACAGAAGAATTAGATATCAAAGAAAAAATCAAAAAAGCAATAAAGAAAGATGAATATGCAAGAAAGATTGACAAGAAAAATAAGAACTTCAAGAAAGAAGAAGGAATGATACTATATTATAGACTGATATATGTATCCAGAAAGGTCAGAAAGCAAGTGATGGTACAAGAACATGACATAATCACTGCAGGACATTTTGAAATTGACAAGATGATGGAGAAAATCATAAGAACCTATTATTGGCCAGGAATGTAGATGGATATTCAACAACATGTCAAAGAATGTGAGATGTGTGTGTGAAGCAAAGCCAACAAACACTGACCATATAGAAAGCTACAGCCAATACCACAACTGCAAGAACTATGGAGATCCATAGTGATGGATTTCATTATGAAACTTCCAAATTTGAAGAATATAGAAGAGAAGAAGTACAACTCAATACTAGTGGTTACTGACAGATTGATGAAGTACAGATACTTCATACTGTTCAGAGAAGCAATAACAGCACCAGATTTGGCACTGATAGTACTGTAAAATGTGCTTGCCAACTATGCAATGCCAGAAGAGATAATTACAGATCAAGACACCAGATTCATAAGCAAATTCTGAATGATACTGATGGCACAATTGGGAATTGAACAAAAAATGTCAACAGCCTATCACCCACAGACAGATGGACAGACAGAGTGACTGAACCAAATCTTGGGACAATATCTGTAAGAATATGTCAACTATCAACAAAACAATTGGGTTACACTACTATCCATGGCACAATTGGCATACAATAAAGCAAAGAATGCCACTACAAGAATGACACCATTTTACATGAACTATGGCAGAGAACCAGAAATACAAAAATAACCAAGAATTGTATAACAAAAGACTCAAGAAGCAGAACTTACAGTAATACAATTATAAGAACTGCAGAACCAGATGAGACTGGACATTGAATTCCTGAATAAGAGAATGAAGCATTACTATGACAGAAGGTGTCAGAAGACATTAACTCTGAAAGAGAGGGAAAAAGTATTTCTAATTTGATAAAATATCAAAACCAAACAATCAAGTGAAAAACTTGATTTCAAAAAATTGGAACCATACAAAATCATGAAGTGGATTGGAAGAGTCAACTACAAACTCCAGCTACCCAAAAAGATGAGGATACACCCAATATTTCATGTCTCATTATTGGAGAAAGCACTGCTGCATGCCAGAGAAATGCCCATGGAGATTAATGAAGAACAAGAATATGAAGTTGAACAGATACTAGATCATCAGAAGATCAGCAGAAAACTTCACTACTTAGTGAAATGGAAATGGTATGATATCTTGAAAAACATGTGGGAACCAACAGAAAATCTCAAGAACACCTGAATGATTGTTAAGATGTATCATTAATGATGCCTTTACTCAGCAAAGCATTAACAAATGAATTGGAAACAACTGGAAGAGAATCTGAGAAAGAAAAATTATTTAATAAAGCAAGCAGATTTTAGATGTCTGCCTGCTCAGCTACTCTTTTCTGCTTCTTCTTCTTAAGGTGTTTCAGGTCTTTCACAGACTTTGATTTGAACTTGAGAAATTTACCAGTCTGATCACAGAGTAACTTTTTCTGCTTTTGAAGATAAAGAAGATGAGAGAGAGTTTCTTGCTCAGTGTGCTCAAGCCTATTCTGAGCCTCAAACACTTTCTGCCAATTGGCAGCAGAAGACCATCATTGTGAATGCAATGATGACCAGTGTGAACACACTTGCTATACTGAGAAGAATGACTTGACTTTAGACAAGTCTTACTCAATGAGGAACACTGAGAGCAAGGAGAAAGCATAATGAATCTGGATTGCTTGATGGCAAAAAGAAGATTATTCTTGTGAATGTTAGAAGCAGATGACATGGTGAAAGGGAACCATGGAGACACTCACTAAAACAAGAAACAAGGGAAAAATCTGAAAGCCCACAAAGAATGAGAGAACACTCTTTTATACTCCAGGAAAGAAAGCAGAGTGATTGGGGACAACACACTGTGAAAGAAGGGGATAATGTTATGAAACTTGTGGCACAGCAGCCAAGAACACAGAATGATTGAATGAGATCTGACAAGGCAGTGACATGAACTGTTGTGGAGAAACCTTAGAATGGGAAGTCATGTGATCAGTGATAGAACTGATAAGTTGACTGACTGTACTGAGTGTGATAGGACTGATCAGAGAACATAGCAAGTATACTGTGATAGAATGGATAGGACAGCTTAGCAGGACTATCACCAGAAGAGCATTATGTATATAAGAATGCTTATTACCAGAGATCTGATGGACTTGTTCATTATGATCAATCTTCTTACCTATCTTACAGATATCTTTCAATCAGATACTTTCATATCTTGATTACTTTTTATACTACTGAAGTCTTGTGATACTGTATGATTGTGCCTGATCCTGCTACTCTTGAGAAGGCATGATAGCCTTGCCCTGACTCTGATATACCTGCACAGAAACTCTTTGTTATCAGAGCAAGACTGCCCACTCAACTGGAGCACCATTGAATTATTGATCACTATCTCCAATTTGTTGTTGCTCTCTTTGAGTTCTTTGACACCTCCAAAAAATCCAAAGAACCCAGGGAGGTTCCTCATTGGAACTGTCACATACACAACAAAACTCTTCTTTTTTTAAATTTTGAAGAAGAGATTTATTTACTTCATCTCAATTAGCTTTCTAAAAGTTATATTGATTTGAATAAAGTGGATTTTCAACAAGATTTTCAGTACTTAGTTCAATACTAAATTGAATAATTTCACGATCAGAGCCAGAGTGAAGAGCTTCATTAATTCACCACTCATGTATCTGTTGAGTTAAGTTGGTGGAGAAGAAGGTCAAATCTATAATTGATTTAGATGATAGATTTGATCTGAAGAAAATTTCTCTGTCTATCTTGTTAAATCCAAATTATTCTTCTCAAGCTATTCTACTAGTTTTTTAGCTCTAACTGAATTCACTATATTTGAATTCCACCATAAATGGTGAGCATTCATATCTCCAGTAACAATAGAGTATTGAGAAGCTGAGATATTTACTAGTTCTCTCTCAATAGTTCAAAGATTTGAGTTGTCCTCTAGATCTTTTTGATTATAGATATTTATCAGTTGTATGGTTTCAAACTGATTGTATTTATCTTTAATATCTATAACTAGAAGATCACTACTAGAGCATATGTCAGATCTTAAGCAGGGTTGATATCTGAACTGTTTTCTAGCAAAAATAGCTGCTCTAAATCTCAAATCTTTGTTCCCAGGAAGAATGCAATAATATGCATTATGAGAGACTGTAAACTGATTATCTGAGCTCATCCATGGTTCCTGAAATAAAATATAATCAATTTTCTTTTCAAACCCAATATCAAGACATATATGCATTGACTTTTCATTTCTTCCAACAATATTCTGAAGAAAGGTCAATTTTAAAAAAGTATTTGAAGTTTCATTTAACATAAATTAATAAATGGTGCTCTAACTTCAATCTTCTTCTTAGAGATTACAACTTGATTTTCATCTTCAGAATGTGTTTCATGAGATCTCTTAGAAACAGGTTTAGTTCTGGAAAGATTCTGCTCAGCTCTTACTAGTTGCATTGATTTACTAGTATTTTGTGCTGAATAGGTGGATCTTTTGAAGAAAACACACTCTGTACTTTTAGCCACATGATTTTCTAGACAATTAGCACATTTTAATGTAGAGTGTATACATTTTCTTTCAGTAATCTTACAAATTGAGCATTCATGCATACTTGTTTGATGTTTTTGAGCACAGATATCACATCTAGCTTCTTTTTTACAGTTTGGTGCTGTATATCTATAGATTTGATAGTTAAAGCATTGCACAGTGCTTCTAAATCTTTTTGACTGTTTATATTTACAAACTTTAAGATTTTGTCCAGCAATCATAACTGTTTTCAGATTTTCAGCTATTGTAGTATTTTGAACATGAAAGACAGCAGATGCATGTCTTTTCTGTATTTTATTTTCAGCAGAAGATAGCCAGATTGGGGTTCTTTTTAAAGAGATAGAGTTAAAGATTTCTACCTCTTCTTTTAGAAGAGATAATTCATTCTCTATATTGAAGATCTCTGTAGAGATATCATGAACTATAAAGACTCCCCAGTGCTTATCTTTGTGAATTTTCATGCTCTCTATATCAAAGTTCATTAGATCTGAGAATATAGATATTCAAGTTTGCTTGTGTTTTTGAAGAAAATCAGCTGAAAAGTCTTCTATTATCATTAGAATTAGAGATTGGCCTTTAAATAACTTAGTAATTGAAGAAATGACTGGTTTTTCAGTAATATTTACTTCAGTAAAGCTGTCATTTATTCTATTTCTGAAAAAGAAAGCTTTGTTACTGATTTCTTCAAGTACTTGAGTATTTACCTTGAGAATTAGTCTTCTTTCTCTAAAGAGTTTTGGCTCAGAGAACTGTTTTTTATCTTCTTTACCAGTTACTTTAAAGAGTTTTGGCTCAGAGAACTGTTTTTTATCTTCTTTACCAGTTACTTTAAAGAGTAAAGAAGATTTGACTGAAGATTCAGTATTTAGTCTAGTTTTTAGAGCAGAAGAATATGATTTGGAAGCATTACTAGCAGATACTTTCTCTTGAGAGCAGCTTTGTAGAGTATTACTACTGTCAGTAGCTACTTTTTTCTGATTTTCAAGCTGTATAAATCTTTTCTCAAGATTTTGAAGTTCAGAGTTCTTAAAAACAGTAGTATCTTCTTGTTCTTTAAAAGAGAAGATTTTTTGAATACTCAAGATACAAGTATTTAGTTCTTTTTGCACAAGAACATGATTCTTCTTCTGAGATTCTTTAGCAAGAAGATTAAAAATTGACTTTAGATCTTGCTGTTCAGATTCAGAAGAAGAATCAGAAGTAGAAGATATTTTGACTATGTTTCAAGAAGTATCTTCTTGAATAAGAAAGCAGAAGATAATGTTCTGAGGTTATTTTGTATCCCACTTGCTAGTTAATCCAAACTAGTTCAGTTGTTTTACTGAGAGTTGAAAATCTCAATGTAGTAGGTTTTTCTTTAGCCAGAGCTATATCTATTAAATTCTGGACTAGTTTTTTAAGAGAACTAGCAAACTATATAGCTTTTTTTGAAGACTGTGATTACAGGAACAGCTTCTAGAGTAAAAACTATGGAAAAACTATTGGGAGAGTAGAGGGCAAGAGGGCAAGCTAGTAAATCTAAGAGATATGAGTAATTATATCTCAAGAATCAGTTAAATTAATACTAGCAAGTACATTTTTTGAAGAGAAGTATCAAACTAAAGAGCTTTTTGCAGAGAAGCTTTCAGAAACCAGCTGAGAATATTCTGAAATTTAGTAGTAAAGACTTACATTCAAGATGCCAGAGCCAATACTATAAAAATAAGGTATATTCTGAGCAGAAAAGTGAGAAGGGCAGCTGGTTTTTTCAGATGTAGCAGCACCAGAAAGCTAGCATATCTTTTATCAGATGGAAAATGTAGCAAACTTGTTAAGTCATTAGAAATCTAGCTTGATTTTTTTCTTAAATGCAGAAAAATTAATAAAAACTGCTTTGATTTACAAGGTAGTCTATATCATAGCTTGTTCCTAGTTCAAAAACTTAGTTACTATAAGTATTTGCAAAGCTATTTTTCTCTAATTAATTCTAATTTCTCAGCTACCAAATAGTATAGAACATACTAGTATTTAGTAAAGATTGGTCAGAATTTGCAGGGATCAATTTGGCTTAGCTATACCAAGGGTATCAAGTTGATAGAGCTGATTTAGTGCTGGCATGAAGCCTGGGGAGCAAAGATCAGATAAGAAGAGGCAGAGAGATAAGATGTGAGTAGATAAGATAAGATAAGAGCTCTAGCTTTGCTTGACACACCTCAACAAAATGTGAGTAAGCAAGAGTCTTGGCAAGGAAAATCAAAATAAAAAAGTGTCTTGTAAGAGATTTTTCAGATAAAAGAGTATAATAACACAACAAATAGTAGAGATATAGTAAAGAGAACTTGGTAGTTGGTTTAAAGAGTGTTATTGAGCTTGTCTCTCAAAATCCAGATGAAAAGACCATGTGGTTGCTGAGTAATAGTGTGAGAGGTGTTTCTAACAGGCGTGAGGCTGGTACCATTTATTTCCACTTATATCTCCACAACTGGCAGGACAATTCACATGAAAATTGGAGAAATTGTTAGGTAGAGAAATAGCTTTTAAATGAATGTAGCTTTATCTAGTTTGAACAAGAATTGACCAAGTTGTGAAAAGAGTGTGGTTGAAAACTGTTAAGATACTGTTGATTTGCTTGAATAGAAGAATTATAATATATATACTAGATATATGAGAAAAGAAATAGCACAGTGAAAACACTGGTTGCACTCTTTACAATATAGTATCTAAGCCAATCAAGAATATTTTCAAGATCTACACAAAACTGATAAAGTTACTGTCATTTATTCTGATTCAGATACAGCTTAAAAATATAGATCTAAATCAAATTTCTGTCAAGAATATAAATCTCAGAGATAGGAAATGAGAGATGGAAGTGCAAAGGAGAGATACAATTGATAAAGTATATTCTGATTAACTACTTAACATTCTATTAGCTTAGGCAAGATATTTTGTGAAAGAAGAAAAGGAGAACAACAGATCTGAGAATAATACTCTTACAGTAAAGCTATAGCATCAAGACAGCCAGATTTATAATGAAGACCAGTTTACTTAAGCAATTCTGGTATATTAACAAGAAGTCAGCAGAGCAATAAGTCTTTCTGAATAGTGATACAGAACAAGCAGATGCAGCAGCAGAGATGTACAGTACTCAGAAAGCACCAGCTAGAATAAAATTAGAGATTTAGCTGCATTTTTATTTATATTCTATCTTCTACTTTCTAAGACTTACTGCTTTTTAATAATGTATCCTACAATCAAGCAGGACAATCAAGCAAGCAGAACACTAAAATACACATACAAATCTTGATCTTTTGCTCTCTTATCTCAACAACATTGTTGAATATAGACTTTAGAATTTAGATGCAAAGTATATAGAAACTTAATAAATAGTATTATCAATTTGATTGTTTTAACTGTATTATTTGTAAAGATACTTTGATACATGCTAGTAAAAAGATAACAAAATACAATAACTTAAGAAATAATTTTTATATTTAAATAATTCTTATAATTTACAAGGTTTATTATATCTGTATAGTATCTTCCTCATTTTATAATGATCAGATATAAACTTGTTAACATATAAGAGAGCAAATGTTATTGTAGAGGATTGGATCTTTGCTCTTCTCAGGCTGAATTCTAGATGGCATGCTGTGTAGAAGATCTCCACGCTATTCCCCTTTTGGCTTAGTATCATGCACCAATGTTGTGAATATATCATACATACACTTGCCTACTATCATTTCTCTCTCTCTCTAAGCAATATGTTTGTGTATATAAAGTCTTAGCTAGTAACTTCAGCTAGGCCTATAACATTACATATTGCTTCTTTTTCACTATATGAGATAGGTGCTTATGAGTGGAGGAATAGGAAGAATGGAATCATAAGAGATAGCACTAAAGAGCCAGTCTCATATCTATACTCTGAGATACCAACAGTAGCTATAAGGACTATAAACTACAAACATAAACTGAATGCCCATATTTGAACTCCCAGAGTCTCTTCCAGACACTGAAACTAACTACAAAAAAATGGAAGAAATAGAGAGAAACACACTAGTATGATTCTTAGACTACTAATGTATCCAGAATCAGGTGAACAAGAATCTGTACTGGCAGCTGGAAGCTGCCTGGAATAATGCTAGCTTCAACCCAGCTAGTACCAGTGAAACTCCTGTCAAGCACCCTTATCACCAACTCTCTGATTGTGCCAAATTTAATAAAAAGAACTTGAGTCTGTATTCAAGCTTTGAAGTGAATCTACAAGACAAGTTATAAATTAATAAATATATTATTGGAAATGAACAAGACCAAGCAGCCTACATGAACTCACAATTGAAGAAAGATGCAGCTAAGATAATGCCTCTCTGAGTTAAAGCCCACTATAATATAATAGAGTATACATCTAAAGAATTCTTCAAGCAGATGAGACTAGTCTTCAGCAACTCTGCACACTAACAAAAAGTTCTGCAAAGTCTATACTTAATTAAGCAAGAATAAATCTCTTTTGCAATTTTTTTGTCTGAGTTCAACTATCTTCTTCTCAAATCAGACATGTCAATGAATGACTGATTAAGAAAGAGATACCTACAATCAGCTCTGAGTACTGAACTAATAGAAAGAGCTATTGAAATATCTATAGCTAAGATTTATAAGAGATACTGTCCACAGCTCTGCCAGATTGACCACCAGATACAAGAGCTAAATTAGATCAAATCCTGTGTATGTGTGTTTCTTCACCTCTAGCTTCAGCACTAGATTTTATACTCTGAAAGAGTCTGCTCTGCTTTCTGCTGATAATCTTATGAATCTTTGTGCCAGTGCTGGGAGGCAGCTTTAGCAAGCTGAACTGGTAGACAACAAGAAAATAGAACTACAGCAGCAAAAAAAACTCTGTCTATATTATAGCAGGTCAGATCACATGATACAAGTCTGCTCTTATACTCTGCCTTAACACTCACAATACCAAGCCCAATTATAATCTATAACCACCACCTATATTATACTGAGACTGGAAAAAGAATATATAATGAACAATAATAAAAAGAAGAGAAAAAAGTAGCTTCTGTCAAAAAGTGCTAACAGAAGCACTGCAAGAAGCTTATGCAAGAGAAATAAAGAAAGTTTGAAAAGATATCTGCTACAGAACTCTTTATTATGCATGCAATTATTAATAATACAGATATTACTAAGACTATAATAGATAATGAATACCAAGATTACTCTCTCATCACTTTTCAAGCTGTAAAAAAGTATAAGCTTGAGTGTTTACTTATTTTCAAGCAAACACTGAAGGAATTCAATACAAAAAACCATGAGACAATAAGATATGTGATAAGAATGAACCTGAAGATTGAGAGATACAAAACTCAAAAAGTCTTTGCATATGAAGTCTCCCAGTTGAATAGATGTGATATGATACTAGAATGACTCTGGCTGTAGTTCAAAATAGCTGTGCTGGATAAAGGAGAAGGTATTCTCTGGTTCAAGCTCTCTAGTATCACACTGTCTGTCAAACATCTAGAGCAGGCAGCTCAAGACATGGAAGTATTGCAAATCTTGACCAGTAGCTTGATAACTTGACACTGGAAACAGAAGACCAAACAAGCTAAATATTTTTGCTGCTAGTGGAGTGGGGTATGATGGGATGCCTTGTCAAGGTAGGCAAGTTGGTTGATATAGTGAGAGCACAAGAAAGGTGAAAAATCACAATATAGTAGGTGTATAGTTGAGTAGTAAGTGTAGAGATAGATATGTCCTAACAGACACTGTAGTGGGGATTCCAGTACCTCATTAGGATAAAGGTTGTTCCAGTCTGAGGCGCAAACCACCCCAAAGCTACTATTCTTGAGCTATATAAACCACCTGTAGCCCTGCATCTTGCTTATTACCTTAATGCACCATTGCTCTTTTCTACACACTCATTCCTTACTACTAGTTCAGTTATTAGTTAGAGAATATGAAGATTTCTTGTTCATGAAACTTGCTACTGTTTCTCATTTGAGCTGCCTGTATTAGTACAGGGCTCTTTAGTACTATTACTTCTTGTGAGCTTAGGCATCTGTTAGAACATATCTATCTCTACACTTACTACTTGATCCTACCCTTACTATATTGTGATTTTTCACCTTTCTTGCGCTCTCACCATATTAACCAACTTGTCTATCTTGACAAGGCATCCCATTATACCCTGCTCCATTTGGTGACCAAGCTAAGACCTGAAGATGATGATGTGGTGATTTGGTGACTGCCAAGAAAGAAAAACAAATTCTGAGACACATGAAGCAATACACTATTTCAAGATAAGATCTTATGGACTAGGAACACAGTACTAATCAGGTTTTTTATTTAGGAATAAGATTAGGGAGCTTAGATTTGAATGCCTCTTATCTAGAGCTTGCCTGATAAACAGGTTTTTGGAAGATATTGACTAATAGACAGAACATACTGTGTGACATGACCAAAGATCAAGAAATCAAGAAATTGGAATCAGAATTAACTATAGCTGAAGGTACTACAGAATCATATGCAACTATGTTACAGAGTGAGGACAAGAGAATTGTGGTTCATTCTCACATTTTTATGTCTTCCCCTGGCACAGCAAATGCATCTTGATTTGACAGCAGAGATGCTACCCTGTTTATTGAAAGATTTTATCAGATGTGCAAGAATCATGGGGTAATTGACTCTAAAAACATTATTGAACAGTTGGCTAGGTACTGTGTTACATGGATTGAAGAATGGATGAAGACCTTGAAAGACTATAAAGAAGATAATTGAAAAGTATTCTTTAAAAAGATTATTTATGAATTTCATGATCAAGACATTACTTACAAGATTCACTGTTGGGATTACCTTCAGGCAATTACAAAGAAACTGTGTGCTTGAGATGGCAATATTTGTATCTATATTCAAGAATACACTACCATCACCAGTACAGTACAAGCTAATGGAAGACTTGATGAATTCACTAAGATATCTTAGTTCCTTCAGGGGCTATCTGAGAAGATTCAGAATAAGATTATTAACAAGGCCAAGCTCAATCTTTCAGATGATATATCACCCATTGATTTTAGGAAAGTTGTTTGAGTGACCATGGATTTGATTGACCAGTATGAAGGGAATAAGAAGGTCTTTGAAAAAGATGAAATGAAACAGAAGAAAATGGAAAAGCTTGATGAGCAATATTAATTGGCTAACAAACCCTCTACAGTTGAAGCTCCAAAGAAAATAGCTAGTTTTGTGAAGACTGAAGAATTCAAATTGAAATTCAAAGCCAAGAACTCTGAGAGTGCTAATATTAAAGCTACTATTGAAAAGATGATCAACAAGTTCACAAATTTGGCATTGGCCATGAGAGTACAATCAAATCAGATACAAGAGAATTCTGATCAGTATTATATGCCATAGAGAGAAGAATCTCCAAAACCTGTACTAAATTATTCAACAAATGTGACTGTTAATTCTACAACTGTACAAGAGAATACTCAACCACCAGTCAACCCCTATTTAGCTTGAAATGGCTCTTCTATGACAGGCTATAGTGGTGCTTGTGGACAAGAAGAAGCTCAAACTGAAGAAATTTGACATGTCTCTCATGCTTCTACTGTGAAAAACCTGGACATTGTCAATCTCAGTGTTATGAATACCAATCCAATATGAGTAATGGATACTGCCATATTAATGATAAAGGAAACTTACACATGGGCTCTAAGAATCAAAACTATCAAGTTGTCACTTCTAAATCTGAAATCCTGAACATGTATATTGTACAGTCTATAGAAGAGGATGAATAGACAATTCCAGAGTTAACAAGCTCTAAAAAGAAGATCAATCAGCAAGAGGAGACATCTCCCACAAATTCAACTAATGTGAAGATTCAAGCAGGATGACTTGCATATCTAATGTCTGATGGAGAATCTGATTCAGATAAGAAATATGAATCATTAGAAGAAAGAACATTAGTTAATGTCAGAACAGTTAGAGAAGCTAACAATAATCAAAGAGCTAAGATTGCAATACTCTATACTTAGTGTACTGGACAATTTATTACTTACCAGAATAATCAGGCTAGTATTGATGATGATATCATGGAAGATGTTAAATCTATCAATCAGAAGAAGCCTGAAATTCAGAACAAGTTTATAGAGAACCAAAGACAAAAATATTCTGCAACAGATTATTTATTCTCTCAGATCTGTAATTCAATAGATGCTAATGAATTAATGAGTTGAATTCTCAATGGAAAAGTCAAATTGTCAGTCAAGAAGCTTATAGATGTATCATCAAAGCTTCATCAAGCATTCTTCAGATCAGGCTAGAATAACAGTACTAGCAAAAGCCATGTAAAGATTGGAGTCTCTGAACCAGTTCAGCCTGAGCTAAAAATTAATTCTGATTGACTTACATCAAAGCCCATGGTGCCAAAATCCAAAACAGTATATGGAATGTGTTCATTATATGCACCAGTCACTATAAATCAACAAGAATTAATGGCATTGATCAATACTGGTTCAGAAATCAATTTGTTGTCTTGAAAGTATGCTGAAATGTTGAATCTGCCAATGAAAAATAAGTCACAAGTGACTATGGTTGTTCAAATGGGAGAAGTCACTTCTTTTTACACATTTTATGATAAAGTGCCTGTTCAAATTGGAGATATTGTTACATATACTCTTTTTCTTATATTCAAGAGAGGGGATCAGCAACTTATTCTTGAAAGATCTTGACAATTTACTGTCTGTTGAGGGTGTAATATCTCAGAAGACAGTAGAGTGAACTGCAAACTTTATAATGAGAAATGAATGTATTATCTAGTTTTTAAAGACTTTAAGCCAAACTTAAGTAACATGAGATATGCAACTGATAAATCAAACAGCAATCATTTAAATGATTCAACAGGCATTTAATCAGATGGGTGCCTGTAGATACAAGATCTGAGAAGGATGAAGAAGATGTGATGAAGACAATAAGTATAAGAATTAATGATGAGAAGGTTGAAGGTCAGAAGATTGAAAAGAATAGAGAAGTCAGAAGTGTTGGCAGCATTACTGGTGTTGATGATTACAATGATGAGAAGAAACATAATTCTGGCATTGGTGAATCCAAAAGCATGCTAAGTCTAATCAGATTGACCAGCATGCTGGTGAATTAAATGAACTAATCAGAAGACAAGAATAATTTTGTATTGGAACTTCAGATTTTCCAATCTTCACTTCTGAATTCAGACAGCATCATGGCTCACTGCAAACATTATACACACAATATTAACTCCAGCTTAATTTGAAAATCTATTCCACAAAGTGCTCAATCAATTTACACATCTCTGAATAAAAATCATGATTTTGTCACAAAGAAATTATGTCAGATAGATATTTTCAATAGTGAATAGAACATCAGACTGTCTTCTTCAGAGATCTGGAGAGTGTGCACTGCTTATAAGCAGAAAGCTGATAAGATAAGATTATTAGCACCTGAAAAATCTGATGGAAGCGAGTCAGAAGATCTAGATAATTAAGTAAATGTTTGTTTGGATAAGTATTACCCTGAGAAGAAATGTGTTGTGTTTAATTGTGAATTTGATGATTATATTAGGCCTAGGATCATGCCCTTTTCTGTTGGAGAACAGCTAACAAATGAGAGAATTGAGAAGCTCAAAATTGGATTTAAACTGACAAGTTAGAAGAAGGAATTTTTCATATCAGTTCTTTATAAACATGAAGAGGCATTGGCTTGGTCATTCAAAGATCTATATGGCATTCATTCTGAATGCTTGCCTCCTCAGGTTATTCAGACAGAGCCCCATGAGGCTTGACAGACTAAGACTTACCAAATTCCTCATGCTCTACATGATAGACTAATTAAAATCAGGATCTGGTGTGCCTCTAAGATATATTGTGGACAATAAAGATCAGTGCAAACAAATTTTACACATGATGCATAACAAATTTGACTATAAAGAGCAAGAGGGAGCATACTCTGCTCTACAAGCTTGATACTGGTGGTCAGAGATATATAAAGATGTGTCTGCTTATGTGAAGCACTGTCCTTAATGTTAATAAAGAGATTCACAAAGGTTGAGTGAAGAGCTTCATTCTACCTGGGCTTCTACCTGTTGGAAGAAAGTTGGGGTGGATATCAAGCACATGCCTTTCTGTCAAGAACAAAATTATTTGGTTGTTGCCAGATGTAACTTTACTGGATGAGTGGAAGCTAGAGTCTTGAAAAAGACAACAGCTGAAGCTGTGGCCAAATTTCTTTATGAGAATACTATCTGTTGATGGGGCCTGCCTGCCAAATTTGTTATGAATGGAGGACCAGAAAATAAGAAGATTGTGAAAACCTTACTGAAGAAATTCAACATTAAATATATTGTTATTTCACTCTATAACCCTCCTGCAAATGATATGGTGGAAGTTGGCTATAAGTCTTTGGCTGATGGGCTAGCTAAAGCTACCAATGGCACTGGAAGAAATTGAATTAAACATCTTCCTGCAATTCTGATGGCAGATTAAATGATGACTAAGGCTAGTACTGGTGTCTTCTCTTATAGATTGCTAATGAACCAGGAGGCAGTTCTTCCAATTAAACTCAAGATTTCTACTTGGCAAACAATTCCCTGGCAAAAGATTCAAATAACTGATGACCTGCTTCTGATGCAAGCACAGCAAATCAAAAGACAAGATGAGAATGTTCTGGAAGCAGCTCATCATCAGCTCTGAATGCATGCTAGAAATAAAGAATACTTTGATGATACTTATAATATTTGCATCAACCCTCTTCTATCTGGAGACCTTGTCTTGCTTCACAATATCAAGAAAGAATAGAATATGTCTAGAAATAACATCCTGCACTTTTAATGACTAGAACCCTATAGAGTTAAGTCTGCCAATCAAGAACTAGATTCCTATCATCTTGAAGAGTTAGACAGCACTGAACTCAAAGAATTTATTGCAGAAAACAGATTGAAGAAGTACCTTATGAAATCTGGAATGAAGTGATTTAATAATAGCTCAGCAGATTCTGATGTATAGATGGGGAACATCTCTCAAAAATATGCCACCAGAAGTTAATCTAACATTCTTTCTAGTAGTTTCTCAGATGTTAGCTTCTTGGATCAGAGTGAAAATGAAAATGATCAAGAAGAAATAAAGTAAATGTGATTTCCAACTGTTATACCAGATGACTGGAGCTTTGCTGTTATTATACCTCCACAAGATGTTTAATTTGGTGTATTTTGTTTGCAAAAGTGAAGTTTTTTGCTTGCTCTTTCAGGAAGTTTCTTTTATTTGCCTGCAAAGTGAAGTTTTTGCTTGCTCTTTCAGGAAGTTTCTCTTTCTTTGTTATTTGCTTAGCATTTACCTTTTTCTGGAGATATTTAAAGGTCAATTTTTCTTTTCTGGAGCTTTTACTTTCTTTTACATTCAAGCTTGATTCTTTTTACAGATTCAACATTTCATTTGCAAATTTTTTTGATTTCTGATATTCTTCAAAAATAGCTGGATGAAGCAACCTGTCTCCTTTAGCACCAGCAATCAAAAATCAAGGCCTGGTTGTTACCAGAAACAGTAGGGTCAACTTGAATGGCCATTTCTTCAATAATCTAACAGCAGCTATGGAATACATTGATAACCAAGCTCCATACTGCTGCTATGGTTTGCAAGTTGAGCTGATGAATGCACTTATGCAAGTGACTGATGTGGTTACTGACTTAGTGGCCCATTTCTATTGATATGTTGAAAGATTCAGAGCTTGGCAACATGTTATGCACACCAATTTTGAAGCTGATTTCCATGATGCTTGAAAGGTTATTCTGGATGTTGAATGATGTTGCATTGATATGCAAAAGATCAAGAATAGACTTGTTGCTATATGGGAGATAGACAGAATTGATGTCATATGACTAAAAGTAAAGAGCCTGTAAGCTGTACAAAAGCTTCACCATACTCTAAATGTCTACAAGAATTAGGATAAGTTTGCCAACAATATTAACAGCACAGTGCTTCAAAGACTAGATGCTACAGAAGCTGAACATTGCTGGAGCTTAGTTATATTGCCAGGTGATTATACTACAGCTGACAAAGAAGTTAATTGTGCTTGTGAACTTTCTTCAAGAGATACTCTACATTAACAAGAACTTACTATTGGAAACTATAATCTTCTACAGTTATTGGCTCTTCCACAGTCATCTAGCTCCCAATGTTCAATTCAGGATATTGCTAGGAGCCCTCCCACTGCAAGCAGCCTCTGAGATTTACTAGAAGAACTACAGTCACCAAGATCATCAAGAGATGTTCTAATGGGTGGAATGTTGATGCTGCATAGCTGCAATGTATTAAGAGCCTCTATACATAGTACAATGTTGATTAGATCACATGGATTGGAAACTAGCTAATTACAGCTGCCATTTGGATTCACTAGTGTGCTGGCCAATCCACTCAGCTAATCAGAAGCTCTAAAGTACTGCAGTAAAAGAATTACAGCCATGTCAGCACATCAAACTCTCCAAGACCTAGATAATGAAGATGAGTCTGTTATTCCTTCTGAAAGTAACAAGAAAATACCCTAACATGAATAAGAAGAATCTGTCATAGCAGTATGCTCTGGTACTTGCTATTGCTGTAGTTTTGAACAACAGCTTCTCCAAAAGATAAAGAGTACTAAAATGTGTTTGCAGTTGGAGCTTATTCACATTCTGAAGCAGTTAGAAAAGGCCTTTAGTGATAAGAAAGCTGACATTTATCTATACTATGACCATGCTAAACTAATGGCTTCAAAACTTGGTTTACAGACTCACATATGTAATAGGAAGAAGCTTCTCAACTGTTTGGCTTACATCTATAGAAATTGTTGCAATATTAACTTAGTTAAGACTAATGACAGCATCTATCTCTGGTTCTGGTTGGCAAATAGACCAGCTAGAGCTGAAGATGCTTTAGGCATTTACAAAGTCAAACATCAGCCAATTATCTCTCTGGTCACAAGAATGAAGATCTTTGACTTTAACTGATATGTATGAATAACTGAAGTTAACAAGTTCACCACCAGCAATCTTCAGAAGAAATGAGAAATAACTAAGTCTGTTGTTATTTTCTAGCTAATGTGCTGGTGGAATAATAAATTACAAGATGCCACCACTACAGTACTCATCCAGGTCAACAGTGAATATGACATGTACTACTATTATTAGTGAATAATGGGAGGTCACAATAATTACAGATGATTGAGAACAATGTATTATAGTATTGGCCAACAACTTATATACCAGAACTCTGCCTACTATCTATAATATATACTGACAAGACCTGATCATACTTGAAAATGAATCTCCTATTCATACTACACCAAGTATGCTAAGCCAGGAGATAAAACTGGGTTTTACCATATCAATATCAATGTTTCAGATGCTATTACTACTGGAAGGGGCATTAACATAATACAAGAATTCTTGATGTTAACTGCAGAAAAGCCTAGTGACTGTATAGAAATCTTGCTAGAAATGCATAACTATCTAGAGAATTGGTGGGGACTACTTGAAGAATGAGACTTATTCACTGATAGCTATATTTACTGCATTAAAGATACAATGTATACCAAAGATAACAAAAGAAAATTTGGTATTAGGTAGACTGATGTCATTTGCAAGCCTGGCAATGTCTGAATTACAAGCTCTCTGCTACCCCATGAAGCTCATGATCTATGCAAAAAGATCTGATGTACTATGCTATCCTGATATATGATAATTCAAGAGGACCATGAACATTTAGAAATCAATAAAGCTGGTACATGATTCCAGCTCTCTGCTGCATATAAAGATCTAGTTCCAGGGTCTTCTTCTTCATCTAGTCATTCAAATCATTACACATCAGTTCCATATTGATTCTCTACTGCTATTCAATTACAAGGCTTAGAAGCTATATCAGATGCTTTGGTAGAACATATTAGATAGAACAACTTCATGATAATTAAGGAACTCAATATTCTCTTTGATCCTGATGACAAAAAGGCTCAGAACTTCATTAATAACTGGCATCTAAAGATCACATGAATTGCTCTGAATGCTATTATCAAGACTTACCAAATTGAAAAGAAAGCTTTTGATAATAAATTCTATTGGCATTGTGTGCACAACAATATTTATCTAGTGTCAGTTTGGTCTTCTTCTTCTCTCAAGAACTTGATGAAAGAAGAGAATCATGATAATTATTATTAGAAATTGCTGCTATCACTCTTCTTATTCTTATTTCCTATGTTTTTTCTTACCAGACTGCTTATTACTATTTATTATTCTCTTATTTTACTAAATTGATTTTGTTTTATTTTATATATTGTTTGTTGTCAGAGAACACCAACATTAAAGATCAGAAGAAAATGTAGTGAGAATTTCAGTATCTTATTAGAATAAAGATTATTCCAGTCCAAGATACAAACCACCCTAAAGCTACTATTCTTGAGCTATATAAATCATCTGTAGCCCCTGCATCTTGCTTATTATCTTCATGCACCATGGCTCTTTTCTACATACTCATTCCTTACTACTAGTTCAGTTATTAGTTAGAGAATATAAAGATTTCTTGTTTATGAAACTTGCTACTGTTTCTTATTAGAGCTGTCTGTGTTAGTACAGGGCTCTTTAGTACTATTACTCCTTGCAAGCTTAGGCATCTGTTAGAACATATCTATCTCTACACTTACTACTTGACCATACCCTTACTATGTGGTGATTTTTCACCTTTCTTGTGCTCTCACCATATCAACCAACTCGCCTACTTTGACGAGGCATCCCATCGTACCCCGCTCCACTGGTTCGCCTCACAAGGCAGTTTTGAGTGTTAGCCCTGAAGTTCTGCCTCAGTGGCGGTCTGAATGCTTTTCCTACACCTCGCAATAGGTCTTTTCCCTATATAAACGGGCTTCCAGTTGAGACCAAAGAATTACAGATATACACAAGTGACATTCAATCCATCAAATCACAGAGCACTCCCCTTTTGCCTGGTAGCTTCATCACAATTGTTGACCTCAATCACATACAATTTTACAACCCCAAATCAATGTCACAAAGGCCTTGAAAACCCCTGAAACATGTCACATTCACTACCCCCATCCAACCCCCCGGCAATACAGCCCCCTAAAGCCGAGATGTCCCTGATCACTTTGCCCTCTCACAATCCCCAAAGCATCACCTACTACCCGCGTGTCCTCCTGTGGTAATACCAAAGCATCAGCCTCTGCAAGGAGCTTCCCCAAATGATTTTGACCAGGAGCTGGTGCAGCCAGAAGCAGTTGACGCAATGATTTCGACCAAGAAGGATTCTATCACCAATGAAAGACCTGGAGAATCTGAAACGCCTCTTGACAATGCGTTAATCTTTTTGAAAGGTTTGCTGCTCACTTTTCCTTGGCCCTCGCGAGCCTTGTATTGGCCATGAAATGCTTACAAGCGCCTGCCAATCCAGACAACGCAGTCGACGATGGCGGTGAACGCCCACCTGTTCCTGAGGCGCTTGGTACCAATCTATCAGATGCTCTGTCGCAAGGGTCGAACAACCAGGCAAGACACGGTATTCGTGATTGTGCAATCGCTTTCAATAGTGGAGTTTGAAATCCACCTAATGTGGAACTTCCGGATAGCTTGCCTTCCATACCAAATGAGTCTTTGGCAGCCTTTACAGCAGCTCACCTCCTGAGTGGTGGTGAAGAAACTGTCAACAAGAGTGACTTCAGATATAGCATTGCTGATGTTGGTTGTACCAAGAGTGATGAGAGACATGACACACTGGTTGCAGAACAGAAGCAGAAAAAGACATCTTTACAGCAGACTGGACATGCCCATCATTGCCAATCATTCTCTACTGCTAGTTTGTTGTCAGAAAGTCTTTTTGCCCTAGATGATGGCAGTGATAATGAGGCAGATATTCCTTGCTGTCCCAACATAATTAATATCCTTGAAACAACATCAACTGCTGCTGCTGGTGTTGGTTTTTAGAAATGGAGTGAGGTGAATGGAATGGCTGGTCAATAAAGTCTTGAATTCAAGAACTGTGCAAATAAGCAGACAAGTGCAGCTGGAATATCTTGTGCACTGGACAGGCTATGATGAGCCTTCTTGGGAACCTGCCTGTAACTTGATTCCTGGGAGCAAAGTTTTCATTCATCAGTTCCACAAGAATCATCCCAACCGACTGACCAGTAGTTCAAGTCTTCATATAAAGGATTTGAATAGATGAGAGAGAGTAAAAGCTAGCTTCCGCAAATTGTTCCCCGCGGCAGCGTGGAAGGCCACCTTCGGCGCGGAGGCGCAAGAAGCAATCCTTTGGTGTTTAGTTTTTTATTTATTTGAATTATTCTATCCTAGGTCTTTCTAGTATCTCTGAGCACATTCCTCTCTTTATTCAACCCTCGAACATGTATGCTTCCTAAACTCTCTGCTCAAGGCTCGATATGCCGCCGGAGAACGAATAAGCCTCGTAGCTTCCAGATCCCAATCCTGCGGCGAGGCGAGGCACTTCTTGCTGAGGCCGCGGGGCTTCTGAGGCAGGGTCCGCAGAAAGCTGCAGGTATGCCCAATCCCATCCATGCAATCCACACCACAAAATCACGGCCCATCATGATTGACTCTCGTGGGTCACTTGCAAAATCACATGTTCGCTGTTCTTCCAAGGCAGTTGGTTACTAGAGTGTTGAGAGTGTCATTGAAGCCACGCAGATTAGGCCAGCCTTGTGGTAGTGGGCAGGGTTGTGATGCTGCCTAGGAGAAGCGGGGGAGAGCCATCTCAGATGAGTATCCTCATGTTGTTTGCCTCAGATCTTGATCCCTTAAACTTTTATCTATATCCTTCACAATTGAAATACGAGCAAACTTTTAAAACAACTAAAAAGCAACCTGAAATTCACGATGTGCACCTATATCGATACAGTTTTCTTTTACAAAGATTGCCAACAAGATCCGAAGCACAAGGTGACAAACAGGGGGTACAGCATTTGCGACAACTCAAACCCCATAGGAACGTATCGTCATTGTCGCGATGCGACTCCAGACACATCGGCTCTCTTCGGCTCGACAACCCAAAAAGGAGATTGCCCAGTTTGCAAGGGCACACGAGAGGAGCTCAGAATCGTAAGTGACAAGGGATGAATTTGCCAGGTCTAAGCTAAACAAAGTGATGTCTAGACGTACGGATAGACGAAGTGAACTCGCGGGTTCACGCCATTCTTGTTCGATAAAGTCTGGCGGTAATCACGGCGGTCGCGGTAACGGTTACGAAGGCGATGAATGTTATGGTGGTAAAGATATGTGTTAACGGTGAATCGGATTCGGGTTCCGTCTTGAGGTTGGGAGGCGCTTTCTCGTGGGAGTTCTGGGTCGCATTATTCTGCAACTGTTGCAGCTCGGCAACCACTTCATCTGCAGCCGTGTACTGCTCCAACCAACACTTGTAGATAATCTCAGAAACAGGCAGGTCAATGATTGGAAATTGTTTTTGTTTGTAACATTTCTCCACTTCGTTGTCCTCCAGCTCTTCGTACGGCTGTCTTGTCGTCCATATTTCGTGTATCGCAGAGCCAAGAGCAAATAACTCGCACGCAATCGTGGGTGGTGCATTATCATTGCTAGGAATTTCGGATTCCACCCATAGCTGGGATCTCGTGCCGTGGAGCACTGTCGTGGGGGACCCGTCGATAGAGGATCCGGCAAAGTCACAAAGTTTTAGATTATCCTCGTCATCCAAAAGCATATTGTAACAACCAATATCCCCCTGCAAGACCCCTTTGGAGTGAATGTATGCAATTCCCTCTGCAGCTTGAATAGACCATCTCAGCGCCAGCTCATGCGATGGGACTTCTCCCGCCTTCTGGTATGTCAGGACAAGCCGCTTGCGCAATGAATCGCCCAACCGTTCAAGCACCATCCCGCGATGTACTGGCCGTATGTATTTGCAAATTCGCGGATGATGACCAAGCCGCTGGTAAATCAGGCGCTCAGTTTGGATGTCCCTGAGGGCAGAATTGTCCATGTATGTATTGTCCCATAATGGGGCTTTTTTCAAGGCGGTGTTTTGGTCAATAGCCTCAACGTGCGAGGTGACGCCGGCGCCTAGCAGAGCCCTGGGACGCTGCGGCTCAATAACCGGCAAGCTGGGATCATCTTCTTGGAAAGTGTCGCAGGAAGTCATTTTTTCTTGCACATCGACAGCGTGTGGGGAGCATACTGTAACTTACTGCTGTTGTAACTGTTTCTTCCCCTGAGCCTGATCGAGGATATCACATGGCCTCTCATTGCTTGTTGCCCGTATTCGGTTTAGCGGTGGCTATTTTTAAGCTTGAAACTAGTCCCGCTCCAGGATCGGGTACTATGTCTAAAAGGGCTTAGCTAGTTCTGGAAGGGATGGAGAAGGGTTGCGTAAACACTCTCAATTGCCAGTTTCAATGTTCATCTGCCTGAAGGAGGTTTGACCACGGTCCGCCAATCAGTCATCATTAACCATCTGCGCCTAGTTTTTATTCCCGATCCTCAACCACCTTTGTGCACTGAAAAGCAGACAAGCAGCTGAACGTCGCCTGCAAGAAAGCAGGGCTGGATACCATGGACCGATGTTTACCAAATATGATGTCAATTTAAGTACATAAATAAATGAGAGCAACCATTAGAGCTTTGTTGGCCCTGAAATGCTAAAGAGTGAGTGTAAGGCCAGCCTCACTCAGAATTTGGTTTGTTGACTTGGTTAGTTACCACAGGGAAGTAGTGGTGGAGATGAAAGATAGCCTGATAGAGCCTCACTTCAGCCTTGCTCACTTCGACCGCGATAAAAGATGGAAGGATCGCCCCATAGTCCGCTATTCTTTGACATCACTTTCAACTTCCCAGATCGACATCAGCCCACAGATATTCGAAAATAAGAGCTGTTCGATGAATGGTCTCTATTGAACTTCAAATACCATGGATTATGAAGATTGTTGGTCAAGCCAGGATGGTTTTGAAGATGGTATGTGAATATTGCTTCATTTACATTGGAACATCTGCGGCTCATCCTCAAGCTTGCTAACATCTTGTAAAGGCGAGCCCTGTACTGAGGCCCTCCGGGCCACCGAAATAAGATCACTGGAGGTTGTTGGTGCAGTACTCGCCACTGTCAGCACCGGAGCTGGTATTGCAGCTGCATATTATGCGCGACGCCAAGCTCAACAAAATAACCGACCCTCTGGAGCGCGAGATATCGAGAACTTAGATAGTCCAAGCAGAATGGGGATTTTACGATCGCCAAGTGCACGGGATGCGAGAAGTCCTATTCGATCGGGAACAAATACAACGTCGCTATGTACAACCAGCCCTTTTGAAAGAAAGCACACCGTTGAGAGGTCCAATGCTGCGCGAAATAGGCGTAACATTTACTATTCATTAGTAATGGCTGCTCGCGAAGGTGATGAGAAGATGGTCCGCATACTACTCATCAAAGGAGCTCATACCCGCTGAAGGGCAAGTGATATAGTATTATGTCTAGCTGCTGAGGAAGGCCTCGAACACATAATCCGGTTGCCGCCCGAAATTGGGGTGAATATCAATGGTAGCGGGGGTTGCTCCGCGGTATGTGCAGCTGCTAAGAATGGACATAAAAATGTATTGGAGCTGCTGGTCCGGAGGAAGTTTGACAGCAATGCTGGGAACGTCGGCGCTGTGACACCTGCAAAGGTTGAGGAAGCTTGTACACACGCTGTCCAGCTACTGCTTGAGAAAGGGGAAATTATATGTGACAAACGGCACCACACTGCCCTGTGTGCAGCTTCTCGGAAAGGCCGCGAAGACATGGTCAGGCTCCTGCTTGACCATGGATCCAATATTAACGCCGAAAGTAGATCCTGCGGTTCTGCCTTATATGAAGCTGCTAAGGAAGGCCACGTATCGCTCGTCCACTTCTTACTCAGCAATGGCGCCTCTGTCAACGGCAAAGGAGCATTCTATAACACTCCTCTGGGGGCGGCCGCTCGGTATGGCCATGTGCGGATTGTGTGCTCGCTTCTTGAAAGTGGAGCCGATGTCAACCGGAGAAGCTATATCTGGGGCACTCCTTTATATGCGGCCGCTAGGTGGGGTCATGACGAAGTAGTATCAGTCCTCCTTCAAAAGGGGGCTGATGTCAAGGGCGATGGAGATGGATTCGATCATGACAACGCTCTTTTTGCCGCTGTCGGTCGGTGCCGTGAACGGATAGTCCAGCTTCTACTGGAGTATGGAGCTGACGTTAATGCCAAAGGATTATTTAACGAAACGCCATTGCAAGCAACTGCCAAAAGAGGCAATAGAAACCTTGTGCGACTGTTGCTTCAAAACAGGGCCCATGCCGAAGGAATGGGACAGGTGATTGAGCTTTTGAGTGAGACTGATGAAGTTGAGACTCTTTAGTCTATGGTGGTGCTCGACAGGCCATGATAAGCCTTCCTGGGAGCCTGCCGGTAGATTAATTCCTGGGAGTGAGTTGTTAGTTCAGGAGTTCCATGAGAAACATCCTGACCGACCGATTCCTCCTTCCGCAAATTGTTTGCTACGGCAGCGTGGAAGGCTACTGTCACTAGTGAGACGCAAAAAGTGATCCTTTCATGTTAAGTTTCTTATTTATTTGAAGTATTCTATCCTAGGTCTTTCTATTCTTTAATTTCAGTCAGCTTATCTCTCAGTACAGTACATTCCTGTCTTTGTTCAAATGCTTCATATTAGTCTGGCAAAGATTTTCTCACTCATTGTTGAACTTCAGAGCGGGGACACAGGATCATATTTTGATAACCCTGAAGGTCATCATGTATATCTGAAGATGTGAAATATCCATCTGTGTAACTTTCAACTAAATGTCAGCCTCTTTCTCCAGCCTTGTAGACAATGAGCCAAAGTTAGAACAAGAATAGCAAAACACATAATTGGACAACAAACCTCCACATGTGATGCTGTTTAGATCATTGACAATCAATTGTGCCCAGGAAAGTATGTCTGGACTGACACTGCCATTACTTGCAATTTGAATAACTGTTTCTTCAAGTTGGGCATCTTCTGTACATGCCACAGACATGCTGTCACTACCCTTGCAAGCGTGCTGTAAGATGCCGGTCGCTTCTCATGATAATCCAACTGCCAACAAGAAGATACTCCTTTTCCTTTTGAAAGGCAAGCTCAAGTTCACTGTTGGCATCTGTTAAAATGCATGATGTTAGCAATAGAAAGAATGTCCTGCTGCAAAGAGTTGTTTGCCCTCTTAAAATACACTAGCATCTCTGAGTATGGGCTTCACTCATGCCAATCTGGATCAGACTGGGGTGGGTCATCAACATCAATCAGGTCAGATGTTATTACCGATTGCCTGTGGTATGAAGCTTTAGAAGAGACATACATCAATCAAAGCTCTTTAGTTAACTCACATTCATATACTGCCAAGCCAGTTCCCTGCAATGGCAAATGCATCAGATTAGTCTGTAATTCAATAAAAGCACCAGACATATCTCAGATGAAGTCAGGTTCAGTAAGACTGGAGAGTGAAACACCACACAAGAAGTTAGGTGGTAAGGTAGTTCACCACTAAGCAAGCCACACCACTAAACAAGCCAAATCTTCCACCACCAAAATTCCTCCAACATTTAACATTCAATATGCAACAATATGATCAACAATGCCTTAATTAGACTTCCAATTAAAGATCTTGAATTGCAAGAGATCTCAAATTATACTGTAACTGTAAGAAAGTACTTAGTTAATCAAGAGATTCTGCATCAATAGTATAAAGACTTGCAACTTGCTCAAAATAAAGTAGTGTTTCAATATAGGAAAAAGCTTTCTAATATACAAAAGACAGAGCTTCTGAATTATATAAACAAGCTCTCTAGTTATAGTCTTGTCATTACACCTCAGATTCTATAAAATATTATACAAGAGATAACAGAAGAGAATGTTGAAATTAACTAAGTTAATTAACTTTACAAGTAATATAATGACAAGATTAAATACATTTATCTTAAAGTAATTAATTAAAATAAACAGATAGCAGATAATTTTCAGTACTTTAAGTACTTTTATATGCTTGTAATTTAATAATTTATTTAATTACTTGTAATTGCAGTTGTTGATGCTGGCTAATTATTTAACTACTACTTATAAAGTAGTTAAAGCAGAAAATTAATTAATATAATCTTGAGTTCTCAAACATCTATAACTTTAATAAAAAAGAATTTCTTCTAGACTTCTGTTATATCTCAAAGTGATTAGTCTTTATTAAAGCTCTATAAGCTGGAAAGAATGTCATTATTCAGAATAGTAGTCTGAAGTTTCTTTTATTGCTCTGCTCAGTCTCTGCTGAAGAAATTACACTATCTTTAGCTCTTATTTATCAGAGCAAATCATGAGATCTCCAGAATATATAGCTAGATAATTATAATGAAAGTGAATAAATCTACTTTGCAGCTTCAACAAATGGTTGGAGCAATAATAAATATATACTAAAGTAGTTGAAATGAATTTTTAATCAGTATACTAAGAAACAAGCTAGTTGAGAAAGATGTCTGCTTTTACTAGATAAGCATTCCTTTCATATAAATATAAAATTTATTGAATATACTGACTATAAAAAGATTCTTCTTATAATTCTTCTGCTACATTTAATTCACTATTTGCAATCTCTTGATATTGAAATCTTTAAGCCACTAGGCAAGGCATATTTCAATAAGCTGAAAGCACTATTATATCAAGAAATAAGTTATATTCAAATAACAAAAAGGGATTTCTGGAGACTATTTAATGTGGCTTAGAAGAAGGCTTTGACAGTTGAAAATATGCTTGCTAGCTTTGCAAAGACTGAAATTAACTCTCTGAATTCTCAATATTAACTATACTGATTTGAAACTGCTCAAGTCTCTACACTGCTAGTTAAATCTTCTATTTCTAGTAATATGCACCAGCTTCAACAAGAGATCAAGAGTATACATCTCCAGTACAGCCTAAATTCACAAAGCATTAGATGGATTATTCAAGCTAGTAAGCAGTTTGCTCTTTATAATAAACTGCTGGAACATAAGAATCAGTAGCTAAGATTAACTCTAGTGATAAAGAAGCAATATTACAAGTAAGACAAGCCTCTAAATCTACTTAATAAAGATAATTCTAGTCAAGCACAGTTCTGGTCTCCAACAAAGGTTCTTAAGGCATGTGAGTGCCTGGATGAAATAGAGACTGAAAAAGCTGATAAAATTACTTAAACACAAGAGACAAAACTTCAACAGAAGCTTTAAAAGAAGCAGACTGCTAGAGATATTGAAAAAAAACAGATTAAACAGAAAAATACCTATAAAAAGATCTAGAAGTAATAAAAGATCAAAAAAATTGAATGTGCTAGATAAAGAGAGGCACAACATGTTGCTTGTGAGAAGAAAAAGACTTTACAACTAGTAGAGAAGGAAAAACAGATAGTTGAATATGCTAATAAACACTAG
Source organism: Coccidioides immitis RS (assembly GCF_000149335.2). Taxonomy (NCBI): domain Eukaryota; kingdom Fungi; phylum Ascomycota; class Eurotiomycetes; order Onygenales; family Onygenaceae; genus Coccidioides; species Coccidioides immitis. The sequence goes on along the minus strand of NW_004504310.1, from coordinate 236,993 downwards.
CAGTCAGGGCTTCAAGCACTGGCTTTAAAGTGCTGTTAGAAGAACTCTTCTACTAAAGAGTCTCATTACAGAAAGCCTATATAATCTTTCAAAAGAAGAAGTAAGAGCTCTACAAGCATCTCTAGCAAGATATTAAGCTCTCTAGCTAAGAAATCTACTGTTGATATTTCTTTAAATTCTTTTCTACCTACCCCTCAAATCTCTTGCTCTGGCCATAATATTAGGCTGTCTATCTGTTTATTTTCCTAACTATACTAATTTCTATACTTTAAAGAATACATTCATTTAATATTTAATAGCTATTTAATAATAAAGATCTGGTTGTTCAGATATTTAATAAATTCATTGCATGAAGCATTTGGCAAAATTTGGCTTGTTTAGTAGTGTGGCTCATTTAGTGGTGAACTACCTTACATTTTTCTGTAAACTTTCTAGTCAATAGTGTAGCTTCTGCCTAGCTATGCTCTTCAAGATATGAGTCAGTTTAGCTATAAGTCTTTTGTAACAAACATAAACTTTACTGTCAGCTATAGATAGTAGAACTCAGAATAAGTAGAGCTTCTGATAACAAGCAAATATTTGTAGAAAGTTTGAATGAATAATAAGAAATCTATCACATAAATAGCATAATTTTTTGCTTACATTAATAAATCAAAATAACAATATCTGCTTTATATGAAGGCTATAGAAATTCATAAGTTGCATCTTAGCAGGGATAGCAAGAGCATCAAATTATTAATATCAGAAGTACACTTTGGAATCTGTTCTGCCTCAGACTTGAGTAAAACAAGAAACATATTCACTCTGATCTTCTTTAACCAGGCACTGGAGTGCCAAATCAAGAGATATATTGCTTTTCTTCAGCAGAATCTTTGCTGGAGCTATAATAGCATTGATTATTATTAGGTTGAAGAGATCTCATTACAAATGTAGGCCTAGACCAACCAAGCATCAGACCACATTGAATGTTCAGAGAATATTATGTGGGCCATACCTCTGAATGTATAAGAATTGCATAATTCTTATAGATTATGGGAACCTCAGCATTCAGTCTTCTAGTTAGTAAATCTATATGTTTTATGCATGACTTTATCCTATTAGTTGTGGGCATCAGACCTATTTAGCTCTTTTGTACCTTTAAAATCTAGAATAACTTATAAAATCCATGTCAGATTCTTCTCTAATATTCTGAACACTTAATATACAATTGCCTAAATTGGTATAATATCACCAAGACTCATAAGATAAATCATAGTAACACCTTATGTTGCAGACCTGATAGAGATACAGACCAATGTAAAGAAAATAAATATTAATAAAAATACTAGTAGCAGTGAAGCCACTATCAGCAAGACACTAGTAAATGATGCAGATAATAAAAGTATATCTCTTAATGCTTTAGATGAAACTTGAAAAGAAGAAACTCTTGAAGAAAAGAAAATATATTTGTAAAGAGATCTGGCAGATATATATGAATAAAATAAAATATACAAACTGCAAAAACAGATTAAATATAAACAGAAATTGGTAAATAATACTTTTTCTTTAAAATTTCTCTTGCAGATATGACTGATAGAGAAATCAAATGACTTTAAGAATGTAAAATTCTCAAAAGTATCTTATTATCATGGCAAATTACTTGGCAAGTGTAAGATGTAGTTAGTCTCAATAAAATAATATTTTTGTCTAAGGAAATCACTATACAAAGCAACAGATGCTGTCAGAATTAATTAAGTATTCAGTTATTTTTATGACAAACTGCAAATATACTAGCAGATGTTGGAAATAGAAGAAAAATAACTACTTATATTATGAGATAAATTTGAAATATGATGTAAGAATGATATTGAACTCAAGATAACTTGCTGTTAAGATATAATGCAGTAATATCATAATGCTACTCAGTGAGAAGATTAATCTATACTCTAATTTTTTATATATACTGCTAAGCTTGAACAAGATCTAAACAATCTACTAGATGAGTTTTGTGTACTCTTTTTATAGATGAAGCTTAAATCTATTATCTGAACTGAACTTGATAAATTGCAACATTAAATAAAAATAGTTATAAAGCTATAAGAACAAGTAATTCTTATTAAGTTCATTCTTGAAAAGAAGAAGTAAAGTTAGAATAATAAGAACTTAAATAAGAAGAAATAAAAAATCTCAATCTCTCAAGAAAAAGATGTGTTCTAATAGAATAATGAAGAAAAATCCTTATAATTAAAGAAAATGCCTGCAAAACCACTTCTGAAGATATCTGAAGAGAAATACAAGCAATAAATAAAGAAGAGACTCTGTTTAAGATGTGGTTCATCAGACTATAGAGTGAAGTTCTGTTTGAATAGCTTTAACAAGTTTCAGTAAACAGATATAAAGAATGAGAACTAGGTGAAGACTAGAGCTGTAAAGTCTATGTATGAATCAGATTAAATGCTAGAAAGATAAGGAATAAATTCACTAGAGAAAGCAAGCAGATGTAGTATATGTGTGTTGATTACACTAACTATACTATTGAGTGGTTTTATAAAACAAGCTGTACTGTTGAACTTAGATACTATAGTGAACAGTATTTTCTACAAACTGGTATCTTAATTCAACTGGAATCAGCTGGAGATGCCTATAAAAGTTATTAAAATGTTAAATGAAGCTAAGACTGACTGATATGGCACTTATAAGACTTAACTCACTATAATGAATATTATAAAAATCACAAAAATAATAAGATAAATATTTGCAGTAATTAATATGATTAATGTGAATATAGTTCTAGACATGCTGTAATTGAAAGATTTCAATCTGAATATTGACTGAAAGAATAAGATGTAGTATTATTAATCTTTAAAGAAAACAGTAGAACTTCTGAGTATAGATAAATTTTTCTGAGTGATGTGCATTAAGAATAAATTCTCTTATACTATTTTTATGTCAGATAATAATCAAGTCTTGACAGAAGTCTCTGAGTGATTAAGAGATTATGAAGATATTTTTTAAGAAGAAAAAGTAGCAGAATTACTAGAATTAATAAAGATCAGTCATCTGATTATTCTTAAAGATGGCTGTGAATCTCTGTATATATTAATCTATAAATTATTATTCAAGTAGACAGAGATTTTAGAAGAGTATATTAAGAACAAGCTTTGTAAAAGTTGAATATATCTGTTATAAACTTTGATGAGAGCATTAGTGTTATTTATACTCAAGACTGATAAAGAACTCAGACTCTGTGTCAATTATTGTGATCTTAATACAGTTATAATGAAGAACTGTTACTCTTTGCTATTGATGAATAAGATGCTAAGCTGGCTAGCAGAAGCATGCTACCTTTCTAAAGTAAATGTGTATAATATCTACTACTGAATTAGAATCAGAGAAGAAGATGAATAAAAGATCATATTTTGTACAAAGTTTAGAAGTTTTGAGTATCTTGTTATGTCTTTCAGATTATTAAATATATCAGTGATCTTCCAGTTCTATATTAATAGAGTGCTGGCAGGCCTGATCAATGTATGCTGTATAGTTTATCTAGATAATATTCTTATCTTCTTAGTCTCAGAGAAGAAGCATGAGAAATATATTAGATTAGTTATAAAGTATTTAAGAGAATACTAGTTATTTGTAAAGCTTGCTAAGTGTGCTTTTAAAAGATGAATAATCTTGTGCCTTGAATATATTATTAATACTGAAGATATTAAGATAGATTTAAATCAGATACAGATAATTATAGAGTAATCTTTGCTATAAGATTTTCATAATATTCATATATTTCTGGGTTTTACAAACCTTTATAGAAGATTTATATGTAAGTACTTAGTTATTATAGTGCTGTTGACAGATCTCTTGAAGAGCAGTAAAAGTAAACAGAAGAAGAAATTGTTTCTTCTGATGCCTGCTGTTAGAAAAGTATTTTGTGAGTTGCAGATAATCTTCTCTAAAGAGTCTGTCATCTGATACTATAATTCAGAATATAGAATATATCTGGAGACAGATGCTTTAAAACATGCTGCAGATACAATATTGCTACAGCTCTTTAAAGATGAATGATATTCAGTTGTCTATTAATTATTCAAGTTTGATCAGATTCAATAAGTCTATAGCATGCTGAATAAGAAAGTATTGATTATTGTTTAAGTGTTTGTCTATTAGCAGCAGGATTTAAAAGAGATAAAGTATTCTGTAGAGATTATTACAGATTATGTGAATCTTTATTTATTCATGAAGTTCATAAACAAGATAGCACAATTTAAATAATATGTAAGATGGATTGAGATTCTTACAGTATATAACTTTAAGATTCTCTACTGCTCTGAGAAGTATAACCTAGCTGACATATTATTATGAAGACTAGACTATGTCAAACTGAAAGAAAATATTGATCTGCTGATGTATATACTCAAATAATGTGATATAAATGGTGTTCTAGAGTGGGACTTATTTGAAGAAACTTTCTTTAACAAAGAAGATATTCAAAGATATGCTATTTATACTGTTTAAAGCAGCAGAGTAGAGACGGTGCAGAGGAGATCTGGTGGTATTAAGTTAATAGTTGAGTTAGTTCAAGAAATACTAGCTAGAGATACTGGAAAGACATAATATAGAAATTGCAGAAGATTCTGAATTCTCTGTATATATGTAAATATGATAATGAAAGATGAAAGAACCTACAACAAATTAACTATAAGTATATTAGATCTGTTACTAAAGGCACAGAAAAATGATTTTTCTATATAAGTAAGATTTACTAAGGCAAAATCCCAGCAGTCAGAGTAGAAAATAAATAAACAAGATCTTTTAATAAAGAGCAGTAGAATCTATATTTTCAGTAATCCAGCTTTTAGACAGGAACTACTACAAGTTCACTACAATAACTTATTTACTGGTTACTTTAGTGTAATAAAGATATTTATCTTACTCTGGTGAAAATACAAATAATACTTAATGAGACAAGATGTTCAGATGTATATATGTGAATGTTAAACCTGCTAATAAGAGAAGACTCTGATGGACAAATTATATAAACTGCTTGCTTTATTGCTGACACTTAGTAATTTCTGATATTCAATATTCATAAACTTTATAATAAATCTTTCTCTGAGTAAGAAGAAGAGAAATTCATACAACACAGTTCTGATTATTATAAATTAATTTACAAAGCTTGCATGTTTTCTTGTATATAGAAAGAAGATTAATACACTGAAGATGGTAAACCTCTTGCTGAAAAAGATACTCAAGAACTTTAGATTTTCAGATAATATTGTCTCAGACTAGAGCTCTATCTTTATAAGTAAATATTAGTCAGAGCTATATTTTCACATGAAAATTAGATGAAAACTTAGTATATATTTCATTTACAAACAGATGGCCAAACAGAGATACTGAATAAGATTTTAAAGAGATATCTCTATATCTATTGTAATTATAGACAAGATAATTAAAAGAAATAGCTTGTATATGCAGAGTTTGCATAATACATCAGAACACTCTGCAATATATATATCTTTATTTAGAGTGATGTATGACTTTGAATCTAGAGAATCAGATAAGATCCAGAAGTTACCTGATGATGTACAGAAAGTATCTAATAAAAGACTGAGAATAATCTCTGCATTAAGAGATAATCTGCTAGAGTATTTGATAAAAGTAAAAGAAAATCAAGCATGGTTTTATAACTGCAAATAACAAGATAAGATGTATGCATCTAATAATAAAGTAATGTTGTTATCAAGAAATCTACAAATAATATGCTCTTGTAAAAAGTTAGATAACAAGTACTATAGATTCTTCTCAGTAGTAAAGACTGTAGAAAATAATACATATTAACTGAAGCTTTCTCTGAGCTATCAGATTTATAATACCTTTCATGTTGTATTATTGAAATCATATTGCATGAGAAAAAGTGGAATACTGATATATTCTCCTGCAGTACTGGTGAATAATTATCATAAGTAGAAAGTAGATGAAATCTTAAATAACAAGATGTGCTATTATAAGAAATGTTACCTAGTGAAGTAAAAAGAATTCCCTATTAAGAAATTAATATGAGAATCTGAGGAAAATCTTGAAAATATGCAAGAAGTTCTTAGAGATTATCTATAAAAGAAGTAAAGTTACTCTAAGATAAATAGACCTACTTACAAAAAGAAGATTAAACATGTTAAAGATAATCACATGTAATGAAACTAAATAACAACTAATAATGAGAACAGGTACCATGAAAATGCCCAAAATACAGCTCTAATAAAGGTAAGCCAGTCAAAGATAAATGTGGTTCAGATGTTGCAGAAACAGATAGCATGACCATAAATAATATAATGATAGATGATGTAGACACAAAAGAAAATACAACAGCTGAAGAACATTAAGATAAATAAAGTGCTTCCACAACACTATAAAAACCAGAAGTAATGATGTTGGTAAGGCTATTGATAGAAGAAGTAATGTTGACCTATACAGAAATTAGTCTGAGATAGACAAGAATAATAGAGCAAACATATAAAATCAGTTACAGCTGTATCATAAAGTTCTTTCATTTCACTGATTAAGCATGCAGCAAGCTGGTTAATAGATACTTGCACATTTTCAATCTTAATCTGGATTTGCAACATTCTGGCACAAATAAAAGTAAGAAGATATAAAGATTCTCAAGCATCATTATTATAAATGGTATCAGAAGAAATATGAATAACATTACATTATTAGGTAATAGTGTCAAATGACAACATTTTGTAGAGGAACCCACAATGGGAAATGAAGCATAATAATGTAAAGAGCCTGTTTTTCTAGCTGAACTTTTTTAATGCTTTGCAGCACTAGAGTCTAAACTGTAATAATTGTGTATGAAACCACACATCTTTCTTGTAAGAGTCACTCAACAAGAGTCTGTAAGAGTGAGATCTAAATAATTCTTATAAAGATGTAACAACTTGCAGATAAAGCTGGTTACAGATTCATAAACCTATATCTATATTAGAATAGCAAAGAAAACAAGTCAAAAATCTCATATATTGTGGTATTTATAGGTACCATATTTTAAGCAATGTTCAGAAGAATTTTTTTCCACATTCCATATGCAGGAAAATTTCTCTTTCAGATAATTAGTAAACATGGAGTAAATACATACTGAACATGGAAGAACATCTTTATTCTTGCTTGGGACAGGAACCTGAATTACTAATATACTTAAAATTGTGGACCAGGATGTGATTGCAAGACATGAAGAAGAAGAAGAGAGAAATAAGAGCAAGAAGACCTCTATTTATATCTATTTCATAACATACTAAAGTTGCTAGTTCTATAACTTGTTGATAAACAAATGTAATAATAGACAATAGATAATACAGTAACCAGACAAGCAAACAAACAAAGAAATAATAATATAATAAAATGCTGAACTTTTGTCATAAAACAATTAGTATTCTGTAATGAAGAATATAAAAAATGTCTACTACAATCAGCAGCAATATGCACACAGAATACCTATATAAAGAAGTGATAAAAATGCAGAAGCCTGCATATTCAAGAACCTTTAATACTTTGCCAATGATAGAGGAGCTACAACAACATACAAAAAACCACCTCAGTAGCTCTATATCTTGAAGTCTAAGGCTTCTGAGAGGGGTAATAGTGTTACAAATATTGATCCAGACTAATCAAGTACCAGACCACATTAGATGTTCAGAGAATATCATGTGGGCCATACCTCTGAATGTATAAGAATTGTATAATTCTTATAGATTATAGGAACCTCAATATTTAATCTTCTAGTTAGTGAATCTCTATGTTTTACACACAACTCCCTCTTATCAGTTGTAGGCATTGCACCTATTTAGCTCTTTTGTACTTCTAAAATCTACAATGACCCACAAAACCCATATTGGGTCCCCCTCTAACAGATCTAGATACTCAATAACTAGCTGAATAAATGCTCTAGATGCAATTCCATACCACTCCAATTTGAAGATGATGGTAACTCATTTTGATTGATAGATTATATTAGTTGAGAATACAGCATTCAGTAGTTTCAGATAGTTATGCTTTGTATCCTGTGCCAGCTTGATATAATAAGCTAGAAGTTCCACTTGAGAGACTTAATCAAGTCTGTTCATTCTAGTAATGCTATCAAGCTACAAAAGAAATTACTTTATCTCAAATATTAAAATATCCAGTAAAGATTTTTTTACTTGTTGTTAAACTTTAGAGAGAGGATATAGAATCATATTTTGATAATCATGAAGATCATTAATATATATTTAAAGATATAAAATATTGATCTTTATAATTTTTAACAAAATATCAGTCTCTTTCTTCAGTCTTGTAGATTCTGAGCCACTGTCAGTAGAAAAATAGTAAGAAGCAGAGTTGAACAACAAATCTGCACATGCAATGTTATTTAGATCATTAATAATTAATTGTATTTGGGAAAGTATGTTCAGACTAACATTATTATTACTTGTAATTCAAACAACTATTTCTTCAGGTTGGAAATCTTCCATGCATGCTGCAGATACACTGTCACCACTCTTGCAAGCAGTATATATAAGAGCAAAGAAATCTAAGAACTTCTGTTTGAGAAACTCTTTTCTATCCTGTTCAAGCTTACTGTAATCCAGCACTTGTGAAGCCAGTTTATTGCAGACAGAAGCTAGATCATGAAGTAAGACAGCTGCTTCTACAAAGCAAGTTCAAGCTTTGCCAGTCACTGTTAATGAGGCCATGTAATGTTGGTGCTAGAAGTAGTAGAACTGTTTATGATCCACAATTTCCGAGATTTCAACACTACCATAGGATACAGGTGTGTCAATGTTTTATGAGGTAGAATGTGATAGTGATTTCCTTGCTCTCACAGTACACCAGAAGATGATAATGTCATTTATAGGTATTAGTACTGGTAATATCATCTGGAAGAGAGTAATGAGTAAGGGGAGTCACTGATAAACCAGCAGCAACATAAGAACCAAAAATAAAATAGTCTAGAAAGATGTATGCCCAGTATTAGAAGAGACCTGGCGTAGGTTTCATAAGTTGTTCTAGAATGTGGGGTATAAAAGGCTAAGAAGATTTGATGCTCACAGCTGGTGGAAGAAAGTCATGTGTAGAATATATAAGTTCACTAACAAGAAGACTGAACACTGGAGTTCTCATGATCTGTAAGAATTATGCAATTCTTATACATTCAGAGGTATGAGCCATGTGATACTTTTTGAACATTCAATGTTGTCTGAGCATCTGATGCTTGATTAATTTAAATCTATGTTTATAACACTTAGCAAGCAAGTGTATCTGGATTGAAGAGGTTATTACAGCTGCATATAAATCATGTAGATGGAGCCTCATGCACACATAAATCAAAGAGATGCAGGAAAGAGGAAAGAAAAGAAGAATTAAAGAGAAAATAATGCATATGTCTGTTTCTTCAGCCTTGAAGAGTAAATTAACAGGAAAACCAGGACACTTACACATTAATCTCTTTGATATTTAGGTTCTATAGATTACAGTCTTTGTCTGTAAATCTTGTCATCTCCAAAAGCCTGCTGTCTCTTCTTGTTTAAAGAAAGTTCTTGAAGTAGTAGCCTACAGTTGAGGGTCAGAAGACAGAAGTACTTGAAGTTAATTAATATCATCCACCACCACTCACAGTTTTATAGAATATTTAGCTTATGTATGTTGCTGTACTTCATCTCTTTTCAACAGATCTTATCTACCAAATACAAAATCCTCTTGTTTAGATTCAAGACATCTGACAACACAGCCTGCTTTCTGCCGCATAATATCAGTAACATGTGCATGATTTTTATCTTAATGTTCAACCAGAGCTCAATCAGTCAGATATTTCCCAGATATACTGGTACCACTTGCTCTTGAAGTCTTTTCAGATGCTGATACATCAAACTCTCATGCTGAAGATCTAGCTCATACACCAATATCATTCTCTTGCTCACAAAAGTATACCCATGCAACACTAGTGTAATTTTAAACAAATTCTCTCTTGTATCTTATTTTTATAGCAGATTACAGTTCTAGTCCAGAGTCTGGTTCAGCTATACCTACACAAGATATCTAAATATCTTGATAGTTATTTTATGCTGTTAATCATAGCTGCCAGTACAATGGACCAATATTCAAGTAACTCTTATTCAAAACTATTCTTCAGACTAGCTCTAGCAGATATGTCTGCATGCAGTACTTACATATTTGATATTTCATTTAAGAAGATGTTGGGCTATTCATTAATATCTCAACCAGTATTAAAAATGTGCAGTTTAATTAAACAAATGTCTTCTTATCTTCTACTTCTATCTTTAAAAATGAATTGTCATCTGAATAAGTATATATCAAGATTATATTTTCATTGCACCTGCTCTGTTAAGTAGACCTTGCCTGTAGATTAAATAATCAGATCAATATAGAAGATTTTCTCTTGAACTCAGATATTGAAGATGTCTTAGGCCACTTTGCATTTTCAGATGTCTCAGATAGAATAGCTTTTTTATTAAGTAGCTACTTGAGAAGTTCTTGCCTTTATTTATAGTGCCAGTCTTAGCCCTGTCTTTCAAATATAAACACTAGCACACTAAAAGCAAGCATCTGAGTAACTACTGTATGAAAGGTATTTATTTTTGAGTCCTCAGCCATATGTTGCTCTTCATTAAGCATTATCTGATGGTAGAATACTACTGTCAGATTAGCATCTTCAATCTTAAGAAAGATGAATACTTTCTCTGTGCTTAGATAGCTGTACTTCAGATCACTATTGATTATGTAGTTAAAGATCTGCATGACCACTGATCCCATCATCCTGTTTACATTATATTATTTCTACTTTTTCATACCTATTGGGATCCTGTACTAGCAAACTATCTCCCACTCTAGATTTATCAGATGTAGTCCCATTTTAACATCTCTTTCCAGCAATTTGTGCAGCACTTTATACTTGATTAAGTAGGAGAGAGTGTTCTTGTGATCTACATTCTTGTAGACACAGATCTAATCTACTGCCACAGGTCTCAATCTCTTTACTTCAGTTGTAGATAACCTCTGAGCTTGTATGTATCGCTGAACCTCTTCAACTTCTTCATCAAAAGTGTGTTTGACAATGTTTTCATTCAAGAAACAGGATATTTTAGGTGCATTCTTTGTGAAATGTCCCAGCTGGTGTTCCAGTTCCCATGGTTAATACATTTCATTGGAGCTGCAGCCAAGGATGAAGCACTCAAGAAGCTTTTCTTTTGCAATTGCTTTGAAACCAATGAAGGAGGGACAAATTTATATGTGGATGCTTCCAGCATCAGTGCCAACTACCCAATACTCATTATAGATAGCAACTTATTCACAAGACCAGTTCCAATTAGCAAGTTATGATATTATGGAGTGGTTGGCCAATATAGGATTAAGTGGCTCCTGCCTTCTGGCAATACAGTTTCTGATATTTTGATCGCGCGGCTCTTGTTTCTGTTTAATGATGTTATCTTGATATTTGTGGAGGACTTTCCAGCCCTTGGTGATGTGGCTGATCTACTTACAGTGTGAGCACAGGTGGGAAATGAACCAAGCCTTGCTCCAACCATCTATCCAACTGTCTTGATTGTAATGCCTGATGGTGAACTGCAGGATTTCTTTTCTGAAATCTCAGAGAGAGACTCTCAAGAAATAATTTTGAAAATATTGTATGCTGTCAAGGTTGTTCATTGGAGTTCAAGTAATTCCTCTGATGAAACATGCAGTGAACTCTTCAGAAATATTCTTGGGCATGCCGAGAAAATGCTTGCCATTGACTGGTCAAGTAGCTGTTTATTCTTGGCAGCCCATGTTGAAGCTTTATTAAAAAGAGCTCTCCACCACACTGCACAAATAACCAGCCAGCTCTTTGATTCTATCAGGGTGAGTTGTCATGGAAATGAGGTCACAGGCAATTGCCAGGGGCATATATTGGAGTGGGGTATGATGGGATGCCTTGTCAAGGTAGGCAAGTTGATTGATATGGTGAGAGTGCAAGAAAGATGAAAAATCACAATATAGTAAGAGTATGGTCAAGTAGTAAGTGTAGAGATAGGTATGTCTTAACAGATGCTTAAGCTTATAAGAAGTAATAGTACTAAAGAGCTCTGTACTAATACAGACAGCTTTAATGAGAAACAGTAGCAAGTTTCATGATCAAGAAATCTTTATATTCTCTAACTAATAACTGAACTGATAATAAAGAATGAGTGTGTAGAAAAGAGCAATAGTGTATGAAGATAATAAGCAAGATGCAGAGACTACAAGTAGTTTATATAGCTTAAGAATAGTAGCTTTGGGGTAGTTTATATCTTAGACCAGAACAATCTTTGTTCTAATAAAATACTGGAATTCCCACTACATTTTCTTCTAGTCTTTAATGTTGGTATCCCCTGACAACAAGCAACATATAAAATAAAATAAAACTAATTTAGTAAAATAAGAGAATAATAAATAGTAATGAGGAGTCTGGTAAGAAAAAATCTAGAAAATAAAAATAAGAAGAGTGATAGCAGCAATCTCTAATAGTGATCACCATGATTCTCTTCTTTCATCAAGTTCTTGAAAGAAGAAGAAGACTGAACTGATACTGGATTAATATTATTGTGCATGCAATGCCAATAGAATTTATTACTGAAAGCTTTCTTTTTAATTTAGTAAGTCTTGACAATAGCATCTAAAGTAATTTATGTGGTCTTTAGATATCAGTTATTAATGAAGTCCTGAGCCTTTTTGTCATCCGAGCCAAAGAGAATATTGATTTCCTCAATTATTATGGAGTTGTCCCACCTAATTTGTTCTACCAGAGCATCTGATATAGCTTCTAAGCCTTGTAATTGAATATCAGTAGGGAATTGATATGGAATCAATGCATAATAATTTGAATAGCTGGATGGAGATGAAGGCCCTGGAACTAGATCTCTATATACAGCAGAGAGCTGGAACCATGTACCAGCTTTATTAACTTCTGGATGTTCATGATTCTCTTGGATTGCCACATATCAGAGTAGTATAGTGCATCAGATCTTTTTGCATGGACCATAAGCTTCATGGAGTAGCAGAAAGCTTGTAATTTGGACATTATTGGATTTGCAAATAATGTTGGTCCACCTAATATCAAATTTTCTTTTGTTGTTCTTGATATACATTGTATCTTTAATGCAGTTAATATAGCTATCAGTGGATAAGTCTTGTTCTTTAACTAGTTCTCATCAATTCTCTAGATAATTATGTATTTCTGGCAAGATTTCTGTACAGTTGCTGGGCTCTTCTGTAGTTAAGATCAAGAATTCTTGTATCATATTAATGCCCCTTCCAGTAGTAATAGCATTTGGAATATTGATATTAATATGGCAAAACCCAGTTTTATTCTCTGGCTTAGCATACTTGGTGTAGTATAGATAGAAGATTAATTTTCAAGTGTGGTTAGATCTTGTCAGTATGTATTATAGATAGTATGCAGGGTTTTGGTGCATAAGTTGTTGGCTGATACTGTAATATATTGTTCTTAACTATCTATAATTGTTGTAATCTCTGATCATTTACTGATAATAGTAGTACATGTTGCATTTGCTGTTGATCTGGATAAGTACTGTGATAATGGCATCTTGTCACTTATTGTTCCACCAGCACATTAGCTAGAGAACAACAACAGACTTAGTTGTTTCTGATTTCTTCTGAAAATTGCTGATGGTGAACTTGTTAACTCCAGTTATTTATGTGTATTGATTGAAGTTAAATATTCTCATGTTTGTGACCAGAGGAATAATTGACTGATGTTTGAATTTGTAAATGCCTAAAGCATCTTCAGCTCTAGCTGATCTATTTGTCAAACAGAACCAGAGATAGATGCTGTCATTAGTCTTGACTGAGCTAAGGTTGCAATGATTCCTATAGATGTAAGCCAAATGGTTGAGAAGCTTCTTCTTATTAAGTGTGTGAGTCTATAAATCAAGTTTTGAAGCTATTAGTTTTGCATGATTATAGTATAGATAGATGTCAGCTTTCTTATTACTAAAGACCTTTTCTAACTGCTCCAGAATGCAAATAAGCTTCAACTCCAAACATATTTTAGTACTCTTTATCTTTTGGAGAAGCTGTTGCTTGAAATCATGGTAACAGCAAGTACCAGAGCATACTGTCATGACAGATTCTTCTTGTTTATGTCAGAGTATTTTCTCATCACTTTCAGAAGAAATAACAGACTTATCTTTATTGCCTAGGTCTTGAAGAGTTTGGTGTGCTAACATAACTGTAATTCTCTCACTGTGGTGCTTTGGGGCTTCTGATTAGCTGGATGGATTGGCCAGCACACTGGTGAATTCAAATCGCAGCTGTAATTAGCCAGTTTCCAATCCATATGATCTAATTAACATTGTACTATGTATAGAGGCTCCCAATACATTGCAGTTATGCAGCATTGACATTCCAGCCATTGGAACATCTCTTGATGATCTTGGTAACTGTGGTCCTTCTAGTAGATCTCAGGGGTTTCTTGTAGTAGGAGAGCTCCTAATAATATTCTGAATTAAATGTTGGGAGCTAGATAACTGTAGAAGAGCCAACAGCTGTAGAAGATCATAGTTTCCAATAATAAGTTCTCATCAGTGTAGAGCATCTCTTGAAGAAAGTTCACAAGTGTAATTAACTTCTTTGTCAGCTGTAGTATAATCACCTGGTAATATAGCTAAGCTTTAGTGATGTCCAGCTTCTGTAGTATCTAGTCTTCAGAGCACTGCACTGTTAACATTGTTGGTGAACTTATCTCAATTTTTGTAGATATTTAGAATATGACAAAGCTTTTGTGCAGCCTACAGGCTCTTTACTTTTGATCATATGGCATCAATTCTGTCTATTTCCCATGTAGTGACAAGGCTATTCTTGATCTTTTGCATATTAATGTGATGTTGTTTAACATTCATGGTAATCTTTCAAGCATTATGGAAATCAGCTTCAAAATTAGTGTGTGTAACATGTTGCCAAGCTCTAGATCTTTCAACATATTGATAGAAATAGGCCACTAAGTCAGTGACCACATCAGTTACTTGCATAAGTGTGTTCATCAGCTTGACTTGTATACCATATCAACAGTACAGAGCTTGATTACCAATGTATTCCATAGCTGCTGTTAGATTATTGAAGAAATAGCCATTCAAGTTAACCCCACTGTCTCTGGTAACAACCAGATCTTGATTTTCAGTTGCTGGTGCTAAAGAAGGCAGGTTGCTTCATCCAGCCATTTTTGAAGAATATCAGAAATCAAAAAATTTGCAAATGTCAGAATAACAGAATAGAAGAAAATGTTGAATCTGTAAAAAGAATCAAGCTTGAATGTAAAAGAGAGTAAAAGCTCCAGAGAAGAAAAATCAGTCTTTAAATCTCTCTCAAAAACTCAGAAAAAGTGAAGGCTTATGCAAATAACAAAGAAAGAGAAACTTTCCAAAAGAGCAAGCAAAAACTTTACTTTGCAGGCAAATAAAAGAAACTTTCTGAATAAGCAAGCAAAACTTCACTTTTGCAAACAAAACACATCAAATTAAATATCTTGTGAAGGTATAACAAGAGCAAAGCTCCAGTTGTCTGGAATAACAGTTGGAAATCACATTTGCTCCATTTGTTCTTGATCATTTTCATTTTCACTCTGATTCAAGAAGCTGATATTCAAGAAACTGCTAGAGAGAATATTAGGTTGACTTCTGGTGGCATATTTTTGAGAGATATTCTCCATCTCTACATTAGAATCTGCTGGGCTATTATTAAATAGCTCCATTTCAGATTTTATAAGATACTTCTTTAATCTGTTTCCTGCAATAGATTCTCTGATTTCAGTGCCATCTAATTCTTCAAGATGATAGGAACCTAGTTCTTGATTGGCAGACTTAACTCTATAGAGTTCTAGCCATTAAAAGTGCAGAGTATTGTTCCTAGACATATTCTGTTCTTCTTTGATATTGTGAAGCAAGACAAGGTCTCCAGGTAGAAGAGAGTTGATCTGAATATTATAGGTATCATCAAAGTATTTCTTATTTCTAGCACACATTCAAAGCTGATAATGTGCTACTTTCAGAACATCCTTATCTTATCTTTCAATTTGCTGTGCTTACATCAGAAGCAGGTCTTCAGTTATTTGAATCTTTCATCAGAAAATTGTTTGTCAAGTAGGAATCTTGAGTTTAATTGGAAGAACTATCTCCTGGCCCATTAGTAATCTATAAGAGAAGACACCAGTACTAGTATTAGTTGTCATTTGATTAGAGTGGTATCTGGTTCCGGGATTTCCTGTCCTGGTCCCAGATTCCCATCCCAATTCCTGTCCTGAGGATGGGATCAGGTTGAAGCTCAGCTTAATAGAATGGGACTGGGTTGTTTAACAGCATATTGGAACAGTTCCATGGAAACTGGAATTGGGATGGGATTGGAACCAGAATCAAAATCTAGCTAGTAGAACAGGCCCGGGACCTGACATGACAAAATAGGATAGAACCAGGATTTCAATATTGTATATGGGACAGGACCAGTAAAGTATAGGATGGAACTGGGAACCCCAGTCCCATTTGTGTTGGCAAAAAATAACAAAATTTGGTAATGGTCCTAACATAATTTTATCAATTTATTCAACTTTGGAAAAGTATTAAAATTTGGTAATGCTCTTTGCATAATTGGATCATATTGCAAGCTATTAGCTACTTGAATCTATCTATTGATAACATTGACATATTTTCTGTTTCTTATCTAAATTGAGTAGTGAATTTAGCAGGCTGGCAATCTCTTTCTGTACAATCTCTGGAGTATCTTGATTATCTTGATTGTCTTGAATGACTTTCTTGATCAACTTCTCATGCAATATGAGTGCTTCATCCAGCATATGCATCTTATCTTCATGTTTAAGCAGCCTGATCTTCTTAATTGTAGATGCATGGAGCCACAATCATTAATAATGACATGTATCTCAAGTAATATTGAAAACCCATTCTACCCCAACTCCTGTTAAAGATATAGCCAGAATGTCTCTTGCCATTCAGGCAACAGTTGGAAAATCAGGCTCTAGTATTCTCTACTGTTCCAGAATTGGAGCTCAAGATGATGTCAAATTCTCATTATTTAAATATTGCTCCATTTCATTTTAGAAATTTACTCATTTTTGATGAGGTCTCTCAAAAATCATTTGCTCAATATTCTAGAGAAGTTAGCAGAGAAGAAATCAGAATAATACTTATAACAAATATACATCATTCACATCAAGTATTACTTCTCTTGGCTGTTCATATTTCTCATAATGCTTTTTGTAAAATCTCAAAATATATTGTCAGTATGTTTCACACTCATTACTGATCTAATTCTCTGAATCATATGCTCTTATATGATGTGATGAATAGAGAGCAGCAGCTACAGCTAGCAGCTCACTCTTTGGATACTCAGTATCACTATAGTATTTCTGGAATTTCAAGTTGACAGCTTTGATAGCTTTTTGAATGATCTCTCTTGTTGTCAACTGTTGGGCCTTGTCCTCCTCTCTTTCTAAATACTGGAAAAGATGATTGTACATTGCCCATACCAGATGAATTATTGGGCCTGTTGTTTTGAACAGTATCTTGGTAAATCATCTGAATGGCTGCAACAGTCCAATCATATACTCTAGCTGCTTCCAGTCATGATCCAATAAGCAAAGCCTTTAGTATTTTGGTGATGAGTTCTGGATTCATGAATTCACAGCTTGTTGAAGCAACAAGATACAAACATACATCTTATAGGTGGAATTCCATCTTGTGTGAACATCTTGGATCATCTTGTGCTGGTTCTCTTGTTGATATTCTCAGAAACATACAGCAAGTTAGGGGGAGGTATTAGTTGCATTAGCAACAAGACAAATTTATTATCAAGTAAAGATTAGTAAATTAACTCAAATATATCAAGACCATTACCAAATTTCATTACCTTTCTAAGAGTATTTGCAAATGTGTCTGTTGATGCTAGATCATCAGTAATTGAGCTCTCATTAAAGATAGTGGGTAGAGCATCATTGTCTGGCTGAATCTTGAGATTGCAAACCAGCTCTCAAACCACAAGTTAAATCATATAAGCAAGACAGAGTATTATTTCACTCTCTGTATTCCAATCAGTTATCTTGTTCAACTGCTGCAATGCTGGCCTCAACTGATGTGTAAGATGTGCTCACATGATACCATTGTTTGACACATTGTTACTTATAATTGCAAGAAGATTGCTCTCAAGCCTTCATGCTGTTAGTGATTGTTAGAAAATCTCTGTCATATTCTTATCAGTATGAGCACTCTCTAAACTTTCAAAATTCAGTAAATGCTTACAGTACTTCTAGTTCTTTGTAATATAATAACCATTAATTATCATAAAGGCAAGGTTATTGGGACTTGGTCAATTATTCACTGCCAGAGATATCTTGATTGTTGGATCATAATTAAAGAGAAGATTTCAGAATAGCTGATTGTATATATCATTCATGACCTGATATAATGTTTCTTGTGTGGGTATCTGTAAAGCCATTGCAGGATTAAGCATGGTTATTAATGTGTGGAATGCTGGATTCTCAATAGCATAAAATAAGAGATTTAAGAATATTAATGTTTGCACAAGCTGCCAGAGAAAATTATCTTAATTGCATTTAGAAACAGACAGATCTGAATCTGTTCAAGAACACTTCAGAAACTATTGCTAAGATATCAGGATCATTACTAAAATTTGTTATATTTGGAAAATTAGAATTCATGACCTACTATCATGTTAACCAGAGTGTTACTCTGTCTGTCACCAGTTTTTGTATAATCTTTGCTCATTAAATGCTTCTTCAGACCACTTATACCATTTCAAGAAAAGCTTGAATGACTGAGAAAGATTTGATAATACTTGCAAATTATCTCTGAAGTACTCTTAGAATGCTCTGCCATCTGATCAAATTTTGATTAAAAATCAGAATGGCATTGCTTTGTCTTTCAGTTGGAGTCACCACACTTCTTATCATTAACTAACTGACCAGCTTCAGTAGTCAATCATCAAGTAACAAACAACTTATAATGCAGCTCCTTCTACAATACAAATTGTTTTTTTCCATGTTGAACTATAGTCAATTCTGAAGAGATCTCTGTAGATTTTGCTTGTTTGCTGGCTTTAGTTATTAGATTTTTCTTTTTTTTTTTTTTTTTTACAATCAAATTGATTTTTCTCTAAGTTCTGCCTTAGTCAGAAAAGTAACAAAATGTGATCAGAGTCCATGCAAAATTTGATAATCTCTAGATAGTTAGCCTCATTTTACTCTGTAAGTACAGCAATCAACTACAAAATCTTCTTCTTCTACAAAATGGAACATTCTTCTTCAGGAAAATAAAACATTTTGTCAATTTAATAGCACCCCATTCTCAAATTAATATGAAAAAAGAACTAAAAACCTAACTTTCTTCTCTAGATATTAATAATTTAATTATTCTCCATCTCATTGTTCTTCTCATCATTCTCATCAGAGAATACCACAATCTCAAAATCATCTTTCTTCATCTTCTCTGGAGCAGATGGGCTGTTATTGTCTTCACTCAGACCCTGTAATTGGCTCAGGAATTCCCTTATCTTCTTCTCAACTCTCTCTCTTAATACACCAACCACAGCAAGACAATCATGATCATGGGCCATGACCTTGACCTCAAGCCTGGCTATTATTTGGCAGAATTAGGCCTCCCTACATGCAGCAATAGGATGCTGTACCTGGCTTGTTTTGGCCTAAATATATCAGAACTGTTACCAAATTTCATTACTTTTGAATTCTATCTTCTTTTTCTGCTGAGCTTTATTCTCAGTCTCTGTAATCTCTTCTCAGCAACACTTCTTCTCTTTCTCCCTCTTCTTTTACTGAGAGATCATGAGCTGGTGCTTATGGTACTTCTTTAACTTGCCCTTAGCAAATCACTTGACCATCAACTCTTTAATAACTTTATCTTTAATCATCTTGTAATTCTCCTTACTGCTATTCTGCCTGCAATAGATGTCAATATAATTCAATGCAAACCACTGAGAATGCATACCACTCATATTTTGCTCAGATTCTCTTCAGCACATCATGGTATATCTTGCAATCCATCTCTCCTGCCTTGAATATGTCTTTTTGATGATCTTTCAAGGGCTGGCAGTGCTCCCATGCTGCATGAGTCTTCTCTCTTATTGAATATTGTTTTGGCCCCATCTTCACAATTGTATGCAATGAGTTGAATTGCTTGCTACAGAATAATAAAATTATAGAGTATATTAATCAAGTACTTGCATAGAATGGTTACTATACACATTATTTACATTCTACAGGCATATTACTATAGGCAAGCTCAACACATTGTTACTATGCTGGCTACAGGATAATGAAATTATAGAGTGTATTAACTAAGTACTGTAGAATAGTTACTATACACATTGTTTACATTCTACAGACATGTTGCTATGAGCAAGATCAACATATTGTTGCTATGCTGGCTACAGAATAATAACATCAGGTCAGTCTTTCTTCTCTTCTCTTTCCCTTTCTCTTCTTCTTCTTTCTCTTCAGGACTAACATTAACAATTCTTTCCTTCCACCATCTTTTTATTTACTGTACTTCAATGTCTGTGTGTACAACAAACATATACTGCAACAAAATAAATCACATTAAGAGGTGAGTGCTTGCAGAATACTGCTCTGGTGCACATTGTTTACTGACAAGATGTTAGTTTTCCCCATACACATTCATTTCATACAGCTGGAGAGGAGTAGCACAAGACCATATTGAAAGAATGGGCCCTGAAGAAGAGCAATTGACATAAAGCTAATAAAGATGTTGATCTGGCTAACTTTGACCAGAAGAATCTCTGCTCCTGTGCCCCCATTCAAAATTGGAAAGCCAGCACTCATATATCAAAAAGTAACAATTTTTGGTAATAGTCTTGATGCTAATTGGTGAAAATAGATGCCATCAAGAAAATCTGCCACTTCCAGAGCTCTACCAAGCTAATCTTGCCAGTGGCCCCATTTCAGCAATTGATTCAGGAAATTACTTTGTTCTGTCATCAAGAACATGAATATTACTGACAACATACTGCTATTAAGTCACTTTAGAAGACAGCTGAAGCAATCTTATGCACTCTGTTTAAGTGTAAGTCACTCTTAGCAATGGTACTAACAATTATACTGAGTAATATAGGCTCTGTTATGGCAATGATGTATCATAAGCACATTACAGTCAATGCCAACAATATAAAGCTTGTTCTTGACATTAGTGCCAAAATTAGATCAAACTCTTTCAGCTCAATTGATGTATCTGATCATCCCATCTCTGCTACTACCATCTGCTGCCTGTGTGCTGCTCCTGCCCCACCAACTACCACTGCCACCACTCCACCACCACCACTACTGCCCACCACTGCCTTTCTGCCTCCCTCCAGCACCATCAGGGTCTCTGCTCATCAAATGGCAGGTATTAGAGCTCCTGTCTGGTTCACAAAGCTGGTTCTGGAGGAGCAGGAGAAGAAGAAGAAGAAGAAGAAGAAGTGAAAGAAAGAGGAGAAGAAAGAGAAGGCGAACAATAATGATAATAAAGATGATGATAATGATAATTAACTTGTCATTTAGACAGTTCCTGTTTGTTTGCTGGCTTCAACCATTAGTTAGTTTTAATACTTTGTTTCTTTTGACAATCAAATTGATTTTTCTATGGGTTCTGCCTTCATCAAGAAAGTAACAAAATTTGATAATAATCCACACAAAATTTGATCAGTTTGACTCTTTCTTATGAATTTGACATAATGAGACTGAGAATCCTGATCCCATTCTGGTCTCACTATGGACCTGGCCAGGATGGGAAATGGGAGTCTACCATCTCTGCTGGAATGGAATGTGGGACATAATTTTCTATTTGAGAATGGGACCAGGAAATAATTTCTGGAATAGGGATAGGACATGGGACTGAGATTTCATATTTGGGATCCTGGCTGTTTCTAAATTTGGGACCAGGACCAGGTTCAATGAGAAATGGGATTCTGTCCTGGTCCTGAATACCAGCCTACATTTGATCTGCCATCAGAATTGCAGGAAGATATTTAATCCAATCTCTTCCAGTGTCATTGGTAGCTTTAGCTAGTCCATCAGCCAAAAGCTTATGGCTAACTTCCACCATACCATTTACAGGAGAATTATAGGGCAAAATAACAATGTGTTTAATATTGAATTTCTTCAGTAAGGTCTCTACAACATTCTTATTTTCTGGTTCTCCATCCATAACAAATTTGGCAGGCAGGCCCCATTGACAGATGATATTCTCATAAAGAAATATGGCCACAGCTTCAGCTGTTGCCTTTTTCAAGACTTTAGCTTTTACTCATCTAGTGAAGTCACATCTGGTAATAATCAAATAATTTTGTCCTTGACAGAAAGGCATATGCTTGATATTCATCCCAACTTTCTTCCAACAGATAGAAGCCCAGATAGAATGAAGCTCTTTACTCAATCTTTATAAATCACTTTGTTGACATTGAGAACAGTGCTTCACATAAGCAGACATATCTTTATACATCTCTAACCACCAGTATTAAGCTTGTAGAGCAGAGTATGTTCTCTCTTGCTCTTTATGACAAAATTTGTTGTGCATTATGTGTAAAATTTGTTTGTACTGTCCTTTGTTGTCCACAACATATCTTAGAAGCACACCAGATCCCACTCATCTAAATAGTTAATCAGCCTTCACCATATATTTAATTACTTTTCTTTGGAATCTTGTGTACTCTTTTCCTTTCATGCCCAATGGTTTTGATAGGGTGATTAGATATCATGCAATTTTCTCTGATTCTTCTGAATATATGAAGTCCAGTATTCTAAGATCTTTACTATCAAGAGCTCAGCCAGCTAAAACTCTTATAGAATTTGTAAAGGCAAACAGATCTTCATCTTCTTCAGATTCAGACTGTTCCCTAATATCTAGTTCTCAGGAAGATAGTTCATCAGCAGCTGTGTATTTTGTCCCAGGAACATGTTTAACAGTAAAGTCAAAAAGACATATCCAAGCTATCCAATTGGTAATCAAAGCTTCTGAAACATTTGTAGCAGTCTTGTTAAATTGGGCAACAAGAGTTTTTGCATCAATTTCCAAAGTAAAAAGCAGTCTATAAATATAGTGTTGGAATTTCTTGAAGATTTTCAAAACAGCTCTGCATTCTCATTTGCCAGCATTATATATTTTCTCTGAATCACTCCATGCTCTGAATTCATATTATGTAGGATGTCAAGCTCTTCATTGCTTCTGAATAATGCATTCTCCCCATTCTAATCCACTGGCATCAACAGTTACAGTGATAAGCAAAGAATCTTGTTTATAATTAATTGGAAAGATGATAGAGAATGAACATAACTTTTCTTTCAAAAGCATAAAGACATCATTTTACTCTTCAGTCCATGTCCATATAATATTTCATTAAAGCAGATAATGTAAAGGTTCAGTTATCCAACTATAATGCTCTATAAGTATTCAGAAATATCCAGCAAGCCCTAGGAACTCTTGTAATTCTGTAACACTTGTAGAAGTAGGCTAATTTGCAATTTTAGCCATCTTGGCTTCCTCAGATCATCATTTATCATAGTTACAGACCCATCCAACAACATTGACTCTAGACATGCAGAATTGAGATTTGGCACCAGAGATTCTGGCTCCAGAGATTTTAACAAGTTATAGAACATAGTTCAGGTTCTGCAGATGGTTATAAACAAATCTTCTTATTTCTGGAAGAACTTCAGTTTTATCTTTGACACACAATTCTTTTACTTCAAGATCATTTATAAAGACTCAAGCAATCTCTGGAAAAACCTTACATATTATCTTCATTATCCCACATTGGGCTTAAGCTGGCAAATTTGTTGCCCCTTGAACTAAAGTTGTATGGCAAAAGAGCCCAATAAGAGTTGCAATGGCTATCATATCTCTGCTTTCTTTAGCTAACAGAAAATTATGATATCCAGAGAATAAGCCACATAGACTAGTCATAACAAGTCCACTGAAGTCTTCAGTATATTTATCAATATTAGAAGCAATAAAAGTGTCCTGAATAGTAACTTTATTGTACATATGTGCTGTATCAACTAAATGATATTTGCTTTTCTGTTTCTTTACAACCAGAAAATAGGGATTGGTATATGAATCATGGCAAGACTCCAACATTTTAGCTTCTAACCTGTCCTGAATAATTTTAATTAGATTATTATATAGAGTATGAGGAATTCAGTAAGTCTTAGTCTGCCAAGCCTTATGGGGCTCTGTTCAAATAACCTGGGGAGGCAAGCATTTAGAATAAACACCACATAGATCTTTGAATGACCAAGCTAATGCTCCTTTATGTTTATAAAGAACTGATATGAAAAATTCCTTCTTCTAACTTGTCAGTTTGAATTCAATTTTGAGCTTTTTAATTCTCTCATTTGTTAGCCATTCTCCAACAGGAAAGAGCACAATTCTAAGCCTAATATAATCATCAAATTTACAATTAAATGCAACATGTTTCTTCTCAAGATAATACTTATCCAAACAAATATCCACCTAATTATCTAGGTCTTCCAGCTTGCTTTCATCAGATTTTCCAGATGCTAATGGTCTTATCTTATCAGCTTTCTGCTTATAAGCAGTGCACACTCTCCAGACCTCTGAAGAAGATGGCCTGATGTTCTATCCACTATTGAAAATATCTATCTGATGTGATTTCTTTGTGACAAAATTGTGATTTTTGTTTTGGATTATATTGCAAGCTATTAGCTACTTGAGTCTATCTATTGATAATGTTGATGTATTTTCTGTTTCTCATCTGGATTGAGTAGTGGATTTAGCAGGCTTGCAATCTCTTTCTGTACAATCTCTGGAGTATCTTGATTCATGAGTCCACAGCTTGTCAAAGCAACAAGGCACAAACACATATTTCAGAGATGGAATTCCATCTTGTGTAAACATCTTGAATCATCTTGTGCTGGTTCTCTTGTTGATATTCTTGAAAATATGCAGCAAGTTGAGAGGAGACATTGATTGCATTGGCAATAAGGCAAATCTATTGTCAAGTAAAGATTAGTAAATTAACTCAAGTATATCAAGATCATTACCAAATTTTGTTATCTTTCTAAGAGTATTTGCAAATGTGTCTGTTGATGCTAGATCATCAGTAATTGAGCTCTCATTAAAGATAGTAAATAGAGCATTATTATCTGGCTGAATCTTGAGATTGCAAACCAGCTCTCAAACCACAAGTTGAATTATATAAGCAAGACAAAGTATTGTTCTACTCTCTGCATTTCAATTAGTTGTCTTGTTCAACTGCTGCAATACTGGTCTTAACTGATGTGTAAGATGTGCTTGCATAATACCATTGTTTGACATATTATCACCTGCAATTGCAAGAAGATTGCTCTCAAGTCTCCATACTGCTAGTAATTGTTGAAGAATCTCTGCCATATTCTTGTCAGTATAAGCACCCTCTAAACTTTCAAAACTTAGTAAATGCTCACAGTACTTCCAATTCTTTGTAATGTAATAACCATTAATTATCATAAAGGCAAGATTATTGGAACTTGTGCAATTATCTACTGCTAGAGATATCTTGGTTATTGGATGATGGTCAAAGAGAAGATTTTGGAATAGCTGATTGTATATATCATTCATGACCTGATATAATGTTTCTTGTGTGGGTATCTGTAAAGCCATTGCAGAGTTGAGCATGATTATTAATATGCAGAATGCTGGATTCTCAATAACACAAAATGAGAGATTCAAGAATATTAATATTTGCACAAGCTGCTGGAGAAAATTATCTTGATTGCATTCAGAAACAGACAGATCTGAATCTGTTCAAGAATACTTTGAAAACTGTTGCTAAGACACCAGAATCATTACTAAAATTTATTATATTTGGGAAATGAGAATCTATAATCTACCATCATGTTAATCAGAGTGTTACTCTGTCTGTCACCAGTTTTTATACAATCTTTGCTTGTTAAATGCTTCTTCAGACCACTTGTACCATTTCAACAAAAACTTGAATGACTGAGAAAGATTTAGCAATGCTTGCAAATCATCTCTAAAGTATCTTTAGAATACTCTGCCATCTGATTAAATTTTGATCAAAAATCAGAATAATATTGCTTTATCTTCTAGTTAAGGTCACCACACTTCTTATCATTAATTAACTGAGCAGCTTCAGTAGTCAACTACCAAGTAACAAACAACTTATAATACAGCTCCTTCCACAATACAAATTGTTTTTTTCCATGTTGAACTATAGTTAATTCTGAAGAAATCTCTGTAGATTTTGCTTGTTTGCTGGCTTCAGCTATTAGATTTTTTTTTTTGTTTTTTTTTTTTTTTTCACAATTAAATTGATTTTTCTCTAAGTTCTGCCTTAGTCAAAAAAGTAACAAAATGTGGTCAGAGCCCAAGTAAAATTTGACAATCTCCAGATAGTTAGCCTTATTTTACTCTGTAAGTACAGCAATCAACTACAAAATCTTCTTCTTCTACAAAATAGAACATTCTTCTTCAGGAAAATAAAATATTTTGCTAATTTAATAACACCCCATTCTCAAATTAATATGAAAAAAGAACTAAAAACCTAACTTTTTTCTCTAGATATTAATAATTCAATTATCTTCCACCTCATTGTCCTTCTCATCATTCTTATCAGAGAACACCACAATCTCAAAATCATCTTTCTCCATCTTTTCTGAAGCAGATAGACTGTTGTTGTCTTCACTCAGACTCTGTAATTGACTCAGAAATCTTCTTATCTTCTTCTTAACCCTCTCTCTCAATACACTGACTGCAGTAAAATAATCATGATCATGAGCTATAATCTTGACCTCAAGCCTGGCTATTATTTGGCAGAATTGGGCCTCCCTACATACAGCAATAGGATGCTGTGCCTGGCTTGTTTTGGCCTAAATATATCAGAACTGTTACCAAATTTCATTACTTTTAAATTCTATTTTCTTTTTCTGCTGAGCTTCATTCTCAGTCTCTGTAATCTCTTCTTGATAATACTTCTTCTTCTTCTCCCTCTTCTTTTGCTGAGAGACCATGAGCTGGTGCTCATGATACTTCTTTAACTTGCTCTTAGCAAATTGCTTAATTATTAACTCTTCAATGGCTTTATCTTTAATTATCTTGCAATTCTTCTTACTGCTATTCTGCCTGCAATAAATATCAATATAATTAAACATAAACCACTGAGGGTGCATACCACTCATATTTTACTCAGATTTCCTTTAGCACATCATGATATATCTTGCAATCCATCTCTTCTGTCTTGAATATGTCTTTTTAATGATCTTTCAAGACCTGGCAGTGCTCCAATGCTGCATAGATCTTCTCTCTTATTAAATATTGTTTTGGCCCCATCTTCACAATTGTATATGATGACTTGAATTACTGGCTACAGAATAATAAGATTATAGAGTATATTAATCAAGTACTTGCATAAGATGATTACTATACATATTGTTTACATTCTACAGGCACATTGCTATAGACAAGCTCAATATATAGTTGCTATGCTGGCTACAGAATAATAGAATTATAAAGTGTATTGACCAAGTACTGTAGAATGATTACTATACATATTGTTTACATTCTACAGGCATCTTGCTATAGGCAAGATCAACATGTTGTTGCTATACTAGCTACAGAATAATAACATCAGATCAGTCTCTCTTCTCTTCTGTTTTTCTTCCTCTTCTTCTTCTTTCTCTTCAAAGCTAACATTGACAATTTCCCCTCTCCCTCTTCTTCAATCTTTTTATTTACTGCACTTCAATGTCTATCTGTACAACAAACATATACTGCAACAAAATAAGTCACATTAAGAGGTGAGTGCTTGCAGAATACTGCTCTGGTGCACATTATTTACTGACAAGATGTTAGTTTTCCCTGTGCACATTCATTTCATACAGCTGGAGAGGAGTGGCACAAGGCCACATTGAAAGAATGGGCTCTGAAGAAGAGCAATTAGCATAAAGTCAATAAAGATGTTGATCTGGCCAACTTTAATTAGAAGAATCCCCACCTCTGCCCCCCTGTTCAAAATTGAAAGACTGGCACTTGTATGTCAAAAAGTAATGATTTTTGATAATAGTCTTGATGCTAATTAGTGAAAATAGATGCCATTAAGGAAATCCACCACTTCCAGAGCTCTACTGAGCTAATCTTGCCAGTGGCCCTGTTCCAGTAATTGGTTCAGAAAATTACTTTGTCCCGTTATCAAGAACATGAATATTGCTGACAATATACTGCTATTAAGTTACTTCAGAAGATAGCTAAAGCAATCTTGTGTACTCTGTTTGAGTATAAGTCACTCTTAGCAATGGCACTAACAATTATACTCAGTAATATAGACTCTGTTATGGCAATGGCATATCATAAGTGCATTACAGTCAACACCAATAATATGAAGCTTGTTCTTGGCATTGGTGCCAAAATCAGATCAAACTATTTTGGTCTGATTGATACACCTGATCACCCTGCCCCTGCTGCCACTATCCACTGCCTGTGTGCTACCCCTGCCCCACTAACTACTGCTGCTGCCACTTCATCACCATCACCACTATTCACCACCATCTCTCTGTCTCCCTCCAGTGCTGTCAGAGTTTCTGCCTGTCAAATGGCAGATATTAGAGCCCCTGTCTGGTTCACAAAGCCAGTTCTGGAGGAGCAGGAGAAGAAGGAGAAGAAGAAGAAGAAGAAGAAGAAGAAAAAGTAGAAGAAGAAGAAGAAGAGAGAGAAGAAGAACAATAATAATAATAAAGATGATAACAATAATGGTTATCTTGCTATTTAGGCAGTTTCTGTTTGTTTGCTAGCTTCAGCTATTAGTTAGTTTTAATACTTTATTTCTTTTAACAATCAAATTAATTTTTCTATGGATTCTGCCTTCATCAAAAAAGTAACAAAATTTGATAACAGTTCACACAAAATTTGATCAGTTTAACTCTTCCCTATAAATTTAACATGATGGGACTGGGAATTCTGATCTCATCCTGGTCCCACTATGAACCTGGCTGGAATGGGAAATGAGAGTCTACCATCTCCACTGGAATGGGATGTGAGACATAATTTTCTATTTGAGAATAGGACCAGGAAATAATTTCTGGGATAGGAATAGGAACAGGACCTCAAGCTCTTGAGTGGGATAGGACATGGAACTGAGATTTCATACTTGGGATCCCAGCTGTTTCTAAATTTGGGACTGGGACCAGGTTCAATAGAAAATGGGATCCCATCCCAGTCCCAAATACCAGCCTACTTACAACTTGTTTGACAAGTAAAACCAAAGCTCTTTAACATAGCACAGAAATCAGTCTTATAAATCTTTTGTACCATCTTACTTGTTCTCAGACTAACTTCTGCTTAAGCTAATCTCATATCTTCTATTAATTATTTAACCAACATTGTTTCTTCTAGTTTTCAGAGTATTGTAGAAATAGTTTGTTCTCTTTATAGTTCTTTATCTGTAATATCTTTCTCTGTAACTATATCTTCTGTTGTGGTTCTATTTATTATCATACTAAATATACCTGTAACTCTCAAGCCTCACTCATCTATGACTGGTTCACCACCATTATGGCTGCATCTTGAGTGCTCTCACAGTATACCTTCTCATCATTAAATTCTTGATTTTATAAATGTGTTGTGATCTTTATATTTGTTTCATGTCACATTTATCTTTCTTTCTGTATATAGATTTGTTCATCTTCTTGTAATTACATCTTTTCTTTAGATAATTCTTAAGAGTCGTGCATTTTTAAGATTTTCTTCAGATTTCCACATCAATTTCTCAATAGAAAATCCTTTCCACTTCACTAGATAATGTCTCTTGCAGTAGCATGCTTTGTTGTCCAAGATTTTATCTACTTTCCACTCATGATGGTTATCTACTAGTACCACAGAAGAATATATTGGTGCCTCACCCATTCTCATACAATACAGTTTTAACAATGAGACATGAAAAACATCATAAATGTGATAGGTCAGAGAAAGCTTCAGTCAATATGCATTATTTTCTATGGCCTCTATTACTGAGAAAGATTTATAGTACTTGTTGGCTAACTTCTTGCAAGAATATATTGTTTATAGATTTCTTGATAACAACATTACTTCATCATCAGATGCATATACTTTATCTTGACATTTTTGGTTATAGAACTGTGCTTGGTTCTCTTTTACTTTTATCAAACATTCTACCAGATTATTTCTTAATATAGAGATTATTCTTAGTCTTTTGTTGAGTATTATCTGTATGTTGTCATCATCAGTAATCAACTTCTGAATCTTATCTGGTCCCCTAGATTCAAAGTCATACATTGCTTTGAACAGAGACATGTGTATTACAGAGTGTTCTGATCTGTTGTATGCAAATTCTGCATACACAAGTTACTTCTCTCAATTATCTTGTCTATAACTATAACAGATACAGAGATATTTCTTCAAGATCTTGTTCAGTATCTCTGTTTGGCTATTTATTTGTAGGTGGAATGCCATGCTAAGTTTTTGTCTAACTTTTATGTGAAAATATAGCTCTGACCAGTATTCACTCATGAAAACAAATCCCCAGTCCAAAATAATATTATTTGGAAATTCAAAGTCTTTAAATATTCTTCTGAACAGAAGATTTGCTATTTCTGGCACATCAATCTTCTTTCTGCATACAAGAAAACATGCAAGCTTTGTAAATCAATTCACAACAATCAGAACTGTATTGTATGAATTTCTCTTCTCTCCACTCAGAGAGAGATTCATTATAAAGTTCATGAATATTGAACATTAGAAACCACTGGGTGTTGACAATGATGCAAGCAACTTATATGGTTTGTGTATTGAAGTTTTTTCTTATTAGCAGGTTTGGCATTTATATATGTACATCTGAACATCTTGTCTTATTAATTGCCAATTATATTTTTGCTGAAGCAAGATAAACATCTTCACCATGCTAAAGTAACCTGTAAATGAATCATTATAGTGAACTTATAGTAGTTTCTGTCTTAGAGCTAGATTATTAAAGATGTAGATCCTGCCACTCTTTATTAAAAGATCTTATTTATCTATTTTTTACTCTGACTGCTGAGATCCTGCCTCAGCAAATCTTACTTGTACAGAGAGATTATCTTTCTGTACTTCTAGCAGCAGATTCAACATACTTACAGTTGATTTATTATAGATCTTTTCATCTTTTATTATTATATTCATGCACATATAGAGAATTCAGAATCTTCTGTGATTTCTTTATTGAGCCTCCGCCACATCTCTGGCTGATGCTCTCTGGACTGACTTAATTATCTTGATGCCACCAGATCTCTCCTGATGCCACCAGATCTCCCCTGCACCATCTCTACTCTACTACTTTGAACAGCATGAGCAGTATATACTTGAATATCTTATTTATTAAAGAAAGTTTCTTCAAATGAGTCCCACTCTGAAACACCATCCATATAATGTTGTTTGAGTATATACATCAGCAGATCAATATCTTCTTTTAGTTTGACATAATCTGGTCTTTGTGATAATGTATCAGCTGGGTTATGCTTTCCAGGGTGGTAGAGAATCTCAAAGTCATATGCCTCAAGAACCTCTATCTATCTTACAGGTTATTATTATGCCATCTTGTTTGTGAACTTCATAAATAAACAAAGATTTGCATAATCTATAATAATCTCTACAGAATACTTTGTTTCTTCTAAATACTGCTGCTAATAAACAAATGCTCAGACAATAGCCAACATCTTCTTATCTGATGTGCCATAGACTTGTTGGGTCTGGTCAAACTTGAATAATCAGTAGATGACTGGATGCCATCTGTTGTCAAACAACTATAGCAATATCATGCCTGTAGCATGTTCTGAAGTATCTGTTTCCAGATATATTCTATATTCTGGATTATAGTGGTGGATGACAGGTTCTCTGGAGAAGGCCACTTTTAATATATGAAATGCTTCTCTAGCAGTAGATATTAGAAGAAATAACCTCTTCTTTTGCTTATTTTTACTGTCTTTCAAGAGATCTGTCAATGGCATCACAATAACTGAGTACTTTTGTATGAACTTCTGATAAAAGTTTGCAAAACCCAGAAATACCTGAATATTATAAAAACTTTATGACAAGAGTCACTTTATAATTATCTGTACCTGCTTTGAATTCATTTTAATATCTTTGTTATTAATGATATATTCAAGATATGAGATTGTTTGTCTTTTGAAAGTGTACTTAGCAAGCTTTGCAAATAACTAGTATTTTCTTAGATACTTCATAACTAGTCTAATGTGTTTCTTGTGCTCTTCTTCTAAGACAGAGAAAATCAGAATATTATCTAGATAAACTACACAGCATACATGAATCAGGCCTGCCAGCACTCTGTTAATATAGAACTGGAAGATCACTAGTGTGTTTGACAACCCAAAAAACATGACAAAATACTCAAAACTTCTAAATTTTATATGAAATATGGTCTTCCATTTGTCTTCTTCTTTGATTCTAATCTGGTGGTAGGCATCATGCAGATCTATCTTGGAAAAGTAGCATGCTCTTATTATCTGGCTTAACATCTTGTCTATCAACAGCAAAGAGTAATAGTTCTTCACTATAATTGTATTAAGACCATGATAATTGACACAGAGTCTGAGTTCTCTATTAGTCTTAGATACAAACAATACTGGAGCCCCTGCTGAACTTTATAATAGATGTATTCAACTCTTGCATAACTTGTTCTTGATGTACTTTTGTAGAATCTCTGTCTGCTTGAGTAATAGTTTATAAATTAATCTATACAGAGGCTTGCAGCTATCTTTAAGAATAATTAGATAACTAATCTTTATTAATTCTGGCAACTATGCTGCTTTTTCTTCTGAGAAAACATCTTTATAATCTCTCAATCACTCAGGCACTTCTGTTAGAACTTGGTTGTTATCTGATACAAAAATAGTAAAAGAGAGTTTGTTCTTGATATATACTACTTAAAGAAATCTATCTGTATTCAGAAGTTTTACTGTTTTCTCTGAGAGTTAGTAATATTATGTCTTGTTCTTCCAGTTTATGTCCAGGTTGAAATCTTCTAATCATGGCATGCTTAGAACTATATTCATGTCAACTATATTAATCACCACAAATGTATGTCTTACTATCTTTGTAATTCTTATGAAGTCTGTTATAGTAAGTTGGGTCTTGTAAATACTGTACCAATCAGCCTCAGCTCTGTTTAACATCTCAATAACTCTCATAAGCATCTCTGATTAATTCCAGTTTAATAGGAATGCCAGTTTGTAGAAGATACTGTCTACTGTAGTATCTGAGTCCAACAGTGCAGCTTGCTCTGTAAGATCATCTGATGGTATAGTCAGTGTAGCTAACAGACACATACTACACCTGCTTGCCTTCTTTATTAAGTTAACACCCTGTCTTTCTAATGTTTGATCTGGGTCTTGCATGAGCTTTGTGGCTCTAGTCTTTGTCTGATTCTCATTCTTTTCATCTGTCCACTGAGACTTGTTGAAGCTAATCATACAGAACCTTACTCTATAATCTGGTTGATCACATCTTAAACAGAGCTCTTTATTTATTTATTATTTATGTTTCTCTTCTGAGATTTTTGAAAGTAGTTTCACTGGTGTCTTCTTTATTCATGGATAACTGTCTTTATTATTTTGTTGAAATGCATCTTTCTCTTGAGATATTAAGATTTTCTGTTTCTTCTTATTTTAATTCTTGTCCCACTGACTTTGCTTCGTCTTTTCTAGAATGAACTCAATGAGTATTGCTTGTTCTTATAATTCTGCAACTGTTTTTAATTGGTGTTGCAGTTTATTCAGTTCAGCTTAGATAATTGATCTAAGCTTTGTCTGTAGAAAGAGTACACAAAAGAATTCATCTGATAAACTGTCCAGATCCTGTTTGAGTTCAGCAATGTACATAAAAAACAAGAGTATAGATTGGTTCTCTTGTTGAACAGTATTATAATAATATTATATTGTGCCTCAACTACAAGTTATCTTGAGTTCAATGTTGTTCTTACACCATATCTCAAATTCATTTCATAATGTGGATAGTTGTTCTCTCTCTATTTCTAACATCTGCTAATGCATCTGGGGTTTGTCACAAAAATAGCTGAATATCTAATTAATTCTGATCACATCTGATGTCTTTTGTAATGATTTTCTCAGATAAAACTGCTATCTTATTAAATCTAACCATAATTTGCACTCATTAAGTGATTTATCATGGTAGTAAGATGCTTTTGGGGGCTTCACATTGTTGAAATTATCTGACTTCTCTATCAGTCATGTGCATAAGAGAAACTCTAAAGAGAAACTGTTGTTTGCTATTCTCTGTTTGTATTCTATCTGCTTTTGCAGTCTATATATCTTGTTTTGTTCATGTATATCTGCTAGATTCTTTTTCAGATATGTTTTCTTTTTTTTAAAGATCTTCTCTCTTTAGATTTTATTCAATGTATTGAGAGATGTATCTTCATTATCTGTATTAAAAAAGAAGAAGCAAAGTCAGTGGAACAAGAACCAAAATAAGAAGAAACAGAAAACCTCAATCTCTCAAGGGAAAGGTGCATCTCAACAAGACAATGAAGAAGGTTATCCACAAACAAACACCAGTGAAACCACTTCCAACAATGTCAGAAGAGGAACACAAATGATGAATAAATGAAGGGCTCTGCCTAAAATATGGTCAACCAGGCCATAGGGCAAAGTTCTGTGTGAACAGCTTCAACAAGTCTCAGTGGACAGACAAAAAGAATGAGAACTGGATAAAGACTAGAGCTGCAAAATCCATGCAAGACCCAGGTCAAATATTAGAAAGATGGGATGTTAACTTAATTGAGAAGGCAAGCAGGCACAGTATGTGCCTGTCAGCCATACTAACTACACTGTCAGGTAGTCATAAGAGCAAACTACACTGTTGGACTCAGATATCACAGTGAATAGTATCTTCTATAAACTGGTGTTCCAATTGAACTGGGATTAACCAGAGATGCCTATGGGAGTCATTGAGATGTTGAACAGATTTGAGGCTGATTGATATAGTATCTACAAGATCCAACTCATTATGACAGACTCTATAGAGACCACAAAGATGGTAAGATGTATGTTTGTGGTGATTGATATAATTAATATGAATGTAGTTCTAGATATGCCATGGTTAGAAGATTTCAACCCAGACATAGACTGAAAGAACAAGATGTGGTGTTACTAATTCTCAGAGAAAATGGTGGAACTCCTGAATGCAGGTAGATTTCTTCAAGTAATGTGCATCAAAAATAAATTCTCTTATACTATTTTTGTATCAGACAACAATCAAGTTCTGACAGAAGTGTCTGAGTAGTTAAGAGACTATAAAAATGTTTTCTCAGAAGAAAAAACAGCAGAGTTACTGAAATTAATAAAGATTAGTTACTTAATTATTCTTAAAGACAGCTGCAAGCCTCTGTATATTCTAATCTATAGACTATTGCTCAAGCAGACAGAGGTTCTACAAGAGTACATCAAGAACAAGTTATGTAAGAGTTGAATATTTCTGTCATGAAGTCTGGCAAAGGCTTTAGTATTGTTTGCATCCAAGACTAATAAGGAACTCAGACTCTGTGTTAGTTATTATGGTCTTAATGCAATTACAGTAAAGAACTGTTACTCTTTGCTGTTGATAGATGAGATATTAAGCTGATTGGCAGGAGCACACTACTTTTCCAAGATAGATCTACATAATGCCTATCACTGAATTAGAATCAAAAAAAAAGATGAATAAAAGATCATGTTTTGTACAAAGTTTAGGAGTTTTGAGTATCTTGTTATGTTTTTCAGATTATCAAACACACCAGTAATCTTCCAGTTCTATATCAACAGGGTGCTGGCAGGCCTGGTTGCCATATGCTCTGTAGTTTACCTAGATAATATTCTTATTTTCTCTGCCTCAGAGAGAGCACAAGAAACACATTAGACTAGTTATAGAGTATCTAAAAGAATATCAGTTGTTCACAAATCTTGCTAAGTATGCTTTCAAAAGATAAATGATCTCATATCTTAAATATATTATTGATAATAAAGGTATTAAGATGGATCCAAAGCAGGTACAGATGATTATAAAGTAGCTCTTATCATAAAGTTTTTATAATATTCAGGTATTTCTGGGTTTTGCAAACTTCTATCAGAGATTCATACAAAAGTACTTAGTTATTGTAGTGCTGTTAACATATCTCTTAAAAGACAGTAAAATGAGTGAAAGAAGGGACTATTTCTTCTGACACCCACTGTCAGAGAAGTGTTTTGCATATTAAAAGTGGTCTTCTTCAGAGAACCTGTCATCTGCCACTTGTAAGGATTCACTGTGAACCCCTTACACAGACAAACAGCACCTGTAAGGGCCAGAGGGCTTGGCTTGCAAGCTGCTGGGAGTTGTATGTGTTCTTGCAAGGCACTAAGTTACATGCTTGCAAGCACATATAAAAGATCATCACTGCGCGAACCTCTTGCTGGAAGCCAGTGGCAATCTTGTTTACAAGTCATACATAGTTGCCAGAATACAGACCTTTTACCTCACATACTCTTTTTCCATTTATATTCCTTCTAGAGATTCATTGTCACACTAATCTACACGTACAATCCTCACACCACTATAATTCAGAATATAGAATACATCTGGAAATGAATACTTTAGAACATGCTGCAGGCATGATATTGCTACAGCTGTTTGATGATAGGTGGCATCCAGTTGTTTACTAGTTATTCAAGTTTGACCAGACCCAACAAGTCTATAGCATGCTAGATAAGAAGATATTAGCTATTATTCAAGCATTTGTTCATTGGCAGCAATACTTAGAAGAAACAGAGTACTTTGTAGAGATTATTACAAATTATGCAAATCTTCATTTATTTATGAAGTCCATAAACAAGGTGGCACAACAACAACACATAAAATAGATAGAGATTCTTAGAGTGTATGACTTTGAGATTCTCTACTATTCTGAGAAGCATAACCCAGCTGATGCATTATCATGAAGATCAGATTATATCAAACTAGAAGAAGATATTGATCTGCTGATGTATATGCTCAAACAACATTATGTAGATGGTGTTCCAGAGCAGAACTCATTCAAAGGAACTTTCTTTAATAAAGAAGGTATTCAAGTATGTGCTGCTTGTGCTGTCTAAAGCAATGAGGTAGAGATGGCACAGGGAAGACCTGATGGCATTAAGATGATTAAATTAG
The DNA here is from genome assembly GCF_000149335.2 of Coccidioides immitis RS. NCBI lineage: Eukaryota > Fungi > Ascomycota > Eurotiomycetes > Onygenales > Onygenaceae > Coccidioides > Coccidioides immitis. The sequence continues at coordinate 199,737 of NW_004504310.1, read as the reverse complement.
TTCAGAAAGCACCAGCCAGAGATGCTGGAGAGACTTAATAAAGAAATTACAGGAGATCCTGAATTCTCTGTATATATATGAACATGGTGACAAAAGATAAAAAGATCTATAATAAACCAACTGTGAGTGTGTTGGATCTGCTGCTAGAAGCACAGAGAGATAATCCCTCTGTATAAGTAAGATTTGCTGAGGCAGAATCTCAGTAGTCAGAGTGAAAGATAGACAAACAAGATCTTTTAATAAAGAGTGGCAGAAGCTACATTTCTAATAATCTGGCTTTAAAGCAGGAACTACTATATGTTCACCATGAGAATTCATTCACAGGTCACTTTGATGTGGCAAAGACATTTGTCTTGCTTTGGTGAAAATACAATTAATAATTAATAAGACAAGATGTTCAGATATATATATGTGAATGCCAAATCTACTAATAAGAAGAAACTCCAATACATAAACCATATGAGTTGCTTGCATTATTGCCAACACCCAGTGATTTCTGATGTTTAATATCTATAAACTTTATAACAGATCTCCCTCCAAGTGAAGAGAAGAAAAATCTATATAATACAGTTCTGGTTGTTGTGAATTGATTTATGGAGCTTGCATGTTTTCTTGCATGTAGAAAGAAGATTAATATGCCAGAGATGACAAATCTTCTGTTCAGAAGAGTATTTAAAGACTTTGAATTTCCAAATAATATTATTTCACACTGGAGATCTGTTTTTATGAGTGAATACTGGTCAGAGTTATGTTTTTACATGAAAGTTAGATAAAAACTTAGCACAGCATTCCACTCACAAACAGATGGTCAAACAGAGACACTGAACAAGATCTTGAAGAAAGATCTCTGCATCTATTGTAGTTATAGACAAGATGATTGAAAGGAGTGACTTGTGTATGCAGAATTTGTATATAACAGGTCAGAACACTCTGCAATACACATATTCTCATTCAAAGTAATATATAACTTCAAATCTAGAGAACTAGACAAGATTCAGAAGTCAATCAACAATAATGATAACATACAGACAACACTCAAGAGAAGACTGAGAATGATCTCCACATTAAGAGATAGTCTGGTAGAACATTTGACAAAAGCAAAAGAGAACCAAGCACAGTTCTATAATCAAAAATATCAAGATAAAGTGTATGCACCTGGTGATAAAGTAATGTTGTTATTAAGAAACCTACAAATTATATGTTCTTGAAAGAACTTAAATAACAAGTACTATAAATCTTTCTCAGTAATAGAGGCTATAGAAAATAATGCATATTAACTGAAGCTCTCTTCAAGCTATCAGATTCATGATGTTTTCCATGTCTCATTATTGAAACCATACTGCACAAGAACAGGTAAGACACTAATGTATTCTCCTGCAGTACTGATAGATAACTATCATAAGTAAAAAGTAGACAAAATCTTGAACAACAAAGCACACTATCACAAGAAACATTATCTAGTAAAGTGGAAAGAATTCTTTATTAAGAAATCAACATAGGAATCTGTGAAAAATCTCAAAAATACACAAGAGACCCTTAAGAATTATCTAAAGAAAAGATATAATTACAAGAAGATGAACAAATCTACATATAGAAAGAAAGATAAACATGATATAAAATAAACATAAAGATCACAATACATGTACAAAATCAAGAATTTAATAGTGAGAAGATATACTATAAGAATGCCCAAGATATAGCTGCAACAGTGGCAAACCAGCTATAGACAAGTAAGACTTGGAAGTCACAGGTATATTTAGTATGACAACAGACAGAATTACAATAAAAGATACAATTACAGAGAAAGATATTACAGACAAAGAACTATAAAGAGAATGAAGTGTTTTTATAATACTCTGAAAACCAGAAGAAACAACATCAATTAGATAATTAATAAAAGATATGAGATTGGTCTAAGCAGAAGTTAGTCTGAGAACAAGTAAGATAGTACAGAAGATCTACAAGCCTGATTTCTGTACTATCTTAAAGAGCTTTAATTTCACTTGTCAAACAAGTTATAAGATGATTAAGTAAGACTTGAATGTTTGCAACTTTATTTTCAACTCAAGAGAGAACAGTATGAACTGGGCTTAATAAACAAGAGAACTCAGACAAGTTGTCTTTAATAGATTCTGTTTCAGACATGAGGTTCATGATCTTAACTACATGATGTGAGACACAATAATGATATTTCATAAAAGATTCTTCAACAGCAGAAGTAATCTGATGATGATGATGTTTAGCAGCTTCTGAGTCAAGCCCACAAAATTCACACATGAGTATACTTATATACTTAATGTTGTACAGACAATACAGATCAGCTGCATTAAAATTATAATATTTTTCTCAAAGTCACAAGAGCTAATGAACTAGTTTAATAGTAGATTCTGGAACCTACAGTCATGTCAGAACAACAAGAAGAACAGACAAAGACATACTTATATTACAACAGATACAGATTTAATATTCTAACCAATAAGAACAAGATTTCTTCTCAGTATCTTATAGACAAGACTCATCTTCATCCAGATAATTCATAAACATCAAGTAAATACAGACAAAGCACAGAAGAGTATTTTCTTTATTATATATAACAGAGTCTTTCAACAACAATATTATGATGAGTTATAAAATAAATGAGAAATAACATCTGAGCTCAAATAAAGCAGAAGAAAAAGAAGAAAGAAGAGAGCCAGAGACTCTTTATTTATACTTATACTATAATACACTAAAATTACTGGTTCTATGACTTATTGATAGATAATATGATAATAAACAATAGATAATATAGCAATCAGACAAGCAAATAAACCAAGAAACAAGTATATGATAAAATGCTGAATATTTGTAATAAAATAATTACTGTTCTACAATAAAGAATGTCTACTGCAACTGGCAGCAATACATATGCAGAATATCTATATAGACAAGCAGTAGTAATGCAGGAGCTTGTATGTTCAAGAATCTATAATACTTCATCAATAACAGGAGAGCTGCAATAATGTACAAAAAACTACTTCAGTGGCCCTATATCTCAGAGTCTAAGGCCTCTGAGGAGGGGAATAGTGTTACAAATATAGATCTAGATTAGTCAAGTATCAGACAACATCAGATGTTCAGGGATATTCATATAACCTTAACTCTAAACATATAAAAATTACATGATTTGCATGGATTATGGAAACCCCAGTATTTACTCTTCTAGTTAGAGGACCTCTACATTCTACATATGATTCTCTTTCATCAGTTGCAGGCATCATACCTACTTAGCTCTTTCATACTTCTAACTCTGGGAAAACCTATGTGACCTACAACCAGTTCTCCTAACAGGCAGCTAGCAAAGCTGCTTGTGAACTAGTTTGGATCAATGACCTGTTGATAGATGCTAGAGTAGTGAAGGTTCAGCAAAGCTAAGGAGCTCAAAATTAAGTGTTGACAACAAGAGAGTGGTTGACTTAGCCAAAGCTGAAGCTATAACATGAAGAGCACACCATATTGAGATTTGGCACTATATGCTAAGAGATTAGGTTCAAAAGAACAAAATCTCAATCAAGCACATTGGAACTGATGTGAATAAAGCTGACAGGCTCATCAAGGCTTTTGCAATAGATCCCTATACTCAATTTGTGAGAACAATAGGAGTGACAAGTTGATACAGAAAAATATGGAGGTTTATCAGTGAAGCCAGCAAAAATATGGTATTGTGGTAAAACAGAGCTAAGCTTAAAGAAGAAATAAATCTAGATTCTGTAATTAATTTTTATTATGGATTTGAGAGATTTGGAACCTTTGGATCTTTATGGCTCTTGCTTGCTGCTGGAGCTTGTTGCATGGGGGGGTGTTAGGTTATCCAACCAGCACCTCGCTCACGTGAACCACATAAATTAGCTGGGATTCCCCTTTAGGTAGCTTAGTGAATGACAAGCATACAAGTCCTCCATCAGTTTGCGTCTCAGACCGGAACAATCTTTGTTCTAATGAGGTACCAGAATCTCTACTACAATACTATCAGCAGTACTAGAGTTCTATCAAAGATAGACCTTGCCACTGGCTTCTGGCAGATCCAGATTGATGAACTATCAGTAGAGAAGACTGTATTCAACACACAATGAGGCAAGTACAAATTTCTTGTAATGCCTTTTGGACTTACAAATGCTCTGCTCTTGTTTCAAATAATGATAAATATTGTTCTTTCAAAATATATCAGTAAATTCTGCTTGGTGTATCTTGATAACATTATTATTTTCTCTCAGTCAGAGAAGAAATATTTCAAGCATCTTTTAAAGGTTTTCAACAAGCTTCAAGCACATACACTTTATGCAAAAGAGAGTAAGTGTATGTTTCTAAAGAACAAGCTCAAGTATTGTGGTCACATTGTAGGGAAAAGAGTGATACAACCCTTACCTGCTAAAGTAAATGTTATCAGAAAATGACCTGTACCAAAGAATATGCACAAAGTCCAACAATTCTTAGGTTTGGCCACATTCTATAGACAGTTCATCAAGAACTTTTCACAAATTACCACTTCTTTATCAGATCTGCTGAGAGAAACCAACAAAAGAATAAGAAAAAAGAAGTTTCACCCAATAGTCTGGAATGCTGTCTATCACTCAGCATTTCTGAAATTGCATGAAGCTATGATAAAAGATCCTGTCACAATTCAACCAGATAGAAGCAAGCCTTACACAATCAAGACTGATCCTTCAGAATAGATAATTGATTGTGCTCTTTATCCGTTAGAGGAGGATAAATTCCTTCATTCTGTAGTGTTTGACAGCAAGAAGCTTTCAGAGACTAAGCTCAACTACCCAGTTCACAAGAAGAAGCTGTTAGCAATTAAACACACTCTAAAGATGTCAATCAGTATATTAATAACAGAATACAGACAACTATAATCACCAATCACAAGAGTCTGCAGTACCTTCAGACAACTCACAAATCATTAAAAAGACTCACTATGTGAGGATTGTACATGTGGATCAGCGTGACAATGAATCTCTAGAAGAAATATACATGAAAAAGAGTACATGAGGTAAAAGATCTGTATTCTGGCAACTATATACAACTTGTAAACAAGATTGCCACTGGCTCTCAGCAAGAGATTTGCACAGTGACAGTCTTTTATGTGTGCTTGCGAGCATGTAACTTAGTGCCTTGTGAGGACACATGCAACTTCCAGCAGCTTGCAAGCTGAGGCCTCTAGCCTTTATAGATGCTATTTGTCTGTGTAAGGGGTTTGTGACAAATTCTTACAGATTCCCCTCTCTTGTAAGTCTTGGTCTCTCAAGACAGCTGTCTCATTAAAAATCTTCATAAGTAGAAAAACAAAAAACCTCTTGAGAAAAATAAAAATTTCCTCATAAGAAAAAGAGTACAGCCTCACTAGAGATGTAATATCAACACAACTCTAATAACACAACAGAACCCAATAACACAATAATGTGTAGAGAGTCTCTATTGTTCTTGCTAGCCCTGTATTACTATTAGATAATAAACACTAGCTTAAGAGAGAGCTTTCTCTTACTTTCTCTTTCTCTTCTTTTCTTCTCTTTCTTTGCTACTCTATATCATTATTACCAAGATAAGTGAACCCTTCAAGCACTGCTTTGTGTGGGAGGCAGACTTGTGGAAGGTCTCTGATGTTCTGGAAGAAAAATAGCTTCACTTTGATGTTCTGTATGATTGGCCAAAAGGCCACAAGCTGGTGAGTTCACCTCTAGTTGTGTCTTTGCTTTGTGTGGCCATTAGATTTTGTCTTTGTGTGGGGTTTGATTCAGGAAGAGACTGATGCTTGCTAGCAGTTGCTACTGGTGTGCAGTCTCCTTCTCTCTTCTCTTGTGACTCATCTTCACTTTCCTCTCTTGAGAGGATTCCCACTCTCTCTTTCACAGATAAGATTAGGCCTTTGATAAGTAGTTATAAGAAGTTTGAGAAGTATTTGTGACTGACAGTTCTAGAGTATTATTATTTCTTCTTCTCTCTCTTCATCAGTTATTACTGCTCTCTCTGTGCCAGCTCAAGCTGTAAGCACTTCTTGCAAGCTGACATTGGTTTGTAAGCTGATGAAGTTAGAGTTCTGCTGCTCTGCCTCCCTTTCCTGTGATTGTTGCTCCAGCTCCAGCTAGAAATGTGAGTATTCTCTATTATATTTTAGTTTACAGCTAATCTTCTTTAGATTGTTGTTATTATTTCCTCTGCATCAGCAGAGTTTATGGATGCTGTAGTCCTGTAAAATACTTGAGATCACCCAGTACCTTGTTTGTAAGATCAACAATAATGATTCCAGATCATCTTCACTCAAATGCCACCAGCTGCTACTTTTGCTAGTGTGTTGTGGGCCAATCTGATGGTTCTTTCAGACCTCTCTCCCCACACAGAAGCACAAGCTTTGTCTGTCTGTAAAAGAGCATGATGTTGCAAGCCTATTCAAAGATCTGTGCTTATTGCTGGTTTGAATAATTCAAATCAGTTAACTGTGCACACTTAGCTCTGTAAGAGAATTCTTGTGACTTGGGCTGAGGTCCAGCCACTATCTGAACAGAAGTGCTCTGTCTGCAAGAGAGCTCAGCAAGACTATAGTAATATAGTCTTTACAGAGTGCATCTTTACAGGCTTGAGTCAAAAATATAATAACTGTCTATACTATAGGCATCTTGCTTGCTCTTTCCAGCAGTAAGATTATGGATAGTTGTTACAGATCTTTGTGGAAGGAGCTGGAGACTCTAATTATATAGTCTTAGTTTAGTTTTTTCCTCTTTTGTTTTGAAATCAATTGAATTCAGTTCAGTTTGACTATGCCTTTTCTCTCTCTAATTCATTTTTTAGTTTCACTACCTCCATCCATCTCTTTTGTGAACCAGGCTTGTTTGGATTCCTACTATAGAATTGTTGGAGTAGCTTTCTCAGTGGATGAACATTGCTCACAGGAACTCATGTCTTGTTCTTCTTATTATTATATTCTTCCTAATGTACTCTGTACCACAGCTTGTGACCCTCTCTCTTCAAGTTAATTATCTTGCAGATCTGGTACTTCTTTTTATTCTTGTCTGTCTTGTGAACTTTATGATGAGGTAAGCTATTGATTTCTTCACAGGTCTTGTGTTTGTGGAGCAGAGATACATGAAAGATATCATGAGTTTACAGATCTGAAGACAGTTCCAGTCTGTAGGCTTGTGAGCCTATCTTCTTCACAATTCTATAAGGCCCATGCCTTAACAAATCCAGTTTTTTGTTAGACCATGCAGTCTTGATATTGTGAAGATTGAGCCACATCTTGTCTTCCATCTGAAAGGCCTTTGCAGTATGCTTCTGATTATTGTACTTCTTCTGGTAGGCTTGTATCTTCACAAGTGATTTCTTGATCTCTTTATAGAGTAATCTCATTGCCTCTGCCTGATCTCTTGAATTCTTGCACACATAGCCATACTCATCAGAGTTCAAGAATTCTGTTTGTGGATTCAACTCATATATCAGCTGGAAAGATGATTTCTATGTGGAAGCCTGTTGCAAGTTATTGTACACAAACTCAGCTATTGGCAACCACATCATCCAGTCATCTTGATTATAATTAATATAGCTTTACAGATACTGCTCCAGCACACTATTCAGTCTCTCAGTCTGACCATCAGTTTGCAGGTGGAATGCCATGCTCATTACTCTTGTGATCTTCAAGATGTGAGTCAAATTACTCCAAAATTCACTCACAAACAGAGATTCTCAATCTGTTACTATGCTTGCAGGTAATCTGTGCAATCTCACTATCTCACAAATAAAGAGATGAGCCAATTTCTCTAATGTCAGCTTCTTTGTTGTAGAGATAAAGTAAGCCATCTTTATGAACTGGTCCACTACAATCAGAATACAGTCAAACTGCACCTTCTCAAAATTCAGGCTTGCAGGGAGATCTGTAATAACATCCATGCTAATGAATTCCCAAGAGTAATTTGGAATTGGTAAGAGTGATAGTTCTTCTTGGGGCTTTCTGCAAACTCTTCTTAAGCTCTGGCAGACTTCACAGACTTCACAACACTTCTTCATCAGTTCTCTTATTCTTGATCAAAAGTATTTGCAAGCTATAAGCTTGTCCATTCTTGCTGTAGCAAAATGCCCTGCAAGAAGTAGATCATGATGACATCTAATCAGCTCTATTTGCAGAGCCTCATTCTGAGGAATGTACACACAACTATCTCTATAGAGAATACTCTTCTCCTCTTCCCACATTGCAAATTTCTTTGTGCCCATCTTAATGCCTTTGTGGATCTCAGCTGCATAGTTATCACTTTACAGTAGATTTGGCAGTGATGCCAACAGGTTAGAGCTGCTCTTTTCATAAGAATCCTTCTTACAGACCAGATCTTTGGTCTTCTAGATCTGTGTTGTAATCTTCTTCACTTTGCATGTGCCTCTCAAGACAACCTTTACAAGTAGTTTCTTGGTCTCAATCTGAAGCTTTACAGAGATGAGTTATGCATTCTCACCTTCTCTCTTTTCTCTCTGATTTGGAGAAACTTGAGCTGTTGGTTCTAACTTTTCTGTGATCTCTTACTTCTTCACAAGCATTACTCTTAGTTGGTTTGCAGTCTCATGACTCTTCTTATTATCTAGACCAGTCTTCTTGACATAGTTAGGTCTTTGTGAGAGTCCATCTGTGAGGATTGTACGTGTGGATCAGCGTGACAATGAATCTCTAGAAGAAATATACATGGAAAAGAGTATGTGAGGTAAAAGATCTGTATTCTGGCAACTATGTACAACTTGTAAACAAGATTGCCACTGGCTCCCAGCAAGGGGTTTGCACAGTGATGGCCTTTTATGTGTGCCCGCGAGCACATGACTTAGTGTCTCGCGAGGACACATGCAACTCCCAGCAGCTCATGAGCTGAGGCCTCTGGCCCTCACAGGTGCTGTTTGTCTGTGTAAGGGGTTCGCGGTGAATTCTTACACCATCTGCTAGGTGCTTAGTTTCTTTTACATGGTCAACTGTAAACCAAAAGACTGTCAGTCTTTGTGCCCAGCAGACCTGTCTTTATGAGAGATCTTAAGCAGTCTGGAAGTAGTGCAAGCTATCATGGTCTGTAAGAACTTGAACTGGTGTTTGCAAGCCTTCCAACCAGCAGCACTAATATCTAAATGACTTCACAATTGTGAGCAGTTCCTGATTATGAATGCTGTAGTTCATCTCTGTGAGTTGCATCTTCTGCAAATAAAACCCAACTGGATCCCAGATGCCATTCTTTGCCAGCTGTAATAGAATACTACACACTGTAAAGTCAGATACATCTGTTTCCAATCTGGTCTTCTGTTCCATATCAAAATGGTGAAGCATAACAGCTTCTGTGAATGCTCTTTTCAGACTTATAAAGATTTCACAATCTTTATCAGTCATGAAAGTGTTGGCTTCTCTTCTCATCTCTCTTCACACATGTCTGCTTAGCTTTGCTTCTTCTCCCTTTAGAAGAGCAGTCAGACTGTCAGCTATCTTAGAGAATCTTGAGATGAAGTGCCTGTAAAAGTTTGCAAATTCTAAGAAGATCTGGATCTCTTTCTTACTGATTGGCTCTGGCCAGTCAAGAATAGTGTCCACATGGCTCTTCTCCATAAGAACACTCTCTGGTGTTATGACATACCCAAGATAGTTAATCTTGCAAGTATTGAACTTGCACTTTGCCAGCTTGCAATATAGATCTGCATTCTTGAGTGCCTTAAGTATCAATTTCACATGCTTCTCATGATCCTCCTCACAAGCCAAGTATACAACCACATCATCAAGATAGGCCACCACAAACACATCCAGATATTCACTAAGTGCCTTCATGATATATGATTGGAAAGCTGCTGGTGCATTCACAAGTTTAAAGAGTACTATCAAGTACTCAAATAGCCTCTGTAAAGTCTGAAATGCAGTCTTCCACTCATTCTCTTTGTGAATTCTCAGTCTATGGTAGGTGTTCTTGACATCTAACTGAGTAAATATTGCAGCTCCTGTGAGCTTATACAACACATCTTCAATCAGTAATAGGGGATATCTATTCTTGACTGTTTTTCAATTCAGATAGTGATAGTTCACACACATATTAGTCTGTTATTCTTCTTGAATGTGAACAGGATAGATGCTTCTGCAGATGACTTGAAAGACTAAATGAACTTATAGATTAGAGTACTGCTCAGATATTTGTAAAGAGTCTCTTGCTCAGCTTGTGAAAGTCTGTATGTTCTTTCAAATCCTGGCTGCTTCTCTGGTTTAAGATCTATGGTCAAATTATCTTTGTGATGTGGTGGCAGCTTCCAAGCTTTCTTGTTGCTAAATACTTCTGTAAGTTTGTGATAGGCTTCTGGTATCTGAAGATCTAGATCTGCTGTCATCATCTGTTCTGATTTGCAGAGAATTATTATATAGATGGGCTTTCCTCCTTTCACAAGCTCTGAGAGGTTAACTGGTTTAATCTTTGTGAGTGGGTCACAAGACACAGTTTGGAACTCTAGTTTTAGTTTCTTAAAATACATCTTGGAATTGTGTTGCTGCAGCCTGCTCAAACTCACTAGCATCTCATCTTTTATGTTTGTGACCATTACTTGTTTATAAAACAACTGCCAGTTTTTCTGAGAGTCACAGGCTTTAAAGAATATATTCACAATTCCTTCTGCAAGAGTGATATTCTCATAATCCATAACAGTTTCAATCTCTATAGACATCTTGTGCATCTCTAGATCTAGCTTCATGGCCAATCACAAACTGATTACTAGAGATTGACAGTCTGAATCTATTAGTGCTGACCAGATAATACTTCTGTCAGTTAAGCTTTGTGTGTCTAGAACAATAGAGGAGAGAGCAAGAAGACTGTTCTTGGACAACTTCATTATATTAATTCTATCTACTTGCAGCCTCTTAACTTTCTATTTGCTACTCTTCTTCTTCTTGAGACAGTCTTTTGTGAGATGGCTCTTTTAGCCACACTCAAAGCACCTTCTATTCTTTTTCAAGACTTCACAATTCTGGATAAGATCCTTCTCCATCTCCTGAGCAGATCTCTGGGGTTGACTTCTCCTATTTATTTGTGGTCTTGAGTTATTGATCTTTATACCTTCATAAGCACTTTCAACTGAATTGGTAGACTTTGTGTGTGAGGCATTCTTTGTATAGGCTACTGACACACTTGGTTGGAGCTGGGTAGCCAGTGCTACTATATCATTAATGTCATCTGGTATCTCCAGCTGTTCATTCAGTTTGATTTCCATGAGCTTATTCAAGCCTCATATAAACAGATTCTTCTTCATTTTTGTGGAATCTTTAAATTTTTCACCAATCTCTGTTGTGAGCTCTAGGAATTATTGGTGATAGACATAATCAGTTTCATCCAAACTTTTGTGAAGGCTAAAGATTGCTCATCAAGAGTTTCACATGTGGTTTGCTGGGTCTCCTAGCCTCACACATAGAAATTCTTTAAGGCCAGTCCAGTTGTTTTTTGATGAATTACCTTTACAGTAGGCCTTCTAAAGATCTTTCTCAATATAACCAAGTCCTGTAAAAGCATATGTGAGAGTATCCTCATCATTCAGTTTGCTTGCATCACAAATGGATTCAATATCTGAGGTGAACTGGCAATATTCTGTGTAGGTTCCAGTCTGGTAGTGCTTTGTGTATTGTGGTGGTCTCAAGATTGACAGATGCTTTGCAGGTGTTGGGTTGAAGATGGCTATATCAAGAGATTCACTTTATGAGTGCTTTTGGATGTTCTGGAGAGCATTCAACTTCTCTTGCCATTTCACTATTTTCTTTAGTAGCTTGGTCTCCTTGCAAAGCTGTTGGATTTTGTCTTTTGATGTTAGGGTAGACTCTCTCTCTGAGTTTGTGGTGCTTGTTTCATTGACAGTTGAGAGAGGTGAGGTGTCAAGATTGGTTATCTCTTTGTGAACTTGGGTTTATTCTTCAGGTAGGTTTTCAGCTGGTGTCTCAGATTCACAAGTTTCAGAGGATTGGCTTCTTTGTGTTGATACCATTGTTAGGTGTCACCAAAGAAGAGTGGCAAAGTGTGAGGATTGTATGTGTGGATCAGCATGACAATGAATCTCTAGAAGGAATATACATGGAAAAGAGTATGTGAGGTAAAAGATCTGTATTCTGGCAACTATATACAACTTGTAAACAAGATTGCCACTGGCTTCCAGCAAGAGGTTTGCACAGTGATGATCTTTTATATGTGCTTGTGAGCACATGACTTAGTGTCTTGTAAAGATACATGCAACTTCCAGCAGCTTGCAAGCTGAGGCCTCTGGCCTTCACAGGTGCTGTTTGTCCATGTAAGGGGTTCGCGGTGAATCCTTACACACTAATTGGGTTGCTAACTTTCAGAAATATGGTCTTTTGATTAAGTATCATTCTGGCAAGGAAGCTGTTGTCCCTGACACCATTAGCAGGCATCCCAATTTCCTCAGAACTGGCCCAACCAATATCACTCAAACTGAGACCCTCTCTGCTCTCTATAATAGCAGAGAGGAAGAGTGGTATAATGCCATGATAATCTATCTTTAATTAAAGAAACTGCCTAACAATCCATCACTTTGTCAAACAGTCTTGAAGATGAGCCACATGTTCTGATATGGGAAATTGAATCCATCCAATAGGCATGCGAATGTGCTTATCCATGTGTTTGACAAGAATGTGAAAGTACCATATATCAAGAAACCCTTTCACAATGACTTGGTCAGATGTATGCACAATAAATTTAGTCATTTAAAATGCCCTAGATTGTTGGGAGTTATCCAATCTCACAGATATTGGCCTAATATGAAGAGGAATATCCAGAATACAGTTAAACAATACCCAAATTACCAAGTTACCAAAGAATTAAAGAAGAATTTAGAGAGGGAAAAGGCTCAACATATGATTGACATTCACATAAAACCTTTCAAGAGATGAGGTATTGACCTTATAGAATGGTTACCCACAACACCTAATAGAAACCAGTGGATCATAACTACTGTTGACTATGTAACTGGTTGGCCATTAGCAAAGTCCCTAAAGAAGACAACAGATGAAGAAGTTGTGAAGTTTATCCATAATGAGATATATGTCAATTATGGTGCACCTCAAGAGTTGTTGTCCAATAATGGCACCAATCTTCTGTCTGAAGTTATTCACCACTATACCACACAGCTTCAAGTACTGCACTGCACAACAACATTCTACCATCCACAAACAAACAGAAAGATCAAGAATCTGAACAGCACTCTTGATAGAATGTTGACAAAATATTTTCTCAGAAAGCCCACACATCTTTGGAATGAATATCTCTTGCAAGCACTCTTTGCCAGACACATCCATCTCCATGCCACAAATAAACAGAGCTCCTTCTATCTTCTATATAATGTTCACCACATATTCCTTCCAATAACAACACTCCTATCCCTGACAACACATCTTTAGAGAATGTGGAAGAGAGGATTTGTAATATCACACGCACCAGGTTGATGGCAAATGAACTTCTTCTCAACCAGGCTATCAAATCAAGGCATATAAGAGATAATATAGTCTGGAAAACAAATTTCAAGGTAGGAACTTGGGTCCTCATACAAAATAAAGATCCTGAGAAGTTCTAACCTAGATGATTTAGTCCATATAGAGTGATCAAAACACACTCACTAGAAACATATGCTCTAGAGAAACCTGGCAGCAGAGTCTTAAAGAATCTTATCAACAGTACAAGATTGGTGAAGGCTTATATAAAGAATTCTGAAATATTATAATCTTTGTCTGCAGTCAGTCACACTGTAAAGAAGAAAGGTCTATCAGTTGAAAGGCCTTTAGAGATAAGACACATTATAAATGTGTATGAACACAATATTACTTTCTATCAGAAGCTGTCTATAATCACCAAGTACAAATAGAAGAAGCTTGAGGGTGAATCAGATGATGAGTCAGAGTCTGAGAGAGAGAAGAAAGTAGTTACACATAGCATCACCAGGAATAAGAGCCAATAGAAAGGTGGTAATACATCCAGTAGTAATCAGCTCTCTCACAGAAAGAGTAGTAGGCACAAAGCTCATTCTCACAAGAATGAGAATGATGAGTTGGAACATTGATCAGAATCAGAACAGAAGAAATTCAATAGCAAGCAGGGGGGCATCTCTGATAGTATAGAATCTGGCAAGAAAGGAAGTGGACACCAGCCTACTAACTTGTTTGATGGACCTTTTACTGTTGTAGTTCAGTCAAGACTCATAATTACTATAGGGATTACTAGTTAAACATTCAGGCCATGATGAATGGCAGGAAAAATGCAAGACACTGGTGATCTTTAAGAAAGACTCCTATCAATTCCTATCAGCTAATTACAAATGAATATATTGAAATGGAACCCTGAAGAGCACAAAACAAAGAAGTGATCTCAGAGAGCACAGGAAACAAAGAGAACAACTCTGAAAGAAGACAAGAAAGAAAACAGCATGACCTACCACTAATAATCAGATGTTGAATCTTCAGACTCTTCCTCTGAAACGTTATCAAGCTTCTCAAGTCAATCATCAATTTTCTATAAGATAGTTTGGACAGTAGCACAGGCACCACACAACACCTCAATATCATCTTTGGCATCACACAAGAAAGTGACAAACCCCTGTAGGTGGGGATATGACTTGAGAGAAACTCACTCAGAAGCAGAAGAAGATTTTAAAGCCTCTCTATCAGAATCAGAGGCAGCAAGAAGTTTGGTCTTTCAGCCAGAGAGAACACAAGAAGAAGTATCAAGAACTTTCTGAAGAGAAGAGGAGACTTCTGGGAACTCTGAAGTATAGTAAGCAGGCATGGGGGAAGTTAGGCCAGATAAAAGACATACAGATGTTCTTCTCTACCACAAGACCAGACATGCTTTCAGTAACAATGCATTGGAGAAAGCGACCATTATCTTTTGCACAGACAGGACAAGAATGATTCTTGACATGATCTCAGATATAAACTATCACTATATTTATCTGACACCTCTTTCCAATAGACTTTACATTCAAGAACCTATTATCAACAGAATTGCTTCACCACTCTATCAATGATGGATGCTTAAACTACTGATAGTAGTAGTAGCTTGAGTCAACCCAGAGATATAAAAACAATACAGAAGCAAGGCATGACAGATAAGCATTTCATATACAAGAATTTTAGATTCAGACACAGAATGCATTATGCCTATAACCAGTTACCAATAAGAAACTATCAGCAATAAACAAATAAGAGATTCTCACAATCTGGTAAGGTAGCACAAAAAGTCACACTTGGAATCATCAGAGTGATATAGTCATCTATAAAGTAATCAAACATTTTGTCAGTAAACTCCTTCTTAAGATTAAGCAGGCAAGAGTCCAACTCTTTCAACCATAGCTTCACACTACAAGAATCTTTTGCAACTAATAGCTCTGCTCCTCCCAGAGAGCATGAGAACTCAGCTTCAGAAAGAGCAGCAGCTATTACTTGAGCAATACTTTCACTATTTTTTCCTAATTCTTTGATATGGAACAGGTTCAAGATAGACTTTGAGAGAGCTGGAGGGACACAGATCAAAAGTCTCTCAGTATCAACAGAAGCAGAAAGACTTATCATAGCAGAAACTTTAACAAGATTCTCAACAGAATTCTTAGCAAGAGATTTGCTATTATCTCAGATCTTTTATTTTCTCTTGGATTCTGGCACAGGGGATCCTATAATACCCACATCAGAAAACAACAACAAGAAAGAACCAGATAGAGACTCACCACAGAACTTTGATCTGCAATACTGGAACTTCTACTTGCATCTCTTTATCAAGAAAGTTTTTATTCTTGCAGAAGCTGGTGTTGCATGCAAAGAAGTAAATGGCTGGTCTGTCATAGTGTCTTTTGTTATAGATTTCAATAATTTCTGTTTATTTTCATTAGTGGAGATTCAGAAGAAGAGAGAGACACAATACAGAGTTCATACAGCAACAATTGAAACTTCTACAACCAAGAATAGATATAGAATTACAACAATATACACAACAACAACAACAAACAAAGCAAAAGAAGAGAATGCAATGAGGAAAGAGAAAGAAGAAAGAAAGAAATAAAAAGAGAAAAGATATTGTTGATATCCCACACACATTACCAGACAGATAAAATCCTTCACTAAACAACAGCAACACTCACAATAATACTTATCAATAAGTCTTATCAGCAATCACATGCACATACCAACCCCCTATGAACTTCTTCCTGTCAGAATTATTCTAACACACCTATCACTACTAAGCTATATTTAATAGGCCTTGGAGGACCAAGTCCAATTAGGTAGGGGAGGATGTGGTTCCCTTATATCTATATTGTACTGTATAGTACAATTCCTTCTGTAGTTATGCCCTAGCAGGGCCTACAAACCCCAATAGATCCTGATGTCTTCTGACATTGGCGTACAGTCATGTATATGTAGATAGCCCAGTTCCCTTTTGCCCAGGGAATTCAAGCAATCCAATCCTCAGATCACAGATCTCAGCTGTAGGTATTCCAATGGCTCTTTCTATTAGTTTAATGCTCAGGACTGATTATAGATATCTCTTTCTTGATCAGTCATCTATTAGCACACCTGATTCAGGAAGAAGAAAGTTAAACTCAGACAAAAAGATTATAAAAGAGGTTCATTCTTGCTTGATTGAGCGTAGACTTTGTAGAGCTTTTTGTTGGTGTACAGAGCTACTGAAGACTAGTCTTATCTGCTTGAAGAATTCTTTAGATGTGTACTTTATTATATTATAGTAGGCTTTGATCCAGGGGACCATTATCTTAGCTGCATCTTTCTCTAATTATGAGTTCATGTAAGCTGCTTAATCTTGTTCATTTTCAATAGTATATCTGTTAATTTGTAACTTGTCTTATAGATTTACTTTAAAGCTTGAATACAGGCTCAAGTCTTTTCTGTTAAATTAGATGCAATCAGAAAGCTGGTGATGAGAGTGCTTGATAAAAGTTTTGCTAGTGCTAGCTGGGTTAAAGCCAGTATTGTTCTGGGCAGCTTCTAGCTGCCAGTACAGATTCTTGTTCAACTGGTTGTAGACATGTTGGTAGTCAAAGAACCATGCTGGTGTGTTTCCCTCTATTCCTTTCATTATTTTGTAGCTAGGTTTGGTGTCTGAGAGAGACTCTGGAGGTTCAAATATGAGCATCCAGTTCATGTTTATAGTTCACAGTCCTTATAACTACTGTTGGTATCTTGAGATATGGGTGCAAGACTGGCTCTTCAGCATTGTCTCTTGTGATTCCATTTTTTCTATTTCTCCACTCATAAGCATCTATCTCATATGGTGAATAAGAAAGCAATACATAATGTTATGGGCCTAGCTAAAGTTGCTAGCTAAGACTCTATATATACAAACATATTACTTAGGAAGAGAGAGAAAGGGATGATAGGCAAGCATATGTATAATATATTCACAACATTAGTGCGTGGCGCTAAGCCAAAAGAGAAATAATGTGGAGGTCTTCTACACAGTATGCTATTAAGAGTTTGGCCCAAGAAGGGTAGAGGTTGAACTCTCTACACTTTGCAGATCTTGTGCTTGTGAAGCAGGGATATATGGAAAATGTTATAAGTTTGCAGACCTGGAGACAGCTCCAGTCTGTAAGCTTGTGAGCCTATCTTCTTCACAATTCTACAAGACTCATGCCTTAACAAATTCAATTTTTTGTTAAGCTATGTGGTCTTGATATTGTGAAGATCAAGTGACATCTTGTCTTCCATCTGAAAAGTCTTTATGGTGTACTTCTGATTATAGTACTTCTTCTGGTAGACTTCTGCTTTTGTGAGTGATTTCTTGACCTTCTCACAGAGTAATCTCATTGCCTCCACCTGATTCTTTGAATTCTTGCACACATAGTCATACTTATTAGAGTCCAACAGATTCATTCACAGATTCAATCTATATATTAGCTGAAAAGGTGACTTCTGTGTAGAGACCTGCTGTGAGTTATTGTATGTGAACTCAGTCATTGGCAACCATATCATTTAGTCATCTTGATTATAACTGATATAGCTTTGCAGGTAGTGCTCTAGCATATTATTCAGTCTCTTAGTTTGACCATCAGTTTGCAGGTGGAACACCATGCTCATTACTCTTGTGATCTTCAAGATATGAGTCAAATCACCCTAAAATTCACTTGCAAACAGAGATTTTTGATCTGTTACTATACTTGC
This sequence comes from Coccidioides immitis RS, assembly GCF_000149335.2. NCBI lineage: Eukaryota > Fungi > Ascomycota > Eurotiomycetes > Onygenales > Onygenaceae > Coccidioides > Coccidioides immitis. The sequence continues at coordinate 181,550 of NW_004504310.1, read as the reverse complement.
AGGTAATCTGTGTAATCTCACTATTTTGTGAACAAAGAGATGGGCCAATTTCTCTAATGTCAGCTTCTTTAGGGTATAGATAAAGTGAGCTATTTTTGTGAGCCAGTCCACTACAACCAGGATACAGTTAAACTGCATCTTCTCAAAATTCAGGCTTACAGAGAGATCTGTAATAACATTCATGCTAATAGATTTTCAAGAGCAATTTGGGATTGATAAGAGTAATAATTCTTCTTGAAGCTTTCTGTAAACTCTTCTTAAGCTCTGGCAGATTCTACAGACTTTGCAACACTTCTTTACCAGTTCTTTCATTCTTGACCAAAAGTATTTGTAAGCTATAAGCTTGTATGTTCTTGCTGTAGCAAAATGCTCTGTAAGAGAAAAATTATGATGATGCCTGATCAGCTCTATTTGCAAGGTCTCATTCTGAGAGATGTACATACAACTATTTTTATAGAGAATGCTCTTCTTTTCTTTCCATATTATGAATTTCTTCATGCTTGCCTTAATACCTTTACAGATCTCAGCTGTATAGTTGTTACTTTGCAGTAGATTTGGCAATAATGTCAACAGATTGAAGCTACTCTTCTTATAAGAATTCTTCTTGTGAACCACATCTTTAATCTTCTAAATCTGCATTGCAATCTTCTTCACTTTGCACATGTCTTTCAAGACAATCTTTGTAAGTAGTTTCTTAGTTACAATCTGAAGCTTTATGAAGATAAGTTATGTATTCTTATCTTCTTTCTTTTCTTTCTGATTGGGAGAAACTTGAGCTGTCAGTTCTAACTTTTCTGTAATTGCTTGTCTCTTCATAAGCATCACTCTTAGTTAGTTCACAGTCTCACAACTCTCTGTTTCATTTAGATCAGTCTTCTTGACATAATCAGGTCTTTACAAGAGTCTATCTGCCAGATTCTTGATTTCTTTCATATGGTTAACTATGAACCAAAAGACTGTCAGTCTTTATATTCAGTGGATCTGTCTTCATGAGAGATCTTGAGCAGTCTGAAAATAGCACAAGCTATCATAATCTGTAAGAACTTGAACTGATGTTCACAAGCCTTTCAACCAGCAGCACCAATATCTAAATGACTTCACAATCACAAGCAGTTCTTGATTATGAATGCTATAGTTCATCTTTGTGGGTTGCATCTTTCACAAATAAAATTCAACTAGAACCCAAATGCCATTCTTTGCTAGTTATAATACAACACCACACATCACAAAGCCAGATGCATCTGTTTCTAATCTCGTCTTTCATTCTATATTAAAATGATGAAGCATAACAGCTTCCACAAATACTTTTTTCAGATCTATAAAGACTTTGTTATCTTCCTCAGTCATGAAAGTATTAATCTCTCTTCTCATCTCTCTTCACATACATCTGCTTAGCTTTGCTTTTCCTTTCTTTAGAAGAGCAGTCAGGCCACAGACTATCTTAGAGAATCTTGAAATAAAGTGTCTGTAAAAGTTCACAAATTCTTAAAAAAGTTGAATTTTTTTCTTACTGGTTAGCTCTGGCCAGTCAAGAATAGTATTCATGGCTCTTCTTCATAAGAACACTCTCTAATGTTATGATATACTTAAGATAGTTAATCTTGCAAGCATTGAACTTGTACTTTACTAGCTTGCAATAAAGATCTACATTCTTAAGTGCCTTAAGTACCAATTTTATATGCTCCTCATGGTCTTTCTCACAAGCTTAGTACACAACCACATCATCAAGATAGACCACTGCAAACACATCTAAATATTTGCTAAGTGTGTTTGTGATATATATTTGGAAGGCTGCTGGTGCATTTGCAAGCTTAAAAAGCACTATCAAGTACTTAAATAGCTTTTGTGGAGTCTGAAATACAGTTTTCCACTTATTCACTTTGTGAATCCTCAATCTATAATAGGTATTCTTGACATCCAACTAAGTGAATATTGCAGCTTCCACAAGCTTATAACACATCTTCAATTAGTAATAGGGGATATCTATTCTTGACCATTTTTGAATTCAGGTTGTGATAGTCCACACACATTCATAGTTCACTGTTTTTCTTGAATATGAACAGAATAGGTGCTTCTGCAGATAACTTGAAAAAGTGGATGAATCTATAAGTTAGAGCACTGCTCAGGTATTCATAAAGAGCCTCTTATTTAGCTTACAAAAATCTGTATATTTTTTTAAATTCTGGCTACTTTTAGTTTTAGTTCTCTAAAACATATCTTGAGATTGTATCACTGCAGCCAGCTCAAACCCACCAGCATCTCATTTTTTATATTCACAATCATCACTTGTTTATAGAATAACTGCCAGTTTCTCTGAGAGTTACAGACTTTAAAGAACATATTCACAATCTCTTCTGTAAGAGTGATATTCTCATGATCTATAGCAGTTTCAATCTCTATAGATATCTTGTGCATCTTTAGTGCTAGCTTTGTAGCTAATCATGAACTAATCATTAAAGATTGACAACCAGACTCTATTAGTGCTGACCAGGTTATACTTCTGTTAGTTGAGCTTCACATGCCTAGAATAATAGGGGGGGAGAGCAAGAAGACTTTTCTTGAACAACTTCATTATATTGATTCTATCTACTTATAGCTTCCTAATTTTCTGTTTGCTATTCTTCTTCTTGAAACAGTCTTTTGCAAGATGCCTCTTTTAATCATACTTAAAGCACTTTTCTTCTTTTTTCAAAGCTTTATAATTCTTGATAAGATCTTTTCCCATCTTCTAAGCAGATCTCTGAGATTGACTTCTCTTATCTGTTTGCAGTCTTGAGTTATTGATCTTCATATCTCTGTAAGCACTTCTAACTGAATTAATAAACTTTATATATAAGACATTCTTTTCAAGAACTGCTATCATACTTGATTGAAGTTGGGTAGTCAGTGCTACTATCTCATTAATATTATCTGGTATTTTCAGCTGTTCATTCAGTTTAGCTTACATGGGTTTATTTAAGTTTTTTATATATAGATTTTTCTTTATTTTTTCAAAGCTTTCAAATTCTTCACTAATTTCTGTTGCAAGCTCAAGAAATTATTGGTGATAGACTTGATCAGTTTTATTCAAACTCTTGTAAAGATTAAAGATTGCTTGTCAAGAGTTTTGTGTGTAATTTGCTAGATCTTCTAGTCTTATATGTAGAAATTTCTTAAGATCATTCTAGTTATTCTTTAATAAGTTGTTTTTGTGATAAATCTCTCAAAGATCTTTTTCAATGTAATTAACTTCTGTAAGAGCATTTATAAGAGTTTTCTCATTATCTAATTTGCTTATGTTGTAAGTGAATTTAATACTGAAGATGAACTGCTAATATTTTGTGTAAAAGCTAGTCTGATAAACCTTTATGTATTGTGATAATCTCAAGACTGACAGATACTTTACAGATGTTGAATTAAAGATAGCTATATTAAGAGATTCACTTTATGAGTGCTTTTGAGTAGTCTGAAGAGTATTTAACTTTTCTTACTATTTTGTTATTTTCTTTAGTAGTTTGATTTTCTCACAAAGTTGTTGAATTTCATCTCTTGATACTAAGATAGACTCTTTTTCTGAGATTGTAATGCTAGTTTTAATTTTGTCTATAATTGAGAGAGTTAAGATAGTTTCAAGGTTTATTACCTTCTTGTGAACTTGAGTTTGTTCTTTGAGTAGAATTTTCTGCTGATGTTTCAGATTTGCGAGCTTCAGAGAATGAGCTTCTTTATGTTGATACTATTGTCAGGCATCACTAAAGAAGGGTGACAAAATGTGAGAATTATATATGTGGATTGGTGTGACAATAAATCTATAGAAGAAATTGTATGTAGAAAAGAGTACACAAGATAAAAGATCTGGTACTGACAATTATGTATAACTTGTAGACAAGATTATTACTGACTCTCAACAAGAGATTTGTGCAGTGGCAGTCTTTTATATGTGCTTGTGAGCACATGACTTAGTGTCTTGCAAGAACACATATACTTCCAACAGCTTGTGAGCTGAGGCTCTGAGCTCTTACAGATATTGTTCATCCATGTAAGAGGTTTGCAGGCGAATTCTTACAGTGTCTGGATGAAATAGAGGCTGAAAAAGCTGATAAAATTGCTCAAATACAAGAGGTAAAGCTTCAACAGAAGCTTTAAAAGAGGCAGACTGCTAGAGATATTAAAGAAAAAGAGATTGAACAGAAGAATGTCTATAGAAAGACTCACAAGCAACAAGAGACTAAAAAAATCAAACATATTATACAAAGAGAGGCACAACATGTTGCTTATAAGGAGAAAAAAGCTTTACAACTAGTAGAGAAGGAAAACCAGGTGGTTGAACATGCTACTAAACACCAGCAGCCAGGTCTTCAAGCATCAGCTTCAAAACACCATTAGAAAAACTCTCCTACTAAAGAGCCTTATTGCAGAAAGCATATATAATCTTTCAAAAAAGAAAGTAAGAGCTCTACAAGCCTTTCTAGCAAGATATTAAACTTCCTAGTCTAGAAATCTACTGTTAAAATTTCTTTGAATTTTTCCCTATCTACCTCTTGAATCTCTTGCTCTGGCTGCAATATTAGACTGTTCACCTGTTTATTTTCCTAGCTACACTAATTTCTATACTTCAAAGAACACACTTATTTAATATTTAATAGCCTTTTAATAATAAAGATCTGGTTGTTGAGATATTTAATAAATTTATTGTGTGGAATATTGGAAGGAATTTGGCTTGTTAAGTGGTTTGGCTTGTTGAGTGGTGAGCTATCTTAATATCTGCTGGCTGTGAATGTGCATCTGTATTGATGCTAGCATTCTCCATATATTCTGCTGAACTTATATTTCTGGAGTGTTATGAATGTAGACCTAGACCAACCAAGCATCAGATAATATCAGATGTTCAGGGGTATTCACATGACCCCAACTCTGAACATATAAGAATCACATAATTTACATGAATTGTGGGAATCTCAGCATTTAGTCTTCTACTTAGAGAATCTTTATATTCTATGCATAATTCCCTTTTATCAGTTGTGGGCATTGTATCTACTTAGCTCTTTCATACCTTTAACTCTGGGAAAATCTACATAATCTATAACAAGTTCTTCTAATATTCTGAACACTTTAATATACAATTGTCTAAGTCAGTCTAATGCTATCAAGACTCACAAGATGAACCACAACAACACTCTATGTTACAGATCTGACAGAGGTAGACATCAATATAAAGAAGATAAACATTGATAAAATACTGGTAGCAGTGAAGTTATTATCAGCAAGATACCAGCACTTAATAAGTGTTGCTTGTTCTGGTAATTCTGCAACTGTTTTTTGTTAGTATTGCAGTTTATCCAGTTCAGTCTGGATAATTGGTCTGAGCTTTGTTTGTAGAAAGGGTACACAAAAGAATTTATCTGATAGACTGTCCAGATCCTGTTCAAGTTCAGCAATGTATGTGAAAAACAAGAGTATGGATTGATTCTCTTGTTAGACAGTATTATAATAATGCTGCATTATGCCTCAATTACAAGTTATCTCAGGTTCAATATTGTTCTTATACTATATCTTGAATATGTTTCATAATGTGAGTAGTTGTTCTTTCTCTATTGTTAACATCTGTCAATGTATCTGGGATTTGTCATGAAAATAACTGGATGCCTAATCAATTCTGACTGCATCTGGTGTCTTTTGTAATGATTTTCTCAGGCAAAACTACTGTCTCATTAAAGCTAACCATAATTTGCACTTGTCAAGTGATTTGCCATGGTAGTAAGATGCTTTTGGAGGCTTCACATTATTGAAATTGTCTGACTTCTTTATTGATTGTGTGCATAAGAGGAACTCTAAAGAGAAACCATCATTTACTATTCTCTGTTTATATTCTATTTGCTTCTGCAGTCTGTGTATCTTGTTTTATTTATATATGTCTGCTAGATTCTTTTGCAGACATGTCTTCTTTTCTTCAAAGATCTTCTCTCTTTAGGTTTTATCTAATATATTGAGAGGTGTATCTCTGTTGCCTATATTATCTGCTGGTGTCTTGCTGGTGGTGGCTTCACTGCTACTAGCATCTTTATTAATGTTCATCTTCTCCACATTAGTGTCTATCTCTGTTGGGTCCACAATGTAGGGTGTTGTTATAGTTTATCTTGTGGATCTTGATGGCATCATATCAACTTAGGCAATTGTATGTTGGAGTATTCAGAATATTAGAAGAACTGGTTATAGATTATATAGATTTTCCCAGAGTTAGAGGTACAAAAGAGCTAAGTAGATACAATGCCTGCAACTGATGAGAGGGAATTGTGCATAGAACATAGAGATTCTCTAACTAGAAGACTGAATACTAGAGTTCCCACAATTCATGTGAATTGTGTGATCCTTATATATTCAGAGTTAGGGTCATGTGAATACCCCTGAACATCCAACATTGTCTGATACTTGATTGATCTAGGTCTACATTTGTAACACTACCAAATACTCTGCTTTGGTTGTAGATTTCAAGATGGATGTCTGGTGCTGTAATCTCCACAATATTGGAGCTTTGTTTATGGTAATAATATAGCCACTGGTGGATTTGTATGCAGGGTCAGCTCCAGCCCAGTCAGAATCCAAGCTGGCTGCTGGTTTCAAGTCTTCAGCATCCATATCTCTTTTGAAGACTATTCCTTTTGATTTTGTGCTCTTGAGGTAGTGTAAGATCTGCTTGAATGCTGTCCAGCTCTCTCTATTGGGCCTGCTGTTGAATGTTGCCAGATAATTGACTGCAAATGCAATATCTGGCCTCATACATGTAACTAGAAACTGTAGAGAGCCCAGGCCTTTCCTGTAATTTGTAGGTGTAGCCTGCTTGTCAACTTCATCTTTGAGAGTCTGATCTGGTGTGAATTTGATGCTTATTTCTTTCTTTATTAGCATTTTGAAAGGTTTACAGTCTTTCATTCCATATTCAGTCAGTAGATCCTCAATATACTGTTCCTAGTTCACAAAAAGATCTCCATTTGGCTGCTTTTAAACCTACATGTCTAGATAACAGTTTTATTCTGTAACCTTCTTGATCTCAAAGTATTTCTGAAGCTTCTTGATGAGCCATTCTATTTTGGCTTTGTTGGGTCCCATTATACAGCAGTTGTTGATGTGTATGGTTAGGTAGATTTGCCTCCTCTTGTGGTAGAGTAAGCCTGTGTCATATGAAGAGATCTGGAATCCTAGAGCTTTCAGATAATCAGTAGCCGCTTGATACCAAAGCCTAGCAGATTGCTTCAATCTGTAGAGTCCCTGGTGTAAGAGCTCTACTAGGTTACCCTGCCTGTGCTTAAATCCAGTAGGTAGGTAAATGTATACATGTTCATTCTCTGAAAGAGTTCCATTTAGAAAGGCTGTCATAAAGTCAAAGACCCTGATCTTCTAGTTCTTGACTGTTGAGATAGCAAAGAAGGCTCTTGTTGTAGGTTCACTAACAACTGCTGCATAGGTCTTCTTGTAGTGAATATCTTCTTGCTGTCTGAATCTGTGTACAACCCAACAGGCTTTGAATCATACTGTGCCATCTGTGTTGTTGAGCTTTCTATCAAATACCCATTTGCTGGAGAGAATCTGTATTTGGGGTTTTTTCTTGACTAGAATTCAGATGTCTTTCTCTTGTAATTTGGAGACTTTAATATCTAGAGCCTCCTTCTAATAAAGCCCCCTCTTCAGAGTGTTTGGCTTTAGTGATGGATTTTGGTATATCTGTACACATACTGAGCACTGGAAGCTTAGCTTTATTTGCCTCTTCTTCTTCTGTAGCATCTGAGAGAATTTCTTGCTCTTTGCCCAGGTATTAGGCTTTAAAGCCTCTAATTCACTGTCTGCAAGCTTCTTCATGATTTCTGGCTTCTTCTTCACAAGGTAAGCTAGTAGCTTGTGTTGCCAGCTGTTCAATGGATCTATATAATCGTACTCCTCTGGAAGTTCAATGTATTTAGCTTTGGTTAGTGAATTTGTAGGGATTTGGTCCAATTTCTTATTGAATATAACATCTTACAAGATCATTATACTGTTTGTTTCTGAGTTCTAAAACCTGTAGGTGTGCATGCCATGATATTTTACAAATTTAATCTTCTTAGACCTAGGTTGGAGCTTTCAGAATTCATTCAAAATCTTTATATAGGTGTCACATCCCCATTTATAGACCCATCTGCAATGGGGTTGGTGACCTGTCCAAGCTTTAAAGAGTGTCAATAGCTTTGTGTTCTTGCATCTGTATAGGGGCACTGAGGTAGGTGATAGATTTACTATTATGAAGACTGTGGCAAGAGCTTCACCCCATAACTTATTGGGTAGTCCTGAGTCTATAAGTATGCTTCTTGTTTGCTTGCCAAGAAGTTGTATTTCTTGTTTGCTTGTTCCATCTTGTTAAGATGTATATGTGCATGTAATCTTTTATTATATACCCTTGCTCCTGTAGAATTTAGCCAGTTATTAGCTCATCAATTTGGAAGCTCCATCAGACAGTATAGTGCCAATCTTTTGTTCAGTAGACACTTTGATTATGTTGATCCAGTTCTTCAGAGTTTCTGGAGCTTCTACCTGCTCCTTCAGGAGATAGATTCACCTGTATTGTGTGGCATCATCTGTTATAAGTAGGAGGTACTTCACTCCACTGTAGCTTGGAGGATTGGAGTCTGTAGATAGAGTACAGCTGTCACCTGTAATATCAATAAAAATTTTAGCTCCAGGCTTTGTAAAGCATGTTCTAGATTTGAATGGATTGCAAGCTTACTTAGCTTTAGCACAGGTTTCACAGAACCCTAGCTTCTTTACTCTCTTTATTTGCATTGCCATTCTTAGATCTCTAGTTAAAATAGCTATATCATGGGCATTGAGATGCCCCCAGTGTTTGTGCTAATTGGCCATTGTATTCTTCTTGATTTCTGGCTTTTTTGCCAGATGATTCAGTGCTGAAAGCACATCATCTTTATTCTCTAGAGTTGCTGTTACATATCAGGGCTCTAGGAGTTTTATAGATACTGGAAATGTGTATGCTAGTAAATTACATGTTCTAGGTGTTTGTAGAACTAGGATGTTATTCTTGTTAAGCATGGCTTTGAAGCTCTATGTTTTATCTGCTGATTCTAATAGAAAGATGTGTTCTTTATTGACATAAAGCTGTTCCACTGTAAAGCCATCTTGTATAAGCTTCCCAAAGCTTATGAGGTTAACCTGGAGGTCAGGCACAATTCTGACCCCCTCAATGCTCAATTCTCTGTTGTCAGTTTGGATACTGGCTGTGCCAAATTCTCTGGTGACTGATTTCAAACTGTTTGCCATAAGCAGTTGTGTTGCATGGCTCTTTGGGTCCATTTGAACTAGATCTATATGTAAGGTTGTGTGGGATCTAGCTCCAAAGTCAAGAACCTATTTGTCTGTGGATTCACGTACTTCTTTCATAGAGAAGGCTGCTTTGTGAACTGAATGAATCTTGTCTGTTGCAACTGTGATTGCTTTCTTGCTTTTGCCTTTAGAGTTTTTCTTAGGCTTGTTAGACTTTAAATTTGTATTCTTGTTAGATTTGCAAAATTTAGTCAAATGGCCAGGTTTGCCACAAATATAGCAGTTCCAGTTCTGCAGTGAGCTCTTCTCTGGATTGAATTTGGAGTTTGTATTCTTGTAAGACTTTTGGGAATCTGAGCTTGTTGCATTTGTATTTGGCTTTGTAGATCTGTCTTTCTTCAGGTCTTTCTTGGAGATTTGATGGAGAATATTCTTCAGTAGGGCTTTCAAATTCTTCTCTGGTAGATTTGTTCTGCTCTGGCATGCCATATCAAATTAGTTCTGTATGAACTCTCTCCATCAGAACATAATATTCATCTTAAAGATATCATGTAGGGTGTGGTCTGGTTGTTTGAATTCTAATCTCTTAAATTCTACACAGATTGCTAGAAATCTCTCTATATAATTTCTTTCTGAGCCAGTAGACTGTAGTGTCATTCTTACTAACTCTGTAAGTAGGCTTTTTCACTGTATCTCAGGTCTCTCTTAGAAGGTTGTTCTTACAACTTTTCAGAGTTTGTAAGCACTAAGACTATCTGATTTCTTGAAGTGCTCTCTGGCTTGTGCAGATATTGTATTGTCAATTAAGCCATATAGCTAATTATTCTGAATATTCCAGTATTATGAAACCTTCAAGTACTCTGGCTGTAGTGAAGTCTCTTGCCATTCCAGAATAACCTTCTCAATATCTACTTGGCAGACTATTTTTAGAATAGCTTTGCTTCATGCTAGATAGTTGCTAGCCCCATAGACTTCTTCACTGTCTTTGTGGTCTTTGTGAATTGGGTGATTGCTCTGCTGATTTATGTATTTGTGTCTATAAGATTGCTAATGTATTCTTCTAGTTTCTTATTGAAGTCTATTTCTCAGTTCTCTTCTTCTTCTTGTTGAGCTTTGTGCTCTAGGTTCTCCTGTATTGTTGCAGGTGTGTTTGTGGTGCTTGCTTGGCCTGATAGGAGGTTCACTTGCTGTGCCAGCTGTTGTACTATCTTCTGTTACTTTTGTATTATCTTCTGTTGATTCAGCATCATTCTGTGCAATATTTGAAATTCACTCTTCTCTCTAGGCTTCTGCTTATTGTTTGATGGGCTGTCTCTGAGCCTACTCGACTGCCTGAGCTTGATTTGAGATATAGAGAGATTTGTTAGAGCCTCTCCATCAGAAGTTTAGTGCTCTGATTTGTCTGTGTGGTTCACTATGGCTTTGATGTTGCCAGGTGCTTGATTTGCTTGCTAGATGTGTTTAGCAGATATTTCACTCACTCTTTAATCACATGCCAGAAAGCTACAAGATTTAACTTACTCTTCAGCTCAGTGCTAGAGAGCTACAAAGATTGCATGTATAGAAGATGCCTATCTCAATATACACTCTTTTTAGAGCTTCTAAAACCTCATTATTCACAAGAATAACCATTCAGAGTATTGATTGTAAGCTTTAATATTCAATTGAGCTGTAAATCAATCTTATATGCTTGCTCTTCAGTACAAAGGGCTATAATCTGATGAAGAACTTGTATGCTTGTTATTCACTAAGCTACCTAAAGAGGAATCTTAGCTAATCTATGTGGGTCACGTGAGCGAGGTGCTGGTTAGATTACCTAACACAAGCCACCCTAAAGCTACTATCTCTGAGCTATATAAACCATCTATAGCTCCTGCATCTTGCTTATCACCTTTGCCACTATTGCTCTTTTCTACACACTCATTCTTTATTACCCGTTTGGTTATTAGTTAAAGAATATGAAGATTTCTTGTTCATGAAACTTGCTACTGTTCCTTATTAGAGCTGCCTGCATTAGTATGGGGCTCTTTAGTACTATTACTTCTTGTGAGCTTAGATGTTCATTAGAACATACCTATCTCTACACTTACTACTTGACCATATTCTTACTATGTTATGGCTTTTCACCTTTCTTGTGCTCTCACCATATCAACCAACTCACTTACCTTGATGAGGCATTCTATTATACCCCATTTGGTGACCAAGCTGAGACCTGAAGATAATAATGCAGTGATTTGGTAACTGTTAAGAAAGAAAAACAAATTCTGAGACACATAAAGCAATACACTATTTCAAGGTAAGATCTTATGGACTAGAAACATAGTACTAATTAGGTTTTTTTATTTAAGAATAAGGTTAGGGAGCTTAGATTTAAATGCCTCTTATTTAGAGCTTGCCTGATAAAGAGGTTTTTGGAAGATATTGACTTATAGACAGAACATACTGTGTGACATGACTAAAGATCAAGAAATCAAGAAATCAGAATCACTGAATCAACTATGGCTGAAGGTACTACAGAATCATATGCAACTATGTCACAGAGTGAGGACAAGAGAATTGTGGTTCATTCTCACATTCCTATGCCTTCCCCTGGCACAGCAAATGCACCTTGGTTTAACAGCAGAGATGCTATTCTGTTTATTGAAAGGTTTTATCAGATGTGCAAGAATCATGGGGTAATTGACTCTAAAAACATTATTGAACAGTTGGCTAGGTACTGTGTTACATGGATTGGAGAATGGATGAAGATCTTAAAAGACTACAAAAAAGATAATTAGGAAGTATTCTCCAAAGAGATTATTCATGAATTTCATGATCAAGACATTACTTACAAGATTCACCACCAGGATTACCTTCAGACAATTAGAAAGAAACTACATGCTTGGGATAGCAACTTTTACACCTATGTGCAAGAATACACTACTATCACCAGTACAGTTCAAGCAAATGGAAGACTTGATGAATTCACTAAGATATCTTGGTTTCTTCAGGGGCTATCTGAGAAGCTCCAGAATAAGATTATTGACAAGGCTAAGCTCAATCTTTCAGACAATATGTCATCTATTGATTTTAGAAAAGTTGTTCAGGTGACTATGGATTTGATCAACTAGTATAAAGAGAATAAGAAGATCTTTAAAGAAGATGAAATGAAACAAAAGAAAATGAAGAAACTTGGTGAGCAATATCAATTAGCTAACAAGTTCTCTACAGTTGAAGCTCCAAAGAAAACAGCTAGTTTTGCAAAGACTGAAGAATCCAAATCAAAAGTCAAAGCCAAGGACTCTGACAGCACCAATATTGAAGCTGCTATTGAAAAGATGACCAACAAGTTCACAAATTTAGCATTGGTCAGGAGAGTATAATCAAATCAGATACAAGAGAATTTCAATCAGTATTATATGCTGCAGAGAGAAGAACCTCCAAAATCTATATCAAATTATCCAACAAATGTGACTGTTAATTCTACAACTGTACAAGAGAATACTCAACTGCCAGTCAACCTCTATTTAGCTCAAAATAGCTCTTCTATGACAGGCTATAGTGGTGCTTGTAGATGAGAAGGAGCTCAAACTGCAGAAATTTCAACACATTCTTCATACTTCTACTGTGGAAAACCTGAATATTGTCAATCTCAGTATTATGAATACCAATCTGATATCAGTAATAAATACTGCCATATTGATGACAAAGAGAACTTACATATGGGATCTAAGAGTCAAAACTATCAAGTTGTCACTTCTAAATCTGGAATCTTGAACATGTATATTGTACAGTCTATGGGAGAGGATGAATGGGTGATTCCAGAGTCACCAAGCTCTAAAAAGAAGACCAATCAGCAAGAAGAGACACCTCTCACAAATTCAACCAGTGTGAAGATTCAAGCAGAATGACTTATATACCTAATATCTGATAGAGAATATGATTCAGATAAGAAATATGAATCATTGAAGGAAAGAACATCAGTTAATATTGAAATAGTTAAAGAAGCTAAGAACAATCAAAGAGCTAAGATTGCAACACTCTATACTCAGTGTACTGGACAATTTATTACTTACCAGGATAATCAGACTAGTGTTGATGACAATGTCATAAAAGATGTTGAATTAATTAATCAGAAGAAGCCTGAAATTCAGAACAAGTCCACAGAGAAACAAAGATCAAGATATTCTGCAACAGATTGCTTATTCTCTCAGATTCATGATTCAAGAGATGCCAATGAATTAATAAGTCAAATTCTCAATGAAAAAGTTGAATTGATAGTCAAGAAGCTTATAGATGTATCACTAAAACTTCATCAAGCATTCTTCAGATCAGGCTGGAATAACAGTACTAGCAAAAGCCATGTAAAGATTGAAGTCTCCAAACCAGTTCAGCCTGACCTAAAGATTAATTCTAGTAAACTTACATTAAAGCTCATGGTGCCAAAATCCAAAACAGTATATGGAATGCATTCATTATATACACCAGTCACTATAAACCAACAAGAATTAATAGTGTTGATTGATACTGGTTCAGAAATCAATTTGTTGTCTTGAAAGTATGCTGAAATGTTGAATCTGATAATGAAAAATAAGCTGTGAGTGATCATGGTTGTTCAAACAGAGAAGTTGCTTCTTTTTACATATTTTGTAATGAAGTGCCTGTTCAAATTGAAGATATTATTACACATACTCTTTTTCTTATATTTGAGAGAGAGAATCAGCAACTTATTCTTGAAAGACCTTGGCAATTTGCTGCCTATTGGGGGTGCAACATCTCAGAAGATGGTGGAGTGAACAGTGCAATTTATAATAAGAAATGAATGTGTTGCCTAGTTTTTGAAGACTTTAAGCCAAACTTGAGCAACATAAGATATATGACTGATAAATCAAATAGTGATCATTTAAATAACTCAACAGGCATTTAATCAGGTAGGTGTCCATGAATACAAGGCCTGAGAAAGATGAAGAAGATGTGATAAATATAATAGATATGAGGATTAATGATAAGAAGGTTGAAGGTCAGGAGATTGAAAAGAATATAGAAGTCAGAAGTGTTAGCAGTATTGTCAGCATAGGTGATTACAGTAATGAAGAGAAATATAATTCCAGTGTTAGTGAATCTAAAAGTATGCTAAGCCTAATTGAATTAACCAGCACACTGGTGAATCAAATGGACCAATCAGAAGAGAAGAATAATTTTGCATAGGGAGTTCAGATTTTCTGATCTCTGCTTTCTGATCCAGACAGTGTCATGGCTCACTGCAAATATTACACACACAATATAAATTTCAGCTTAATTTGAAAACCTATTCTATAAAATGCTTGATCAATTTACACATCCCTGAACAAAAATCATGATTTTATCATGAAGAAATCACATCAGATAGACCTTTTCAATAGTGGATGGGATATTGGGCTACCATCTTCAGAGATCTAGAGAGTGTGCACTGCTTATAAGTGAAAAGCTGATAAGATAAGATTATTAGCACCTGGAAAATCTGATGAAAGCAAGCCAGAAGACCTAGATAATTAGGTGAATATTTGTTTGAATAAGTATTACTCTGAGAAGAAACACATTGTGTTTAATTGTGAATTTGATGACCATATTAGATCTAGAATTGCATCCTTTTTTGTTGGAGAATGGCTAACAAATAAGAGAATTAAGAAGCTCAAAATTGAATTTAAACTGACAAGTCAGAAGAAGGAATTTTTCATATCAGTTCTTTATAAACATGAAGAGGTGTTGGCTTGGTCATTCAAAGACCTATATGGCATTTATTCTAAATGCTTGTCTTCTCAGATCAGACAGAGCCCCATGAGACTTGACAGACTAAGACTTACCAAATTCCTTGTGCTCTATATGATAAGCTAATTAAAATCATTCAGAACAGGTTAGAAGTTAAAACATTAGAGCCTTGCCATGATTCATATACCAATTTCTATTTTCTGGTCACAAAAAAACAGAAAGGTGAATATTGTTTAGTTGATGCAGCACATATGTACAACAAAGTTACTATTCAGAACATTTTTATTTCTTCTAATGTTGATGAATACACTGAAGACTTCAGTGGACTTATTATAGCTAGTCTATGTGACTTATTCTCTGGATACAATAATTTTCCATTAGTCAAAGAAAGCAGAGATATAACAGCTATTGCAACCTCTATTAGACTCTTTAACCATACAATTTTAGTTCAAGAGGCAACAAATTTGCCTGCTCAAGCTCAATGTGGGATAATGAAGATAATACACAAGATTTTTCCAGAGATTGCTCAAGTCTTTATGAATAATCTTGGAGTAAAAGGATTGCATGTCAAAGATGAAACTGAAGTTCTCCCAGAAATAAGAAGATTTATTTATAACTATCTGCAGAACCTGAACTAGGTTCTATAGCTTGTCAAAATCTCTGGAGCCAGGATCTCCAGTGTCAAATCTCAATTTGGCATGTCTGAAGTTAATGTTGTTGGATGAATCTGTAACTATAACAGACAACAACCTGAGAAAGCCAAGATGGCTAAAATTGTGAATTGGCTTACTTCTACAGACATTACAGAATTACAAGAATTTCTAGTGCTTGCTGGATATTTTCAAATACTTATAGAGTACTATAGTTAGATAACCAAATCTTTATATTATCTGCTTCAACAAAATGTTAGATGGACATGGACTGAAGAGCAAAATGATGTCTTTATGCTTTTGAAAGAAAAGTTATGTTCATTCTCTATTGTTCTTCCAATTAATTATGAACAAGATTCTTTGCTTATCACTGTGGCTGTTGATGTTAGTGGATTAGAATGGGAAGGATGCATTATTCAGAAGCAATGAGGAGCTTGACATCCTGCACAATATGAATCCAAAGTATGGAATGATTCAGAGAAAATAGATAATGCTGGCAAATGAAAATGCAGAGCTGTTTTGAAAGTCTTCAAGAAATTCCAACACCATATCTATAGAGTGCCCTTTACTTTGGAAATCAATGCAAAAACTCTTGTCACCCAACTTAATAGGACTGCTACAGATGTTACAAGAGCTTTAGTTACTAATTAGATAGCTTTGATACACCTCTTCAACTTCACTGTTAAACATGTTCCTGGGACAAAACACACAGCTGCTGACAGACTGTCTCACCAAGGACTAGGTATTGGGGAACAGTCTGAATCTGAAGAAGATGAAGATCTGTTTGTCTTTATGGATTCAATAAGAGTTTTAGCTAGCTAAGCTCTTGATAGTGAAGACCTCAGGTGTTGTGTGTGTACTGGGAACCTCCCTGGATCTTTTGGGATCTTAAAGAGTATCAAAGGGCTTAAAGATAGCAACAACAGATTGGAGGTAGTGATGAATAGTTCAATAGTGCTCTGGTTGAGTGAGCAGTCTTGCTCTGATGACAAAGAGTTTCCATGCAGGTATATTAGAGTCAGAGCAAGACTATCATGCCTTCTCAAGAGTAGCAGAATCAGGTACAATTGTACAGTATCACAAGACTTCAATGGTATGAAAAGTAATCAAGATATGAAAGTATCTGATTCAAAGATATCTATAAGATAGTAAGGAAAGTTGATTATCATGAACAACTCCATCAGATCTCTAGTAATGAGCATTCTTATGTACATGATGCTTTCTTGGTGATAGTTCTGCTAAGTTGTTCTATTCATTCTATTGCAGTATGCTTGCTATATTCTCTGATCAGTTCTATCATACTTGATGTAATTGGTCAGCTTATCAGTTCTATTGCTGGTTACATGACTTTCTATCTTTTAGTTTCTCTATAATGGTTTGTAACTCTGTCTTGTCTGTCTCTTTCAATTATTCTGTGTCTTCAGCTGCTGTGCTGCAAGATTTATAAGATCATTTTCTTCTTTTATAGTGTATTGTTTTCAACTGCTCTGCTTTCTTTTTCTGGAATATAAAAGAGTATTTTCCCATTCTTTTTTGGGCTTCTGGGCTTTTTTCTTATTTTCTTATTCTTAGTAAGTGTCTCTATGGTTCTCCTTCATCATATTTTCTGCTTCTAATGTTTGCAAGAAAAATCTTCTTTTTGCTATTGAGTGATCCAGATTTGTTATGCTTTCTTTCTATTCTTGATACTTTTTACTGAGTAAGACTTGCCTAAAGTCAAGTTATTCTTCTTGATGTAGTAAGTGTGTTCAAACCAGTTGTTGTTGTATCTATAATGATGATTTCTCTGCTACTGATTGGCAGAAGTTGTTTGAGACTCAGAATAAACTTGAGTATGTCAAGCAAGAAACTCTCTCTTGTCTTCTTCATTTTCAAAAGCAGAAAAAGTTACTCTGTGATTGAGCTGGTAAATTTCTTGAGTATAAATTGAAGTCTGTGGAAGACCTGAAACATATGAAGAAGAAGGAACAGAAAAGAGTGGCTGAGCAAGCAGAGATTCAGAACTTGCTTGCTTTATTAAATAATTTTTCTTTCTTAAGTTCTCTTCCAGTTGTTTCTGATTTGTTTGTTAATACTTTACTGAGTAAGAGTGTTGTTGATAATATATCTCAATAATTATCTGGATGTTTCTGAGATTTTCTGTTGGTTTCCAGGTGTTTTCTGAGATATTGTACTTTTTCTATTTCACTAAGTAGTGAAGCTTTCTGCTGATCTTCTGATGATTTAGTATCTGTTTGACTTTATATTCTTGTTCTTTGTTGATCTTCATAGGCATTTCTTTGGTATGTAGCAGTGCTTTTTCCAATAATGAGACATGAAATACTAAGTGTATTCTTATTTTCTTGAGTAGCTGAAGTTTGAAGTTGATCTTTCTGATCTGCTTTGTGATTTTATATGGTCTCAATTTCTTGAAATCAAGTTTTTTGCTTGGTTGTTTGGTTTTGATATTCTATTAAATTAGAAATACTTTTTCCCTCTCTTTCAGAGTTGGTGTCTTCTGACATCTTCTATTATAGTAATGCTTCATTCTCTCATTCAGAAACTTAATATCTAGTTTGATCTGGTTCTGCAGTTCCTATAGTTATATTGCTGTGAGTTCTGCTTTTTGAGCTTTTTGCTGTGTAATTCTTGGTTGTTTCTGTATTTCCAGTTCTTTGCTATAGTTTATATAGAATGATGTCATCCCTGTAGTAGCATTCTTTGCTTCATTATAAGCTAATTGTGCTATAAGCAGTAGTGTAACTTAATTGTTCTGCTGATAGTTAATATATTCTTGCAGGTATTGCTTCAAGATTTGGTTCAGTTATTCTGTCTGTCCATCTGTTTGTAGATGATAGGCTGTTGATATCTTTTGTTCAATTCCCAGTTGTGCTATTAGTGTTGTCCAGAACTTGCTTATAAATCTGGTATCTTGATCTGTGATTATCTCTTCTGGTATTCTGTGATTGGCAAGCATGTTTTGTAACACTATCAGTGCTGTGTCTGGTGCTGTTGTTGCTTCTCTGATCAGTATAAAGTATCTGTACTTTGTTAATCTGTTGGTGATCACTAGTATTGAGTTGTACTTCTTCCCTTCCATATTCTTCAAATTCAGAAGTTTTGTGATGAAATCCATTGCTATAGATCACTATAGTTCTCACAGTTGTGGTATTAGCTGTAGCTTTCTGTATGGTTGGTGTTTGTTGGCTTTGCTTTGTACACACATCTCACATTCTTTAATATATTGTTGAATATCTGTTCACATCTCTGGTCAATAGTAGATTCTTGTGATTCTCTTCATTGTTTTGTTAATCCCAAAATGTTCTGTAGTAATTGTGTCATATTCTTGTACCATCACTTGCTTTCTGACTTCTCTGGATACATATATTAGTCTGTAATATAGTATCATTTCATTTTTTTTCTTGAAGTTCTTATTTTTCTTGTTGATTCTTTTTGCATATTTACCTTTCTTTATTGCTTTTTTGATCTTTTCTTTGATATCTGATCCTTCTGTAGTGATTCTTGTTGCTCTTAATGTTTGTTGATCTAGAATCATATTCTTTGTTCCTTCCAACTTCTTGAAAAGTGTTCTTGAATCTTGTTTTTTTCTTATAAGATCTGGTCTTTGGCTTAATGTGTCCACCCAGGCATTGTCTGTGCTTTTGCAGTGTTGTATTCTGAAATTATAGTGTACCAGTATATCTATGTACCATCTGGCTCATAGTTTTTCCAAGCAAGTTAGCTTAGAATTCTTTCAACAAATCACAACTCAGTCAATTTTTATTCAAATTGGATGAAACTACGTTCATTGAAAAGACTTTTCTCTATTCAAGAATTTTCCCAATTATCAGGGGATTTGCCTTGTGAGTTCTTGAGATATAAGTGGAAATAAATGGTGCCAGCTTCACACCTGTCAGGAACACTTCTCACACTATTACTCAACAACCACATGGTTTTTTCATCTGAAATATGAGAGATAAGCTCAATAGCACTCTTTATACAAACTACCAAGTTTTCTTTATTATATCTTTATTATTTGTTGTGTTATTACACTATTTTGATCTGAAAAATCTCTTCCCGGACGCTCTTTTATTTCGATTTTCCTTGTCAAGACTCTTGCTTACTCACATTTTTATTGAGGTGTGCCAAGTAAGCTAGAGTTCTTATCTTATCTACTATTATCTTATCTCTCTACCTCTTCTCATCTGATCTTTGCTCCCCAGGCTTTGTGCCAGCACTAAATCAGCCCTATCAACTTGATACCCTTGGTATAGCTGAGCCAAATTGATCCCTGCAAATTCTGTGTAACTCTACTAAATTCTAGTATGTTTTATACTGTTTGGTAACTGGAAAATCAGAATTAATTAGTGAAAAATAGCTTTTCAAATACTTATAGTAACTAAGTTTTTGAACTAGGAACAAGCTATAATATAGGCTACTTTGCAAATCAGAGCAGTTTTTATTAATTTTTCTGCATTTAATAAAAAAATCAAGCTAGATTTCTAGTGATTTGACAGGTTTGCTATCTTTTCCATCTGATAAAAGATATGCTAGCTTTCTGGTACTGTTACATATAAAAAAAGCAGGTGCCCTTCTCACTTCTCTGCTCAGAATATAGCTTATTTTTATATTATTGGCTCTGACATCTTGAATATGAGTCTTTGCTACTAAATCTAAGAATATTCTTAGCTGGTTTCTGAAAGCTTCCCTGCAAAAAGCTCTCTAGTTTGATATTTCTCTTCAAAAAATATACTTGCTAGTAGTAATCTAACTGATTTTTGAAACATAATTGCTCATATCTCTTGGATTTGCTAGCTTGCTCTCTTGCCCTCTACCCTCCAATAGTTTTTCCATAGTTTTTATTCTAGAAGTTGTTCCCGCGATCACAGTCTTCAAAAAAAGCTATATAGTTTGCTAGTGTTATGAATCTTGTGGCACGGCAGCCAAAGACACAGAACAATTGGATAAAACCTGACAAGATGAAGTCATGAACTGTTGTGGAGAAATCTTAGGACAGAAAGTCATATGATCACCAATAGAACTGATAAGCTGATCAATCACACCAAGCATAATAGAACTGATCAGAGAACATAGCAAGCATACTGCAATAGAACAGATAGAACAGCTTAGCAGGACTATCATCAGAAGATCATCATATATATAAGAACACTCATTACCAGAGATTGAATAAAGTTGTTCATCATGATTAATCTTCTTACCTATCTTATAGATATCTTTAAATCAGATACTTTCATACCTTGGTTACTTTCCATACTATTAAAGTCTTGTGATACTGTATAACTGTACCTGATCCCACTACTCTTGAGAAGACATGATAGTCTTACTCTGACTCTAATATTGTAGTGGGGATTCCGGTACCATATTAGGACAAAGGTTGTTCCGGTCCGAGGCGCAAAACCCCCCCAGCTACTATCTCTGAGCTATATAAACCACTCATAGCCCCTGCATCTCACTCAATACTTTCACGCACCTTTGTACTTTTCTACACACTCATTCTTTATTGCTAGTTTGGTTATTAGTTAGAGAATATGAAGGTCTCTTGTTCATGAGGCTTGCCACTGTTTCTCATTAGAGCTGCCTGTGTTAGTACAGGCTCTTTAGTACTATTATTTCTTATGAGCTTAGGTGTTTGTTAAGGCATGCTTCTCTGTTCTTACTACTCAGCCATTACCATCCTTATTATGTTGTGATTTTTCATCCTTCTTGCACTCTCACCATCTCAACCAACTCACCTACTTTGACAAGGCATCCCATCATACCCCACTTCATTTGGTGACCAAGCTGAGACCTGAAGATGATTATGTGGTGATTTGGTGGCTGTCAAGGAAGAAAAACAAATTCTGAGACACATGAAGCAATACACTATTTCAAGGTAAGATCTTATGAACTAGGAATACAGTACTAATCAGGTTTTTGTTTAGGAATAAGGTTAGGGAGCTTAGATTTGAATGGCTCTTATCTAAAGCTTGCCTGATAAATAGGTTTTTTGGAAAGATATTGAATCATTGAGAAACAACAGAACATACTATGTGACATGACCAAAGATCAAGAAATCAAGAAATCAGGATCAGAATCAACTATGGTTGAAGGTACTACAGGATCATACACAACTGTGTCACAAGATGAGAACAGGAGAATTGTGGTTCACTCTCACATTTCTATGCCTTCCCCTGGCACAGCAAATGCATCTTGGTTTGATGGCAGAGATGCTACCTTGTTTATTGAAAGGTTTTATCAAATGTGCAAGGATCATGGGGTAATTAACCCTAAGAACATTATTGAATGGTTGGCTAGGTACTGTATTACATGGATTGGAGAATGGATGAAGACCTTAGAAGGCTACAAGGAAGGTAATTGGGAAGTATTCTCTAAAGAGATTATTCATGAATTTTGTGATCAGGACATTACTTACAAGATTCACTGTCAGGATTATCTTCAAGTAATTACAAAGAAACCACATGCTTGGGATAGCAACATTTGCACCTATGTTCAAGAATACACTACTATTACCAGTACAGTACAAGCCAATGGAAGGCTTGATGAATTCACTAAGGTGTCTTGGTTTCTTCAGGGGCTGCCTGAGAAGCTCCAGAATAAGGTTATTGACAAGGCAAAGCTCAATCTTTCAGATGATATGTCACCTATTGATTTTAGGAAGGTTGTTCAAGTGACCATGGATTTGATTAACCAGTATGAAGGGAATAAGAAGGTCTTTGAAGAAGATGAAATGAAGCAGAAGGAAATGGAGAAGCTTGGTGAGTGATATTAATTAGCTAACAAACTCTCTACAGTTGAGGCTTCAAAGAAAACAGCTAGTTCTGTGAAGACTGAAGAATCTGAATCAAAATCCAAAGCCAAGAGCTCTGAGAGCACCAATATTAAAGCTGCAATTGAAAAGATGACCAACAAGTTTACAAATTTGGCATTGGCCATGAGAGTACAGTCAAATCAGATACAAGGGAATTCTGATCAGTACTATATGCTGCAGAGAGAAGGGCCTCTGAAACCCATACCAAATTATACAACAAATGTGACTACTAATTCTGCAATGGTACAAGAGAACACCCAACTGCAATTAGTCAATCCTTATGTGGCTTAAAATGGTTCACCAATGACAAGCTATCATTCTAGTGGCCAAGGAGGAGCTCAAACTGGAGGAATTTCAACACATCCCTCATGCTTTTACTGTGGAAAACCTGGACACCATCAATCTCAGTGTTATGAATACCAATCCAATGTCAATAACAGGTTCTGTCATATTGATGATGAAGGGAACTTGTGCATGGGTTCTCCTGGTCAAAACTATCAAGTTGTCATTCCTAAACCTGAAATACCAAACATGTATATTGTACAGTCTATGGGAGAGAATGAATGGGCAATTCCAGAGTCAACAAGCCCTAAAAAGAAGACCAATCAGCAAGAAGAGACACCTCCAGCAAATTCAACCAGTGTGAAGGTTCAAGCAGGACAACTTGCATACCTAATATCTGATGGAGAATCTGATTCAGATAAGGAATATGAACCACTGGAAGAAAGAACATCAGTCAATGTTGGAACTGTTGGAGAAGCTAAGAACAGTTAAAAAGCTAAGATTGCAACACTCTATACTCAGCATACTGGACAATTTATTATCTACCAGGATAATCAAGCTAGTGTCAATGATGATATCATGGAAGATGTTGAACTGATTAATCAGAAGAAGCCTGAAATTCAGAACAAGACCATGGAGAAACAAAGATCAAGATATTCTGCAACAGATTGTTTATCCTCTCAGATCTGTGATTCAACAGATGCCAATGAATTAATGGGTCAAATTCTCAATGGGAAGGTCAAAGTGTCAGTCAAGAAGCTTATAGGTGTATTACCAAAGCTTCATCAAGCATTCTTCAGATCAGGTTGGAATAACAGTACTAGCAAAAGCTATGCAAAGATTGGAGTCTCCAAACCAGTTCAGCCTGAGCTAAAGATCAATTCCAGTCAACTTACATCAAAGCCCATGGTACCAAAGTCCAAAACAGCATATGGAATGCATTCATTATATGCACCAGTCACTATAAACCAACAAGAATTAATGGTGTTGATCAATACTGGTTCAGAAATCAATTTGTTGTCTCAGAAGTACACTGAAATGTTGAATCTGCTGATGGAAAATAAGCCACAAGTGACCATGGTTGTTCAAACAGGAGAAGTCACTTCTTTTTATGTGTTTTGTGACAAAGTGTCTGTTCAGATCAGAGATATTATTACCCATACCCTTTTCCTTATATTCAAGGGAGGGGATCAGCAACTTATTCTTGGAAGACCTTGGCAATTTGCTGCCTGTTGGGGATGCAACACCTCAGATGACAGAGAAGTGAACTGTGAAATTTATAATGAGAAACAAATGCATTGTCTAGTTTTTGAAGGCTTTAAGCCAAGCTCAAGTAACATGAGGTATGCAACTGATAAATCAAACAGCAATCATTTAAATGATTCAACAGGTATTTAATCAGGTGGGTATCTATGGATACAAAGCCTGATGAGAATGAAGAAAATGCAACAAAGACAATGAGTATAAGAATTAATGATGAGAAGGTTGAATGTCAGAAGGTTGAAAAGAATAGAGAAGTCAGAAGCATTAGCAGCAGTATCAGCATTGGTGACTACAGCAATAAGAAGAAACATAGTTTCAGCAATGGTGAATCCAAAAGCACACTAAGTCTAATTGGATTGACCAGCACACTGGTGAATCAAATGGACCAATCAGAGGACAAGAATAATTTTGCATTGGGAGTTCAGATTTTCCATCCTCCACTTCCCAATCCAGACAGCATTACAGCTCACTGCAAACATTACACACACAATATTAATTCCAGCTTAATTCAAAAACCTATTTCACAAAGTGCTCAATCAATTTACACATCTCTGAACAAAAATCACAATTTTGTCATAAAGAAATTGCATCAAGTTGACATTTTCAATAGTGGCTGGAACATCAGGCCACCTTCTTCAGAAGTCTGGAGAGTGTGCACTGCTTATAAGCAGAAAGCTGATAAGATAAGGTCATTAGCACCTGGAAAATCTGATGGAAGCAAACCAGAAGACCTAGATAATTGGGTGAATGTTTGTTTGGATAAGTATTATCCTGAGAAGAAATGTGTTGCATTTAATTGTAAATTTGATGACCACATTAGGCCTAGAATTACACCTTTTCCTGTTGGAGAACAGCTAACAAATGAGAGAATTAAGAAGCTCAAAATTGGATTTGAACTAACAAGTCAGGAGAAGAAATTTTTCATATCAGTTCTTTATAAATGTGAAGGGGCATTGGTGTGGTCATTCAAAGACCTATGTGGTGTTCATCCTGAATGCTTGCCTCTGCAGGTTATTAAGACAGAGCCTCATGAAGCTTGGCAGACTAAGACTTACCAAATTCCTTGTGCTCTACATGATAAGCTAATTAAAATCATTCAGGACAGGTTAGAAGCTAAAACATTGGAGCCTTGCCATGGTTCATATATCAACCCCTATTTTCTGGTTGCAAAGAAACAGAAAGGTGAATATCATTTAGTCAATACAGCACATATGTACAATAAAGTTACTATTCAAGATGCTTTTATTCCTTCTAATGTTGACAAATATGCTGAAGACTTCAGTGGACTTGTTATGGCTAGTCTATGCAACTTGTTCTCTGGATACAATAATTTTCCATTAGCCAAAGAGAGCAGGAATATGACAGCCATTGCAACCCCTATTGGGCTCTTTTGCCATACAACTTTAGTCCAAGGGGCAACAAATTTGCCAGCTCAAGCCCAATGTGGGATAATGAAGATTATACAAGAAGTTTTTCCAGAGATTGCTCAAGTCTTTATGGATGACCTTGGAGTAAAGAGATTGTGTGTCAAAGATGAAACTGAAGTCCTTCCAGGAATAAGAAGATTTGTTTATGACCATCTGCAGAATCTGGACTATGTTCTATGGCTTGTCAAAATCTCTGGAGCTAGAATCTCTGGCACCAAATCTCAATTCTGCATGTCTGGAGTCAATGTTGTTGGATGGATCTGCAATTATAACAGACAACAACCTGAGAAAACTAAGGTGGCTAAAATTGCAAATTGGCCTACTCCTACAAGCATTACAGAATTATGAGAATTTCTAGGGCTTGCTGGATATTTCCAAATACTCATAGAGCATTACAGTTGGATAACTGAACCTTTACATTATCTGCTTTGACAAAACATTATATGATCATGGACTGAAGAGCAAAATGACATCTTTATACTTTTGAAGAAAAAGTTATGTTCATTCTCTATCATTCTTTCAATCAATTATGGACAAGATTCTTTGCTTATCACTGTAGCTGTTGATGCCAGTGAATTAGAATGGGGAGGATGCATTATTCAGAAGCAATGAGGGGCTCAACATCCCACACAATACAAATCCAGGGTATGGAATGATTTAGAGAAAACATATGATGCTGGCAAACAAGAATGCAGAGCTGTTTTGAAAGCCTTCAAGAAATTCTGACACCATATCTATAGAGTACCCTTTATCTTGGAAATCAATGCAAAAACTCTTGTCATCCAACTTAATAGGACTGCTACAGATGTTCCAGGAGCTTTAGTTACTAATTGGATAGCTTGAATATGTCTCTTTGACTTTACTGTTAAACATGTTTCTGGGACAAAACACACAGCTGCTGACAGACTGTCTCATCAAGAACTAGATACTGGGGAACAACCTGAATCTGAAGAAGATGAAGATCTGTTTGCCTTTATGAATCCTATAAGAGTTTTAGCTGGCTGAGCTCTCAATAGTGAAGACCTTAGGATACTGGACTCCACATATTCAGAAGAATCAGAGAAAATTGCACAATACCTAACCACCCTATCAAAACCATTGGGCATGGAAGGAAAGGAGTACATGAGATTCTGAAAGAAAGTAATTAAATATGTGGTGGAGGCCAATCAACTATTTAGACAAGCAGGATCTGGTGTGCCTTTAAGACATGTCATGGACAACAAAGAACAATGTGAACAAATTTTACACATGATGCACAACAAATTTGACCATAAAGGGCAAGAGGAAACATACTCTATCTTACAAGCTTGATACTGGTGGTCAGGGATGTATAAAGACATGTCTGCTTATGTGAAGCACTGTTCTCAATGTCAACAAAGAGATTCACAAAGGTTAAGTGAAGAGCTTCATCCTATCTGGACTTCTACCTGTTGGGAGAAAGTTGGAGTAAATATCAAACACATGCCTTCCTGTCAAGAACAAAATTATTTGGTTGTTGCAAGATGTGACTTCATGGGATGGGTGGAAGCTAGAGCATTGAAGAAGGCAACAGCTGAAGCTGTGGCCAAATTTCTTTATGAGGATATCATCTGTCAATGGGGCCTGCCTGCCAAATTTGTTATAGATGAAGGACCAGAGAATAAGAATGTTGTGGAGACCTTACTGAAGAAATTCAACATCAAACACATTGTTATTTCACCCTATAATCCTCCTGTGAATGGTATGGTGGAAGTTGGTCATAAGCCTTTGGCTGATGGATTAGCTAAAGCCACTAATGGTACTGGAAGGGATTGAATTAAACATCTTCCTGCAATTCTGATGGTGGATCAAATGACAACTAAGGCTAGTACTGGTATCTCCCCTTATAGATTGCTAATGGGCCAGGAGGCAGTTCTTCCAGTTGAACTCAAGATTCCCACTTGGCAAATAATTCCATGACAAAATGTCCAAACAACTGAAGACCTTCTTCTGATGCATGCACACCAAATCAAACAACAAGATGAGGATGTTCTGGAAGCAGCACATCATCAGCTCCAAATGCATGCTAAGAATAAGGAATACTTTGATGATACTCATAATATTCAGATCAACCCTCTTCAACCTGGAGACCTTGTCTTGCTTCACAATACCAAAGAAGAACAGAATATCTCTAGAAACAACACTCTGCACTTTCAATGGCTAGGACCCTATAGGGTTAAGTCTGCCAATCAAGAACTAGGTTCCTATCACCTTGAAGAGTTAGACAGCACTGAAATCAAAGAATCTATTGCAGGAAGCAGATTAAAGAAGTACCTTATGAGACCTGGAATGGAGCAGCTCAGTGATAGCCCAGCAGATTCAGATAAAGAGATGGAGAATGTTCCTCAAAGATATGCCACAAGAAGCCAGCCTAATATTCCCTCTAGCAGTTCCTCAGATGTTAGCTTCTTAGATAGGGGGGATGACCAAGGTCAGAGTGAGAGCAAAAATGAAAATGACCAAGAAGAAATGAAGCAAACACAATTACCAACTGTTATACCAGATGACTGGAGCTTTGCTGTTGTTATACCTCCACAAGATGTGTAATTTGTTGTGTTTTATTTGCAAAAGTGAAGTTTTTGCTTGCTCTTTTGGGAGATTTCTTTTATTTGCCTGCAAAGTGAAGTTTTTGCTTGCTTATTTGGGAAGTTTCTCTTTCTTTGTTATTTGCAGAAGCCTTCACTTTTTCTGAATTTTTCAGGAGATATTTAAAAACTGATTTTTCTTTCTTGAAGCTTCTACTGTCTTTTACATTCAAGCTTGATTCTTTTTACAGATTCAACATTTTCAACACTTCTTCTTGCCTTCTATTTTGTTATTCTGACATTTGCAATTCTTTTTGAATTACTGATATTCTTCAAAATGGCTGGACAAAGCAACTTGCCTCCTCTAGCCCCTGCACCTGAAAACCAAGGCCTGGTTGTTACCAGAGACAGTGGAGTCAA
Source organism: Coccidioides immitis RS (assembly GCF_000149335.2). NCBI lineage: Eukaryota > Fungi > Ascomycota > Eurotiomycetes > Onygenales > Onygenaceae > Coccidioides > Coccidioides immitis. The sequence continues at coordinate 153,148 of NW_004504310.1, read as the reverse complement.
CCTGGATGGCCATTTCTTCAATAACCTAACAGCAGCTATGGAATACATTGATAACCAAGCTTCACACCATCACTACAGCCTACAGATCAAGCTAATGAACACACTGATGCAAGTAACTGATGTGGTTACTGACTTAGTGGCCCATTTCTATTGATATGTTGAAAGATTCAGAGCTTGGCAACATGTTACACATGCCAATTTCAAAGCTGATTTTCATGATGCTTGAAAGGTTACTCTGGATGTCAAACAACATCACATTGATATGCAAAAGATCAAGGATAGACTTGTCACTACATGGGGTATTGACAGAATTGATACCATATGGTCAAAAGTAGAGAGCCTGTGGGCAGCACAAAAGCTTCACCATACTCTAAATGTCTACAAGGATTGGGATAAGTTTGCCAATAATATTAACAGCACAGTGCTCCAAAGACTAGATACTACAGGGGCTGGACATCACCAGAGCTTAGCTATATTGCCAGGTGATTATACTACAGCTGGCAAAGAAGTTGACCACATATGCAAACTTTCTTCAAGAGATGCCCTATACCAACAGAGCCTTACCATTGGCAACTACAGTCTTCTACAGCCATTGGCTCTTCCACAGTCATCTAGCTCCCAACATTCAATTCAGGATATCACTAGAAGTCCTCCCACTGCAAGCAGCCCCTGAGGTCTACTGAAAGGACCACAGTCTCCAAGATCATCAAGAAACATTCCAATGAGTGGAATGTCTATGCCACATAGCCACAACATGTCAGGAGCCTCTATACATAGCACAATGTCAATTAGATTGCATGGATTTGAAACTGGCCAATCACAGCCACCATTTGGATTCACCAGCACACTGACCAATCCACCCAGCCAATCAGAAGCTCTAAAGTGCTGCAGTGAAAGAATTGCAGCCATGTCAGCACACCAAACCCTCCAAGACTTAGGCAATGATGACAAGTCTGTTATTTCTCCTGAAAGTGATGAAGAGATACCTCAACACAAGCACAAAGAATCTGTCATGGCAGTACACTCTGGTACTTGCTGTTGCCATGGATTTGAACAGCAACTCCTACAAAAGATAAAGAGTTCTAAAACACATTCAGAATTGGAGCTTATTCACATCCTGGAGCAATTAGGAAAGGCATTTAGCAATAAGAAAGCTGATATCTACCTATGCTATGACCATGCAAAACTAATGGCTTCAAAACTCAGGTTGCAGACTTGCACACTTAATAAGGAGGAGCTTCTCAACCATTTGGCTCACATCCATAGGAATTGTTGCAACATTAGCTCAGTCAAGGCCAATGACAGCATCTACCTCTGGTTCCATTTGGCAAATAGACTGGCTAGAGCTGAAGATGCTTTAGGCATTTACAAATTTAAACATCAGCCAATTATCCCTCTGGTCACAAACATGAGAACATTCAACTTTAACCAATACACACAAATTACTGAAGTTAACAAGTTCACCACCAGCAATCTTCAGAAGAAATGGGAGACCACTGGGTCTGTCATTATTCTCCAGCTAATGCACTGGTGGAACAATAAGTTACAAGATATCACCACCACAGTACTCACTCAGGTCAATGGTGAATACAATATGTACTACCATCATCAGCAAATGATGGGAGGTCACAACAATTACAGATGGTTGAGAACAATGTATTACAGTATTGGCCAACAACTCATGCACCAGAACCCTGCATACTATCTATGGTACATGCTGACAAGACCTGACCACACTTGGAAATTAATCTCCTATCCATATTACACCAAGTATGCTAAGCCAGGGGATAAAACTGGATTTCATCATATCAATGTCAACATTCCAGATGCTATTACTACTGGAAGGGGCATTAACATGATACAAGAATTCTTGACCTTAACAGCAGAAGAGCCCGGCAACTGCACAGAAATCTTGCCAGGAATGCATAATCATCTAGAGAATTGATGGAAACTAGTCAAAGAACAAGGCTTATCCACCAATGGCTATGTTTACCACATTAAGAATACAATGTATACCAAAGACAACAAAAGAAAATTTGATATTAGATGGATTAACATCATTTGCAAACCTGGCAATGTCTGAATTACAAGCCCTCTGCTGCCCCATGGAGCTCACAGTCCATGCAAAAAGGTCCAGCATACTATGCTACTCTGGTATGTGGCAATTCAGGAGGACCATGAACATCTTGAAGTCAATAAAGCTGGTACCTGGTCACAGCTCTCCACCACACATAGGGATCTAGTTCCAGGACCATCATCACCTTCCAGCCATTCAAACCATTACACATCAGTTCCATATCAATTCCCTACTGCTATTCAATTGCAAGGCTTAGGAGCTATATTAGATGCCTTGGTAGGCCAAATTAGGTGGGACAACCCTATGGTGATTGAGGAGCTCAATACCCTCTTTGAACCAGAAGAGAAGAAGGCTCAGGACTTCATTAATAGCTGGCACCTAAAGGCCACACAAATTGCTTTGAATGCCATTGTCAAGATATACCAAATTGAAAAGAAAGCTTTTGGTAACAAATCCTATTGGCATTGCATGCATAACAACATTGACCCAGCATCAGTTCAGCTTTCTCCTCCTCCCAAGAACTTGGTGGAAGAAGAGGATCATGGTGATCACTATTAGAGATTGCTGCTGTCACTCTCTTTATTCTTATTTTCTATCTCTTTTCTTACCAGATTGTTACTAATTCTTAGCCTCTTATTTTCTTTACTAAATTGCCTTTGTTTTGTTTCATATGTTGCCTGTTGTCAGGGGATGCCAACATTGAAAGCCAGGAGGAAATGTACTGGGGATTCTGGTACCATATTAGAACAAAGGTTGTTCCAGTCTGAGGCACAAAATCCCCCCAGCTACTATCTCTGAGCTATATAAACCACCCATAGCCCCTGCATCTCACTCAATACCTTCATGCACCTTTGTACTTTTCTACACACTCATTCTTTATTGCTAGTTTGGTTATTAGTTAGAGAATATGAAGATCTCTTGTTCATGAAGCTTGCTACTGCTCCTCATTAGAGCTGCCTGTGTTAGTACAGGCTCTTTAGTACTATTATTCCTTATGAGCTTAGGCATCTGTTAAGGCATGCTTCTCTGTTCTTACTACTTGGCCATTACCATCCTTACTATGTTGTGATTTTTCATCCTTCTTGCGCTCTCACCATCTCAACCAACTCGCCTACTTTGATGAGGCATCCCATCATACCCCACTTCAATATATCTGCACAGAAACTCTTTGTTATCAGAGCAAGACTGCCTACTCAACCAGAGAATTATTGGATTATTGATCACTACCTCCAATCTGTTGTGCTCTCTTTGAGCTCTTTGAGATTCTCAAGACCTTAAAGAACCCAGAAAGATTTCCAGTCACAAAATCTAAAAACACACAACATATTAATCACTTCTGACTCAGGAGAGAATACACCTGAGATTTCAGAGATTATGTATAAAGAAAGAACTTTCTGCATCACATCAAAGCATAAAGATATGACCCCCACTCTATATTAAGACCTAATAAAGTATAGGAACCATGTCTGCATTCAAAGCACCAGCTATCAATACTCAAGACCTTGTGAATAGGATCTTGCAGCTCAAACAGATTACCAAGAAACTTGGAGAGCAGAACCACAAATTGAAAGATCATAACACCCAGGTCATGGCCATCCCATCCATCAGACAACAGGAAAAGAAAGATAAAGCCAAAATCAACTTACCAGAATTCTTCAAGAGCAAATGAGGAAAGTTACAAGCTTCCTTGAGACAACTGCACATCTACATGGATATGAAAGGCAAAGAACTCAGCAACAATAAGAACAAGATGATGATGGCAGTATTATATCTTTGTGGAGCAGCATTTAATTAGTTTGATGCCTATTTGCAGAATTATTATGAAAAAGATGAAGTGAATCAGAATAACAACATGCTTAAGGTTATTGACAGTTACAATATCTTTATTTGAATATTGAAAACTACTTTTAGAGAAGTTGAAGAATAAAATATGGCAGCTGAACAGTTACATCACATACAATAAAAGATATCACTACAAGACTATGCTATAAGATTCCAGCAAGTCTCTGTCAACACTGATTGGGACAATGAAGCCTTAGCTGACACTTACTATCAAGAACTATTTGATGAGATCAAAAATAAAATAGTGTGATTGAAGAAATGACCATGCACTCTGATCAGAATGATTGAAGTAGCAATCAGAATTGGAAACTAACTTTACAAATGAAAGATGGAGAAGCAAGAAAAAGTGTCATGAAAGTGATCTAGTTTATTAAACTATACTAGAAGTCAAGGCCAGAGCAAACACATACAACTGGACCCTTATAAACACACACCCATGGAGCTGGACACAATGAAAGTTGACATGCTTGATAAGAAAGAAAAAGAATGGAGAAAGAAAGAGAAATTATGCTTCTATTATGCTAAGCCTGAACACCAAGCAAGACAGTGCAGAGCAAAGAAGATAGATTAAAGAGATAAGAAACTCAGAGCAATCTCAAAAGAAAATAAAGAAGACTCTGAAGTTAAATAATATCTTCAAGCAATAACTCAGAAAGAGCAAACTGAAAAAGAACTTTAATAACAGTTCAGGAAGATATTTGAAGAACAAGTTATAAAAGCTTATCTGAAGCTACCTCAGCAGCTGGAAGATGAACTGAAATGCTGAAATCAGCTGGATGACAAGAAATGGGAATTATGTGAAGAATTATGTGTGAGAACAAGGAGCAAACCAAGTAATGATTGGGGAATTTAACTACTTGACTGTGAATATCACTACAAAAAGAAAATGAATAAAATTCAGAACTTAAAGCACAAGAAACATGCTTAGTATCTAATTTATGAATATTCATGCAAGCTTTATCAGAAACAACAAGAAGAGTTTGAATGATGAACACAGGTTACAGAAGACTTCATGTATTATAAAGACTATAGTTGCAACATCAAGAATTACCAGTGTTACAGTTGTAACACTGAGGAAGAAGAATAGAAAATACTAGATTTATGAAATATCTCATCTACAGAACACCCAGATCACACCAGAATGCATTAAAGCTTTTACTATAATAATAATTGCTCTATCTACAGAGATGGAAAGAATGGTGAATACTACTCATGACTAATGAAGAAGTTGCAAGTGACTCAGAAACAAGATTATAGTGATAATGAAGAATGTTAGTCAAGTAAAGAACAGACAACCACACTAAAGCTGAAGAAAGAATCAAGTTGGGAAATACTAGAGTTTGAGAAACATAAAGAAGATATCTTGAAGAAACTCAGTCTTATAGAAAATGTGATATCTGAAGAGGCAAAATACTCAATAGCAAGAATACTATGAATTCAAGACAGCCAATTGCACTGGACCACATGCAAAGAAGAAAATAGATTACTAGTGATAATAATATATGGACAGCACTGGAATGAAAAACAGAAGAAGATGGAAAAACTGAACCATCTATGCTATAATAAATTTGAGTACAAATACCAATACAAATTTCATAAAGATAAAAGATTTTGGAAAATGACAAGATTTCTGCATGGTTTGAAAGAATGTGAAAACTGCACAGAATACAAAGACAACAAGTATATATGGAAAATATACAAGAAATGGTATACTGATGAAAATAATTGCAAAGTACATGAACAGATACTCAAGATAACTCTTGTTAATTTGGGAAACAAGAGAGCTGTTCTAAATAAAAGCCTGTAAGCAGTATGAATAGATAAGCAAAACTGTTAGTCACCAATGAACAAATCTGTCATCTCAGAGTTACAGTAATCTTACTTGGATCAAAGTGTGCAACAGTTCTAGTGAACTCAGGTGCAACTGGACTATTTATCAACAGAAGATTCAATGAATGAGCTGGCATTATAAAGTGAATAAAGAAATATCCCTATCAGTTATTGAGACTGGGAGAAGAAACTCTTGATAGAGTTCAAGAAGAGACATATCTTATTGAGATGAGAATAGAACAATACTATGAGAAAGTATGTTTTGAAGTGATGAACCTAGAGGACTATAATATAGTCTTGAGATACTCTTGGTTAAAATGACGCAATCCAGAAATTGACTGGTGAGAAGGAAAGATTAGACTGACAAACTATGAATGCTCTCTTGAGCCAGTATGTTATAATTAGAGATTCACACTCAGGAACAACTTAGGCAAGACACTGGCCATAATAAGTCAGATCAACAGAAAGATACTGTGTAAAGAATAATTAATCAACACAGAAGAAATTCATGGAGACCCAACTTATGATAATAAAGTGGATCAAGTCACAAAGAACCTCAATAACTTAGAGCAGCTGTAAGTATAAAAAAATGACCAGAATGAAAAAATCAAGAAAACTCTACCAGAAGAATTCTGGAAATACATCAATGTATTCAGGAAAAGAGATCAGAGCAATAGTCTACTAAAGCATGAACTCTGGAACCATGAGATAAAACTACAAGATGGAAAATAACCAGCAAAATTACCAATATACAGATTAAATGAGAAAGAATCAGCTGAAGTGAAGACATACATTAAAAATAATCTCAAGAACAGTTACATCAGAGAGTTGATGTCACCAGCAAGATATTCAATACTGTTTGCATCAAAGAAAGACAGAATCTTATAACTATATGTGGATTACAGACAGTTGAATAGCATTATGGTCAAGAACTGCTATCTGATACCACTGATTGAAGAAGTGCAAGACAGATTGAGGGGAGCAACATGATTTACTCTAATCAACATTAAAGACACTTACCACCAGATATGAATTAAAGAAGATGATGAATGGAAAACAGTATTCAGAACACAATATGGACTATATAAATACAACATCATGCTATTTGGATTAATGAATGCACTGGCAATGTTCTAAGCACTCATCAACAATGTACTATAAGAATATCTAGATGATTTTGTCATTGCATATCTTGATGATGTGGTTATATTCACCAAAGAAGACCAAAAGAATCACACTGGAAAAGTTAAGAAAGTACTGGAAAAGCTATGAAAATACAATCTACCAGCAAAACTAAAGAAGTGTGACTTCTTCAAGAAGAAAATTAAAGAACTGCAAGAATCATGGAGATTTATAGTGATGAATATCATTATGAAACTTCTGAATTCAAAGAATATGGAAGAGAAGAAGTACAACTCAATACTAGTAGTCACTAACAGATTGACAAAGTATAGATACTCTATACTGTTCAGAAAAGCAACAACAGCACCAGATATAGCACTGATAGTACTGTGAAATGTGCTTGCCAACCACAGAATGCTAGAAGAGATAATTACAGACAGAGACATCAGATTCACAAGCAAATTCTGGATGATACTGATGACATAATTGGAAATTGAACAGAAGATATCAACAGTTTATCACCCACAGACAGATGAACAGACAAAGTAACTGAATCAAATCTTGAAGTAATATCTGCAAGAATATGTCAACTATCAACAGAATAATTGGGTTATACTACTATCTATAGCACAATTGGCATACAACAGAGTGAAGAACATCACTACAGAAATGACATCATTCTACATAAACTACAGCAGAGGACCAGAAATACAGAAATAATCAAGAATTGCATAACAAAAGACTCAAGAAGCAGAACTTACAGCAATACAACTACAAGAACTAGAGAACCAGATGAAACTGGATATTAAATTTCTGAACAAGAGAAAAAAGTATTACTATAACAGAAGGCACCAGAAGGCACCAATTCTGAAAGAAGAGGAAAAAGTATTTCTAATTTAACAAAATATCAAAACCAAACAACCAAGTAAAAAACTCAATTTCAAAAAATTGGGACCATACAAAATCACAAAGCAGATTGGAAGAGTCAACTACAAACTCCAGCTATCTAAGAAGATAAGAATACACCCAGTATTTCATGTTTCATTATTGAAGAAAGCACTGCTACACACCAAAGAAATACTCATGGAGATTGATGAAGAACAAGAATATGAAGTCAAACAGATACTAGATTATCAGAAGATCAGTGGAAAACTTTACTACTTGATAAAATGAAAATGGTACAATATCTCAGAAAACATCTGAGAACCAACAGAAAATCTCAAGAATATCTGAATGATTATTGAGATATATCATCAACAACACTCTCACTCAGCAAAACATTACTGCATAAATCAGAAATAACCAGAAGAGAATTCAAGAAAGAAAAGTTAGTTAATGAAGCAAGCAGATTTTAGACTTCTGTCTGCTCAGCCACTCTTTTCTGCTCCTTCTTCTTAAGTTATTTCAGGTCTTCCACAGGCTTTGATTTGGACTCAAGAACTTTACCAGTCTGAGTGTGGAGTAACTTTTTCTGCTTTTGAAGACAGAGAAGACAAGAGAGAGTTTCTTGCTTAATATACTCAAGCTTATTCTGAGTCTCAAATAATTTCTGTCAATTAGCAGTAGAAGAACTATTATTATGAATACAATGATAACCAGCACAAACCAACCACTGAGAAGAATAACTTGACTTTAGACAAGTCTTACCCAGTGAGAAACACTGAGAGCAGGGAGAAAGCATAACAAATCTGGATTACTTGATGGCAAAAAGAAGATTATTCTTGTGAATATTAGAAGCAGATGACATGGTGAAAGGGAACCATGGAGACACTCACTAAAAACAAGAGAAAAATCTGGAAGCTCAAAAAAGAATAGGAGAACACTCTTTTATACTCCAGAAAGAAAAGCAGAGTGGTTGGGAACAATGTGCTGTGAAAGAAGAGAATGATGTTACAAATCTTGTAGCATGGCAGCTAAAGATACAGAATGATTGGATGAAATCTGACAAGATGAAGTCACAGACTGTTGTGGAGAAATCTTAGAATGAGAAGTCATATGATTAGTGATAGGACTGATAAGCTGACCAATTGCACTGAGCACAATAGAACTGATTAAAGGACATAGCAAGTGTACTATAATAGAATAGATAGGACAGCTTAGCAGAACTATCACCAGAAGAGCATCATATATATAAGAATACCTATTACCAGAGATCTAATGAACTTGTTCATTGTGATTAATCTTCTTATCTATCTTACAGATATCTTTGAATCAGATACTTTCATATCTTGATTACTTTTCATACTATTGAAATCTTGTGATACTGTACAACTGTACCTGATCCCACTACTCTTGAGAAGGCATGATAGTCTTGTCCTGACTCTGATATACCTGCACAGAAACTCTTTGTTATCAGAGCAAGACTATCCACTTAACCAGAGCACCATTGGATTATTGATCACTACCTCCAATCTGTTGTACTCTCTTTGAGCTCTTTGAGACTCTCAAGACCCCAAAGGACCCAGGGAGGTTCCCAGTCACAAAACCCAAGGACACACAACAGCTAGTTCTCTTAAAAAACTAGTCCAGAATTTAATATGTGTAGCTCTTGCTAAAGAAAAACCTACTACATTGAGATTTTCAGCTCTCAGTAAAGCAACTGAACTAGTTTGGGTTAACTAGCAAGTGGGATACAAAATAACCTCAGAGAACTTTCTTCAGAAAGCAATTTCAAAAGATTATTCTCTGCTTTTCTCATTCAGGAAGATATTTCTTGAAACATAGTCAAAATGCCTTCTACTTCTGATTCTTCTTCTGAATCTGTACAGCAAGATCTAAAGTCAATTCTCAATCTTCTTACTAAAGAATCTCAGAAAAAGAATCATGTTCTTGTGCAAAAAGAACTAAATGCTTGTATCTTGAGTATTCAAACAATCTTTGCTTTTCAAGAAAAAGAAGATGTTACTATTTTTGAAAACTCTGATCTGGAAAATCTTAAGAAAAGAGTTACACAGCTGGAAAATGAGAAAGTATTTACTAAGAGTAACAGAAACAATACTTCAGAAATTTTCTCTCAAGAAAAAGTATCTACTAGTAATACTTTCAAGTTATATTCTTCTGCTCTAAAAACTGGACTAAATATTAAATCTTCAATCAAATCTTCTTTATCTTGCAAAGTAAACAATAAAGAAGATAAGAAACAGTGATCTGAGCCAAAGCTCTTTATAGAAAAGAGATTAGTTCTCAAGATGAATACTCAAGCACTTGAGGAAATCAGCAAAAAGGCTTTCTTCTTCAGAAATAGAATAAATGGCAGCTTTACTGAAGCAAAGGTCACTGAAAAACCAGTTATCTCTTCAATTATTAAGTCATTCAGAGGCCAATCTCTGATTCTGATGACAACAGAAGACTTTTCAGCTGATTTTCTTCAAAAACACAAGCAGACTTGGATTTCTATTTTCTCAGATCTAATAAATCTTGATATAGAGAACATGAAAATTCAGAAAGATGAGCACTGGGGAGTCTTTGTAGTTCATGGTATCTCTACAGAAATCTTTACTATAGAGAATGGATTATCTCTTCTAAAAGAAGAAATAGAAATCTTTAATTCTATTTCTCTAAAAAGAACTTCAATCTGGCTATCTTCTGCTGAAAATGGAATTTAAAAAAGACATGCATCTGCTGTCTTTTGTGTTGAAAATATCACAATAGCTGAAAATCTGAAAACAGTTGTAATTGCTGGACAAACTCTTAAAGTTTGTAAATATAAACAGCCAGAGAGATTTAGAAGCACTGTACAATGCTTTAACTGTCAAATCTATGGTCATACAGCACCAAACTGTAAAAAAGAAGCTAGATGTGGTATCTGTGCTCAAAAACATTGAATAAGCATGCATGAATGCTCAATTTGTAAGATTACTGGAAGAAAATGTATACACTCTACAGTAAAATGTGGTAACTGCTCAGAAAATCATGTAGCTAAAAGTACAGAGTGTGTTTTCTTCAAGAAATCTAACTATTCAGCACAAAATACTGATAAATCAACAAAGCTAGTGAGAGCTAAACAGAATCTTTCAACAACCAAAACTGTTTCTAAAAGATCTCATGAAACAGATTCTGAAGATGAAAATCAACTTGCATCCTCTAAAAAGAAGATTGAAGTTAGACCACCATTCATTAATTTATGTTAAATGTAACTTCTAATAGTTCTTCAAAATTAACTTTTCTTCAGAATAATGTTGGAAGAAATGAGAAATCAATGCATACATGTCTTGATATTGGATTTGAAAAGAAAATTGATTATATTTTATTTCAGAAGCTATGAATAAGCCCAGATAATCAGTTTACAGTCTTTCATAATGCATATTACTGCATTCTCCCTGAAAACAAGGATTTGAGATCTAGAGTAGCTATCTTTGCTAGAGAACAGTCCAGATACCAACCCTGCTTAAGATCTGATATATGTTCTAGTAATGATCTTTTAGTTATAGATGTTAAAGATAAATATAATCAGATTGAAACTATTCAACTGATAAATATCTATAATCAAAAAGATCTAAAGGACAACTCAAATATTTGGACTATTGAGAGAGAACTAATAAATATCTCAAGTTCTCGATACTCTATTATTACTGGAGATATGAATGCACATCATCCATGGTGGAACTCAAATATAGTCAATTCAGTTAGAGCTGAAAAACTAGTAGAATAGCTTGAAAAAAATAACATAGATTTAATAAATGAGATAGACAGAGAAACATTCTTCAGACCAAATCTATCATCTAAATCAATTATAGATTTGACCTTTTTCTCTACCAACTTAACTCAAAAGTTATATAAGTGGTGGATTGATGAAGCTCTTTACTCTAGCTCTGATCATGAAATTATTCAGTTTAGTATTGAACTAAATACTGAAAATCTTGTTGAAAATCCACTTTATTCAAATCAATATAACTTTCAGAAAGCTAATTGGGATGAAGTGAATAAGTGTCTTCTTCAAAATTTAAATAAAGAAGAGTTTCAATGGAGTTCAATAGAGAACACTCCAACAGAACTTGAATTAGAAGCAATTAAATTAAGAAATCTAATTCAAGTCTCTATTGAAAAACATATTCCCAAAAAGAGAATAACTGAAAGATCTAACCCTTGGTGGAATAATGAGCTAAATGTCAAGGGAAAAGCCATGACAAAGGCTTTTAGAGATCTGAAGAATAAGCAAGTTAGCTTAGAATTCTTTCAACAAAGTAGAAATGACTACTTTAATGCTATTAAAGAGGCAAAATCATCATGTTGGAATGAATTTCTTGAAAATGCTCAAGGAAAAGAGATTTTTAAAGCATATAAGTATACTAAGGAAAAAAGAGTAGAAAAAACTCCAATTCTAGAATTCTCAGATTCTGAAAATGAAATAGAAAATAAAGCCATTTTATTTAAAGAAAAATGCAATGCTTTTATAAAAACTCTTTTCAGAGAACTACCAAGTTATCCACCAATAGATTGGAATGAATATCATGAAAATACAGATTGGGATTGGCCTAGTTGTCAAGAAATAAAGATCAAAAACTCTATATTTTCAGGTTCTATAACTAGTGCACCTGGCCCAGATGGTATATCTTTTCTTATACTACAAAAAATCTATCCAGTACTCAAAGATAGATTATTCAAGCTCTACTCTATACTATTTGAAAAGGAATACCATTCTGAAATCTGGAGAGAAGCTACTGGAGTTACTCTAAAGAAACCAACTAGAAAACCTTCAATACCAAAATCTTACAGAATCATTTCTCTTCTTAACTGTTTGGGAAAAGTTATAGAAAGAGTTGTTGCTTCTAGACTTTCTTATTGAGCTTCACAAAATAAACTACTATATATTGATCAGTTTGGAGGTAAGAAGCAATGTTCTGCTATAGATGCTGTAATGAGCTTGGTACATGATATTCAACTAGCAAAAGCCAATAAATTGGTAGCATCAGCTCTTTTTATTGATATAAAAAGAGCATTTGACTATGTTTCATTAAATAGACTTTTAAAAATGTTCTCTGATTTGCAACTACCTAAATTTCTAGCTATATGGATTTTTTATTTTATGCAAACTAGAAAAATCCAACTAGTTTTTGATGGTTAGAATCAACAAGAAAAGGTCTCTATAAATATTGGAATTCCTCAGGGTTCATCTTTGTTTTCAATACTATTTTCCATGTACACTATTTTTCTCTTCAAAAATGACAAAGATTTGGATCTTAAAGATGTCAGAATCCCTAGTTATATAGATGATACTGGACTTATTGTCTTCTCTTCCTCAATAGAAGAAAACTGCTCTAAATTAGATAAAGCTTTAAAAGCAATGTCTAATAGACAAGACTCTTATGTAGTTCAGTTTAATATGGAAAAAACTGAGCTAATTCACTTTACAAAGTCATTTAGTGAAGAAAACTCAGTTAACTACATGATCAAGTTTTCAAACCAAAAATGTTAGTGAGATAGTTAGGTATTTGGCTTGACAATAGTCTTACTTTTAAGAACCATGTTGAAATCAAGATATTAGCTGCTGAGAGATTTCTTAATCAAGTAATTAAACTTTCAAATACTGAAAAATGTCTTACCTTTCAAGCTATGAGACAACTTTATATAGCTTGTATTACCTCAGTAGCTGATTATAGTTTTCAAATCTGGAGGAAAAATCAAAAGAATCTTCTTAATAAGTATGAAAAACTTCAGAACTCTGCTTTAAGAAAGATTTTAAAAGCTTTTAAGACTTCTCCAATTTATGCTATGGAGATTGAAGCTGCTATTCCTCCTGCCAAAGTAAGATTTAATGGACTATGCAGAAACTATGCTTTTAGACTATTAAAAATGCTAAAAGAATATGCAATCAGAGAAAGAGTATCTTCTAGCATTCCACCATATAATAATGGTGTTGATCTTAATTGGGGATGGTTTTTAAATTGGAATCAATCAGAGTTAGCCAATGAATATGTTGAACAAACATCAAACAAAAAAAAAGAAGAAAAATCAACAAACAAAAAAAGTATCCAAGTCAACTATTCAGAGTTGGTTCAATGATTTCAAACATATTACCTTCTCTAAAACAGAGAGAATTAAAGCAAAATAGAATGCCCCTTGATCTGAAAATCTAGCTGATTTAATAGATATTCAAAGTGAAAAATCAGATAAGAAAACAGCTAAAGATAGTCATATAAATAGAATTAAAAATCTAGATAATAGATCTTTAATTTTTTATTCAGATGGATCTAAAGCTGAAGAAAATCAATATACTGGTGCTGGTGTATACAATCTACAAGATAATACTAGATTTTCATGGAACCTAGGCAAACATCTTGAATCTTTGATGCAGAATTATTTGCTATAGATAAAGCATTTAAATTAGCAAGTTCTTTCTCTCAATCTCAATCAAGATCAATATCAGATATCTGGGTGTTTTCTGATAGTCAAGCTGCTATTCAGAGACTCTTGAATCAAGATCTTAATTCTGGCTTATATTATCTAGAGTCTATAAGAGAAACTGCTAAGTATATTAAAAATCAGCAAATTAATATACATCTTCATTGGGTTCCTGCATATGTAAATATACATGAAAATAAAGAAGCTGATCTAGTAGCAAAGAGAGCTACAGAATTAAATCAAGTTTGTTCAGAAAAATATGTATCTCTTACTTATATTAAGAGATAAATTAAAGAACAAGTAATAATAAAGTGGTATGAAGATTTCTTTAATAAAGAAAAGTCTACAAATCACTTGTTGTGTGTGTTTTTAAATTTTGTGACAGGAAACCTCCCTGAGTCCTTTGAGTTCTTGAGAGTATTAGAGGACTTAAAGAGAACAACAACAGATTGAAGATAGTGATTAATAATCCAATAGTGCTCCAGTTGAGTGGGCAGTCTTGCTCTGATGACAAAGAGTTTCTGTGCAGGTATATCAAAGTCAGGGCAAGACTATCATACCTTCTCAAGAGTAGCAGAATCAGGTATAGTTATACAGTATCACAAGACTTCAGTAGTATAGAAAGTAACCAAGATATGAAAGTATCTGATTTAAAGGTATCTGTAAGATAGGTAAGAAGATTAATCATAATGAACAAGTCTATCAGATCTCTAATAATGAGTATTCTTATATATATAATACTATTCTGGTGATACTCACAATACTTTCTTTTAGATTGTTTGTGTTGTAGTATCACAATACATAATACTTTTCTTCTTATATCTCATCTTGCTTGTATCACTTCCTGGTCACATGACTTCTTGTCTTAAGATTTCTCCACAACAGTCTGTAACTCTATCTTGTCAGGTTTCATTTAATTATTCTGTGTCTTTGACTGCCATGCCACAAGTTTCATAACATTATTCCCTGCTTTCACAGTGTGTTGTCCCCAACCACTCTGCTTTCTTTCCTGGAGTATAAAAGAGTGATCTTCTCTTCTTGTGTTTTTCTGTGCTCTACTTTCTTAAGTGAGTGTCTTCATAGCTCAATTATAGCTTTCAAATCTGCCATTTGCAAAAATGCTCTGATCACTAATATTGAGAAATCAGACTTCATCATGGTCTTCTCTTGTGTTTATTGTTCTTCTCTTAACAAGACATGTATTATGTCTTCTTGTTCTTCTCAGTGTAGTGAATGCATGTATTCTTGTTCTTTTCAGTGTAGTGAATGCATGCATTCCAGTTGTTTGTATGTTTGTGATAATGGTCCTTCCACCAAGGAGTGGCATTCTCTTGAAAAAACTCAGAAGAAATTGAAGTTGGAGAAATATCAAGCTGTTGAAAAACAGATTCACATCTTCTCAAAACTTCTTTATCTTCAAAAACAAGAGTCTCTTCTTAAATGTTGTGGTAGTAATATGATAGTTTGAGGTCTTTCTTCTTTGGAGAAATTGGAGCATCTGGAAGAGAAAGAACAGAAAAGAGTGGCTGAGCAGGCAGAGATTCAGAATCTGCTTGCTTTATTAAATGATCTTTCTTTTTTAGGCTCTCTTCCAGTTATTTCTGATGTGTTTGTTAATGCTTTGCTGAGTAAGAGTGTTGTTAATGATATATCTCAACAATTGTCTGAATGTTTTTGAGGTTTTCTGTTGGTTCCCAGATGTTTTTCAAGATATTGTACTCTTTTCATTTCATCAAGTAGTGAAGTTTTCTGCTGATCTTCTGATGATCTAGTATCTGTTTGACTTCATATTCTTGTTCTTTGTCAATCTTCATAAGCATTTCTTTGGCGTGTAGTGGGGCTTTCTCTAATAATGAGACATGAAATACTGGGTGTATTCTGATCTTCTTGGGTAGCTGGAGTTTGTAGTTGACCTTTCTAATCCACTTTGTGATTTTGTATGGTTCCAATTTTTTGAAATCAAGTTTTTTACTTGATTATTTGATTTTGATATTCTGTTGAATTAGAAATACTTTTTCTCTCTCTTTCAGAGTTGGTGTCTTCTGGTATCTTCTGTTGTAGTAATACTTCATTCTTTTATTCAGGAATTTAATGTTCAGTTTCATCTGATTCTGCAGTTCTTATAATCATGTTGCTGTAAGTTCTGCTTCTTGAGTCTTTTGTCATGCAATTCTTGATTGTTTCTGTATTTCCAGTTCTCTGCTATAGTTTATATAGAATGGTGTCATTTCTGTAGTGGCATTCTTTGCTCTGTTGTATGCCAATTGTGCCATAAGTAGTAGCATAACTCAATTATTCTGTTGATAGTTAACATATTCTTACAGATATTGCTTCAAGATTTGATTCAGTTACTCTGTCTATTCATTTGTCTGTGAGTAATAGACTGTTGACATCTTCTGTTTAATTTCCAATTGTGTTATTAGTGTCATCCAGAATTTGCTTGTGAATCTGATGTCTCAGTCTGTAATTATCTCTTCTGGGATTCTGTGGTTGGCAAGCATATTTTACAGTACTATCAGTGCCATATCTGGTGCTGTCATTGCTTCTCTGAACAGTATGAAGTATTCATACTTTGTCAATCTGTCAGTGACTACTAGTATTGAGTTGTACTCCTTCCCTTCTATATTCTTTGAATTCAGAAGTTTTGTGATAAAATCTATTGCTATAAATCTTCATGGTTCTTGCAGTTGTAGTATTAACTGTAGCTTTCTGTATAGTTGGTGTTTGTTGGCTTTGCTTTGTGCACATATCTCACATTCTTTGACATGTTGTTGAATATTCATCCACATTCCTGACCAATATAGATTCTTGTGATTTTCTTCATTGTCTTGTTGATTCCAAAATATCCTGCAGTGATTGTGTCATGTTCTTGTATCATCACTTGCTTTCTGACTTCTCTGAGTACATATATCAGTTCATAATATAGTATCATTTTATCTTCTTCTTTAAAGTTCTTATTTTTCTTGTTGATCTTTTTTGCATATTCATCTTTCTTCATCACTTCTTTAATCTTTTTCTTGATATCTAATTCTTCTGTAATGATTCTTGTTGCTCTTAATATTTGTTGATCTACAACTATATTCTTTGTTTCTTCCAACTCTTTGAAGAGTATTCTTGAATCTTGTTCTTTTCTTATAAGATTCAGTCTTCAGCTTAATGTGTCCATCCAGGTATTTTCTGTGTCTTTGCAGTGTTGTATTCTGAGATAGGTTCTTTGGTTATCATAAAGTATTACAGATTGTCATGATCTGAGATAATTTCTGTCTGGTATTGATTTTCCTGTAGTTTAATCTTTCATTTCTTCAGTAATGCCACTATTGCAAGTAGTTTCTTGTTATAAATATTATAGTTCTGTTTGTCTGATGTCATTATTCTTGCATAGCATGCAACTAATTGTAGTCTTTCTTGTTCATCTGATTGTTGTAGTCTTTCTGCTATTGTATAGTTTAATGCATCTATATCAATCACACATCTCTTTATTGGATTGTAGTGTTGTCTTATTTCTTCTTTTCTGAACTTGTCTTTTATTGCTTCAAATGCTTCTTAACACTCTGTTGTTTATTTGAACACTTTGTCTTTCTTAAATAGCTGTGTAAGTGGTCTCACTTCCTTTAAAAATCTGTCTATAAACTGTTGATAGTAATTTGCTAGTCTGTGAAACATCTGAACTTCTTTGACTTTCTTTGGTATTAGCTATTGTAGTATTTTGTTGATTTTTCCTGGCTTCATTTGTATTTCTTCTGTTGACATAATGTGTTTAAGATATCTCATTTCCTTCTTGAAAAAGTCACACTTCTTTAGTTTTACTGGTAGGTTGTATTTTTATAGCTTTTCTAGTACTTTCTTGACTTTTCTAGTGTGATTCTTTCAGTCTTCTTTGGTGAATATAACCACATCATCAAGGTATGTAATGACAAAATTGTCTAGGTATTCTTGCAGTATGTTGTTGATGAGTGCTTGGAATATTGCTGGTGTGTTTGTTAATTCAAACAGTATAATATTGTACTCATATAGTTCATATTGTGTTCTGAACACTATTTTTCATTTGTTACCTTCTTTAATTTGTATCTAGTAATAGATGTCTTTGATATCAATTAGAGTAAACCATGTTACTTCTCTTAATCTGTCTTGTACTTCTTCAATCAGTGATATTGAGTAGCAGTTCTTGATTATAATGCTGTTTAACTGTCTGTAATTCATGTATAGTTGTAAGGTTCTGTTCTTCTTTGGTGCAAACAGTATTGGGTATACTGCTGGTAATATTGACTCTCTGATGTAATCTTTGTTAAAGTTATTATTAATGTATTTCTTCATCTTAGCTGATTCTTTTTTGTTCAATCTGTATATTGGTAATTTTGCTGGTTGTTTTCTGTCTTGTAGTTTTATCTTGTGGTTTCAGAGTTTGTGCTTTAGTAAACTGTTGCTTTAATCTCTTTCTCTGAATATATTGATGTATTCCCAGAATTCTTCTGGTAGAGTTTTCTTGATCTTTTTATTCTGGTCATTCTTTTGTACTTGCAGCTGCTCTGAGTTGTTGGGGTTCTTTATGGCTTGATCTGCTTTGTTATTATAAGTTAGATTTTCATGAATTTCTTCTGTATTGATTGATTGATTTCTATGTAGTATCTTCCTCTTGACCTGACTTATTATGGCCAGTGTCTCACCTAAGTCATTTCTGAGTGTAGATCTCTGATTATGGCATACTAGTTTGAGAGAGCATCTACAGTTTGTCAGTTTAATCTTTTCTTCTTGCCAGTTAATTTCTGAATTGTGTTGTTTCAATCAAGAGTATTCCAAGACTATATTATAGTCTTTTAGATTTGTCACTTTGAAATGCACTTTCTTGTAGTGTTGTTCTATTCTCATTCTGATGGGATATGTCTCTTCTTCAACTTTATTAAGAGTTCCTCCTCTCAGTTCTGATAACTGGTAAAGGTATTTCTTTATTTGCTTTATGATGCCAGCTTGTTTAATGAATCTTCTGTTGATAAATAGTCTGATTGCTTCTGAGTTCACTAGAACTGTTGCACACTTTGATTCAAGTAAGGTTGCTGTAACTCTGAAATGACAGATTTGCCTGTTAGTAGCTAACAGTTTTGCTTGTCTATTCATGCTGCTTACAGACTCTTGTTTGTGACAGCTCTCTTGTTTTCTGAATTAATAAGAGTTATCTTGGGTGCCTGTTTGTGTATTTTGCAATTATTTTTGTTGGTATATTATTTCTTGTGTATTTTCTGTATATACTTGTTGTCTTTGTATCCTGTGCAGTTTTCACATTCTTTCAAACTATGCAGAGATCTTGTTATTTTCCAAAATCTTTTATCTTTATGAAATTTGCATTGGTATTTGTACTTGAATTTGTTGTAGTATAGATGATTTGGTTCTTTCATCTTTTTCTGTTCTTTGTTCCAGTGTTATCTGTATGTTGTTATTGCTAGTAATCTGTTTTCTTCTTTGCATGTGGTCCAGTGCAATTAGTTGTCTTGAATCTGTAGTATTCTTGCTGTTGAGCATTTTGTCTCTTCAGATATCATATTTTCTATAAGACTGAGTTTCTTCAAGCCATCTTCTTTGTGTTTTTCAAATTCTAGTATTTTCTAACTTAGCTCTTTCTTCAGCTTTGATGTAGTTGTCTGTTCTTTACTTGATTAATATTCTTTACTGTTGCTGTTATCTTGTTTCTGAGTTGCTTGCAACTTCTTTAGTGATTGTGGTTAGTATCTGCTGTTCTTTCCATCTCTGTAGATAGAGTAATTATTGTTGTAGCAAAAGCTTTAATAAATTCTGATGTGTTCTGGATGTTCTGTAGATAAGATATTCTGTAAATCTGGTATTTCTCATTCTTCTTCCTCAGTGTCATATCTGCAATACTGGTAATTCTTGATGTTGTAACTGTAGTTTCTGTAATACATAAGATCTTCTGTAATCTGTGTTCATTGTTTGAACTCTTCTTGTTGTTTCTGGTGAAGCTTGCATAAATATCTATAAATTGGGTACTAAGTATGTTTCTTGTGCTTTGGATTCTGAATTTTGTCCATTTTCTTTTTGTAGTAGTATTTGTAGTTAAGTGGTTGAGTTCTCCAATCATCACTTGATTTGCTCTGTGTTCTTACATATAATTTTTTGCCTAACTTTCATTTCTTGTCATCCAGCTGATTTTAGTATTTTGATTTATCTTCTGGCTGCTGGAGTAGCTTCAGATAGGCTTTTATAACTTGTTTTTTGAATATCTCTCTGAATTATTATTGAAGTTCTTTTTTGATTTGTTCTTTCTAAGTTGTTACTTAAAGATATTGTTTGACTTCAGAGTTTTCTTTATTTTTTTTTGAGATTGCTCTGAGTTTGTTGTGTTTTTAATCTGCTTTCTTTGCTCTGCACTGCCTTGCTTGATATCCAGACTTAGTATAATAGAAGCATAATTTCTCTTTCTTTCTTTGTTTTTTTTCTTTCTTATTAAGCATGTTAACTTCTGTTGCATTCAGCTTCCTGGGTGTGTGTCTGTAAGAGTCTGATTGTACACATTTACTCTGGCCTTGACTTTCAGTGTGGTTTAATAAACTGGATTGCTTTTATAATGCTTTTTCTTGCTTCTTCATCTTTTGTTTGTAAAGTCAGTTTCCAATTCTGACTGCTATTTTGATTATTCTGGTCAGGGTATGTAGTTGTTTCTCCAATTATGCTATTTTATTTTTGATCTTAGTGAATAGTTCTTAGTAGTAAGTGTCAGCTAAGGCTTTATTGTCTCAATCAGTGTTAACAGAGACTTGCTGGAATCTTATAGTATAGTCTTGTGATGATGTCTTTTGTTATATGTGGTGTAACTGCTGGGCTGCTGTGTTTCATTCTTCAACTTCTCTGAAAGTGGTTTTCAATATCTGAATAAAGATGTCATAACTGTCAATAATCTTAAGCATATTATTGTTCTGATTAACTTTATCTTTTTTGTAATAATTCTGCAGATAGATGTTGAACCAATCAAATACTGCTCTGCAAAAATATAATGCTGCTATTATTATCTTGTTCTTATTATTACTGAGTTCTTTGCCTTTTATATTTATGTAGATGTGCAGTTGTTCCAAGAAAGCTTGTAATTTTTCTCATTCACTCTTGAAGAGTTCTAGTGGATTGACTTTGACTTTATCTTTCTTTTCCTGTTGTTCAGTAGATAAGATGGCTATAACCTGGACCTCAAGCTGCTTATTATGATGTTTCAATTTACAGTTCTGCTCTTCAAGTTTCTTAGTAATCTGTTCAAGCTGCAAGATTCTATTTATAAGATCTTGAGTATTGACAGCTGGTGCTTTGAATGCAGACATAGTTTCTATACTTTATTAGATCTTGACATGAAGTGGGGGTTCATATCTTTATACTTGATATGATACAGAAAGTTCTTTCTTTGTATATAATCTCTGAAGTCTCAGATGTATTCTCTTCTGAGTCAGAAGTAGTTAATATGTTGTGTATGTTTTTGAGTTTTGTAACTGGAAATCTCTCTGGATTCTTTGAGATCTTAAGAGTATCAAAGAGCTTAAAGAGAACAATAACAGATTGAAGATAGTGATCAATAATTTAATAATGCTTCAGTTGAGTGGGCAGTCTTGCTCTGATAACAAAGAGTTTCTGTGCAGGTATATTAGAGTCAGGGCAAGACTATTATATCTTCTCAAAAGTAGCAGAATCAGGTACAATTATACAGTATTACAAGACTTTAGTGATATGGAAAGTAATCAAGATATGAAAGTATCTGATTCAAAGATATCTGTAAGATAGATAAGAAGATTAATCATAATAAACAAGTGCATCAGATCTCTGATAATAAGCATTCTTATATACATGATGCTTTTCTGATGATACTCACAATACTTTCTTTCAGATTGTTTGTGTTATAGTATCACAATATATGATACTTTCTTTCTTATATCTCATCTCACTTGTATTACTTCCTGGTCACATGACTTCCCATCTTAAGGTTTCTCCACAACAGTTCATAACTTCATCTTGTCAGGTTTCATTTAATCATTTTGTGTCTTTGGCTGCCGTGCCACAAGTTTCATAACAATAAAGCACTACTATAACAGAAGATGCCAGAAGGCATCAATTTTGAAAAAGAGGGAAAAAGTATTTCTAATTCAATAGAATATCAAAACCAGATGACCAAGTAAAAAACTCAATTTCAAAAAATTAAGACCATACAAAATCACAAAGCAGATCAGAAAAGTCAACTACAAACTCCAGCTACTCAAGAAGATAAGAATACACCCAATATTTCATGTCTTATTATTGGAAAAAGCACCACTACATATCAAAGAAATGCCCACAGAGATCAATAAAGAACAAGAATATGAAGTCAAACAGATACTAGATCATCAGAAGATTAGTGAGAAACTTCACTACTTAGTAAAATGAAAAAGATACAATACCTCAGAAAACATCTGGGAATCAACAAAAAATCTCAGAAATATTCAGATGATTGTTAAGATGTATCATCAACAACACTCTCACTCAGTAAAGCATTAATGAAGAAATCAGAAACAACTAGAAGCAAGTCTGAAGAAGAAAGATTATTTAATAAAGCAAGCAAATTCTAAATCTCTGCCTGCTCAGTTACTCTTTTCTGCTCTTTCTCTTCCAGGTGCTCCAATTTCTTCAAAGAAGAAAGACCCTGAACTATCATATTACTACTACAATATTTAAGAAGAGACTCTTGTTTTTGAAGATAAAGAAGTTTTGAGAAAATATAAATCTGTTTCTCAAGAACTTAGCATTTCTCCAATGCTAGCTTCTTCTGAGCTTTTTTAAGAGAACACCAGTTCTCAGTAGAAGAACCATTGTTACAGACACACAAATAACTGAAACACATGCATACACTATATCAAGAAGAACAAGAGAACATAATGCATGTCTTGTTAAGAGAGAAACAACAAACACAAGAGAAGATCATAATAAAGCCTGATTTTTTAATATTAGTGATTAAAGCATTCTTGTGAATGGCAGATTTGGAAGCCATAGTTAAGTCATGAAGATACTTACTTAAGAAGAAAGAATACAAGAAGACATAAGAAGAAAAAAACACTCTTTTATATTTCAGAAAAAAAAAGCAGAGTGGTTGGGGACAACACACTGTGAAAGAAGAAGATAATATTATAAATCTTGTGGCACAGTAGCTGAAGAGACAGAATGATTGAACAAGATCTAACAAGACAGAGTTACAAACTGTTGTGGAGAAATCTTAAGATAGAAAGTTATATAACCAGAAAGTGATACAAGCAAGACAAGATATAAGAAAGAGAGTATTACATATTGTGATATTACAGTATAAGCAATCTAGGAAAAAGTATCACAAGTATCACCAGAAGAGTATTATATATATAAGAACACTTATTACCAGAGATCTAATAAACTTGTTTATTGTGATCAATCTTCTTATCTATCTTATAGATATCTTTGAGTCAGATACTCTCATATTTTGATTACTTTCCATACTATTAAAGTCTTGTGATACTATACAATTGTACCTAATCCCACTACTCTTGGGAAGGCACAATAGTCTTGCCCTGACTCTGATATACCTGCATGGAAACTCTTTGTCATCAGAGCAAGACTGGCCACTCAACCAGAGCACCATTGGACTATTGATCACTACCCAATCTGTTATTAATCTTCTGAAGCTCTTTGATACTCTTCAAATCTCAAAGAATCCAGAAAGGTTCCCATCACACACAACACTATTCCTCTTTATATAGCATCTTTTACTATAGACTGAACAGTACTTTTATACTCTAGTTATCTGATGTTAGAAGATATCTCTTCTGTATTCAAGAAGATTCAAATATTATGGTGTATTTGAGAATTGAATTCAAGGCTTTTTATAGCTGTAGAGAGAAGAAGAAGAAGAATTCAAAGAATTGTTGTTGTAACTTGTGTTTTTGATAACCTGCTGAACAGCAGCAACTATGCCACTTAAAAAATCATGGTGAAGATCTAATATAGTCTTGATGTTGTAAAATCTAGAAATTAGAGCTTCTGATTTACTTTTTTTGAGAACAGCTCTTTAAGCAGCTATTTTTAAGTAGCTATATTGAAGACTTAATGTAATTATCTTTGACTGCTTGTTCATGCATCTTAGATAGCCAGTTATTAGCTTAAATATTCCAATAATTGGGCCTTTAAATCTGAAGATAACATTGTAGCTAGAGAAACAGACTCTCTTTAAAGAAATCTAGAGATTTGATAATGTATTTGATTAGTTTTTTTGCTCTTCTTGATGATTAGAAAGAGAGATAGAGAAAGGCTGAATTTATACTTAACTTTTTAGATAAAGAGAATAGGAATTATATAAGTAAGGCTTATAAATAACTTGTTTGAGTGAACTGATTGCCAGAAAAAATAAAATTGAATTCCTCTTCATTTTATAATTGCTTTTCTATCCAATTTAGAAGATAAGAAGAATGACTATGCAGTGAAAAAGCTCATAATCTGTTGGAGCATGGAAAACTAAGCTTCATTATGCTGCTACAAAAGAGACTAGTGAGATCTCATCTCTTACAGTGAGATAGAGCTTCGCAGCAGAAAAGAGTAGACCAAGAGTGATCACATGAGGTCATGTGCGCGCTAAGCCCAAAAGGGGTTAGGGTGCGCGGACAGGTTTGGGGAAGGTGACCTCGGCAGGTGTCAGGTGACCTGCCGGAACGGGGCTATACCAGATCTGGGCGGACGGCCGAACCCGGCTTGGCGACTCGCTGGTTGATTGTTTACTGCTAAATAATAAATAAAGTTTTGTACGAAGTTACAGAGATTTCTTCAGAATTAATTTTGTCTTCAACGTTTTTGGGGGCTGCTGGATGTCACCATAGAGGGCCGGAGTCCAATAGAAAGTTGCTGATGATTGACTGCTTGAAAGGTTAGTAGTCCAACCTGGGCTCTCAGGTCCCTTTTACATCCTTTTCTGCGCCGTCCGCAGCAGCTCTTCATTTTGTTTGTTTATCCCTATCGATGCTTGATGTTGACATCTGCCTGTTCCGCTCCGCTGCCAAGACGCTCCGGCCGCGGAGAGTCGGCGCGAGACGCGTCCGATGCGCGAATCATAAACGACGCGTCAACAGAAAACAGGCCGGCGTTAGGGGTTGTAAACATATCTCCATTTCGAGTACGTTCTTCCGTCAGTTTTTCTTGAGACTTTCTCCTAAGACACTGCGATTGTTTGTGGGCTCTTCCATGGCTCTTTGTTTGCCATCAAAGCGCCTGCTCCTTGTAGCACGGATGACATGGATGACTACGAGTATGCAGTATTTCAGTCGTGTATTCTGGCAAGACCACTAACTCTACTTACATAGGTAAGTAGACGTATTGGTTTGGATCGATAGACATCACCATGAACAAAAACTGAGAGCAAGGAAGTTTTTTCTTGCTCAGATAAGAGGCCAGGGCCAAACACCATCCACCAGAACATCTTGATGCAATATCTCGATTTGCCATTGCAAATCAGTCCCCCTTCCACAAAGCCCAAATCCGTTCCTGCTCCCGCCCAATTTCTGCATAGGGAACCCGAAACATCATGGTAAACGACGGACTTCGTTTGGATCCCAGACAACCGCCGAGAGGCCCTTGTCACTTCTTGTCTTTGTTTTTCGCGGCTTCTTCTGCCGCCCTTTTTTCGGCCATCTGACGCTCGATGGCGCAAGTTTCGCATTCCCTGCCCGGTAGCATGTAAATGTTGGGATGTCTTGGACATGGGATCATGTGCTCTTTTCTGCGGCAATTGGTGGTAAATACTTTCCCACAATAGGCACTGGCAGAGTTAGCAAGTTCCTCGGGACCGATTTATCAGTACTCAGGACGTACCAGTGATGCCCGCCTTTCTTCTTCTGGGGCATGGTGAAGAAGTTGAATTCTTGAGCAAGAGGCGAAGTCGAAAAGTTGGAATTGATCACCGTGAGGCGAATAAGGAGATCCTTGAAAAGCTGCTTGTATGAGTTCTGCTGCTGCTATTGCTAGAATGCCTCAAGTTCAACTGCA
Organism: Coccidioides immitis RS; assembly: GCF_000149335.2. NCBI lineage: Eukaryota > Fungi > Ascomycota > Eurotiomycetes > Onygenales > Onygenaceae > Coccidioides > Coccidioides immitis. The sequence continues at coordinate 126,921 of NW_004504310.1, read as the reverse complement.
AGGGAACGCAGCTTTTATAATGAGTTTTGACCTCATGTTGGGCCAATCCCTGGGTTTGCAGACCATTGACAAGCATTATTCTACTAACGCATCAGGCGCAATTCTGTTGAACAAACAACTTGTTGACCCTGATAGCAATCCCAACGCATACCTCTCCTGGCCCTGGGCGACTTAATTGCACAACAACGGCATCCGCGAGTCAGAGATACGACACCTAATATGGCTGGTAGCCTCGTTCCGTGTCAGGTGAGCTCCCATGATAATCGCAAAACAAATATGGAGTAAATTGTTGCCTAACCCATTGAAGAAGTGGCAGATTCAGTGTTGTGCTGGGGCAATCAACCCCCAGGGCTGGGTGAAATAATACTAGTATTGTTTGTTTGGCGTCCAAAAGAGGCACCTATCCGCTATTCCATGTCAAAGACTGAATTGAATCATCATCGTCATTATTGCTGCCATAATGTTTTGTTGAGAGCAAACTAGTATTAGAGATTTCTACCTGTGGTATCAGCAAATGCTAGTCTCCGTGCGTAAGAAGTATCTTGGGTAGGCATGTACCGGTAGGTACTTAACAACTATAGGCAGGATGTACAAAATACAATTCAGAAGATAATGGTACCTGCACATATTTGTTCCTCTTCAAACGTTTCCTCAAAGTTTGGTCATGGCGGCAACTACGGGAGTATAGCAAGCAGCAAACAAACAGACATTGCTCAAAGTACTCGGCCTGCATGCCATCATAAACCTGACCCCAACCAGTCTTGTCAGCTTCTCTTTTTTTCCTTTTTCCCCCCATCAGGAGTCACTTCACAGTCACCTCAATAACATCAACATGACGGTCTCAGGTACTACTACTAGAAGCGACACTGCTTCTCAGTGCTCGGACAGCGAGCATTTGGCCCAGTTCGACCAAGTCCGCAAGATCCTACAACTGCAAAACCTACCAGCGTTTGCCTTGAAGATTCGCTATGGAGATGCCGTCGCTGCTGACTCGTCCTGTCGCGTCGTCCCTGACCCTCTCTCCGGCACTTATCATATTCTCTTCAAGCTCGAGTTCGACGATGGGGTGCACTGGCTCCTCAAAGTCCCCGCTAATGGTTATCCCGACGCCTTTGACGCCGTTTCTGCCCGCGCCCTCCGGTCTGAAGCACTGACGATGCGTTTAATCCAAAGGAAAACCAAAGCACCCGTTCCAACCGTGTATCATTTCGACGATACCCTAAACAACGAGCTCCACTGTCCCTTTATCCTGATGGAATATGTCGACGGCCGCCCATTGTACGAAATTTGGTTCGATCAAAATGTCGACCCCGAGGTACTCGAAAAACGTCGCTGTCGTGCGTTGGATGGCGTGGCGCGAGCAATGTTAGAGCTCGGCAAGTTTGTCTTCGACGAGGCTGGGGAGATACTCTTCGATCATAATGACGGTCCATGCTGCATCGGGCCGATGAAGATGCTGGATATCCAAGCCATGCTGGGGCAGGACGATGATGATGATGATGATTCCACAATCTTCTGTTCCGTTGGGCCCTTCCGCAGCGCAAAATCGTGGTTTACCTGCATGCTTGACAGGCGCGAACCACCCCCGGATGAGTACAGTCTTGGAGTCTACAGTGTGCTTCGTTTGTTCATTGACCTAGCCTTTCCCGAGACGCAAAGTGGAGAGAAGACGGATTTTGTTCTCTCCCACCCTGATTTCGATATTCAGAACGTCCTCGTGTCCGACGACGGCAGCCTACGTTCACTCATCGATTGGGATGGGGTGAGCACGGTACCTCGCTGTCTAGGAAATGAGGTATATCCAAGCTGGTTAACGCGTGACTGGAATCCGGTAACTTACACATTCGATGAAAGCGCTACGCCTGGATCGGACTGCCAGAATAACCATGAAAACTCACCGAGGGAGCTTGAGCACTACCGCAAGATATATCAGAAGCTCATCGAGAAGATATTGGAATTCCCTGCCGCGTCGAAAAGGATGGCAGCCAACTCCCTGGTCCTCCGCAACCTCTACATCGCCGCTACAGACCCTGTTTGTACGCACGCTATTGTTCGGAGGATCTTTGAGGAGATTACGTCGAGGACGGCCCCTGTTAAATCCTCTACAGAGCATAAAGGTGAAAACGGATCCAATAATGGTGACAACTGCAACAACGGCGCCGATAGCCGTGGCGATGGCGACCATACACATGTTGATGAGGGTGACGATGACTTCTTCATCTATGATGTTTTCACCAAGTTCCGACGCGGCAACCTAAGTGAACGGAACCTACAGCGTCTTACACGTGGATTTCAAGCGCTGTTGATATGATGTGTCCTTTCGATATGCTACTCTTCACGGTACCCCCGAATATACCCAAACTTACTCACTGCCTTCCTACGAAGTTTTTATCAGGTTTAGCAAAGTATTTCGTTTCGTTTACAAGGTTAATATCTAAATTTCTGCTCATTGAGTCCACCTATTCTGCAAGAACTCACTCCAGCTTGATAGAATCTTGAATTTATACTACGTTCATCTGGTAGTAATACTATCTGATCAGTCCTCCATCGGCACCCACCGCAACTGCACACGCCCCGGATCGCGCATCTGCAACGTCAATTTGCTAACCGAATCCCACGCCAACTGCCTCAGCCTCTCCCTCAGCATCTCAGCATCCTCAATCCCCACTGTTGGCAGCGGCTCGCACCGCGCGGACCGGAACAACGTCGCCATCGTCGCGACGAATTCGACCTGCGACATTTTCACCCCGGGACAGATCTGTGGGCCGCCGGACCAGGACACGTAGGTGCCCTTTGCTGGGGTGATGATTTGATCTGACGAGGAGGACGTGTCGATCCAGCGGGAGGGGTTGAATTCGGCTGCGTTGGGACCCCAGTGTGCCGGGTCGAGGTGGATGCTTAGTTGGGAGACGTAGATGTCCATGGGGGGAGTGAGGAGGTGCTGTGTGCCGGTTGTTGAGTTGTTGAGTTGTTGCGGTTCGAGGACGGCGCAGGGCAATTTGTCGGGCACCACATTTCTTCACTTAAAGCCGGACTTTTTTATCTTCCCTGAGGCATAACTATTCGTTATATTTTTTCCATAGTGCTATACGGAGTACTACTACGAGTAGCAATCCCTGCTTCCTAGGCGTACCCCTGGAAAAGAGACAAGTCAAGCTTCATGACTCAAGGCAGTCATTCTGCTGTCTAGTAACTCAGAGAGTCTCTTAAGCATGTTATGCTCTCTTATCTCTGTAACAAAGATTTTCTTTTGTCTGAAATGTCCTTCATTCTGGTTGTTTTCATAGCCAGAATCCCCATTATAATCCTCCAAAGCAGCAATGTAGCAAGCTAGCTGCTGTGGTGAGAGCTGGTAAGGATGGAATTGAAGAAGCTGCTCTGTAAATCCAAAGATAACCCTGAATATGTCCACTGGTATGCAGATGTGATGGATGTGAGGACTGCAACCCCCTGCGGACTGAGCTGGCGGACCGGCGGAAGGTTGTTCCGGGGCGAAGCCCTAAATGATGGATGATGGAGGACTTGTATGCTTGTCATTCACTAAGCTACCTAAAGGGGAATCTCAGCTAATCTATGTGGGTCACGTGAGCGAGGTGCTGGTTGGATTATCTAACACCCCCCCATGCAACAAGCTCCAGCAGCAAGTGAGAGCCACAAAGATCCAAAGCTTCCAAATCTCTCAAATCTGCAATAAAAATTAATTACAGAATCCAGATTTATTTCTTCTTTAGACTTAGCTCTGTTTTGCTACAATACTGTATTTTTGCTGGCTTTACTGATAAACCTCCATATTTTCCTGTATCAACTTGTCACCCCTATTGCACTCATAAATTGAGTGTAGGAATCCATTGTAAGAGTCTTCATGAGCCTGTCAGCTTTATTTACATCAGTTCCAACATGCTCAATTGAGATTTCATTCTTTTGAATTCAGTCTCTTAGCATATGGTGCTGAATCTCAATATGGTGTGCTCTTCATGTTATAGCTTCAGCTTTGGCTAAGTCAACCACTCTCTTGTTGTCAACACTTAATTTTGAGCTTCTTAGCTTTGCTGAGCCTTCACTAATCACCCCAGCATCTATCAACAGGTTGTTGATCCAAACTAGTTCACAAGCAGCTTCACTAGCTGCCAAATACTCCACTTTGATTGTTGATTTCAAGACAGATGTCTGGTGCTGTGATCTTCACAATATTGGAGCTCTATTCATGGTAATAATGTAGCTGCTGGTAGATTTGTATGCAGGATTAGCTCCAGTTCAGTCAGAATCTGAACTGGCTGCCAGTTTCAAGTCTTCAGAATTCATATCTCTTTTGAAGACTATTTCTTTTAATTTTGTGCTCTTGAGATAGTGTAGAATCTGCTTGAATGCTGCCCAGCTTTCCCTATTAAGTCTGCTGTTGAATCTCACCAGATAATTGACTGTGAATGCAATATCCAGCCTTGTACACATAACTAGAAACTGTAGAGAGCCCAGATCTTTCCTGTAATTTGTAGGCATAGTCTGCTTGTCAACTCCATTTTTGAGAGTCTGATCTAGTGTGAATTTAATGCTTATTTCTTTTTTCATTAGCATTTTGAAAGATTTACAGTCTTCCATTCTATATTCAGTTAGTAGATTCTTGATATACTGTTTCTGATTTACAAAAAGATCTCCATTTGACTGCTTTTGAACCTGCATATCTAGATAATGGTCTTGTTCTGTAATCTTCTTGATCTTGAAGCATTTCTGAAGCTTCTTGATGAGCCATTCTATTTCAGCTTCATTGGGTCCCATTATATGGCAGTTGTTGATATGTAGAGTTAGATAGATTTGCTTTCTCTTGTGGTAGAGTAATTCCACATCATATGGAGAGATCTGGAATCCTAGAGATTTCAGATAGTCAGTAGCTGCTTGATATCAAAGTCTAGCAGCTTGTTTCAACCTGTAGAGTTCCTGGTGTAAGAGCCCTACTAGATTACCCTGCCTGTGCTTGAATCCAGTGGGTAGTTGAATGTATACATGTTTGTCCTCTGAAAGAGTTCCATTTAGAAAGGCTATCATAAAGTCAAAGATGCTAACCTTCCAGTTCTTGGCTGTTGAGATAGCAAAGAAGGCTCTTATTGTAGGTCCACTAACAACTGCTGTGTAGATCTTCTTGTAGTGAATGTCTTCTTGCTGTTTGAATCCACATACAACCCAATAAGCTTTGAATCATACTGTACCACCCATGTTGTTGAGCTTCCTATCAAATACTCATTTGCCAGAGAGAATCTGCATTTCAGGTTCCTTCTCAACTAGAATCCAGATGCCTTTCTCTTGTAATTTGGAGACTTCAACATCTAGAGCCTTCTTCCAATAAAGCCACTCTTTAGAGCATTTGGCTTTGGTGATGGATTTTGGTATATCTGTACACATACTGAGCACTGAAAGCTCAGCTCCATTTGTCTCTTCTTCCTCCATAGTATCTGAGAGAATTTCTTGCTCTTTACCCAGGTATGTGGGCTCTAAAGTCTCTAATTTGCTGTCCACAAGCTTCTTCATGATTTCTGGCTTCTCCTTTGCAAGATAAGCTAGTAGCTTGTGTTGCCAGCCATTCAATGAATCTATGTAATTGTACTTCTCTGGGAGTTCAATGTATTTGGCTTTGGTTAGTGAATTTGTAGGGATTTGATCCAATTTCTCATCAAATATAACATCTCACAAGATCATTATACTGTTTGTTTCTGGGTCCCAAAGCCTGTAGATGTGCATGCCACAATATCCTACAAATTTGATCTTCTTGGACCTAGGTTGAAGCTTTGAGAATTTGTTCAAAATCTTCATGCAGGTGTCACATCCTCACCTATGGACCCATCTGCAATAGAGTTGGTGATCTGTCCAGGCTTCAAAGGGTGTCAACAGCTTTGTGTTCTTGCATCCATATAGAGGCACTAAGATAGGTAATAGATTCACCATCATGGAGACTGTGGCAAGAGCTTCACTCTATAACTTATTGAGTAGTTCTGAGTCTATAAGTATGCTTCTTGTTCACTTGCAAAGAAGTCATATTCCTCATTCACTTATTTCATCTTGTTAAGATGTATATGGGTATGTAATCTTCTGTTGTATACCCTTGCTTTTGTAGAATTCAGCCAGTTGTTAACTTGTCAATTCAGGAGCTCCATCAGACAGTATAGTGCTGATCTTTTGTTTGGTAGACACTTCAATCATATTGATCCAGTTCTTTAGAGATTCTGGAGCTTCTACCCACTTCTTCAGGAGATAGATCTACCTGTATTGTGTGGCATCATCCATTATAAGTAGAAAATACTTCACTCCACTGTAGCTTGGAGAATCAGAGTCTGTAGATAGAATACAGCCACCACCTGCAATATCAATAAAAATTTTAGCTCCAGGCTTTGTAGAGCATGTTCTAGATTTAAATGGATTGCAAGCTTGCTTAGCTTTAGCACAGATTTTACAGAACTCTAGCTTCTTTACTCCCTTTATTCACATTGTTATTCTCAGATCTCTAGCTAGAATAGCTATATCATGGGCATTGAGATGCCTCCAGCATTTGTGCCAATTGGCCATCATATCCTTCTTGATTTCTGGTGTCTTTGCCAGGTGATTTGGTGCCAAAAGCACATTATCTTTATTCTCTAGAGTTGCTGTTACATAGCAGGGCTCTAGAAGTTTTGTAGGTACTGGAAACACATATGTCAGTAAATTGCATATTCTAGGCATTTGTAGAACTAGAATATCATTCTTGTTAAGCACAGCTTTGAAGCTCTGTATTTTATCTGCTGATTCTAGTAGAAAAACATGTTCTCCATTAATATAAAGCTGTTCCACTGTAAAGCTGTCTTGTATAAGCTTCCCAAAGCTTATGAGATTAATCTGGAGGTCAGACACAATTCTAACCCCTCTAATGCTTAATTCTCCATTGTCAGTTTGGATACTGGCCATGCCAAATTCTCTGGTGACTAATTTCAAACTGTTCACCATAAGTAGTTGTGTTGCATGGCTCTTTGGGTTCATTTGAACTAGATCTGTATGTGAGGTCATGTGGAATCTGGCTCCAGAGTCAAGAATTCATTTGTCTGTGGATTTGTGTGCTTCTTTTATAGAGAAGGCTACTTTATGAACTGAATAGATCTTGTCTGTTGCAACTGTAGTTATTTTCTTGCCTTTGCCTTTAGAGTCTTCTTTAGGCTTATTAGGCTTTGAATTCTTGTTAGATTTGCAAAATTTAGCCAAATGGCCAGGTTTGCCACAAATATAGCAGTTCCAGTTCTGTAGTGAGCTCTTCTCTGGATTGGATTTGGAGTTTGTATTTTTGTAAGACTTTTAGGAATCTGAGCTTGTTGTATTTGTATTTGACTTTATAGATCTGTCTTTTCTCTGATCTTTCTTGGAGATCCAGTGGAGGATATTCTTCAGTAGGTCTTTCAAATTCTTCTCTGATAGGTTTGTTCTGCTCTGGCATGCCATATCAAATTGGTTCTGTATGAACTCTCTCCATTAGAATGTAATATTCATCTTCAAGATATCATGTAGAGTGTGGTCCAGTTGTTTGAACCCTAATCTCTCAAATTTCCCATGGATTGCTAGAAATCTCTCTATATAATTTCTTTCTGAGCCAGTGAATTGTGGTGTCATTCTTACTAACTCTGTAAGTAGACTTTCCTGCTGTATCTCAGGTCTCTCTTGAAAGGCTGTTCTTACAGCTTTCCAGAGTTTGTAAGCACTAAGACTATCTGATTTCTTGAAGTATTCTCTGGCTTGTGCAGATATTGTGCTGTTGATTAGACTATATAGCTAATTATTCTGAACATTCTAGTATTGTGAAATCTTCAAGTGCTCTGGCTGTAGTGAAGTCTCTTGTCTTTCCAGGATAATCTTCTCAACATCTACTTGATGAGCTACCTTTAGAATGGCTTTGCTCCATGCTAGATAGTTACTGGCTCCAGCCAGGGTTATAGGCTTCTTCACTGTCTTTGTGATCTTTGTGAATTGGGTGATTGCTCTGCTGATTTGTGTATTTGTGTCTATAAGATTGCTGACATATTCTTCTAGTTTCTCATCAGAGTCTATTTTTTGGTTCTCTTCTTCTTCTTGTTAAGCTTTGTGCTCTAGATTCTCCTGCATCATTGCAGGTGTGTTTGTGGTGCTTGCTTGATCTGATAGAAGGTTCACTTGCTGTGCCAGCTGTTGTACTGTTTTCTGTTATCTTTGCATTAACTTCTGTTGCTTTTGCATTATCTTCTGTTGATTCAGCATCATTCTATGCAACATTTGGAGTTCACTCTTCTCTCTAGGCTTCTGCTTGTTGTTTGGCAGGCTGTCTCTGAGCCTACTTGACTGTCTAAGCTTGGTTTGAGATGTAGAGAGGTTTGTTGAAGCCTTCTGATCAGGAGTTTGGTGCTCTGATTTGTCTGTATAGTTCACCATGGCTTTGGTGTTGCCAGGTGCTTGATTTGCTTGCTAGGTGTGTTTAGCAAGCATTTCACTCACTCTCTGGTTGTGTGCCAGAAAGCTACAGGGTTTAACTTACTCCCCAGCTTAGTGCTAGAAAGCTACAGAGATTGCATGTATAGGAGGTGTCTATCTCAATGTATGCTCTCTCTTGTGCTTGTAAAACCTTGTTATTCACAAGAATAACTGTTCAGGATGTTGATTGTAAGCTTCAATATCCAATTGAGCTGTAAATCAATCTTATATGCTTGCTCTTCAGTGCAAAGGGCTATAACCTGATGCAGGACTTGTATGCTTGTCATTCACTAAGCTACCTAAAGGGGAATCTCAGCTAATCTATGTGGGTCACATGAGCGAGGTGCTGGTTGGATTATCTAACACCCCCCCATGCAATGAGCTCCAGTAGTAAGCAAGAGTCATAAAGATTCAAAGCTTCCAAATCTCTCAAATTCACAATAAAAATTAATTACAGAATCCAGATTTATTTCTTCTTTAGACTTAGCTTCATTTCATCACAATACTGTATTTTCACTGGCTTTACTGATAAACCTCTATATTTTCCTGTATCAACTTGTCATCTCTATCATGCTTACAAATTAAGTGTAGAGATCTATTGCAAGATTCTTTGTAAGTCTGTCAGCTTTATTTGTATTGGTTCCAACATACTTAATTAAGATTTTATTCTTTTAAACCCAGTCTCTTAGCACATAGTGTCAAATCTCAATATGGTATGCTCTTTACATTATAGCTTCAGCTTTGGCTAAGTCAACTGCTTTCTTGTTGTCAATACTTAATTTTAAGCTTCTTAGCTTTGCTGAGTCTTTGCTAATCATTCTGGTGTCTATTAACAGATTGTTAATCCAAACTAGTTTACAAGCAGCTTCACTAGCTGCCAAATACTCTGTTTCAGTCATTGATTTCAAGACAGATATCTGGCACTGTGATCTCTATGATATTGAAGCTCCATTCATGGTAATAATGTAGCCACTGGTGGATTTGTACACAGGGTCAGCTCCAGCTCAGTCAGAATTCAAACTGACTGCTGGTTTCAAGTCTTCAGAATTTATATCTTTTTTGAAGACTATTTCTTTTGATTTTGTGCTCTTGAGATAGTATAGAATCTGCTTGAACACTGCTCAGCTTTCTCTATTAAGTCTGCTGTTAAATCTCACCAGATAATTGACTGCAAATGCAATATCCAGTCTTGTATATATAACTAGAAACTGTAGAGAGCCCAGATCTTTTCTGTAATTTGTAGGTATAGCCTGCTCATCAACTTCATCTTTAAGAATCTGATCTGGTATAAATTCAATGCTTATTTCTTTCTTTATTAGTGTTTTGGAAGATTTGCAGTTTTCCATTTCATATTTGATCAGCAGATTCTCAATATACTGTTGCTGATTCACAAAAAGATCTCCATTTGGCTGCTTTTGAATCTACATGTCTAGATAATGATCTTGTTCTGTAATCTTCTTGATCTCAAAGTGTTTCTGAAGCTTCTCAATAAGCCATTCTATCTCAGCTTCATTGGGTCCCATTATACAGCAGTTGTTGATGTATAGAGTTAGGTAGATTCACTTTCTCTTGTGGTAGAGTAACCCCACATCATATGGAGAGATCTGGAATTCTAAAGATTTCAGATAGTCAGTAGCTGCTTGATATTAAAGTCTAGCAGCTTGCTTCAATCTGTAGAGTCTCTGACATAAGAGTCCTACTAGGTTACCCTGCCTGTGCTTGAATCCAGTGGATAGTTAAATATATACATATTCATTCTCTGGAAGAGTTTCATTTAGAAAGGCTGTCACAAAGTCAAAGACTCTGATCTTTCAGTTCTTGACTGTTGAGATAGTAAAAAAGACTCTTATTGTAGATTTACTAACAACTGCTGTATAGATCTTCTTGTAGTGAATGTCTTCTTGCTGTTTGAATTCACATATGACTCAATAAGCTTTGAATTGTACTGTGCTACCCATATTGTTGAGCTTTCTATTGAATACTCATTTGCCAGAGAGAATCTGCATTTGGGGTTTCTTCTTGACTAGAATTCAGATATCTTTCTCTTGTAATTTGGAGACTTCAACATCTAGAGTCTTCTTTCAATAAAGCTACTCTTCAGAGTGTTTGGCTTCAGTAATGGATTTTAGTATATCTGTACACATACTGAGCACTGGAAGCTCAGCTTCATTTGTCTCTTGTTTCTCTGTAGTATCTGAGAGAATTTCTTGCTCTTTGCCCAGGTATGTGAGCTCTAAAGTCTCTAATTTACTGTCTGCAAGCTTCTTCATGATTTCTGGCTTCTTTTTCACAAGATAAGCTAGTAGCTTGTGTTGCCAGCCATTCAATAAATCTATATACTTGCACTTCTCTGGGAGTTCAATATATTCAGCTTCAGTTAGTGAATTTGTAGGAATTTGATCCAATTTCTCATTAAATATAACATCTTGTGAGATCATTATACTGTTCATTTCTGGGTCCCAAAGCCTGTAGATGTGCATGTCACAATATTCTACAAATTTGATCTTCTTGAATCTAGGTTGGAGCTTTGAGAATTCATTTAAAATCTTCATATAGACATCACATTCTCATCTATAGACCCATCTGCAATGGGGTTGGTGATCTGTTCAGGCTTTAAAGAGTATTAACAGCTTCATGTTCTTGCATCTATATAGAGGCACTGAGGTAGACAATAGATTCATCATTATAGAGACTGTGATGAGAGCTTTGCTCCATAACTTATTGGATAGTTCTGAGTCTATAAGTACACTTCTTGTATGCTTACAAAGAAGTTATATTTCTCATTCACTTATTTTATCTTGTTGAGATGTATATGAGCATGTAATCTTCTGTTGTATACTCTTGCTTCTGTAGAATTTAGCCAGTTGTTGACTTGTCAATTCAGAAGCTCCATCAGATAGTATAGTGCTAATCTTTTATTTGGTGGATGCTTTAATCATGTTGATCCAGTTCTTTAGAGTTTCTGAAGCTTCTACCTGCTTCTTTAGAAGATAGATTTATCTGTATTGTGTGGCATTATCTGTTATAAGTAGGAAATACTTCACTCCACTATAGCTTGGAGAATTAAAGTCTGTAGATAGAGTACAGCTGCCACCTGCAATATCAATAAAAATTTTAGCTCCAGGCTTTGTAGAGTGTGTTCTAGATTTGAATGGATTGCAAGCTTGCTTAGCTTTAGTATAGATTTTATAGAATCTTAGCTTCTTTACTCCCTTTATTTGCATTGTCATTCTTGGATCTCTAGCTAGAATAGCTATATTGTGGGCATTGAGATGCCCTCAGTATTTGTGCCAATTGGCCATTGTATTCTTCTTGATTTCTGGTGTCTTTGCCAGATGATTCAGTGCCAAAAGTGTGTCATCTTTATTCTCTAGAGTTGCTGTTATATAGCAGAGCTCTAGAAGTTTTGTAGGTACTGGAAATACATATACCAGTAAATTGTATATCCTAGGCATTTGTAGAACTAGAATGTCATTCTTATTAAGCATGGCTTTGAAGCTCTGTATTTTATCTGCTAATTGTAGTAGAAAGATGTATTCTCTGTTAATATAAAGCTGTTCCACTATAAAGCTATCTTGTATAAGCTTTCCAAAGCTTATAAGATTAACCTGGAGGTCAGGCACAATTCTAACTCTTTCAATGATCAATTCTCCATTATCAGTTTGGATACTAGCTGTGCCAAATTCTCTGGTGACTGATTTCAAATCATTCACTATAAGCAGTTATGTTGCATGGCTCTTTGGGTTTATTTGAACTAGATTCATGCATAAGGTCACATGGGATCTGGCTTCAGAGTCAAGAATTTATTTGTCTGTGGGTTCATATGCTTCTTTTATAGAGAAGACTGCTTTATGGACCAAATAAATCTTGTCTATTGCAACTATAGTTGTTTCCTTGTCTTTATCTTTAGAGTCTTCCTTAGGCTTATTAGGCTTCAAATTCTTGTTAGATTTGCAAAATTTAGCTAAATGGCCAGATTTATCATAAATATAGCAGTTCCAGTTCTGCAGTGAGCTCTTCTCTGAATTGAATTTGGAGTTTGTATTCTTGTAAAACTTTTAGAGATTCAAGCTTGTTGCATTTGTATTTGACTTTGTAGATTTATCTTTCTTCTGATCTTTCTTGAGAATTCAGTGAAGAATATTCTTCAGTAGATCTTTAAAATTCTTCTTTAGTAGATCCATTCTGCTCTGGCATGCCATATCAAATCAGTTCTGTATAAACTCTCTCCATCAGAATGTAATGTTCATCTTCAAGATATTATGTAGAGTGTGGTCCAGTTGTTTGAACTCTAATCTCTTAAATTCCCCACAGATTGCTAGAAATCTCTCTATATAATTTCTTTCTGAGTCAGCAGATTGTGGTGTCATTCTTACTAACTTTGTAAGTAGGCTTTCCTGCTGTATCTCAGATCTCTCTTGAAAGACTGTTCTTACAGCTTCCCAGAGTTTGTAAGCACTAAGACTATCTGATTTCTCAAAGTATTCTCTGACTTGTGCAGATATTGTACTGTTGATTAGGCTGTGTAGTCAATTATTCTGAATATTCCAGTATTATGAAATTTTCAAGCACTCTGGCTGTGGTGAAGTCTCTTGTCTTTTCAGGATAATCTTCTCAACATCTACTTGACAGACTACCTTTAGAATGGCTTTGCTTTATACTAGATAGTTGCTGGCTCCAGTCAGAGTTATAGACTTCTTCATCATCTTTATAATCTTTGTGAATTGGGTGATTGCTCTGTTAATTCATGTATTTATATCTATAAGATTGCCAACATATTCTTCTAGTTTCTTATCAGAGTCTATTTCTCAGTTCTCTTCTTCTTCTTGTTGAGCTTTGTGCTCTAGATTCTCCTGTATTGTTGTAGATGTATTTGCAGTACTTGCTTGATCTGATAGAAGATTTACTTGCTGTGTCAGTTATTGTACTATCTTCTGTTGTCTTTGTCTTAACTTCTATTACTTTTGCATTATCTTCTGTTGATTCAGTATTATTCTGCACAATACTTGAAGTTTACTCTTCTCTCTAGACTCCTGCTTATTGTTTGGCAGGCTGCCTCTGAGCCTACTTAACCATCTAAGCTCAGTTTAAGATGTAGAGAGATTTGTTGGAGTCTTCCAGTCAGAAGTTTGGTGCTCCAGTTCATTCATATAGTTCACCATGGCTTTGGCATTGCCAGATGCTTGATTTGCTTGCTAGATGCATTTAGCAGATGTTTTGCTCACTTTCTGGTCATGTGCCAGAAAGCTACAGAGTTCAACTTGCTTCCCAGCTCAGTACTAGAAAGCTACAGAAATTACATGTATAGAAGATGTCTATCTTAATATACACTCTTTCTTGTACTTGTAAAATCTCATTATTCACAAGAATAACTATTCAGAGTATTGATTGTAAGCTTCAATATCCAATTGAGCTGTAAATCAATCTTATACACTTGCTCTTCAGCACAAAGAGCTATAATCTGATGGAAAACTTGTATGCTTGTCATTCACTAAGCTACCTAAAGAGGAATCTCAGCTAATCTATATGGGTCATGTGAGCGAGGTGCTAGTTAGATTACCTAACACCCCCTCATGCAATGAGCTCCAGCAGTGAGTGAGAGCCACAAAGATCCAAAGCTTCCAAATCTCTCAAATCTATAATAAAAAATTAATTACAAAATCCAGATTTATTTCTTCTTTAGACTTAGCTTTGTTTGCTGTAATACTGTATTTTTGCTGGCTTTACTGATAAATCTTCATATTTTTCTGTATTAATCTGTCACTTCTATTGTGCTTATGAATTAAGTGTAGAGATTTATTGCAAGAGTCTTTATAAGTCTGTCAGCTTTATTTATGTTAGTTCTAATGTGCTTGACTAAGATTTTGTTCTTTTGAACCCAGTCTCTTAGTACATAATGCTGAATCTTAATATGGCATGCTTTTTGTGTTATAGCTTCAGCTTTGACTAAGTCAACTGCTTTCTTGTTATTAATACTTAATTTCAAGCTTGTTAGCTTTACTGAGCCTTCACTAATTACTCTGGCATCTATTAACAGATTGTTGATCCAAACTAGTTCACAAGCAGCTTTGCTAGCTCTTAAATACTTTGCTTTGATTGTAAATTTCAAGACAAATGTCTGGTGCTGTAATCCTTATAATATTGGAGCTCTGTTCATAGTAATAATGTAGCTGCTGGTGGATTTGTATGCAGGGTCAGCTCCAGCTTAGTCAGAATCTGAACTAGCTACTGGTTTCAAGTCTTCAGAATTCATATCTCTTTTGAAGACTATTTCTTTTGATTTTGTGCTCTTGAGATAGCATAGAATCTGTTAGGAGAACCAGTTATGGCTTACATAAGTTTTCCCAGAATTAGAGGTACAAAAGAGCTAAGTAGATACAACACCTGCAACTGATAAAAGGGAGTCATGTGTAGAATGTAGAAGTCCTCTAACTAAAAGACTGAATATTGAGATTTCTATAATTTATACAAATTATGTAAATCTTATATGTTCAGAGTTAGAGTCATATAAATATCTCTGAACATCTGATGTTGTCTAATGCTTGGTTGGTCTAGATCTATATTTGTAACACTATTCTCTCTCTCAGAGGTCTCAGACTTCAAGATATAGAGCTACTAAAGTGGTTTTTGTACATTATTGTAGCTTTTCTGTTATTGATAAAGCATTATAGATTCTTGAATGTGCAAGCTTCTGCATTACTACTGCTTGTCTATATAAATATCTTATATGTGTATTGCTACCAGTTGCAGTAGACATTCTTTATTGTAGAATAGTAATTATTTTATTATAAATGTCCAGCATTTTATCATGTACTTATTTCTTTATTTGTTTGCTTGTTTGATTACTATATTATTTGTTGTTTATTGTTATATTGTCTATCAATAAGTTATGAAACTAGTAACTTTAGTGTATTGCAGTGTAAGTATAAATAGAGAGTTTCTAACTCTCTTCTTTTTTCTTTTTCTTCTGCTTTATTTAGGCTCAAGTGTTGTTTCTTGTTTGTTTTATAACTTGTTATAATATTATTATTGAAAGACTCTGTTATGTATAATAAAGAAGACACTCTTTCATACTCTGTCTGTATTTACTTGATGTTGACAGACTGTGTAAATGAAAACAAGTCTTGTCTATAGAATATTAAGAAGAAATCTTGTTCTTATGATTTAGAATATCAAATCTGTATCTATTATAATATAAGTATGTTTTCATCTGTTCTTCTTATTGTTCTGACATGGCTGTAGGTTCCAGAATCCATCATCAAACTAGTTTGTCAGCTCTTATAACTTTGAGAAGAATATTATAGTTTTGATGTAGCTAATCTATATTGTCCATACAACATCAAGTGCATGAGTATACTCATGTGTGAATTTTATAAGCTTAACTTAGAAGCTACTAAATATTGCTGCTGCCAGACTACTTCTGCTGTTGAAGAATCTTTTATAAAATATTGTTATTCTGTCTCATATCATGTAGTTAAGACTGTAGATCTTATATCTAAAATGAAATCTATTAAAGATAATCAGTCTGAGTTCTCTTGTTTATCAAGTTCAGTTTGTACTGTTCTCTTTCAGATTAAAAATAAAGTTGCAAATGTCTGAATCTTACTTAATTATCTTACAACTTATTTAATAAGTGTAATCAAAGCTCTTTAAGACAGTATAAAAACCAGTTTTGTAGATCTTCTGTATTATTTTACTTGTTCTCAGACTAACTTCTGCTTAGGCCAATCTTATATCTTCTATTAATTACCTAACTGATGTTGTTTCTTCTGATTTTTGAAGTATTGTAGAAATACTTTATTCTCTTTATAGTTTTTTTGTTTATAATATCTTTCTCTATAACTGTATCTTCTGTTGTGGGTTTATTTATTATTATATCAAACATATCTGTAACTTCTGAGTCTTGCTTATCTATAGCTAGTTTACTACTATTATAGCTGTGTCTTAAGCACTCTTATAGTACATCTTCTTACTGTTAAATTCTTGATTTTGTAGATGTGTTGTAATCTTTATATTTGTTTTGTGTCATGTTGATCTTTCTTTTTGTATATAGATTTATTTATCTTCTTGTAATTATATCTTTTCTTTAGATAATTCTTAAGAGTCTTTTCTATATTTTTGAGATTTTCCTCAGATTTCTATATTAATTTCTCAATGGGGAATTCTTTCCACTTCACTAGATAATGTTCCTTATGATAGCATGTTTTGTTATTCAAGATCTTGTCTACTTCCCACTCATGATGATTGTCTACCAGTACTACAGAAGAATATATTGGTGCCTCACTTATTCTCATGTGGTACAGTTTTAACAATAAGACATGGAAAACATCATAAATCTGATAGCTTGAAGAGAGCTTCAGTTGATATGCATCATTTTCTATAGTCTCTATTACTAAGAGGAGTCTATAGTACTTGTTGTCTAACTTCTTGCAAGAATATATTATTTGTAGATTTCTTGATAATAACATCACTTTGTCACCAGATGCATACTTTTTATCTTGATATCTTTAGTCATAGAACCATGCTTGATTCTCTTTTACTTTTGTCAAATATTTTACCAGACTATCTCTTAATGTGGAGATCATTCTCAGTCTTTCATCAGATGTTATCTGTATGTTGTTGTTGATTAACTTCTGAATCTTATCTGGTTCTCTAGATTCAAAGCTGTACATTACTTTGAACAGAGACATGTGCATTACAGAGTGTTCTGATCTGTTGTATGCAAATTCTGCATATACAAGCTACTTCTCTCAATCATCTTGTCTACAACTATAATAGATACACAGATATTTCTTCAAGATCTTGTTCAGTGCCTCTGTTTGGCCATCTGTTTGTAGGTGAAATACTGTGCTAAGTTTTTATCTAACTTTCATGTAAAAATATAGCTCTGATCAGTATTCACTTCTGAAAACAGATCCCTGATCTGAAACAATATTGTTTGAAAATCTGAAGTCTTTAAACACTCTTTTGAACAGAAGATTTACTATCTCTGGCATATTAATTTTCTTTCTACATACAAGAAAATGTGCAAGCTTTGTAAATTGATCCATAATAACCAGAACTGTGTTATATAAATTTCTCTCCTCTTCACTCAGAGAGAGATCCATTATAAAGTCCATGAATATTGAACACCAGAGACCACTGAGTATTGGTAATAGTGCAAGCAGCTTATATGGTTTGTGCATTGAAGTCTTCTCTTGTTAACAGGTTTGATATTTGTGTACATACATCTAAATATCTTGTCTTATTAATTGCCAATCATATTTTTGCTGGAGCAAGATAAATATCTTCATCATGCTAAAGTGACCTGCAAATAGATTGTTATGATGAACTTGTAGTAGTTTCTGTCTTAGAGTCAGATTATTAGAGATGTAGATCTTGCTGCTCTTTATCAAAAGATCTTGTTTGTTTATTTTCCACTCTGACTGCTAAGACTCTGTCTTGATGAATCTTGCTTGTACAGAGAAATTGTCTCTCTGTACTTCTAGCAGCAGATTCAACATACTTATAATTAGTTTGTTATAAATCTTTTTGTCTTTTGTTACTGTATTCACATATATATAGGGAATTCAGAATCTTCTGTAATTTCTTTATTAAGACTTCTCAGTATTTCTGACTGGTGCTCTCTGAACTAACTTAACTGTCTTGGTGCCACCAGATCTTCTCTGTATTATCTCTACTCTACTGCTTTAAACAGTATAAGCAGTATATACTTAGATACCTTCTTCATTAAAGAAAGTTTCTTTGAATAAATTCCACTCTGGAACACTATCTGTGTAATGTTATTTAAGTGTATATGTTGGCAGACCAATGTCTTCTTCTAGTTTGATATAATCTGATCTTTATGATAATATGTCAGCTGGGTTATGCTTTCCAGAGTGATAGAGAATCTCAAAGTCATATACTCTGAGAATCTCTATTCATGTTATGTATTGTTGTTGTGCCATCTTGTTTGTGAACTTCATAAATGAATAAAGATTTGTATGATCTGTAATAATCTCTACAAGATACTTTCTTCTAAGTACTACTATCAATAAATAAACACTTGAATGATGGCCAGCATCTTCTTATCTGATATACTATAGACTTGTTGGGTCTGATTAAACTTGAATAACTAGTAAACAACTAGATATCATTCATTGTTGAACAGCTGTAGTAATATTATATCTGCAGCATATTTCAAAGTGTCTGTTTTCAGATATATTCTATATTCTGAATTATAATGATGGATGACAGGTTCTTCAGAGAAGACTGCTTTTAACATATAAAATTCTTCTCTGGCAGCAGATGTTAGAAGAAATGATCTCTTCTTTCACTTATTTTCACTGTCTTTCAAGAGATCTGTCAACAGTACTATAATAACTGAGTACTTTCATATGAATCTTCAATAAAAGTTCACAAAACTCAGAAATATCTGAATATTATAAAAACTTTGTGGCAAGAGCCACTTTATAATTGTCTGTACCTGCTTTGGGTTCATCTTAATACCTTCATTATCAATAATATATCTGAGATATGAGATTGTTTGTCTTTTGAAAGCATACTTAGCAAGCTTTGCAAACAACTGGTATTTTCTTAAATACTTTATAACTAGTCTAATGTGTTTCTTGTGCTCTCTCTCTGAGGCAGAGAAAATAAGAATATTGTCTAGATAAACTACACAGCATATGTCAACCAGGCCTGCCAGTGCTCTATTAATATAGAACTGGAAGATTGCTGATATATTTGACAATCTGAAAAACATGACAAGATACTTAAAACTCTCAAACTTTATATAAAACGTGGTCTTTCATTTATCTTCTTCTTTGATTCTAATCTGGTAGTAGATATCATGTAAGTTTATCTTGGAAAAGTAGTGTGCTCCTGCCAACTAGCTTAACATCTTGTCTATTAATAACAAAGAGTAACAGTTCTTCACTGTAATTATGTTAAGATTATAATAATTAATACAGAGTCTGAGTTCTTTATTAATCTTGAGTGCAAACAATACTGAAGCTTCTGCTAGACTTTGTGATAAATGTATTCAACTCTTGCATAACTTGTTCTTAATATACTCTTGTATAATCTCTGTCTGCTTGAGCAATAATCTATAAATTGGCATATATGAGAGCTTACAGTCATCTTTAAGAATAATCAGATGACTGATCTTTATTAATTCTGGTAACTCTTCTGTTTTTTCTTCTGAGAAAATATCTTTATAGTCTCTCAATCACTCAGGCACTTCTGTCAGAACTTGGTTGTTGTCTGATACAAAAATAATATAAGAGAGTTTGTTCTTGATGTACACTGCTTAAAGAAATCTATCTGTATTCAGAAGTTCTACTGTTTTCTCTGAGAGTTGATAATATTATGTCTTGTTCTTCCAGTCTATATCTGGATCAAAATCTTCTAACTATAGCATACCTAGAACTATATTCATATTGACCATATTAATTACTCTGAATGTATATCTTACTATTTTTGTGATCTCTATGAAGTTTGTTATAGTAAGTTGAGTCTTGTAGATGTTATATCAATCAGTCTCAGCTCTGTTCAACATCTTAATGACTTCCATGGGTGTCTCTGGTTGATCCCAGTCCAATTGGGATGCCAGTTTGTAGGAGATACTGTTCACTGTGGTATCTGAGTCCAACAGTACAGCTTGCTCCATAATATTAATTACTGTGAATGTATATCTTACTATTTTTGTGATCTCTATGAAGTTTGTTATAGTAAGTTGAGTTTTGTAGATGTTATATCAATCAGTCTCAGCTCTGTTCAATATCTTAATGACTCCCATGAGTGTCTCTGGTTGATCCCAGTTCAATTGGAACACTAGTTTATAGAAGATACTGTTCACTATAGTACCTGAGTTTAACAGTACAGCTTGCTCTGTAAAATCATCTGATAATGTAGTCAGTGTGGCTGACAGACACATACTGTGCCTGCTTGTCTTCTCTATTAGATTAACACTCTGTCTTTCTAATATTTGATCTGGGTCTTGCATGGGCTTTGCAGCTCTAGTCTTTACATAGTTCTTGTTCTTTTTATCTGTCTGCTGGGACTTGTTGGAGCTGTTTGTACAGAACTTTATCTTATAATCTGGTTGACCATATTTTAGACAGAGTTTTTTGTTTATTTGTTGTTTGTGTTTCTCTTCTAATACTATTGAAAGTAGTTTTACTGATATCTTCTTTGTTGTAAATAATCTTTTTTATTATCTTGTTAAAATGTACTTTTCTCTTGAGAGATAGAGATTTTCTGTTTCTTCTCACTTTAATTCTTATTCTACTGACTTTGTTTCTTCTTTTCTAGAATGAACTTGATAAGTGTTGCTTGTTCTTGTAGTTCCACAACTATTTTTGGTTGGTGTTGCAGCTTATTAAGTTCAGTCTGGATAATTAATCTGAGCTTTGTCTGTAGAAAGAGTATATAAAAAGATTCATCTGGTAGATTATTCAGATTCTGCTTGAGTTTAGTGATGTATATGAAAAATAAAAGTATGAACTAATTTTCTTGTTGGACAGCATTGTGGTAGTACTGTATTGTATCTTGACTGCATGTTATTTTAGGTTTAATGTTGTTCTTACATCACATCTTGAATTTGCTTTATGATGTGAGTACTTGTTCTCTCTTTATTTTCAGTATCTGCTAATGCATCTGAAGTTTGTTATGAAAATAACTGAATATCTAATTAATTCTGACTGCATCTGATGTTTTTTGTAATAATTTTCTCAGATAAAACTGCTGTCTTATTAAAGCTAACTACAATTTGCACTTATCAAGTGATTTACTATAGTAGTAAGATGCTTTTAAAGGCTTCACATTGTTGAAATTATCTGACTTCTCTATCAGTTATGTGTGTAAGAGAAACTCTAAAGAGAAATTGTTGTTTATTATTCTTTGTTTATATTCTATCTGCTTCTGCAGCTTGTGTATCTTGTTTTATTTATATATGTCTGCTAGATTCTTTTGCCACTATATCTTCTTTTCTTTAAAGATCTTCTCTCTTTAAGTTTTGTCCAATGTATTAAGAGATATATCTCCATTGCCTGTATTATTTGCTGGTGTCTTACTGATAGTAGCTCTACTGCTATCAGCACCTTCATCAATGTTTATCTTTTCCATATTGGTGTCTACCTTTATCAGATCTGCAATGTGAGATGCTGTTGTGGTTTATCTTGTGGGTCTTGGTAGTATCATACTGACTTAATTATATATTAGAGTGTTCAGAATGTTAGCAGAACTGGTTGTGGCTTATGTAGATTTTCTCAGAATTAGAGATATGAAAGAGCTAAGTAGATACAATGCTGTAACTGATGAAAGAGAGTTGTGTGTAGAATGTAGAGATTCTCTAACTAGAAGACTGAATGCTGGGGTTTCTATAATTCATGCAAATCATGTGATTCTTATACATTCAGAGTTGGGGTTATGTGAATACCTCTGAACATCCAATATCATCTGATGCTTGGTTGGTCTAGATCTACATTTATAACAAATAAAGACCCATTGTGAAAATCTGCATTCTTAATCAGACTCTACAAGAGTATCCCTTCACAAGATAAATACTCACCTTCTTTTTTTCAAATATTTGTCCATCAGAAAACAATACTATTGTCCACAATAGCTTTACAATTCTCAATATCTGTTAGGTGAACTGGTCATAGGTCACGTAGGTTTTCCCAGGATTAGAGATATGAAAGAGCTAAGTAGGTATGATGCCTGCAACTGATGGGAGAGAGTCATGCATAAAACATAGAGGTCCCCTCACTTGGAGACTGAATGCTGGAGTTTCCATAATTCATGCAAATCATGTGATTCTTATATGTTCAGTGTTGGGGTCATGTGAATACCCCTGAACATTCAATATCATCTGATGCTTAGTTGGTCTAGATCTATATTTGTAACACTATCCCCCCTCCCAGAGGCCTCAGACTCCAAGATATAGAGCCACTGAAGTGGTTTTTCATACATTATTATAGCTCCCCTATTATTGGTGAAGTATTGTAGGTTCTTGAATGTGTAAGCTTCTGCATTACTCACTGCTTATCTATATAGATATTTCACATGCATATCACTGCTGGTTGCAGTAGACATTCTTTGTTGTAGGACAGCAATTATTTTATTACAAAAGTCCAGTATTTTATCATGTACTTGTTTCTTTATTTGTTTGCTTGTCTGGTTGTTATATTATCTGTTGTCCATTATCATGTTATTTATTAACAAGTTGTGGAACTAGCAATCTTGATATGTTATGACAGATATAAATAGAGAGTTTCTGACCCTCTTCTTTCTTCTTTTCTTCTGCTTTGTTTGAGCTCAGGCATCATTTCTTGTTTGTTTTATAACTTATCATAATATTGTTGTTGAAAGACTCTATTACACATAACAAAGAAGACACTCTTCTGTACTCTGTTTGTATTTACTTGATGTTTATGAACTATCTGGATGAAGGCAAGCCTTGTCTATAGAATGCTGAGAAGGAATCTTGTTCTTATTGTTTAGAATATCAAATCTGTATCTGTTATGATGTAAGTGTGTCTTTATCTGTTCTTCTTGTTGTTCTGACATGGCTGTAGATTCCAGAATCCACTGTTGAACTAGTTTGTTGGCTCTTGCAACTTTAAGAAGAATACTATAGTTTTGATACAGCTGATCTGTGTTATCTATACAATGTCAAGTGCAGGAGTATACTCATGCATGAATTTTGTGAACTTAACTCAGGAGCTGCTAAATATTGCTGCTGCCAAGCCACTTCTACTGTTAAAGAATCTTTCATGAAATGTTGTTGTTCTGTCTCATATCATGTAGTCAAGACTGTGGACCTCATGTCCAAGACAGAATTTATCAAAGACAGCCTGTCTGAGTTCTCTTGTTTGTTAAGCTCAGTTTGTACTGTTCTCTCTCAGATAGAAAATGAAGTTGCAAACATTCAAGTCTTGCTTGATTATTTTATGACTTGTTTGATAAGTGGAATCAAAGCTCTTTAAGATAGTATAGAAATCAGTCTTATAAATCTTCTGTATTATCTTACTTGTTCTCAGACTAACTTTTGCTTAGATCAATCTCACATCTTCTATTGATTATCTAACTAATGTTGTTTCTTCTGGTTTTTGAAGTATTATAGAAATACTTTATTTTCTTTATACTTCTTTGTCTGTAATATCTTTCTCTGTGACTGTGTCTTCTGTTGTGATTCTGTCTGTTGTTGTACCAAACATACCTGTGACTTCTAAGTCTTGCTTGTTTATGGCTGGTTCACTACTGTTGTGGCTATATCTTGAGTGCTCTTGTGATACATCTTCTTGCTGTTAAATTCTTGATTTTGTAGGCATATTGTAATCTTTATGTTTGTTTTGTGTCATGTTTATCTTTCTTTCTGTATATAGATTTGTTCATCTTCTTGTAATTTTGTCTTTTCTTTAGATAATTCTTAAAAGTTTCTTGTGCATTTTCAAGATTTTTCTCAGATTCCCACATTAATTCCTCCATAGAGAATTCTTTTCACTTCACTAGATAATGTCTCTTGCACTAGTGTGCTTTGTTGTTCAAGATTTTGTCTACTTTCCACTCATAATAATTGTCTACCAGTACTGTGGAAGAATGTGTTGGTGCCTCACTCATTCTCATGCAGTATAGTTCCAACAATAAGATATGGAAAACATTATGAATCTGATAGCTTGGAGAGAGCTTCAGTTAATATATGTTATTTTCTATAATCTCTATCACTGAGAAAGATCTATAGTACTTGTCATCTAACTTCTTGCAAGAATGTATTATTTGTAGGTTTCTTAATGACAATATTACTTCATCACCAGATGCATACACTTTATCTTAATATCTTTAGTTATAGAACTGTACTTGATTCTCTTTTGCTTTTGTCAAATATTCTACCAGACTATTTCTTAACACAGAGATTATTCTCAGTCTCCCATCAGATGTTATCTGTATGTCATTGTTATTGTCAACCAACTTCTGAATCTTATCTGATTCCCTAGATTTGAAGCTGTACATTGCTTTGAACAGAGACATATGTGTTGTGAAGTGTTCTGACCTGTTGTATGCAAATTCTGCATACACAAGTCACTTCTCTCAATTATCTTATCTATAGCTACAATAGACATGAAGATATCTCTTCAAAATCTTGTTCAGTGTCTCTGTTTAGCTGTCTGTTTGTGGGTGAAATGCTGTGCTAAGTTTTTGTCTAACTTTCATGTGAAAATATAGCTCTGACCAGTATTCACTTGTGAAAACAGATTCCTGATCTAAAATAATATTGTTTGGAAATCTGAAGTCTTTAAACACTCTTCTGAACAGAAGGTTTGCCATCTCTAGTGTATCAATCTTCTTTCTACACACAAGAAAACATGCAAGTTTTGTAAATTGATTCACAACAACTAGAACTGCATTGTATGAGTTCCTCTTCTCTCTACTTGAAGAGAGATCCATTATAAAGTCTATAGATATTGAACACCAGAAATCACTGAGTGTCAGCAATGATGCAAGCAACTTATATAGTTTGTGTGTTGGAGTCTTTTCTCATTGACAGGTTTGGCATTCATGTATATATGTCTGGACATCTTGTCTTATCAATTGTTAATTATATTTTTGCTGGAGCAAGACAAATGTGTTCATCATATCAAAGTAATCTGTGAATAGATTGTTGTGATGGACTTGTAGTAGTTTCTGTCTTAGAGCTGAATTATTAGAGATGTAGATCCTGCCACTCTTTGTCAAAAAATCTTGTTTGTCTATTTTCCACTCTGACTGCTGAGATTCTGTCTTAATGAATCTTACTTGTACAGAGAAATCATCTTTCTGTACTTCTAGCAGCAGATTCAACATGCTTACAGTTGATTTGTTATAGATCTTTTTATTTTTCATCACTATATTTGTGTGCACATGGGGAATTCAGAATCTCCTGCAATTTCTTTATTGAGCCTCTCCAGCATCTTTAACTGGTGCTCTCTGAACTAACTCAATCATCTTGATGCCACCAGATCTTTCCTGTATCATCTCTACCCTACTGCTTTAGACAGCACAAGCAGCATGTACTTGAATATCTTCTTCATTAAAGAAAGTTCCTTCAAATGAGTCTCACTCTGGAAGACCATCTGTGTAACATTGTTTGAGTGTATATGTTGGCAGATTAATGTCTTCTTCTAGTTTGACATAATCTGGTCTTTGTGATAATGTGTTGGCTGGATTATGCTTTCCAGAGTGGTAGAGAATCTCAAAGTCATACATTCTGAGAATCTCTATCCATCTTATGTGTTGTTGTTGTGCCACCTTGTTTGTAGACTTCATAAATAAATAAAGATTTGCATGGTCTGTAATAATCTCTACAGAATACTTTGTTTCTTCTAAGTACTGCTGCTAATGAATAAATGCTTGGATGATGGCCAATATCTTCTTATTCAGTGTGTCATAGACTTGTTGGATCTGGTCAAACTTGAATGACCAGTAGACAACTGAATGCCACTCATCTTCAAACAGCTGTAGTAATATTGTATCTGCAGCATGTTCCAAAGCATCTATCTTCAGACATATTCTATGTTCTGAATTATAGTGCTGGATGACAGACTCTCTGGAGAAGACTGTCTGCAACTTGTGAAATACTTTTCTGCCAGTAAGTGTCAGAAGAAAAGATTCTTTCTTTCTTTTCTTTTTACTGCTCTTCAAGAGATCTATTAATGATATCATGATAATCAAGTACTTTTGTATGAATCTCTGATAGAAGTTTGCAAAACCCAGAAATATCTGAATATCATAAAAACTTTATGGCAAGAGCAACTCTGTAATCATCTGTACCTGCTTTGGGTCCATCTTAATATCTTTGTTATCAATAATATATCTGAGGTATGAGATCATTTGCCTTTTGAAAGTGCACTTAGCAAGCTTTGCAAACAACTGGTATTCCCTTAAATACTTCATAACTAGTCTAACATATTTCTTGTGCTCTCTCTAAGGCTGAGAAAATAAGAATATCATCTAGGTAAACTATACAGCATATGTCAACCAGGCCTGCCAGCACTCTATTAATATAGGACTGGAAGATTGCTGGTGTGTTTGACAATCTGAAAGACATAACAAGATACTCAAAACTCCCAAACTTTGTATAAAATATGATCTTCCATTCATCTTCTTCTTTAATTCTAATTCAGTAGTAGGCATTATGTAGATCTATCTTGAAAAAGTAGTATACTCCTGTCAACTGGCTTAATATCTTGTCTATCAATGGCAAGGGGTAACAGTTCTTCATCATGATTGCATTAAGACTACAATAATTGATACAGAGCCTGAGTTCTCCATCAGCTTTGGGTGCAAATAATACTGGAGCTTCTGTCAGACTTTGTGACAGATATATCCAACTCTTGCATAACTTGTTCTTGATGTACTCTTGTAGGACCTCTGTCTGCTTGGGTAATAATCTATAGATTGGCATGTATGAGGGCTTGTGACTGTTTTTAAGAATAATTAGGTGACTGATCTTTATTAATTCTGGCAACTCTGCTGCTTTTTCTTCTGAGAAAACATCTTTGTAGTTTCTTAATCACTCAGGCACTTCTGTCAGAACTTGATTGTCATCTGATGCAAAAATAATATAAGAGAGTTTATTCTTGATGTGCACTGCTTGGAGGAATCTATCTGTCTTCAGAAGTTTCACTATTTTCTCTGAGAGTCTGTAATATTACATCTTGTTCTTTTAGTCTATGTCTGGGTTGAAATCTTCTAACCACAGCATGTCTAGAACTATGTTCACATTAACCATGTTGATCACTGTGAATGTATGTTTTACCATCTTTGTGGTTCCCATGGAGTCTATTATAGTGAGTTGGGTCTTGTAGATGCTGTACTAATCAGTCTCAGCTCTATTCAACATCTTAATGACTTCCATGGGTGTCTCTGATTGATCCCAGTTCAATTGGGATGCCAGTTTGTAGAAGATACTGTTCACTGTGGTATCTGAGTCCAACAGTGCAGCTTGCTCCATAAGATTATCTGATGGTGTAGTTAGTGTGACTGACAGGCACATACTGCATCTGCTTGCCTTCTCTATTAGATTAACACCTCATCTTTCTAATATTTGACCTGGGTCTTGCATGGGCTTTGCAGCTCTAGTCTTTATCTGATTCTTATTCTTTTCATCTGTCTGCTGAAACTTGTTGGAGCTGTTTGTACAGAACTTTGCTCTATAGTCTGGTTGATCATATTTTAGGCAGAGTTCTTTATCTATTTGTCATTTGTGTTCCTCTTCTGACATTTTTGAAAGTAGTTTCACTGGTGTCTTCTTTATTTGTAGATAATCTTCTTTATTGTCTTGTTGGGATGCATCTTTTTCTTGAGAGATTGAGATTTTCCATTTCTTCTTATTTTGATTCTTGTCCCACTGACTTTGCTTCTTCTTTTCTAAAATAGACTTAATAAGTGTTGCTTGTTCTTGTAATTCTGCAACTGCTTTTGGTTGGTGTTGTAGTTTATTCAGTTCAGCCTGAATGATTGATCTGACCTTCATTTATAGAAAGAGTACATGAAAGAATTCATCTGGTAAACTGTTCAGGTCCTGTTTGAGTTCAGTAATATATATGAAAAATAAGAGTATGAGTTGATTCTCTTGTTGGATGGTGTCATGATAATGCTGCATTGTACCTCAACTACAAGTTATCTTGAGTTCAACATCATTCTTACACCACATCTTGAATTTGTTTCATGATATGAATAGTTATTCTCTCTCTATTTCCAACATCTGTCAATGCATCTGGAGTTTGTTACAAAAATGACTGGATGCCCAATCAATTCTAACCACATCTGGTGTCTTTTATAATGATTTCCTCAGGCAAAACTGCTGTCTTATTGAAGCTAACCCCAATTTGCACTTGCTAAGTGATTTGTTATGATAATAAGATACTTTTGGTGGCTTCATATTATTGAAATTGTCTGACTTCTTTATTGATCTTATGTGTAAGAGAAACTCTAAAGGGAAATCATTGTTTACTATTCTCTGTTCATATTCTATCTGCTTCTGCAGCCTGTGTATCTTGTTTTATTCATGTATGTCTGCTAGATTCTTTTGCAGACATATCTTCTTTTTCTTCAAAGGTCTTCTCTCTTCAGATTTTATCTAATGTATTGAGAGGTGTATCTTCATTGCCTGTATTGTCTGCTGGTGTCTCACTGGTGATGGCTCCACTGCTACCAGCATCTTCATCAATGTTCATCTTCTCCATATTGGTGTCTATCTCTGTCAGGTCCACAATATAGAGTTTTGTTGTGGTTTATCTTGTGGGTCTTGGTTGCATCATACTAACTTAGGCAATTGTATGTTGAAGTGTTCAGAATGTTAGATGAACTGATTATAGATCATATAGGTTTTCCCAGGATTAGAGATATGAAAGAGCTAAGTAGATACAATGCCCACAACTGATGAGAGAGAGTCATGCATAAAATGTAGAGGTCCTCTCACTCAGAGACTGAATGCTGGGGTTCCCATGATCCATGTAAATTATGTAATCCTTATATGTTCAGTGTTGGGGTCATGTGAATACCCCTGAACATCTGATGTTGTCTGATGCTTGGTTGGTCTAGGTCTATGTTTGTAACACCTCTATATATAGTACAATGTCAATTAGATTGTGTGGATTAGAAACTAGCCAATCACAGCCACCATTTGAATTCACCAGTATGCTGGCCAATCCACCCAGCCAATTAGAAGCTCTGAAGCACTACAGTAAGAGAATTGCAGCTATATCAGCATACTAAACTCTTCAAGATCTAGATAATGAAGATGAGTTTATTATTTCTTCTGAAAGTGATGAGGAAATACTCTGACATGAATAAGAAGAATCTGTCATGGCAGTATGCTCTGGTACTTGCTGTTGCCATAGTTTTGAACAGCAGCTTCTCCAAAAAATAAAGAGTACTAACATGTGTTTGGAGTTGGAGCTTATTTGCATTCTGAAGCAGTTAGAAAAGACCTTTAGCAATAAGAAAGCTGACATCTATCTATACTATGACCATGCTAAACTAATGGCTTCAAAACTTGGTTTACAGACTTGCACACTTAATAGAAAGGAGCTTCTCAACTGTTTGGCTTACATCTATAGTAATTGTTGCAATATTAGCTCAGTCAAGACCAATGACAGCACCTACCTCTGGTTCTGTTTGGCAAATAAACCAGCTAGAGCTGAAGATGCTTTAGGCATTTATAAATTCAAGCATCAGCTAATTATTTCTCTGGTTACAAAGATGAAGGTCTTTGACTTTAACTGATATGTGTGAATAACTGAAGTTAACAAGTTCACCACCAGCAATCATCAGAAGAAATAGAAGACTACTAAATCTGTTATTATTCTCCAGCTAATGTGCTGGTGGAATGATAAGTTACAAGGCACCACTACTACAGTACTCATCTGGGTTAATGGTGAATATAATATGTACTACCATCATCAGTGAATGATGGGAGATTGCAACAATTATAGATGGTTAAGAACAATGTATCACAGTATTGGCCAATAACTTATGTGCCAGAACTCTGTGTACTATCTATAGTACATACTGACAAGATCTGACCACACTTGGAAATTAATCTCCTATCCATACTACATCAAGTATACTAAGGCAGGGGATAAAACTGGGTTTCACTGTATCAATGTTAATGTTCCAGATGCTATTACTACTGGAAGGGGTGTTAACATGATACAAGAATTCTTGATCTTAACTGCAGAAGAGCCTGATGACTGTACAGAAATCTTGCCAGAAATGCATAATCATCTAGAGAATTAGTGGAGACTAGTTGAAGAATAAGGCTTATTTACTGATGGCTATGTTCACCACATTAAAGATACAATGTATACCAAGGATAATGAAAGAAAAAATTTGATATTAGGTGGACTGACATCATTTGCAAACCTGGTAATATCTGAATTACAAGCCCTCTGCTACCCTATGGAGCTTCTGGACCATGCAAGAAGGTCTGGTGTACTATGCTACTCTGGTATGTGGCAATCCAAGAGGACCATGAACATCTAAAAGTCAATAAAGCTGATATATGGTCCCAGCTCTCTGCTGCATATAGAGATCTAGTTTCAGGGCCTTTGTCTCCATCCAGTCATTCAAATTGTTATGCATTGGTTCCATATTGATTCCCTACTGCTATTCAATTACAAGGCTTAGAAGCTATATTGAATACTCTGGTAGGATGAATTAGGTGGAACAACCCCATGATAATTAAGAAACTTGATATTCTCTTTGGCTCTGATGACAAAAAGGGTCAGGACTTCATTAATAACTGGTGCCTAAAGGCCACACAAATTACTCTGGATGCCATTGTCAAGACTTACCAAATTAAAAAGAAAGCTTTTGGTAATAAATTCTATTGGCATTGTGTGCAGCATGACTTTGATCCAGTGTCAGTTCAGCCTTCTCCTTCTCTCAAGAACTTGGTAGAAGAAGAGGATCATGGTGATCATTATTAGAGATTGCTGCTATCACTCTTCTTATTCTTATTTTCTATATTTTTTCTTACCAGACTGCTCATTACTATTTATTATTCTCTTATTTTACTAAATTAGTTTTATTTTATTTTATATGTTGCTTGTTGTCAGGGGATGCCAATATTGAAGACTAGGAGAAAATGTAGTGGGGATTCTGGTATCTTATTAGAACAAAGATTGTTCTAGTCTGAGGCACAAACCACTCTAAAGCTACTATTCTTGAGCTATATAAACCATCTGTAGTCTCTGCATCTTGCTTATTATCTTCATGCACCATTGCTCTTTTCTACACACTTGTTCCTTACTACCAGTTTGGTTATTAGTTAGAGAATATGAAGATTTTTTGTTCATGAAACTTGCTACTGTTTCTTATTAGAGCTGCCTGTATTAGTACAGGGCTCTTTAGCACTATTACTTCTTATGAGCTTAGGTGTCTGTTAGGACATACCTATCTCTACACTCACTACTCAACCATACCCTTACTAAGTTGTGATTTTTCACCTTTCTTGCACTCTCACCATATCAACCAACTCGCCTATCTTGATGAGGCATCCCATCATACCCAGCTCCAGTACTCTGCCCTACAAGCTCAATACTGGTGGTCAGGCATGTATAAAGATGTGTCTGCTTATATGAAGCACTGTTCTCAATATCAACAAAGAGATTCACAAAGATTGAGTGAAGAGCTTTATTCTATCTGAGCTTCTATCTGTTGGGAGAAAGTTAGGGTAGATATCAAGCACATGCCTTCCTGTTGAGGATGAAATTATTTAGTTATTGCCAGATGTGACTTCACTGAATAAGTAGAAGCTAGAGTCTTGAAAAAGGCAACAGCTGAAGCTGTGGCCAAATTTCTTTATAAGAATATCATCTGTCAATGGGGCCTGCCTGCTAAATTTATTATGGATGGAGGACCAGAGAATAAGAATGTTGTGAAAACCTTACTGAAGAAATTCAACATTAAATACATTGTTAATTCACTTTATAACCCTTCTGCAAATAGTATAGTAGAAGTTGGCCATAAGTCTTTGGCTGATGGGCTAGCTAAAGCTATCAATGACACTGGAAGAGATTGAATTAAATATCTTCCTGCAATTCTGATGGCAGATTAAATGATGACTAAGACTAGTACTGATGTCTCCCCTTATAGATTGCTAATAAGTCAGGAGGCAGTTCTTCTGATTGAACTCAACATTTCTACTTGGCAAATGATTTCCTGATGAAAGATTTGAACAACTGAAGACCTGCTTCTGATGCAAGCATGGCAAATTAAAAGACAAAATGAGGATGTCCTGAAAGCAGCTCATTACCAGCTCTGAATGTGTGCTAGAAATAAGAAATACTTTGATAATATATATAATATTCAGACCAATCCTCTTCTACCTGGAGACCTTGTCTTGCTTCACAATATCAAAAAAGAATAGAATATGTTTAGGAATAACATCCTGCACTTTCAATAGCTAGAACTTTATAGAGTTAAGTCTGCTAATCAAGAACTAGGTTCCTATTATCTTGAAGAGTTAGACAGCACTGAACTCAAAGAATCTATTACAGAAAACAGATTGAAGAAGTATCTTATAAAACCTGGAATAGAGCTATTTAATAATAGCCTAGCAGATTCTGATGTAGAAATGGAGAATATCTTTCAAATATATGCCACCAGAAGTTGACCTAACATTCTCTCTAGCAGTTTCTTGAATATTAGCTTCTTGAATCAGAGTGAAAATGAAAAAGATCAAGAAGAAATGAAGTAAATATAATTTCCAACTGTTATACCAGATGACTGGAGCTTTGCTGTTGTTATACCTCTACAAGATATTTAATTTATTGTATTTTGTTTGCAAAAGTGAAGTTTTTGCTTCCTTATTTGGGAAGTTTCTTTTATTTGTCTGCAAAGTGAAGTTTTTGCTTGCTCTTTCAGAAAGTTTCTCTTTCTTTATTATTTGCTTAGCATTCACTTTTTCTGAAGATATTTAAAGGTCAATTTTTCTTTTCTGAAGCTTTTACTTTCTTTTACATTTAAGCTTGATTCTTTTTACTGAATCAACATTTTCTTCTATTCTATTAATCTGATATTTACAAATTTTTTGATCTCTAATATTCTTCAGAAATAGCTAGACAAAGCAACCTGCCTTCTTTAACATCAGCAACTGAAAACCAAGGTCTGGTCATTACCAGAGACAGTGGAGTCAACTTGGATGATCATTTTTTCAATAATCTAACAGCAGCTATAGAATATATTAATAATCAAGCTCTGCACTGTCAATATGGTCTACAAGTCAAGCTGATGAACACACTTATGCAAGTAACTGATGTGGTTACTGACTTAGTGGCCCATTTCTATTAATATGTTGAAAGATTCAGAGCTTGGCAACACATTACATACACCAATTTTGAAGTTAATTTCCATGATGCTTGAAAGATTACCCTGGATGTTGAATGACATCACATTGATATGCAAAAGATCAAGAATAGCCTTGTCACTACATGAGAGATAGACAAGATTGATGCCATATGGCCAAAAGTGGAGAGTCTGTAGATCACACAAAAGCTTCACCATACTCTAAATATCTACAAGAATTGGGATAAGTTCACCAATAATATTAACAGTGCAGTGCTCTGAAGACTAGATGCTACAGGAGCTGGATATTGTCAGAGCTTAGCTATATTGCCAGATAATTATACTACAGCTAACAAAGAAGTTGATTATGCTTGCAAACTTTCTTCAAGAGATGCTCTACACTGACAAGAACTTACTATTAGAAACTATGGTTTTCTACAGCTGTTGGCTCTTCCACAGTTATCTAGCTTCCAATGTTCAATTCAGAATATTGCTAGAAGCCCTTCTACTGCAAGCAGTCCCTGAGGTTTACTAGAAGAACCACAGTCATCAAGATTACCAAGAGATGTTCCAATGAGTGGAATGTTGATACTGCATAGCTGCAATGTATTGGGAGCCTCTATACATAGTACAATGTTGACTAGATTGCATGAATTGAAAACTGGCCAATCCACTCAGCTAATCAGAAGCTCTGAAGTGCTGCAGTGAAAGAATTACAGCTATATCAGCACACCAAACTCTTCAAGATCTAGATGATGAAGATGAGTCTGTTATTTCTTCTGAAAGTGATAAGAAAATATTCTGACATAAATGAGAAGAATCTGTCATGGCAGTATGCTCTGGTACTTGCTGTTGTCATGGTTTTGAACAGCAGCTTCTCCAAAAGATAAAGAGTACTAAAATGTGTTCAGAGTTGGAGCTTATTTGCATTCTGGAGCAGTTAGAAAAGGTCTTTAGTGATAAAAAAGCTGACATCTACCTATACTATAACCATGCTAAACTAATGACTTCAAAACTTGATTTATAGACTCACACACTTAATAGAGAGAAGCTTCTTAACTGTTTGACTTACATTCATAAAAATCATTACAATATTAGCTTAGTCAAGACTGATGACAGCACCTATCTCTGGTTCTGTTTGGCAAATAGACTAGCTAGAGCTGAAGATGCTTTAGGTATTTACAAATTCAAGCATCACTCAATTATCTCTCTGATCACAAAGATGAAGACCTTTGACTTTAACTAATATGTGTGAATAACTGAAGTTAACAAGTTCACCACCAGCAATCTTCAGAAGAAATGGGAGACCACTAGATCTGTTATTATTTTGCAGCTAATATACTGGTGGAACAATAAGTTACAAGATGCCACCACCATAGTACTCACCTGGGTCAACAGTAAATACAACATGTACTACTATTATTAGTGAATGATGGAAGGTCACAACAATTACAGATGGTTGAGAACAATATATTACAGTATCAGCCAACAACTTATATATCAGAACCCTGCATACTATTTATAGGACATACTGACAAGACCTGACCACACTTGGAAATTAATCTTCTATCCATACTACACCAAGTATGCTAAGCCAGAGAATAAAACTGGGTTTTGCCATATTAATATCAATGTTCTAGATGCTATTACTACTGGAAGGGGCATTAACATGATACAAGAATTCTTGATCTTAACTGCAGAAGAGTCTGGCAACTGTACAGAAATCTTGCCAGAAATGCATAACCATCTAGAGAATTGATGAGAACTAGTCAAAGAACAAGACTTATTCACTGATGACTATGTTCACCACATTAAAGATACAATGTATACCAAGGACAACAAAAGAAAATTTGATATTAGGTGAACCAACATTAGAGTGGTATCTGGTTCCGGGATTTCCCATCCCAGTTCTGGATTCCTGTCCCAATTCCCGTTCCAAGGACAGGATCAGGTTGAAGCTCAGCTCAACAGGATGGGACTGGGTTGTTTAACAGCATATTGAAACAGTTCTATAGGAGCTGGGATCAGGATGGGATTGGGACCAGGATCAAAATCTAGCTAATAGAACAGTGTTGTGTAGGTTTTTGTGACTGGGAACCTCTCTGGGTTCTTTGAGGTCTTGAGGGTATCAAAGAGCTCAAAGAGAACAACAACAGATTGGAGGTAGTGATCAATAATCCAATAGTGCTCTGGTTGAGTGGGCAGTCTTGCTCTGATGACAAAGGGTTTCCATACAGGTATATCAGAGTCAGGGCAAGGCTATCATGCTTTCTCAAGAGTAGCAGGATCAGGTACAATTGTACAGTATCACAAGACTTCAGTAGTATGAAAAGTAATCAAGGTATAAAAGTATCTGATTCAAAGATACCTGTAAGATAGGTAAGAAGATTAATCATAATAAACAAGTCCATTGGATCTCTGATAATAAGCATTCTTATATACATGATGCTCTCCTGATGATAGTTCTGCTAAGCTGTTCTATCTGTTCTATTGCAGTATGCTTGCTATGTTCTCTGATCAGTTCTATTATACTTGGTGTGATTGATCAGCTTATTAGTTCTATTGCTGATCATATGACTTTCTGTCCTAAGGTTTCTCTATAATGATCTGTAACTCTGCCTTGTCAGGTTTTATCCAATTGTCCTGTGTCTCTGATTGCTGTGCCACAAGATTCATAACATCATTCCCTTCTTTTACAGTGTGTTGTCCCCAACTGCTCTGCTTTCTTTCCTGCAGTATAAAAGAGTGTTCTCCCATTCTTTTTAAGCCTTTGGGTTTTTCTCTTGTTTCTTGTTTTAGTAAGTGTCTCCATGGTTCCCTTTTACCATGTTGTCTGCTTCTAATGTTCACAAGAATAATCTTCTTTTTGCCATTAAGCAATCTGAATTTGTTGTGCTTTCTCC
Organism: Coccidioides immitis RS; assembly: GCF_000149335.2. Classification (NCBI taxonomy): domain Eukaryota; kingdom Fungi; phylum Ascomycota; class Eurotiomycetes; order Onygenales; family Onygenaceae; genus Coccidioides; species Coccidioides immitis. Next base: position 90,754 of record NW_004504310.1, on the reverse strand, counting down.
CTGCTCTTGATGTTTCTTGCTGGGTAAGACTTATCTAAAGTTGAGTCATTCTTCTTAATGTAGTGAGTGTGTTTGTGCTGGTCATTATTTCATTTACAATAATAGTTCTTCTGCTGCTGACTGGCAGAAACTGTTTGAGGCTCAGGATAAGCTTGAGCATGCTGAGCAAGAAACTCTCTCTCATCTTCTCCATCTTCAAAAGCAGAAAAAGTTACTCTGTGATTGGGCTGGTAGATTCTTTGAGTCTGAATTGAAGTCTGTAGAAGATCTGGAATGCCTTGAGAAGGAGAAGCAGAAAAGAGTAGCTGAGCAGACAGGGGTTCAAAATCTGCTTGCTTTATTAAATAACTTTTCTTTCTCAGATTCTCTTCTGATTGTTTCTGATTTGTTTGTTAATGCTTTGCTGAGTGAGGGTGTCATCAATAATATGTCTCAATAATTGTCCAGGTATTCTTGAGGTTTTCTGTTGATTCCCAGATGTTTTCTGAGATATTATACTCTTTCCATCTTATCAAGTAGTGAAGTTTTCTGCTGATCTTCTGATAATCTAGTATCTATTCAACTTCATATTCTTGTTTTTTGTTGATCTCTGTGGGCATTTCTTTGGCATGTAGCAGTGCTCTCTCCAATAATGAGACATGAAATACTGGGTGTATTCTCATCTTCTTGAGTTGCTGGAGTTTGTAGTTGACTTTTCCAATCTGCTTTATGATTTTGTACAGTCCCAATTTTTTGAAATCAAGTTTTTCACTTGATTGTTTGGTTTTGATATTCTGTTAAATTAGAAATACTTTTTCCCTCTCTTTCAGGATTGGTACCTCCTGGTGTCTTCTGTTGTAGTAATGCTTCATTCTCTTGTTCAGAAATTTGATGTCCAGTTTCATCTGGTTCTGCAGTTCTTGTAGTTGTATTGCTGTAAGTTCTGCTTCTTGAGCCTTCTGTTATGCAATTCTTGGTTGTTTCTGTATTTCTGGTTCTCTGCTATAGTTTATGTAGAATAGTGTCATTTCTGTAGTGGTGTTCTTTACTCTGTTGTATGCCAATTGTGCCATGGGTAGTAGTGTAACCCAATTATTCTGTTGATAGTTAACATATTCTTGCAGATATTGCTTTAAGATTTGATTCAGTTACTCTGTCTGTTCATCTGTCTGTAGATGATAAACTGTTGACATTTTCTGTTCAATTCCCAATTGTGCCATTAATATTGTTCAGAATTTGCTTGTGAATCTGGTATCTCAGTCTGTAATTATTTCTTCTGGTATTCTGTGGTTGGCAAGCATGTTTTGCAGTACTATCAGTGCTGTATCTAGTACTGTTGTTGCTTCTCTGAATAGTATGAAGTATCTGTACTTTGTTAATCTGTCAGTGACCACTAGTATTGAGTCATACTCCTTCCCTTTCATGTTCTTTGAATTTGGGAGTTTTGTGATGAAATTCATTACTATAGATCTTCATGGCTCTTGCAGTTGTGGTATTAGCTGTAGCTTCCTGTATGATCAGTGTTTGTTGGCTTTGCTTTGTGCACATGTCTCACATTCTTTGACATGTTGTTGAATATTTGTTCATATTTCTGGCCAATAGTAGGTTCTTGTGATTTTTTCCATCATCTTGTTGATCCCAAAATATCCTGCAGTGATTATATCATGTTCTTGTACCATTACTTGCTTTCTGACTTCTCTGGATACATATATCAGTCCATAATATAGTATCATTCCATCTTCTTCTTTGAAGTTTTTATTTTTCCTGTCAATCTTTCTTGCATATTCATCTTTTTTTATTGCTTCTTTGATCTTTTCTTCAATATCTGATGCTTCTATGGTGATTCTTGTTGCTCTCAACATTTGTCAGTTCAGAATTATATTTTTTATTCCTTCCAACTCTTTGAAGAGTGTTCTTGAATTTTGTTCTTTTCTCATAAGATCTGGTTTTTGACTTAATGTGTCCACTCAGGCATTTTCTGTGTTTTTGCAGTGTTGTATTCTGAAGTTGTAGTGTACCAGTACATCTTTGTATTATCTGGCTTGTTGTCTTGTAAGTTCTTTGGTTGTTATAAAGTATTGCAGGTTGTTGTGGTCTGAGTTAATCTCTGTCTGGTGTTGATTTTCTTGTAGTTTCATCTTTCATTTTTTCAGTGATACTACTATTACAAGTAGTTCCTTGTTGTGGATATTTGTTATGAACATAGACCTAGACCAACCAAGCATTGAATGACATTGGATGTTCAGGGGTATTCATGTGACCCCAATGCTGAATGTATAAGAATCACATGATTTGCATGAATTATAGGAACCCCAGTGTTCAGTCTTCAAGTAAGAGGACCCCTATATTTTATGCATGACTCTCTCCCATCAGTTGTGAATATTGTATGTACTTACCTCTTTCATATCCCTAATTCTGGGAAAACCTATGTGACCTACAACTGATTTACCTAACATTCTGAATGCTCTGACATATAATTACCTAAGTTGATACAATGCCACCAAGACCCACAAGACAAACCACAACAACACTCTATGTTGTGAACCTGACAGAGGTAGACACCAATATGAAGAAGATGAACATTAATAAAGATGCTGGTAGCAGTGAAGCCATCATCAGCAAGACACCAGCAGACAATACAGACAATGAAGATACACCCCTTAATATATTGAATGAAATCTGAAGAGAGAAGATCTTTAAAGAAAAGAAGACATATCTGCAAAAGAATCTAGCAGACATATATAAATAAAACAAGATATACAGGCTGCAGAAGCAGATAGAATATGAACAAAGAATAGCAAACAACAATTTCTCTTTAGAGTTCCTCTTACACACAAGACTGATAGAGAAGTCAGACAATTTTGATAATGTGAAGCCACCAAAAGCATCTTACTACCATGACAAATCACTTGACAAGTGTAAATTGTGGTTAGCTTCAATAAGACAGCAGTTTTGCCTGAGAAAATCATTATAAAAGACACCAGATGTGGTCAGAATTGATTGAGTGTCCAGCTATTTTTGTGACAAACTTCAGATGCATTGGCAGATGTTGAAAATAGAGAGAGAATAACTACTCATATCATAAAATAAATTTGAGATGTGGTGTAAGAATAATATTAAATCTGAGATAACTTATAGTCAAGATATGATGCAGCATTATCATAATACTGTCTAACAAGAGAACCAACTCATACCCTCATTTTTTATGTACATTGCTGAACTCAAACAGGACCTGGACAGTTTACCAGATGAATCCTTTCATGTACTCTTTCTATAGATGAAGCTCAGACCAATTATCTGGGCTGAACTGGATAAACTGTAACACCAACTAAAAATAGTTGCAGAATTACAAGAACAAGTAATACTTATTGAGTTCATTCTAGAAAAGAAGAAGCAAAGTCAGTAGAACAAGAATCAAAATAAGAAGAAACAGAAAATCTCAATCTCTTAAAAGAAAGATATGTCCCAACAAGACAATAAAGAAGATTATCCACAAACAAAAAAGATGCTGGTGAAATCACTTCCAAAAATATTGGAAGAGAAACACAAGCAACAAATAAATGAAGGGCTCTGTCTAAGATGTGGCCAATCAGGCTATAGAGCAAAGTTCTGTATAAATAGCTCCAACAAGTTCCAGCAGACAGATGAAAAGGACAAGAATCAGATGAAGACTAGGGCTGCAAAGCCCATGCAAGACCCAGGTCAAATATTAGAAAGATAGGGTGTTAACTCAATAAAGAAGGCAAGCAGATGCAGTATGTGCCTGTTGGCCATACTGACTACATCATCAGATGATCTTATGGAGCAAGCTGCACTGTTAAACTCAGATACTACAGTAGACAGTATCTTCTATAAACTGGCATTCTAATTAAACTGGGATCAACCAGAGACACTCATGAGAGTTTTTGAGATGTTGAACAGAGCTGAGGCTGATTGATATGGCATTTACAAGACTCAACTCACTATAACAGACTTCATGGAGACCACAAAGATGATAAAATGTATGTTTGTGGTGATCAACATAGTTAATGTAAATATAGTTCTAGACATGCCATGATTAGAAGATTTCAATCTGGATATAGACTGAAAGGACAAGACATGGTGTTACTGACTCTCAGAGAAAACAGTGGAACTCCTGAATGCAGGTAGATTTCTCTGAGTGATGTGCATCAAGAATAAACTCTCTTATGTTATTTTCACATCAGATGACAACCAAGTTCTGACAGAAGTACCTGAGTGGTTGAGAGACTATAAAGATATTTTCTCAGAAGAAAAAGCAGCAGAGTTGCTGGAATTAATAAAGATCAGTTATCTGATTGTTCTTAAAAATGGCTGTGAGCCTCTGTACATGCCAATCTATAGACTATTGCTCAAGCAGACAGAGGTTCTACAAGAGTATATCAAGAACAAGTTATACAAGAGTTGGATATATCTGTCATGAAGTCTGGCAGAAGCTCCAGTGTTATTTGCACTTAAAGCTGATGGAGGACTCAGGCTCTGTGTTAATTATTGTGGTCTTAATATAATCATGATGAAGAACTGTTACCTCTTGCTGTTGATAGACAAGATGTTAAGCCAGTTGGTGGGAGCATGCTACTTTTCCAAGATAGATCTATGTGATGCCTACCACTGAATTAGAATCAAAGAAGAAGACAAATGGAAGATCATATTTTGTACAAAGTTTAGAAGTTTTGAGTATCTTGTCATGTTTTTCAGGTTGTTAAATGCACCAGCAATCTTCCAGTTCTATATTAATAGGGTGCTGGCAGGCCTGGTTGACATATGCTGTGTAGTTTATCTAGATGATATTCTTATTTTCTCAGCCTCAGAGGGAGAGCATGAGAAACATATTAGACTAGTTATGGAGTGTCTAAGAGAATACCAGTTGTTTACAAAGCTTGCTAAGTGTACTTTCAAAAGGTAAATGATCTCATATCTTGAATATATTATTGATAATAAAGGTATTAAGATGAATCCAAAGCAGATACCAACAATCATGAAGTGGCTCTTGCTATAAAGTTTTCATGATATTCAGGTATTTCTGGGTTTTGCAAACTTCTATTGAAGGTTCATATGAAAGTACTTGATTATTGTGGTGCTGTTGATAGATCTCTTGAAGAGCAGTGAAAAGAGAAGAACAAAAGAATCTTTTCTTCTGATGCTTGCTGCCAGAGAAGTATTTTATAAGTTGCAGATGGCCTTCTCCAGAGAGCCTGTCATCTGGTACTATAATCCAGAATGTAGAATATATCTGAAGATGGATGCTTTAGAACATGCTGCAGATATAATATTACTACAGCTCTTTGAAGATGAGTGGCATCTAGTTGTCTACTGGTCATTCAAGTTTGACCAGACCCAATGAGTCTATAGCATGCTGGATAAGAAGATGTTGACCATTGTTCAAGTGTTTGTTCATTGGTGGCAGTACTTAGAAAAAACAAAGTACTCTGTAGAGATTATCATGGACCATGCAAATCTTCATTCATTTATGAAGTTCATGAACAAGATGGTACAATAATGACATGTAAGATGGATAGAGATTCTTGAGATATATGACTTTGAGATTCTCTACTGCCTTGGGAAGTATAACCCAGCTGATGCATTATTATGAAGACCAGATTATGTTAAAGTAGAAGAAGACATTGGTCTGCCAATATATATGCTCAAATAATATTATGTGGATGATGTTCCAGAGTGAGACTCATTTGAAGGAATTTTCTTTAATAAAGAAGATATTCAAGTATGTGCTGCTTGTGCTGTCCAAAGCAGTGGAGTAGAGATGGTGCAGGAAAGATCTGGTGGTATCAAGATAGTTGAGTCAGTTTAGGGAGCACTAGCTAAAGATGCTGGGGAGACTTAATAAAGGAATTGCAGAAGATTCTGGATTCTCTGTGTGTGTGTGAACATGATGATGAAAAATGAAAAAATCTATAACAAACCAACTGTGAGTGTGTTGGATCTGCTGCTAGAAGCACAGAGAGATGATCTCTCTGTACAAGCAAATTTGCTGAGGCAGGATCTTAGCAGTCAGAGTGGAAAATAGATGAATGAGATTTTTTGATAAAGAGTGACAGAATCTACATTTCTAATGATCTGGCTCTAAGGCAGGAACTACTACAAGTCCACTATAATGACTCATTTGCAGATTACTTTGGTGTAGTGAAGATGTTTGCCTTGCTCTGGTGAAAATACAATTGGCAATCAATAAGACAAGATGTTCAGATGTACATACATAAATGCTAAACCTGCCAATGAGGGAAGACTTCAATGCACAAATTATATAGGTTACTCACATCATTGCCAACATTCAGTGGTCCCTGGTGTTCAATATCCATAAACTTTATAATGGATCTCTCTCTGAGTAGAGAGGAGAGAAACCCATATAATGCAGTTCTGGTTGTTATGGATTAATTTATGAAGCTTGCATGTTTTCTTGTATGTAGAAAGAAGATTGATGTGCTAGAGATGGCAAATCTTCTATTCAGAAGAGTGTTTAAAGACTTCAGACTTTCAAATAATATTGTTTTGGACTGGGGATCTGTTTTCACAAGTAAATACTGATCAGAGCTATATTTTCACATAAAAGTTAGATAAAAACTTAGCATGACATTTCACCCACAAATGGATGGTCAAACAGAGATACTGAACAAGATTTTGAAGAGATATCTTTGTATCTATTGTAGTTATAGACAAGATAATTGGAAGAAGTGACTTGTGTATGCAGAATTTGCATACAACAGATTAGAACACTCTGCAACACACATGTCTCTGTTCAAAGCAATGTACAGCTTTGAATCTAGGGGACCAGATAAGATTCAGAAGTTGGTTGATAATGATGATGACATACAGATGACATCTGATGAGAGACTGAAAATAATCTCCACATTAAGAAATAGTCTGGTAGAACATTTAATAAAAGCAAAAGAGAATCAAGCACAGTTCTATAACTGAAGATATCAAGATAAAGTGTATGCATCTGGTGATAAAGTAATGTTGTTATCAAGAAATCTACAAACAATATATTCTTGCAAGAAGTTAGATGACAAGTACTATAGACCTTTCTCAGTGATAGAGGCCATAGAAAATAATACATATTGACTGAAGCTCTTTCTGAGCTATCAGATCCATAATATTTTCCATGTCTCATTGTTGGAACTGTACTGCATGAGAACAGGTGAGATATCAATGTGTCCTCTCACAGTACTGGTAGACAACCATCATGAGTAAGAAGTAGACAAAATCTTGGACAACAAAGCATGCTACCACAAGAGATATTATCTAGTGAAGTGGAAAGGATTCTCTATAGAGAAATCAACATGGGAACCTGAGGAAAATCTCAAAAATGCACAAGAAACTCTTAAGAATTATCTAAAGAAAAGATGAAATTACAAGAAGACAAATAAATCTATATACAGAAAGAAAGATAAACATGACACAAAACAAACATAAAGATCATAATATGTCTATAAAATCAAGAATTTAACAGCAAGAAGGCATACTATGAGAGTATTTGAGATGTGACTGTGATGGTGGCAAACCAGCTATAGACAAGCAAGACTTGAAAGTCACAGGTATGTTTGATATAATGATGGACAGAATCACAACAGAGAATGCAGTCACAGAGAAAGACATTACAGATAAAGAAGTATGAAGAGAATAAAGTATTTCTACAATACTCTGAAAATCAGAAGAAACAACATCAGTTAGATAATTAATAGAAGATATGAGGTTGACCTAAGCAGAAGTTAGTCTGAGAATAATTAAGATAGTACAGAAGATCTATAAGATTAGTTTCCATGCTGTTTCAAAAAGCTTTGATTCCACTTGTTAAACAAGTTATAAGATGATCAAGTAAGACTTGGACATTTGTAACTTCATTTTCTATCTAAGAGAGAACAGTACAAACTGGGCTTGACAAACAAGAGAACTCAGACAGGCTGTCTTTAATAGATTCTGTCTTAGACACAAGATCCACAGTCTTGACTACATGGCATGAGACAGAATAATGATGTTTCATGAAAGATTTTTTGATAGTAAAAGTGGTCTGGTAGTGGCAATGTTTAGCAGCTCCTGAGTTGAGCCCACAAAATTCACACACAAGTATACTTATGCACTTGATATTGTACAGATGACATGAATTAGCTGCATCAAAACTATAGTATTCTTCTCAAAGTCTCAAGAGCTGATGAACTAGTTTGATGGTGGATTCTGAAACCTACAGCCATGTCAGAACAACAAGAAGAACAGATGAAGATGCACTTATATTATAACAGATATAGATTTAATGTTCTAAATAATAAGAACAAGATTTCTTCTTGATATTTTATAGACAAGGCTTGCCTTCATTCAGATGATTTATAAACATTAAGTAAATACAGACAGAGCACAGAAGAGTGTCTTCTTTATTATGTGCAACAGGATTTTTTAATGACAACATCATAACAAGTTATAAAATAAATGAGAAATGATGTCTGAGCCCAAATAAAGCAGAAGAAAAGAAGAAAGAAGAGGACCAGAAACTCTCTATTTATATCTGTTATAATACACTAAGATTGCTAGTTCCATGACTTGTTAATAAACAACATGACAACAGACAACAAATAATATAGCAATCAGACAAGCAAACAAACAAAGAAATATGTATGTAACAAAATAGTAAACTTTTGTAATAAAATGATTGCTGTTCTATAATGAAAAATGTCTACTGCAACCAGCAGCAATATGCATGCAGGATGTCTATATAGACAAGCAATAAGTAATGCAGAAGCTTACACATCCAAGAACCTACAATACTCCACCAATGATAGAGGAGCTATAATAATATATGAAAAACCACTTTAATGATCTTATGTCTTGGAGTCTGAGGCCTCTGGAGGGGAGAATAGTATTATAAATGTAGATCTAGATCAACCAAGCATCAGATAACATCAGATGTTCAGAGGTATTCATATGATCCCAACACTAAACATATAAGGATCACATGATTCATATAGATCATGGGAACCCCAGCATTCAGTCTCTGAGTGAGGGGACTTTTACATTTTACACATGACTCTCTTCCATTAGTTGTGGGCATTATACCTACTTAGCTCTTTTGTATCCCTAATTCTGGGAAAACCTATGTGACCTATGACCAGTTCACCTAACAAGATCAGTCATTCAATTATTTTTAAAGATGGCTGCAAACCCCTACACCTGCTAATTTATAGACTATCACTCAAGCAGACAGAGATTCTACAAGAGTATATTGACAACAAGCTCTGCAAGAGTTGAATATATCTGTTATGAAGTTCAGCAGAGGCTCCAGTGTTGTTTGTGCTCAAGACTGATAAAGAACTCAGACTCTATGTTAATTATCATGATCTTAACACAGTTACAGTAAAGAACTGTTACCCTCTACTGTTAATAGATGAGATGTTAAGCCAGTTAGTGGGAGCACATTACTTTTCCAAGGTGGATCTACATAACACCTACTACCAGATTAAGATCAAAGAAGAAGACGAATGGAAAACCACATTTTGTATGAAGTTTGGAAGTTTTAAGTATCTTGTCATGTCTTTTAAATTGTCAAATGCACCAGCAACCTTTCAGTTCTATATCAATAAAGTGCTGGCAGGCCTGGTTAATATATGCTGTGTAGTTTATCTAGACAATATTCTTATCTTCTCAGCCTCAGAGAAGAAGCATGAAAAGCATGTTAGATTAGTTATGAAGTATCTAAGAAAATACCAGTTGTTTGCAAAGCTTGCTAAATATGCTTTCAAAAGACAAACAGTCTTGTATCTCAGATATATCATTGATACTAAAGGTATTAAGATGAACCCAAAGCAGGTACAGATAATCATAAAGTGGTCTTTGCCATGAAGCTTCCATAATATTCAGGTATTTCTGAGCTTCACAAACTTCTATAGAAAATTCATACATAAGTACTTAGTTATTGTGGTGCTGTTGACAGATCTCTTGAAGAGCAGTAAAAATAAAAGATAGAAAGAATCTTTTCTCCTGACACCTGCTGCCAGAGAAGTATTTTGTAAGTTGCAGATAGTCTTCTCCAGAAAGTCTATCATCCAGCACTATAATCCAGAATATAGAATATGTTTGAAGACAGACACTTCAGAACATGCTGCAGGTAAAATAATGCTACAGCTATTTGAAGATAGATGGCACCTAGTTGCCTACTGGTCATTCAAGTTTGATCAGACTCAACAAGTCTATAACATGCTGGATAGTAGAACTTCTAAATACAGATAGATTTCTCTAAGCAGTGTACATCAAGAACAAACTCTTTTATATTATTTTTGTGTCAGACAATGATCAAGTTCTGACAGAAGTGCCTGAGTGGTTGAAGAACTATAAAGATATTTTCTCAAAAGAAAAAGTAACAGAGTTACTGAAATTAATAAAGATTAGTTACTTAATTATTCTTAAAGATAATTGCAAGTCTCTGTACATGTTAATCTATAAACTATCACTCAAGCAGACAGAGATTCTATAAGAGTACATCAAGAATAAGTTATACAAGAATTAGATATATTTATTATAAAGTTCAGCAGAGACTTCAGTATGGTTTGCACTCAAGACTAATAAAGAACTCAGACTCTGTATTAATTATTATAATCTTAATGCAGTTATAGTGAAGAACCATTACTCTTTGCTATTGATAGATAAGATATTAAGCTGATTGGCAGGAGCATGCTACTTTTCCAAGATAAATCTACATAATACCTACTATCAGATTAGAACCAAAGAAGAAGACAAATGAAAGATTATATTTTATATAAAGTTTGGAAGTTTTGAGTATCTTATTATGTCTTTCAGATTATTAAATGTATCAGTAATCTTTCAGTTCTATACTAGTAAAGTGCTGGCAGACCTGGTTGACATATACTGTATAGTTTATCTAGATGATATTCTTATTTTTCTGCTTTAGAGAAAGAGCACAAGAAATACATTAGATTAATTATAGAGTGTCTAAGAGAATATCAGTTGTTTACAAAGCTTGCTAAGTGCACTTTTAAAAGATAAACAATCTCATACCTCAGATATATCATTAATAACAGAGATATTAAAATGAATCTAAAGCAGATACAGATAATTATAAAGTAGCTTTTGCCATAAAGTTTTTATAATATTCAGATATTTCTGGGTTTTGCAAACTTCTATTAAAGATTTATACAAAAGTACTCAGTTATTGTAGTGCAGTTAACAGATCTCTTGAAAGACAGTAAAAATAAGTAAAAGAAGAAATTATTTCTTCTGACATTTATTATTAAAAAAGCATTTCACACATTAAAAGCAGTCTTCTCTGAAGAATCTGTTATCCATCACTATAATTCAGAAGATAAAATACATCTAGAAACAGATACTTCAGAATATACTGCAGACATAATATTACTACAGCTATTCAACAACAGATAGCATTCAGTTATCTACTGATTATTTAAGTTTGACCAGATCCAATAGATCTATAGCATATTAGATAAGAAGATGTTAACTATTATCTGAGTGTTTATTTATTAACAGCAGTACTTAAAAGAAATGAAGTATTCTGTAAAAATTAGTACAGATCATACAAATCTTCATTTATTTATAAAGTTCATAAACAAGATGGCACAACAACAATATATAAGATAAATGGAGATTCTCAGAATATACAACTTTGAGATTCTCTACTGTTCTGAAAAGCATAATTCAGCTGACACATTATCACAAAGACCAGATTATATCAAACTAGAAGAAGACATTGATTTGCTGATGTGTACACTTAAATAATATTATATAGATAGTGTTCTAGAGTGATATTCATTCAAAGAAACCTCTTTTTAATGAAGAAAATATTCAAGTATGTGCTACTGATGCTGTCTAAAGCAGTAAAGTAGAGATAGTACAGAGAAAATCTGATAATATCAAGATAGTTAAGTTAGTTTAGAAAGCACAAGCCAGAGATGCTAGAAAGACTTAATAAAGAAATTATAGAATATTCTAAATTTCTCATATGCACACAAATATAGTAATGAAAGATAAAAAAATCTATAATAAATTAGCTGTGAGTGTGTTGAATCTGCTGCTAGAGAAACAGAAAGACAATTTCTCCATATAAGTAAGATTTATCAAGACAAAATCTCAGTAATCAAAGTAAAAAACAGATAAATAAGATCTTTTAATAAAGAGCAGCAGAATCTACATTTCTAATAATTTAGCTCTAAGACAGAAACTACTACAAGTCTATTATGATAACTTATTTACAGATTACTTTAATATGGTAAAGATATTTGTCTTGCTTCAGCAAAAATATAATTAGTAATTAATAAGACAAGATGTTCAGATGTACATATATAAATATCAAATCTACTAACAAGAGAAGACTCTAACACACAAATTATATAAGCTACTTGCATTATTGTCAATATCTAGTAATTTCTGATATTCAATATTTATAGACTTTATAACAGATCTCTCTTCAAATAAAGAGAAGAGAAATTCATACAATACAGTTCTGATTATTGTAGATTAATTTACATATTAACAATTTGGATTTACCTATCTCCTTCCTGCCTTCTTAGGCGGCCCCTGATGTCTTTTTCGGCAGCCTGCTGGTAACATGTGATCTTGCTCTTCTGCCACGGCCCACTACTGTTACAACCACCATGCACTCTGAACACCAGTTTGGGCTCCACAAGATTCTGTGTGTCAACATCATCACCCATCATTGATCACCCAGCTCACCCACCACCCGTCTAGTGTTTCATAATGGTGCTGAAAATGGCTCCATGTGCAGCCCCTGACTCACTCAGGCCACAGGACAAGTGCCTTGTTCCTGGTCATGGCTCTCTCATGAATATCTACCTTAGATACCTGTTGGCCTCAGAGAAGCCTGAAGCCAGAACAGAAGCCCTCCCCTTTCCTTCATCTCCATCTCTAGTCTCTCAGCACCCCCCTACTCCTTCACCTTTGCTAGAGTGCAGTGGCTGTCTCTGTTGCTCCAACTCACAATCTGGCTCTGTGGCGGGTTCTGAGTGACCATGAAGCGCTCTCATGACCATTGAGGTCCTGTCTGCTGCAGTGGCTGTAACCAAGTGTCTGATAGCAAGTCAGAATATACTGATTCCAGCAGCTCTTCGGAAGCCACTGTTGAAACTGACCCCATGGAGTCTGATGGCCCTGAACAACCAGCAAAATGTAGCTGGACTGGAGTTAGCTACCCCATCCCCAGCCAGTTGCTGAGGGATGATGGAGGTGATTTCAGTGATGATCCCCTTGATGACACCGGGTTGGACCTGTCAGCCATACCTGAGGATTTTGACAAGGCACACGGGACACTTTCCTGATGAGGTTGCATGGAAGAGTGCTGGTGGCAGCGGGCAACCTCCCTTCACTGATCTTTCTGATGTCTTTGCTAATAATGACAAACAGGTACTGTAAAGCCAAATTACAGGAGTGGCAAGCAGATGACAAGTGGTGTGACCCTAAACATGCTCTCTGTAAAGCATCAGACAATGACATCCATTGGTTTTTGGGCTGGTGTCTCAAACTCCAGCGAGGGAAAGACTGCTGTCACCTAAAGAGAACCAAGAAAGCAAGCTCATTCAAATCTGACTGGCAGAGCTTCTGCCAGTACTATAAGAAGGTCACCAAGAGCAAGATGCATGATGAAGACAGTACTAATGTGTGGTGGGTAAGTTCACTTAATATCTTGTATGCTCCAATGAGAGTTACCTACTTACAAAACCAAAATATAGGGTATCAAATTCTTGATTATGGAGCACAGCCTGGACATGCAGAAAGGCAGGAAAGTTCTGGTGTACATTGAGGACATGGTTTCATTCAATAAGACCATCCTGTCAACTCAGGAGAAAAAATTCTGGCTTGGGTTCAAGTGGATCCAAGTCTGCCTGTACAATACTTTAGGACTCTTCACCATACATCAGAAGAATGTTCTTCTGAGCTTGCAGTATAAGGACCTCCAGTTCTCTCTCCAGAAGGACCCCAAGGGAGGCCCTTCAATACCACTTGTGGAATTGACAGTGGAGGGAGTTAAAAAGTTTATGGGATCAACAGATTTGTATGTCTACTTCTGAGCCAAGTTTGATTTGATAACTTGCCTCTCTTGCCCCTTGCCACAAAGTTCAACTGGCAATGCTGCTAACTGCAGCCAGGATAATGTTTCCACTGCCTGAAGTGATTTATGGGCTATTGTTAGTCTTCTGCTCACATACATACCTCTTTGGGATGATGTTCCATGCCAAGGCATTTCAACATTCTGGACTGACATCCATGGCACAGCTGCAGAAGTTATTTGTGAGGTGAGATTGTCAGCAAATGCTCTTGTGCTTGAAACATGAGACTGCTGATTGGTACATATTCTGCAAAACTGAGTTGGTCAAGGGAACTCCTGTTATCCAGCATAAAAAGCTAATGCCCAAGCAGAAGATGGGTTGCCTTCTGGTAGTTTTTAGTGAGATTCATGACTGGCTTTACCCCCTTTTCTCACATCAATTCTGCTATGGAGGTGGCAAGATTCTCAATGAGAGTGGTATTTTATCCTCCCCTTGTCTGCTGATCACACGTCTCAACAGAGGGCTGTTTGACTGACCATATTCATAGGATGGGTCAGTGAAGAACAATGGATGCTAATTATGAAACATGCAGACCATCACACATTTGTTGAACACTATCATCCTCAAACTGTCAGCACTGACATGATCTGGACCATCTGTGGCCTTGATTCAGAGAAGGAACTCATGTGAGCTGTTGCCTGGCAGGACTGATGGAGGGATTGACATCAACCGCGCTATCTCACTGTGGAAGAAAAGAAGAGTGTTGAATTCAACCCTGAGCTCATGGTGGCAATTCACAAATTAGATACTCTTAAGGCCAAATTTGGCCACACTAGGAATTCTAGTCTCCCTGCTCATATCCACCTGCAAGAGCAGGAGGTCACAAATACCTGGGAATGACTGCTCAGGGCTCTGTGGAAAAAGATGCAACTGGAATTTGATGAAAAGCAGGCTTTTCTCAACATTGAGGCACAGCTTTCAGGAAACATGGTTGAGGATAGTGAAGAGGAGCCACTATCAGAGGACACCTTGCATCCAATTCTGTACAAGCTCCTCCAAAAGCTTCTCTTGTATCCTGCATCAGATTGCCTGGAAGCAGAATGGCAACGCTGCAACGAAGCTGTTGATTTCATGGTCCTCTATTGCAACATTCTTGAAGGCAGCCCTCATCACAGACGCCCGAAGAAAACACAGCAACCCATGGGAAGCGGTGGGCCAGACAGTGACTCCAATTCAAAGGATGTTCATATGATTAGAAAACAACCCTCAACTTATGATGAGCTCTTGTGCCTCACTGCTGAACACATTGAAAAAGCTCTGAAACCACATGCATGTTTTCAGTGCTTTGCTGACAGAAAGCAACCAGATGAGGTTTGTTGCTGGATGTTTTACAATTCAGGGTGTCTTACCTGACACTTTGACAGCCATCATCTAGAGGACAAGCAATGCAACTGGTGTGAGCTTTCTGTATTACATACAATGCATCTGCAGCGCCATGCCAAGGATGTTCATCGCACGCATTCTCGCCTTCGTCCACTGTTGTGATTTCGGTTCTTAGTGATGACGATTATCTTATTGAGAGTTTTCGCCTAAGGCTGCTCAAAAGTGGTTGCTTGCATACAATAGAGTCTCATATATTAGACCGGAAATTGGCGGGAGATAGTGATTGTAATAGAACTCAAGACGCTCTAAGAAAATTAGTATCTTCCTAACACCAGAAGCCAAGTGCATCTAGGAATGCAAGTTGGTTGAAATAAAGAATGACTATTCTTCGGAAGCTCGAATTATCAGAATCATACCAATCAAACCCGTCGTTTTCTTCCTCTGTTAGCATATCGCTATCATCTTGCGTCACCCTTTTCGCGTCCTCCTCCTTTTCCCATTTGTCTAAACCCGCCTCTCGTTTTGCAAACAACGCTCCCCGTATGCCGCCCGGATGACAGACCATGTCCTCCACTTGAAAGTCCTGAGTGATACAAGAGAAAGAGAACTGCATTAAAAATTCTGGCGCCATCTTTCATCTCATCGTTGGATTTCCCAAATAGCAGTAGCTTGCCCTCCTTTCGCTGTTTCATCGTCATTCTTCTAGCTTTCGTTTGCTGCATGGCTTCATTAGAAAGGAACGAAAACTCGGCCATTTCTGGTTCGAAACCTGTCTCTGAGGTTTTGTTTTCCCACGTAGCGAAAGCCTCGATGCTCGAATTGAATTCTTTCTGCCACATACAAGAATCTCAAGGTTAAGTTTACCTGAATTCTGCACGTATTGAAGGCATGCCATGAGCTGCCTTTGGTTACCCATAGGAATCTGTCCGTTAAGAGTCATGAGATCCGTGTCCTTTTTGAAACGAAGTCCGATATCGTTGTCCGACTCGGTTTCTAGAATCTTCACTAGCTTCGCCCATGATGGGGTGTGAGTTTCAGGATCAATAACATCAGATATTTGGATAATATCCTGCTTGGAAACATCATCAGCCCTTTTGAAATGGGCTACTATATCATTGAATGGACTTTGAATCTCGTTTTTCGTAGCCCATTCGCCGTCGCGAGAGAGGGCCATGTTACTATCCGGCCCGGATAGTGTGGCCGCTGGTAAGGAACTGGCGGACCTGGGTAGGACACACATGGGTTCGAGGATTTCTAGTGAGCCGTGTACATTTTCTGCGCGTTTGTTGAATTGCGGGGGCATTGGCTCCAGACAAGTTTGCGAGCTTAGCAGAGCACCAGATACGACCGGAATAGTGCTACGTTCGGTTAGACCGGAAAGCGATACGCCACAGGTAGAGTCCGGTGGAACCTGTCGCCGTGGACCTCCCAGTCGATGAATCAGCTCTTGACGGATCGTAGCCTCCATCACCTGAGTCAACTTAAGCACCAGTGTTTTATATGTAGCGTATACCTGGGGGCTGGAAGTCGGCGGGGGAATCCAGGACAGGTAAAGCTTCTGATGGCAAGCGGAAGTGCTCATTGATTGCGGATAAACTGCAAGGAACCTATCGCATAAGTAGCAAGATTTTTTGCTCACTCCGATAAATCGGAAAGATGGCCGGTGCTCTGGATGAAGGTCATAAAAGGCCGCTAATTGTAACTCGGCATGAACCGCAAGGGCGTCGGGGCATTGTTGGTGGAAGGATTGTTCGGGATCAGATCCTGCCCAGATGCCAGCAAGACGAGAAAGGTATTGGTCTGCAGTGGCCCCGGCTATCCGTCGTAGAGTACGGGACAGAGATACCTGCTGCCGCTGAACGGGTACCTTACCAGGTGCGGTGACAGCGTGCACTGTCATAGGGTTAAAGAGGTGGGGTGCCTCAGCTGCAAGCTGGCTTAGAGCTTTCGATGCAACTCCATAGCGCCCTAGCTTGAAGACTGATGAGGACCATTTTTGCCAGTGGAAGCCCTCCATGGAGAATAAGGCTTTCAGAGGCTCCAAGTAGTTATGCCTGGCGTTCTGAGCTAGCTTGAGATATCGAATTATAATCTCGGTTTCCGGGGTCGCCTCTAGCCCATCCATCTGTAACATGCTGCCGAGCCATTCAAGGAATGCCTCCATAGCAGATTGAGATAGATCCGGGATAATCTTGAGAACCTGTTCTTGGATTTTGAGGCGTGAATGAGGGAGCACAGTTTGATGGCTGCGAATATAATTAACGTATTCCCGAAGGCGCGAGATGTCCAAATGAACGATCTTGGATAAAATATCGGCTTCTTTCTCTCTCGCTGATTCTGATAAACTCCGGAATTAGTACTGCCTGACATCATCAAAAGAAAAGGAAATAATTCACCTCCGCATGCGATTTGATTTAGATCGTTAACAATTAGCTGCAATTGAGCCAAAACTGCAGGCTTCACCCCACAGTTGCTTGCGAGCCGTACGACCGTACCCTCCGGCTGCCCTTCTTCCATGCACGCTGCCGATACAGAGTCGCCACCTTTCGAAGGAGCGCATAGCAGAGCGAAAGAATCTAAAAATTTCCGTTTGAGAAAGCGTTCTCTTTCTTGCAAAGCTCCATCAATCTCGAGGCCATGAGTCGTGGGTTCCCCACGGACGGGGTCTAAGGCGTGTAGCAAGGTCGCGGCTTCCAGAAACCGATTCCGTAGTCGACCGGTAATCACCAACGAATCCATTATTGGGTCGGAATGGGCTCACGGTGAGCAAGTAGGGTTCGAACTGCGTTAGAGGTATCTGATCAAATATTTCACTTGTCTTGATGTCGAAATATCCATGAGGCAAGGAGGAATCTCATTCTCGACACGAGTCTTCAGGTGAAGAAATAAGAACCCAGTGAACCCTTTGAATTGGTTAAAAACCGGCAAACAGCTATCTTGCTCAACCAATCATGCTTCACGGACCGTTAACATCATGGTATATTGGTACAGCAGCCGCCCGATTAGCTCTGCATTTCGCACTCCGATACCCACGTCAAGCCTACTAGAAGGGGCTGGCAGATGAGCTCTTCCCCACCATGGATGGATGCAGTCCCGGATAGGCCTATCAGAACCCCAAGAGTGCGCCCGAGGCCAAGAGATAACTGAATTTCCTATGTACGTCTATTCATCGGAAATAGGTGGAATGATCGACCAAGTCTTCTTTGGTCGTGTGCTACCAGATTAGTGAAGAGAGGGAGTCGTAAGGGGAGTTAAATGCATTGTCATCAATATAATGTCGCTATAAAGCAACCTCCGCCTAAGCTAATAGCGTATTTCGTCGACCGACATATGTTTTTGCCCGAGGATATAGTCCCAAAGCCGCGTTTCGACCAAGAAATCGAGCGTTTAGAATCTGAAAAAGCAGTCAGGGCCTCTCAATATCCAACTATCTCTCAACTCTATGATCTCCGCAATCAAAAAAGGGCATTGGAATTTGAGCTTTTCGATAAAGACGATCGATTACTTGGAGAGGAATATGACGAGGATTTGGCTAAGCAACTGAAAACGAAGCTTGAAAATCTTATGGGACAAATTGACTCCCTCCGGAACCGATCTGAAATAGAGGCGATCAAGGCTCGGGAACGTGAAATAGAAGTATGGAATCGTAAAAGAGGCCTCAACTGCCTTTTGAAGGAGATGCCAAGGGGTGCCTTACGCGAGCCAACCATTTTGATAAGTTCGCCTTCTCATCGCATCTGTGATGATTGTTCATTGTTCAAAAACAACGTCAACCGCTTTTTTGGTCTTTCGATTCAGCTTTATGAGTGTACTATGTGAGATTTGGTCGACTTATTGCTTCTGATTTGCGAGGTTTATTTAAAGCATTGAAGTATGAATCAGGTTTTGTAATTGCTCTAAAGTTGTAGGCAAGCTCCTGTCAGAGGAAAGTAGCCTATTCACAACCATACGCGGTCCCGGTAGGGCGTAGCACTTGAAATTAGTAAGTAATGAAGTAGCAGAATACTGCCTAAAAGACGGGAAGGAACATATGAGACTCTATAATGGCGGCTGGCTTCAAATTGCCTTGCTTGGGGTTTGATGTTTGGCTGTTTGGAACGGAAAGAAGGTTTCTATCATGTGAAATACACGGCCCAATTATGTTCCCGCTCTATGAAGAATGTTAGGTAATCCAACTAGCACCTCGCTCACGTGACCCACATAGATTAGCCGAGATTCCCCTTTAGGTAGCTTAGTGAATGACAAGCATACAAGTCCTCCATCAGGTTATAGCTCTTTGTGCTGAAGAGCAAGCATATAAGATTGATTTACAGCTCAATTAGATATTGAAGCTTACAATCAACATCCTGAATGGTTATTCTTGTAGATAACAAGGTTTTACAAGCACAAGAGAGAGCATACATTGAGATAGACATCTTCTATACATGCAACCTCTGTAGCTTTCTAGCATCAAGCTGGGAAGCAAGTTGAACCCTGTAGCTTTCTGGCATGTGATCAGAAAGTGAGCAAAATGCCTGCTAAATACACCTAGCAAGCAAATCAAGCACCTGGCAATGCCAAAGCCATAGTGAACCATATGGACAAACCAGAGCATTGAACTTCCAACCAGAAAGCTTCAACAAACCTCTCTACACCCTAAACCAAGCTTAGGCAGTCAAGTAGGCTCAGAGGCAGCCCACCAAATGATGAGCAGAAGTCTAGGAAGGAGAGTGAACTCCAAATATTATACAGAATGATGCTGAATCAACAGAAGATAATACAAAGATAACAGAAGTTAATGTAAAGATAACAGGAGACAGTACAACAGCTGGTACAGCAAGTAAATCTCTTATCAGGTCAAGCAAGCACTGCAAATGCACCTGCAATGATGCAGGAGAATCTAGAGCATGAAGCTTAACAAGAAGAAGAAGAGAACTGAGAAATAGACTCTGATGAGGAACTAGAAGAATATGTTAGTAATCTTATAGACACAAATACACAAATCAGCAGAGCAATCACCCAATTCATGAAGATTATGAAGATGGTGAAGAAGCCTATGACTCTGGCTGGAGCCAGTAACTATCTAGCATGGAGTAAAGCCATTCTAAAGATAGCTCATCAAGTAGATGTTAAGAAGATTATCCTGGAAAGACAAGAGACTTCACTACAGTCAGAGTGCTTGAAGATTTCATAATACTGGAATGTTCAGAATAATTAGCTATACAGTCTAATTAACAGCACAATATCTGCACAAGCCAGAGAATACTTTAAGGAATTGAATAGTCTTAGTGCTTACAAACTCTGGAAAGCTGTAAGGACAGTCTTTCAAGAGAGACCTGAGATACAGCAGGAAAGCCTACTTATGAAGTTAGTAAGAATGACACCATAATCTGCTGGCTCAGAAAGAAATTATATAAAGAGATTTCTAGCAATCTGTGGGGAATTTGAGAGATTAGGGTTCAAATAACCAGACTACACTCTACATGATATCTTGAAGATGAACATTACATCCTGATAAAGAGAGTTCATACAGAACCAATTTGATATGGCATGCCAGAGTAGAATGAATCTACTGGAGAAGAATCTGAAAGGCCTACTGAAGAATATTCTTTACTGAATTCTCAAGAAAGATCAGAAGAAAGGCAGATCTATAAAGTTAAATACAAATGCAACAAGCTTGAATCCATAAAAGTCTTACAAAAATATGAACTCTGAATCCAATCCAGAGAAGAGCTCACTGCAGAACTGGAACTGCTATATTTGTGGCAAACCTGGCCATTTGGCTAAATTTTGCAAATCTAACAAGAATTTGAAGCCTAATGAGCCTAAGAAAGACTCTAAAGGCAAAGGCAAGAAAACAACTATGATTGCAATAGACAAGATTTATTCAGTTCATAAAGCAGCCTTTTGTATAAGAGAAGTGTGTGAATCCACAGACAGATGGATTCTTGACTCTGGAGCTGGATTCCACACAATCTCATGTACAGATCTAGTTCAAATGGACCCAAAGAGCCATGCAACACAACTGCTTATGGCAAATAGTTTGAAATCAGTTACCAGAGGATTTGGCACAGCCAGTATCCAAACTAACAATGAAGAATTGAGCATTGAGGGGGTTAGAATTGTGCCTGATCTCCAGGTTAACCTTATAAGCTTTGGAAAGCTTATACAAGATGGTTTTACAGTGGAACAGCTTTATATTAATGGAGAACATGTCTTCCTACTAGAATCAGCAGATAAAACACAGAGCTTCAAAGCTGTACTTAATGAGAATGACATTCTAGTCCTATGAACACCTAGAATATGCAATTTACTGGCATACATATTTCCAGTACCTACAAAACTTCTAGAGCCCTGCTATGTAACAGCAACTCTGGAGAATAAAGATAGAGATGATGTGCTTTTGGCACTGAATCACCTGGCAAAGACACCAGAAATCAAGAAGGATACAATGGCCAATTGGCACAAATGCTGGAGGCATCTCAACACCCATGATATAGCTATTCTAGCTAGAGATCCAAGAATGGCAATATGAATAAAGAGAGTAAAGAAGCTAGAGTTCTGTGAAACCTGTGCTAAAGCTAAGCAAGCTCACAATCCATTTGAATCTAGAACACACTCTACAAAGCCTGGAGCTAAAATTTTTATTGATATTGCAGGTGACAGCTGTACCCTATCTACAGACTCTGATTCTTCAAGCTATAGTGGAGCAAAGTATTTCCTACTTATAATGGATGATGCCACACAATACAGGTGGATCTATCTCCTGAAGGAGCAGGTAGAAGCCCCAGAAACTCTGAAGAACTGGATCAACATGATTAAAGTGTCTACTGAATGAAAGATTGGCACTATACTGTCTGATGGAGCTCCTGAATTGATGAGCCAACAACTGGCTGAATTCTACAGGAGCAAGAGTATACAACAGAAGATTATGTGCTCATATACATCTCAACAAGATAGAACAAATGAATAAGAAATATGACTTCTTTGCAAGCAAACAAGAAGCATACTTATAGACTCAGGACTATCTAATAAGTTATGGAGTGAAGCTCTTGCCACAGTCTTCATGATGGTGAATCTATTGCCTATCTCAGTATCTCTATACAGATGCAAGAACATGAAGCTGTTGACACTCTTTGAAGTCTGGATGGGTCACCAACCCCATTGCAGATGGGTCCATAGGTGGGGATGTGATGCCTATATGAAGATTTTGAATGAATTCTTGAAGCTCCAACCTAGGTCCAAGAAGATCAAATTTGTAGAATATTGTGGCATGCACATCTACAGGCTTTGGGATCCAGAAACAAACAGTATAATGATCTTGCAAGATGTTATATTTGACAAGAAATTGGATCAAATCTCTATGAATTTGCTAACTGAAGCCAAATATGTTGAACTCCCAGAGAAGTATGATTATATAGATTCATTGAATAGCTGACAACACAAGCTACTAGCTTATCTTGTGAAGGAGAAGCCAGAAATCATGAAGAAGCTTACAGACAGTAAATTAGAGGCTTTAGAGCCCATATACCTGGATGAAGAGCAAGAAATCCTCTTGAATACTATGAAGGAAGAAGAGGCAAATGGAGCTGAGCTTCCAGTGCTCAGTATGTGTACAGATATACCAAAATCCATTGCTGAAGCCAAATACTCTGAAGAGTGGCTTTATTGGAAGAAGGCTCTAGATGTTGAAGTCTTCAAATTACAAGAGAAAGACATCTGAATTCTAGTTGAGAAGGAACCCCAAATGCAGATTCTCTCTGGCAAATGAATATTTGATAGGAAGCTCAACAACATGGGTGGCACAGTATAATTCAAAGCCTGTTGGGTTGTATGTGGAGTCAAACAGCAAGAAGGCATTCACTACAAGAAGATCTATGCAGCAGTTGTTAGTGGACCTACAACAAGAGCCTTCTTTGCTATCTCAACAGCCAAGAACTGGAAGATCAGAGTCTTTGACTTTGTGACAGCCTTCCTAAATGGAACTCTTCCAGAGGATGAACATGTATATATTCAACTATCCACTGGATTTAAGCACAGGTAGAGTAACCTAGTAGAGCTCTTACACCAGGGACTCTACAGGTTGAAGCAAGCTGCTAGACTTTGATATCAAGCAGCTACTGACTATCTGAAATCTCTAGAATTCCAGATCTCTTCATACAATGCAGGATTACTCTACCACAAGAGAAAGCCGATCTATCTAACTCTACACATCAACAACTGCTGTATAATGGGACCCAATGAAGCTGAAATAGAATGGCTCATTGAGAAGCTTCAGGAACACTTCAAGATCAAGAAGGTTATAGAACAAGGCCATTATCTAGGCATGCAGGTTCAAAAGCAGCCAAATGGAGACCTTTTTGTGAACCAGGAACAGTATATTGAGGATCTACTGACTGAATATGAAATGAAAGACTGTAAACCTTCCAAAACACCAATGAAGAAAGAAATAAGCATTAAATTCACACCAGATCAGACTCTCAAAGATGGAGTTGATGAGCAGGCTACACCTATGAATTACAGGAAAGGCCTGGGCTCTCTACAGTTCCTAGTTACATGTATGAGGCTGGATATTGCATTTGCAGTCAATTATCTGGCGAGATTCAACAGCAGGCCCAATAGGGAAAGCTGGGTGGTGTTCAAGCAGATTCTATGCTACCTCAAGAGCACAAAATTGAAAGGAATAGTCTTCAAAAGAGATATAGATCCTGAAGGCTTGAAACTGGCAGCCAGTTTGGATTCTGACTGGGCTGGAGCTGACCCTGCATACAAATTCACCAGTGGCTACATTATTATCATGAACAGAGCTTCAATATTGTGGAGATCACAGCACCAGACATCTGTCTTGAAATCAATGACTGAAGCAGAGTATTTGGCAGCTAGCAAAGCTGCTTGTGAACTAGTTTGGATCAATGACCTGTTGATAGATGCCAGAGTGATTAGCAAAGGTTCAGCAAAGCTAAGGAGCTCAAAATTAAGTGTTGACAACAAGAGAGCAGTTGACTTAGCCAAAGCTGAAGCTATAATGTGAAGAGCATGCCATATTGAGATTCAACACCATATGCTAAGAGACTGGATTCAAAAGAACAAAATCTCAATCAAGCATGTTGAAACTGATGTGAATAAAGCTGACAGGCTCACAAAGGCTCTTGCAATGGATCCCTATGCTCAATTTGTGAGCGTGATAGGGGTGACAAGTTAATACAGGAAAATATGGAGCTTTATCAGTAAAGCCAGCAAAAATATGGTATTGTAGTGAAATGGAGCTAAGCCTAAAGAAGGAATAAATCTGGATTCTGTAATTAATTTTTATTGTGGATTTGTGAGATTTGAAAGCTTTGAATCTTTGTGGCTCTCACTCACTGCTGGAGCTCATTGCATGGGGGGGTGTTAGGTAATTCAACTAGCACCTCGCTCATGTGACCCACATAGATTAGCCGAGATTCCCCTTTAGGTAGCTTAGTGAATGACAAGCATACAAGTCCTCCATCAAAGAAAGGTTCCAACAGAACCATTCTTTTCAGCCTCACATAAAACTTTACTTGCCTAGGGTGCTACCACCATGATCAACTGTATATAAACCCCGCCAGGCAGGAGTTGCGGTTTTGAAATTTGACAACTCCATCATTCGGTACGAAACTGGAAGAAAATATCTGCACAAAGCTTTGGCTGAATTGGCGGATATACTTCAGTGCCATTGCTTGAAACCAAGTAGCTACTGCTGCGCCTGAAAGCATGCCTGTTGCTATCAAGAAGAATACAATTTGGAATACTATACTGATATAGAGACCATAACTGGAGGGGGTGGGAATGTTCTGTTGCTTGGTCTGTCTCCATGTTTTCTTCCTATGACCAAGAGTGGTGGTTTCGCATTGCATCAACATAGAGAATACCAGATCATGATTGAGGGCAAGGAGAGGAAAGAAGAGCCACGCATGTCAGCCAACATTGAGAAGCTCATGAGCATCCTCCCCTGAAGGTGTGGCAGCCAATGAATGGACCAAATGATGCGGAGTTGTCTGCAAAATGAAAACTCTGTGTCACAAACTCCCTGTCCGGTAACCGAGCAGCCCTGTCTAGTGTGTGAGAAATCACTAGTCATACAGGAGCCTCCAAGGGTGGTTAGGCCTTGAGGTCAACTCTAGGCTTTGAGGGCCACATATACTAGGTCACTAGTTCCACTAAGGCTTTGATCAGCTAGGAGCAATGGGTCCCTTGGGCAATGGTAGGGAGGGCCAGGGGCCGGGCACAAGGACAAGTGAGATGCAATGTGCTAATAGTATAGGAGCTGCAGGAGGTCGCGTGTATACTAAGGAATAGTATTGCTAAGGTACTGGTGAACTGATAACAAAAAAGGTAGGTGTGCTACTGATAATGAAAGTGTTTGCGAAGCTCAGAACAAGACCTCTGATCTTGCCAGGTAATGAGCGTCCTTTTATATACATCCGGGGGGGGGTCCTTCCTCAAGGCCGCCCCTCTGAGTCCCATAGGGACTCTGCCTCGTGGAGGTCCATTCGGACCTGTGGTCCTGGAGGTCCTTTGTGGACTCCCTCGCGCCAAGCCTTCTACAGACCATACCGGAAAAATGAGCTTTTCAGGCAACCATCAGAAAATGTTTATCTGACGCGACCTGTTGAACCACAGGTCGCAAGCTTGAAACTGTAGATCAACCATATATTTACAATGCATGTATAAAGGGTCTGAAATGTATAGAATTTGGAATGTATATATTTTTAAACTTGAGGGTTTTGAACCTGATTCAGAAGCTTTTCAATTACTAGGAACTAACTAAGTATTACAAACCACCTGCACAACCTGAATCATAATGAATTTTTTTTTTTTTTTTTTTTTAAATTTGAGCCTCCCTGGTTGGAGTCTCTGGTTCAGGGACAGGGTGTAAAACCAGTGCAGAAGAATTGTCAGGGCAAGCTCATTCAGGCTGCTTGATTGTACTTTCAAGCAAATCAGCTCCACTGCCTCCAGTTGGAGACAGGCCTGATGCAGAGATATTCAGCTGTGACTGAATGAAGAGAGAAGGCATGATTGGAGTGGAGAAGGGGAGAGAAGAAGCAGACACAGCAGAGGGCAGGGCAGCAGCAAATTAGCTTATTTTGACTGCTGATTTATAGATAGTTTCTTCTGTCTTTTGCTTTTTCTGTCATCAAATATTAAAGTCAGTTCAATTCATCCTGACATTGCATCAAGTATACTGACTGCAGAAGGTAAATAATTGGACTTTAAGTTCTAACAGATGTTGGTCAAGGTCCTTTCAATATTCTATATATATAACTACATTAGCATGAGTTGAATATATGATATCCAATCAGTTCAACCTATCTTAACAGAGTGGAATGTATGCTCTGCAAGCTCTTTTTATTCAGCTTGAATGGACATGAGCTTTTCCAATACTGCTAAAGTAGCAGCACTAACTTCAGCATTGAAGAGAGGAGAAGAGGGGGATTTGTCAGTTCAGACTGACAGAGGTGCCATTTTGGCAAGCAATTCACTGAGACCAGTGGCCTGTTCCATCATACTGGCTTTCAATTCCTCTTGAAGTGTTGTGTTCTTAAGTCTGAGAAAATTGTCATGGTCAGACAGCAATGCTGCCACTTTCTTCTGCAGCTCTGAAGAGACAGAAGCACAGGCTTTTTTATCTTCTGCACAATTGATGCAGGCCTTTATGGTTCCTTGCTTGCAGGAACAAGATCTTTTAATGTGCACTGTATACACAAACATTAAACAGCAGTTACAGAGTGTATCACTCATTATAGTAGGCTCTTCTTTAACAGCTGAGGGCTTTTGCTCTGGCTTCTTCTTTATAGACATTGGAGAGTGCTTGTCCTGAGCTGCTGCCAATTTACATGTTTGTGGAGCCATTTTTTGCTATTTCTGCATATATTGTTCTTCAGTTTGCTGCAGTTCCTTATTTTATTCTGAAATCCATCACTTACCTTGATATTGGAATAGAGAAAGAGAGGTGATGAGAAATATAATGAGCTCAAGAGAAGGAAAGAAAGAAAAGAAGAGAAGAAGAGAGAGATTTTGTGTGGAAAAATTTTATAAATAGTGTGTCTGCTTGATTGTTTTGGATTTCCTAATTGGAATGTGTCTATTTATACATTACTAAGTGCTAACTCATTTTGCTTAGAGCTTCTACAGCCAATTATGGTGAATGATAAAGAGATATATATTGAATATAGTGAAATTTGGCTCTTGCAAGCATTGATATAACAGAGCATTGCATTGAAGTCTAGATATCAAACCCTGAAATCTATTTTGAAGCACAAACTAACAGCCAATTTTAATCCAAGAAGGCACCTTTTCATGTATTCAACTAGAATCTGTGTCTCTTTTGGGGCATGTGACCAGTTGTGACTGGCGCGGGTCTCTTTGAACAGGCAGGCTGATTTGTTACAGTCTCAAAATAATTCTCCATGATGTCCTGCAAAGGATTCTGATTCTTCTTGTCTGAATCATCATTCTCTGGCTCCCGCGGAGCTTGCACTGCCTGAGCTGGATGTGAATCAGGTTCTCTGGGTGGCATACTAGATGTCAACTGGACTGCATCCAGAATTTCTGGCAAAGTCTCAACATGGACAGTCTTTGGCTTCCTTGGTTGGACCTTCTGTCAGATGAAGTTATCTGAATTGATATCTCTCAGTTCTGGTTTCTGTGTCAAGCAGTCCCAGAGCTTGAGTACAGAATTCCAGGTGTAGGTCAATGGAATGGATGTGTTCTGTTTTGGACTGTTGTTATCAAGATACAGCTTCATGTATGCTGCTAAATTTGCATACACCTCTATTATCATAACTGTCAGAGCAGAAATCATGGCAATTAAGATTTACCATTAACTTATGTTCAAAATACCATTTCTCTTGTGGAGCTGACTTCTCAAAATTGACACATGGCTTGACCCAGTAAAAGACTTTACAGAATTGATCCCACTTGAACAATTAGGCAAAATAGCTGATCAGCTTTTGTTGATTGGTTATTTCATGGAGTCTGAAATTGGGATTCTCAGTCAAGCTGAGTTCAATATATTTTCTGACATGATCCTACAAATGAGATCAGTTTATATCATAACTAGGAGTTTAGAGATGTTGTTTCAATCTTCAAGCTACTCAAGATCTTATATTTTCAATCTTTACAGAGGTCTGACATGTGCCTGGAAAGTTCACAAAAATATAAGTTGTTTCCAGCTTTCCAGTTCTCAAGACTCAGTATCTTCTGGATGGTATTGGAAATTGGGTAAGTATTTAATGTTAATATATAGACCCATTGCATCCAATTTCATATCTTGTGCTCCACTACTTGAACCTGCTTTTCAATCTCTGTATGATCAGAGAACACTTCAGTTCAGGTACTTGTATTTGAACTGAACAATGCTCCTTGAGCCTTTGGCATGTTGTGTGATTGGGCCCATGAGAAGGTGTGAGCTGTTCTTTTTAATGCTGGTGTGCTCTGTATCTCTGACATTTTGGCTATCAGATTGCTGTTGAGAATGAATGAGAGTGAATGCTTGAATTTTGGAGAAGTTTGCTATCTATTATATAGTTGACTTGGAGTGCATTTGACTGCCCAAGTTGCTATTCAGATCTGTATCCATATTCCCCTACATTCTAAAATTTAACACTGCTAAGTGATTGATTTCTTTGAAATAGGCTGATCATTCAGGAGGATGCAGATCATTGCTGATCTTGCATCTCTTAGAGCTAATTACAGGTCTAGATGATCAGAATATTACAGTTGGTCTGCAGTACAGTTGGCACATTTTGTGGCTGCTCTAACATTCAACTTTGCTATAATACATCCAATTCCCCAATCAAACAGCAATTTTCTTTCTAATTTCTACATACTTTGTCCCAAAGAAATTCTGCAGCAACTCTTACTGTTCCTGCAACTTAAAACTCAACCACTGTGGAAACTAGTGTATAAATCTCAAGCAAACATGCAAGATCCAAGATACTTGAGGTGTATAGAGAACTATATGTTTTGGAGAAGGTGACTTCATTTGCCATTCCTAGTCTTGCAGTTTTGAAGGTGCAGACAGCCTGCCTATTTGTTGCAGGAATTGCAAGATTGCAATTGTGTTTTACCTTCAGTGGAACCCAACATTCAGCTGAACAATCAAACTGAGGAGTCAGAATTGAGTGTAAGATCTTGGATTCTCTGTCAGTCTGCATTATTCTAATCACTGTATACAGAATGCAGCAAGTCTTTCAGATGCCTCTGATGCTCTGTCTGATGCTCTATCTAACACTCATTCTGAACCAGAAGACATCAGAATGCAGGAGATTATACAAGAAGCAGTGGCAGCTCTACCCATGGAATCAGTTGATAACAATGAATCACAACAGTATGAAGAGCCTGAATCTGAACCCTGGTTACAGACTATGTTACATCCAGTGCACCTGGTTGGTAATGAAGATTCTGATTTTCATTCATAACTAGAGGATTCATTGGGCAACCAGTCAGCTGAGATCTACATCCTGACTACAATGAATGACCTGTTGGAGGTCCTAGTCCATGCATGTGTGGAGCCTGATGAAATGCTGGACCACTTCACACTTGCTTTAGAATTATGGTGCAAAAAATTGGGAATATCTCACCAACACTATGAGGCACTGTGGGAAGTCTTACAGATTCCTGAAGACATCAGTGCACTGAGATCTCTATCATTGGGGCTGAGCATGTTGAAGAAGAAATGCAGAGCTCAATTTTCTATGCTTCCCATCTGATGGGCATCCATACTGGCTGTTTCATTGAAAATGCCAACTCTTTCACCTGCCAAGAAGTGACTAATACAGATATCTCTTACATCTAATTTATTCTTTCAGGATCCTGTGGCTCTTTTGTCATTACTGGCAAGGTCTCCTGTATTTCACAAGAAGATACATATTGGTATGACTGATCTAGTTGACAACCTGACTGAATTGTGGCAATCATGGAGCTGGAAGAGCTCCATTAGATGTTTGTTGGGTGACTTTGCATGGTATTCTGATGGGACACCAGTCTTTCCTTCTGATTTTGTTTGTTTCAGGTGCAACAATACTGCATGTAAGTGCACTTGGAATGAACAAGAAATCTATATTGGAAGGATTCAATTTATGGGTTGGGACTGGAGACTGGCCTGCACAAAACCTGATGAAATTGTTCTTATTATTCAGTACACTATTACTGCCAACAGCTTTAATAAAAGAATCCATTTGCTGAGATCTCTGCTTTGTCTGAATGAGCTGCTCTTACTGAAAGACCAGGAAACTCACATCATACATGAAGACAATATTCTAGCCTGACTGGATGTCCATCTTGACTACATCTTTGATGAATCAGATAGCTACAAACTCTCAGAAACAAATGGGTTCTTTATACAGCAAGTGATAAATACAATTTGCCACACATCATCTGTACAAGAGCTCTGACTTAGCACTTCACTCTGGAGTGAACTGGAAATTGCAGCATACAGAAGAGATATGCTGATCAAGATGCTCTATCCAGATGATGCTATCAAGAGAACTATATCCATTCCCTTCCTGCTGTTTATTGATGGATTTGATCTATATCAGAACATGTACCAAAATATAACTGGCTTCTATATAATTTCTGTAGGACTTAATGATTCCAAAAGAAGACAACAAAACAATGTATATACAATTGCTCTCAGATCTCATGCTACAAATTTTCCCAATGTTGTGGAGGCATTGGCTCCTGGTTTACAAGCAGTTGAAAGAGAATTTGACATTGTGATAACTGATGAAGAAACTGTCAGGGTCATTGCTCCTTGTATTGCTTATCTTGATGACATGCCACAGCAAAATGATAATGCTGGAATCAAACACCCTACTGTAACAGTCTCCTGTCAGAGCTGTACTGTCTCCAATGTGGAGAGGTTCAATATGAATTTCAACTTGATGAAATACAGTCAATATCATTATCAGCTACTCAATTTGCAGGCTGAAATTGAGGTGAAGCAGACTGTTCACAAGCAAGAAGCACTGTGGAAGACCCATGGATTGGCCAAGGAAAGTCCCCCAGTTTTGAAGATCTGCCTGGCACTGAATCTGGTGACATTTTTCCCCTCTGATCTCTGTTATAGTGAATTTTCAGGCCTGTCCAAAATTGCGCATACATTATTAATATTACATATATTGACATCTGAGGGGCAGAAGGAATACTATCAAACTCTACAGAGATTTCTATTTCAGAGACACTGGGCCCAACTGCAGTCCTCAATTACCTATCTGGAGTTCTACCAAATTCAGAAACATGCCCAAGCTTCAATTGTGATCTCAATTATACTTCACTTTGCTCTAAAGTCTGACTGGATTCAGACTGTTGTTCAGCAGACTCTCTATAACTTCTTTAATGAACAGTCAATTGATTCTGACATTCTATGTTTGTTGCTTGCTAAAATCTTTAGTGCTATTGCAAGAAGCAATTCACTATTAACTTCTCAGACATCTGTCAGGTACAATGAACTTAAAAGTGTGGTTGCCAATATTCAAACTATGCTTCAGAAAGTGATAGATGCTACTGTCATGGCTGTCAAGATACTACAGTCAGCTAGCCAGGCAGTATAGATGCTGAGATCACAGCAGAATTCACCAGTG
Organism: Coccidioides immitis RS; assembly: GCF_000149335.2. NCBI lineage: Eukaryota > Fungi > Ascomycota > Eurotiomycetes > Onygenales > Onygenaceae > Coccidioides > Coccidioides immitis. The sequence continues at coordinate 58,746 of NW_004504310.1, read as the reverse complement.
TTCAATCAGATTGTAATACTCCCAACAGAGAACATTTCAATCAATACTGTCAGTATTGCTCCAAAAGCAGGTAAGATGTTACATGCTTTGAAATACTAACCAAACATGCATATCAGAATGCACTATACTGATCAGGTAAAGGAGTATGCTGTGCCAAATAACTGCAATATACTGATCAGAAAGGATAAACACTGTGAATACAAAGCATTTGTACAGCAAACTAACAAGCATGATGTTGAAAAGATTTTACTGATTCATGAGAGCTTCAAATGCACTATATTCTTGATTCTTGATGGGGCTCTTATGGAATTGGAACCCTATATCAGCAGCCAGATGAAGCAACTTCATCATGAATGTCTGATTCTCATGCAAGACCTTGTGTGATCAGAACACAATGAGCAACAAGATGATGATGAGAATGCCAACAAAGCTGATGATTCATATGCTACCATCCCCTTTCATACCTTAATTAATGCCTACTGCCAACTACCAGCTAGCTGCAAAGTTATAGAATTGCTTGATTTACAAAGTGTGCAGCTTTCCAAACTACTAATTACACATTTCTTTTTGCAAAAGCTCCAACTTTCATACAGCAGTAATTGGGCATATCAACATATGCTTGACAGAGGTTCAACCCCAATCTGATTGTTTCAAAAGCTGACCTTTACATTCAATAGAGATGCACATTGCACTACATTGAAACTTGATAATCTGGTTGAGTATACTTGTGTGTCAGGCACCAAGATCAGGCAAATAAGATGTATATTCACCCATAACCAGGGCAGCTGCTGGAGGGTTTTTTTTGCCATGTTCTCTGCTCATGAAATTTGGCACAAGAGGGTACTGGATTTACCAATTTTGCAGGTGAATTGGGATGAGATTTATATAATTGGCCTACCTGCAATCTGCAAACCAAGCCTTTACATAATACCTGTCAGCAAAGATTCCAAAAGACTTAAACTGGATTCTGCTCTGCTGACTACCTTTCTCAACTGCACTTGGAGCATTTTCTTTTTATAGATGGATCAGGCAGTTTGATGTATGTAGTATTACACATTAGTTGAAATCTCTCCAGTGTCTGCTGGGGTAACTATACTATAATGATTTCTATACTATAATGGTTTCTATACTATAATAGTTTCTATACTATAATGGTTTCTATACTATAAACATTTATAAACCTGAAAAGGTATCCTGAATGTTCCTAGATATATTTGTTGATCAGAAGTTTGAATGTTTCCTGATTTCTACATTGAGGATTGGAAGCTACATTTCTGAATTTGGAATGTATATATTTTTAAACTTCCAAACAACTGTGGATTTGGATAAATGTATATTCCAACGTAAATGTATCGGGACTAGTGGATCTACGGTTTACAAATCCTCCCCATTTCTGCTATGGGACCTTTCTTTGGTCACGTGACTCGTGGTCCCGCGATGCTTAGATGGTGTTGGTTGGTCCGCCCGCCAATCAAGGTCCTTATCGCACGGCTGCGCCGCCAGGTCCGTAACACTTTGGTCATATTTGACAAGCAAGGCTGTGTTTTGCTCCAATCGACCTTCGCAAGGCATCTTTAGCCTTGGCGGAATACCAGGAATTGGAGATGGGGCTGAAGACACTTGAGAGTTCGTACCATGAGGCTGAAAGGGGCGGGGGGATTTCCCCTTTTGACGTACAAAATCCTCAGAAAACTCGGCGGCAGGTAGCACTCCTAACCATCTTCAAGCTCGACAGGCGAAGCTCAAAACAAAATACCAGTTTCAAAGGACGATGTCGGGATTTGAAATTGTTGGTATAATTGCAGGCGCCAGCCAACTTGTTGACCTTGGGACCCGCTTATCATGCAAGCTCGTTCGCTGCTATTTGGGGGCTAAATCCTCAGATACCTATCTTCAGCATCTTGCAAATGACGTCGCTTTAACATCTAGTATACTCGCCGACTTGAAAGAAAATTTCGGAGACAGCGAACATGCTCAACTATATTCCCCCATGGCACTCAAGGCAGCAGAAGAGACTGTTGCTGAGTGTACAGCTGTATTTAAAGAAATTGAGAGAAAAAGTGACCACGCGGGTTTGAAACACAAAATGACCCGGTGGCAGAGAGCAAAAAGAGGATTCAGCATCATGAGACAAGAGTCGGATTTGAGTGCCCTCGGTAACAGGCTACATGACCTGAAGTTAAATATGATCCTCTTAGTTCAGACGTCCATATCTGCCGCACAACACAGACGGTTAGTACAGCTATCCATTTTATTTGAGCAATAATAACGTCTTGACAGTCATTGTGAACAAAGTATATTGAAGGATGGCCGTGATCTTCTCAGAGCTGTGCTAGACGAAATGGAAAGCAGCAAGGCAGGATTCAACTCCCCGGGTTTAAATCTTCAATCATCGCAAGCTGGTAGATCGGCCGAGGCCTCGGGGTTAAAGGGCCGTTTACCGTTCAAGCTTCGAAGCTACTATGACTTGATGAAAGGTATATTGGAAGCTATCGACAGCGCAAGGGATTTACGGGACCGAGCCCGTCAACACCGGCTGCGTAATGGAGTTTTGAAAATCCATGCTATTGAAGCCAAATTGTTTCGGCAGAAGTATGGAATCTGGACCAGGAAAGTTTTTGCCGGTCATCTTTTCCAAAGGTTTGAAGCAATTGCTTGATCTAGCCACTGGAATCAAAATCTAATGTTAGGAGTAGGAAACGAAAGCGGATGGGGACAAAGTGTCTAAGGGCTGTCAGAGTGGTTCATCATCTTGATGCAATTGGACCTATTGAGGCGCGCGACAGTACTTACAGCTCAGATATAGAGGAACCTCCCGAAACAGCGGATATAGCTTTGAGTGGAGTGGAACGCTTACTACTAGAGTGGACAACATTGACATTGGAGGAAATACAGCAGAAACAGAGCTTGGATTAGGTAAACCCAGATTATATATGAGGCCGGCTGTCTTCCATTGTATATTCTAAATTAAGTAGTTGTGGTTTCGCCGTTGTACTTGAAAATTTGGCTTGGAAACATGGACGCGGAGCATAGCCTTCTTTTCCCCAAACGGAAGAAATTTGGCCTTTTTCTCAAAACGAGTGATTGGAACTCTTAAGCATTTCCAGGGCTAAAAGGACCATCTCATCTTCCTCCTCCTCCTCCTCCTCCTCCTTCCACTGCGTTCCATTTCGTTTGTCCTTGTCATGCTAGACAATTCTAGCTTCATAAAAGCTGAAGAGCCAGACGAGATCTGAGTTCTTGGCGCCGTTGAACAAGAAAGGCATGAATGGAAGCTCCGCTCCATTCAGTCCGACATAAGAAGGGAATATAAAAACTAAAAAGACAAGAAGAACCATAGACAGGATGGGTAGCTTGCTTTGTTAGAGAGTAACATGTTGAAACCCACCCACAAACGGATTGACCTTTCTCCGACAATGCTCAGAAAGCAGCGTACTGTTTCCGCTGGCAAGCCTGATCATAGATTGGGTGCCACCGGTACACCAAGAACTGGGATAGCAAGACTTGCAAGGAAATAGAGGAAGTGGCTGAAATCTATAAATTGCCAGAATCATCAATAAGGTCTATGCCAAACAGTGGAAGCAAAGGCTCAACCCCCTGGATAACTCGACCGCCCTCTTCAACGGCTCCACCGATTAAGCCAGCTTGTCTTTCCCGCCCCAGATGTTGTATGGATGCTCCGCGTGGTATATTCCCGGGAATGGGTCCTCAAACTGGGGCGGCACCATGATAAACGCCACCCGAAGGATCCAGCGACGTGCAGCCCAAACTATCACGGGAGCATGCCAGGCAACCGGAAGCAGTGGACATAGAGGCGCAGTAGTCCTTCAGGAAATGGTATGGTACTGTGTATGACTCTGCGTTTCTCCCAGCAAAAAGATAGCAACAGCGATCCCGGTATGGCCTACGCTTGAATTAGCAAGTAATGAAGTGGCGGAATACCGCTCAAAAGGCAAGATTGAACCTACGAAACCTCAGGCAAAGCACCGTTGCCACTACTTTCATTCATACTGACGGAATTTGAGGCTTCATGAAGCCGTTCTTTCTTGATCTTGCTTCTCTTTTTTCCCACTGCAGAGTCGGCACGGTGTATTGAAAGCCAAACAGCGGGGGCCGGGGAGGGAGAAGATATGCCTAATTTAAATGGGGGGCAAAGAGAACTTCAGCGAGTGGGATCTCCAGGCTTGCTTCGTGGTCAAATACAAATGGTTAATGCGTGCAATCCGGGATATTTAAAAGATAGGAAGGTGGTCTGTTTGGGTGGATAAACATCCCCCCCAGTTGGCGCCTTTTCCTGTTGCCGCAGCCTCGCATGCATTATCCTAAACTCCCTTGGCGAAGGTCCGATCCCTCAAAATTATCGCTTTTGTCCATCTGCATGAGGGAAGACATGTGTCGAGTCTGTATCCACTGATTCTGCTTCTCATTGAGAAAATGCCTGCATTGGTGTTCTTCTCATCATCGCATCAATTGAGTCATTGCCGAGGCCTCGTATGCGATGCAGGCTAACCAACGAATTGACGATGACACTACGGGATCATCTGCGCAAAAGCATGACCAATCGGAAAAGCAAGGGATTCGGCTTTCGTTTGAAGGGGAGGGGGTTCGATAAGAATGCAATGCCATTTTAACAGGATCCGTGATTCAGAGTGTATCATCTCCCAGATATATATTGATGTGGGGTCTCGCGATAGCGAAATTCTCGCACTATCAAACACGCGAGTTCCAAAAACTTACTACAATGGCGAACAACCAGTCTCTTTTAAGTTACCTGATGGTGGCACCTCCCGGGCTTCCCACATTCAACACGAGCAAATCGCCCAACACAACGAACCCCAACTACGGTTGGGGGGACATCATCAGCGTTGGCGACTGGCCTGAATTCTCTTACGCTCATATCACACACCACTATGGGAACTTGCTTCAGCAAACGCAAATTGCAAGTGAACCGATGCCAACTTCCCCTCCGCAGGCGATAAGCACCGAACCAATGTTCGCAATGCGTTTCAACACCTACATCCAGAGCCGAGTGCGTCGTGCGCTGCGAGCTGGATTCCAGCATCTTGCACCTCAACTCGCAAGCCTCCATCTTTCTCCGGTAACGGTTGATATTGGTGATGCGGCAGCTATCATTGACAACTACCGGCCCGACATTGCATTTTATACAGCAAATTCCTCGCCGAACCGCTGCCCTGGTGATCTAAAAGTATCATGGAAGTGGGAATCCAGCTATCGAACCTCACAGATACCAGCAGAGCGAAGGGAGTATCTGCAGGTCCTCTCTCAGGTTAATTATTACATGGAACAACATGATGCGAGGTACGGTTATGTCTTATCTGACACTGAATTGGTACCTATTAAAAGGCTAGAGGCGAGAGGGAATCTACTGGTTGCACGTGCTATACCATGGGAAGCCGAGGGACCTGAACGTCTAACAGTTCTCCTGGGACTGTGGTACCTTGGGATGTTAAGTGCAGCAGATGATGACTGGCAGCTTTTGTAATCTTATAATTTTCGGCGTCTCCTCAGAAGTAATTTTCTAGTAGAACTTGGTATTGGGTGGGAGGCCTTTTTTCTGGTCTTCTTCCTGTGGAGGTCATTAGTATTCCTGAATAAACATCGGGGTAGCAAGACAACACACAAGCAATTGCCCGAAACTTTCAACAACAGCAGTTTCAAACTCGATCCGCTGGTGTTCCTTCCCTCCAATTGAGCCGTTTTCGGGGAGAACAATCGCGGTATCAAAGTCAATCCACACAACTCTCTCGGGATCACCGGGAACGATCATAATGTTCTTTGGATAAGGATCATTGTGCTCAACTCGGGCGGAGTGAATTCGCTGGAGGCCAATAACTGCTTTCTGTAATCTCTCTGGGGTGTAAGTGACGCAGTCCAATAGCTGAGGCCTCGACAGATACTCGATCAGAACGGCACAGGGAGGGTTGACATCTTGTTGAAATGCATCAAGATGAGGGGCACAGTTCGCCGGGTTGATATCTACCGCAAACCCGTAAAATTGCGGAACGAAACCAGTATCACATATTCCGAACTGTTTGAGGCGGCAATAGGCTCGAATTTCACACCGAGAGCGGTTTAAATCACGAATACGGTCAGAGGCATACCCAGGATCTCTGTTATTATGGAACTACGTCCGTATCCCCATTAGCAAAGACAAACGTTGTGGTTGAGAAGAGGGCACATACGACTTTCAGGACTCGGGCCTTGCCATAGTAGTTGATATGAAATATTGACGATGCCTCTGAGCTTCTCAGGGTTTTGACGAACTCCACCTTTTCAAAATCAATGTTGATCTTGAGGCTGTCATCAAATCCTCTCTCATCACGGTAGATAGTATCGGCCTTCCTGATAGATCCAACACAAGTCTTTGGCATGGATATTAGGGTGCTGATAGCAAGCGGACTGAAAATGTTGAAGCATCTGGTGAACGTTTGTACAGCTAAACACGCGAAGCAAGGCAAGGATGAATGTCACGACCAGAGACCAGCTGGTCCCGCCAGCCTTTCGCATCAAACTCCAGCATCACGTGATAATTCATATTTATGGTTAACGTGGTTCATCACCCAACAAGCACCACCACCCCAAACACCCTTTTTACCACCCTAGAAATCTACAAATTCAACGAATGTCACCACCACGAATCGAAATTGTATATTATTAGCTATAAAATATTAAAAGAGCGTATTCTAAAGAGTATAGAAATCAGTATGATGAGAAAAACAAGCGATGGTTTGGCTTAATAGAGCGACCAGATCGGCTAGCCTTGGTGTTTAGTAGGAAAGTAGGTAAAGGAGCGTGGGACTGGGGGTGAGAGCTTGAAGCTGTCAAATTACCGAAAGGGGAGGTTTGTATAGGGGGTAGGAGGTTTAGTTTTACTATTAGGAACGGGCTTCCGCTGTCGCTTCGGGGGGTGGGGGGATAGTTCCGCAGCGGCCCTCAGCTCTTGCAGCCTTCCGCTCTGCTAGGGTGACTGCCTTTTGATCCTTTTGGACAGCGCGTCGGAGCTCGAATCCTTCGACTTGCGCGGCCTTTTGCTGCTTTTGGGCGTCTAATTCGTCAGCGCGTTCGCGAGCAGCCTGGATCCTAGCAGGTGAAAAGAATTGAGCTTGACCCGCATGTTCCTTATTGAGTAGACCTAGGGGCTTTCCATGTTTGCGCCTCCTTTGTTCAGTCTTAACAGTCTCCTTTAGGAAGGCATTTTCGTGCTTCAAAAGGTTGTTTTCATCTAGTAGTTGCTCGCCGGCGCGTATAAAACTTTCAACATTACGACGAAGAAGCGATTGACGAAGCCGAGCTGCCCTCACCTGGCGGCGGAATCCTCGAGCAGTAGTGGGAGCAGCAGGCCTAGTAGGGGCCTCGGGGGGTGTAATAGGCCGGTCTTCTTCTTCTTTGAAGAGGTCTCACACGCGGTCAGGATTAAATGGATGAATCCCCATGGCTCAAAAGGCAGACCTAATATTCTCTTTTGTAAGAGCTTTTTGCCAGGCGACATAGAAGAGCTTCCAGAAATCGCGTTTAGTCAGTCTTAAATAGCCGTATCCTTTGCGTAGGTGATCTTCCACCTCTTTTGAATACGCAGTTGCCGGCGGACTAAATACCGCTACGTCAAGAGGCTGCAAACGGTGTGTTGAATGCGTTGGAAGGACTGCAACTAGGACCTTGCTCTCAAGTGCGTAATCGAGGAATTTCATACTGATGTGAGACGAATGGCCATCAAGGATCAGGAGCCTGTATGCATCGCGTTTCAGTTTTGTATGGCGGTCGAATATATGCTCTAGCCAATATAAACAGTAGGAATCACTGCTCCAACTGTTGGGCGACACTGCAAAATAGGCAGTTTGCCCGTCAGGCTTAAATTCATCAAAACAGACGTCCTGGAGATCACGTTCTCCTTTAAATATTAGTGCTGGGGGGGGGGGGGGGGGGGGTGGAATTTCCAGTTGAACTGATCTCTGCGATCAAAGAGATAAACTCCCCGTTTCCATCCTGCCTTTTTGCTGATTTCTTCGATTTCAAAGCATTAGAGAGACAATTCGCTTCGTACACTGAGTAAAACTGATCACAAAGCCTTCCTCATCGCAGTTGTATATATTTGATGGCTTGATGTCGTATTTTTCAATCAGTTCGTTGAGCTAGAGGGTAGGACGCTGGTAGTAGCAAGGCCGCGATCAGAGAGGTCTTCCAACTGCCGGAGAAGCTGTTTTTCTTGCGCGGCGGTGAGCTTTTTGTGGAATCGGGAGGTAGCTTCGGCTTTTGAGACTGCGAGGCCTAGATGACGGCGCCACATTGTAATTCGGTTAATTTGGTGCTTTCTAGCGATTGTACTGTAATTTGGATCCTTTGTTCCATGTAGACCTTGAAGCGCTATCTTCATAGGCCTTTCGTTGACCATTGCGTTGGGATTGTATCCAAAACCACGCAATTGCCCTCGATGCATGCTTTTAGCCCAATCACCCTGCGAGTGTCAGGCCCTCGCCAGGCTCCATGCATCCCGTGTTGTTGCATGCCCTGACAGGTAGCACGATGCCCCAGTGGCTGGGAAGAATGGCCTTCGGTGGTTTGTGTGGTCGCGCGGATTTGCCCTTCAGAGGCCTTCTCCTTTCCAAGCCTAGAATCACTTCTTCAAGCTGTCTCACTGTCGCTTCGGATTTCTCTATGGATGCTTTCAACCTGCCACCGCCGCCGTACCACTGTCTTAAACGTTGAAGTTCAAATTCCCTCCTTCGGCATTTAGTCGCAATTTTGATGCAGAGTGTACACAGATCTTGAATAACCTCAGTGTGGCCAACGAGTTTCAACCCACAGGTTTCACCGACTCGATGTTGATAGGTACACCGAATGGAGAACCTGCCCCATGTCCAGTCGCCGCATCGATATAGTTCTTGGCCGTAGAAGCACATTGTCGCCAAACAAAACGTTTGAATACCGAGATCCTACTCATCTAGCAGTTAGTGCTGCCACAACGTGCTGGTGAATTCAAGTTGCATACAACACTGATTTCCCACGGCGGGTTGAAACCACTTCATCCGGCTTAATATTTCGTAATCAAGCGTAATTCATATATTTCTGAACCAGCATTGTCCCTGCAGTAATGGCTTCTGGGACAGAGTAGAACTGACAATGGGAAGGGGTGAGCGTCCTTTAAAGAAGGCTCACATGGGATACCCCGCCCGGAGGTTCCATCTTTCAGAATGGCTGGTTTCCAGCGTGTTATGAAGGCCTAAAATTGGGCGCCCAAGGCCTGATTGCCCAGGCATGCGGCACAGTTCATATGTGGTGCGGCGTAGCAACAGCAACACTCGGGGTGGCCGAACATCGCTGTGGTTTTGACCCCGGCTGCGCCTTTGGATCTGGCGAGCCCTTGTCCAGTTGCAAAGAGTGTAGTGGTGGACACTTGGTCAAAGCAAAACAGCGATTGGCTCCACCATCCGCGCGTAATTTAGCGCTGATGTGATCCAATCAAGAGAGATTATTAGTTTGATCTCAAAATCTCCGTGATCGCGATCAAATACCAGAATGCCAGTCTTCGTCCCGACCCTTTTTATTGTCTGGTAGACGAGTCCGGCCAGCCCCAGACTTCTATCGTCTTTCGGCCATGCGTTTCAAGTTGCTGGAACTGGCACAAGCACCATGCCTCACCAATCACTCGGCTCAGGTATCTAGCGAATCGTGAGTAAAGTCGATCTGAACAACATATTCATTCGGGGGCTGTGGCAGGCCGCAAAACCGCAAGTCTAGATGGCATCTTCATATCTATACAGTATAGGATTTGTTGAAACTCTCAAACAACAAAATGTTGAGATGGTAGAACCGTCGCGTCGCAGAAAATAAGAAATGGCCCAAAATTCTGGTTTCTGGCCTGTGCTGCTCACCTTACGACTTGTCGCTCTTACTGGTCTACGCCTCACAAATGAAGCCGGCTATCTCCCAAGCTGTGATCATTGCTCTTCCAGTTCCGATCCCGATTTCTGTTGGATTAGTCATGATGTATTGGCCTCGTACGCCGAATTGGGCTTGTGTAGTATGGAGTTTCACTTCGACCCCGGAGAAATGACCCTCGAAGGGAAGGGAGCAGGCCAATCAAGGTAATCTTCATATACTCTACTTTGAATGTCTCGAGGCAAAGGGAGTACTTTCATCAGTTTAGCCAAGTGCGGCGGCCGTGAAGGGGAAGAGGCCTTTACATATTCCCCTCGCTGCCTTCGGCTGATGTGGGCGCTCTCTAAATTTGGAAGCTGGGGAACCAATAATTGCTTTCCGTCTCTTGCTGATCTGATGTTTACTCCCAACCGCCGATCTCTTAAACTGATTTGTATTCCCTTGGTGCCGCTCTGGGCTCTGTGGCAGCTTCTTCTTAACATGAGTGGCAAGACGGGGTAACATGGTAGTTCAGCCAGGGCAACCGTACCCTTCGTCACGATGGGCTTCACTGATTGGCCCTTACAGCGATGTGGATACCTAGGAAGCGAAGGTTGCGAGCCGGAAAAAAGCAACCACATTGTGGCGTGGCAGGTTACACCCCACCGATCGACTGTTGGTGGCAATATGTCGGGGAATGCCCCACCAGTCACTGGCTGAGACTGACGGCATCACGGCCAAAATCAGGACAGTAGTTCGTGGCTAAAGCCGCGCCCGTTCGCGATAAATGAGAGACAAGCAATCATTTGTAAATAGTTGGCACGCCTCATTGGCCAGCAGTAGCCTTATGTAACGCTACTGAGCCAAGCATCAGATGTCACTGAGAAACGCACCTTTTCGCTCTTATTTAGTAATTTTCTCGCTACTTTTGAGAGACACCACAGCTGGTTTTATCTCCTGCTTAGAGCTTTATTCTATTTACTGTCTGTTAATCAAATCAAAGAAAGAACAATAACATGCTGTTGACTTTGCTCCCTGTTGAGCTCCTTATTGAAATCCTCTCCCAGGTATACCCCGCTATCTCCTGCAAATTGCCACAGGGAATTAATGAGAGGCTTTGAGAGCAGGTTTCAAGGAGTGATCTAAAACGCCTATGCGAGGTCTCCAAGCTGTTCAACAAGCTCGCCACCCCAATCCTATATAGATCTGTTCTTATAAAGGCTGAGAGCGAAGTTTCATTAGAAGAGAGCCTGGACACTAAGCTCCTGAACATTACTTGTTGTCATTCAGAGAATGTTCTTTGCTTTACCCGGGATTTTCAAATTACCTCCTCCTTCCATGACCTCACCCATAAACGTTGCTCTCGAAACTGGGACTTCAACGACTATTACTCCGGTGAATTTCAGAATGAGGATGGTGATATTCTAATGGGCAAGCTGGAACAGACAATCATCCACTTTCTTGAAAAGCTTGAGGATGGCCAACTCCGCAATTTCAGGTACATTATAACAACCTTTGGGGCCTGGTCTCCAGCTGACTTGCGCGAAAGTTGGGAGTTAGGAACCTGCATACCCGAGCAACTCCTGAGTTCCTATAATGGGCAGCTCCAAGCCAAGCAGAACAAGATTGAGTCTATATGGCTAGTAATGGATGGCAGCTGCTACACACATGATTTTGTTGGTGCCCCAGACCTGACTTCATTTCAAAACCTGAAATGCCTATCCCTGATTGGGCTCAACTGGTTTTACTTTGAATCTCTTTGGGGTACATTCAATGGAATATCCGACCAGTTACAGGAATTGGAGTTAGATTTTGTGGACTGGCAAGCCATAGATTATGACCCTGACAGTCCCGAAAACTATTTCGCGGAAGAAGCACTCGGAATGTCACGCAAGGACAAAATATGCATATTCCCTTCATTAAAGGTACTTTTGCTCTCTAGAGTCCCTTTTCAGCCCTTCCAGCGGGCAATGGCGTATGCGTTTGGATTCACCCACCTCCAATCATTAAGGCTACAACTCTGTCCAGGCTGGGAGGGGTTCCTAGCACACATACAATGCTTGAACTTGCAGATTCACCTCAAAATGCTTGAGGTGCAGCATACTGTGAATTGTGAGGATTCTATGGGTGAAGGTGAGCAGCTTCTGACTTTCCTGCATGCGTTTGATGGCTTGGAGGAATTATTTGTTTCCACTTCAGGACCCTCATCTGCTGTGGACCTCTGGTGTGCTGCACTCAAACATGGTGCCACTCTTAAAAGATTCATTCATCATCAGAGGACAGTAAACATAGATGATGAGTTGGTGTACTTTGAAGAGGAGTGCAACCTGCCTGACCTATTGTTTGGACCTGAGGGTATCAACCAGTTAAGCCAAGATCCATCATGGAACCTGCTAGTCAGCCTTGATCTGGAGTGTTTAGGGATGTGCTGCATTCCAAGTTATCTGGTATGGTAATCTGAGTTTCTAAAACCCAATTCTACAATATAATTAGCTAACATGCATTGATGGTCTTCAGAAACACCTCCTTGCCCCTTGCACAGCAAAATGTCTTTTGAAGGTATTACACATAAGGGGCTCAGGTTCAGACACCCTAAAGTACAAAAGCCTTATTATACAGAGAGATAAGTACATAAACAATGGCAAAGAGTGCTCTAAAGTCACAACAAAGCTTCATCACTTTGCAGAATGGATATTCAGACCAGAAGGCTTTCCATCCATGAAAGTTCTTGCTGCAGGCGATTTTTCTCACGATGGATGGTACTTAAAAACTAATGTGATCCTCTGCTGGAGAGAGGTTTCTGACCCTCCTGAAACTATTTCTGGAAGATTCTACAGATATGCCAAAGAAAGTGATGTGGGGGTGTGGTTGTTGCTTGAAACATATTCCTCAGCTCTTGCTGCATGTCCAACAGATAGTATTTTGGAATATGGGGCTTAGTTTCTATGTCACTTCCTGACTCGAGGGTTCCGATGATGATATCTTGAAATTCATATTGTCTTTCCACCTTTCTTTTTGTACTCGTGGATTTTTTTGGCGGGGTATGTACACAAATATCAACTGTATCAGGGCTCCATAATCCTTAGTAAACAGTTAATACAATTATTGCCCGTGGACAGCTGGCCATGACTTTATTTTGGCCGGCGGCGCCCACAAAACGGTAGGTACCGAGAAGGTTGTTGTACCTCTTTATTGAGGTGGCAGAAGGCCGCGGAGAATTATAAGTCTAGATCGGAGGAGGTAGAATTTTTTTACGGGGTAAACGAAGCAAGACACTTGTAAACGATGCCAATTCTATTCAACCTAACATACAAATAGAGCGCAATATACAAAGATTCAAAGCTGAAGAAGAAAGGAAAGAAAGAAGATGAAAGCTGCTTCACGGGGTGTTGCATATAAACAAAGGAAGCCCTAAGGCCGTGCCTTAGTCCCAGTCCCAATCTGGTAATCATGAGGTTGGAGGGTGTGCGCCGTCACAGTGAAAGCACTTGCACATAGCAGTAGTATTAGGACGAACTTGTGGGGAACTTAACCCTAGTCTCGCGTTGAGTCTTGAGCCCACAAGAACTCAGGCCCGGCAGAATCTGCGACTGAATGCGGATCAATCCATTGCCATGGTGGTTCAGAGAATTGGCCATCTACATGTATCTGGGTCAGCTCCTTGATAAGTGCCCTGAGGGGTATCGCTTCCGCATATGACTTCAAGCCCTTCCCGAGTATAAGCCTTTGAGTTAGAGGCGCGAAACACTCAAAGAGGAATACAGCACCAGGCTGTTTATTCAAAACATGGTTGATGAGGGCATCAATTGTGGTTTTGCGGTAAGTGGAGTGGTTCCTTATAGCATATTAGCAAACTGAGTTAAATGGATGAATGATAGGGAAGAAATACACAACATAAGTGATATTGTCACTACACACCAGCAGCACTTCCAATCTACAGCAGCTTCCAACCCTTCACCAGTGACTCCCATATTGGGTATGATTATTAAGAGCATCTTGGTAAAATTTTTTCCGGCTTCCTTTGTATTCATTGGGATAGATGGCTTCCATGATCAAATCCCACACTATGGTTGACATGGAGTGATTGGCATGTTTGACTACCAGTGTACCTGATCTTTCCTTCTCTTGTAACTCCCTGACAAATGCCTCAAAACATAAGAATAGCAAGACCTGACTGGTGTGATGGTGGATATTATCCTTGAATGTGTCTGTATCAGTTTTTGCCCTCAGGGCTTTGAAATACTCAGTGCAGGTGGCCTGAAGAGAACTGAGTCTTATCTCAGGAAGGCTCAAAGGATGGTGGCCTTCCTGCTCATTTGATAGCCACGAACTTAGATAGACTGGAAGAACATCACTGAAGTTTTCCATGACTGGCTTGCCACTGCAATGTTGGATAGTTGCCACTGCTGCATCAGCCAGCAATTCACCTGTGTAGATTCTATGTGCAGACTCTAAGCCAAAGGCTTTGCTGCCCCTGCTATCCACAGGTATGCCAGCAAAATTGGGCCGGTCGTTTTCTCGTGGTCTCGGAGAATTTTCTTGACATTTTGGTCCCAAAGCTCTGCTCTTGTACACTTCGGGAGGAGTGGCAACAGATTCTAGAATTCGATCAGCATCCGGCGTGGGTTGTGAAGGGGATAATGGATCTGTAAATATATGTCAATAGAGGTAGCTAAAGTTGATAGTAGGGAGAAAGCCTTCTCGGGCTAAAAAATCATCAATTATACATCTTACCCTGAGGCAGTTCGAGCGGCTCGGTTTTGATAGCAGCATATGATGAAGATATGTCTGAAGCTGTATTTTGGTTTATATCACAGTCAATGCCCTCTGAATTTTCACTGGGATGTTGTTTGAAGAGTAGTGACTGTGGATCAGCCAGATAGTTAAGGTGATAGGACCAACCATCCGGGTTCATGGGGCTAGAGAGCGGTAGGCATGAAGATCTGGATTCGTCGCCGGTGACATGTGCGTGAGGAGAAATGCCTACACCCTTACACACTTTAGTTAGCACTTCAAACTGATATATAAAGAAGGTACTTTGAGAATTGAATGCAGACCATCTGAATCAACAGCCGGCAACCCAGCGCCAGCAATATGTTTATAATCAACCGGCAAGTCTGCAAGACTACGTCACAGGAGCTCAGAGGGTATCACAGGCTGTGATGGTGCTTCGGTACCAATGCTGACATGAGCAAGGTGTGGGAGCCCAGAATGAACATGGCCAAGAAGTTCTGTTGCTTCTGCAGGGCACAGACATGCAAGTACAGTAAATACCAGACAGAAGGATTGTATCGCCTGTAGGTAGAAGATCAGTTGAGCACTACCACTGTGATTCCAAGACTTACCTCAGGGGATTGTGCCAAAGAGTGGTAAAATGCAAGCTTGTAAGCATCATGAGAAGGTTCCTTAGATAATTAGAATGTTTATTAGCTTAACTACCCGAAAGGAACCTCTGATCTTACCTGAAGCTCAACAGATAATTTAAGCATAGCGCCGCTCTTGCTCAAAGAAATAACTTGTGGAGGAGTGCACAGCAAACAATGTAGACATATCAATTTCAGGATGGACACTTTTTCGGAGTGTTAGATATAAAACAGGTCCAAAGCAAAGACACAAAATTCAACAGAAGCCACTTGGAAATTGATGGAGCAACATGTCCACTCAAAAACCATGACATGCCGATCAGGGGTCAACCCATTTTTCGCCACGAAGGAGCTCGACTGACATATGGGTCTGCCTGGGTGACAAACGGAAGCCCAAAGAGGGGCTGCGAGCCGGAAAAAGCGCAACTACAATTTTTGCGTTGCGGGTAGCCCCGCCGGTCGACCGCTGGCGTTGATCTGTCGGAGAATGCCCCACCAATCACTCGGCTCGGGTGGTTGACGTCATCTAGTGAGTTGAGTGTCGCGTCAATCTGGACGATGATGTTCGTTTGGGGACTGTACCAGGCTACAAAACCGCAAAGACTACTTGACATTCCCATATCTATATAGCTCTAGTTGAAACTCTCATGTGAACATGCGGCGAAGCCTCTGGGTGATTGACGGAGACCCAGCGGGTGAGTGGAACTGGTAAAAGGGACTCATCAGGAAGTTTCCCAGAATTTTTGATCATTTCATTTCTCTTTTACGTGGCTGCTCTGCCATCTCAACATTCTGCTGTTTGGTCTAGGGTCACCACTAGACGAGAGTTATGATCACGCGGTAAGAGAGAGTGTGACACTGGGAGTAATCCTGCTGCGCTGCCATGCCACTATATTCGAATCTCAGCAGCAACCACCTAGCGGGTCGTAACTCTCGGGAAAAGCCCAGTGAGAATCAAAATTTGATGATCGTTTGTCCGGAGTGCCCTGGTTTCTCTGAGCATAGCTCTTTGCCGCCAAAGTCCTTGCTGGTTATCTTCACTGGCACAGGGTACATATGATCCTTCTCTAGTCAGTACCTTGTTTGTGTCGTGTATCAAAGAAAGCAGAGACATACCAGTTCACGCAAGGATGGAGCCCATCTCTTGGATGAGTCAGAGATAAATGCAAAGATTTGACCGCTACTGCGTGCCTGAAGGACCATATAGACATCTGAATCACAGTAGATGCTGTATTCATATGCTTTCCTCAATAGCCCACCTCTGTGTTGAAATTTTTGTTGTGTCCTTGCTCTTGAAGACTCTGATCTGCAGCAATTCTTTGTGGTGGAGTGTTTAGGCAGCATGATGAATGAAGGTTTCAAGAGGAGTACCCTTTCTTTAACTGTTGGCTTCCTGACTTAAGGGCTAGAGAAAGCAAGACTGGATCCAGCTCTCTGTGGATGAGCCAGCTATATATACTTCCCATCTAGTTCTGGCTCTAAGGAGCCTTGCTTCTTCCAACCCTATGGTTCTGGATGATTCTTCCTTTGCCATACTGGCACCCCGAGCGGTTCATAATGCTGACATAATGTTACTGATATCTAGCTATAGTTATTTAGATGCCCCTGCCCCTATGTCCCTGATATTTTCTCTTATGGCGCATTGCACTACCCTATGGTGCTCTCTCCATTGTGCCTTTCTTTTCCTCCCAAAGTGATGGATCTTATTCATTTTTATGCTCTTGCCGCTGGCGGCATTTTTCTGTCTTTTGTTTTAATTTGAGTGGCATTCTTGCTGATGCACCTGACTACTTCCATATCTGTGTTTATTTCAAGGCATTTAACTTATCCATATGCTCTTAGTTGTCACTGAGACTTTGGCCCTTGAACGCGCGCAAATGTTTTTCTTTTTATGTCATATGGTGCAGTCACCATTGTTTTCGCTCCCTTGCACGTTTCTTTGACAGCTGAAGTGGGCTGCCGTGCGGGGACGCTGGCACTTATCAATATTGGATTTCTCTTTGCTGCCGCACACTTGAGCTTCCTTGCCAACACCCATACTCCATTCACTCGTCCTAGCATTCTACTAGTTCTAGCCATTTGCTCGTCCTAGCCATCTACTCGTTCGAAAACCATCATGCTGACTCCGCCTTCTACCCTATGACGAGAACCAAGAATAACAGCTCATACAAATTGAGTTGTGTCAAAGCAAAGTGTAATACCATAATTTACTGTGGCTATGGAGTGTCTTCTTGAAGTGCGTTGACTTGGATGGCGGAGTTCAGTAAGTAATAATAACTCTGGTCTGTTCAGTGTCTTAAAGATGATTAATCTCAAAGTTTTCTTGAGAACAAACCCCTGACTCCCACCACCAAAATTGGAAAAAGCTATAGGACAGATAGGTTTAACATTGCTCCTTGTAAGAGTAGAATGTGCGAGTAGAAATAAGGGCAAGCCGGGCCAAACCGACAAGCTCGCCAGGAGACTGACGCTGTTTCATGATGAGGGGATGCTGAGAGCCATCAATAATGGGGAATGATAGTCTCATGAAAAGTTCAACTCACCTGTTCCAATGACTTGATGGAACCAGCTGAAGAACTGGCAACTGTTAGGGACTGGCCTGATACAATGTAGGGCTTAGGGCTAGGGCAACGGCAATCGCCTGCAAGTTGTATATAGTGCCACTCCTCCCCAAACCCCTTTCCTCTCACCACCTTAGTATTTCGTTGAAATAGCTTACCTAGTTGGCAATCGAGATCTCTTCTTTCTGCACCTAGACGAAGCCCTAACAGCAACAAGAAACTCAACAGCGTCAGAGTTGAGGGGCCAACGTTCCAAGTCGTCAACTCCGACCAACCCACCATCTTTATCATACTTTTGCATGAGTTCCATCATGATATTGGCCAACGCGCGAATGGATCGAGACTGCGGCTGCCCTCGGGTAAGCTCCATGCAGGACTCTAAGCCAGCTGTGACACCATTATTAGTAAATAAAGACAGTTACTTCCTGGGATGTTGCGTGTACCAATCTTGACGACCCTGTCAAGGCCAATGAGAACGTTGGAGCACGTTAGGGATTCAAGTTCCAAACCCGCCGCGGCAAGGCCAGATAAACCCTTGAGGACCTTCAAGCCATTATTAGACCTTGATCCTGATTGCTCAGCAAGACACTCACCTGTGAGATTATTGAAGCTAGCTCTCGCTCATTGGGAATCAAGAAGAGACTGAGAAGCAAAAATAATAACAAGTTACTAATTACAGCAAATGACATTCCCCATGAGAGTTCAATACAATTATGAAGTCAGAAGAATTCTGTAATATTTACATTCTCTTTATATTAATACTTCACTTCAGACTTTGCTTTTCACCCACAACATTTCTGATTCTGACAACCTTCTCAACCATAATTACATTAACTTTGAAATATCTTGATTGTCTCTTTCAGTATTCTATAGCTGTATTGTAAGTTCAGATCACTTATCACCCACTTAAGCATTGTAAGGCACTGAGATCAGGGCTGACTGAATATCTGAAGATGCTAAACCACTGTCAAGAACTATTATGAGAGATTGAGCAGCCATCCAGCATCAAGAATCACACATTACAAAGTCAAGGTCCTGCTTCATTTTGTAAAGATAGTAAAATTCAAAAAGATTTGCTCTGCCACTGTCTTATTTCTGCATAACATCAGATCAAGAAACACTAACATGATATTTCTTCCAGTACAATGTGATAATAATGAATAAGACTCATGCCAAAGCCATGCTTGACTTGACAGTGAAGAAGCTACTTGATCTGAAAAAAATTATGCAAGAGCTTTATAACAAGAAGATCCAGAGCCTTATCTATCAAGTAATAGCTAAGAGAGTGCTGAAGAAGAACTGGATTACTGTAGTAAAGTGTGCTATTTCTCAAGAGAGCTTTGCTAACAAGATTCTGCAGGTCTGGAAGAGCAAGTCTAATTATAAGAATATCTGTAGGATGCTTGTGTGGCTTTTTGTGCAGGTCCAGTATCAGAAAACAAGATGACAGCAGTACAGTATTCAGCATGATTTATTTCTCAAGTCTGTAAGTCTTTGAATTTTCTTATCAATATCTGTTCAGCAGCTATTATTGGCTACAGCTGTCTCCAGATCAATATCTTTTCTCTTTATATTTGAGTCTTTTGAGACCTGTTCTACTATATTAAGTACTTCATGATATATGCCAGATTTGGTCAAGTCTCTGACATCTGCAGCTAAAGAACTTTATCAAGTCATTATCTTCATCAGAAACACAGTCTCTGGCTCTGTATTGATCTGCCAGATTAATGAATTGCTGTTACATCATATGCTAGACAAGCAGAGAATACTCTCCAAGAAAAATTAAACAGAGTGACAGAGTATTTTGACTGCTGACTGTAAATTTTATTACAACTCTCAGATTATCAAGAGCTTAGATAAGCAGGTTATTATCATTAACAAGTAACTGTGGTAATCAGTATGTATAATGCAGCTGGAGAAGATTCTGAGCAAAGAAATAGATGAATTTCTGACTCTCAAGTTTGTAATCATCATTCAGAACATGGAGCCCACTCATATGTGTGAAATTCAAAAAAGATAAATTGAGTCAGTTACCAGCTCTAATAACAATGAGAACATATCTGAAGGCCCAGAGACAGAGTTCTTAGATAATAATGAGCACTATAATATGTCTGCAACCTGCCAATATCAGATCACTACACACTCACCATCTTCTGCCATACTGTCTTTCTCTTATTCTCTCTCTCAATACAATCAAGACAGTTCTCAGAACAGCATGCACATAGACACAACTATTGATAAGCTGCATTGTGACCACAAGAATAGCTTCAATAGAATTAATAGCATGGCTAGCTATTCAGATACTTCAATAGACTTGAACACTGTAATAGATTCACCAAACCCAGATGCTGTGCTCACTGCCTCCACTGAAGCTCAGGATTCTCAGGATAGCTTAACTCAGATCATGAATAACTGTGAATGTGACTCCACATCTGCATATATTATGGTTGAGCAGCCAGTTTCAAGAACAACATCAGTACTAATCAAGAATAGTGAAATTCAAAATGAATACCCACCAGCTTTATTCAGTGAAATTCAAAAAGAGGGCCCACCAACTCTACTCTATAAAATTCAACAAGAGCACCACTCTCCAGATGTTGAGATAATCAATAGTAACAACACTTTACTCTTGAACACAGATTATGAGTTTCTTGATGAGGTGACACAACTGAAATCTGAGCCACAAACCAGTAACAAGAGCAATACTGAGCAAGTTGACCCAGTGAAACTTATCAAGTCTGGCAGATTTTGATGTGAGCAGATGGACAGCTAAATATAGCAGAATTTCACCACTTTCTTTATGCTTCTACAGAATAAAAATGACAGTACAGATTCAACCAGAAAAATTCTTATTTATAGTATTCTGTGAGATACTTTGTCTCATCAGCTGTACTGTACATTCTGGATGCTTCTCAAGAATCAAGAATTAGAGTAAGGTGGATTCATTGCTGATAAGATAGAAATTAGCAAAATCATGAAGATGATATTGTACTTTATTCTGGGTGCCTGAATTATCTATAACTGTCTGCACATCAAACAGTATTATAAGAATCTAGCAATAACTAACAAGCATCTCCCTGCAGTTATGGACACAGAAGAAGAACACAAGAGTCCAAAGCAGCATTATCTAAGATATCTCTCTCAGAATATGTTTCTCATTCTGTGTGTCTGTATTTCAGACAGAATGACTGCACACTGTCTGAGTTAACTACTGCAAGATGCAATACTGGTGATAGTGCTTAAAGATCTTCTTCTCTTATTGACAAGAAAGTGGGCCAACTCTATCTCTGATGACTCAGAGAACTGTCTAAAACTGAATCTCTTTATTAGTTATGGAGACTTAACTTTTACAAAGATTGGCAACTTAAGCCATATATTTATACAGACTGCACAGCATGCAACACTAAGATAATATAATCTAGATTTCCAGTAGTATTATCAGCACATATTCCTGACCACTCTGAGCTTACTCTCCAGCCATGTGATGATATCTCTTCATGATATTCAGAAACAAGATGCCCAGCAATTATGATAACAAGCCATGATTCAAGATGAATGCCATCAGGAGAAGAGCTTTGACAGCAAGATTATCAGACAGTTTTGAGAGATTAACTCAGCTACAGAAAAGCAAGACTACATTTCAGCCATCTGACTGCTCTCTGGAATACTGTATGATAAAAAACTGACAGACATGCTCTTCTGAATAATGATACTGGCCACTACCAGATGGGAAAATGACATCAGACTGCAATTTGCCCAACATAATTAATAAAAGACTCTCTCAGCCAGAGTGCAGCTACTAATCAGCAAGAAGCAGCTATCCAGAACAGATCAGATTAAGTTCTGATCAGCAGCATATTAGTTTGATCAGATGCTTAAGTATCTGATAATCTGCTGCATTACTGAGACAAGTTGGTTCAACAAATTTATTATAAAACTGCCCCCCAACTGTTATCATGATGTTCTCTGCAGTCTAGAGCCCAAGATCAGAAATAAGCTTCAGTAATGTAAGAAGTGTGAAATTCAAAAACTAAAAGACAGCTATATAGAAAGCTTGCAAAAATAAAAGAAGTACAGTTAAGAATCTAAATCTGAGCTTTCCAGCCAGACTTTTTTCAAGAAGTTGTGCATAAACTGAATCATTGCTATCTTCCCAGCTCTTCTGAATCTTATAAAGATCAAGCAATATGAGCTCAAGCTTACTAATAAGAAGATAATGGAGAATAAATGGCATGCTGATAGAGACAAGAAGACATCATATATTTATGCAATTGATGCTCTGATTAATTCCAGCTTCAAGTGTTGTGTGATTCAACACATTCTGCAGAGCATGAAGAGAGACTATTATAGATGTCCAGAGAAGATTATTATTCTGACAGAATTTCTCTGTATAATTCATATACTTAAGATGGTAGATTACTGTATTCTTTTTTCTTGTGTTTTCTTCTCCAGCTAACTTTTCATACAGTAGCTGCAGAAGCAAGACTACTGTGTTGCAGCAGTCTATAGTAATATAAGTGTTAAGAACCAAGGTATGTGCATCAACACCTTCAATCAGAACCTGCTACTGTCTGAAGATGAGACTGATGTCAGTTCAGATATTCTGATCAGCATTCTGGAGATTCTAGACATAAACTACATCTGTATTCATGCCTTCCAACTTATCCTGCTGAGCCCAAGCTGGTTGGAGAGAGATAAGACTCAGAGCAAGACATGCATCTACCATTATAGGCAGATGAACAAGATTATGTACACCTACTGCCTGATGTGCAGAGATGTTCAGATTAAAAGCAACATTCTTGACTGGCAGGCAATGCAGAAGAGTTTCAATAAACTGGCAATGTTGCTGCAGAGAGAGGCTGGTATAGTTCAAGACATGATTGATCTGGATACAGTATGAGATCTAGCATGACTGCATGACTGTAAAATTTAAAAAGAAATATCCAAGAATCATGCAGTGCTTCTGTCAAGATGTCTGGATATTATTAGAGATATATAGAACAACTATAACTGTTTGTTCTAGATGATTTGTTCTGCAGAGTTAAATAGATCAGTAGTTAGATTCAATTAAAGCAATTTCAGCTGAAAGCCATCTATCATATCTTCCATTATAATTGTGTTGATACTGAATACTTGACAGTCAGATGTGCCAATGAGTCTTCAGTCTGGTGATGGTGCAACTGGCTAATATTAGCACCCTACCAAATTTGTGCCAGCATATTCTCTGATGCCATCAACTGTTGGTATGGCACCTGTGGTCTTTCATTCAAGAAGAAGAATTCTCTTGTGCAGAGATATGTATGATGTGTTATGACATGCCAATGCTGAGTCTCTTTTTCCAGTCTGGAGCTTGAGACACTGCTGAAGCTCCACAGTCTTTAAGTATAGCACAGCAGAATATCTGAACATGTTTGATTTGGGTTGCTTATGGTGATACTGGCTCTTTCTGATCAATTCTAACTGCCAACATTGATCACCAACAATAGCTAATGCTAATATCAACTGGAACACAGTTTCTCCAAAGAATGAGGCTGCAGACTATTGGCTGTAAGTGTTGACCACTAATTTCTACCATCAATTTTCATTGTTGTCAATTTTGACTGCTGGTTTTCAATGAGCTGAACCTGTTGCAGATGCATAAGATGTGTTTTAACTATTGAGTTTGGTTGGCAAGTTTCACTGTTATCAGTTGTGGCTGCTGAATTTGACTGTTAATTTTTACTGTTGTTAATTTTTACTGTCAATTTTTACTGTCAATTTTGGTGTTGTCAATTTTGACTACTGTGACCAATTTTGGCTGGTGTCAATTTTGGCTGTTGTCAATTTTGACTGTCAATTTTGGTGTTGTCAATTTTGACTGTCAATTTTGGTGTTGTCAATTTTGACTGTCAATTTTGACTGTTGTTAATTTTGGTGTTGTCAATTTTTACTGTCAATTTTTACTGTTGTCAATTTTCACTGTCAATTTTTACTGTCAATTTTGGCATCATTAATTTTGACTGCCATGACCAATTTTGGCTGCTGTCAATTTTGGCTGTTGTCAATTTTGGCTGTTATCAATTTTGGCTGTCGTCAATTTTGACCATCAATTTTTACTGTCAATTTTGACTGTTGTCAATTTTGGCATTGTCAATTTTTACTGTTGTCAATTTTGACTCGTCAATTTTGACTGTTGTCAATTTTGGTGTTGTCAATTTTTACTGTTGTCAATTTTGACTCATCAATTTTTACTGTCAATTTTGGTGTCATCAATTTTTACTGTCAATTTTGACTGCCGTGACCAATTTTGCTGTCATCAATTTTCACTGTCAATTTTTACCATTGTCAATTTTGGCCATCAATTTTGACAACATCAATTTTCACTGTCAATTTTGGCATCATCAATTTTGGCTGTTGTCCATTTTTACTGTCAATTTTGACCATCAATTCTGGCTGTCAATTTTGGCTGTTGTCAATTTTAACTGCTGGTTTTCATCTGCAAACATTGACTGCAAGATGGATTCTCTGAATTAGGTGACAGAAGTCTGGGTTTTATCATTTGCATGTCTTCTCTTTTATAGATCTGTTCTCTTCAGCTTTTCTTGTATTATCTTGAATCTGCTACAGTGTCTTCTTTTACTCTCATTCTGATGTTTTCAGCATGATATTTCCTGCTACTGTAATTTGCTAATGAATGCATATAATTCAAGCCAGAATTGCCAAATTTTATGCAGCATGTCCAGCAGTGGCTTCACAGGCAAAGTATCTGATCAGCTTGGAACAACTATTTCCCTAAGTCAGCTTAATAGGCTGCTTCTCTTCTGCTGTGTTGCATATGAAACCTTTCCCCAATCATCTCATTGGATCCATAACACTTGTTCAACCATGCTAGAGTGCCTGGAAGCTATTCTCATTCTTGTTATCTTAGCTGCTCTTGTGCAATTGATTTCAGGTGCTGGTCACCTAGATGAATCTGACAGTAGTCATCTGGTACTGGATTGCCTCTCCTGTAGTCAAATGTTAGTTTACAAGACCAGACTACCCTATACAGAAGGCCACTGCATATCTTATAAGGTCAATCTTCACATTTCACATCTGATTCTTAAGGTCCACCTGTGTATGGTTTTACAGCCTGAGCTCAGGTATATTCTTGTCCAGCTCTTTAATTAAAGCCCAGTGATTACTGTGCCTCTTCTACAGCTGCACCAGTCTTGTGGTCTCTTCAGCAGACCATCTTGTTTGAATGTATGGCTATCTGCAATGCCTGCTTCTGTAATTTGCTCTTCTTTCTATTATCTTCTTCATACACCTGATCTCCCTCTGCTGTCTATAAAGCAAGTATTCTCTTGAACCTCTCTGTACTGAGTTGTTGATGTGATTCCATTCATCCAGATCCACATCCAGATCTGAAGCTAATGTTAAGTATGCTGTTAATGAACTAATTATGCTTGATTGTTAATGATGGTTTCCAGAATAGCCAGTGTCAGCATCAGAAGAGTTATCAGTCAAGCAGAAGAATTATTCTGATGTCTCTCTCTCTCTCTGTGATATCTGGATTAGTGTTAACACTTGAGAGCTGCTGAGCAAGAGTCTTGATTATTTCTGAAAGCAGCTGTCCTTCAGGACTGGGCTCTGGCTTAATCTAGATGCCTTTTCTTTTCTATTCTCTTGACAGATCATCTCTGAGTGCCTGTTACTCATCTGATGTGAAATTAAATCATCAAAAGCCAAAACCTCTTCTGATGTTACTGATTGAGAGCTAGATAGTCATCAGTTCTGGCTTTTCAGATTGGGCTTGCTGTTGTATAATGTACATGCAGGAACACCCATGAGACTTGAAGATGGTATACTCTTGTTGAAAGGAGTGGTTTGGGCAAGATCTTTATCCAGAATCACCTGTTAATTGATGGTATATATAGAACCATAAGATTCAGGGCTGCTACTCATTATCTAGAGGTATGTTGCTTGACAGAGAACTGTTTAACAGTGGGCATCAACTGCTTCCTGCTATCACTGATAGCAGGGACTGGAGCTGATTTGATGTTCTTCTTGCTTTTCTTCTTTGAAGTACAGTAAAAGTACTGGAGAGGCATGACTCTATCTTCATGCTGAGAGATCACAGCTGGATGCTGGAATGTCTCTGAACTATCATGATCAATAACAATCTGTTCAACAACTGGAAGGACAGGAAAGAGAAGAGAAGGAACCTAGATGAAGTCTCAGACTATTAAAGAGATAATCTGAGGTGGTTGTGATAAAGCAATGAAGAAAACAGAGCTTTATTTTGTAGGCTCAAAGTTGGCAGAAGAAAGAGACTGACATTTTTAATAAATTTATAGACTTGGAATGATCAGAAGAGTGGCATTTCTGATCTATCATAAATGTTCATTTCATCCAGTAAGCCAAGCCAAAATCTCACCATCTCAAGACTCTGGCTCAGATACTTCAGGTTCAATGTTATTCCAGTACATTCTCTGTAATTTCTTCATGCAGCAAGCACATTAGTGAAAACCACTTCAGTCAGCATGGGCTGTAGGCAGCTATGCAAGTATGCAACTGAGAGAAATACAGTTTGAGCACAAGTGCAAGTATATTAAAGATGACAACAGCAGTCACAAGCAGTTACATCAGCAAGCACATTAACATTATTCCAGAATATCTTCTTGATCTGCAATTTCCAAAGTACAGCCAGTTTTTTCCAGCCTGTTGAGGATTCAGTCTATATGTTTGCAGATCTATAGAAAGCTCTTGATGCAGTATTTATTGAGTGCAGAAGCTCTGAGCTATCAGACATGATTAAAGAGAGTTTGCTTGAGTCTGAGTCTGACAAAATGAAGCACAAGAGCTCTTCATCACCAGTAGAATCCAGCAGTAGTGAGAATGATCAGTTGTCTGTAATAAAATAAGATGATCAAGTATTTTAAATCTCTAACTACATTCTAGATCCAGTACTACTGCTAATGTCTTCAGGCCTGTCCAGGCCCAGTACACCAGAGTCAAGATCAGACCATGAACTCTTCCTGCTCACAAATACAGTGAAACCAACAGAAGAAGACAACACACTTGCACAGGAGCTGGTGGCACAGCTGCAGATCTATCATGGATGCTCTACTGAGGCTTATACTGTATCAGAGCCACTCTCCATGCCAATAGTATCTCTTTCACAAATGGCAAGCTGGAAATGTCCAGATGTCTTAGAGCATGCCAGCATGTCTTTCTATTCTATACAGTGAGACACCATCCTGCCAGTTCATTAGTGCCAAAGACTATACAGTAGGATGTCTGCATTGGTGGAGTCTTTAGCTTATGAGAAAGTGTCTTCATGTCCTGCAATCATTGATCTGGAAGGTGATACTATCCCAATGCCAGCATCCCTGCATGCCATGATTGACATTGATAGTGCTGGTGGTCTGGCCTCAAGTCTTGCAGTGGCCTGTAAGGGATTCCAATGGAAATTCAACCAGTTCCTGACAAGCAATCTGAAGAGTTCTCTTTATCTGAATTTCATTTCAGTCCAGTGGAGAGATGAGCAGACCAAAAGAATCTGCCAGTTCTGGAGACCAGTTCACCAGATTCCTCATCTTTTATTTGAACAACTGATTGGATTCCCTGAGATTGAGATCTACATTCTCTTTCCCCAGCTTTTTAGCTTCCAGTGCCAGCACTACATTATTACAGAGCAGGAGTATACTTTCTGAACAGATAAGATCTTTCTTCCAGCCCTTCATCATATTTACTCTGTATTTACACTTCTTCACCTGCCATCCAGTATCACACATGTCCAGCTCAGTTCCACTGCAGCTCAGGCAGAAGACTGCAATCAGACTTTTCATAAGTAGCTACAGGTACAGGAGTTTCACTTTTCACTACAGTCAGCAGAACTTCATCATTTCTGAAAGTGTATGCAGACAACTGTTCAAGATTCAGAGCTTCAGTACTTTCAGGAACTCATGCTTCTTCTGATCACTAAGAATCTGAAGCTCTTGATCCAGCATGTCATCTAATCTGGCACATATGATATCTTCTTTTACATGTGGAATCAGGCTGTAAACAGGTACTATCTGACCATCAGCTTCTATAATATTGGCAAGAAGATGGTCTTATTCTGGAGCTTTCTGTCACACCAGGAGCCAACACATGTGCTCTGCATATTTATCTGGCAACATTGCTGTCTGAATCATTTCTGTGAATGGCTGAGAGATTCACCAGCTGCACAAAGAATCTCTTCTTCCACTTCATCTGAGTCTGATAGCTTACCAGATAATTTAATGGAGATGCAGATCAACAATGATTATTCAGCAGCAGCTGTCCAGCTCCAATAGTCCTGCCAACTTTATGGTCATGTCCAGTAATGAATGATGTCTGAGGCCTCAGACTTCAGCAACATTCAATACAGATTGGTGAAGCTGGCACTCAGAAGTGAAGATAAAGATGCATATCAGCCAGAGCTCAGTAAGAGCAGTAAAGATGAAGATAATAAGAATATCAGTAATCTGGATGAATATTCAGCAGATGACACACCAGTTGTCAATGTCCAGACTTCTGATTCAGAATATGAACATCTACAGGAAGAGTCCTGGCACAAGCAGTTCTATCTACTATTATTTCTGCATGATCTGGAGTTCATGATACTAGAGCTGCACCAGTGCTCCCCACTTCATCACTGGGGTCTGCTCTACTGCCAGTTCTACAACATCATCAAGAAGATCTTTATAGCTGGCAAGCATTCCCCATTTGCAAATGAGAACCTGGACACATTAGCTTTAAATTCCAGACTGGTACAGATCTGGCAGCATATTGAAAAGATTATCAGTTATTCCTCTCTGGCCTTGCTGTATGTGTACATTCACATCAAGCAATGGTGCCATGTCATCATTTCCAACTGCCACCAGTAATTCTACAGAACTTGAGAGAAGTACCAGGTCACTGCTGCTGTTCTGCAGGTCATGAATTAAATTCTCCAGAAAAGCAATCTAGCCAATCATTCTACAGTTATGTCTCAATGCCCAGTGCTCTTTCTTAACTATTATACTGACCAGCTTCTGGGGTGGCTGCAGTGGAATATCAACAAGCTGTACACCAGATTTGAGATGGTTTACAGTCTGCAGCTGTGTACTGTAATGCACTGGAAACACACTCAGATAATAATAATGTTTCTTCAATGTCTTCTGTATGTGTATGGAGGCCAGAGCAACCATCTTAGCTGCAGCAGTAACCTGTAGCTTGATCACTGGATGCAACTATCTCAAGAGAGTTCTGATACAGAGAGAATTTAGAAGGGCCTTGAGATAGCATTCATATTGAAGCTGTATGGCTATACTTGATTTCTTGATAAGCTTGACTGAACAGCCATAACATTCAAGCCACCATATCAGGCACACATGGTCTTCAACACTCCAACTCTACAGATGATCTACCATCTGCAGTACCAGCAACTGATTAAGTTCAAGTCTGACTTCATGCTCTTTCATAACATATTCAGCTGCATGCTGGATGTCTGTCTAGATTCTGCCTACTCTGCACTGCTGCTGTAGCTGCTGGTAACTCTCTGTCTGAGAGTCTTCTGAAAGAATATCTTCAGAAGCCTGACTAACTGTATTATCCAGCAGCCACTTTATTCTGCTAGACTTGAGAACACATGCAATAGTGATATATCACTCACCCATGCTGGTATCTCACAAGTCTTTCAACATTCTCACTTTCAGAAAGACATTCAGTTCATTACAGACTTCAGAATGAAAGTCAGAAATATTGAGATACTCTTTGCATGACTCTGGAGCTGGAATAGTGATGGGAACAACAGTGACTGGCTGTAGAAACACTGGAAGTCAAAGTAGTACTGAATTCTCTTTTACCAGTTCTTTAATATCATTGTCCACATGTATGGGATTCAGCAGGCCCATGAGTGACAGACAATTATGAAGCAGACCTTTATTTACAGCCACTGAATCTTGCTCTATTCAAGTACAGCAGACTTCTGGACACATGAAAAGGAAGAGAAACTGTGAAGCTGGACTAGCACCCATTCAGAACTGGTCAACTATCTTCAGCAGTACCAGCCAGAACTCACCATCATTAAGCTGAACATAATTGATGAGCTGCCCCTGGCAGGTTAGAAGACTGATGGTCAATCTTTGTCTCTGGATGTGGCTCTTCTCTCAGTTCCCAGTAATGTTGATGCCTGGCTTGCCATTAAACAAGGTCAACATTCTGTTTCTATAGTAATGTCCCCCAATCCAGCAGTCTTTTTGCTGGCTGTTGGTGTGCATTCCAGCAAGCTGAGCTGCCATCTTCAGGCCACTATAGCTGAACATCATGTTCTGTACTCATTTACAGAAAAAGAGGGCCAATCTGCAAGCCAGCTGCATACCAACTGTAAGTGGCTTACATCTCAGCTTGTGTTACACATTCAGGCTCTTGTTGAGGCAGAGAGACAGCAGATCTGAAGTATGAATCTTCCAATAATAACTCAATCCTGACAGTCTTGCTCTCAGCTTCAGCCCAACAGCAATCTGACATTTCTTGAGCCAAGACTGAGCTGAATGGATCTTGAAGAGAATTCTGATCCAGAAAGCCTGGTGAGAAAGCAGGAAAAACATGCATGGTATCAGAGATATATACAGCAGCAGTTGAAAGTTGCACAGATAAAGATCTTCTATTATAATCAGTGCAGAACTGCCATGAAGACATATCAGTACAAAGCTGCAGAAAGAGAGCAAATAACATAAGTGCCCAATTAGTCTGAATTTGAGAAAGCACAGATATGAAGTCAAAAGGCTATTGGGCATTTAAATCAAGTATCTCAGCAGGTCACTCATCATGCAGAAGGGAAAGTATAGTTGTGACAGCACTGACTTTTTAAGTCAGTTTTAACTGCCAATTTTTATGGTCAATTTTGGTTGTTAAATTTCACCATCAATTTTGATCATCAATTTTTACTGTAAATATTTGCTGGCAATTTCAGTATCAATTTTGGTCATCAATTTTTGCTGTAAATTTTAGCTGTCAATTTTGACTGTCAATTTTGACTGTTGTCAATTTTTACTATCAATTTTTACTGTTGTCAATTTTCACTGTCAATTTTGGCTGTCAATTTTTACTGTTGTCAATTTTGGTGTTGTCAATTTTTACCATCAATTTTGACTGTTGTCAATTTTTACTGTCAATTTTTACCATTGTCAATTTTGGTGTTGTTGATTTTGACTGTTGTCAATTTTGACTGTCAAGTTTGGTGTTGTTGATTTTGACTGTTGTCAATTTTGACTGTCAAGTTTGGTGTTGTTGATTTTGACTGTCATCAATTTTGGCTGTCAATTTTGGCATCATTAATTTTGACCATTAATTTTTACTATCAATTTTTACTGTCAATTTTGACCATCATCAATTTTGACTGTCAATTTTTGCTGTCAATTTTGCTGTTAATTTTAGTTGTTAATTTTGGTTGTTAGTTTTTGCCATCAATTTTGCTGTCAATTTTTGTTGTACAAAAGAGCTAAGTAGATTAATGCCTGCAACTGATGAGAGAGAGTTATATATAGAATATATAAATCTGTGAACTAGAAGTCTAAATACTGAGATTTCTATAATCTCTAAGAATTATGTTATTGTTATATATTCAGAGTTATGTAAGAATTCACCCATAAACTTCTTATACAGACAAACAACACTTACAAGAGTCCAGAGCCGCAGCTTGTGAGCTGTTGAAAGTACATGTGTTCTTGCAAGGCACTAAGTCATGTGCTTATAAGTACACATAAAAGGCTGCCACTGCATAAATCTCTTGTTGAGAGCTAGTGGCAATCTTGTCTACAAGTTGTAGATAGTTGCCAATACCAGATCTTTTATCTCATGTACTTTTTTCTATATAAAATTTCTTCTATAGAATTTTTATTATGCTGATTCACATGTATGATTCTCACAAGTTAGGCCATGTAACATCTTCTGGAGATTTCATATTATCTGATGCTTGATTAATCTAAGCCTATATTTATAATAATAAGAAGCTGTTAAATTAAGAAATGATTAAAAGATTAACTAGATACAGTTGGAAACAAATATTTATTGTCAGCTAGATAAATATAATAATAAAATACTAAGATAGGGTCTAGAAAAAGAGTTTAGAGTAGAGAGCTACTATATATATATAATAAGATTGTATATCAGACAAATGTTTATATTTCTAGTGAATTATATATTTCAAGTTTAGAGTGTTATCTTAGAACAAGATTCTGGTTAATTAGTCAGATAGAGAATTGCAGTTAGTATAAAAAGATTAAAAATAAAAGTTTTTTTTTTTTAATTTTTAATTATATTATTTGTCTGACTACTTCAGTTTAAAAGTAGTAATAGCTGGCATCAGAGTTAGTAAATAATTAATTAACAAAAAAGAGGGTAAGACAGAGTTAAAGAGCTAGTAAGTAGTTTAATAAATATTTAAGTAGACTAGAGTTGTACAAAGTACTGAAATAAGTATTTAGATGAATTAGAGTTCTGATAAGCACAGTAATAAAATTGAATTTAGATGCAGATGCAAGATGCAGATGCAAAATGCAGATAAAAGATGCAGATGCGGATATATATATAAATTAAATAGTAACTAAGTTACAAGACTATATAAGTTAAGATAGAGTAATAAAAATAAAATTATTATAAGTAGATCAGAAACATAATTCAAATAATAGTTCTGTTATAGTTATATAATTAATAGTTTTTAAGTTGTTAGCAAATATGAAGATGTAACAGAAAGTATAGAGCAAATAGTAACAAAAATACAATATTTAAAAGTTGATATATTGTAACAAAAATAAGAATATTTTAAGCACTAGATTAGAGAGATAATTTAAGATATGATAGTATTATATTTACATAATTAATAATTGTAGAGTTATTGGCAAAAATATAGAAGTAACAAAAATTCAAAATAAATTAGTATTATTTTTTACAGTAATGAAGATTGTAATTTCTGTTAGATGGACTTTTTCTCCACAAGTAGTGAATATATAGTAAGAAAAATAAAGTGATTATAAGCAGATCAGAGAGATGATTTAAACAGTAGTAGTTTTATAGAGTTATTAGCAAATATATATATTTTATATAGCAAATACTGACACTGACATAAGATGTGAAAGTTAATATATTTTAACAAAAATAGAGATATTCTAAGCAGGTCAGAGAGATAACTTGAATAGTAGTAGTTTCACATGTCTACAATTAATGATTGTAGAGTTATTGGCAGAAATATAAAAAAGTAACAGAAAATTAAGTAATTAGAATTAAAGTTAGGGTTAGCTGTATAAAGCAAATAGTGAGTAAAACATAAGATGCAAAAGTAGATATATTATAATGAAAATAAGAAGATTCTAAGCAGGTTAGTAAGATAATTTGAACAGAGATAGTGTTATATCTGTAAAGTAGATAGTAGTAGAGTTATTAGCAAAAATATAAAATATATAGTTCAAATAGTAAGTAAAACATAATATGCAAAAGTTGATATTTTTTAATAAAAATAGGGTCATTCTGAGCAGGTCAGAGAGACAATTTAAAAGGTGGTATTATCATATGTGTACAATTGATGGTTGTGGAGTTATTGGCAAAAATATAAAAGGTAACAGAATCTATATTTATTATTATTATTATTATTTATTATAGTCTTATGCAGTCAGTAACTATGAAGACTACCTAACAGCTTCTCTGTTAGAATTTACTTAGTATATATTGTAGAAACTGAATAAAGGAAAAAATTCAAAGTATTTCAAGACAATATGAGATGTTCTTTCTCCACAAAAGTCAAATAGCAGATAGGACATAATATTAATTTTAAAGGAAAATAATAATTCTTGTAGCAATGTGATACAAATCAAAAAGAAATAAAATTAGCATATTTGGGAAAGCCACTGTCTAGTAGCTATTCCAGTACATTTCAGAAATAAAACTAGCCATTTTAAGTCTAATTCAGTTTCAAAAATAAAATTTAAAGATAGTTGAGAAATATCAAGTTCTTGTTGGATTTTTCTTCTTTCAGTATGATAAGCTAAGCAGTCTAATAGTAGATGCTTTGGATTTTCAACACAATTACAGAAATAGCATAAATTGGAAGAGTAGTCAGATAATCTTATTAGATAAGATCTAAAATATTCATAACCAAGCTTTAATTGGCAAATAGTTGACCATATCTTCTTAGATATAGAAACAGTAGATGCTTTCCATCTGGATTTTATTTTGAATTGAGAGTAGTGATTTGTAGAACTTTCTCTATTAAAAAGATCTTCAAACTACTCTATCATTGCTTGTTCTTTTATTTGTCTTTTTATATAAGTAAGAGATATATATCTTTCAGAACAAACTTGATTTAATTCTGTAGCTTTCTTTACTGCTAGATCAGGTTCTTCATTTCCATGTATATTTACATGTGCAGGAACCCAATGAAGATGTAGATTAATTTGCTGATTTTTAATAGACTTAGCAGTTTTTCTTATAGATTGAAGATAATATAAGCCAGAATTAAGATCTTGATTTATGAGTCTCTGAATAGCAGCTTGACTATCAGAAAACACCCAGATATCTGATATTGATCTTGATTGAGACTGAGAGATAGAACTTGCTAATTTAAATGCTTTATCTATGGTAAACAGTTCTGCATTAAAGACTTCAAGATATTTTCCTAGATTCCATGAAAATCTAATATTATCTTGTAGATCATATACACCAGCACCAGCATATTGACTTTCTTCAGCTTTGGATCTATCTGAATAGAGAATTAAAGATCTATTATCTAGATTTTTAATTCTATTTATGTGACTATCTTTAGCTGTTTTCTTGTCTGAATTTTCAATTTGAATATCTATCAAATCAGCTAGGTTTTCAGACCAAGGTGCATTCTATTTTGCTTTGATTCTCTCTGTTTTTAGAGAAGGTAATATATTTGAAATCATTAAACAAATTCTAAATAGTTGACTTGGATACTTGATTTTTCTTCTTTTTCTTTTTCTTTTAGTTGATGTTTGTACAACATATTCATTATTTAATTCTGATTGATTCCAATCTAAAAACCTTCTCCAATCAAGACTGACACCATTATTATAAGGTGGAAAGCTAGAAGATGCTCTTTTTCTGATTGCATATTCTTTTTGCATTTTTAATAGTCTATAAGTATAGTTCCTGCATAGTCTATTAAACCTTACTTTAGCAGGAGGAATAGCAGCTTCAATCTTCATAGCATAAATTGGAGAAGTTTTAAAAGCTCCTAGAACCTTTCTTAAAGCAGAGTTTTAAAGTTTCTCATACTTATAGAGAAGATTCTTTTGATTCTTCCATCAAATCTGAACACCATAATCAGCTACTGAAGTAATACAAGCTATATAAAGTTGTCTTATAGCTTGAAAAGTAAGACTTTTTTCAGTATTTGAAAGTCTGATTATTTAATTAAGAACTCTTTCAGCAGCTGATATCTTAATTTTAATATGGTTCTTGAAAGTAAGAGTATTGTCAAGCCAAATGCCTAACTATCTCACTAGTTTTTTTGGTTTAAAAACTTGATCATGTAGTTTAACTGAGTTATCTTCACTAAATAATTTAGTAAAGTGGATTAACTCAGTTTTTTCCATATCAAATTGAACTACATGAGAATCTTGTCTATTAGACATTGCTTGTGAAGCTTTATCTAACTTAAAGCAGTTTTCTTCTATTAAGGAAGAGAAGACAACAAGTTCAGTATCATCTATATAACTAGAAATTCTGATATCTTTAAGATCTAGATCATTATTATTCTTAAAGAGAAATATAGTATATATAGAGAAAAGTATTGGAGATAAAGGTGAATCTTGAGGAATTCCAATATTTATAGATATCTTTGCTTGTTGTTTCTCACCATCAAAAACCAGTTGGATTTTTCTTGTTTGCATAAAATAAAAAATGCATATAGCTAGTGATTTAGGTAGTTGCAAATCAGAGAAGACTTTTAAGAGTCTATTTAGTGAAATATAGTCAAATGCTCCTTTTATATCAATAAAGAGAGCTGAGGCTACCAATTTATTGGCTTTTGCTAATTGAATATTATGTACTAAACTCATTACAGCATCTATAGCAGAGCATTGCTTCTTTCCTCCAAACTGATCAAAATATAGTAGTTTATTTTGGGAGGCCCAATAAGAAAGTCTAGAAGCAATAACTCTCTCTATAACTTTTCTCAAGCAGTTAAGTGGAGAGATGATTTTGTAAGATTTTGGTAATAAAGCTTTTCTATTTGGTTTCTTTAGAATAACTCCAGTAGCTTCTCTCCAGATTTCTGAATAATATCTCTTTTCAAATAGTATAGAGTATAACTTGAAAAATCTATCTTTAAGTACTGGATAGATTTTTTGTAGTATAAGAAAGAATATACCATCTGGGCCAGATGTACTGATTTTGAAGTCTGAAAAAATAGAGTTTTTAATCTCTATTTCTTGAAGATTAAACTATTCCGAATCTGGATTTTTATAATATTCATTTCAATTTATTGGTAGATAACTTGATGGTTCTCTGAAAAGAGTTTTTATAAAAGCATTGCATTTCTCTTTAAATGAAATAGCTTTATTTTCTATCTTATTTTCAGAGTTTGAGAGTTTTAGAATAGAAGTTTTTTCCACTCTTTTTTCTTTGATATATTTATATGCTTTAAAAATCTCTTTTTCTTGGGCATTTTCCAGAAATTCATTCCAACAAGATGACTTTGCCTTTTTAATAGCATTAAAGTAGTCATTTCTAGTTTGTTGGAAGAACTCTAAGCTAACTTGCTTATTCTTCAGTTCTCTAAAGGCTTTTGTCATAGCTTTTCTCTTGATTTTTAGCTCATTATTCCATCAAGGCTTAGATCTTTCAGTTATTCTCTTTTTGGGAATGTGTTTCTCAATAGAGCTTTGAATTAGATTTCTTAATTTAATTGCTTTTAATTCAAGTTCTGATGGAGTATTTTCTATTGAAGTCCATTGAAATTCTTCTTTTTCTAGATTTTGAAGAAGAGATTTATTTACTTCATCCCAATTAGCTTTCTGAAAGTTATATTGATTTGAATAAAGTGGATTTTCAACAAGATTTTCAGTAATTAGTTCAATACTGAATTGAATAATTTCATGATCAGAGCCAGAGTGAAGAGCTTCACCAATCTACCACTCATGTATCTTTTGAGTTAAGTTGGTGGAGAAGAAGGTCAAATCTATAATTGATTTAGATGATAGATTTGGTCTGAAGAAAGTTTCTCTGTCTATCTTATTTATTAAATCCAGATTACTCTCCTCAAGCCATTCTACTAGTTTTTCAGCTCTAACTGAATTGACTATATTTGAATTCCACTATGAATGGTGAGCATTCATATCTCCAGTAACAATAGAGTATTGAGAAGCTGAGATATTTACTAGTTCTATCTCAATAGTTCAAAGATTTGAGTTGTCCTCTAGATCTTTTTGATTACAGATATTTATCAGTTGTATGGTTTCAAACTGATTGTATTTACCTTTAATATCTATAACTAGAAGATCATTACTAGAGCATATGTCAGATCTTAAGCAGGGTTGATATCTGGACTGTTTTCTAGCAAAAATAGCTACTCTAGATCTCAAATCTTTATTCTCAGGAAGAATGCAATAATATGCATTATGAGAGACTGTAAACTGATTATCTGAGCTCATTTATGGTTCCTGAAATAAAATATAATCAATTTTCTTTTCAAACCCAATATCAAGACATGTATGCATTGACTTTTCATTTCTTCCAACATTATTCTGAAGAAAGATCAATTTTGAAAAAGTATTTGAAGTTTTATTTAACATAAATTAATAAATGGTGATCTAACTTCAATCTTCTTCTTAGAGATTACAACTTGATTTTCATCTTCAAAATCTGTTTCATGAGATCTCTTAGAAACAGGTTTAGTTCTGGAAAGATTCTGCTCAGCTCTTACTAGTTACATTGATTTACTAGTATTTTGTGGTGAATAGTTGAATTTTTTGAATAAAACACACTCTGTACTTTTAGCCACATGATTTTCTAGGCAATTAGCACATTTTAATGTAGAGTGTATACATTTTCTTCCAGTAATCTCACAAATTGAGCATTCATGCATACTTGTTTGATGTTTTTGAGCACAGATACTACATCTAGCTTCTTTTTTACAGTTTGGTGCTGTATGTCTATAGATTTGACAGTTAAAGCATTGTACAGTGCTTTTAAATCTTTCTAACTGTTTGTATTTACAAACTTTAAGATTCTGTCCAGCAATCACAACTGTTTTCAGATTTTCAGCTATTGTAGTATTTTGAACATGAAAGAACAGCAGATGCATGTTTTTTCTGTATTTCATTTTCAGCAGAAGATAGCCAGATTGGGGTTTTTTTTAAAGAGATAGAGTTAAAAATTTCTATCTCTTCTTTTAGAAGAGATAATCCATTCTCTATATTGAAGATCTCTGTAGAGATATCATGAACTACAAAGACTTTCCAGGGCTCATCTTTGTGAATTTTCATGCTCTCTATATCAAAGTTCATTAGATCTGAGAATATAGATATCTAAGTTTGCTTGTGTTTTTGAAGAAAATCAGCTGAAAAGTCTTCTGTTGTTATTAGAACTAGAGATTGGCCTCTAAATGACTTAGCAATTGAAGAAATAACTGATTTTTCAGTAATATTTGCTTCAGTAAAGCTGTCATTTATTCTATTTCTGAAGAAGAAAGCTTTCTTACTGATCTCTTCAAGTACTTGAGTATTTATCTTGAGAATTAGTCTTCTTTCTCTAAAGAGTTTTGGCTCAGAGAACTGTTTTTTATCTTCTTTACCATTTACTTTAAAGAGTAAAGAAGATTTAACTGAAGATTCAGTATTTAGTCCAGTTATAGAGCAGAAGAATATGATTTGGAAGTATTACTAGCAGATACTTTCTCTTGAGAGCAGCTTTGTGAAGTATTACTACTATTAGTAGCTGCTTTTTTCTGATTTTCAAGCTGTATAATTCTTTTCTCAAGATTTTGAAGTTCAGACTTTTCAAAAACAGTAGTATCTTCTTTTTCTTTAAAAGAAAAGATTTTTTGTATACTCAAGATACAAGCATTTAGTTCTTTTTACACAAGAACATGATTCTTCTTCTGAGATTCTTTAGCAAGAAGCTTGAGAATTGACTTTAGATCTTGCTGTTCAGATTCAGAAGAAGAATCAGAAGTAGAAGGCATTTTGACTACATTTCAAGAAATATCTTCTTGAATAAGAAAACAGAAGATAATCTTTTGAAATTACTTTCTTAAGAAGATCTTCTGAGGTTATTTTGTATCCCACTTACTAGTTAACCTAAACTAGTTCAGTTGTTTTACTGAGAGCTGAAAATCTCAATGTAGTAGGTTTTTCTTTAGCTAGAGCTACACCTATTAAATTCTGGACTAGTTTTTTGAGAGAACTAGCAAACTATATAGTTTTTTTTGAAGGCTGTGATCATGGAAACAGGTTCTAGAATAAAAATAATAGAAAAACTATTGGCAGAGTAGAGGGCAAGAGGGCAAGCTAGTAAATTTAAGAGATATGAGCAATTAAGTCTTAAAAATCAGTTAAATTAATACTAGTAAGTATACTTTTTGAAGAGAAGTATCAAACTAGAGAGGTTTTTGCAGGGAAGCTTTGAGAAACCAGCTGAGAATATTCTTAAATTTAGTAGTAAAGACTCACATTCAAGAGGCTAAAGCTAATACTACAAAAATAAGGTATATTGTAAGCAGAAAAGTGAGAAGGGCAGCTGGTTTTTTCAGATGTAGCAGCACCAGAAAGCTAGCATATCTTTTATCAGATGGAAAAGATAGCAAACCTGTTAAGTCACTAGAAATCTAGCTTGATTTTTTTCTTAAATGCAGAAAAATTAATGAAAACTGCTCTGATTTGCAAGGTAGCTTATATTATAGCTTTGTGAGGATTGTACATGTGGATCAGAATGACAATGAATCTATAGAAGAAATTGTATGTGGAAAAAAGTATGCAAGGTAAAAGGTCTGGTATTAGCAACTATGTACAACTTGTAGACAAGATTGCCACTGGCTTTTAACAAGAGGTTCATACAGTGGCAGCCTTTTATGTGTGCTTGCAAGCACATGACTTAGTGTCTCACAAGAACACATGTACTCCCAACAGCTTACAAGCTGAGGCTCTGGGCCCTTACAGGTGTTGTTTGTCTGTGTAAGAGGTTTGCAGGTGAATTCTTACAAGCTTGTTCCTAGTTCAAAAACTTAGTTACTATAAGTATTTGAAAAGCTATTTTTCACTAATTAATTCTGATTTCTCAGCTACCAAACAGTATAGAACATAGTAGTATTTAGTAGAGATTGGTCAGAATTTGCAGGGATCAATTTGGCTTAGCTATACCAAGAGTATCAAGTTGATAGAGCTGATTTAGTGCTGGTGTGAGATCTGGAGAGCAAAGATCAAATGAGAAGGGGTAGAGAGATAAGATGGAAGTAGATAAGATAAGATAAGAGCTCTAGCTTAGCTTGACACACCTTAACAAAATGTGAGTAAGCAAGAGTCTTGGCAAGAAAAATCAAAATAAGAGAGTGTCCGATAAGAGATTTTTCAGATAAAAAGGGTGTAATAACACAACAAATAATAGAGATATAGTAAAGAAAATTTGGTAGTTTGTTTAAAGAGTGTTTTTGACCTTATCTCTCAAAATTCAGATGAAAAGATCATGTGGTTGCTGAGTAATAATGTGAGAAGTGTTTCTGACAGGTGTGAGGCTGGCACCATGTATTTCCACTTATATCTCAACAACCGGCAGGGCAATTCACATGAAAATTGGAGAGGTTGTTAGATAGAGGAATAGCTTTCAAATGAATATGGTTTCATCCAGTTTGAACAAGAATTGACTGAGTTGTGAAAAGAGAGTGTGTGAGAATGTCAGAATGCCAAAATTGACCAACAGAATCTATAGAGCAAATAGTGAGTAAAACATAAGATTCAAAAGTTGATATTTTTTAACAAAAATAGGCCCACTCTAACCAGCTCAGAGAGACAATTTGAATGGTGGTACTCTTATGTCTGTACAATGGATGGTTGTGGAGTTATTGGCAAAAATGTAGATGTAACAGAAATTCAAATTGGGTTAGCATCCTTTTTCATGCTAACCCAATTTGTAATTTCTGTTACATGGCCTT
Organism: Coccidioides immitis RS; assembly: GCF_000149335.2. NCBI lineage: Eukaryota > Fungi > Ascomycota > Eurotiomycetes > Onygenales > Onygenaceae > Coccidioides > Coccidioides immitis. The sequence goes on along the minus strand of NW_004504310.1, from coordinate 17,812 downwards.
TTTCTCCACAACCAGTAGGCAGTTTCAATTAAGATTACCACCAAAAGAATCCTCTCCATGAGATCTTTTTGCTATTCAAAAATTGTGGTTTAATTTTGTCTATTGAGATTGCAGGAGGTGCATGATGTTGTTGTGAATTTGGTGATATTTCTGTCACAGAATTTTGTTGGGTTGGAAAAATAATTATCCCACACCAACCTCAGACAAGAGTTCATTTTTGTTGTCAAGATTTCATACTCCAAACCAACTCATGCAAGGGATTTTTTAGGGATTTTTTGCTTAGTGGTAGTGATTTTTACCAACAGGCAAAACTGGTCAAAACTGATAGCAGTCCAAAGCTGATGATGGTCAGGACAGTCAAAACTGAATATGGCAGCAAAAATTGATGACATCAAAATTAACAGTCAAGATTAACAACGCCAAAATTGACAACAGCCAAAATTGACAATGGTCAAAATTGACGGTCAAAATTGATGACACCAAAATTGACAGTCAAAATTGATGACACCAAAATTGACAGTAAAAATTGATGATGGTCAAAATTGATGGTCAAAATTGATGACACCAAAATTGACAATGGTCAAAATTGATGATGGTCAAAATTGACAATGCCAAAATTGATGGTCAAAATTGACAACAGCCAAAATTGATGATGCCAAAATTGACAGTCAAAATTGATGACACCAAAATTGATGGTCAAAATTGACGACGCCAAAATTGATGATGGTCAAAATTGATGGTCAAAATTGATGATGCCAAAATTGACAGTAAAAATTGATGATGGTCAAAATTGATGGTCAAAATTGATGACACCAAAATTGACAATGGTCAAAATTGATGATGGTCAAAATTGACAATGCCAAAATTGATGGTCAAAATTGACAACAGCCAAAATTGATGATGCCAAAATTGTCAGTCAAAATTGACAACACCAAAATTGACAGTAAAAATTGATGACACCAAAATTGACAATGCCAAAATTGTCAGTCAAAATTGACAGTAAAAATTGACAATGGTCAAAATTGATGGTCAAAATTGACAACACCAAAATTGACAATGGTCAAAATTGACAACAGTCAAAATTGACAACACCAAAATTGTCAGTCAAAATTGACAACGCCAAAATTGATGATGGCCAAAATTGATGATGGTCAAAATTGACAGTCAAAACTGATGGCAAACATTTGGAGTCACTTTCCCTGCTGCATCAAGAAAATTAAGAAAGATAAACAAGCACAAAATCTTGAAATTAGAATGAATTTTCATCTCTGCATTAGCTATTGGTTTTTGAATTTCACTGTTGGTGCTGCACTACCAGAATTGATATGGCTGAAGTAGCTGCCCTTCATGATTCTCTTGTGCCCATCTCTCCCATTCCAGCTGTGCATGTTGATGTATCCATTCAAATTCTCTATCAACAACCCACATAAGTAACTCAGCTCTTGAGAGGGTCTGTCTTATGGTCACCAGCTCTTGATCTTCTTCTTCAGTCATGGGCATTCCATCCTCTGAGTTCTCATCAGAGTCAATGTCATAGATATCTGGGATTGACTGGATGCTGGCCACCTCTGGAGACACTTCTAGTGTCTTTTCTCTTCTCACCTTCTGCCATTGGTCCATCATTGCCTGCACAAAAGACCATTTCAAGTGGAAGAGAGTGGTTGAACCAGGAAGTTGGTGCTTGAAGTGGCATCTGTTCCCCCAGAAATAATAAAGGTACTCTGTCTTATATTCATTCTGTCTCCATTTCCTGAAGCTGGCTTTAAAGAACCAGCACAGTGTTTTCTTTTGATATCTCAGATACTGCTTGATTGCAGCTGAGTGCTTGTCTTTAGTGAGTGGCCAGACTAAGGCCATCACAACAAAATAGATGGGGGAATGACACAGTGGGCAACATCCTCTGTTTTTCAGTGGGTTGTTGCCTGGTATCCAGGGCAATCCATTCTTGTCCTGTTCTCAAATGGTTGTGATGCACTCTGTGGGCCTCCATCAGCATCAGTATTATAACAAGCACATCACTAAACAGAGCCTCTTACCTGGACAAATGCAATGGATGCAGTTTGATAGTACTGGAAAGATTGTGGGTATTGTTGTCTCTCTGCAGACAGGACACTCATATATGTGGTCTAGCTCTGTGCTCCAGTCAGCTACAATCAAGAAAATTGCTGTAGGATAGAACTCTTGAGCCCATATTTTTGCTACACTCATCCTGCAGGGCACATCTCTTTTCTGCTGGAACATGTCCAAACCAGCATTTTGTTTCTTGAATGTAGTTTCCCCTCAGCCAGAACTTGCAGTGGACTATCTCTTTTTTAATTTCACTTGGAGTGTCACCCCCAGATGCTTGTGTTGACAGGCTGTGCTGGAACTTGCAGCAATCACTAAGCTGGCATTTTCCATGAATCCAGTATCTGCAGCTCATACTGCTCGGCTGTGCTGTCTGGACAGGCAGGCACTTAGTGAGGCAATGAAAATGTGATAGAAGGTGGATTGGCAGTGGTTGGCAAGATATCATGGGGCAGGCCTTGGATGGCTTTTTGATGTGTAGAATTGAGGACAGACTGAGGAGCAAAAACAATAACAAGTCACCAATCACAGCAAATGGCATTCACCATGAGAGTTCAATATGATTACAGGGTCAGGAGAATCCTGTAATGTTTACATTCACTTCACATCAACACTTCACTTCAGGCTTTGCTTCTCACCCACAACATTTCTGATTCTGACAACCTTCTCAACCACAATTGCATTGACTTTGAAACCTCTTGGTTGTCCCTTCCAGTATTCAATAGCTGCATTGTAAGTTCAGCATCACCCACTTAAGCATTATAAGGCATCAAGATCAGGACTGACTGAACATCTGAAGATACTGAATCACTGTCAAGAACCATCATGAGAGATTGAGCAGTCATCCAGCATCAAGAATCACATGTCATAAAGTCAAGATCCTGCTTCATTTTGGAAAGATAGTGAAATTCAAAAAGATTTGCTGTACTACTGCCTGATTTCTGCATGACATCAGATCAAGAAACACTGACATGATATTTCTTCCAGTACAACATGATAACAATGAATGAGACTCATGTCAAAGCCATGCTTGACTTGACAGCAGAGAAGCTACTTAATCTGAAAAAGATCATGCAAGAGCTTCATGACAAGAAGATCCAGAGCCTTCTCCATCAAGCAGTAGCTAAGAGAGCGCTGAAGGAGAGCCAGATTACTGTAGTGGAGCATATTATTTCTCAAGAGAGCTTTGACAACAGGGTTCTGCAGGCCTGGAAGAGTGAGTCTAACTGTGAGAATGTCTGTGGGGCACTTGTGTAGCTTATTGTGCAGGTTCAGTATCAGAAAACAAGGCAACAGCAGTATGGCATCCAGCAAGATTCATTTCCCAAGCCTGCAAGCCCCTAGATTTCCTCATCAACATCTGTTCAGCAGCCATTGTTGGCTACAGCTGTCTCCAGACTAACATCTTCCCTCTCTGCACCCAAGTTCTCTGAGACCTGTTCCATTATATTAAGCACTCTGTGGTATGTGCCAGGTTTGGTCAAGCCTCTGACACCAGCAGCCAAAGAACTCTACCAAGTCATTATCTTTACCAGAAATACAGTCTCTGGCTGTATATTAGTCTGCCAGGTTAACAAATTGCTGTCACATCACATGTTAGACAGGCAGGGAACACTCTCTAAGAAGAATTAGACAGAGTGGTAAAGTATTCTGACTACTGATTGTAAATTTCATTGCAACTCTCAGATCATCAAGAGCCTGGATGAGCAGGTCACCATCATCAACAAGCAACTGTGGCAATTGGTGTACATGATGCAGCTGGAGGAGATTCTGAGCAAAGAAACAGATGAATCTCTGACTCTCAACTTTGTGATCACCACCTGGGATCTGGAGTCCACCCATATCTGTGAAATTTAAAAAAGATAAATTGCATCAGTCATCAGCTTCAATAATGATGGGAACATGTCTGAAGATTGAGAGACAGAGTTCTTAGATGATGATGGGCACCATAATATGCCTGCAACCTGCCAATACCAGATTATTATACACTTACCATCTCCTGCATTCACACTGTCTTTCTCTTGTCCCCTCTCTCAACACAATCAAGACAGCCCCCAGGACAGCATGTGTATGGACATAACCATTGATGAGCTGCATTGTGACTGTAAGAATGACTTCAATAGAATTGATAGCATGGCTAGCCATCCAGACACTCCAATGAACTTGAATACTGTAATAGATTCACCAAATCCAGGTACTGTCTTCACTGCCTTTACTGAAGCTCAGGATTCTCAAGATAGCCCAATCCAGCCAGTTTCAAGAACAACATCAGCATCAATCAAGGACAGTGAAATTCAAAATGAATACTCACCAGCTTCACCCAGTGAAATTCAAAAAAAGGGCCCACCAACTCTACTCTGTGAAATTCAACAAGAAATTGATAGCATGGCCAACCACCCAGACACTCCAATGGACTTGAACATCATAATAGATTCACCAAATCCAGGTGCTGTCCCCACTGCCTCCACTGAAGCCCAGGATTCTCAAGATGACTCAATTCAGGTCAGAGATGACCATGAATGTGACTCCACACCTGCACATATTGTGGTTGAGCAGCTGATTTCAAGAACAACATCAGCACTAATCAAGAACAGTGAAATTCAAAATAAATACCTGCCAGCTTCACCCAGTGAAATTTAAAAAGAGGGCTCACCAACTCTACTCTGTAAAATTCAACAAGAGCACTGCTTTCCAGATGTTGAGATAATTAATGATGACAACACTTTACTCTTGGACACAGATTATGAGTTTCTTGATGAGATGACATAACTGGAATCTGAGTTACAAACCAGTAACAAGAGCAACACTGAGCAAGTTGATCCAGCAGAACTTATCAAGTCTGGCAGATTTTAATGTGAGCAGATGGACAGCCAAACATAACAGAATTTCACCAGTTTCTTCATGCTTCTGCAGAATGAAAATGACAGTACAGATTCAATCAGAAAGATTCTTATTTATGACATGCTGTAAGATACTCCACCTCACCAGCTTTACTGTGCATTCTGGATGCTTCTCAAGAATCAAGAGTTAGAGCAAGATGGATTCATTGCTGACAAGATGGGAATTGGCAAAATCATGAAGATGATATTATACTTTGTCCTGAGTGCCTGAATCATCTACAACTGCCTGCACATCAAACAATGCCATAAGAATTCTGTAATGGCCAACAAACACCTCCCTGTGGTCATGAACACAGAAGAAGAACACAAGAGTTCAAAGCAGCATCATCTAAGATATTTCTCTCAGAATATGTTTCCCATTCTGTGTGGCTGTGTTCTGAATGGGATGACTGTATGCTGTCTGAGTCAATTACTGCAAGATGCAATGCTGGTGGTAGTGCTTAAAGATCTTCTTCTCTCTTGAGTGAGAGAGTGAGCCAACTCTATTTCCTGTAACTCAGAGAACTATCTGAAACTGAATCTCTTCATTAGCCATGAAGACTTAACTCCCACAAAGATTAGCAACTTAGGCCACACATTCATACAGATCATACAGTACACAATGCTGAGACAACATGATCTGGGTCTCCAGCAGAATTATTAGCACATGTTTCTGATCACATCAGGCTTGCTCTCCAGCTGTATGATGATACCCCTCTGTAACATTCAGAAACAAGATGCCCAGCAATCATGATGGTGAGCCATGATTCAAGATGAATGCCACCAGAAGAAGGGCTTTGACAGCAAGATCATCAGGCAGTTTCAAGAGATCAATGCAGTCACAGAGAAGCAAGACTATGCTCCAGTCACCTGGCTGCTCTCTGGAACACTGTATGATAAAGAATCAACAGACATGCTCTTCTGGATGATGATACTGGCCTCTAACAAATGGGGTAATGACACCAGACTGCAATTTGCTAAACCTGATCAATGAAAGACTCTCTTAGCTAGAGTGCAGCTACTGATCAGCAAGAAGCAGCTGTCCAGAACAGAACAGATCAAGTTCTGGTCAGCAGCACACCAGTTTGATCAGATACTTGAGTATCTGATAATCCACTACACCACTGAGACAAGTTGGTTTGACAAACCCATCATAAAGCTGCCCTGCAACCACCATCATGATGTTCTCTGCAGTCTAGAGCCCAAGGTCAGAAACAAGCTCCAGCAGTGTGAGCAGCATGAAATTCAAAAACTAAAAGACAGCTACATGAGAAGCCTACAGAAATGGAAGAAGCACAGTCAAGAATCTAAATCTGAGCTTTCCAGCCAGATCTTTTTCAAGAAGTTGTGCATAAACTAGATTATTGCCATCTTTCCAGCCCTTCTGGACCTCATGAAGACCAAGCAACATGAGCTCAAGCTCACTAACAAGAAGATGATGAAGAATGAATGACATGCTGGTGGGGACAAGAAGGCACTGTACATTCATGCAGTTGATACTCTGGCCAATTCCAGCTTCAAGTGTTGTGTGATTCAACACATCCTGCAGGGCATGGGGAGAGACTATTGTAGGTGTCCAGAGAAGATTGTTATTCTGACAGAATTCCCCTGTACAATTTATATGCTTGAGATGGTAGGTTACTGCATCCCCTTTTCTTGTGTTTTCTTCTCCAGCTAACTTTTCATACAGTAGCTGCAGAAGCAAGACTACTGTGTTGCAGCAGTCTATAGCAGTATAAGTGTTGAGAACCAAGACATGTGCATCAACACCTTCAATCAGAATCTGTCACTGTCTGGAGATGAGACTGATGCCAGTCCAGGTGTCCTGATCAGCACTCTAGAGATTCTAGATATAGACTACATCTGTATTTGTGCCTTCCAACTTATCCTGCTGAGCCCAAGCTGGTTGGAGAGGAATGAGGCCCAGGGCAAGGCACACATTCACCACTATGGGCAGATGAACAAGGCCATGTACACCTACCACCTGGTGTACAGAGATGTCCAGGTCAAAAGTAATATTCTTGACTGGCAGGCAATGCAGAAGAGTTTCAATAAACTGGCAATGTTGCTGCAGAAAGAGGCTGGTATAGTTCAAGACATGATTAATCTGGATACAGTATGAGGCCTGGCATGGCTGCATGGCTGTAAAATTTAAAAAGAAACACCCAAGGACCATGCAGCACTTCTGTCAAGATGCCTGGATATTATTAGAGATATATGGAACAACCATGACTATTTGTTCTAGATGATTCATTCTGCAGAGTTGAATAGATCAGTAGTTAGATCTAATCAAAGCAATTTCAGCTGAAAGCCATCCATCATATCTCCCATCATAGTTGTGTTGATGCTGAATACTCAGTGGTTGGATGTGTCAATAAGTCTTTAGTCTGATGATGGTGCAACCAGCTAATATTAGTACTCTACTAAATTTGTGCCAGCATATCCTCTGATGCCATTAACCATTGGTATGGTGCCCATGGCCTTTCATCCAAGGAGGAGAATCCTCTCACCCAGAGATGTGTATAATGTATCATGACATGCCAATGCTGAGTCTTTTTTTCCAGCCTGGAGCTTGAGACACTGCTGAAGCTCCACAGTTTTTGAGCATGATGTGGCAGAATATCTGAACATGTTTGATTTGGATTGCTTATGGTGATACTGGCTCTTCCTGATCAATTCTAACCACTAACATTGGCCACCAACAACAGCTAACACCAATATCAACCAGAACACAGTTCCTCCAAAGAATGAGGCTGCAGACTATTGGCTGTGAGTGTTGAGCACCAATTTCTATCATCAATTTTCATTGTTGTCAATTTTGACTGCTGGTTTTCAATGAGCTGAACCTGTTGTGGATGCACAAGATGTGTTTTAACTATTGAGTTTGGCTGTCAAGTTTCACTGTTGTCAGTTGTGGCCACTGATTTTGACCATCATCAATTGTGGCTGCCATCAATTTTGACTGTCAATTTTTACTGTTGTCAATTTTGACCATCAATTTTGACCATCAATTTTTACCATCATCAATTTTTACTGTCAATTTTTATCATCATCAATTTTGACTGTCAATTTTTACTGTCAATTTTGGCATCATCAATTTTGACCACCGTGACCAATTTTGGCTGGTGTCAATTTTGGTGTTGTCAATCTTGGCATCATCAATTTTGACCGTCAATTTTTACTGTCAATTTTGGCGTTGTCAATTTTGACCACCATGACCAATTTTGGCTGGCGTCAATTTTGGTGTTGTCAATTTTGACTGTCAATTTTGGTGTTGTCAATTTTGGCGTTGTCAATTTTGACTGTCGTCAATTTTTACTGTCAATTTTTACCATCATCAATTTTCACTGTCAATTTTGGCTGTTGTCAATTTTGACCATCAATTTTGGTGTTGTCAATTTTGACTGTCAATTTTGGCGTTGTCAATTTTTACCGTCGTCAATTTTTACTGTCAATTTTGGCATTGTCAATTTTGGCATTGTCAATTTTGACTGTCAATTTTTACTGTTGTCAATTTTGACTGTCAATTTTGAGTGTCAATTTTGACTGTCAATTTTTACTGTCAATTTTTACCATCATCAATTTTTACTGTCAATTTTGGTGTTGTCAATTTTGACCGTCAATTTTTACTGTTGTCAATTTTGACTGTCAATTTTTACTGTCAATTTTGACTGTCAATTTTTACTGTCGTCAATTTTTACTGTCAATTTTTACCGTCAATTTTTACTGTCAATTTTTACTGTCAATTTTGACTGTCAATTTTTACTGTCAATTTTTACCATTGTCAATTTTGGTGTCGTCAATTTTTACTGTCAATTTTTACTGTTGTCAATTTTGGCTGTCAATTTTAGCCGTCAATTTTGACTGTCAATTTTGGCGTCGTCAATTTTTACTGTTGTCAATTTTTACCGTCATCAATTTTTACTGTTGTCAATTTTTACTGTCAATTTTGGTGTCATCAATTTTGACTGTCAATTTTTACTGTCAATTTTTACTGTCAATTTTTACTGTCAATTTTGACTGTCAATTTTTACTGTCAATTTTTACTGTCAATTTTTACCATCATCAATTTTTACTGTCAATTTTGGTGTTGTCAATTTTGACCGTCAATTTTTACTGTTGTCAATTTTGACTGTCAATTTTTACTGTCAATTTTGACTGTCAATTTTTACTGTTGTCAATTTTTACTGTCAATTTTTACCGTCAATTTTTACTGTCAATTTTTACTGTCAATTTTGACTGTCAATTTTTACTGTCAATTTTTACCATTGTCAATTTTGGTGTCGTCAATTTTTACTGTCAATTTTTACTGTTGTCAATTTTGGCTGTCAATTTTAGCCGTCAATTTTGACTGTCAATTTTGGCGTCGTCAATTTTTACTGTTGTCAATTTTTACCGTCATCAATTTTTACTGTTGTCAATTTTTACTGTCAATTTTGGTGTCATCAATTTTGACTGTCAATTTTTACTGTCAATTTTTACTGTCATCAATTTTTACTGTCAATTTTTACCATCATCAATTTTCACTGTCAATTTTGACCATCATCTTTGGCATCATCAATTTTGGCGTTGTCAATTTTTACCATCATCAATTTTGACTATCAATTTTTACTGTCAATTTTGACTGTCATTAATTTTCACTGTCAATTTTGGTGTCATCAATTTTGGCTGTTGTCCATTTTTACTGTCAATTTTGACCATCAATTCTGGCCATCAATTTTGGCCATTGTCAATTTTGACTGCTGGTTTTCATCTGCAAATATTGACTGCAAGATAGATTCTCTGAATTGGGTGACAGAAGTCTGGGTTTTATCATTTGCATGTCTTCTCTTCTATAAATCTGTTCTCTTCAGCTTTTCTTGTATTATCTTGAATCTGCTACAGTATCTTCTTTTACTCTTATTCTGATGTTTTCAGCATGATATTTCCTGCTACTGTGACTTGCTAATGGATGCATATAATTCAAGCCAGAATTGCCAAATTTTATGCAGCATGTCCAGCAGTGGCTTCACAGGCAAAGTATCTGATCAGCTTGGAACAACTATTTCCCTAAGTCAGCTCAATAGGCTGCTTCTCTTCTGCTGTACTGCATATGAAACCTTTCCCCAACCATCTTATTGGGTCCATAACACTTGTCCAACCATGCTAGAGTGCCTGGAAGCTATTCTCATTCTTGTTGTCTTAGCCACTCTTGTGCAATTGATTTCAGGTGCTGGTCACCTAGATGAATCTGACAGTAGTCATCCAGTACTGAATCATCTCTCCTGTGATCAAATATTAGTTTACAAGATCAGACTGCCCCATACAGAAGGCCACTGTATATCTTATAAGGCCAATCTTTATATTTCACATCCAATTCTTAAGATCCACCTGTGTATGGTTCTACAGCCTGAGCTCAGGCATATTCTTGTCCAGCTCTTTAATTAAAGCTCAGTTGTTGCTGTGCCTCTCTCACAGCTGCACCAGCCTTGTGATCTCTTCAGCAGACCATCTTGTTCAGATGTATGGCCATCTGCAATGCCTGCTTCTGTGATTTGCTCTTCTTTCTACCATCTTCTTCACACACCTGATCTTCCTCTGCTGTCTACAAAGCAAGTGTTCTCTTGAGCCTCTCTGTACTGAGTTGTTAATATGATCCCATCCATCCAGATTCACATCCAGGTCTGAAGTCAATGTCAAGTATGCTGTCAATGAATCAATTGTGCTTGATTGTTGATAATGATTTCTGGAATAGCTGGTGTCAGCATCAGAAGAGTTGTCAGTCAAGCAGAAGAACTGTTCTCATGTCTCTTGCTCTCTCTCTGGTGTCTGAATTAATGTTAACACTTGAGAGCTGCTGAGCAAGAGTCTTGATTGTTTCTGAAAGCAGCTGTCCTCCAAGACTGGGCTCTGGCTCAATCTAGATGCTTTTTCTTTTCTATTCTCTGGACAGATCACCTCTGAGTGCCTGTTGCTTGTCTGATATAAAATGGAATTCTTAGAAGCCAAAACCTCTTCTGGTGTTACTGATCAAGAGCTAGATAGTCATTGGTTCTGGCTTTTCAGATTGGGCTTGCTGTTGTATGATGTACATGCAGGAACACTCATGGGACTTGAAAATGGCATAATCTTATTGGAAGGAGTGGTTTGAGCAAGACCTTTATCCAGAATCACCTGTTAATGAATGGTATATACAGGACCATAAGATTCAGGGCTGCCACTCACTATCTAGAGGCATGTTGCTTGACAGAAAACTGTTCAACAGTGAGCATCAACTGCTTCCTGCCATCACTAATGGCAGGGACTGGAGCTGATTTGATGTTCTTCTTGCTTTTCTTCTTTGAAGTACAGTAAAAGTACTGGAGAGGTGTAGCTCTGTCTCTGTGCTGAAAGATCACAGCCAGATGCTGGAATATCTCTGAGCTATTATGGTCAATAATAATCTGTTCAACAACTGGAAGAACAGGAAAGAGAAGAGAAGGAACCTGGATGAAGCCTCAGACTATCAAAGAGATAATCTGAGATGGTTGTGATAAAGTAATGAAGAAAACAGAGCTTTATTTTGTAGACTTAAAGTTGACAGAAGAAAGAGGCTGACATTTTTAATAAATTTATAGACTTGAGATGATCAGAAGAGTAGCATTTCTGATCTATTACAAATGTTCATTTCATCCAGTAAGCCAAGCCAAAATCTCACCATCTCAAGACTCTGGCTCAGACACTTCAGGTTCAATATTATTCCAGCACATCCTCTGCAATTTCTTCATACAGCAAGCACATTGGTCAAAATCACTCCAGTCAGCATGGGCCATGAACAGCCATGCAAGTATGCAACTGAGAGGAACACAGTTCAGACACAAGTGCAAGCATATTAAAGATAACAACAGCAGCAGCAAGCAGTCACATCAGCAAGCACATTAATATTGTTCCAGAATACCTTCTTGATCTGCAATCTCTGAAGCTGGACTGATCTTTTCCAGCCTGTTGAGGATTTGCTCTATGTGTTTGTAAATCTACAGAAAGTTCTTGATATGGTGCCTGTTGAGTGTGGAAGCTCTGAGTCATCAGACATGATTAAAGAAGAATTGCTTGAGTCTGAGTCTGACAAAATAGAGCACAAGAGCCCTCCATTATCAGCAGAATCCAGCAGCAGTGAGAATGATCAGTTATCTACAACAGAATAAGATGATCAAGCATTTTAAACCTCTAACTACATTCTAGATCCAGCACCACTGCTAATGCCTTCAGGCCTGTCCAGCCCCAGTACACCAGAGCCAAGATCAGACTATGGACTCTTCCTGCCCACAAATACAGTGGAATCAACAGAAGAAGATAATATACTTGCACAGAAGCTGGTGACACAGCTGCAGACCCATCATGGGTGCTCTACTGAGGCTCATGCTGCATCAGAGCTGCTCTTCATGCTGACAGTGTCTCTCTCACAGATGGCAAGCTGGGAATGTCCAGATATCTTAGAGCATGCCAGCATGTCTTCCTATCCCATACAGTGGGACACCATCCTGCCAGTTCATCAGTACCAAAGGCTATACAGTAGGATGTGCATATCAGTGAAGCCTTTAGCCCATGAGAAAGTACCTCCACACCCCACAACCATTGATCTGGAAGGTGATACCATTCTGATGCCAGCATCCCTGCATGCCATGATTGACATTGATAGTGCTGGTGGTCTGGCCTCAAGTCTTGCAGTGGCCTGTGAGGGGTTCCAATAGAAAGTAAACCAGTCTCTGACAAGCAATCTGAAGAGTTCTCTTCACCTGAATCTCATTTCAGTCCAGTGGAGAGATGAGTAGACTGAAAGAGTTCACCAGTTCCAGAGACCAGTTCACCAGATCCCTCACCTTCTGTTTGAATAACTGGTTAGATTTTCTGAGATTAAGATCTACATTCTCTTTCCCCAGCTTTTCAGCTTCCAGTGCCAGCACCACATCATTACAGAGCAGAAGTATGCTCTCTGAACAGACAAGATCTTTGTTCTGGCTCTCTATCATGTTTACTCTGCATCCACACTTCTCCACCTGTCATTCAGTGCCACACATATCCAGCTCAGTTCCACTACAGCTTGGGCAGAAGGCCACAATCAGACTTTCTATAAGCAGCTACAAGTGCAGGAGTTCCACTTTTCACTACAGCCAGCAGGACTTCATCATTTCTGAAAGTGTGTGCAGACAACCATTCAAGATCCAGAGCTTTAGTACTTTCAGAAATTCATGCTTCTTCTGACTGCTAAGAATCTGAAGCTCTTAACCCAGCATGTCATCTGGTCTGGCATGCATGATGTCTTCTTTCACATATGGAATTGGGCTGTGGACAGGCACTATCTGATCACCAGCTTCTACAATATTAGCAAGAAGATGGTCTCACCCTGAAGCTTCCTGTTGCACCAGAAGCCAATATATATGCTCTGCATGTTCATCTGATAATATTGCTGCCTAAATTATTTCTGTGAATGGCTGAGAGATTTGCCAGCTGCATAAAGAATCTCTTCTTCCACTTCATCTGAGCCTGATAGCTCACTGGACAATTCAATAAAGATGCAGATTAACAATGATCACCCAGCAGCAGCTGTCCAGCTCCAACAGTCCCACCAACTTTATAACCATGTCCAGCAAAGAGTGACATTCAAGGCCTCAGACTCCAGCCATGTCCAACACCAGTCAGTGAAGCCAGCATGTGAGAGTGAGGATGAAGATGTATACCAGTCAGAGCTCAGTAAGGGCAGTAAAGATGAAGATGAAGAGAGTATCAGTAATTTGGGTGAACATTCAGCAGGTGGTACACCAGTTGCTGATGCCCAGACTTCTGATTCAGAATATAAATGTTCACAGGAAGAATTCTGGCACAAGCAGTTTTATCTGCTGTTATTTCTGCATAATCTGGAGTCCATAATGCTAGAGTCACACTGGTGCTCCCCACTTCACCACCAGGGTCTGCTTTACTGCCAGTTCTACAACATCATTAAGGAGGTCTTTGCAGCTGGCCAGCATTTCCCATTTGCAAATGAGAACCTGGACATGTTGGCTCTGGATTCTGGGCTGGTACAGACCTGGCAGCATATTAAAAAGGCCATCAGCCATTCCTCTCTGGCCTTGCTGCACATATACATCCACATCAAGCAACAGTGCCATGTTGCCATTTCTGACTGCCACCAGCAGTCCTACAGAACTTGAGAGAAGTACCAGATCACTGCTGCTGTTCTGCAGGCCATGGACTAAATTCTCTGGAAAAGTGATCTAGCCAATTATTCTACAGTTGTGCCCCAATGTCCAGTGCTCTTTCTCAACTATTACACCAACCAGCTTCTGGGGTGGCTGCAGTGGAACATCAACAAGCTGTGCACTGGGTTTGAGATGATCTACAGCCTGCAGCTGTGCACTGTAGTGCACTGGAAACACATTTAAGTAATAATGATGTTTCTTCAATGCCTTCTGTGCATGTATGAAGGCCAGAGCAACCACCTCTGCTGTAGTAATGGCCTGTGGCTCAATCACCAGATGCAACTGCCTCCAGAGGGTTCTGACACAGAGCAGATTCAGAAGAGTCTTGGAATGGCATCCACACTGGAGCTGTATGGCTATACCTGGTTTCTTGACAAGCTTGACTGAATGGCCATGACATTCAAGCCATCATATCAGATGCACATGGTCTTCAACACTCCAACCCTACAGATGACCTATCACCAGCAGTACCAGCAACTGATCAAGTCCAAGTCTGACTTTGTGCTCTTTCATGATGTATTCAGCTGCATGTTGGATATTCATCTAGATTCTGCCTGCTCTGTACTGCTGCTGCAGCTGCTGGTAACCCTCTGTCTGAGAGCCTTCCAGAAGAATGTCTTCAGAAGTCTGGCTGACTGTATCACTCAACAGCCACTTCATTTCACTAGACTTGAGAATGTGTGCAATGGTGAAATCCCACTCACCTGTGCTGGTATCTCACAAATCTTTCAACATTCCCACTTTTGAGAAGATATTCAGTTCATCACAGGCTCCAGAATGAAAGTCAGAAACATTGAGATGCTCTTTATATAGCTCTGGGGCTGGAACAGCAATGAGAATGACAACTGGCTGTATAAACACTGAAAGTCAAAGCAGTACTGGATTCTCTTCCATCAGTCTTTTAATGTCATTGTCAGCATGTACAGAACTTAGCAGGCCTGTAAGTGACAGACAATTATGAAGCAGATCTTCATCTGCAGCCACTGGATCTTGCCCTATTCAAGCACAGTGGTCTTCTGGACACATGAAAAGAGAGGGAAACTGTGAAGCTGGGCTAGCACCCATCCAGAACTGATCAACTACCTTCAGCAGTACCAGCCAGAACTCACCATTATTGAGCTGGACATGATTAATGAGCTGCCCCTGGCAGATTGGAAGGCTGGTGGTTAATCTTTGCCTCTGAATGTGGCTCTTTCCTCAGTCCCCAGTAATCTTGATGCCTGGCTTGCCATTGAACAGAGTCAATATTCTGTTCCTGCAGCAATATCTTTCAACCCAGAAGTCTTTTTGCTGGCTGCTGGTGTGCATTCCAGTGAGCTGAGCTGCCATCTTCAGACTACTGTAACTGAACATCATGTCCTATGCTCATTCACACAGAAAGAGGGTGAATCTGCAAGCCAGCTGCATATCAATCACAAGTGGCTTACATTCCAGCTTGTGTTTCATATTCAGATTCTTGTTGAGACAGAGAGACAGCAGATCCAGAGCATGAATCTTTCAAGAGTAACTCAATCTTGACAGTCTTGCCCTCAGCTCCAGCCCAACAGCAATCTGACACTGCTTGGGCCCAGAGTGACCAGAATGAATCTTGAAGAGAATTCTGACCCAGAAAGTCTGGTGAGAAAGCAGAAAAAACATGCATGATATCAGAGATATATGCAGCAGCAGTTGAAAGTTGTACAGATAGAGGTCTTCTATTACAATCAGTACAGAACTGCCATGAAGGCATATCAGTATAAAGCTGCAGAAAGAGACCAAACAGCACAAGTGCTCAATCAGTCTGAGTTTGAGAAAGCATAAGTACAAAGTTAAAAGGCCATTGAGCATTTAGCTCAAGTGTCTCAGCAGATCACTCATCATGGAAAAGGAAAAGTATAGTTGTGACAGCACTGGCTTCTTAAGTCAGTTTTGACTGTCAATTTTAGTGACAATTTTCCCTGTCAATTTTCACCATCAATTTTAGTTGTTAATTTTTGACTGTGAAATTTTACTGTTATCAATTTTGACTGTCAATTTTTACCATTGTCAATTTTTACTGTTAATTTTAGCTGTTGTCAATTTTTACTGTTAATTTTAGCTGTTGTCAATTTTTACTGTCAATTTTCACTGTCAATTTTTGCCATCAATTTTGACTGTCATCAATTTTTACTGTCAATTTTGGCCATCATCAATTTTGACCAACAAATTTAGCATCATCAATTTTGGTGTCATCAATGTTTACTGTCAATTTTGACCATTGTCAATTTTGGTCCTCAATTTTGGTGTTGTCAATTTTGACCATCAATTTTGACTGTCAATTTTGGCTGTCAATTTTGACATCATCAATTTTGGCATTGTCAATTTTGGTGTCATCAATTTTGACCATCAATTTTGGCATTGTCAATTTTGGTGTCATCAATTTTGGCGTCATCAATTTTGACTGTCAATTTTGACCATCAATTTTTACTGTCAATTTTGGTGTCATCAATTTTGACTGTCAATTTTGGCCATCAATTTTGGCATTGTCAATTTTGACCGTTGTCAATTTTTACTGTCAATTTTGGCTGTCAATTTTGGCGTCGTCAATTTTGACCGTTGTCAATTTTTACTGTCAATTTTGGCTGTCAATTTTGGCGTCATCAATTTTGACCGTTGTCAATTTTTACTGTCAATTTTGACCATCAATTTTTACTGTCAATTTTGGTGTCATCAATTTTGACTGTCAATTTTGGCCATCAATTTTGGCATTGTCAATTTTGACCGTTGTCAATTTTTACTGTCAATTTTGACCATCAATTTTTACTGTCAATTTTGGTGTCATCAATTTTGACTGTCAATTTTGGCCATCAATTTTGGCATTGTCAATTTTGACCGTTGTCAATTTTTACTGTCAATTTTGGCTGTCAACTTTGACCATCGTCAATTTTTACTGTCAATTTTAGCTGTCAATTTTGGCGTTGTCAATTTTGACCGTTGTCAATTTTGGTGTCATCAATTTTGACTGTCAATTTTGGCATTGTCAATTTTGGCGTCGTCAATTTTGACTGTTGTCAAATTTGGTGTTGTCAATTTTGACTGTCAATTTTGGCATTGTCAATTTTGACTGTCAATTTTTACTGTCAATTTTGGTGTCATCAATTTTGACTGTCAATTTTGGCTGTCAATTTTGGCTGTCAATTTTGGCATTGTCAACTTTGACCATCATCAATTTTTACTGTTAATTTTGACTGTCAATTTTGGCTGTCAATTTTGGCTGTCAATTTTGGCTGTCAATTTTGGCGTCATCAATTTTGACTGTCATCAATTTTGGTGTTGTCAATTTTGACTGTTGTCAATTTTTACTGTTAATTTTGGCTGTCAATTTTGGCGTTGTCAATTTTGACTGTTGTCAATTTTGGTGTTGTCAATTTTGACTGTCAATTTTTACTGTCAATTTTGGTGTCATCAATTTTGACTGTCAATTTTGGCTGTCAATTTTGGCTGTCAATTTTGGCATTGTCAACTTTGACCATTGTCAATTGTTACTGTCAATTTTGACTGTCAATTTTGGCTGTCAATTTTGGCTGTCAATTTTGGCTGTCAATTTTTACTGTCAATTTTGGTGTCATCAATTTTGACTGTCAATTTTGGCCGTCAATTTTGACTGTCAATTTTGGCACTGTCAATTTTGAC